>NC_140617.1:6821241-9811241 GCF_057381915.1 Diplotaxodon limnothrissa
GGTGAAGTGATTATAATGGTTTACCACTGAGGTTCAAGTTTGGCTTTTGTTTTACTCCCTCATTTAGCAATTTAAAAGTAAACTAGAAAAATTTGCATTTCCTGCGAAAATGCTGTGTGGATGCTTTAAAGCTGAAGCTGTCTTCAAAAACTAGCTGAAAAGTTGCAGAAATTGTAAAAACTTTGCATAAGCAGAGGAACTTTGCTAAAATGTAATAACTTAGCAGAACTGCAATATCTTAGAGGAAACATAATACTTGGCAGAAATACAATAGCATAGCAGAACATAGCAGAAATATTGTAACTTACCAGAAACATGATAACTTCTCAAAAATACAAGAATTGAGGAGAAATAGTATAAGATAACAGAAAGAATATATTTAGCCAAAAATACAGAAACACTATGATTTAGAAAAATAGTACAACATAGCAGAAATACTGTGATTTACCAGTGACACTGTGATGAACTATGAATATTGTAATTTTTAAATTAATACTATGTTTTAGCACAAATACTTAGTGCTGTCAAGAGATTAAAAAAAAATAGAGATTAATTAATTATGATTTTTAATTAATTGATCTAATTAATCTCTTTTTTAATCTCACCTAAAAATAGCTGAGGAAAGCCCTCAACTTATTGTGGCAGACCAAAAGACTGATATAACAAAGAAAGTGACTTTATAAAGTCATTTATTGTTTAACAAACGTTAAACAGATGCAACCATTTACATACTGTTGTATTCTTTTGTAAAATAAGTGGAAAAATAAATACAAATAAAATCAAATAAATTAAGTGCTGCAAGTTAGCACATCAGAGTTGCTCTTTTCTGAGCAATACAGCACTGAAATTCCTCTGCTTCAGATAATGAAAAATAAAACTGACATTGCAGTGCTGCAAGTTAGCACATCAAAGTATTCTTCCATCACAAAAAAAAGTGCTGAACATCAAGCAATCTATTCTAGTAGGCTACAAATGACACAGCAGCTATGCTGACCACATGTGTCTCATTTCTTCTTCCTCAGCCAGTCGCTAAGACACACCAGCCTGGTAACATTTTCTGGAAGCAAGGCTGCCCTTTTCTTTTGCACTATGTGGCCTGCAAGGCTAAAGAGTCTCTCACAGGGTACAGAGGTAGCTGGGGAGGCCAGGTACTTTTGTGCTAGGACTGACAGCTTTTCATAGACTCCTGAGTGAGCATACCACCACTGCAGGGGACAGTCATCAATACTGATGCTGGGTTCTGCTCTGTAGCGCTGCAGCTCTCCAGACTCAATTCCATCTTCTGAGTCAGAGTCAGACCCCAGAAGGAGTTCGCTCCTCCTCTTCTTCTGAGCTGGTCCATCATCCTCTGTGGAGGGCTGGAGACTATCTGCTCTTCTGGGCTCTGCTGCCTGGAGCATATTCTCCAGAATGGTCCACACCTGAATGAATGAATGAATGAATGAATGAATGATTGTGATTAAAACTAAGTGCTTTTTTTTTAATTTTATTTAATCTTGTAAAGAACTTTGTGTTCCATATAATAAATAAAAGTTTGATTTGATAATGAATTGGACTCATTAGTCCAGCTTAACCTTATTGTCCTACCTGTTCCCTCTTTTCTCTTGGAAGACATTTCAAATCCTTAAACCGTGGATCCAATGCTGTGGCCACCTCGAACCATATCTCGTTGCCATTAGCTCGTCGTGCTGCCAGATCCTTCTGGAAGGCATTCTTGAACTTCACCACGTAGGCAGGATCATCATCAGTAATGTCCATGACACGGTACAGATGGCGAAAAGCAGGCAGCACTACAGAGCAAGAGACGTAGGCCTCACCACCCAGCAGCTCTGTCACATACCTGCAGAGGTGGAGAGGTTTGCTAAATAAACCTAGCTGGATTCATTTAAATCAAAGTGTAACTGATTTCCAATTTAATTGTCCTTAAAAGTTCCTTGTTATGTTCATTAATTTTGATTTTACACATGTAACAGTAGTTTATATAATTAAAATGGGAAGGTGTTTATTTGAACTTACTTGCATGGTTCAAGCAGGAGCTCCAGCCTCTGCAGTTTCGCCCACTCAGCTTCGGTTGGCAAGACCAACCTGTGGTTCTGTTGGTCCAACGTAGCCTGGACAGCCTCTCGGTTACATAGGAGGCGTGAGACCATTGCGAGAGTCGAGTTCCACCTGGTGGGTACATCCTGTATAAGTTGATCGCTCTTCTTTCCGAGTGCTACTTGTTGTTGGTTAAGTTCTGTGGTACTCGCAGGGCTTTGTTTAAAATGACCAACAATCTTGCGGCACTTTGCCAGTACACCGACAAAACCACTGCTATCGAGACATACCGTGATGGTCCTCTGGAGAATGTGAGCATTGCAGGCGATGTGCTCATATGGAAGTGCTCTCATAGCAGCCAGCATGTTTGCTGCGCTGTCTGTGCCAATGGTGGATATCTTGTTTTCAATACCCCAGTCATTTGCTACCTTGAGGAACTGTTCGGCGCATTTATCAGCAAAGTGCCTGGTTTCTGTTCTCATGACGGTCAGTGCAAATGAGTTGAGGTTCCACTCACTATCAATAAAGTGTCCAGTCACCCCAAAATAGCTGTGGTTGCCAGCTGAGGTCCAGTGATCTCCGGTTATAGCAACACAGTTGGGAGAATCCTCCGCCAAAATCTCAAGTTTGTTTTTCTTTTCGCCGTCGTACATTTTGCTGATTTTGGTCGTTACTGTAGTCCTGCACGGCGGCTTGTATGACGGGTCATTGGACGCAATTTGCAACACCTCTGTCAATCCTTCGTCCTCTACTATATTTATCGGCCTACAGTTCATCGCTATCCACTTGGCAATAACATTAGTCAGCCTGTCGGTCGCAGACTTGCTCATACGAGGGGTATTCTCTAGTTTTGTTTGGCGAAAAGCTTTGCTCTGGCTTGCTATATTGCTAACGTCTTCACTGCTAGCTGTTGCTGCACTCGCGGCTGGGTGCTTTGCGTTGAGGTGATAGGCCAAACTTGAGCTGCTTCGGTGGTAAGCAAACTCCTTCTTACACTCTAGGCAGACCACTTTACCTTTGTCAATGGTGCCGTCGGGGCGTTTATGAAATACAAATTTCCCGTTCATTGGGCCAACAACTCTCAGATGCGCCTCCATATCCACACTGTAAGCTAATCACCACTTCTCACCTTGACCTCACGACGTGACTCCACCCCCAACAAGTCAAGCACAAGGAGCCCAGCACATAAAAACGGATTTTATAACATAGCAACTCTCATACAAAATCAATGACGTCAAGAGATTAAAAATTAGATTAACGAGATTAAAAAACATAACGCGCTAAATAGCATTGTAATTAATTAATCGCAATTAACGCGATAATTTGACACCCCTACAAATACTATCACTTGGCAGAAATACTATCATTTTGCAGAAATACTATGTTCCAGCACAAATACTCTGGTTTAGTACAAATATTATAACATAGCAGAAATACAATTATATACCAGAAATGCTATATTTAGAAAGAAAAATATAATATAGTAGAAATAGTATGATTTAGCAGAAATACTGTAATCAGCACATATACTGTAACATGACAGAAATTCCTCCACTTAGTAGTAATACTATAACATAACACAAATGTTATGATTTGGCACAAAAACCATGATTTGGCAAAAATACTATGATTTAGCAGAAATACTATGATTGAGCAGAAGTACTAAGATGTAGTAAAAGTACTTTGATTTAACAGAAATACAATTATGGAGGAGTAATACTTTAAAATGGGAGAAATATTGATACCCACACACATACACAGAGCCTAAAGGGAACAGTATTTGTGCCATGGAGTGTTAACAAGAATCTGAGGTCCATATTAGAAAAGCTGGTAAAATCATAAAAGTTTGCAGAATTGTAATAAATGATCAATATGAATTACTGGTCTGTGATAGTGTATTCATTTGTAGGGAAAAAACATGTTGACCAAGGTAGAATTGAACCCACGACCTTTGTGTTGCAGACCCGTGTCATTACCAACTGCGCCACTGGTTCAAGGTTCTTTATTTGTCACATGCATAGTTATACGAGTATAACAAGTATATGACTGGGAAAGAGAGCGAGCGCCTGGAAAACAGGGTGATGAGCAGTCAGAATTAGATCGCGGTGAGAAGCGAAAAACGCAGTTTTTTGGAGTTACAAAACGTTGTCTAACTCAAAAACTAGGTGGGATAGAAGCATAATTCTTGTACTGGCTGAATCAGCGGACTTTGGTGTACTTTGACCGCGATTTTCATTGCTCTTTGTACAACCGTCGCTGAGATATGACGAGAGAGGAAACGGAAGACCTCAGATATGATTGGCTGGCTGTGAACCCGTGCAGGCCCTGATATGTATATTTGAATGTCTCAATCCTCACAGAGGATTGGCTGCCTGGGTACCTGGCAGTAATATATAGAAATAGTATGATTAAGCATAAATACTACATTTAGCAGAAATACTATATTAAGCACAAATCCTATAAAAAGCAGAAATACTACATTAAGCACAAATCCTATAAAAAGCAGAAATACTATATTAAGCACAAATCTTATAAAAAGCAGAAATAGTATATTAAGCACAAATCTTATGAAACAGCAGAAATAGTATGATTTAGCACAATAGTAATAACTTAAACAGAAAAATTGGAAAAGCAAAATGGACAGCTGAAAAAATGCTGAACATGCTGAGGGTCCCTCAAATATACTTGTTAAATGAAAAAAATCAGGAAAAAAAATCTATAACAGCCACACAATCACAAATATGTACACATAAGGAAACACACATGCACAGAGAGACACACACACAAGATCCAATTCAGTCAACCAGTCTAAATATATTGAATTTGAATCTTACAATGAGATCATCCCATTAAAAGGCTCTCTCTCTCTCTCTCTCTCTCTCTCTCTCTCTCTCTCTCTCTCTCTGTGTGTCTCACACACACACACACACACACACACACACACACACACACACTCACAGGAAGAGAGAAGTAAGTTTCTAGGTCAGCCTGGGAGCTGCTGAATTTGAATCCACCAATCAGAGAGGCTGTGTACTTTTTCCCGCCAAAACAGGTGCATGCAGCACAGAGAGACACAGGATTTTTGCAGTCTATTTCTCATAGTGAGGACTGCCCTCAAACAAATGACTATAATTTCCTAACCGTAGGGGCTAGAGCGGTCATTCTTACACCGTTTTGTTCAGAAAAGATGGGGGAATCTTCCAGTGTTGACAATCTATCATTAAAATATGAATTATTAAAGATATTTGACTTCTAATGCACCATAACTGAGTAGAGCGAAGCAAAAACTGCCTTGACTTGCCCTCAAACAACGCTTTGTAACTCTAAATCTATTTGGAGTATCGATATCATTCTTTCACCGTAAGAGACAGCAGGCTTTGGTGAACAGTCATGGAAATTTTCAGGTCTCTGTGGAAATCCAACAAAAAGTTATGACGAGAGAAAAAAGTGGTTCATTTCCAGAGTTTGAAATCTGAAGAAATCTGAGCGACGGACGAATTTCCTACCCTCAAACAAGTCCAACTCATTTCAGAACGGTAATAGGTGAGAAAGAAATTCTTGAATTGTGAGCGTCAGGAGTGTCTGAAGATATGTCTTAACTTTGCTTCGTTAAGGAGATATGACAATTCGAATATGCCTCTCATTACAGAAATCAAGCGGTGATTTTGAACAAACTCTCCATTGACTTTATATGGAGAGTTTTCCGACTTTCTGTTGGTCTGAGGAGATTTGCCAAAATTCTATGAATCCCACAACAATGATAGTGACATTTTCTGAAAGCCAGCAAAAATACCTACGTTTTGATGTATAATTTGTGGAAGTTGAGTGAAAATTGAGCAAGTAGCAAGAAGTTGTTTGGACATTAAGAGAAGACTGCAAAACCTTCAGTGGCACACTGGAAGCCAAGTGCATAGCAACCATAACGACGCATGTATTTTGTGAAAAATCACAATTTTGCAACTCAAAACTTTAAGAGGCATAAAAGTAAAACGGTAAAAGATTTGAAAAAGCTGATTTATACCTGAATAGCCCAATAATTTGAGAACATTTTAAAGTTTGAATGGTTGCTCTATGTTAAAATATGAGGAACTAGTTAAGTTTCAAAAACAAGCAAATTTTAGCAGAATTGCAGAAGTTTCCCATTCATTTCAAATTAAAGGAAAAAAGCTTAATATTTTAAAAAGTATAATAGTGAAAAATACCAAAAGACATAGCCGTCATTAGCAGAAATAGCTGAATAGTTTAAAATTTGAACGGTGAAAATAGCACAAAAATTGTGGAAGTAGATCCACGGTGAAAAGTGTACGGAAACACCAAGAAGGAACTCAATAGTGTGGATGCTTAAAGCATCCACACAATAAAGTTTAAAGAATAAAGAGAAACAGGAACTCAATAGTGTGGATGCCTTAAAGCATCCACACAATAAATAAATGGCTGCAGTTCATTGCATTTGGGCATGTAGATATTGTCACCTGCTGAAGTTCAAATTAAGCATGTAAGCTTGCAAATGAAATGTAAATGTGAGTTCAAAATAAGCATGAATGGGGAGGAGAGAGCACCTTTAAAGTTTAAAAAACTGCTCATCTACTGGGAATTTTGCAGAGCAACCTCTAGAGAAAATATCCAGTGATTAACAATTCTCACTGGATTTGTCTTGTTGAGGTCAGAGGCGAATGAGAAGACTGCTTTGAAGGAAGGAAGGTAGCAGTTACTAACCAGAATACCATAACCAAGGTATTCTGAAGAGGGGCACATTTGGATTGTAGGGTCAGAAAGTGGCATAAACAACAGAGAAGCATGGATGCATCCTGACTTATATGAACGGTGAAGGTGTAATGGTGTAGAGATACATTCTTGGCAGCGTTTGGGTGCCTTATGCCTGAATTAGGCTGCAGTTGGAAATCTACATGAAAACTTACAACGTTGCTAGCGACCAGAGATGGGCAGTAACGCGTTACTGTAATCTGATTACTTTTTTCAAGTAACGAGTAAAGTAAGGGATTACTATTGCAAAAACGGTAATTAGATTACCGTTACTTTCCCGTAGGAACACTGCGTTACTAAAACCGTGATTTTTTGCGAGAATGTCTCACGATAGTGACGTAAGCGAGTGCGCCGTTAGTGACAACAGCTGTGTGCAGATCAACAATGGATCACATATCGATTGTGGGAGAGCGTACAGCGTTTAAAGCGTGGAAGTACTGACCTTACTTTGAGTTTGATTCCATAAAAAGTGACAAAAACATTAGCGTCCATCGTGCGTGGGAAGAAAACTTCTTTTTACAGCGAAAAAAACCCCTAAACTTCCAAGCAAGGACCGAGTGCGCAACGACGTAATGGGAAATTCACAGAGAAACTCGCGGATTCTTCAACTGACCGCGGCACACCTGCACCTGGGTAAACCTCCGCCTACCGCAGTCCTGCTTTACAGGTGAAAATAGAGCAACAGGACCGCTGAGTCTTTGACTTTATTTATTTTCTGCTGTGTTTTACTTGCATCTATTTGAAAGAGTGAGTGTAAACACAAAAAATATTTTATTTTATGTGCTGGAATGTGTAGAAAATAGGTTTAAATGTTAAACTACTTTATTCAAGTCAGAGAATGTTGCATATAATTAAATTTTTGCTTGATGCATAAAGTTAAAAGATTAAAACTGATAAAACAAGTAAAAAAAAAAGAGACTTCCATTTGATTACATTTTGTATGATGGATTATGTAGAAAAAGTAGAATTGGGCTGAAAGATCTATCGCTTTATCACCTCTTCAGGTTGTAAATCGTGTTTTTTAAAAGTAACTAAGTAACTAAGTAATTAATTACTTTTGAAAATAAGTAATCAGTAAAGTAACGGGATTACTTTTTTGGGGAGGAATCAGTAATTAGTTACTGATTACTTTTTTCAAGTAACTTGACCAACACTGCTAGCGACCCCTCTTAATGTACGCCATAACATTCCACGCCAATCAGAGATGTTGTGGGCTGCATCGACCAGATGTGTTACATTCCTCGGGATGTCTACGGCATAGAGATATACTATACTGTACAAGTTTACTACTTTAACATGACTGCACTACATCAGTTCTCTATCAAGCACAGCACCTTTAGGATTGTTGAATCTGTTCCACATAGAATTAAAGTAGTTTTGAAGGCAAAACGGCATGCAGCCCAGTGCCAACAAGGCACTAGCCGAATGTCTTTATTTGTGAAAGAATAAATCTTTCTGGGATTCTTTTTTTCTGTATATCCAGTCATAACCAGCGGTTTTATTACCAATGTCCCAACATTTCTTTGCATTTTTTAAGCCACTTATAGTGTTTAAACAGCTTGGAAGTCATGTATGTTGGCAGTATACAACTTCTTTTTTTATGGGTAATCAATTCTAAATTAATAACTAAATCCTAACCATCTGTAGTTTGTGTGATAAATGACACTTTGTTTCTGTTTGTAGTTATTTATTCATTCATTTATTTATTTATTTTCTTGCCTGAAAAATCAAAATTTGTCTTGTTTGGTTTTGTCATTAACACGGTGTAAAAGTGTTTTGTTTTTTAGTTTTGTTTTGTTTTTCCCCATATTTCATTACCAGCTTTTCAGGCCATTCATATAGTTGGCTTTGTAATGTAAAGCCAATTCTTTCTTTCAATGAACTCATGAGTCGTCTCTAAAAGGTACAGCATAAAAGCTGCATACCCGGGGCAACGGCAGCTACACAGATGTGTCATTTACTTCTTACTGGTGGTGTTTAATAAAGGAGAACTTCAAAGAGGTGTTTGACGCTAAAGAGGCCCCCACCTTCATTTAGTCAAGCATGAAGTTTTGGTTTTATTGTCCAGATTTGTACAAACATTACACATTTTCTGATATGTTTCAATGGAATTTCGTTCTGTAGGAAAAACCCGCTAGAAATTTGCAAAACGATGTCTCGATTACCAAGAGCCGCTGTGAGAAAATATTAGCCTTTGATGTGAGTGAGCGAAACATTTACAGCTGCATCAGCAAACATAGATGTTAGAAGAAGTCATTATCTGAATATCTTTTAGAGTTGAAACCACTTCCGTGTACAAGTTTGATCTCGTAATTGAGATAATTTGTCCTAAGAATTCATTGTCAAAAGCCTGTCTTAAATGAGCTGAGTACACAAACATCACCAAGTGTTAGATTTTTTTTTTTTCTTCACAAAGCCAACTTTGAGCAGAAAGAAGTGGAGACAATGTTATTTAATCACACACCATCAGTTCACAGTGAATTAAACATAAATGTGCTATAACTAAAATGTTCACACCCACTTACAGTGGGGCAAAAAAGTATTTAGTCAGCCACCGATTGTGCAAGTTCCCCCACCTAAAATGATGACAGAGGTCAGTAATTTGCACCAGAGGTACACTTCAACTGTGAGAGACAGAATGTGAAAAAAAAAAATCCATGAATCCACATGGTAGGATTTGTAAAGAATTTATTCGTAAATCAGGGTGGAAAATAAGTATTTGGTCAATAACAAAAATACAACTCAATACTTTGTAACATAACCTTTGTTGGCAATAACAGAGGTCAAACGTTTACTATAGGTCTTTACCAGGTTTGCACACACAGTAGCTGGTATTTTGGCCCATTCCTCCATGCAGATCTTCTCGAGAGCAGTGATGTTTTGGGGCTGTCGCCGAGCAACACGGACTTTCAACTCCCGCCACAGATTTTCTATGGGGTTGAGGTCTGGAGACTGGCTAGGCCACTCCAGGACTTTCAAATGCTTCTTACGGAGCCACTCCTTTGTTGCCCGGGCGGTGTGTTTTGGATCATTGTCATGTTGGAAGACCCAGCCTCGTTTCATCTTCAAAGTTCCCACTGATGGAAGGAGGTTTTGGCTCAAAATCTCACGATACATGGCCCCATTCATTCTGTCCTTAACACGGATCAGTCGTCCTGTCCCCTTGGCAGAAAAACAGCCCCATAGCATGATGTTTCCACCCCCATGCTTCACAGTAGGTATGGTGTTCTTGGGATGCAACTCAGTATTCTTCCTCCAAACACGACGAGTTGAGTTTATACCAAAAAGTTCTACTTTGGTTTCATCTGACCACAGGACATTCTCCCAATCCTCTGCTGTATCATCCATGTGCTCTCTGGCAAACTTCAGACGGGCCTGGACATGCACTGGCTTCAGCAGCGGAACACGTCTGGCACTGCGGGATTTGATTCCCTGCCGTTGTAGTATGTTACTGATGGTGACCTTTGTTACTTTGGTCCCAGCTCTCTGCAGGTCATTCACCAGGTCCCCCCGTGTGGTTCTGGGATCTTTGCTCACCGTTCTCATGATCATTTTGACCCCACGGGATGAGATCTTGCGTGGAGCCCCAGATCGAGGGAGATTATCAGTGGTCTTGTATGTCTTCCATTTTCTGATGATTGCTCCCACAGTTGATTTTTTCACACCAAGCTGCTTGCCTATTGTAGATTCACTCTTCCCAGTCTGGTGCAGGTCTACAATACTTTTCCTGGTGTCCTTCGAAAGCTCTTTGGTCTTGGCCATGGCGGAGTTTGGAGTCTGACTGTTTGAGGCTGTGGACAGGTGTCTTTTATACAGATGAGTTCAAACAGGTGCCTTTCATACAGGTAACGAGTGGGGGACAGAAAAGCTTCTTACAGAAGACGTTACAGGTCTGTGAGAGCCAGAGATTTTCCTTGTTTGAGGTGACCAAATACTTATTTTCCACCCTGATTTACGAATAAATTCTTTACAAATCCTACCATGTGGATTCATGGATTTTTTTTTTTTTTTTCACATTCTGTCTCTCACAGTTGAAGTGTACCTCTGGTGCAAATTACTGACCTCTGTCATCATTTTAAGTGGGGGAACTTGCACAATCGGTGGCTGACTAAATACTTTTTTGCCCCACTTAGCAGCAGCAGTAAATGAACCACGTCATACAGCAGCTGTTAGCTCAGACCTTGACATAAATGGAGATAAAATTGGACCTTTGAACATATTAACTCAGTTTTTATGTTGTGCTTGTGGAATGAAATACCGTATGGATAGTGTGAACTTTGTATCAAGTTGATGAAACAGTCATGGCATTACTGCTACACAGGTGGGCATTTATAAATAAATTTAGATTTTTTTTAAAAAAAATTATATGCATTTATAAGTTTTTGCTTTTGGGAGTTTTAATTTGTTCCATTTAGTTTTACAATAGTAGAAAAAGAAAAGCTTAATGTGACCTTGCAGATAAGTGTAATTCTCTTTGATACTGATTCACACATCCAGCATGAAGAATACAGCTTTATTAATTTATCTTAATCTATTTTAAAGCAAGAAAAATAAGGGATTTTTTTTCCTTGTGAGTTTTGTAACTTGCCATGTAAAAGTGACATTAGAACATGTAAATTGTGTAAATTGCTTTCACTCAGAATCTAGAGTCACATATAAACTCACCAGCAATTAGCTAGCACTAGGTTGGACTCCCTGTTTGCCTTTAGGACTGCCTCAAATCTTTATGAGATAGATTCAACCAGGTGTTCAAAACATTCCTCAGTATCACACAGTTTCTGCTGACTTTTACCGGTGCAAATCTCTCGTTCTGCCACATCCCAAAGGTGCACTATTGGATTGAGATCTGATGCCTGTGGAAGCCAAGTACAGTGAACTCAATATCATGTTGAAGCAGCCAGTTTAAGATTATTTGAGTTTTGTGACATGCCTCGTTATCTTATGGTAGCATACTTGGGTAGCATGTAAGTTTGTCTATGTTTTGTTTTGTTTTAAATTTCATCTTTTTTAACACCTCCACCATCCAAAATTGCAGCACAAATCAGATCAGGCAACATGGCAATCTTAATCTTCGGGCAATCTTCTGTCCAGTTTTGGTAAACCTGTGTAAACTGTAGATTTTCTGTGCTGTAACGCAAGATCAGCTTTGGGTCAGGAGGATAAGACACTAGCTTATAGGTTGCTTGTAAGCCCCCTTAATCTACTTTCAATGGTAGTTTAAATAATATTTTAAATATTCAGAACTTACTAATACCAGACTCTAAGACCAACAGCTTTACCGCTTTGGTAGACTGAAATGACTATTTTAAAGTGCTCTGCAGTCTTATTGGTATCTCTTTGAATTTCTGCAGAAATTTATTTTATGATTTGCCTGTTAGATACCCAGCAGAAATTAATCAGTATGTTTTTTAAAAGTGAAAATGGATTCCCTGTATTTCATTTGAGTGTAAATTAGGGTTTTGAAATGATTAAGAAAAGTATGCCACTAACCACAGAATAAAGTTCAAGTGGTTATCTATTTATGAATCTGTCTGTGCGTGCTGTGGGAATGCATGTTCTATGCAGTTCACTGTCATTTCTTTCACTTTTCCTAAGAACTACCTAACAGTGGTTTGTAGACTACTGACAGCCTGTGTCTAGCATTTTCTGCAGAGTCCCACAATTATAAACATGCCCCAACAATATTTTCACGGACCGGCCTTTAAGGTGTCGCGGATAAATGCAACAAAATAAAAACAGTACCAGTACCCACGGCAGAGCCTCAACGCTTGCGGCCTGGTACTGGTCTGTGGCCTGGGGGTTGGGGACCACTGCTCTAGATCAAGTGGACTGGACTAGTAAAATCATTACAAAGTAACTGGAAAAATGTTGGGTTACTTAACGTAATCCCTGGTTCTTTTTTTTAATTTTATTATTATTATTTTTTTAATAAATTTTATTTTCAGTCACAGCAGCATGTTAACAACAAAACATTGAACATACAGTAGTTTGCTGTTCAGTATTTACAATACCCCATAAGATAACAGAAATAGAGAAGGAAAAAACAAACAAACCAAAGAAACCCCCACAAAACAACAAACAACAAACAAACAACAACAAACAAATATAAAAATAAAATGTATAAGGGACATTCAGTGTACAGTTAACTATGATAGTGATATAGAGATATGGCATCCGGTCACGATAAGGTGGTCATTTTAAATGTTTCCATGTACATCAGGAATGGCTGCCATGCCTTAAGAAATTTGGTGGTTGAACCTGCCAGTGTATATCTCATCTTTTCTAAATGTAAAAACCTCATGAGCTCCGCAAGCCACTGTTCATGTGTGGGAGGAGCTTCCTGCTTCCATCTTAAAAATATAAGGCGTTTTGCGATAAGTGAAGCAAAGGCAATAGAATTTGAATAGCATTTTGGCAAAGTGATGTCTTGAGGTATCACCCCAAAGATAGCCGTTAGAGCAGAAGGATCATATTTAACGTTATACATCTCTGACAAAGTGTTAAATATAGACACCCAATAGTTATGAAGATTGGGGCATGTCCAAAAGGTATGAAGGAGCGAACCTGTTTCTGCTTTACATCTGTTACACAGAGGGTCAGCTCCTGGATAGAACTTGGCTAACTTTTCCTTGGAGATATGTAATCGGTGTAGGACCTTGAATTGAAGGAGCCCATGCCTAGCACAGATTGCCAGAGCTCATCTGTTATAGTCATCCCAAGGTCTTTCTTCCACTGTGCTTTAAGGATGAAGAGAGAAGGAGATTGAAGATCTAATAGTATAGCATAGATTTCTTTAGTCGCCCCTCTCTCATGAACGTTTATATTAATAATTTTATCCAAAGAAGTTTCCTCAGGTAGTTCCGGAAATGAAGGAAATCGACTCTTTACAAAGTGACGAACTTGTAAATAGCGGAAAAAATGTTGCCGAGGAACATTAAACTGCTTCAGGAGCTGCGTGAATGAGGCAAAAATCCCATCTACAAAAAGGTCTTTGATATTTCTAAGGCCATTACTTTTCCATATTTTAAAGGCAGAATCCATCATGGAAGGTGGGAACATATGATTTGAGCAGATAGGTGCTTTAATTGACATTAAGTGTAACCCCAACCTTTTCCTACATTGGACCCAGATTCTGAGCGAGTCATACAACAAAGGGTTACGTTTATAGGTGTATAGTTCTAATGGGAGAGCTGAACTCAACAAAGCTGATAGGCAAATTTTGCCACAATTGGATGACTCAATTTGGAGCCAAGCTGGAGTCTCTGTAGTAACATTACTCATCCAGTACAGCATATTACGAATATTTGCTGCCCAATAATAAGACTGAAAGTTTGGCAAGGCTAATCCACCCATTGGCCTAGTCCTCTGCATGAAATCTTTACGAATTCGTGGACTTTTGCCATTCCAAATAAATGCAGAGATATGCTTATGCAGTGTTATAAAATACTTATTGGGTAAGTAGCATGGGATACATTGAAATAAATAAAGGAACTTGGGTAGTATGTTCATTTTGATAGAATTGATGCGGCCAATTAATGACAGTGGTAAATTGTTCCATCTCTGAAGATCTGTCTCAGTATTTTTAAGCAGCAGGACAAAGTTTCTTTCATAAAGATCTTTGTATGAGTGGGTAACCTTAACCCCCAGATAGGTCACATACCCTGATTTAACGTTAAATTGAAAATCTGAAAATGAAATCTTTCTGGCTATAGAGTTGACACAGAGAAGTTCACTTTTATGCAGGTTCAACTTGTAACCTGAAATATTACCAAAACATTCAAAAATGGCGAGAGCACGGGGAAGAGAGCATAAAGGCTCTGACATATATACAGCAGGAGGTCGTCAGCATATAAGGATATTTTGTGCTCCTGGTCACCTCTGAAGATGCCCTTAATGCAACTGTCAGCTCGCAGTTTAATCGCCAGTGGTTCAATTGATAATGCAAAAAGAAGAGGGGATAAGGGACAACCTTGTCTCGTACCACGGAGAAGTGGGAAATAAGAAGAGAATAACGAATTTGTTCTAACACGTGCCATAGGTGAGGAGTAAAGTAACTGAATCCATGAAATGAAATTAGGGCCAAATCCAAATTTATGTAGAGTATAAAACAGATAATCCCACTCCACCCGGTCAAATGCCTTCTCAGCATCAAGTAATAAGGCAATTTCAGGGGTTGTAGTTGACTTGGTGTGTAATATGTTTAAAAACCTGCGCAGGTTGAAAAAACCATGCCTACCCTTCACGAAACCTGTCTGATCTGGAGAAATTAACAATGGTAGATATTGCTCTAGCCTGAGAGCAAGTGTTTTTGACAGTATTTTTAAATCTACATTTAAGAGTGATATAGGACGATATGATGAACACTCTAATGGATCCTTATTTGGCTTCAATAGGAGTGAGATGGTCGCTTGTCGAAGCGTTAGGGGAAGACATTTTGAAACCAATGACTCAATGAGCATGTCTCGTAATAAAGGTGATAAACTGTCTTTAAAGGTCTTGAAAAATTCAACCGGATACCCATCCGGACCCGGGGATTTGCCATTCTGCATTGAGCTAATTGCCAATTTAATTTCTTCCACTGTAATTTGCTCCTCCAATTGGTCTCTGAATGCCGAGGTTAAAGTCGGAACTGTCATTCCATCAAAAAAAGCCTCAAACAGTCCAGGCGTGTTTAAAGATTCAGAATCATAGAGACTGGAATAGAATATTTTGAAACTCTCATTTATTTTTTGTGGTGTAGTGGTGACATGTCCAGATTCAGTCCTAATTTCAGGGATTATACGAGTTGCTTCTGATTTACGAAGCTGATGTGCTAAAATTTTAGATGCTTTTTCTCCGTGCTCATACCATCTTCCTCTAGATTTAAGAATCATAGACTCTGACTGCTGGGTTGAGATTAAATTAAATTCAGTTTGTAACGTTAGTCTTTGTTTATACAAATCTGGAGAGGGGGTTGTAGAGTGTTGCTCATCCAATTGCGAAATAAGGTGTATCAATTCAGAAAGACGTTTCTGTTTCTGTTTTCTAGTATATGAACAGTATGATATAATATGGCCCCGTAAGAATGCTTTTAAGCTTTCCCAAACCGTACTATAGGCCATGCCAGGCGTAATGTTTGTTCTTATAAAGATATCAGTTTGTTTGAAAAGATATTCCACAAACTCCTTATCTGACAAAGAAAGAGGATTGAGTCTCCAGGAGTACACAAAGGGTTCATCCGGGAAGCCGAGTTCCAAAACAAGTGGACTGTGATCAGATATTACTATGCTATTGTATTTACAAGTCTTGATATTGGGAAGCAATTTTTTGTCAACAAAAAAGTAGACTATACGAGAATACATTTGATGCACTGCAGAAAAAAAGGAATATTGTTTAGTGGAGGGGTAGAGAAATCGCCACGCATCAACAGCCCCATAGGTTTGTAAATATGACTGTAACACTAATGAGGATTTAGGGAGTTGAAGTCTTTTATCTGAGGAGCGATCTAGTACTGGATCCATAACAGTATTCATGTCCCCTCCAAGGATCAATTGGTGTGTATTGATCTGTGGAAGGGAATTAAGAAAGTCATTGAAAAAAGTTGAGTCATTCCAATTCGGAGCATATACGTTTGCCAAAATAAGTGAAGTATTAAACAGGGACCCTGTCACAACTACATAGCGACCATTTGGGTCAGCTATTGTGTGAGAGACTATAAACGGAGTATTCTTATTAATCAAAATTGCTGCACCTCTGGCTTTACCATTGAATTTGGAATGAAAAATTTGTCCAACCCAATTTTGTCTTAATCTGGCATGATCTGTATTCTTAAGGTGTGTTTCTTGAAGAAACGCTACATGTACTTTAAGATAAAGAAGATGAGAGAGTACCTTATTTCGTTTCACTGGGTGGTTCAATCCCTTCACATTCCAACTAATAAAGTTAACATGGCAGCCATTACTCACAGCAGTTGAAGTGTCATCAACAGAAGTCATCACCATATAAGTACATGATGAAAAAGGCGGTTCCAAACACAAATACCAATCCTATCATGGGTGCACACTGAAACGTCGTTGTTAACAATAATCTGAGCAAATAATATACAACAAAAAAGAAAAAAAAAACAAAAGAAAAAAAAGAAAAAGTAGGTAAATCCCTCCCACCCACCTCCCCGTGTTCAGTGTTGTCCCCAAACGACACACACCAATTTCCCAAAGCTCCCCTGCTTCTATTAAGAGGTCCCATTCACCTTATTCATAACCACAGCCCCACATGAGCAGAAGCATCTGAACTATGAATCACACATGTAGTCCAAAATATATTCAAATTAGAAAGTCACAAAGTCCAACATAATAGAGTAAAATAATTAAGAGAAGGAAAGAGAAAAACTCCCACGTCACATTTACCCGTAACCAAAAAACGGACCTGTTTCACTTCTCATCAAAGCTGACCCCGGAGTCCCTTTTAAGTGACAAGTACTGGAATATAGTTAACCTCCCAGGAAACAAGGGCAAACTCACCAACATCTGAGATTTCTAAATGAACATTGAACATGAAACTAAGCTAAACCAGAGATCGTCCGTTTATTGATTGACAAAAATATAGTCACGATGGTATGAAAGTCCCGGTGGTTCTTATGAAATGTCATTCGGGAGATGACTCAAACTTGGAGTCAATGAAATCTTTCACTGCTTTAGGAGAGTCGAATACCTGTGTTTCTCCATTAAACGAGATCCGAAGCCGGGCAGGATAAAGAAGACCGTAGCGAACTCCGTCTTTTTTCCGTAGTAGTCCCTTCACCTCGCTGAAAGCAGCCCGGCGTCTGGCCAGGTCGGCGCTGTAGTCAGGAAAGATGAAGATCTGCTTCCCTTGAAACTCCAGCCGGCCTTTCTGTCTGGCTAAGCGCTGTATCCGCTCCTTCTCCTGGTAGTAATGAATGCGAACAATGAACGGCCGCGGTCGCCCTCCCTCCGTGGGCAGCGCAACCGCCGCCCGGTGAGCTCTGTCCAGGATCGGAGCCTGCTCCAAACCGCCGGGACCACCCAGTACAACGTGCAACAGATCAGCAACAAACTTAGTGGGATTTCCTTATTCGGCTCCCTCCGGCACTCCTAAGTACGCAAGTTGCATCGTCTTCCCCGATTCTCCAAGTCGTCCGTTTTCAGCAGCAACTTCTTGTATTGGTTACTCAGATCTGCGAAACATGTCTCCATAACTTCTAGCCGCTTGTCCAGATTATTCGAGCCTTCTTCGTGTTCGCCCAACTTCTCAGTACATTCGTCAAGAGTGGTTTGGATGGACGAAATGGCTCGTTTAATTTCGTCCCGTAGGTTGTCATTTTCCTCTTGAATCACTTCTTTGACAATGTCGCGGAAAGCTAGCAGTGTCGCTGGGTCAACGGTAGTTTTGCTAGCGGTCTCTGAGCAGCTAGCCTGCGCTCCTTTAGCAGACTGCTTAGGAGGCATTTCACTTCGAGATAAGGCAAAAAGACGGAAAGAACAACAGCTAAAACAATGCTGACTTTCTTAATAGAGCTTAAGAAATCTCTGAATTGGGCCACAATAGGTGAACCATAAAGTAATTTAACAGATAAACGGGACCTCGTGGTTTGCGCGTCTACTCCATAACGCGCCCCCTAGCGGACCCCCATCCCTGGTTCTTTGATAACAGAGTGAGGTGTTTCACTATGGGAATCGCCTCGGTGTGACCAACTACGGAAGCTCCAACGACACCACGTCTGTCTATGATAGACCTGTCGAGCCGTGCTCAGGGCTCTACCCCCACATTCTAACACAGCCGACCAGCTCCTCCTAACTCATTCCAAGCAGATTTCTTTCCGTGCCTAAGCAAGGAGGGAAGTGTTGGTGAAACTCCTCACTCCGTTATCAAAGAACCAGGGATTACGTTAAGTAACCCAACGTTCTTTTTCTAACTCCGCTCGGTGTTTCACTATGGGAGATATGGCCAGCTCCCGAAGCTACTCTCCAGTACTACTCCAGGATCTCAGGTTGAACCTGAGGCCCCAGAATCCAGCACTACCGGAGCCATGGATGATTGTGAAACATCCAGCCGATAAAACCGGACAAACGTGTGCGGCATAGCCCAGCTTGCTGCCGCACAAATATCCTGGACTGATACACCTCTGAACAAAGCCCAGGATGTGGCCACACCCCTAGTGGAGTGAGCTCGGAGTCCCGGGGGGGCCTGCGAGCCCTTACAGCTATAAGCCAGAGCTATGGCCTCTACGATCCAATGAGCTGGCATGATACGGGCCTGCCCTTGTGAGGGGAGGCCCAGGAAACAAACAGCTGATCCGACTTCCTGAATCCAGCTGTTCTGTCAACATAAGTTGACATAAGTCCCCAAGGCACAAAGTGTTCAGCCTCTGCTCCCTCTCTGAAGAGAATGGAGGGGGGTGAAAAGCTAGGAGCTCTACTGTAGAGCACCTGTATGACGTTTCCAGCACTTTAGGGACAAAGGCTGGGTTAGGCCTCAGGCGTGCTTTAGTGAGTCCCGGGGCCAGCTGTAGACAAGAGGGGTGAATAGACAGAGCCTGTAATTCACTAACTCGCTTGGCTGTGGTTAGAGCCAACAGCAGAGTGGTTTTAAGAGAGAGAAACTTCAACCCCACTGCCCCAATAGGCTCAAAGGGGTGGTGGGAGAGGGCATCTAAAACGACTGACAGATCCCATAAAGGCACCAGTAGTCTAGAAACTGGAAGCGTTTGACGCGCCCCTCTCATGAAGCGACATACAAGGGGGTGCTGACCGGCAGGTTTATCACCAAACCCCACGTGGCAGGCTGAAATGGCTGCTAAATAGACCTTTATGGTGGAAAAAGCTCTCCTTTTGTCCAGCAAGTCTTGAAGAAATCACAACAGCTCCACCACTGAACACTGAAAAGGGATAATCTGCTTTTCATGGTACCACTCTTCAAAAACACGCCATTTACTGCTGTAAATGGAACGAGTGGAGGAGGCTCTGGCATTCTGAATGGTTTCAATAACCTTCAGAGGCATGCCTGCTGCCTTCAAATTCCACCTTTCACAGGCCAGGCCCAGAGAGCAACCTGGTCTGGATGTGGATGGTATATCTCCAGCCCCTGATCCCTCACTCTGATCAGTGTTGGGGAGATCGGGCTGAGGGGAGGGAAAGCATACAGCAGAGTTTTTGGCCATGGATGGGCCAGTGCATCCACGCCCAGTGGCGCATCTGCGTCTGACAGGGAGAAAAACAGAGGGCACTGTGTGTTTTCTCGCGAGGCGAAGAGATCTACGGCAGCCCGGCCGTATCTCTGCCAAATCTGCTCCACCACCTGTGCGTGAAGCCTCCATTCTCCGAACAGTGGATTTCCTCTGGACAGGAGGTCCGCCCCCCTGTTCAGAATTCCTGGCAGCCGAGTGCTGCTCCACACAATTATTTCCCTGGCTAACCTGTGTAGCTGCTGGGAATGGGTGCCTCCCTGGCGGTTGATATAAGCAACTACAGTGGAGTTGTCTGTTTTCACTAAAATATGTTGTCCCCGGAGATACGGCAGAAAATGCCGTAAGGCTAGGAGCACCGCACGGAGCTCCAGCACATTTATGTGATTCAGAGCGAGTCTCTGTGACCAAACGCCATTCACTGCTCTGCCCGTCATAGTTGCACCCCAACCTGACAGGGGTGCATCTGTGGTCAGCGTCACCCTGGATGATACTGCCCCGAGAGGTACCCCCGCAGCGAGAGCTGTCGGGCTCCTCCAAGGCCGGAGAGCCGCGATACACGGCTGCGTTATTTTTACACCACGACTGAGATGTTCTCGAGGGCGCAGCTGCAGAGAAGCGACCCATCGCTGAAAATCTCTCATCATAAGAAGCCCCAAATGTACCACCGATATCACCAAGGCCATGAGGCCAAGGAGGCGGAGACAGAGTCGGAACTGCACGACTTTCCCCAGCTGAAAACGGGAAAGACAGTGAGTGAAGGATGCGATCCTCTGCTCTGAAAGTGCGATACGATAAGAGATGGAGTCTATTCTGAGCCCCAGATACTCTGTAAACTGTGCGGGTTCCAAGTGGCTCTTTTCCAGGTTGATTGTGAACCCAAGCTCCGTGAGGTGATTCACTACCACCTCGGAGTCTTTGATCGCGCGATCGTGAGCATATTAGATAATCGTCTGTGTAAGAGAATATTCTGATGCCGCTGTTCCTTAACGGAGACAGCGCTGCCTCCACACATTTGCTGAACACCCTTGGGGCTAAGGATAGCCCGAATGGGATAGTTTAAAACTCGTACGCTACGCTCTGATAAGTGAACCTGAGATATTTCCTGTGTGGAGGATAAATGGCGATGTGGAAATATGCGTCTGATAGGTCGATTGTAACAAACCAATCGCCTGTGTGAGTTGAGCGACTATGCGTCTTGTGTGTGAGCATTCTGAATGTGTACTGTTGGGTTTAGATTTTATTATTGTCATTTGTATTAGGAAACATTTAACCATATATGCTTAGAGGTGTATAATCAATTGTGTAGTGATAAGTTGTGTGATCTTTAACAGGCTACAGAGGCTTGGTGTGTATTCCACACTGGAATGCACCCCTGCATCTTGGGGGCATGGGAAAAGTTTGCATCTTGTCTTATTGTTTTATGGTAGGATTAACGTAGCTATGTCTGTTCTAGTCTAAGTGCTTTTCTGTTTAGATGAACTGCTGGACTTCCTCACCGGGGGGGTCTAGTCTACCCTCTTCCTGACCAAGGATGTTATATGACCCTTTGATCAGCAGTAACACACACACACACACACACACACACACACACACACACACACACACACACACACACACACACACACACACAGTATTCTTTGTTCACATGTATACCTATGTAAGATGTTATATGTTAATGACCCTATGCATAGTCATGTAACCACAATAAAAGGAGTGCTGTGGGGAAACCTGGCTGAGAGTCTGACAGAGGTCAAGTGGTGGAACGACGCTTGGCTCCAGCCAGGTCTCCCTCATGCATGAGTAACCAGAGAACTTTGGTGCCTTGAGTCTTGCTTTTTGCTGTGTAGCAGATTGTCCTTAACGTTCCATAATAGGTTTATGCTACAAACCTATCATTAATTGGTCCTTCGAGCCGGAGTCGAACCAGCGACCTAAGGACCAATTAATGATAGGTTTGTAGCATAAACCTATTATGGAACGTTAAGGACAATCTGCTACACAGCAAAAAGCAAGACTCAAGGCACCAAAGTTCTCTGGTTACTCATGCATGAGGGAGACCTGGCTGGAGCCAAGCGGCGTTCCACCACTTGACCTCTGTCAGACTCTCAGCCAGGTTTCCCCACAGCACTCCTTTTATTGTGGTTACATGACTATGCATAGTGTCATTAACATATAACATCTTACATAGGTATACATGTGAACAAAGAATACTGTGTGTGTGTGTGTGTGTGTGTGTGTGTGTGTGTGTGTGTGTGTGTGTGTGTGTTACTGCTGATCAAAGGGTCATATAACATCCTTGGTCAGGAAGAGGGTAGACTTAGACCCCCCCGGTGAGGAAGTCCAGCAGTTCATCTAAACAGAAAAGCACTTAGACTAGAACAGACGTAGCTACGTTAATCCTACCATAAAACAATAAGACAAGGTGCAAACTTTTCCCATGCCCCCAAGATGCAGGGGTGCATTCCAGTGTGGAATACACACCAAGCCTCTGTAGCCTGTTAAAGATCACACAACTTATCACTACACAATTGATTATACACCTCTAAGCATATATGGTTAAATGTTTCCTAATACAAATGACAATAATAAAATCTAAACCCAACATGTACTTTCTCAAATGCTTGTTTAACACACGCAGATCCAGAATAGGACGGAGCGACGTTCCGTCCTTTTTCGGGATGAGGAAATAGTGTAAGTAAAAGCCCTGCTGAGCTTCTTCACTCGGAACCGCTCTGATCGCCTGTTTCCTCCTCCAGCACATTTGCTGAATCGCCACTGGCCACAGAAGCTAACACTCCGCTGAATCTCGGTGGTTTTACCGCAAACGGTAGTCTGTTACATGGGAAATGGTTGACAAGACCCAGGGATGAACCACGCATGCGTGCCACCGCTCCAGCCGCGCCGCGAGCGGGCCTCTGAAGATGCGGAAGCGTGACGTCACCCCTGTTTCCCGGAAGGAGTTGGGGCTCTCCCCCTCGGGAAGAGCGTGAGCTCCCCCCGCTGGGAACAAAGACAAATGGCAGTGATTTCCTTTTGTTTTTATTTTGAAACTGGGGGAACATTCTGCCCTTGGCAAACTGCCTGGCTGCAGAAATGCGCGTTTTATTTCTTTTGTTACCCCCAAACCACAGTGAAGTGTCTGGTGACTCTGGGCAGTGCTTGGTAACACAGACAGAGTGCTTAGGAGTGCTTGGTGACGCTGCGCCATTTGTCCACAAGTCTGTCCTTCCTGAACTGGAGGAGGAGACTGAGAGGGTGCTCCTGGTGAACTGGAAACTTCCGGAGACCCTGAACCTTGGAGTGATTTGGTTACCCCTTCTAACACCTTCCTTCTCTTTGGGGGAGAAGAGAGGGGTGACACAGAATGTTGCAGATGTGCTAGGCTGACCGCTTCTTTTTCCCCTCTCCGGGGTGTGACGGCTTGTTCTTTGCAGCAGCTGCTGCAAAGGAATGCTTGCCCCAAAGTCTTTGGTTCTCTACCTTGGCCTGGTGGGCACCCTGCTGGTCTCCTGCTCCTCTCTGCATTCTGACCCCACTCTGTCTCCCTCTCACAGCTGTTGCTGCAAAGCCAGCTCTTGGCACCTGCTGGGGCTGAGAGTTAGGTTTTCTGGGTAAGCAGAGGTTGAATGCTTCTCCCTCCTGCTTTCTGCGAGTGCTTGTTTCTCTCATTCTCTCCAGGGCTGGGCCAAAGAGACCCTTGGTTGGGTCATAAGCTGCATCCATGACCTCAGCCTTCTGAGCATCACCTAGGCCTGACAGGTTTAGCCACAAGGCTCTCTCACCC
The DNA here is from genome assembly GCF_057381915.1 of Diplotaxodon limnothrissa. Taxonomy (NCBI): domain Eukaryota; kingdom Metazoa; phylum Chordata; class Actinopteri; order Cichliformes; family Cichlidae; genus Diplotaxodon; species Diplotaxodon limnothrissa. Next base: position 6,845,010 of record NC_140617.1, read on the forward strand.
GAGACTGCAAGGCCCATAACACGGCCACACCCTTGGACTGCGAATGAGATCATTAACCACGCAGATTTCATCCCAGAGGGCTGGGTTCGGGGAACCCGAGTCAAGCTGACGGCCCATGTCTTCCAGAATTTCTGCCTGATATGCTGATAGCAGTGTGACTGCATTAAGCGAGCATACTGACTGGCAGCATATTTGTACATCCTTTGATAAATAGATGCCCTGAGGCGATCTATCTTATTGGGCAATGAAATGCTAGAAGAAGCTGAGATTGCCCTGCGGTTAGGGTGAAGGTGATACGCCACTGAAGGCTCCACTGCTGGGGGTTCGGTCAGCCCCAGTTCACCCATCCCCTGGATCTCAAGCTTAGAGCAGCCCTTGGTCGGAAGCTTGTTTTTAAAAGGGCTTGACCAATAGCGACTCATTTCTTTCATGCAGGCCGGGACTGCTGGCAGAAGCTGCTTCGGTGGTGGCAAGGCTGGTGGGAGCCTTTTGCCGTCATACATGTCGCGTTCTGCCCCTTCGGAATCCTGGGCGGCTGGCCATGGGATGCCTAGCTTGGCAGCAGCCCATTTGCAGACCTCGTACAAATTGCTGTCCACCGGGGGTGCAACTTCAAATGCAACTTTTTTCCGTTAGTAACTTAATGCTAACCGAACCCTAGGTCGACCAACAAGCTAATGCTAGTGAGACGCTAATGTGGTTCGTGGCCTGCTAACAAGTTAATGCTAGCCGGACACTGAACGAACAGCTCGCCGTAACGCGTTAGCCCGAGTCACACAACGTCGGCTACCTCGCTACCTGAAACCAGGAACCGTTGGGACAGCTCGCCTGACGCGGTTGCTGTTCCACAGTGCAACTCTAAGTACACTTCTTTCGAAGGACTTACTCAGCACGATCCAAACTGGAACCGGAAAAACTGCGTTCGGCAACGTACTCCTACACGGGACGCCTGAGAACTGTTAAGCAGCTAATCAAGTTAGCCTGGATGCGATGAGGGAGCTCAAAGTAGTTTCTCATGGGAAGAAAGCGAGAATGAGTTAGGAGGAGGGGATGAGGGGGCGGAGCCCTGAGCACGGCTCGACAGGTCTGTCATAGACAGACGTGGTGTCATTGGAGCTTCCGTAGTTGGTCACGCCGAGGCGATTCCCATAGTGAAATACCGAGCGAAGTTAGAAAAAGAACAACACATTTTGTTTGTTTTTTTTGGTACTGAAAAAAGCACAGCTATATTATGAAATCATATACATTTATTGAATTGTCTGTTTATAAAATGGGTAAGAACAGGTTAAGAGATTTTACAGAACATGCCTGTAATTTTCTTTCTACATTCATTCAGTATACTGTCATCACAAAGAAAGACATCAGTACACCTCCTTGGTGGTAACATGATGTTTCTTCTGTTAGTTTTTTTCATTATGAAGAGCCATCCAGTGGGTTGAGGTAGTAAGCCTTTTCTGGCTTGCAGGCTTCCTATGTTTACATTCATGATATATTCAATTTTCATTTTTATTTATATAGTGCCAAGTCACAACAACTGTTGCCTGTATTTTGTAAGGTAAAGACCCACCAATAATACAAAGAAAACAGAGGTTCGACAGTAGGGGAAAAAACCCTCCTTTTTAACAGGAAGAAACCTCCGGCAGGACCAGGATCAGAAAGAGATAACAAGATGTGATTTTTTTTTTTTTTTTTTTTTTATTTATTTATTTTTTTACTTTAATTCAAGCAGTTAACAAAGTACTGCATTAACTGCTCAGGTCCCCATTTTCAGAGGCTTAAAAGTAATTGGACCGTTGACTGAAAAAACGTTTCATGGCCATGTGAGATTTACTACAAATGTGACTGATAAAAGGTCTGGAGTTGATTCTAGTAGTTGTTGTTGAATTGGCATTTGGTATCTTTCTTTCTGGGATTGTCTGCAGCCCAACGAAATTTCTGCTATCATGAAGATATCAAAAAATGTTAACTGATTGTTGATTTGGCCATTCCTATGTTCTTAAAAAGAATGAATGTACTAGCCAGCTAGCAACTACCGAAAGGCTCGAAAACCACAGAAGACAATTGAAGCGGATAAGGACATGATTTCCTTGGTTAAGAAAAATCTCCTTTGATACTCAATAAAAAGAAGGACAGATCAGATTAAACTTGGCCAGAAAACATCTGAAAAGATCTATCTGCTTGTTTGTGGATCTCTCTGCCTTCAGGTAAATCTTCAAATAATTGAAAGTATCGTCAAACATAGCAATGTTACAGAAAGAGCACGCATGTTTGCATGTATGGATCCAGACAACAAATCTTTCTTCATGAGGATGGTGATAGAAGCAGTAAGATGACATTTGAAGTATACAGGTTTATACTCTCTGCTCAGATCCAGATAAATGCTACAAAACTAAACAGAGCAACCCAACAGTTTATGAAAAAGAAACGGGATCATGTGCAATGGTCAGATTAGTCACTTGATACCACCCCAATAGTGCATGCTTTTCAGTTGATGAAGACAAATCCAGAGAGACCAACAACCAGCAGCATCTGAAGGAAGCTGCAGTAAAAACTTCACTGAGCATCTCAAGGCATGAGAAACAGCATTTGTTGATGTCCATGGGTTTTAGACTTAAGATAGACACTGACTGCAATGGATTTTTTTCTCCAAATAATAAAAACAATCTTTATATAAAAATAATGTTTGTCTATCCAGTTAATTTTAAAAATTCTAAAGCAATACTTTTGTTATAACTGCTGAATTCAAGGTGAGACTGCACTTCAGCGCATCTTTTTCCAGTAAAAACAGAAAGTGTTTGGTCTCATCGTTGTATTTGGAACTTTAGGGTCATGATCTGTATGAGATCTTAGCAGCGAAACCCTGTTTCACTTGTTCATGGTTTATTTTAGTGCCTGAAGGTGCTAGCGCTGCAGTTTCAGGGATGTTTTGATGGTTTGGCCCTAAGCAAAACTGCTTTGTCAAATGTCACTGAGGTCTTTGTATCTGAAAGCACAGGATAAGGTTGTTTGATTAATCTGTGTGTGTGCGTGCTCACACTTCATAAGAACTAACCCAATTAACCTAAGCATTTTGTCCCCCACCCACCCTCCTTCCACCATTGTGCTAGTTTTTACCTCTTTGTTTGCATCTCTTGTGTCACTGATGCCAAGCTGATTTGTTTTTATCGGTTTAATTTTTTTCCCTGTGTCCCCAGGCAATAATACATGTTTCTATGGGAAGTGTTACTACTGTCGGGAGAGTGAGCCAGCATGTGCAGAGGGGGAAATCATGGAGGGGTCATTAACCCTTTGGCTGCCAGATGTCTGGCCACTGCAGAAACACAGACACCCTTGGGGACGCACATACAGAGAGGGGAAACTGGCAAGGTGGGTGTCAAGCGTGAGTCCCAAAAAGCAGCGGTTTTTACAGTTAGGGGAAATCCTCTGACTTGAATTCATTCTTGTGTTTTGATGTTGTTGTTGCTGCCAACATATTAAATAGTAAAATGTTCAGTTGCTGCTTGTTTGTGAGTCTATCTGCCTTAAATTATGTCTTCAGTTACTAAAAAGCATGATGTGTTGCATGAAATCAGGTGACAGATTTGGCCATTGAGGAATATCAAATTTCTTTGATTCTGCTTTTCCAGTATGTTTGCGTCATTATTTGTTTGTCCTGGGACGTGTTATTTAACTAGTTTTGGAACAATTAGCTGACTCTGGGCAGAGAGTATAGCTTTGCACACTTCCAAATGCATCCTGCTATTGCTCTCAGCAGTCACATCATCAATTAACACTAGGGGTCACGCATGCCCATACCATCACATGCCTCCACCATGTTCGACAGATGATGTGATAGTTTTGTATCATGAGCTGTTCTTTTCCTTCTCCATACTTTTATCTTCCAATTTTTCTGTTACAAGTTAAACTTGGTTTCATCTATCCAAAGATTGTTTTTAAAATGTTTTATATATATATATATATATATATATATATATATATAATTTTTTTTTTTTTTTTTTTTTTTTCAGAGCTGTGCTGGCAAAATGTAGAGTTGTTTACACTTTCTCGTAAACCCTCGGTGTTTCCATTCATGAAAGCATCTCTTGAGTGAAGATTTTAACAATGATACGCCTGCCTCCTCGAGAGTGTTCTTGACTGGGGGGTTTTCTTAACAAAAGGAAAAAATTCTGCAGTTGTACATTTTAGTTGTTTTCTGTGTTTTCTAAGGCTTTTTGGTGTTGGTGAGCAGTGCTTTCATTAATCACTTGTTTATGATCATTGTTTGTAAACTTGCACATTTTTGCTCTAGAATAGACAGAAATTTATTTTACCTTTTCAACCTAATGATGGCCTCCTTCACATTTTGCTTATCTCTTTTTGGCCCTTCACCCAGCAAAATGATACCAAAAACAAGCTCAACTCCAGAGCTTTGGTGTACTTAATCTGGTGTGAAAAAATGAGTGAACAAGCTTCAACTGGCAATGAAAGCACTTGGTATTTTTGAACCTCTGTATGGAGAACTGTAGGGGAAAATTAGACTAGTTGATAAGTAAGTATTCTTATTGCTCATAAATGTTTATTAACTCTAAATACAGCACACAGGATTTCTACAGTCAGAGAAGATTACATCAGCAAGCTAATTATGATGCTAAACACAACTGATCAGTGTCATCCTGCCGTTAGATCACCATACAGCTGGATCAGAAGAGTAGCTATGTGATCTGTTCTTCACACTTAGCAGCCTTATACTCATGTGCAAAAGTCTTGAGCTTTTGTGCGTGCGCACAAACACACACACACACAATTTGTACAGTTCTAATGACCTTGAAAGTCAGTTTCTTTAAGCAGTCTTCATGAATAGTTCTCCAGGCTTCTTGAAGGACATTGAAAGCTATTCTTTGGACGTTTGATGCTATTTGCTCTGTTCTCTTTCAAGATGATTATTTTTGCATAGCTTTTGCCAGACAGACACATTCCAGAGAGTATTGCGTGGTGGATTAAAATATGATTGTATATGTCTGCTCGGAAAGACATGACAGGCTGCTAGCAACAAAGTGCCTAAAAATAGCAAAGAACCAGTTTGATATTCTAAGTTGTCTTCTGTGCAGCGTGGACACAACAGTCGTTCAGCTTGTAGTTTGTAGCCTTTTCAAATTCAAGTAAAAAGAAATGAGGGTTCACTCAAGAATTTTACACTGCACTGTGTCTGTGTTTTATTACTAAATTCAAGTTAGACCCATTATTCCTCCTGTTTCAGTTTATCTCAGTTTATTCTATTACTGTAATATTGACAATGCGATGTCAAATGGGAAGAATGGTCCTCAAACTTCTTCTGGCATGCCATCCATTGGATCCCAACCACATTTTATCATTATCCCCCAAAAATAAAAAATGCTAGTTGAGTTCTAGTGATGTAAAGTTCAGAATGATTACATTTGAAAACTGTTTAGTTGCACTTTCAAAAGAAAAATCATATTCATTTGACTTAGTTTGTCAGTTTGTTGTCAGTTGTCAGTTTTTCCACCCAGTGGTCACTCATGTCCCACCTGCAGCAGCTTTATTCCACACCAGTGGGGTTTTCCAGATTGAAGTGGGGAACCGTTTTCAGTTTTTCAGTTTAACTTGCAGTTGTATGAAATTTGCAACAAATTCTGATGGAAACATTAACCTGAAAATTAAATCAGTGCTACAGACTTGCTAGAAATCTCTCCACTTCAACTACTGTATCTTACCATGAAACAAAATAGATTGCACTGTCCTTTTTTGTCAATTATTAACAATAAAAGAGGATCCAACTTGGATGTGGAACTTTTGGCATGTGGAACTTTTAGTGAAATAAAGTTCCACATGCCAGTAACAACACATGACTCGTATATTGAAGGAAATTATAAAGTTTGGTTTCACTCTCCTTTTTTCCCACCATGGTCATCTGTGCCCCCATGAGTCGTTTTTGCTCCACTCATGGGGGCATCCCCACATTTTGAGAGTCATTGACCAAAGGGAACCAAAACAAGGGAGTTGGCTTTCATTATGATAGGTCACTTGTAACCATTGTCCTTAATGTAAATATGTAAGAAAAGTTGTGTATGTTTCTGTTCCGTGTCCTGTGTACTTTGTTTGTATATGTGTCTTTTTGGCTGCTGTTACAACCAAATTTCCCCTTGTGGGACAATTAAAGGATTATTCTATTCTATTCTATTCTCACTGGTCTCAAAATATTGTGCGAAGGCCACTGAAAATAAGGGATTGTGTTGCCATCAATACCAGAAGTTTGATTGCATTTCAGCAAATTAACTCTACACTTTGACACGTGCATTTTCTTAAGTGTAAGTGTTGTTAAATGTTTCACTTTACCAGAGAACGTCTGGCGCTGCGATGCTGTATTAGTGAGCAAATTAACAGCAGTAAGAGAAGCAACCTGGTCTTATTTTTAGGATCTTTTTACTTTTTAATAATTCTGGCTTTCTAAAACCCTGAAATGACCTGAAGTGGTTTTTCTTTTCTTTTCCTGTGTGAGGGGCGTGGTTATGCACGCTCCCTGTTTGACAATATGGTGATGTGCGAAAATCTTACTTCAGACGATTTGAACGTGTGTTTATTTTTCAGGTGGGAGTATGACGAGAGCTACTGTGAGGCAGTGAAGAAGATGCCCCCATATGATGCAGGGCCAAGGCTGCTAGATGTTATTGACACGGCGATTTTTGATTACCTTATTGGAAATGCTGATCGTCATCACTACGAAAGTTTCCAGGACGATGGAGGTGCCAGCATGCTTATCCTTCTTGACAACGCCAAGAGGTGAGCTGTGGGTTTCGTGGTTTTTTTTGTTTTTGATAGTTAGGTGGGGGGAGGGGGGGTGCTCTTCATGAAAACGGGAATCCAAAATGGGACTTTCCCTCCTCAGATGAATGTTTACTTTTTCTTACTGGCTTTAATTACTTAACCATTTCCAAACTTAAGTGGGAATACTGTCCATCCAGTAAAGAAAAACTGCAAGTTTAACCAGAAATCTTGTGTAAAATTGCAGCTAATTCTGTCAGAAACAATAACTTTTGAAATAAATCAGTGTCACGGACTTACTGGAAAATTCTGCACTCTGTTCATAACAATAGTCTGAATATTTGTTGGTTTAAAATGGAGCACTGTAACAAAAAATAATTTCCCCCAGGGATCAATAAAGTATTCTGATTCTGATTCTGATTCTGATTTTTCAGACTAATAATTATATTTTCATTTTCAGGTTGTTGTTTTTTTTTTGTTGTTTTTTTTTTTTTACATTTTCCGGTGCTCGTCTTTTATTTTATTTCTTTTTTTATTACAAGAATTCACTTATCACTATTGAAGCTACTTTATAACTGACTCATGAAGAACACCCACTTCCATGAAGTGAGGACTTTGAGATGTTAACCCGTCTTTGAAGTTATTTTTGTTTTTGCTGATCAAAACCCAGCAGTGGAAAATTTCTAAGCAGCATTTTTCAGTATTGGCAGGATGAGGTTAAGTGTGGTAAGAAACAAACCTTTTACTGGGAATAATGTATACCAATAGAAGTGCTGAGTAATTTCTTGTCTTTCCTTTTTTTAATGAAGAGTATAATCTATATTTTCTATGCAGTGAAAATACCCTGCAGCTGGTACTCTTTGCAGGCCAATAATGGCCCAATTCTTGGATTTTTATTAGAACTCTTTCAGATTAAGCTGGAAGCAATGGATTCTTGCTCTCTGTCATATAGCTGACTAGCATTGGTAAGGCTAATTGTGGAATTCATTTTAGTTCTTACCAACATGATCAAAACAAACTACACCTTCTTTCAACAACACATGGCATATTACCGCGTGCCATTTATTTTTTCATTTATTCATTCATTCATTTATTTATTTATCTATTTATTTATTTAATTATTTCACAAAAGCTAAGCTAAAGTCCAGAAACCATGTTTAAAAAACTCTGTGCATGCCATCATTCATTAGCTGGTAGAACCACTTCTAGCGGCAAGTAGTTTTCTGTATGACTTTATCAGCCTCTCACCTCATCGTGCAGGAATTTGAGCCCACTCGCTTACCACATTGACTGAGTTTATTGAGGTTTAAATGCATTCATTTAAGCCCAACTGGCCTTTCAGTTAGAGGTCTGGATTTTTTGGTTACTGCAACACTCTGATTCTTTGAATTTTCGGCCATTGTGTTGTAGAGTTGCTGCTGTTCTGCTCGTTGTGTTGCATGACCCAGTTTAGGCCAAGCGTTAGCTGTTGGACGGATGGCTTCACCTTTGACTCTACAATACTTTGAGTCAAGCATGAACTCCTTTGTATACCAGTTACTGCTAGTTCCCCATTTCCTGTCATTACCCCTCCAACACTGTGCTGTCAGTTGCTATGAGGTGTTTGTTCTCATATGCTATGCTTGATTTTCAACAAACGTGGTTTTGTGCATTATGGGTAAATATCTCATTAAGTTACATTTACATGTAACACACTAATTGAGGCCTGTAGATTATGAGATGTAACACTTGTGTTGTTTGCAGTTTGCTGCGACGCCCACCCCTGTTTCTGAAACACATATTTTGTTTAGTATTTTGTCCTAGTTCCCTGTGATCTTTTTTTTTCTTTCCAATGATCGGCCGCAACCAGTTGCAGCAGATGGTAGCTTCTCCCTGAGCCTGGTTCTGCTGGAAGTTTCTTCCTGTTAAAGTGGAGTTTTTTCTTTTTGAGGTTTTTCTCTTATACTGTAGCATCTTTACCTCACAGTGTAAAATCCCTCACGACAAATGCTGTGGCAAACTGGAGATATATAAATAAACTTGAAATGAAAAATTACATTTCCCACTTATGAATCTTTCTCAATGCAGAATGATGGGTTTCAAATTGTTTGCAGATGGCCTTAAACCTTTGCCAGATTGTCAGGAAGCAACAATTTCTCCTAAAATCATTCTTGATGTCTTTCCTCCTTGGCATCACACACCTAAATGCTCCATACCTGCTTGCCCTCATAATTTCTCTTAATTCAATAAGACACACACTTCTTCTGCATTCTGCCCTAGTTTTTGTTGCATAAATGATGACACAGTGTAATATGTCAAGTGTTGTTGTTCATCTGAGTTTATTTAATTTTAGAACTTTTTAAAGACCAGATGATTTTGTTTATTATGTCCTGGTACATAAAACCTTGGAACTGAAAAAACTGTGTATATTTATTTTCACATTACTGCGTTACTGTATGTATTACAATCAAATTTAATTAGAAAAGGGCTTAAGAGCCTGACACTCTCAGTCTTAAAAGTCGTGTGAATAGGAATGAATGCATTTAGCTACATTGCCAGGAGAGTTTTCACAATGGGATACAGTTAGATCTTGTAATACATGATTTAACTGTATGTAAAGATATAAAATATACAGCTCCTGTTTGTTGAAGGTCATGCTAGTTTTGGACATGGCTGGACTCAGATCCAGACTCTAGTTTGGAAAGCTTTACGGGTTTTAGATTGTCCGAGAATCTAATAACTCCTCAGGAGCTCTTCAGAAACAGGGAAACTGCTATTCTAGCAAATTCAGTCGAGGTGTGTGCGTGTGTGTGTGTGTGCGTGTGTGTGTGTGTGTGTTTCAAGTGCTTTATGCTGGGGTTTTTTTTAATCTTTCGTAATTTTTCTTTTATGTCCTCGTGCAGCTTCGGGAACCCAGCTCTGGACGAGCGAAGCATTCTTGCACCACTCTACCAGTGCTGCATGTAAGTCGGAGAATTCCCAAATACAATTTCCTGTTTACCAGGTTATGTTTTTTTTCTACTGTAGTGTCTCTCCCTTTCTCGGTAGGGTTCGTGTGTCCACGTGGAATAGATTAAACCTGCTGCGAAGTGGAGCTCTGAGCTCAGCCATGCGACAGGCTCTGGCATTTGATCCCATTCACCCAGTCCTAGCTGAACCACACCTTGCAGCCCTGGATAGGCGTCTATCTGGAGTTATAGAAACCATAAAGCAGTGCATGGAGGCACAGGGCCCTGATAACACCCTAATAGAGGACCGAATGAACCTACCACATCCTTAAAAGGAAGGAAAGGAGAAAGGGAGGGGAAAAAAGCCAAGACTTTCCAGCCTGGACCTGGAGGGAGACGAGTGACCAAACAGATCAGCTCTGGTGTTTAAAGAAGGGACAGCAAAATGACAGGGTGGAATAAATGTTTCTCCCCCCGTTTCCCTTCTTTGTAATGCTGAACACTTGCACTCGAGTGATTCTCTAAAAGGTGCAAAATCATGGGATTCAAAGAGTTGAAACTGCGTCACCGTTAACCATTTAAACTTTCTCTCAGGACTGTTGTGCACTACAGGATGTGATCTGCTGTAAGGACCGCTTCTTCTATTACTACTGGTTTAGATGACACTCATGCCTTGTGCCAAATCCTCTCTCCTGGTCACGCTTCTCCTTGACAGTCGGCTAAGGAGAAAGGATGGAGATGAACATATTCGAGAAAGGAGGAGGGAATGTTAAATTGAGCCTGTTGTGAGTTGTTGTTGGTTCAAGCAGCTTGGAGTTTACAGTCCAGGAAACTGAAAATGTTTTTCTGTAGAAATGACAGGAAATTTAAAAAAAATCTTTTTTTGAGCTGATTTGTTTTTCTCCCTTTCCTCGAATTGAAAAATAACTCGAAGAAATAGAGAACTGACTCAATTCTGTGTACATAACTAAAGTAACTAGTGATGTAGAATTATGAGACAAAAGAATATAAATTTGTGGATTATAAATTAAATGATGTTAAAGCTGTGTGTTTGTGTCCGGGGGTACGCGTGTGTGTAGATGAATAACTGCCACATTGTGTCACAAATAAGAAAGCTACTGACTTGCCCGACTCGAAGGATCATGATGCAGAGGTCAGGTGTGTGTGTGTGTGTGTTCGTTCATCTTTAACAATAAACTATTGTCTATTTAATTCCGATTTCTCTCAGGCAAACTTTCTTCTCTGTGTTCAGTACTTGAAAGTTCAAATCCTGTGGTCAGATGTGTGGAAGGGACTTTCACTTTAGTCTTACTAGTTTGGATATTTTTTTTTAGTCAGATTTGACCTGAAATATGTCACAGGTCATATCTGGAACACACCAACATTCAGTTTATTATAACTAGTTTTGTTTTTCGTGTTGCCTCGTCTCACTTTCTGTAAACGATTGTTTTGAATTGTTCAAATTTGAATCACCTCTCATGTCCTAAATGTAGTTCAAATTTAATGCAGCAGTTCCATATTAGTCAAAAAAAAAAAACAGTTTGTGTCACGCTGTCTGATTTTTGTGCCATAGCTTTGATTAAAGGCTGGTTTCACTTATGGTGACCTTAGATTTTAATAGATATTGGGTTTTATAGAGCAAGTGCAGTTTGCACACATCGAGGGGAGAGAGGGGGGTATTTTAATGATTAAAGTGTGTGTGGGGGGTATTTTCAGTTGTGGTTAGCACATCTGTGAGAAGTGAGTACCATCCATCCCCCTTTATTCTGTGATCCTCCGATGCCGTCAAGACTTCAAGAGCAGGTGATATGTCTGACTTGTGTTTTTGCTTTCAACTTTTCACCTTATATACACGCAAGAAAGCATTTAATCTCTGTTTGCTTTTTCTTTCAGAAGAAATGTTCCAGGGTGGGGGATGTAAAAGGATGTGTGTAGGCTTCTGATGATCGCACTGCTCTTCATGAGCTTTTCTCATTCTTCTGAGAGCTGAACTCGAAATACCCAGCTTGTCCAAAAAAGAAAAAAAGCCCTCATCCCTCTGAATCTGATGCGTGCCGCCGCAGTTCTTTTGGTTATGGATTTCCCCATGTGCACATATGCTTCTGTTACAGATCATCTTTCACCACTGTTACTTATAGTTATCACTTGACATTTACCTCATCTTTGTTAGTCCTGGCAGTGGTGGTACAATGTCTACAAGTGCGTCGTCTTAAACCCTTGATTGGTCTGGTTTTGTTGTGCTTTCTGTACCCACAAGGGCGGACGCTTCATTGTGAAACCATGTGGCAGGTCCCCCCCTTTCCCACAGGCAGGTGTTCACCGTCAGCTGCCTTCTCATCTTGCTGTCACATCCAGCATCTTCCGTGTTTGTGTGTGCAACAAGTCAGATGATATAGGACACCTGTTTCGTTTATGCTAAGCAGGTGTTTTACTTGGGACATATACCAAAACATTGAAACTTCATGAAAACCACAATGTTTATCATGTTGGGGCATGCCGGGGCATGCCAGGTCATGTCATGTCAGAGATGCAGAGCGTGCTCTAACACAGGAGCAGCTCAAGTTTCCCGAGGCAGCCTAAATTTTCACTTCTCTCATCTGCTTAGTTATTCTCCTGCTTGTTGCGTCACCTGTGCCTACAGTGAAGGTAATGTGAACAAATGTACAATAAATAGTCCTATTACTCATGACAGCTGACACTAGATGTCCCCCTAGGATAATCTAGTAATTTTATAGATTCTCAGTGCAAACTTGGCACTGAATGTCACAAACATTTCAGAAGTCCCAACACCTATTACAGGAATATCAAAACCCAAATGTGTAGGAGATGAAGATAAAGCTGCAAAGTGTGAGAGCTGAGTCACTGTAAGTACCACAAGCACACTGTACATTACTCTTTGAATGAGGCAGCGAGGTTAGCGACATAGGATATTTTGCAAGGAAACCACAACAGTTTGAAGTCAAACTAAACGAATGACTTTGTGGGGAAACAACAGTAGCAGCAACATGATGAGGTGGTGGGCTATCAAGTAGGCTCCAAACCTTTGGGGTCTCCAGGCACACTGCGCACTGGCTAGTTTGCGGTAAATCGACATACATTGAAGTAAATGCGCTGCATTTTGACTCATCTTCAAGCTTCACATAAAAGTCGATGTGTACTTTTAGTGCAAAGAAGAATTCATTGATTTTTCTTTTTACATTTTAAGTAGTTTGTATTCTCGTCAGAATATTTTGCCATTTGAAGTTTAGAGTTTGTTGAGCTGATCAATGCCGCTCTTGTAAATGTGTGACAATCACTGGCTGTCAGATTAACTTAGTGCTAAGGCTGAAAACACAGAAACAGGTTGAGTGGTTGTCCCAAGGATAAATCCACTGGCTGTGCTTAGTGACTTTCTGGATTAAAATGACCCCAGAGCAGCCTGAGAATGGGAATAATAGCATTTCTGTCATTGATTTAGATCAATTCAACATAACAAAAAAAAAATCCTTCTCAGTGAAAGGGTATATGCTATTTTAAGACTTCAACACCACAATAATAGTTTCAGTTTGTAGGGGTGCATTCTTTTAAAATAACTGCTGCACACTGCTTTAACCCAGCAACCGGAGCAGTCACAAGCCAGTTACCCCTAATGCCAGTCCCAATCCCAGATAAATGGGAAGGGTTGCATCAAGAAAAAGGCCATCTGGTGTAAAATCCTGGCAATAATCAAACATGTGGATCACAATGAATGAGATTTCCAAAAGAAGATTTATGGATGTAGTGAAGCAGGACAACGTAGAGTGTTGGAGTGACAGAAGAGGATGCTGCGGACAGGTTGAGGTGGAGGCAGATGATCTCTTCTTGCGACCCCTGACGGGGTCAGCTGAACGAGGAAGAGGATGTGGCTGCTTTCACTGTAGGAGTGGAATTAAACAACGTGCTTTCAAACTTCCTGCCATTTTAAATAGAAAAAGTGCAGAGCCTAGTGTTTATAGACTTAAAAAGTTAAAGAAGAGTGACAAAGGGCAAACCAATATAGACTGTTGTCCCGCTTTGACACATTTATTGTGTTTCAGAAACTGTTCATGCATCTGTGCGAAACTGATTCAACATCATTCATCCAAATATATGGCGAGAAAGTTACCGCTCTAACAACTGCTAGTGATCAGTTTAGTAAATGCCATGGCATATGATTCACATCCTTTTCATGAAAGCTGTGCTCTACAAATAAGGCCATTGTTATTGTCACTGAAACCAACACCAATCAAGAAGGAAACGCTAATGACAGTATTAAGGTAAAGATTTTGTATTAATTAAGAATAACTTTACTTCTTGGTAGACTATTGAACTCTAAACCATTTCAGCAAAATGTCCCCCACAGCACTAAAGAGCTACAAGATACCCTCACTGTAGAGGCCAAGGCACGCACACACGCCAACCGCCGCCGCCACCAAGCTGTTTCCCATTTCTCTCAATCTTTATGCCAAGTTCAGCAGCTTCTTCATCAGTCTTCTCATTCGGGGAGGGTGATGGGAGATAGTTTGTTATTTTCTTATTAGCAGGTTGGCGGTTCGATCCCTGACTGCTCCAATCTGCATCCCAAAGTATCCATGGGCCATATACTGAACCCCAAGTTGCTCTGTGATGCATTCATATTTTTGAATGTTAGATAAAAAGCGCTTAGATGTTGCAAAAGGTGCGTGTGTGAATTTTATTAAATGCTGTAATAAAGCACTTTGAATGCTCGAGGAGAATAGAAAAGCGCTATATAATAACCAGTCCGTTTATTATTCAATTCTTTAATGTGGATCTCAAAAGTCAGTAATAAGGATGCTGAGGATCTCCGTCCACACCACTTTTCTGAATACCCCAAACTGTTGCCGCTTCTAATTTAACCTAATTGAGACAGTTCGTCTGCTTTCGGTGTTTCAAATAGTGCTCGATCATATAGGCCTCAGAGAGATGGACAATACTAAATACACCAAAAATAGCATTGTTCATTGTTTTATTTTTTTAATAAGGCCATCATCAAATCTTTACTTTTTCAGGACGATATTGGAAATTACACGCACGTCAGACACAGCAAAGGCAGACCAGTGCAGACCAGGGTTAGTTAGAAAAATAATAATAATCGTAATATTTGTGGAATAATTTGTAAAAATGTAGGACTTGCAAAGATAAATTTGCAAATTTGGTAGGGTAGGCACACACGTGTCTCCGTCAATTTCAAAGTAAAACCCACACTTTTGCCCAAAATAACAAAAAACAAAAAAACTGTTAAAAACTTTGTTAGCTTCATCATCCATTGTCTGCTCACATGTAGAGCAATAAACTAGATTTAAAGTGAACTGAGAGGTGGCAGCAGCCGTTTCTATCATTTCTCTGCTCATTAGTTAAGTCTGGGAGACCCGAAACAGACGCTGAATAAAATATCTTTTTACTTTATTTAGTTTAATCAGGTGTGTTATCACTGACACCAGATTACTGCATCACTCGTTTCCCAGAAACAATGTTTTTTCTTTCTTCCTCAGCATGCTCAAATCTCTCAGAACCCCCTGATGAATATTATGGGAACATTGATTGAAGCGCACACAATGTGGGAGGATTCACTCGGCTCGTTTTGTGTTAGAAGATCGCAAGCGTCTTGGCGCAAATCGGCACACTGACAGCCAATCAGCTCACGGTGCGCTGGTTTCGCTCCTGCTTCTCTCTCACTTTGTGAGCGTGTGCGCGTGTGCGTCTATCCCCAGCGTGTACATGGCACGAGCGCGCTGCAACCCCCCCACCCACACGATCTCAGACACAATAAAGTTAAGACCGTGAGCGATTTCCTTCCAGTCACTCCCCTCCTTTGCACTTGCCCACTCGCGTTTAAAGCCTCGCTGAGCTCCTGCAGGGAGCTCAGAGCACTGATGGAACAGGGGATGATGGATGCTGAGAGAGGTCGTGTGATCCACCGGAGAAAGCGCACAGGGACACTCGCGGTGGTGGTCGCCGTGCAGAACGTGGTCGTGGCCGCCTGCCTGATAGCCACTCTTTTCCTTTACTTGGACTTCCCGAAGGATGTGAGTACGCTGTGAGTGGAGAGGTTAAGTGGAGAGCTCGTGGGCAAGGATGCGCACACTTGGTTTGTCTTTAAGAACATTTTGGATGATTTTTTTAAACACCTGCAGTTCAATACCGAGTAAAACTCCTTAATGCACATTTATCTATCAACTTAAAGTTAATATTATAAGCAGCTCTGTTCATCCAGACGTTTTCTAGCTCTGGAACTCTTTTTGAAAGCTTGATACTATTATTACACTATTGTTATTTCAATATGATTAATATCTCTTAAAATAGTGTGGGGACTGCATGTTCTCAGAAGGGAAAGGAGACTGCAGAAACAAACTGTCAAATTACGATTAAAATATAAGAGTTACAACTAAAATGTCCTATCAGGTTTGGAAAGTTACTATAAAAGCTCCTGCTGCTATCTTAAGTTTCCCTTTGTGTCTGAGTGAACTATACGGAGCGAGATTATTTAAGATAACTTGCGCGGATAAAGGAAACTTTGCGAAAGTAACTGGTTGCATTAGGTAATCACAGCTGGAAATGCAGGTGGTACAGCACAGATTAGAAAAGTGCTCAGACTATTTTTTTTAGGCTATTTGTACCCGATAATATTAATTTGTCTTTGATCTGCCCGCAAAACTGAAGCGCTTTCCGCTTATCTTTATTTAAAGTACACTACAGCGTGACATCTGAGAACACAGATGCCCTGTGATGTTCAAATGCATCGGGTCTAACACTTCTCACCCTTATGTGCAGCTGTCACATTAAACTAAGCGGTGGCGGGCGATAACAGCAGATATATGAGCTCATCAGTTCACCAGAGCGATTTTCTGCATGATCGATCCCTTATTTTCGGCACATTTTGCCGCTAAAGCAAACAAACAAACAAAAACAAAAAAGCCTAATAATATTTCTTTCTTTTTGATCACATCATTTGACCAAATCTCCTACTTAAGTAGGCGGAACTCGTTCCGTCAATTTTGAACGGAAGAAGAGTGAAATGACGCATCAGACGCCCCCTTTATGCACAGCAGAGGCTGAATCAGAAAGCCTGACTTATAACAGAGAAAGTTGATAACCGCCGTCGTGGCACCTCTTATCTCTGACTGGGTTTTTTTTTTTTTCATAAAGTTGATCGAACTAGCTAAAACAGAGAAAAGTTGTGTTCAAATGTGCTGATAAAACGTGTAAAGTAAGTAACCTAATGTTTCACGTGGCTCTGCATCAAGTCATGCTGTTTCAACTCGATAAGGTGGATGCTATATTTTAAGCGTCTGCGGCTCTCCTCTTTGAGAGAGATGCGTGTTACTATTCCATCCATCCATTTTTTCCCGCTTGTCCAATTCAGCGTCTCGGGTGTCTGGAGTCTATCGCAGCTGTCATAGGGCGAGAGGCGGGACACGCCCTGGACAGGTCGCCAGTGTATCGCAGGGCTATCAAAATTCCAGATTATTGAATTAGAGGTGGATTGATTTGGTGCAGTAGTAGTAGTACTAGTAGTAGGTGCTGTTGCTTGTTATCACAGCGATGCCTTGAGGCGTGAATAGTCATCCAGGAAATCCCAAAAAGTTGATTCTGTTCATCTGGATGTAGCGTAGTGTCTTAAAGATCCGCGTTTAACTTTTGATTTTCAGTTTTAATTTTAAATTCTACAGTAACATAAGGCTTTCAGAGATTTGCTTGAGAAAACAGCTTTATTAGTGACACAAAAAAAGGAAAAAAGACGAAGCTAAACCGAGAGACAACCTGAATAGGCGCACTTTTTGAGGCTCTCCATATTCTTTGACCCGGATGACTGACAATCTGCATAGAAATAGCTGCACGGTTACTGTATAATGATGATTGTATTAGTGACTAACATTTGTTCTACTTTTAGGACATCTTGTTTATTCTTGAGATGCTACTCTCACTACTGTTTTTAATCAAGCTGCTGTGAGACTTTCCCTAGTTTCTGTCAGCCTGTCTATTTTCACACCGCATCACTTAACCGCTGTATCAAGCAAGTTTGTGCTTCCCAGAGTGAAACATCAAGAAATTGCAAAACAGAGCTGTGTGACCTTTACAAAGAAAAAACAAAACAAAACACACAGAGGGCAATAAGAGCAACGAAGAAAATCTAGAAACCCAATAAGCCTCTAATCTTTGCGTTTTTTCTTTCCTCAGCAGACGTCAACTGACACGATTGTGCACATAGAGTTTGAACCTTTAACAGGTGAGAAAAATAAAACCTTTAGTTTCTGCTCTGATCTTCCCACCCACAGAGATACTGAAAAAGACTACAGAAAGTCATATCAAGTAAAAAGCGTGCTTTCACCTTAAAAAACAAAAAACAAAACCAAAAAACATGCTGCTCTCTTTGTCTCACATTGTATTTTCATTTTTCAGTCCCCCTAGGAAATATGACACTGAAGTTTAAGGAAATTGCAAGCAAGTACAAAATGGATGTAAATACGGATAAAAATAAGATCGACATCACATGCAAGGGGCCCTACATTTGGTATATGGATGTGTGCTACAAGTCGTTGACAAATGGGATGGTGACCACAGGGATACTGCAGCTGAAGATGGATGATACTGTTGTCAGTAACGTCACACTGACTGTTTCAGATGTGTTAGATGTCTGCAGGGGGCACCAGAGCGTAGTTTATCTCAGGGCAAACACGAAGTCTAGTCTGGACTTGAACCAAATAGATGGTTTCAAGGTCTTGAATGTGACCGTGGGCCTAAGCTATCTGCTGGGAAAAAGGTGTGAATTCTGATGAGGGCCAAGACGTGCCTTCAGGAGACCAAACCCAGAACTGGCTGGCATGAAAAGAAAACTCGACACTGAGCTGTGCTCATCTGCCAAGTGACAGCAGACACACTAAGCCTGATTCACGCTGATGACACGAGTTGTGTTGACAGAGTCTCTTTTTGTTTTCTTTAATCACCTCAGCCAGGGTTGCAGTGAAATCTCTACAGTGTGCGCGCAGCCCTGGGCACGAGCAACTTGGTGGATTTTGGTGGTGACACAATCTGTTTTCTTTAACACAAAATAGCTAAAAAAAAGAAAAAGAAAAGAAAAGAACAAAAAAAAAGAAAGACAGTGTATTTGACTTCTTGAATAAGCATATTTTTTTATGCACAAAGACCACACTGATTCCCATTCTTAAACCATTCGGATTGAGGCTGTAACTGACTGTTATTTTTCTTATTGATTTATCCTCCATTTATTTATTAATTTTTATTTTTTACCATTGATGGTTTGATTCAGAAAACGAACCGAATACTGATTGTTTTTCCTTTTTCCTTTTAAACTCCTCGTGCTTATCTCCATTTCCTGGTGCCAAAAAGTGACTTTTTCAGCATCCAAAACCAAAGTTATTCAGCTTACTCATATATAGAAGATTGTTGTTGTTGTTATTATTATTATTTTTTACATAAATGTTTGTTGTACCAAATGAATGTATTTGTTATGGTGCATTTGTCTCCTGTGTAGCTCCGATCTGAGTCTGTGAACTTTCTGTGTGCCAAAAAAAACATTCCTCACACATTTCTATGTTGGATTTTCTGTCATAATACCAGCACGACTACAGCAGAAACATGCAGGAGAGCCTTTTTTGCGGCTCTTTTTTGCCTACATGCTGTTAGACATTGTCTAATCTACTCTGTGCTTGTGGTGATGGATTATTACTTATCAGGCTAAATGATGCTGCAGTTACACTGGCACACAGACCTCTCAGAGTAAAGACCAGAGAGGAGATGAATGTAATGGGACTTTTTGATTGTATATGCACTTGCAGTGTGCAGAGTCCTTGGATTTGTGTGTGTGCGTGTGTGCGCGTGTGTGTGTGTGTTTAAATTATGCATACCAAGTGTTGACTGAAGTTCATCATATTGTGGTGTATTAGTTAAGCTATTATATTTAAAATAAGAAGCCACATTTCATGATTGTTTGGCACACTGTAAAACATCTCGTACAATGTTTTAAGCAATGTCACATTCCGTGTCATTTTTGCTTACACTGGATGGTTTGATTTTTTTAAATAAAACATTTTATGCAGGCTGAAAAAAAAACTGTGTTTACATTTTTGTTTTCAAATGATCTGGTACTGGTGATACTTTGAATGATTGCAAACTGAGCTAAAGGAGGCTTCTTGTTTTAGCTGGATTTTCTGCTGCATGATTTAACAATGCATACTTAATCCAGGGTTTCTACCTCCTGTAAGGTTTGGCCTAGTTCAAATGTTGGGATGAAACTTTAATAAAAAAAAGAGTTTCCATTCATTTTGCAATAAGCTTCACTTCTTTGTTTTGATCGTTCCGACTCTCGCTCTGCCCCTCCCTTTCTGTGTGTACATGTGGCTCCTGTGAGAGTAAGCAGTTTCATCATCATTACCTGATAATTCAGCCTTGCTTAACCAAAAGTGAAAGTGAATTGCACAACTAGCCTTTCCATGTCACCCAGTGACTTAATGTGACACAACTTATGTACACTTCTGAACTTTCTACACTTTGAGTGTCAAACTCACTTTAACCCATTAAGCTTAGAGGTCTACGGTACTGTGCAAAAGTCTTGACCCACCTCGTCTTTATATTTTGCTTCCAAGCAGCTGGACTTTCTGTGACTTTTAAAAGTGGGTTTAGAGACAATAGTGTTGCTGGACATTGTTTGCTTTTTCACTAATTTACAGTCCAGTCCTTGTACCTGACTATTTTTAGAGGAATGTTTTTTTGTTTGTTTGTCGAATCACTTAGAACTGACCTATGAATCATTCAAGCATAAAAAGCACCTAACTCATGGAATGAACAAATGTTGTCTACACATAACAGACAGCTTAGCTAAGACTCGGCTTTAAATTGTATCTTTCGGGACTTTGTTCCTATCAGCCTGTCACAAAAGCAAAAAATAATTTGATCCATAAACATCATTTATTTTGTTAGCTGAGTCTACAAATAATGACAATGATAACACAATTTGGCAGAAAAAGAATGGCATTTTTTTTACTAACAAGGCGATCCTTAAAAAGCTATTAGCTGAAAAGTTTGCATATTTCAGCATATTGTGTGTCATTAAAAAAATACTGAGGAAACTTGACAAGTGGAGGAAAGAAGAAAAAGTGGTGGGCCTAAAAAACAAAAATGGCCTACAGCAAATGAACAGTATCTGAAAGTCATGTCCTTAAGAAATAGGACAAATTCCAGCAAAGACCTGATGTAGGACCTGAGAAATGCATCTGAACCTTCAGCTGATCCATCTACTATTTACTGAAGCCTCATCAGAAAAGGAGTCAGTGAAGGGTGGTCTTTGAGAAGCCATTTGTCAGGAAGAGAAACGGCGAGAAAAGGCTGATGTATGAACACAGGTCTGATTAGAAGTCCAATCATCATCAGTATGTACGGAGGAGGTACAACAGTGAGCATCTACAGCTATCTGTAAGACACCACGAAGGCCTGTCGCTGTTTTGGGCTGCATTTCAGCATAACAGTGATCTCGATGACACTGCCAGTGCAGTAAAAGCAGAAATAAATCACACACTGGAATGCTATCGTTGAAGAAGTGTCATCTTGACAGAGAACAGAAGCATATATGTTGCATGAATGTAACTAAAGTCCAAGGCCTAACTGAGCAACATCTATAAATAAGATAATCTTGGGAGAATTTCAAAATTTGTCATGGTCCTGGGTCGGTGACCCAGCGTTATGAGTTTATTGTTATTATTTTTTAGTTTATTCTGATTTTATATTAGTTCTTTGGGTTTGGTTCTCTTGTTTTAATTATCCCTACCTGTGTCTTCCCCCTGTGCTCTGTTCGTGCCCCTGAGTTTCCTGTTTTACTTTGAAGGTTTGTTTCTAACTAGGTTCAGCTGTGTTCCCCTCTTCTGTGTCTCGTTTCCTTTGGTTGTATTTATAGTGTGTGCCTGCCTGTGTTCTTCATCGGTTTGTCTGCCCTGCCCTGCCCTCCCCTCTCTGTGCCATTTCCGTGTATCTTCCGGTGTCTTTATGTTTTCAGGTTTGTTTTTTTAGTTTCTCCCAGTTTAGGTTTATTTTTAGTTCAGCCCTTGCTTTTGTTATGTTTTGTGCACTGTAAATAAACTCACTCACATCACCGCCGCTGTCTGCTACTTGGATCCTCCTTCTCATCTCCACACGACTGCTGCCCCAGCCGTGACAAAATTCAAATATTAATTTCATAATCAGAGTGAAAGTGAGATTTGAGTGAGCCTCCTATTTTACATTGACAATCTCTGGGAACCACCAGCCTGCACTCCGAGACCTTTGTGCTCTGTCAGCATAAAATGTTGCAAAGAGGAATCCCGTTTCGGACTTTAAAGTGGTTTTTAAATTCCATCCATCCATCCATACGCTTCCGCTTATCCTTTTCAGGGTCGCTGGGGGTGCTGGAGCCTATCCCACCTGTCATAGGGCGAGAGGCGGGGTACACCCTGGACAGGTCGCCAGTCGGTCGCAGGGTTTTTAAATTCAGTTCTTATTTAACAGGAAGCACCGAAGAGAAGCTTATATGAGAGAGATATCTCTCTGTGATCCTCTTTTGGTACTCTTGATCTTGTTGTGGAAAAACTGGAGACTTTTCTAGGAGCATTTATAACAACCTGCTAAAAAGAAATAGTCCACCCTGTCATGTGGGCTCATGGATGAATACAACTGGATATCATCTGCAAACAAATTGGAATTTATGCCATGTATTCTAATAGTCCCTTATGTATCCTAATAGGGAAGCATGTATAATGTTAAAAGTGCACAGCACCTTGGGGAACTCCATGACTTCTCCTCGACAAGAAAAAACTAAACTCTATCAGATAAATATGATTTAAAACAATGCATTACGTTTTCTTTAATACTAATGGTGCATTCTGTAGTAAAAGGTCTAACAGGGCAAAGACGGAGATGTGTCAGAGGCCATAAAAAGATGATTAATAACCTTCATAAGCCTTGTTTCCGGTTGGATTGCCCCCGACGCTCTGTCAATAAATCACTCCTCTGCAGATGAAATTCTGCAATAAAGGAAGATTGGAAATTGGTTCGTTATTAGTTAGAACATCTGGATGAGGTAATAATAGAAGTTAGGTTAGAGAGATCAAAAGAGCTGTCTAAATAAAGATTAGCATCACTCAGTTGCTGTGCTTGAGGATACAAATAGCAATAGCTGTGGTGAGGCTGTGGTTATTTTTGTCTCTTATGATTACAATTTTATTTGTAAAGATGTTCAGTATGGCGTCACTACTTAGAGCGAAACACATACAAGCTCAAACTGTAGCTCAGACAGACTGGCTACATCATTTGTTTCTATCAGCGATGATCTTTTTTTTATTATATAAGAGCACACTTTTTTTTTGACAAAAGTTTAATGCAACTTCCTTATTAAAGCGCACATTTGTAATGTGTACCAGGGAGTCACATAGCATTGAAATAAAATTGAAATAATAGTGGAATCGCTTCCTTAAACTGGATTACAGCCCTTTCTCATAAACTACCATAATGGAAGTCTTACCTGGTCAGGCAAGAAGAGTCTATTCAGCAACTTTCTAACACGTGCTCCCTAGTCCCCGTGCATGCACATTACAGTTTAACGGTTGAATTGGATTTTAATTATTATTAGTATTTTTTTCCATCTCAGCTTAATGTCCGGAAATTCTCAGCTTGGCTTTCCTATTACTAGCTCCCGTCTCTTCTATTAATAGAACAATAGGCTTTCCATCACATACGGCAGTTGAAAGACTTGAAACATTCCGAGATGTTTTTGTGGAAAATTTCATCACTCAATCCTTTCATCACGCTGTTAGGAAATCAGAAGAAGCCGCAGCAAGTTTAAACATGAACAGTCGGACCATCGATTGCGTCTCTGAGGTTATTTTTAGCCTGAAACTAAGTGTGAGAAATTGAAATTCTTCATGTAACACCATTTGCAGTCAGTTTGTCATGTCTGATTAAATCAGCAGATGGAAATATAGCATTATATGTATTTTTTTTTAATCTTTAAAAACATTAAACCGCTCATAGGTGGAGTAAAAGTATACAGAATCTGTGCCCAGTCTGGATCACCTAGATTCTGGTGATTCTGAGCAAAGCAAAGACAATTTGAAGGGTTGAACTGCAGGTTAGCAACTTGTGTGTCTGTTTAAGTTAAGGCAATGCCATTATATAACAGGGAAAAGTACCAAAATTCATTGTGATATGCAGAAGTGAAACACACAAATTGATTAGTAACAAAACTATAGAGACTAAAATCAACTGACACTGTTTGTATGGTTCTTAGGAAACCTGATAGACAGGTATTGTCAACCACCAATAGCATTCAGTTGGGGAATTTCCTCACAATGAAATGAAAAGTGCTTGCAACAAAGAAACCTTTCCACCCTTTCTCATTCTTTTTGCATGAATAGAAATGTATTATGTCATTATCAGTGTTTAATGGACTTCTCCTGCTTATTATTATTTTTTGTTAAAGTTTGTACATAGAAGTTGGATATGTAGTGTGATAACTTCTTAATTTAAAACCCATTTTTTATGTCTAAACGAAAACAGTCACTGTACATCATATCCTTGTAAATGGTGAGTGACTTGTTTACAACATTCACCATAGTTTTAGAGAATTGCCTGTCATAATATTTGTTTTGCAGAGCTTTGATGTTTTGTCGCTACTGTAGAAAGACAAACTGAGCTACGTCACATTTAAGAGGATGGCTGTCTCAAATGATACAGCCGCACTCAGCAACTTGCAGAAGGCCAAAAACGTCCAGAGCTAGAGGCTGGGGATTCCACTTTAGTTTTATGGTTTAGAGAAAAAAATGTTAGAAGCTAATAAACGTTTGTCCATAAAGGGATGCACGTGACAAGCAACAGGTTGCAACACATACGTCACAAGCACCAAGAAGTGGAATTCCCCACTGTGTTATGCTATAACCAGCCTGCTGTGTTAATACTAGCTAGTTTGACTCTATGGATGTGTGCTGATTCATGAAGCTTCAGAAAAAGGAAATTCCTTTTAGTTAATTGTAGGACCTCAGCAGTCATTTAGGAATGACTCCAGCTAGTTATTTTACACACCTACTATTTATTATGTTCAGCTTCTTGTTAATGCAAGAAGGCATGGAGCATAACATGGTTGTTGGTGCCAGACTGGCTGGACTGAGTATTTCAGAAACTGCGGCTACTGGGATTTTCCCACACAACCATCTCCAGGATTACAGAGAGCAGAAAAAAAAATCCAGTTCAGTCAGTATTTATCTCGGCAAAAATGCCTTGTTGTTGTTTACAGAAGTCAGACAAGAGAGGCCATACTCCTTCAAACTGGACCGTAAGGCAACAGTAACTCAACCAAGATATGCAGAAGAGCACACTGGGTACCACTCCTGCAAGCTAAGAATGGGAACTGAGGCTCCAGTTTGCTTGGACTCACAAAAATTGGACAGAAGATTTGAAAAAAATACTACCCGGTCTGATGAGTCTGCTGTGTTGGCCATAATATGACATAAACAACATGAATGCATGGATCAAATCCAACTATATTTGCATATAATTATAGAATATAGTATATAACATATAGTTTGACATAATTACAGCTTTAATAACAAAGGGCATTTCCAAAAGCACTGGTCAAATGCCAAATAATGGTATGCAATGAAAAGTCATACAAAAAGCAAGAATCTTAAATTAGGTTTACACTAAAGTGAATGCTTCACCACACAGCTAAACTGCTAAACAGTTGTGCCCCTCTCCAGCACTGTGTGCATTTGTCAGTGTAACAACATCGATGGTACAACAGCCTCAAAAAGGACTAACACATCTCTTTTGTGCTGTCAGAAATCTCTCATACGGGTTTCTTTGTGTGTAACATCTCCTCCTTAAATAATGCCCATGGGACAAGTCAATGGCTCAGGATCTGTAATTCTATGCTTTAGCTCTCTGGCATTGGTGAGTCTTTGCCATTTATGCCTTCGGATGCTCTTTGCTGACAAAAATTGAAAGTGAAATGGTCGCCTGCAAATCCATCCACCTCAAGGTTTGACAACTCTGAGATTTTCTTTCTTCTCAGTGCAGTAGTAAACAGTCATAATGTCACCTACAACAGCCTTTCTTTTAGCTCCAAGCAGTTTGACCTTCTCCCTGACCATCTCATTATGACAAAGGTTTTTTCCGCATAAATGCCACTCACCAAAGACTTTTTTTTTGTTATTCGCACCTTTCTGACAAATCTCTAAAGGCAGTTGCTATTAGCAATTTAAAAAAAAAGCCCCCATTACTTAAAGTCACTCTAAACTCATACAAGCTCAAGAAATTGCACTTTATTGGAGTCTAAGATGTTTCCATTATTTTCACCTCTCTTTTAAAGTAGCGAACTATTGCATCATGTTCTGGATGCTTAATTTCTAGTTTTCAGGTTGACATGAACCTTTGAACACAACTGCAATAAATTGACATCATAAAACAACATTCAGGTAAATCATTTCACAGTGAGATTAAAGTTTAGTAGGTTTGTGATGACTGCGAAAGACATCCAGCCACATAAACCCGGTGATCCAGTATCCAGTACAATGAATTAAAAATGGCCGACGACATAGAGTACAGTAAGATAATCCATTGTTTTTATAGAGTGCTCTAAATGTAAGTAATTAAGTAATCAAAAAAACAAACAAAACTGGAGTATATCTGAGTTAAAAGTGAACTAAAATTGCCTCTTTTTCTGTGTGAGCGAGAACTACCTGCTCTTTGACACATGCTTCAAAGTGTCAACCAATCTGTTATTGGTTTACACACACCGCTTTGCATTGGAAAGTGGTCGAAAGGCAGCGCAGATGAAATGTCATCATCCTCACAAAGATGGTAAAAAACAATTCGTATAGCGCTGTTGAGCTTTACCATATATGTATAAAGAAAAAGTAAGCCCTGAGATCACAGATAAAACACAGTCTATAACCTTTCCAAAATACTGCATGTCATATTAGTGTGTGGGACAAAAATACAGCTTTGACGCTTTGGGTGAGAAAGAACGTTTTTGTTGTTGTTAGTTTTTTTTCTTTGTTTTTCACTTTGACTACTCAGAGAATTGTTTTTCATATTTTTATCCCCGGTAAATTCTGCACATATGCTCTTAATCTCATACTGAGCTGCAGGTTTGCTTTCATGAGGCTTGCAGGTAGCATTGTGGTCTGCCACCACAGATTTGCAGGTACTGAACTCTGACCACAGAAAGTTTTAGGGACATCAAGTAAAAGCTAAAGGCGTCAATGGAAGCACTGTAATTAATACAAATATGAATTTAAGTTACATTTCTAAATTAAGTCACACTTGTCGGTTAGACAGCTTACCTTCCAATCTAATTATACTCCTGATACCAGAGGTGTCATATTCATTTTACATTGTAAGTCACATACAGCCAACACAGCACCTTCTTTCTCCTTCATTATAAAGAAGCGCTTCGCTTGCCGTTGTAAATCCATGAAACCCATCAGTGCAACTCTTTGATTTAGGAACTTTATTGTTTATTAAATGTAATTCTAACAAAACAAACAACAAACAACAAAAGAACACCTAATTTTCAATTACTGAGTGGTTTATCTTTACATACTTACTTGTAGCATGCCAGACTTTGTCAGTTAGAAGCCTGTGAAAACTGATGAGTTCAAAGACCAAGGGCAAGCCTTCTTTTGCGTGTGACATCTGTGATCTATAACCTCAATAAAACAGATTACATGCAGGTACATCAGAGCAGGGCCACGGGAGAGGCTCATTTGAATTCATATGACTCGTGCAGAGAAAAAAACAAAGATTTTGGTGATTCTTTTAGGCTGAATTTCATTATGATTCAACTTGGATCCTTTGTACTTGCTTACTAACCCTGCCTGTGTTGGTTGAGGAGTCTTGGTGCATGTGTCAGTGATCTAAAATGTCAAAAAAAGTAAGCGTTACACTTGGCATGTTACTAGAATTGTTGTTCACATGCCAGCTTTTAGTAATATAGCATGCAACCTGAAGTACTTTAATGTGGTTGCACAGATCTGCTTGCATTGTTTTGCAGCAACTGTGTGCAGCAAACAAATCTTTACAGGCAGTGTGAACCACAAGTCGCAGCCTTATGAGTTTGGCAGGTATATCACCTTGGTCAAATGTTAGAGAGGGACATGAGAATGTCAAAGGTTTCCAGTAGAACTACTCATTTTACCCTGTCCACTTCAGGTCAGAGATTCATTACAAAACAGCGCTCTTAAAAAAAAAGCCTTGTTGACTGTATGGCTAAAATTGGGTCTTCAGAGAGGGTACAGGGTAAATCCCTGTGTGGTCAGCAATTACTCCATGGTGGTTTCAAGTTAACAACAGGTTTTCCCTACAGGTAGCATGCTAATAGAAAAATTGTCAAAAGTTGCCACTTTGGTTAAGTGACCTTTGAATAGTTGCTGTTAGTTTTGGTTGTGAACCATTTACTCAGATTTTTTTTTTTAACAGTTACGTCAAGAAGCCACAAACATCCCTGTGTGCCTGTGTGCTTCATGACTTAATATGAACATTGACATTAGGAAATTCAGTGTAGTTAACAGGTTTTGATATACTACTGAATGTAATTTAAAAACATGTTTTTAAAGGTTCTGTGCTTCTGAGTCATTGATGTACTTTGAGATCTTTGCTTTAACCTACCTACACCTACCTAGATTTTGTTGCTGTTTCCCCCTCTCACCTAAGTTTGCTAACTCTTCCAGAAAGCCCAGTTTTCAACTAAATCTTTATCAGACCAATAATTTTGTCTGTAAAATCATACAAAAAATACTTTTGTATGATTTCTTTAATTTTTTTTTTATATGTATGTTTATTTTTACTGTGAATCAAAGCTCAATACATTTCTATCTGTGTCATTCATTGGGTTATTCCATGGTGACTGGATTACTGTGGTGCACTTAGATTTTGCCTGACACAAGAAAGCCTCAGCTGGAATAAGGTCGATTATATTTAAAAGGTTATTATGTTTAATTTAACTTTTTATTAACAGTTTACTAGTTTAATTGTTTTTGATCATATGTTTTAAAACATAACATATTTTAAATATCAGACCAAAACATTTGAAAATGGACTGTTAACCACATTCATCAGATCATCAGCATTTAAAAAATTATGCGACTCTATTAAAATAAAACTTTATCATCTCATGTTTTACGACTTTTCCTAAAATGAGTTTATTGGTTACACAGAAAATTTTGGTGTGTGTGAGATAAACTAGAACTGGAGGGGAGATGGGCGGAGGTGTGATTTGTCACAAAAGGACAGCAAGAGTGAAAGGGAAGGTTTGCAAGATGGTAGTGACACCTGCTATGATGTATGATTTGGAGATATTGCACTTGCTAACCCTGCTTTGACCTCAACCTCTGCAACCTCCACCTCAGACAAGGCTGAGGTGGAAAAAGATGGTGTTTATGGAGCTGAAAGGTGGAATGAAAATAGGAAGACCACAGAGAAGATTCATAGAAGCAGTGAAGGACATGAAGACAATTGATGTGACAGACTAAGACGGTAGGGATTGGGTGAGATGGAGTATAAGAATGAGTCTAAGTAAGTTGTTAAACTAATGAAACCCCTAACATTTAATCTTAAATATGTATTTTTGTCAAATTTTATTCATAATAAAAAAATAGATGAAAATTAACAACTTCTTTAAGAAATCACTGCTGCTGTTGTTGTGGGACGCGGTCAAAATGACCCCCGCTGGCAGTTCTAGTGTTAATACATTCAGTTTTTACTAGTACAGTAAAAAGCCATATTCAGCTTCTCCATGAATGCCTCTGTTGACACAAGCCACATTTCAAGAATGATTCCTCAAGTGCAGTTTCTAAACAAACATTATGATGAATGCCAGGAGGGCCAGCTCTGCTGCAGAGCTCACTGCGGTTTCAGGGATCAGAAACAGAATTAACAGTATTGCAGAGTTAATGCAACAGGAAGGCTTTGTAGTTTCATCACAATTAGCTGATGAAGCGTGCAGATCATGACAAATGATACAGTATTCTTGGAACATTTATTGTGAAAAAGAGTTTCATAATTTTCTGCCACACAATAGCCTCATTAATGCCTTGCGTACTGTACAGTGGTGAAACCTGCCTAGTTGAAAACATCAAAAATGACTTCTTGTCTTTAAACTGGGTTTTAAATTTCTAGAACACACATGCAATAAGCAGCTAACAATCGATGTTGTATTTTCTTATGAATTGTAAGAATGTGAAATACAGATTTGGTCTTTTTTGGAGGGGAGAAATAAAGTAAGCAAGCTACCTTTAACAGAAATTTAGTGAAAATGAACTGTAACTGTATAAATAAATGATCTGCCCTACTCTCTATGACTCGGCCATGGTGGGAGTCATGAAATAGTCATAAGAACTTATGAACTCAGCATAACATACAATGTAATTTATCTTTGAATGCCAACCAATTCATTTTAGTGAAAGCCAATTAATCTCAACCACTTTGTTTGGCAGAAACTGTGGGTAAATAGTTGTAGCCTGTCACTTTCTGTGCTTGTTATCAATAGTGCAAACAATGAGACTATGCAGACACTCTTTTCCAACCCCGCAAGCCCGGCCCATTTCAAATATTTCAACAGTCCATTCATTTTTGCTTTGACAGCAAAGAATTTCTTGTCCTTGCAGCATGACTGACCCAGATGGAAATGCATACAACTTTCTGTAGTTTTGTATGCTTGCAACATAAGGTAAAGGATTCTCCACAAGCCTGTGTGTAAATGTCACCCCAACTTAACTCCTAGATGAACATTTGCTATTTGTGATCGTTGAATTATGCATATGTATTGCAAATGCCCCCAAACTTGTTCACATCGCTTCTTTTAAGATGTGATCTAAATATTTGTGGTTTGAAACTGAAAATAAGTAAAGAGGCCTGTGCTCCATTTATGGTGATTCATTTCTGTTCTGGTCTCGGCCATTTAACTGAAAAAACCTTGAAATTACCACAACTTGAATCATGCTCATGATCAGTCTCATGCTTCCAGAGGAGTCCAGTCTTGTTTTAATCGTCTGTCATTCTATTTTAGGGTATAATTTCCTCTCGTTTTCTTCCTGGTCCCTGGATATGACACCTCAGTTTCGTAATCTCATTTACCGCCTACAACGCCCACAGTATATGATCTCCGGATTGTGCAACCACACCTTGTCAGATTATTCCGTGAGCTCACACAATGAGAAATGCTCACAGGTCAGCTTCAGGTTTGCCTCGCTTACAGCTACTACTTTCCTGTTTACTAGCCTTACCTGAATGTTTGGTTCCAGCATCATGCTGCTGCCACAACCCTGTTGCAGGCTCCAAACTAACTTTTCATTTTCACAAAAACAAAGACACTTATTATCTATTGATTACCCCAAATTTTAAATCTTTACTCTGCCTGCAATTATTGAAAACATGCAGCATAATCAGTGATTTCTGTAAAGTGATAACTAACCCAGGCCTGTTATCACAGCAGTAGACTTCATAAAGCCCACAGTATGCATGTTTAACATGTTGTCAGCCATTCGCCTTTACTCTTTTGTATATTTCCTATGGATGGTGACAAAGCACCTTTGTTATTTAACTGTGACTCCTCCTGTCCTCTGTTCTCGTGTCTATGACCCACTTTCAATACATCATGTTGAAAGATGTTTCATTTCCTAAAATGCATCGTGAAATCAGAGGAGAGAGGTAGTTATTATATAACTGACACTGCTTAAGCTGATGGCTCCCAGACAAGGATATTTAATTTCAACAATTGCTCCTTGTGTCTCTTCTTCACCTCCTCTTCTCACATCTTCGGTGGGAGGGACTACGACATGAGTAGAGGAAGTGAGAATGTGCAGTTTGGGAAATGAGTTAATGGAGATTGCTTTGTCTCATCAAATGGTATGCTGCTTCACACACAAACCATGTGCTCTCACAACTCCTACACACAGGAGGCTACTCTGTGACAGCTCTAAACACAACTAGGTGACGCTTTCCTCTGTGACCTTACAGCTCGCTTCGGGCATGGTTATGGCACATGTTACCAGAAATGCATGATGTCAGTTTGGTTAGCTGTCTAACCACACTGTCTGATAGACTGGAGCAAGTTTCATTTTCTCTGGTTACTGAAATTCTGCACGTTGTAACACGAATGAGATTTCATGGAAAAGTGGCACACGTAAAATAAAGGGGAATGAAGCGCCTTGAGGTGACTTTTGTTGCGATTTGGCGCTATATAAATAAAATTGAATTGAATTGAATATTTGTAATATATAATATGTAACCAGCCTGCTGTATTTTTATACTGTGTGTTTTGAAACTTGAATACAGCCTAATTTCCCCTGAGGATTTACTTAGGAAATCTGTAAAAGGCTGTGTGAAACCTGACGTAACCTCTCATCTGATCGTCAATGAAACTGAGGAGACACAAATGTGATAAGGAAGTGCAGAAGTCTGGGATGCATTAACAGCCAGACAAACAAGGAGTTCTTGTCTGTGTGCGTACGTGCATGCATGTGTGTGTGTGTGTAGCTTCAGTCAAGTCTTAAAGCTTGTGACCCAACCTTACTAGTTGGAATAAGGCCAAAAGGTATAAAACAATGCTGATGCAAGAGCTACCCCTTTGTACACGTGGGTGGAACAATAACACGATGTGATGTAAATGCAGTCAGTTTCTCTGTTGGAGGAATTTCCTGGTAAATAGGTGAAACAGAAAACCTAAAACAGACTGAGACTGAGAGAGAGATGGAAATACCATTTTCGTGTTCTTGTTTATCTTTGTTTCAGTCGAGCTTTTTTTTTTTTTTTTTTAAATGTGGACTTGAGTGAAACAGGTGAAGCCAAAAGACAAGACAGTGCATGTATAAGAAATAAATGCTTCCTGCCAAGTGTCATTGTGCAATCTCACTGAATCGTTAATTCTGTGACATAATTCACACTACATGCAGTGCATATATTAGACTAGTGTCATAGGAGACACCAGAGGAGACAGGAGCTTCAAAGTGCAAGAAAAATACCAAACTGGCATCGAGCATGTACAGTAAACAGGCCTTTACAATTATTCCCACATACAACCTGGATATAAGTCAAGTTTTCCAGAATTAAATGCTAAATATCTGACTAATATCCCTTTTATCATTTCACAATAATCTCCTTTATTTTCTCCACCAGAGATCATTTCACAATCGTCTCCTTTCCCAGTCTTCAGGTGACAATAACTAATTGCATCCGTCTTTGCAGGTCTTCACAGGTCTTTACAAAGCTGCAGTAGGGATGTGAGTCAGTTTTTCCACAATTAAATTCAAAATATCCAGTAATGATCATTTCACCATTTAATCATTTCACAACCGGACATAACGGCATCCCAGAAGCTCAATAGCAATACATCTGTTCATAACAAGTATGTAAACTCTTCATTAGCAGATCATAAGAGGCGATCTAAGCTTAATCTTGGTTATAAATATAGACAAACTGATATGCATAGGCTATAATAAAAGCATAGAACATTCCCAGTCTTGCATATCACATGCGCACAACAGCACAACACAGTAAAACTAGAGCGTGTGCCACAAGGCTAAATTTATTTCCATTTGTAGACAGTCAGACCTACATGCCTTTCCAGCTTCAAGCAGGTGTGGAATTGGGGGTAACATCAGCAGATGCTTACTGTGAACATGAATTAGCCAAAGTAGCTACACCTTTAATCTTTTCTTGCTTAAATGTCTGTACTCCCACATGCTATTTGAGCGCACATTAACACTGACACTACTAGTGGAGATGCAGTACATTCGTATTGTTGGATGTGAGGCACTCCAATATCACTTTATATGGTCCTGTAATGCAGAACTGTATTAAATTCAGAAATAACACACAATTGTATAATTACTTTTTTTTTACTTTGACTTCCAACAGTGCACAAAAAAAAGATTTTTAAAAATCCCATTAATCTTTTATGTCATCCTCTGGTTTTACAGAATGGAAAATTCCAAATTAAACAAGTACAAAACATTGGCTTTTTCGTTTTCCCATTCCACTAGGGAGACGTCAACCTCATGTTTTTTGGATCCTGAAAGAGTTTGGCAGATAGCCAAAATAAACTGCCGTAAACAAAAACAGAAAAAGAAAAAGGGTAATCATTAAACCAGCTCTTATGCGTGGGTGTAAAGGGATTCCCTTGTCCCTTTCTATTTGCTTTTTATTGCATGGGGCGGGAATTGAGCTCGGGATTCCCACTTTCACTGTCTGTACGTGGGAAGAAATGGGCTATATTAAGAGCAGCACACAGCAAGTAAACACTTCACTCAATATGGACAGACAACAGGCAGAACAGCAGGATAAACTAGTGGAGGTGAAAATCCAGACAGACTGTATGGAAGACAGTCTTCAGCCAAGAGGTTCACATGGCTTGATTAAGTGTGCACTGACTTTCATGGCAGGGATAGTTGTGGCTCTGGCTGCGGGCTTCATCCTTCATTATTTTCTGTTCAAACCCTCATGGAACCAGGTAAGAAACACTTCATATCAGTAATAGAAAGTCTTCCATATATGAATTGTCATTGATATGTTCGTTCACTTATATTTATAACTAATCTATCTACAGGATGCTCCAGCACTGAGTGACACATCAAAAGTCATCATGACTTGCAAACTAAAAAGTAAGTGTCGTTTAGATTTCAGCTGCTTCCAAAATCTCATCAGATGTAAATGTTGCCTTGTATTAATGGGAGATATTTCCATTTCTTCTGTAGTGACCGATCAGCTGGGAAGATATGACATCTTCACAGCTAATAAAACTGGAACCTATCTTGTCTACGGATGGGTGAAGGTCCCAAAACCGGTCACCGAAGAAGAAATTGTGCTGGAGCAGGGGAGAGAGGGGAACACCATAGAAATGGAAACAAAGCAAATTATATCCGAAGAAGTGTTTCTGTTCTGTAGAGTCATGCTTGCTGAGAACACTACAGTGAGTGTTAGATTCAAGTCTAATTACACAGACAACTCTTTCCATGTCTATGAGCTCTAATTAAGCTGATACCAGTTTGAATTTGAAAAACTCTCAGCTTTTTTGTGGCACTCAACTGTACTCAACTGAGTCTGCAGATGTTCAGTTTATCTACATCAAGATTTGTACTCATGCAGTAGTTTCATGGCAAGAGAAGCAGTTTCGTGTTTGATATGTCTGCTCTGGGTAGAGTGGGTGTGGCTTTATGAACTCTCCAAAGAGCGGATGCGACTTTTCTCGGGAACTGGGTGAGCAGGCGAAAGACTAGAGAGTCATTCACAGCTTTGCTCTAGGAGGAATATAATATTTTGACAGCAACTCACACTCATAGTGTGATCGTCCTCTGTACCAGCCATCATTCAAACACTTCACCACAAAAATTATTTAAATCTCACTTTCACAAGAAAAAGTTTCCTTTCTTGTCATCTTCTTCTCTGATTGACTACCTTTACCTGTGAAGATAATCCACCTAGCACAAAAAGCTATATTTAAAAGATTGTAAAACAGAATATTTGAAGGTGTTAAAATCATGTAAAAAGTCAAATGACACTTTGTTCTGTTAATGTTGCTTTGAAAATCGAAACTGTGTGTATATAGTTTTGGTATTGTTAATTGTAACTATGTTGGTATTGGTCAAGCTTTGTATTTTGTTCATATCATGGTTGTAACTGTACAGTATGCTGTGCATTATATGGATTGAAAACCTGTAATTAAATGTCACTACTATATTGGGAATGTGATTCTCAGCTTTTACTTGTGTTGTTTCCATGAAAGCTTCAAGTTTGAAACATTTTCAGCACACGCACACACACGCTGTCTCAGGATATGCTTGTCTAAAAACGACTTTTTGGACAAAAAAATGTTAAAAATATATTTTATTTACATAAATTATTTACATAATTACATAATTTAGGAATTTATTCCCTTGATTCCATATCAGCAGGTATGATTTGTTTGGGGTTTTTGGTATTATTCACTACACGTACTTGTATAAATGTGTTCTCACTC
Source organism: Diplotaxodon limnothrissa (assembly GCF_057381915.1). Classification (NCBI taxonomy): domain Eukaryota; kingdom Metazoa; phylum Chordata; class Actinopteri; order Cichliformes; family Cichlidae; genus Diplotaxodon; species Diplotaxodon limnothrissa. Next base: position 6,880,707 of record NC_140617.1, read on the forward strand.
TTGATGGAACTGGTGTCACAAGTCAATATTTGGATAGAATACTGACTTACTGATAGTGTAATTCAAACAAAATAAATACAAGTGTTATTTGAAACGTGCAGTCTATGTATAACATGCCTTCTCATTATTAGATTATCAGCAACATCTGGTATGAATGTGTATGGAGGTATGCATGTGAATGGACTGTGATGGACTGACGACTAAAAGCTTTGACTGACTTGATACTGAGACAATGACTGCACCCACTTTAGGATTAGTAAATGCCAATAAACAATTCACCCAGCCGACAAGAGAAGGGTGGATGCTTCGCTTTGTTTTGTTTTGTTTTTTCAGGAGCAGGAGGATAAGAGAGACTGGAGGAGGAGACTCTAGCTTCACATAAGTATGAACTGCAGACTTAACACTGTGGTTGCTGATTTTGAGTTACTGATGTTTGCATTAAGAAAACTGTGCTATATTAGCTGTGTTTTGATTAAGGTATCATGTTATATTATTGGGAATGCCAAATGCTACAGTGGAGATAACTATTGATATCACTCATGACTGGAATATGTTACTATTAACCACAGCAGGCCACTGTAAAAAAGTCAATTAAATTTTATAGAGGAAAATCGCCAAAATTTAACAATACCTATGAATGACTGGCCACATTCAGAATAGAGATATGCAATAATAAACATTGGTCCACGTGATTTAGGTTCTCACTTGAAATAGTAAGTTATTAAATGTAGAATATAATCGACAGGGACATTTGATAGGATGTGGTACTGAAAAAGAACAAGAGCAAAGTAAATAAAGAAAATATTGTGTTTAGTTTGGATAAATTCAAATTAAAATGTACCATTACACTCAGAGGATCAATATGAAATAAAACATATGCAAAATTTGTAGGAAGTACATGACTGATAACTGTTCTGTCCTGAGCGTTTGTTTCCAGAGCACCCACTTGACCACACCAACAGTTTCTCGCCACCGAGGAGGGGTACTTGCAAAAAGAATAAAATAAAAATCTGAGTTTAACAAAACATTTTAAATGTAAATATCAAGCTTACCTTTCTTTTTCCATGAAATGTGCTTGTGGGCACGCCAGCCATTTTGAAAAGGTGGGCAAAACAATTGGCAAGGCCACACCCCCACACGTGTGATATAATTTTAAAGGTACTGTTGCCCTCTCTAAGAAACATCAGGACTTAGAGGAGTGGCAAGTAGAGTATGCGAGCTACAAGCAAAAACTAAAATGTGTACTACAGTGTGCAAAAATGAAATACTGGGTCATCAGGGGGACATGAGGGACATTTATAAAACTAAAAGTCCCACTAACCTTAAAGTGCACTTGAAAAGCTCACACAAGAAGGCTAACCTAGCTTACCTAGAAGACCTCATCAGGGGGAGCACACTCCCCCTCCTTGAAGAGCTCACCCACTCAACCCGCATCCCCAGAAAACAGCTAACCCCAGATAAGGCAGCGTGATGTATCCCGAGACAACAGGACTGGGACATCTAAATAAAGGTGTGAAACAATCGCCTTCAAAAGGTTATCAATTCACTTCAACCAAAATTAGGACCACACGGTGCGGCAAGAGTTAATAGTTATTAGTCTCAACACCCAAGGATAACCAGAAGAGCATGACTGATATGATGGAACTGGGATTTTGTTACACTTAATTTTTGCAAAACACAAATAAAACTAAATTGAAACTAAGGATTTTCAGAAAATAAAAACTAAACTAAACTAGCAAACAATTGGTAAAAACTGATTAAAACTGATGAAAATTGCAAAACTATTACAACCCTGGTCCAGACTAAGATGGTGTTGGACATCTTCAGGGCAGAAAAGGGTTGGTGTGACCAAGGTGTGGTTTGGCTTGTTGTATGTACATTTCAAAATGTTACAGCTCTGGACGAACCAGTTACCAGGGCATGGAAGGATGACAGACTTTATTACATGAGGAGAAGGGACATTTTCGGGATCGAAGATCCTCAGGGATGACAAGGCTGGAGCAACGGTACTCGAGAGAAGAATTTCTGATACTTTCTGAGATATGATGTCACCAACCTTCTCTTTTAATTGTCTAGCTCCAATGAATTGACACATGGGAGTGTGTCAAAAAGGGGGAAGTTGAGTCCGAACATCAAACAATGGTTTTATGAACATCTTATGACGTTATTTCTGTGTTTAATAATTTAGCTATGGTAAAACTTAAGCTTATAATGTGTTAGACTTAGAAAGGGTTCACTAATTTTTGATTTCTTTTACACACACATAGATTATGATTAGAATAAGTCCTGAACATAATATTTTAAACCAAATTTGAATCATTAGAACAACAATGGATAACAATATTAGATTATCAAGGCTAGGGAGAGAGGTGTTTTGGTTTTCTGTCTCTTGCAGAGAAAGGAAGAGACACCAGACGGGGACACGGAGATGTGAGGACCCTTCACAGCAGAGACAGATGTAGGGACAGCCGAGACAGCAACTGGGGTCAAGTGTCATGACGTTTGGGCTCCTGGAGAAGATGGATCCCACAAACACAGCAATAACCATGAAGGGGTTGGCGAAAACCAGGAACACCAGACCAACGAGGTTCGAGAGGCTCTTGGCAAAAAGGGGGACACGCCGGTGAACCCAAAACACACAGATCCTTGTTTGAAATCGGGGCAGAATAATCCCCAGAACTGTGCAATGACTAAAGGGTGGTCTAACCCCGGAGGTCGAAGAAAGAAGCTGAGAATCACCCAACTGGAAGACACTGGTAGCTGCAGCAATAAAAATAAAGGTTAAAAGCTCCTTAGACAGAGGTTCTAGTCTAAGTACATTTGAAAGGTATAAGGTGGCATTAAAATGGGAGTGGAAAACTGGAGCACCAAAATAAAGCTGTGGGAGAATTGGGGAGTGATGGGAGAGTCATCTGTAACTGCTGTTATGGTTGTAAATCTAACTTTGCTTGCATCTGAACTGCGTGAACACAGAGGTCATCCCACATATGGTCCACCCGTTAAAGGGGGACAGAGGGCCTCAGGATCAAGAAAACCTGGACCTTGCGACCCTGGAGTGCATGTTGTAAGTGATCTCTTTCAGAGATCAAAAGGGGGAATTATTAGATTATTCTGTTATTATATGTTACCTTATATATGTAATCAAAGTAGTTGAATTAGAATACTGCTGTAGATCACATTATACCCTTTAATATAGAGTGTGTGAGCTGTATGTAGTGTAGTTCTCATTATACTTTTGAGTTAACAGAACATATTCACATATTAGTTCATTAGATAAATGTGCATCACTCTGTATCCTTGATCTGCTGGGAATGTGTTACACTGTTTTCTTGACATGCTTAATTGTTGAATCATGAAGAGAAGGTTGTAAGCAGGAGACTCTGTGTCTAAAGACAGGGGAGATAGATAGACCACATTCCACACCCCCACCTTACAGAAAGCAGAGAAACAACTGCCGAGGTCATAACTTAGGCGCTGTAACAGAGAAAAAATGTGATGTTTTGGCTTTTACGACTAGCTGGAGGCCACTAGAGACTATAAAAAGCTGAGCAACCCGTCACCATTTTGAGACATGTGCCTGACCCTCTGCAAGCATCTCTCCCGTCCGGACGTTGTAATGCTCTGACTGTTGAATTGTATGGAAATAAATGATTGTTGATTGAGCATTGATACACCGAGTATTGTCCCTCCTTCAGCCCAAAGATTCAAAGAATTGGGAGATTTCAACATCATTTTGCATATTATTTATCAAAACATGAATAATCAGTCAGTCACTTGAACTCTGTGATGAATCAATGAAAACCTTTCATCACCTTTTAACGGCCAACTCATCAAATATTACTGACTTTGGGAAGAGTTCTGCAAAGAACTAAACAAAACAAAAAACAAAAAATGCAGGCCTAGTGAAGAGTAAAAGTTTTTCAGAAACAAAAATAAAATGTGAAAGATTTTTTCAAAACTTTACAAAACTGATGGAATCGAGAATATATATATATATATATGATCTAAGAATATAGCACCAACTACTGTACAGTCCAGTAAAGTCATGCTACACACATTCAGGAACCAGTTTATTAAGTCCGCCTGTTTCACTGCTCGTCACAGTAATCCACATATCTAGTCAGCAGCAACTCAAAGCATTTATGAATGCAGTCATAACCAAAACAGCCTGCTGAAGTTCAAACCGTATTTCAGACATTGCTGAATTCCTGGGATTTTCCAACACAATCAATTCAATTCAATTCAATTTTATTTATATAGCGCCAAATCACAACAAAAGTCACCTCAAGGCATCTGGAATGAGGGCAGGGAGCGTCAGTTCACTGCAAATACCTTGCTGATGTCAGAGGAAAATCGTAAGACTAGTTTGAGCTGATTGGAAGGCAACAGTTACTCAAATAACCACTCATTAAAAACAAGTTATGCACAAAAGCATCTCTGAAGGTACAGCACATCTGGCCTTGAAGCAGATGGGCTATAACAACAGTAGGCCGCACTGGGGGCCTCACCTGTCAGGTAAGAACAGGAAACCGAGGCTACATTTTGCACAGAGGATAAAAGACTAAAAAGCGTACCCTCCCACTCTCACCAGTCGAGTAGAGCATCCTTGGGATGTGGTTTTGTTGAGCAGCTGTGATACAAGACTGTAGGTTTTTATTTGTATTTGTTGCAAGAAATTCTCTGAAAATGTGTTACGGGATTTGCTCTTTCACACATATTTGAGAAAAGCTTGAAGTAATTTAATTGAAAACACTACTAGATTGCTGGACAGTAGTGAGGAAAGTCAGAAATCTAGAGTTGAGACTAAAAAAAGTACAAAAAGTCTGTTTTGATGAGTTGTCATATTCAAGTGAGAAGTGCATGAACACACTAACAAATATCTTTCGTAGTGAAGTACGTGTAGGAACCAGTGTGTGTAATAGCAATAAAAAAAAAGTCTAAAGTGGGTGAGGAAATGTTTTACTGATTTGAGAAGTGCACTAAAAGTAGTGAGAATGACTTTTCTGCTATGAGAATTGAGGCAGAAGTGATCAAGAAAGACAGTAACGTGTAATTTCATACCATGAACAGTGCTCCAATCCTCATCTGACCCTAACTGTCTTTTTTCTACAGGCTAAAGCTTAAAATGAATAGACAGGAACTACATGTGCTTTAAGTAGTATACTTTCACACACAATGCCATCCTAAGTTGGAAACATGTTGACAGAGTGTTTTTAGTGTTGTTTTTCCCATTATAATCTTACGTAGGGCAGAAATACATGTTTGGTCTTACATGCTGAAATTAAAATATCTATAAATAAAGATATTTTGTTTGATGATTAGGCTTTCATCTTATCATCTTAGAAACAATAGTAACATTTATTCAAAAAAGGCTAACTATTTATTGTCCGGTATCTGGATAACAAAAGGTTTCATTGCGACATTTTTACATTACGGCATGTGTCATATCCCCACACAGTTGGTAAACTTCCGTTCTCCTGCTTTTGTAAATCTCTCTTGTTCAAGCGGAAGTGAAAGTTTTAATGCGGCGGCTTAGTCTAGGCTACAAGGCAGTGTTTCATCATCATGATGCAATATCTGAAGTAACACCTCTGGCTCTCCTGCCCCAAGTATCCACCTTTACACATTCAAGTATCTGTGCTTCACCCAGCCAAAACCAGATACCTAACGCCACGTTCCTATTACACTCAGGGGACTTTCAGTGACTCAAATATTGCCATATTTTTGGGAAATGTGGGAAATATAGATGAGGCTTGGGACTTTGAATTAGAATGTGACTAACAAAGTTGCAAAAAAGAGCAGCTCACAAGCACACGTTATGAGCCTTTTTTAAATACCAAGTATGACTGACAAATCTCAATGAATAATGCACTTGAATGTCATAAAAGTTTCAACTCTAAACTGGAACTGATGAAAGTGACTGAGATGAAATAAGGTTCTTAGTTTAGAGCCGTTCTTAAAACAATTATAGCAAAGAAACAAAATGCAATGTGAGACGACATCACGGTAAATTTAGTTCAGCTTGTCAGTGAATGACAACCTCTACAAAAATAATAACTGCCTGTAGTGGTCTGTAGTTATGTAGGAACCAACACATTACAGTTTCTCTCAGGTTTAGTGGAAGCACCACACTCGAATAACAAAGGTTTGAGTTTAAGGTAGGATGTTTAAAATAATCCAAAATTTAATAAATCACAAATTTAACCCAAGTTGTCTCCAGCTCGGGGGCTACATGCTGGTCAGACATCATTAAAATGATTAAAAGTTTTCTATATCCTGCAACCTCTTCTTCGGTGTTGTCCTTGAGCTATATCAGATCGAAGATATAATACGCAAACCTTTTGATAATGAAGTTTCAGTCTGCCTGAGCTTTATTTGTTGATATTGAGGTTTCTGGGGGGTTTCTTTTCAGTTAGTTTAGCCTTTAATGCTCCCACACAAATTCGTAACGGAAGCGTAATACCGTAATACTCTCTGTTTGTGCCAAGATCTCTTTTAAACTGTTAACTGGTCACATCCAAGTCTCTTCCACATGAATTTTCAAATCTATGAAAGTTTCCCTAAAACCCAGAAAAATGGGTGCACAGCACAGTCTTTGACCGAGCCATTGCGATGCCTCGATTCTTTTCTTTTTCAGCCATTCTGTTGTAGATTTGATGCTGTGCCTAGGTTCATTTTCATGTTTTGTGATCCACTTTTGGCCAAGTTTAAGCAGCTGAGCAGATAGTCTCACATTTTGCTCTAGAATACTTGTGTTTGACCTGTGGCTGGAAAACAAGTCCAGTTGGTATAGTATTTAGTTTCTTGGTTTTTACCAAAAATGCCATTAGGTGAACTTCTCCACTTTGTTCTTATCAAAGGACACTGATAATTATTAGCAAAATGAAATCATTCGACTTGTCATTTCGGTGGTATATGTCCTGTATTCTATAACCTTTTCTTAGGTCTTGTCCTTGAGCTATAGCAGATCAAAGATAGTGTAAATGCCAAAATGGCAAAGCCACTTTACTTTGTGCTTTTATTTACAAGAGTACCTTAGCACTTCCTCTTTTATTGTGTCACACTACCTGTTCTGTTCTCAGTAAAACGACACAAACACGTTGCTTCAGAGTAAAAAAAAACTTTACTTTTGGAAATATTCATGTAAAACCTTGTACTTTATTTGCCTGTCACATGCTATAACTTGGGAACGTTTATACAATGTGGTTGAATTCTGTGTTTTTCTATATGCATGTCATTTGTTTGTGGTGTGGAAAGACTGGCTAAGAGATGCTCATGGAGGAGGTTGTTAGCAGGTTCAGCATGATTGGCACACTTGGAAGCAGAAAGACTTTGGTTTAATGATTGCAAACGATTGTTTATGCATTTAAGAGACAGAAAGGTTGTCTTTAATTCATTTTATTAAATGCTGTAACATAAATTATTTAAACGCTATTGATTTATGTCAGTGTCATGAATTGAGTTCATCAAAATAATTTTCTATATAGTAAAATGTGAACATTTCTGCACTTTCTACTAAAATGTTATAATGGCATTTGTTTTTGCATCTTTATAGTTTTCACAGTGCCACATTGTCCGTGGTTTAACCCTTTAAGACAGGCATACTGATGTGAAGAAATGTTTTTTTTTAATTATTATACGAAAAATGGTTTAATATGATGGCAGAGTGTTACAGGCATGGCCCTTTAAGACTGTAGCCTCATGGGCGGTGTAGTCCTTGCTGCAGGGAGAATTTGTGGGACCGCCCCTCCCGCTGTGTATGTGTGAGCATGAGGGAGGGAGAAAAAGGAAAGTGAAAAGTACGAGGTGCTACCAAGCAGAAATGGGAGATGGAAGCATGTAAATATAAAAATAACCACTGCAGCCAAAAAGAGTGCCTGACGAGCCCAGTAAGCTATTAAGACTCGACTGTACACTGTGTTTGTATTTTCCTCCCAAACAATAAAGTTCTGCTGGAGCAGCCTTTCAACGCCTCTCTCTCGCTAGCAAAGTTGACCCAGACAGTAAAGCTAGTTCCTGGCTACGAGCCCGACATAGAACCCAAAGTATTAGCCAGAGGTCACCTTACCACGGTTCGGAGCCGCGGACCTGGCCGAGGTAACAAGAGAGTGCAAACATGTTGAGGGATTGGCTGTGTTAGTTCAGTGAGAGATTTATTTGGAAAGAAAACAATTTTCACTTGCAGTCGAAAACTAATGCGTACGCTTATGCCTGCATTTTTATTTTGTTAAATACAAACAAAATTGTAGCAAAAAGTGCTGCCATGTGTCTGGCCAGAAAGAGCTGTTTATTTGGTAGTTCAATGAAACGACTGTACTATACTGCTGAGTGACTGTCTTCTGCTCGTCAAATACATTTCATTGCAATGTTGACCCTGTGCTGACTTACATATGACAAATGAAACTGAAAGGCTTCAGATAGTTAATAGTGAGAAAAAAAATTGCGTTCATGTTTGCAATTTTGTCTTGTTACACAACAAAACAAACAAAACACTACATTTTAGTGGGTGTTTTCGTGTTTTGTTTTTTTGTACTACTTGGACACTAAAGTGGCCCTCCAATGAGATGACGGTGCCAGAAGTGGCCCGCGGCTTATTTGAGTTTGCGACCCCTGCTTTAAGACCTACCATAGAATCAAGTCCGCCAGAGCTTATCTTGATATTTTTACATGCTGTAGAGCCATTTTTGGGAGCATTTCAAGTTGCTATACATCAATATAATCGTTATAGCCCAAATTTTAATAATATCTATGCATTAAATCAAAAGAAACTACATAAATTGCAAAAAAAGTGCACTAAACTAAAAAAATCGTTTGAAAATCTTTTTTTTTTTTTTTTTTACATATATTTCTAGTTAGAGAAATTTAAGAGGTTGATTGCTCAAAACTGTAAATATAAAAAGTTGCACAAAATAGTTTCCAATCACAGGAAATTTATTTTGAGTGTCTTCATAGTTTTATTTTTGAGATACACCAATTTTTATATACTGCAAGAAAAATGAAAATAAATATTATAATGCGAATTTGCAAAAAAACAGCATGTGCATCAAAATAAACTATTTCCAGCAGTGCAACTTGAGTTCTAAGCATCCCAGAAACCATACCCAAAAGATTAAAGCCAAATACGACTTTTAAAAACACAAGTATAGGCTTATAAGGCCCTGAAGGTAAAAAAAAAAAGAAATTCAGTGAAAATGACGTCATATTTCTCCTGTAATGCAATACATGTCTATGTTTAAACTGTGACAAAACTATCAATAAAAATTACAGTGTCAAAAAAAAAGAAAATGACGCCACTTCCGGTTTCGGCCAGGTAATGGCGGACATAGGATAGTTTGCGCTGACGTAGATTCCAACATCCTCCGGTTTCATATGCAAAATAATTATTGTGCTACCTTACGTGGTTCCAGTTCTACAGAGATTTAAAAATAGCTATGCTAAACGGAGCGTGCCCGCTCCGATCGGTTTTAAAGGGCTAAAAGAGGAGAGAATAAAGTTGAATCTGTCGAAGCTCTCTGCGTCACGAGTGGTAATTCCAAATGGGCAGCTACAGATAGTGCACGCAAGTCTGTTGATAATAGATAGTAGATTCAATCTGTCTTAACTTTATTTTTCCATATTGAGGTTTCTGGGGGTTTCTTTTCACTTACATGTACTGTCATAAAGTTTAATATTGAACATGCTGAGGCCTATAAAGTCTGAGATGCATCTCTTGGGTTTTTTTGCAGTTTCTCTGCACTTCGTCTGGTTTTAGGGTAAATTTGCTGGGACATTCACTTCTGGGAAGACAAGTGTCTTGAATATTTTCCACTTGTGAATAAACTTTCTTGGTGTATAATAATGGACTTCAAATTGTTTAGAAATGGTCTTATAAGTCTTTCCAGAACTTGCTCTGATCATTTTATCATGCATGTGTAACCCACATAAAATGGGGGTACCACTTTAAGGACTGGTATGAGGAGAGATGGACAGCCTGCCCAACCAATCGAAATGCACAGGTCCCAGTATGTTTTGACCAATGGGAGAGCAGTCTGCCGCTGTATGTCCCACCTACGTGCTCTGTGTTTGCTGCTATGTGTGGAGGTAGTCGCGTGCTGGCAGGAGAAAAGAGAGACTGAAGCTTTTGAGCTGGAAAAAAAGTATTAGATATAAGTTGCAACCAACTGTGTTGCACATAAGTTCACTGGTTATCAGCTACCTTTCATGTTAAAAGTAGCCACAGTGAGTAAGCAGGCAAATGCTGCATTTTTCTGGTGACTTTAAAAAGTACCACGTGGAGGTAAACTGTTAGCCTTTGTTAGCTCTGGTTGCTATCAACTGCCTGGAAGTTCATCTCAATCTGCTTCCAGAAGTAAGGTAACACTTGAAGCGCAACTTATGTTTATTTTTCCTTCATGTCGTATTACGGTTATTAAAGAGAAAACATGTCCTGTTACGTTATTTAGAGCCCTGCATTTTCCGACCGAGAGACACTATGCCATTGTCTTCGGCCGTGATGCGCTGAGATCGGTGAGCACATGTTGTATGTCTCAGTTAGTTCATGTCTGTTTCACATTTTATCGTTGAGAAACTGAATTAATCTCAATTGTTTGATTAATAATTGTCGCATATGCGACATATATGCATATGCACTGACTTTACTTGGTTTAATGCATAGTTTATGTAAGAGAGATGTTTTATTTTTGCAAAATTGAGTATTTTTATTGCAAATTTATGTTGAATGTGATTTAAACAAAATCCTAAGTTGTGAATTATAGCTAGAACAGCATAATTAATATTTGAATTGCTCTTCTGACCCTGTCTGTTGACAGGTCAGGTTTTTTTTTTGTATGCTGAATTGTTCCTGAGGTGGATTCCTCCAGTGAAATAGATGGCGAGCCTTCCCACCTGGACTTAGAGAGACTGAGATTCGCTTCTTTTCCACTTGATGATCTGCTGCACCTTGCGGTGTGGTAGGACTGTATCACTCACACTTTCACGCACAGCTGGTTATACATAAGACCACTGACTGACATTCTCTCATCCCTATTTTCTTTCACACCCTAGGAATTTTTTGGACTTTACCCCTTGGACATTTTTTATTTGGGACTTTAAATAATGAGCTGTTGTGTAGAGCATTCTCCACATGTGAAAAGAGTGTGAAATTTTCATTTGAATGTGCATTGGATTTGTGTAATCTGTTTCTATAAGAGTTAAGGAGTCAGGTTACTAGGGTGCACCCAAGCATTGAAACCCGAGCATTGAAACCCGAGCATTGAAACCCGAACATTGAAAACCAAAAATAACACTTGGCCAAGTCATTGCTTTAGTAGTTTGTGTTTTACTTTTCTTTTAATTTTTGTAAGTTTCCTTTCTACCATTGTAAAGTGTCTTTAACCTGTGCTTGTCAACCTTATGGTTTATGTCACTAAAGTTGGCTGGTTCTTTTGAGTTACATTCTTGTCTCTGTGTCTCATTTGAACACACCCCTGTGCTCCTATAGTCGAGCCTATTGGCCCATTGATATATTCTTTTCAACAATTTCCCTTACTGTGTTACAGTGAGAGCTTTGGCGAGCCAGCCAGGAGCATGGTTGTGTGTGTTTAAGTGCTAGACAATTTGTGTGTGGTGTTTAAAAGTGCTTAATCTGAGCTATAACTTCTAGAGAGAAAATGGATGTTGTGCTAAGTGAATCCGTCAGAATTCCCAATTCTGTAGTTGTTAGTGGGATCACAGGATCAGAGACTGATGAGGAAGTGTCCACTTTCCTCCAAAAATATGGTTCCATCAACCGTTACTTTCGTCTAGACGATCCTGAGTCAGATTACCATAAGCACATGATCATCGAGTTTACACATGAGACTGCCATGCACACATTGGAGCCACTGTTACCTCTGCGGCTTCCAAGTACAACCCAAGCAGGCATCGTGTATGAGTTAAAGGCCTTAGGAAGTGTTTACTCCCTTGATGCCAGAAACAAAGCCACTAAAATGTACATGGAACAGCTCCGTGAAATTGCCAAACTGAGTGGAAATTCATTAGAGGAGATGTTAAAGGAAGAACTTAAAAATCTGGTTTCATCGGCAGGAAGTGCTATTTCCCAGTCATCTCAAACTGGTCCAGAATCCTCAACTGTACAGAGCCCACTTCCACAGAAAGACTTAACCAGCAAGGGAGACGTTTCATTTTCTGAGGACCCTCAATCAGGTGTACCTCTAGACTCCACAGTTTTGACATCACCAAATAACGCAAGTAAATCTCTTACCTCTCCCAATTTCAGTGAAAACCTGACTGATTTCAGCCCCTCACAGACTCTTCCAGCTTCTTCTGGGGCCGCTTCTAGCCCCATAATTGATGTTAATCCAACTGCTGTTCAGCGAGTAGTTGTTGAGCATGTAGTGCGCAGCAATGAGAGCTCACCCCAGTTCGCATCATCTGGTAGACTCAGGGCTTATTCGGGCAAGAGCCCACGTCCTAGCCATGAGGCAGATTATGATACGTGGCGAGCTAGTGTTGAAATCCTTATTAGAGATCCTTCTGTGTCTGATCTGCACTGCACACATCGTATACTTGACAGTCTGCTTCCTCCTGCTTCCGAGATGATTAAACATCTGAGTCCACAGTCTAGACCCTCTGCTTATCTTGAGTTGCTTGACTCTGCCTACGGAACAGTCGAAGATGGTGATGAGCTGCATGCTAGGTTCATGAGCACATTTCAAAATGATGGAGAGAGAGCTTCTGTTTTCCTGCAGAGGCTGCACACTGCATTAAGTAGAGCCATGAGACGTGGTGGTGTGTCCGCTCATGATTTTAACCAACAGCTCTTAAAGCAGTTCATTCGAGGTTGTTGGGAGAATGCACTAATAATCGATCTTCAGCTAGAACAAAAAAAAGAAAACCCACCTTCCTTTGCAGAGCTGCTGCTTCTTCTTAGGACAGAAGAAGATAAACAGGCTGCAAAACTGAGCCGCATGAGGCAGCATTTTAGTCATGCTAAGTCTGCCCAAAACTCTAGAAAGCAGCACGCCACGTCACACGTGCAACTCGCACACACCACCAATAATCTGGTGGACAAATCTGATCTTGAGACGCTAAAGCAACAAGTTGCTGACCTCAGCATTCAGCTTAACAGTCTTGTATCTGAGAATCATAAGACGAAACAACCTAAGCAGCAAAAAGCGAGGTCCGTCACACCTGACACCCACGGTGTGAAACCAAAAGTGGCCAGTCAGCATCCCTCCACATTTAAAGCTAACAGTAGACCACGTCCATGGTACTGTTTCCAGTGTGGGGAGGATGGCCATGTCGTCTCAGTTTGTGATAAAGCGCCAAACCCTTCCCTTGTAGCAGCTAAGAAAAGACAGCTGAAAGAAAAACAGGCTGCTTGGGAAGCCTCTAATGCTTCTCGAAGTGAGGCACATTTAAACTGAAGCCTACTCCCATAGAGGGACATATGGGAGTGGAGTCTTGCAATGTCAGTCCCAAAATCCTGAAACCTGCCATTAAAAACGTTAAAGTGGAAGGATCAAAATTTCCACATGGCCTTGTAGGAACTAAGACCACAGCTCAAGTAACTATTGCAGGAAGAGACACAAACTGTCTTTTGGACACGGGTTCACAAGTCACAACTGTACCCCAGTCTTTTTATAAAGAACATCTTGCAGATCTGACCATTCATCCCTTAAATGAGTTGCTTGAAGTGGAGGGTGCCAATGGCCAGTCTGTCCCTTACTTAGGATATGTTGAGCTTACCATCACCTTTCCTAAAGAGTTTGTAGGCTCTGATATTGATGTTCACACTCTGGCCTTGGTTATCCCCCATCTCCGCTCTACAGCCCATGAGCAGGTACTCATAGGCACAAACACCCTTGATGCCCTCTATGCTAATTACCAGAAGCTTTCACCCTTTCAGCCTTTGTTTAATGGGTATCAAGCAGTTCTCCAAATACTTGAGATGCGACAAAGAAACTTTAACTCTGGTAGCCTTGGTTGTGCAAAACTGACAGGTAAGATGCCTGCAGTCGTTCCTGCAGGACAGACTGTTGTTCTGGAGGCCTCTGTCAATGTAAATCCCGTGAACATGCAAAGAGATGTTGTCCTTGAACATCCTTCAGCCTCTTCACTACCAAATGGCTTGCTAGTTTCAGCAATTGCAGTCACTTTACCACGCAAACGTCAGTGTCTTCTCCCTGTCGTAGTGAGAAATGAAACCAACCATGACATTGTCATACCCCCCAAAACACCTTTGGCAGATGTTAATGCTATCTTGCAAGTGCTACACAAAGAGCAAACTGTCAGAGAACCAGACTGCTCTAAATTTCAAGCTAAGTCTTCCTCAGAACTGAGCTTTGATTTTGGAGATTCGCCCTTACCCACTGAATGGAAGGAACGAGTTACAAACATGTTAAACGACATGCCAAATGTCTTCTCTCAGAACGAATTGGACTTTGGACACACTGACAAAGTCAAACACCATATCAAACTCAGTGATGAGACACCCTTTAAACAAAGAGCACGTCCCATACACCCCAATGATGTGGATGCTGTGAGACAACATCTACAGGAACTCCTTGATTCTGGTGTTATACGAGAATCTGAGTCCCCGTTTGCTTCCCCCATTGTTGTCGTTCGTAAAAAGAATGGCTCTGTTCGTCTGTGTGTAGACTACAGAAAGCTGAACCTGCAGACCATCAAAGATGCTTATGCCCTTCCAAAATTGGAAGATGCATTCAGTGCTCTTGCGGGTTCTAAGTGGTTTTCGGTCCTAGACCTCAAGTCTGGATACTACCAGGTTGAGATGGAGGAAGCAGACAAGAATAAGACCGCATTTGTTTGCCCACTTGGATTTTGGGAATTTAATAGGATGCCCCAGGGGATCACAAATGCGCCTTCGACGTTCCAGAGATTGATGGAGAAGTGTGTAGGAGATATGAATCTCAAAGAGGTTCTGGTGTTCATTGATGACCTGATTGTCTTCTCATCATCCCTGGAGGAACATGAACAGCGTTTGAAACATGTCCTGCAACGACTGATGTCATATGGCTTGAAACTGGCACCAGAAAAGTGCAAATTCTTTCAGACCTCGGTAAAATACCTTGGTCACATTGTTTCCGCAAGAGGAGTAGAGACTGACCCTGACAAAGTTGAGGCCTTAAAGACCTGGCCCATCCCCACAAATCTTAAGGAACTTCAGTCCTTTTTAGGATTTGCTGGATATTATCGAAGGTTTATTCAGGGGTACTCTGTCATTGTCAGACCACTTAACGAACTAACCTCGGGCTACCCACCAATTAGGAAGCGGAACAACAAGCCAAGGACACACGCAAATTCAGAGTATCGCAACCCAAAGGAACCCTTTGGTCAGCGTTGGACACCTCAATGTCAGGAGGCCTTTGACCAAATAATAGCAAAGCTAACCTCCGCTCCAATCTTGGGATTTGCAGACCCCCAGCTTCCATATGTTTTACATACGGACGCCAGTACCATTGGCCTTGGTGCTGCCTTATATCAGGTACAAGATGGACAGTCCAGGGTCATAGCTTTTGCAAGTCGTGGTCTTTCAAAGAGTGAGAGAAAGTACCCAGCCCATAAGCTGGAGTTTTTGGCCCTTAAGTGGGCAGTCACGGAAAAATTCTCTGACTACCTATATGGTACAGACTTTGTAGTAGTGACTGACAGCAACCCTCTTACATACATTTTGACCTCTGCAAAGCTTGATGCAACAGGGTATAGGTGGCTGTCCAGTCTTTCCACCTATTCATTTAGTCTTCAGTACAGAGCGGGAAAACAAAATCTGGATGCTGATGCGCTCTCGCGCCGTCCTCACAGTCCACCAGAGGATGATTATGCATCTAAGAAGGAGAGTGAGAGAATCCGGCAGTTCACACTGTACCATCTGAGCAACCCTGAGAGTCCAGAGACTGTTCCCTTGGATGTAATTCAGGCTATTTGTGAGCGCCATATGGTCACCTCAGCCGTAGCTAATGTTGGATCCACCACTTCTGGGTTGACCTTAGTTGAATCCCTCACTCACCAGCCCACAGCTATTCCTGACTGCTTCCAACAGGAGCAAGTGGATGGGCTTCCCATTGCCCACTCAATTTCTGAGGAGGAGTTGAGGCAAAAGCAGACATTGGACCCTGCTATCAATGCAGTGATTGTACTCTTGGAGACTGGCGAAACTCCACCTCCCAGCCTTAGGTTAGAGCTACCAGAACTTCCCCTGTTACTCAGAGAGTTAAATCGGCTTGAAATACAGAACGGAGTGCTCTACCGTAAGCGGCAAGATGGTCCCAACACCTCATATCAGCTTGTGCTCCCTGAGGAGCTAAGAGCCACAGCACTTACAAGCCTTCATCATGATATGGGCCATCTTGGAGTCGAACGAACAGTAGACTTGGCAAGGGCCAGATTTTATTGGCCGAAAATGCACATGACCATAGAAAAAATGGTCAAATCTTGTGAGCGATGTATTCGTCGAAAAACGCCTCCAGAGAAAGCTGCTCCATTGATAAACATTAAGACCTGCAGACCTCTCGAACTAGTGTGCATGGACTTTTTATCAATAGAGCCAGATCGCTCAAACACGAAAGATGTATTGGTCATAACTGACCATTTCACAAAGTATGCTGTGGCAGTGCCAACTCCAAATCAACGAGCACAGACTGTAGCAAAGTGTCTCTGGGACAACTTCATTGTCCATTATGGTTTTCCCGAAAAGCTTCTTAGTGATCAGGGTCCTGACTTTGAATCAAAGACCATCAAGGAACTCTGTGAACTTACTGGCATGAAGAAAGTGCGTACAACCCCCTACCACCCTAGAGGGAATCCGGTTGAGAGATTCAACCGCACTCTTCTCCAGATGCTTGGGACACTGGATCGGTCAGATAAACTCCACTGGAGAGACTTCGTCAAGTCTCTGGTACATGCTTATAATTGTACGAAGAGTGACGTGACTGGATTTTCCCCCTATGAATTGATGTTTGGGAGGCAACCAAGACTGCCCATTGACTTAATCTTTAGGTTGCCCACTAATGCTACTAAGCAGACTCATTCCCAGTACGTCGGTAACCTAAAATCTCGTTTGGAAGAAAGCTACCGGATTGCCACCAATAATGCACAAAAGAATGCAGGTCGCAACAAAGCCAGATTTGACCGACGAGTGGTTGAATCAACATTGCAGAGTGGAGACAGAGTTCTTGTACGAAATGTGAAGCTGCGTGGAAAACATAAGCTGGCAGATAAGTGGGAAACGGATGTTTACATTGTCCTTAAGCGAGCTGGAGAAATGCCGGTCTACACAGTTAAACCTGAGGGTAAAGATGGACCTGTGCGGACTCTACATCGTGACTTGCTTCTCCCATGTGGATTTCTGTCAGCAGCTGCAGAACCCGAGACAGTCAAAACCCATCCAAACAGGAGACCCAGAACAAGGCAGTGTTCCGTTGTCGAGGGTGAAGATGAAATTCCCTCTGATATGGATGATGTATCTGATTGGACATTTCGCCCTCTCATTACATCAAAGTCCGACGTATATGTCCCAGTACATGAAACTCACAAGTTGAGTAAACCTCCTTGTGTGGTCAGAAGATCAGCAGAACCAGAGGTGCCTACAGTTTCACTTCCACCTGATCCTCCTGCCACTAAATCCCTTGTAGAGGAAGGTGAAGGAATGATTCAGGATGTACCTGACCGTGACAACTCACCTGAACGTGACAACTCACCTGAACGTGACAACTCACCTGAAGCAAACATATTGCATGGGCTTGACTCAGCCAAAGGACTTCCTCAAAGTTCAGAATTGCAGCAGTCTGAGGAAGCTCCTCAAGATGATGGGACGAGCTCTGATGCAGCATGTGAAGAAGGATTAAGTGATGTGAACAGACCTGTTACTGAACAGCCTGAACCTGTGATGATCCAGAATAATGGACTTCAAGATACTGAGCCATCTCTTCGTCGTTCTAACAGATTGCAAGCAAAGCCCAAGAGACTGCATTATGTGACACTTGGGAATCCTCTGATAACGGTGGTGAATTCTCTTTTTCAAGGCCTAAGTGAGGCATTGACTAGCTCTTTAAATGGATTTGAAGATCCAACTAGTAATTATGTTGGAAAGGTCAAAGCAGTGTAACTCAGTGCCACCCTGCAGATGCCCAGGGACGGGCATACCATCAAGAGGGGAGGGTGTAACCCACATAAAATGGGGGTACCACTTTAAGGACTGGTATGAGGAGAGATGGACAGCCTGCCCAACCAATCGAAATGCACAGGTCCCAGTATGTTTTGACCAATGGGAGAGCAGTCTGCCGCTGTATGTCCCACCTACGTGCTCTGTGTTTGCTGCTATGTGTGGAGG
This sequence comes from Diplotaxodon limnothrissa, assembly GCF_057381915.1. NCBI lineage: Eukaryota > Metazoa > Chordata > Actinopteri > Cichliformes > Cichlidae > Diplotaxodon > Diplotaxodon limnothrissa. Next base: position 6,899,038 of record NC_140617.1, read on the forward strand.
TAGTCGCGTGCTGGCAGGAGAAAAGAGAGACTGAAGCTTTTGAGCTGGAAAAAAAGTATTAGATATAAGTTGCAACCAACTGTGTTGCACATAAGTTCACTGGTTATCAGCTACCTTTCATGTTAAAAGTAGCCACAGTGAGTAAGCAGGCAAATGCTGCATTTTTCTGGTGACTTTAAAAAGTACCACGTGGAGGTAAACTGTTAGCCTTTGTTAGCTCTGGTTGCTATCAACTGCCTGGAAGTTCATCTCAATCTGCTTCCAGAAGTAAGGTAACACTTGAAGCGCAACTTATGTTTATTTTTCCTTCATGTCGTATTACGGTTATTAAAGAGAAAACATGTCCTGTTACGTTATTTAGAGCCCTGCATTTTCCGACCGAGAGACACTATGCCATTGTCTTCGGCCGTGATGCGCTGAGATCGGTGAGCACATGTTGTATGTCTCAGTTAGTTCATGTCTGTTTCACATTTTATCGTTGAGAAACTGAATTAATCTCAATTGTTTGATTAATAATTGTCGCATATGCGACATATATGCATATGCACTGACTTTACTTGGTTTAATGCATAGTTTATGTAAGAGAGATGTTTTATTTTTGCAAAATTGAGTATTTTTATTGCAAATTTATGTTGAATGTGATTTAAACAAAATCCTAAGTTGTGAATTATAGCTAGAACAGCATAATTAATATTTGAATTGCTCTTCTGACCCTGTCTGTTGACAGGTCAGGTTTTTTTTTTGTATGCTGAATTGTTCCTGAGGTGGATTCCTCCAGTGAAATAGATGGCGAGCCTTCCCACCTGGACTTAGAGAGACTGAGATTCGCTTCTTTTCCACTTGATGATCTGCTGCACCTTGCGGTGTGGTAGGACTGTATCACTCACACTTTCACGCACAGCTGGTTATACATAAGACCACTGACTGACATTCTCTCATCCCTATTTTCTTTCACACCCTAGGAATTTTTTGGACTTTACCCCTTGGACATTTTTTATTTGGGACTTTAAATAATGAGCTGTTGTGTAGAGCATTCTCCACATGTGAAAAGAGTGTGAAATTTTCATTTGAATGTGCATTGGATTTGTGTAATCTGTTTCTATAAGAGTTAAGGAGTCAGGTTACTAGGGTGCACCCAAGCATTGAAACCCGAGCATTGAAACCCGAGCATTGAAACCCGAACATTGAAAACCAAAAATAACACTTGGCCAAGTCATTGCTTTAGTAGTTTGTGTTTTACTTTTCTTTTAATTTTTGTAAGTTTCCTTTCTACCATTGTAAAGTGTCTTTAACCTGTGCTTGTCAACCTTATGGTTTATGTCACTAAAGTTGGCTGGTTCTTTTGAGTTACATTCTTGTCTCTGTGTCTCATTTGAACACACCCCTGTGCTCCTATAGTCGAGCCTATTGGCCCATTGATATATTCTTTTCAACAATTTCCCTTACTGTGTTACACATGCGTCTTGAATATAGCAAACTGTCTCAAACAGAGTGCCAAATAAACTGATCTTTAAATATAGATATATAGACTGGCTGTTACAAAAATAAACACGACCCCATTTACACAACCAAAGAAAGTTGCTCAGGGACAGATCTTACTCATTTAGAGAGGCACTATGACAAGGTGAGGCAGTTTCAAGAAATTCTACATAGAAAACAAATGTATGTTCTTCGTGATCCAGATGTTTAAATTTGCAAAGATTTATACCGGATGTCCTTCCTGACGCAGCCCTCTGACGATTGGGGCTTGTGATTCCCACATAGCTGGGTTCAGACAAAATGCAACATATACACACACACACAACACACAAAAACTAGTTTTATATTGATATGTAACTGTATATTGACATTTTCAAATATAAATAAATGATTTAAACAGCATCTGAATTACTTTGGCTCTCAGAGGAGGCGGGCGCATCTTTCACCCTCTCCTTCCCTTATCTCCCCTGCTGCTGCTTCTATGTCTTTGTGTACTCACCCTATTAGAGCACTTCGCTCTCGCACTGCAGGCCTACTTGTTGTTCCTAGAGTATTTAAAAGTAGAATGGGAGGGACAGCCTTCAGTTTTCAGGCCCCTCTTCTGTGGAACCAGCTTCCAGTTTGGATTCGGGAGACAGACACTATCTCTACTGTCAAGATTAGGCTTAAAACTTTACTTTTTGCTAAAGCATATAGTTAGGGCTGGATCAGGTGACCCTGAATCCTCCCTTAGTTATGCTGCAATAGATGTAGGCTGCTGGGGATTCCCATGATGCATTGAGTTTTTCCTTTCCAGTCACCTTTCTCACTCACTATGTGTTAATAGACCACTCTGCATTGAATCATATCTGTTATTAACCTCTGTCTCTCTACCACAACATGTCTTTTATCCTGTCTTCCTTCTCTCACCCCAACCGGTCTCAGCAGATGGCCCCGCCCCTCCCTGAGCCTGGTTCTGCCCGAGGTTTCTTCCTGTTAAAAGGGAGTTTTTCCTTCCCACTGTCGCCAAAGTGCTTGCTCATAGGGGGTCATATGATTGTTGGGTTTTTCTCTGTATCTATGAAGCGCCTTGAGGCAACTTTTGTTGTGATTTGGCGCTATATAAATAAAATTGAATTGAATACTCGTCTAACTCTAACCCTCAAAGAGTCTCTCAATCTTGTTCTCTAAAACTGAAAGGATTATGGATTTGATCAACTGATTCCGTAACGAAATTGACACCCTCCTGGGCTTGGGAGAGCCTAATTGTCCTGCTGAGACGTTTGCTGTCGTCGATGGTCGGTTGCATCATGTGTCTGGCGACACTCTCGATGGAGGACATTGAACAACATCTACCAATTCGGAACCACGTTCTGGCTGATTGGAGCTGGCTTTGTGTATTGTATGTATGGTCAGCAAGGTCTGTCATCTCTGTTGTGGGCAATTGAAACTGACAAATAAAGGCTATCTCATCATCATCATCATCATCTACATACAGATGTGTGGAGTGTTTGATTCACAAGAAATTTGGAAGCAGGGCCCACCAAATCTGCAGGTGTACTGAGGCTGTTACTGCTGAAACAGAACTTACACATGATGCAATGATATCACAAAGCGCTTTATTAAGAACACCTTTAATGCACTTATCCAATGAGCCAGTCATGTAACGACAATGCAGTATATAAAATTCAGATACAGGTTGTAAGCTTTGGGATTAGGAAAGCCTTAAATGTGATATGTTTTTTTTCTCAGGATTGTCTAAGTGTTTCTAAAGGAGAGCTAATCTCCTTAGATTTTCAGAACTACAATTTAATTCTCTCTAATTTGTGCAAAACAACAAAACCCTCACCACCACCCTGTATCAATATGGTTTTCCTACAAAGCTATCTTCAGGCCTGAAAAACTTAACCAAACCCAGACACATTCCAGGCTGTTAAAATGTACTGGCGAGATCAGTTTTTCCAAAACCTTGAAGTTTGGGGAATACCAATATCATTCCTGTGGCATTCTTGTTTTGGTTACTGTGAGGAGAGATAAAAGAAATAACATTTGGGTGATGTCTAATCCGCAGACAGTGGTTCAAGGCCATGTTTCTGTCTCGTCTGTGACAGAAAAACTCATTTTCTAAAACAGGTCCAAAATAAAGGTAATCCCTATAAACTACCATTTGTTAGGGGGACGGAGGAGCCCTGTAATCGGGCCAGAATTGCTAGTTATATGGCTGATGGAGTCAGTTCACTACCAGGAGAGAATTTACTAAATAAGAGTCTGCCTGTGTGTGTGTGTGTGTGTGTGTGTGTGTGTGTGTGTGTGTGTGTGTGTATGGATGTCTTATAATGTCTTTTTTTTTTTTTTTTAAAATCTCATCTATTTTAACTTTTTAGAAAATGTTATACGTTATCCCTCTGTTCAGCACTTTGGCCGACTCTTGATGTTTTTTTTAAATGTGCTATATAAATAAAGCTGACTTGACTAAAAAATAAATGAACAAAGGAGACAAAGAGATTAAACATAAAAATTACAAACAGTCTATCTGGCCAGAAAGAATGAACAGCGCTGTGTGGCGATAGGAATAGATAAGAATCGAATGATTCCGATTCCATTCTCAATATCACTAATCACTTATTGTTACTCAAAACAGTAATTTATTACACAGAACACTTTTCTTAAAAGTGATTGCCGCAGTGATTCTACTCTAGAAACATGAGCAGGTAGAAACGGAGGCTATAGTCTGAATGCTCATCATTGCTTTTGTTACCTGTTAAACTTTAGCATCTGGCTGCTGGGCTGGGGTCGCCATTCAGTTTTAACATCATTCTGGGCTCTTGGCAGGATTAGCGTTAGCATGCTGTCTGTGCGGGTGCTTGCAAAAAGCCAAAGTTATATTAGTAGCACAATGCAGTTGTTTCTGTCCTGGATGTAGTTTTGCACTTTTCCATTGCGCCCTTGTCCTTTTCAGCAATAAAAGTAAAAGTAATTTCCATGCTGTGGACAGCACCCTTATTTTCCCCCTCCAGCACATGAACAGTACAGCTGAGATCACTTTCTCGGAAATCCCGAAGTTCGGAGAATATAAATGTCATTCCTGTGGCATTCTTGTTGGTTACTGTGATAAAAATGCGGTAGCAGAAATAACATTCGGTTGATGCTTAGACTAATCTGCAGACAGTGGTTCAAGGTCGTGTTTCTGTCTCATCTGTGCATTCATTTTCTACAACAGCTCCAAAAGAAAGCTGCCATCCTACAATGCATAATCAAGTCGTTTTTAAAACTATCTTTACAGACTGGCACAAAAATGGTTTCACTATCTTTGGATAGATTCAAAACAACTGTACAGTGTAAGGTTCTTAAAAAAATCTCATAGCTGTCTGGCAGGCTGCACCTCCGCTAAAGAGCTGTGAAAAAGTATTTACCCACTTCCTTTCTTGGTTTTTTTTTTTAAAATTTGGTTGGTTTTTTGCATATTTGTCACACTTACATGTTTAAAAAAATAGCCAGAGTAAATTAAAAAAGCAGTTTTTAAATGATAACTTTATATATTAATGGATGTAACAAAGATGTTTAAACCTATGTGGGCTCCATTTAAAAGAAATGTCCTCCAAACCCACTGAGAATATTATAATAAAGCTTTGATTCCTTATTTGTCTCAGAAAAGTCTAAATAAAATTGTCCACACTTTTCTTAAACTGGTCTGGTGTCAAGAAACAAAAAGTACCAATGACACAAATACTTGAAAAACAAAAATCTTTATTTAGAATTGTGTTCATTAAACGTTGTAATAAAGCATCCTTATTTGATCTCTCACCCAACCTTTAATGAGCAATCCACACATGACAGGCTTTCATCCAAAATTTGGGCAAAACACAGTGAGTAACTCAGGTTATCAATAACAGCTATAAAAGCCCAACTGTGGCTACTACAGGAAAGGGGGCCAGTGGCTAACTGTAGCTGGTCAGAAACATTTATTAGGGGGACAGAGGAGCCCCATAATTATATGGCTGTGTAACGGCCTGGGGGATCGGCGAGACGCTGATCGGCCTTTTTCTTTCTTTTCTCTCTCTCGCGCTCGCTCTCTCCTCCTCTCTGTCGCCGGGGCGGAACTCATTGTGGGTCTTCGCTGGATCGTTGTCTACCACGCGACAGTGAGAGTCAAGCTACAGCTCAAGATAAGTCAAGTGTCTTTGTGAATATCGCACTCATTCCTGTTTCCTCATCTACAGACCCCCTGGATTACCTTTCCCGTGTGAATCTGTGTGTCAAGTGTGAAGAAAGGAACTGCAGTCGTGTATGTGGAGAGTTGGAGAGCGAGTGATTCCCCCCTTGGATTTCCCTGGAGCCCCGTCCCTCACATTGTTGTATATAGCACTGCCCGGCACTCTCTGTATATACACCTGGTGAACTCTGTAAATAAATACTTGTGTTCAGCTGATTCAGGAGTCCCGCGTTTGAGTCCCCTGCGTTGAACCTTAATAGGCTGATGGATTCAGGTCACAATCAGGAGAGAATTTACTAAAATTTAATGAAGAAAGGAGACAAACAGAGATTAAACACAGAAAGCACAAATGGTCCATTGTCTAAAAAGAATGAACAGTGCTGTGTAGGGACATCCATCCAGCTTCTTCTGCTTATTCGGGGCCAAGTCGCGGGGGCAGGAGCCTAAGCGGAGAAGCCCAGACCTCCCTCTCTCCAGCCAACTCCTCCAGCTTGTCCGGGAGATATAATCGTCCCGGTGGGACATGCCCGGGAGGCAATCAGGAGGCATCCTTGTCAGATGCCTGAACCACTTCAAATGGCTCCTTTTCACTCTGAGCTCACTGAGCATGGTGCTGTAATAGTCAGTTCCTGAAGTATATCCCCTCTTAAATATTCCACAATCAGCCATCTGTGGTATTATTGCAAAATGGAACCGTTAAGCAACTAAAGCAACTCAGACACAAAGTGGCAGACCACGTAAAACTGTGTGCTGAGAACTTCACGGCAGGGTAATGTGTAGGTGGCCCAGAACAGCCAGTTCAACAAAAGTTGGGAAGCTGTTGTAAAATGCAAATAAAAGCAGAATTAAAAGATTTGCAAATGTCATAATCCCAAACTCTATTAACAATATCAAACATTTAAAATGAGAAAATATTACTATTTTAATAGAAATAATGGCTTGTTTTAATTTTGATGGCAGCAACGTGTCTCCAAAAAAGTTGGGACAGGGCGGGAACTGAGGAGACGAGTTTCTGGACTTCCCATTGTTGTCTGATAGGATTCTAGCTTTTGTTTCAGGTGAAAAATCTGGGCTTTGCGCAGGCTGGTTCAGCAGCTGGGGTCTTCTACTACGATGCCATGCTGTTCTAATAGATACAGTGGGGCAAAAAAGTATTTAGTCAGCCACCGATTGTGCAAGTTCCCTCACCTAAAATGATGACAGAGGTCAGTAATTTGCACCAGAGGTACACTTCAACTGTGAGAGACAGAATGTGAAAAAAAAATCCATGAATTCACATGGTAGGATTTGTAAAGAATTTATTCGTAAATCAGGGTGGAAAATAAGTATTTGGTCACCTCAAACAAGGAAAATCTCTGGCTCTCACAGACCTGTAACGTCTTCTGGAAGAAGCTTTTCTGTCCCCCACTCGTTACCTGTATGAATGGCACCTGTTTGAACTCATCATCTGTATAAAAGACACCTGTCCACAGCCTCAAACAGTCAGACTCCAAACTCTGCCATGGCCAAGACCAAAGAGCTTTCGAAGGACACCAGGAAAAGTATTGTAGACCTGCACCAGACTGGGAAGAGTGAATCTACAATAGGCAAGCAGCTTGGTGTGAAAAAATCAACTGTGGGAGCAATCATCAGAAAATGGAAGACATACAAGACCACTGATAATCTCCCTCGATCTGGGGCTCCACGCAAGATCTCATCCCGTGGGGTCAAAATTATCATGAGAACGGTGAGCAAAGATCCCAGAACCACACGGGGGGACCTGGTGAATGACCTGCAGAGAGCTGGGACCAAAGTAACAAAGGTCACCATCAGTAGCACACTACAACGGCAGGGAATCAAATCCCGCAGTGCCAGACGTGTTCCGCTGCTGAAGCCAGTGCATGTCCAGGCCCGTCTGAAGTTTGCCAGAGAGCACATGGATGATACAGCAGAGGATTGGGAGAATGTCATGTGGTCAGATGAAACCAAAGTAGAACTTTTTGGTATAAACTCAACTCGTCGTGTTTGGAGGAAGAAGAATACTGAGTTGCATCCCAAGAACACCATACCTACTGTGAAGCATGGGGGTGGAAACATCATGCTATGGGGCTGTTTTTCTGCCAAGGGGACAGGACGACTGATCCGTGTTAAGGACAGAATGAATGGGGCCATGTATCGTGAGAGTTTGAGCCAAAACCTCCTTCCATCAGTGAGAACTTTGAAGATGAAACGAGGCTGGGTCTTTCAACATGACAATGATCCAAAACACACCGCCCGGGCAACAAAGGAGTGGCTCCGTAAGAAGCATTTGAAAGTCCTGGAGTGGCCTAGCCAGTCTCCAGACCTCAACCCCATAGAAAATCTGTGGCGGGAGTTGAAAGTCCGTGTTGCTCGGCGACAGCCCCAAAACATCACTGCTCTCGAGAAGATCTGCATGGAGGAATGGGCCAAAATACCAGCTACTGTGTGTGCAAACCTGGTAAAGACCTATAGTAAACGTTTGACCTCTGTTATTGCCAACAAAGGTTATGTTACAAAGTATTGAGTTGTATTTTTGTTATTGACCAAATACTTATTTTCCACCCTGATTTACGAATAAATTCTTTACAAATCCTACCATGTGGATTCATGGATTTTTTTTTTCACATTCTGTCTCTCACAGTTGAAGTGTACCTCTGGTGCAAATTACTGACCTCTGTCGTCATTTTAAGTGGGGGAACTTGCACAATCGGTGGCTGACTAAATACTTTTTTGCCCCACTGTATACTATGCAGTTTAGCATTGTATTGCTGAAATTTGCATTGCCTTCCTTGAAAAATACATCAACTGGATGGGAGCATATGTTACTCTAAAACCTTTCAGCTTCTATGGTGCCTTCAAGTGTGCAGACTGCCAATTCAGTAGGAACTATTGCTGGGTATACAGTGTGCAATTTTTGGCTAATTTTGAGACGATTTTTCAGTCGTTCGACCGTTTTGGTGATCGGCCCGAGTTTTGCCTTCATCGTGTGTCGTGCATCGTGGAGGTACGTGGAGTAACGATAAGCGATTAACACCCCACGACTAGCTCCCGATCATCAATCGCTTGGTTGTAAGAAAATCAAACCTGTTTGAAATCCTGGCGACCATTGTGAGGGTGTCAACGCAGCCTCTCACACTGTGCACGCGCAAACACAGAAATGAAAGTGAAAAGACAGAGCAGCACAGCAGTGCAGCGTGTGATCTGGACACAAGCGATTGAGGCACAACTTGTAAAGCTTTGGCAAGCTCATCTGAGCCTTTTTGATGTGGCCGCACAAAATTATCATGACCACAACAACCGTGAAAATAATTGGATGGACATTACTACTCAATCACAGCTGATTGATCAATGTTTTTCAAAAACAATTTAGCTAAGTTGATAATGGTGGTGTGCGTGTCTGTGTGTGTGAAAGACAGAGAGGGAGAGAGAGGGAGAGCAAGTGACAGATTTTCTATTATAACCTTCATGTTATGGATGCACAGTGTGAGCACTCAGGTCGCATCAGAGCATCGGGCCGTATATTGTGAGACCCTGCATCATGAACTCCAAACTTCTAACTCCTGCAAGTCAATCGTGCAGTTTGAGCAGAAGCTGAATAACGTGACTGGAAAAAAATCGCACAGTGTATGCCCAGCTTAATGCACCTCCCAAGACATATGGTCCCTGTCCTCTTATCAATCAATCAATCAATCAATCAATCAATCAATCAATCAATCAATCAAGGCTTTATTCGCCCCCCCCCCCCCCCCCTCCCCGACCTTACACACACAACACAGACATCACATGGGGATACAGGTCAGAGATCAGTAGTGTTACAGAAAAAAAAAACCACTGAAATATACACTACAATGGGAAAGTACAAGAGGAAAAAAAGAGACCTCTACTCATGCTGGGCTCCTGGGAGGACAGCGTGAGAACAGGAAACAAAAAAACTCCTCTGCACAAAAAAGCACATAAATGTCCACAGCACAACATTATGGGACACGTGACAAGCCACAGGGTCGGGTGGGGGGATGAAGTGTCTATGTTTTCAAAGAAATTCTGCCTCCGTAAGATGCTTTGTTTTGTTTTACCAATCATGTCACTGATCTGTTGCCAGTTAACGTAATTAGTTGAAAATCTTTCTCTGTTATTTTAATTACCATTTAATTCTATAGACTTTGTTGTCCCTATCCCAACTTTTTTGAGACATGTTCCTGCCATCAAATTCAAAATTAGCTTGTAATTTTTTACAATTTTGACACTTGATATTTTTTCTGTTGCAAATAAAATATTTGGTTATGATATTTACAAATCATTGAATTCTGCTTATGCATTTTTCAGAGCATCACGACTTTTGCGCAACTGAGTTTTATATAGATAATTCAGTGTTTAAAGATTAATGTACAAAAAAGAAATACAAATTACATTTAAACTGGCATATACAGTTGTGATCAAAGGTTTAAGTACCCTCTTCATGGATACATGAATGGTATGCTAATTGTGTGCTTTTAATGTTTTTTTGAACTGTTCTTGTCCATGGTGGAATGATTGTACTGCATACATCATACAGCATAAACAAGTTTGAGGGTCAAAGTATACATACAGACCCACTAATATTTGGTTAAATATTCCCAAAACTTCAATCTTAACCCTATTAAAATTTGTGGATTGTGCTTAAAAGCTGTGCTTCTGCAAAAAACAAAACAAAAAACAGCCTAGTTTTATGAATTCTAACATTTCTGTCATAAAAGTCAAATATCCAACCAGAATTATGTCAGAGACCTGCTGGTGAGTGCCAAAAGTATCAGATTGCGATATACAGTGGGGCAAAAAAGTATTTAGTCAGCCACCAATTGTGCAAGTTCCCCCACCTAAAATGATGACAGAGGTCAGTAATTTGCACCAGAGGTACACTTCAACTGTGAGAGACAGAATGTGAAACAAAAATCCATGAATCCACATGGTAGGATTTGTAAAGAATTTATTCGTAAATCAGGGTTGAAAATAAGTATTTGGTCAATAACAAAAATACAACTCAATACTTTGTAACATAACCTTTGTTGGCAATAACAGAGGTCAAACGTTTACTATAGGTCTTTACCAGGTTTGCACACACAGTAGCTGGTATTTTGGCCCATTCCTCCATGCAGATCTTCTCGAGAGCAGTGATGTTTTGGGGCTGTCGCCGAGCAACACGGACTTTCAACTCCCGCCACAGATTTTCTATGGGGTTGAGGTCTGGCTAGGCCACTCCAGGACTTTCAAATGCTTCTTACTCCTTTGTTGCCCGGGCGGTGTGTTTTGGATCATTGTCATGTTGGAAGACCCAGCCTCGTTTCATCTTCAAAGTTCTCACTGATGGAAGGAGGTTTTGGCTCAAAATCTCACGATACATGGCCCCATTCATTCTGTCCTTAACACGGATCAGTCGTCCTGTCCCCTTGGCAGAAAAACAGCCCCATAGCATGATGTTTCCACCCCCATGTTTCACAGTAGGTATGGTGTTCTTGGGATGCAACTCAGTATTCTTCTTCCTCCAAACACGACGAGTTGAGTTTATACCAAAAAGTTCTACTTTGGTTTCATCTGACCACATGACATTCTCCCAATCCTCTGCTGTATCATCCATGTGCTCTCTGGCAAACTTCAGACGGGCCTGGACATGCACTGGCTTCAGCAGCGGAACACGTCTGGCACTGCGGGATTTGATTCCCTGCCGTTGTAGTGTGTTACTGATGGTGACCTTTGTTACTTTGGTCCCAGCTCTCTGCAGGTCATTCACCAGGTCCCCCCGTGTGGTTCCCAGTCTGGTGCAGGTCTACAATACTTTTCCTGGTGTCCTTCGAAAGCTCTTTGGTCTTGGCCATGGCGGAGTTTGGAGTCTGACTGTTTGAGGCTGTGGACAGGTGTCTTTTATACAGATGATGAGTTCAAACAGGTGCCATTCATACAGGTAACAAGTGGGGGACAGAAAGGCTTCTCACAGAAGACGTTACAGGTCTGTGAGAGCCAGAGATTTTCCTTGTTTGAGGTGACCAAATACTTATTTTCCACCCTGATTTACGAATAAATTCTTTACAAATCCTACCATGTGAATTCATGGATTTTTTTTTCACATTCTGTCTCTCACAGTTGAAGTGTACCTCTGGTGCAAATTACTGACCTCTGTCATCATTTTAAGTGGGGGAACTTGCACAATCGGTGGCTGACTAAATACTTTTTTGCCCCACTGTATCTTGCTAAGGGACAGTAAAGTAAATATGAGCCTACTTTTAATGTATATATTTGAGCCAGTATGTACAATTTTGATCCTCTGTGCATGAGAGGAAATCCAAATTAAATTCAAACCTGTGTACCTAACTTTTTTCTCTTTTTTTAAAGTCTTTGAAGTAGTACACTCCAAAATCATTCCACTTTCGAAAATGAACAGTTCAAAGAAATCATGAAAAATTCGAAATTACGACAACCACGATGAAAAGATGGAAATTTTTTACCACAACCGTATTGCATATGGTAATCGATACTTTCCCAAATAGGAAACTAGTGAAACTGAGAGCAGTAAAAAGTAAAAACAGCATAAATATATCACATACACTAAGTATCAAACTATTCATTAAGTATTTGGAAAAAGTGAAGAATCTCTCTTTATAATAACGTATGATCATGTATGTACTTGTGTAGGTGGTGAATAATCTGAATACCTCTGACCTTGCTGTAAGGTCATGGAACTGTATGTTGTAGCTTGCAGGTATACGCAGGTGTCACAGAGTGATAGAGAGCAGCCAAGGTGAAGACACTGATGGGTTTATCTGTAAACGTTTAAAAGGATCTTTTTCACACACGTATCACCATTTAAAACTCTTTTCTTAGGAACAGCATGCAAATCTCGGAGAACTTTGTATTCTCAGTGGGGAAGATTTTGAATAGTCATAGAACAAGATGTCTCTCCTCATTTCAGTTGATCATTTCACAAACTGTAGAACAGTAGAAGATGTCAAATAAGTCAAACTTTTAACCTTATTACTTTTAACCTAATATCGCTTGCATGATATCTTTTTTACTTTTCCATCTCTGAAGGAGGTTTTAAGCTTCTATGTGAATGAGGTCATGGTATTATAAAGACTTAAAATACTGGTCAACAGTGTAGGTTTATTTTCCAGCAAGATACCCTTTACATTTTCATTAAGTGTGAGAATATAATCGTGTGAAATATCAAGAAACCTTACCACGTCTACACCTACCTATGTTAGCTGACATTTCTGGTAATTTTGATCATGGTCTTGGTTTGTAGGTGATCAATGTCATCTGGCTCCAAACTTAGGGCTCATTGGAGAGAGAGAGAGAGAGAGAGAGAGAGGGAGAATCATCAGAATCTTCACTTTCAATTTATCTTTCATTTGATCCTTTTTGTAGTTTATTGTTTTCTCTTTTCTGTTCTACAAATTCATTTGATTTTACGTTTCTTGTTTTAAAGTGGCTGTAATGCAACATTTTTAGAAAGGTCTTGACAGAGTATGGCATCTGTGTGGAGCTCCTTTTTATAAAAGTGTCAATGAATTTCATCTCATTGTTTAGCTGTCACTACAAATTTAACTTTCTGTCAAGATTATGTGTAGTGCTCATATCCGATCACGTCACATACTTACACATCATTATGGAAAGAAGCCCAACCACTTCCCGTGACCACACATATGCATGTAATTAATAACAGAAAAAAATGAACGAGTCGCTTATTCAACTTATAATATTAAATTATTTAAACATGACATTCATGCAGCAATGTAACACTTGCATTTGTACTTGGATATGAAGGAATGCAGTTTTAATTGCAAAAAATAATTACATAGTGTAGTGCTGCTAGCGTTAATCTCGTTAAAATGATGTTAACGCCATTAGCGAGTTAGCGTGGATCGCCCCATGCGTGGGGCTGCACGCATTAGGGTGGTTAGCTCATTAACGCCGTGTTGCGTTAACGTCATCTTAATGAGATCAACGCTGACAGCACTTCTACATACACATTTCAGTTTCTAATAAAGAGAAAAAAAAAGTTGTAGCCTTGTAAGAGTAAATCTTGAAAATCAGGGTAAAAAGACTATTGTTCATTAGTGTGACTTATGTTTATTTGGCCCATACAGTGTATATGAGAGATGGACATAATTTGAAGAGTTAACAGTGAATCCCCTTAAACCACTTTCATCCTTATATATATATATATATATATATATATACTGCATATATGTGTACACACATTTTGCTTTTTTTGTATTATTGTTGGGTCCTTACTAGGGGTGGGTTTTTATAATCGATTCATCGATTAAAATAGATTCTGGCTTGGATAAAGTAAAATCGATTCATTAAAATCCTGAATCGATTTTTTTAATATAAATTTATTTTGCCCGAAATGCCAGAATCTCTGGTGACATCTCACAAAATTTCAAGAACCACCAAACAGTTAAGACAGTAAATGACAGCAGGTACACAGATTCTAAAAAGAAAAGAAAAAAGAAAAAAAAAGGTACATGGATTCTGCACATAGACTTAAACACACAGCGCGACCCGCGGATCAGAATCAGTTAGATGTCGCCTGTCTCACGGTCGGGGCTGAAAGCCGACAGCTCGCTGATTCTGATCTGTCGGCGGGTCCGTGCTTTGTGTTCACGCCCTTTATGAGCCGATTCTAAAGCTGTTAGTTTGATCTCTCTCCAAACAATATTGACCGAACCAGCAGCAAAAGAAGACCCAAATGCTTCACATAAACATCGTCATGACTTCACTCTGACTTTTACTGTTTTGCTTCCACCGTGATGCACAGCTCTCTCTCTCTCTCTCCCTCCCTCTCTCTCTCTCTCTCTGTACTTCAAGAACAGTTTCCCTTTCTTCATTATTCGCTTGCTTGTTACGCACCAGTCTACTGTTGTTTACAGCGCTGTCAGCCGCTGTTTTTTTCCCTTTTACATTCTTCCGAAAAGAAAACCTCATTTCTGCTGTTCAATACTGAACAAATTTAAACTTTTTAAAATTATTCAAAATGCAAAACGCTTAACCGTGTCTCTAATAAAACCGCTGTAACTTCAGAGGTAATGTTCATATGTTGATTAATGGTTTTCTTTCGTTTTTGATGTACTGCAGAATATTTTTATAAAATCCCAGGCCAGGAAAATCACCTTCATGTTTTTCTGTGTTTTATCTTCAGCTACTTTGACACAAAGGCATCTGCTGTGATGCTCACACCTTTGATAAAGTCTTGCGTGTGTCAGCTTCCTTTTTATTGATACAAAAATATGTAAATGTACTGATCTGAATTATAATATTTCTGACTGTCAAAATTTCCCAGATTTAAATCGAATCGAATCGAATTAAATCGAATCGTGGATCGAATCGATTCGGGACCTTGTGAATCGGAATTTAATTGATTCTAGAAATCAGTGACGATACCTAGCCCTAGTCCTTACTATACAACAGGGGTTGGCAACCCTGGGCACGCGAAGGGTTAACTGATGGCATGACCATAGCTGGACTGGCCATCGGGCATATTTGCACATTTGCTCGGTGGGCCGATGGTGATTTTTCGTTTTTATGGGCCAATGATTTATTTATTTTTTTGTAACGGCATAAACAATGAAAGTAACATTAGCAAGTGGTGAAGGCCAGCAGGTACATGAGGGAAAGGGGAGGCAAGAGGAGAGACCTTCAGGTAAGAAGTTATGACCTGCAGTCTATCTGGGTCAGATATAAACCAAGTTTAGGTGGAGTTTATTTTTGTTTTGCTGACTTTTTACAGTCAGTTACAATAACTCGTACTGCATGCTAGCTAGCATGACGGAGTTTCTATACAGCTGGGTGGGTGCTATGATGTTACTGATAGTGAACTTTATTTTATTCATAAGGTTAATTAGTAGAGTTGCCAACCATCCCGTAAAAAGACTGAATTGCCCCACATTCAGAGAAAATATTAGGCATTTCGTATTGAGCTGAAAAGGAACGCAGTTTGTCCCGGACTTCAGCTAGAATGGAAAAAGACAGAAAGCTGGAGTTATTCTGTGTCTTTACACTGCAGCTGCCTCTTCTTTTCTTATTCTCTCCCCCTCTCCCTCCTGTTGCTACTTCAATCATCAAACTGATCAATGATCAGCTGTTGTTAGAATTTATTTAATATTAATTTCTAGTATCAGCTGATGTTTGCTGGAGCCACAGCTGTAAAGCTGCTGGTCATTATGTTGTTTTGGATATGTGAGAGGGAAACATACAGATGAAACCAGGAGATGTTCTTACTGAATCATCAGAACTGAACAGGTGATGGAGAAACAGGTTTACCTTTTAGGTGACATGAATGAGTTGAAAGGAAGTTGTGAAATTTTCAAATGTATATCGTGATAAATATTTTTGGTCATATCGCCCTGCTCTATTTGGCATCATTCTTTTCAGCACAACCTCACATGTCTGAATTTACTTATTTTTTCATTTTGACATACTGTATCAACACAACTGATCTAAAATCACACAAAAAGCATCTCTGAGTAGAAAAACATGATACAACCATTTAAACCAACTACTAAAACTAAAATTAGAGAACAAAAACGTGTCACAATAAGATGCCACACAAATTATTTGTGGAAGTCCAGAAAATATTTTCTGTCAACCACAAAAGGAGGAGCACACCGCAGGCCTAAAACCTGCAGGCCTGACAGCAGGAGACGTATCACTCCCCCTGTTTTCCACCTGGACACAGCATTTGTATTGCAGTTTACATTTGGTGACTTTTTAGCAGCAACTGTGACATTCACTAGTGCCCTCATTGTTGTGACACACAAAACAAAACAAATGACCACACCGCACACTAACTACACACTCCAAACATGCTAAATGTTACAAATCTCTCACATGTGAAAACTCGCTTGCTCACTCTGTCGTGCCGCCGTCACTCCCAAAACATCCCCCTATTTCTAAACAACCACATGTTGCCATATAATTTTTTTGTCCATCCATCCATCCTCATCCGCTTTGTCCGGGGCCGGGTCGCGGGGGCAGCAGCCTAAGCAAATAATTTTTTTGATTGGTCAATATGGTACATTTTTTCACCAATATGAAAGGGGTCATGGTTTTTATTCATGCACTGTCCTGTAAGATTAGGATTTGACCCCAGGGGGTTAACCAGTTGATGACTTCATGGTGGCTAGAGGCATCTTTTATTTACAGTCTGTGGTTTGTACTTTTTCTCTTGATCTCTTATCACCACCACATCTGCGGTAACAATTATTTCCCCCATTCAGATGACATTACTCTTTCCACCACAGATGCAACGTTGACCCCTGAGTTGGTTGTTCAGGTCTCGTATTCAGGAAACCTGCTAGTTCTTTCACTGTAACTTTCTCACATTTTTGGTTTAAACGTGGCAGAAGAGGAAATAAGGGTGATGGTTGGGGATTTTTTTTTTTGGTAAGCATTGATCAAAACTTCCGTTTTTCTGAGAATCAAAACTTAAAAGAGATTAGAGCATGTCTTGTGTCCTTGGTTTTTGGTCATAAAAACCCCCCAAAACAAACAAAAATGCATAGAGATGACACAGGTAGTGAACTGCTTGTGTGCATGTGCCCTAAATATCAGTTAAACTAATGAATTATTTCATAAGAAGGTCATCACAGTTCTTAGGATAATGTGTAACATAAGCAAACAAAAACTCACTGAAACTTGACCACATGTTTTAAATTGTTTAGCATGCTTCCCAGTGGACTCAGAGTAAAAGACGGCCCAGTGAGTTACATGATAGTGAAGATGACATTTAGCTTGTGCTGAATGTGCATTTTAGGAAGTTCAATCAAAGCATAAACTGGGGTTAGTATATATATAAATATTTTTCCCTTCTTATGTATTCGGGAAAGTCTGTGGTGTGCTGCTGTACGTCATAAAACCATTTATTTTTCCATCTATACCACAGTCCATCAGGTTGCCCCGAGATCAACTTTATACTCCCCCCGCTGTGTCTATCTGTGTTTCTGTGTGTATGTCTTGTACATGTAGCGCACGCCCACAGTCTCTCCACCATCATCCATTTCCTCTATTTTTTTCCTCAGCCGGGGGAGGTGAAGCTGGAACACACTATGTCTAGCATTATCAGTGGTCTTAATTTCCGTTGTGACACATAAACATCCTCTTTCTGTCACCATAGATCGCCCCACACAGGCCAGCTGAGTTCCTCTGTAACTGCCTGGTGCTCAGGGCAGGTAAACAAACTGTCCATTCAGATACTCTCACATATACTCTCAAATTTAGGTATAGTTGATAAATTGATTGTTTATTCAAACTCACAGTCATAGCATTCATATGATTATATTCTACTGTGAATGATAGAGTTAATTTGTGTTTTGTTTGTTTCGTTGCTTTTTTTTGTCTGCAGTAATTGATATTTGGCGTTATGGTGCCACTGTGGGATCATTGTGCTTTAATGCACATATATGGAAAGCTTAAGGTTGGGTGTGCAGCAGTAAAAGCCACAGCTTAAGGACTTTTTTGGGATTACTGGTGTTGTTTTACAATTGTTTTTGGTTGTATCTATCTGAGAGATCTTTTGCTGTCTGTATGCATCTAGTGTTGTCTGAAACATCAGTTCTGCCTTCCGGGGTATCTCAAGGATCAGTTTTAGGTCCGGATCTCTTTTTGCTTTACATACTCCCTATAGACCAAATTATCAGACGTTACAGTAATATTTCTTATCATCTGTTCTTTTAAAGCTTCTGAGTTTTATAAATGGTCTTGTTTAAATAATTGTCTGTCAGAAATCAAACAATGGTTAAATGACAACTTCCTCCAGTTAAATACATATAAAACAGAAACTTTGATTATTAAACCTGATCACATGTTCTCAGAAATTAAGCAGCATATCAGTTTTTTAGACCCTGCATTTCAGTTGATTCTCAGAAATGTAGGTGTTATATTTGACAGTTCAATGTCTCTTGAAAAACACTTCAAACAACTGTTTCATAACTGTTTTTATCATTTAAGAAACATTTCTAAACTCAGACTACAGGTGTTTTAAGCTACGTTCACACTGCAGGCGAAAGCACATCAAATCCCACTTTTTTCACCCTATGTGACCCATATCCGATCATGGTATGACAGTGTGAACAGCATAAATCTGATATTTTCAAATCCTATCTGGGTCACTTTCGTATGTCGTACTTCTTCTCGTTTGGATTATTTTAATGGTCTTTTTACTTGTCTCAACAAATCAGCTTTGGATCAAGACTCTTAACTGGCACAAACAACAGGTCAGACAGTTTCGGCTTCTCTTCATTGGTTGCCAGTAAATTTTAGGGTTCATTTCAAAATTTTAGTCGTAACTTTTAGAGCTCTTCACAGCAAAGCTCCCCAGTACATCTCTGACCTGTTGAAACCTTATGCTTCATCCTGAGCACTTAGGTCTTCAGGTCAGAGGTTACTATTGGTCCTACGTACTAATTTCAAAACACGTGGGCATTGGCTTATCAGGCACTGGCACCAAGGCTGTGGAAATCTCTTCTGTTGTCTTTATGCTGTCTAGACTCCACTGACTCCTTTAAAAAGCAACTGAAGACATTTTTTTTTATACAAACAAGCTTTTTAATAAATTTTTCATTGTTTTATATTATTTTATTTATATTTCTGGTTTTATTGTGAAGCACTTTGTGATTTTTATCTGTTAAAAGTGCTATGTAAATATTTTATTTATTTACTTACTTACTATCTCAAATAGCGAGACCTGATATGTCACTGATTATGTCAAACATTGTATGAAAAGGAGGGGCTGGAGTTGAAGTTGGTTTGCAAAGAGGCTCATCATCTGTGGACAGGTAAACGGTGAGCCCTATATTGATTTGCCAATTGAATGCACGATTGGCAATTGGCTAAGCTATCGGCTATTGTGCTGACATCAAGTGAGCTTAGACTTTGTGACCTGCCTGTCTGATATACTTAATGTAATAAGTCTCTAAAGGTTCTCAGTCATCCAGGTGATTGTAGTCTAAGCAGCTTGGAAAGAAAAGCATCTGGACTTCTTTAAGTTGCTTGAAGATTGTGGTCTGTGGTTTCAGGCCCAGCCACACACTCAGTCAAAAACTGGTTCATCCCAAAGACAGAACTCCTAAACAAAAACTTAACAATGTGGTGTATGCTGTACAGTGTAGCAAGGAATGCCCAGACCTCTACATTGGAGAGACCAAACAGCCACTTCATAAAGCCATGGTACAGCATAGAAGAGCCACCTCCACTGGACAAGACGGCTGTCCATCTGCATTTAAAGGACAAAGGTCACTCTTTTGAGGACGCCAACGTTCACATTTTGGACAGAGAAGACAGATGGTTTGAAAAAGGAGTAAAAGAGTCCATCTATGTCCACTGTGAATGACCATCTTTGAACAGAGGCAGTGGTAATGATACTAAGTGCCTGTCATATATAATCCAGTTTTGAGATCCTTTCCCAGACGCCTTAACGCCTACTCACATCCTGGGCCTTTTGGCCTCCAGAAATCACATGATTAGGGTGGGGCTAGGTTTCAGAATGGGTTCACCCGAAACCTTGGCTGATTGTGACCTACACACATTTTCACACCTTGGCTTGTGCAATTAGGTAGAGGATCAACAGGGGGTCCATGTCTCTCTTGGGGGGTCACTCCCATAGGGCGTAAACCTGGGACTCTCCACCATTTGACCTTAGAACTGAAGAAGCTTCTCGGATGAGAGGCGAAACATCTTCAAGCAACTTAAAGAAGTCCAGATGCTTTTCTTTCCAAACTCCTTAGACGACAAGGAGCTTGTCGTCATGTAATAAAATGACTATTCTCTGAAAAGCAAAAAAGACAGAACAATGCTGATCTGAAAGAATAATAATGGTTTGAAGTTACATTATAGTCACAATCCACTTCAAATGTTTGATAAAAAATACATGCATAGTGCTTTCAAGGGTGAGAAAACAGTGGTCCAAATGGAGATGCAATGCTAAGGCTGTAATGAAGAAAAGGTCAGTGATTCAGGTGCAGATAAAGGGGATTTCCTTCAGTGTGTCACGGCATTAATGGTAATAAAGCTGTCACATCCGAGTCTTCATCTTTCCTTTTATCTGTGTCTCTATCTAAGTGGAAGAAACCATTGAAAGTAAACAGATCTTGGAGATACTGTGGTTTCACTAATCGGTTTATGAACCTGCAATTTTTTTTTAAAACCTGTCCTGTTCAGCAGTTGTAGCAAGCAGAATTATGGGCTGAATGCTTTGTTGTGGTAGACGTATTTTCTTTCCCAAGAGGAGCACCGTAGACTCTCTGTTGGCATCTCTTGGTAATGTTTTTCCCTAGTGGATGTTTTGCTGGAGCAGACAGCGGATAAAGGCCAGATGCTGGGTCTCCAACTGCTGCTTCCACCCCAGCCTCTGAAGTGTGGACTGACAGGTGCCACCCCATAGCCAGCAGTGATCCTGGGATGCAGTTAACCTGTCCCTAGACCCAGCCAACCCCAACGCCAGAATCGTGTAGGAAGTGGGGATGTAGAAGACCCGCCTACTCCCCCTCCCTGCTTGTCGATGTTAAAAATGGCCTGTTTGATTCGTGTGTTGGTATACGTGAGTGAATGAGATGTAGAAAGCAAGTATGACTGTATGAAAACTTGAATGCTGTTAAAATTCACATGAGCCCATTGGCAACAGCATACCCAGCAAAGCCACTTGAATGGTCCGACCAACTGTGGTCTATGCAGCTCATGTTCACCCACCGAGACCCTACGTGTGTCAGTGATGTGTTGTCAGAGGAAGTGGGTGGAAGAGAAGGCTAGGGATGATTAAGACTGAGATTCAGAGGAGAGAGCCAGGAAAGCAGGTTCAGTAAGCTCTTTAGTTTTTATAATTATATTTTTATATTTACAGTAATGCCTTTGGATTTAGTCTTTAACATTTTTAGGAACACTGCAAACATATTAAGCAACTATTTATCAATGAAGCCGATGATACAAATCCACTAGTTGAATTACAGGCACGTCTTGAATTCATAAATTCAGACAAAACTGAATTTATGAATTAAATGAATTAAAAATCTGAGAAACATGGTGTCTAACCAGATACCGATAATGCCACAATCAAAATGCCCTTCTTGACCAGGGTATGTCCTTCAGTATGCATATTAAACAAATATGTATTTATATTGTGCATTCGCCCAATATTTTCAAACGTAAAAATTTAAATAATGCCATAAAATATCTCTAAGCTGTCTCATAGTCATGCTGAGAAAACTGGGCTCGATTATTATCTGGTTCTAAAAACTATCCCTGAAAAGTCTTCACAGTGGAGGCTCCTTTAACCTCCTAGGACCTGGCATCCACATATGTGGACACCACATTTTGGGCTATTTAGACCAAAATACTCAATTTTGCTCTACAAGGGCCTGATATCCACTTACGAGGATATTATACCATTACTGTTCTATCAAAATTTTAAACAAATATCCTCATATGTGGCTCTCATTTTCCTAGAAACAAAAATTAGGTAAAAAAAAAAATCTGGTAATTCTTTGTTTTTACATTCATCAGGTCCCAATATGCCCAAATATCAAAGAGAAATTAAAAATGCATGCCATGAATGAGTTCGGGTCTTAGGAGGTTAAAGCACCCATGTCCTAACTATCTGGTAAAAAAAATTGTATGTAAAGTAATTAGACAATTTAAATAAAAAAAAAAGGCATATTCTGACATAAAAGTGAAATAATGTGTCTGTTTCTATCACCAAGTATGTTTAGACTTTGATTTACACATATGTATACAGTGAGCTTCCTCGGTTGCTATTCATCAGTGGTTAAGCATTTAAAACTTGGCTACACCTACAAAAACAAATGAAAGTCAGAACTCGATTAGAGTGGGCAGAAGTTGTACATGACATCACCGTTGTCGCCCACTTCAACCCAGTGAGAAAAGTTTGTGTCCTACATCATATGCTCAGATACCAAATGAGAACATTTATTTTAAGGGCCTTCAGAGGGGACCTATTAGGCTCTTTTGCAATTCAGAGAAGTTCCCAGTTCTATATAATAATGTGTCTTAAACTTGACCTTGGAGCAGCAACTTAGTTCATCCACTGCCTGAAATTGTGCCTTTATGTCAGGAAATATTCATTAATGTTGTTTAGGCATTCAGCAGTTATCCGTCGCGCCACCTGTTAATCACAATTTTCTCACATTCCACACTTTGGACTCAACCACATTAAGATTAAAAGAGTCCCAGAAGTCTTTCTTTAATGGCCTAATATATTACATATTGCTTTTAAATGCTTTTACCCAGTGGACCTTGTTGTGATGGCAAAACACAGACTCTGCTATTAGTGTTTCTTTTTTTACTCGCCCTGTGTTTATACACCACTTTACATTTAATCATTGGTTGTTATTATTAATCTCTGACTCTTTTCCACAGTTTGACCTTTGTCCTATCTCCTTCCGCTCACCCACAACCAGTCGCATTAGATGGCTGGTTCTGCCAGATGTTTCTTCCTGTTAAAAGGGAGTTTTTTCATTCCCACTCTCACCAAGTGCTTGTTTCTAGTTTTCTTTCTATTATTGTAGGGGACTGACCTTAAAACATAAAGTGTCTTGAGGTGAGTGCCTTGTTGAGATTTGGTTCTATATGAACTGAATTTAATTTAATATTAACAGAGTCTCATCCCAGCTACCATTAATTTTATTATAATGATCACAGCATTGGCCCACCATTGCTTTGATATACAGCTATATCAATACTGAGTTCACAACTTGTGCCTGTTGTTCCCAGCAGGGGAGGCCAAACAAACATTTAATCAGTTACTGCAGATTTCAATATTTCAGATTTGCCACTTTATTTCTAAAGCCTCTTCCTGATGCTTGTGAGTGGCACTAGGAATACACTGGATGGAGGTGGAGGTAAGCACTGATAACAAGAGAAATGAAAGTAAGTAGAAGATGTGTGTAAAACAGAAATAGGCAGGTAGAAAGGTAAAAATGCTAGTAGTAGAGGTCATGAAAGTGGATGAGTTTAAATAACTGGGTTCAGTCATCCAAAGCAATGGATAGTGCACAAGGGAAGTGGAGAAGAGAGTGCGGGCAGGGAGGAGTGGGTGGAGTGTTAGGAGTGATATGTGATAGAAGGATAGAGCAAGAGTGAAAGGGAAGTTCGTGTGACAGTAGTGAGATATGCCGTTTGGTTTGGAGACAAACAAAAAGGAGGTGGAGTTTGTGGTGGCAGCTGAAGATGTCATGATTTTCATTGGGAGTGACCAGGATGGACAAGATTAGAAATGAGCACATCTGAGGGACAGCTGAGGTTGAGCAGTTTGGAGACAAAGTATGAGTTGTAAAGACGAGATGGTCTGGATATGTGCGCAGGAGGTATAATGTTTATACTGGACAAAGTATGTTGAAGATGGGGCTGCCAGTCAGGAGGACCAGTCGAGGTTTGTGGATGTAGTGAAGGACATTAAAAGGGCTGATGTGACAGAGGAGGATGCTAGGATAGGGTGAGATACAGGCTGATGGTCAGCTGTGCTCACTTCTAAAGGAATCGGTCAAAAGATCTGCTACTAGTGTCAAAGCTAAAACATTGAACCATGCTGTTCATAAATCGTTTTGTGAGAGGTTGCAAAGGCAGCATAATTATCCTTATTACCCTTCTTTGCAACATTACCACTCTTTCCCATGCACTTGATTTGCATTTATAGAAAAACACTTTCTTTCCATTTTCACTTTTTCCAGAAATTTACATTTTGTGTAATTTGTGTGTCTTTATCTTTATCGCACTTTCAGGCTTGCAATCTTGGATGTACTGATTTAAATAAGTAAAAAAAGATAAATTTTTTGTATTCTTGCTTTCCAGTGAGCTTGTCCAGAAAGTAAAAACCGCTTAGTTATTTGCAGAAATGATTGTTTGTTTAATCAAATGATCTGCAGCCCACATTTCTGGTAAATTCATACTTTCCATTTCATTCACACAGGGAGAAGATGGGCACATTTCTTGGACAATACACCCACACTTTTTGGTACTCTGCTCCCAAAACAGCAAAGTGTGATGGTTGTGGGGAGTGGGGAGCACTGTGGAAAAGTTTTCTGCAGCTGGCTGAGTCATTATGAACCTATTTATGCATCAGAAAGGACAGAATCAGAGGGACAATGAAGGGGAGAGAAGCCTAGATAAACATTTGACACTTTTCTATAGAAAATCAAAAGTGCACACGTGGCAGGGCAAGATCAAACTACAGTGGATAGATAGGAGATTGAAATTGAGATACAAAGAAAAAAGAAAGGGAGAGGAGAGGGAAAAAAACTGACAGCGAGAGAAAGAGAGAATCAGAGACAAAAAGAGAGATAGGTGTCCCTACATATGGACAGGGGAGTCCCCAAGGCCCTGCTATGGTGAGGCTTATTTGTCCCACCTCCACATTGGGCTAGAGGCTTTATCTTGTATCTCGAGTGGGCTTTTGTCAAAAGTGTTTATGTCTGGCTATTTAATGTCACCTTTCCTAAACAGACTCATAGAGCTTTAAGATGGTATGGGGATTCCCCCCTGTAGCTTTCTGCCCGTATCTGTCAAGTTCTCCAGCCTGCAAAAAGCTTCATAGACATGTTAAAGGCATTTGTGAGCAATTTATAGACATTAAAGGCATACTGTACAATTCCAGGAAGCCTTCTGCTGACTAAAATAATAAAAACTGGTGGACCCCCTTAGAGCTGTTGTTAATGCACTGTCAAAAGAAAAGGTACAGTCCCTGTAGACATTGGATGCCACTCTAGCTTTTTTTTTTTTCTTTTCTTTTTTTGGGAGAACGTTGTAGTCTCAGTTTCAGACAGGCAGTTGAGTTCTGTCTATGAGTGTTATCTTCATAATAAGTGAAGTTTGAAAGAATCAGTTGAGATTACATTAGAAATCGAGTTTCTGTGACTGCCGTGTTAATCAGTGGCAGATGCACAGAATGATAAAGATACTACAAGAATGTATGTGGAAAATGCTGTGTAATCATGCAAATTACACATAAGTATAAGCACGGGCTTGACTTGCATCTTTGTACATCATTCACAGTGTTGGCTTCTTTGTCTTTTTACCCTATCTTGCACAGACACATATGGGTTAGATGCTTAATGATCTCTTGAGACCTTTCTGCAAGAGACCATGTTCTGCAAATTTCACAGAGTCAGAGATCTGTGTGTGCATGGTTAAGGTCAAGTGCATTACATCAACAATAGAAACGGGAGTGCTTAATGTACCTATAAGTAGAAATGATTTCATTCGCTATCTCATATAATGATGTGGCTTTTCAAAGTGTAGCCTGCAGACCAAAGATGTATGTAACACAATCTCAGTGGTGATAGGATTTAGGACAGGACCACCCTCCCCCAGAGTCTAAATGGTGGTGGTGGTGAAGATGAAGACTGAGGTTTGAATGGACCTCTGGTTTAGGTGTCTGAGGGGAGGTGGGGGAGGGGGGGGGTCTGAAAGGGAGATTTAAACCATGTGAAGCACAAGCTCCAAGATGATGGGTGAGAAGATTTGACTACAGTACTGATGTCAGTATTGTGATTGACAGCGTGGGAAAGATGTAGTCATGTAAGGAACAGAAAAGCAGCCAAACACCCAGGAAAGCAGGCAGATGAGTGATTACAGATCTACCTTATTAAACTTCATAAAATAGAGATAGTATCAAGAATTCGACCAGCCATCTCAACTAGTGGTTAAAAAACCCCCCAACAACACATGAGCACCAATATAAAATACTAAAAGTGCAGGCATTTTCCCCACGCAGCCTTTACTCATATGCTCATACCACTCAGTCATAAATGAATAATTAGAAACTTGAGCTGTATTTCAGGAAGGCAACTTTAAGTGTGATGATTTTATTGATAATAAATGAGAAAAGAGACAATTTGCAATGTTACGGGAAACATTTTGATTGCTTTTACCAAATGTAAGACTGCTGCACCTGTGCAGTTTGGTGTCTTATAAATCCTTTCATATATGGCACAGCATTTAGAACAATTTAACTCCTGCATGGCTCAACAATGGCACAATTAAAGCCAGTGACAAAAGTCCCTATCGTTTTAAAGTTTGTAAGATTAAGTAATTTAGGACTAGTGTTTAGTTATTCAAAACTTGAACTAATTAACTTGAATATTAAGTAGTATGAAAAGGTGAAGGAAATGCCTTATTAATGTTTATTATTATTATTATTAGTCAAATTTGTCAGTGCAACCTGTCTGTTGAGAATTTTTTTTTTTTGCCCGCCCCGTTTGGCTATTTTGCCATCAGAATTATTGTCTAAAGGCGTCCGTTGAGATTTTGAGATGAGGGATGTTGACATGACTGTAAGTAAATAAGTCTGTCCTACACTATTTCTGCAATAACTCAGAGGTTAACAATACTGATAAATTGTAGCTAAAAGTGGGATGGGTTTTTCAGATCACAGCTACATAAATCAACCGTCAGTCAAGAAAAGACCACAACAATGGAATGATTGCATTCAAATCTGCCAGTCATATTGCTTTTACTTTTTTGATATCACAGAAACCAACCTTTATGCTGTGGGAGGGTGATATAACCAAGTTTTTGTTTACTGCTGAGTAAATGAACCGTTTAACTGTTTTAAATGTAATTAGTGGTGGGCCCCAAGTGAAACCTAAAGGGCAAATAAACTCACTGTTCAACTAAGAAGGTAGTCCCAGCTTTGACGTTACTCATTTTTCATGCTAACGCAGACACACACTGACAAGGTGAAAAAAATCCATACACGTGCTCACACACACCTTCACATATCTTAGAAACATTACGCATCATTTAGAAATGATTTACAGCAACAGTGGGGATCTCAGGTCTGTTTTGACCTCCTTTCAGTTTATTCTTTTTTTGGCTAGGAGAAAGATAAAATCTGTACATCGAATATGAAGAGAGACATTGTTAGCTTAGTTGGAATTTAAAAACTGTCATTATGTGAAATTGCTGCCCTGTAACCAAAACCCCAAAGCCCCCAAATTAATATTTTATATCTAATTTGTTACATCTATATGAAAACCAAAGTTCAATCAAGAGCAACATGGCTGCATAAACCTTAACCCGTAGTTAGAGTCAGGCTATTTCTGACCCACCCTTTGAAATCTTGAGTAAAAAAAAACACAAATAAAATCAGTGATTAAACTAGCAGGTGAAAGCAGCAGCTTCTTCTTTTTCCATTTTTTCTTTTAGCCAAAAATCTTTAAAGTTTAATTTTGGCTTTGATAGTCTGTTGTTTTCTCTTAAAAGCTGAAGTCTTTTTGTTATCTTTGTTAATTCCTTTAATGCCATTTTCCAGGGCTTACAATTAGACTCCTGCTTTGGATATAGCTTACAATCCAGTTCTAGAAGTCAGAATAGAAACGGAGACTATTTTTGTTGCAGGTATTCCAGAAAAAGATACTACGGATGTGGGTGGCATGGTGGTGCAGCGGTTATCGTGCGAAGCAGGCTATCACTTTCCTGGCTGTCTAAGGCCTTCTTCTCCTTCTCTGGAGTTCCTTTTGGTATTCAACCTTCAGTCCAAAGACAATAATGTTTGGTTCATCAGTGACTTGAGGTGACTTGACTGTAGATGTACAGATGTATAGACTTCTGTATAGCTTGGCAGCCTTTTCAGGCTGTAGCCCTTCTCTCACCCTGTGACAGCTGAAAGAGACTCAAATCTCCCCATGACCCTGATTTGGATGAGTGTTAAATGAAGGAAAACTGTTATCTTTGCTTGAGTAAATAAAAGAAACCCTGCAATAACAGAAAGCCCACTAATTAAAATGTTGTATCTGAGTTACATTTGTATGAAAACCAAAGTGTAGCAACAAGTAGCGTGCATATTCTAACATAACTTTGATATTTCTGTTTTTGTTTTTTCTGGGCAATCCTGCTTCCTCTGGGAATCTATAGAAATCGATGTTTGGTTATTCACTGACTCGAGGAATTTACTGCAGATGTGGATGTGAGAGTGTGTGGTGTGTCTCTATTTCTCTTTAGACTTGCAACCCCTGCAGGGTATTAACATTTTGCAGACACATGACCACTAACCAAGAGACATTAACTTAAATTTTGAACAGGTGATAGTCAGGCTGACAGTTTATGGTAAAGTGTCATGCAGGCCTGCAGGCTTT
The DNA here is from genome assembly GCF_057381915.1 of Diplotaxodon limnothrissa. NCBI lineage: Eukaryota > Metazoa > Chordata > Actinopteri > Cichliformes > Cichlidae > Diplotaxodon > Diplotaxodon limnothrissa. The sequence continues at coordinate 6,927,823 of NC_140617.1, forward strand.
GGTCAGCGGTCCCCTGGCAACCACCCCTTGCTGGAAAAACATGCATTGCCCAACTGGGTGGAAAAACCTTACATTGCCTTGGTCATGCTATCATATTGCTGTGGTCGTAGTTTAAATGAAAGTGATGGATTTTTCTGGGAACTCTGTCCAGCTACACTCCAAGCTGAAAAGTGCAGCACAAACAGGTAAAAAAAGCAAAAAGTATGCCTTTTGAAACACCTTCTCCGTTATTTATTTTGTGTTGCACTATTTCAAGTTTAATAGAATAGCCTATTATTTTCATTGTAAATGTTCAACAGTTACAGCTGTTGAACATTTACAATGAAAATTGTAAATGTAAAAATTGTAAACCCCCCCCCCCCCCCCCAAAAAAAAAACAAACAAAAAAAACAGCATCCCCTGTTTCATCCAAGAGTCAGCAAGCTCCATAAAGCACTGGCAGATAGTCGGGAAAGCACATTTTTCCCGGCAACAAGTGGTTGTGTCATGAGGGCCAACTCTTGAGCAAAGTGTAAATTGACATGAGAAATCTCAATATCCCACCTCTATCTATGTGTCACACACACACACAAGCCCCCCACACATACACCCACGCACAGGGCTAATACGTAAGGCTAATTCTTACCTGCTGTTATGAAATACCTTATGATTTTTTTTCTTTAAAGTTTCATTTTGGGATTTTAAATGTAAACATGAATTTTTGTTTAATGACTTACAAAATTTAGTTATCTCTGTTATTTTGTAAAACACTGAATTGTTGTGTGTAATGTCATTTCACATGGCAAACAATAAATACATTTGGAGAACTTCTAATCTTGTACAAACTTGTTCTTGTTCTTGATGCCACAACAGAAAGTGAGAGCATTGGCATGTCAGGTATGCCAGTAAAATATGTTACTGTTGTTTTTGTGGGTTACTCAGTTCCTGGTTTCACCATCCTGGTGGTCTGGGGCCTTTCTATGTGGAGTATGCATCTTTCTGTGTCTCTGTAGATTTTCTGTGAATATTCCAGGAAATCTACAAATACCAGAGGAATAAATGTTTGATTAGTCAGTCATGACTAATCAGTTGATAAGTTTGTAAACTTTAAACTTTTCCTTGTGATTTGGTCTCTTTTCTTTTCACATGGAGATAAATCCAAGTGAACTCCAAGTGAACCAAAATGCACCACTACAAGCCACTAGAGAATGTTCGGCTTGCTTATTGGCCAGGTGTGTAGGACAGGAGCAACAAAAGGTAATACAGGAAGAAGGTGCTGGGTTCCAGACAACTGGAGAAGATGGAGAATTTACATTTATTTCATGGCTAGCTGCCCGAACAGACCTTTGCACATCTATAGTACCTTGTCGTATTCAGAATTAAAAGCATATGTGTCTACAGGAAGTCTTTTTTTTTAGCTCATACTTGCAATGTACACTTGGTAGTTGGGTTGGATCAAAGTAAACAAACAAACCGCACTGAACTTCATTTGGAGGAGACCACCTCCTCCAAAGGGTCTTGGTGCGGTTGTTTTTGTTGGCACCTGAGTGCGATTACTGTGTTCACACATACGCAAGCGAACCACACCAATGGGGAAAATTCACCAGTGACCACAGACCAGCAACACAAGTGACATCACACCAATGACCAAATGACCACTGGCATGGATGTAATTGTGTGTGGTTGACTCTCTCTCTCTCTCTGTTAGCTTGTAATGGACTGCCTACCTGTCCAGGATGTATCCCACCTCTTGACCCATGACAGCTGGCAGAGGCTGTTTACTTTTTGCAACCTACTTTTAGTCTATTGTTATTTGTTGTGAAACTTCAAATTGAACTGAGCTATATTTTGAACAATATTTTTCTGGATGCACACATGTCAACCCACGCTAATGATGTCAAGATCAAAGCTCGGAAAGTTCCAATTCAAATGCCAAATGCTTATCTTAAAAATAACCATCTTTATCTTAAAAAGTATCTTTATCTTAAAAATCTGTATTGCATGACTGAAAAATGAAGCAACTCAAATACTAAAAGACAAAACAAAAACTGGAGCTGCAAGCCATAGCAATGGTCGAGCAGAGCTATGGCTCAGGTGTCATGCACACTTGGGGTGCACCGATACACAAAATTCACGGTTCGATATTTTTTTGATACAAAAGAATGTTCATGCCTTTTTAATTTGTCATTTATTAAAATTACAAATATATATTTTAACTCAAAAGTACCGTTTTTAAATTTAATGTTGCTGAAACAACAAAGTAATAAAAAAAAAAAATCTATCTGATGGAGAAATCACTCATCTTTGGAAAAGAGAGTTTATTACAGAGAAATGGCTCTTTCCAAAATAAAAGCTATACTATATGCTTCTTCTGGGCTATATTCTCAGCAGCATATTAAACATATCAGGTCCCCATAAGGAGAATCATGTGCTAACGGCTGTCTAAATGACTCGAGTAAAGTTTGTAGCATGCGTGCTTGTTGTTTTTGTCTGCTTCCACTTGTCTTTGCACTAGGATGATGTCGGCGTAAATGTGCCGTCATATTCGTTGTGTTCCCACTAGTGCTGTCAGCGTTAATCTGAAATGACGTTAACGCCACAACACGGCAAATCTCTGTTAAAGAACTACCGCGGATCGCCCCGTGCGTGGGGCTGGACGGCCAACACCTTAACAAGCTAACTGCGCTAACGCACTAGTTCCCACCAATGTAATTGAGCATTGCGTGGCACATCCGACATGCTGTTTTACTTTTGTCCATGACGCGCTTACCTTCAGGGTCATAATTCACATGAAAACCAAAATAGTTCCAAACGCCAGATCTGAATGAGGGTGGGGGAGGTTCAATTTGCCATGTTGCAAGGAGAGCTTAACTTCTGTCTCGCTAGCTTGCCCTGTGCTCAGTGAATCTGCGTTGCATCCCTAATTATCACCTACAGTATATTTCTTGTTGCTACTAGGTGGCACTATGACTCTGACAAAATATTGACACCTACACACCTTCACATTTGGAATCTGGAAAACCTATACTTGAGACATAAAATTTCGGATACTGCCACAAATGACCCAACTACCGCCATTACCACATCCTTTCATTCAAAATTTAACAACACTGAGATCTTTAAATTGAACTCCCCAAAGATCATGTTGATTAAATTAAATCTCCGGGAGGATTTTGTTATAGTACAAGGCCTGAGAATGGCAAAAATGTTGGCAGCATTACAAAATTTAAATCAAAATGGCTAACTTCCTGTCGGGTTTAGAGTATAGCTCCAAGAGACTTTTTTTTTCCAACCTTAAGACATTACATAAGGCTGCTGAATCTCAGAGACCTTGATTAAACTAATATATATTTTTTTATATTGTAGGTGGCACTATGGAACCAGTTTGCAAAACCCAGAAAAAGCCACCATAAATTTTTAAAGCCATACACTCCCGGAGGGTGTGTGCTAAGTTTCATGACTTTTTAAGCTTTCCAATCCTCTCCACAACAACTTCTTTTTTCATGGCAAATCGCCATACCACCAGGGTCTGCTGTTAAATAAAAATTCAGAACTTTCACACTGAAGCGCTGCAACTATAGTTAACTATTATCATAGTCATTTGTTCTGGACTGGACAGGTTATCACACTACTATGAGATTTGGGCCTGATTGGATAATGTACATGTGAATGATAGCAACTTAAAATTTCATGGCTGAATGATCAAAATTTAACATTGTGCATTGGACACACTCTTCAATAAAAACAGAAAACTTTCCCAATTTAGATTGATTAACTTAAGCTGATAAAATCACGGGGCCTTGGGATTATTTTGTACATTGGCATTTGTTTACCAAATTTCATGTAGCTCGAACTATGTGTAGGTTATATTCTAGAGCAGTGCTCCCCAGCCCCTGCACCACAGACCGGCACCGGTCGTTTGGTACTGCACAGCGAGAGTTGAGGCTCAGGTGTAAAATGAATGTTTTTCAGGGTTTTTATCAGTTTTTAGCGTCATTTTTAAAAATAAAAAATCTTTTTTATCGTTAACTCTGTTTCCCTGGTTCTTTCCCCTTGTGTTATGAATAAATCTTCTCTTTTTTTGTTGTTGCATTTATCCGCGACATTTTAAAGGCCGGTCCATGAAAATATTGTCAGACATAAGCCGGTCCGTGGCACAAAAAAGGTTTGGGACCATTGTTCTAGAGTCATTGCACAAAGCCCATTTCCAAAACCAATGAAAGAGGTAAAATTTCACCAGACCTGATGTGAACTTTTATGAGTTTCTAAGCATGGTTAGGCAATCTAAAAGGTGATGAGTTATTCCATTGATGTTTAACCCCACACACTGCACTACAAACTGTCATCAAGACAGCAGTTTTATATCTGAGTGTGTGTACAGTAAACATATAGTATCATCACATTTAGTCAAACTCAACATGTCACATACAATTTACATTAAATTTAAAGTTGAAATTGAACATTAGAATTGGAATTATCGGAATTAATACAATATTTATGAAGTAATTTTACATATCGTTAGCTTCATAGCATAAGTGCCTAAGTCATTGACTTAGTCAAATGACTTAGGCACTTATGCTATGAAGCTAACGATATGCAAAAGAGTTACTTGTGCTTCCTAAATACTGGCTGGCAGTACCAAGGAGTGTTATAAAATGATAATTTGGCGCCCTCTAGTGATAGAACCTGAACTTGCATGTTGACATAAAGTGAATCCAGCGGTGGGGAACCCCAGGCCTCAAGGGCTGGTGTCCTGCAGGTTTTAGATCTAACCCTGGGTCAACACACCTGAAACAAATAAATTACCAGGCCTCCAGAGAACTTCAAGACACGTTGAGGATGTAATTTAGCCATATAAATCAGGACACATCTAAAACCTGCAGGACATCTGTCCTTGAGGCCTGGAGTTCCCCCAGCCTGCATTATAAAGAGCAAGGTTCTGGAATATTACACATTCAATTATTTATTTATTTATTTATTTCAATTTTTAAGTAATTTATGACACATTTCATTAATTAATTATATATGTAATTAATTATTGGCACATTTAATTGTGGGTTTTTTTTTCAAATTTTAATTAATTATTGACACATTTAATACATTATTTAATGATGTATTTATTTAATTCAATTTTTCATTTCTGGCCCTCCATACTGGAAATTTATGGAGCATAGTTATAAAAGGTCCTCTGCTAACTGCCGCTGACAAAATAACATCAGCACAAAAAGGAGCTTCAGGGCAAGGGTTTCTATGGCTGAGCAGCACCTGTAGGCTGTGTCCACATATAGATAATATAGTGGCTAAATATTATTATTAATGCACAGAAAGAAAATTAAATTCAGTTTAAAATTGCACATGCGCTTGTATATGATAAATAATCACGTTCCAATATTGTCTGTGGCTGAAGTGCTGTGGTTTCTAAACGCTTCCACTTTGCAATATTACATCTTATGGCTGGTTGCGAAATGTCTAGGAGGGAAGATTTAATAGACTGACATGTTGCAATGATGACACCTTATTACAGCACCATGGTTAAATGTAGCAACCTCTTTAAAATAACCTTTACAAGTTGTGTAAAAACAGAATGCATGGACTACGCTCTTCCTCACATCAATGGGAAAGATTCCAAGATAAAACATCTATACATTTATATCTTCAGATTTGAGCATTTATTTCACTGGCATTAATAATTATATTGTTATTCCACCAATCCATCCATTTATTTTTATATATTTAGGGTTTCCAGCGGGCTGGTGCCTATCGCTGTTATCATAGGGTGAAAGGTGGGGTATGCCAGGTCACCAGTCTATTCTCACATTCACACCGATTGCCAATTTAGAACTGGAGTCCATGCATATCTTTGGACTGCTGGTTGCTGGTGCATCTGGAATGAACCCATGAAAGCAGGTGGAGAACATGCACTGGCAGGCGGATTAAACGCCCTGTTTTGTTTTCTCTTTTCTTTTCTTTTCTTTTCTTTTCTTTTCAGGAAGAGGCTTTTCATTTTCACAGTATAGTTTTAGTCTACCGTAGTGTGATGTGAAAGTAGCTCAGTATGTAAGAATTTTTCTGGATGCACACATAAACACCCACACTAATGATGTCAAAAACAAGGCATGGAAAGTTCCAGTGCTTATCGCTCATAAAATCAGTATCGCATGACTGAAAAATGAAGAAAACTCAAATACTAGGAAAAAAAAGGGCAGTTCATGTGTGATAATGACTTGATATGGGGAATTTTGACATAGCTTTGTATCATGAAGGTGGTCCCGAGCAACTGAAACTCTAGATGTGTCAATAACCGCACTACATGAAATTCCCGATTTAGGCTCTCTTTTAAACAATGTTGCTGTTTAACCCCACTACAAACTGTCAACAAGACAACAGTTCTATATGTGAATAAGTTTACAGTTACTTTAAGTGCAATATTACCTGTCAATCATTTTCATAAAAAACTATCAAGTAGCACAATTTTATCTTCCAACTCAAGTTGTACTTCAATGTATTGTTGTGTTCTTTTCGCCGCAAAATTATACGTAGTTTAAACATGATTTTCACTTGGTTGCACGGTCGGTTTGAAGTTTGGTGACTTCATAGTTTCGTGCAAACATCTGCCCACCTGTGGCTGAAGATGAATTACAATCAGTGCCATGATGTGCTTTTTGATAGAGCCAGTAAAGGGCGCCAAAGTACTACTGTTTGGATTTAATGTGAATCAACCTCTATGTTCAGGAGTAACATCATTACAAGCACCGATATTAATATTCGCCTTAACCCCGAAGAAAATGATTTAGTTCGCCGAAACAGTGTAGTGAGAAAAAATAAAGTGAGCCGTAGCCTTTCACTTCTTGTCACAGCTTCAGCCAAATGATGGTGCCAGGCACATGACTCAGTGGCTGTGTGACTTATTTACAGTAACACAACAGAATAGCAAAAGTTTAGAACAACTGAATATCTGTTCTCAAGATCTAGCCTTTTTTTCTTTTAGTATTAATCCGCTATTATTTATTCATTTTGCTTTGCAAACCCAAAATCTTCTTATTCCGGCTGCTCCCTTTAGGGGTCGCTAAAGTGGAGCTCTAGCTGAGATCCTCCTCTGCAACACCAAACCGAAGGGAGACAAGCCATGCCTCTCTTCACTAAACCTCCCCTGTTGTGTTTTCCTCTTACCTGTGTATCCACCATCTCTCCTTTTCACATTTCCACACCATCTAACCGAGCCTGTCGAACTTTATCAACCTGTGTGTGTATATGTAGTAGTCAGTCTTTTTCTAATGGATGTTTATTTTTTGCTTTTAAACCACTTTAGCTTCAGACACACACTCAAGCTCTCCTTTTCACACAGCGTGTTTAATCTATGTCTCCAAACGCGTCAGTTCCTACAGCTATTTAATGGTGAATCACATTCACCGTAGGCTGCGCCTTTCAGTTTCAGTTTCCTTACCAGCTAACGTAGAAGTCTTTTTTCTTAAATCTGATGAGTGTTTAGTCCAATTACTGGCTGCTACACCGCCGAACAGACATCGGGAAAGGTTTATTCCTGCAGGCCTACCTTTGATGACTGCAGCTCTGTCAAGGCCACGTGCTGCCAAAATAACTGGTTTATCCAAACTGCTGCTTGAGGCTTCGGACGAGGACCTTTGTGATGACTTTGTCTGTTGATGACTCTTACGGTGACAAACTGTTTGTGCATCAAAGCTGGAACACGTCTCACGTGTAAGCTAAACCTTCCTGCAGCCGCTTTGAAGTCACAGCTACGTGGTTTTGCTTTGTCTTTCAGCCTGATAGATGTGAAACCTTATGAAGACTCCTTTGATCTTCCTCAGTCTGATTTTTTTTTTTTAGATGAGTCCATTGCTGAAGTGATCTGTCTTACAAGTACTAAAGGGTAAATTAAGACATAAGCACATAAATAACCTCATTATGATTTGGGGAAATGCTCTTGTTTGAGTCTGATTGCTACAGGGGTGTGTGTTATTTCTTTTAACCAATCTGGACGCTGCTGTGTAACTATGAGATCAAACTTTATTTGATTGCCTTCCTTACTCTATTAAAAACAAAACCCCCTGCAGTTTACTGAATATCAAGCCTGTGGCCAGAGCCCTGGGTTAACCCCTTGAAGTTAGGGGAACTGAAATAAGTGTCTCTGTATTTGTTCTTGTCTGGTGTGTAAAACAGGCAAAACTTAAATTACCTGCCCCACACACTCGAGAAACGTATATCATTACTGTGCCAAAAAGGTGATCCACTGCCAAAAAGTGATTTCCGGTATTTGCCAAAAACTGATTGCCTGTATTTAGAATGCTATAAATGAATTGTTGGCCTATAATATGTGAAGCATATGCCAAATGTATCCCTATAATAATTCATAATATCAATTCATCTTGAGCCACAAACAGCATTCCTGTCACAGGGTAGAAGCCACAATCAAACTTATATACAGTCAAGCGCATAATTATTCATACCCCTGGCAAATTTTGACTTAAAGTTACTTTTATTCAACCAGCAAGTTTTGTTTTGGGGTTTTTGTTTTTACTGGAAATTACACAGGCGTCTCCCCAAAAAATAATAAGACAATGTACAAAAAGCATCATTGTGGAAAAAATATTTCTCAGCTTTTATTTATATTTTAGCAAAAAGTGTCATGTCCAGAATTATTCATACCATTCTCAATAATCAGTTGAAAAGCCTTTATTGGCATTACAGCAATCAAACACTTCCTATAATTGGAGACCAGCTTTTTGCGTGTCTCCACAGGTATTTTTGCCCATTCATCTTTAGCGATGAGCTGCAAATCTTTCAGGTTGAAGGGTCTTCTTGCCATCACCCTGATCTTTGGCTCCCTTCACAGAATCTCAATTGGATTCAAGTCAGGACTCTGGCTGGGTCACTGCAAAACATGAATGTTTTTGTCTGCTAACCATTTCTTCACCACTTTTGCTGTGTGTTCTGGGTTGATGTCACGCTGAAATGTCCACTGGTGCCCAAGGCCAAGTTTCTCCGCAGACTGCCTGATTTTGTTGTTGCGAATCTTCATGTATTGCTCTTTTTGCATGGTGCCGTTTACTGTGATTAGGTTCCATGGTCCATTGGCTGAAAAACACCCCAAACGCATTAGGTTACCACCACCGTGTTTAACAGTGGGGATGGTGTTCTTAGGGTTGAAGGCTTCTCCTTTTTTACGCCAAATGAAGGAAACATCATTGTGACCAACCAATTCAATTTTTGTTTCATCTGACGTAGGCTGCCGGGGATTCCCATGCATTGAGTTTTTCCTTTCCAGTCACCTTTCTCACTCACTATGTGTTAATAGACCTCGCTGCATTGAATCATATCTGTTATTAACCTCTGTCTCTCTTCCACAGCATGTCTTTTATCCTGTCTTCCTTCTCTCACCTCAACCGGTCGCGGCAGATGGCCCCGCCCCTCCCTGAGCCTGGTTCTGCCGGAGGTTTCTTCCTTCCTTTTCCTTCCCACTGTCGCCAAAGTGCTTGCTCATAGGGGGTCATATGATTGTTGGGTTTTTCTCTGTATCGATGAAGCGCCTTGAGGCGACTTTTGTTGTGATTTGGCGCTATATAAATAAAATTGAATTGAATTGAATTGACCATAACACAGAAGACCACAAGTCTTCTTCTTTGTCCAGATGAGCATTTGCAAAGGCCAAGCAAGCTTTTGTGTGCCTTATCTGGAGAAGTGGCGCCCTCTGTGGAACACAGCAGTGTGCAGTGTCCGTTGGACTGTCTGCCTTGAGACATTGCCACCAGCAGAGCCCAGATTCACCAGGATGGCCTTGGTGGTGATCCTTGGATTCTTTTTCACCTCTTTCACTATCCTCCTGGCCAGCACAGGTGTCACTTTTGGCTTCTGACCACGTCCTCTGAGATTTTCCACAGTGCAGAACATTTTGCATTTTTTAATAATACTTTGCACTGTAGCCACTGGAACTTGAAAACATTTAGATATGGCCTTGTAGCCCTTTCCTGACTTGTGAGCAGCCACATTGTGCAGCCGCAGGTCCTCACTGAGTTCCTTTGTCTTAGCCATGTCTGTCCACAAACCAACTGCAGAGAGCTGCTGTTTTTCACCTGTTGAGTTGATTAAAACAGTGATTCTCAATTAACCAGGGTACTTAGGATGCTTTAGAACAGCTTGGACTATTTGGAATGATATAGAACTTTGAATTTTCCCAGAGACTGTGACAGTTTGTGAAGCATATGAATAATTCTGGACATGACACTTTTTGCTCAAATGTAAATAAAAGCTAGGAAATTTTTTTCCCCCATAATAATGCCTCTTGTACATCATCTTATTATCTTTTGGGCGACACCTGTGTCATTTCCAGTCAACAAAAAAAAAAAAAATGCTGGTTGCATAAAAGTAACTTTAAGTTAAAATTTGAATAATTATGAGCGTGACTGTATCCTTTATTTACCCAGTTAAATAAAGTCTTGTTGACATCAAAAATGTAGTTTTGAAATGTCCAAGACATTAACAGAGATTGCAGCTAATATAACATCATAATTCTATAAAGATATTTTAAGTGACCAAAAGGGACTGGATTGATTATAGTGAAGGTACAATAATGCAGTCATAAAGATACCTCTTTCATAATTTCTTTATTTTATATAGAAATTTATTTATAAATCCTGTTCACTATAGTCTATTTACTAATATAAGTAGACAAAACACATATTAAAAAAACACATTAAAACAATTGAAATCACTTTTTGCCCGGCTTACACACATTATTCTAACACAGGTGCGACCTGGCCCTCAGAAGTTTAGGAGATAAATATCCTGAAATATCCAGAGAGGCACCAGCTTGTTCAAAATGTCTGTAAGGACATTCATCAGGGACGGTGTGTGAATCTCTTTTGTGTCATGGTGGTCGATAACCATGTTTTTAATCCCAAATTAGAGAATGATACTCAGATGAGGGGAAAATTCCAAGAATTTCCAGGGGGATGAAGGTCATTAATCTGATGCTTTTCTAACCTTGTAGTTGGTCTTTAGCATGTAACGTCATTTGAATCAGATGTTGTACACCATAGGACGTGTTTCAGCATCTTTATCTACAGTACTATTGTTTTCACTTTTGCACGGGTCTTGTGATGTCTGCCTTTTGCGACAGGGGGTGCTGCAGACCCCCGCCTCCCTCCTTTTTGGGTTCTTGCATGTGGCACTAAAAATATGATGAAGTGTGCAATTTGAAAAAGGTTCTTAGGCTTTGGAAACAGGGGCAGTTGGCAACACAAATGGTAAGGCGGCGAATTGAAGCTTTAATGAAGTGATGCATCAGGCAGCAATTACTCACACATTTAAATTCACTTGATGAATAAGATCTCGGTTTTTTTAAATTTGTTTTTATCACTATGATCATGGGTTTTAGAGCATCACCCTAACGTATGAGACTTATACATTAAAAAAAGAAACTCAAAATCACACCTTTGCGTATTTGTTAAACGTACCACTCCAAAACCATGCCCACTACAATAAAAACTCCACTCATCTCAAGACTCTGGAACTGCAGAGAACAGTGAGGTTGATGGTGATAACGTGAGAAGGTCGGTGTGATGCTTTGCATTCCATCTGAAACTCAGTCGGATACTCAGTGTTGTCAAGTGGGCAGAGCTTGGTTGGAAAAAGGTGATGACAATGGGTATTTTCCTATTTAATCATTAAAACAAACCTCAGTATTTAGAGTCCTTGTTACTTGCATAAATACATCTCAACGTACAAGTTCAATTACTATGAAGCTGTTCTGTGAGTTGGCTCCTAAAATATTTCTATATTGACCAGAATTCTTTCCTTACTTCACATCAGCTTTGGTAAAACCTTTGGCACAGAGAGTGTAACTTCGATCCTTTGATCTCTTGCACTTATTTGGAAAACACTACCACCGTCACTACTAGTATGCATAAGAAAAGTAGAACAGAGCGACAGTGCGCGAGAATTCATAATAGCAAAAAATAAACCAGAGACTCTGTATGGGTGGCAAATAAATTTTTAATCTTTCTAGTCATCTACTTGACTTTAATTTTCAACATGTTTGTGTCAGCCTCTTTGGTGGATCTAAAAGCCACAGGGGATGTTTTGCTCAGGCAGAGAGTAACCGCTTATCGCTTAGCTTGATCGTGTGATTGAGTTATACATATATCTATATATATATATATACAACACTCTTTTGCCACATACTATCTAATCTAGTTGTCAGACGTATAAGGTTCCGATTAAGTCTTACCGAGGAACTCATTTTAATGTGTGTTTTTGTTTGGCAACTTTTTACGCAAAGTTACAAAAGCTTAAACGTAAGGATTTCAGTTGCAGGGCCACCACAGTGAAATGTGTGTACAATAAAGATTGTGCAGTAATGCAATAATTTGGATTTGTTTTATAAAGTGCAGCAATTATATTCCTGTCTTCAGAGGTTTAGAGGGCTTTGGAGGCAAAAGCGAGACTTAGTATAGAGTATTGCTTTCAACAGCCAGTATCGAGATGATTATAAACAGTGAATATTGGAACAAGATGAAACCACAAGCCTAGACCAAGGCTTCACCAGACGGATTTATACCGATGAGTTAACGCTGAACACCTTCACAGCAGTGGTTTGAATAACGCTTTCTAGATAACTCTGTACAGCTGCATCTGGAGGTGAGGCCTCAGCAAAGTAGAACAGACGTGGTTCACTAAATGACGCTGAATTTGTTTAGCACAGCAAAAGAAACACAATTAAATGCACTTCACTTGCTCAACTGTAGACTTCCTTTAAGGACTGCACAGTGCATGAAAAATATGTTTCATTTTTGCTCTTACTGATCATTAAAGACTGTGAAAACAGTAACTGCTGAGATAGTTTAATCCAAATTATGATGTTTTAAAGGATTAGTCAGGTCTCATTCACAGTTGTACAAGTGTCTTTTAAGCACAAAGTCTTTCACATAAATCAGGATGCACGCATGCACGACCCTCGTGATAGTCTCACAGGAAGGAAACACGTCAACCCTGTTTCAGTTTTGTCCCTTCATTTGTGCCCAAGCTGCATTTTCTCACATCTACTAACATGTGTGTTTGTGGTGTACAGAAAAAGAACAGAGCAATGAGGGTGCTAAACTGAAAAAAAAAAAAAAAAGTTGCAAAAATGCAAGTACAGATGCAGCGTGGTCTCTAAATCATCTATGAAACGATTAGCAGGAAAAGGAGCTTTTAATGACTGGCTGGTTTTCAGGCTCCTTTTCAGATTTAACTGAAAGCTTTAAAGAAAATCTCCTGAAGTGTTAAACTGATGCTGAATCTGAGTGGAACATATGGAAATGAGGGTCATTATCAGTAGTAAATTCAGGTTGGTGTCTTCATGTGAATACTTTCCAGTGGTCATACTCAAAACTCATGTAGGTGTTCCTCATAAGACAGACTCCTCACACACCAGATGTCAAATGGAAATACTTTATTTATTAACAAATGTTTGCTCTTTCGTCTCCTGTTGAAAGAAAATAGGAGTATATACTTTATCTGTATATACTTTTAAACTTAAGCATAACAACATTAGTTTTATAGACAAATATTTAGATCAAAACCAAAATAAATACTTAGAAAATGCTGAAATTAAATCAGAACTTTAGTGTCAAGTGACTCCCCCATTATCAACAAAACACACAATACTTCTTTCTGCATGTGGTTAATTTAATGTCACTGCCTTTTTTAAGGTGCCATTCACGAGAATGTGCACTATTTCCCTGTTTTTACCTTCAAAGATCATATTATGCAGAGTGCAGTTATTGTGTATGATAGAAATAACATTCGATATATCAGTCAAATAAAGTAATGAGTAAGTTTCACTTCTGCCTGAGTTGTTTACATTCAGTTGCGTACAATTTCAATATAGGACACAATGCCCAACACCCCGGATTCTTTAGATTTTGTATAGACCAAAGAAGTTGCCATAATGCGAGTGACTAAGATATCTTGGGTGGGATACATTCACATAAACTCTGTCATATTTTTCCAAGTGCTCGACCGAGCCGAGGTAACTCTCTGTGGTCCACGAGTAGCTCGTCTGCTGAGGGCAGAAGCCCCCCCTGTGGGCTGTCATCAAAGTCCGAGGTCGGGTATCTGTTGCTCTCCTCACAAACACAGTGTGATCAAATGAGGATATACGTGAGCATTGCTTAAAGATCAACTCAACCCGTGAGTAAATGTGGTAGAATCCGGTCTCATTGACCTGCAGAGCACCATCTGCAGTGAGATAAGCCACTGCTCCGGAGATGAATGCCCGACTCGCCCTTGAATCCCATCTTAAAGTCATAGGGTGTTCTGTTTTCTCAATTCGCCCTGCCAAATGAAAGATCTGATGTTAACAAATGTGCAGTTTGTAACAATCAAAGAGCATGGCTTAAATTTAAAAAAAGACTTACCTATCACATGTGCTGCAGATCTTTTGCTTTTGTCCTGACCATTAAGGCCAGATTCATCAAGACCTGAAACAACACACAGATTAGAGTCACATCATCTTTTCTTATTCTTTAATGGGAAAAAAAAAAGCTGTGTGATGAGAGAGGCCTACCGATTTGCTTCTGGGGTACACTAAACTCAGCCGCAGGTTGGTTCACCTTCAGTAAAACAAAAGTGACATAGAAGTCTCAATACCACATCATAGACGCTGTGTCTCAGTGCTTATTTCTAAAACTCGCAGAGAGAGGATATCCTGTCTCACTGGACTGGTGACCACAGATGGAACAATGAAGCCCTTGGTATGCCTTTTAAATGTCAAGGCACAGCTAAAGAATAACACATCTGTAAACAGTGCCAAACCGAAGTTAATTAATTAGTAAACTTTGCTGGTCTGCTAAACTTTCCAACTACTCTTCCATTCTCCCACCTTACACCTACCCATCACTCCCCCTCTATGCATGGGTGACAGTAGTCACCTTTTTCACTTTTGGTGCGTGTCACCAATTAACACATCTGAAAAACCAAAACCGAACATAAAGGAATGTTATTAAAATTATGTCTTTGCAAATGTTACTTACTCCCCTGCTTTGTTAAGAGTCATCACATCATTACTGTATCTCTTTCTTGATTGCACTAATCATTAGCTTATTAACTCACTGTAAGATCGTTGGATTTGTTCATTCTTATGAATTTTCCATGTTAGTCCTTACCTCTCCATCACTGTTCCTCAGTTGGTCCTCTATCCTGGAAATCTTAAAGGCTTCAAATCCCAGGGCTGCAAACACGAGCAGAAACAGAAAGAGCACGACCAATGCAAGCCCGGGGCTGATTCCCATGCAGCCCTTACTCTTCCCACGGCTCTTCATTCTCTCCTGGGCAGGCGGGAAGGACCAGCAGGGTATAAGACTTGGAGGCTGAGCAGAATCCTGCTGTCTTCCTCCTCCTCCTCCATCCACAAGAAACATTTGTGGAAATGGATAGTTCTGCTCAAAGTTCACGGTGCAGGCCATACCACTGATCTGTGATGTGTGACAGATATGTGCATCTATGTCCTCTGCAAAAAGGAGGTGTGTGCTTCTGTCTGAGCACCTCTGACTTAAAAGAAGCTGTCAAGGCATTCACCACCCATAACCCTCCCACGCATTGAAGAGAGCATGTCATTTTACATGAAAATTTTAACCACTGCTTATTTCCTCTGGGCTGTTTTGTTGTTTTGGGTTCGTTTGTGTTTTTCAAAATATTGCCATGTAACTTTTTATTTAAACGTTATCAAATAATTTGGTTTTTCTATGCTTCATAGGTCACCTATATGAGTGTACTGTGCAACTAAGTCTGAGAAGAAAGGAAGTTAGAGGTTTCAATTGACCCTCACCTCACTAACCACCTTACAAGTCACTTGAGACATGAAACTTTTTCACAAATTCCACAAAAGGAAAGATTGAGCAACTACAATCACCTGCACTGGATGTTAGAAAAGTGTAAAAAGTCTAGCTGCCCAGTTGACATAGTTCTGAGCTTCTTTACTGGCCTTTCTGGTTTGACAAACTGAAACTTGAAATTTGAACCAGAGAGAGATGTCGCACAAATCTGAATCGTTTTAGAGAATAAACACGTCATTATCAAATGGTATTTTTCCTTTGATTTACTCTTAATGAGACACAGTCTGTTAGTAAACAGTGATACAGCAGTTTCAATAGCACACAGAGTATTCTTGGTGGGATGATTGTGCTGCCACATAAAAGAACGCACATCTCTGCACTGGCTTTCCTGCCGTCTGCTTGTGAAGACTTGACAGCAACGATACTTCAGAGGTGAGACTCAACCCCAACCAATACCTCAGAGATGGGCTTCCAGGAAAGCTGAGCACACACCGCTTCCCTCCCTGCTCAGTGCATTGTTAATAGCGTTGTGGTCTTACTGACATTTTGGGTTGGTTTCCTAGGATATGGAGCAAATGCGCCTGCCATCTCATAGTTGTGGGTGCAGCAGTTTCCATTACCTATTATCTTTCAATCACAAAATTCTGCTTACAAGCACAAGTAACCCCTATTAGTGGGCTCTTGGGACAAAAAAAAGTGTCTTTCGAGTTTCGACCTTGCAGCTGTGAGAGCTGCAAGACATTTAGAACTGCATCGAAGCAAACGATTTACATCAGTTGTGAATTTAACTAATAACGCCCATTGTCTAGATTCTGTAGTCTTTATCTTTTTTTGGTATTGGTATATTTTAATCAGTTCGGTGCAAGTCCTCAGTCCTGTCCACAACTGTTTCATTTTTCCAAGTTCATGCAGAGACAGTGGGAACTCCACCATAAAGTGTGCAATAGGTTCGAAGTAAAATGGCAACTACGTCACACTTAACCATAAATTGCACAGACTGCATTTAGTCTACAAGCTGATGTATCTGTTTCCCAGAAGTGTCATGCTGAAAGCGGTCCTCGCAGCAACAGTAGCAACAGCTTTAGCAGCAAAGAATGGGTTAGGTGGGAGGGTGGGGTTTTGGGGTCTAACCAGGCCGTCTACGCGGCTGCTCCAGTTAATATAACCTGAAAGAGAAGACTAAAATGAATCACTGAATCAGCAAGTGACTCTATCAATTAGTTGTCTTCTCACACATTCTTCTTCTGTTGCATAATGGAAGTTGATGTGGTCAGGATGACTGACTTTGCTCAGAAGTGCCTGAAAATGACAATGAACTTCTCTACCTGAAATCAACGACATTACTCATCCTCTTTGGAAACATGCAATTTCCTTACACAGCAGGTTTTGTAACTTTGTCCTAAAATACTTCATAGTTTTCATAAATGAAGCTATTGTTATGACATTATATGACAAGAGACATTTATATGCTAATATAAACTTTGGATGGATGTGCTAAATGAACACAGGAGATGAAAGAGTTTTCAATAAACCATTGTATTATAAAATATGTAATATAAAAAACAAGTTATGTGTCAGAGTCATCATCAGAAGAAGAATAACAGTCTAGTCCCAAGACATGACCAGTCCTTTCCTCTATTGTCTCAATGTTGGATGACTTCCCAGGTATCCTCCCTGCTGCTCCACAGTTTGAGTTATTCTCTTGGAAGGCAGCTTTCTGCCCAACAGTCTCTGATACCCCATCTTTGCTTTTCTCTGAATATATTTGTCTTGAATGGGAATTATTAAGATTTGACAAGCCACACTGCAGGATCCTGGCAAGACTCTGCGTTTGAGAGGAACTAGGCTGAACTGGTGTTCCTCTGAATGAAGCAGCAGCCACTGCCAGCCGAGTTTGATCAAAAGAAAGCGGCTGGTCCTGAACTGCGCACATGGCCTTTGAGGTTTCAGAGACCAGCTTAGTGGGTGCAAAACATCCTGCCATTCTGCTAATAAAGACACTTTCATTTTGCTGACTGCCATCGTTTTGTGAGTCACAGGTCCGAGGGTTTTTAACTGTAAATAAAAATGAACACACGTGAGATATATGTATGACCAATACCACTGTCTTAAAGCAACAACAAAACACACAATGTTAATTTCACAGGATAACAATTTGTGTTAAAGATGATTATGTTTTAATATAATTTTTTTACGCTACATCTGGCAATTTAAAAATTGTGTTGTTACTGATATAACTGTTTGTTCTAATTTTTATATTATTATTTTTTTTCCAGGTGGTCTCAAAAATATTATAGAATATTTTACTGAGTATCAATATGAGAGATTGAAATGCATTATGTAGCATGAACGTAATGATGCATTAACCTTCTCTTTCATGGCGTGCATTTTTAATTTCTCTTTGCTATTTGGGCTGATTGGGACCTGATAAAAAAACAAAAAAACAAAACAAAGAACTGACTTTTTACCTGACTTTGCTCTACAAGGGCCTGATATCCACATGAGGACATTTGTTTTAAAATTTGATAGAACAGTGGCAGCATAATGTCCTTGTAGAGCCAAATTTAGTACTGTGGTCTAGACCAGCAGTCCCCAACCCCCGGGCCTCGGACCGGTACCGGGCCGTGAGAGTTGAGGCTCAGGTGTGAAATGTGCGGTTTTCAGGGTTTTTATCGGTTTTCAGCGTTATTTTGTTATCGTTTTGATCGTTAACTCGGTTTTCCTGGGTCTTTTCACGTGTGTTATGAATAAATCTTCTTTTTTTCGGTACCGGTACTAGTTTTATTTTGTTGTATTTATCCGCGACACATTAAAGACCGGTCCGTGAAAATATTGTCGGGCATAAACCGGTCCGTGGTGCAAAAAAGGTTGGAGACCGCTGGTCTAGACAACCCAAAATGTGATGTCCACATATGTGGACACCAGGTCCTAGGAGGTTAATATTTACAAGGTAAACACCTTACATTAGTCAAATGTAATGTCAGCTCAAAATAAAAAAAAGATGTATATGCTAACTCACAGATTCTATATTGTTTAGTAAAGTCTTGTTACAAGGCCTTGCGTTACAGTTGTGGTCTGCAGTTTCCATCCAGTCATCATGAGCATGAATGTAAGGATAGTTGTAGGCTCTTCATGATTTCCTTGAATTGTTTTTTTTTTCCAGAGAAGATTAATTATGTAACATTAAAATTAAATGACTTTAAAAAACAGGAATTGGGGCGCAGAAGTTTAAATTATCACTTATTCTAATTATTATTATTGAATTTCTCTAATTCACACAAGATCAAAATTTAGGATGAAATATATAATTTGATAACTCTCGCTGGATGTTTTACCACTGTTCTTGGCAAAATTACTAGAGT
Source organism: Diplotaxodon limnothrissa (assembly GCF_057381915.1). Taxonomy (NCBI): domain Eukaryota; kingdom Metazoa; phylum Chordata; class Actinopteri; order Cichliformes; family Cichlidae; genus Diplotaxodon; species Diplotaxodon limnothrissa. The sequence continues at coordinate 6,946,994 of NC_140617.1, forward strand.
TCATTTAAATTGGTTATTTTCATGTCACAGACCTGGTTATTCAATAGGATTGAGGCTGTGGCTTTGGCAAAGCCATTCCAGGATCTAAACACATCAAAAAACATGTGGACACTTGTGTCCATGTTTCAACCATTTGGCTGTTAAACTGAAGGGAAGTTGTAGAAGTTGAATGTAGTCCCCTTTCATTATATCGTCTACTTTGTGTAATGTACCTGTACCACTGACAGCAAAATGGCCCCACAGCTTCATGCTACCACCATTACCAGATTTACCTGAAGGTGCATATACTTTTGACCCTCTGAAAAGAAAATTCAAAATAAACTCATCCTGGAAAAAGAACTGTTCAAAGAAATCATGAAAAATTGCCATTCATGGTATTGATGGTACCATTCATTCCTCTTATTCATGCCCATGTTGAGTGTATACAAACAACTAAGTGTTTTCACCGTCAACATCTTGGAGTTTTGAAACCTGATGCCACGAGCTGGTGATGGATCTGAATGCGAAACTCAAAGAACACACTCACCAGCTCAGCTTGCCCTGGTCTATCCTGCTTTCTGAAACTAATAATGGCCATCATTTACAAATATTTTATTCAGTATGAACTAAAAGTAGCAAAGTTGTTACTTAGGAGTCACTTAAGCTTTAGCTTCACTTTTCAGACTTGGAAATTATGTATATGGTTTATCTTATTTCCACATTACACATTCAGACTGTATTTTTTGTGACATTCTAAGATGAAATATTCTCATAAGTCAAAAAGAAAAACTATTAGTTTCACTCAAAGCAGAAGATTAACTACTTACCAATTGCTGGAGAATCTTGCATATCTGCTCTTCGTTTGCAATAAGCTCGAGGAGTCCATGGCTTGTGTTTACAAGATGGATCAAGAACTCGTAGTTTGGCAATGAAGCGTTTGTACTCTTTCTCTAAGGCCTCAATGTGCAGCTGAAACTCTCCTATCTTCCTCTCCGGGTAATGAGAAAGTTGTGATTGCTGGAAAAACAACAAGAACTTGGTAAAGTATAAATAAATAAATAATAAAATAAACCCAATCTTGCTTTGTTACAAACACTCACCTGTAGATAATACTCAATTTCATTCTTGATGCTGGGGATCCACTTTTTCACAGCAGCAGCTGAATTAAGAGTAGACTGTGAAAGGAAATGGCTCGATGAAATTAGCCAGTTAAGTGAATTATGGTGACAATTTCATGACTTTTGTGTGTTTTGTTTGCTTCTTCATTACCAGCTTTGGTCGACGCTCGTGAATATCTCTGAGGCGTCCCTCTGTAAAGGAAAAGAAACCAGTGTAGCCAAAGTCCATCTAGAACATAAGTGAGCCCCCCAGCGAGGTGCAATACCATCTTAGATAAAGTGCACAAAGTGCCAGTGAATATCTTCATCAAAACATGGTCAAAGGTCACAAGGAAGATATTACTAATAACATAGATAAATTAACTAACGAACAAAAAAATCCTGCTAAATATTCTTTTCAGTAGCACAACAGTTACTTGCCTTGAGATTCTTAGCATAATGTTGCCTCTTATTAATTATTTTGTTTTCCTGCAGAATAGCCCGCAGGCCATATTTTATGTGTCTGTAATCTAGAAACATGTCTAACCACTCAGCCATCTTGGTCGACCTAAAGGCAGTTATTTGGGCAGTTATTCTGCAGCCTTATGAAAATGACCTTAAATTTCATTAGCCATCTGGGCATGAAATATTTATTTACAGATTCACTTGATGAAAATGCTTCTAGTATCATCCACCTAACTTTATAGATAGATATAGATAAAAGTTACTCCCCTCTTGTTTTATATCTGGGGAAGTTTCTGATTAAGAAGTACTTACTTGTCCCTAATGGGAAATCATCCACAATCACCTTAAAGCTTTTATGTAACAGTCATCTTACTCTTCTTTTTTCTATTTTCGAACATAACAACAGGTAAAAATGCAAACTTATATTTTAGTTGCTTTTGTCTCTGGTTATCTCTGGGTTTCAGAAGGGATCGCTTATGGTCGGATATGCGTTTTCACGTGGGCTAAAGCCTGTGTATTAAACCAAGTGAATATGTGAGAATGAGAGACAGTGGACAAATAATGCTATGTAGTCCAGCAAAACTCCTACTTTTTGAGCTTTGGTGAGTGTGTAAACTACAAGATTTCAATGTATGTTTTTAATTGGACTAGCAGCTGAGGGTTAGCACTACTGTAGTTAACAGGCAGAGCTAGCTGCCCCCAAAGCGGCTTGTTTTTATCAACTGAATGCATATCGCACTAAACGTATTACCCGCTTACCCTCTCTCTCTTTCTGGAGCCACAGTCTGTTCAGTCTGCCCTGCTGTTTTTCCTCATTTCTCGCCATTTCCACTTCGTCCACAAAAACCGCTGCGAATAAGGAAAAACAATATCACGTGACACACAACAGCCCTCACGTGATCTCAACCAACATAACGCGAGAGCAGCAGTTAAAATCGCAAAATACATGCAATCCCTCGTAAAACCAAACCCAAAATGTTTGTCTTGTGGTTCGTTGGTAAGCGAACGAAATGAAATGTAATATATGGGTTAAAGCGTGCAAACCAAGTGCATTTCTTTTTATTATTATTATATTATTATTATTTTTTAAATATTATTATTATTATATTTTTTAATCTATTACCTGCAAAGGAGCAGGAAATCCGAATATTCAAGCAGAATCTGTGTAGAAAATAGTGTACATAACAATCGCCCCTGTTACAGATTTATTACATGCAAAGTTGTTAGACATGATTAGATATGTTTTGTGCTGGATAATTATTTAAAAAAACAGACATTACTTAAAAATATCTAATAATACTTAAGTAGCTTTAAAAAGTTCGGGCGATTTAAAATATAATTAAGCTACTTAAATGTAGAATTGCACTTTTCATAATCACAGACGTTATACATATTCTTAAATGGAAATTATTCATTCATATATGTGCATATCAATTTAATGCAGCCGCTGATTAGTTTACTTACTCATGTACTGATGAGTAAATGTATCTATAACAATTAAGTTGACATATCTGCAACAAAATGTAAACAATCATTTATACTGTTTATTTTATTTCAAGCAACTAAGACGTTCAAATGAATTATATGGAGTAGAAAGAACAACATTTTCATCCAAAATGTAGAACAGGGAAAGTAACAAAAAGCCCCTTTAAAAAAAGACAGTAGCGCAACATTGAAATACTAATATAAATTACATTAAACCTGTACTTCAGTAAGGTATTTGAGTAAATGTACGTTAAGTTACATTCCTAATCGCTGTCATTGATATCCAGTGACGTTTACCACTGTAAGATTAACAGCACTCTAGTCCAGCCTAGTCAAGCACAACAACTACTGGCAATATTTGGGTAACAAAATACATCCTCAAACATATTCTTTAAATTTGTTATTTACATATTTCTTCACAAGCCTTGACATGATAACAGTCTAGCCTATGGGTGTGCAATCTGCTCCATATATGGTGGCCTCCATAATGTTTAGGATAAAGTCACATTTCTATAGTTTTGCCTCTGAAGTGCAGATTTTCAAATGTAATTCAAGGGTTTTTACATAAATCGTGCATGAACCAGAATTACAGCCATTTTTATAAACAGTCCCCCATTTTCAGAGGCTCAAAATGAATAGGAAAATTGACTGACCAAGAGGTTTCATGGTCAAGTGAAACCTGTTTCACTGTTATTTCATGACAAACAAAGCAGACATACATCTCAGCAACACCAAAAGGCCAGAAAGATCACAGAAAACAGAGAAGTGAATAATTTTGTATTATAAATTATTTCCATAGTTAAGAATAACAGCTTTGCAATATCTAACCAAGTCCAGAACTGTCAAGAGACATAAACCATGAAAGGAAATACTGAGAGTGCAAACCACTGATTACACTCAGGAACATAAAGGTCACATTTGAGTTTTCCAAAAAACATCTAAAGACGCCTGCTTAGTTCTGTTTAAAAAAATTCTTTGGAAAGTTGAAACCAAGTTGAACTTGTGCCAGAATGGGAGGAGACAAATATGCTCATGAACCAAATTGCATTATCTTTCAAACATTGTGGACTTCAAGTAGTCATTGACTGCAAAGGTTTTTTTTTTTATCCAAGTATTAAAAAGAGTCTATAGTTTTTACATTTATTTTAGTTTGTCCTATTAATTTTGAGCCTCTATAAATGGGGCACTGTGTATAAAAATGACTGTAAATCTTAAATGGTTCATACAAAAAAATTTAACACCTCGAATTAAAGTTGAACATCTGCACTTGAATCAAATATTGATTGTTTGATTTGAATTGAATTTGATTTAAAAGTTGTATCCAAACTTTATGGATGACACTCATTTGGGAGTTTTTTGGAACCTACATTGACTGAAAAATGGCAGTGTGCGGCCACTGAACCTATAGTTTAATTATAAATTTGTTTAAAAAAGGAGCCGTATCAGACTCGATGACTTTATAAAGCTTTTCAACATATTTTATTTACACTTTCCTCACAGTTGCTGTACACACAGTTAGATGCCGCTCTCCCGCTGCCAGCCACACAACTCCACAACAACAACGACATAGGACCCCAGTCAGTCTTTTAACCCGGCGAGGCGTGATTGCGGATGCCGTTGCAGATGCGTTCGCCTACCCTGTAGCGACACCACCGACCACGACCCGCCACACCGACACTTTCATCGCGCAGCTGGGGTGAAGAAATATAGAAATAAAAAGAAGAATCTGTGAATTCTTTCAGTGAATCAGATTATAGAACTAGTCCAGGCAGTAAAAATGCATTTAAGCTTTTACATTTCCAATATACCCACTTGATGAGACCTGATATTACCTAAACGTTAGGAAAATTTAGTCTAGTTCTTTGAGGACAGAGCAGTTGACCTCTATCTAATTTGCATTGATCTATATTTTGTGTTAGTAAACTTGTAAAACAGGAGCGATGTCATTTAGTTTTACCCAGTGTAGCAGATGGTGTGAGGGATAGCTGAGCAGTGGAAGCACAGATGAAAGGGCCTAAAGATAAAAGGCCAAAACTAAATACAGCAACTAGGAAAATCGTTCAGGCCCAGTTTATTAGTTTATTTTGATGACTACTAATGACGCTCAAGAGGAGTTGAAGTTCTTGCCTAAATAGTCCAGGAAGGACTCTTCCTATTCCTTGAGACCAAGTAACCATAAAGTAAAGTCCTGTGCATAAGTCTTGAGTCACATCTCTCTCTCTCTCTCTCTCTCTCTCTCTCTCTCTTTTTAATTAAAAAAAATTGTTTCCAATGATTCAGTTTTTCTTGTAAAATTTTCAAGTGCTCTTTTTATGTCTACTTTTCCCTCATTTTTGGCCCATTTTCAGATGATTTTTTTGGAACCACTTTACATTGACCTTTGGGTCATTCATCATGAACAATGCACATAACTCAAGGGATGAACCAGTGTTGTGTCTACACATAATAGAAAACCTAGTAAAGAATCAATTTTCAATTGTATGATTTGCCACTCTTTTTTTTTTTTTAGCAATTAGACTATATGGAATCCTTACGTTGGGTGAGTGCTGAGTGTTTGTATATGTGTGCATGAGGGTGGGAATGCATGTTTGTGTCTGTGTGTGCCTGTTTGTCTGTGTCTATATGTCAGGTCGGGTCTTAGACTCCACCTCTCTGGGAACTCCCAGGCCCTCCAAGGCCTATCTCCCCTCACCACACTCCCTGCTGGTGACTGATGCCCTCAGGGGTCGGTGTGTTGGTGGTTCTTGGTGTCCGGGGCTGGGCACTCAGGTATGTACCAGCTCACTCCCGGTGGCTACCTGGCGGGGCCTGGCGCCTGTTGCTCGGTCAGGCCTCCTCCGGGGTGCGGGGGGCCCTCGGGCCTCCGGCCTCTGGGCCTGCGGCTCGGTTCACTCTGGCACAGCTGGCTGCCGGCAGAGCCGGCGGGCACGCCAGTGCAGCCCCCTCTAGCTTCTGCTCGGTGGCTACTGGGTTACACCTCGTCTGGGGATCCTCAGCCCTTCCCATGAGGGTGGCACGGATGCCCCTTCGGTGGTCCTTCTTGGGCTCTCGCACTCTGAGGCCTCTGGATGTCTGGGGCCTGGATCTCCTCCATGCCTGCTTCATGCCCTAGGGGACGGGGCTATGGCTCGCTACATCCTCTTGCAGACCATTACATGTGGAAACCATTTGAATACAAGCGCACAGGTATGCACACGGGTGTTCACTGCTCGTAGACTTAAATTACACCTTTCTTGGCTGCTACTTCAAAGCACATTGTGCGCTGTCTGTGCTGCGTGCTGCACAACAACATTGAATATTTAGTATTTACTGCTGTTTACACTTAGCTAGATTAATGCGATGGTGTTGTGTTTAGTATATTGCTTTGTTTTTTTTTTTACTTGTTCTCTATTCTTCTTCTCTCAACAGGTGATCCAGGAGATTTTTTTTCTCCCCCCCCTTTCTCACTGTCCCTCTCCCCTTCTGTTTTTCTTTTCCTTCCTCTTTCTTTCTCCCTTTCCTATCCCTCACTCATGTCTGTCCCATCTGTAACATCTGAAAATAAAATATAATAAATAATAAAAACAAAGGTCGATCAAATGGACCAATACGGCAATGCCACGATGATCCATTTGGCAAAATAAATCCATTGGGTATCCTTGTTGGTCTTCAGACAACAATTCTGATGGCTAAAGAACCAAATGGGACAGGCAAAAAAAAAAAAAAAAAAAAGACTATATGGAATTATTGTTGATCGTCAGATCAGTCTTTTGACCTTGAAGGAGAGGTCAAAGGTTAAATGGAACACAAGCTTTTACATTTGATGTTGTACTTTCTATATGTTAATATTGTGATGTGAGAGTGGCTATAAAACTGACATTTTCTGAATCTCTGAAAAAATCTCTAAAGAGTATACTGATTTAATTGTGTTTTTGTTTTTTTTTTGGACACATTTTCAGTGAATTATTTTAGTTCACTAGTTCCAGGAGGTCAAAGTTCAGACTTGTGATGTCATCAGTAAGTGCAAGAAGGAAAAAAGTAAACAGCGTGTGGAACGTGACAGCATGGGTTGCTGATGATATGCTATGCTGCCTGTAAACTCCAAACCTGAACTGAGGAAAATAAAGTTGCCAAAAGGAGAACGGAGCCATGTCTGTCTGAGGGTGCAACATTAACAATACGCATCACACTTGTGAATGTGAGAACTGAGAAACTTCACAGACATCTTGTGACTTAAAAGGCTTTTTGTAAAATTTCAACCAACAAATCATTAAGTTGACCTTGCAGACTCCGGTGGATGTAAGCCAAGTTTTAATGGATTGTTAACACAACCCCACTATAAACACCCAAAAAGTTTAATCACAGTTCACTCAAATCTATCTTGTTTATAGATGGAATGATGACACGCATTTGTGCTCACATGCCTGCAAGCATACGAGCACACATGCATGCAATAAACGCTATCAAAAACATAACCACTCAGCAGAGATAAAAATCCAGCAAAGATCTGACATGAGTCCCGAGAGCTGCATCTGGCTGTTTCATACGGTAAAACATAACCATACAGCAGGGGAAAAAAGCTGCATCTGGCGCTTCAGTTGAACCATCTACACTTTGCCAAGCCTAATCAGACCTCATCATGCGCTTAGTGGAAGAGCAGCTGTCAAAAAACATTCTTGAAGAAGAGAAACAGGGACAAAAGCTCAGGTGTGCAAAATTAAACACAGAATGAGCTAAAAATCACTGGCAAAAAATACTGTCAAATTGAATCCTTATATAATTTGTTATAATTCTATTACTTAACACCAAATAATACAATACATTTTTATGATGAATATTTTAGCATTGTCCTACGATATTTTTGACCCTTGATGGAAAAAAGTACATTTTACACACTTTAACAGTTGTTAGTGCGAAGTTTCGTTGACATTTCTTATTCATATAACAGCGTTGGAAAAGTAACAGTTAGCCTGATGAGAAGGAAGCGCACATTTTTCCTGTTGTCATTAAACCTCAAAAAAAAAAAAAAAATCCCACCCTAGTGCTAATAGGTCTTCAGGGGTTTTGCTGCCAGGACCACAATCACACAGGAAGATCTAAATGACGGTAAATGCAGATAATAATCACCGCTGCACAATCATCTACAACATTTTGCAGCTATACCAAGCTTTTGTAAAGCATTTAAATGCATCAAAATCTGTGTGAGTGAAAGATAATCTAGTGTGTGAAATTACTGTTCTTAGAATTTTCAGGTATTTGTATTTTACTCAGCATTGTATTTTCATAGTTTTTATTTTCTCAGAACTTTCCCCCCAAGTTTTCACACAAATTTCTACTCCTACCATTTGCAAAATAAACTCATTGCTTTAGGTTAAAGACATTTGAGGCAAGTTTATATTTATCATCACTGCAGGCCTTCAAACATCAAAGTGATCTGAGCGTGTATTCTCCATCACTGGAGCTTATCAGACAGAAAGAGATAAAATCATATCGTTTATGCATCATTTATAGCAGTTTTAGAAGTGGAGCGAGTGTAAGAAGTAATGTTTTTAAGTGGCAGGTAATTTTAAAATGCAAAGTTTCTAAAACTTCAACAAAAATCAGCAAAATACAGAAAGTAACTCTATTACAGATCTTTTTGGGTTTGTGCCAAGAATTCATTTGTCAAATCAAATATACGAGCTATCTGTTGTTGTGATCCCTTAAGGGGGAGCAGCTAAAAGAATCTAAGGAGGCAGAAAGTAGAGTAACATAGAAACACTTAAGTAAATTAAACCTTTACTTCAGTAAGATACTCAAGTACATGTACTAAGTTAAATTCCTACCGATCCTCACTATTCCATCCAATGATGTTTGCCAAGATTAACAAGTCCAATGTGTTGGATGAGTTGCTTAACCTAGTCCAACACAATAACAGCAACTGGCAACACAAGTGCCAGGAACCAAGCAATAAGACATAAAGACAAGGACAAAGGTATAAAAAGTACTTTTTGTAACTTTAATTAAATGAAAAATTATTAACTGTATCACTAAAATCCAAATCTGTATAGAGAAAGTAGATAAAAGTAAATGCTAAATAGGAGAAAACTCAAAATGAGGTCAACTAAATGAAAACCCTACCCTACCAAGGTTAATATAACATAGCTGACTTGCTTACCAGTTAGTGCACAAGGCAACATTGGCTAGCCTACCAGACACAAAAAGGGGGCTGATGGTTACACAAATACCACAAATCTAGAAACCCTATAACATACGGTAATTCCATCCTAACCCTAACCCTGCCTTAACCTCCTAGGACCTGGTGTCCATATATAGGGACATCACATTTTGGGTTGTCTAGACGACAATACTAAATTTTGCTCTTTCAAATGGCTTTTAAATGAGCCATATTGCTCAAAGGGGCACAATTGTTGTTTTTCCTTTTGTTTTTGCACTCAGGAAAAATGCTGCTGTGTTCAAACACCAAATAAGGAGTTTTGCACATGATTACTCAATTGTGACTTTATAGTGTTCGAACACTATAAAGTCACAACAGCAAAGAGAAATTAAAAATGCATGCCATGAAATAATTTGGGTCTTAGGAGGCTAAATAAGGCAACATTGTGCCATCTCATTCAATATTTATGTGAAAAATAACCACTAACCACTAACTAAACAAAAATACTTACACTGAAGGGTGGTGGTGAAGCCGTCCCAATCGAGGTAACACATTACATCCTCAAAACTAAAATGCTCAACTTTTTTAATGTGTCGTTTACATACTTTTTCATAAAGCCTGACAAGATAACTCAGCATGATAACTGATTTTGTGAAAAATGATCAATATACAGTGACTACTGTAATGTTTGGGACAAAATTAGTTTTTTTTGTTGTTTTTTTGCAGTTTTGCCTCTGTACACCACCACCACATGGATTATAGGTCAAATATATGTAAACAACCATATTGTGATTGAAGTGCAGACTTTCTGCTGCAATTCAAGGGAAAAATGCATTAACTATTTTAGAATTGCAGCCATATTTATACACAGTTTCTCATTTTCACAGGCTCTCCTCTTCCCAAGGAGGCCCAAATCACTGTCACTTTATAAGGACCCTTGATTTTTATTTTATTCAACTCAAGTGCATGTGTAATTTTTTCCATGACTAATTTTTCTATTCTTTCCTTTTCCTAATGCAAAAATGGTATTGCAAAATTATGTTAATATATTTAAGACATGCAAAACTTTACTTTCACATGATAAAGTCCAGGGGTGGGTAGAAATAACAAAAGAACCAAAAAACGACCTGGCCCTAAAAAAGTAATATTTCCCAAGAAACATATTGCAAATAAGTAGCGACTTACTATCTGAAGTTGAGGTGTTGAATTTGTATTTTATGGATTTTCACTGTAATTATGTCATTGTCATTTTAAATGTGAGACCCAAAAGAGTTGTTAATGCAAGCCATGCTGTGGCCATCATTAGGCTGAAAACTCCAAATAAACAGAGAGAGAGCAACAGCGCTGGAAGTGGACGAATAAACAATCTGGTGCATTGTTAAAATGAATGAATGACTGCACTGACCAGCTCAGCAACACTAAAGGGGCTGAAAGACCACAGAAGAAAACCAACCAAAGTGGATGATGATTTATTTCCATAATATCAGCAAATACAGAAGCTGTTTGTGTGCAATTTTTCCACATAATGTGTCTTCTAACTAAAGGTCGAGCTGCTGCATTTCCCAGAAAGAGAAAAGAATGAAAGATAACTTAATTCAGAGATAAAGACAGATAAAACAAGAAGGAGCAGAAGAAGAGAGTTTATATATAAAAGCAAGGATTGCTCAGTGTGTTTTGTAATGTCTTCATTTTTAAATCAAATATTGGATCTGTATATGATGTGAAGTTATTTTTTTTCTATTGTGAAACATCCTTAAAAACAAACTAAGCTATATCACCTTTGGATTATTCAAATTCTCAGCAGTTTAGTGCAGGGTAAACAGGTTAGTTTGCCATATTGTGGTGAATCTATAGCACTGAGCTGTTCAAGGTGGGAGTTAGGATACATCAAGAGTAGCAGAAATGTATTTGAATGTAAGCTGATGATTAGATTCCTTCACTGAAGTTAACCCTTATACCAGCTGTATGCTGTCTTGTAAAGACAGTATAAACAGAATGCTGCCAGTGTTCGGGATGGAGCTCCGGCAACATAGCATGGGAAACGTGCTTACATCTAGCTGAATTCAGCTGTGCAAATCCACAAAAAGCAGCAGCATAACTGCAAAAAAACCTACTGGAGCTCGCATTAGAAATGATTGTGAGTTGTGATCCTTCCCCATGCTGAGCCACTAAAACTGCTCTCTCCCCACCTGTTCCCCACCTTCATCCCTGGCTGTAATCATTTTTCTGGCTCCCTCCGGGTACTCTGGCTTCCTCCCACCGTCCAAAGACATGCAGTTTGTGGGGATAGGTTAATTGATTAATCCAAATTGTCTATAGGTATGAAGGCGGGAGTGTGAGTGCGAATGGTTGTCTGTCTCTGTGTGTTAGCCCTGTGACAGACTGGTGACCTGTCCAGGGTGTACCCTGCCTCTTGCCCCATGACAGCTGGGATAGGCTCCAGTGAAAAGGATAAGCGGAAGCGAATGGATGGATATTATTTTATTATGTTACAGCATGAGGTTCAGTTAGCTTTGCACAAAGTTCTACAAAAGGGTACTTTTTACTTTCTTACTTTCAGTACATTTCAGAGCCTGAACTTCTTCTTTTTTTTACTTTTATTTGAGTAAATAAGTTGAATGAGTACTTCAGTACTATGACTGGAGTATTTTTCTTAACACAAGTATCTGTATTTTTACTGAAGTGAAGAACGCCTGTGTCACTTCTTGTGTCAACAACAAACCACTTGTTTTCAACAACAACCTAAAGTTGCAGATATCATAACACTTCCTTCCTGCTTTTTTTTTTTTTTTTTTTAGATTTAGAGATGGATTAATTTAGTGTCAGTAGAAAAAGAGTTAGGTATGCTTAAGTTATACCTACATAGCTTATATATTTTGATATAACAAAAATATCTTGGCATCAGAAACTAATATTTCCAAGCAGAAATAACTTCCAGGGGTTTGCATTACTGTCAACTATTAAGTTTAGTTCAACATTACTTATAGTGGACCAATTCGGCAGTCTTCAGGGAACTTTATGCTCCAAGCTAAACATGGTATACAGAGGAATACCCTCTATTCTCTTCCCTGGGTGGATGGGGGGAGCAGAAGCTAAACAAAATATCTATGGAGAAACAGCAAACATTACCAGATTAGAAAATGCACAAACTGTGCAAGGGACGAGAACCAAAGCTAAATTGTGTCATTTGCAAATAATATTCTCTAAAATTGGTTTGCTTTGACTCCATCAACCAATACAAATTATTTGAAAGGCAATAGATAGACTATTGTGACTTAAGTTAATCTTTTTTTATTATCTTAGATATTCTGCAGTCCTTTTCTAAAGGCCTCGGAGAGCTCTGTAGGTCTTGGCATCACACTACCCCAGACTCTCAGCAGCTTCACCAGCCTCTTCCTAAGGAGGCCCAAATCACTGGCACCTTATGAGGACCTTTGATTCATATTTCATTTAGCCCAAGTGCATGGGTGTACCAACTTTTTCATCACTAATTTTTCTTTTCTTCTCTTACTGCAAAAAGCTATTGCAAAATAAAATTAATATTTTTTTTGAGTTTGAGTCCCATTAAAGCTGGCTTGAACTAAACTTTAACAGTAGTAATGTGATGGTCTGAGGCTGCTTTACTGCTTCAGGACCTGAAAGACTTGCCCTAATTGATGGAACCATGTACCAGAACTCATTCTTGCTAAAGGGGACAATCATAGCTTCTGAGGCCAAAAGCTTGGGTTTTCCTATTACGTCAAATGATATTTTTATAGAGTATTGTTCAAGTAGGCCACCTCCATATACAGACATTAGACCTTTACTTGTCCAAAAAAACAACAACAAACTGAAATAAAAATAAATAAATGGAGGAATAAAATCGTTATTCAGCTTGCCATGTGCTCTATTCTTATGAAGGATGTGGTTCAAAATAGCTGTCACCAAGCACTGCTGTCTTTCTGTGCTTGGAGTTTGACCCAACGCTTGCAAACCCAGGCTTGCATACAATTTGCATAACCTTTAAAGAGGATCTGCAAAGGTGTAAGCTGGGCTAGATGCTATCAACATACTTTCCTGTATGGTCGTTGAAGTGACTAACTCTAAAACCACAGGTGGGCAAAAAGAAGCAATGGTTAGATTTTTTTTAATGCTTCACCACAAAAAGGTATCAGTCAGCTTAGCCGAAGGTGTATTTGGTAGAAGGTGCTAGGAAAAGTCTGAGTTTCATTTTAATCTGGATGAAAGTAGAAGAGCAAAAAATAATCGACCTTTAGGTGCATGCCTAAGAATAAAATATGAACAGTTGACTGCAAGAATACATAGCAAACAGGAAGAAATACAATGAATCAAGAGCGATATATGCAAAACGAGAAAAATATAACCAAAAATAAGAGAAAGACACACACTAGAGAACAAGTTGCAAAGTGCTTGGATCAACATCGTTCACAAATTATGATGCTTACTTCATAAGAAACATCTTCCTCTTGAGTAAAATTGCAGTGTTCTCATGCTCTGGTGTGTGTTTAGTTTCTGCAACTTGCAATGGTGTCTTCCCTATATTATTTTTAGCCTGCAGATTGGCTTTATTCCTCCATCCTACATTTCCAGCTTGTCCCCAGTTTACAAGTATTTTCATTACTTTGTGGTGTCCACCACGTGCAGCACAGTGCAGAGGTGTGTCTTTATTGTGATCTGTAGCATTTATCTTGGCCCCAGCTTCCAGGAGCCGCAGAGCTACACTATCATGTCCCTTCTCAGCTGCAGCATGAAGTGGTGTTTTCCTCCATGCATTCCTGTCTTCAGTCCCCTTATTGTTGAGCGGCTGAAGAAGGGCTGTAACCACACTGACGTGCCCACCAGCTGCTGCGTAATGAAGAGGAGTGGAGCCATCCATGTCTCTAGCTCGCCTCTTTGCCCTGTGGGAAAGCAGTGAAATCGCCACGTCTACTTTTCCCTCCATAGCAGCCAGGTGGAGGGGAGTTTTTTTCTCATTATCAGTGGCATCTGGGTCAGCTTTGGCTGACAGTAGCAAGTCCACCACACAACTATCTACCTGGGAAAAGGCTGCCCAGTGCAGGGCTGTCCTCCCCAGCCGGTCTTTGACTCCAGGTTCTGCCTTGTTATGAAGAAGTTGGATCACTGTGTCTGTGTGACCCTGCATGCTGGCTATATGCAGAGGGGTCAGACCATCCTGGCCTACTACATTTACCTATAGCAATGACACACAACTTTGCATTAATATACTGAAAATCTACTGAACTGATAGCAACCGTTAATGCTTTGACAATTACCTGTGCTCCACCTTTTAACAGCAGACCAGTTATGTCAGGCCCATCACATTGAGCTGCCAGGTGGAGAGGGGTGTGGCCTTTAGCTCCCTTAATGTTTGGGTCCAGTCCTTTTTCTAGCAGTGTGTGCACTATGGGCTTGCTACCACTGCGAGCAGCCAAGTGCAATGCTGAAGAGAGGTCAGATAAAGTAGCATCCAGTTTTGCATTTTTTGCTACGAGAACACTAGAATAAAAAAAGCCAAAATGTAAGATATTACATATTTGGCTTAGCTGCTAAAAAAAATACAGAAAAGGGACAGTTAAAATAGATGCATATGCTCTGCACCAAATATGTACAACACAACATAAATGATGATATATATAAAATTAGAAACAAACATGGAAAATACATATTTGTTATAGAAGGACAATGATGAGCATTTTGCCTTTTCTAAACCCATTTGTGTCATTGCGCCTGTACAGTCGTGATTTTATTCTGCTATTTGACTTGGACCAGCATCTGGTGCCACAAATATCTCACTGCTATTTTTTTTTAACATATACATAAATTATATTTGTGAATATAAACATTTATGAGGCAGGGTGGATTTTATAAAGGTAGTTAGACAGTGTTCTTCTTATTCTAGTATGTTCTTTAAGTAAACTACATAATTACGTGATTCCCACAATGATATGATTGATTTTGTTGAAATGCTCTTGAGTGTGAGTGTGAAGGCCTACGGGGGCTACTTTATTGCCACTGAATTTATTTTGAAAGAGGTCACCTGAAGACTTCTGAGTGTCCCAGCTCAGCTGACAGTAGGAGAGGCGTATATCTGCGACCGTCGCGCATGTTCACATCTGCTCCACTGTCTATCAGTGCACTCACCGCACCATCAAAGTTCATTCGAACAGCTGAAAAGAGAGCAGAGCCCAGGGCATCTTTGTTCAGGACTCCTCTGGCATTAGCTGTGGTTTGAACAAAACTGACCGTGAGCTTGGATGTTTTGCAGGTTTATTCTGTATTTGTGTAACATCTCAAAAACAAAGCAATGAATTGAAATAGAACTGGACCAAACTCACCAAGCAACAGCTGGAGAATTGATTCTTGATGAAGATTAATGGCTTCATATATGACATCATAGTCAGCTTTAGCCCCTGCATTGAGAAGGACAGTCATTGTTTTCTCATTGCTCTCCTTGACTGCATAAAACAGAGCTGCTTTGTTATGGCTGTTTAAGGCATCAACAGTGGCCCCGCTCTGCAACAGCAACTCAGCCAACCTCCAATCATCTTCCATGGCAGCCATGTGCAGAAACATATTCTGTCTGTGACTTTCAGACTGCCTGGCTTCCTCCTCCACCAGGAGTTTTACAGATTTCAGATGCCTATTTTCTGCTGCCAGGTGAATGGGAGTTTTGCCTTTCAAATCCAGAGTATGTATAGGGGCCCCAGCCTTCACTAGGGTCTTCATGAGCTCTGTGTGCCCTCTGCTGGCTGCTCTGTGAAGAGCTGTGTGGCCAGCGTCATTCTGGAGGTCCAATCTAGCCCCTTTTTGAATCAAGAGCTCAGCGATGGATAAATGCCCATTTTCTGCAGCTACATGTAATAGAGTTTCTTTGGAAGAATTGACAGTGTTGATATCACTGTCTTTTAACAGCTCCTCAAGTAATAAGAGATCCCCTTTTCTAGCAGCCATGTAAATGAGGCTTTCTGGTTTACTTTGAGCTGGTGTATGCTCTGATGTTGCAAGTACTATGGTACCACTTCCTTTCTTTGTAACACTAGATCCTTTTTTAATCCTTTTAGTATAAGTTCTCTGGGTTCCAGTTTGATCTGTTAATTTTCCCCCCCATTCACAATCTCTCTCCAGCAAATACCCAATCAGCTGTCTCCTGTTATCTTGAACTTGCTCGTTCATACTCCTTACATAGGTCTTGATTCGCTGGTATAGTTCAGGTTCTGCCAGCATAAGACACGGATGGAAGAATTTCCGACATGCTCGTTCACCTCTGGCCTCCAGGATGTCCAGGACCCTGGAGTTCTGATCTTTATGGGTCCTGATGGACAAAACAATAGATCTCCTTGCTGTTGTCATAACCCCCTCTGCAACCAAAAGATTCAGGAGATCCTCAGTATGTGAGATACCATAAACCAAATCCCTTCTCTTTGTCCGGATCACATCCACGGCATAAGGGTTCTTAGAATTTGATGCTGCATGGCTTTCAAAACCTTTGACATTATTCCACATTTTAAATTTGCAGGAAAATAAAAAAATGTTCCTTCAGCCTTCATGCGCCACAGTTGTTAGAATTTGTTGTTCTGATTTCTGTTTGTGTATTTTGTACCATATTGCTTAGTAAAATACCCCGCCCATAGCAACTACAACAGACAGAAGCCTTTCACTGTACAGATTCAGCCGGCTCAACCTGACCTTTGTGCAATTACGCGGTCAAGTTTCCATTAGATGCAGTTAATTGTTTTATCTAGTAATAGCACTTCAATCCTCAATCACTGTGAAATTATTGTATTAGTATTGTATTAGTAAGAGGTGACAAGAATAATAGCTGTGTAAAAATAACATTGTTTTGCATGTTTGTGAAAGCGATAAAATAGATAATGGTGTGTGGGGGAGAAGAAAGATTCTCCCTTATGTCTGAATCACTCTTGGCCTAAATGTCAAAATCGGTTTGATATATAATAATGACAACTTTTGATTTCCTTTTATCATTTGATGAAGAGATATAGAGCTATTAATAATATTTATGAGTAAAATTAGCAGAAGTTTTATACCCTGAAAGACACTCCCCCAATACAAGTACAGTTAGACTTTATGCAGCAGAATGCTGCTGCATAAAGTCTCATGGAGACAGTCTAACAGTATTTATTAGCATGAAGCAGCATGTTTTTGTATAACAATCCATTTTATTTTATAGATTAGATGCGTAAATTAAAGACTCTATAGTGTGACTAAGGGAGTGGCTGAAGCCTGTACTATAATGCAAACATTTGCGAAGTAACTTTAACTTTCAAATACATGTAAACGTCTTTAGTAAAAATATACATATGCCCCCTTTGAATGTGGGGAAGTTTAGGTATAAAATAGCCTGGATACCAAGCAACTAGATCGATCAACATATTATTTCTGTTCTATTGTTCCTATTATCATTTATGTGAGCTGTTAGTGAACTATTCTACAGAATGCGGATTTTGTTAAAGAACGTTTGTTTTTATTATGATCTCCTGATATTTAACATCTAGACGTCTGCTTTTAGTCGCCCTTGGAGTCATTTGATGGATTTGCCTGTTTAATTAAGTCCGGTCTATTCTTTAGATTACGTCTCAGGACACATCGTATTATGCAAAGAGGAGATTATGTAGTCAGTCGATTCACTTCCCGTAATAAACGCCTCCTCGGTCCTGACGTGGGTCTTCCGAGCGTTCCCTCTCCTTATATGGCAGGGGAGGGCACTGCTTTCCGGAATGATGTCACAATGCCCCAAGTTTGAGAAATCAGAGCAGATTTGTAGAGAAATCGGGATTCCTGAAGGAATAATTAAAGCGAAAGGGAGAAAAGTGTCTATTTGGATATGTCTCCCACAGAGATTGTCTCTATTAAGGAAAAATAATACAAACAATTAAAACAAAGACAACACCTGAATTCCCTTATTTGACGTGTTCAAACAGGTTGTGTTATAAAGATATTTGATGTTTGTTTGTATATAAAAGAATTAAAAAGCAAACAAAAAATAAAATCGGAAAATATAAAGATTGAAAAGAAAGAGAACATTTAATATTCTGTCAGCCTTAGCATCACAGTGTGTCAGAGACTTCGTTAGGTTTTCAGTCAACAACCCGTTCTGTTTTATTTACACTCTATATGACAGTCTCTATTAATTTCCACAAAAATTAATATCTGATAACCCGATATAAATTGCAACAGATCTGTGGAGATTTCGAGCACTTCAGGCAATTTCACCGGTAATCCACCCCAATGTATGTCGCCCTCCAGTGTTTCATTAAGAGCAGCACACGTGCTGATGTCCAGCAGTATTTGAAAGCCCACTCCTTTTATCTGCTGTAGGCCACGCCTGAGCTGCACCTGCTGCGTAAGCATGAACGAGACTCACTTTAATTGCTGGGTTTAGTGAAGACACCAAGAAAAAAAATTTACGCCTGTTTTTTTATAAGTGAAAAATTTGACACCCCCCCCCCCCAAAAAAAATCCCAATTTATTTCAAAAGTGCTCATAACATATTTATAGGCCCACATTGCTGTACCGTAAATAAGTTAAAGAATATTCAGCACTTTGAGATACTGAGCTCCAGGCTTGTATTTTCTTTTTTCTTGTGGTTAAAGCCATCACCACAAAGCCTTTGTTTGGGTTATTGTTTGTTCTTTTAGCTGGTACTGACTGAAAGATGACTATGTGATTAAAAAAAAAGACTCACCATATATATACATAATCCCACCAAGCCACAGTTTATTGTATTAATTTATCCCATACAGAGATTTGCACTTCAGAACCTAACACTTCTTTTTTTTCTTTGACATGCTGAAACCTTTTTGAATACTTACAAAAGGACAGAGCAATGGTGAATAACTGAATGATGAAATAGCAAGGGAGATGTCGTATTAATCAAATCAGTTCCAGATTTCTTAATTAAGGGTTGCACACCTTAGCCTATTGTGACTGAGTGTTACATGATGTGAAAATGTTACTTATTGCTCAAAGCAATGGGAGACTTTATAGGGCAGTTACACTTTTCTTCTTCTGAGCCTGTGTGAGCTGAGACACAAAAGTGGAGATCGCAAACTCTACAACCCCAATTTGCAGAACTGGCCTCCATCAGGAGTAAGTGAGCCCGGCCTGCCAGCTGAAACACAATCACTCAGCTTCAATCAATACCAGTACTAATGGAATTTAGCTTGAGGTACTCAGCACTAGCAGCTCTTACAACATGTTGCAACATGTTTTATTGTTTGACTTCTTCGTGGCACACCCACTTTTTATGTCACACTCTTACAAGTACACAGAGGCGATGTTGCTTCATTTTATCTGGTTTATTTTCTTAAATATTGATTAATTTCTTAAGTGCTCAGAAAACAAACATAAAAAATTATACAGTATTCTTATTACAAATGGTAAACATAAGTACTCCAAGTTGATCTTATATACATATAACAATGAGTGAAACCCCATTAACAGCTTTAGAAAAAAACAAGTAAATCTTGAAGCTTTTCTAACTTAATTTCTTACAATTAAGAAAAAAATGTACATTGTACTTTAACTCATGAGTCAGGCAGCATTTGTTGCAACTTTTCAGCCGTTTAGAGTTGACCAACACGCCTAAAAAGTGAGGCCATTAATTATGGCTACAGCAAGAAAAGTCTGTATTGCGTGTGATTTAAAAAAAAAAAAAAAAATCCTCTAATACTGAGTTTTTCCATTGATGGTCATGATGAAGTCCATGCAGGGCTCGGTGTAAATCAAGAAAACGTCAGTCCTGTCCAGTTCTGTAAAGAAAAACAGCACGACACAGAAACAGAAGGGGTTTCTGCCTGTTGCCATGTCCCTTCTGGTTCATGGCTATTGTCACAGTCCTGAGCCCATCTCTAGGACGCGCCACTGGGGAGCGCGTGGCACTCAGTTTGGTACCGTCCCCGGTCCCGCCAGTGTCGCGCCACATCATCCCAAATACCGGAACGATTTCGGGAGTCGCAGACACTCACTACCACAGGAAGCGTCCTATTCTTTCAACTACAGTCTTTTCTCTCTCTCCTCTGTCGCTGACACCACCTCAGAAGGTCTGGAGCTGCTGCGTTAACATAAGCTGGCACCCGCTGTTTACGTGGTTCATCACCTTCTGCTTCAGCTGGGCCACCTGCTCGCGCAACATGTTGGCGGTGGATGCGAGCTCGGAGTTCTGTGACTTTAGGGTCTTCACTTTCTCCTCCAGCCTTGAGATCCGCTCCAGCTTCCTCTTCCGGCATTTGGAGGCAGCGATGCGGTTTCTCATCCGCTTTCTCTCAGCCTTGATGCGCTCCTGACTCTCCATATCGATTGGAGAAAGAGGAGGGGTCTCCCCTGGCATCTCGGGCACGGTTTGGGGCTCCTCTTTGAGCGCAGTGAGCCGGGGGAGCTGGGCAGGGGAAGGCTGGCCGTAGATGGGAAGCTGAGGCGGGGCAGCAGAGAAGGACATAGTGGGGGCTGAGGTGGTGTAGTTTGGTGCCGACACGGTACTGATGGCCGGGTTGAAAGTGTTCAAGTCCTCATAAACCGGCGACTCAGAGCGCATGGCAGCATTGTTGTTGTATACGGTGGCACCGGCAACAGATGAAACAGGCGGCAGCGCAGTGTTGACAGTTGCCGGTGGAGTCGAGGTGACACTCACGTTTGTTGTGCCCGGCATGTTCTGGTGGTGGAGCTCAGCCAGGGCGCGCACAAACCCCTCCGCGAAGCCCTCCTGCTCGTCAGTGACATTCTTGGGGCACAGGAACTGGGTCGGGGTCGGCGTGGTGGTGATGAGTCCGTTGCTGGACTGGATGATCAGCCTCTCCAGCTCCGGAGAGGCCAGCTTCAGCAAACCCACGTCGGGGGAGGTGAGGATGTCGCCAGCTTTGGCGCGGAGGTGAGGTTTCAGAGCGCTCGGCGGGTCGGTGAGGTTCAGTGTCATGTTGTGTTTCAGCGCTTTGGGGTTGCTGTATCCGTAGCCGGCGTTGTCGTGCTGGGAGAAAGCGTTGAGTGAGTCGTCATAGAAAGTAGTTTCCATCTTGGTATACATAGAAGAAAAAATAAAACAAAAACCGAATGTAGCTACACAGTCTTCTACAAAAACAGCTTTCCGTCCCCCCTTCTCTTCTTCCTGGTTACCGAGGAGGAAAACACTGGTTTCCAAACGTCCTCTCTGTGCGTAAAAACTTCCAAACTTTGAGAGCGCACTTTTCTCGACACAGGAATCAGAACTTACTTCTTTCACCAAGCGATGGTCGGTTGTTCTATGTTGACTGGAAATTGTTCACAAAGCTTTTGTCAAAGTATCCAGACTTATTTTGAGTCCGTGAATGAAAAGCGCCTCGCGGCTCTAACTTTTCCTGTCAGCCACCGAGCGTCTCCGGTGTGCTCACCGCTTGCGTGTGTGTATACTCTGAGCGGTCCAGCGTGGAGGCAAACCTTATCTGCTGCCGCTGCCTCTCTAAAAATAACCATGATGTCATGACGGGGCTCTCCCATTGGCTGAGGGGCGTGTCTCTGAGGCGGGGCTGAGTCCTCCGATAAGGCGCGTTGCCTAGACGACCACCACCCAGAAGATTCTTAATCTCGCGGTGGATTGTGGGATGAGGTAATGCTGTAAAGGAGAACGTAAGCGCGCTGCATTGTGGGATGACGTATTGTTTTTGAATATTTGGTTACCCGCTTTACTGTCAGTGGCGGGACAGGCAGCGATCAGAGCAGCGCGTCCAGACCTCAGTCTCTCTTATTACGATGATTTTGTTGTGAACCAGCCCAAATACTCATCTGCTAACTTTTACTGTTACTTTTATTTATGCCTTTTTTTATTTGCTTAAAGTTGGAAGCTTTTCATTTAGTCGTTTAGAACCACGCGAAAGTAAAAATAAATCATAATATATGATGAATTTCATCAGGCTAAACTTTTCAAAGTTTCTATGACTTTAAAATAGATGATACTATGTGGAGAAGTGATATTTTCCTTCAACACTCAAACTGCTTGAAATTAAATACTTGTCTTTTTATATAGGGTAAGAAAGGTGTATGCACTCAGTAATAGCTCTGGTTTACTAATAATGATAAAGAATATATTGCTGAATTTGAGACAAAAAAATCAAAGTTACACCTGACTCATAATATTTTGTAGCAGGCCTGTATTTGTTTCTTGTTTTTATCAGTTTGTAGAGTTTTATTTAATTTTATCTATGTTACTTTATAAAAGTAAATAAATTGTTTAAAAAATAATAAAATAGGGTGGCTTTAAAGTGTTATATATAGATTATTATTATTATTTTTATTTTATTTTATTTTTTACAAATTGAACTCTTTTTATTGCAGGTTTCTTTGTAATTAACCTCATTTCTTTTGTTTTTGTTTAAGTAAAACATGGATAATTCTGAAAACTTACAGATGAAATCACCGAAACCCTTTTTGTATGAACAAATTACAGCTTATTTTTCCATGTATATGCAGACTTGCGATGGAAAGTCTTTGTGACGTTTTACTTATTGGTCTCGGAATATTATGGTGGTCTTGGGTTGGTGGTCCCATATAATTTGTCTTACCTAGCACATAGACACACCCTGCATTTCCTTGTGACTGTACTGTGTACGGTAAATGCTGAGGGAGTTAAAATTTGACACCTAAGAAAGGTTAATATAAACACAGACATATTTAGTCACAATCCACCTAGCACTGCACATTCTGGGTGGATTGGCATCAACCAGTAGTCTGACATTTCAAGACAACTGTCTGTTGATTCAGTCATCAAGAGACATGTTTTAATCAAGTCTCTTGCTTCTGCAAAGACGGCACACTGCAAAGCCATATTTAAGACCTTTTATTTCTGCTAAAACTGCAAGTTGTTAAAGAGATCTACAGACGTCTGTTTGTTCTCATAAAGAGCAAGTATATGTCCTATTATCTGTGTCAGGGTGTGTAATTAGTGCAGTACACTCCATTGTCCCATGGCCCTTGGTCAGAAATCAAGCTGGTTTAATGGCAGGAGGTTAACTGGTGTGTCTTATGTGTCTCCCCCACACTCCCACTGTCTGGGTCATCCACTGCCCTGCCAGCTTTACTGCACACTCTCTCCAGCACATCCAGTCTAAATATGTCCCCCTTGTGTGACAAGTAAATCAGTCCCCTGGCGCTAGCTGGCTCAGAGAGGCACCTAAGGAGGCTGAACTGGATCATAAAAAACCACCACCGTCTGACTTTTTATGGCTGCTAATGTTGTCTTTATGTACTGTTGTATGTGTCAAACTCGGGCTATTAATAAAGTCAAATATAATCTGATCTAACTGGTTGGCTTAACAGATCTTATTTTGTTTCAGTTATGAGACAAATTGCTTTTCTTTAAGGCGACGGGACACATTAGGAAACGCTTAAGATGAGTTTTGCAAAGTAAATTTATGCAGTGTTTCCTATTATGTTACGTTCTGTCAGTTTCATTCACTGTTTTGTAGTTTCATAACAATCACTCTAGTAACAAAATAAGAGGAAGCAGAATATGTACGAGTTCTTTAGATGCCTGCTTACGATGTTCAACCAGCACATTCTGAAATATTTATCCATCTTTGCTCATTAATCTATTCATGACTTCTTTTCATTTAAATTAAAGCACACACACACACAAAAGAAATCAGTGTTCTTGTGGTCGCCACCAGACAGCAGGGATCCATGTGTATGGCTTCACCCATTGTCCTGAATAGACGAATTAAGTTAAGGCAAAACATATGATGTCATTTAAAGTTATTATCTCATTTAAATTAAAGTGCTTTTAAGAGTCAAATCCCATGGCAAAAGTCAGGCCTTGGTGAATTCTGTTTTATATACTTTCAAATGGTGTTTAATACAGAACCCTTAAATGCTTCAATATGACTGAAGCCTGGATGAATGAATTGGGCCTGCTTTTCTTCCCTGGTTGCCATGCATAAAAAGTTATAAAGGGGTAACCACAGCATGGTAGTTTGCCAAAGTGATTTTCTGTGCAGGAACGTAGTTGGCTGTTCCCGGACCTGGACATTTAGGCAGCAGTGGATGCAAACATCAAGTAGCCATAATGGTAACCATAAAAAATATATAATGTTTGACCTGTAATTTTTACATGCACTTTTGCAGTCATTGTTGAGCATATTTAAAGATTAACATCCACAGTTTCTTATATGATTTTCCTCATGCTCACTAAAAGAATACATGAATATGTTAATAAGTAAATTTAAAAAAGAAAAAGAAGCAAAACAAAACAGAGGTCATCAACATTTTTAAGTGAAAAAAAAATAGGATGTCATCGTAATATTTAATCCAGATGTGAAAACAAAAACAGATGTTTATTTATAGGACAGATTTTACAGAAACACTTTGTTTTATATGCAACACAAAGGCCAGAGACACTTTCCTGGCTGCTTCTGGGGTTTATTTTCAAGATAAAGAATCAACACTGTCACACAAACATGTTTTTTTTTGTTGGTTTTTTTTTTTGTCTTTCTTAGTGCTTTGTTCCTGCTCAGCTGCATCCTGTCCCGAAGTGGTACAATTGTGCCTTCTAAGTTGCCTCGTCTTTCCTCTGGTTAACTAACCCTTGCTGCTTGCTCAACATTTGTGTATTTTATCATAACCTTTTCCTCTCCGGCCTTTCATTCGTATGTTTCACCCCCTACATTCTTACGGTACCTCTGCGCTGTTTTCCCTCTGGACTGGATCACAGATGTCCTCCTCACGTATCCCCCCACACTTTGCTTTTCTCTTATCATTCTCATCCTCCTCTCTCACTCTTTCTCTCGTCTCACTCCTATCAGTGGCCAACCAGGCAGCAGGATTTCCCCTGTGATGGAAACAGGCTGTGGCCTAATTGTATTGTTACAGCAGCTCATTTCAGTAAAATCTCAGACTGCTCTCCGTGTTTGTGTTGGTATCAGTAGCTTAAACTGAAACACTGGCCAAAGCACCACACAGTGAGAAAGAAAAGCACAAGTGCAAAAGCAGTGAAACGTTTTAGAAACTTTTGCTCTTTACGTCAAACTGGGCATCCCTCGAGATTTGCAGGGTGAGTGAGAGACAAGGAGACAGACTGTTGAAGCGTTTGAGACAGTGCACACACACAATGGTCTTACGCTGTGAGAACAATTGTTGTTTCAGCTGCTATGTGACGGAAAAAAGCACCCAGCTGTGGCGATTGTGTGTGTCCTGCTGGACTGTAAGCAAGCTCGCACATTCGGCGTATGTGTGTAAATGTCTGGGTCTGTAGACTGAGGCCATCATAACACCTGAACCACACAATTAGAGTGCAGTAAAAGTGCACAAAAACACTGATCAAGCAGATAAATCAGTTGATAAACATGCAGATGAAAAGGAAAGCTAAACTTTAGATCCAAATGGCTGAAATATTCAGCTGAAAGTAATGGATTAAAGAAAGAGCAAGCATTTGCTTTAGAGTACAGATCCAGCTCTGGAGACTCCATGTGGTAGTACTCTCAAATGGACCCGGTTTACAAAGGAACTGAAGTTAAAAATGATCACAATTAAAATATTTCATGCACAGTTTCTTTGGGATTTTGAGGATCATGTCAGAAACTTTAGCTTATACTTCTTGAGAAAGTCATTTACTTTATTTTAAGGTATGTTTAGGATCTGTATGTTGTTTTAGAAGCCATTCTATTCAGCTTTTACATGCATTGTGATGTTTGCCTCCAGGATTTGCTGTGGATTAATTTAATCCTTCCATTCCATGCTACTGACTGCACGATCCATGCAGCCCTGTCTTCGGGATTTGAAAAGGTGTTGCTTTTATACATTTCCGCACCCCTTTTCCCTCAAAACACATTTGCGTTCATTGCACGCCCTCTGAAATTTCATTTTACCATCATCAGTCTACAGGACTGTTTTTCAGAATGCATCAGGTTTGTTTAGACTTTTATTTGCAGAAGTCTGGATGGAGAATTTTGGGTTGTGGATAGTGGAAAGTTTTTCTTCTGATGATTCTTCCATGAAGGTGGCACTCTATTTGTGCAGGTGTCGCTGCTCGGCAGAACTGTGCACCACCACCACAGAGTCTGCTAAATGTTCCTGAGGGGCTTACTGCTGTCAAATGGGTGCTCTGACTTTTTTTTTAAGACGTCAACTTGACCTCCACTGTTTCGTGTTTGCATTATGAACTGAGGAACCAGCGTCCTAAAAATATGTTGCTTCAGCTCTTCTGGTTTACCGGCATCAGTTATTTAGTCAGTTTAATTTTGTGAGGCTTAGAGGAGTCTCGACGGTGATAGTTAGGCAGACACAGCATATAGTTGAGGACACACCGTATTTGGAAGGCTTTGAAATTTGCTTCGCCTGGACTTCTTTAAATGATAACTGTGAACAGATCATAGCCCAAAACAAGCCATTCAAAGTTTGAGATCTTGCTAAAAAATTTCAGAGAGATAAAATTTTCTCAGGACCTTTCCCCTTAATAATACACCAATTTTGGTAAATATGTTGAAAAGAAGGTCTGAATTCTGACTTTGGGTCATTTGGGGAAAAAAGGTTAATCTTTTATTTACATAATTGTTCAAAGTAACACAATTTCTAGTTTTGGTTTCCAAATTTTGCAATGCACATGGATGCTTAATTGTTAGATTAGACGTAACTGAGTGAATTTGAAAAATAGATCAACTTGAGCTATTTAAGTTTATGTTATCTGTCACAAGGATGCCAACCGCTAATTTACTGGTTTAAGAGTGGACAAACTTCACTACAAAGTTTAAACTGAACCGAGGCTCTGAGACAAAAACAGTGGCACAGTTCATCATCCATAACAATGTCATTTTCCCCCTCATGCTCTCCTTTGTTAGCCTCTGCGTCTTTATCCTAGAAAAGATCTCCCCCCCCCCCCCCCCCCCCCCCACCCCCCTCCTTGCTTTTTTTTTAACCACCATTTGAGAATTATGTTGGGTGCATGCACACTTTCACGTGGACCCATCTTTACACATGCTCATAGCTCTTACACGGTAATAAGATACCGTGGCAGCAATTTTTATAATGAAAGAGGAAAGACAGTGCTAAATGACAAATGTCCCTCTTTCCTTTCTAGATTTACAACATGGAGTAAAGGAAGGAATCATTGTGTTTGATTATTACACACACTCAGACACACATTGAATCTCCCAGATTGATGTCTCTTTGTTCTGCCCTTCCCTGAGTGTACAATGACTGTTTGATGCCGGACTTTGACGGGGATTTTTAAGGCGCCGTTTTAATTAATTTGCTCGTAAAATCAACACGATTCCCAGCAGCCTCTCTGGCACCCTCACACTCAAAGGACTTTATTAGCTTAGCCAATTAATCGTCGCTAACTACCCTGACTAATCACATCTTAGATTTATTGGTCAGAATCATATGGAATATCGATTGGCTCTCCCTCATTTTGACCCTTTCAGATCACTGTAACTCACTCACAAGTGTGCGATGACGTCATTGGGTGAGGGTGGGCACACTGCAGGTTCTCAGAGTTGACTTTTTCTTTACAGTTGCTCTTTTACCACGGCCAAAGCAAAAGAACAACTCCAGTGAAAGGGTTACATACTGAGATTTGTATGTTTGTAGGGGTGCTTGTCTGTATTCATTTTTATTTGTTGTCTCAGAGTAATTCAATCTATGAGAGTGAGCCTGGGCCTCATTATGTAAATTAAATAACCTCATCTGAAAAGAAAGGCAGAGTGAGCCGCAGCAGGTCTCTTTCATTTTCTCTCCACGCACGTTTACACACGCACACACACAGACCAAAAAAAGGGCTTTTTGGTACTGTATTATTAGGTTGTGTGCAAATGTGCAGTGTGTGCCTTTGTGTATACTCTTGGGGACCTGTATGAGTCCTCAGCTGGCTCTGTTTGGCCTGTAACAGGGAGGTGAGTGTGTGAGTGTGTCACCAGGGAAAATGATCGATAGCTATTAAAACCCACCAGTGCCTCAGTCCAGATGGAGCACTATTAGTGTGTGTCCGTGTCCATGTCTGTGTCTGTGTGTGAGCCTTTTTAGCCACGATCAGGCACTGTGTTTGTACAGGTGGGACACTATAAGGCAGCAGTGCTAACCTGTTCCACTCCATTTACCTCTGCAAGCTGGGGGAACCTTACCCAACCGCACAAGGTGCGTGTGTGTTTTTGTTTTAGTATGTCTCGGGCTGCATTTGTGTGTTGTTTGTGTGTACAAGTGTGACTGGGAGGTTGTCAGCATGTGTTTGGACTTGCTGGTTATTCCAGCCTGGCTTTTCAGAGGCAATAAAAAAGTAGAGGGAAGGGGGAGGGAGAAGAAGGTAGAGGGAGGGAGAAAGTGACAGGACTGAGCGATTGTTTTAAGCTGAGCAGCAGTTTTAGCCTGTGGGTGAAAGAAGGAAGAATGGATGTTTGTTCTTTTGTATTTACTGAAGAGGAAAGAACATAAATGCAGGGTTGTCAAAAAGCTTAAGATAAATACAGAGTTACTCAGAGCACAGTGAATGTTTTGTTTAAATTATATTCAGGTCTACCTGATATATATATGAATATACGCTATCTCTATCTTGCTGAATGCTCTCCTATGAAACCAGAGATGTGCAACAGTAAAAAGAGACTCTCTTCTCTTTGTTTTCATCTTCCTCTCTCTATCTCTCATGGATCCACACATGTACAGGCCAGCACATTAACACACTCCAGCACATAGAGATCTTTCTCAAAACACTCCTCTGAGACGGCTATGAAACCTGATCATAGATCAATATTGAGTGGTATTATGATTTTAGAGGAGGAGGCTCAGACTTTGATCGCTCTTTGGCTGTTAACGATGCTGTATTAACACTGTAGCAAATACTTCAGTCATATTGGCTTACATGTGTCCATTAAAATGACGCTCTAGACCACCAATTTAAATTTATTTTAAACAGAAACATAAGCATTTTAAAGCAGATAGTAAGTTTCTATACTGTAAACTTTCGCAAACAGCCACCGAAGTTGGAACAAGACAAAATTACAATAAATAATAAAACACAGAGTAGCAACAGCAACATGACAGGGTAAGTATTATCTTAGATAAGTTGCTTGTCATACTGATGTGGCAAGATCTGCAGTTGTTCTGAGGCTAGGTCCAAAGCCAGGTAAGCTCCCACAGACTAGAAATTAGTACTAAGGGCCCTGAATTAAAGCAAGGAAATATCTCCCACACTATTACACCACAACCAGCAGGCTGAACCGTTGATACCAGGTGGGTTGGATTCATGAAATTGTGACTGTGGCATCAGAATATTGCAGCAGAAATCAAAGCATTTTTCCAAACTTCTATTCTGTTCTGTTGACGGGAGAGGCAACCGGAGTATTCTTCTGCTGCTGTAGGCCATCACAGCACATCAAACCTTCATGGGTGCTCTCCCAGAGAACTGGATATTTTCTTTGATTTTCTCTGTAAAATGTTAGAAATCGTACCCAAGTAGAGCAGCAGTTTCTGAAATATTCAGACCAACCTGTCTGATGCTCTCAGCCATGTCGCATTCAAAGTAATCTAAATTGCCTTTCTGCTCTTTGCTGGTGCTCAGTTTGAAAAATGTCTGCACGCCCAAATACACTGAGTTGCTGTCAGATTAGATATTTGGATTGGCAAGTAGGTGATCAGGTGTACTGAATAAGGTGTATATGTTGTCTACAACAAGGTACAGAAAATGTTTTGATGTCTATAGTTAATTTCCCTGTTAATGAACCCTATATGTCTGTCATTGGAATTGTATTAACTTGTAAGATTATGCATGATTAAGGGCGTGGTAGCTTAATCATTACAGTGTGTGCTGACACTGATTTCTATCATCTTCATCAGTTTATTCTATATAAACAGATTCTGCATATCATAGGGAGAATCTGTAGGCGAAGGACAAAATTTTAGCAGCAGAAACTTTCTTCTCTGTAGCTTTGGTTGCATGAATTAGATTTACTAAAATGCTCAGACAGCCATTGGTTATTGTGTGATGGTAATTTGGTTTTATAACAGTTTTTAAATATTTATTTGTATTCCTAAACAATTACTGTTCAATGAAAATACATATCTTGGTAACTACAGCACAATTGGTCAAGAGAGTAATCAAAGGATTCACAAATGACTGATCTGGACTTCTTGGCCATGTTTTTGATTTTTTGAGTATTTTTAACCAGCAGACCACCCAAGAAGTCTTTCCTCCAGTGTTTACAGTGCGTGGATCTTGTGGG
This sequence comes from Diplotaxodon limnothrissa, assembly GCF_057381915.1. Classification (NCBI taxonomy): domain Eukaryota; kingdom Metazoa; phylum Chordata; class Actinopteri; order Cichliformes; family Cichlidae; genus Diplotaxodon; species Diplotaxodon limnothrissa. The sequence goes on from NC_140617.1 coordinate 6,977,341, forward strand.
GATGAACAAAAGCTCTACTTTCATTTTTATTATGTTTGCACTAATTAACTGGAATCTGTGTGTCTGTGCATTACAGACATTAGAAGATAACGAATTTAATGCACCGAGTGTTTCTTCTTCACTCACGGGTGCTATATAAATAAAATTAAACTGAACTGAATTGAATTGAATAATAAAAATTAACAAAACCAAATGATATCAGTGCCAAATTTTATATACGGTTATCAGATTATACGATTGGGGAAACCTGCAGTCAGCTGAGACTGAAGAAGTCACTTGGATGAGTGACAACACGTTTCTCCTACAAAACGCTATGTCCAGATGAACAGAATCAACTTTTGGAGATTTACTTACCTGGATGATTGAGCACGCATCAAGACGTGAGACTGTCAGTTTATTGAACTGAAAAATTGTATAGCTTTGCATTCAATTTATCATTTTTGTTTCTCAAAGGGATAAAGACTCCCAGAATCTATTTTGTTCTTTTTTGCATTGTTAACTTTCCACAGTGTGCGCTAGTAATGGAGCATTACATTTCCTAATTTGATCACCTTGCTGTATGCATCATCATATATGGTGACAGCAGACAGCAGAGAACTGGGAGAACATGGGAGATTTCCCTCCTTTGTGTGTGTTTAAGGCTAAGTTGGGTGAATCTGAGGGAAGCAAACGGCCTCCATAGTTGAGTGACAATAGTTTGTTCTGTTCGCCATGTGTTGCTCCACTTGCAGCTGTGTGCAGCTACAGATACCTGTAGCTTCCACTGTACGTGGTTATGTGAACATGTTGGTATTTCCACCCTGCATTTACCAATGTAAAGTCAACAATGAAAGTCACAGGCTGTCTCTTTTTATTGTTCAGCCCTGTTGTGTGTGCGTTTTTTTTTAATGATAACTTTTTGTTCCCTATCACGGCCGTCATTCCTTTTCACTGGGTGTTTCCTCTACTTCTCTGGACTCGCTGGTATCGTGGTAGGGATTTGCTAATAAACACGACGGTTGTCCTGTTGCCGTGCCGACAGAGCAACAAATATTTTGGAACAATGTAGCACCTTCCACCAACATTCCAGGATCTGCTGTTTTGGAAAGTCTTTCTGTCAGTCGTCTTTCTCTTCTCTGTCCTCGCTCTCTGTTAGTCTTCGCTGCCTCCTCCTTCTCTCGCTGCCTCCCCTTAGATAAATGGACTCTTTGTCTGCTGGTAAAATGAACTTGAAAACAGTAGTTGGGACAAGTGGTTTTGTCTAACAGCAGGAACACACACTATGACTGGGCAACAGCACAGATCTGGGACATCAGCTGCTTTGTTATTATCTGCATCTGTACTGTACAATTTATCTGAGAGTGACAGTTATACCAGATAGAGGTATATGGATATGCAATTTCATGCTTTTCTTGAGTTTAGGCTGGGGAAATACAGCATCACTACATGGGGTATTAAAGGGTACTTCAGATTTAAAAAAGTCAGTACATTTAATCCAAGTAGTTTTCTTGTAGTGTTACCTTTGAGTCTACTAGAATAGAAGCAAGCTATTTTTTTTTAGCTCCTTTTCCTCTGTTAAGCCAGCTTTGTTCTGATTGGCTGCCCCCTGCAAACCGAATATTAGAACAGTAGGTGGGTGGGGCTTCTGTGCTTACAGCTTAAAGAGTTGTGCCTGAGATGACACTGCTCTCATTCAAGCTGATGTCAGTGAAAAACTTTATGATTAGAGCAGCCCAATACCTGAGCATCCATTACTTAACTCTATATAAAAAAATATATATAGTATATTTATATAAAATACCATATTATGACATATTAGGACATTATGACTCTTTAATTATCCTTGTGAAATTCTTAAGTGCTGCTTTTCAATTTTATGCTACTTACTTTTTGTACATTTTGACAGATAGTGCTACAATAGAGACTTGATGGTTGAAAATATGAAGTCGAATGTTTCCAAGGTTATAACGTTGCAGTTAGGCCCACCTTTGCAGAGAGCTGGAAATACAAGCATATGGTATGTAATGACTTCGAGCGAGGTAAGACTGAGATGACAGATGAGAACTTCCCCTAACTGACATGCTGCTTCGATTTCATTTCGAGTTTTCCTTCCTGTTCGTTCTTTTTAAATTTAAATCAGTGTTGGGCGGCTCTTTGGTTAATCATTGCATTACCTAGCAGAGCAATACTGGGTTGCTGGAAGACAATCAATTCCTTGTGCACGAAATCTGAAACTTCTTGCATGTTGTACACAGCTGGTCCCTGAAAGTGTGCCCGCTTAAGGATTTAGATGCAAGCTTGCACATATACTGTGCACCCATGTCAGATCAGTTTGAGGAGTACGTGCTATAACTTGCATGCACAAACATTTGTAAGTGTTGTAATGGGCAATAATGCAGCATGCTGATGGAAGCCTGAAGCAGTGGAATTCTGCAAAATTCCAGTTCATCTGGTCCATCTTGTACAATTCATCTAAAAGTGTTACACCATGATTTTACAAGTGTGTGCTAGATGAATTTTGCTTAAATGTGCAGAAAAACAATGTATTCTCTGTTTATTGCTGTACAGAAGAAACGACAGTGACTGTTCTTGTAAACTGAGCTTTTTAGCATCCTGTAACTGCTCAGGCTACAGAATTTATGGGATCAATGCATCTCATTTTCTTTGGCTGTGTGGGGTTTGTTTTGTTGTTGTTATTGATGTCTTCTGTGTTTTAGGACATACATGCAAGTTTTCTTGGTGACCTTAAATCTGTAGGAGACCTTAGTTTATGTGTCTCTAATTAAACTGTGTTTGCAACCTAGTCCAGTAGGAAAATGAAGGAGCTTAATGTCTACCTACTTCCTACAGAGTTGACAGAAGAGATAGTAGTCTTGCAATATGCAGCATTAGTGTGCATTTATAGTTTGTTGTGCACACTGGCTAATTCTGTGGAATGCACTTCCAGCCTCTCTACCAATCAATCAGTATTTGCTCAGTGCAGACCGGGGCACTCTGGCCGTGAGAAATCTTTCACAAATCACCTCTCTACTTTAGCACACTTGTATGCACATTTTTGTGCATGTGTTTGTTTCTACTAGTGTGTGTGTGTGTGTGTGTGTGTGTGTGTGTGTGTGTGTGTGTGTGTGTGTGTGTGTGTGCGCGCGTGTGCGTGTGAATATGTGTGCAGTCAGACTGGTTTGTCAGAGAGAAAAAGAAACACGTCTCAGCCGAAACTAACTCCGATACATTCACATGTAGGCACACACTGTCCATGTTTCACATACAAACACACACGAGTGATTGAGAGAGCAGTAGAATTCCTGTCTGCACTTAAAGTTCTCCCTCTATCTCAGAGGGTTAAGGGCTGCAGCACTTATCACATACTGCGACTGTGAATGCACATGCATGTGTGTGATCGTGTGTGTTTGTGTGCATGTTTGAGAAAACACAGACTGACCCACGGGACTTGCTCAGGCTGTATGTTTTGGCTCTGTCAGGCAGACCATTACTATGGCGTCGAAGGTCAGGTGGTCTGGCAAAAAGGCCCAGATATATTTCTGTGTTTGAATTAGATATGCTGGCTGATGAATAATCTCACTGGGAAGTAGATGTGCACTTCCTTAGTTGCTAGTTGGGTTTGTGGGACTTTCAGGACCAGCATGTATATCTTTTAACTGCTTAAAGGTAAATCTGTAACGAGACAATTCACCCTGGAAGTTAAAGCTTCTTCTTGATCCATCAGCTATTATTTCCTTTGTATGCCATTTTGTTATCGCTAAGATGTGAAATAACAGGGACAGGGACATATGAATATATTTATGTCCCTGTCGTTTTCGTTAAAATCACCTTGATTTCCAAACATTTAATTATGGAGTTACAAGAGAGTGACAAAGTATGTTTTCATTACTATTGCTATTTTCTCAGTGTTTGTTTGGCATTTCTTATCAGATCATGATTAATAAGAAAACTTGAGGTGATTGATCACATATAGCAATGCAACAATCAAAACCAAATACTAACAGTAATACTATTAGTTTGATTAGTGGGATTTCTGGCCGACTTTACAAATTCAAGTTGGGACCCATCCTACTTTACCCAAGGTGAGCGTGCTGAAAGGCTAATATTACTTCTTCTTCTCTCAGCTCGTTCCCAATTCTTCAGTGTTTCAAACTGGTGCTGTTATGCATTTTAGCTGTCTGCAATAATAATGAATGTTCAGAGGCCTCCGTTTCTCTCTTTGTTGTTTCTGTCTTTTTAAATCCAGGTCAACAATCATGTAAATCCTTGGCGTTGAAGGCCTCAGTGGTGCTTTGCAACACTGACTGCCTCACAAGTTTCAGCACGCAAAGGTAAAAGGGCAGATATTATCAAAATAAACGTCTTGAACTTACCTAAGCTTCTAAAGATATCTGGAAGCTGTATTTGATGCTATCTTTTAATTCAGAAAAGATGTTCACTTTTTGTCAGTGTTTTTCTCCTGTTCTTAAATGGGATCATATTTATTCAACTTATAGTTGGACGTTTTTGATGAAACACGCTTATTCAGTGTTCTGGCAGAGAGTTAGATAAGTTCTTTGCCTCCAGGGTTTGAGTTAGATTAGCTAACAGGCTCCTGGCAATAGCTTCCTAATAACTGCAAATATTTGCATCAAGCTGTCTGCAAAAATTGACAGAAGACTCAGAAAATTCAACAACTCATTAAGAAATTCACATTTATTAATAAAACATGGCGCAAATGTAAAAGATACATTTTAAAACATTTTGTGTCCACTTGATGCACCTGTGACGGGAAAATAAACTAAAACGTGGTCATTTAGACTATGATTGTATTCTTTCTGTTAGAATGTTTGCAGGTTGTAATGACCTGCTGGATGTCAGAGGTTGCAGCTGAAAATAAATGCCGTATTTAAGTTTTGTCAGGACACCAGCTCTTATTTGTGAAAGCATTTGAGAAAGTAGTTAGTAAGTAAAATGCACGTGATTTACATTAATTGCAAAATTGTGACTAGTCTGCCAAGCCCACATGCTTAAATGGTATTTCCACACTGATGTGCATTCAAATGGGCAGTGGAGGAAGTCATTTTGGTGTAATAGCAACAAATGAGTGGGCTAACTGGCAGTAATTACCCATTGTGCATGTATGTGTGTCAGAGTGGGTGAGTCTTTGACAGGTTGTACAGACACCAATGATAACACAGCTGTGTCTTATTCCCCTGGGTCTGGGAGTGATTAAACTGAAACTGAATAGTCCCCTTTTTATTATTGCCTTACCATTTTTATTTAATATTTGTCTTATATTTTAGCTTTATCTGCGCTCATGTTGTTCCTATTGTTCTCCGTCTGTCTTGCACGTGGGATGGAGAAATGGAGAAAGAGATGGAGGTGGAGAGAATGGACAGACGTCACTGTCAGTCGATGTAGGAACAATCAGACACTCACACACTTTCATTCAGCTCATCACAAGCGCTGCCTTTAACTGTCTGGGTGCCATGCCGGGCAGCAGTGGGCGTGTGACGTTATAGGGGGAGTAGGATTCCACTCTTTGCTCTTGACGTACGTCCGCCCTCAGCCACGCTTGTGTGAGTGTTTGTGTTGACGTGGTACTGTGAGGGGACGTATTTGTATGTGTGGTTTTGCAGAGCGGAGAAGCGAAACCAGTGAAGCCTCAGAGCAGGCACCATCCTCCCTGTATCAACCAGAATATAAAATTCACAAATCGAAAGAGCTTCATGTCACGTACAGCCACCTCACAGACCTGCAGTATCTGCTGGTTATTTTGCAGCAACAATTACAATCTTGCACCAACAGCAGAAGTTATAACCATGCTAAAATAAAGTTTACGGATTGCATCTTGACAGTGACACAGAGATATTTCATATGAAGAACACAAAATGTGAGGAATGCACTGCTACCCAGAAGACCAACCTATTTTGTCAGTAAACCATCACACTGGCATTTTACAGTGCCATGCCAGTTTTGGGTAGCATTCTGCCACAACACTTAACAGCTGTGTTTCTGGTATCTTGGACATCACTGGCAAAAAGACAGGCCCAGTAAAGCATAGTTATGCCTTTCGAGAACTGCAGGAAGGACTTACAATACAACTACTCAGGCTGCTTCCTTTCTGTGCAGAGGCTCTGAAAGAGAGGCACAGGGCCAATTTCTCCTCCCCTCGCCTGAGGTGGGGTTTTTATAGTGTTCTGCTCGAGAGTTTGGGAACATACAGAACAAATAGCGTGATAGGCTGTTGACTGATTGATTAATGACCGTGTTTGTCAAGGTGTTGCAAAAACGGTTCAGGTGTGGCATTAATACACATTAAAAACAGACCACGTTATTACATGGCTGTTTTGTTTTATTTCCTATGTGCAAACTGTTGAGTGAATTTTCTTGCATGCACCTGGTTATACGGTTAAAAATAAGGCAAGGTGCTGATGCACACACTCGAGTCATTGTGCTTCTGCACCTGAAAGCTGTGTTTATTTTCACTGCTGCTGTAAATGCAAGATCTGTTTTGTGCTTCAGTCCTGAGAGTCACTTCCTGAGGTTCCCTCCAAGCTTCCTCTCGGAGAAGTCAGAGGTTATCTGCAAATACCGCCCCTTTCAACCCACACAGGTCCACGCAGATGTTTCCTCAGATGATTATGGATCAGCCTGATTCACACACACATGCATACATGTACTGGGATTTAACAAAGGCTGCAAGAAGCATACACATTACTCAGAAAATTATGTTTCTGCAAAGTTGCAATGCCCTTTCATGTGAGGGGGGGGGGGGGGGGGGGGATGCTTTTCTGTATCTGATGTGTTCCATAACTTCCCTTTTTTACTTCAATTTGAGTTTGTACGTGTTTAGAAGAGGTGAAGCTGTACTTTCAGTTCCAGGACAGGAACTACATGCTCCAAATGTGTGTTTGCATCAGTGTGTCTCTGCATGTTTTCTTTAACATCTGCTCCTTGTTGGCTCTCTTTTCTGTATCCTGCATGACCCACCCCTGCAATGGGTGCCTGACTCCCAAGCTGTCTTATTGGCTTTCTATGAAAAGGAGAGCAACAGAAAGGTGAAGTAAGGGAGCGAGATAGAAATAAATCAAGATGCAAGTTTGTGTAGTTAATTTTTTTTAGTAAGGTTTAGGTGTTTCTATCTCATCAGGTTATGAAAGCTGGTTTCTGCAAACTGTAGTGTGCCATTCAACTTTTTTCCTCTTCATACTTTCTTCAGTACACTTGGTCTCTGTGTTCAACTTCCTTATAATAGCAGATGTTGGGTCAGTGTCCAGATGTTTTATGTTTATCACTCTTCAATCACATCTGTAAAAAAACCCTCTCATACAGTAAACATTTACGGAGGTGTCTCGTCTACTCTACTGGACAAGAACAGTCCCGAGAAAAGAAAGAAAAGCAATACTGACATGACACAGGCAGCAGAATAGAGCAGAGTGTGAAAATGAAAGAAATTGTTGTCACCTGCACATTCATATTCTTGTTGCTAAGAGCTAAAGCTGTCCTTGATTTTCTCAGTTTATAAGATGAACACACAGTGTACTGAAGCACACACAGACACATGCACGTACACGTGGAAAGAAGTGTGCATGCTCCTCACAGTTTCTGTACTTGTTTGAGTAAAACTTTGCTTTGTGTTTACTTAACAACAGTCAGTCGCCTGTTGTCAGACAAAAGGAAGTCTTCAGATCTTCTTTTGCACTCACTCCAGAAATCATTCATTTCACTCTCTGCTGGCTCCCCTCTTGTTTTCATATCTGTGGCTTCCCCAGATATGAAACGAGAGGGGAGTAACCTTTATCGATTTCTGTTTTGCATTTGACTGACAGACATAATAATTGTATCCCTGCTGCTCTCTCACACACAATTATGAAATGTAGCATCAGCTATAAATTTTAAGCAACTCAGCAATGATATACTAATAATAAGACGATAAATAATTCTCTTGGTCACCTGGCTGAGACTATATGCTAGTTATTAGATATGCATGGACAGAACCAGCAATAATAAACTTAGCTCCTGTACCCCTCCTTTGCTGCTGTTGCATGGACAGAGTTGCTTTCCTTTGCTTTCCATTTTAAAACAACTGCATGTGAGGATGGTTGTGGGTTTGGGGGTGACATCCACATTTCTTGTTACTTTCAGTTTACCCCAAGGCTGACACTGTAACACCCCTTTCGCTCCTTTTCTATAGCCACTGCATTGTGCAATCATCTTTTACATCACAGAGCTAAGATGAAGCCAAAAACAGGTCTGTAGTCAGTGTTAAGCAATAGCTTGTAAATGTCTTTATGCCTGGCAGTGTTGGTCTGACAGCTGGCCACCATTGTGGTCCAGATATGACACTTTTGATACCCAGAAAAAAAACAATTATTCGTTTAGGTAGTGCCCTGACTTTTCTTTTGTCATTACACTGGTATTTGTGGCTTATGTGGCTTAAAAGATGTTTCCCATAATTTCAACATTTTAATTTGTCCTATTCTTTAGTGCATGACTCATCAAATTTTTTATTCAAACAAAGATTTTAAAAAAAGAAAAGGGGATACTGAGAAAGATAGAAAAAGTAGACAAGAGTAATGGCATAGGTAAACAGCAAAGTGAGACGCAAAAAAGAGGCTTAACGTCAGTTGCACGTGATGCTAGAGATGAACAGATAAGTTATATCAATTAACAAGGGAGAAAAGGAGGTGGAAAGGATGTGCAACAGATTAGGATGATTAATACAGAGCTGAAAATGTACTAATGGGTAATGACAGCGTGCTGAGAAAGTGAACAAAATACTTTGAGAAGCTGTTCAGAATCCTAATCAGAAGCAGAGAAACTTTATTAATCCCAGAGGGAAAGTGAGTTGTCTTAGCAGCAAATATACAGCAAACAACAAGCACTCCTATAAAATGAGTGTAGAAACATAGTTATGATAGATAAATATTAAGATAAATAGATAAATATAGAGATATAGGTATAAACATAAATATACAAGTATGTGTGCAAATATGTCATGGTGTACAAAAGTGACAGTGTGATTAATTCTGTTCCACATGTGTGGACCCAAGTGGATGAATTAAAGAGTCTGATAGCACCTGCAAGGAACGACCTCCTGTAACGTTCCCTCAGACAGCGAGGTTGAAGGAACCTGTTGCTGGAACTGCTCTTCAGATTGTCTAGTGTGTTATGGAGCGGGTGCGAGTCATTGTCCATGATTGCCAGCAGTCTTGCCGCCATTCTGTCACTGATCACCTCAGCTCAAGGTGCTGAGCTTCATGCCAACAACAGACTCGGCCTTCCTGATGAGTTTGTTCAGTCTGTTTGCGTCCTTTGCTTTGATGCCTGCACCCCAGCATGCCAACAGACTGATAAAACCTATAGAGCATCTAAACATATAGATACATGTGGAAACTAAGGGGACAGTTAGTAAATCAGGAGGTGTGAAGGATTAGAAAGGAGGACAAAGACTGAAGAGGATGAAGAGCGAAAGAATACCTCAGGGTGGTATGAAAATGTCTTGGAGAGAGTGGCGTGGACTTTGCAGGACATGTATGAGAATAGTGAGACACTGGTGAGGTTTGTGCTCGAGTACCAGATGACTTCAAGGAGGGGGTGGGACTACATCAGTGATCGGCTCGGAGCCCCTTCCTGTTTGGGATGGTGATGGACAGATTTACAGATGAGGTCAGGCAGGAGTCTCTGTGGACTCAGATGTTTGCAGATGACCATTGTGATTGTAGTGAGCTTAGGGAGTAGGTAGGGAAAAATGGAGGTATGCACTAAAGAGAAGAGGAATGAAAGTCAACAGAAACAAGGACAGCAGGAAGAATGAAAGGGCAGCCAGGGAGTTGTCCAGAAGTACTTGCCAAAAGAGAAACATTAACAGAACATCATCTCAAGCTCAAAGCAGAAAGGCGCAAAAAGAGGTGGTTGTTGGAAGAAGGTTCATCAAACACACAGACTTTAACAAGAAACGGCCTGATTACCACACTGGTTAGGCAGACAATCTGGAGACCGGATGCAAGAAATGACACTGAAGTATTAGTTAACTGATGACGAGAATCTGCAACAGGTGCAGCAGCTCCACCCAAAAGTGAGGCCCGCCTTGCCCATCCCAACCTAGTCCTCAGGAAGAAACAAAAGACACAAAAACAAGCACAACCATTGACAACCATGACTACAACAGAGGGCTGTGATGAAACAGGAGGATGCTGTACAGAAGGTGAGATGGAGGCAGATAATCTCCTGTGGCAACCACTAAAGGCAACGTGAAAGAAGAAGAATAATTTAGCGTGTCACTGAAACACCAGTAAAATAAATGACATTCTTATCAGCCTCAGCCGCACCTTTTTAGCCTGCATAAAAAACAAACAAGTAGTACGGAGCTTAAACAGATAGGTTGGTAACATGGTAAACCTCATACCTTGTTACTATGTTTTTAATGCTAGTTTATGCATTTTAACATTTGCTTAAAAGGGATTGTATCAAAAATATTTTTTTACACAGGTTGTGACTCTTTGTCGTGTTCTGTGAAAGCAACTGTCATTGTTTTCAAAAGAAAAAGATACCTTATCAGTCATTTCAGCATAATGACATTTTAACATTCAAGTGCTCTCTACCAGCTGCGGGACATACTGCTATTTATAGTGCAACAAAGTTTGTGTAAAGACGAGGTTGAGATGGTTGCATGAGTCAACAACACAGCAAAGTTTAATACACAAGGTTGTCTTGCATTCTGAAAACAATCTTGTGTATACATACTGTATGCATATAGTATAACTGCAAAATTTCCACATGTTAAGAAGCAGTGTTAAACTTTTTAACAGTGAGTTGTTCTGCCGACAGTAGCATCAGAAAAACACTTTTTGTCTTATTTATTGCAAATAGACAAAATCGCATGGCTAACAAGTCAAGGTGCAAAGTATATGGAAAGCAACAAGGGCGTCAGCCTGACAGGTCAGCGGAAAAGAAGCTAAAGGAGTGGCAAGCAAAGTGACAGCAACTAATATTCCAGTGAGTAACAATGCTGAACCTCATGTTGCTGAACTTGACCGCAGGCCCAGACTCTGACATGGAAGTGTGATCCTCGGCTTGACGACATTCACAAGGTGCTGCCAAATACAGGGGATTCCCTCCATCTCCTGCTCGCCTTTCCTCTGCTCCCATTTCACTTTTTCTTGTGTTCACCTGTTCTGTTTAATGTCAGAGCTGACGAATGGCCAACGGTTTATTACTTCCACAGGCACTGCAGATATGGACCCACCTCACCTCCTTCTACAACTGCCTTCCACCGCTTGTTTTTGACAGAAAGCATACTTCTGTATCATACCTTTTTCACTCCTGGTTTCTCCTCCTCTTTTTGCTCTCAGCTCCTCAGCACTTTGGTCATTCATCTCATCGCCCTCCCAGGTGATGACATTCATCTCATGTCGAGTCAGACTGGCTGCTTTGTGTGAAGTCCAGGTGCTTAATCCTTTACTTATATTCAGTTAGCCTCTGTTAGCCCTGTGACACACCGGGCCGGGGACATGGAGCCAGGGTGTGAGCACATCAGACAGACACCTGCTGCTTTTAGGGTGGCAGCCCAACCCCATGCAAAGGTCTCTCCAAAACACAAAGGCTTTTTTTGACGTATAACCAGATGAGGACGGTACATTGCGTACCTCTTGATAATCATAACCTTATGCCTCACAGCTGAATAGCTAACTCTGCTCTGTCATTCAAATCTTTCCTCTGCAAAGACATATAACGTGTATTCAGTATAAAAACATGAACAAAGGGACTGCACATGTAGAACATGAATATTTTAATAAAAGGGGAGGAAATCCAGCAGACCAGACACCAAAAGATGTACCAGTTGGGGGTGTCGGATTTGTTAGTTTTATATTTCTCACTGAATTCATCGTTATTTGTCATATTTGACTACAAACAGACATTCAGGCTAGACAGTAGACAGTTCTATTAGCTGGAACAGCTCAATACAATTCATAGAAAATGGGAATGCAGCAGCAGTAGCACTTGGCCTTTATAGGGAAGCTTTTCACTTCTATGTGACTGGAAATGAATGATAAGAAATAAGTGATGACTTTCCTTCTCACACTTTTGCTGGCAACATCTGCCTCCATATGACAGGAAATAGTGAGAGGTTTAATATGAAAGCTTACTGGAAGAAAAGTACCCAGGATGGTAAGATGTTTGTTTATGGCTGAAAAAAAAAAGAGTCTGCTAGTAAACAAGACTGCATATGAGGATACAGAACACGCACGCACGCACGCACGCACGCACACACACACACACACACACACACACACACACACACACACACACACACACACACACACACACACACACACACACAGTAAAGCACATTTACTTCTTCCACTTAGTGGTTCTGAGAAGGAGCTTTGCTCCCCATAAAGTACTGAGTCATGAGTATGGCCTAGAATTCAATCGTCACTTTCCCTCTGCTTTCATAGCTTGATTCCCTTCAGGCACACACACGCATATACATGCACATACACACGTATGGTGTCTTTTTCCTATCAAAACAGACTATTGTCCATTGGTGTTTAGTGGCTAATGAATTTTTGTGCCCACCAAGCGATGTGCTTCTCTAGTCTCTTATAAAACACAGGGCCAAATTGGGTTAGTGCATACCCCTGGGTATATGAATAATTAAATAAAAGGGCTGATTTTATAGTAATTGCTTACAGTACAAGGCCCATCCCATAAGGTGCCTGGCTTCCATTTTGTTTATTGTTTTAAATGGAAATAGCGGAAAGGAGTGGAAGGATGAAATCTAGAGATTAGATGTAAAACTGTAAATAAAACTCTGGAGTTGAAGGAAAAGTGCTGGGTTGTTAGATACCAAGAAAATGGAGTGGAAGTATAGAAGGTCAAGCTGGGTTGAATTTAGAGACTTGCGTAACAGGCGAGCTACCAAAGTAATTACCTGAAATCCAATTTGTATTATTTTCTTTCCTTTTTTGGTGTCCAGAGTGGGACAAAGTACAAAAACTACTGCTGGGATTTCTTGCTTGTGTCAAATATGTTTTGAGAAAAATGTCAATGACAGTTGGCTGAAAAAAAACATATTGAAAGAAGGCATAGAGAAAGGAAAGTGAGAAGATGCACTGATAGAAGATGTTTGGTGGGTTTCAGTTTAGGGGAGGCGGAGGAGTGAGATAGGATGATGAGGAGTATGTGAGATGCAGAGGTCATGGAATGAAAGTAGGGGAAGTCCCTCAGGGAGGCTTATCTGTCCACATATGTAATGAAAAGATAGTGATTCGTGTACCAGCCTAATGTAGTGTATTGATGAACAGCTAATAGCTGCTCTCTCTCTTGCTCGCTCTAATCATTTGTGTTAGCTGAGAGGTTACAGGCTTTGTTGAGGTCTCCCTGCTTGGAGGCAAACCAGAGCAACTCCGTGGATTGTGGACCACCCTGTCCCACAGTGTATGCACTCTATTCCTCTCTATCCCCAGCTCTGTATCATAGGTCACGGGTCAGGAGCTGGCAGGTGATTGGATGTTGTCGTGGTAAGGGAATACTGCACCACTAAGTGCTGCAAAAACACCAACTGTCTCTGATATTACTGCCCACAGGCCTTTAGACTGCCTGTAATGAATGTGTATGAATGTGTGCATGTGTGTGTGTGTGTGTGTGTGTGTGTGTGTGTGTGTGTGTGTGTGTGTGTGCGTGTTTTCAGGTCAAGAAGGGACAAGGACCAGATTTTGCTGATTTTAGTCTTGAACTAGACCTTGTAAACTCCCCCTCCACCTGGAAACTAACAGGATCCATGTGTCTGTGTGTGTGTGTGTGCACATGAGACCAAATAACTTCACATTAGTGGATACCAGATCATTTTTTGCCATTAGGTTGTAGTTAGAGCTTTAAACAGACAGGCAGTAACAGCTGGATACATACATGCATTCAGACAGCTTGTTTTCTGGACCTGTTAAGTCAGGGGGAGAGCAGACAATCTCTCCAGTAATGTTTTTGTTGACCCAGCTGTGATATTGTAAAGTAGAACCAGTATGGGGGTGTAAAGGGGAAGATACAGTATATTAAAGACAAAAAAAATAGCTTGTTGAATCAACTGCCTCAGGAAAATATTTCTTGAAGTGCTACCTAACGTTTTGCTTCACATGCTGTGTGGTTACTGGGATGCTAGGTGTTAAATGGTTGCAAGTCAGCTGTGGTTGCTAAAGGCTTACTTGTAGTAAAGACTACTACAAAGATTTATAGCACTTTCCTGTTTTAGCTGCAGGGCGTGATCATCTTTAATGCGTAAAGTTTAATGCATAAAAGACAGCACAAAAAAAAGTTTAACTGATCAGAATTTGTGTGTGTGAGTATGCACAATGAACAAAAAGTAGACTCTCGCCTCGCTTGTATCTACAACTGATCAAGTTTCAAGTTTTGAGGAGCTGTGGTCTGTATCAGCATGTGTCAGCGTGTAAACGAAAGCAGCAACACACTGATGACACGTGATGTGACATTTATAGAGTGCGTACATAGATTTTGAGATGTGACTCAGAGTTTGGTAGCTAGATGAATGACACAAGTGTGCACGCACAATCACTGTTTTTCCAACAGAGGTTGAAGAATGAAAGAATTCTCTAGTAATTGTGGGTCTGTTCTCATCACTCTTCATCTGAAGGCTAAAGTGCTCTCTTGGCATTCCCTTCTTCTTTTTAGTTTGATTGAAAAGCCTCTGGTTTAGCTGAAAAACATACATTACATACACACAGAACATGCAAGTGATAGAAACAAAACACAGATGCAAACGCACACCGCAGCTGTTGTATAATTTTTTTTTTTTTTTTTTTTTTTTTTTTTGGCCTGTCCCGTTTGGCTCTTTTGCCATCAGAATTGTTGTCTAAAGGCAAAGAAAGATGCCCAACGGATTTACTTTACCAAACTGACCATCCCAGCCTTGCCGTAATGGTCCATTTGATTCACCTTTTATTTGTTTATTTTATTTTCACTTACTGAATACGGGACAGACTTGACTGGGGGAAAGAAGGGGAGAAAGAAAGAGGGAAAGAGAAACAGCTGAGAAGAGGGACGGGGGAGAAGGGCAAAAGACAAAAACCAACAGAACAGGCAGAGAAAAAAAATGCATATATCAATCACCTGGATCACCTGCTGAGAAAGAAAAAAGAAAGCAAGCAGAAGAGAACAAGAGTAATAGAATAAACAACATCACAATGATATATGGGAATATGACAGTAAATACTAAATGTTAAACATTATTGTGCAGCACATAAGATCAACAGAACACAGTGTGCTTTGAGGTAGGAGCCAAAAAGGGTGTAGTTTGTGGGTGTGATCACCCGTGTGTACACCTGTGAGCATGGACGCACTTGTTTTTTGTTTTTTTAAAAGGTTCCTTCATGTAATAATCTGCTAGAGGGTGTGGGGGGGCCACAGCCCCGTCCTCCAGGGCGTGAAGCAGGTGTGGAGGAGATCAAAACTCCAGACATCCAGAGGCCCCCAGAACACAAGAGACCAAGGAAGACCAACAGAGGGGCAGCTGCGCCACTGTCCCGGAAAGAGCTGAGGAGAGTCCCAGATGAGGGCTCACTCAGCAGCCGCGGAGGGGAGCCAGCCAGGGGGAGTTGCAGTGACGCGCCCGTGAGCTCCGCCGGCAGCCAGCTGCGCCTGAGTGACCGAGCCCCAGGCCGAGAGGCCGGGGGCACCCCACCTCCGAAGTGGCCCGAGCGAGCCCCAGGCTCCAGGCCACGATAAGCGGCCGCCAAGGAGTGAGCCGGTGTGTACCTGGACGCCCATCCCCGGACACAAAGAACCACCAACGCACCGATGTCTGAGGGGGTCCGCCACTGGCAGGGGAAGTGGTGGTAGGGGGAGATAGGCCTCCAAACCTTGGAGGGCCTGAGATGTCCCCAGAGAGGTGGCGCCTGACACCCAACCTGACATATAGACACAGACATACAGGCACACACAGATACAAACATCCATTCCCACCCTCATGCTCTCATATGCACTTACTCCACACTCAACCAACGTGGAGACAGACATAAAGAGACGTTGTACACACGATCACACTCCCCAAGCGTACTCTACAAACCGGGTCTAGGTACCCTTGCCCCTGGAGGGGGGAACTGCACCCAGACCCAGCTGGTGTTTCCCTTTTCCCTGCGGTGGGGGGAGGCAGACCGCCCCGACTCCGCAGCAGCAGGAAGGCTCCACACTCCAGACCGCAGTCGGACGGCCAACTCCTCCTCCTCCTCCTAGCCCCCCTGCTCCAGCAGGTCGCAGAGAATGGGGGTGAGAGAAGACTCCAAACCTCCCTCCACCCGCTCATTGTAATGTTGATGCATGTGTGTTCTAAGGTGCATTTAAAACCCAGGAGGGCTTGGAGCTACCTGCCAGAGAGCAGCAGGTAAGCGCATGGTCCCTCCTGCTAGCCCTCAATGTCTACGTGTATTTAAAATTGAGAGGTGGGCAACGATGCCAGGGGTGGGGTGTACACCCTGATGGTACTTTGGACTCCGTGTATCGTGCCCACCCCCAAGATGTTGTATAATATTTTTACGAGTGCACAATGCTCTCTTGGCAGCATCTTGCTTCATCAAAGTTCAAGCACCCTATAGTTGATATTCTGGGTTAATGCCAAACTGACTCACTACTCTCTCTTAACACACACACACATACACACACATACACACTCGTACGCAGCCCTTAAGCTTTGATTGTTCAGTGCCCTTGCCAAATGTTTCACTGCAACAGGGAACTGACTCCAGCCATTCCTCATGTAAGCTGCACTCTTCTCTCACCTTTTCTCCACTGCTCTGGCTCAACACTCCCTATGCGCGCAATAAATAATCACAAAGTGATGCTCAATAATTAGTTGGCATTGGTGTGAGAGGGCTATCAAAATGAGGAAATGCCCATAGGAGTGAGGTGATACTGAGGGAGGGAGTGGAGAATAACGGTAGACTGAGAGGAGACAAAGATTAAGAGGTGATGGAAACACACAGGAACAACCAAACGAACCCAGTGACCTCTCTTTTCATCCAAGTGCTTTCCATTTCTGTTGTTCTTCTATTTTGGCAGCAGCAAGACATCTCCATCCTAGTCTGGCCTTGATCATCCGTTGAGCCTCACCTTGTGTACCAAACACTGGTCCAGACCAGAAGAACAGCGTGAGCCAGCCCCGCCCGACAGCTCATCCAGCCCTGCAGGAGGCAAAGCATGAAACCTCTGCTGCTCACATGAAGCAAGCGCTGGAAAACTTTTATAGCTCCATATTAAACCTCTCCCCTCAACTCTTTTTTCCACTTCTCTTATGAAGCAGTCACATTCTTTGTTCACGTGCCCCAGCTTTCCTGCCTTTATTGTAGCACTCTTACTGCCATCTCATTTTCCTCTCTATCTCTTTTCCTTTCTTTGATTTCTCTTTCTCCATCTTCACCCCTCACACCCACTTCACCACAATCTCCACCATTTCGCTGCCTCTCTGTCTCGCTGGCTTGCTATAACAGGATCATGGGCTTAGAGAGCAGTCAGCACTGAGATCCTGCACAATGCAAAGCAGATGTGTGACACACACAAACACACACACACACATTCACACACGTGGAAGAGCAGCCTAGAGGATTTTGGGCCAGAGGGTGGAGAGAGAAGTAAGCAGAAACAGCTCTGTTGCTAGGATATAGCAAAATAAAACAGACTCTGACGCTACAGTCTCCAGCTGAAACAGGCGGTTTGTTTCACATACGCTACTAACTGTCAAGAGGAGAAAACAATGTTTTAAAAGAGTCCTGGGGAAATGAACGGGTTGAGCCTGTAGACTTTTATAAAAGTTGTTGTGTCAGATGTCGCGTACAACCCCCAACTCCACAAAAATTGGGACGTAAATGAAAAGAGTGCAATGATTGGAGATTTCATAAACCTGTATTTTTTTTCACAACAGAACATTGTAAACAAATTTGTTGTTTAAATTGAATAAATATTCCATTTAAAGAAAATTTTGATGGCAGCAACACGTGGGCGCTTTTAGCAACATTCCGTAAACATCTGGGAACTGAGGAGACCCGTTGCCAGATTTTTGGGAGAGGAATGTGGTCCTGTTTTTGTCCGATAGGGGATTCTAGGTGCTCAACAGTCCTGGATCTGCTTTTGTACTTGTAAAGTCTGAACTGCAGGCAGGCTAGTTCTTCACCTGGACTTTTTTACTGCAAAGCTATACTGTTGTGATAGCTGAGGTACATGGTTTAGCATTGTGTTACTGAAACATGCAGTAACTATGTTGCCTGGATGGCAACATGAGCATCTTTTACGTCTTTGAGTATTGACGATGCATTTCCAATGTGCAAGGTGCTAATTCCATGTGCACGAATGTGCCCCTCTTTTCTGAGATGTGTTTCAACATCAAACAAACATTTTCCTTTCTTGCATTCTGTTTTTATTTGTATTTTACACAATGTCCCAACTTTTTGGAATTGTGGATGTGCCTTTCTGTCTGTGTCAAGTGAAAAAAACCTGCTTGCTTTTGCATTTTGTTGCTGTTTATATTTCACAGTCACACTTAAGAATCTGGGAGAGTATTTAAGTGTGTTGTGTTTAACAGATTCCTCTGTTTTGGTGGATCAGGTAAAGGCCTGCTGCTTCATGGAGAGCATGGTAGAGCAGTGTGTGAGATGCAGGGTGGCAGATGTTCATTGTTGTGTGTCATTCTTTCATAGGTTTTCTATCATCCACCTCTATATTTATCTTTCTTTTCCTGTTATTTTCATTTTTTACACCTTGCTCCAAAGTCTGCAACAGGAGGAGGTATACAACACAAGAGAGGTGTTTATCCCCAGTGAGGGGATATGTATGGGCAGAGTAAGAAGCCACTTATTTAAACCTAGTCCACTCCTTCACACAGAAGTCTTCAGTTAGTGACAGCAGCTACACACCAGGGTATGGATCTCATTCCTGCAGATTTATACACAAGATGTCCTCTGGTGGTGTTTCATTATGCATTACATCAGTGATTTGAGGCTGTTACCCCCAAAGTTTGATAATCGTAAGACAGGGGCAGCATTTTACAAAACACTGGTATGTGACTTCCAGGGATGAGATGCATTGCACGCATGGTATTCCTTTTAGATGTTTGTTTTTTGTTTTTGACCTAACCTTCCTCAAACACAAAGACTGCAGGAATGCTATTTCCCTGTTCTTCAGAACAGGTGCTATCTTCTGAGAAATCTGATGGTGTAAGTACTGTGTTTCTCTTTCTCTCTCTTACAAACACACACACACACACACACTGTGTGCACGTAACCCAGGACATTGCACTGACTTACATTCATTTCCTGGAGAGTCTAACCGTAACCATAACTACTCCTTGCTTAACCATTGCCTTTACAATAACTTTAAAAAAAGCTTAAAACCTTAAAATATACTGACCTAAGCTACGGGGACTTGCTTTTTCTTGTCGTCATAAGAAACAAATGCAGCCAAATAGTGAATGTGTAAACAGAAGTGCGTCCCCACAACACTGAAACAACCTGGTCCAAACACACACACGCGCATGCTTGCACACCCACACACACACTCGCACATACACATGTGCACAAAGCCATGGGGAATTCCTGGGACTAATGTTTAACAGGGAGAAACTGGACTGCACCATCAATTTTACCTTTTTTTCCTGCAGACTCTGCGGTTTACTCTAGATAGCCCGGCCAAGCCTCAGAGATAAGATGACTCTCAGCCTGCTTGTGGGAAAGATGAAAGCATTCTCTTTAAAGCTGACTTCTCTTTTTGCTAACCACTACCCCCCACTCTAAGTGTAGCGTGTGTGAATGTGTGTGAAAGAGCAACACTATGTGAGTGACCTGTAAGCCTTGAGAACATGGAGATAAGTCATGATTTTGCATCTTTAAATTTAGATACATGTTAATGTGAGTAAATTTAAGATAATGCATGCATTTGCAGTCACCATGCACAGTGCTTGGATGTTATTATTACCCATCAAGGAATACAATCAGGGAGACATTTAAATGATCCCAGAATACTAATTCATTCTGAAGTGTAATTCCTGTTTCCAGACCAAACTTTGCAGGTGACTGGATGGGACAAATGGGAAGATATCTGGAAATTTAACATCTTCTCATCATTTCTTCCTAGATGCTATCTGAATGTATTTGCTAGCAAAAATGTGAAACAGCATAACTTGGTGCAAATGTATCAAAAAAAGACTACTTTTGTGATTGCTGCACTGAAATTAGTTTGTAACTATTTTCTTAATCTTTAGGTACGTATAATCAGTACATTATGTTTGTTTGTATTATAACTGTTATTTCTCTTCCCCTCTTGGCCAGGTCATTCTCGAAAATTATATTTTTATTTTCAGTGAGGCTTTTAAATTAATGAAGTATACAATAACATAAAATAAAATAGTTGAATAAAGCACAATGACCATACACATACGCTGCAGCGTCATCAAGTTATTGAGGATACTGAGGAAGCCTAACTCACAAAAGAATGGCGAGTTCCAAAATACGTGCAGCTTCTTAACCTGATGTTTTAAAAGCAAATGCATTTTCTGAATTGGTGAGCATTACTCACTTCACCTATA
This sequence comes from Diplotaxodon limnothrissa, assembly GCF_057381915.1. Lineage (NCBI taxonomy): Eukaryota > Metazoa > Chordata > Actinopteri > Cichliformes > Cichlidae > Diplotaxodon > Diplotaxodon limnothrissa. The sequence goes on from NC_140617.1 coordinate 6,997,889, forward strand.
GCAGCTAGGGAGTTCTTTGCAGTATCATACATGTCAGATGTTCTCTACTTTTTTAATGGGTGGCAAATCAACACCCATTAAAAGATCTTTCCATATTTGTGCCGTTTTGGAGATTAAATACATAAACTGTCATATATGATGAAAACCTGTGTACTTAACCGCATGAAGTAAGACATTTTCAATTTGACTTGGCGACAGCTTTGGATTTTTACAGCTGGATATCATCATGTTTTCCATTTTTGCTCCTATAGTGGCTTTTGCCAGTAACTTCTACAGGTAAGTAATTTCTATTTGCTAAATTTCTGATTCCCACAGTCTTTAAAACACATTATGTCACAGTTTAACACAACATGCATTTAACTCTCATGAATTGTGTGTCATGAATTTGTCTTTCTTTTTTCTTTTTTCTTCTTTTTTTTTTTTTTTATCTCAGTGTGAGTTTATACACATATTTATGACCAACAAGGATAAGCAGAAGGAAAAATAGTGGTTAATCTGTGACTTGTCCAAGCAACCAGCCATCACACACATACTCTGCGCATATGCACATGCACACACTCGTGTACACCCATGCACAAACAGACCTACAATGATGAACCCACTGAGTAACTGTAGATTACAGAGCTGTCAAACTGGCTGCTGAAAGGAGGCAATCAGAGGAGAGGAGGTCTTGCTAATGGGCTGCCTGACCCTGGGCACACACTAACCACACCTACATACAGGCAGAAACGGAATTTCTCAATTACCTTCTTGCCCCAAACAAAGGCAGAGCACTGTTAAAATTAGAAGCCTAGAGGACTACACATACACACACACACACACACACACACACACACTTAAACCTAGAGTTCAGGATATGCAGAGACATGCACCACACTAAGCCCTGACTAACAGGTATGAAAAAGACTCCACAAAAAAAACCTCACTGCAATACTTCACTGTTTCCCAGGATCTCCCAGTTACTAATAAACACTATGTGTGTTTTGTGTGTGTATTTGAGTGGTTCCTAAGACTATATATATATTCTGTGTGCATGTGTGTGTGTGTGTGTGTGTGTGTGTGTGTGTGTGTGTGTGTGTGTGTGTGTGTGTGTGTGTGTGTGTGTGCGCGCAAGTGGGCGTGTTCCATTTTAGAAACACAGAGGATTCATTGTGATATGTCTATGTCCCTGAAGGCGCTGGAATCTGGCGCATTGTCTTTATCGGAAACTCAAACTATTCGCAACTCTTGACTTGTTTTGATCCTTTCAGAAGATTCCATTTCCTGCGGTCGTTTGGGGAGCGACTGCAGAAAAGCCTCTGGAAGGAAAAGTCTCATTATGGCTTCTGTGTGAGTTGGAAGACTTTACTTGAAGGTCAGTGCCAGCCAGGCCGCTGTAGTTTCCCTCCATGTGAGAAATGAAAAAATGACTGTTAGATTAATAAGCACTGGGAGTTCTTTTCATTGGGAGGTGGTGGACGGGCAAATGTAATCATTTCAAAGGGATACACCTGCTAATAAAATGTGATCATTGTGATGGTTTGTGCAGTTTTTAATACATTAATTAATTTGAAATGTCAGCACGCTGTAGTGTTAATAAAGTCTAAATCAACTATTCTGGAGTTTTCCTGAGTCTTCATGTGCGCTCCTTTTCCACTTCTTTTAATCCCAGGCCTCGCCCTGCTCGTCGGACAAACTTCAGTTTTCTCCAGAATAAGGAGATGGGCCCTCACATCACCTTAGGTTAAGACTTAAAGCCTCAACTTGTTTCTTTCTACTGTTTTCTACAGTTTGCTTTTGCGCCCATACAACACATGTGTCTGTTTGTCAGTTAGTAAGGATACATGTGTGATTTTGAATGTGAGGTAATGTCTAAAGGAGCCACTGTGCCTGCTGCCAGAGTGCCACTGCTCCAGAAATACAACAAGTATGACATCAACTGATGCAAATTTCATACACCAAGTGAATCAAGGAACTGGAGCATAGTAAGTAAAACAGTACATGTGGGGGTTAGGGTTAGGGGAAGCCTGAAGCTTCTGTATGCTGCCAGAAGTATGTCACCACATGTCTTGTGCACATATTTTTGTTCAATTTTGGTGCATAGCTTCTATTTTAGTAATATTGAAAGCTAGGCTGTAGACTGTATCACATCATTTACTGCCAAGATAGTATTTGGCATTTTCTTGAAATGTTATCTAGTTTATGGTTGTGGGGGAACTGGTAAATGGTAAATGCACTGGTTCTTATAAAGCATTTCTCTACTTTACCTGAGCACTCAAAGCTCGTTATACAGCTTGCCTCATTCACCCATGTTTTGCTCCACCTCCTGAGCTACAACCACCTCTATCTTCGCTTGAAGATGGGAGCGGCTGTAGCTTAGCTTCACTGGCAGTGAGTGCGAGATGGGGTACATGCTGGACAGTTTGAGAATCCATTCTAGGCCTAAAGTAGAGAGACAAAAAGTAATGATTCCCAGTCACATCCACAATTATTGCCAATTTAAAATCACCAACCAGTCTAACAATGCAGGTCTTTGCACTGAGGAAAGAAGCCAGAGTACCCAGAGAGGACCAATAAAAATGAAAGGCCTCAGTCTGCCAGCAGCTTTGAAGCCTCTGATGCTAACCACTGCACCACCCTGTCACCAAGCTTTGATAAAAACGGTTAATATTCCACAATAGTAATGTAAGTGCACCTCTTATGCTCAATCCCAGCTGCATTTGTTTAGTCTCTGACTATACTAGAGTAGCTATGCATGAGACACAGTTGAAAATGATCATAATTACACTTGGTGTAGCTAGAGATCTCATTTTCTGTGCGAAACAAGCCATTTTAGCCCACCTACCACACTCTCTTTTGATTGGTTGCCTCTTGCAAACAGAAGGTTTGAGAATCAGGTGTGTGGGGGTGCTGTGCCAACAGTCACAATTGTTGCACGTGTATTGTGTCTGCACACACAGACACACATGCTGTCTGTTTGGGGTGAACATGTTCAATGAAGGGGATTTTCTGAGCCAGCTCTCTGACAGATTTCTTCTTCTTTTTTTTTTTGTTTCGCTATGAAAAATGTTCTTTATACATACATGTACACAGATGTATGTATGCAGATGAATGCTGGGTTTGTGTCAGGAAGAAAGAGCAAGAGTGAGAGACAGAAAGAACGAGGGAGAGGTTATTTGTGCATGACAGAGGCTAGGCTGTATCTGTAGCGTGTGACACACAGTGCTCTCTCTACAGCAGCTAGGCCACAGTTTAGGGACCTGTGCCAAGGGACAGAATAGCCTGTCTGTTTCATGCCTCTTACTGAATGCTGATTGACAGCTGGGCTTCTTTGTGTGCGTGTGTGTCTATGTGTCCCACTTATGTTACTCCACGCGTACGTGTGTATCAAACTGACAGGCTGGGAGAAACACGCCACACATCGCAGGAAGGCAAATGTAAGGAAGTTTGGTTTTCCACAGAGAAATGACACCCTTTCGTCAAATTGTCAACTATTCAGCGGTGTATTCATCTACTCATTTTCTTCACAATATCACACATATGTAACTACACTCATGTACACAAGCCTGTAGTTCACACGCATGTTCACATACCAGTCAGCCTCTAATTTAAATAAACAATTTCTCCCCAGAACACGCTGCACTTTGTTTACTCAGTATCATATTACACAGATGAACACGCATGCACACACATGCACAGTCACTCATCCGGATCTAAGTTGCCGCTTCTCTTGAGTGTCACGTTTTGAAGAGCAGAAAGGGACGCTTCACCTCTGACCTCACCGCGGTCCTTCGAGGTTGTGAAGACTGCAGACGCGTAACACGTACATCTGAGATTCCAGAATTCTGAAAGAGGAAGACCAGAGATCGATGAAGCAAGGGTTAGGGTGTGACTGGAGGTCAAACCATCTGCAGAGGAGATAAAGCACAGAGATGAAAAAATAAAAAATAAAAAAGCTGTTTGCGTACAGGAAAAAACTTATAGAGTTAAGGATGCCGCTGAAAAAAAGCAGAAGTTAAAAGTGGTGTGATAGGAACCTGTTTACCATATGATTTGTAATGCAGAAGAGTCTGTTAGAATATTTTGTCCTTTCTCAGGCTGAGTACATACTATAAGAAAGACTTTCAATCAATAAAAATGATTAAATTCTTATGCACTGGCTGACCCATAACTTGGGTTGTTAAGAACAACTCCAAAAGTGACTTCCATGTTAAAATGTCCGATTTAACAACCTTCAAAACATGTTCACTGCCTCGTACAAAACCAATTTTGGTGTCCCGTCATAACAAGTGTCCAATGTGTCATTGTGATATATGATAATTTGCTCACACATTCTCCCTCATTCCGCCATTAGGACGCAAAGTCCACCATGCAAGGCGATGGGATTAAACCAAAAGTCCTGTTGTTAGTGGATACCCACACTTCCAGTGGAGCACTGGCCACCAAGTGAAAGCTACAACTTAGCCGTGAATCCAAAACTATATCTTGTGTTCAGGGTGATTCAAATTTCAAGCCTTCCACAACATTCCTGTTGCTTCTTTTTACTGCTGTTCTCATGGGTATCATAAAAACTCACTAGCATTCAGTGGACAGTTTATCTTGATACAGATCTAGTTGTGTAAGAGGCATTGACTGAAAGTGAGTTTTCCTTTTAAGACAAGTTGGCATAAACAAACTAGGACATCCATTCAGCCATATGAAAGTGTCAAAATAAAAATACTGTATTTACAGAAGATGCATCACTTTAGATACTAGCTGAGTTTTGTTTTTTGCGCACTCAGTGACGCTGTTTGTGACGAGGCAAAGTGGTTAAAAACGATGAAAAGCAGAATATGAAGAATATATGCGTTTGCTGAGGGCGCTGTGTGGTTTCTGTGTTGTTCCTTAACTCGAGTGGTTGAAAAAGAGATGCGAGCAGAGAAAAGAAGTGAAGCAAGGAGACAGGAACTATAAACAACAGAAACTGGACACATCATCAAGAGTAACTGATAGTCCCCCCCCCACCCTCGAGCAGCCCCGCCTGTTCCCTGCAGTGAGCCCCCAGAAATTCACTGGAGGACTAAACAGGAATCCCCCACAGCCCCACGACAGACTGACTGACTCTGCATGGTCTACATCACACATACACACACACTGAATCACTCGTATTCACATACAGAGACACTCATATACACACATGAATTCACACACAGGCTTTTACAGACAGTCCAGAAATAGTCCCGTCAGGGGTATTACCATACACGCTATCTCCCCCAAACATCACCTCATCCTATAATATCACTCTGTAGGGCTGTATGTCTGTGCCACCTGGAGTCATTTATATTAAAAAAGTAAATCTTGCTCATATGTTTGCCACTTGGTCATATTCATTTCACATTTTTCACCCTACACTCTTTTTCCTCTGACTGATCTCACCTATTACTTTCTTTTTTGTTTGCCTTTTCTTCTGTTTTCATTTCTGTTTCACTTTCAGTCAGAAACACATACATTAACATGCAAAACTAATCTGTTGTGTGTGCTGTGCTTCCTGAAAGCATTGTTCATACTCTGTTTTCTGTTGTTTTTTAAAAATCGGTTTTCATTCTCCCAGCCCTCCCACATTTCACAATGACACTCAGTGATGCATAGATGTCAGATTGACAGAAAGTACAGATGATAGGAAAGGTCAGGAGTTCCTCAGCCTCTAGTTCCTGACATTGCAACACCTCCCACAGCAGCACCAGTGTGCTTTGGTGTGCCTCAGTGTTCAGTGAAGCATGTGCCTCACGTACCGGGGGGGCTTTCTTCCACCCTTTCCCCTCAGTATTTGCATGGGACTTACAATCAGGGTTTTCCCTCAAACAGAGAATACCACATAAAGTGAGACACAAGGGAATAGTATGTATATTACTGTATGTTGTGTGAATAATTGTATGTACGCTGTGCTGTGTTTGAAAATTAGAGCTCACTCGCAAACTCAGAAACTGGACAAACAAGTTTAAATTGCTAAAAGGTATGACATAACTGAGAGTCCTCATGGACACTGAAGCCTTTCGCGGAAACACTTAAAGGAATTTACTAGGAGCACATTTTCTGGTTTAGGAATCAAACCTTCAGCAGAAAACAGTTTACAGGAAGCTGCCCAACTGAAAACAGCTTATTTTCAGTTGGTTGCTGCTGTGTGCAATCATGTCAGCCTCAATCCCTATAACTGACAATGCAGCAAATCTTTTAAAGTGCCCTCAACTCAGTTTGAGATGAGCTATGAGCGAAAATAAATACAATAAAAAGAAGAAGAATAAAAAATACAAGTTTCCAATATGGTCTGTGAACTAGCTAAGCCTCACACATACAGATCTGTCTAGATTTATATATTTTATTAACTTGATTATCTTGTGTCACTTTTGCTCCTTTTGATTTACTGAAGTAAGTCATTTCATGCCTCCAATAAAGGGGTGAAGCGTCTTCATCAGCGACATTCAGATGATTCAGTGGTTTCGAGCAACAGAGGTACTCAAGCATTAAAGAGTTTTTCATAAGGTTGTGTCATGTCAGCAGCAATATTGGCTGCTGTGTTTAGCTGCTATTTGATGGTGCTAACAAGAGGGCAGATGGCATCATCGGCACATGGCCATGGGCTTTGAATTTAAAAGAATGAAAGCATGATTTGCTTTCTTTTCCTGTTTGTCTTAGGGAGTTTAAACCAGTATATGTAAGTTTGCATAATGCTAAGATTGGAAAGAGCAGGAGTGTCTGTTTATCCCAGTTTTTTTAATCTTATTGCTAACCTATAATTGCTAATAAGTAATAACATGCTTCATATTAACCTTTATGATATTTTCAGCTATCAGTAAGTTATGAATATTCTTATCAAAGTCTCAGCAAGATATTACAAAAGTTTAAATATTTATATTAAAACAAAGATTAAGCCACACAATTAAAGTTATTAAATATTCAACAAACTACAGTGAGAAGTCCAAAAACATTGATAGCAGTTATCAGAAGGTCATGATGTGAATGGCTGGATTCTGTTTTCCTCTGCTCAATAGGCTTGTCCTGGCCCACATGCTAACAACTTAAAAGAAATGAGTGGCGTTTCCACTTCAGGCTGACGTTCAGTTCTGCACGAGGCTGTGGGCAGATTTGCTTTGTCATGATGGCCGCCCAGGACACACGATCCTCCCCGCAGCACGCACCCTGCTGCTTTCTGTATCAGATCAGGCTTGCCGTCAAGTATGCCATCTATTTCTAGTTCGCCTACCATGACAGCTAGTTATAAACCAGGGTTATGTGATTTGGGCTGCCCGAGCTGAGGAGGTGGTGGAGGATGAGGAAGATAAGTGTGGGGTTTCCTGGGAAGCTCCCAGCCAGACCACCTGCTGCCATCAGTCTATCACCCTCCCACCACTTCCCTCACACTCTGCCATCATACTGTCACTGTACCTGCTTTTACCCCACTTCTGTGTCAGTGTGTTAGAGATGGCTCTTTGTGGCGAGCAGCAGCAGCTCACTGAATAATTCAAAGAGCGGGCACGAACAGAGGGCGAATTAAGTCCCTGTAGAGGAAAAGGCAAAGCGATGAAACAGCAGGAGGACAGGGGGGATTTTAGCCCATTAGAAATGTGGAAGGGAAATTTGATGGGAGGAAGAGGGTAGCTGGGGGTGCCACTGTTAAACCAGGGGGGCAGCTGCAGTCAAAAGTGAAAGAAGAAAGGGAGGTGAGAGAGAGGAGAAAGCTCGTGAGCAAATGAATGGGCACATGTCAGGTGACCGTGGGGAGATCCCTGACGAGAGCTGGTCACCTGACTGACTGGAAATGCAGCCTGCTGCTTGAGAGCAATTCCCAGAAGTCAAAACAAGTTGTTAACACAGACTACAGTTTTTAACAGCAGTGCTGTAAATGATCATGATGATCATGATCATTTTTTAAAATACAAAATATTTAAATATATAACATCAGAATAAAAAAAAAGTGTATTCTTCAGTCAACCATGGCAGTAGAAAAAAAGAAGATGATGGCCCACAGATGTCTATTATTGCTTAAGCGCTGACAGTTTCAGAGGTGCTGGAAGAGTGGAGTGTGACGGATCACAGTCTAAACTGGGGTAATTCTCTTTTTATTTCTTCTGCTGCTGCTGGACTTTTGGGCCAGCTGGCTCACACCCACTCAGTCACACTCAAGCGCACAATTTTACACAACAAAACAGCCAGAATGGCATTTACAGTTCAGCATGCTTATCGTTTAGAAAGTCAGGGGGATTTGATCAGTTGCCTTTCTCAGAATAACAGTACTCTAAATCTTAATTATACACTCTCTAAGTGGAAGTTCACTGCCAAACCTAAATATGTTCTTGATAATAAGATACCACATGTTGGTCCGTAAGCTGAGGCCACGGTGGTGAATGACTAACCAGTTAGTGGCTATATGTGGGTGTGATCAAGATTGTTTGATCAATCCAGTTTCTTTCATTTGTAAAATGTTTTGCGGTTGAAGATTGTTTTTCCCTTCTCACTCATGTTTTTCAGTTTTATATTTAAATTAGAAAATCACTATTGAACTGAATTGACAGAGCTGTTTTAGATCTATAAGTTTCTTAATCAATATAATGCTTATTGAAGTTCCATATTCATTAGATATGAGCAGATGTAATGCAAGCCATGAGAAATTTTAATTAATTGGGAATGAAGCAGGTAGCATTAAAAGTTTCAAAATAAACCCTTATAATGTTTTTTTTTTCTTTCAACACTTTATCTCAAAGAAGTCTCGATTTCAGCTTCTATAAAAAATAGCAAGGGTCCTGACATAAATGCTTTGAGTGAAAAGTAGTAAAAGGTTTTTCAAAATATAGATTTGATGGATAACTTAAAATGCAGTTGCCTTATCATGCCACACTTCATATGAAGGACAGTGCTGAGAAGTCATTAGTAATAGGGGTCTGAAAGAGGTTTAGAAGATAACTTCTGCTTTTTGGAAAGTAACATGCAACATATTCTGCCCCAAGTGTTGCTCACACCACAGTTGATCAGCATTTAAAGCGCTGTGCATTCTGGGTAACTAAATAAACACATTTCAACCATAGCCGCATAGTTCGTTGATGGACTTTATGGCCCGTCTCACTGCGTGCAGGCACTGAAAAACGCGCTCGCCATGAAAAGACGTTAAATACTTTCCATGCGCACATACTGGTTTATGTGCCCTGGAGGATGCCCTGGCACTAGTTTATACATCCCTGATGGGAATCTGCTTGCTTTAGTTCCGGGTGGTTTGCTGGTCGCTTTGCGTGCCAGTAGCGCCAGAAACAGGACGAGGCTGAATTTCTTTGTTTTTAAAAGGAAGTGCTGTAGCTGGTGTCTCTCATCTCCATCAGATGTCTGTAAAGGAAGGAGAATCGTGAAAAAAATAATCAGCGGTTCCAGGTAAATGTAGGAGAAATAAATATTCTTACAACTTTACTGAAATACACGTAACCAATCTGGTTTCACAGCGCCCACGCCTGTTTCAGAGCATCACTAAGAAACACAGTTCTGTTATGATCTAACGTAGGCCATCATCACGGCAATAATAATAATAATAAACAGCTCTGTTGTGGCAATAAATAATCAGACAGATAACTAGAGAGTTTTTCTGTTTTGCATTTGCTTTCCCTTGCCACTGCCCCCACCTTGATTCATCTCTCTCCATCTCTCTTCCTCTGTAGCATAATTGAAGCGAGTGAGCTTTTGCTCTCCTATGTAACCCAATGCTCGTCCCACAGCACTGAAGTGTCGTTTGGGCAGCAGCTTAAGTACTCTGTGTGCTTTGTGCTGTGCTCTAACCCTTACAGATCAGCAGAAACCCAGATTAGACAGATGAATAATTCACATGATTGCCTTAAATGCAGTTTGTAGTATAAGACGGTATTAAAAACTATTAGACTTCTGATTCTGTTTATTTCACTGTTGTCACTCGTGTAGCCTGTCTTGACCAACAAGATGGAGCAGATCAAAGCAAGTGGAACTGCAAAGTATCAATCTTTTGCTCTCTTTCTTCCTTTTAAGGGTGATCTCCTCAGAAGTATGCTTACTTGGAGGCTGAACAACATTTATACACAAGGCTGTGTGACGGGCAGAGGCGGGACCCAAATGCTGGACTGAGAAACACAAGCTGGTTTAATTAAAGTAAAATGAAACACAAAACAACATGAATAACGAAACTCACACCTTTGCCACACCAGTGACCACAGACTGCTAGGGAGGACTGTCCCATGAGAGAAATGCAGACAATATGTACACAAAGAGGATAACGAGCGAACAGGCCACAGGTGGAGCACAGCTGACACTAATCTGACTGAAGAGACAGGGGAAGCAAAACCGAACATAATACACAGTAAACAGAAGACTATCAAAATAAAACAGGAAGTCACACACACAATGAGACGCAGGCTAAGACGTGTGCTTCATACAGGAAATAGGTAGAAACAGATGAATAACCAAAGCCAGAAACTAGAAATAAACTCAGCAAACTCAACAAACTGAAAACGCTGGGTCAGAGATCCAGGACCATGAAAGACATTAATCATTTACTGGTAATTAGTTTGAAGTTTTTCAAAAACTGAAAGAAACGGCAGTAAATGCTCAGATATTCAGATCATCCAACCTTCTATCTGATCTATGCAGCATCTACTTCCTCTTCTTCTTCTTCCTTTTCTTTTGGCTGTTCCTGTCAAGAGACGCTACTGCGAGTCATCCGCCACCATCCCTTCCTCATCTTGCATCTTTTTTATCCTGTCACACCAACAATCCAAACATTCACACTCACTACATCCACAAACCTCTGTGGCCTTACAATGCAACCTGTCCTTTGTTTTTGCTGCCTCAGAACACACCTCTGTCATCACCCAGCAGTAGCACAGTTTCCACCAGCACCCTCCTTGTTGACATCATCGGTGGTGTTATCCCAGGCCAATTCAATATGAAAATCTACTTCTTGATGATCTGCATGTTTTATTTGGCAATGACTTTATGCCAAATGCACTTTGTGACACAACTATACTCATTTATCCTGGCTTGGAACCAGCACTAGGATTGTGGATGACTTTGACCTGTGTAATATTGTAATGTAAATTAAGATGAAGATGATGCCAACATCAGTTATTGATCAAGAATAAAGTATAATGCAGGTTGTGTTAAGCAAAGATAATGTTACATTTTAGTGCTGATACTCTCCAAACAGATAAGGATGATAAAACAATAATGTTTTTAATCTGTTTCTGCTTTGTGCAGATCTGTATCTGGGTGAGATTAAACTGATGATCTCATACTCTGGGTGATGCAGTGTTACCGCAGGTGAGTCATCAGGCGATGCTGTGGGCCTCTTACTGGAACTAAGATATGTTCAGATGATCTCCTCTGCAGCATTTAGTTGCTGTACGTACTGCTGCATCATCTCCCCGTCCTTCCTCCCTCTGCCTCCACCTCATCACACAGCACATCTCACATTCCTCCTTCATCCTCCACCCGCTACACTGTTATGACTTCACTGTCCTTCACTCTCATCTTCTTTCAGTCCCCACAATCCGTGGGTTGTTCTGTTTCTCCTCTTCTTCTCCAGCCTCACCGCAGTACCTTTTGTCTTCTTTCTAACCTCAAATCAAGGTACGCTAACACATAAAAATTACAATTCAGAAAGTATAAAATTCTGACAAATTAACTTTTGGAAAATTAGCTGTTGCACAATAAAGAATCCAACAAAAAAGAACAAATACAGGTGTAACCATATTCACAGTTAGAACAGCACAAACACTAAAATCAGAAAAGACCAGTGTTTGTAATTTAATGAGTCATTTTTATATTTTCTTGGACATATTAAACAAATAAGGCTTACATGTTAACTGGTGAACTTTAGAGATTATTTTACATTTTGGCATATCCAGATAAGCTATTTCCCTATATTTCCAGTCATTATGCTATCCTAATTGAACCAGCTGCTGGCAATGCCTTCATATTTACCAAGCAGAGATCACATTTCAGTAAGAAATAATTAGACACAAATGTCAAACAATTCCCACTGCACCAAAAGCCAATAAATAAATCAAAAACTTGTTGTTTTTTTTCCCTCAAAGCCTTACTTAAAGCCGACTCCTCTCTCATCAGTTCATTTCTCCTTTCTTTGTCCTTTGCCTCTTTTCATCTGGCTCTATGTCACCATGCCTTCTATTTGCATTTCTACTGCTGCTTGTATTTTATGCCCTCCATCACAGAGCAGTAAACACAAGAGCCGCAGAGACGGCTGGTTTGTTTTTTTAATTAGGTAAATGGGCCTAGGTCTGTGGGACCAGACAGAGAAATCACTCTTTGGACTCCAGATCTGTCATAACGATTTCTTAAATTAATGAGCTTCAACTCAATGTTATTAAAATCTTGCTGTGTAGTGGATTATGCATACAAACCCACTGCTTTATTGCTTTTCTTTCTTAACCTCCTACAAGGTGAATGCTCCACTTTCCAAGGACCAAATATTGTTGATGCCAAAAGGGGGAATTCACCCACACAGTGGGTGACCTCAAACCTCAGCCTTATGCCTGATCCTGACAGGCTGCAGTCTCACTCTCCCACACCCACACCTGGCTGAGTTCAGCTGGTGCAGAGGTGGCACTGCCCATCTTTCCAGGGAGGATCCTTTCAGACACAACAACAAACATGCACTCAGACAGAGCGGTATTATCTGTTGTTATCATTGGAGATAATTATGTTGGATAATTATATCTATTAGGTACACTGTGTCTTTTTAGCCACTCCAATGTCAATATTTTTTCAATTTAAGTCTTGAGTGTTCGGGAGCCCCATGGGAAAATACTGTGAGGTGGTTGTAGAAGGGGCTTGTCGGGACCTAAAAAATGAATGGGTTCTGTGCATTTTGTTTAATTTCTGGAGTAAAGCTCAAATAATAATAAGTTAAATGTTTTGTATGCGTGCAGCGATTTTTGAGGCATGTAATGACACATCTGATCAAACAAGACAAAGCCAAATTATAATTTCGTTTTTTTAAAAATCACTTAGAATAAAAAAAACTGAAAAAATGTGAAAATAGTTGCTATTAATCAATTCAGTTTACTCCACTAAAGCTATGATATTAATACATTTTATGTCAACCTGTTGGCTTAATAGAAAGTCAAGTCTACCTTTTAACTTATTATGCTCAACATACCTTGTTTTCTTGTCGTAGACAAGCATTTCTGACTTTTGAGTGACTGTTTCGCTCACAGAGGGCTTTTGTGTGCTGCAGGTGTTGAGGTATATGAGGCTGTGCTGAGGAGTGTTTTATTCCTATGGGCCCCCTGAGGCCCCAAGGCCTGTTCCAAGAGAAAGACCAGAAGCTGTTTCAACTTCCTCCACTGTTTTTTTGCATGGAACACCACTTCAAACACTGTACGTCAAAGCACGTAGCTGCACACACAACACATGAATACAGCATGTTTTTATTACACAAACTGCCCACAAAATTAAAGCTGTTTTTTCCGTGGGGTTTCTAAAATAAAGACATGACCAAGCATTATTTTAGCCTTGAACAACAATGTTTTTTTCTTTTCCCCTTTTGTAAAAAGACAGCTTAAAACTGAACTTTTTGTATGGTTCAGATTTTCTAAAGTGAAAAATTTGCAGTGACGTTTCAATGAAGGAGTGAACTGATATGATTTTGGCAGGTGAAATAATCAAGCAAGTGTTTGCTGATGTTATGCTGCTGAGCTTTCAATAAAAATCTATTTTGAGCTTCTCATATTGTTAAAATTTTTTTTTTTAAAGTAGAGTATGTGAATCTGTACTTCTAGCTCAGCTCTGTTATATACCATGTGTTATTTTTTTCAGTAGTGGAAGAAATGTTAAGATTGGTTGCCAGTTACACAAAGTTAATATCTTTAAAAATAAATAAAAAAAGCCCTTTAAACTACACACACACTGCACACAAGTAATACATATCCAGAATTGTACTTTATTATTTTTCAGACATGTTGCTAAATACATAAAGACGATTCCTTTAAAATATAACAATCATGTGTTTTGCATTTAAAATCTTCATAGCTACTGCTGTAAAAACTACAGTAAAACTGTATAACGATATGAACATTTGTTTAATATGGTTTCTTGTTTCCATTTTAGGAAATATTGCTGGATGCGATGTCGGATATAAATTGGATATCTGAGTTTTCCTAGACGGCACTTCTTACTTTCAAGATAAAACAACTTTAGAATGCAATTGTTAAAAGATAAAATCCCCACAGAGTAATTTGTGCTAAATATAATATAGAAAATCTGAGTCCAGAGATAACTGATGATATATGGTGATATACTTTACAGTGTTTAATATTAGACTGTAGCAGTAAACGGAGTCCAGTAAACTGGTACTGTAGAGCAGGAAAGCAGCAAGCTCCCAGAATGGATTTTGTTAGCGTCTCTAAAGCCCCTGGAGCCTCAACACTGACCTTTCCTGTTATGGAAATGTACTGCTGGCTGTTCTAGGCCCTCAGCCACACGCTGCCTGTTTGAATGGTCACACAGGCCCCCTTTTGCTGCCTGCCTCTTTCCTGAGGACTGCTTTTGCAGTTTGTGCTGCTCTGTGAGTGCAAGTTCATAGAGCATTGTTCAACATAATGGGCACAACTTGTTCCCTTTTTATTTTATTCTGTCTTTATTTTGGCACCCTTTTACTCTACGGCATGGCACAATTGAGTGGAATTTTACTTTGAACAACCCAATAAACAAAAGCCTGCTTCTATCTGTGTGTGTGTGTGTGTGTGTGTGTGTGTGTGTGTGTGTGTGTGTGTGTGTGTGTGTGTGTGTGTGTGTGTGTGTGTGTGTGTGTGTGTTGGATGCAGACCAGTTGATACGTGACTCAAAATAAAAAAAATTTAAAAAATCGTGATCGTAGACTGCTTACTGATCATCTTGCAGATCGCTTCAAGGCGCCTGCCTCCTTCCAGCCAGTCGCTGTGATTATTGGCTAAACTGGGGCAAATGAAGTGACATGTTTTCCTTTGCAATGAAAACATAGCTGTGCTAATACTTGCATACAGCCGAGAAGCAGCGCCATGCTCTGTCCGCCATTATCTGAACTTTCCATGTGTGATGTGATTACAAAGCAATTTGCTTCTTGACAATCTGACCCAAGAAAAACACCTTCTTTATTAAAACAAAACAAATTACCCAATTTAGCCCAAAAGACACAGAACTGAATGGTTTAGCAGCCTTCAATACATCACATGGGTGGATTATTATAAACAAATGGAGGCTTTAGCAGTAAATCAGAGAACACAGAACATGATCCATATCGTGATGTTGATTGTAGCGGTCCCCTAAAACTGAAGGTCTTAAAGAAACCGAGTTGAACAAAGCTATTTAAGCCAATGTTTCTAAGTGTCAGAATTTTAGTAAAGCATACACAAAATTTCCCACACTGTTTGGCATCTAGGTCCCCCATTTTAAAAAGGTACTTTTTATTTTATCCTGTGTAGCGTAGAATGAACTTCAATTTTCTGCAAAGCTAGCAGAAGCATGCAAAGGCTTTTTATATGATATTGGGGTTGTATGCATCATTTAAAAATGAAACAAATTGCACCTCAGGGAATTAAACAATGTTGGATTACATACAAAACAAGCTACCTTGTAAAATAAATGTTCTTTGATTGATGTGGCTTAAATTAGAGAGATCTGCAGCAGTGTTTCCAACACGTTCTGTATAAATGGGATTTTAATGACAATGCCTTTGGCTAGAGAGCTGTAACCACAAGAAAGCCTCCTCAAGCAACGGGGATTAAACACTGTGATATAAACAATGATCAGCCTTTCTGTGCTTGTAAAAATAGATTTACTAAACATCTTGCCAGCAGGAATTTGTGTTAACTTGGACTTGGACTTTTATCCTAGAAATGCCATGCAGCTTAGCTCTGCTTGTGCTTGTGACGTCTATCATTGTGAGACTGGGGGGGGTTCCCAGCAAGCCCTTAGAGAACGTTAATCGTCTTCCCAGGATTGGTGAGACATTAGAGCGCAATAGTGTAGATTAGTCAGCTGTAAGCCTAGATTGTTTCTGATTTGTCAGAGAACATAAGCACAGCTTGGTAATTGTGAGGCTTCTGGAATGTCCTTTCAGTTTTGATTCTATAGCTTTTGGATGTTGCACATACACAATGAGGAGTTTTTAAAGATTTGTTAGACTAGCAAACCTCAGCTGGAGGTGTGTTTCACTCAGAAATCAGTTTCAGTTCTGAGGTTCGGCAGAAATCTGTGGTACGCTGTGCATTTTTTATGGTTGCAATTTCCAGGACACACTTTTCCCCAGGTGTTTTCAGATGAGTCCTTTGTATGAGAAAACTCTATCAAGCGTGACGGTGGTCTTCTGTAGAAACTCAAGAACTCTCGGGGTTATCTCCCCTTTCCAACAGGGTTTCTCTGTATCGAACAGGGTTACCCCCCCTCCATCTATCTTTATCTCCTAAAGACGGTAAGCTCTGTAAAAGGAAGGAAGAGCAGTGGCTCCAGCCTGACATATATTTCCTGTTCCTCTCTGTTCTGAGATGGACTGTTTTCTCACTTCTATATGCAAAATCATTCTTCTTCTTTTGTATGCTTCAGAGGATATTTGCTTTCAGCTTTTTGGTGAGGTTTTTCTTCCGCTCGCTCTCTATTCCGCTAAACATAGATGTCCAGTTGGTCTTTGTGTCCGACTGTGTTGCTTTTTTTTTTTTTTCGTGAGTAGGATGCAAGACAATGATGACCAAAAGCAGGAGCTTAGACACGTGAAAACAAAACTAAAAATACAATTCTGAGCCAATATTTTTATACAAGTAGTTCCAAATGTTTTCTCATTACGCTGTGCTTCATAGTAAAGTCTAGACAGATTTTACTGTTAAAATAATGATTAGGGGTGGTTGCAAAAGCATCAGTCATGAAAACAGTTTGGGTTTTTTAAATTTTTAACTGGATTATTACAGTTGCCACATTTACCTTGATTGTGGTACATTTATTTTCAGTTTTCTTAACTAAGCTTCAGGCTTAGCTTAACGAGAAACCAGAAAGTACACTAAATACTACTTCAATATCCCCCCACTAACAACATAACCTCTGAATATAATTGAACCGTGCTGGAGTAGAGCACGTCCAAGTCACCAAGCGTCGGTTCAGATTCGCCGGTCATATCCTTCGGCTACCGGACCCGAGACCCGCCCGCGTTGCGGTCCTGTGGAACCTGAGAAATGGAAAGAGACAGCGAGGAAGACCCAAAATAATGTGGAGGAGTACGTTCCTCAAAGATTTACACTTGGTCGAACTGTCATGGGATGAAGCAGTAACCGCCGCGATGGACTGAGTTCGATGGCATTCTCTTGTCGTCCAATGCGCCGATCAGTGCGGGAGGACCTAAGTCTAAGTAAGTAATGGAATAAACCAGTAATTTATTGGAAAACGATTTAATTTTAGCAAGCTTTTTTTTCTATACACAACAAAGTGCTTGCTTACTTTTCCTGTCATGATTTTAAGTGACCTTTTTGCTTCACACAGCCTGAAATTAGGCCCTACAGCTATGCTACTACTTAGTGGTGCTCACAAGGCATAACTAAAGCTATGGTGCTAATGGCATTAGCTTTGCATGTAATTGTTTAAAGACAAAACTATTGGCTAAATTCAAACTTAAAGCTGATTCTGGTCCCAAAAAATATCACAAGAGTGATTTATGACCTTAAATAACTTTAATGTTTCAGTCTTGTGAGGCAAAAGTTAGCATGCAGCTAGCAGGACAAAAATTAAGACAATCATTTCTTTTTTATTTAACAGCCTACAGCAGCGTGGTTTTAAAGCTAAGACAAACTTTTGTCTCGCTGCTGTTAAATGCCAGAGTCAGCCGAATATAGCACACATCTGCTGCCAGCGGTCACGTCTTAATGTCCGTTAAGAATATCAGACGCATTGATGTTTGACACAATTGATTTATGAGTTGAATTTAGCAACGGCTCAGTATTATTTGAAAAATGACCCGTTGCGTTCTCTGGCAACAAGATACCCAGCTGACTTGGCTATACAAGGATTTTAAGCAAATGATACTTTGTTTTTCCAGTATTTATTACGACCACAGTGACAACTCCAGGCCAACGGTAAGCAGGAATCTGTCTTTCGAGGAGTTGGCCTACTTACACCAAGAACACAAAAGTCTAAATCTGTTCTTTCAGCACTTCTCGGCATCACAGCAAGACAGACAAGGTTTCAGCACTGGTGCCAGCCCTAATAACATCCATGCCTGTTTAACGACCTTGTGCACGTGCATGAGTTTGCGAGTGTCAGCACGGATGAGTTTGTGTACAAGAGAATGAGAGTGTTAGTGATTTTCTGTGAGCAGCGTGGTTGGCTGAAAAGAGAGATGAAGCAGATGCTATTTCTCAGTTAGGATAAACTCTGGACTGTGCCATGAGGCAGCAGGGACTAAGTGTGCATGTGTGTGTGCATGTGTAGTGTCAGACTAATTACAAATGTATTAGCTGTGCCCTTATACAGGAAAGATGGGAGTGGGATATAGTGTTCTCACACTGAAATGCTATATTAAACAAACACCATGCAGTGGGTGGTGAAGCAGTATGTGTGTGGAGAAATGGTGTCTATCTCTGTGTGAGGCCTTTACTGGCTTCACAAGCTGGAACACCACAGTCCTCTTGGTGTAAAAATAGACTTTTACATAGTTTTACTTTCTACTTGCTCTGTATAGACAGCCAAAAATATTCAGGCTCAATTATTGTTAAGGAGAACTGTTCTTCTTAAATGTACTGGTTGCATGAAAATGGACATGAGGATATAATTGCGAATATTATTACTGCAGGACGGTAAAACATTTAACAGTAATCACATTCCTCAGATAAGGTTACAAAGATTAACACAAAAACATAATACAAAGGCTGGAAGTTTGTTGCCCATTGGGTTTTTGAACAGTTTAGTGATGTGTGTCATGAACTGTGTCCCCCATCAGAGTATTTATAGCCTAAAGCCTCAGTCACATAGACCTAATGATTGGTCAGTGACCTCCTAACAACCTTCCCAACCAGTTGGGGTGTGGCTGCCTGGGGTTTCTGGTTGTTCCTGAATGAAAATGATCACAGAGAGGTTGTTGCACCAAAACCCTTGAGACATTGTTGGTGACTAGCAGAATGCTACGGTCGCCCATGGTGTGAATTTACTTGCGAGTACTCATTAGCTAACCACCAAATCTTGAAAAAGTGCAAAGCATCTCAGAAATTCAGTATATTTGCCTTCAAAGGAAAACATGTGCCTTACCACTGACACCAACACACTTCCAAATGTGGAATTTTTACTATGAAGGCAAATAGTTTCCAGTTTTTGTCCCAATGCTCTTAGTAGTTTTTGAGCTATGGGCAACCACAGCATCCTGCTGTTGTCCTAAGGAATCACAACCTGCAACCAAATTCACCTAGCAACAGCAAGCAATCTTTCACAACCATTCGCCAGCAAATTGAGGAAGCAGTCCTTGGCAACCTGTTATTATCAAGGGGTCACTGACCAGTCTTTAGACCTGCGTAAAGGGGTCTGTAGGAGTTGATTTCACAGCAACTTCCAACAACCTTTGTATAGACAAACACTGCATTTCGTACACTACAACCATAATTTCCTGTGAGTTAGTTATGTTCTGTGACGGCAGACTGCCTCCGACAAAGAAGGCTGCATACAGAAAGGTAGGCAATGCCCTTAAATTCATTGAAAGACTACGACAAGAAACATATATCACAATATCAAAATCTAGATTTTTTAAATGATTTTTTGGCTTCATATTCACTCATAGTTTGATGTGTCTCAGTGTTTAAGGTGTTTTCCCTTCCCCTTTCTTCCCTTGTTCCTTCTTCCTTCTCTCAGTTCTCATCTTTCCTCTTGTTTCCCTTAAGGTCACAGCTGAGCATGTGTGTGGCTCACTCCATCAGCTCCAAGCAGCTGGCCCAGATTGACCCCAGTGGTATGATCCAGCACCAACACACACACACTCAGTAAACAAGAAGGCATACACAGAGATGTCTGCATAAAACACACATGCACACACACACAAGCAGTTTATTATGTCTGTGCCACGTTGTGTTGTGTGAATCAGGCTCTATGCATCTGATAAACTTTCACTCCTCTTTTATGAAAATGAAGAACACATGGACACTAAATTACTGGGTAGAACAGTCTACTTAAAAGAAGCTAGAAATATATAATTAAACATACTTGCATCATCCTGTCATTTTAAAATCCCAATAATGTGTTTTTAGAAGCTATTTAAGAAGCTCGTGGAGAAGACTGGACTGCTAGACTTTCACATCCTAGGTCAAGTGGCTGAACAAGACGTTAAACTGTCTTTCACTGTGTAGCAACCCCCACCCATGCACATTAATTGATTCATTAAGAGTCTTTAGCTCCACTCTTTCTGCTACAAATTGAGTGATTTTTGAAAAAGTCAAAAATGAGCATGCAGCTACTAGAGTAGTAAACATATGATTCATATCTCTATACAAGAGGCTGTTCGCAAATGTCAACCTTTGCATGCATGCACATGGCTTTATAGTGGAAACGTTTGATGATCTATCTATCTATCTATCTATCTATCTATCTATCTATCTATATATATATATATATATATATATATATATATATACATTGGAATTTGCACAATTTGGTCATTTAATGGGGTTCTGATTAAATTTTATTGTCTGCCTTTGAAAATGTTGATTAAAAATGAACACTAAATCAAAGTCGACATAATTGACCCAAATCATTTTGCTCTGTTGAGTCTCACTATTGAATGAGCATACAGTTGTTTTCTGGGACTGGAACCAGCAGAGCATCTTTACTATACTCTTGCCCAGAGAAACAATGGATTGGCTGATTCTTAACATTGGGGTGTTTATGCTGCTCCGTGGGTATCCGTGTCCATGTGTGTTAATATGTGTAGGGCTCCTCGCAGATGTAGGACTGGCCGTTTGCCAGCCATAGGGATCTTTGGGAGTAGGCCTAGGCATGATGTCATTGCCAGTCAGGCCAGGGAGCTGCAGTAATCTGTGACATGATGCCTTTCAAGGAAAAAGCCAAGCAGCTTGTGTTTTAACATTACTACTCAATAGTGTGTGACTATGCACATTTGTATGGTGGTGGAATAGTTTTTTTTTTCTTCAGCTTTCTTTGGATCAGTCACACGCCTTTATGGTCTCCTCTGTCCGATCATGGAATGATGACCCTCAGATATTGTTTTGGGGTATATATTTCTTAAGTGTGAGAGCATTTGTGTGTTACTCTTGGTAAAGAAAGGCAAGACTTTCTTGCTGTTTTTCCTCATCTATTTCAGGTTTGTGACTATGAAGAAGAACAAGCAGATATCTAATGGGATGGCAGTGAAGCAGTGACAGTCAGACAGTCTAATCCAATTGGTCATTTTATTGAATGGAAACAACAAAATTTACCATGACGCTTTTTGCTTTTACTTGTTCACTTACAGGCTGGTGTTTCTTTGCGATGTATGGAGGCTGTCTGATGCTTTTCCATGTCATATTTATTTATGCTTGGAAACTGACGAGAGAGGTGAAGGGTGAGGTTTAGAAAGAGGAATCATTGAAGTGTTTGCCAGTGTTTATGTTTGTGTCTGGGTTTCCCTCTCTCTCCTTTCCATCACACCCATAACAGCAAGCCACTTCATTCTCGTCACTACACTCTCTCGCTCGCTCGCTCACCTTCTTTTCCCTTTCACCCTACCTGTCTCACCCTCTCCAACTCTGAAAGTACAATTCAAGTCAGCCCAACTTTCCCTTCACCCTGCTGTCTCTCTATACACCTGCCAAACCTTTACTCTCCTGCCTGTGTTTGTACTCCAGTCTGGGTTTTGGCGTGGTCCGTCTGGACGCAGAGGAAGAGGAAAACCTATCAGGTGGGGCGCAGATGGGAGGAGCTTTTGAGCTGCATAGAAAGAACGCCTGTGGTACTGGTTTCAGGATTTTCCATTGGAACCCAGACGTCTGTGCAAGCTTTATCTGGAGGAAGTTTGCTTCAAATGCACATGCTGTGCAATAACACAGACTGCTTTTGAGAGAAGAAGATGTGTGCTTGTTTGCGAACTCTTTCTTTCTTTCTTTTCTTGTCAGTGCATGCTTTCGTGAATGTGACCAAATTCAATCAGCACTTCAGGTTTCACATGTCACCAGAGTGCTCTGTTTTCAGAAGCTAGGTTTCAAATGACAACCCAGTCCCGTGTCTGCATCTCTTTCCAACCAAACACATTAACACTCACACTACTGCTGCAACAAGGCCTCTGACCTATGAAGTATGACATTAATCCCGCAGTCTTTAACTTATTTTACCCCATTTTAGCACTTCAGAGGTACCACCACATCAGACATACAAAACCCCTAACCTGACTGTTACCACTCAACATGATGTAAGACATGATATAACACCTCCACCCAACTCTGGATTTTTGAGCGGACCATAAGCATTAAATGCTGAAAAGTATAGTGCAATATAGTAAAATATGTGGTAATGCCTTTTAACCTTAGAGGATCTTTGTCATTCACACAACATGGGCATGAAAGCTACCATGCAACTGCCATGCAGAGTAATTTCAGAATTCAGTGTTTTTATAATTGGACCACCAACCATGTGCAAAAGCCACCCAACACCTACTACATAGGATGCATGCCTACATAAAACACACAGGAATATGTGTAATATGAAGATAACTGAAATATTCTTAAACCAGCATCCATTTTTCTCCAGCATCAACGTGTTTTGAGTTACCACACGCCAACCGCATCTGCGTGTGTTATTTCCAAATTAGGCTACTTGCTTCTGCTCTATTCAAGTAAATGTCACAAGTTTGTGCCCACACATACAGTAACGGAGGACTGCTGTTTTCCCAGAAGACAAACAGTCAAAATGGCCGGTCATTTAACACAGGGCCACCAAGCTTGTCAGCTGAACTAACTTTTACTGGAAGTAAAAGTTTGTATTTTCAGTATGACTCCTTCTTGTGAAACTGCAAACTGAGCTCACTTTGTTTATGCAGTGTTTGTTTTTATCCTTTTCCAGGTGAAATTGATCTCTCTTGATGTTTATGAAGTTGCATCACATAATTTCCCTTTTTGCATTTTTAAATATCAGGAACGTATCAACACACTGATATAGACAGTCATCAAGTTAAGGCTTCTCAGGACATTTGTGACTGCTGGTTTACTTGAAATTAAGGGAAAGTTTCCACGACACCTAGCTGTTTCTCAGCTGGGATTTTTTGGTGTAATTTACAAATGAGAAAAGTGTAAACATGTGAAGAAACCTTTGACCTTTCTGTCCACCTCTGCACCATCTGCAGAGCACTGAATCTCTACAGCGCAACTTCAACTACTGAGGTTTAATTTATGCGTACATCTGTATCCTTTAACTCACCACACCTCTTCTGAGCAGCCTGAGAGGGATTCCCAGCTAGTTTATGGTTAGTTTTAAACCCCCCTGCATCGCTCTCACCTCCCACCTCCTTTGTGGTTTTTCTTGCCTACACTGTGGTGAGCGTGTCACTGTTTGTGAGTCAGTTAAATGCAAAGGTGGAGAAATGCTGTGGTTACCTGATCTTTATGGAATCCATAAGGAGACCCCCATCTCGTCTACTCATAACCGCACAAGGACACAAATACAACAAATACAAAATCTGCACTTAAACTCTCGGTTATGCAAAAATGAAACTAAGTTAAGTGACAGGTTGGATTGTTTTTGCAACTATGAGATAATTAGTTTTTCCTAAAGCTTGACATTGTGTAAATATTACATATCTATGGTGAAAAATTATATTAACTTTATACATCATGGCAACCTGTGATTGTTAGGGAAAATCGTAAAGCGGGTAATGCAACAAAAACTTCCTCATGTTTGCTTTGGTCTCTA
This sequence comes from Diplotaxodon limnothrissa, assembly GCF_057381915.1. NCBI lineage: Eukaryota > Metazoa > Chordata > Actinopteri > Cichliformes > Cichlidae > Diplotaxodon > Diplotaxodon limnothrissa. The sequence goes on from NC_140617.1 coordinate 7,021,772, forward strand.
GCAGATTGCTGCAGTTGCCCATAATTTGCATGGAAGATGAAAACTGTAAACTGAGAAAGTTTGTCTTCAAAGTAAATTTTGCCCCTCACAGCTGCAACTAACACCTTTGAAAAGTTGTCACTTTTTCTTTCAAGACAAATGTTCTCTGTTTCTGGTTTGCATCACACATTTTCACTTGGTGTTTACAGACAAATCAGTAACTTCTATGCAAACTATAGGCAAGCGTGGCAACCAAAGCAATCCCAAGGAGGTTTTTGGTGCAGCACCGTATACCTTTTGTGACCAGTTTCCAGGAAATTCCAGCAACCATTTGCCAACTGGTCACAGAATACATATTTTTCCAAGTAATGGATGGTTTCTGGGGATCACTAAACACCAGGCCTGCGTGAACAAGGCTTTAGCAATTGATTTTAGAGTGAGTCTGACAACAAGTGGTTAGGAAATTATTTATATTTTTTAATACCAACTGTAAAGCTGGTTTTGCCACCTAAGGTAGCATGTTAGCAGACTTGTTTTTACCCATGAGCACTAAACACAAAGAGTCTGTTTTTTGTTTTGCAGGAATTTACCCAGATCTCACCAAATTGCAGTGAACCAGAATTGCACTTTAGATGCTCTGTAACTGGGTGTAACAGTAAATCAGAGGACTCATTTTCTTCGTTTTTTCAGAATTGACCTGCTGCTGACAGATGAGTTTTTGATGAGAGAAAATTTACCATAATCCGTCAACCTTTTACGATACCGCATTTTATTTAAATGTCACTTTGTGGTGCACAGGGGATCCCAAGAAGACACAAACCCAGCAGAAGATCACAAATGTAAGCAGAGCGCTGACATGGACCCCACGCTGTGTGTGGGCAGAGTGATGCTCGTCAGTGTCTCAGCTGTGGGGGAAACTTGTGAGGGAAAAGGAAAGCCCTCATTGCACAAATTTCATGTGTCTGTGTGCATGAGTGAGCACTGACGGTTGACAGACAGAGTTGAGGTTGAGAAGACGGTGGTCTTTATCACACCCACGCATCCTCTTTTTCAAACCTGAAGCTGCTTTACTTGATTTCGCCAACTTCCACTCATTCTTAATCTGCCTCACTACATTTCACACACTTTGTTCTGAACCACACTTAGAAACGGATTAAGTTTCAGAGAGGCATTACATCTCCATCCATCAAACATGATCCTTCAAGTGATAGATGCCATTTATCATGTGGTTTAAGATGAAGTATGTTAAAATTACAGGGTTACTTCTTTTCTTTTTTTTCTGCTGCTGCTGCTGCTTGTTTGTTTTTCATATATGCTGATTACCAGTTGCCATCCAGCAACATTTGCAGATGCAGCAATAAGGAAATGAACCACTCCCACTAGCACTGAAGCCAGTTTTCTTTCCAACATATTTCTGTTAATTAAAAGTGCAGTTTCACTATTTTGTGAGGACCTTAATCTTACTGGAAGTCCCAGCTTTGTATGACTGGTCATGGGTTCAACTCACAGCAAAAGAGGATGCACGACCATTTAGCATAAAGGTGATATAGTGCTGAACTTTAGCTAGCAGAGGATATGGGGACTTAGCATAAAGCTGCGAAGGCGCTGTTGTTCTCAGCAAGTGGCTGTCCTGGTCGATAATTAGGTCAGCACAGCCCTCCTGGGAGAGGAGGGCAGAGGGGACACTGTAGAAATCCCTTAGCCCCATCACAGCCAGATGAAAAGAAAACAGTCCCAGTACAGGTTCCACATGTCGAGGCAAAGGGTAAAAATGTGTTTTAGATTTTCCTCCTTCCCTCTCCTCTCTGCTCTTGTTTGATTCTGAGCTGCAAGGGGATAACCTCCTAAGAGCTCCTATAACACCTTGCTATCTTGGCCTTTAGGTTTTTTCCTACAATATATGAGTTTGTGTGCATACTGTGATGTGGTCTAGCATATCTATTTCTTCCTTCCTCTGGGTTTTAGCTAATCCATATCTCTAGGCTTCCTTCCCAGAACAGTGAGACCTTTTTAAAGAAAACAGAGCTGAGCAGCACCTTGGAAATCCCACCACCTTTCTCATTAAAGATGAGGATGAAGACGAAGTTGATTTTCCTGATTCAATTTAAGCCCATGAAACTGGACCTTAGCCACAGCACTTCAAGAAAGGGATGAAAGAGAGACAGCTGGAGAGAGAGGAGGGGTGCTTAAGTGAGCCATGATGGCTCTGTTAAATTACTTTTCTTCAGTCCTGATTTCAGGATATACAGGTTACTGTGTGGGGAGCATGTTTTTAACATCTGTGCATGTGGTAAGCCAGTGGGTCAGTCACGGCTTTAGTGTGACGCAGTCAATAAAAACACTGAAAAAATATTTTTGTCCTTTTAATATACTGTTTGGTACATACTGAAATTTTGGCAATCTGATTAGTAAATCTGCAAAACACAGAAAAAGAAAGCTAGGCGATAATCGCAGTTATATGCTTTATGCTAACTGCGACTCTAATGCAGCTAAACTGTCTTTCATTTGAATGCGGGACAGTTTAGCTGCATTCAAATGTCAGTTTGACTTTAAGTTGACAAGTCAAGAGGTAATGTGAAGAGGATTAAATTTAGAGATAAAGACAGACACATTCGCGTGTGTGGCTGTACCCTGCACGTGCACATCCAAGCACGTGCATGTGGTTGAGAACGACATAATGACCCACCAGCAAAACTGCACGCCACGCAAATGACAGACCTACACAGATAAAGACTGTTCTTATGTTCATGTAATTCAAACAATAATCTACTGTGGGCTCACTGATATCCTGCCAAGCTGGGTATCTTCTCTGTAATCACAGTTGTCACGTTTGGACAGAAGAAGAGAGCAAAGATTCCTGTTCTCTACCAGGCTCCTGCTTTCTTTAAATCTTGTATTAATGCCCTTATAACAAGAATACTTAGTCTGTAGATCTGTGACACTTGGGTTAAATATATAAAATTGTCACGTATCTAAACATATACATATAATGTGGGATTCAGCTGGCCCCAACTTCATCCTGGCTACATTCAGAAGGCTAGAAGAATAATTTTGGGAAAGTGCAGAGTTTTACAGATTTCAGGTGGATAGTTAAAATCCTCCTCTAACATATGTGAGTGTCCACTCTACGGTACATTTGTCTCTGTCAGCAGGCCTTCAGCAACAGTGAGGATCAAACCCATAAAGTAACAATCCAGGAAACCAAGCTTGCTCAAACTGACCAAAGTCTACAGTGTCTACTGGCAGAGGAAATCAGTAAAAATGTTTTTCTAGGGAGATATTTTTGTCCCGCTTTGGAAAAACGACAGTTGAAAAAGGGAGAAAATGAATCATGGGCAATAGAGAATTATGCAAAGGTGGAGTTTAAAAAAAGACTGTTTCTCCTTAAAACATTAGTAGTACAGATGAGTGTTCAAAATACCCACTGGGCAGTTATGCCTCCTGTTTTTTTCTGGACCAGGCGCTACTATCTGGTTTTTATGAATCACATGTGGCATCTGCTTACTGAAATAGGCTCTTACTTACCGAACTAAAAAGGGATATGGCTACTGTATTCTCAATAAGATTAACAGTGAACATTAATATGAGTCAAAATAAAGTTTAATTGAACAGAAAATGACAATTAAATCTTGCTTAACCTAATCTTTGTTGTTACATTATCTTAAACTTAAGAGCCAATTAAACCAATGGCTGACTGTAGTTCCCCTCGGAATATGGTTTTCTATCTAGACCGAAAGTGTGTTTTCACAACGTTAATCTGAGACTTTTTGGTCTCATCTCATACCACCAGCTGTGTTTTTGTTGTCTTTCCCTAAGTTTCTGTCTTTCTCTTCATATCAGAACAACTGTTGACAGGGTCTTTCAAACATTTTGAAGATTGCTTTTTCTTTAGACTCTTTCACTATTGTTCACTCTGAGTTGAACTGTCAAAGTCTTTATGTCCACACAATGCATGTGTAGACTATATTTAAGCCTTCAAATGCTATAAAGAGTCCAGCAGCACTTCATTCTATGGTCCAGATTGTAATGTGTGTGTGTTGTATGAAATAATCAATTGTGTGACTAATTGAGTATATTAAGCAGATGTCCACCCGTGATTTAAACCTATGGTCGACAACTGCATATCTGCTGGAAAAATCATCCTCTTCACACACCCCCACACCCTTAACTTTAAGCTCCACACACATCCCCTACAGTCTCTCTGGGGAGCTACTGCAGGCAGCCTGGCTCCAGTGTTCTTCACTATGACCCAGGGGGTCTGCACATACCCAAACTGTGATTCCCTCCTGGGGGCACAGGTACACTAATCGTCCTGGAATCACTGGAAGAAGAAGGTCATGTGTGGTCATAAACACGGTACAAACACGTTTAATGAGTCCCAGTAAATCCTGTATCTTGGCTGACATTCTGCATTGTTTGGTGGAAATTTATTCAGGGAAGTTATTGTGGAAAATGTCTGTCTCCCAACGTTTTCACTCATTATCCACAAGCACTCTCTCTGCCTCTCTTAAATCTTTTCCTAAATGTGACCTTCAGTAAAAAAAAGAACTTTGTCTGAACTCAGAAGGGAATTGAAGTTATGTAAAAAAAAAAAAATAATAATAATAATAAAGATTGCATTTCTTACATTGCTAATGCAACAAAAGGTCACAAAACCAGCAGTCTCTCATTTTGATGCATTTCAATTAAAATCTGCCTGCATAGAATCCTTTAACACTTGATCTTTTTTTTTTTTTTTAAAAGAGGGTTTTTTATGTACAGTTTGTGTAGCATTTCATAAACTAAACAAAGGACATCTTAACAGTCTTAAGATACTCGATCACACTTCAACTGGCATTGCCAGTTATTTTATTCTTGCTGACGTTATGGCTTTAGGAATTCACCTCCACCATGTTCGACTACCTTTAGTAGCCATAACTCAAAATGATTTTCTGTATGATTGGCTCTGTATCAGTCTCTCTTTCGATGATGCATCAATTCATGGGGGTTTGTTGACATTTGTTTATGCAGAACTCTCTTGAAGTCTCTTGAAGTCTGGACTTTGACTGGGCCATTGCATCACTTTGACAGGTCAGACAGGTCTCACATTTGATTCTTGAATAGTGTAGCATGCAGAGAGTTCATAGTTGACTCAGTGACTGCGAGACAACCAGGTCATGTGGCTGTCAAGCAAGCCCTAATACACTAATACTAATACACTGTAATAACTGGCACACTGACATGTTATGCATCATTCACACTCTAATGAGCACAACTTGGGGTTCAGTATTTTGCCCAAGAATACTTTGGCATGCACACTGGAGCAGCCAGGGATTGAACCTGAAACCTCCTACTTAGTAGATGATCTGCTCTACCTCTACTGAGCTACAACCAGACCAATAATAATAATACTACTAATGCAGATAATTCATAATTATGATTGGTAACTACTTTATCAATGCAGTGATTATCATTCTCTTTTGCAGACTTCTGTTTTTGCCTCACTGTGACTGATTCATTTGTGAAATCCCCTTTTAGAGACCCACAGGCCACTTAGAGCCTGTTGACCTCTGACCTCTGGGAGGGGTTAAGTATGGGAATGAGAGGGTCACTGAGAATTCAAGGGTTAATTGTCGTTCTTCTTAGAAGCAATCGCCAACATCTCCCACACTTGATACCCTCCCACTGCCTCCAAGCAGACACACACATATATTTGACAGCTACAACAGCAGCTCGGCTTTCTGTCCTCTGCAGTGTCTCCTCATATCCTAGCCTGCAGGCAAACAGTTCCCCTTTCTGTGGACAGATAGATGTTCTTCTTGTTTCCTGCTACATATTTAACATACCAAAGGGAGCTAGAAGGTCAAGCCTTGCCAAGGCCTCTCCCCTAAGGACTTTGTCTGGACTCTACCCAAGGGATCCAAATACACAACCCCACCACAGTTTCAGACATGGAGCCCCTGTTTTGTCTGGATACATCAGGGACCATCTTCTAGTCTGATATAGCTGAAAGTTTTGGCCTCTGTAGATAGTTTACTCATTGATAACAACACTGAAGTGGGTCTCACAACTGTGTTTGTCATGTGGGGAGCATTTTTACTGGAATTATCTAAAAAATCATATCAGATCAAAAGAACATCTATCTGTCTACAGAAAGGGGAACTGTTTGCCTGCAGGCCAGGATACGAGGAGACACTGCAGAGGACAGAAATCCGAGCTGCTGTTGTAGCTGTCAAATATATGTGTAATAGCTGTGACTATTACAGCAGCCATCCAAAATGCTCACATTTCAGTTTTACTGAGAGAATTTTCTAATATTCCATTAGTCTGTTACTTATCAGTAGGCACTTAGAAATAATTTGCAGTAACTGTGTATGCACACTGCAGTTTATGGATGCAGCTTACTACCATTAGCTGATAACATCACTCCACCATCTCATCCAATCACGGTCACTTCTGGCTCCAAGAAAATACTCCCAAATAATGCTATTATGGGTGGGTAATGTCAAGGTGGTTACATTCATCTTTTATGTTCCTTTTATGGTTACATCCCAGGACACTTCGGAATGATACTGGAAAATGTAACATTAGTTGGAGTGGAATTTTCTTTTTTTTTTAAATAATTCTTAATTCTTTTATCAATTATCGTATATCAATTTATTCCAGCTGTTCATATGAAGGACACTGTAGGGCTACAGGCACATGTGTGTGAAGAGTAACAGGCATGTGTGTGGTCATGTGAAGCAAAATAGATCTGATTAGTGGACTGGATGGAGCGCAGCAGGGTAAGAGGGTGAGATGCAAAGACAGAGGAAAGCCAGGTTGGAATGGAAGGGTAATTGGCTAGGATGAAAAATGAGAGTCCTTGACCTTTTGTTACCTCCAGGGATTGCTGATAGCATGAGAGCCCATCCCATCGCCCCATCTCTATGCCACTCCCTCACCCATAAAGATCTTTAACTACAGGGATGGAGGACAGGAGGGATAGAGGTAAAAACAGCCGGAGAAGCTTGAGGGTGGGGGGGAGGTTCTTGGCCGTTCTGGGGTGTGGTGGTGATCTTTTATTGTGTGTGTGTGTGTGTGTGTGTGTGTGTGTGTGTGTGTGTGTGTGTGTGTGTGTGTGTGTGTGTGTGTACATCAGGGTCTCAGCTGTCTTTGCCTCCATTAGTCCCTAATAGGGCTGTCACTCTGGGCTTTTAACTCTGCTTGTTAGCATGGCAGACAACCAGCAAACTCGCTGCTGATGGCTTTCTGTTCACCCGCTTCCAGTTCCACAGATGTCTCCATTAGAATTCCTATCAATCCAGGTCAATGCCCTTCATGTATAAATAAGAGCGTGTATGCATTATGAGGCCTACCTGAACTCCAACACCTGGAAAGATTCTCAACAGTGCTGCTTTCTTTAGAGCAGATCAGCAACTACTTCATAATCTGATGTGCAGTACAGTTTAGCAGGAATTCCCCAGCGCCCTCAGTGTGACCTGCTGGGTCTGTGCACAGCATGGTGACAGGTGTGTCCGTTAATTAAAGCTCTGAGGTAATAACAGGGCGGCAATTGAAGCCTGGCTGTAAAGAACAGAGGCCCAGGGGATGGAGAGTTACTGGCACGAGTTTACCTGTAGACTGAAAAATCCTCTTTGTTGAAGAATGGTGAAGTCTGGTGAACAAAAAGGTATACTGATTTTGAATTTGAAGTTTTCAGTAGAGTCAAGTTAAATTTATGCATGTTGTTTTGGAAACTGCTGCTCAAGGTCGGCCTCAAATGTCCACTCTACTTAAAAGAAGTACATTTTGCGCTTTAGGGTGTCACAGCAAGTGAAACAAGCGACATAGCCGTCAGTGTCAGGGAGCTAAGTGAGTAAATAGTTTGGGCTAGTTAGTCAGAAAAAGTGATCAAGGAAGGGTTTCAGAGAAAGGATTCAACTCAAGAGAGCAAGCAGCTGTGAGGAGGTGCAGTTTGTCCTTGTTAAACTCACAGCCATATGGCTGGCATCTGAGCTGGTTTTGGAGGTGATTTTTATGGCTGCTTTTATAACCTGGCAGGCTCACACCGCTCCAATGAGAAAGTGCCTGCCTACCTGCCAGTACACGACCATTCAGCTGATGGAGAGGAATAAACGTGAATAATGTGCTGAACTTTATTCTACATTTGGTATATTAAAAAGCACCGAGATTCTTGGTCTTGAAAAAAGATTAGTGAGGATAATTAGGAAATACTTTTGGTGGCTGCTCACATGTCCTTACCCTTTAGTCTTTGCTTTTCCTTGTTACATTACTTTGTCCCCTGCTCTATCCATCATCCATCCCTTCAGGCCCTTTACGCCTATTAAAGGCTCCCAGTGAAATGTGTCCATTTGAAATGAAAACAAACAGTGCTAATTTCAGTCCCCCCCCCCCATTCTCTAACCTGATGGGTGTGCTACCTCTCTGAAAGTGTCTCTGTGAAGTAGGATTGGATCACAATTTAAGTTTCACCAACCAGCAAAGAAAATATTTTACCCTCCACTTGTTCTCCGTCACATGTATCCCATTACTTGGCCATTGCAATCAGCGATAAATGCTTAACAAACAATTATGCTTGATACTAAAAACAGTGTGATTACTGCATTTTTCTTTAGATCTGCACATGCTTATCTGTGCACAGAAACAATTTTTTACTGTTACATTGCTACATGGTTTTCTTCTTTGTTAAACAGTTAAAGAAGCTCAATTAATTCTAAGAAAAACCATGGTATGGGAACCTGCCCTCAATCAGACTCACACACATGCATTATATCTGCCACGAAACTAATTGCGTTTCATCTTTTCCCACAAAGTTCATTAGGTTCTGCTGCCGTTGTTGTTTGACTTGCCAAGCCTTTCCACCAAATTGCATTTCTCAGGCATTTCTTTCAGCGTTTGAACTTGAAATATGAGGGGGATCAGGTTTCTACTGAGGAGAATTAGTGAGTGCGTGTGTTTGTGTGTGTGGCTGACTGGCGGTTTCTCGTCTGCTGAGAGACTCCTGTGCGGACCAACAGATGCTCCACACACAAGCTGAGAGAACGGGTTAAGCTTTTGCACTCAAAAATCTACTTTTACTGTAGATGTTTAACGTAGCTTCTTGTTGTTCTCAGTTTGATACATCTGGTATCAAACTAAAACGGTAATGAAAGACTGCATACTTTGCCAAAGCAAACAACCCTTCTGGCTCATTTTATTATCAAGAACATTATCTGGATCTGCACCAACGGTTTATGGTCTTTTCCTTTAGCTATATGCTCCTCCTCATCGAGTTATAAGATTTCCAGCTCAGTAATTTTTAAGTAATCTTGCTGACAGCCGAAAAAACAACAAATAAACTTCTGTCTTCCAATGTGCAGTGGAAAATAACTGTTGAAATAAACAACAGTTTAAAGCATCCTTTAAATTTCTCTGAAGAGACAAAAAGCTTGCAACATATGAAATCATGAAACAACTTTATCTTCATGGATTCCATCATTTGATTCTTATAGTCTGTGGGTTTTATTGAATTAATACAATTTATGGCACAAACTGTTTATCTCTAGAACTAACTATTCATTCCGTATGGCAATATTCACTAATGTTTCCACCTGCATGGAAATTCTATTCAAATTTGTGCTAAAATAATTTTGCATTATATTCAAACACACTATGTAAACAAATAACTTCACATTGATCTGAATGAGAAAGCTGAAACATTTTAGATGTGTCAGAGGTAAAAGGCCAATCCTCCACTGTACACGGTACAGTCTAAGATAAACTTTAGATCCTTCGTGAAGATATCGGTCAGAATTGATCATCAGATTTCCATCCACCAACCTGGCAGCAAAGATGCGCTTGAGATCAAAGTGAAACTCACACTGACGCACATGTTGGCTGGGGAGGTGATTCAGAAGACTGATCGTTTATCTCTGTGTTCAGGTAACCACATCTGTGGGTGCTGTATTCATGTTTACATCACGATGATAGAGTCTCAACTAACCACACTGCTTCACTCCTCTCTCTCTCTCTCTCTCTCTCTCTCTCTCTCTCTCTCTCTCTCTCTCTTTCATCGTGACATTGTGTTGTGGAGGACTCATGGATCACGGCCAGAAAGCAGTTCCCCCTCTCCTCCACCCTCCCCTCGCCTCCTTGCTCTCACATCAAACCTGACCTTCAGAAACTAACTGCAGGCCCACTTCAAGCTTGTGTTGCGGTTTTGGCAAATGGCAAAAAGAGGCAATGTAGGAGGGAGATGGTGATAGGAACGCAACAATTACATTGGAGGAGAAAAGATGGTTAAAAAGATTTGATTTGACATTATTCATGCAGCTATGTGGAGGCAGAGAAAAGGATAGTGGAGGGGAACTGAAAAGAAGGGTGGTACAAAGCTGAAATCTGAACTGCTGCCAAAGTATTGTAAGAGTAACTGCTCCGCCTGCAGCTGTCCTGGTAATCTTTCCCACAGCACTCCCCCCCACCCCCCCACCCCCCACCCCCACCCCACCTCCACATCTGTCCTCATTCCTCCTCTCCTCTCCTCTGATGAGGATCCGATCACCAAAACAAAGGAGCATTCTTGGTGCTATAGGAAACCTGGCCACACACTAACATAATCTAAAAGTGGGTTTTCCAAAGAAAGAGAGAGACAAAGTTGAAACGACTCCCGAGCTGATGCACTTGTGTTTAAATGGAGGAGAAAGGAGGGGACGTTAAATGGAAAATGGCTGTGTGCCAAGTGGCAAAGTGCCCTTTCAGCTGTCTGCTTGTTTTATACCGACTCCTCCATCACAAACATTGCCGAGGACAAGCTTTGGTTTATGTGTGCGCGCGTGCAAGCGTACCTGCAATAACTTGTTCTGTTTACCACCCACTGTAAAAGGCCTTGTTTCGCAGACAGTTCAGACGTGTCTGTTTTGGACTGGGGACAGAGAGACATGTAATTTAGAGTGCAGCCTTATTTCCTGTCAAAGACTCATAAAGACAGATGATAGCACACTCGTGAACGTGTGCCTGTCACAGACATCTTGACAAATATGCTACTATGTGTGTGTGCGTGCCTGTAAGTGCGCTGATCAGTCAAACTCCTCTCTTCCCTGCATGCATTCAAAGAAATGTATTGTCTGCTCTTATCTGTGCATCAGTGCAGAAGGAGGAGAGGAGGAGGAGCTGCAAGGGTGTAGTTAACCCTCCTCCCCCATCCCCCCATCCCTACCCTGCTTTTGAGCTGTGAGATATATTCACCTTTTAGCGCTGACAAAACAACATATAGTGCATGCTACTGAATGATGAATGTTGCTATTGATGGCGAAACTGGTGTCCTCTCAGTCTTTGAGACGACTTCAATTAACAAGGCAGAAAATTAAAGATGGAAAAGCAAAGACAAAAATATTATACATATGAATGTTTCCTTACAGAGGGGCTGAATGAGCATACAAAATGTGGACATTATATATATGACCATCATTGTCAGCAGCTCCCAAACTAGGTGACTACATATAAAATGTTTTGAAGAAATATGTTAAACCACATTCATAACAATACAAAATCGTTCACAATGAAGCCAATGTTCCCTTAAGCCAGTACTATTGACGAACGGTCTTCATAAGACCCTTCATGTTGCTCTTTTCCATATCTTGGCATTTATAAGGAAAATGTAACAACATCCAACCACAGTGTATGTAAAAGGTGAACAAAGCATCAACTTTTGGCATTCCTGATTTTTAGAGAAACTTCACAGATCCTGGTGAGTCTAAATGAGAAACTGAGGGATGCTGAATGCTAATACAATAGCAATGTGTGGATTACAAGGTAGCCAGGCTCTAAGAATTCCCGGCTTTCATTTTTATTTCATGCTACATGAAATTTAAGAGGCGTTATGTTGAATTAAATAAGACATGAATCTACAAAATCTGAAGATAATCTGATTAGCAAAACAGTCACAGAAGCTATAAAAGTGAGCGGCAGGGACATTTTTTTCACAGGCGTCTATATAGTTCAAGGATCAAATAAGTTAGCCCCTTGTCTACCATTGAAATCATAATTTCTATATGGTCTGTGCATGGAATAAATATAAAATATGTATTTAGAATATGTGTTTACTAATAGTGTCAAAGAATGCTAATCCACGTAGCCTTTATCGTGGTACCGCTAGTGCAGCCTTCTGGGCAAATAATGGGGAGTTTATTCCTGTTTTGTGGTGAAAGGAGCCACTGGTTGCTTTGTCTTGCTGCTTTGTCTCTAATTCAGAAAATGTTTTATAGCCCTTGTCAGCATGGTGGACTTGCAGCCTTGCATGTCTCCTCATGCAGGATCAACAACATACACTATTAATAAGGGGAACCATTACAAGCAATGTTTCAGAGCAGAACTGAATGAATAAATGAATGCAGTTACACTGCAAGCAGGAAAATTTAAAAAAGGTTAAAAATGTCTAAAAATCTGTGAACTCATCAACATCCTCCAAATTCTTTTAAAAGTCTCCTTCATTCATTGACAGTCAGTGAATGAATATTGATTTCATTTATTATACTTGATTATACCTGAAATTGACTTGCAATTGGAAAAATATAATTACTGCATTAACGTTGTCAAGTAGAGCAACTTATATTAAGACATCCAAAAAGCACAAGTGCATAAAAAACTACTTAACCTCAGTATGAGGGTACTTGTGATTAGTTAACTTCCATAAGTGTTTAAATGTTAAGTAGTTTGAGTTGGCAAACTTGAGTCTCTCAGTACAGTATGGTAGCATTGGTATATAAAACCATTCACTCTGGTACAGTATAAGTATTGTTTCTGCTTAGTTCCCAGCAGAGTAGTAACAACAGTGAATGCAATAAAACAAAGACCTCTCTTTAAAAAGGTCTCTGTTTGCTGTTAAATCCTAGAACAGATCTGGAGGCTTTGCCCAGTATATTCTGTAAATGGTATCAAGTGGGTTTTAGCTGCTATTTTGTTAAGTTAAGATAAGAAACATGCTCAAAATTCCCCAGCATCCAGTATACCCCACTGTGCCTGATTGTCTGTGTCCTGACATGAGAAAGCCTGGCTGGGTACAGGCCAGCTGGAGCAGCGTTGAGCTCCTCTGAGAACCTGAGTTACAAAGACTCACTGTGCTGGAGTGGCACAGAAAACCTCTCCCTGGCAGCAGCTCTGAGGGTTAACCAATGCTGGGCAACACTTAAAAAGTGATTTTCTGTCTGCCTTTCACCTCCACGCTCTTTGCTCTGCTTTCTTACTGGCATCAGCTTTTCTGTCTGTCCCTGTCAATCGGTTCTCTCCGGTTCTCTTCAGGTGGATCCATTTAGCAGGTTGAATGACTCATCCCGTCTTTCTCTTTCCGTCCGTCAACTTTCTCTTTCCTTTCCTGTCTCTTTCTTTTTCATTTGTCTCTGGCTCTCTGTGTAAGTGTGATTGGTTATTTATCCAGCAGCCACTACATGTGATTAGTTTCGAAATAGCTTGCCCTTTTGTCCGTTACTCCATCAGCAGCATTGTTTTTTCAAAAAAGAGTCAGAGTGATTATCCTGCCCTGTTTTTATAAGTGTTTTATACATAATCCCTTGACAACAAGACTGTGATGTCATCACCGTGAGAATTTTAGACCAAGATCAGGCTCACTGAGCTTGAAACATGGCACTAATCCCACTGTAAGTGGCCTAAAATCCAGTCCAGGTGACAACTGAGCAGACGGAGAAAGTAAGGCTGCGGGGAAATCCCTTTCTATTTGGAGATCTGAATTCCCCACCCTCCCACCCGCTCTTCCCCGTCCTGCTGCCGTTACCTTGAACTTAAGCTGTTTACAAAAAATCCCCACCAAAAAAAACTGTCAAAGAGCCAAAGCCCTACCTGAGACAAGGTAGTACACTAGTCTGTCTTTCATTGCCATAGCTACAGAAGTTTTAATCACATTGCCGTTTTGTGGAAAAACACATGTAACCCCAAAAGTTATCTGCAACATTTAACAGGATTTCCAATTTTTCAGATATTTTTGTTTTGTCATTCAGGAGTTAAACGGAAAGCCAAAGAATGTCTTGGACTGAGCTTTGGGTGTAATCCCTTGATCCCTGCTGGTTACTGCAGTGCTCCTGTCCTAAACACGCTAATGCAAATACTACACCGTATCAAGAATAAGACTAAGACCTTTGAGAGAGCCATAAATACCCACTGGTTATTCAAATAAGTCACATTTTATTTTCTGTAATCCAAGAACAAACAGCAAATATTTGACTTTCAGTTTTTGTTCAGCATCAGATAAGCTCAGATCCTACAACAGGTGGGGACTCTCAGCTTTACTACCCTGAAGGTGAGCAAAGACCTGATCAAAGAGATGAGCAAAGGTGACCAAAGAGAAGAGTCATTTTACTGCTAATGGCATGTAGGTTTGTCAAAAGCTTAGCTCTTTTAAGTGTTAATATTTAAAGTCATTATGGTTTGACTGCTTATTTACTTTCCTGCCAAGAGTTAGATGGGAGCAGCTATCCCAGCACAGTAGTAGAGGAATCCAGTCATGTACGTTTCTTCTTCTTCTTCTTCTTCTTCTTCTTCTTCTTCTTCTTCCTCCAGCTGTTCCCTTTAGGGGTTGTCCTTAGTTCCCTCCTCTGTCACACCTTGAGCATCTTTAAAGTTCATTAATTGACAAATTCTAAACAATTTTATTTCTACAAAAACAACAATTTGCCACTTTTTGGAGTCTCTTGGCCAAAAACCATGCTCTTCCAAATATCTTAGCTGGATGAATCGCAAACAACCAGAATAAACAAAATTGCAAGAATAAAGAAAATATATTATTAATTTTGCCCAGACTGCTGAAAATGAAGTGTTTTGCTTAAAATCTCTCGCGGATCTAAATTTGTTGTAGGTCTAGTTCCTCGTGTCAGCAGGTAATAATGTAAAACCTAATCAAGTGTTGGCTATAACACACATGTGTATATTAGTTTGCAAAGTTCACTTGGTCAGGTGACAAGTTTGTATTCAGCGGCACCCTCAGGTGAACTATACCCACATTCATATGGACTTCAGTAAAGGGCAGCTCCTGACCTGTGACCCCTATAAAGGTTTGGGGTAAGCTAGAGGGGATGAGTAGCTGACTTAGTTGACCTGTTTAGCATGTTTAGAGCTAAGGTTGACCTCAGAATCATGGCCACTGGGTCAGTCCAAGGTGTGAAGCCAATGACCCGACATCTAAGCTGTTACTCCTTTGTCTTTTTGCTTCCAGTACAGAAACCCAAGCAAGAAATCGAAGTCACACCAGCTTATTCTCCCTTCCCTGTTTCCACCTTCTCAAATCCCCGGGCCGACCTATGTAAATAAACGTGTGTACACGCGGTCGACTCACCTCTACTCCCCACCATCTCCTACTTAAATAAACATATGGGGGGAAGTGAGGGGTTAATAAGGCCAAGTTTAGGGAGAAGAAGAAGAACGGGGGGAGCGATGGAGGCATGGAAGGAGGGGTGGAAGGTGAGGGAGACCCAGGGGAGCTCATTATACTAAGTCAAAGTGCACACGCACACACACACATTCTGATGCACACCTCCAAACTTTTTTAACACACACACGGAGACTTGTTACTCTCCATGTGTAACATATGCTGGCTTAAAGCCCCATTAACACACAAGTTTTATAAGCGCACTTACTGAAAGCAGTAACCCAAAAACCTTACTGTTTGCTGGTGAGGTGAAGCCCACAAGTGACAAAATAACAGTAACTTTCAAGGATATTAAACTGAGTGTAGCAATGATCTTAGTGTTTTTTTCTCTCTCTCTCTAGAGTTTAAGATAACATTTTCTTCAGGAGCAGGCAGGTATATATGTGTTGCACTACAAATATATTTTGTTTTTTAGCTTTTCTCTGAATCTCTCCAGCTTGGCACTGTTTATTTACAAGTGCTTGTTTTATGATCATCGCTTTAATTGATAGTTAACTATGGCTCTGCACTCCCACTGTTGGATGAACATAAACAAGTGCTAAAGAAAAACACGTGTTACCCTCTCTCAGCTCTGTGTGTGTGTGCATGCACATGACCTGGGGTGTGAGAGCCAGGAAAGCCAGACTGGTTTCATTATGCTCCAAACTAGCCCATTACAGTTCAGGGAGAATCGTCCAAACCTTTAAAAAGTTTCTATGGCATTACCATCTCAACTTCAACTTTCCCCACTCTCTTCTTGTTCCTCACCTCTGCCTCCACTTTCCTCCCCCTCTCTGTCCACCACATGACACACACACAAACGTGCAAATTGCCACGCACGCAAGCTCACGTGCGTGCAAACACACACACACACACACACACACACACACACACACACACACAAATGTGCAAACTGCCACGCACACAAGCTCACGTGCATGCAAACACACACACACACATAGAGGAACGTGGCATTCATTCTCTTTTCCCCCAGCGATAAAGTTTCACAGCCACCTTCTCTCTGCCCTCTCAGATTGACTGCCCTCTGCTTAAACATAAATAAACTGGTGGAAAAGTTTTATTTTCATCAAATATTCTTATTGCTGGAGCATTTTGGGCTCCTCACTTTCATTCCCTGTGATGTTCAATTCAGGTTTCTGCGAAAGGGCGACAACAACAGGAGGACTCGCTCTGTCAGAGCCTGGTTAGTGGTCAGTTTTTAACTAGGTCAAGGTGATTTTATCACAGTGGATTCACAGTGGTTCTCAGACTCTAACCCCCAAATAGAAATGTAACAGCTTTTATAGTTTTAGGTCTTTCTATAGTTTAATACTGATAATTAAACTTCAGGACCTGAAGTGGGAGCCCACCATCACCTCCGTCATCAAGAAAGCCCAGCAGAGGATGTACTTCCTGAGGCAGCTGAAGAAATTCAACCTGCCAACACGGACGATGATGCAGTTCTACACCGCAATCATCGAGTCCATCCTCACCTCCTCCATCACCGTGTGGTACGCTGGAGCCACTATCAGGGACTGCAGCGTGTTGTGCGCTCTGCTGAGAAGGTGATTGGCTGCAGACTCCCATCTTTGCAGGACCTGTACACCTCCAGGACACTGGGGCGTGCAGCTCGGATCTCAGCTGACCCTTCTCACCCTGGACACAGTCTGTTTGACCTGCTCCCCTCAGGCAGGAGGCTCCGGTCCATTCGCACCAGAACCTCTCGCCATAAGAACAGTTTCTTCCCCTCTGCTGTTGGACACATGAACAATAACCATATGACTGTCCCCGCCACTAACACATGACCCTACGCTGTGTCACTGCATCATTCCATGTTTGGCACTGATCACCACCTGCACTCATGTATATATCTATCTACGTAGCACTTTTAATTCTTATTCTCATGTATATATCTCATGTATATCTCATGCACATATCTTTCTACGTAGCACTTTTAATTCTTATTCCTACTTTTATTTTTTCATGTCTATTTAAGTGCTATTTATGACACTATGTTTGCACTGAAGCACCGCAGCAATTTCCTAATGTTGTAAACCTGCTCAACATTTGGCAATAAACCCCCTTTCTGATTCTGATTCTGATTCTGATTCTGATAATGGTGAAATTCATAGACTCCATAAGAAGGATGGATGCTCCCACCAAGTCACCACACTAAACTTTAGAAAGATGACTGTCACCATCTTGCTAAAGTTGTTTTTTAGTTATCAGAAGAAACTTGTCTTTGGATTTGGTGCATCACAAAGATGTGCCTGCTAATCAGTGCCAAGTTACATACAGATAAATACTATGATTTCACTCACCAAAACTAACACTGACACCACACACATGGTTGAGAGAAGCAGTTTGGGGACTCCATTTAACTGAGTATAGGCCCTAATTATACAAAATTAAGCTGCAACAGAATTTAAACCTCTTCAGTTGTAATGAATGGGGGAAAATGTCAACCAAACCAAATCCATTTCTTCTACAAGGCTGGAAATATGTGTATTTGCTGCTCTAAAGTTAGGCATTTTACCACGGGAGTCCATAGGGGTTAACTCCCCTTTTTAGTTAGCCTTAAAATAACTATTGGAGGAACTACCATGTTCACCCTTCCATGTTTGCTTTATTTTTCAGGCCCAGTTGCCACCTGGCAGCCTTACCCGATTTTGCATTAAGCCAAAAAGGAGCTGAGCAAACAAACTGTGTGCTTTTGCCAACAGATTTGACATCAGTTTCTTCATCTAACTCTAACCAACAAATGAGTATGTTTCAGAAAAGTCCAAACTACTCATTTAGGAGAGAAGTAGGAGAAACTGCACTTTCAATAATTACAGTGCAGATGTCTCTGTTGCAAAGCATTTTAATGACTCAAAGAGGTCTAGCACATCTGCGTTGTATGGCAGGGCTGGTGGTCTGTGATTCTTATTGGGTTGTGTTTGATTTCTCATCTTAATGTGCCCTGCATTATGATCGTGCACACATACACATCGCACACTCTATTATATGAGCCATTTACCGTGTCGCCATGATAAAGCTCTTGGCGCTCTGCTGAAGCTGTTTTAAAGCCCAGACACCCTTAGCCATTACTCAGGTGATATGCCAGCAGCCCGTGATCAATGTGTCTCTAATAGAGAGGATGAGGGAGGGCAAAAAGCGAGAGAAAGGCAGCAATATTGATAGAGAGAGGCAAAGATAAGCACATAGAGGGATTGCACTTTTACCTTCACATTTATCACCTTCTTCATTCAGAGCAATAGCCGGCCCTGACCTGTGCTGCAGTAATAGCCTGTCTGGATGCTGTATTTACGAGGTGTCATCAAAACAATTGCATTTATCTCGGCACCCAGATCATACACTTTCATCATTATGTCTTCACCTCTGTGTATGCAGGTGTGTGTGTGTGTCATGACCCATGCTTCAGCAGGAGTGAGGAAAGCTCAGGGGTGACTGTTGACTGTGATGCGGTTAATACTTCTTAAAGTTCAGCCAAATCCTGAGGTCATCACTCATGTGTCTGACCTTCAATCTGTTCACGTAGCTTATGTCCTATCAGTAAGTCTATCTAAGTCATACTTGGGCGGTCGGTACACAGAAATGCCTTCGGGCTTTGCAGCAGTTTTCAGAATGTAAACACTGTGAATCATAAAGAGGATTGAAGAGCACTGTGATGGAAGAAGAAACAAAGTGAGGGCTTTGGCTGTGCAGTGTTATGTCTGTGCATGGGAAAGGGAAGCTGAAGAAGCGAAAACTTTGATAAGCCGGGTTGAGTGAAATGGGGGAGGTGCCATTGTGTGAGTGTGTGTTAGACTGGTTTAACGTGTGTGGGAGATGTGGAGAGCGGAGCGGGTGAGAGTGCCAGGCGATGTAGGGTGGAGAGAGAGCGGGGGCGCGTCTGGAAAGTATCAAACCTCAGCTTTGCATATGTGTGAGTGCACGTGCATATGTGGTGCGTTGTGGAGCCCCTCTGGTCTCTGGCTTGTTAACCTGCAGGTCACGGGCAGCTTCAGGTGATGAAGTCAATGCCTGGCACACAAGACGAGAATAATGAGCTCTTCCAGAAAAAGCACATGTTCGTGAATAAGAATACATACATACATACATGTGTTCGGGTGTTTTTAATGCTCTTTACATCGAAGTGCTGTTTTCACATTTAGGAAATCGTGCTTACTTGTCAACCGATTCCCCTCTTGTGGCTAAATAGCAACATACACAGCAACCAACTGGCTGTAGATTCATATGTAACCTGCAACATATTTTGACTTACAGTATGATTTTGGCATACCAGGTGCATGCATAAAGCTTATCTCCATTCTATTTAAATCACTTCTCCAGAAAACCCTCATCTGAAGCATCTGAGAGGAAAACATCTTATTTTCTGAGATGGACTGAAGGCCACTCCTTTTAGAGCAGCCTGTATTTCTTTGATCATGGGTATTGTGTGTGTGTGTGTGTGTGTGTGTGTGTGTGTGTGTGTTCATTCTACAGAAAGAAAGAGGCCAGCAGCTGGTATTGTGTGTGTTACCCCGTGAGACCTGGTTGGGGCTGGTGTTGTATTACATGTACTGGTGTTGCTGAGGCGAGGTGGGGTGAGTTGGTTCGATAGCCAAGAAGTGAGGGGTGATAGATGAACATGGTGATGCAGGGTGAGTGGTGAGGGGGTGGATACTGGCCAATTATGCCCAGACATCCAAAGCCGTTCTCATGCTCTGGCACTGGCTATTGTAGTCTGGAATTTGAGAAATCCATTTGATCAGCACGGTGTGTCTGTGTGGGTGTTATTTTGGATGGCTCCTGAGGACAAAACAGCCATCAGACAAGGAAAAGAGAGAACAGACAGAGGAGACACAGTGCAAGGCTTACCTGATGAATACACGAACCTTCAACACACATTTGAAAGCTTAGGCCACGGCCTAAGACTCAACATTTTCATCAGTAAGAATGCAGCACTACATGTTTGGAAAACTGCAAACTATATGCAATCTTTTAGAAAAAAAATGTTGTCCAGGCGATGGAAAAGAAAAAAGAACAACATTCCAGTTCACATTGTGTGGATGACAAGGGTGGAAAGGAGGAGCACTCTGAGATATTTTATCTGCCCCTGCACTATTTTGCACCTCTGCACTCAAAGGGAATCCCATCTTTTCTCTTTGACCTCAGCATTCCTCAGACTGAGAGTGAATGCAAGGTCAGAGCATGTGTGTGTATGTGTGTGAGAGACACAAGTGCTCACCTTCAGACTACTTAAGGTAATTAATTCGATCCTCAGCCATGCAGTTTTGATGGTTGAATAACCCAAAGAGAAAACCTACACCTGGGTTTAATGTCTCAGTTAAGGTCGTCCTGCTGAGATGATTTTTCTGCAGCTGAAAGTTCGAGTCTTTCATCGGTCTCTGGAAGTTTGTGATGCTTTATAGATTTACAAACACATGACTATGTGTCTTTGAAATGAATAATAAAGTGTGTGTGGGGGGGGGGGTTCAGCTATACAAAACTGGAATTATTCATTTCCTTTCTCTGGCTTTTCACTACACAGGGTGCATCCTGCACAGGCCACCCATCTGTTGCAGGGCTAACAGAGAGACAGCAACTCACACTTGCATTCAGATCTATGGGCAATTTAGAATCACCAGTTAACCTAACCCATTTAATTCTGTGTCTTTGGAGTATTGGAGGAAGCCAGAGTGCACAGGGACAACCCATGCAAACTCTACACAGAAATGCTCCAGCCAGATGGTGAAGTCCAACTCAGGACCTTGCTGTGAGGCAACAGTGCTAATTACGCCGTCACCACACCTCTACATGGAGTGTAGGGAGGGGCAGGTAGCTCTTTGGAAGTACTGCTAAAAACCTGAAACTCTGAAAAGTGAAGTGCCTCAATCCCACATCTTTTAATGTTACTCTTTGTGGCTGGAAATCACAAATCCATTATCTAGCAAGGTTTCTGCTTCATAATTCTAAATGTGGTGTTATGAACTAAAGTACAATCAGATAAATAGTAAAAGATTTAGCTTAATTAAAAACATATTCCAGTAGCATAATGCTCATTGGTACATTAAAGACATAATTATGCATAATCTGCAAGCTGAGGCAGCGCAACGAAAACAGAAAAGCGTGAGAAGGTTTTGAAAGTCTGCATATTATGAGAAATACAACATTACTGAAAGTAGAGCTCACCTTTACTACCAGTGTCCTCTATCATCTTTTTAATGTGTGAAAATACAAGTAGTCATTTCATTACATGTGGTACCACTCCCTATCACTGCAGTTGTTGAGAACAAGTTGGTTCTTTTGCCAATAGCTCAGCGAGGATTCCATTTAACACATACTGCCACCTACTGACAGAAAGCACTACTGCAGCAAAGGCAGCATGGTAATATTTCCATGCCAGGTTGTAGGAGGACACCTAGTGGCAAATTACACATGAGGACCTTGTTTAAAACTGTTGAAAAATTGTACAAAAAGGGAAAGGCTCAGAAAGCACAAAACAAATGTGAAAAATGTGTTTATTTGGGGATAAGTAGTTTGGGGATAAGGCATTTCTGCTTCAGTGTTGGAAATGTTGCATGACTGAAAATACAAGTCACCTAACTGGGTACGTGCACTGATTTATGTGAATTATTAACCAAAGATTTCCAGGTCAAAGAGTAATGTGATTTCAGATGTGGGTGTAGCGCAGGTATTTCTTTCCAGAAGGCACTTCTTCAGTTGTCACACCATTAGGAAACAGAGACGCAGCTTCAGCATCTGAGAGCGAGGGAATGACCATGACTTTGTCACCGGGCTGAAAAACATGTAAGGGTATTTTAGACACAGGGTATACGCCTTTACTATTTCATCATACGACATTCCCCCAATAAACCACTTTTTAGGAATAAACCTAAAATGTTAAATGAAATTTAGGAGGCAGTTAGCCGACCTTAAAAATGGTTGGTGCTTCAGACCAAGAAAAGTTTAACACAAATTTAAAACTGACCCCCCAAAAAACAAGACGTAACATGCTATTGGTGGATTTTGAGTCAGCTAGCTTGGAAAGAACCATTCTGCATTCAGCCTTAGTGCTAGGCCAATTGTCTACTCACTGCAGGCCCATATTTAATAGAACTTAAAAGCACTTTATGAGTCTTTATTAGCAAAAAGTGAATATTTCCCAACTATTTAAATCATTTCTATAAAACACTAATGTTTTATAATATGACAGACTGCTATAGTCTTAGTTGGAGAAAAATTTCAATGGAAAAAAAAAATAATAATAATAATAATAATAATAAAATGAACAGGCTGGGTCCCAGGACTATATTTACCAGATACTGAATGTGAGTTTTTACATTTGTCATAATAACATTATTTGCTATTTGCAGTCTAGTTCAATTATGCACACTTGGCATGGATAACTTATTAAGAGCTGCTGCTCAGTAGCTGCGCAGGTGGCGTTACATAAGTTCTTGTTCTCTGTTGATGACCTCGCTTGCTGACTGATGCCTTCACTACGTACCTTCCAGTCAACTGGTGTGGCAACCTTCTTCTGTGCAGTCAGCTGCAGAGAGTCAATAACTCTGAGCAGCTCATCAAAGTTTCTTCCTGTAGTTGCAGGGTATAGGATGGACAACTTCAGCTTCTTGTCAGGGCCGATCACAAACACCTAAAGTGGAACGAGATAACACTCCTTAACCACAACACTCTGGATATACTCTGTGTTTTAGATTTAAAAAAAAATTCAATATGTCCAAAAATGCTAAAACAGTAAAAAGGGTTTCCTTGCTAACTGAATTAAAATAATTAAATAACTGGCCACCTTGTTAGGTATGTCTGAAGTTCAATGAAGAAGAAAAGGGGATTTAAGTGAACATTGTTGTTTTTGCCATGTGGGCTCTCTGAGCATTTCAGAAAACGTTGAGAATGTTTAAAAAAAGAAAAAAAAGAAAAACATTTTTAAAAACTGTGAGCAGTAGTTCTCTGTGTGAAAAGTGCCTTGTTGATGCCACAGGTCATCAACAATGACACACCAGTCAGGTTAGAACAGGACACTGAGGCTAGGGCTGTTCGATATAACAATATATATCGGATGACCATATAAAAACGTCTATCGTTTCATTTTACGCTATCGTTTGCTTCGTGGTGTCGCAAAATAAACTGTTTACGGCAATATTTTTTCATCATTTTGATGGCTATATTAATTTCTTAAAGTTCTCTCTTTCTCTTATATTTAATATAACCACACTACGGAAGGACAAGCGTGGTTAGCAACAACGACAGTAACAGCATCGCGTGTCCGCTTGTTTATGTTCCACATAAACCTTTCACAATAAAGCTCAAGATCCTGTTGAGACTTTTCAAAATAAACTGAATCACGTGAAAGAGCAGATTATTTACGGATGAGAATTAAAAAAAGAGCCGCCAGGTGCTAAAAAAATAAACCTTAGACTCAAACGTTAGAACAGGCTTTTCCTCGCAGCACGCTGTGTAATAATTACTCACAAAGAAAACGGCGGCCTTTACAACTTATGTCTAAAAATGTATAGTTTCATGCATCGGTTAATTAAAACACTCGACTCCAGCTACATGACGCGCAGCTGGAAACACTTCCCACAAGACGAGCTGCCTGAGATTCACAGAATTTACAGAAAATGTTACATTTTTGTGATTTATATCGTTATTAGACGATAGAATTCTTATATCGGGATATGAGATTTTGGTCATATCGCACAGCCCTAACTGAGGCTACAGTTCACACACCAAAACAGGACAACAAAAAGGAAAGACAATACTGGATCTGATAAATCTAAATTTCGGCAGTGAGATTTGGATAGTATGGTCAACTTTGACATTTGTGTCATGTCACAAAGCTCAAATGATCTCAAACTGGTTTCTTGAACATGAAAATGAGTTCACTATCCACCAATGACTCATTGCTATCTACCAATGGCCCTCTCAGTCACCAGATCTCAAACCAATGAAGCACCTTCGGGATGTGGTGGAATGGGAGCGTCGCGTCATAAATGTGCAGCTGACAAATCTACAGCAACTGTGTAATGCGATCGTGTCAACACGGACCAAAAACCTCTGAGGAATGTTTCCAGCACCTTATTGAATCTGAACATTGCCCGGGACTAGCAAGGTGTGGCTAACAGAGTGGCCAGCAAGTGTACATTTCTGTAAAAATCAATACTTTTTTCAAGTATTAACTACCAGGTATGGTGGGTAATTAAAACAGCAAGTATAAAGCCAAAACATTTCACAAGCATGTAAGTCAGTGCAGATCTTATTGCAAAATAAAAATATGCATCTAATTGTTGTCTGTTCTTTCACAATTATAGTGCTATTTTTTGTTTTACTTTTATTTATTGAAGAAAATAAAAAGTGAATGGGTTTCTCACACAGCGAGCAGTGAGGGGCATGCCATCTTTGTCTTTCTCATCTGGGTCCAGCATACCCATCAGGACTGACAGCTCCCTCTTGTCATCAGCAATGATGGGGAAAGGCAGGTCAGTATCAGCGTTTTTGCTAACAGCCATCACATCCTGTTCGGAGACAAGAGATACAGTCAGCTTTTAAATGGTTGTTAGTTCACATTTCATCCTCTGTTAATAATTGTGTCCCTCCTGGCAGCCATCTCTCCACTATTGCAGCACAGGTTTGATGAGTGATCACAGATCCTCGGCATATAATCTTTAACTACTGGATAAGGAACAGCAGCATGTTTTATAAAGGCCATAAGTATATTCGCCTGTAGTACTATCATTGTTAATTTGAAGAATAAACGTGGTAGAAGTAGAAGTAGAAGAAGAAAAAGAATCCATAATAGTTTAACTTTCTTTGACAAACAAAATACATTAAAAATAGTTTACATTGGTAAAAAAAAGTTTAAATGATATGTAGAATTATATATTTAAGTCAAAATTAAATCTGTATTTTTATAAAGTAAAAAGGTAAAACCACAGCTAGTGACCAAAGTGCTCTACTGTATTATACTCTATTATAAATACTTAATACTCCAGATTATTTTAAGTAGAAGATTTCACAGATTTAAAGAAAAAGAAAAAGCAGCACAGCTCTGATCCACTCAGAGAAACATTTTGTAGACTATTATAAAAGTTTGGTGCTTTTTGCTTGACCAGGATCAGCTATGATTCCTTACACTCAAAGTAATGTACAAATAACAGCTGTAGTAAAGTCCACATTAAAAAAGTGTGATAACAATAATAATAATATACACTACAACAGAAACAAGAAAAACAAGAAAGAGACAATAATTAAGTAAGTAATCATTATAATAAACATTATTTCTTCCTCAGTGTATTTTACACTTAATATCATTTTCATACTTTAGTTCCAGTTGAAGGTTGTAAATTTACTTTCATATTCCTTCTTTCTTGCCATGCAAAACTATTTCATTACACCCCTTGCTGGTTTTGAAAATAACTACCATTTAGTGCTTCTGATGAGGTGCATGTTTCTATATACTATTTGCAGCACTTAACCTACTGTATGTGCTTCTTACTGGAAACTTAACTCGAGTTGGGACTTGAAGGCTAAATTACTTAATTACTCTTAGACCAGACATGTAGGAGCACTAAAGTTAAGATAAACAGGGTTTTTCTCCCAACGGAGCAGACAGAACCAGATCTTCCCAGTCCACGGACATTAGACAATTATTATCTCTGGAAATGTGAAGAAATTAAGCTTAGGATAGATTGTATAACCTGATAATACCAGGTTGAGTTTGAAGATAATGGTCAATATCTCAATAATATGTACTTTTCAGCAAGGGTGTCCTGAAGAACTTAAATTAAAAAAAAGTTCTTATACAGTTTGTGCTTGTGCATTCCTAACCTTGCTCCAGCTGTTGTGATCAGCAACACTGTCAATGGACAAGGCAATCATCTTTACGCCTCGTTTCTTGAACTCATTGCTGATGTTGGCAGCACGGGCGAGCTCAGTGGTGCATACAGGAGTGAAGTCCCTCGGGTGGGAGAACAGGATACCCCATCTGCAGGGGAAAAGAGACGTTGTTCCAACTCAACAAGGCCTCTGCTTGGAGCATCAATTAAAAGTAAAAATAAAATGTTAAAATAAAAAGTTTCAATGTGTTCGATCATCTTTATAACAGTCATTATGTGCAATTCAAATCTTTATAGACAGGGTGTGTTACAAAAATCAAGTTACAAGTTCAAGGTAACCACAAGCTGAAGAGACTTGTAAAACAATAAGCAAGTTTTCATGCTTTCACCACCCTGTGCTTCCAACATGCTTTACAAACTGATACTGAGAAACATTCTGAAAGAAACAGATAATTAAAGAGTAGGAGTCGAAACAAAAAAAAAAGAAAAAAAAGGAGGATGAAATAGCAGAGAAAGGGGAACAAAAGGAGGAGAGTAATTTCCAAACACAGGCTAAAGCAACAAGTATCTGTGAGTATGACAGAGAGAACAAGACTTTAAATCCACTAAGGAGTTACCTGTTGGTCTTTTTAAAGTAGCTTTGGAATCATGTGAGTTTGGGGTCTGCCATGACTTCGATGGATTTGCCCTTCAGTCTGTTGTGACCCCTCATCACATGGTTTAGAAGCATTATGATCAGCTGATTATTGGGTGACTAAACCAGTTTGGGTTTTTTGTTTGCTTCTTTGATGTTTTTGGCTAAATATCCTACGACTACCAGGCTTCAAATGAGGCTGAACAAAGTTTGTTCACCTCTTGGGATTAGAATTTGAACTGGTAGGGAAAAAAAAAAAAATCCAAATGAGGGGGGAAAGGCCCAAGGAAAAGCTTGAAACGGTTTGAACAGATGGCTGCCTCACACAGTCCAACATTTCCGAGGAGGGAAAAATAAGGAAGTTATTATGCAGTCACCAAAACTGGGTGGTGTTCTCATGTTGATGAAAGTTGGAATTATCTGATCCAGTTATACTTTTGATAACGCAATGTGTGCCAAAACTTTAGGATAGCAGAATGACTGTTTTTATTCTTCCCCCCCCCCCCCCCCCCCCCAAATATTCTGCTTTCTCTGGCAAAAACTGCAAGGCATTTGATT
Organism: Diplotaxodon limnothrissa; assembly: GCF_057381915.1. NCBI lineage: Eukaryota > Metazoa > Chordata > Actinopteri > Cichliformes > Cichlidae > Diplotaxodon > Diplotaxodon limnothrissa. The sequence goes on from NC_140617.1 coordinate 7,049,157, forward strand.
TGTAGGGATATAAAACTGCATATAGGAGAAGCCTGAATTTTGAATGGTTTGCCATAAATCATTGCAAATTATTTTCTTGGGTATTTACAAATCAGCTAACAACTACATGTTTCAGTTTTTCCAAAGGAAAAAAAACACCCCAGATATTTAAGTAGTGTTGAAAAATGTTCCTGTTTAAAGCACATCGTTTTTTATGGGGAGGAGAGAAGAGTGGGGGAAAGAATACCCAAAGGACGTTGCATCATGTTATTGGGACACCTCACAGCAAAATGTGCATTTCCACATTTCACCTCGAGCTGTGTGCGGGGGTGTGTTAAATATTACACATGCACACAGTGCTCTTTTTTTCTCTGCTCTTTTAACCAATCGAGCCTATTATTGTTGGATGTTTGAAGGATGTGTGCACTGGCAAGTTCAACAATAGGCACACAACAAGGAGTGCAATTAAACCTCAGTGGAGAACAGACTAGAGGGAAAACAAACAGCCACGCACACAACCGTTTCACATAGTTTTAGGGTTGCCAACCGTCCCTTAAAATACGGAATCGTCCCGTATTTAGAAACAAAAGTACACGTCCCGTATTGAGCTAATAAGGGACGCACTTTGTCCCGTAATACAGTGAGAATCAAAAGTAGTCTATAAATGTTAATGGAATTAACGCTTTGTTTGAAAACATAATTCCCAGCCTCTCTCCTGCTTTGTGACCAATGCGCTGACAGCACACTTATGACAATTCGAGTATGACAAGTCAGATTATCGCTTATCTCATTGGTCGAGGAAAGGTCGCTTACGGAGAATATACCGGAAGACAACAGATGACCACAACAAGAAGCATGGCCAACAGGGGAACAAACGCCGTCACTGCGGTGCAAGTCTCGGACGACAGTACACCTAAAGCTGGGCAGACACTGTGCGATTTTTTCAGTCGCGTTATTCAGCTCCTGCTCAAACTGCACGATTGACTCGCAGGGGTTAGACGTTGGTAGGTCACGATGCAGGTCTCACACTATACCGCCCGATGCTCTGATGCGACCTGAGTGCTCACACTGTGCGTCCATAAAATTAAGGTTATAACAGAAAATCTGTCGCTCGCTCTCTCTGTCTCTCACTCACACAGACACACCACCACCATCAACTTTGCTAAATTGCTAATGAAAAACATGATCAGGCAGCTGTGATTTAGCAGCGATGTAGATCCAACTATTTTCACGGTTGTTGTGGTCGTGATAATTTTGTGAGGCCACATCGAAAAGGCTCGGATGAGCTTTTCAAAGTTCTACAAGTTGTGCCTCCATCGCTTGTGTCCAGATCACAGGCTGCACAGCCGTGCTGCTCCGTCTTTTTCACGGCGTTTACGTGTTTGCGCGCGAGCAGTGTGAGCGGCTCACGAGCGATTGATGATCGGGAGCTGGTCGTGAGGTGTTAATCACTTCTCGTTACCCCACGTATACTACACGACGCACGATGAAGGCCAAAATCGGTCCGATCACTCAAAAATCGGCTCAAAATGGGCCTAAAACCGCACAGTGTGAGCCCAGCGTTAGAGCAGCAATGTTTGTTCCCCCTCAGAGAAAGGGAAGAATGGGAAAAGGAAAACACCTGGCTGGAAAAAGTTAATATGGGCATGTGCAGTGAATATCAGCGCTATGTGGCCAGAAGTGTGATAATATAATTTATTTTGTGTAATAAACGACTGCAAGGATAGATGATTACAACAAATAGATGACTAATACATAAAAGTAATACATAGATGAATAATGATGATGAGTTAAGATGCGTAATCATGGGAACAAGCGGGTTTACAAACAGGAGCAGCTGATTAGCATTAGAAAAGCTGAAATAATACCTCAGCTGAAGCCAATTGTACTAAATGCACTAAATGTGCACTGTTACAAGAATATTTTTCTTTCTATTGTTTTCTATTATTTTAAGTTAAGCAGGACAGAGTTCTTTTAAAGAAAGATTTACTTATATTCTCAAAAGTTAAGCATGACAGGCTTCTGTTTAAGAAAGAGACCTGTTTTACTGTGTTAATGTTGTCATTTTGAGCTAAAAATAAATGGCTAAATGATCATTTGTTTCACATGTGTTCATATCACAAAGAATACACATCTACTTAAATCAAATTCAAGTCAAAGGGTTAAAAAAAAATAATTTCACACACAAAAAAAGAGCTAGAAAATTCACCACACTGGGAAGGGTGAAGACAACTGGGTCGCCCGGCCCTGGCCACGAGGTGTCCCTTATTTTTCAGGGAGTTGGCAACCCTACATAGTTTACACCTCCAGTATCTAATGAACTGCTTCTTGTAGTCGATTTTATTGTCTAACAGTTTACCTGTTAACAGCGTGTAGTTAAGACTGTTAACTACGTTTTTTGTTTGTGTAGTTGACAAACTACAAGTGTCTCTAAACCAATAGGTCACGCTTGTGTAACGCCGTCTATGTCAGCCGCCATAACTGGCGAGTAAGATCTGGGAAAAATCTGCTAAAGCTTTTAATCGAGAGGAATCGCGAAGGGATGGTAACTGACTGAGCACGCAATAAGCTGCACTGTTGCAGCATTATTACCAAAACCCACTTAAAACAAGTTACAGTGCGACGTCTGTATGCTGCAAGATGACACTCACGAGTTGCCCAGGAAGTCGTGAAACTTGATCCTGCCGATGCTGGTGTCGGCCTCGAAATTTGGGAATTCGTCTCCCAACACAAGTCCAGGCATGCTCGACTCTCCTGTTCAGCTCAAACACCAGAGATAACGGACAGGAGCAAAATGCTGACCCCACTGCGCAATATGTCAATGGATCCGGATAGAGGCGGATCCATTCGGTCCAGCGTAGCTCACCGACCAACCAGAGAAGAGTCCTAAAACACGTGGGTTTTTTCCGACATCTTTCGACATTAACTATCGAAACAAACAGAGAATAACGACGCAAACGTATTAGAAAAAAACAATTAAAAACTTTTCAAAAAATAATGTGCAAAGTGTAAGAAAGATATATTGCTAATGTAAAAACGAAGACCAAAATTAATAAATTAATTCATTAAAATATGGAGAACTCGTCATAAATTTTAGGCCTTGTCAGTTTGCTATAAAAAAAATCATTTTTATAGAAAATGAATTAAACGAACGTTCTCTAAAAAATAAATAGACTTAAAAACAAAAGATAAAAAAGATTGCAAATATTAAACCGTACTAACTCAGTTTTATAGAAATCAAATACATGCAAACTTAAAACTACTCAATTTTATACATGTATTTATTCAATTATTTGTTTATTTATTTTGAAAATACACAATTTCTACACAATTTTAGTCGCGATAACTTCGCTAAGGGAATAAAATAGTTTCGAAAACACAGCTTCCCAGGATACTTTGCGAGAAGAACAACAAATATGGCGTCACGGCTCATCTTTTCCTGGACGTGATAAGAATTGTGAAACGTACAACAGATGAGCTAAAGAAGCGACAACCGGGACAGCACTGCAGAAAATTTACCGCTGCTGTGCATCTACACTACACATACCTGTCTACGCCGGTGAGTTAACGGACACCATGCCCTCTCCTAAAGCGAAAAACCCCGGTCGCAGCGGAGGAAGCCCGGTGCTCGGGAGCTCCAACGGTCGCTACGAGTTCATGTCTCTGACAAAGCCGCTAAACCGGTCTTCACCGCCACACCTGCTCCAGCGCCAGGGCTCCGACCCGACCACGGCCCGCCTTCGAGCCTCTGAAAGCCCCACTCGGCGCCGGGGCTCCGGCTCCTCCACGGGCTCCGCGAGCGGTCAGGGGCCACCTGAAGAGGATGGTATCCGGCTCAACCCCTCCCTCATTCGCGTAGCGCTCAGCTCCCTGTTGGCCATCGACCTGTGGCTGTCCAAGCAGCTGGGAGTGTGTGCCTGTGAGGACTCGTCCTGGGGCAGTGTGCGCCCCTTAATGAAGCTCTTAGAGATATCGGGACATGGTATCCCGTGGCTGGCTGGTACCGCCTACTGTCTGTACAAGAGCGACAGTGCTGCAGGACAAGAAGTCATGCTCAACCTTTTCATGGGTAAAACTCTGCTTTTTGTGTTCTTTCATGTTGCTTCTTCTTCCAGCATCGTATGTAATCACAGATAAACCCCTCTCAATACATATCAGTGCGCCACTGAGCTGGGTTTGGTGTCACAGCTCCTTGCTCCTTCCCGGTCCTGATTTGTCCTGCACAGTTCTTCTTTCATAATTTCTTCACTTAAGCAACAGAAGAGCTGATCCCACCTCTCATAACGCGTCAGATAATGAGTATATAGGGTTATCTTTGTGTAATTGGTGTTGGCTGGCTCTCACCTGTAGATGTCACCTGTTACACCTTTTGTGATGTTCCTTCACAGCTTGGGAAACTGGTAAAAGTATAAGATTATATGAAATAGGTCTTAATCTGGAAAACTGGATAGCTATGTAAAATGTTGACTGAAGTGCCAAAGTGGTCTGGGGCTTCTTTGCCTCCAGGGAGTGTCCATGTGATGCTGTGTGAAGCCACAGCAAGGAAATGCATGTGATAGTGATGTTTTCAGAAGAGTAGGGTCAAGACCGGAGTATTCTGCAGTGAAACCAGAAATGCCAAAGACCTATATTTGGATTCTAGACCGAGTTATAAACAGTTCTTTAATTACCGAGGTTGTGTTCAGAGTCATAATTGGATTAAGCAGTTGGTATCAGTAAAGCCCACAGTGTCGTGATTGCATGTACTTATTTATTGTGGTTTTACATTATACATTTATTGCTGTTCGGTGGCAGTATTACCTCGGTAATATCATAGGAAAACAAACATGCAGAGTTTCAGAATGTTTAATGGGCTTCTAAGCTAAAAATATGAGTAATAGTTTCATATGAAATTGACCTATGACAAAGTGTGATGGACATTTTCTCTATTTTATGACCTGCTTTCCACTTTCAGATATTAAGGAGAAGTCAGAAACTGAATTAAGCTGCCGTTTAAGCTGGATCAGGCAGAAACTTTATGTTAAGGGGCATTAAATAACAGACTATTGAATAAGGGCTTCCCTAGTTAAACCTCATTTACCACAATAGAGAGATGTGCCCCAAGGGTATTGAATAAAAAGTTCAATATGTCCCCATAGTCTTTCAGTAATCATTTAATATTTACTTGCCAACCCTCCCAAATGCATAATGTTAGTGAGTAAGCACCAACTACTGTGGTTCATATCAGCATTAAATAAACACAAGGCTTTAAGAAGTATTACCTTAAGTAGTTTAGAGCCAGTAAGCATTGGTATTGGTAAAATCCCAGCTCTTCATCAAAACATGTTTGGAACAAGACTCCCTCTTACACAGCACTCTGATGTGGGGGCTAAGTAGTGCACTTACTTCAAAAGAACAGCTTAAAAGGGAAGCAGCAAGCTGCTGTGTGATAATGCAAACCGTCTAAACCCTTTTCTCTCTATGGTTATTAACCTCAGGTCTTAAAAGCAGCAGATAATAATGTAACCACATAGTAGTTGTCAGTAATGATGGATGCAATGTGCATTTCTGTTTTCATTTTGCTGAAGCCCTTTCATTAGATTCGTAGAAGCGAATTGGCTTCATGCCACCTGAGTGTTGCATTAATTTTTCAGTGCTGCAGCCCAGGAGACCAAAAGCTTTTCATTCTCTCAATGCAGAAACACGACTTAAAAACTGCAGTCATTCCTGTAATCAGTGCTGCTGTTGTATCTTTCCCTTTCATCATACTGTGAAATTCTTTGTGATATCATTGTGGTGCAAATAACAGTTAGGTTTTGTTTTTTGTTTTTTTCAATAAGAAAACCCTGGTTCAAACAACAACAATCTTTACCAGATTGCAGATTATTGTAGGCCTTCTACAAGTCTAAAAATCTGCAAGTCAAGTTAACTTTTCACTTTTAATAGGAAAAAATAAAGGTTAACACAAAGTTTAATTCATCTGCTTAATCTTCAAGATCCTGGAGGATTTGCTGGCACTGAAATGGACTAAATAGTCTATGGTCTGGTTCTTACCTGGTGCTTTTCTACTCTACTTGATCACTGTAAACACTTCATACAACATGCTTCATTCACATTTGTTTGTTTGTTTTAATGTGGCTGTGTTGTTGTTGTTGTTTCATGCATTGTAGCATATCTCCATCTTCTTCCCCTGCAGGCCTGCTGCTGGACCTGATCTTGGTTGGCATTGTTAAGGCGGTGGTGCGTCGGCGTCGGCCAGCACATAATCGTATGGACATGTTCGCCACCTTTTCTGTGGACCGCTACTCCTTCCCCTCCGGACATGCCACGCGTGCCGCCATGTGTGGCCGCTTCCTGCTGGCTCACCTCGTGCTGGCTGCCCCGTTGAGAGTCCTCGTTCTGCTGTGGGTGGGCCTGGTAGGGTTGAGTCGAGTGATGCTGGGCAGGCACAATGTGACTGATGTGATGTTTGGGTTCTGGATGGGCTATTGCCAGTACAACCTTGTGGAAATGCTGTGGCTGTCCCCTCAAACACTGCAAGGGCTGCTGGGACAGTCAGCTTAAGGACTTAAGGAAATGGTAGTTTATATTTGAGTAAAGGAGCACGTACACACCTTTTTCCCTTATAGTAATATATTCTCACTGAATTGAAAGCAGCACTATTTCTAAGGTTGGGATCATTTTAAAAATACATTTACTTTGTAACAAAACGATATTTGCTGAAGAGAAATATGAATAATGTTGTGGAGCATAAAGTTGTGTTAAAACAAAAATTGTTTTGTTATAAAATAAATGTTTTTATACATTCAAATAAATATTAAGAATACTTTTTACATCCCATAAGTGTTGTATTGGAGATTATGCTGACACTAGAGAGTAGATCTTTATCAAAAAAAACAAAAAAAAACGAAGAGTTTTTCATGTTGTGTGACAACTAAGTCCACTACTAGCCCTCTTTCTGAGGTAGCTGCTAGCTCGTCTATAACAAGTAGCAGGTTAATCCCAACAGATTACAGGAGAACAGGTTTGACCATTTACCTTGAAGTTCTCTAACTCACTTATGACACTTCTGTAGCTTGATTCAAGGATACAATATAAAGTCTAAACTCAATTTTACATTCACAACACAGTTTAATGGGCTCTTACTTACTTTACACATCCACAAACTTTATAAGCAAGCTCAGTTCAGTCTTTACAAAATCTAGCAAAAAGTTTTTAAAAGTGAAACAGATGTGTTGAACACAATGTTATGCTACCACAACATTCCACCAGTGGCAGCTTATTCGCGTGCATCAAAAGAAGTGTACTTTAGAGTTGCTGCACAGCTTTAAACACTGTCTGAAAGTTTACAGTGAAATAAGTTGTTCAATCTGGAAACCATGGCAAAAACGTATTAAATAGTAGTATTTATTAAACATAACGGGAAAAACTGAATTAAAAATATCCAGAATGTAACTTGTTTTATAATTTATGAATCAGACATGCTGGGTTTTTGTTTTTTGTTTTTTAATGAAAGATTGTATAACTACTCTGTGAATAGTTTTTTTTTTTTTTTTCACAATTCACATTTACTTGCTGACATCAAATGAAAACTGCACATATAGCAAACTTGCTTACCTGTCTTCACCTGCCCCCCTCTAGCCTTTCTAGGTGCTAATCATGATATAAGCCCTAACATGTCCTCAAAGCTTTGTTCACAGAGCACAGAGGGCCTTTTTTCTTCTTTACGTGACTACTGATCAGATAAGAAGACATAACATTCTTTTAAGGAAGCACATCCAAACCCTCATAAAGATTAATTGCACCCCATATATTTGTCTGTTTCACTTTAACACTATCTCTCTTTCATTATTAGTCAACCAAAACTGTACATGTAACTGATAACTTATCAGCTCTGAAGGATTACATACACTTAACCGTAATGTTATCAGGTCGTCTACATATATCACTTGCAGAAATTTGCAAACGCAGTATAGTTGGCATATCAGAATTGTACAGTGTATTTGCTTAAAGGGACAATTCACCCAAAAATCAATTGGCTTAAGAGTTGTCTTCACTTAAATGGAATAAGACACTGCACATTTGTCTTTATTAGGCAGGAATGCAGTATAATGCACACACTTGGGTCTTAAATACTACAGGAGTATATACTGTATATAGACATTTTCATTGTGAAATTTACTGAAAAACTAATGAAAAAAGTAACTTGATTCACTTGAATGACTCACAGGTGTGCTGTTTTAAATATATATAAAAGATTGTAAATATATTGCATGGTTAGGTTTTTTCATTCACATTTAAATGCTCTTGGACATTAAATACATAATCGTATATGAAGGGGGAAAAAATAATGATCTGTAGTTTCATTAACCAATTTTTCAGTCTTGTTTTCTGGTTTTCTTTTAAGCCCTTTGCTGCATTAGAACTTTGCACAAAAAGTAAAAGTTTGGTTGATTATGTCTTTGTTGTAGCAATGCTTCTGGGCGATAAATCTTATACTGCTGGAGAACCTGTTGTTTCCCCCTAAATGGTGCCACATTTGTAAGGGAAATGCATTTGTGGGTTGTGCAGCAGAGTTGAGTATTTGCGTTGCACCTATGAGAAACTTGCCAAATCTTCTCTGCCAATGCCAAACAGCTTATTCTGCTATTGATTCTTTGTTTTTGAGCTTCTGACTAGCAGCACCAGTGACCCTGCCAGTTAGTGCTCCAAACATGCTACGTTTGACTGATCTGGATAGGGCTCTTGCCAACTTCAAGAGCAACTTCAAGGGGATGTTGTCCAAAATAAAATTGCAGCATTATTTGGAGTGAGCTCTAATACCTTCTCCAAATTAAAGATCAAGTTCCATATAACGGATGAAGTCAGAAGTAGGCCATGAAGCGCATGTCACAAGAAGACAACACCACATGAAAACCGTTTCCTCACCCTGTCAGAACCTCGAAACTGCAGGCTGTCTTCTACAGAGGACAAAATGCTGGACAATATGGTGAGACAATCCAGAACAGACTCCACACAGCCAGTCTTATGAGGCCGCCAGGAGGCCTACCATGACTGCCCTTCACAGTAAGGCCCATTAGCATTGTTGGTGTGAGTATCATGTGCACTGAAACCTGAAAGTGTGGAGGAACATTCAGTAATGCGTCCAGATTCTGTCCACAGCAGTCAGATCGCCTCTTAAAGTATGGACTCACTACTTTTGAACATTGAACGGGGTCCTTCCAGAGTTTGGAAGTTGAGAGGATGGTGTTCGTTGATTTCCAATGAACACATATGGGATCAACTTGTGCGTGCTGTTTGTGCGAGAGTTACCAGCACAACCAGACTGGCTGATTTGTGACAAATACTGGTTGAAGAATGGGATGCGATCCCATAGCAGTGTGTGACCAACCTGGTAACCAGCATGAGCAGGAGATGCCAGGTTATTGTGGCTGCGTATGGTTCGTCCGCATGCTACTGAAGCCCGATTGTTAATTTACAAATTGCTAAATTGCCAACATGTCTTGTGTCTTCAAACCTCAATAATTCAACTCAATAAACGACACAAACAAGAGTAAAGAGCAGACTAAGTTTTGCATTGCCAGAGGAGATTTGGCAAGGTTTTCATGGGGGCAAACCACATACTCAATACTTCTGCTCAAACCACAAAAGCATTTTTCTTACAAATATGGCAGCATTTAAGGGGAAATAAACAGGATTTCCAACGGTATGAAATATATAGTGTTACAACAAAGAAATAACTGAGCAAACACAAATTTCCTGACTTTTGTGATAAATTTGGAAGCAAATTAGAAGATAGCTGCAGGGGCGTAATTTCCAGGGGGGTTAGGGGTGTTATGACCCCCACCCCCCCACCCAATAATCAGACCCAACCAATATAACCCACCCAATAAAATTATGAATTATCTTGCATACATAGACTGTTTATTTTCTTTACTCATTTCAGTTATTATCTACAAAATAGTTGGATGTTTAATCATCTGGGAATTTACCCACATTTATTTATTTAGACAGAGATCTTGACACCCCCCCCCCCCCCCCCCCCAAATGCATGGAATGCATGGGTAAACACCTGGAATGAAATAATTTCCTCAAGTCCATACCTGATTGCTCTGTCTGAAAATTAAAAATTTCAGTCCAAGAAAATATTGCCTAAAATTTTCTTATTGAAAATTTGTCCTAATTCCTACACTGTGAAATAATTCCTAACAATACTAGAGTTTTACTTTTTTACTTCTTTTTAATGCTCCACCAATGTTTAAAAAAATGAGGGCAATAATCTAGATAAGTAAATAGAAAACTAATAAGCTGATTTCTTTTAAATTACACAATTTATTTGCCACTTGTGCCAAAGCAGCAAGCAGTTATTTTGTTGGTATCACATTTAGGTGATGCCATGTTTAGGTTTACTATTTCATTTATTATGTTATGATATGGTGTGTGCTGCAAGGGGTTCATGGATGAATGGACATGAGGTATATGGTTTTGTTTCTGCATTGTACATGTACTAAGATGCATCGATAAATGTGGAATATGCATTTGTGGAAATCGCCATCACCAAAAGGACTGAATAATGTCTCTTTTTCAACTACAATAATGAGTGATATAATGTTCGTAGATTATATATTTGATGACCTGGCTCTTTGACCTACTGAACCCGATGTGAATTTCAATTTTTAGTCAAAACACAAGAAACAGTCATGTTTCACTGGGTTAGGTATCACTGGGTTAATAATTATCCACACCGACCCAATGACTGAACCTGTACGCGAAGTTTTTCAGTTCACATATTGCTGTATTTCCCAGATTTATTTTGATGTTTAATCCATTTTGGTGCAATGCCACTATCAGTAGTTGATTAAATGCCCAAGTGAGGTCCAACATTAACAATAAAATTTTAAATGACGCAAGTAGTTAAGATGTTGTAACTGAAATGTGTGTTTGACGTTGGCATTGTCACAGAGGCTATTGACCCTTCCCATTAGAACGTGGAGGGCGTGAGAAGAGACGTAGTTAACCTTTTTGTGTCCTTGAAGCTGCTCCACTTGTGTGCCAAATCTGAGTGAATGTTTATTTCTTCTTCTTCTTCTTCCTGGTAAAATTGCAGTGTTATTTAGGAAATTTTGCTTCTACTAGGGATGCACATTGGCTCCATAGATGATGGCAGTGGCTAATATTTAATCTGTAATCGGTGCATTCATTTTGCACTCACTTACTGTTCAAAGATGTGGGATTAGAAGGTGAAAGTACATTTTCAAATAGTTTTTTTAATGATAAATATTTTTTTCTTTCCCAGTACAACAGAGAAAATGAAGGGATATGAACATTAGCTGCCAGTCGAATCAATACTTCAAATAGCAGTATCAGCTAATCACCATCAGTCCATCATTATAAAACTAAGCTTAGTAAGTTGAATGGGAATTTTAAATCCTTTTTGATTGGTTTATAATTCAAGAAAGGAAAAAATAGTTGTGCTAGTACTACAAAGAAAAGCAAAGAAACATTATGAATATGTTTTTGAATATGTGAATGAGTTTTAATGCCGTGTTTGAAGTGTATGGCTAAACCACTCTGTCAGGAGGGAGAAAATACTTGAGTCAGTTGCACAACAGCTTGCTCACTTCAAACACACACCTCAGTACTGCCAGAGACAAGAAGTTACATCAGTTTTTTTGTCCTGTATTACGTGTATTTGACAAAAAGAAAGTTTCGTGTCCGTCTCTGGGGTCTTTTTTTTTCCCCACCGGTTTGTGCTAGTTGGTCTAAGCCAGTTCCAGATACCTGTATGAACTCAGCAGACTGTTCCCACTCATATATTTTATTGACCTTGTGCAATCTGTGCTGTCTCTGCAATAACTAACCAATGATCTTCCCAGTGCCAGTGAGAAAGGTTTCAGCTTTGAAGATTTTCACTTCATTACACTTTGGTTGTAAATCTAAATATGCTGGATGGTAATTTTTGTGACCAAATAATTTTTATGATTGATTCTTTTCTTTTTTTTAAGACTAAAAATGTTTTAAAAAATTAGTTGTGTATGTTGTGTACTGAAAGATTTTGCACATTTCTCATAACCTGTACTGTAACAGTTGAGAAACTTTATGAACAAAATGTATTTCTTATTCTATACATTTTTCAAACATGAAGCTTCTATACATTTTACTGCACTCATTGCCTGCTAAATACTATGAACTTCACTGTACATCACTTGTATAGATCTTATAATGTACATTTATGTATACGTCTGTGTGTGTGGTTATGCTGTATTATAGTCCGTGGATTTGAATTTGCTGTTGAAAATTATCCCGTAATTTGATTGTAAGAATTTGTAATTAAATGGGGAACCAATCTAAAACTGTTTTGCGTCATGTGTAATAGATGGATACATTAATAGAGTTCTGTGCGTATCATTATTGCTCCTTCTTCCCATTGCTCACTATTGTCACTCATTTGCACTCCTCTTCCTACTTAAAATAACACGAATTGAACTTTAGTCAAAGTCAAACCCATTTTGATTTTGGTAAACATGGTTCAGCTTGGTAGCTTCCTTTTTTGGACAGGACTGAGAAAGAAAAAAAGAGTGTGTATAGTTACCCTCTCTGTATAAAAGTCTGTGCTCAGGTGATGCTTGCCCCACTTGAGAGGCACACCAAATCACCACAGGAAGATCAAGGTAAGCAAAAATAGACACTTTCTGCAATATAAAGCTTCCATATGTGTGTCGGGATTTTTAAATCAGCAATATTTCTAAGTGTGTCATGGGGTACAAAGGGTTTAAAATAGCTTGTGATTACTTGAATATAAGATGGTGTATTTCTTTTCATTTATTAACATAATTTTGCATTGTTATGATATTGTTATGATAACCATGCTCCAATGATATAATGACAAAATGGTAAATGGCCTGCATTTGTATAGCGCTTTACTCAGTCCCTAAGGACTCAGTCCCTAAGGACTCAGTCCCTAAGGACTTCACACACTGGCAATGGCAAGCTACGTTGTAGCCACAGCTGCCCTGGGGCGCACTGACAGAGGCGAGGCTGCCAGACACTGGCGCCACCGGGCCCTCTGACCACCACAAGTAGGCAAACATGGGGTTAGTATCTTGCCCAAGGACATTTGGCATGCTTGAGGTCTTTCAAAGAACTTTGATGTCACCTTTGCTCTTCTGTTTCTGAGAAGAATGTTTTATGACAGATGCCAGGATTAGGAATTTGTAGAGTTCAGTCATGTAAAACATGGTTAAACCATCAATTGCTCTAAATTGTTGCAGTCACTACTTTAAATCAAGTAAACTAACTGAGGATTATTGGAAAGGGATTGCCACGTGACCGTTTTATCTCGGTCTGGTAAAAATCTCTCGAGCATTTTAAACGAGCTGGAAACTAATTTAAGCTTCATTCTTAAACAGGAAAACTGTTCAGTATTAATACAGTTTTCTATGCATGTTTTCTTTTGTATTTCTTTTTTAACATTAAGATCTTGTCACCTGAATATAGTGCAATTGACGGTTTCCTTGGTTACAAATTTACATTTTCATACTTAATTTCACAAATGTTCAAAATTACAGGTACATTTTCCAACATCTGGTTGCAGGTCCATCATGGTGCACAGAGTAGCAGTGATCGGGGCAGGCCCCTCTGGTCTGACCAGCATAAAGGCTTGTCTGGAAGAAGGCATGGAGCCAACCTGCTTTGAAAGTAGTGACGACATGGGCGGACTGTGGAAATTCAAGGCAAGTCTACATTTAAGAAGACAAACATGTTGACAAGCAAACTGTTCGTGTGAAACTGAGTAAAATTCTTTGTTGTCTTTTAAAACTATTTCTCTGCAGGAAGTTTCGGAGCCCAACAGGGCTAGTATCTACCGGTCACTTACAATCAATATCTCAAAGGAGATGATGTGCTACAGTGACTTCCCCATTCCCTCTGATTATCCCAACTACATGCATCACTCTAAAATCCTGAACTACTTCCGAATGTATGCAGACCACTTTAAACTCCTAAAATACATTCGCTTCCAGGTAATAAAAACAAAGAAGAGTAGAATGAGAGAAAAGCACATTCTTCAAAACTGTTTTGGTGACATTTGGCAGATATCTGAAAACCTGAATCGGCCTACATTGTTATTTTTTAGACCTTAGTGAAAAGTGTGAGAAAAGCACCGGACTATTCTCGCACTGGCAGGTGGGAGGTGTTGACTGAAAAGAGAGATGGACATGAGGAGAGGCATGTCTTTGATGCAGTGATCTGCTGCTCTGGTCACTACACCTACCCTAACCTCCCACTCAAAGATTTCCCAGGTAAAATGTTTTGCATTTATCCTGAAAAGGCTTTGATTAAAATATGGCTGATTTTTAAAAATCAACCCTTAAAAAAATAACTGTCTTGTTTTTATACCTTTGTGTGTTAGTCTTTTCATATGACACCTCTGTTATGTTGCAGGAATTGAGACATTTGAAGGAAAATATCTCCACAGCTGGGACTACAAAGGACCTGAAGACATGTATGGAAAAAGAGTGGTGGTAATCGGAATTGGAAACTCTGGAGGTGACATTGCTGTGGAAACCAGCAGAGTTGCAGAGCAGGTTGAAGAAAGCTTTTTCGTTCTTCTTATCTTCTTTTGATTAGAGATAGAAAAAAAACTCCTTCATGAGTTTTGGTGAATTCTGTCTTTCCCATTCTCCAGGTGTACATGAGCACTCGTCGTGGTGCTTGGATCATCCGGCAAGTTTCCGACAATGGTGTGCCAGTTGACATGAAGTACAACACACGCTTTGTTCATATCCTGTTTCAGCTATTCCCAATCAACTTCTTCAATTGGTTTGGTGAGAAGAAACTCAATGCCATGTATGACCACACCATGTACGCCCTAAAACCCAAACACAGGTAGGTGGTGTCACGCCCACATAGATTTTGACTCAGGCCAAGGTAATGAGATCAATCACAGTGCGTTAGTTCCCTATAATATACACCAATCAGGCATGACATTGTGACCACCTGCCCAATACTGTGTTGGTCCCCCTTTTGTTCCCAAAACAGCCCTTACCTTTTAAGGCGCTGACTCCACTAGACCCCTGAAGGTGTGCAGTGCTATCTGGCACAAAGATGTTAGCAACAAATCATTTGAGTCCTGTAAACTACAAGGTGGGATCTCTGTAGGTCAGATTTGTTTGTCCCACACATCCCACAGGATTGAGATTTGGGGAACTTGGAGGCCAAGTCAACACCTCAAGCTCATTGTGCTTCTCATATCATTGCTGGACCATTTTTGCTTTGTGGCAAGGCACATTATCCTGCTGAAATAGGCATCAGGGAACACAGTTTCCATGGAAACTGCAACAATGCTTAGGTTGGTGGTACATGTCAAAGTAACTTCTCCATGGATGGCAGGACCCAAGGTTTCCCTTCAGAACAGTACCTACAGCATCACGCTGCCTCCGGCAGCTTTCCTTGTTCCTATAGCGCCATCCTGTTTACAGATGTTCCTCAAGGTAAGCGATGCACACTTAGCCAGCCAGCAACGTGATATAAAAGAAAACATTAACAATACTAATCCCTGCAGACTGGGAACACCCCACATGAGCTGTAATTTTGGAGGTGCTCTGCTCCAGTCATCTGGTCATCACAAACTCTCTCAATCCCCTATGTTTAGCCAATTCTCTGTTTTTAACACATTGAATCTGAGGACAAAATGTTCACTTGCTCCCTTATAAAGAGATAACTGGTGTTACTGACTTCACCTGTCAGTTGTCGTAATGTTATGCCAGATTGGTGTATAACGCTGTGCTGTCAGATGAGGGATTCTGCTTCTCATTAAAATACTCTACTCTAGGCTCTTCAGTCAGATCCCAGTAATCAATGATGACTTACCAATGAAGATTCTGTCCGGGGCAGTCATCATCAAACCAAATGTGAAGGAAATCTGTGGGTGCACTGTGGTGTTTGATGATGGAAGTACTGTGGAAAAGGTCAGAGAAGAGTTTTCTTCAACTTTCTCCAAGATCTTTGTTCAGTGAAGACTTAGTTTAATACCATATTTCTTTGTTGTCACAGGTGGACACTATTGTATTTGCCACAGGGTACAACTATGATTTCCCCTACTTGCCAAAAAACGCCATGTACAAGTCTGGGCACCGTGCGGGTCTGTACAAGCATGTTTTCCCCCCAACCCTAGAGCATCCTACTTTGGCTGTCGTGGGTTTCATTCATGCCCTTGGAGCCATCATGCCTCAGGCTGAAATGCAGGCCCGTTGGGTCACTCGTGTCTTCAAAGGTAAGGTAGTCTGTTATTACTAACAGTTAGCATGCCTAACTGTTAGTTACAAATTAGTTCATTTATATTTACAAATGACCTTTTTTGCTGCCTAGGACATAAAAAACTGCCGTCAAGCCAGTCCATGATCAAGGCTGTTGAAAAAGATACAAAAAATATTGAAAAAAGGTAACTATTTGTCTTATTAAATACTTCAACCTGTCTTTTACCATTGTCCTTTCTCCTGTTATATGTCAGAAGATGCTCTAGCTATAGTGAGATTGGTTAGCAAGGTGCATAGAGAGGTTAGACAGGTGTATTGTCATAATACCTAAACATACAAATGCTCATTAGTCTGAACATGTAAATAAATTAATACTCACATTCTTTTTTCTTTGTAAGCAAACTGTACACATACATAATTTTCATTATCCATGTAATTGCATTTAAAAAGCAAACGGCACCATTTTAAAAAATCCAGTTAGAAATCTGAATTTGAAGCCAGCTGCTTGCATACCCTGACAATTCTAGCATGTGATTTTTTTTTCCTTTTTTCCTTTTAAAGTTCAGACTGTAAAGGTTGCAGCTGCGTCATACCACATTTTAATCTTACACATTTTATAGCCATTAAAAGGTGTTTAATTTTAGACTTTTAATATTGCAATGATCAAGAACACTTAGCATTGGAATTTTTAGACTCTGGAAGCAATCATAATATCAAACCTAAGTATAAACAAGGAATGCTTTATTCTAGCATATCTATTCTGCGCTATACTCTTATATCTTATACTTCTATACCATGTTAGTGCCACTTTAGAATAATACTATTCTTTATATTATTCTCTCCACAGTTACATTGTTTCAAAGCTGACCCCACTGCAGGTGGACTTTGTTTCCTACATGGATGAAATAGCTGGAGAGATTGGTGTAAGGCCAAGCCTCCTCTGGCTCTTCTTCACAGACTACCCCTTGTTCAAGAGGGTTCTCTGGGGGCCCGTTACCGCCTACCAGTACCGGCTGATGGGACCAGGGAAATGGGAGGGAGCCCACAGGGCAATCTTTACCCAGTTTGATCGCATGTTCCAGCCTCTAAAAACCAGAAAGGTTTGATGTTACACTTTTTCTTCTGCAGTCTTCTTTGTTACTGTTGTGCATGATTTTAACATGAAGTAAAAATCATCACCCCCCCCCCCCCCCCCCCCCCCCGTAGCTGGAACCAGTACAGCCCTCCACTGCTCGTCGACTGGTTAAAATGAGCTTGACTGTCATGGTTGGAGGAGCTGCTATCTACTACTTTCATACTCGCAAGCCAGATGTCATCCCCACACTGCTGTCCAACATGCGTCCACAAAGAGTCTGATCAAGCTTCAGGGTCCAACAATGAGCAGAGGACTCTGAAACACACCAAATGAAATAAAGAAAAACACAAATTCTACTATTTCTGTAGTTCTTTAAAATATTTAGTTCACTATACTCCTGTTTGGAATTATTGAGCGATTAAAAAGGTGTCTGCTGATTTGTGTGTTATTCTATTTTTCATATGTGTGGTTATTTTAATGCATAGATTTAAAGCAACATTTTTTTCTTTAAAAAACCCAGAAACATTTAGTTATAACACATTTAAAGTGCATTCCTTGCAGTACAGGAACTTAGGCTGACAGTGGATAGAAATGAATAAGTTCATACCAATGCAGATGACAGATTTTTTTAAATTATATTATTATTCTTTATTCTTTCTTTTATTGACAGATTTTCTGGATTGTTGAATCTCAACCAGGAAAACAGTTAGAAAAAGGTCTTATTCACATCACATTTTAAGTTATAACTGTAGAGTGTGAGTCCGGTGTGGATAAAGTAGTGTATGATCTGAATGGTATCTTGTGTGCAGCTCTACTCAAACAAAAAAGGGTATCTTCTGAGAAGAAAATGCAAAATCATTTCCTGATTCCCAAGTTCCTAATGTTGCAAAATGACTGGTGGCTTGTGTCAGCCAAACACTTTTATTGTGATAATAATGAAATAATGAAAATAACTATTCAAAATATGAAAAGGCATATCTGCTGATTTAAGAACTTCTGGAAATTACAGCTGTATACAGTACAGCTAGTATGACTAAGTCATTTATTAATGTATATATTTCCACCTCTGAGTAGCTCCCTATAGCACAGGTGTCAAACTCCAGGCCCCGACGGCCGGTGTCCTGCAGGTTTTAGATGTGTCCTTGATCCAACACAGCTGATTCAAATGACTAAATCA
Organism: Diplotaxodon limnothrissa; assembly: GCF_057381915.1. Classification (NCBI taxonomy): domain Eukaryota; kingdom Metazoa; phylum Chordata; class Actinopteri; order Cichliformes; family Cichlidae; genus Diplotaxodon; species Diplotaxodon limnothrissa. The sequence goes on from NC_140617.1 coordinate 7,067,623, forward strand.
CCTCCTCAACATATCTTGAAGTTCTCCAGAGGCCTGGTAATGAACTAATCATTTGATTCAGGTGTGTTGACCCAGAGTGATATCTAAAACCTGCAGGACACTGGCCCTCAAGTCCTGGAGTTTGACACCCCTGCCCTATAGTAAAAACATGGTGTCAAAGAAAAAAAACACCTCTGGTTTTTAACTTGGGAACTACTGCAGGCCAAAATACCAGTTAGACCAGACAGTGACTGATCCTGTAAAGGAAAATGTTTCTTTAAAAAAAAAAAAGGGGGGGGGGGGGGGTTTATAAACCCGTTCAACCCCCTTTGCCGTCATTTGATACCTTTCCATGCATTTCAACACACTGAACCTTTTTTAGCCAAACAAAACTGTACAGATGGAAATCAAGCCAATTATTCACACTCCCCAGCATGTTCGTACATACAGAAAAAAGCACACTGTATCTATTGAAATATTTTTTTAGCCAAAAAACAATAATAAAAGCAGGTTTGCTTTGCATTTCAGTTTGTTATTACCCTCCTGACTAAACCTGAAAACCATAAAGAAAAGATTTTAACATGAAGAACACAGAAGTGTGTTCCAGACTGTCCCAGAATTCAAAGCTTTTATTGCTTAAGATTAATTATTGTTTCATTTATTTATACGTATAGTATTGGTGGAATGTCTCCGTTAACAACTACAATCTAACGAGTGGACCTTGTTTTGTTGTTTTGCATTATGCTTAACTTAATCTGAACATTAGATTTCGTTTCACTGCCAGAGTGGAAATTTCCATCAGGCTGGGCAAAGTCTGTTTCTCTCTGTCAGTGTTACTTTTCTGTCCTTTTTCCCTCTGTATTATCTCTCCACTACCTTGTATGCTCTCTTTGATTTTCTGATATGCGGCTTATTCTTCTTTTTTTTTCGTCACTATTCTGCAACTCAAATGTACATTTTTTTGGTTGTTGTTTTTTTTTTTTACACCCAACTCAGAGAAGCAACAAAGTGGGCACTGGGGGCATTTTTTGAACCCATGAACCTCTTGACCCCAATTTTAACTGATTTATGGCTTCTAGTAGCCATTCATAATTACACAATGAGTTTGCAAGCCATCTGTGATCTATGTCCAGGCTGGGCACACAGTCAGGGAGGCAGCTGGCTATCAATCATTTACCTATTTTGCGGCATGCGCACACATTCACGCACTACAAAGAGCATCTCTTACAGTTGTTTATTAGCCTCTGCTCAAACACACCACCTACTGTAAAGCAAAGAATATTTGTTTTACAACTAGATCCAGTTTTTGTTACCTTTTTATAAAAGTCATCTAACAACATGCTAAATTAACAGTCCGATTAGCTTTACTTCCCTAATGAGCTTATGCCTGTCCACAGCTACAAAGGACTCTGGGTTGGCTGCCAATTACACCCATGAGGTGAGAACTGCTTTATTAAATCATCCGAGCTAAGACCGCCCCCATTTCCAGTACATGCTACAGGAATATATTATTACTATTTTTTCTGTATGTTTCTTTGAAAGAAAAAACAACTTAAATTCTTTTTTTTTCTTCAATATTCAAATAAAATGCATCTATATACATGACGCATACCACGTCCTTTCTAATCGATCTTAGAAGAACATTTGGTCTTTTCATCCCTATGTTGGGGAGGGGGAAGCCTGTCATTGGTCGCTGTCTCAGTAGGGCTATAAAAGTCGGTGCTCTGATGATTCTCTTTCCTCTTTCCAGACACAGAGCCAACAAACATACCAGGATCAAGGTAAGAAAGAAACCTGGCGTCCTTCAGTTTTGTTTCCCTACACACTCTGACACACATGCACACACATTTTTTGGGATAGCACAAGTAAATTTATCATTTCTAATCCCTGAATTTTCTGCATTTTCAGGGGCTGATTCCCACATGTGCACATAAAAAATAATTGCATGACAGTCGAGGCTGAAAAATTATACAAAGTGACTACCCAAAAAAGAATATTTGCATTTTCATTCTTGCATTTCTGTGCTGTGCACGGTTGCGATAAAGAAATAATCTGTAAAATGCATAACTGCAGAGATGAAAGTGAAAAGTACAGAATAGGTTTGACATCCAAAGCAAGCTTGTAAAAGCAAAGTATCAACAGGCTGCAAAAATATGACTGCAGAGCAAATTAGCTGAGCAAACTACATCCAAAGGGTCATTCCAAAGTTTCAGTGCTATTACAGCAAAATCACCTTTGGCCTTCATGCAAGTTCTAGGAACTGACAAAGTTTTATGACAGAAGTGGGGACTAAGGGTTGCTGTGCTGTGCAGTATCCTGGGAATCCAGAAATATAAATGAAGCTAAACCCATTAGTGCTTACTGTGTAATCAGCAAATTGCTGGGAACAGTTTGTTCTGCTATTTGTACTGTAAAGCACCTAAATGACACATGAAGTTTGTTTTTTTTAAACTAAATAATGATTTATTTGTATTCCACTTGGAGCTAACCCCCATTTTCCACTCAATAGCAGTATGCTCACACTTAACTAGTGGCAAAACTATTGTATTTCTAAATAAAACATTATATAGCAGTGTCTCATGACCACCATATTTACATGTCATAGTGCAGCATGTGACAAATGTAAACAGCTAACACTGTGCACTTCTTAAAGCATGGAAACAATCAAGGGGGATTCACTTCTTGTCTTTTTGGCAAAACATTGCAGTAGTGAGTTGCTGCATGTTAGATATATCAGTCTGAAAAAGTGTGATTATTTCAACAGATAATTTTACTGTATAAGTAGAATGAACCAATATTAGGTGATGGAGAAATGACTATTGTTATATATATATATATATATATATATATATATATATATATATATATATATATATATATATATACTTCCTAACCTGATGGTGTATCCAAAAACATGGAAAAGCTGAGGGAATTTAGATCAAAGTCTATCTAGTTAAATGTTTCTGTGGCTCAATTGGCTTGTAGGTTTTGTAGGTAAGCTATTATTTAAGTCGATGGTGTCTGAGGTGGAATGAGATATTTTTAGATGTGTTAGGCTATTTACATTTTTATATTGCTTTTTAGCTACCCTAACTTTCACAGGAGGCTTCTTTTTTTCCCCCAGGCCATCTACCCATTCATTTTCTGCTGCTTATAGAGATTAGGGTTGCAGGGGCAGGAGTCTAAGTAGAGAAGCCACTTCCTCCAGTTTCCCCACGGGGATACCGAGATATTCCCCGGCCAGCTGGGATATAAAATTTCTCCAGCATTTCCTGGTCTCCTCTTTTGGTCATTACCCAGAGCTCATAGCCCTAAGTGAGGGTGAAAAAAGTACAGACATTCTATGCTTAAGCAGAAGCGCAGATACTAGTGTTGTAAAGTACTCTAGTAAAAGTTGAAAAACAAATTCAAATTCTTTACTCAAGTGAAAAAGGACAGGTTATGAAATGTACTCAGAGCAAGAAAGTAAAAAGTAGCTCTTTGGAGGAAGTTCCACCAGATATTTTTGTTCAAAGCTAATTAAACCTTGTGCTATATTCATGTAATAATAAAGTATTATCAGTAGGGGAATGCAATTTTTTATTTCAGTCCAAATATTAATTCTAATAAATGTATTCAATTTGAATCTGGTAAGTAGAGCATGAGCAAAGAAAAAAAGGAAGGGAGATTCAGCCTGTGGGGAAACCTAAAAACAGTTTTGATAGCTTAGCATATTGCACCAGTCCAACACAGCGTTCTTTACTTTGAATCTATCACAGTACATGAAAGTAATCTGTTTATCTAACATTAACCTGCGATGTGTTAAAGCTAAAGTAACAAGCCTATTTTGAAAATGTAATGGATTGGATTTATATAGCGCTTTTCAAGGCACCCAAAGCGCTTTACAATGCCACTATTCATTCACTCTCACATTCACACACTGGTGGAGGCAAGCTACGGTTGTAGCCACAGCTGCCCTGGGGCAGACTGACAGAAGCGAGGCTGCCATATCGCGCCATCGGCCCCTCTGGCCAACACCAGGAGTAGAAAGTACAGCTATGTGTTTAAAATATTAAAAGTATAAGGAAAAAGTTTAAGGAAAAAAATACTGAAGTAAAGTACAGATACCTGAAAATTCTACTTAAGCACAGTAACAAAGTATTTGTACTTCATTACTTCCCACTTCTGAGGGTAGGAAGTAATGAATGGATCGACCAGTAAATCAACACAAAAACACATTTAGACTTTGTGGACAAACTCTCACCAAACCCTACAATATCCTTGAGAGGATGAAGAGCTGCCCAAGCATTCCATCACCAACAAAAAAACTGCAGTTCCTCTCCAAATTTGAGGTTGGATTAATGGCTCTTCTCTATTAACCTGTCATAGACCTTCCCAGGGTGATGTGATCCCCCTATAATTGAAGTATACCCTTGGGTGTCTTCTTAAAAATGACAACCATGACCCCAGTCTGTGTTCCTGATGTCTGCACAATGTTGAACATGCATGTCAACTAAAACAGAATAAGTATTCCTTACATTGCGCAATTTCATTCTCTATTGAAGTCAGCAGCATTCTAGGCTACATGTAATCCCCTTCCTGAGCCACCTGACAGTTTGCCAGAATCCCATAATAATAAAATTATTAATAATAATAATAATAATAACAACTTAGATTTGTGTTGCGCCTTTCAAGAAACTCAAGGACTCTTTACACAAGAGTATAGCAAGAAGTTAAAAAGGCTAGAGGCTTGTCTTGAGAAGTTTCTTGAAGGACTCCAGTGACGGGACATTGCAAATCTCATATGGTAGAGAGTTTCAGAGTGTGGGGGCTGCCACACTGAAAGATATTGAGGCCCATGGATGAGTACTGTAGCATCCAAGACTGTGTGGATGGTTGCAGCAGCTCAGAGAGATACTGAGGTGCCAGGGCATTGAGGGATTTGTAAGTAAGAAGAAGGATCTTGTAAGTCATGCGTGACTTAACCGGGAGCCAGTGGAGATTTGTGAGGGTGGGGGTGATACGTCTGAGTTTTGGACATACTGGAGTCTACTTTAGTGGAAATCCCAAACAGGATTGCTGCAACCCGGTGAACATGTCTTGATTAAGAATCTGACACCCAGGGGAAGACCAGCCAATCTGTTCCTGGGAGGACATTGTTCACATAGTAGTGAGCCCAGTGGGTTCTGACCTGCCAATCTATGAAGTGAAACCAGAAAGGGGAAAACGACGCTCCAGAGGCCTGCACAGAAACTTCTTAATGCCCTGTGATCAATCGCCTGTTGAGACACAACTGGAGCCCCCAGAAGGGACCAAAGAAAACAGGAAAGGAGGCACCGGCCTGAAACGCAAATTCAGGAATCTGAGGAAGACAGTGGAGATGAGTATGAGCTACATTAATAACCACTCCAAGCTTCCACCGTGTCAATGGAAAGAAACGGCCTTCTTGGTGGATCAGAGATGGATATTGTACATAACTGCACACCAGCAGGAGGAAAATTTGAAAAGCCAGTTTTCGTAGTTTTCGAGTTCAGTGAGCCTAGTGAAAATCCGGACATAAACTTACATGCTTAAAACTTTGCCTGATGGGAACCTACCGCATGCATACCTATCCTCAAATGCAGTGGCTGAACCTGAAAAGGCACCTGCCACAGAGAGCGAGAGAGGCACCCAGCAAGATGCATGACCTATGATAAGGGCAGCATTCCTTCCTTTTACTTTTTTTTTATTAAATCTAACATTCCAAATGAAGATTGCATCATAAAAAAATAATCAAAATAACATTACAATTCACATTCTACATTTTATTTTTAAAGTAACACCAACTCTTTTTCTCCACAGTCGAATAATGAAGCCGTGGTTTCACTCTTCTAGGAAGTCTTCCACCAGTGTGTTGAATTCATCAGCATGCCTCAGGTGGAGGTTGTGTTTCCCCTCTGGCATTAAATGCAATCGTGAACCTTTGATGTGTTTGAGGAGGTACTCAGGGTGGAGAATTGGCACCATGGGGTCTTTCTCTCCATGGATGATGAGGGTTGGACAGCTGATCAGGGGCAGAAGTTCCATGCAGATGCTTCCTTCTGGTCTGTGGACAAACTGTGCGATTCCATCCACCCAGGCCTCCCACAGTTTAGCAAAGACTTGCACCCCATACACCTCCTCCATGGGTTGCCTCATCCTCGCACTCCATTTGGAGACATCACGCACCTCATTGTAAAGCTTGAGGTCCTGCTGGGAAACAAAAGCATTGGCTCCCCACACGACCATCTTGTTGATCAGATCGGGGTTCCTTGCGGCTGCAACCAGAGCCGTGATTCCCCCGTCACTCCACCCAAGCAGGGAGAACTTGCCGAATCCCAGTGTCTTCATAAGATCAACTGCATCCTTCGCATCCCTCTCAAAAAAGTCAGGGGGGAAGTCTCTGTCTGGGTAACGGGATTGTCCATACCCGCGGGGATCCCAGCCAACTACAGTGAAGCGTTCTTTGGCCAGAGACTTAAGCTGAGGACCAAAATCCGTCTTTGTGCTTCCCAGAGCGCCAGGAAGCAACAGCACAGCATGTTTTCCTCTGCCTGTCTGCTCGTAGTACAGATCCACTCCATTAACAGGCTTCTTGCCTGAGGCCACTGAAGAGCAGTACGGCCGGATCGCTGTCATGGCTCTCTTAGAGCCACGTCTCCCGAGTAAAAACAGCGCCATGTATGATCGGTGCGCACACTCAGCACGTCCTCAGTCAGTCCCCAGGTTTGATTTGGCTGGTTAAAAATTGTACAGTCTCTCTCCGAAGTGGACCAAAGTCCACACGTTCCAGCCCTGCGTGTTTGTTTTTAAAGGAAGTGCTGGGATCAGTGTGGCACTTTCAACGTCGCCGTTTCCTTAAGGTGCCTCCTCCCTTACTGTTAAATATTAAGTGTTATCTGTGATCTACGAAGTGGTCTGAATCGGGTCACTTGAGATTGATTGCTTTTGTCTCCACCCATTTAGCTGGGGGAAATCCTCATTCGAGTAAAAGTTCTCAGTGAGGAAGCACCAGCTTGTCACTTTTGTGGTTATTTCTCCCCTGCAGGTATGCTTACAGTGTTGAGTGTTACTAAAATGAGTTATGGAGGGAAAAAAAGGTGCATGTTAATACTATTCCAAGTATGAAAAGAATATGTATATTAGTTAGAAAGTTTTGCAATGTGTGAGCAAACTCCCAGCAATGGGTTAAATACAGCCTGTGATAGAGCTGTAATGTACGAGTGTAAACCCATTAATCTAGTTAATTCTAAATTGTTTATATATTTGAGATATATCATTTGAGTAAAGGTTTTCAGTGAGGAAACACCCGCTTGTTACATTTGGGATCATTCAGGGGTGTAACATGAGACCCAAGCTTTTTACTCTCAGATTCCACAGAGGGTGGGTCAAGAGTGTCATGGGGGTAGGAATCTGAAAGAAGCCTTTCTTGGCAAAGAATACTGAAAGAAGTGAGTTCTCGCCAGAAATGAGGCAACTGTTGTTAGCTGGCTCTATATAAATGAAATAAAATTAAAATGATTTGAACTGGAAGCTAACTGACAAAACAAGCAGAAGCTGGATTTAGTTTGGGAGGAAAAAGGAAGAAAAAAAGAAGAAAATTAATTATATCTGGAAACTGTGTGCGAGCGTGGGAACACAGAAAACAGAGATCTCAAGCGGGCAGGTCCCAAGGATTTAGGATAGGGTAAGACAAATGGGACCTGTGGAGAGTGCCAAGCCAGACAGGAGTTTGGCAACATAGATAAATTCCTTGTGGAGACTGGTCATGTGGCCAATGGTGGAGGCTGAGATGGTTGTATCATTTGCAGGGGTAGATGATTTATACATGAATGAGACACAAGTGAGAATAATCCAAATAATTCCAAAGGAGCAAGTAAAAGTAATGCAAGATACTCAGGAACTAACCAAAACATGGAGACTAGACTTTCACTGGACATAGAGGCAGGTAATCAGGCATTAACAGAAAGACAAGAGGGAGCTGAAATCACTGCAAACAATAAAAATCAAGACATAAACCAGAACACACAATCTTAAAATCAGACTCATCACTTAAATATCCATCAAGGAAAACAGAAACAGATTCAATTATATCAAAAGAAATAACACAAAACTGCTGGAAAAACTAGATGAATCAAAACAGGAATCCAGATTTCCAATAAAAAAGAATCAAAACTACAGATACTAGGGAAAAAACACTCAAAACTCAAACACCACAAAATAGCCAAGGACTGAAACATTGGGGGCATTTGAATACTACAAAGTCTGTTTGCCAAATTTCAGAGAGCTAAAGATAAAAAAGAACATAAGGTTGGTAATCTGCTTCTCAAGGGTTCGAATCTGCAGCATGTTTACTTACAAAAGAAAGAGAGAAGCCAAAGCATAGATACTGAGTCAAACCTATCAATGCCTCCAAACACAAAAATCGATTGGTCTGATAAGGAAATGCTGACATTTGTGTTTCAAAGCAAATACTTTATAAAAATGTGCAGAAGCCCCTGGTCACGTAGAGTGTTTGGAGTGCCTGTGTCTCACTCTTCATATGTTTAGATTTTCGCCTTTCTTCAACATGAAAACAAACATGATGAAAAGACATTTTATGTGGTTTATAGACTGCCTGTGCAAATTAGATCAATATTCAGATTGATTCTTGCCTGAACTTTTACATAAGTGTTATTTTCATGTAAGATATATTTTAAGTGTACAAAGAGCAGGTAAGGTCAAACTACTGTTTTTGCTTTTCAAACTATTTTTTAAAGACACTTATTGAACTTATTGATCAACAAGAACTCTCTCGTAATATCTTTCCTGACATTTATCCCCCTCGTTTTCAGGACCTATATTTTAAGTTATATTTTAATCAAGGTATTCCATTTACACGGCACACAGTTTTGCATTCTTCTTTACATTCTTAATGGTTCTAAATAGCGTCATAAAAGCAATGCAGAAACGATCTTCTTAAGAGTATTTCTTAACTTATTGACTTGTTTTGGGACTTTTGAGCTGATCAATCATCCGCCTTTCATGTTTGCGTGTTTGTTAAAATCTGACTGAGTATTTAAACTGGAGGACAGGATCACTCATTTCATCTCGCTCTATACAGAAGAGGTAAGGCTGACACAGGGCTCGTGTTTATGGTAATATGACTTTTAAATGCAATCGGTTACAGACTGTAAGATATGCTCTAAGACGTACGGCTTCATTATCTGTGTAATCTATCTGTAACAGGAGTTATCTGACTTTCGTAAAATTTTAAATGTGTAGAGTTACATGAATATTACGGCAAGTAAATGTGCAACTGTATAAGCAATGCAATACATGTTGCAATGGAAACAACCAATAAGGTTTCCCTTTTTCTTTACAAAAGCTTTCGGTATTGAGTTTCACTGCAACTTTGTCTCTTCCTGTACGATATCGTACTATACGGTGTCTTGTTTAACTTTAATTTTCCCTTTTTTCTCCTTTGATAAATATTTTTCTCCTGTTGCAGATCCATCATGGTTCACAAAGTAGCAGTGATCGGGGCAGGACCCTGTGGTCTGACCAGCGTAAAGGCTTGTCTGGATGAGGGCATGGAGCCAACCTGCTTTGAAAGCAGTGATGACATGGGTGGACTGTGGAAATTCAAGGCAAGACTTTAGTCTAGAGAAAGATTCACTACTGACTGTGACTATTTTTCATATAAAATTTAATGTACAATTTTAAACTATTATTTCTTAACATCTGTTGTCTGGAACGTCTTCTCTGCAGGAAGTGTCAGAACCAAACAGAGCTAGTATCTATCGTTCCCTTACTATCAATGTGTGGAAGGAGATGATGTGCTACAGTGACTACCCAATCCCTGCAGACTACCCCAACTACATGCACCACTCTAAAATCTTGAACTACTTCAGAATGTATGCAGACCACTTTAAACTACTGCAATACATTCGCTTCCAGGTAGCAAGATAGAAAGAAGAGCGATCAATTTTATTATACCCTATATTAATATTTATATGTATAAACTGACCTGCTATTATATTTATTGTATCTTAGACCAAAGTCAAGAGTGTGAAACAGAGACCGGACTTTTCTCGCACTGGTCAGTGGGATGTGGTGACTGAGACTAGAGATGGATACGAGGAGAACCACATTTTTGATGCCATTATCTGCTGCACTGGTCACTTCAACTATCCTAACCTGCCACTCAAAGACTTCCCAGGTGAGTGAATATCTGTACCACCACATGATAAATGTTAAAACATGACTGTATAAAAATTCCACTCTGTTGTCTGAAAGAAATTGAGACATTTGAAGGAAAATACTCCCATAGCTGGGACTACAAGGGGCCTGAAGACATGCATGGGAAGAGAGTTGTGGTCATCGGCATCGGCAACTCAGGAGGTGACATCGCGGTGGAGGGCAGCAGAGTTGCAGAGCAGGTTGGTAGTGCTCTCTAAGCGCTCAGCTTTCTTCCTAACATTTTAGTGTCCCTTTTTTTGTCTGATAGTGTGCCAATCTGGTTTGATGTGCCTTTTGCATCCTCATTCCTCAAGCTTTACCTCCTAAAATAAAGAGTACAAGGATGCCCTTCATCCCGTGAGATAAGACAATTTCACGTTAGTGTTACTTCTTTCTTTCTGTGTCTTGTCTTACAGATGTATCTGAGCACTCGTAGTGGTGCTTGGGTCATTCGTCAGGTTTCTGACAATGGTCTTCCAGTGGACAGGTTCAACACACGCTTTGTCCATATCATGTTCAGGCTGTTGCCAATGAGATTTCTCAACTGGCTTGGTGAGAAAAAGCTCAACTCCATGTATGATCACGCCATGTATGGCCTCAAACCCAAACACAGGTGGGATATGTAAATTCTTCCCTAACGCCACGGTTTCGCTGAATGCAATCTATCACATATAAGCTGATTGTCTCATCTTGTTTGCTAAACTGTTCACCATACCAAAATTGTCCATAGACTGTGTATCTGCTATGAAGTGAACACTATTTAAATCATAATTTGTCTATTGGGCATGTGGGCAATCGTGGCTCAAGAGTTGGGAGTTTGCCTCGTAATCGGGAGGCTGCCGGTTCGAGACCCAGCTTGGACAGTCTCGGTCGTTGTGTCCTTGGGCAAGATACTTCACCCGTTGCCTACTGGTGGTGGTCAGAGGGCCCGGTGGCGCCAGTGTCCGGCAGCCTCGCCTCTGTCAGTGCGCCCCAGGGTGGCTGTGGCTACAATGTAGCTTGCCATCACCAGTGTGTGAATGGGTGAATGACTGGATGTGTAAAGCGCTTTGGGGTCCTTAGGGACTAGTAAAGCGCTATATAAATGCAGGGCATTTACCATGTAGTTTACCACGTAGTTATCAGAATATATTATTATATATGAATTTTACATGTCTGTCTTTCCTCTGCTGCCCTCACCTCATCAGGCTCTTCAGCCAGATCCCAGTGATCAATGACGATCTGCCCTTCCGGATTTTGTCTGGGTCGGTCATCGTCAAACCAAACATAAAAGAGATCCGTGGTTCCACTGTGGTGTTTGATGATGGCAGTACTGCAGAAAATGTCAGAGAACCAAATTATCTGATGTGCTTTAAATATTCCAGTTCTTAATGTCATTAAAAACAATTTCAGCTCTTCTTTCTTGTCCTCTTTATTACAGGTGGACCTGATTGTGTTTGCCACAGGATATAACTACGATTTCCCCTACTTGCCAAAAAATGCCATATACAAGTCTGGGCACCGTATTGGACTGTACAAACATGTTTTTCCTCCAATCCTAGAGCAGCCTACCCTAGCTATTGTGGGTTTTATCCATTCTGACGGAGCCATCATGCCTCAAGCTGAAATGCAGGCCCGTTTTGTCACTCGTGTCTTCAAAGGTGAGGAATTTCCAATAAAAGAAAATTTAAAAACTGAGGTGAAATAAAATCTTTTACAGTAAAATATCAAATACATTGCATTTTACTAATGATTGACGCTGTGTTGTCTTTGTAGCGCTTGTTAAAAATAACACAGCATCCACTTATGCTTTGCGAGCTACCGCTCCAAACATTTTATTAACATCCTTATACCACACCACAGACTAGTCTTCTTTTATGCGCTCTCCCTGGAGGCATTCATGACCTCCTCAATACAGGTTCTGAAACAACTTCACTTTTCTTCACAGTTTCATGTCCATCTAGTAGTTTCAAATCAGACACCGTCTCTGCATGTGACACATCAACATTTTCTTTTTTTTTTTTTCTTTTTTTTTTTGGCCTGTCCCGTTTGGCTCTTTTGCCATCAGAATTGTTGTCTAAAGGCAAAGAAAGATGCCCAACGGATTTACTTTACCAAACTGACCATCCCAGCCTTGCCGTAATGGTCCATTTGATTCACCTTTTATTGTTTATTTTATTTTCACTTACTGAATACGGGACAGACTTGACTGGGGGAAAGAAGGGGAGAAAGAAAGAGGGAAAGAGAAACAGCTGAGAAGAGGGACGGGGGAGAAGGGCAAAAGACAAAAACCAACAGAACGGGCAGAGAAAAAAAAATGCATATATCAATCACCTGGATCACCTGCTGAGAAAGAAAAAAGAAAGCAAGCAGAAGAGAACAAGAGTAATAGAATAAACAACATCACAATGATATATGGGAATATGACAGTAAATACTAAATGTTAAACATTATTGTGCAGCACATAAGATCAACAGAACACAGTGTGCTTTGAGGTAGGAGCCAAAAAGGGTGTAGTTTGTGGGTGTGATCACCCGTGTGTACACCTGTGAGCATGGACGCGCTTGTTTTTTGTTTTTTTAAAAGGTTCCTTCATGTAATAATCTGCTAGAGGGTGTGGGGGGGCCACAGCCCCGTCCTCCAGGGCGTGAAGCAGGTGTGGAGGAGATCAAAACTCCAGACATCCAGAGGCCCCCAGAACACAAGAGACCAAGGAAGACTAACAGAGGGGCAGCTGCGCCACTGTCCCGGAAAGAGCTGAGGAGAGTCCCAGATGAGGGCTCACTCAGCAGCCGCGGAGCAGAATCCAGGGGGAGTTGCAGTGACGCGCCCGTGAGCTCCGCCGGCAGCCAGCTGCGCCTGAGTGACCGAGCCCCAGGCCGAGAGGCCGGGGGCACCCCACCTCCGAAGTGGCCCGAGCAAGCCCCAGGCTCCAGGCCCCGATAAGCGGCCGCCAAGGAGTGAGCCGGTGTGTACCTGGACGCCCATCCCCGGACACAAAGAACCACCAACGCACCGATGTCTGAGGGGGTCCGCCACTGGCAGGGGAAGTGGTGGTAGGGGGAGATAGGCCTCCAAACCTTGGAGGGCCTGAGATGTCCCCAGAGAGGTGGCGCCTGACACCCAACCTGACATATAGACACAGACATACAGGCACACACAGATACAAACATCCATTCCCACCCTCATGCTCTCATATGCACTTACTCCACACTCAACCAACGTGGAGACAGACATAAAGAGACGTTGTACACACGATCACACTCCCCAAGCGTACTCTACAAACCGGGTCTAGGTGCCCCCGCCCCTGGAGGGGGGAACTGCACCCAGACCCAGGTGGTGTTTCCCTTTTCCCTGCGGTGGGGGGAGGCAGACCGCCCCGACTCCGCAGCAGCAGGAAGGCTCCACACTCCAGACCGCAGTCGGACGGCCAACTCCTCCTCCTAGTCCTAGCCCCCCTGCTCCAGCAGGTCGCAGAGAACGGGGGTGAGAGAAGACTCCGAACCTCCCTCCACCCGCTCATTGTAATGTTGATGCATGTGTGTTCTAAGGTGCATTTAAAACCCAGGAGGGCTTGGAGCTACCTGCCAGAGAGCAGCAGGTAAGCGCATGGTCCCTCCTGCTAGCCCTCAATGTCTACGTGTATTTAAAATTGAGAGGTGGGCAATGATGCCAGGGGTGGGGTGTACACCCTGATGGTACTTTGGACTCCGTGTATCGTGCCCACCCCCAAGATCCTATATGTATGTGTAATGAGAGTGTGAGTAATGTGAATGTCTAAGTTGTGGGATAAAATTGAGGCAGAGGCAGCCAGAAGGGGACAGAGGGGGGGGGTAGCCTCCTCTGCACCCTGGTGACATACCCCTACTCCAAGGCCCTGCATGTGTGGGTGGTTGTGGTGGAGCGGGAAGAGGGAGGCAGCTGGAGATGGGGAGGGAAGGAAGGGAGGGGCAAGTGACCCCTCCCTGGGGCCAGCTCCCCCGCTGACCCCAGTAGGCACCCCCATACTCCGCGACCCGCCAGGGAAAGGGGGCCCAGGCCCATCCAGACCGGGCCCAGTGCAGCAAACACACCCTCTTAGATGAACCTTGGCTAGATGTAGAACAAGCACTCTGCAATAATCTAGAGATCTCAGACCTACCATTTATCAGCTCAAACATCCAACGACATGAATGCTTTAAAAGCATCAACATCAGCTCTTCTCTGACAGCATGGTGGGAGTTTCTAAAATTGACGGCGTCTTCATTAATCCCATGCAAACGTACACCTATCTGGAACAACCCTGACATATTACAAAACAATAATATGATAAACTTTTCAGATTGGAGTGATAAAGGAATCAAATATTTAGAACATATACTAGAAGGAACAGAATTTATTTCATTTGACGGACTAGTTACACAATATGGGATCAACAAGAAAAGATTTTTAGAATATCAACAAATTAAATCCATAGTAAAAAAGAAATTTAAACCGGGTCAAGTTGAACTACAAACACCACCAAGTGTGGTTCAATTTCTTACTCTTAAACCCCCCAAATTACTATCCAAAATATACAGAATGCTTTCTAAAACAGATGAATCAATATCACTTCCTATTGCAAAATGGGAAGCGGATTTATCAGTTAACTTAGACCTAAACTTCTGGTCTCAGATTTGCTTAAAAACCTTTCATCTAATTAGAAATCCCAGTCTTCAATTAATTCAATACAAAATATTACATAGAGTGCACTATACAGGTCATCGGATGTTCAAGATGGGCTTTACGTCTACCAACAACTGCTCACACTGCCAAACCAATTCACCGGACAATTATATCCACGCTCTTTGGTTCTGTCCACCAGTTCAGAAGTTTTGGCGCGAGATATGTGAAGACTTATCGAAGTGTCTGAAATGTAACATTCCAACTTCCCCCTTAGTGTGTTTGTTGGGCAGCTTAGATAATGTCACTTCAGAAAAGAATATCGCCCATATGGTTTTCACTGCCCTATGCATAGCCAAGAAAACAGTCCTCGTGAATTGGAAAAATAAAAATAATCTTAATTCTAACCAATATAGAAATTATCTATTAGATTACATTAGTCTTGATACAGCCTCTGCCACCACATCAGATCAATTGCTCTGGGCTCCTTTGATCAGCTCCATCACCTAGTGGGGGTGGGGGGTCATAGTTTGGTCCCGCCTTCACTGTTGTGATTGGTGTGGGGGTAGGGACAGGCTTAGGGCGTCGGGGGGTTCCCCGGAGGCATCTTCCTTGGGGGGCTCAACCCGGGGTAGCGGTCATGTCCGGTTAGGGGCTCTGTTGGCTCTCCGGTGACTGTTTCCTCGCGGCTGCGTGCAGCGGGGCTAGGGGAGGGTCTGTGCTGACGGACGTGGGTTACTGACCTGGTAGCCTGGCTGCCCCTGGGTGGGTCCGGGATGGGCGTGAGGTTCTGGGGGCGCTCCGTCTCTGGGCTGGGACCCGGACCGGGCCTCGGGGGCTTGGGTCCTGGTTGGTGTGTTGCCGGGGTTGTGGGCGGGTGGGTGCATGGGGGCCCAGCCCTGGAGCAGGGTGCCGCCGGTGCGTCGAGCCACCTGGGGGGCTCTTCAACTGGTGGGGGAGATTGTCACATCTTGCAGGAGCTTTCCTCTCTTCAGGAACTCTCTCTGCAGGAGGGGGAGATACAGGAGAGGTGGAGGAAGATCTCAGCCTGGGTGTTTATTGTCTTATGTAGTCTGGAAGATGAGTGGATGGTGGGGTGGGTGCAGTTTTCTCTGTGGTGGGGTTGGGTGGACTGTCCCGGGCTCTGTGGGGCCGGGCGGCGCTGCTGCGACACATCAACATTTTCATCTTCCTCACCACATTGTTCCTCCTGAAATGTCTCTTTAGTCTTCAGTAAGTTGCGATGGTTCCTTCTGAGCACATGACCTTCTTCAGTTCTTACATCATATAATCTTGGACCTGCTTCCTGAAGAACAATGGCTTTCCTGTTCCATGCATTCTGATCTTGGATTCTCACTACATCATCCTTTGCAAGCAATCCAAGTGCTCTTGTTCCCTTGTCCCTTGTCCCTGTGGATGTTGAGGACTTGATGTGACATGTTTAAAGCCACATTCTCTTGCGAAATTCTGCCATTCTTTGCAATTATAGCAAGGACCATTGTCACTAATGACAGTTTCTGGTATTCCATGCCTGGCAAAGATGGACTTCACATGTGTGATCACATTATTAGCAGTTGTACTTGTAAGTAGAGCAATCTCAGGAAAGTTAGAGTAATAATCTATAACCAACAGATAGTCTTTCCCATTAAAATGAAATAAATCTGTTCCTACTTTCCTCCACGGTGCTGTAGGAAGTTCAGGAATCATCATGGGTTCTCTTGCCTGTCTGCTCTGAAACTTCTTACATGTTTCACACTTTCCGATCATGTTCTCAATGTCTTTATTAATACCAGGCTAGTACACAGTATCTCTAGCCCTCCTTTTACACTTTTCTATTCCCAGGTGTCCCTCATGTATTCTTTGAAGTATCACCTGTCTCAGACTATGTGGTATCACGATCCTATTGCCTCTCAACAGCAGTCCATTTACCACGCTAAGCTCTGATCTAACATGATAATACTTTGAACAGGACCCTTTGGGTCAGTCTCCTTGGATATTTTCCATCACTGTTTGCAGCTCCCTGTCTGCAGCTGTCTCCTCACATACTTGTTTTATCTTTGCGTCAGACACTGGCAGAGACTCCACTATCATATTAACATGATCATCTACTTTTTTCTCAGTGGAGCTTGCGTGACACACCTGTGATGCTCGTGACAGTGCATCTGCTAAAGCTAAATACTTGCCTGGTGTGTATATCAAGTCAAAACTATACCTCTGCAGTTTCATCATGAGACGCTGAATCCTCAGCGACATCTCATTCAGATTTTTCTTAATGACTGACACAAGAGGACGATGATCTGTCTCAACTGTAAAGGTAGGAAGACCATAAACATAACAGTGAAAAATATCAAGTCTATATGCCAGCCCAAGACATTCTTTCTCAATCTGAGCATATTTGGTTTCAGCCTTAGTCATGGATCTAGAAGCATAAGCAATTGGTTTCCAGCTCCCCTCTTCAGCTTGAAGTAAAACAGCTCCAAGCCCATCCTTTGAGGCATCTGTTGAGATTTTCAGACTCTTGGATCATAATATGCAAGCACTGGGCGCGTTGTCAGTGTGGTCTTTAAATCATTCCATTCTTGTTCATGCCTCGCTGTCCATTTAAATTCCATGGAATCACGAAGTAACTCCCTTAGTGCTGATGTTCTCACTGACAAGTTAGGTATGAATTTTCCAACAAAGTTGATCATTCCCATCACTCTGAGCACACCTCTCTTATCTGTTGGGTGTGGTATGGTTGCAATGGCTTTTATTTTTCTTTCATCTGGCTCAAGACCTCCAGCAGAGAATTTGTCTCCCAAAAATGTTATTTCCTTTACACCAAAATGACAATGCTTCCGGTGGCTTCAAATTTCCATCTCAAACAGAACTTTGAACTGCTATCGCTTCCACACTCTCGCTTTTACTCCTGGTACTATTTCTTGTCTTCATAGGGCTTGTTAAAAATAACACAGCATCCACTTATGCTTTGCGAGCTACCGCTCCAAAACATTTTATTAACATCCTTATGCCACGCCACAGACTAGTCTTCTTTTATGTGCTCCCCCTGGAGGCATTCATGAGCTTTCTTAAATACAGTGCCCCCTGCTGGTAAACCTTATCATTACATCAACATCTACATATCAACACAGTCACTATCTTTACTCTTGCTTTCTCTCTTTTGCTCTTCAGGACATAAGAAACTGCCCTCAAACCAGGCCATGATCAAAGCTGTTGAGAATGACACCAAGAAGATTGCAAAAAAGTATTTAAAAACTAATTTTCCCCTCTTAAATTTAGTAATAATAAGAATATTTTTTGCAAATCATTTACCAAAAAAGTGAAGAAATCATTTAAACCTTTCAACCCTTCCTTGTTTAAAACTAGGTGTGTGGGTCTAATATTCTATTGGTTAACTTATTTGTTTTTTGACTTATCCTCTTTACAGCTACGTTGTGTCAAAGTTAACACCTCTGCAGGTGGACTTTGTTGAGCACATGGACGACTTAGCAAAGGACATTGGAGTGCAACCAAATCTCCTCTGGCTCTTCCTCACAGACTTCCCTCTATTTAAGAAAGTTCTGTGGGGGCCTGTTACAGCCTACCAGTACCGGTTGATGGGACCAGGAAAATGGGAGGGGGCACGCAAGGCAATCTTCACTCAGTATGACCGCATGTACCAACCTCTAAAAACTAGACAGGTCTGAAAAAAGCGTTTATTTTGCATACTCTGAGTTTTGCTGTATGCACCGGTCAGCCAATCAAAGATGCATTCTTATAATCTTTTCATATGTCTCCTCCAGCTGAATGCACAACAGAGTTCAACGACAGGTTTCCTGATCAAGCTTAGCTTGACATTCATGGCTGGAGGAGCTGCAATCTACTACATCCACCGCAACCCAACCACCATCTCCACCCTCGTGTCCAAGCTGCGTCCACAATCAGTCTGATTGAATGAGAAACCCAGCACCAGTATCTCATCTTGCACCTCCTTTGATACTTAGGGTTTCAAAATAATTTGAGAAATAACAGTGAAGCTATTAAGAGACAATACCAGTCACTAATTCCCATAGTTAGTAACACCACACTGAAAACAATGACAGAGGCTTGACTTGGATTTGACATGTTGCATAAAATACCATTATAAGAAGATCTGTTAATGTCATATACTGACTCATTTAAGTACTGTAACCATTTCTAGGGTAACATATAATTAGGATCCTATGATTACTTATTTCTTTGATATGCTAAGAGGTTATACACTGTAAGATATTACAGCAGATTATCATGTTTTCTGTCAGCAGTATATTACATTATTAAAGACTTTAAAAGCTGTACTGAATAATTTATAAATATTCAGTATGTGCTCCGAATTGTTTGTTTTATTTATTAATTTATACGTTCTGTTTTTGATGTCTCTTGGCCTGTTGTATGAGGTTTAACAATATCAGTCTCTGTGAATCTGTTCACTTAACTTCTTATCAAATACAAGGTCAAGGGGTCATCGACACACTTGGTGTATGTGAGACAATGAAATAAGATAAACTTCTGTCAGTGCGTCCCAGGGTGGCTGTGGCTACAATGTAGCTTGCCATCACCAGTGTGTGAATGTGTGTGTGAATGGGTGGATGACTGGATGTGTAAAGCGCTTTGGGGTCAATAGGGACTAGTAAGGCGCTATACAAATATCGCGATGGGTGTAGCTCAAGAGTTGGGAGTTCGCCTTGTAATTGGGAGGCTGCCGGTTTGAGCCCCGGCTTGGACAGTCGCTGTGTCCTTGGGCAAGACACTTCACCCGTTGCCTACTGGTGGTGGTCAGAGGGCCTGGCGGTGCCAGTGTCCGGCAGCCTCGCCTCTGTCAGTGTGCCCCAGGGTGGCTGTGGCTACAATGTAGCTTGCCATCACCAGTGTGTGAATGGGTGGATGACTGGATTTGTAAAGCGCTTTGGGGTCCCTAGGGACTAGTAAAGCGCTATACAAATACTTACCATTTACCATATAAAAGATGTGGTCAAATCATTGTAATTTTGCCATTAAACTACCTCAGAGCTGTTTGACTGAGAGAAGGCAAAAATACTTTTAACTAATATTTAACTAATATTGATGACCTTTATTACATTTTCTGTTAGTTATCTAAAAGATATAGTTTGGAAAATATTTTAGAAGTCCCTGTCCATGAATGTTGTTTTCTGCTAGAGAAAGTAGTTAAAAAAAAAATAAAAGACCAATGATAAGTTTATTTATTACACTGTCAGAATCAGAAAGACATGTCTTCATTGATACGAAGACATGTCTTTTACATTCTGCCCACTGGGGGCGTTGTTCTACAGCGCAGTCATGACTGTTGCAGGGACAAACACAAACATCTGCAGGTGCAATATCAAACTGTAATCTGGGTATAGTTTTACAAGGATGATGATTTTGTTAATAACTCTGTAAGTGATTATGGTTTTTGTAATTGTTTCAACTGTTTACACCTTTGGACAGTGTTGGGGAGTAACAGAATACATGTACCGCCGTTACGTATTTAAAATAAAAAGTATGAGTAACTGTATTCCGTTACAGTTACCGTTTAAAAAGGTGGTATTTAGAATACAGTTACTTTGTTGAAATAAATGGATTACTTTATTATTTTCCTGTTTCATATTGTGGCGGGTCAGGCCGGTTTGGGTTTTTTGTTTTTTTTTTTTGCCTGTTTGGGTTTTGTTTGACAGCTATGTTCTGTTGTTCCAGGCAGCAGCGTTACGGTTGCCATGGTGACGCGCTCTCTCTGCGAGCGCTTTTGTTGTTGTTGTTGTTGTTGTTGTTGTGCTAAGCTAATAGGCTTAAAAAATGTAGCCTAATGGTATGGGGCACCGTTTGTAAAGTGAAACATGCTGAAATTAACGGCAACATTTTTCCACATTTAGCTCAAAACAAGTCCTTTTTTACAACATTTAGTAAAATATTTGTAACTTTTCATATTTAAAACAGAATTTTAAATGTTAAATATTCAATCTAAATGTTAAATCTAAATATTATATTTATATCTAAATGTTAAATGTTAAATCTAAATATTATATTTAAATCTAAATCTAAATTTTAATTCTATATATTATATTTAAATCTAAATGCTAAATCTAAATATTATATTTAAATCTAAATCTAAATGTTAAATCTAAATGTTTAGGCTAACATGCAAATTTATTGCACGGATCAGCGGAAATACCAAAATAAAAGCTTTCCGAAAACCTCCGGTGCAAAAGTGTGCCGGTAGTGGTCAGACACGGTCTCACTCCCTAAGCATAATAATTTTCGCTAGGTGACAAATTGTCAACATTTTATGCTTTCGGGTACACAACACGTTTGTGCATGAAACATGTCTGACTCACAGTGTCTTTCCATACCCAAGTGTTCAGTAATGGTTCGACGTGTGGCAGTAGTTGGAGCAGGCTGTTCTGGTTTGGCCTGTATCAAGATCTGTGTGGATGAGGGGCTCGAGCCTGTCTGCTTTGAAAGCAGTGATGACATTGGCGGCATGTGGAATTTTAGAGTAAGTGGGGGCACAACCACATTGCAAAGTTTGATGATTGTTCTTACTGTTGTTGAATCCTGTTATTACTGTATATGGAGAAAGGGTTTAGCTTGTCCACAACAATCATTATAAACACTGCATTAAAGTGTAGAATGGTTGCAGAGAGATGTTTTTACCTGCTTTGCTCTTGTTTTCATGTGTGTCAACAGGAGACACCTGAGCCAGATCGAACCAGCATCTACCGGTCCTTGGTGGTCAATACCTCCAAAGAAATGATGTGCTTCAGTGATTTTCCAATGCCATCTGACTATCCCAACTTCATGCATAACTCACAGCTTCTGCAGTACTTCAGGCTCTATGCTGAACACTTTGACCTGCTTAGATACATTAACTTTCAGGTAGATGGCATCTCATCAGCTCAAGTATTCTATGAAAGCAGTGTTGTTGATATTAATGTATATTTTTCTGTGAATGTGGGCATGCACACCTCAGACCACAGTGAGGAGTGTTTTGCAAAGGCCGGATTTCTCTCTATCCGGCCAATGGGAAGTAGTGACCATAAACAAGAACGGACAGGAAGAGAGGCACATCTTTGATGCCATTCTGGTGTGCTCAGGTCACTACACCCATCCAACATTACCATTGTCTGACTTTCAAGGTAAATAAATGGACATCTTAGAGTAATAGTATTTAAATCATGACATTCTTGGAAAAAATGTTTTCCTTGTGACTGTAGCAAAATCTGTATTCCTCCAGGGCATGAAACCTTTTCTGGCAGGTGTCTTCACAGCTGGGAATATAAAGATGCAAATGCCTTCACAGGAAAAAGGGTGGTGGTGGTCGGCACTGGCAATTCTGGAGGTGATATTGCTGTGGAGATTAGCAGATCGGCCGAGAAGGTGAAATGCAAACGTTTGGTTTGTCACGGAGGTACGGGACTGAGAGAGATGATCAAATGTCGACTATACCGCTTTTGTATCGACAGACCTTTCTCAGTACACGTCAAGGGGCCTGGGTGCTGGGCAGGATGTCCACCAATGGCGTTCCTCTCGACATTGCAGTAATCAAACGGATCAACAACGTCCTCTTCCAATTGCTCCCCAAGACTTTGGTCAACTGGGCAGCAGAGAGAGCACTGAACAATAAATATGACCACATATTGTATGGTCTAAAACCCAAACACAGGTAATGTACGTGCTTTTGAAATAGTCGTCACAACTTCACGAAACTTTAAAAAAGACAGCACAATCCCCTCAAACCTGAAAGACACTTACAATTGTAATTCCTACCTAATAAAGACGAAAATTAATCAGAATTATTTCTATATTTTTTCTTGTCTGACATAAGTCTTTCTCGAGTTTTACTCATAATTTCATCAGTACCAGCATGGCATGAGCTGACAATTAGACAACAGCATTTGTAGCAACAGAGACTTCACTACTTTACTTCTTTCACAGACTTATGGAGAGAAACCTTATGATCAATGACGATCTCCCAGGCCGAATCCTTCAGGGGGCAATAGTCATGAAGAACAATCTGGAAGGGTTCAAGGACTCTAGAGTTGTATTTGAAGATGGCACGGTGGAGGAGAACATTGACGCCGTGGTATTTTGCACAGGTTACATTGCAAAGTTCCCATTCCTACCATCAACTCTGTCAGAGGGACCATATGAAGAGGTGACACTGTACAAGTAAGTTTATGGTGGACAGAGTGGATCACTGACTTGCATGGGTATCCTCTCAAATGTAAAGTCTAGAGATTAAAGTTTGAATCATACATGATACGTTTTTCGGGGGTTGGTGCTGCAGGCAACTTTTACAGTGCTATCATATTAAAATTCTTAAAGTACCACCACAAAGTTTTATCTTTCATGTTTTAGGAGAGCGTTTCCTCCATCCCTGCAACCTCCCACACTGGCCGTCATGGGACTTTTCCAAGTAAAAGGTCCACTCATGCCTACAGTGGAAATGCAGGCTCGCTGGGCTGTTAAGGTCTTTTTAGGTAAACTCTTCAAACAAACACATAAGCTTACACTGGGTTTGGGGAAATAGTAGCTGAAACATCATATCTTTAAGGTCAGAGTCGTCTTCCAACCAAAGAGAAAATGCTGGATGTCATTGAATCTGAGAGGAGGAGAAACATGCAAAGGTAGACATCATTTCTGAAAGTTATTAAATGGCCCTGGTCGATTACTTATTCCCACTAAGTCCTGTTAATGACACAAGCAAATATTTCTTTCTCAGCTATCCCTGTCCACGGCAGGCTGTTCTACAGGTTGATTACATCCCATATCTGGATTTTATGGCTGGGGAAGTGAGTTCACTTTAGCTATAAATAAAATTTTCAACATTAATCATAGACAAATCCTTCATAACAGATTTTTATTCACAGGTAGGTGTTCGACCAAAACTCCTGAGGCTTTTTCTGAGAGACCCTGTGCTCTGGGCAAAGGTCTTCTTTGGTCCCTGCACACCTTATCAATATCGTCTTAGTGGGCCTGGAAATTGGTCTGGTGCCAGACAAGCTATCTTCACTCAGTGGGAGCGGGTTTCTCAACCGTTCAGAACCAGAGAAATACCAGACAACACCAGTAAATTTGGCTTGTGTTCTCCGCTGATGCTCACATTCACAGGAACTGTAATAATAGTCGTGCTTTTTTCTAAAGGCAAGATCGTTACGACCCTGGAAGCTGCTACTGAGATGCTGAACAAAAGCACAGTTTTTCTGAGGGAGTTGTGGTTCAGCTTACCACAGAATCCTGATATGTAATGTATTAATAGACTTAATTAACATAACAACAATTTTAACAACAAAATTATTTAACATGGATTAAAGAGGAAAGAAAACAGGTCTGTGAATCACAGAAAATCTGTTTATTTTTTATTTCTGTGTATTCATTTCCTGCTGGCCTGCAGGGAAAGAGGAGATAAATTGGGAGTCTCCTTTTCTTGTCGTAGTGTAAAAATCATGTGCTGCAATTATGTAATATTATACAGTTGTAAAAGTACCTTCCAGTTCCAAAGGTCTGCATAATCTTCACACTGAGGCCTGCAAATGCAAATGCAAAAGGAAAAAAGAAGTCATGCACACTACAGTGCAGTTGGAGTGATTCTTAAAAACTATGTGGTTCAAACAAATGGACGGAAGTCTGAAATAAAAGAGGAAATTAAGTTTATATGTGCAAGGCTCATGTCAGAGAAAATGATAACCAACTGCAGAAGATTTTGTTAATGAAATGTTCAGTGATAGATAACAGTGCATTATATGTATTTTGATTGACTCCTTAATATGTCGAATAGCCTGTAGTTCATAACAAGGTCCACGGGGTGTAGATTTGTCACCAAATGCATATCTAAATTTAGATGCACCATCAGATATCTTTGTTTGCTTTGACAGTTTTACTTTAGATTATACCTTTAGGTTTCTGTTAACTAAAAAAAATGAACCTTTAGTTTCTGGGTACTGATGATGAGCAGTGTGTGCCATTTAAAATATGTGAAAATGTACAAATGCACCATTTTCTACCTGCAGTTCTTCTTGTCTAACACTCATGAAAAAAGCAAATAAAGACATTGCCTAAAATACTGAAAAAAATGTTTTCATTTATATAAAACTGTGTTCTTTCGTGGTTCAGGATATGAACACTCACTCCTGGAAAAAAATATTTTAATTTGCATTGATTCTTTTGACAGACTTGAGCCTAAAAACTTTTTAGGATATGGAAGATATGAATATGATATAAATATGAAAGATAATTAACAAAACCAAAAACTTAAACAGGCAGACCAATAAAAGAGGTCAACTCAATAAACTAAACTCAAAATAACAACTAACAAAACATCAAACAAACATAAGACAAACTGACTTCCTGAAATGACAGGAGGGAACTTAAATACTAGCTTAGCTAAATCATATGACACACAAGGGGGGGGGGGGGGGGGGGGGGGGTGACTGACATATAACCAGCTAAACAAACTCCAAACACTCCCCAGGCAATGAAGCATGTGGTTTAGTCCACTGAGGCTGTCAGCAGTACTTCAGATCCCCCAGCCCTTTTGCCAGCCAGGAAGGAGAAGCCAAAACCCCAGGTAGCTCAAACAAAGAAAGATGTAACATAAAACAGAACTTTGACCTTACAGCGTTGATATGTGTGCACCCCATATTAATATTGGAAGGTTTGAACGGGAAAAAAAAACTAATTTAATAAGGAAACAGTATATTTGAAAATAAGTGTAGTGACTGCAAAGTAAACTAAAGTGAAGCAACTAGTGGTGAGGTGTGGAGCTTGCCATGTGTGGCTTGCCATCACGGGCCCTAAACAGGAAACCCAGCGTTTTCTGTTTATGGAGAACAATGCAACCAGGCCCTGTAGTGTGTTATGTGTGTGTTGTCATTCATGTACAGTCTCAAGAAGTTAAAACTGCTGACCTCCCTAAAACATCCATGGTTAACCTGGGACCTCCCAAAAACTGCTAAATTAGAGCTAATCCAAAAGAACTAAGTCCAAAAGGGCAAGTAAGGAGATACAATCATCTATCTTGCTTAAGGTTGAGTTGGCATATTGTAACTCCAGTGTGTCTGTTGAAGCTCCAGTGAGGAGTAGATTATGGTTTGCAGAGTTAATGCTAAAGAAAACCACTTCGATATTAATGCTGGTATTTACTTGGAATCTGATGCTTCCGTGCACAAAGGCCCTCCCACTGGAATTTAAATTATTGCTGTTACTCAAAGACACTGACTTGAGCTCATAACAATGCTTTATTTGGCCACTTGAGCATTACTAAGACATATAAATTAATAATAATATATTTCCTATGGGCCTGGATTGAAGTCAGATGTTATATTTTCATACTTGTCACATATGTCACATAACCATGTGATTCCTCCTGTACCTCCTACTAGTACTACTATTACTTCGTTTGGGGAACTTTTTGTTACAGCATGAAAATCAATGGAGGAACCCCTTTTTTGCGACTAATGTTATTAATCTGTGTTTTACAAGTGAAAATCTCTACAGTAAATTAGGTCTGTTTGCTCCAAACACTTAGGTATTAGACCAAATCACAGCACCATTGCTAAGGACAAGTAAAACTAATTGGATTCATTTTTGCAGGAAAACTGAAGAAAATGTAAATGTTCAGTCTCATTCAGCACTTCTCTGCGTGCTGCTGAATTTAATGTAATTATCCTTGATTGACTCAAGTAATGAAAAAAAGGCACACTCACACGCAAGTTAACAACTCCAAAACAATGGGTGTGAAACAGTCATGCTATAAACATAAAACTCAACCATTTTTCAAACTGCAAACATCTGTAACAGATCAGCTAGCTGTGCAAGCATGGTTCAGAGAGTGGCAGTGATCGGTGCAGGACCCTCGGGAGTGACGAGCATCAAAGGCTGTCTGGATGAAGGTCTGGAGCCCACATGTTTTGAAAGCAGTGATGACATTGGAGGTCTTTGGAGATTTAAGGTGGGAAACAATGGGGTTTTTGGGGGGGATATAAATGACAGCATATTGAAGTGAAGCTTAACATTCAAATTGTTGAATCGTTTCTTGCAAGGTTTACTGTTTTTAAATACAGACACGTAAATGGAAGTTCAAAATTTAGAAAAGAAATTGTAAAAAAAAAAAAAAATGTAAAAAACGAGCTTTTGAAAAAAGTTGAAAAATTAGTTGCTTTAAATTCTTGAATCATGTATTTCAAACAACCTTTGTTGGGAATATGTGACAATGTGATCTGCAGTGCTATTTTTTCTGTAGTGACACACACAGAGATGCAGCTTTGCTGAGAATGACTTGTGCAACGTTAAAGCAGAGATCCCAGAAAATGTACTTAACTGGCTGGTCTAACATGGATCAAGTGTTAAAATGAAGAGCAGTTCAGTTATTTTGATACTGAAGTGAAGTGCAGAATCTGTTCTCAGCTGTTTTGTGGTTTTAACAAAAGCTACATTACTAAAGTAGCTTTGTAAAATGTAAATTCCTTAATGCACTGCTCATACATCAATTCAAAGTTTAAAATAAACAATTTAAATTTCACTGGAGTGAAGGAGAGAGATGGTATCAAAGTTGGAGAGAGTGGGCAACTATCCCACAGAAACGTGTGAAAATAGAGAAGACACATCCAGGGATTAAGAGACCTGTAAGACACTGACAGAGTTTTGAAATATACTTAAAGTCAGAGTTTAAATAGAAGCAAAGTTGCATTGTGTTTCGTTTTTTGTCTTTATGTTCTCCTCCTTCAGGAGAAGCCAGAGCCGGGGCGGGCCAACATCTATAAGTCAGTGATCATCAACAGCTCCAAAGAGATGATGTCTTTCAGCGACTTCCCGCCTCCTGCTGACCTCCCTAACAACATGCACCACTCTGAGGTCCTGCTGTATCTGCGTCTGTATGCTCAGACGTTCAACCTGCTGCCACGCATACGCTTCCAGGTTGGTGATCTTCATAAAAAAGAAAAAACTGTGTTTGTGTTTGTGTCAGACTACTGTAATCAGCGTGAGGCAGACGACAAATTTTGAAGTGACGGGTCAGTGGGAGGTGGAGACGGAGAGCAGAGAGGGTCAGAGGGAGACCCGTGTTTTTGATGCCGTGATGGTTTGCACTGGACATTTCACCCAGCCTCACCTGCCACTCAGAGACTTCCCAGGTAAATTTAAGAAATGCAGCAGCTGCTCTTGCTCCAACACAACAGATGTCACACACTGTGTTGTCTGTTAATGTTTCCAATGGTGGTTGAAATGACTGACAAATATTTATATTTAGCGACAAATTCAGTATTTATTTATTTTTAATCATTCCAGGTATTGAGAGTTTCCGAGCCAAATATTTCCACAATTGGGAATACTGCAGTGCTGAGGGTCTGGAGGAGAAAAGGGTGGTGGTCATCGGGATTGGGAACTCTGGTGGTGATATTGCTGTGGATGTCAGCAGGGTTGCGGAGAAGGTAAGCTGCTGTGCTACATTTCTTTACTTCTATGTTGTATTCAAAAAGAACAGTGATGTTTATGAATATGAAAGCACTGTATTCTTAAAGGAATATAACTCGTGAATCTGAAACCTCCTTGTGCTGACATGACCTGCAGGTGTACCTCAGTACCAGAAGTGGAGCATGGGTTGTTGGCCGTGTAGGGCCAGGGGGACTTCCACTAAATGTTGTCGGGAGTTCTTGAATGGACGCACTGATACGAAAGCTCTTCCCCTCATGGACCAACACAATGTTGGAGAAGAAGCTGAATCAAGCGCTGGACCACAAACTATATGGCCTGAAACCGAAACATGGGTAAAAGCATGGTCAAACGTTTGAATTAAAAATACATCATCATAACCGAGAACTTCAAAAATTATGTGTTAAATGTTCCAAAGGAATTGTAACAAAAGGTAAATGCAATACTAAAGTATATATTTGTTAAAAGAGCGAGAATCTGAAACACACATGGTGTAATGTGCAGCATGTTTATATAAACATGTATGTATGAATGTATTTATTTAGATAACAGTGACTTGATATCTTGCCATGACTACTGTATGTTTGCACCAGGTATTTGTGTCTAACTGCCTTGGTCACTAACATAGCTCCTGTAAAACTGCATTCAGCTTTTTTGCACAGATTCCTGTAGTGAATGATGACTTGCCGGCTCGAATCATCTCAGGTCGTGTTGCAGTGAAACCAAATGTGGGGGAGTTCTGTGGGTCTACAGTAGTGTGGTCTTTGTTGATGGAAGCACCATAGACAAGGTGTTTATGACTTCAACAACTATTCTGTTCAGGTGAAAAATATAGGATATCCAAGTAGTAATTCTTGGACTGTCCCTTTTCATTTGGTTTTATTTTTGAAATGATGTAAAGGGGATTTAAATGCACATGTTCATCTAATCCCAGGGTTGTTTGTCTGTCATACAGGTGGATGTGGTTGTGTCTGCCACAGGGTACAACTACAGCTTTCCTTTCCTGCCCTCAGCTCTACAGGCTAAATGTGGTTACAGGCTGCAGCTCTACAAACATGTGTTCCCTCCTGCACTGACCTCACCAACACTGGCAGTGGTGGGCTTCATACATGGCTTTGGTGCTATTAACCCTCTGGCTGAGATGCAGGCTTGTTGGGCTACAAGAGTGTTTAAAGGTAAAACATAAAAACGTATAGGAGAATATTTTGATTGTGCAAAGTCATGGAAGGGGTTTCAGTAGGAATTCTGCGATGTATGCTTTATATTTTGAATTGAGAAAACACTAGAGCTATTAATGCACACCTAAAGTATATGCTCCAGTGCAAAAGTAAGATCATCATGCAATAACTCTGTGTTTGAAATTGTTCTGAATTTTCCATGACAGGTTTAACAGCCCTCCTCACAGAGGAGAACATGATGAAGGAAATTGAGAAGGACACGGCAACCATGTATCAGATCAGAAGAAGGAAATTATTTTTAAGATATGTTAAAAGGCTGCTCATCTCCACCAGAATCCTTATTTTTTGTATTCTGATTAATGTTTTACAAAGTCTCTTAGCTTAGACTGGTTAATATATGCTTTTTCAGTGTCATCTGTTATTTCTTTATTTGCTTCTCTGTTAGGTTTGCATGCTCAGAACGCAACCCACTGCAAGTTCACTACATCCCTTACATGGACTCTCTGTCTGAAGAGGTGGGGGTAAGGCCAAACATACCATGGCTCTTTTTTAAGGACCCAACACTGGCACTGCAGGTTTTTTTAGGACCCTGCACACCATACCAATACCGTCTGACTGGACCAGGAAAGTGGGCTGGAGCCCGTCAGGCTATCCTCACTCAGTGGGACCGGGTGTTTCAGCCTTTTAAGACCAGAGTGGTAACAGAACCAAAGCCAGACATCAAACATTCTTCTAAACTGAGCATAATAATGTTTCTCTCAGGTGCTGCTCTGTTGTGTTGTATCTTCTACAATAAGCTCCACTTTGTCTCTTACTTCTCTGCTTCTTCATTCCAGAGATCTCTTCAGTTAATTGCAGGGTGAATGAAGGAGATGTAGGCAGAGATTGTTTTTACACTACAGTGCATAACTTGTCAAGCTGAATAAGAAATAAAAAATATATATTAAAATTAAAATATTAAAAATGAAAAAACTGGATTTGTTAAATCTGCACAATTGATTGTGTTTGTTTTTCGTGGTGTGGTTTTTGGTAACTGTTGCTTTTTTGCATCATGCCTATCTACAGAAACTTGTATTTGAGTCACTGTTTAATACTGGCAGCAGAAAATTATTTTCAATGATTAATTTTATATGGTATGGTTCAAACAAAGTTGCTAAAGTTAAACTTATGCACTCACTGGCCAGTTTGTTAGGTACAGAAAACTCAATGCATTTAAGCCTTCAGACATTGCTAAGACAACATGTTGAAGTTCAACCCGAGCATCAGAATGGAGATAAAAGTTGATTGAACTGACTGAATGTGGCTTGCATGTGGTTGTTTGTGGCATATCCGATATTTCAGAAACTGCTGATCTGTGGGATTTCCCCGCAAGTCACCTCCAGAGTTTTTAGAGAATGGTCCAAAAAAGAGAAAAATGTTAACCACACATTATAACTAAGGTATTCAGAAGATCATCACTGAATATACAAAAACACATTAAAGCAAAGGGGCTACAGCAGCATACCATTGTGGGTGCAACAACCAGAAAACAATTCATACAAGCTCATACAAGATTGATATTAATATCGCTGAACAATCAAAGTGCAACAGCATGAGCTATTCAATAGATGTCAGTGATTAGCTGCTATACACAGCATGCCACGACATTTTCCTCACAGTAAAGTAAGGTGCACTAAAGTTCACCAGAAACTGAACATTAGTGCATCTTACTTGTGGAACCATAAGAAAATCTTTTATCCATAGGAATGAATAATCATTAAATATTGTTAGTACAGATAAAAGTGTCCAATCTGCAAAATGAAGACTGAGTAATTCGCCCCCTGGTGGTACATACGAAAGCCTGATCCTGTGAGCCTGATCCGCAAGGTCAAGGAATCATCCACTTACAGACAAACCAATCCACACCAATACAAATCACTGCACAGATCTGTTGCTGTGCAAGTGTAGCAAAAGTCACGTGTTTAAAAAAACAAAAACCAGCCAGAACTTAAGCATGGTTGTGAATACGCACACCCAAACAGATGAAATCCCACTTAAAACACAGTACATTACAAATGTAAATTAAAAGAATTCCTTTTTTTCCCCATCCTGTACTGTAGTAATTGGAATTATTGTCTGAAGGCCAAGAAACAGGAAAGTGACAGGTGACAGGAAAGAAAAAGAAGAAGGAAAGAAAAGTTGGGAAGAGAGTTAACAGAAGGAGAGGAAAGAAAAATGGAGGAGAAGAGGGATAGAGAGAAAAGACACTGGATATCTGCTTGATCACCTGCTGAAATAAAGCAACAATAAAGCAACAACCAACATAAGCATAAGTAACAGTAAATAAGTAAATAATAACAGTAAATAAGTAAAAGAAATGCTAAACTAGCGTGGACAAAGTACCCCTTGCACTTAGCCACAGAGTTAGCCTCAGTCATTGTAGTTGGACCAGAGATGGTGAGTTCAGAGTTCATTTCAGTCTCATTCTGTTTACTCATATTAACTCTCCTTATAGGTCAGCAGTCCATCCAAGGGCTTGCTTGCTTTGGAATCAATGATTAGCACCCTACTTGCACAGCTCTCACTCTAGCTACTACTAGGCTACAGGCAACACAAAAATTATTTTTTTCTTCAACGTACTAGAGGTAAGAACTTTGTATAACATTTGAGTTCATAAGTGTAGCAGAATCAAGAGTAATGTTTACAGCACTTTGTAATGTATGTAGGCTACCACTCCTGCAGGCAGTAGCCTATTGGCTATCAGTGATTCCTGAGATTAGGGACGAAACAGGTTTTAATTTTCTAAAATATATTTTTTTGATTTTTCAAAAACATATTTACATATAATTGTTACACAAAGTTTTGGCTGTCTCACCATGTTTTGGTACAATCTCCCAGGTGTAACATTTTTTAATAATTTATGTTTTTGCTGGAGAAGTGCAAGGTTTTTGTCAACACCGTCAGACACAAAGAAATGCAAAAATATATATTTTAAATTAAGTTGTTTCAGCTATTTTGACTATTAGCAGCTTCTCTATTCTATTGTTTATGCACATATGTTTTCAAAGTAATTATACTACATTCAAAAGTAAGATTGTTTTGGCTTTTTATTATTAAAGTTACAGTCATACATATTTTCAGAAGCTTGTATTTAATCTCTATAAGAAACAATCATATTAAGCAGAATGCAAATTACACATTTATTGAAAAAATTAAGTATTTTTATTGGAAGATCATGAGGGAGGAAAATATATGGTTCTCCAAAAGAGAAAAATAAACCAAAACTCCATATTATGGAGTTGACAAGGTGCTGATGGTGGTGACACAAATCTGACGGTGTTGACACACTAGTAGCAAACAAGATATTATTTCTTTCAAAATAACTATTAAACCTTAGCAACCTTTGTAATATCACAAGACACATAACAATTCTGTTTTTGCACATGTCAAGTTCTACATCTTAATAGTTCACCAGCAAGTAGCTACCTACTACTCCTTGATTCCTAAAGTACTCTGTGGTTGTGTGTTTAGACCCTGCTGTACTTCCTCTCCTTTTGTCTCTCTGTGCTTTCTTCCAAAACCTTCTCTTCTGCCTTTTTTCTCTTTCTTTCAGATCACTGATGTTCTTTATTTTTCTCTTTTTCACTCTATTTCTCCATCTTTCCCTTTCCTTTATGAGAAACTCTTTCTTCAACTCGGGCTGGCTGTTAATTTTTTCTCTCCTTCTTTTTTGATACTCCCTGTTCCTTCTCTTTCATTTCTCTACTGACAGGTTTCCCTTTGCTATTCTAGCCTGAAATGAACCATTTTGTAATCACTATAATTTTTCTGAACCTTATGCTTTTTTACAAGATAACAGAATAAAGATCAACGCTGTCAATAATAATAATATTGAACGGGTTGCATTGTTGCACTTTGTCATGTTTCTCAGGTCTTTGTCTGAATGTCCTCATGTTGTTGCTAAGGATTGTCTCATTGCACTGAAGTCACACTGGGTTAAATATTTACACTTAGGTTTTAAGGGGTATTTTTTTTTCTTCATTATTTTATTTACGGGTTGTACGGAAGCCCCAAACGCAATTTCATTGTTCTTTGACAATGACAATAAATAAATACTTGACTTGACTGTCGTCATATCATCTAGGGCAGGACTAGGCAACTCCAGGCCTCAAGTGCTGGTGTCCTGCAGGTTTTAGATGTGTCTTTGATCCAACACAGCACTTTCAAATTGCCAAATTACCAACTCAGCATGTCTTGAAGTCCTCCAGAGGCCTGGTAATGAACTAATCATTTAATTCAGGTGCGTTGAGCCAGGGTAATATCTACAAAATCTAAAAACCTGCAGGACACAGGCACTCGAGGCCTGGATTTGCCTACCCCTGGTCAAGAAGAAACTGCTACATCAGGTTAAAAGTCTGTTTCAGCTTTTTCTGTTTCTTCCGAAGGTAATTACTTGTTGCGTACAGCTCTTTGGCTGCAGTTTGTTAACAGTAAACATTTTTGAACCGATCTGATGTCTCCTTCGCAGAGCTGCAGCATGAGTCATCGTGTGGCAGTGATTGGTGGAGGGGCTTCAGGTCTGGCCTGTATCAAGTGCTGTTTGGATGAGGGGCTGGAGCCTGTGTGCTTCGAAAGTAGTGATGATATTGGTGGTCTGTGGAGGTTTAAGGTTGGTGCTTTCCTTTTACTAGATTAATTATGTAAGCGGTAATAAAAAGAAACATCTGGATGAGCACTTTAAAACTAATTGGCCACAGGTTTATTTAAATTGGAGACTTCTAAGTACAAAATAAATCTAAATTTGAAACCCTTTTTAGAAAAAATGGGTGCCTATTCTCTGGACTAAAAATGTGAGGGACCATCTGGCAAACCTAATCAATGTGGAAAGGTATAAAAGCGCTACAACTTTTTTTTTTGAGTAGTGTTGCTGCCATAAATTTTTAAAATTACATTTCACACAGCAGAACATCTCAGCATCTCAATTTTAAATTTTCATTTTGAAAATCATCAGGTACAAGAGCCAAACTAAAACTGACTGAAAAGACAGCCGATGTCTAAAGAAAATCTCAAAAACCTCCAGAAAGCCTGGAGAAGCAGCACTAAAGACCACTTTATAAAATTGTCTGGTTCCTTTCAAGAAAAATATAAATGGATGGCTCAAGATTTTTGCACAATACTGTAGATATTATTGAAGTAATTAAGTCTCCAACAGCAAGTGTTATATGAAGTATATGTCACCTTATGCACTGTAAAGTAGTCTTATCAATAATACAGCAGACTTATATTGGTAGATTTATACTCTAAAATAAATGGCGTGAAAAACAAAGTACAATATTTGCAGTAGATGTGTAATAACATAGATATAAATGAACTACAAATGTAATAAAACTGTGCTCAAGCCTATGACGAGCATTGAAAGAGTAATGGTGCTTCAGCTCAATTATCTTTTTAAATAAATTTCCCCCTTTAGGAGAATCCAGAGCCAGACAGGGCCAGCATCTACCACTCTGTCATCATCAACACCTCAAAGGAGATGATGTGTTTCAGTGACTTTCCCATCTCGGCACACTTCCCAAACTACATGCACAACTCCCTCATCATGGACTACTTTCGGCTGTATGCTGACCACTTCCAGCTCACCAAGCACATACGCTTTAATGTAAGAATGCTTTATGATGTCTGAAATGGTAAATTGTATCACATAATTAAAAAATAAATAATTTAAATTAAATCCTAATTACTCCAACATTAATTTCATCGAAAAAAAATACTTTGTTCTGTCCCCTGCGTCTGTCTTTCTGTTGTCCAGACCAAAGTCTTGCAGGTGAAGCAGAAATCAGATTTTTCTCATTCAGGCGAGTGGGTTGTTGAAACAGAGAACAAGGATGGCAAGAAGGAGAAACACAGTTTTGAAGCTGTGATGATCTGTATTGGACATCACTGCAACCCCAATATGCCTCTTCATGACTTTCCAGGTAACCCTTGCACTACAAGCTATCAACATTCAATTCAGTGCCAGTTTGGGAGTAAGCGGATGAAGACAGGACAAAGAAATGCTGTGGAAGTGAGCCAGAGATTAATAATAACTAATAATTAAATCCAGAGAGGTGTATTAACACATACTAAGCAAAAAAGATGACTGATGAAGAAACACAAAATGCATCGGTGGAATCCTAGACCTATTGCAGTATAACTAAGGGAGGATTTTGGGTCACCTGATCCAACTATATACTTTATCAAAAGGAACGTTATTCTTATCTTATAGTTCACTCAAGGGGCAGAACTAATCAACCTTCAACAAAGCATGAGTGAAACTTTTGCGTGTCTTCAAATATAGATCAGTCTTTTTATAGCAGAAGTATTGAAACATTGTGTCTACCCACCATAAGTCTGTCTTATTTTCTTCAGGCATTGACACTTTCACGGGGAAGTATTTCCACAGCAGAGACTACAAGACTCCCGAGGAGTGGAGGAATAAAAAGGTCGTGGTGATTGGAATTGGAAACTCTGGAGGAGACATAGCAGTGGAACTGAGTAGAGTCACCAAGCAGGTTGGAATGAGTTGGTCGCATCATTAGAGAAAAAATGTGTCTGAACTGGTTGAGTATTTAACATTCTTAGTGATGAAAATAATTTCACGTGACGTTTCAACATTCTCACAGTTTTAGGCTGAAAACAGTTTAAATACTACACAAGCAGTGACCTGTGACACATGGATGTGGACATTAAAGAAGACGTAACAGCAAAACTTGCTAATTTTTTTTGTTTCCTTCATTCAAGCTTTACCTGAGCACTCGAAGGGGAGCATGGATTCTGAATAGAGTCTGGGACAATGGGATTCCTGTTGACTTGTTTTTTAACAGGGCGACAGGTTTCCTAAGAAAAAATCTTCCCTTTGGTGTTTTCTGTAGTCTGAGAGAGAGCCGGCTCAACAAAAAATTTGATCACGCTCTGTACAACCTAAAGCCAAGGCACAGGTATAGTATTCTACTAATACATTACATTTTACAATGTAATTGGTGTCTGGATTGTTTCATGTCGGAATTTGTTTTGTATTTTTGACTTTTTATTTCAGGGTGTTCAGCCAACATCCCACAGTGAATGATGAGCTTCCCAACCGCATCCTCTCTGGAACAGTTCAGGTGAAACCCAACATCTGCAGATTTCAAGGTTCCAGTGTGGAGTTTGATGATGGCAGTGTAGTGGAAGATGTTGACTTGGTGGTAGGTCTGGAATTACATACTTTTCTTCACCTTCATAGAGATCAGTGAAATTGACTTTTGACTAACATGGACCGCTGTCTTTCAGGTGTTTGCTACAGGATACCAGTTTTCCTTTCCATTCCTGGCTTCACAGGTGGTCTCTGTGTCTAACAACAAAGCATCTCTGTACAAATATGTGTTTCCTCCTGAGCTCGAACGCCCGACTCTGGCTATCATTGGTCTAGTGCAGCCACTGGGAGCCATTATGCCCATCTCTGAGATGCAGGCCAGATGGGCTACACTTGTCTTCAAAGGTAAAAAATTACTTTTTCTTTAACACAGCTTTTTCTCATCACTCAGGATTTTAGAATTTTTATAGAGTTGTTATTTTTACTACAGTAAACAGCTTTGTCCCCTTTCAAACAGGCTGCATAAAGCTTCCTCCATCAGCTGCCATGCTAAAAGATATTCAGTGTAAGCAGGAGGCCATGGCTCAAAGGTAATGAAGTGGATTTACTAAGCTTTATAGAAACCTATGTTTAAGATCTGCATCTTCATATGTTCAACTCAAACTTTTTTAGGTATGTCACCAGTCAGAGACACACCATCCAGGTGGACTACGTCAGCTACATGGATGAAATAGCAGAGCTAGTGGGAGTTCAACCCAACATCCCAAGGATGCTGCTGACTGACCCCAGGCTGGGAATGAATGTGCTCTTTGGTCCCTGCACGCCGTACCAGTATCGTCTCAGGGGGCCAGGAAAGTGGGCTGGAGCCCGCCAGGCAATCCTCACTCAGTGGGAGAGAGTGACTCAACCTATGCAGACCAGACCATGTGATGAGCTCAAACCCAGCAGATCATATAAGTGGCCTCTGCTTCTGTCGGCTGCTGCTTTGTCCTTCACTGTCTATGTTAAAAGGAACAACCTTCCAGCTTTCCTTCAGGATCCCACTGCTTTGCTATACAGGCTTAAAATAATGAAAGTTTAATCAGTTTACTTGGCTGAAGTCAGCCAGGCCATCATCACATAGTGAGAACGAATGGTTCGACTTCTAATGACCACAGTGGCATGAGGACCACAATAGACCTTCTAATAGTATAATAGTACTAATGTTAACGAAGAGGCTGCATTAGACTGTTTTTAACAATGAAAGACATGAGTTTTTAAAATATACATTCTGGATTTGTTTAACTCTGCACTAGAATCTGAACAGAAGTGTTTCTGCAGCTTTCTTAAAATTTTGTTTTTTAATTTTATTTTCTGGCAAATAACTCAGCCAACAATCTGTGGTCGTTCCAGTAGCCAGTAATGAAATTTTCTAATAAAATTTCTAATAAATAATTTCCATAAGTCTACATGTTTTCTACAGTTACTTTATGGCCACTTGCGGCTTTTGCTTAGTGTCAAGCTTAAGAGTCCATGATTTTTCTTTCTTCTTTTAAAGTATTTATTATTTTTAGGGCTCAAAGATTTGTGTCATGTTTAGAGGCAGGACTCGCACCCACGGCTGCATACAGTGCATTTATTCACAGTCAACAGAAAAAACACCGTTCAAAAAATATCTTAGCAGTTGGAAGGTCCAGTCTCCACAAGGTTTCCTTTTAGATGCAGACAAAGTAGCTTTGTCACACCAGAGTCAGCTCACCACTCGATATCTCACAATTTCTAAATGCTGTGCACAGGGACAGACCAGTTAACGTATCTTCACAATTAACCCAAAAAATAGGAGCAGGAGCAACGCTTCATTTACCGCTTTCAAGGCAACAATCCAGCAAAGACTGATCCACTGCTCCTTCCTTATGAAGCTGCCCAAACGAGATCATCAGAGCAGGTGTGTTCCTGCCACCAGGTGTGTGTCTGAAACTTGGTCCCCACAATGCAGAAAGGCCAGTGCATACAAACGCACATAAATACAAACAGAGAAAATGAGAGAATGAAGACAGACTAAAACGCAACAATTGGCAGGTTGAGGACTTGCAGTACCCTGGCAGTTTTTTAACACTTAAAGGTTGATTTAATAATGCATGAAAACATACGCAAGCATATCAGTGCTGTTTGACAGTGTTTCATTAGAAGTAGCAAAGTAAGTTAAAAAAAATATTTAAGCAGTGTCACTGCGGTATTTGAAGATCCTGTTTCATCAGCAGGAAATGTCCCTGCTTCCTTAAAATCCTTTACTTACCTCTCAGCTGGTCCAACATATAACAAAGCTTGATACTGCTTGACGTTTGTTGCTGAATTTTCAGTTGAAACTGGTATCGACATAAATGACTGCTTGGAAAAACTTTCAGTTGCCACTGTAGAATTCAGCTTGTGGCACATAATTTGAAGAGGGAATTGATGCTGCTTCACTTTGTCCGGCTGTTTCTGAAATTTAGGGTCATGCATTTCATGGTGGAAAGCTAAACCAGGTCATTTTGAAACAGTCACGTCTGACATTGGACGTTGGACTTTAACAACTTGAAAACAAAACCAATAAGCTTTTCATTCCAAGACCCCGGGTAGTCAGTCCCACTTTTCCTCTGATACAAAGACATATCTCTATCGTATAACCTCTTAGGTATAGGGCTTTATGAAAGGTGCCGCTCCTTGACTTTAGCCCACAGAAAACCCTAAAAATGTAACCGTTTCATTTGAGTCCAGAACATTTCATATCCTTTTTTTCTTTTTTAACACAAAGAAGACAAAGACTTACAGAAGTAAACACATATTAGTATGACAGTTTTACAATGAGGCTTACTTCTTTATGCAGAAAAAGATCTTGAGTGAGCTTGTAAATTCACACTGACGTTATACACGGTTGGATTTCTGTAAATAAATAACCAGAACAAACCACTGATCACACCGGTTGGCTGGCAGCGGGATCCGTGCCTTCTAAAGACAAACACAGCATGTAGTATCTCCGGATGACTGTTAAATGCAGCATATAACATGATGTTTTTCATTTTACATGCTTTGGAAATTGAGTGCAAAAAACAACAAAAGGAAAAATTCATGAACACAAAATAAAAAATAAATCTGAATGTCCTTTGAAATGTGATTTATTTGTAGTTATTTTATCTTTTTTCTTCCTCTTTTGTAATAGAATATATCTCCTGTTGTGCTCTTGCGCTTTGTGAACTATTGTTTTTCTATTTTTATAGGTGTGTTGTGCACATCAGTCCTGCCATGCAGAGGCGTTGTCTGTTTGCTTTTCCCTCGGTCTTATTCTGACGCCACAGTGAATCAAGGGTCAGCATGCTACTTCATAAATTCAGGGGAGCAGCTCTCGCTCCGCCCACAGTTGAGTTGCTTGCAGCACGATAAACATTGTTTCTTTCTTCGAGGCATCAAAGGTAGGAAACGAGCATATGCGATCGCAGCTGATGAGTGCTTCCTGGAACAGATTTAAAGCCGATGATTGCGGCTGTCGGAGACTGTTTGTACTGTCCGTGAAGTCTGTTAAAGTTTGGCAACGATTGCACTCTTTACTGAGTTGTCTGCGTTGTGTGGCGTTTCGAACAGCTAATAAACATATTAAGTCACTTTGATTTTTGCCAAGTTTTAAATGTGGCACATATTCAGTATTAGAGGAAGTGTTTTTCGGCAGTAATGTAAACATAACTGGAGAGCCTGCGATTTAACGGGGGAAATGAATGTAACGTTGTTATTACTCTTGTTTTCTGCACAACTTCCTGCTCTGCGTAGCTCATTGGCTGCAGCTTCTTGTTAACAGTAAACATATTTTGCACTGTCTCCTTCGCAGAGCTGCAGTATGACCCGTCGTGTGGCAGTGATCGGAGGAGGGTCTTCGGGTCTGGCTTGCATAAAGTGCTGTTTGGATGAGGGGCTGGAGCCTGTGTGCTTCGAAAGCAGCGATGGCATTGGTGGTCTGTGGAGGTTTAAGGTTGGCTGACGCTATGTGAATCACTTTACTTTTTGGTCATGTTTTATCATTTTTCATACATATGAAGTGGATTTCCTTCATTTCGGGGGCACATGGTGCGCACTGAGAATCAGAATTTGATCCGAAATAAATATTATGCTAAAAATGGTGCGGGCACAAGGGTTGAAGCACTGTTTTGAATTAGGCATCTTGTTTGCTCAGTGACAAAACAAGTATTTAGATTTCTTACTTGAGAAAAAGTGGTAATCTTTCTCAAGAAGCCTAATACCTAGTTCAAAAGTTTTAGCATTAAATATTCTTAATTTCAATAATTATCAGTAATAGAGCAGATTATATTGGGAAATGTAAACTCTAAAATAAATGGTGTGAAAAACAAAGTACAATATTTGCATCATATTTATTAGACGCGTAAAAACATAGATATAACTAAACTACAAATGCAATAAAACTGTACTCAGGCCTCTGACGAGCATTGAAAGAGTAATGGTGCTTCAGCTCAATTATTTATTTATTTATTTATTTATTTATTTATTTTTTAACTTTAGGAGAATCCAGAGCCAGACAGGGCCAGCATCTACCACTCTGTCATCATCAACACCTCAAAGGAGATGATGTGTTTCAGTGACTTTCCCATCTCGGCACACTTCCCAAACTTCATGCACAACTCCCTCATCATGGACTACTTTCGGCTGTACGCTGACCACTTCCAGCTCACCAAGCACATACGCTTTAATGTAAGAATGCTTTATGATGTCTGAAATGGTAAATTGTATCACATAATTAAAAAATAAATAAATAAAATTAAATCCTAATTACTACAACATTAATTTCATAGAAAAAAAAACTTTGTTCTGTCCCCTGCGTCTGTCTTTCTGTTGTCCAGACCAAAGTCTTGCAGGTGAAGCAGAAATCAGATTTTTCTCATTCAGGCGAGTGGGTTGTTGAAATGGAGAACAAGGATGGCAAGAAGGAGAAACACATTTTTGAAGCTGTGATGATCTGTATTGGACATCACTGCAACCCCAACATGCCTCTTCATGACTTTCCAGGTAACCCTTGGCCTACAATCGATTACCTCTTAGTTACCTCAAGGGGGGGAAAAAACTACTGACTCTGCAGTTGTAGCAAGATAAAGAGGGAATTGTGTTATTGTTTAAATCAACCCTTGATACTTTCACGTATCTTCAAATATAGGTCAGAGCAGAAGTATTGAAACATTGTGTCTACCCACCATAAGTCTGTCTTATTTTCTTCAGGCGTTGACACTTTCACAGGGAAGTATTTCCACAGCAGAGACTACAAGACTCCCGAGGAGTGGAGGAATAAAAAGGTCGTGGTGATTGGAATTGGAAACTCTGGAGGAGACATAGCAGTGGAACTGAGTAGAGTCACCAAGCAGGTTGGAATGAGTTGGTCGCATCATTAGAGAAAAAATGTGTCTGAACTGATTTAGTATTTAACATGTGAAACTTCATGATTCTCACAGTTTTAAAGCTGAATCCAATATAAATACAAGCATGTAAAACCAAACAATGGGCATAATTATTTAACTTGTACATCTTCTTAATGCTTTATTTACATATTAGTAATTAGTAATATTAGTAGTTTAGAAAGTAAAATTGAGACAATTCAGACAGAACCAACAAGAGAGCTAACTACTCTTTCTTTCCTTCAAAGCTTTACCTGAGCACTCGAAGAGGAGCCTGGGTTCTGAACAGAGTTGGAGACAATGGGGTGCCCCTTGACCTGACTTTTAATAGAATCCTGGACATTCTGAGGAAAATCCTTCCCTTTGATTTTTTCTGTAGTATGGCAGAGAGTCGGCTCAACCAAAGATTCAATCATGGTCTTTACAATCTAAAGCCAAAACACAGGTACTGTATTTGTAGCTAGTATAGAATGTAATATAATCTGCCACGTTAGATTTTTCCAAGTAGTTGTTCTAAGACAAAAATGATGGCCTTTTTGTGCTCACCTTTGTCCTTCTGAACAGTGGCACACACCAGAAGCAGCGTGATATGTTACTTGCAATATTTTGCTTTTTTAGGTGTATCATGCACCCCTTGAGTTTTGTAACCTGGCCCACAAAGCTGGCACAGTGAAGCTGGATGAGTGGTTTGGCCATTTCAGTGATCTATCAGTGCAGGTTCTCAGAAAAGTCCCAGCTTATGCATCTGCAGATGCTTCAGCAGCTGGAAAAGATGAGAATTTTCTGCATGCAGTCACTTTGCTTCCTGTATTGATTACTGCATATATCATCATTGTTGCCTCTTTTTTTTTTTTTCCTGAGCAGTGACACATATTGTTCAGGATACGATCAACTCTGACACATTTTAAGCACCATTATTAATTTTGATGGGGCTGTGCTGGCGTCAATGTTGGTGTTATTTTATGCAACAACAGTGCAATGTCCAGTGTAAACAACCAGTTCAAAGTATGAAACTTCTGGCTACAACAACAACCCCTTGTCAAAATCAGTGCCTGACAACGTTGACATTTTCTGATATTCATGTTTGCAATTAGATTTTTTTGTATAAATAAAATAATATGAAAAAACTCCTTTCTGAATTTGTTTTGTATTTTTGACTTTTTATTTCAGGGTGTTCAGCCAACATCCCACAGTGAATGATGAGCTTCCCAACCGCATCCTCTCTGGAACAGTTCAGGTGAAACCCAACATCTGCAGATTTCAAGGTTCCAGTGTGGAGTTTGATGATGGCAGTGTAGTGGAAGATGTTGACCTGGTGGTAGGTCTGGAATTACATACTTTTCTTCACCTTCATAGAGATCAGTGAAATTGACTTTCGACTAACATGGACCGCTGTCTTTCAGGTGTTTGCTACAGGATACCAGTTTTCCTTTCCATTCCTGGCTTCACAGGTGGTCTCTGTGTCTAACAACAAAGCATCTCTGTACAAATATGTGTTTCCTCCTGAGCTCGAACGCCCGACTCTGGCTATCATTGGTCTAGTGCAGCCACTGGGAGCCATTATGCCCATCTCTGAGATGCAGGCCAGATGGGCTACACGTGTCTTCAAAGGTAAAAAATTACTTTTTCTTTAACACAGCTTTTTCTCATCACTCAGGATTTTAGAATTTTTATAGAGTTGTTATTTTTACTACAGTAAACAGCTTTGTCCCCTTTCAAACAGGCTGCATAAAGCTTCCTCCATCAGCTGCCATGCTAAAAGATATTCAGTGTAAGCAGGAGGCCATGGCTCAAAGGTAATGAAGTGGATTTACTCAGCTTTATAGAAACCTATGTTTAAGATCTGCATCTTCATATGTTCAACTCAAACTTTTTTAGGTATGTCACCAGTCAGAGACACACCATCCAGGTGGACTACATCAGCTACATGGATGAAATAGCAGAGCTAGTGGGAGTTCAACCCAACATCCCAAGGATGCTGCTGACTGACCCCAGGCTGGGAATGAATGTGCTCTTTGGTCCCTGCACGCCGTACCAGTATCGTCTCAGGGGGCCAGGAAAGTGGGCTGGAGCCCGCCAGGCAATCCTCACTCAGTGGGAGAGAATGGCTCAACCTATGCAGACCAGGCAATGCGATGAGCCCAAACCCAGGAGATCATATAAGTGGCCTCTGCTTCTG
The DNA here is from genome assembly GCF_057381915.1 of Diplotaxodon limnothrissa. Lineage (NCBI taxonomy): Eukaryota > Metazoa > Chordata > Actinopteri > Cichliformes > Cichlidae > Diplotaxodon > Diplotaxodon limnothrissa. The sequence continues at coordinate 7,111,738 of NC_140617.1, forward strand.
TCGGCTGCTGCTGTGGGCTCGGCTGCCTACATTAGCAAGAGCAACCTTCCAGCTTTCCTCCAGGATCCCACTGCTTTGCTGGACAGGGTTAAAATGTACCTGCCTACACAATGATGGAAAATTCATAACTCATCAGCTTACTAAGTGAGTGATGCAATTGTATATTAACATCAAAGACCAGCTGATCTTAAATGACTAAAAGCTACAGTTACAGCTACATTCATGTGTATTGTCTCAGGTTTCTTGCTTTATACCTTCAGAATTGTGTAACTGGAAAGATCTCCTTTTTCAATTACACAATTTCTGCAGGTTATTTGTTTTAACCCTTAACAGGATGCTGTGACATAGAATCTAATTTAAGCCGATTAAAAAAGAAAAAAAATTGTTTTCCAACAAAAAAAAAAATACATTAATAGCGCTTTAATCCAGATTTGTTTGCAATATATGAGCATAAACATGGGTAAAAAGAAATTATGCTAGCACAGAATGCCATTGTAGAGGGGTAAACTGTTGTTATCCTTTTTTTAACATCAGCACTGTTACTCTACATTGACATGCTGCTCTGTTTTCTTTCATTATATTAATTGAAGTATTCAAATGTTTTTACAACATTACTGATACACAGCACAGATGGTTTGCTATTGTTTCTTTCAAATAAAAATAAATCACAGTGTTGTCACATCTTTCACTACATTTTTAAAATGTTGTTTTATCCATTACTATGTCCCAGTGACTCTAAAGTATGAAAAACATGACTCATAACTATAAATAAAAGTTCAGCACTTGAAACAAATCCATTTTCATGTCTTTTATTAGTAAATAAATCTTTTAAGCCACAAAGATCTGAGATTGTTTGCTGAAAAAATAAAGATCTCTTTTCTCTGCTTTGACTTGGTATTAATACTAAAGACCAGTGCAAGCACGCCTCTTTTTGATGGTGATTGATTGATTGATTGATTGATTGATTGATTGATTATGCTTTTAATTGTCACTTGCAATGTTATACGTACATCTTACCTGCAGTGAAATGGGACCCCTTCCTCCATACATACATTATTGGGGTGCTCAGGAGGTAGAGCGGGTCAGCTGCTGATGAGAAGGTTTGATCCCTGGCTCCCCCAGTTTGCATGCCAAATATCCTTGGGCAAGATACTAACCCCGACTTGCTTTCCAATGCTTCCATCGGAGTATGAATGCGTATGAACGATAGTTAGAAAGCACTCAAAGTAGATAATAGTGCTTGTGTGAATGGGTGTGTGTGGGGTGAATGCGGCGTGTTGTCTAGAGCGCTTTGAGTACTCCAGGAGGCTAGAAAAGCGCTATATAAGAATCAGTCCATTTACCATCATTGTTTGCAATGATAATGGATGAGGCTTCAGTTTTAAAGCTGAATTGAGCTTTCAGTTAACTTTCTAGTGTAGATTGTTAATAACTCAACACAATCTAAACCCAAAGCACAGGTACTGTGTTTGTAGCTTGTATAGAATGTAATATAATCTGTCATGTTAGATTTTTCCAAGTGGTTGTTCTAAGACAAAAATGATGGCCTTTTTGTGCTCACCTTTGTCCTTCTGAACAGTGGCACACACATGAAGTGTGTGTTACAGTTGCTGACGTGCAGTGTTTATTGTGCACGTCTTCACTTTTATATTCTGGCACTTACAGCTGGAACAATCAAGCTGGAGACTCCAGTGTGTGAGTGGCTTGGTCATTTCAGTGATATACAAGTCCAGGTTCTCAGAAGGTCCCAACTTATGCAGATGCAGATGCTTCAGCAGCTGAAAAAGACAAGATTTTTCCAGATAAAAATTTTCCAAAATTTTCCAGCGTGCAGTCACTTTGCTTCCCTTATTCATTACTTCCTATATCAGCACCTCTGTATCAGCAGAGGGTTTTTTTCTGAGAAGTGACGCATATTGTTCAGGATATGGTCAACTCTGACATGCTTCAAGCACCATTATAAATTTTGATGGTGCTGTGATGGCGTCAATGTTGGTGTGCGTAACAACCAGTGCAATGTCCAGTGTAAACAATCAGTTCAAAGTGTGAAACTTCTGGCTACAGTGCCTGACAATGTGACATTTTCTGCTATTCATGTTTGTAATTAGATTTTTTGGTAGCAGAGATAAAAGTGTTAAATAGAAACAGCTAACAAAGGAGGAGACAACATAGGAACTGAGAGAAAAGTGTGATCCAGGGAGGGAGGGGGTGAATCTGTACGCAAGTGAGAACTTCTGTCATCACCAATCATCTGAGAAACGTCAGAAAGGTGTGCTTATCCAAGTCATGCAAGAATATGTACAAAAAAGTTTGGAAGCTATGTACATGAAAATATGAATGCAGTGAGTTTCAAATATAAACCCGTAATTCATTATAGAACACTAAAAACATGCCCGTCTACAAAATTTTACATCAGGGAACGTCATCCTAAAATTGCTGAACAATTGTGCCCCTCTGCCAATCTTTACCTCTGAGAAACTTTTTATAGTTACGTTCCTGACTTACTGCCAGTTAACCGAATAACTGGCAAACTGTTCCTCCAGATATTTTTCAGTAACACTTACTATTCCAGTATTTTGTTACCACCTCCCAGCACTTCGGAGATGTGGTGGTGCCATCAAATTCAAAATGCGCTAACATTTTTAAGCATTTGATGTTTGTCGTGTTCTGCTGTGAATAAAATGTGGGTTAGGGGATTTGCAGATTGTTGTTTTTTGTTTTCTGTTTACAATCTACTCAGAAACCTAACTTTTTCAGAATTGTTTTGTATTGAGTGAATCACTGAAAAGCAAAGTACCATTTTAGAAAACCATTTAAATCCTTTTAAGATGAAACTCGGTATATTTTCAAATTTTACTGTGCTTTTCTTTTTAACACCAGGTTTTGTATAATGGTAATTTTTGCTTTTTGGTGTCACTGACATGCAAAATATAACATACTGAGGATTTGTTTGCTTTTCCTTCAGTCCTGGAGTCAAATAACTGACCCTCCTGTGAAGCAAGGGTTCATAGGCTCCTTTTATATTTAGACCAACCATTTTCATTCCTACTCTCTGCTGAGTTAAATGCAGTATGAAAGCTCTCTTAATTTCTTCAAACAAGGTAAGAAATTTGGATTCTTTATCATAACTGCTGAGTGCATTAAGGGCTGTTGTATCAGGGTTAGCTGTTTCTTCATTTTTAGTTCTGAACTGTACATTTAGGTGTTCTCATCTGTTTATGATTGCTTCGTTTTGTTGTGAGATATGGGGCATGTGGCAGTTTATATATGTTTATAGAAAGTTTCTGAGTCTAGGTGTTTCACAGAGTATTGAGGATTCAAATTCAAGAAGCAAAAGTCAAAAAAATATATATTTCAGTCAAAAACATAAAATAAACTTTAGAAATCAAAGGCAAGGCAAGGCAAGTAGGTTAACAGACACTTACAGTGAGCAAAGAAACAACAGGACTATATATACTCACACAATGAGGGTTAATGGGGAAACAATAGGCAAGTCCACACAATCAATGCAATCAAAGGAGAGGAAGTAAAACTATAAACAAGGCACAGAAAAAAACAACTAGCAAACTAAACCAGGAAATAAGTAACAATGACCAAAGAGGGAAACTTAGACACAAATGTAAAGTCAACATGAGGAAAACACAGAAGGAAAAAACACATTATTGTGTATAGAAACTCAGATATGCACAATAATGGGAAATAAGATCTTAAGATTCAAAATACTAAGGATATACATGAAGAACAAAAATGTGAACAATAAGTTGAACTATAAATCAAATAAAAACTATTTAATAGTAATAATTAATAATAGAATAATTAATTATTATCAATCCTGCATTGGCAGACTGAGGTGGGTGTTTCCATCTTTAAGAAGGGGTACCGGAGGCTGTGTTCCAACTATAGGGGGATCAAACTCCTCAGCCTCCCTGGGAAAGTCTGTGCCGGGATGCTGGAAAGGAGAGTCCATCCATTGGTCGAACCTCGGATACAGAAGCAACAATATGTTTTTTTGACCTGGTCGTGGAACACTGGATCAGCTCTTTAACCTCTGATGATGATTCTTGGGAGTTTGCCCAACCAGTCTACTCTACATGTGTTTTGTGGACTTGGAGAAGGCATTTGAGCATGTCCTGTTGGAGGTGCTTTGGGAGTATGTGGTGTGTGGCCCATTGGTACCGGCCATTGGATACTTATGCCTCCATTGCAAGAGCTTGGCTTCGTCAAGTGACAGCCTCCAGCTTGCACTGGAACTGTTTGCATCCATCCGGAAGGGGCTCAGAGTAGAGCCGCTGCTCCTCCAAATCAAAAGGAGCCTGTTGAGGTGGTTTAAGCATCTGACAAGGATGCCTCCTGGGCGCCTCCTGGGTGAGGTGTTTCGGGCATGTCCAACTGGGAAGCAGACCCAGGACACGCTGGAGAGATTATATCTCTTGGCTGGCCTGGGGACACCTTGGCGTTTCCCTGGAGAAGTTGGAGGAGGTGGCCATGTGTTCTGCCTGCTTGCCTACCTGCTTAGTTCCATGTGTATTCCCAGTTTAGTTAGTTTTATATATCTGGTGTTCAGCAATAAAGCTGCCTTTTGAGTTCTTTTGAGTTGGTCTTATCACCTGACTAAATGTTGACTCCCAAGAGTATTTTGTGAAGACATGTTGCCTTGCAACATTAAATTACCTGGGAACGTGAAATCCAAAGCCAGAGTGGACTATAGCTATGGCCAAAACAAAGCAGCAATGACATTGGTGGTCTGTGGAGGTTTAAGGTGGGTTAGACAACATACAGATCGGACTTTGCTTTGCTCTGACAGATGAGATTTGTTTTTCTCTATTCATGGCTTTCTCTGCAGGAGAATCCAGAGCCAGACAGGGCCAGTATTTACTTTTCTGTCATAATCAACTCTTCCAAGGAGATGATGTGTTTCAGTGATTTTCCCATCCCTGCGCACTTCTCAAACTACATGCACAACTCCCTCATCGTGGACTACTTTGGACCACTTCCAGCTCACCAAGCACATACTCTTTTTTTTTTTTTTTTTTTTTTTTTTTTCTAAATGACATCAGAAACAGCAGTATGCGACATTACGTGATGGCAGAGCTTCAGTTCATCCTTTGTCATTTTTTTTTTTTTTTTTTTTTTTTTTAATAAATAGGACAGGGGGAATGAATGAGAGAAAGAGGGGGAGAGAAAGAAAGAAAACCAAAGGGGAGAAGAGACGGTGAGAAGGGGGGGGAAGAGAGAGAAAAAAAAAAAGAACTCCTGGGTCACCTGTATGGAGAAAAAAAAAAAAAAAAACAAACAAACAGAGGAGACAGCAAACAACAAAGAGCAACATAATAATAGAGAAAACAAAGCACCATCACAATAAACTAGCTAGTCATAGATATCAATATTTACTAAATAATAAACGATATTGTGCAGCACGCAAGATAGACAGCGCACAGTGTGCTTTGAGGTAGCAGCCAAGAAAGCTTTAGTCCGCGTCTGTGAATACCCATGTGTGCATACCTGTGTGGATCAGCATACTTGCATTCCAAAGGTTTCTCCATGTAATGATCTGCTAGGGAGTGTGGGGGGGCCACAGCCCCGTCCTCCAGGGTGTGAAGCGGGTATGGAGGAGATCAAAACTCCAGACATCCAGAGGCCCCCAGAACACAAGAGACCATGGAAGACCAACAGAGGGGCAGCCGCGCCACTGTTCCAGTAAGAGCTGAGGAGAGTCCCAGATGAGGGCTCGCCCAGCAGCCGCGGAGCAGAAGTCAGGGGGAGTTGCAGTGACGCGCCCGTGAGCTCCGCCGGCCCCCAGCTGTGCCTGAGTGACCGAGCCCCAGGCCGAGAGGCCAGGGGCACCCCACCTCCAAAGGGGCCCGAGCGAGCCCCAGGCCCCAGGCCCTGACAAGCGGCCGCCAAGGAGTGAGCCGGTGTGTACCCGGACGCCCACCCCCAGACACAAAGAACCACCAACACACCGACACCTGAGGGAGTCCGCCACCGGCAGGGGAAGTGGTGGTGGGATGAGATTTGTTTTTCTCTATTCATGGCTTTCTCTGCAGGAGAATCCAGAGCCAGACAGGGCCAGTATTTACTTTTCTGTCATAATCAACTCTTCCAAGGAGATGATGTGTTTCAGTGATTTTCCCATCCCTGCGCACTTCTCAAACTACATGCACAACTCCCTCATCGTGGACTACTTTGGACCACTTCCAGCTCACCAAGCACATACTCTTTAACGTAAGGATGTTTTGCTATTTTTCTGTATTCTGTTGGCAAAACTTAACGTATCACCAAGTTTTCAAAGAAAAAAGCTTTTTTAGTACTTTTTTAGTACTGATATATATAAATGGGGCATACCCACACTCTTATCAAAAACCTGCGTCTGTCTTTCTGTTGTCCAGACCAAAGTCTTGCAGGTGAAGCAGAAATCAGATTTTTCTCATTCAGGCGAGTGGGTTGTTGAAACAGAGAACAAGGATGGCAAGAAAGAGAAACACAGTTTTTGAAGCTGTAATGATCTGTATTGGACGCCACTGCTACCTCAACATGCCTCTTCATGACTTTCCAGGTAACACATGTCTGCGGGCTAGCAATAAACTACATGTAGATTTTATGTAGCCTTATAGAGTTTGGCTGTAGCAATAGAAAGAGGAAGTAATAATATTTAATAACAGTGTTTGACATTCTTTAACCATGTCTGTCGTGGAAACAGAAAGGGAGATTGTGTCTTGTTGTTTTATTTTCTTCAGGCATTGAAACTTTCCAGGGGAAGTATTTCCACAGCAGAGACTACAGGACTCCTGAGGAGTGGAGGAATAAAAAGGTCGTGGTGATTGGAATTGGAAACTCTGGAGCAGAAATAGGAGTGGAACTGAGTAGAGTCACCAAGCAGGTTGGACTGAGATGAACTGATTCCTCATTTAACATTTTTTTAAAATAATAAAAATTTACCCCAAAATTCATTCAGTTAAATTCAGTTCTGTCATTTTTGGACCTGAATCCATACCACCAAAACATACACCTTATACATGAATTATTAACCTATCAGTAGTTCAGACGCTATCAATATGATGAGAATTACATTTTTAAAAAAATATACCAAGAACCAGAGCAATGGCTGACAATGATTAATTTCATCCTAGGTTTACCTGAGCACTCGAAGGGGAGCCTGGATTCTGAACAGACTTGGGGATAACAGGATTCCCATTGACTTGTATTTTAACCGAGTGTTCGACTTTCTAAGGAAAACTGTTCCCTTTGTTTTTTTTCTGTAGTCTGGGAGAGAGACGACTAAACAAAATATTTGATCATGCTCTGTACAATCTAAAGCCAAAGCACAGGTATTGTGTTAATATCTACAACTGCACTAATGCAGTAGGCAGACTCCCTTGAATCTTGTGTTGGGCAAATCTTTATTACTATTTTGATGACTTTATTGCATTTCTTCCTATCAGATATTTTGGACAAAAACTTGGCTTCATGATTGCATGACTGGAAAGCCAGTAAATTCATTTTTTTCATCATATCAGTAGGGCAACGTTTAACTTTCCATTTCAGGCTGTTTAGCCAATATCCAACATTAAATGATGAGCTTCCCAACCGCATCCTCTCTGGAACAGTTCAGGTGAAACCCAACATCCGCAGATTTCAAGGTTCCAGTGTGGAGTTTGATGATGGCAGTGTAGTGGAAGATGTTGACTTGGTGGTAGGTCTGGAATTACATACTTTTCTTCACCTTCATAGAGATCAGTGAAATTGACTTTTGACTAACATGGACCGCTGTCTTTCAGGTGTTTGCTACAGGATACCAGTTTTCCTTTCCATTCCTGGCTTCACAGGTGGTCTCTGTGTCTAACAACAAAGCATCTCTGTACAAATATGTGTTTCATCCTGAGCTTGAACACCCCACGCTGGCTATCATTGGTCTAGTGCAGCCATTGGGATCTATTATGGCTATATCCAAGTTGCAGGCCAGGTGGGCCACACGTGTCTTTAAAGGTCAGAGTTTAATTTAAAATACTTTTCTTTTTCAACTTAGGCATTTACAGGTTTTCATTATTACTAAAGTAAACTGTTGTGTTCTTTAACAGGCTGCATAAAGCTTCCTTCTGTAGTTGTTATGCTGAAGGATATACAGTGGAAGCAGGCAGCCATGGCTCAAAGGTAATAAAGTATATTTACTTGATTTTGTGGTTGCTTAAATATATAGGATCTGTAACACGCCACTTTTTGTTCTGCACATGTTCAACCTAAATGTCATTTTCAGGTATGTCACCAGTCAGAGACACACCATCCAGGTGGACTACATCAGCTACATGGATGAAATAGCAGAGCTAGTGGGAGTTCAACCCAACATCTCAATGATGCTGCTGACTGACCCCAGGCTGGGAATGAATGTGCTCTTTGGTCCCTGCACGCCGTACCAGTATCGTCTCAGGGGGCCAGGAAAGTGGGCTGGAGCCCGCGAGGCCATCCTCACTCAGCGGGAGAGAGTGACTCAACCCCTGCAGACCAGGCAATGCGATGAGCCCAAACCCAGGAGATCATATAAGTGGCCTCTGCTTCTGTCGGCTGCTGCTTTGTCCTTCACTGTCTACGTTAAGAGGAACAACCTTCCAGCTTTCCTACAGGATCCTGATAGTTTGCTGGACAGGGTTAAAATCTACCTGCCTACACAGTAATGCAAAATGTATAACTGAACAGAAATAAAAGATCTGATTAGTCTTGTAATAGTTTAATAGTTGGTAATGCTTTTGCAAGAAATAACATGAGCGTTGGAAATGGACTAATTACTGAAATATATTAGTGAGTGGTGTAATGATTTAATTACTTCAAAGGCCAACTACAATATGTGTCACAATCTGCAGAGGCAGACTGCATGAATTGTTTATGTGAGGACCCAAAAGCAGACCACAGACAGATGGAAACTGGAATTTAACTGAAAGTGTGCTATTTATTAAGGCAGATATACCAAACAGGGAGAAACATAAATAACAAAAATTAAACACAGGATCGTCTGAACTGGAGAGACTAAGAAAATAAGACAAGAACTGGAATACTAGAAAAACCTGGGGAAACCTTGGAAACACGAGAGGAAGCATGGAAGAGCCGTGGGGGGAAAACAGACACAATACAGCAAAGGTCAGAGGAAAACTCAGACAATATATACAGACAGGAGGTGATCAGGGGAAAACATGGGGAACACAGGTGAATGAACAAGACGCCACAGTGGAAGCAAAACTAAACACACTGAACATGGACCATGAGACTGTCAAAATAAAACAGTAAAAAGGCAGACTAAAACACTTGGACTTAACAAGAGAACAGGGAATTGACAATGGGAGACGAGACGCAAACATAAATATGGAACACATACAGAGGATATGACGGGCTGGTGAGAACACACATAACAGATGGGGAAGACCTAGCATGAGACACAAAGGGAAACATGTAAACAAGAGGAGATGAAAACAGAGAGAGAGAGAAGGAGGGGTGACCCGAGAGAGAGGGAACGAGAGCGAGAAGGGGCACAAGGGTCAGGGAGAGACAGGCTGGGGAAACATGGGCAAACATTACAGACAGGGGAGGCATGAAATAAATGCAAAGAGGGGAACATGGGGACTAAATAGGGAAAACCCAGACATGAGCATCACACACACGCATATAAACGGAGACACCGAGAGAGGGGCACAGAGGACAAAGACTCAAGGGAACCTAATAAACAAGGAACTAAACTGATGATAAGTGAACTCAGAGATGTAATAGGAATGAACTCAGAACTAACCAGTTAAATCAAAATAATCATAATAATGCATAACAGATATGAAAACACAAGAAAACTCATCAAATAACCCAGAACCATGATAATATGATTGTTTCTGTATCATCTTAGCATTATTCAATTGAACGGATGCCTCGTTCAGGAGTGTCATTATGCCTTTCTGTGCCCTCTGGCTAGAGTTTCAAAAATTCTATTTAAATGACTAATTATAGTTTTTTAACATTTATTATGAATTTCATTGAGTCTGAACAGTTAAAAAATATTAAAACATTTTCATGTAAAGCAGTACTGTATACCCCTGTGTTCCTTTCTCTGGTTTACATTATTGTTTCACTTTTGTATTGAGTAATATAAAATGCTTCTCAACTCTCAGGCACCATTTTGGCCGAGAGGTTCTGTAAAGCTTGTGAGAAGAAAACAGCTCGAAGTAAGTGTAAGGTTAATATGATCATTGTAGACAATATTTTTTCTAAGTGTCCTATAATGTCAGGACTTAAAATTGTAGAATTGCATATGCTCAATTTATGCTCAGATCTAGCAAAGGAAGTAAATAAAAAACTTTTTCTAATAAGAAATGAAACAGCCTCAACATTCCCCTTAAAAGTTTGTTTTTTTGTGTTTTCAGTTCGTGCTGTTGACACTGTGTTAAAGGTTCATGCCTCCTATTCATTTGGCTTTTCTATTAATCAGGTTGTCATGAAAAGTTTGGACACTTTTTTATTTGTGTGTGTGTGTGTGTATGTGCGCGCGCGCGTGTGTGTGTGTGTGTGCGCGCGCGTGTGCGTGCATGTGCGTGTGTGACATTTAATACATGCACATGGCAAATGAGTCCGTTTTTCAGTATATTGCACACTGGAACTGATGCATAATTTACATAATGCATAATTTATCCCAAAGGAGTTTTGTGTACTCATAATATCTGTTTCTCCGCAAATCTGATCTAAAAAAGTCAGCAGATTTCTGAGGTATATAGTTACCCTATGGCATTTATTTTACTGACTTCACAGTCCATTTTGACTGGACTTTGATCTTCTCTGTTATATCAGCTCCATGAATGAGATAACAAAATTCCTGAATGAACCCAGGTTGCCACTCAGTGTTGCACAATCCCTGTATTCTATAAGAGCATTTGCAGTGTCCACCTCATCAACCTGTGCAAAGCAGACCTAAAGGTGGGTTCTGTTAGCTTGTTAAATGCTATTAGATTGTTGTTATAACAAGAAGGCATAAGGGAACAAGGGATGAGAAACGGGTGCTGTTACATGAAGTGGATGTGGGGCCTATTTTAAGGAGCTTGGAAAGAAAAGCGTCTGGACTTCTTTAAGTTGCTTGAAGGTCTTCAAGCAACTTAAAGAAGTCCAGACGCTTTTCTTTCCAAGCTCCCGATGCCCTGGATGACTGAGAACCTTCACAGACATGTGGGGCCTATGTTATTTTCTGTACCCAACATCTAGACTAAAAGTGAAACAACTAATAGCTCAGTGTTCCAACATTAGGGACAAGCAACTGCTATCACAACTAGAGATTGATGAGCTACAGCATAATTGTTACGACAAGGGGAAACCAGCATGTCAGGTCGGGGGGAGATATTATCATCCCCACCCCACCTAAGATTGAGTACCGAGCCCCAAGTACAACTTGCACATTGAAGGCGTTGAGCGCTTTACCTGAGAGATAGTATCATGGCTAAGCTGAAAACTTGGACCCTCCATGACCAATTTTGTGAAGTACCCTCTGAAGGTCTACTAGAAGATGTGAATGCAACGTCAGGGGAAACCAGGCAGAAACAAACTGATCTACAACATGTCTGTGAAGGTTCTCAGTCATCCAGGTCATCGTAGTCAAAGGAGCTTGCAAAGAAAAGCGTCTGGACTTCTTTAAGTTGCTTGAAGACGTTTCACCTCTCATCCGAGAAGCTTCTTCAGTTCTAAGGTCAAATGGTGGAGAGTCCCAGATATAAACCTAGTGGGAGTGACCCCCCACAGAGGGACAAAAGGACCCCCTGATGATCCTCTAGTCGCCTGAGCCAAGGTGGGTTTACGACACCAACTCTCTGCCATCTATAATCCAGTCTTGAGATCCCTTCCCAGTCGCCTTAACGCCCACTCACATCCTGGGCCATCTGACCTCAGGAATTCGCATGATAAGGTGGGGCCAGGTTTCACAATGAACACACCCGAAACTCTGGCTGATTGGGACCCACGCCCAGTTTCCCACCTTGGCTCAGGCGACTAGAGGATCATCAGGGGGTCCTTTTGTCCCTCTGTGGGGGGTCACTCCCACTAGGTTTATATCTGGGACTCTCCACCATTTGACCTTAGAACTGAAGAAGCTTCTCGGATGAGAGGTGAAACGTCTTCAAGCAACTTAAAGAAGTCCAGACGCTTTTCTTTGCAAGCTCCTTTGACTGATCTACAACATGAAAACAGTGATCAGCTGTGCCTTTCTGGAAAAAGAGACTAGAGGCCAAGATCAAGATAGCACACAGGGAAGCCAACTATCAGAGCTGCAGAAAAGTGTGATGAAGAAAGGGTAGTACAGCAAGGAAAGCCTAAGAAATACAGCAAGCTATCCATACCTGAGACTTGACATAACCCATAACAACAGTGCTCAGTGGCTATAGTGGATCTAAGAGCAGACCATAGCAACCTCCCTGAACAGCTCCAGTAAGCATCACAGTGGCAGACATCCAAGAAAGGGTCTCCTTAGGCTCCTTAGGCTACGGATACCAACTGGGGAATGGAGCAATTGTCAGCCCCCTAATCTAGATAGATGACATCAAGCTGTATGCCAAGGATGAACGAGACATTGATTCACTGATCCACACCACCAGGATCTACGGGATGTCATTCGGAGTCAAGAAGTGTATAGTCGGATGGTAACAAAGAGAAGGAAGGTAGTCAGAACTCTGTGTGTGTGTGTGTGTGTGTGTGTGTGTGTGTGTGTGTGTGTGTGTGTGTGTGTGTGTGTGTGTGTGTGTGTTGAGAGAGCTCATTGGTTGATTTTTTGACATGTTCAATACTTTTTCCCTGTTTCATTTCACATTGTTGCACATAATGTGTGGATTGGATGGGTTGATACTAACATATGGTGAGGATTCCATGTCAATGGCAACTTCACGCAAGTACATTTACTTAGAAAAAACGTCTTCAATAGCCAACTGCTCACATATGCACCATCCTCTTGTAACTCACCTAAATCCTCTAACACAGGGGTTTCCAACTCCAGTCCTCAAGAGCTACTGTCCTGCAGCTTTTAGATGCATCATTACTCCTACACAGCTGAATCAAATGGTCGAATTACCTCTTCAGCATGCCATCAAGTTTGGCAAAGACCTGGTAACAAGCCAATCATTTGATTCAGGCATTCCGGAGCAAGGATGCATCTAAAAGCTGCAGGACAGTAGCTCTCGGGTACTGGAGACCTCTGCTCGAGTCCATGCATGAATTGCACACACCAAGTACTTTTCTAAATTTATTACCTTTACCCCCTGGGCAGTTCTTATTACATAACTCCATATCAAGGCTGAATCATGGACTGATAATGTAGCCTAAATTAATCAGTAATGCCACCTAATGGTGCTTTGGGTATTTGCATGATGTTTTGCTTCAAAAAGCCACATGAAACTACAGTATGTTTTTCGTATTGTCCTTTGTGTCTCACTGCATCACACTGGAAGCCACATGGAAGCATGTGATTATGAATCTCCCTCTTGCAGCCAAATCAGTGACTATGATTAACTAAGATTGCTTTTTAAGGATGGCATAGTACCATTGTGTCATGCAATTGTCCGTTAAAGCAGGATAAAAACGTGAGAAAGTTAAAATAAATAAATAAATAAATAAATAAATAATAATAATAATTTGATGTTTGTAAGAGTGAAATGAGAATTATAACCCAAAAGGTAGTTTGTCACTGTGTTTATTATTCTATAAAATTCTATAAAAGTTTACAAAAGAATTTTTTTTGTCTTTTATTTTAGTTCAGTAATATATAATCGTTGTGTTTTAAAATAAACCTTTTGTTTGTTTGTTTTTATTAATAGATAGATAGATAGATAGATAGATAGATAGATAGATAGATAGATAGATAGATAGATAGATAGATAGATTGATTGATTGATTGAGTGATTGATTGAGTGATTGATTTTTTATTTTTTTTTTACTGTACATACTAAGTTATCCGCCGTTCACGAGCCGCCGCTAAACACCCCAGAAGAAGCTTCGTCCACGCGTGATTTCTTAACATTTGGGTTGCCAGATTTAGAGATAACAAGATATGGAGAAAAATACGTGAAGGAAAATTCACGTATTTGACGCTAGAGACTGCTAATTTGTTTTTGAGTGAGTTCGCCATGAACTGACGGTGTATAAATAACACTGAAATGAACTGAACTGAAATGATAACATGCTAACTTAAAAATGCAACGTCTGGCTTTACTTAGAGAAGTCCAAATGAATTTATTCTAAACCAAAAGATGCCATGCAAGTAATGAAAGCGCCACACCTTGACTTCCATGGCACTTGACTCTAGTTTCTGAAGGTAAGTGTCTGACAAATGGACAGAGAATACTAAACTGGAATTTTTTAAACATTCCAGATAGTTGTGGGGTATTTATTTATTTGTTTATTTATTTGAGTATTGAGTAAAGAATAAATACATTTAAAAAAATAGTAAGTTAAAAAATCCTTTAGCTTTTCTCCACAGATCTTCCTGTCTTGATGCATGTTCGATCATTCGGGTAAGAAAATCTAAGAAAGTTGAGTCTGTTCACCCGGATGCATGCATTCTCAGTGGGAGAAACCTTTCATTCCAAGATACTTTTTCAGTTTCTTGGTGTCTCCCACTGATTTCCAGATGAGCAGAATCAACTTTCGGGCATACCTTCTCACCTTCCTCTTTTGGGTATTCCTTTTAGAGGTCCCGACAGTGGATCATCGGTCTCTCACCTTATCCACATCCTCCTCTAGCACATTGACAAATTTGCATGTCCTCCTTCATCACATCCAAGAACCTCCTATTACTCTTTTCCCCCTGCCTGGCACCTCAGTATTCAACAATATTCAACATCCTTTGTCCAAAATGTCCTCTGCACATGCCTAAACAATCTCAGCTTCGCTATCTTTATCTCCAAATGCTCAACCTGAGCTGTCCCTCTGAGGTATTCTTTTTCTAATAATGTTCATCATGGTCACTCTACAGTGCTATAGTGTCCAAACCATACATAATGGCAGCTCTCACTACTATATTTTAAACCTTCCCTTTCACACTTGCTCCTTTTGTGTCACAAATCACCCCACTGCACTCTCTTCTTCACTGCTTTTGTGCACCATCGGGATGGATGGTTGACTCCAGGTAGATTTGGAATCATTATTCAGAATCAGAATATTTTATTAGTTCTAGATGAAATTATGTGGTCACAGTTGCTCCAAGACAATACGAATAGTAGTGACCAGGTTAAAGTACCAATATTAACATCCAAGAACCTCCTATTACTCTTTTCCCCCTGCCTGGCACCTCAGTATTCAACAATATTCAACATCCTTTGTCCAAAATGTCCTCTGCACATGCCTAAACAATCTCAGCTTCACTATCTTTATCTCCAAATGCTCAACCTGAGCTGTCCCTCTGAGGTATTCTTTTTCTAATAATGTTCATCATGGTCACTCTACAGTGCTATAGTGTCCAAACCATACATAATGGCAGCTCTCACTACTATATTTTAAACCTTCCCTTTCACACTTGCTCCTTTTGTGTCACAAATCACCCCAGGACCCCCCCCCCCAGCCTGCCTGCACTCTCTTCTTCACTGCTTTTGTGCACCATCGGGATGGATGGTTGACTCCAGGTAGATTTGGAATCATTATTCAGAATCAGAATATTTTATTAGTTCTAGATGAAATTATGTGGTCACAGTTGCTCCAAGACAATACGAATAGTAGTGACCAGGTTAAAGTACCAATATTAAATATTACAAAATATTACAAAATAGCTCTAATAATCCAGATAGTTCTAATAAATAAATATCCTGATATATTACAGAGAATTGAAAGTTGGACTTAAGGTGACCCTTTTATACATTTATAACGGGTTTTTGTCTCTGTAGAAGATGAACAGATATCAGGTTTGTGCAACATATGCAGTGTATGCTTGTGCTTTTAGATGGGATATTGTTGCACATTAAAACTTTTTTTTAAATATATTTATAGACGATGTCAAGATCTAGTTGAAATAAGATAGTTATGGGGGATTGGTTAATTGTGATCATAAACAAATCAAGGTTCAGTAATACTTACATGTTGTATTATTTTAACTCAGTATAACAGAAAACAATTTAATTGCAGCGTAAAAAAAGGATACCTCAGAATTTTTCAATTATCATCTCAATTAATTATAATTTTTTAATATAAAATCTGAAATCTGGAATTTCAATCAAATGTTGGTGCACCTGCACGGGATGTGAGAAGCTTTTAGAGAGGGGGATGTCAGAAAGCATATCTGGCAACCGCGGTCTGCCATCTTTGATTGTGAGACAGGCCGCGGCGCGAGCGGGGCCTCACTCAACTACAAAAACGGTCTGGTACGAGATAACGGGTGGGGAGACATACGGAACCACGAGAAGACTGCGAACCGGTTCCCGCTGTAACGGCCGAGCAGACGAGAAGAGACCGGTGGCGTGAAACTGCGGAGAAGACAGAAAGTGCAGGACCGCGCATGTGGAGAGCGGTTTGTTGGCAGCCAGCGAGCGGAGTAGCTAACCATCGTTAGCCGAACTGGGTTAGCAGGCTAGCCAGCTTTTGTAATCCGCCGGCCAGACACTCACTGGTCCACTACAAACCAGGCCGAAACCGGATTTCAAGTAAAGCCGTACAGCACCCGAAAGGATAAAGGAGGCACCGGCGGTGGCAGGTGGGTCTGTGTGTCATGCAAGTTGAAAGTGTGAAGTTTTGTTCAGTCACTGATGGGCTGGTGTGCACACAGCGTTAGCTGGTTAGCATGCTTTGGCCACTGACGGGCTGGAAGTGGAGGTGATGGCGACTAGTAAGAAACGGAACTGTGCTAAACCGTGCAAGCTGACGGCCTGCTTTCAAACGCCACCTATAATGACATTTTACGTTAAAAGCTGGCCCGTTGGCTGCGTTATAATGTTGGCGGTTTTGTGCCTAGCTTTTGTGAGAGTGAGGTGATATTTGAGCCCGGTTTGGTTGAGTTCCGGCGAATAGGGCCTGCACTCCCCTGCCGGTATGAGCCACCCAGCCCACCACAGGGTCGATTCATGGGGAGAGATGGCCTGCAGATTCATGAATGGCAGTAATTTAAGAAAAGTAAACTGCACGGAACAGTGAAACCTTTATATCTGATCTGGCATTTAACCAAGGAACATGTCCTGGTGTTATTTTCCTTTATGTTAAAATGAAACTTTAGCGCACTGCTTTCATTTCCAGCCATGATGAGGTGCAGATTTAACGAATTGTGGTCGTAAAGAACATTTTTACTCTGTGAGTATGCATGTTGGCAGGGTTGAGTTGTCTAAGACTCCTGCTTATGCATTTTAGATTAGTAATGGGTCTACATCTGAATGGTTTCAAGGAGGCCATTCAGGGAAATATTGATTAGAGTAGTACTTATTGATCCACCAGTCAGTGATGGTGCCTGATCAGAGAGGCACAGGGACAAGAAGGGAACAGTCTTTGGGAAGCAGTGATTTATAAAGATAAAGATAAGTTATTTTTATCCTTCATTTGGCATAAAAAACAACTTTAAAGGGACTGATATCAGTTTACTTTTTTTATCACACCACTTAATCCCATGACATGACTTTAATTCATTTGAATGTCCAATCTAAGCACCTACCCATCCTCATACTGAAAACAAAACCATACTTCACCTTCTTATGGGCACAATGGAATTGCAGACAATTCCCAAAGGAAATGGATTCATTAGGATTGATGCCATTGAATAAACATAATAATTTCCAGTCCTTTCACCCAGCTTTATGTTCACTGTGCCAAAAACACTAAGCAGTCATTAATAATGGCTTACTTAAGCCTCTTTCATTGGCCCTGACCAATGTGAATGTCAGTTGATAGATGCTGAGTGGGTTCTAATTATTAATGTTTTCTATTTATGGGCCATATCATGTGGCAGGTTATTATTTGACAGATATTGCTGGCAAAGTCGATTGTTGACAGGGCTTGCATTATTAAGGGTTTAATATTTTCTGTATTCTCTGCATTTTCTCTAACTTTGACTGGTGTATATATAAATTGTAGCCCATTATGGCCAGTGTAGATTCTTCTTTTTCTTTTCTTCTTCCTTTTTTTTTTTTTTTTTTTTTTTTTTTTAAACTGCACCATTACAGTGCAAAACATAGAGGACCATCAAGAACAAGACTGTTAGTCACATTACAGGTGAAAAAGTACTGCTATCAAGAAGAGACAAAACAAATGCTTTGTAGTAGTAATCATATTCTAACGTTTATTTAGTTGTATTATTGCTGTAAATCAAAATTGCAATTGCATTATGACCAAATTAATCATCTAGCCCCGCTGCAAACAGAATGGTGTAGACATCAGCAATATACAGACATGTAACCTCAGTCTACTAAACTTGCAAGTAGAGCTCACCTGTAAAAGGGAGTCTTGCAAATTAAAAAAATTATTTTTACTAGAGATGCACAAATTAAACTTGTCCAGTTTCGAGTTGAGAGAAATCACACTGCTCAGCTTATTGTTACCAACACCGGAGTCTCTATTGGACCATTATTTAATCCAAATGTCAGATCAGCGCATCCCTTGTCCTAACCTTCATTTAGAGTGCCAATAACCACACAAAACCAATAGTGTTCCTAATTTTTGAGTGTGGATTTATGAGCAATTTTGAACTCTAGTCATATTTCATTGCAGAATAATGTCCACATGTGTTTGCATAATGTGTGTATACATTGTTCTAGTTAAGTGGTTGTATGGCAGTTTACTCTGACACAACCAGCATACAACAATTGATTTTGCACTGCAGAACCACACCACTTTCTTATCCACCTTGCCTGTTTACAACTTCCTGTCACAATGTTAGAGGGGAGCAGGTGGCAGCATAACATCTGAGACCCAGTAGTTACCTGGCATATTTAGTTTAAGTATGTCTTTTCCTGTCAAGTGAGGGCAGCACTGTTTAAATGTCTTGTTAATTAGTTATGCTCTACTTTCAAGTGTAAGCACAGTGGCGACAGTTATTAATGCCTTCTCAAATGTGTCAAAAACATCATCTTTGTTTATTAACTTTGTTATCCAGAACAGGAAAATATTTTCACTGCCAACATGCTAGAGCTGAGCGAGTAATAGTTTTATTTTTAATTAAGAATTTGGGCTTCCAGCGATTATTTAAAAAAAAAAAAAAACAAACAAAAAAAAACAAACAAAAAAAAACAATTAAGATGAACTATTATTGTGCTGTATTATGTTTAATAGTGAAGCACTGGACCGATCTTGCTCTGATGTGAAACTTGGTGTTAATGTTGCCCTGTGGTGATTTTGTTACTGCAGTAGTAATCCTCAGAATGAGAGGAACTACAGCTTTGCTGCTGACTTTGGTCTCCCCTCTTCTGTGTTTGCGGGCAACTTTGGGGCCACATCAGTTGCCAATAACCTGTTTTATCTCACTCTTTTTAAAATTCAACTCAGGAAAAAAGCTAGTTAAAGAACATTTTACAGTTAATTGCCAATTATTTTTTTCTAATGTTTCATGTCAAATGATTCTGATCTTATTATTTAATAAATATCTGATCTAGACTCAGTAATTTTACCTTCATTAAACTGTCAAAATCTCTGAGAACTGCACACAAACTATTTGATGCACAAAAGAAACGCCAAAGTGCTGATAGTTTGAGTATTTAATAAGGGGAAGAAAAGAGCTCATGCGTGTAAACGCTAATGCAGAGCAGTTGCAGGTGTGCAGGGTTGCACTGGAGGTCAGGCTAGACAAATTAGGGCTGGAGAGCTGGGATGTTATTACAAATCTTTCTCTCTCACTCCTAATATAATCATTCAAAAACTCTTACAATATAGTCTCTTTAAGTGAATGTTGATTAAGAGCAAGTCCACAACATATTAAATACTAAATTACCCCATTTGGTGTAGAGAGCTCATTCTTGAGTAACTTCAGACTTTGGATTTTTATAAATGTGCTTGTTGAACGTTTAAGAAAAATTGTATTCATTAATGAGCTTAACAAAAGAATCTTGATTTAGTTTCCCCTGTGTTATTCTTATCATCTCAGGTTAATAGGACCTGTCAAAACTTGTCACCACTGTAGCCCCTTTTATCACTTTATAAGTGATAAAAGAAGAGCATCACTGGAGGGACACAAAAAGGATTAACCACAATAGCTGTTTTACATCTGTTATCTTGCTTTCATAAGTCATCATGAAGGCCTTTACTGATAGTTATTTTATTTTTTTTACCTCCCCTCGTGCAGAGGGATTCCTACTCAATCACCTTGGAGTTAGTGGCACCTGATGCCAGTTCTCTACCTGCGAGGGGGTTTGGTTAGACAGATCCTTTTTGAGGAAACAGCTGGATGAAGTTGAGAACTGCCCTTATAGAAATGTGGCCAGCAAACAAAAAGCTTGAGTGAAGAATTGTCCGCTAATAAACTGATTGTGGGTGCCTCTGGGGAAAAAATGTAAAATTCTAAAATGAGTCATAAAATCTATTTTGGGGCAATTAATAAACCTGGTCTAAGTTGGGAGGAAAAAGAATGAAGAAACCAACAAAAAATAAAAAGGTTTCTTTTTAAAAATGAATAAATAAGCTGAACTGAACAGAATGGAGATGTGTTTTTGGTTTAATAAAGGCACTATGGATTTGTATTGGCTACCATCGCTACAGAAACCAGGGGTAATGTTCATACTCTCATACTTACAGAAAATAAGAGGAAATCTTTTTGAAAGTATTTTGTAAAATGAGAGCCACATTGTCCTGAATATGATTTTTTTTTTTTTTTTTTTTTTTTTTTTTTTTTTTCCTTTTAAGTTAGTTTGTTGGTGTTCACCGGCAGCATTTTGGATAGTGTGGACTGATCTGAGCTGTCGGCTCCCCCAAGCGCGCACATACACACACCAACATAATCTCACACTTACAGACTATGTTACACCACTTCCCCCGTTAATAATAAATGACCTTTGTGTGACATAGGAAAGACACTGCAGCTGTAAATGTGTCGCCTCTCTGTTCTTGGAGCTGCTCACTCCAATTCACTTTCTGGTGTTTCCTTTTCTTGGTTACTGAACTGTGTATCTTAAATCCTACTCTATTTCCTGTCATCGCCCCATTGCCATAACTGAGCAGAGTGCCTTTTCTTGTGTCATTTCTTATGTTGTCTTTGTACTACTAAAAGGTTTTGGTGGGTATTCTTTTCTTTTTCTTTTTTTTTTGATAAAAGTCATTATGGCTACGTTCACACTGCAGGCAAAAGCGCATCAAATCCGATTTTTCTTTACCCTCTGCGACCCATATCCGATCATGGTATGACAGTGTGAACGGCACAAATCCGATATTTTCAAATCCGATCTGGGTCACTTTCGTATGTGGTACTGAATCCGATACATATCCGATGTTTTAGAAAGCGACTGCTGTTTGAACGGTCATGTCGCATTAAATCCGCCTTTTACGTCACTGACACAAGACAGACGCCAATTATCAGCGATTAGTCGACTAGTCACGATTACATCAACTATCAAAATCGTCGACGAGTAATTTAATAGTCGACGCGTCGTTTGAAGCTTTGTAAGATCCCAAAAGACGCTGGAATAAGTAGTAGGATTTAAGAGTTTAATAACGGACAGAAACAGAAGATGGCAGCACTGCATGTACAAGGATACCAGCTGCTGTTAAACCCCGAAGAAGAAGAAGCTGTGTCCCAGTATTCATAGCGCGGCCCTGCTCAGTTTTCAACAATGGTGGCAGCTAGTTGGTTTTAATATTACTCTTATTATTCTTTCATGGTCACAAAATAAACTTAACAGATTTTCAGGCGAGAATATAACTGTGTAAACCTCAAATATTTGCTCAGTTTATCAAGAGACCACATATTTTCCAAAGCGCTCCGACGTTTTTGGAGACGTCTTTTACCCACCAGCTCGATAGCTAACCGGGGTTCAAGGCTCACTAGAGCCCGTGAGAACACCGGACTCGCGGCAAATCGTTTTCAAACCCACCACAGTCTTTCGCTACTCAGGTTAAACATAATATATGAGTGACTTGGATAACTTAAAAATTATATTGTTTGGCTTTTTTTAGTATTTCATCTGTTCCTGAGTAAATCGGTTTGGCTGAGATTAAAGTTATCGTTTTTACACAGCTGAATAAACGTCAAGCAGGCAACTGATTATCAGAAGTGTGACATGCTCGAGAATATACTCCGATGTCCTGTTATATTTTAGATGGCAAGGAGCACACGGCTGAGTTTATTAAACTCCACTGAAACAATCTGCACATTTCATTAAAATTTAATAAACTATCATCTTGTCTTTATTTTTAGTTAGCACATACCTTACACACTTAAAGCTGTAAGCTAATGATAGTTATATAAGAGTAGCAGATGCTGGTGCAATAAGTTGTACATTTTATGTCCAATGGGTGCATGATCTGATTAGTCGACTCATCGCAAAAATAATTGGTGACTAGTCGACTATCAAAATAATCGTTTGTGGCAGCCCTACTTCCAATTTGGCAGACCATTAAAAGATGATCTGCTCACTAGGTGGATCAGGGTTCATGCAAGTTCATTATGAGTGTTAACGTAGTCCCTGGAGGGAAAACCCCTTTTAAATTTAATACCAAGTCAAACACATTGGTATTTTAGCCAATAAACTTTGGGGGGGGGGTCTCTTCTCTGATCTTATTTTTCTCTCCCTTGTGCTATAGGAGGCTGGTTCTGGGGGCGAGGCCAAAGGACCAGACTCAATGAGTTTCCAGCGAAATGTCCGAGAAGTCAGGGCAGAGCACCAAGGCAAAGGATGGCAAAACAAAGTATGCAACCCTTAGCCTCTTCAACACCTACAAAGGCAAATCTCTGGAAACCCAGAAAACTGCAGGTAAGCTTCCAGTAATAAAGCATGGAAGCAAAGAATTGTAGGATATTTTTTTTTAATCTAATTATTCTAAGTACTCGATGAATCTTTGATTTGGCTTAACTGTTTTTATATTCATGTTCATAGGCAGTTATGAGGTTGTTTGTTGGTATACTTCAGATAAAGAATTATACAGAGAGAATGCATATAAACAAACGGGTATCTTTTGTCTGTGTTCTTTTTAATTGTCAAGTTTATCACTGACGTGTTGGGACTACACTGCAGGCTGCATGAGGAGCAGTGTGACAGCTGTGTTATGAATAAATCCAAAATAAGTCAAACAAGCTGACCCCTATTACTCATGTGAACATTGTTTAAAAGCAGTTCAGGGGGGCAAAATATCCTAATCTTGATCTTCTTCTGCATAATGTTTCTTCATTCCAGTGGCTGCCAGACATGGGCTCCAGAGTTTGGGCAAAGTTGCTGTCAGCCGGCGCATGCCCCCTCCGGCCAACCTCCCCAGCCTGAAAGCAGAGAACAAGGGAAACGATCCCAACGTCAACATTGTCCCCAAAGACGGCAGTGGATGGGCATCTCGAACTGAAGCCGGGGAGGAGAGGTGCATTTAACTTGCTTGCATTAAATATCTTAGATCCACATTTGTTTTTTTCATACAGAGGAAAATAGTCTAAACGTTTTACCCCAAGTTACTTAACAGTAGCTGTAATTATCTAATATAAAGTGAAGTACCATTCATATTTCAGATTCATGTTGTTGAAAGCTTTACCCTGTTTTTATGTACCATAGGCAACAGGAGACACCACCACCTCAAAACAAACCAGCAGTGGTCCAGCCACAGGACCTTTCTGTTGGGGGCAGTCGTTCCTGGGCAAACAGCAAGCAGACACAGCTAGACGGTAAATATGCGTACCATTTGCTCCGTAAGCCTTACACCTGCTCAAAAAACTATTATCTATGTGTACACCATGGTTGTGCTAGGAAATTATGTAAAAGATTGTAAACAGTATCCAGCACATTCCCTACTTGTGTTCACCAAACAAAGTCCCAATCCTCAGTCTGCCATTATAGTCCGCTTGGAATGCAGATCATTTGAACTCTGCATAATGTAATGTTAGGGTGTAGAACTTCTGTGTACCAAATTGCGGATTAGACCCTTCAGTGCATCTGTAAATGACTGTTATATATTTAACCTTGTGATTTCTTCACATTTATAATGATCTGCTTGTCCTGGACAGGTTCTCCCCGTGTGAGCAGCCATTTTCACCAGGAGTTTCCCAGCTTGCAGGCGGCTGGTGAGGTCAAGGACGGTCAAGAAGAGGAGCCTTATGGACCAGGCCCAAGCCTTAGACCTCAAAGTATGGACACAGCCACGACGGGGGAACGGGGGGGATTGCATTCACGTTTGCAGTTTTCTCTTGTTATACAATATTTAAAATTTAAAAAAAAAAAAAAAAAACTACACTTTTTGAAATATTTTGGGGTGTTTTCTTGTTTGTTTGGTGTTTTTTGGTTTTGGTTTTTTGTACTACTTGAACACTACAGTGGCCCTCCAATGAAATGACAGTGCCAGCAGTGGCCCACAGCTCATTTAAGTTTGAGACCCCTGGTCTAAAAGATTCCTAACTGTAATCAGACAATTAAAACCTCTTTTCTGTCTGTCCTGGTAGATGTTGGCAGTTGGCGTGAGGGTGGCGGCAGGAATTTGAACACTGCACCTAGCCCCCCGGAGATGGAGAACAGGGCTGTGGAGGAGGGTAGCACGGCCCCTGGTACCTCTACGCCACCTGTCGAAGCTGATGAACCTGGCCGAAACACAACCACTGATGGCCAAAGGGAGAAGAAGGATCCCAGGGAGAGGTTACCTCCCTCTGGCCCCCCTCAACCTAAAGTTAATGGAGGCCAACAGCCTCCTGCTGGCGTACCAACTCACTTTGACCCTGCTTTCAGGAGCATGATGCCACCTTATGTACGTAATATTGTTACATATTCTGGATGGGCAAAACAAAAATATCACAACTGCAAAAACTAGTGGTTGTTTTTCTTTACGCTGTGTGTTGATTGCTGTCTCTGTGATTTAGATGTTCCACGCCTATCCGCAAATGTCCTTTGGTGCAGGGCAGGGGAACTTCAGATACCCTGTACCACAAGATGGGGCAAAGTGAGTTTAAGGGATAAGCGCTTGATACTTGGATTGCAGAAAAAAAAGATCAATTTTGAGTTTTTATTAGTACGGTATTTTTGGATTATTTTAAACATGAAACATTAACATCATTGCTACACAAATTACATGATCACAGAAGCACATTGTGTACACAAGTAATTTATGTATTTGTTAGGTTTAAAAATCAACTTTCCTTTATTTTTCAGGGCTCCTCGTTCAGCACGACCTCAGCAGCCACCCCCACAATCCTGGCTTCAAGACCCAGACAGACCCTCTATTATCAGTGCAACTGAACTGAAGGAACTCGACAACTTGGACACTGATGCTGATGAGGGCTGGGCAGGTCAGTAGATTTATATCTTCTATAAATGACAACATCTAATTGTAATAGAAATTTGTGCGTCTCTGATAATTCTAGCTTCTTATCAGTCATGTCTATTTTGCAATTCAGGAGCTCAGATGGAGGTGGACTACACTGAGAAACTTAACTTCAGTGATGATGAGGAGAACCAAGCTGCTAAAGACAAGGGAGAAAACTGGTTAGCATTTTTTTTAATATATTCATTTACTATATCCTGCTTTTACTTTTTGTGTTCTTCACTTGCACCACACAAGTGTTTCCCAGTATTGGCAAAATTTGAACTGAGTTGGTCCAAAGTTTTATTAACTTATGATTAATACAGATGGCTACAGTAGGGGAAACAGTCGTATGCATTTGAATGAGGTGGACAACATTATGAATGATTGTTGGTAAATGGACCAATACACGATAAAACAGTGCAGTAATGGGCAGTTGTTAAAGATGATTTACAGCGCTTGACGATTCATTCACTTCCATGAGCAAAGAAAGAAATTGATATTCACATATTGCTGGGAGGCCACAGCATGAGAATGGTTGTTTAATGGAAGCATTATTGTCACTTGTTGATGGGCAAAGTGGCAAATAATTTATGCAAAGTGAAATAATAAAACATTTTTTTTATTTTAAATGGAAGTTTGGCTGCATTTGTGGTGAAGTCATTAATGAAACTAGCAATTCAGGTTAGTTGAAAATTGGGCATGCGTGTTAGGTGTTTGTTTGGTTTTTTTTTTTTTTTTTTTTTTTTTTACTTAACTATCTTCTTTTCAGGGAATGGCTGGGTAAAGTGGATCGTATGAGAGCTCGGCCAACGGACGGTCAGGAGGGCTGGAAGGAGGGATCTGAGGACCGTGGAGGAAGTAAAGCTTCATGGGCTGAGAGTGTTGATCCCAGAGCCCCATCACCTGGGAGTATGGGGCAATATAATAAATCAGCTGCTACACAGGACTTCCAGGTAAAGCATGTGCAAGTTACAGAAGCCTACTATCATGTCTTAATTTTATTAACACTGTTACTTCCCCCTCACCGCCTGGACCCGTTTAGGGGAACGTAACAACACTGTGATCACTTTGTTTATGACTTTATTCTCCGTTTTTCAGGCTGGCAGTCGCTCTGGTGGTGGTGGAGCTCAGCGTGGGGGCAAAGCACAGGCTGCAGGGGCACCTGGTGCTGAGGAGGATTCTGAAGCCTGGCGGCAAAAACGGAAAAAGTCTTCTGAAATTTCTGAAGCTGTAGAGCGAGCAAGACGGAGGAGAGAGGAAGAGGAACGCCGGATGGAGGAGCAACGACTTGCTGCTTGTGCTGAAAAACTTAAACGTTTAAATGAAAAACACCGCCAGGCTAATGAGGGCAAGCCTTCCCCTGCTCAGACCACCAATGATGAGGCAGGAGCTCCCCGTGAGGAAGCATCTTTATCAACTCCTCCTGTTTCTAGTCCTGCACCTTCAGTCCCAATTTCACAATCACAAGCCACAGTCATGCAGACTTCCTTACCTGAGAGAGGGGAGCGAGATAGAGCAGAACCAAATGCTGAGGAAGAGGTTCACCTGCCTCGTCAGCCCACCCCGCCTGTCCAGAGACCTGTAGCCTTAGCTCCAGAGCAGCCACAGGGCGAGGGAGAGACCTCCTTGGCTGAGGTTGGTCCCATAATGGACGAGAACCAAACTGATAGGACCTCAGTGCCAATCCGAGACTATTTTAACATGGAGGACAACAGAGGTAAGCTAACTCTGAACAATGATCAAGTTGCAAAAAAATTATCTGACTACCACTTGTTAATTAATGCCAATACTGTTTTTGTTTTTCCACAGTGGATGAGCCCCACATGTCTTTGCCTCACAAGGAAACCCCTGCTGGTGATGAAGTCCCTATTGCACAATCACCGCTGGAAGGGGAGGCAGCAGCTGCTATGCGTCCTTCTGTCATCTCAGGCTATTCCAAACAGTTTCAGAAGTCTTTACCACCTCGATTCCTCAGACAGCAGGTAAGGGTTTGGCCTTACTTGGTAAATCATTATCTGGTTGTACCATAGGCTAGTTGGGGATCTTAGAAGGCCTGTCAAGCAACATTTCCACACCTGAGCTGTTTCTTTGCAATAGCTTTAACTGTGACATATGGTGATCAGGTTGAGCGCTTGGTAGAATAATTTGATAAGATGTGTCTGTTTGATGGGTTAAGTTGGCTTGAGTTTTTTTTTTTTTTAACATTTCTTAAATGTTCTTCAATGCACTTGTAGGAACAGATGAAGCAGCAGCAATGGCAACAACAGCAGCAACAGCAGAGTGGGGGCTCTGTGTCTCCCTCAAGTGGTGGCAGCGTTCCAGCTGCCCAGCAGCAGCAGCAGCAGCAACAACAGCACCGCTCCATGTACCAACCCATAGGCCCTCACCACCAACACTTGGCCTCCATGGGATTTGATCCCCGTTGGCTTATGATGCAGTCCTACATGGACCCTCGGATGATGTCAGGCCGGCCACCTATGGACATGCCAACTAACATTCACCCTGGTAAGTAGATATGCAAAATAAATTTGGTGTGGGTGTGATAAGTGTTGCTGTGTGGGGTTTTTTTTGTTTTTTTCAAAGTACATCTTTTGTCAACTTCAGGGAGGATGCCACCTAAGCAGATTGTACGCAGGGAGCCAGGGGACAACTCAAGCTCTAGCTCGGATTCATTTGACCACTTAACCCGACCAGTTCGTGACCACGGCCTGGCCTCAGACTCACGGATGGTCTGGGGATCAGACCCATACCCACAGTCAGAGCCATTACCTTCTGTGACTCCTCCAAAAGGAAGGGATGATAACAAGGAGCAAAGGTTAAAAAATATTAATTGACAGAGAAAAATATGAATGGAAGTATTTGGCAATTAACTTCTTTCATGCTTTAAACATCTCAATTAAAATTTGGTGTTTTTATTTATAGGATGGATTCTGGTTTGGATCTGGACAGGGGTCTTCCAGCTATCTATCCCCAAGATCACGGTTCATTGGACTCTCGTAAAAGTAACTTCTTCCGGGACCCTTCAGAGTCTCTATCAGCATTTACGCAGGGCCCGGAAGACTTGCCAGGACCTCTTGACAGAGTCCCTGTAGGCACAGGTTTTGACCCAGAGGAGCCAGGCTTACCAAGTGGGGAGGAGGTAGAAGCTCTTGGCCAAGCCATGCTCCAGAGAAATGTCTCACAGGGCTCCAGCCACTCTCTTAAGCTTGAAGAGCCTAGGTTTGACGGGCTACCCCTGGGAACAAAATCACTAGAGATACAGGAAGCAGGGGAACGAACTGATGATAAGCCCCAGAATGAGCTCTACTCTCAGGCTGCTGTAACAAATAACAGAGCTACCCCTCCTGCTGATGGATTACACAAACAAGAGAAGTTGCCTCTGCCAGCACCCAGCAAGCAGAAGACTGAGCTGCGGTGGGGTGGAAGATCAGGAGCTGGACGCAGAGAAGGACCAGGAGGAGACAGACCTGCACGTAGATCTGGGCCAATAAAGAAACCTGTCTTAAGGGACATGAAAGAAGAGAGGGAGCAAAGAGAAGAAAGAGAGAGGCGTCATGAGAGAGGGGAAAGAGGGGATAGGCCCAAAAAGGAACAGTCGTCCAAAGCTCCATCTGCAGCTGCTGTTGTATCAGAAGACTCCAGGCCTCACGGTGAGGGAAAGAGAGAAACTGCAGAGGCGGAGGAAACTCCAACTGCCCATCAGAGGGCCAGAGACTCTCAGCCTTCTTCTGGGGCTCCCACCTCTTCTTCTCAGGAGGAGAAGGTGGAAAAGGCACCCAGCAATGAGAAACATCCAGAACCCAAACTGCCCTCTCGGAAAGAGTCCAACCTCCCTCCACGTTCCTACCGGCGAGAGGAAAGAGAGAGGGGGCGAGAGGAAAGAGAGAGGGAACGAGAGCGGGAGAAGGAAATGGATAAGGACAGAGAGCGAGAATGGCCGGCAGACTCAAATTTCAAAGGTCGTGGTCGAGGGGAGTATTATTCCAGAGGACGAAGCTACCGTGGGACTTACAGTGGTAGAGGCAGGGGGAGTCGGGGTAGAAGCCGGGCAGAATACCCCTATCGAGAGCCCCGATCACGCTCAGATTTACCATCTGCTGCAGGTGCTGCTGCCTTTCGCAACAGGGAGGAAAGTGAAACGCGAAGTGAGAGCTCGGACTTTGAGGTTATACCAAAACGTAGACGGCGCCGTGGTTCAGACACAGACTCTGAAAGTGAAGGCGGGAGGGAGTCTGCCAGTGATACTGGACCATCTGACCGTGAGCCTAGCACCAAACCTAGCCGTCCACTGAGAAGAGAGCTCCCTGGGGAGGGCCGCTCAGTATCTCACAAGCCAGGCTTTGGACCACCTCACATGGGGGAAAAGGTTGGATCAAGAGCAGATGATGAAAGCCGCCCCAAACCAGGATTCCTTCCTAAAGGAGAGCCTTCTCGGCGAGGAAGAGGGGGATTATACAGCAGACGAGGTGGAGCGAGGGAGCGTGGAGGCCCACGCTCAGCCCCTCTTAGACGACCAGCACCCAGAGAACCTTCGTCCCAGTGGCCCTCTAAACCCATGGAGACATTCAGGCCTGAAGATGCAGAGTCCACATCAAGATTTGACAATCCTCCTACTGACCGACGACCCCCAAAATCTGAGGGGAAGAAATTTGGGGAGGGGGGTCCTCAAAGTAGCAGAGAGAGGCCTCGTCGATCTAGACCAGCACGGCCCCCAAGGCAAGATAAACCGCCCCGCTTTAGGCGTTTAAAGGAGCGTGAGGCTGCAGTTTTGGCTAGTGGAGAGTCAGCCCCCAGTCCCCCTGTTTCTTTACCCTCAGTGCCTCCTGCTGCTGCTGTGCCCAGCACTGCAACTGCCCCAATCCCCCTCTCCCCAACTCTCTCTAGAGCTCCAGGAACCCCATTAACTGTGCCTGCAGAAACGGCAGCCTCTATGCCCACACCTGACCTGCCGTCTCCTTTAGAAGCGCCTTTGCCTGATACAAGTAGTCCCACTATTACTGCTGCTGGTACCAAGTCGCCTGATTTGTCAAATCAGAACTCGTCAGATCAGGCGAATGAGGAATGGGAAACTGCTTCTGAGAGCAGTGACTTTAATGAAAGGAGAGAGCGAGAAGAGAAGAAAGGAGCAGTGGAGCCTGCTAATGGAGCAGCTACAGCATCTGCACCAGCCCCTGCACCACCCCAGGGCTCTTTGACTCCCAGTAAAAGCTCACCTGATGGAGGGCTGACACCAAAACGTGATGGAGCTCCTGGAGCCAAGAGGAGCTTCTCGAGTCAGAGGCCTACAGAGAGACAGAATCGTAGAGGCAACAGTGGAGCCAAACCAGGGCGCAGCTACACAGGGGGCAAGGGAGAGAGGAGAGGAGGGGCCAAAGCTGGCCGCAAAGGGTGAGTGTGAGACAATGAGGCTTTTGTCACTTGCACAAAGAAGTTGAACAGAGTTTATTTTCAAACAGTAAACCATTTGTGTAGTTATTATGCCTAATTAAGAGTTCAACTGAATAGCACCAGTGCAGAATGTAAATATCGCAGTAGTTTGAAGTGGCATGTTCTTGTTGTTTTAAGTTCAAGACTGGGTTTCTTTCCCTGGTAAATAAATCTGGAAATGATCTTGTTAAGATGAAAGAAATTTCCAGAAGAATTTCTACTGGAAGTGCATTTAAAAAAGGAAAGGGGTATAATCATCATAGTATATTTATTATACACAATCAGTTTTATGGGATGTAGGAACTAAATTCAATCCTTGTATTTGAGCTTTAAGTTTTGTTAAAAGGGGCCATTATTTCTGCAATTATTTAGAAGGATTCTTCACTCTGGTGATCAGTATGCTATAATTGGCTGTCATAAAAGTAGCTAAATACGGAATCAGACTGGTGGTATTTTTAGACTTTTACTGTGTCTCAGGTTTCTGAAGGAAAGCAGAAAGATTCTCACTGTTTCTTGTACAAGCTGCCTGTGGTTTTGTTTTTTGCATAAATATACAGGAATTAAAGGTTTAAATGTTTTTGCTTTCTACTTGTCTCTTAATGAAACAGCCCTGCAGCCCAGAACTCAGAGACAGCAGCGCTAGCACCTGGAGGAGCAGCCCAGCGACCTTCAAAAGAGCAGCCTGCGCGTCGCAAAGATGAAGCTAAGCAGGCCACCAAGAAGCCCAAGGAGAATGCTCTTTCTCAGTTTGATCTCAATAATTATGCCAGTCAGTAAACATGCTCATAGATTAAGCCTGTACTGCACTCGAGCTGTTTATCACTTGAAAACTGAGGTTAAATTTGTTGTTATTGTAGGTGTTGTGATTATTGATGACCACCCAGAGGTTACCACCACAGAGGACCCACAGTCCAGTGCCAACGATGATGGTTTCACAGAGGTTGTCTCCCGAAAACAACAGAAGCGTCTGCAGGATGAAGAGAAACGGAAAAAAGAAGAGCAAACTACTCAGGTGGGGGAACGATAGTTTGTGTGGTGCAATGTTTAAAGTTAAAAAAATGTAGGTGTGTAACTAATATCCACACATGTCCTACAGAACTGGGGTAAAAAAGGCCCCGGTGAGAAGAGCAGAGGAAGTGGAGGAAAGCTGCCACCAAGATTTGCTAAAAAGCAGTCATCGCAGCAGCAGCAACAACAACAGGCCCCTCAGTCTCAGCCTCCTGTAGCTGCTGCCCCCCAGGCCCAACAGCAGCCTTCAGTTCCTGCTGCCCAACATCCTCATCATGCCTCCTCCCAGCCTGCTGCTTCACCTCAGACTCTGGAAGGAACAGTGGCTCCTCTGCCTTCTGTTCCCCCTGCTGCTGCAGACTTCACGTCAAAGAGCCTACCCCCTGCACCTGCACAGACACACAGTACTCTGGGTACTGAATTGTGGGAGAACAAGGTAGCGGGTGGTACCGTCCTTCCGGATGTCAAGAAGCGTGAGTGGAAAAGTTCATTTTGGTCTTAATCTTTTGACTCTTGAAATTATCTTTGGTTGAATTGTGGATGGCTTTCTAATCTAAAATATACAATGTTTATTCCAGTTGGTCCAATAAGCCCTCCCCAGCCACCTTCTGTGAGTGCCTGGAACAAACCTCTTACCTCCTTTACTGGTACTGTCTCCTCTGAGGTAGGTAAAATGCTTCTCGCACCTTCCTCTTTATTGTTTTAATGCTTTTGTCACACGATAAACCATGAAACATGTGTTTTTTAGGGTATAAAGCCTGGAGCGGAGGGCAGCGTGGAGCTGGGGATAGACAGTATTCAGTTTGGAGCGCCATCATCTGCAGGCAGCACTGACAGTGATGGAGTTCCTGCATTGCTTGAAAGTGGCTCTGAAAACAAACTACCTGCTCCCAAAGAACAGAGACAGAAACAACCTCGAGCTGGCCCAATCAAAACACAGAAGGTACACATAGTCTTCTAGAAATGCAGTTTTGTGTTAAATGACACTGGCTTGTGTCATTTCTGTAAATATTTACTCCAGCCTAAATGTTTAATCACTTCTCCTCAGCTACCAGAGATGGAACCAGTGGAAACCAAGGAGTACAAGCCAGGTCCCATTGGTAAAGAGCGCTCTCTAAAAAATCGTAAGGCCAAAGATGCACGTGGAGGAGAAGCTGATGGGATGGAGGGAGGAGTACCTGGAGGAGGTGCTAGCAGAGCAGCAGACTCCAGTCCTCCCACTAGCGACACCACAGTACCAGAGCTGGGTGGAGACATTGAGGGCATGATCACAGTCCCCTCAGCAGAGTACAACAGCAACTCTAAGGTATACTACAACTGTTTTACAACCGTTCACATTGAGCTAGATGAAGTCCTGCTATAATTAACCCATATAGTCTGATGACTGAAATGGGGGAGAGTTTAGTTTATGTCCTCAATTTATTGTTTACAGATGGAGCAAAAAAAAATACAATGATAAAGAAACCACTTCTCTTCAGACAATATCAGGTCATTATTGACTGCATGTAAGCAAACACCATCCATCTTTTGCTCACCACACATTGTGGTTACTGGCAGGCAACCAAAGTCTGTTCAAATGTGATCAGTTAGTAGCACTTGGGCTACAAGCAAACTACAAATGGAAATCAGAGAACACCGGGCATCAAATCCTGTCCCTCAAACTCTGTTGAATGACTTCATTTGGGACTTCATTCATGGCTGGCACAATATTCAAATTATTACTTAACCAGTGATGTTTTTTCCTCCCCAAAATTCTTTACTTTTTCATTATGAACAACATTTAGTTAACACTTATAGTACTTTTGTTACTCTGTTTTAATATGAATGCCTTCATATTAAATTATTGTCCCTCAGGAGTCTGTCACTGACTATACCACCCCCTCCTCGTCGTTGGCCGACAGCGTTCCCACAGCAGGCAACAAAATGGAAGAGAGTTTAGTGGCCAATGTGAGTATATGTCTTTACACAGGCTCAAAATGTTACACACCATTTTTAATTTGAGGAGATTACGTCTTTTTTTTTCCCTCCCTCTGGTTCTATGTTTTTTAGGTGGCACTACCGCACTCATTGCCTCTCCCTCGCCGCGAGACCCTCCAGCAGAGCTCCAGTCTCAGTACAGTCTCTCCAGCTACTGTTGACCTAACACTAAAGGTACACAGATGTACAGAAAACTCTAAGCAACATTATTTTCTGCAAAATTTTGTTCTCTGAACCATCACTTAAACACTTTTTTCTTTCTTTTACCTCTTCAGATGGAATCCGCACGCAAAGCATGGGAAAATTCTCCAAGTCTGGAGAAGAGTTCTCCTGTCACCACCTCCTCATCCCCCATCACCTCCTGCGCTTCCTCATACTCCTCCTTCTCCTCAGCCTCCATGCCACAGATCCCGGTGGCTTCTGTTACCCCCAGTACCTCACTATCAGGTAATGTAACTCCCACTCAAACATATCCTACTTCCCACAGTATTGTTTTTGCAAACTTGTTAAAACACATCTTTTAATCATTTTCACCTCGCAGGCTCTGCCACTTATACGACATCGTCCCTCAGTACCAAAACCACCACAGCCTCTGACCCCCCTAACATCTGTAAGGTGAAGCCCCAGCAGCTGCAAGGTGGAAGCCTGTCCTCTTCTAGCAATAGCAGCAGTAGCAGCAGCTTCTCTCAGCTTGGCTGTGTGCCTCCCCTCCTGCCCCAGCAACAGCAGACCCCACAGGTGTACGTCTCTCAGTCTGCAGCAGGTGAGGGGAAAACTTCTGTTATACAGATTTTAAAGGTTTTGTTATTACATATTTGTGGATTTCTTGTGTGTGTGTGTGTGTGTGTGTGTGTGTGTGTGTGTTTCTGTGATTGATCTGTAATGTTTAACATGTGTAGGTTCTGCAGCTCAGATTCCAGCCTTCTACATGGACACTAGCCACCTCTTCAGCACACCCCATCCTCGTTTGGCTCCTCCTTCCCTGGCGCAGCAGCAAGGTTTCCAGCCCGGCCTCTCACAGGTAGGAATAAAACAATACAGTTAAGTCTTTAGAGAAATATTAAAAGACAAAACCATTATTTTAATTTTTTTCTTCTTCCCCCACCTTATAGCCAACTGCCGTGCAGCAGATTCCCATCCCTATATATGCTCCTCTGCAAGGTCAGCCTCAGCATCAACACACTCATCAGGCTCAGCTAGGACTCGGCGCCGGCCCTCCAGTCTCACAGCCACAGGACCTCTTTAGCTCTTCACTGCAGCCTTACAGGTAACGGCATCACAGGCTTTCAGTTTGCTTCTCCCTTCCCGCCATTGTTTCTTTCATCTCATTCTTTGGTTTTGTCATCCATCAGGTCCCAGCAGGCATTCATGCAGAGCAACTTATCACAGCCCTCTATGATGCTCTCAGGACCATCCCTCCACAGTTATCCTGGTGTGCAGGCACCTGAGCTGGGCAAGCCTCAGTCCAACTTGGCTTATCAACAACCCTCCTCCACCCAGCACATTCCCATTCTGTTTGAGCCGCAGCTGAACCAGCCCTCTGGCATGGGCGGGTCTCAGCTCATTGATACACACCTGCTGCAGGTAAACGGAAAATCATATGGACAGTGAATTTGATTAATTTGTATATGCATGCATTTCATCTCACTTTTTTGTGCCTTTGGTTCAGACTCGACAGGGAATGAATCAGCACTCGAACATGTACTCAGGGCAGGTGCAACAGCATGGTCAGAGTAGCTACTACAGCAACACACAGTCACCCAGTTCTGCAATGCAGCAGGTAACCTACATGCAAAAATAACAAATAATAATAAATTTATGAACCTGTTCTGGGTTTTAAATGTTGGACCACACTTTATTTTTCTTCTTCTCACTTGGGGTTACCATTGTTTTAATTTCTCCCCAGGTGACGGTCCCTCAGCTGTCCCTGCCTAACTTTGGCTCGGGTGGAGGCCAGCCCCTCTTGGCACTACCTCCCACTCCTCCCCAAACCCAGCCCCCCAATATCAACCGACAGCCCCCAGTCTCTCAGCCGTACCGAGGCATCATGGGCCCCAACCACAGCATGATGCAGCCTCCCACCAGCAAGGTATTGAACCATCTGTATTTGACAATTTAAATAAACAGAAGTTTTTACGTGAGACTCAGTGGCTTATTGTGACGTGTTGTAGATGGACATGGATATGAAACTATTTGGCAGTGGGATGGACGTGAAGCCAGGGACTCCTCCTGTCAGCGGCAGGAGCACTACACCCACCTCTAGTCCTTACAGGTAAATGCGTAAAAGTACAGTTAACATTGTTATCATTTTTATTTGAAGCCTTATTTAATGTGGACAAAACAGAAGAGAACAAACTGTAATGAAAACCAGTCATTTTATATAGATATTCCTGTGTCACAAACTAAAAATGTACCTTAAGGCGCTTCTTATTCTCAGGAGTGTTCATAGGTTTTGTTAATATCACGTTTCTGTAATGTTTCTTTGACTTCTCTCTGCAGGGCCAGCTCCACCTCTCCTAGCAGCCAGTCAAGCAAGATTAACAGTATGCTCTACCAGAAGCAGTTTCAGCCCAGCTCTGCCGGCATGAGAATGACGCAGCACTTTCCTGGCCAGTTCAACCCACAGGTAATAATCAAATTTTGTTTTTCTTTGGTAACTTGTATAAAGCACTAATTTTGAACTATTAATTCCAAATGATTGAGTTTATTCTGCTCCCTTTTTATTCAGCTTCTGTCTCAGCCCAGCATAGTCTCTCCTCTGGTTCGCCCTCCTCATGCTAACTCCTTCGCTGGAGGTGTCCAGCGCTCTCCCATGGGCCCTCCAATGTCACCCAATGTAAGCGGTGGGCTCATGCCTCACCCCAGACCGCAGCACCCACAGCACAGCCACCACTCCCCACGGGGACCACCTGGCTCAACCCTTGCACCCAGAGGCACGCAAGCAGCTCTAAAGGCTGAACAGGACCTAAAGGTGTGTCTGCTGTTATTTGTTTGTTGGAGTAGCCTGTGCAGTCTAATGGATATATTAGTTGAATTATTTGTATTTTTCTTTCCCTCTTTAGGCAAAGCAGCGGGCTGAGGTGCTCCAGTCCACTCACAAGTTCTTCTCAGAACAGCAGCAACAACAGCAGCAGCAGCTCAAGGCCCCGCAAGCCAGCAAAGCATCTCGAATCGATCAAGGAGGAAAACCCCCGCTTGACACATCAGCTCCAAACCACCAGACAGGAGGCGAGCGCCCAGATTCTGAAAAACCCTCCGCATCCACGGCCAAGCCCATACGGACTGGCCCCATAAAGCCGCAGGCCATCAAACCAGAGGAGGGAAAGTAAAGCACTTCTGACCCTCTTCAGATAATGAAACGAAAGGATGGAAGAGTGAATCTAGCCCCATTCACTCAGCCACCACCTCACATCAGCCCCGAGGACAGCGTGGGGGAGGAGTTGGGTAGAGATACAGATGGTAGTGGTTACTGACAGTAGGCCCTTTGGAGTGTAAACAAAATCCTCTTCCTCATCTTCCTTCCCCCGTCTTGTCCCGCTGTAGGTGGGGGCATTTGAGTTGGGTTGTTCCATCACATTTAGCTGCCGGTAAAGTTGCTGAGCAAGCTGTTCCATAGAAATCTACTGTGACGGTAGATGACGAGAGAGTTGGGGGGAGAGAGAGAAATCTGAAATTTGCTGCTGAGTTTGCCATTTTTTATAGCTCCTCATTTCTGTTCAGTTTACCCTCCCACCCACCAAATAGGATCACACATTATATCAGATCCCTGTTTTGTTAACAAGAGAATGAATCAAATTTGATTTTGTAGTTGAAGCAATCTTAAGATGTCATTTAGTGAAGCACACGTTTTGTTCCCCAATCTCCCATTATAACTAATCCAGAGATCCGTGCAGGCGTGCACACCCTCTCGCTCAACGGTTTGATCCGATTACTGCTCGAAGATATGAATTCTGAAATCCTGTTGTCATTTGTTTTGTTTTCTTTCTTTTTTTTACCAGAATTGAAATGTGAAAATCGCAGCTTTTGATTGACTTTAATAATCGATTGAGTTCTTGATTCGTCTGCCTGTGAGCCTTTGCTCCTGCCTTCTGCTCTCATCTCCTTGCCTGAGATTTTACCGATGTGTTGGGGTGGGTGTGTGTCGGGTCTGTGCGTGTGGTAAAAACAGAGGGAGAGCTTGTAGCTGGACTCTCCTGTTTATTTAGCCAAAGGTTAAAGCAGAGCAGAGATGAAGTCGCAGCCTTTTTAAGATTGCTGAGATTTGAGTGGATTTACAGGTTTACATGGATGATGTATGATCACTACTTGCAGTTGTTCCAGTGTAGGAGCTGCTGTCACACACACACACCCATTCACTGCTTTCACACCCATCCTTGCTATCACACAAACACACACATACACACCTCACTGTCAAACACCGAGACCTGCTGCTATTGACTGATTTTTAGAGTTTAGCTAGAGTTTAGCAGGATAGGGCTGGGTAGAGGAATCAGTGAGCTGATCGTTTAAAACAAATCTTTTTGTGTGTGTGTGTGTGTGTGTGTGTATTGACCTTTATGGCAAGAGGGAACAGGAACAGGACGGAGAACAAGTTTAAAATAAAAATAAAAAAAGACGGAGGGAGAGAAGCCTCAAATTCTGAAGTGTTTGGGCAGAAGGACAATTATTATTTTGTTGTCTTTGCTGATGAGAGCAATCAGTGCTGTTTTCTCTCTGCCTCACCTCCACTGGCTGCCCCACCCACAATGCTCTCATCTTGGGGTTGCGGTGACAATGGTCCTTCAGAAATGTACAGTAGTATGCGCCCTGAGGTGGTGAGGGGACTCCTCACGTCTACCCTGGTTGAGGGAAAAGTCCTTACTCTGGAGGGGGGATTAGGGAGGGAGGGTAATGAATTGTTTGTTTTGTTTTGTTTTTGATTTTATTTTATTTTTGTTGTACTTGTACAGGGGTTTCATCGCTGTATTAAAATATGTACGGTCTTATTTACATTCTCTTGGTTTGGTTACAGAAACTAATAAATAATATACTGTTGAGATGTTTTTCAGTGAAGTGTGCTTTTTACTTCCAAATCCTTTTCGATGATCATGCTGTGAAATTTCTAATCAATTTAATTCTGGTTTTGATTGCATCTGACCACTAGGTGTCAGTAAACACCATTTTAAATGGGAACAATGGAGAGCTTACATGAGGAAAACCCATTTTCTTCTAGTTCCACCTTCTTTTGAAGAGCTGATGGAAAGGTCTTATGACTGGTCAGTAAATCACTGATGTTTTATTACCCCTTAACCCTCTCAGGCTTAAATTAAACTTTTTGTTGCTAATGCACAACCAAGTCCTGCAGTGGTACTTCTGAGTAAAAGAAACTCATAAAATATGTATGTTGGGTAATCACGTTGTTAGTATTTAACTGTTGCAAATCTGCAACGCCTGCCTGGAGAGGGTTAAAGTCACTGCTTGACCAGGTTAACAGGGTTTTGTCTCGAGAGAAAGTACTTTTAAAAACCTTTCAAATATGCTAAATATCATTTTATTTATTTGAAAATTAGATTAAATCTTTGCTAATTGGTAAGACTTGGTTTTTATTCATTTGAATCGCCAGTAATCAGCAGTGCTTTGAGCCCTTTCAGTTTTCCAAGACTTAGAATGGTATTTTAGTAGTATTAAAGTAATATTTCCTGAACCATATAATTTGAAAACCTCAGCTTATGAGCTAAAAACAACAGTTCCGTTTTAGCTGTGTTACCAACAACGACTTTAGACACCTGTTCAGCTGAACATATATTATACTTCAGGGATATCGAGCTGTCCATTCTACCTGCTTTGGTACAAATGAAAGTGGCGAGCAGCAGCTCAACTGGCAACTTATTAACGTCTACCAGATGCTCTGGGTTAAACTGCTGTCATCTGTGAAGTCGACAGTGGTGTTCTCTGGCAGATACCAGTTCAGCTGCATAATCTACAGCTGTGAACACAAGTCTCACTAAAGGATTGCAGAACCCGATGAGACCCTTATGGAATCAATTTCTAACCGTTTAGTTGGACATATCCACCAGTAGCCCTCTGGACATAATTTGGTAGTGCTTCTGTTCTTCCTTGCACAAAGGAGCATATGCTGGTCCTTATGCGGCCCTGTCCAGGTGCCATCATGTAACACCCCATCTCCACACTCTTGAGACTGTTTTGGGAGAGACGACAAACTTTGCAGTACCTGTGTATGTGTCATCCTGGGGGAGCTGGAAGAAGTTGGGACATGCCAGTCGAGCTGCATGGTCCTGGTGGTGAGAAGAGGGTGCAATAAAAGACCTGTCTCATGGTATCTTCTCCACACTCTTGAAACTGTGCTGGGAGACTGGGTGTGAAATGGATTCACACTGGTTTCTGCTCCCTACCTGGATAGATTTATACCCCTGACGTTTAAGTGAGCATGTGCAATACTTTGATCAGAATAATTGTTTTATTTTTAATCAATCTAGTTTTAATAGCTAGAAAGCGATGAAATTGCATTAAATCTTTGGCTTTTCTTTAAAAATTGAACGTCTCAACATCTTAAGATAACAAATAATCACTCAGACTTTCTAATTCAGGTTTATTTCATGATGATTTTGAACATTACATCATTATTTTGACTACATTGTACAAGTACATGCATTATTCAGTAAGTAAGAGCGCAGTTTATTTGATAAAAGATGTTGACTGGTGAAACAACTGTATAGGGTGTATGTAGTACCACAGGAGTTTTTGTCATATATTTTTAATTCCACATAGAAAAATTCTGTGTTCTTTTCTTTCAACCTCAAATATACATAGCTTAACAAGAAAACAACAAAATTATACATCTGGATTAAAGGCGGTACAAAAATAATTCCTCTAAAAACATGTTTGTGGACCATACCACAGCCAAAGCTCCTCACATCTGAGGAAAAAAGCACCTGCCTGGAACACTGTTCCTCAGATGTTTTCATCTCACTTTTAAGTTTGGTAGTTAGGCTCCTCTACACATGGATACTGAAGGTGTTAGGTTTCTAACAACTGCTGCCACTCATGCTCTAAAGCTGTGAGTCTTTGAAGCGGGAACAGCCAAGCAAATGTCACTTTTCAGCAGTCACTCTCGTGCTGGCCTCAGTTGGCCTGCTGGCGCCCGAGCCTGACGTCATAGGACACTATGTGGAAGTTGTCCCAACCAAAGAGCTTCCTCTGAGCCAGGCTGTAGTCGATCATGCTGTTGTAGCCGTACTTGTTCTTGAAGGGGATGGCCAGGTTCTTCCCCTGGCTGGTTTTGGTGTCGTACATGTAGTTGATGGTGGTTTCACGAGATGCATAACTAGCTACGGTGTACAGCTTGCCGCAGATGATGAAAGAGTTGGCCACAGAGTTCTTCCTGATGTTGGTTTCCCAGCTCTTCTTCACCCCCAGGCTTTCTGGGTCCAGCTGTGAGATAACGATTGCTCCCTTGGCCTTATTGGTGGAGTAGACGGCCCACAGCCCATTCTCGTCCACAGACAAGTCGATGTCGGTGTAGCCTCCCCAGGAGTATGGGAACTGGCCATGGAAGCCAGCGTGAGGAAGCTCACGGCGAGCTGCGACGCTCTCAGAAGCCAGGTCGTATCGGATGAGAGTGCGGCTGTTGCGTCTCTGATAATACAGGGAACCTCTATACACAGTGGCACCAGTGCTCTCTAACAACTCCGGCAGCAGCAGGACCTACCGAGGGGAAACAAGAACAATAATCAAGATTTAATTAAGATCAAAGATGTGTTCCATCCTGAACATCAACCATGTGACACCTGCCTTGGATGGGAAGCCTTTAGAGAGTTGCTCCAAGTCCTCATACCCAAACATCTGCTTGACCTCAGCACCAATGGCATCAATGCGCCAGAGCATGTTGGGTCCGTAAGGAGAAACAGCCTCAGGGTCTTGCATCCAAATACCATATTTACCTGCTATATTATCAGCTTTCCTGTGAGTTACCGGCTCACCAACTGAAAGGAGCTCCCCACATCCTGCAAACAGGAAGGATAGAAATTACTATTATTTTCTCAAAAAACACAAATGTTCCCTGATAGTTAAACATTTAGGCCATGGGATCATTTAAGGTGGCTCAAACGAGGAGATCTACATGCGCATGACTGAGGGGTGACGACAGGAATCTGATCGAGGTCACGGTTTCTCCTCATGGAAGCAGACAACAGGTCTGGAGATGCAACTCGACAACAAGTCCAACTTTGCCTGAGTCACCATGACCAGAGCAGCAGCAGCTGTAGTACGACTCATCCTGCGCGGGAACTCTATGCTTCTCTTATTTGGAAAACGATAAGGCAGGCTGTATATTTACCACTTCCTTAAATACACCCTTGCTCTCAGGTTCAGGAAGTAAAGCCGGATTTAAGGTTAAATAGGAGTATGTCTTATAAATATACTGGTTAGTGTGGCCTCATCTAAGATCTAATGACTATCTGTGTTGATTGCATGTGTATTTTCATGATGTCCATGAAAAAGAAACTAGCCCAGAAATGAGCGGTGACGTGGCTTTGGGAAGGTTCAAGCGTGTCATCGCTAGAGGTGCTTTCCCTCTACACTTAGAAGACAAATATGAAACTCAGGATTGCGCTCATACCTACAGACAGGCATGACTGTGGTATTCTCACCCCAAATGCCCCAGTATTAATAGTAGTATTTGCTTTGAGACTGTCAGCAGAGGTGGGGGGGCGAGTGTCATGTTTGGCAAGTCAGATGGATGCACGGGGAGAAGGGTGAAGGGAGGGAGGGAAGTAGGAGCTGTAAAAACTGGACACTTTAAAGGGTCATACTGGTGTGTTTGTACTATAAACCTTATAAAACGTAGTCATGGTGACATCATCCACTGGTTTATGAGCACCGTGTTTTTCTGGAGTCAGGAGTGACCATGTCGGGATGAGAGGATGAGAGGGTAGAGTGCTACAATATCATCTCTAGTAATCTACAGTATAATCTGTATGGGTGTGTTACACAGACACACATACCTGCTAATTAGACTAGAGT
Organism: Diplotaxodon limnothrissa; assembly: GCF_057381915.1. Classification (NCBI taxonomy): domain Eukaryota; kingdom Metazoa; phylum Chordata; class Actinopteri; order Cichliformes; family Cichlidae; genus Diplotaxodon; species Diplotaxodon limnothrissa. The sequence goes on from NC_140617.1 coordinate 7,154,551, forward strand.
CTCACAAAAGTGGTGCACAAGACCAACACCAGGATCTCATAGGTTAATTTAAAATATTATACCAAAGGAGACAAAACATTAAACACAACCTATAACAATATAGTTTATATCAGGTGGAAAAGTTAAATAATATCTCACTGAGATAAAAATGACACAGAAAGAGAACAAAAATAAAAAAAAAACAATAAAAGTGAAATAAATAATAAGTATTGTGGTATTAAAACTCTTCAAAAGGCACAAACATGTTCAAGGAGTCCCGTTTAGGAACAAGTAAGTTATTTTAAAGAAAACCACTTTTTAAATGACCCACCGTACAACTGTAAAATATTTGTTTCCATTATTCCATTTTGCAACTAGTAGTTCAGTACTGCACAACATGCATTTAATTGGTGTGTATAGACAATATGTATCTACTGGTCTCTATTTGTGATTCCATAAATAGCAATAAGCCTCAGTTCAAATACACCATCCAACTACCTGTGTTGTCCTCGTTGCCACCTGGAGCGGGTACCTCTGTCACGGCAGCCTTCAGCTCCTGAAAGCCCGGAGCTCCATACTGCCATGCTGAATCTGAACAGAGAGAGACCTGGGGTGAGCTGAAGAAGATACAGGAGACAGTGAAAGTTCTGCAGAAAAGTCATCTCACCTCTCAAATTGCTGCTGTCTTCCTGCCTGCTGGGTCTGGTCATGAGGCGAGACATCGGATTCAACCCTAAACACAGACAGGCACATCATAGGTTTTTGTTGCACACTTTTCTTGTAGTTGGAGAGAGTTTATGTATACCCAAATATGTCTATGGCATCAATGACAGCAGGGAATCTGACAGCAGAAAAGAAACACCCCTAAATGGATTCCCAGCTGCTCTGGAGTCAGACAGTCGGTAGATTGACCGACCATAACACACACATACATAACACACAAGTCAACACACTTGACACCCCGTTCCACCCCACCGTCAGCTCAACTTCAAACCACCCGTTTTGCTCTTCTTCCCCTATATCACTCTTCTCTTCTCTTCTCTTCTCTTCTCTTCTCTTCTCCTTTTCTCTCCTTTTCTCTCCTTCATGAAATACTCAAACCTAAACAATGTCAAACAATAACTGCAAACTGTGTACCCCTCAGAAACTTGAAGACGTAAACACGGTGATGTTTACAAAAGAAAAAAAATGATACGCAGTCTATGTCTGGGTATGGCCGTCCTCTGGGACTAATTGCATGGGTGTGAGCATGTGAAAGCCGTGCTTTTCATAATCAAGCCTAATGATGCAGAGAACGTTTTCATCTGGAAGCAAATCTTGATTTATGATAAAGACGGGAAGAAGGATGGTAAATGACGAACAACAGTTGTGTTGTAAAAAACGTTCCCAAATGTTCCCAAAAATTAAAGGTTTTTAAAGCAAAAGCACCAGTCGTGATTTAACTGTAGCAGGAAGTTTAATGTCTGCCTCTGCTCTGAGGACAGTCCCACAGAGTAACAGCCATTTATCATCATCACAGGTAAACAGCCACATTCTCCTACTGTCTTTTCCCTAGTGTGTATGGCAGTGATTGCCATATGGGCCCTCATATCCTGCCTCTTTTGTTTGGGATGTCACTGAGTAAAATACCATAAACCTCAATTTCCCGCCGGAGGATTTATGTGAGGATGGAGGAGTCTAATTGACCCCAGCTAGCAGACTTCGGCTCGGCTGCTGTAAACATTTTGCATCTGGATATTTATTCTTCCTGTATACTCATGAGTCAGTGTTTGAAGTATACCACACAGAAGATTTTCTTAAGCTGCAGTTCCTCTACCTGTTGCATGTGAAGCCCTGTGCCTGAGGCATCTTGCAAATATTATTTACTACTGCAAATCCTGCTGGCTGCACATTCAGGAAGTTGAAGAAACTCTTCTAAAAGACAATGAAGCAGACTGTATTTATTCCTCTCCTGTGACTTAAAACTAAAATAACCTTTTTCTATATAAATCTGACTTCTACTGCTTGTCTTCTACTGGCTTCATCGATTTTCCACCATTTTCAAGTTGTAAACTTTGATTTTCTTGGATCTTAGTTCAGCTGTCTACCTTAAAAAAGGTTTGTGTTATCACTTCCAGTGTAAATTCTATGTGAATATCTTTTTATAAGACCTAGAATAACATTACACAGTGCGGCTCGTATATTTTGAGTGGCAACTACTACTAGAGATCATAACCACTGCATGGGTTGTAAACAATAAAAAAATGTTCCTGTCAGAGTTTCCTTACTCCTAAACACAACCTGGTTTGACATTTATCTCTTCTCTCCTCCTGCATGTCTTCCTCAAACTCTGATCTATTCGACATCTGCCTGTCACCCTGAGGGAGCCTCTCTGTGTATTTCAGTCTGCAGGTGCAAACATGAGGAGCTCAGCAGATAGCCTGGAGTATGCAGGAGATAGAGCTTATAAGCTCTCCTGATGCACAGGGAGTAGGGATGTCTGGCAGGAATTAGAAAAGCAGGATTTACTGCTGATGGCAAGCTCAGCCTTAAAAGCAACTTACGATGAGAGCCAGGAGGGTGGACGGAGTGACGGCGTAGAAAAAAAGAAGAGAGTGCTTACCAACAATATTATGGCCATGTCAGTTCTACTTGTGTTTGGCCACTTATAACCTCAGTGGCTCTAAGATAACTTCTAAGCTCCGTGGAGCCCTCTAACCCCTGTTCTTGGCCACAGACCCACATCCTCAACAATCCCAGCCCACCAGCTATCATCAAAAGCCCTCAGATGAGATCTGGGCAAAGGAACAACCGCTTCCAGAGAGTGCATCACATTTCAGTCCCCCTTCCCTCCCCAGCAGAGCTATTCGCACACTTCTTGCCATGCAGAGGGAAACACCAGTCATAAATAAAGCAACCTCTGCCCATAAATACTAAGCTGACCCCCTCTGGGCTGCGTATTTATCATCCCTAAATGCAGTGCAGGAAGTGGGAAGCACAGAAACCTGAGCTGAGTGTAGCTGCAGACAAAAGGGGCAACCAAAACATTAACAGCATGCAAACAGGTGTGAATCATTAAAACATGAACTCACTGATGATTTAAGCAGTGACCATAAACAGACTTCCACACGATCCACATACATGAGCAGTGCTTTGGTATTTTGTGCAACTCTACATAGAAGAATTTGTTGTGTCATCCCTTCGCTGCTCTGATGCACCCAATATTCTTCACTGAAACGCTCATTATATATTTCAACTAAATGACAGCCTGTGTGCAGACAGTAGCTCCTTCTGTTGTGCATTTTAATTACTGATGTAGATATAAAATGACCTGGTAGATTTCTTTAATTTGATGATAAAAATAGGATATTGTCAAGTAAAGATATTCTTTTTTTATTTGCAAATGTTATTAAGCATTGCACGTAAGTATGTGGTGGTTCTCTTACCACTACCAGGTCTTTTTGAGACCCTGTCCTGCAGAGTGGGGCTGGGTGGGACCATGGGTGTCTGTTGAGGACAGGGTTTGTTCCTCAGCCTCTCTGTCTCCCTCCTCATCTCCTCCATTCGAAGCTGAAGCCCATTCAGTTCCCTCTCTAGGTGCTCCTTTTCGCTCTGCAGCAGGTTCCTCTCTCCAACAGCCCGGTTCAGTGCCTCCTGCAGCTCAGACTGAACTCTGGCTCCAGACCCTTGTTGAACCCCTGGGAGCCGAGAGTCCCCTGCACTCAGCTGGGACACCAGGACCTCCAATAGGTTGAGTCTGGCCTTCAGTCCTTCCACCTCCGGACCTCCAATTTGTGGGCAGCTGGACTCAACAGGGCTAGGAACCGTGAAGGTGTAGTGGCATCGCCCACCTCGGTCATTTCCCCTCCACAGAGTAGCTCTGTCCTGTGCCTCACCTCGCATCAGAAGACCGCATAAACAGAATGAGAGTAGAGCAAACATGTTTGAGACAGCTCACAGTTAACTCTAAAAACTTTTTCTTTCTTTTGCCCACTCTTGGATTTATTGTGGAATTATCCTAAACCTTTCGCAACTCCTAATTTCAACTGATGGCTTTCTTCTTCTTTTTTTTAAGTCTTCCCTCAGGTATTTTCTCTTTTTCTGCAGTTTTGCCCCTCTCCTCCCACTCTTGCTCTCTCCTCTGTCTCTCCTCTATAAACAGGTCTGCAACACTGAGCTCTCCCCCGACAGCTCACAGATATTTATACATTCTGGAGGGGACGAAAGGAGGGAAATGAAAAGGAGATGAGAGGAGAGGTGTAGAGGAGGGAGGAAGAGAAGGGAGGGAAGAAAAAGAAAGTAAAGAAATACTGGTTGTTTTGAGAAAAAAAAAGTCGCATTCATGCACAAGCTGTTTATGCTTACAGATTTAGGAATCAGACGTTACAGCTTGCTGTCTTTTCATTATTTTCAATTACTGCTATAATTATACCTTTTATTGTGTAAAAGCCTCCAATAATATGCCTCATCCTGTGTGTCAAAGGCGATTTGCTTGACATTTCGGTCAATAATAGAGGGGAAAGCTTGTCCTTGTTGGATACAATTACCTTCTGAGAAGACAGTGTTCCCTTCCCAAATTGGAAGGGGGGGGCGGGGGTGATGCAATCGGCAAGTAAGAGCCGTCCTCCTGAGTGGTCAAAGGTTATAAGTCCTTTGACAACTGGATACCTGACGTTGATCCCCATGAGTGAAAATTCCCAGCACTTGTTGCCTGAGTGGATTTGTTTCTGTCTTTTCTGACACACTGTCTGTAGTGACTCATTCCTACAGTTATCAGATACGAGGATAGCTTTAGAGAGCCAGAATAAAAGATCTGAAAGAGAAACACTCCAGGTGCAGATAAACATACTTTCCAGTCGAAACTAATCTTTACAGCTCTCAGCTTACCTTCATATCCTGCCTTTGTTTGCATTTCTTGAATCTCTCCTGGCTCCTTTCCTACTCTTATTCTCATGCCTCCTTACTTTTCTATGTTCTCAATTCTTGACCTGGCAGATCACTCTGATGCCTAAATCGTCTACTTTAGGGATGCCAAAGGGAAAAGAGGGAAAAGGAGAGCCAGTCAGCTAGAAAGTAAACAAGATAAGACATGCAGACGTAATACTGCTTCTGGTAATACTTACTTGACACATTTACCTTTATCGAAGCAATGACTGGCTGGAAAGATGGATGAACAGATGAATAGGGTACACTATGCTTAAAATCAACTTTTCTTTTATGTGGTATTGTTAGATATTAATTTCATTAATATTTTCCAATAATTTAAATTAAAGAGAAGTTTAAAGGCGAAACCAAAAGAACCACAGGTAAACACTCACGAGGAGAATTAAAATAAAGAGCAAAGAGTCTCCTAAAACCACTGACACTATGATCTTCTGTTTGATCATTCTCAGATGAAGAGGGTGTGTGCTCGTTAACTGGCTGCCATATTATCCATTCTGCTTTCTTGTGGGTTTAATTCACTTTTATACGACTCATAAATTCGTCGCCATGCCCGGAATCTGAAGTCATCAGATATCAGCACCTTGCAGAGGACCAAAACATCCTCGGCTGCCAATGTGAGAGTGTCTCAGCAGGGGCAACGGATAAAAGTGTCTCATAGATTTAAGTAGTAGTGTGGCCCAAATCTTTTTTCCTGACCAGTAGCAAAATTCAAAACTCTAAGCTCTAACTCTTGACAGGGCAGCAGCTTTTACAGCCAGGACTTTACAGCCTCTGTGATTACCATCGAGCAACATGCACCTTTATCACCACAGCTTTAACGACATTCAGGCAAGTGCATGACATGAAATGACCTCTCTCCTCTTCATAGCTGAAATTAAGTCATCCCCCCTACTGTGTGCATCACTAATGAGCACGAACTGGAATGCCATTTGCGTATGATCAATAAAAGGCAAGGTCCCTATGGGCCAATTTAATTCCTCCTCCTTTAGAAGACTTGGGTAGTGCTGGCTAAGTAAAGGGCAGAGCTGTCAGTGTGCGTTTGCGTCTACTGTCCAGGGAACGAGAGGCAGCGCGTCTGTCAGAACAATAACACCTCACGAGCTCCAGTCCCTCCAACTTTAGTGCCATCATGGGACGCCAAACTGCCAGTAAAGCCACAAGCCAATAAAACTGTCGGGTAATGAGAAGAGATAAAAGGACTTTGCAGGCTCTGTGAGCATGAGGATAGTTAAGGGTGTTTCAAAGTGGAGGTACAGCATGAGAATTACTTTTTCCCCCTCTATACATATTTCCCCATTTCCATCCATACTCATCTATTCTGACTTCCTATAAGACAGTGTACTAGTTCAGACCACAGCAAAGCAGACAAGTGCCCTTTAAAATCATTTTATTTCAGAGCAAAAAAAAGGATCACAGTCTTCCAATGCAATGCCAGAGTATTATACATCATTACAGAATCAATATTTACAGCCAAAATAAATAAAAAAAAAAGACCATGTAGAGTTAATTCCAGACAGTTACACCTACTCTTGTTTCACAGCTCAGCTTTCACCACATAAATCACCCCCCCTCCTTATAACGTAACCATACAGTGAACCATACAATCCCTCCAACGACGACGGGAACACCAGCAGCTAAACACTTGAGCGAATAAGAAATCGAAAACAGTGGAGAAAAAGAAAAAGACAGAAGCAGCCTATAAACCAAACAGAACCATCTGCAGCGTGAGAGATGATGTAATGTCACAAGCGGGAAAACAAATTTGACAGCTGTGACCAAGCTCAGCATCTGAGAACAGAATGGTTAGGAGACATTCATAACCTTGGTGTTTTGGTTTGACATGGTTCTTCTGTACACTAACAATCTATGGTGATATTTGTTACAGAGCAGGTTCTTGTATGAATACATGTAGTTCCTTTCTAGTCTCGTGTTTCTGTGAGAACGAGGAAAGATACCTGAAAAGTGAAAGCAGTCAAAGCCACTGAAATGATTAAGAAAGAAACACCACTTTAGACCCCACAGATGAACCTCAGATGTTCTCCCACCTTGTGATGGGCAGAAAACATTCTCAGTGTCCAAGCCTCAGAGTAAGTGAGCACACAAGGAAATCGTGGGCAGACATCAGAGGTTTATCTGCTGGAAGTTCACAGCCTCTTTATATAAGACTGCTGCAGCAGAAACAGACTGGCTAAACTAAGAGATGGTTGGCATCGATTCCCTGCCTTTACAATATCGATGTATATGATGCTACATGCAGGACTTGTTGTCACGTCCTGCATGCGATATGTATCATGGAATGGAGCACTCCTTCACATTGACTAGAGGGCTGAGAGGTTTCTCCCAAACAGCACTGGTGGAATATCTCCCCATTTTTTCCCCATGTGTCCCATTTCTGGAGCTTAGTTTCAAGTTGGGGATCAAACCAAGCCTTAGTACCGACCTCACTGTAGATTTATGTGAGAATACAGTGATAAGATCTGTACTAAGTGGAAAGTAGAGACCAGATCCTTGAGGGTATACAGGATGATACTGAAGAGGGTGTGGGAAGCTGGCTGCCGCCCCCTAGCTGGAGTGGAGGATTGTGTGCAGGGGTAGCTAGAGGAAGAGGAAGGTTGTTCCCATCCTCCTCCGAAGTCACTAGCGATATCGAAGAATCACTGGAACTGATGAAGAGAAGAAAAGAAAAAGTAACAGTAAGAGAGAAGTCCCGCGCACTTTGTAAATTTACACTCTGTTCATGTATTTGGTATAATACTTACTAATGATAATCAGCAGGAGAGCAACCACCACCAGTGCAATAATCATCTTCATCTGAGAGAGAAACAACACATTAGACACAGAACACACAACGGTTAACATCTCCCGTGGAGGACCAAAAACTGTCATAATCGTAAATACATGCAAAAAATAACTCATTAAATGCATTAAAAATAACACTAAAAGTTAATGTAGGCATTCATTAATATGTAAAATGTTCATATAATTTGTATAATTTCTCCTTCATTATCCAAATGAAGGGCGCTATCATGGGGTTCAATGCTTTGCCTATTTGTAGATCAACTTTGGAAATAGCTACTTGCAGACCACAAATAACTACAGAACTTAAAACTTTTGCTAATCAAGCTGATTTGCTAGATTACCTCCTCATTTCCATAATGAGCAGATATTTAAATGTTATCTGTGTTGCATTTAAATATATATATTAAATAAGAAATGGATGCCCCACCTTCATATCTCTCCACCACATCCTCCTGTGCAGCTGTTTGGCTCGGCTGCTGAAAGCAGAAGCGTTGTCCGATAGGCTCTCTGCAACATCACATGATTACGGCACAGATGAGTGAAGGACACGTGAGGAGGGAAGTAAATCGAAGAGGACAAAAAAAAAAAAAAAAAAAAAAAAAAGGACATCTGTTTATTAGTAAAGTAAACAATAAGCTGAATATTGTTTTCATTTTCAAACTGGATAGGGTCACTCAAGTTTTTTGGCTCGGTGTTGTGCATGTGTAGGAGTTATGTAAGACTTAACTGTGATGGTGAAGTCACTCCTCTAAACAGCTTTTTTTTTTTTTTTTAAACCAACTCTATTGACATCAATTGTTGTACAAGTTTCCACATTAAAACACAATGGAGCAAAAACACATTTCCTCCAGCCCTTCTCCAAACGACTCACCCGCACCGCCGATTTTCTGTTTCTTGGATACTGTTGTTAACTTTATGTTTATGCATGATAACATGAAGGTAGGGTTGAGCTCCCTAGTGTGCACTGTATTACTTATCTAAGCTTGCGTCCCTATTTAAAGTCTTTGTCTCTGCTGTTTCCATCTCCATGTTTACAACCTGTCACCACTACAGAGCAGTGCTCAGGCTTCTAAAAAGACTCTTGTGGAATTTAACCACAGACTACCTGCACATGGGTCAGAGGGCAAACTGCTAGTGTCGATTACATGATTGTAAATTTCTCACGTAAACGCAGAAGGAAGGCTGAAGGGCGACAGGCACAGCGAAGCCACAATTAGACACAGACATGTCCACATGCACAAAGACTCACATCAAAGACACACAAAGATGTGTTCCAGATGTGCGTCATTGTCTTGCTTGTCTGGTCAACACAATAGACCTAAGCTGGAGTACAATGTACAACATCTGTGTGTGTGTGTGTGTGTGTCACCAAAAAGGAAAAAAAAAAAAAAAAAACAACAAAAAAAAAAACAACAAGTGCAATGCAGCAATGTGTTTTCATTAGCGGCGAAAAAGATGAGCTGTGCGTGTCCAACAAAGAGCAGTAAGAGCACAGAACCTGTCGAACGCTTTAAGTTGCATACCTGGAAACAGTTACACAAGGATGCATGCAAGGTATTTTTAACATTGCATGTATGGAGCCTATTCACATGCCATCGTTGCTACTGCACACCCGAGTGTGTGCAGTAGCAACTTTGCATAATGTTAATGCTTTTATCCTTGTTAAGAGCCAAAACATATTTAATATTTTAAGGTTTACAGAAATTGTTCCATTTAATTTACTTAACACACCGACACAATGTAAAGGTAGGATATCTTCAGTGCACAGTAACACTTGGCTGTTTGTTTGACTTTGGACCTTCTTACCAGTTGAATACATCTGTTAAAAACTATTCTAAATTAGTCTCACACTGTAATGAGAGCTAACCACATGCTTGCATTACCATTAAAGTTGAGGGCATTCAACTTTAAGGTTGTTTGCATGCTACGAATGTCCAAGCCTCATTAGTAAATGACTTTCTTCTGAATTTGATGCACATAGCATCAAATTTATTAAATACCTAGGTAACCCAAAATAAAATAAGTCTGTAGGGTCTTTCTGGAAACTAAACCTTAAAACAAACAATAATAGTAATGGTATTTCCTGCCTTTCATGCTTGAGTAGTGCACACATGTCTGGTAAATATGCACACGCGGTGGCTGGTGTGTCTCACCTGACTTGTCCTGCAGGTCATCGAGTCGCTCGCCCCTCTCTATCACCTTGGAGATGTTCTCCTGCATCACATCAATCACCTCGTCGACCTGCGACTGCACCCTGAGGACACAGAATCACAACGGTAGGACCGGTCTTATTTTGGTACAGTAGAAAGATTCTCTATGTCTGGCCTTGTCCAGCTGGCAGACAATGAAAAGCCTGACAGCCTCAGCGTGACCTGTCTGCACCTGTTAGGTATCTGCAGCATTAAGTTCAAATCCTTTATTTATACTACTCATAACTGAGTATGGCATGAGTAGTTCACATTACCCTTAGGTCACCCTTATTTTAGAGTAATACCACTTGGAGGCCTGCATGGTTAACAAGCGGAAAGAAGTTGGCAAGGAAACTCACGAGGGAGGAAAAGTAATGATATAAAACTGTGGAATTTCTCTCTATAACAACTGTCTGCTCTCACTCACAATCAAACTGACTGTTTCAAACAAAAGCTCTGCAGTAAATTATCAGACTTGGCTTTCAGCTTGATTGCATGCTGAAGGTAGTATACAGTCATAAGCCAGAGCAAAACAAACAAGAAAGAAAGACATAAAAGAAGTATGAGCTGCCATCATGACACATAAACAACTACAGTGACCACAGCGGTTAAGGTTCAAGAGCCCCGTGAATTTAACATTCGTCAAATGTGCAGCTATGGCATCTAGTTTCATATGCTCACAACAATAACAAACTATAAAGTATGAATGGAGTGTGGAGAAACGAGTCAGAGTGCGAGACGATCTAAACAATGACCTCCTCTGTTCTCTGTTAGTCTGCAGAGGGACTGAGACATCCTGAGAAGGTTACACAATAACCTGCACATGATGGGTTCTCTTACACAATCTGGTAATAACCAGCAGCTTTTGGTAAACATTACGAACCATAGTTACATAACACCAATATCAAAACCAGTAATGGAAATACTACTCTGACCTCTGATTCTTTGTTGTAATGAGGTATGCGTTTGTACTTACTGCTTGATTTTGTCATTCTGAGGTCCAAACCTGGGTCCTGTTGGCCCTCTCCTGAAAAACAAGCATGGATGAAGTCAAATGTACAGACTACAAGCATGAATTGTGCTGATTAGTTAGTGTACTATGCTCTAACAATCAATATTACTCCCATAGACTGGCTGCAACTTTAGACTGGCTATTAAACTTTCTCAGTTTGGTGGTTGGTTGTTTTCTCCATGCTCTAAAACCTGGTCAGTATATGTCAGAAAAACATAACATCTTCACAACCTGATTCATCTGAGCAAATTAATGCTCTACTGTTTGAAATGCAACTTAATTTTAAATATCTAATGTATTATTAATAAATTAATTAACAAACACTCACAGAAAGAAGTCTTCCTCCTCATCAGAGTCCTCCTCCAACAAATTCCTCTGTAAAAGAGAAAAAGGTCAGAGGTCACAGAAGTTGGGACTATTGCCTGCCTGATATCTACTTTGGATAAGGAGGGACTTGGTCAGAGCGCTAGTCTATAACCAATATTAAAGCCTGAGCAGATTGCTGAGGAGTAGTCCTGGTGACGAGAACTCAAGAAACTGGATGCACTTTATTCACCAAAAGGCCACAATGCTGCTTTAGGGATCAATGACAGTCTTTGACTTACTATCCTTCGAAGGTCAATACAGTGAATACAACATTAGCCCAGTGCATCGATCAGCCAAAACATTAAAACCACTAACAGATTGTCTAAATACAGTCAAACTGATCAGCTTGTTAAAAAGCAGTTGTTTGCTAGGAAACCTTGGGTCCTGGCAATTAATCAACATGTTACTTTCACACCTGAACACCCTGCCTAAACACTGATGCCAAAACAGCGCAACCCCATAGCAGCCCACTGCAGGATAATAATCCCCAGCACACTGCAAGAAAATCACCCAGGAATACAACAAGTCTGACTAATGCAGGCCCCATCCTACAAAATTCAAGTTCCACAAGATCCATGCTACAACGGGCCAAAGTTACAAAGGGCTCCAATATCAGGCTGTTGTATGGTGGCTGAAAAGTAGAGATGGACCGATCCGATATTACGTATCGGTCCGATACTGACCTAAATTACTGGATCGGATATCGGAGAAAAATTAAAAAAATGTAATTCGATCCATTAAATATCACGAAAGCACCTCACAAAACTTGCAACACGCCGTAACTCACCTCAGAACGTTAGCACGTTGGAGCAGTATGCATCACGTGATAGAGCGGCTGTGGCATGCGGGACCTGTCGGTGGTCTGGATAGCATGTGGAGCTTCGCTAGCAACCCGGCATTTCATCTCCGACAAAGTTATCCCGAGAGAAGTAAAGCAAGTGTGTAAGTCCATCTCTGAATGTTTGTAAAGCATTCCTGCGTTAAGCTTAACAAGCGACTGCCTCTCCGGCTGCTACTTCAATCATGAAACTGGTTAACGATCAGCTGATCGGCTTTTCTGTCGCGAGTCCGTGTCTCTAGTTTGCTTTTGGCCCACTTTGCACCAGAAAGAGGAAACCAGCGGCTGAACAACAGCAGCACGTTTAAGCTTGATCAGCTGTTGTTAGAATGTATTTAATATTACTTTCTACTCCAGGATCTTTTTCTACGTAGCTGACGCTGGTAACTGTGCAGGGGCGGATCTAGCAAAGTTTAGCCAGGGGGGCCGATAGGGCATTAACAGGGAAAAGGGGGCACAAAGACATACTTTTCTTTCTTATTCTCATTTAAAATGTCTACCTTTTAATAAATAATTATCTGACACCCAAAGTTTTAATTTGATGTAAAATGAATAGAAGTCAATTACTGTATATAGTAACTATTAAGTCTAATATATATACCCTAGTAAGCTATAGTACTTTTTCCTTTGGGAAGGTACCATCTGTGCAGTCTGCAATTTTGTTGAAGAAAGATGTTGAATCTATTTAATATTTCTTGAAAAATAATTGATTTCTGTGCATTTTTTTCACACTGCATCAAATTAAGGTTGATTACGTCGATTAAGCATCATGAGGTGGAGCGTGAGGGGTGGTTCCCTATTTTTTATTTATTTATTTTTGTTGTTGTTGGGAGTTGGAACCCTATTAGTTAGGTTGCTTAATATTTATGCTAAGTACTCTTTAAAATACCAGAATAGGGAGGATGGTGCAGGTTTAAGTTTATTAGATTGATCAGTATTGCTGAACTATGAAATATTTTTTTTTGCATACAGGTATAACAGAATAGCTTTAGTGTAGTTGTTGTTTTAAACTTGAGTATGAACTTATACAAAATGCAGCAAGATATTTAAAAAACAGTTTTGTTGATTAAAAAACACTATATCGGATTCATATCGGTATCGGCAGATATCCAAATTTATGATATCGGTATCGGTATCGGACATAAAAAAGTGGTATCGTGCCATCTCTACTGAAAAGCAAAAAAAAAAAAAAAAGCTGAATTTCTGCTGGCCAAAGCCCAATAAAAACTCCTTCATCTGTTCTAAGTAGAGGTTGTTAGTGATGACCCAAAATAAGGGCATCACTAAAATAATGCATAATAATTGGAGGAACACATAACCAATATGTGTGTGTAAACACACTGCCTACTTACAAAGAGCTATGTGACTACTAAAACAGACACCCGATGTGTTTTCTTGTCTTATTTCTAAGACAGGCTCAATACAAACCCAAGCTTCTGTTGCATGACTGGCTGAATTCAGGCACACCATTAACTTTTCCCCAGATTTTGTTTTCCAGCCTGGTGCCTTGTTATTACTGGCCAGGTGGGCAGTCGTCACAGTGTGCAGCAATAAAAGTTCAAGTCTGTTGATCTAAGAATGTGATGTGTGAGAGCAGCCACTACATTACACAAGCACTGGAGTGAAATGGTTTCAGAGCAGGACGATCATTATGCTATATCACTACCCTCACCTATGGTCATGCTCTTTAGATAGTGACTAAAAGAATGAGAGTGTGAATTCAAGTGGCAGAAGTAAGCTTTCTCTCAAGGGTGGCTGGCCTCTTCTTTATATTCAAGAAGGGCTCGGAGTACAGACGCTGCTCCTCCACATCAAAAGGAGCCAGTTGAAGTGGTTGGGATGCCTCCTGTGTGAGATTTTCCAGGCATGTCCTGCCCGAAGGAGGCCACAGGGTAGACCAGGGACACACTGAAGAGATTATATCTCTCAGATAGCCAGGGAATACCTTAGTGTTCCCCTGGATAAGATGGAGGACTAGGATAGGGAGAGGGAGGTTTGGGTGGCTCTGCTTAGGCTGCTACCCCAGCGAACCGGATAAGTGGAGGAAAATGGATGAATGGATGGACAATCAGTATGCTGAGAATCCAACATAAAAATTTACAGATCAGATAAAAAAGTAAAAAGAAAAGGATGGGACAAACTGTCTGGCATCTTACGGTGAATTACGCCACAATATCCCTGCAGTGACGACAAGTCTGAGCCACTGCTGGCTGTAATCAGGTCAAAAAGCACTCTGGTGTAAATTGTTAATTATAAAGAATAAGTGAGGACAGCTGCATTGAATTCTCACAGGAGAAGAGAACGAGTCTGTTTCTTATTGGACTGAAGGCAGGTGGACTTTATCCACTGCTACTAGATACTACACAAGAAAGGTAATCGATATTAAAACCCAACAGTGTGAAATTTTTATGAGAAAGATCAATTACATTTGAATTTCATTACCTTAGCAGTAACCAAGGTTAAAATCTCAATTCTTTCAGCCATGGCATTCACCTTCTAATAACTGCGGCGCCTATGGATGCACTGTAGTGTCAATTCTGCCAGTCAATGTCGAGCCAATACAATTTATTCTCCTGTAAATAACACGGCATCTGCAAAAAATCTGTGGGAATGGTGGCCATATGATCATAAAATGCTTTATAAGTTAAGGCACTAACAATCTCCTTCTGTACAAACGTCTTTCTTTCTTTCCATTTGAGACAGCAGACGTGAAGGAAACTGTTAGCAATTATTGTAAGACAGGAGGCCGGGCACTGAAGGAAAAGCATGGGAGGTTATTTTGTTATGCAAGCCTCCCGGTAAGCTTTGCTTTGATCTCAGCTCAGCACAACAGCAAACAGGATGACACAGAGGAATGAACACAATAAAGAATAGGAGGGAGGACAGGGGAGGTGCAGGTGCGTGGGACGGGGTGATCAACCTGATGAGAACCAGACATTTGGCCGTAGCAGTTTCTAAAGCTTCACCCCTTAAAAAAAGTCGCTTTGGTTCTCTCCCCTTATTTTTGTTGTTTTTCCATTATGACTAATCTGACAAATAAACTTGGAAAAATCTACATCTGATACGGGGCTTTTTCTTGCTCAGGATGGGCTCAATCAGTCAATCCACAGTAAAAGTAATGTGTTACCCTATGAGATAGAAGTCCAGCATGTCCAATACCCTCTTGCCTAACATCTGAAGGAACAGGCTCCATCTCTCTCCAACCATGAATGGTATAAGTGGTTAAGAAAATATACTACATGTCCTACTTTACTTCTCTAACTGCAGATGCAATTTGTTGCAAACCCAAATGCCAAGCACCAGCTCCTTCATGTCTATTTGTGTCTCACCCTCTCGCTGCGAATGGATCCCGTGACCTCATCGTCATTGAGGTGTCGTTTAAACTTCGGTGGCATGTTGTCTTCAGGCTGCTCCTCCCGGTCTGGCTCCCTCTGTAGGGCAGGAGAAGAAAAATCATCAATGAAGCTTTACCACACTGTGGGAGAACTTAAAACAGAGTTAGATACCTGAATTGAGAAGATTTCAGTATTGGTAAGAGGAAAGGAGTTACAGACATAACCACATGCAGAGTTTACAAACATACTGAGAATCTAAACATTATAAATGACTAAATGTGAATTCACGGTTCAGCAATACAACTATTTGTTTGTTTAGCTACTTTATTTCACTCTTATTGTTCTGGATATATTGAGCCACTTTAATGCAAGACATCTGTATTCTATTTTATTCACCTGAGCTATTTTACTTTACATAGCCTGTTTACTGTATCAGGTTTAGGACTCTCAAGAGTGTAGCTCAAGATAACTGATTATTGCAGTCCCCAAAGTAATTGGATGTGATGTTGGATCAGATATTGAGTTTCCAGCTTCTCATATACAAGAAACATAATATTTTTTTAAAACAGTCCAAAAACAGATATCTTATTTTCTGTTTTAAATCCAAATCCTTCTGGTGGAGCAGGTGTTGAGTCTCACTAGATATGAAAGGAAATGTCATCATTGCTCTCCATGTAACACGGAAATGGAAAACATGCTGTTCTTCCAATTATGCACCCTGGAGTCTGTGTTTGGGTGTTTCATGCTCCAAAGAGCGAGACAAAACACACACAGATGCCTCATTAAAGGGCCTCTGTGACACTGAACTAAACAACATGTGACCCTCAGTGGTAATATAATCACAAACACACACACAACCTCTGCTAACCCAACAATACAACTTATACCATTGAATCCAGCTAGTTCTGACACAGTGGCTTTCTCAGATTCTTTTTCTGGCACTGCAGCTGGAAAACTGGGCCTTTCAGCGGTCAGGAGAGGAGAAGAGCTTTCCAGTAAACAGAGAAGAGAGGCAGGGGACAGATCTGAAGCAGGAATAGTGTGAAGAGAAAGAAGCCAGAGTTACATCTATGTAACATGTTAAGGCTCAGGCAGGAAAGCAGGATGAGTCAATTTTAAAAAACAGAAAGAAAAGCAGTAATTTATTACATAAAGGAAAGGCTTGGTTTCAAATTGGAACAAAAGACCTGTGGAAATTGCTTAATGTTGGCTGTTGATTATTAATGACCCTAATCAATTAATTGATTGCAACTTTACGCAAACAGAAGAAGAATGAAAAATCAACCCCACAATCAATTTCTATCAAGGGAGGAATACCAGATGAGTAAAGCTTGGCTTGGGGTTAGGGGTTAACCCTTAGCTTGGCCGATTTCCCCCCCTTTTTTCTATTACATGTAAAGTAATAGCTTTAAGGGTCCCTCAGTTTAGCAAAGGAGTAAAACTGAACACTCAAGCTCACAATCTCATAAGCTAATTAACATTATATCACAGCCGTCAACAACTTTAGCAGGTCGAGCTATTTGACAACCTAAATCTTAGCAAATAATATTCCTGTCAACCTAATTAACAATGAAGCTTCAACTCCACAATACGAAAAACAATTTAAAAGCTACTATAGCTTAGTTACACTCTTCTTTATTATTTTACCTGTATGAAACAGGCCGCTTAGCTACCAAGCTAAGCTAAGGATGCTAACGCGGCTACCTGCTGTTTTCCACAGGATCCGCCGCTCGCTCGAAGCAGGTAAACTCCTCCACACAGAAACTCAGAAATTAACACGAAGGCTTAATGCGACTTTACGGATCTGTTTGATTCATCGCAAATGCTATCAATGACCATGAAACACGATGATCATTGTGGATGTCAGCTCTCCTCGTCCTATCTTTGCTCGGTCTGAATCAGCTGACCAGGAAATCAACACAAACAGCTGGTGGAGGAGGAGGAGAGAATGCCGCAGATGTTTGACGGCCTGCGGAAAATGTTTTACCTTACGTTCTTTTGAGAGTGAGTGAATAGTGGAATTGTACAGCGCTTTGAGAGCCCCGAAAAGCGCTATATAAATGCAATCCATTATTATTTTATGCAGTAAATATTCCACTTCTACACAGAAAGTTCAAATGGGATCAAAGTGATATATTTTTGGAAAGAAGAAAAATCTGGTCTCTTCAAAGAAACAAATAATTTTACCAATGTATTTATGGTGCCTTTACCTTATTTATTGCAAACAATCACCAGTGCTGAGACAGAGAATTGTGCCAAGGGTATTGCCACTTGTTTCTTCAAATAAATACGATAAAATAAGTTTTAGCTGATCTATAAATAGACAGGTTCTTCCGCTCTTTCTGTACATGCTTTCTTCCTTGTTACATTTGGGTTGCTTAAAAATGTTGAGCTGATAACACTGACAACTTCACATTTTCAAACAAAAAATACGTTATTTTTTACTCACAAAGGAAAAGACTGAGTCGTTTCTTTCCCACAAATCCAATTGAGACCAAACATAATTAATATACCCAACATCTTTTAAAGGTACAATCCACCCTCCCAAAAAAAGTTGAAAAAAAAGTTGAATCCGTATCCAAGGTGTAATTTATCACATAAAGGCAAAGTCTGATTTCAAATTGGAACAAAAGACCTGTGGAAACTGCATAGTTATGGCTGCTGATTATTAATGAACCTAATCAATTCATGCAACAAAAAAATTAATGTAAATCAATTTATCCATCTTTTTACCTCGTTAAGGGAGTCTTTTGTTTATTTGTGTCATTTGTCATTTGTGTCATTTCCAGGTAATTTGAAAGAAAGTTGAATCTGGCTATGAAACAGAAAGCAGGAGTGGGATCATATAAGTTTATACTTATCCTTTTAGCACAAAATTTGTGTTACTTTTATGCAGATGAATAATATATTGGGAACTTTGTTTTGTTGAACGTCCACGTCATTTGGACATTCAGCATTTAAATGTTCGAATTAAACCTACTTATATCTTTCTTTCTTTTTTTGCTATGTATGTTATGAGCTTTAAAACAAAATCAGAAATTTTAGATTTTTATTTTTTAAGTTTATTCTGCGAAATCGTCTCTGTCGAGGTCTGCCACACCTGTAGGTGGCAGCAGCGTGTTTGTTATAATGGCAAAAAAAAAAAAGCCACACGCGCAAGAAGAAGATTAAGTTTTCACCGGAACCACATTGAGCGTGCAGTGGGAGGTGAGTTGGTGAGCTGCAGATGTGTGTTTATAAGCTTCTTTTTTTTCCTTTACAATTTTTGTTAAGTAGGTGGTGTTTATATGGGTGGAGACGGTCTCACCTGTGGTGTTTCTTTCTGTTTACAGGCTTCACAGAGAAATGCAGAGTGCAGCAGGCAGCGCTAACGAGGCTCATCCTCTGTTTGGAGGAGCCCTGTCAGCTGTGATCCCTCACAGCGCCACAGACATCAGCGAGCTGAGGGAAATCCCGGACAACCAGGAGGTGTTTGCCCACGCCCACACAGACCAGAGCCTGATCGTCGAGTTGGTGGAGTACCAGGGTCAGGTGGCTGACCAGGATGCAGCCAGGTACCACTTTGAGGACATCGCGGGTAGCAACAAAGCTCTGGAGCCGGGGGCTTTTGAAGTGACCAGTGTTGTGGCTCTGCCCAAATCTGAGCTGTCCCTGTCAGAGTGCAGCACTGCGTGGATGCTGTCTGGGACTCAGTGCGTCTCTAAGTTCAATGAAGAAGCAAGGAATTCAGTGACCATCCACTTGGGCCTGTTCCGTCTGCCGCAGTTCTCCACAGATGTCCTCATAACATTTAATGACCCGCAGAGTATCAGCCCTGAGAGCAGCAGTGCCTGTGCAGTGGGGACACACCAACAGCCCTGGATGGTGAAGGACTTCCAGCACCTCGTACAGACTCTGACTCTGCATAACCCTGGGGTCTTCGGGTAGAGCAAGTCCACTTTTATGATGTGGTGTCTCTCGGTCTCTCTCCCTGGGGGACATTAACAACATTTTTAAAAGGCAGGCTGGTTATAGACTATATTTTTGAAATTCTGAGCTTATTCTGTTTGCATCAAATGTCACACAACACATCTCCCCCGGTGGAATAGACCCTTTATTTAAAGCCACCTTCCCCCTATACCATAATGCAGTTGCTATCTTTTTAAAAAGTGCTATTATGGGGGGAAATGCTTTGTTGAATAACCTCATAGTTAAACTTTTTTAAATCTCTCAATCAGTTCAGTAGTTAATTACATATTTTAAGAATATTTTATGCATGGCGTCAATGCTATGGTCTGTTTTAGGGCTGAGATATAGTCAGATGTATGTTTTGATGCAAATAAAGTTTTCAGAGAGCAGCAGTCATGCTTCTTCCCTGAAACACAGGAGTCCCTGTTATGCTTTGTTCTATTTAAAAACTGAACTATTGTTTAGTTTTATTTAAAGTTCAAATGATTGGTATGTACCATGCCACTATATTCTGTAGTAAATCTCACATATTGGATTAATATGAGCAAGTTATCGTTCATTTGAAGACATTTCCTTTCCATGTAAAGGTACAGTTGGGTCTTGAAATGTTTACAAGGTGATAAAATTTCAAAATCAACTTTAATTTAAGGGCTGAAACAAAAACAATTAAATGTTGAAAAAATTAATGACTTTATTATACATGTCTGGAATTATTTGTCTCATTCTCTCTGTATTTTACTCTAAAACACTGCTGTTGTACTCAAGCATGTTTTATGCAGACTTACTTATTTTATTTAAACTTTATTTATACAGGTAGTCCTATTGAGACTCAGTGTCTCATTTACAAGAGAGACCTGTTTCAGACAAGACACAAGTAAATTAGAAATGACTAACGAAGAGAAATACCTTATTCTTATGTATAAATCGCAGTCTTCCCCTTAGGACTACTTGATTTTAAGTTTGTAACACTCAGCTTCTGATATGCTCTTTATACTGGCTGTTTTTACAGTACAGTGGTGATAAAAGTAGTGCCAAAAGTCATTGTACAAGTCAGAAGGTTTTGGCTAAAATTAGATCCCAACATCTCTCTGGAGAAGTTAAAAACAGGAAAATATTCATGGAGCCCTCTGTGCCTCCACAGAGAGCTCCATGGTTTTGTCATAAACAGTGAAAATGGAGAGGAGCAGTCCCAGCAGGAATATGTATTAGGTCAACTGTTTCCATCATGCACACCAGTGGCCTCATGGTGGATTAATTCATTAGTCTGAACCCTAAAATCCCTTGGAGACACTTCATTCAAGAGTGAGTTTGGTGAAACCAAATTTATAGAGTGGAATATGGCCTCTATTAAGTGTCCTTCTGCAGTCAGTTTTTTTTTTAGATTTCAGCATTGTAAGTCATGTGGTGTATAATCAAAGCCTTTTCCAGGTACACGTGTTATTGTAGGAAGAAATTTTTTTTTTAACTTGAATCTGCTGTTAAATAAAACTTGCCACAGCAGGAGAATTCAGGTGAGTCGTGCATAACAAATAAAAATGAAGTAAAGTCTGTCTCCCCAGTGCCACATCAAGCCCTCCCTCTCCTCTGGCACAACCACGACTGATTAAGAATCTCGTAAAGTCAGGCGTCCTTTCCTCTCAGTGATCCCTAAGCAGCACATTCCTTCTTTAACCAAAGCATACTCTCTTATTAGAACAGCAAGTTTCCTTGAATAAGCATTGTGTTGGTTCTGTTTGTAATAAAGAATGAAAACATCCTGTGTTTCCCCATGAGGGCTTTGGGGAAAGGTATTTGATTTGCAGGTCATGTCAGGAGACGCTTTTCCAGCTACCATGGGCTTTCAGTGCCTGGAAAAAAGCCTACTACTGACGGGCTCCTGGGCAAGTTCTATAGTCTCCAGGTTTTTGGCTTGCAATGCTTGTCGTATGCACATGAGTGAGAGTCAGTTTCAAACAAAAGAACCATTGTCTGTTTCTGCCATGGTAAAGGAAATTGAAATATAAGAAATATAGTCACAAATTTAAAAAAAAGAATAGATATATAAGATAAGATAAGATAAGATAAGATAAGATAACCTTTATTAGTCCCACACGTGGGAAATTTGTTTTGTCACAGCAGGAAGTGGACAGTGCAAAAGTTATGAGGCAAAAATTAGAATACAATAAGAATAAATACAGTACACAACTGTACAGAATAGAATAAAATAAAATACTATATACAGTAGAATAAAATAAAATAAATATACAATAAGATAAAAATAGAATACAAATACTATATACAACTGAGTAAAAATACAACGATGACAGAAAGGATTATTGCACTTAGTATTATTGCATATGTATGGATGTGTGTGCTTGATCAGTTAAAGTCTTTATTATGGAGTCTGACAGCAGTGGGGAGGAAAGACCTGCGAAATCTCTCCGTCCCACACCGTGGGTGCCGCAGTCTCCCACTGAAGGAGCTGCTCAGTGCTGTCACAGTCTGCTGCATGGGGTGGGAGATGTTGTCCATCAGGGATGACAGCTTAGCCGCCGTTCTCCTGTCACTCACCACCTCCACTGGGTCCAGAGGGCATCCTAGAACAGAGCTGGCCCTTCGGATCACCCTGTTCAGTCTCTTCCTGTCCCCAGCAGAGATGCTGCCGCCCCAGCAGACCACGCCATAAAAGATAGCAGAAGCCACAACAGAGTCATAGAAGGTCTTCAGGAGTGTAAATATATGTAAATATATGTAAATGGTAAAATATGTAAAAATATGTAAATGGAAAATGGCGCTTTACACAATCAGTCATCCACACACTGGTGATGGCAAGCTACATTGTAGCCACAGCTGCCCTGGGGCGCACTGACAGAGGCGAGGCTGCCGGACACTTTTCTTCCAACTCTTGAGCCACGATCAATATATATATATATATATATATATATATATATATATATATATATATATATATATATATATATATATATATATATATTAGGGGTGCAACGTAGAGCTGGGCGATATGAGATTTTTTCATATCACGATATGTTTTTTCCATTTCAGGCGATAACGATATCTATCACGATATAAGCCAAATAACTATATTTGTAAGATTTAAATGTGCCGTTGCTCACAAGTAAAATGTGAAATAATCAGCAGCTTGTTTTGATTTAAATATTTATTTCCCATAATAAGTTCAACAGGGTAGATGTACTTAAGGAACATGAGACTTTTTCAGATAAATAAAGGCAAATATTGCAAACTACACAAAAGGCAGCCGCTAAAGCGTTTAAGTTTCAAAATAGGACAAACGAAACAGACTACTAAATTGTCAATTCCACTTAGAAACAAAATATTAATTCTAAAAATAAATCTTAGTTTGTTTTACAGAAGAACAGACAAAACTGACTAACTTTTGTCAATATCAAATAAACTGAGAACTAAAAGGAAATTCTCAATCTCTCCTTGTTGTATAGCTGAGCTTTTCAAACAGTTTTAACAGTTACTTTAGTCTGACAAAAGCCGAATGACGAATTAGCGCTTCCAGTCAGAGACTGAGGCTACGTCCACACGTACACGGGTATTTTTGAAAACGGAGATTTTCCGTTTTCGTTTTAAAAAATAATCCCGTCCACACATAAAGGCAGAAATGAAGGAAAACGCTGCTATGAACATGCCAAAGCAGCAGGTGGCGCTAGATTCCTAACCGTGCCTAAATGTTGGCCAATCAGAAGTCTAGAAGCCTCGGTGGGAAAAAGTAAACAAAGCTGGGGCATAGAAGCAGAACCGAGTCGTATGTGTGGAGGGACAGTAACTGTGTGTATATGTAAGCATTTAAACACTGCAGAGAGTAGAATTAACAGTATTGTAGAAATTCATTTCACCGAAACAATAACGTGGCGCACAGTGTGACGCATGCACCAGTTTATTGTATTTCCAGACTTGCTTTCGGCACAATTTACAGTGCACGCTACTCTGTTTTTGTCAGACTTGAAATAGCCGAAATACCTTCACACTACGGAACTTCTATGGCTCTTCCGTTTGACAATCTCTCCGGCATTGGAACCATCATCTGTTTTCTCTTCGGTCACGCTCGGTTGATTTTTCTAGTCGGCACACTCATTTCCTCCATTACGCGCTGGCTCCATTACCCGCTGGCTGCTTCCCAAACAAACACACGTGCGGCTTGGCACTTGTGCTGTATGTAACAAGTCACGCGACGTGACGCTGCGGCTGTGATTGGTTTGGCTCTGCGCTACTTAATTTGGATTGGCTGACCTTTTTTTTTTTTTTTTTTGAGGACAAGAGCGGCGAGGTCTATCGCGATAGCTTAATTTCTCTATCGAGTAAAAGTTATATCGCGATACATATCGTTATCGTTCTATCGCCCAGCTCTAGTGCAACGATACTCGTATCGATATTGAACCGTTCGATACAGTGCTTTCGGTTCGGTACGCATATGTATCGAACAATACAAAATTTGTAATTTATTTTATCAACTTTCCTTCTGACGATGCTGTCTGTGTTGAGCGCTCAGTAAATCTGCGTTCGACTACTCAGCCTAGGCTGCACTGTCGAGCGCAGATCCACTGAGCGCTCAACACAGACAGCATCATCAGAAGGACGAGCGCAGGGCAAGCTAGCGAGACAGAAGTTAAGCTCTCCTTGCAACATGGCAAATTGAACCTTCCCCACCCTCATTCAGATGTGGCGTTTGGAATTATTTTGGTTTTCATGTGACGTATGACCCTGAAGGTAAGCGCGTCATGGACTAAAGTAAAACAGTATGTTGGATGTGCCACGCAATGCTCAATTACATGGGTGGGAACTAGTGTGTTAGCGAGCAGTTAGCTCGTTAAAGTGTTAGCTGTCTAGCCCCACGCAGGGGTAGCTCGATAACGGAGCACTAGTGGGAACACAACGAATATGACTGCACATTTACGCCGACATCATCCTAGTGCAAAGACAAGTGGAAGCAGACAAAAACAACAAGCATGCATGTTACAAACTTTACCCCAGTCATTTAGACAGCCGTTAGCACATGATTCTCCTTATGGGGACCTGATATGTTTAATATTGTGGCGAGCTCAGACAAGGAGGAGAGGGAGGTGTCGTTTGGTCTTGCTTACCGTGAGCTAGCCAGGGAGCACAGCCGTTTATTGACATCTGCAGAAGAACACTGCCGCTAGCTAACTGCTCAGCGCGGCAACCGCACAGCAACAACAACACACAGAGCGCCCTCTGACCCCGGAAGGACACACCGTCGCAGCGAGAAGGCGTCACCCGTCACTATGGCAACATAAACAAAACATAACTGTACAAACAGAACCCTGAACAGCCCTGACCCGCTACATAGCCCCCGCCTAAGGGGTCAGTCGTCCCCGACGACCCCATTGCCCCACACAAAGTCCTGCAAATGTCCAGGTGCCTTCTTTTGGCGCACCGGCCGGTCACGACCGGCGGGGGAAAAGTCACTCGGGTCAGAACATGGGGTGCCACCATCATCCCACTTCTGACACTAATGTGGCGAGCTCAGACAACGAGGAGACGGAGGTGTCGTTTGGTCTTGCTTCCCGTGAGCTAGCCAGGGAGCACAGCCGTTTATTGACATCTGCAGAAGAACACTGCCGCTAGCTAACTGCTCAGCGCGGCAACCGCACAGCCACAACAACAACACACAGGGCGCCCTCTGACCCCGGAAGGACACACCGTCGCAGCGAGAGGGCGTCACCCGTCACTATGGCAACATAAACAAAACATAACTGTACAAACAGAACCCCGAACAGCCCTGACCCGCTACAATATGCTGCTGAGAATATAGCCCAGAAGAAGCGTATAGTATAGCTTTTATTTTGGAAAGAGCCATTTCTCTGTAATAAACTCTCTTTTCCAAAGATGAGTGACTCCTCAATCAGATACAGGTGTTACCGCGCCAGATCCGCGGCCCCGAACCGTAGTAAGGAAACCTCTGGCAGTTACTTGAAGGTTCCGTAACTGACTCGTAGCCGGCAACAGCTTACTATACAGGTCAACTCCGCTAGCAAAAAGATCGAAGGAGGCGTAGGAAACTGCTTCACCGAACTTTATTTCTTCTCTAAGGCACGAACACAGCGTACAGTGGGCTGAAACAGTTTACTCACAGCGAGCATCGCCGACACAACTCTGGCTGTCGAGGGAGTTATTATATTCCTTTTATTTATTTTCTTTCCGTCTCTTCTGTAGCTAACCGTTACTTTTTCCCCTTCTCCGCTCTCTCTCTTCACACACACACACACACACCAGGCAGTCCCGCTACACACATCCCGAATACATTTCCCATCAGGCTTCATCCTTAAAGGGCCATGCCTGTAACACAGGGCTTGCAAAATCGGGCTAGCGATTTTTCCAGTCGGGCTACCAAAATCTATCTCTGCCCTGCCCGTCGGGCTATTGTAGGAAGGAAAAATATATGTCAATGCTTTTGCATTCTTTCGGAAATGTAGCTGGGTAATTATGTCATTGGCATCGGTGAGCCACTGTCAATATGTGACATATTGAAATCGCGTTTGAATTTGCGCTTGTTTTTTGCTTTCACTTTGCAAATATCCAGGTGCCTTCTTTTGGCGCACCGCCGGTCACGACAGGTGGGGGAAAAGTCACTCGGGTCAGAACATGGGGTGCCACCATCATCCCACTTCTGACACCAATGTGGCGAGCTCAGACAACGAGGAGACGGAGGTGTTGTTTGGTCTTGCTTCCCGTGAGCTAGCCAGGGAGCACAGCCGTTTATTGACATCTGCAGAAGAACACTGCCGCTAGCTAACTGCTCAGCGCGGCAACCGCACAGCAACAACAACAACAACACACAGGGCGCCCTCTGACCCCGGAAGGACACACCGTCGCAGCAAGAGGGCGTCACCCGTCACTATGGCAACATAAACAAAACATAACTGTACAAACAGAACCCCGAACAGCCCTGACCCGCTACAATATGCTGCTGAGAATATAGCCCAGAAGAAGCGTATAGTATAGCTTTTATTTTGGAAAGAGCCATTTCTCTGTAATAAACTCTCTTTTCCAAAGATGAGTGATTCCTCAATCAGATATATTTATTTTTTTTAATTATTTTTGTTTCAGCAACATTAAATTTAAAAACTGTACTTTTGAGTTAAAATATATATTTATAATTTTAATAAATGACAAATTAAAAAGGCATGAACATTTTTTTTGTATCGAAAAAATATCGAACCGTGACACCAAAGTATCGAACCGAACCGAACCGTGAATTTTGTGTATCGTTGCACCCCTAATGTATATATATGTGTGTGTGTATGTATATATATATATATATATATATATATATATATATATATATATATATATATACATATAATTTTTATTTATTTATTTTCCTATTCCAGAAATCAGTATCTGGATTACAACATTTTTTTTAAAACTCTGTCCAAAAACTTTAAATCTGAATGGCTTTTTAAGAAAATTCCGAAACTTTAGCATTATTAATCTCTATAGTTTGGATGGTACCAGGAGTAGAACTCTTTTTCTTGGAAACAGATTTTTTAAGTGCTGCAGACACTCTTTAGTACAAAAAAGGCAAGAAAAAATGAGCTGCAAGTAGTACTAAAGTAAGTAAAGTGGAGTGAATGAAATATATTGTGAGATTTCTACATATGAGGCTGAAGACACTTAGAAATCTACATAAATAGACCCCAGGGACGACATAACACATTATCAGCCAAAAACTGTATCATATTAAAATCATGAATATTGTTCCTGTTAGTAGGCTTGGACAGTGTATTGAAATTTAGGTATCATGCCCTTATCATACCTTTCAAATGATCCAACATTCACACAGACAGTGGGGCTTTGATTAATGCTTCAGCACTTACAGTAATTGTTTTGTCTTTTACCTCTAGTAACCTGAAGCCTGGCAGGCAGACTTCGTATTCTGGGAAAAACTGGTAATGTTTCCTGACGAGAACAAAACAGCTCCCATGTTCTTTTTTTTTTTGCAACTTGTTATTTCAACTCCCAAATGAGAGTCAGAGGTCTAGGGAAACAGGGTGGTCGGTCCTGTGTTTGCACTTTTATTTCTGAAACTGTTACTTTTACTGATTATCAATGTTATTAACTAGATGGGAAAAATTTACAGTGTGCAGTGCTTCATGTAGGAAAGATAAGTGAGAACAATACACAACTGATTCAAGTGATTGAAGTAATTAAACAGTTGGTAACAGTAGAAGCAGACACATGCTTCTACTGCTGTGGAAGCATGCATCACTGATTCAATACATGTGGGAGATATTAGTCACAGGTGTATGCATAGTTCCTGCTTGGAGGCTTTCACTTCATGGGTCATTTATAACCCAAGATTCTTTGTTATCACTGTGGTGTTTGTACTGAACACCCCGCTCTCCCTTTCAGGGACCCTCCCCTCTCTGGACTCTAGCCCTGTGCTTCCCTCCCCAAATCCAGGAGCCAGTCTCAGCCACAGAGGAGTCTGCTGCTCTCATCAGGACCCTGGAGCTCTTGTTTTTTATGAATTATACTCTTCCTCAGTCTATCTCTGTCAGTCCTTGGAAGCAAAAACTCAGAAGGTTGTCTCAGAGTATCCAAGAGGTAATATTCAAAGAGAAATGTTCACATGGACTATTGCATTTGTTCAAAACCATTTATTAAAAAATAAGAGAAAACAGATATTACGCAGCACTTTGCCCGCTTAAGAGACTACGGGTACGCATCAAAAATGTTTTATCTTTTGTATTTTTCTGGGCTAACAAACAGTGTCTTATTAAGGAATATTTTCTCCCTTTATATTTGATGCATAATACTGCAACTTCAAAGCCTGAAGTTGGAGCAAAAGTTATCTTTAGTCTTCCTCCTTTTTCTTCTTCTTGGTCTGTGGTGTGGTATTGTTGGTTTGCGAGAAATACTCAGACATGGCAGCAAGCGCCCGGTACCGGTGGGAGATTGAATTTTTAACTTCTTTGGGCAGTTCAGCATAGCTGCAGAGAAGTGAGAAGAAATTAGTAGTGAAAATTATTATTTGATACAAATGTTAAATAATAACAGTAATACTTCATCCCAAGTGCACCGCATGAAGCAAAAAGGATTTTGTATGGTTGATAATGCAGAGGCAGTGTGTTAACCTCTGGCTCCCCTTGTTGGTCGAAAGGGGGAAATGCAAATTGTTTTGCTTACGTTTTGTCATATCCATCTGGCTGGAAACAGGGATCCCAGCCAAAGTCTCGAGGCCCTCTGGGTTCTACAATGCACCCCTGAAAATACCACAGGAGTCAATTCAAAATGCACGCACAAAAGCACAAACACCAGGACAGATTTACAGAGACGGACTGACCTCTGTTTTCCCTCTGAAGAGCTGAATGGGTTCATCTTTCCCAGCAGAGTACGCAAAAGTGCAGAGAGCCCATGCAGATTTATCCTCAAATCCAGCTAGAAGTTTGTACAAGCCTAAAACGTATTTTAAAAAGAATAATTTAAAGAGAAAAAAAAAAAAACAACAAAAAAAAAAAAAACAACACCCCTCAAAAGTCAAGACTAGTTTTTCTAAAGAAGCTCTGCATAATACCAGAATGTTGATTTGGTTTATGTGAAGTGACCGTGCGACTTCTTCAGTATCAGCTGACTGCAGGTTTATAAACAGATTGTAAAATTTAACTATTAAGGTGCTTGCATAAGAATGAGCCACACGATCAGTTGATGACTGCTGATATGCAAATATGAATGGCCATGAGTACTACTAACAAAGAACTGGGGAATGGCTCCAATCACGGCATTGTAAGATGGTAGGAGATTTACTTTTAGAACTGAGGAAGGGGGCCTCTATTTTTATATCAATGCCCTCCTCGCTCAAACCTTCATTCTTTCCTGTCCAGAATCTGCACATCTTCATCAAAAGATTGGCCTCTGGCTTGTAAGTGTAGACTGCCAAGTTCTGGCCTGCTTAGGTAACACTTCCGTGCAACATGCCTAGCCAGCAGTTCTTTGGTTTTTCTGAAGAAAATTCTAATTGGCATATCTGGTCACGTGAGTCATTGTTAAGCAATGGTGCTGATCTTTATGCAACCGTACTGTCTATAAGGTTTGGGAGCCTGCAGTGAAGTCATCTGGATAAGGGATGACAGGTTTCTCCAATTGAAAGCAATCTGCCCAAATGAACTGAATCAACTTTCTGGGATTTCCTAACTTGATTATCAAGCATTCATCAAGCTCTGAATACGTTTGTTTAAACAACACATTTTGATAGCATTTATTTCATTACTTACCTTCTGGTTTGAGTTTTTCCAGGAACCATTTACTATGGAAACAGATATTTGTTTTAAAATTGACGCTCACTATCACTATGTAAGATGATACCGTTGAATACATACTTTAGATAGTTGACTTACATGTAAGGACCAGGTAATCCCCCCAAAGCTCTGAAACATAGACAGGTGTCCTCTACTATGACTGGTCCATCAATCTGAATTGGGGGGGGCGGGGGTGTTAAGGCACTGTCTTTAATTAATACGTGATATGGCAGTGGTATTACATTGTACCTGTCGTGCAGCCTCCTTACACTTCTGTATGGAGATCTCATCTGGCTCTCCCTGGTATTCAGGCACTGCATAAAGAAAATTTTGCAAAAGCAATGACCACATAATTTTAATGTATTTATTTTTCTTTAGCCGGTGGTGTTACTTTTGATACTCACAGTCGATCTTTTTCGCCACTAGTTTGTAGGGAAACTTGTCGCCCAGTATCTGAATGACCTGATGGATCACAAACAAGCAGACGAAGCATAAATCTTCATAAATCTTGTGAGGCCTTTTTGTGGCAAACGAAACAAGGGATTTCTGGATTAAGTTACTGCTCCAGTCTCAATCTCACTTTAACTAGCTAGCTCAACATGCAGCATGAAAAGGACCGTTAAATGAACACTATTCTTCCTGGAACGGATTAGAAAGGCCACTCCGACCGTAAACATACAATCCATCTCAGGTATGAAGTATTTGTTTCTTACTTCTTCAAGTTTTTTTGCGTTCCCTGTCACGAAAACCACAGACCTTCCAGCGGGTACCGCCATGATGAATTGAACCCGGATGACTAACAACAGCGAACCGAGCACTTCCACATATGCAGCGACCAATAACAGCAACTCTGAAAGCCTCAGCCAATCATCGTTAAATCTGTAGGGGCACTCCACCAATCAGCAAGCGGTACTGGAAGCAATGTTGTCCGGGTGGAAATCAGAGCCAAGTGCCATGTGTAGAAGTGGCTGTAGGTAAAGTTACGGTAAAATCTGCAACGTTTTGAACCATCACAGACGACCATGAGTCTTTTACCTCGCACCGCCGAGGAGTTCAGCTCTGCTGAGTACTGGGAGAAGTTTTTTAAGAAGAGAGGGGAGAAGGCTTTTGAATGGTATGGAGACTACAACAAACTGTGCGGTGTGCTGCACAAATACATCAAAGTCCAAGATAAGGTAAATTGGGTGACGAAGGGGTTTGGCGAAACACTCACTGTTTCTTTTAATACTGCATTAAGAAATTTAGTTTGCCACATGATTTCAAGAGCAACAGTGATATGCAGAGCTGCAGTAACTACAGAGAGCTGATGTGCCAGATCATCAAGATTGAGGAGAGAACTGATGATCAGCAAGCAACAGTATGCCTTTATAAAGAGAAAGAACACTACAGAGGCAATGTTTGTTTTGAGTGTTTTAATGGAGAAATATAGAGAAGGTCTGAAGGAGTAGCACTGTGCTTTAGAGAAAGCATATGATAGGGAGTCAAGAAAGTAACTGTGGTACTATGTGAGGAAGTCAGGAGAAGTATGGTAGGGTAATGCAGACATATATGAGGTGTCCGGTAGGGGTGACAGATTGGTTGAAGGTGGGGGTGGGATTACATCGGGGATCTGTTTTGAGCCCCTTCTTGTTTGCTGTGGTGATGAATAGATTGACCGTTGATGTCGGGCAGGAATTTCTGCAGATGACAGACAGACACATGACCTGTGGTGAGAGTAGGGATGCAGACGGGAGGGAGCCTTGAGAGATCCAGTATTCTCTGGATAGAAGCCCAATGAAAGTCAGTGAAACGAGACAGAATACATGTTTGTGAGTGAGAGGGAGATAGGTGTAAAGAGGAAGAGGCGTAAAGGTTGCAAGTTTAAAAAGTTGGGGGCAATGAACAGTGAACAAGAGAGATGAAGTGGGGTGGAGAATTTTCAGGGTAATTTGTAACAGAATTATGAAAGCAAGAATGAAAGTGAAGGTTTACAAGATGGGACTGAGACCTGCTATGATGTATATTCTGAAGACAGTGGCACTAACAAAAAGATAGGAGGCCGAGCTGGAGGCAGAAGAGTTGAGTGTATCAGAGGAAAAACGCAGGTCAAGCAGTTTGGAGACAAAGTCAGAGAAGCAAGGACGGGTTTGGACCTTTACAGAGAAGAGATGGTGGATATATTGGACAAAGAATGCTGAATATGAAGCTGTCAGGCAGGAAGAAAAGAGAAAGACTTCAGAGAAGGTTCATGGATGTAGTGAAAGTGGACATAGGAGGATGTGAGGGACTGGATGAGATGGAAGCAGGTCATCTGCTCTGATGACACCTAAATAGGAAAGCTGAGCAAAGAAGAAAAGTTTACCAAATCATCCACCTCCTGAAATGTTTATATACTTGGGTGTTGCTAACACTGATTGTGCCTTGGTATATTTCTTGCCTTGATAAGTGACCGCTAGGCTTTATTTCTGTCCTTCAGGTGCTGGTGGTTGGTTGTGGTAACTCTGAGCTGAGTGAACAGATGTATGATGTTGGCTACAAGCATCTGACCAATATAGACATTAGTGAGACTGTGGTCAACAACATGAACCAGCGAAATGCTGAGCGCAGGCCAGGCCTTACCTTCCATCAGGTGGATGCTACTAAAACTCCATATGAGGATGCAAGCTATCAGGCTGCTCTGGACAAGGGCACCTTAGATGCTATGGCATCTGAAGAAGAAGGAGCTTTGGCCAGGAACATGCTCACAGAGGTGAGAAGCAGGTTGATCAGGCTGTGCATCATCAATATACACCTCTGCATGAACTTCACTGTATTTTTCTTGTGTTTCCAGGTGGGTCGTGTGCTAAGTGTCGGGGGTCGTTATGTCTGTGTGACACTGGCTCAGGAGAGCGTGATCAAGTTGGCTGTGGAGCATTTTGT
The DNA here is from genome assembly GCF_057381915.1 of Diplotaxodon limnothrissa. NCBI lineage: Eukaryota > Metazoa > Chordata > Actinopteri > Cichliformes > Cichlidae > Diplotaxodon > Diplotaxodon limnothrissa. Next base: position 7,187,124 of record NC_140617.1, read on the forward strand.
TCAGCTCGGCTGGGCAGTGAGGCTCCACTGCCTGCAGGAAGAAAACAGGACAGAGGAAGACTCGTTTGCTCTGCCTGTTTTTGTTCTGGTTTGCACCAAGTTCCGTCAGCCTATGCCCACACCCATTCTTGAGATGTGCCTCGGAGAGGATGGAGCCCCTCTCCGTCACACGCATGTTTCTGAACTGTTGTCAGCTGTGAGGGAGCATCAGGCTTACTCCGTCTTGAGAAAGAGGCTCCGGACGAACACTGATGCCAACTCAAACCTCTCACTCACGCTCTGCCATGCAAAGACCGGCCTTCCCAGATACACTCTTACAATACAAGATTCTCCACCAGGTGCTAAGGTTCCAAGAGCAAACCAGTTTGCTATATTTATCGGTGAGCCCAGGCTTCAATTCATCAAGTTTCTGCCTTCTAATGGAATTGGGTGTATTTAGTCCTTTGATTTGTTGTTTGTTTTGTCAGTTCCTCAAGGGAGTGAGACAGCCTGGCTCTACAGCTCTGGTGAGGGGCGGAGGCAGCTAGCAGCCAGTGCTAACTTTCGGCGCTTGGTTATTGTATCAATGCACAGGAATCAGGAGTACACAGAGATGCAAGCTGTCCAGTCAGAACTCTCACCAGTGGTGATGGACCTGGCTCCCCCGGGTATGCCAGCCAACCACCAGGTAACCACTCATAAGCATCCCTTTTTTAAAAACATGCTATGTAAAATATTAACAGTCTAAAGAAGCACTTTCCTTTGTGCTCTTTTCCCTGTTTTCAGGTGCCATTTCTGTCTGTGGGAGGTGACCTTGGCTGGCGAGAGGAGGTTAGCAGGGGAGTGAGTCAGCTGAGTGGGGAGTATTGCGTGGAGAATGTCAAAGGAGAGGACGGAGAACTGTATCGCCGACTTGTTTTCCTGTCTAATGCTGCCCTTGTCCAATCAGAGAGCCGTCTGGTCTCATCAAATACAGGTAATGTCTTGTACTTTCCTGATTTGTTTCACTTAATAATAAAGTATTTTTTATGAATGGTCTTTTTACAAGTAAATAATTAACCTACTGAGCACAACCAATGATGCACAGACATACAGTATAGGGAGATTACCAGTTAATACCAGAATGCATGAAACTGAGCAAACCAAAACGCAAAAGGAAAAAACAGAAGATGTTGAAGTTGTACAGCTCTTAATTTTATTGTTTTGTATTTGGGCAGCGACAAGTCAGAAGAAAAAGAACAAAAGGAAGGCCAAGGCATCAGCAGCTCCAGTAGCATCTTCAACCTCCATGACTGTGGACAGTGGCTTCCTCTGCTGTGCTCACCATGAAGTCATGGTGGCTTGTCTTGCTATGCTTGGCGTGGGCATGCCACAGAACAAAGGTGTGTGTATGTAGGAAGAACCTATCATGTAATTCATGCATTTATCACTCTTCAGTTGCTCTAAAATATCACATTCAATTAAACTTCATTCCCTAATCCTTCCTAGACATCCCAGTGTCAGTGCTCCTGGTGGGGCTCGGTGGAGGAGGCCTTCCACAGTTTCTGCGGGACTTTATGCCCAATGTAACTATTGAAGTTGTGGAACTAGACCCAGTTGTGTTGGAGGTGGCTAAACAATGGTTCGGGTTTCAACCAGATGACCGTTTGACTGTCACTCTTGGGGATGGTCTGGAACGCATTTGTGCACTGGAAAAAGAAGGTCAGTGAGGGTGTGGATTACAGTGCAATTAAAAGTAATCCAGTGAATATAATGGTTCATCGGTATTAAAAATAAAGTATGTTTTTTCCTTTTCTCTAGGTGGTCATTTGTTTGATGCCATCATGTTTGATGTAGACAATAAAGATAGCACTCTGGGTATGAGCTGTCCTCCTGCTGCCTTTGTAGAAACCCCAATCCTGCAGAAAGTCCGTAACTTGCTAACTCCCAGAGGTACAGAATCATTTTAAAATACTTTATCTCTTATGCTTAAATCTTATCTTTTTTGCTAAATTGATGTGACACTTGCAACCAAAATAAAATAGACTAATAAACAGCCATACTTTTATCAGTCTCAAATATGACATGTTACTTTTTGATACAAACAGTTTATCAAAGTTATGTGCTTAGTTTTCAAGTAATATCCTTTCTTTATCTCTCCCTGCCAGGTCTGTTCATACTGAACCTTGCATGTCGAGACCCAGCCTTGAGGAAAAGCGTGCTTGAGCGTGTCAGCGGCGTGTTTCCCACCATCCTGTCTCGAAAGATCGAGGAAGAGATAAATGAAGTCCTTCTGTGCACTCGTGGTGAAAAGGAGACAACGGACGCCACCCACATTTTGCCATCCTTAAACCAGGCAGCCAAGAATCTGCAGAGTGCACTGTGCTCCAGCGGGACTGAACCCAGCCGTAGGCCGCATATAGACATTGCAGAGTTGCTAAAAGACTTGAGAATAGTGTGAAGCATGTTTGTGACCATTGAGGGCTGAGGTTAACCACATGTCGGGACAGTGTTTGAGATTGTACGACAAACATATTAAAATATGGGAAAAAGTGCTTTGACTTTGCCATTCAGTACAATGTCATTTAAAGTGTACATGTGTAACATAAGCAGTCACAAATAAACGTTTTATCCTTTAAACTTAAGTAGTAGAGTGGTACTGAAACTATTCTAACTATGCTGTTAGATGTCATAGATGGGACTGCATTATTTCACCACTAAATGCCTTCACTTTCTCTTTTACTTGTCTGTTTTCCATTGCACTGCACAGTGCTGGCTCCCTGCTCTGGTGAAGAATGCAGCAGCGTTATTTACAGTAGATGAATCGCACACTCTGGTTCTTGTTGCAAGTGTTGAGAGGGGAGCAGCGCAGACCTCCCCACACTGGATACGTGGGATTTTAAATAGCTGGAGGAGTGAATCCTCGCGTGCGCTCTCTTAATTCGGGGTACCTTCATAACTGGCTGTGAAGTTTGTCTATCTCCTGTTTAAGGGGTGGGGGCTGCTGAGTTAAACTTCTTTATTACCGCGCATGCGCACAAAACTGTTCCGTAAGCTGTCAAATCAGAGCGTTTTCTACTGAACAGAGACCAGACATAGCACGGTGAGCGGTGACTAACTAATTAAAAATGTCCCGAGTTTAAGGAAAGCGACTCCCGTTACGAATTGCTGGAGTTTTAAAACAACGGAAAATGACTTCGAAGAGCTTTTTTCGGAGAGCAGAGGGGCGTGAGTACAAATGTGGACACTATCGTCGTTCCCAGACACACTAACCAGACCGTACTAACGACTCCTTAAAGCTGCGGATCTTTAAAAGTTCACACCGATCTTCAAGAAAACTCTAATTTGCAGTTTTTAATAACAGCAATAATAATTCTGGTTACCAGCAGCCACTCACTATGATAGTTACTTTATCAAGTGGTGTAGACTAGAAGCGGAGGTAAAGAGGCTTGGCAGGAGCTGGACAGGTAGCTACTCCCGTTGCGATGGGCAACCGCGGGATGGAGGATCTAATTCCGCTGGTCAACCGCCTTCGAGATGCCCTGAGCAGCGTGGGGGAAAGCTGCAGCCTCCACCTGCCCCAGATTGCTGTGGTGGGCGGCCAGAGCGCAGGCAAGAGCTCCGTGCTGGAAAACTTTGTTGGCAGGTAAACCAAAGATACTCATCTCTATACAACAGAGACCACTGATACCAAGAGAGCATTTTCATTTGTAACAGATCTTTTACAAATTAGTCATAACCATTATGAACAAGTTTCATATTCATGACTTTCCCCTAAGTGACTCACTCTTTACTAAAGAACGGTGAAGTTACAATGTTATAACTGATGATGATTATTTGAGTCATACCAAATCTATGAACCATCATGAACCAAATGCTATACTCACCATTAATTAATCAAATTGTCACAACTTAGTTAGGCTGATCATAAACCAGTGAGCTTAATGTGGAGTAATGACTACGTTTGTGTGAGACTACTGGGGACACATTACTCGGGTTTGGCATGGCAAAAAATGTACTGTATACACTTTATATACAGTACTTTAAATCATTTTATATATATTACAGTATATACTTGTTATACACACAGTATTATACAGAAAATACTGTGATCTTGACCCACAGCTCATTTTTTTGTTTCTAAGTAGCCAGACTTTCTTGTAATTTTTTTTAAATGTTCTTTTGTTGAAAATTGTCTTTTCCCCACCAATTTTCTGTCAATTTCTGACTATTTTCAAAGGTATTGTTTGTCTTCTTTTTTTAACTTAACACATCTAAAAATCACTGAAGAATCAAAAAGGCAACTAAGTAATGAACCAGTGTTGTGTTTACACATAACAGACAACTTAGCAAAGAATCCACTTTAAATTGTATCTTTGGGTATTTTGCTGCTAACAGCCTGTTGCAAAAACACACAGTTTCGTCCAATTTCTTTAGTTGAATCTCCAAAAAACAACAAAGAAGATTGTCAGGCATAAGTAGTATTTTTGCACCAACAAGATGATAGGCCCCTTCAGCTGATCCATCCGCTGTTCACTGCAGCTTCATCATAAATTATCTTAGTGGAAAAGTGGCTGTCAATAAGCCATTCCCAATGTAGGGAAACAGGTGGAAAATACTGAGAACTGGATTGAAAATCAGTGGTAACAAGTCTTTGAAGCGATAAATTCAAATTTTGATTCAAATTATCATCAACAACATCGTCAACAGCCTGCATCGTTGTCAGAAAATATGTATTTTTTTTATTTAAATAACTTGTTAATTGTATTAAAATACAATTGGTGAGTTTTTTCTGTTGTCAAAACTGTTCAAGGTTGGGCCTGTGAAATGCATGATTTCCCTAAAGTGAAAGGAAAACTTAATACAGCTGCCTGTGTTCATACTTTCTACATCATGGCATCCATCCAACTCTAGTCTTAAATGCTATGTTGCTAGTCTGGAGTGGTGGATGCCGGGCATGTCAGGGTCTGTATGTAAGTAGTCAGTATAGCAGCTTATCTCATAGAGAGGTGTCACTGAATAGGTGACAGTTAATATGACTTCTGAAACACAATCAAAGCAGAATTCTTGTTATCTTGTAAGTCATTACGTTCACCAAGGTGGAGCTAAACAAGCTTTGTTTTGTTTCATCTTTTTCTGCCCTTTAACAGATTTCAAGGTCCTAAAAATATCCTCGCTTGCTTATGAATAACAGTGTTGTCTGGGTAAAGTTTAAATGCAACTGAGAGCATTTGGTGTGTGATGAGGAGACCAAGTACTTCTATCCTGTCCGGAAGGAAAACTGATGATTAAGTCAATAGTCTTCAAGCTTCCTGAGACAGTAAAGCTTTGTTAGCCGTAGGAGGCCTATGCATTGTTCTGATCTGTAGGCCGTCTATGCAATAATCTGTGGCATTCCAGCAGCAGGCTGTTCACGTCCTGATATTTTGTAACATACCTGTTGGACATGAGTATGTTCTTTTTGTGAATGACTGCAACAGCTGTTTAAACTAAGACAGGATGTAATAAAACAAACTTCCTGAATCTGATTTTAAAAGGAAAGGGAGTGTTATTTATACCCGGTGCATTTGGTTTCTCTAGAATTAACCCTTTATTTAGCTTTATTACCCAATCTAATCCATGCTGTTTTAATGCAACAATTGACAGCAACAGTCACCTCAGACTGCTTTATTTTGTAAGGTGCTATACCCTATAATATTGGAGAGAAAACCCCAATGATGAGACAATCCTTTGTGAGCAAGCACTTGGAAACAGTGGGAAGGAAGATCTCCTTTTTAACAGGAAGAGACCTCGTTTAAGGAGGAGCAGTTATCTTTTGTGACTTGTTGGGGGTTGAGAGGGGAAAAAAGAGAGAAAAGGCAAGCATAGCAAGACCACGAAACAAAAAGGACAAAGCACAAACTATGGGAGAGGGTAGAAAAATTTATGACATGTGATAGTTATATTAAAAAAACACTGGGAGTGAACAAAAGGGAAGTGGAGAAGAAATACTGTGTTCCTCATGGAAAGTCCCATGGCAGCCTGAGTTAATAGCAACAAAAGTAAGGGATGGTTCGGGGTAAGCTGATTCAGTGGAAACTGTTAGCTGTATCAAAAAGGGAGGCTTTAAGTCTATCTACTGAACCTAAATTGGGAGCTGGTTCCACAGAAGAACAGCCTAGCAGTAAAGGCTCAGCCTCCCATTCTACTTTTGGAAACTCTAGGAACCACAAGTAATCCTGCAGTCTGACAGAGAAGTGCTTGGTTTGGATAATATGGGATAATATGATTTTAAATTCAACTGGATTTAAAAGAGCGTTAGTGAAAAGGAGATGATATGGGAGAAATTCTCTTTCTAGTCCATGTTAGTACTCTTATTGCAGAATTTTAGATCAGCTCAAGGCTTTGGGGGGAGTGACAATACAGAATTACAATAGTGCAGCCTAGAAGTAACAATAGAGATGAAAGAAGGCAGTCCTATATATCAGTTTATTGTGTCTCTTAAAGGACATATAGTGGTGAAAATCATAGGTCTCTTTACAGTATTACTAGAGGCCAGGTTAATACCATCCAGGTTACATATCTGATTATTCCTCAATTCTTCATCTGGTTCAGCGGATTAAATGCTAATCATTTTCTTGGTCTTGGTAACAAGAACGTTGCTGATGTTTTAGGACAGGGCTGTCAAACACAGGCTCAAACCTGGCCCAGCAGATGGCTTACAAAGACCAGGGAAGTTAAAATTGTAGTGTCTTGTATATCTTCACTTTACTACATAGGTATACACATGTACTGAAAATTTGATTTCTAGATCTTGACAATTTGTACAGTAACGTAAATTAAAGTTATGCAGTTGCTTTACTGGTCCGGCCCAGGTGAGCACCAACAAAACACATGAGGTCCATGAACTGAAGTGAGTGTGACACCCCTTTTTTAAGCAGTATGGCAACTGAACTAAACCTAATACTGGGTGCTATTGTGTCTAATGCTATAAAGGTACTCCCTAAATACTTTCAGTTTAATGGTCATATCTGTGGGCAAAGTATGTAAAATTATTAATATGGTATGGTAAACTTAATGTTTTATATTTGGTTTGGTGGTGGCGGGGAAGATGAATCAGCACCAGTAATAATACGCACATCTATGTGTATATTCTTTTATCTTTCCTCTAACAGAGACTTCCTTCCGCGGGGTTCAGGAATTGTTACTCGGAGACCTTTAATTCTCCAGCTGCTAAGTGATAACACAGGTAAGAGAGCTCATAGGGATGTCATGCCGTAGCATTTCTTTAAAACTGGCACCAGATGGCAGTATGGCGTCTTATGATGACTGTGCCTCATAGAGTCCTGCTTTTTATTGCCCTTTTCTATAAAAAAAAGAGGATTGGCATGATGGATAGCATTTTTATTTTTTCTCAGAAACAGTCAAAGTATTTTAAGACAGCTGCTAGAAGAAAACAGTTGCAAGAAAAATTGGTTATATTGAAAGTTAGTGCTATGTTATTGTGTTAGCCAGTTGACTAATTTTAAGAACAGCTATAGATTTGGTGGACTAGGCAGAGTTTTTCCAAAGATACTGTAATGCTAAGATGATATTATGAGCCTCTTATTGTTTAGGTGCTGCATGTATTCAAATGCTCTGTGTCTCCCCCAGAGTATGGTGAATTTCTACATTGTCAGGGAAAGAAGTTTACAGATTTTGACGAGATCCGCAAGGAAATCGAGACAGAAACACACAGACTTACGGGATCTAATAAAGCCATCTCTCCTGTTCCCATCCACCTACGGATCCACTCACCACATGGTACTGTGCAGGTCCTTGTGTTTTACTTGCCCCGCTTAACTTACTTTTGGTCTAGTTCTTAAACAAACCTTATGTCCATGTGTGTTTATTTGTATGTGTACAGTGCTGAACCTGACTCTTGTAGACCTACCTGGCATCACCAAAGTGCCTGTAGGCGATCAGCCAACAGACATAGAGTACCAGGTACGAGACATGATCATGCAGTACATCTGTAAGGAAAACTGTCTCATCCTGGCTGTCACACCTGCCAACACTGACCTGGCCAACTCTGATGCACTTAAACTGGCCAAAGATGTTGACCCTCAAGGTAAGCCCCGTGACTGTGAATGTCCTGCTGTTTTTAAATAGTGACATTATTAAAATATAAAACCAGTTCCAAAGAAGTTGGGATGTTGCGTAAGAGCTTATTAAAAGTAAAGATGGGTAGAATTTTGGAATTGTTTCTTTACATAAGGCCTTACAAAGACCTTGCATACTTAAGTAACACAATACTAAACTGCATACTGCATGTATCAAAACAGCATGGCTTTGTAGCCCAGAGTTTTCACCCGCTGAAAACATTTGGCACATTGAAGAATACAACAAAGAAGACCAGGGACTGTTGACCTAGAATCCTTTTTCAGACAAGAATGGGACAACATTTTCTGCCAAAAGTCCAGCAGCTGCTCTCTTCAGTCCCTAGATGTTTATAGACTGTTGTTAAATGAATAGGGGATATTACACAATGGTTAACAAGCTGCTGTCCCAACTCTTTTGAGTTGATGTGTTGCTGCCATCAAATTTAAAATAACTTTCATTTTTCTTAAAATCATACATTTTCTCAGTTTAACCATTTGAAAAAAAATTTCATGCTCTGTTGTTAATAAAAGATGGATGGATGGATGGATGTTATATTCCTTATTCACATTTGTATGGAAATATGCATGTTTTTTCTCTTCTCTTTAGGGCTGCGCACAATAGGTGTAATCACCAAGCTGGACCTGATGGATGAAGGAACAAATGCCAGACAAATACTAGAGAACAAGTTGCTTCCTTTACGCAGAGGTGTGTTGCTTGTGTGTGTGTTCTTGCTCAGTGTGCTATCAAATCGCAATAGAGACTCTCTGGAGAGGATTGACATAATCATTGTGTATTTATTACCAGCCACAAGCTCACTCACAGCCAAGCACAAAGATAACTTTAGCTCTTTACGTGACATCACTGTACTCCCATTCAGTGTGTGTGTGTATGTGCATGTATTCTATGTATGCAGCAAGAGATAAAGAGTAAGAAATGGATTATTGATGGTGTTGGTTTGTGTATCAGCCAGAAGTGTAGAGTCTGACAAGTGGGAACTGATAGGCACCAGCCCAGCTGTTAGCTTAGAAAAGTTTGTAATTTGTGTCTGTGAGAGAGCGGAAGAGACAGAGGCCTGGAATTGGGCAATGCAGGCAGTGTACAGACTGGCTAAAGCACCACCAGGTGCTGGCTGCTTCATGCTTTTCCTACAGCACTAATGCATTAGCCATGGAAGCCCTCTGAAATAATTCCGCCGGTAGCAGCATTGAGCTGAAGTATTAGATGTGAAGCCTAGTGCTATTACATCTATTACTGTACCAAATAGGCAATTTGGCCTGCCCCTCACAATCCGCCCTGCTGTTGCAGAAACACACACATTTCCTGCTTGTATGCTACAGTTATAATGGAACAAATGGTGGTCTGGGAAGAGTTCCCAGGCACCCTCCAGAAAATGCGAGTTGAATCCATCTTACATCAGAGGCCTGTAATTTCTCCTTCCTGTTAGTGCACATTGTCATCCTTATCCTTACATACCTTTTTATAATTTCCCTTTCAACTCCTTCTCCCCAGGTTACATAGGGGTGGTGAACCGTAGTCAGAAGGACATTGATGGGAAAAAGGACATTAAGGAAGCTCTGAGGGCAGAGAAGGAGTTCTTCCTGTCCCACCCAGCCTACAAACACATGTCTGAAAAAATGGGAACACCTTATTTACAAAGAATACTCAACCAGGTTCAATATGTGAACTTTTAAACTGAGAAATATTACATTATGTGCTTGTGTTATTACTAACAATATTTGTTTTCAGCAATTCACAAACCACATTCGGGACACACTGCCAGCCTTCCGTAGTCATCTGCAGAGCCAGCTTCTGGCATTGAAGAAAGAAGCTGAAGATTACATGCAGTTTAATCCAAATGACCCCGCACGAAGGACCAAGACATTGCTACAGTGAGTCAGTCATTCTGTGTATACATATTCTATGTATATATATTTCTGTGTTTTTCATAGCCTGCATGTTTGTCTTTTAGATTAGTTCAGCGCTTTGCTGTTGACTTTGAGAAGCTGATTGAGGGCTCAGGTGACAAAGTAGACACCGTCAACCTGTCCGGAGGAGCTAAGATCAATCGAATCTTCCATGAACGTTTCCCCTATGAACTAATCAAGGTGTGTGTGTGTGTGTGTGTCAGAATGAGAATCAGAAACAAAATACTTTATTAATTCCTAAGGAAATTATGTGGTTACAGTTGATCCAACACAATAAGAACAGTTACAGACTGGACAAAATTAAATAATACAATGTATTACAAAGTTACAAATATAAGAAATAGGTTCAATATATACAAATAGCTTCTAGAATAATACAGAGATTTTATATATATATGATTGGCATCATTTCATGTGTGTGTATGGGTGCCTTGTTTATTTGTTTGGATTATGATGTTTATGGTTTTGGTGATTGGTTTATGTTCTTCGGGCACCTGCATTTCCTTTAATAAGTGTAATGATAAACCAAGTTGCTCCTTAGCCAAGTGCTGTTTTTTATGAAGTACTGTGCATCTTTGCATGTCTTAAGATCGGGTCTGATGAAGGGAAGCTGCGGACGGAAATCAACTATGCCATCAGAAACACCCATGGTGTCAGGTTCAGTACAGTAGCAGTGTCAAGTGATTTTATTGTTTTGGTCTTTTTTTGTTTTTCTACTGTAACATCTTATATTTTTTTCCCTACAGGACGGGTTTGTTCACCCCTGACACGGCCTTTGAAGCCATAGTAAAGAAACAGATATCGAGGTTAAAAGGGCCATGTGTTAAATTTATTGACATGGTCAGTCAGGAACTAACCACCACTCTGTACCAGTGTATCGACAAGGTATAAATACTCTTGTTTCATGTATTTGTGTGTTGCTTTCTACACTTCGTGGTGTAGTAACTGTGTCATATCTCATTTGTGGTCTGTTTTTACTCTGTAGCTCAGTTCCTTTCCCAAGCTGCGAGATGAGACAGAAAGAATTGTTACCACTGAAATTCGAGAACTAGAGACTAAATGCAGAGACCAGGTAATCCATATTTGTGTAAGGGATGAATTGTTTTGGATTACTCAGTTGCATTCTTATGTTGTGTATTGTTTTATTTCATGAGTTAACATATGTTCGCACTGTCCAGGTCATGTTGCTTATTGACATACAGGTAGCCTACATAAATACCAAACATGAAGACTTTGTTGGCTTCAATAAGTGAGTCTCCACATCACCTTTAAGATTTCTAGCTAATAATAAGCATCGTTAATTATACACTATATTAAATCAGACTTGCTTTTCATTTATCTTAGTTCCCCCCAGATGCACAATCACACCAATACCAAGATTGCTGCACGGATTGGAGGAAAACAGGTGAGAGTCTAAATGGCTTGGCTTAATAAAATGAACCAGGGATCATGCAGCCCTAAAATGCAAATGAAGGCATTCTGAGACAGTTTGTCAGTTGAACCAGTCCATTGATCCTTAGCTTTACTTTTGTCTGAGTTAAATCTCCTGACAACTTAATTATTATTAATTATTATCAGTACAAGGAATCTGCAAAAATACAAACAAAATTCAAACTTTAAACGCATTTAATTTATGTGCTGTGGCACATAGCATATCTGTGTGCCACAGCAAAAATAAGACATTTTAGTCTTTTTCTATTAGATTTATATGTAGACATATTTATGTGACACATTTTGATTTAGCAGTGATAATTAAATACACATTTCTACTATAACTGGAACATTGATATGTGGTGTTGTTAATATTTGCTAAACAGCAGTAAATTTCAACCACAGCTTCAAAGGTAAATAAAAAAAATTTTATTTTCAAAGTCCCGAGTGATGCTTTGCTAATAGTTAACTGTTAAATGTAGTCATTGTTGGCGCCATCCCCAAAAATTGTCATATAATGAAAAAATTAACTCCATCTTTCTGTTGCTGCTTCATCTCCTGTTTTTTCTCTAGGGTGTGGCGCCTCATTCAAGTCTAATAGTAGGAGACCCGTTTCTTTAAATCTTCTCACTCACTGCTGCCTCTGCTGGCAATATGTGTGCACAGCGGTGAAGCTTAAGGGTTGTGGGTTGGCATGCTACTGATTGCAGCAAACACAGCAAAATGGCTCCTTGTAGCTTTAATAATCACATCTTTCATCATCTGCAACTTTCTCAGAAAGTGTTTTTTCTTTTTCTTGTTCAGTCTGTGCTAATCTTATAATTTCTCTTTCACAGTTCCCCCACTGTAAAAATATACATTTGCAGGAAGTATATGTTATCTTGGTATAATATGTCTCATTTCCTATAACTTGACACATCTTTCCTTTACAGTGCCTTTGTCTGTCACCTTTGACCGCTCTTCCTGTTTTCTCCCAAATTTGAACAGCCAGGCTCTGATTTCTGTGCTTGCTCGACCGTCTTTACCCTTTTAGGTTCTCTTAAACACCTGTGCAAGCTGTTTTTCAGTTAAATATTTTGTTGATTGCATCACTGTGTATCTCACAAATGTCTAACCCGCACAAATGTTATTTTTTTCCTCCAGTGTCAGCTGTTTGACTTTTACTCTTGTTTTCGTCAGCACAATCTGCTCTCATTGTATGACCTGCTTTTCATGCTTTCATGTGAATTGTGCCTTGCTGTGAACAATTGTCTGCTGTGTTGCCTTCTGAGCTTCTTACCCTTGACTGATGCAGGTCATACGCAAGGGTTGGCTGACCATCAATAACATTGGCATCATGAAAGGTGGAGCCAAGGAATACTGGTTCATACTTTCTGCAGAGAACCTCTCATGGTTCAAGGATGACAAGGTAAGGCCTTCACATTTATTTAATGACAAACTGAATTGAATATCTATTATCAAGATGAATTACACTTCAAATATTTTATTTATATAGTCCAAAACACAGAAATGCACTTAAGCCATCATCAGTTTATTTAAATAAATAAACTAAGCTTGAAATAGTGTGTTAATTGTTCATTTTAGAGAGGCAAAGTAAAATTGTTCATCTGTTCAGATCACATTCTTAAAAAAAAGAAGAAGTAGGTGGCAGAGATCTTAGTGGCCCTCTGCTCTGATGTCAGTGGGGCTGCCATCTGTCTGCCTGTCTGTGCCTGCTGTACAGGAGCAGAAGGTCTGCACAGCAAGTGTAGACAGGCAGACACACCACAACAGTCTCATCCTGTCACAGCTGATGTCATGGGAAGAGGGAAGGGCAAGTAGAGGGAAAGAGATCAGAGAAGGGGAAACACATTGGAGCATTTCTCTACGGATAGAAACAAGCACCTGTAAACATTCACATCTGGATGAAAACTCTACGGCTGGATAGTTAACATTTGTGACTGTGAACGCGATAAAGAAACTTTGACATTGTTTGACAGACTGAGAATTGAGTGTTTTTTAGCAACAGTATGTTGATTGTTTTACAAATAAGTTATTGTTCTTGGTAACCACACTAAAATAGTTTGAAGGTTTAAGCTAAACAAACAGTGACATCATTCTAGTCACAACTAAAAGCACATCTTTAACCCCCTTCTCTCTGTCCAGCTAACTCTTGCTGTTCTCTCCTACCACCTGGACCTGTAATTGAACCCCACAAATAAGTTATTGTTCTTGGTAACCACACTAAAATAGTTTGAAGGTTTAAGCTAAACAAACAGTGACATCATTCTAGTCACAACTAAAAGCACATCTTTAACCCCCTTCTCTCTGTCCAGCTAACTCTTGCTGTTCTCTCCTACCACCTGGACCTGTAATTGAACCCCACCATTTCCTCCATTCATTCCTCTGACACCCCCCTTCCCATTCGTGCTGCTCTCCCTTCAGTCTTCCCCCTTGCTCCCCCCTTTTCTTCCTCTTCTGGGAGTTTAGGCATTTGGAGCGGCTCACTCTGACACAGCTGGAGCTGCCCCAAGCCAAACTGAGACTCACACACATACACACATGCACACACAAACGCACTCAGTGGACAGGGTTGTATATACAGTATACAGTACACATGCAGACTCTGATGTAAACAAAGTGACATGCAAATAGTGGAGAAAAATATACACTCACTCAGACAGACACATGGTCACTTTTCAGATAAACACTGGATTGCTTGAACGCTGTGTTCCAAACATAGCCCCAGGCATCCATATTATACACACAGTGTTTTAGGTTTCCTCTTGCTGTCATTCCCTTACTAAGCATTTGCAAATCAACTCAGTCATACAAAGACTTTTTTGCACACAGGCAAGAAGTAATACAACTGCAGGCAAGTAATCATCTGTCGACCACATCAGAGCAGCAAGCTGGTTCTCTGCTGATGATCAAAATGAGACATGTATGCTTCACTACATGGATTAAAGCTACTATAAGAATTAAAATTTAAAAAAAAAATCTTTATACATTTTTGCTATGGTTGTTTAATCTCTGCACCTCATCACCATGTTTATCACTCGTTTATGTGCATTTTAAGTCACCCATGGTATCACAGGAGATGAGATCTACTGATTTTTTTTATGTGCACATAGACATACACACAGACGCATAAGCCAAACTCCTGCTACTTCTCCCTCACAGCTCACAGTTCCCGCTCTCATAACCCCCCGCCCACACTACCTCCACACATTACTTTTTTCTTTGACTGCTGCCCCCCCCCCCCAACACGCACACACACTTATTTTTTTCTTTCTTTCTCTTGCCTCTGTTGCCTTTTACTCCTCCTTTCTCTCTCTCTCCCTCTCTCTGTCTGTCTCACCCTCTTTCTCTCTTTCTCCCCCTTTCTGTGGTTGGCAGTCTCCCTGGGACTGTGCACATTCCTGGCTGGAAAATCTGAAGCTTTGTCCAAACACCAGCTTCCAAGATCTGCCCAGAGAAATCCCACATGGCTGTTTCTACACTGCAGACCTCCCCTTTTGACTCCCCCTCTCTCCTCTCAACTACTCCACAGTCTTACTCCCAAAAACCCCTCTTCCCCCCTCTTCACCCCCCAAAACTCCCCTGCCACCCTCCCTTCATCATCTCTGTGTTGATTGCTTCCATGCACACAGTTTTAACCTGTTCGAATTACATCTTCATTCTATTATATATGTACCCTGCACTGACCTCATGCTGAAAGTGCAGCTTAACCGTTCAGAGTTTAATCTTCACAGCACATTGAACAGACGAACATTCCTTCACCCCTCAACTGCCAGAACTCCACCAGGGAGCTGAAGAAAAACAGACGGCTCATGACTATACATTTAATCTACATGCACTCCTCTATGTGTTTGCATGTGAGGCCTATCTCAGGTCCATTAGCCTCTAGGAAGGGGGGACATAGCTTCAGACACAGCAGCTCTGATGTATGATCCTTCACGACCACCCTGACACCACTGCGATTACGACACACACACATAAATACACAAATGTGTATACAAAGCAATGCCACAATGTCCTTTAACCACAAGAGCAATCATATTGCAAAGCAGATGCACATGCAAAATGTGTGAGGCAATCTGTGGAAAAAGTTAGGTTAGAGCTTTTCTGAAGTTGCTGTGCGCAAAATAAGCTCAGCTCATTAGCTGATTTGTAGCCTTCTTAGTTTGCAGCCCTAAAAGACAGGAAAAACAGTCAAGTTATACTTCACATGTGTTATTCTCACTAGTCAACAAAGACAGTTAATTCAAGCTGACAAATACCACAAAATGGATGAGAGATTGTGCAACTTAGTATAAAGCTGGTCACAGTGATTAAAGATATGAAATCGTGTGATAGTATATGCATATTTAAAGGCACTTGCACATCTGCAAGCGAGAAACATCACAAAATAATAGACCTTATATTTGCCAGCATAGACTATGTGCAGTTTTCATCTTCTCTTGTGTATTTGTAGATGGCATTAGTATAAGCTGCTGATGCACTTCCTTGCACAGTCTAACCAATGTGCAGACTACTGTACACCAGTAAGATCCTGAACAGGTAGTCTGAACACTGGGATGACGGAGCAGGACCCTTTCTCGTTTGTGTTCGGCCTTGCCTTTTCCATCTCTGGCTGTTTTCTTGCAGTCCTGCATGAGGCGTTGGAGAGTTGACAAAAGGTTTCCTCTGTTTTTCTCATATTTCTTATCCGGTTCCAATGCTGGGTCGTAGGGCAAGACACACACATCAGACATCCACTCCTATGGGCATCTCTCCTTCAGACATGTTAGTGTACCTTGATTCGGTCGTCCGCAGGGCTGTGTCCCGATGTAGTATCCAGTCTTGACGTGGCACATTCACCCATTCAGCCAGGGATCTGCCTGTTCACTCAGGGAAGGCATAAGGAAATAAGGGGAGTGAGAGAAGGAGAGAGAGTTAGGGAGGAACTTAGCAGCCATATATGGGTTGATGGGACCCATGGGGGAATCAACTTTGGAGTGGTCTGGAGTTTCTCCCCATTTCTTCTTCACAATCGCTCCTGCTTTCTATGTTCCTCAACATTTCCTTGTCTACTTTTGCGAAATTCACCTCCCTCTGTCCATGTCTATCCCTCCGCTTCCTCTCTTTCTCATCTCTACTTTCTATTTCTACCCCATCGGAGCACCCTATACTCACTCCGGTCTCCTCCCTCTCCGTCTAAAGCGATCCCAGATGTTGCTGTATGAGCGCCAATCGCGTTCTGTCATTTTTTTTCAACCTCTGTTACAGGAAGTGGGCCCCTTTGTTAAAAAAAAAAAAAAAAAAAGGAAAGAGGAGCAAAGGAAGAGAGTCGTAGGGTTCAGGGAAGCACTGGGAGAAAGACTGATGACCAAAATGTACTTCCAGAATAGTCGCCTCTCATTTCATTCGTGCACATGATCAAACGCACATATTCGAATCTACACATTGTTAAAAAATGCTCTTCTGGCGTTAGGTATTCTGACTCTGGTGGTCACTGTTTTCTTTGAACTCTCCATCCATCCATGGCTGTACCTATAACCAGGCTTTATGGAAGGCCCTTTCTCAAAGGCTAGACAGAAAGAGCAGGCTGGAGAATAGAGAGATGAGGGGGAAGGGCTTGACTTTAGGAGAAATGTTGTGTTAGAGCTTGAGTCTGAATAATGACTTTCACATGTGGCCCGGCCTCTCTACCTCTTTTTTTCATACTACTTCTCTCGTTCCCTCCCTCCCTGCTTCACTTTTCTGCATCCTGCCTCCATACTGTCTGGTTCTCCTCACACTAGCCGCTCCACTCCTCCAACTGTTCTCCGTCATTCATAAGTCCCCATGGTGATGACAGACTATAGACTTATGGCAACTCTCCCCCTCCCCCACTGATTCTCCTGAACTAGTTTGTGAGTTGTTAATGTGAGTCAGTCTGACAGTCAGACACATCATCTTATATGAACTCGGATGCACTCCTAGCACAATGTTCCACATCTCCATTTCGCCTTGCCTTCTGACACTTTTCCCATTACAGTTCATGTCTCTTGGCTCCACTTTCTTCTCTAGGTGCACGCTAAGAAATATTTACTACCAGACACATGCAAACTGGCCTTAGTCTCTGGTGGTTTTTGCTATCAACGCTGTTATTGCCTCTATGGTGTCGTATATTACTCTGCATACCAATGTCAAAATTTTATCTTTTCATATTCTGTCTTTTTTCAGGAGAAGGAAAAGAAGTACATGCTTCCACTGGACAACTTAAAGCTCAGAGACGTGGAAAAGGGCTTCATGTCCAGCAAATATGTTTTTGCTATCTTCAACACAGAGTTAAGGTTTGTGTGTGGTTGGAGGCGTGTGCTTTTTCATATGTGCCTGTTTGGTGAGTGAATGCGTGAGTCAGAAAAGGGAGTTCTGTTCTTGTCACCTGCTCGATGAAACTTTTGTGATATTTTACGAGGGTGGACATGTTGGAGGAGGAAAGGGAGGAGATGTCAGAGTGGCGTTTTGCCCTTCCGCCGACCTCTTCCATTCAACTTTGCCACCGGAACCAAAAGGGATATCCAGCGGGTACTGGAGCGGATGCCGTTTGTTTTTTTTGCTCTCTAAGTATATGCCAGGCTTTTGAGGGCAGAGCTGGGTTTTGGGTTTGCTAAGTTTATGGGTGTGAAACAGATTGAGAAGGACAGAGAGACAAAGGGAAAACATAAGAGGCAAGCGAGAGAGAGTGTTTAGGAGCTGGAGCTGACCCAAAGCCTGGCTGATTGTACCAGAGCATGTGGGCTTTGTTTATAATGCTTTGCTATGCTACATTCGGACACACAAACTGAATTCATAAGTGCGTGTGTGTGTTTCCACATGTGTGTATGTGCCTTTGCAAAGAGCATGCGTATAGACCACAGCATACCGACGGCAGGCTCATTAAGCAGCTAATCAAAGCCAGAGCGCTTGGATCAGAGATGAGGCTGCTCTTGTTTGGAAAGAATTGCTCGACTCACCACAAAAAGGAGGGAGAGGGAAGAACTTGAAGGGTTGGGGGGGAGAAAGAAAGCAGCAGAGAGAGAGAGAGAGAGAGTATCAGAGCCAATGGCCAGGAATGTGTCAAAGTCTGTCCTGTGGCGCCCCCCCCCAATCCAACCCCTCTACCCCCCTTTCCTGCGCCCTCACTCTGTTTCTCTTTCTGTATTTGTGTGTGTGGCTTTGTCCCTGTCTGACAGTAATCAAAACCTCAGGAAACTCTTCAAATCTAAAGCAGTCATAGCGCTGCAGAAATTCCTTCAGATTAGTGAAAAAGCTCCCAGTGAGCTGAGGAGAGAGCATAAAAAAAGGCCGTTTAAAACAAATGTTGGTGTAAGTGATAAATCAACATAGAGAACAATTTTCTTATGCGCTCACTGGTGTAAACGAATGTTCAGTGTCCTGATCTTAGTGTAATAGCACTCCAGTATTGTCATGGTTGGCCCGGCTCCCCGTCTGTTAGCCACCACACCCTGATTTATTAGCCTCACCCATACTAGCCCAGTTATAAGCACACAAACTAAAAGCCTATTTCTTCATCGCTCTGTATACCTCTCTGTCACCACAGTGTAGTTTCTCAGTTTCTGCTGTCTGTTGTTCTCACACACAGTCTTCACATTTTTGAGGTTAATTGCTACGTGTTCTGAATGTGAGAAGGGAACAACAAAAGGGGGAAAAAAACAATCGAGTGATTAAAGAAAAATGTTTAACAGATGGGCCACGGCCTGCTCCAGATTCTTTACTTGTTTCTGACTTTGTTACTAAGCGTTGAGATGTCAGATGATGTGAAGAGGGACGTGAGAGGACAAACAGAGAGCAAGCTGAGTTTGGGTATGAATCACGGTGAAAAAATACGTGATGATGATGATAAGGAGATAAGCTGCCGTGAATAAGGTCGTGTGAAGCATTGCGTTTGGGAAGCAATAAATGATGTATGTGTTATATGTGTGTATATCGGTGCCGTGTATGTTTCTGTGTGTGTTTTAATCTAGTTGAAAGTGTCTGCGTCTGTCTTTATGCCCTTTAGATCTGCAAGTGTCCAACATGTTACACGGGGAGGGTTGCCTACTTGAAAGTGTAACATAGACCTGACACACATCAGTTTACATAGAGCCTGATAGCTTCTGTTACCCGTGTATCACTTGATGTATACTTATATTTTTATTATTACTATACAGGATGCAGTAATGGGACACAGGTCAGCCAGTGCTCCATTTAAACAAAGTAAATTTTAAAAGATTCCATTGGCTGATTTTACAAACAAATTTATCAGCATGAACGAGAAATATTTGCAGGACACACTGCACATTGCTTTACAAAGCAGACTGAATAATACGGTACCCAGACTGACAAACAATAAAACTGTTAAATGTTTGTTATGGAAACACAAGAAATTATTTTTTCTGTACAAACAAAATGCTACTTATGTTTGTTTCACACAAAGACTGTATATAAAGATATATATACAGTCTGTGGGTTAGCGCATGAAGGCATCCTTGTGCCAGTAACATTTCACTTGTGTACAGATTGGGTCAGAGGCTTAGTAAATAATATTTGTATATAAAGAATTTCGAACACAAACAGTGAAATCGTCCAAGTGGCCTTGATGTTCTCTTTTAAACACTCTACACCCTAGCTGATAAGTTCGCAACTATAACTAAATGTTTGGCTTAATCACCTACACAGAGTTCACAAGAAAAGGTTAAAGTTCCTGTTATGGATAATAGGTCTTGTATACGTTCATCAGAGTTCCCATGAAACACATCGGAAAATGTGTTTGGTACGAACTGTATATTTTCTTAACCGTAAGGTAAGCACTGGGCCAGTCTCCCGTACAACGTATATAAGGTTTTGTGTATATTACTCCGTATTGCAGAAAGCTCCCTTGAGTTAAAAGTGTTATTGCTGTATATTTTTTGGACATTTCTGACAGGATTGTAATGAATTGCAGGAATGTGTATAAGGACTACAAATGCCTGGAGTTGGCCTGTAACTCTCAGGAGGAGCTGGACAGCTGGAAGGCTTCTCTGCTACGGGCCGGAGTCTACCCTGAGAAAGTTGCTGTTAGTACTTTGACCCCTAATTCAACGTAATTAAACCCAGTCCTGACCTTAGCTTTGGGGAACTGCACCTGTCTGCACCTTACCTTTGAGTTATATGCACTCATTGGCTTTGCTAACCTTAAACCCTGTCTGTAACCCCTTACCCCTCTCTCTCCATGTTCCCCTTTCTCTCCCCCTGCCAAAGAGAAAAAGCAAGTCCCCCACCCCTTCCATCCCGCTCTGTCGTTGGCTCTTTAGTACAGCATTCTTGGTCCATGATGTCACTACAATATGTGTGTGTGTGTGTGTGTTCTGGTCTGTTTCTAATCAGCAGTTCCTCGTCCCTCACACACTCCCCCTTTTTTTTTTCTTCTGCCCATTCCTCCTTGACTCCTTCTTTTTTGTTCCTTGTGTTCAACTCTCCTTGTTCTTATCCTATCAAATGTGTTTCTTCTTGTTACTAACATGGAATAGATGTGGCCACTAAATATAAAAGAAAGCTTTGTCTCTTTACACATCTGTATTTGTATTAAATTACTAGCTGTGGTATATCAGCAGTCCCTGTAGCATGGCACACTACACTGTAGATTATTGCTTAAATGGGTTGTCTGTATAGTGTTAAGATGTATGTATATGTCCCAACTTGTGTGTTTTTTACTAAGGTGGATGAGCAGGGGAATGGACCTCCTGAAAACCTCTCCGACCCCCAGCTGGAACGTCAAGTGGAGACCATTAGTAACCTGGTTGATTCCTACATGGGCATCATCTATAAGATGGTCAGGGACTTAATGCCAAAGACCATGATGCACCTCATGATTAACAGTGTAAGCTCTCCAGACCACACTTTTAACTGTTATTTTTATTTTTTTTGGTGCAGCAAATCCTTTTCACTTTTTTTTCTACATTTTTTGTTTTTTTGAAATTTGAAATTCCACTTGATCCATATCCTGACCAACAGAAAAAAGAAACTTTCAGGGGGTAAAAAAAACATTTTTTGCCACCGATTAAGAATATAGATTCGTTTTTCTGAATTAGAATAAAATACCACTTCACAAAGTTACATTTTAACTTCTCACAGTAGTTTATAATCCCTCTCTGTAGGTTAAGGAGTTCATCAGCTCTGAGCTCCTGGCCCAACTCTACGCTCTGGGAGAATGCTCAGCTCTGATGGATGAGTCACCAGAGCAGCAACAGCACCGAGTTGAAGTGCTCCAAAAGCATGCTGCCCTGAAGGAGGCGCTCGCTGCCATTGGAGAAATCTCCACCTCTACCTGCACTACCCCTTTGCCTCCACCTGTGGATTCTTCCTGGATAAAACCATCCAGGTGCAAATGTACACATATACATAGATGGATTCATTGAAACAAATCTGTACAACCTATCACTTAAGCTTCTCTCGTCTTCTGCTTCTCTTGCCAAGCCTCCCTAAAACTGCAGCCAGTGGTAAGCCTGGGATCCGTAGCCATGCTCCACCTGTTCCTCGGGTGCCCAGCGCTGGACCCAAAAGCTCCCCTAATGGCTCTCGGCAGCACACTAGTCAACAAAATCGTACCCCAGCCTTGGTGCCAAGGTGACTGTGAAACCAGAGAGATTAGCCCATGAAACCTGACCTGTTGTATAAATGATGACCTCTAGGCTTCGCCAAGCCTGGCATTTATGCATACACATGCGCACACATGCAAAATCAAATGTTCCCGTACAAAGGCACAGGGTTAGAAAAAGTTGTTATTTGAGCTGGGTGGGGGTCTGCTGGAAAATGTGTTTCTCATATTCTCCTTCCCATCAGCCTCAGTAGACAAGACCTCCGCATGCTTTCTACTGGAGCCAGATACAACAGGCTGAGCGCCCTGTCAACTTTTCATCTTTCTCTCTGTCCTTCATTCCCCCTTTTTCTTCTAGCATGCATTTGTTTTATTGCCTTCCTCAGTTTCCCTCATGCAATAACCATTATTTTTCCTTTTGCCCGTACCTCTTTTTCTTCAACTTTTTCTTTACTTCTCCTCTTTCACTGGTTCCTCCCCTGCTTTTGGCCCGTCTCTCCTTTTTCTCTCTGCCTCATTTCCTCTGTGCTCTCCAATGGTTCTTTAGGTTCTTTCCCTCATACACTCTCTTTCCTTGCCTGAGTCTTTCCATCCAGCCTAATGCTTGTCTGGCTCCCCTATAGATATAGAGTCATTGGGACACGATCTTACTGTAATCAGTCTTGTACTTGTACTCTACTTGTATGCTCTATGCAGCTTTATGAGTCTTGCCTTTATGTGCATTTTCTCATCATTATAAAGTCTATTTAGCTTATCATGTGTGGAGCTACGGGCAAATAAAAACACAGTAAAGAAATATAGAAATATGTAAATTATAACTTGGAATTAGGAACAACTGAAAGCCCCAGCTGGCACTGCTACACTTGGATCAACTCCTTGCTAATAATAAGGCATCTCCTAATTCATGAACATCTTTATCCAGGGTTCAGAATTATCTTATTCCTTTATTTATTTAGGAAGGCTGAATGTATAAAGCTTATAAAGTCCTGACTGCTTAGCCCCAGACTGTACCTCTCTGCAGATTAACTAGAAATTTAAATGCGGATGATTAAGAAAGCTACAGTGAGAGACAGCACCGTCCCATCAGAGATACCATGTCCTCAAAATCATGCATAAGTCTTTCAAATTTTGAAAGATGTTATAAGATCTAATGTAGAGAAACTTTTATAGAAACTTTGCTAATATAAACCATATAGTAATGTCTTTGATCTAATATTGTCTCCAGGAGGCTTCCCCCAGCAATCCCAAGTGTGAAATAAGCCCCCTCTGCTCTGAACTCCATTACCCATCTGCCCCCATGGTCCTTTCAGCTGCAGCTGGCTGCTACCCGGAGACACTCCTGACCTGCATGATGTATAATACAGCTGAAGCACGATGATGGGCTTTTCTCTGTCTCCTCTGGGAGCTGCTGTCTGCAAAACTCACTCCATCCTGAGCCTGTTTTGTACATAATATCAACGGCCACAAACGATGGAATGTGCACAACTGTCTGCTGGCTTCTCTCAAGTGCCTGAACCTTTTGTAGATAAAAATATATATCTGAATTATTATACTGAAAAGAATATACATGCACTGTTTCTATTTTCCGTGAATAAACAGGTATTTTATTTTTGAATGCATGTGCAAATGTCATTATTTGGAAGCTAGCTATCGCTGACTTGATCAGCATTAGTGTAAGCAGAACCCTATGCTGATTTATTTTATTTATTTATTTCTTTTGGGGGGGTTCAGTGGCCTACAAGGTGTTAAAACCAGCTAACTCAAAACCTTAGAAATTACCTTATGGGGTTGCAGTGGTCTCCAGTAAAGTCGTTAAATAATTTTAGTTGTAAAGCTAAAGCTATGGTCTTCAAATCCAATTTGAAGATAATGTTCATAATACCCGTTTATATGTAGGTGTGTGTGTGTGTGTGCGTGTTTGTAAAGTGTATGCGTTCTCACTGGTGTGTAAATAAACTCCGACTGGAAGACGAAGGAAAAAAAACTAAACATAAACATTTTAACCTGTGACGCGTTGTTACCACGGCACACTCTCTACTGTAGTTCTTCGAAGGAGGCCGCACAGCTACAAGCAGCTCGGCTGAACATCTTACCTGCTGCGCTGTTCAGACCATGGGGCCAACACTGCAGTCAAAACCAGCTGCAAAGCCCGCCGTCAAACGTCGCACCAGGACAAAGAAAGAAGTGAAGGTATGACACCTAGCGACCACCGCGCATTGTTGCCAGGTCGGCTGCACTAGTGCCCGCTGATGCCGTCATAGCTCACTTATTTGGTCATTAGCTGCTAACCCAGAGGATCCTAAACAACATATAGCAGTAGTTCTGGTGTAGTTTCTACAGCAAATTTTTGTTTTTTACATGTTGCAATTAAAGCAAAAAGCAAGAGGAGACAATGTGTCGCCATGTAGTTGTTCTTTAATCTGAGCCAAAAAATAAACAGAGGAACCCCGGTCTGTTTCACACTGTGTGCTGAGCAAACTGGGAGGTCATCAGCATAAAGTTGTTTTTGGTTTTTTTAATGGAAGTTTGACTAAATTAGGTAGGCAAACTTCCGCCATGTTGCTCTCTGTCGACCGAAAACACCTTGTCAACAGGTGTTGCTCATCGGATGTGACGTCACTGATTGGGATTTGAACGGAAGGCGACATGAAAGACCCTCATCTTTTTCATTGACTGTAGAAAACGTCTACATTTTCTTACCTCAGTGCTCATGACACATTTCATATTTCGGGCCATATTTAAATTCACAACACAGCGACAATGTTACAACATATTGTCCCTTTGTGTGTATGTGTGTTGTTTTTTTTATTAAAAACACCTTAATAGTAAAGGACAGAAAGTTTGATAACAACTGAAACATGACCCCCCCAAAAAGTACCATATTTTACAAGATTCATGAAGTTATCATTATATGGGGTGTGTAGCTCCACTGTGTAGTAGCTGAAGTGAACGCAACCCGGTTTAACCCTGGAAGGAGACAAATCCCTTCCAGGGTTTTTAAATCAAGAATGACACCTGGTGTAAAAATCTGCCAAATCAAACACTAGGAACAACCTGCTGTGCTGATGACTTGTGAACAAGGGACATGGTAACTCTAAAAACTGCGGCTATGTCTTATATTAAGCTTGTAGTGTGTAGCAGGTAAAACAGCTTCTTGTAGTATTGTATTGAATAACACTGAAGAAATACTCTCATTACCAAAATACACAATGAAATCCTAAAAGTCTTTTAATATTTACAAATAATTTGTGGAAAATGGAATTACAGCCCTTTATATGTGATTTCATTTTTTCTTACAGAGATTTGCAAACCATTAACATCCTGTAACAAGTCATATTATTAGTTGAGACCTTTCGCACAAACTGAGGTAAATTACAAAACAGTAGCAGCTTGAACATTAAAAACCATCCTCATACTACCTGGAAGAGAATAATAGTTTGTCATTGCTTTCCAATCATACATGAACCAGTGATAAAAAAAAAAAACCAGTTAAAATTAGTCCTTTTACATGCACAGCACCAAGAAACCAGCACTATGACAGTGAATTGGTTCATATAAAATTCAGTTACACTTTTAATATCAGTTTGTTTAGGAGCTGCTTGTGCTAGGCTGCTTATTAGTGAAGGAAGCGGCTCAGGTCCTCACGAATCTCAGCCTCATCCCAGGGTCCATGAATGTTGTCTTTGTGCCTCTGCAGCCTGACAAGCAGGAAAGGACAGAGCAGTGTTACACTTGCTAAAGCCAGGGTTAAGAGCACAGCTCCACCCAGCGTCTGAGACCCCAGACCTACTATCCCTCCAATGCAAACTCCCATGCACACCCCAGTAAAATGGCCAGGGGCATTCTCCCTCAGCGTCTGCAGCAGGCAGGGCCACAGAGCAAACACCAGCAGGGCGCAGCTTAGCATGGCGAAAGTGTGCAGAGCTCCGGGTAACCTAGAGGCTAGGCACACCGAGGCAAACAGAGCTGCATTTAAAGAGAGGCTTCCAGGAGGCGATGGCTGGGCGTAAGGAAACGACACCAAATGGGCCAGCAGCATCAAAGCAGACATGGCGTACACAGTGTCTGTACTCACAGACTCTGTTAGTGTCTTAAGAACTGGCGAGAAGCCAAAGGTGAAGGAAAGGAAAATGGCTGCACTCTGTAAATCGGCCAGATGAGTGCGGGGTTCACCACATGATTCAACGCGAGATGTCAAGGCTTGATGAAGTCCATAACCCAGTAGGGCACAGATGAGGCTGGACCACAGCAACGTCTCAGGCAGCAGCAGACCCTGTGAAGAAAGTAGAGCTCTTTAATAACCCGCTCCATTTGGTAAAGACACTTTGTGCTTCAAAGATTGGGGGGGGGGGGGGACCCAAAGCAGTACCTGCTCCATGTAGAGCCAGAGGGTGATAAAAATGGCCACACAAGACAGCTGCTGTCCTACAAATCCAGCTTCCTTCACTACAGCCCAGTAACGGTACTGCCGGATGCCCTCGTTCCTGCGTAACTCCTCCAAGAACCGCTGGTCTACGTAGTTATCTGGAAAAGGCTGGCGTTCCCACAGCACCTTACGCCATGGCACAGCTGGACCTGGGGCACCATCTGGCCCCATCACCCTGATTTCAACACACAAAACACAGACGGTGGAGAGTTTGAGACCAGCAGGGGTGTTTTATCCACTACTTAAATGATCTGTCATACCTGCAATCTTTGTTATGTGGTTTTCATTATTTGTGGTTTCCTCGTAGTCTTTTGCACTGCTTACCCAGTAATGTCCCATTATAAACACATTATGTTTCTGAATATTGCATGACTGGAAAGCCCTTTGGTTAAAGTTACTACCGTTTTGTGACATGACTTGACTCAAAGTGGCTAGGGAAATTTATCATTATTTTACTAAACATATTAAGCCTTACAGACAAGGCTTAAAGTAGCAGGCCAACCAGGGTCCTTTTCTGGGTTCATAAAAAGACTTCAAAAGCTCTAAAGCTGATATAATATTATGTTGTTTTTAGGTAGTTCACCCACAGCTCTGTTAGCCAAACAAATGTTGGATCTGAACAACATTTGAAGCGTTTTCTTTGCTGTCAAGTGAATGGATATAATCTCTGAGTCTGTCTATTATAAAACTACTGGTTCTTCCGGTTTAAAAAAGGGACAATAAGCCCGCGCATCTCCGGTACGCACGAGTGTAAAAACAATAATGTGCTGAGTTAACTGAAATACCTACAAAAATATTTCTTAGGTGTTTTCCACCTACCTGGAATATGGTTTTACTCAGCGCCGATGCTACAATCTCATCCTGACAGTATCCCGGAAGTAAAGCGCTTTAGCTGCAGCGACCTCTTGGAGAACTCTGTTCTTCTTCTTCTGGCGCTCTCTGAAGTAGCTACACTGGCGTGCTGCTGCCCTCTACTGTCTGCTGGTCAGACTCTTCTTGACATTTTTATATGTCATTAATACAGTCCAAGACCTCTTATTATATATATTGTACGATATAATAATAATAATAATAATAATAATAATAATAATAATAATAATAATAATAATAATATGATGGATCCACCTAAATGAGGAAAAAAAAAATTATAATCAAGCAAGGTGTAAAGAATAAATACAGTTTATTTACCTCTGCTCTCAGGTATTTAATCAACCTCTGAAGTGAGTATTTGCTTCAGTGGTTGTTTCTAGTTATTACTTGGATATTTTACATTCACAGCCAGCCCACTGAACATATTTGGGAGTGAGCTAGGAATGTGGAGATTTAGCTCATCCCACAACCTGGGATTTCTCTTTCTACTTATTTCAGGGAAGTAAGAACTCCTCTTCCACCTTTCCCCACATATCCTGACTCAGTTCTTTAACAAAATTGTTTATACCAGATTGGCATCATGAAAGTCTGCATGCTAAATGTTTCCCTCTACTCCCATGTGTACTGGTACTAACATCATTAGAATTGCCTATTGTATACAGTATGATAAATGTTCGTATATGAAATCTGGGTTTGGATATAGTTTTCTCTTGCTCTCTTCATGAATGTGAGTGCATCTTTGCAGGGAACCTTACGATCTGATATAATAATCTGTGGTTAGCATGCCACGCGCCTGTGCTGAAAATGAAATTGTAGATCTGTGTATGAATTTCATCTGCGTTCACCAGTCTGAAAGGGTATGCCCCTTGATTTTGATTTTTTTTAATATGTCAGGATTCAAAAGTCAACTTTGGTATCTGTGAATAACCGTGCTTTGTTTGAAAAGCACATTGGCGCTGTCTGTCCACTTTATGACAGTACCTTTTTTTCTTTTGCAAGTTGCCTGTGCTGAACATACGTAGCCCATTCTGTGCTGAAGTTATAAGACCAAACCCACAGACCGAAGTGGCTTCAAAAAGGTAATCAGGCATTTTAAAGTTCTAGGAAAATATTCTTAGAGTGGCAATAGTTTATGTCAATTTTAAAATTGTTTGTCTTGTTGATTGTGATATTAATCAATACGCTCATCTGTATCGTGATAATAACAGCTTCTCAAAGTGTAGACCACAGCCCCATGTCTCCCTGACAACAGCTCAGGCAGCCAGCAGTCATGTCAGCTCCAGCTCGGGGTCAAAGGAGCCACAAACGCCGACCACCACGGTAAATTCTGCCAACACAAAGAAACCCTGGAAAAGAACATTTAATTCCCAACAAGGTTTCTACATTCTCTACTCTTCCACTTTCCACTAAATTCATGTTGTTGTATTATTACTTTATGATTTAATCTTTGCCACATCTGTTCTATATTTGACTTTACAGAGGAAATCATTTCATAACGGTGTTTCCATGAGTACCCGGTCGTGCATACAGGGTGTGATAGGCCCGTAAGTATCATGAAACGTGATATTTTGTGGATTGACTAAAGCAAGTAAGTCGCAGTAACGTTTTCATTCTGCTTCTTCCCACCGTGTTACATTCACTGTACTTTGGAAGGGCCTGTGTTACTACACTACAAGAATGTCTGATCATCACATCTCTGCACCACCGCACCACGAAGGACATGTTAGAAGCCAAGCAGCTTCACGGCAGGGTAAATTATCCTTACAGATACCCTAGGTATTCTACAAGCATCTGCATAACTGGTTTATACACCCCGCTCATATGCAGTAAAACCAGGCTTGTTACTGTATGCACAAACATGTCGAAATGATTGTAAAAGAAGGTCTATTCATAACGCTGTTTCAAAAAAAGGTTTGGATGCTTTGGAAAAAGATGATATTTACAACATATCAAATGCTCCAAGTGAGAATCTTAAATTGTTTTTTTTTTTTAAATATATATATAAATAAATATTAAGTTGATTTGTTGCATTTTAACTTCCATAATTATCGAAACTGTTGTAAATTTGTATTTTTCTTTTTTTGGTGACTGGTCTGGACTGCTGGTTGCCATGTAGCTACTATAATACAGCCAGAACATGGTTTGCATTGTCTTACTGACCTAAGGAAGCCTTCTCTGAAACAGACATCATCTAGATGGCAGCATTTGTTGTGTGCCAAAATCTGTTTAGCAGATGCACAAGTTGTCCTTGCTGTATGCATGACCGCCCCTATATACTGTCACAGATGCTGGTATTTTTAACAGTACAGTGAGATTAAGCCAGATGGTCTTCTTTAGCCTGAAGAATACACCAACCAAGAAAAAGATCAAATAAAATTTTGAATGATTTGATAACAGCTCAGTTATCATTTAGCCAGGAAGTCTTACGTTTTTAAATCTCTTTTTCTTAAATGTCCTGGGCCAAGAGAGGCAGCACACCTTGTACGGTTGCATGCAGTAGTTTTTCAAAGTATTCCTAAGCCTATTGAAACACTTGACACTTCTCTACGGGATGCTCTTTTTTTTTTAAAATACCCATCCCTATTACTAATAAACCTAATTACCTGTGGGAACATTTCACCAGATGTTGCCCTTGTCTCACCTTTTTTGAAAGATGTTACTGTCATTAGCATATGCTAACCAAAAAAAATAAAATTTCTCACTTTGAGCATCGAATATAATGGCTTTGCATTGATGACAAAGATAATTTCGGTTTTTAAATCTACATTTGAATCACAGTATCACACTCTTTGGGGGGGAATATAACAACAGAATGCAGAGGTCAGAAAAAAGGTGAAGCTGTTTAATCTGCAGAAATTTTCAACTGCAGGATATTAGCTAAATAAATATGATGCCACTTTCCCTCTTCTCCCACTGCTGTTTTATGACAGAAAACATTTCTCAAAGACAATGAAGCTGTAGACACAAACTTTTATTACTCAGTAACATAGAAATACTTTAAAAAAAAAAAACGTTGTTCTTTTGTTTTTGTAGAATTCTGAAAGCATGTTAAAAATTGATCAAAAAATATTTTTTATTACCAATACATCACTTATTAGAATCCAGACATACAGTACGTAAATACCAGTGACAGCAACCATACATGAGAATAAGGAAAAGCACTGAAACTGAGGCAGATGACCATTTCTCACAACCAGACATCCAATATTATTACAGGCATCCAAAGAATTTGTGATTGACATATGCACATACCGTGTGGCAAAATGTTATAACTGTAAACCAATTAGTCTACTCAGTTTGGTTTTATTCACTTCTAACAAAAGATAGTGTAAATCACAAAGGCATAAACTCACTGTATGATCTTCACCTTACAGCACAAGGCAAAAATCAGAAGACTGCAACATGAAGCATCGAGCCAAGGTAGTGAGCAGCCAGGGTTCCACAGTGGAGATGAATAAACATCAATAAAAACTACAACCGCAGTAGCAGTTTAATACAATACAAGTAACAGGTAACAAACTGGTATTATTCCAACCGTGTAGACTGTGGACCCATTTTTGTTTGCCAAAATGGGGTTCTGTGGGATCTGAGGCAGTGCAAGGACCTGGAAAAGTATGTTGAAAAGAGGAAAAAAACAAACAAACAAACAAAACAAAAAAACAAAACAAACAAAACCACAAGGCAAAGGATAGTTTATGCATATTAAACCAACCAGTGCATTGAAGTAGTGGCAATGACCTTCCAGATGTCACTCAGATAGAAATAGACTTCTGTCACAGGAGAGACGGGCAGGCTCAACATCTTCACACAGTAGGTGGCTGTAAGTAGACACCCAGCAGCAGCAGACAGGCTTCACAGCGGCGGCGCTGGCTGGCAGCCATTCAGGCCACAAGTCCACAAATCATGGCAGAGGAGAGTGGGGCAGTAGTTATAAAGAGATTTGGAGATGGCCCGTTTCCTTCTCTTGCGGTCTTTTGGGTGCCAAAGAGCAGCATTGCAGTGCAGCCCTGTATTTTCAGTATTGGCATGAAGGGGAATATGTGGCTGAATTGTAACAACATAAATATTTGTGGCAATAAGAAAAGTATTCAAAGGCCTCACCAATAGGCAAAAGGCTGGGAGCGAAATCCAAATGAATAAGGCATCTTATTGTAAGGGGAAGACACACTAACAGACTGGCAGCACCTCTCACTCCTATCTGACAGAAATAACAGGCCCCAGACCATTCCTTCATCTAGTTTAGCTTAACCTATGTTGAAATTAATTTTTTTTAAAAAGGAAGAAAAAAAGAAGACATTTTTGCATTTGGCCTGGCTCCATTAGAAAAATAGTTGCATTGTAAATGTGCTTCTATCACTGATGAACTACAGCAGTTGGGGGGACCTATCAAACAAGATGCATGTTTTTTCAAGAAAGACAGAGCTAGGTTGTATGTAAAGTTGAGAGTCATAAGTTTTTCCAAACCTGGGGTTTCCTTCAAGCTGCAACGACTTAAAAGACCAGAGCAACAACTGTGGTAAATTGGCTCTTTATCATTGTGTGTGTAAGTGTGCATATATATATATATAATATCCTTGATTAAAAGTCACAAAAGGGGAAATCAGCTGAAAAAATCCATAAGGTTTTTGTGGGCAACTGTGTCAGTCTCTCTGTTTCACTCCATTTCAGGTTGTGTTATGTTCGAATTTTCCGTTTATCTTCAAACAGCGAGCGGACTAGGTAGACCTGAACCCCCGAGACCAGAACCATAGCAATGAGATTGACCACTGACCAAAAGTTCACCCTTTCAAAGTTACTCTCCTGGATGTTTCGGTCACGAGCCTCGAACGCTCGCAGAAGCGTCTGGATCTGAGAGCTTTTTCCCAGCCGAGCCTTCACATTGTTGATGGTGTCCTGAAGGAGAGGAGAAAAGCAGGTCATACTGAGGGAATCTGAGAAGAAAGCTAATAGATCCACTGTACTCTTTATGTAAATTTACTTGACCAATGTTAAACAAAAACAAAGCAGGTAATCAGAGTGAGTCTGAAATGGTGTTCCTTCCTCCTTGAAAAAACTACTTCCTCAACAGCTGGGGGACAAATTTCCTACCTCTTACCAAGATGACAAGGCTATGTGACTTATGCCACAAATTTAGGCTATTTTTAGCAAATGAGTGGTGCAAGCTGAAACAATTGGCCGCCCTCAGCCAGTAGGTGAGAGTTCATGACATTGTCCTTTCTTGTGACACACTTCGTGTAACTTTACATGTTGGTGATGGATTATGTGCTATTTTGTTGGCAGTGTGTTCGGTCACTTTGCACCCCCCGTGTCATCCTGGATGATCCTCTGAAATATCTCAGGCAACAGAGGGACAAAGTCTAAA
This sequence comes from Diplotaxodon limnothrissa, assembly GCF_057381915.1. Taxonomy (NCBI): domain Eukaryota; kingdom Metazoa; phylum Chordata; class Actinopteri; order Cichliformes; family Cichlidae; genus Diplotaxodon; species Diplotaxodon limnothrissa. The sequence goes on from NC_140617.1 coordinate 7,219,781, forward strand.
AATGCAAGTGGGAATAAAACCAACACACTCTAAATCTAATTTAACCACCTACCATCTATCAGTGCTATTAAGGTTTAAAGCTCACACATTCAAATCTATTAAAACGACAGGTTTGGAATGTGTTGAATTTATTCAAACAAGACCAACTCTCACCATAATGTCTTCCAGCTTCATGTCCAGGATGTCTGTTCCCTGGACGTACTCCTTCCAGTCATCTGGGTCTTCATCTGTATCCATGTTGTCCAGGATCAACTCGAAGAAGATGAGCTTCTCAGAGACTGAGCTGAACGTGTTGTCAAAGCAGAACATGTAGTCTCCCTCCTCAGTGTCTATGCTGGAAGAAAGCACAAGCAGTAAGATCTTCCCCCAAACACCTGAGTTATTAATGTCAGTTTTTAAACAGAAGATCGGAGCTACTTACGTGTGGACACCATCAGACTTGTGGTAGTCACTGAATAGCATTTGGCCCGATGGAGAGAAGACAGTGAAGTCTACATCAAGGCCTGCACCATCTAACACCTGCGGATGGAAGCATTCATATCAGCCCTCAACCCCTGAGAAATTCACATCTGTTGTGGCTTACTAATGCTTGTTTTAACACATGAGATGTCAGGAATATTGTTTTTTTTGTAAGGAGTCTGACATTTATGCAGCTAAATAACAAATTAAAACTCTGTGACGTCACACAGGAAGAATAGATTCCGATTCTCTGCGTAACCTGCACACTGACCTGCAAAACAGGTTCCCAACAATATGAAAATCAAGGTGTGAACCAATTTACTTGTTGCTTCTTTTGCTCTGGATTTAAAACAGTAGTAAACGAGTGTAGGCTGCATGTGGTTTGAATGATGTAACTGAAGAAAGTATTCGCATCCTGTACTGAAGTAAAAGTACAAATGCAACACTTTTAAATGTACTCCGTTACAAGTAAAAATAGCTACTATCGAAATCATTACATTATACTTAAAGTTTTAAAAGCATCACCCAAATTTTAATGTAACAGTTAAGTTTTACTGCTGTATCTGGTTTAAGTGGACTCCATTTGAGCTCTTTTTAAAATTCAACTATTTTCTGAACATTGCGAATATAATACTGAGAAATACCTTTAGAATTTCTGGCACCCAGTAAAATGATTATTTTTATATCTCTACGCCTTTACTTGTATGGACTGCTCGGTAGCTTAACTGATAAAATAATCATTAGTCAAATAAAAGCTGTAAAGCAAATAGCTACCAGTAAAACACTTCGAAATAAAAGTAGAACATTAGTTAGATATAGAAAGCATAAATACCTTAAACGTGTACCTGGCTAAATTGCCTTAATTATATTCCATTATTGGAATAAGTACCACAACTAAAGATCTAATCAACAGGTTTCACAAGTGTAATATGTCAACGCTGATTTGATTTGGCAGATAGCAGTGTGAAGTTTTGGGTTGACCAGCTAACCCCATACAAACCCCAAAACAACATCCCTATTTTATGAGGCTTTATGACCTGATATTCAATCTCCAGTGAGGCATCATTCTTCATGGTCTGGTAGAAGCACTCCTTTCGACCGGCGGGCAGAGTGAACGTGAAGTCGCTGTCAAGAGACTGAGAGAAGGCAGCCAGCACCACTAACCTCTCCGAGACCAGTGAGACAAACACGGACAGGACACACAAAAATAGCCGGACCATCTTCATGGTCAAAGCCATGACCCTAAAAGTCCCAAAGACCCAGAAATGTGATTAAAGAGGCCGGCCACAGTGCTGGTCAGTCAGCGGCTGTTAGCTACCTTCGCCCGAAGTTGACTTCTAGTTGAAATGTTCTGAAGATTGGCGACAGCTTAGGACCCCGCCGAAATAAAAATTAAAAAATGTGTTTTATAATTTGCTAAAAAAAAAACACCTTTTTATTTCACTGTTGATCCAAGCATCTGGTGTATGTACTTTTTTGTATTTATTAAGTATGTGAAATAAACCACACACAATTTTAAAAAAGTCAGGCAAATTATTCAGGGCCTCAATGGAATTGCACTTTGGGATTTGTAGTCCTATTGTTCCATGCGGTATGAGCGTACGTAGAAAACCACCCTACTTTAAATGTGTTTTATGTGGTAAATGAAATAAACCAAGACTTGTATTTGTTTTGATCTTTTTGTTTTCCACAAACGTGTAAGTGACGAAGTGTTAACTTGTTAAAAGCAGAGTTTAAACAAAATCTAAAGTAGGAACGTGACTAATAGCATGCAAAAGTGTAAAATGTGTTTTTAACGAACCAGATATTTTTGTTCTCTTGTTTCTTTATAGTCTAAAAATACAATAGAAACGGATAAGATTACAGTTAAGATAATGTCCCATTATATGATATATAATAAATATAAAAAATTATGTCGGCAGAAAAAAATAATTAGCCCATTTCTCATTAAACACCGATAACCATTTTCCAGGATTTAAAAATATTTATGGGTTTAACTACTTGAAGGTGTTTTCCAGTGGTGAAGAAGGAAGTATACAGTGTACAAATTCTTTCACTCACCCTCATTCATACACCTCATATTTGAATGAATGTAAGTTAATTTACATTTTTTTAAAAAGTGCTAGGACTATATATTCACGTCGACACATTTCACAGTTGAGCAATAACTTTAACTATTGCATGCTTAAGTGATTTGCTTATCAAGAAATAGGTGACGCGTCCTGCTCCACAGCTACCAACTCATCCTCAATCGAAAGGGGTGGGGCTTTCAAATTAAACTAGTGTCGCTAAACGCCTTTTCATTGGGCTACGAATTCTCAACGCTTATTTGATTGGTTAGATTTTTCAGCGGGGGTTGAACATAGCGAGATCCAGCTACTCGTCAACAGCAGTGGCCACAGGAGCCTAAAAGGAGGTGGACAGCTGGTCCGCATAATGAAAAATAGCACCCCCTCAAGTGTGGGTTTTGCTGTTTTTCATGTTTAAATTAACACAGGTACTTAAAGATTCTCTTCGGTGTGTTGTGTAGCCGTGATCCATTAGGAGAAAAACCCCAAGGAGCGAGGATGTTGGTCCCCGCGGGAAGATAATGAAGAGACTGCGCGTTTTGTTGGTGTGCCTCATTGTAGCTCTCCTGTGCTGGTAAGCTTTCATCGACATCTAATTCTACATCCTCACTATAATCAACATGTCAGGCAAAACACAGTCCTAACAATAGGTGGAGCAGGCTTTGTGATGCTCGTCCCCACGTAGCTTTGCTTGGTGTCTTCTGCCGCATAATATCCGTCAGTCATCAATGCCCCTGCTACACAGCTAACATTAACAACGTGTTACAATCTGTGGCGTTTTCTGGACTTTCTTATCCTAAGAACAGCTCTGAAATTGTTTTGTTTGTACCCAACTTACTGATAAGCTTTATTTATTAAATGACTTAAATTATGTCAGAAGGTTTGGTAGCCAGCTGTTGACTAGCGGCATAGCTAGCTAACCTAAAAACCAGTGAAGTCGGGCTACTTGTCAGGTAACATCAGTGACCACCAAGGCAAGCTGGAGGCGACCAACTAAACTCTTTATCTCTAAACTTTTTAATGCTAAAAAAATTCAGTCTATCTCCCCTTGATTTAAACTATATTTCATGACTGTTTATTTTCCAATGCCAAATCCATAAGGGCATCAACTGCTATCCTGAAATCGACCAGTCAGTCTGACCGGCTCATAAAAACTCGAGATGACATGTATGTTGTCATATGAAACAAAAAAGCAGCTAAATCAAGGAAATGCTACCATTGTTTGTCCAATGATTTATAAGTTACTACAGTTATAAAACTTCAATGTGTCTTTGTATATTGTACAGAGAAAACCATACTCACAAGAGCTAGCTTATTGTAAAATCATTGTAAAATCACCGAACTTCTACATACTTAACATAGATTTAACAGCGACATATTGGAGATCTGTTATTACATTCTGGTAAATAAGTTCCCCTCCTAAAAATGATAGTTGTTCTCCAAAGTATGTGCGCACAGAGGTCTGGTAGATTAAACAAATTCATGAGTTGTATTAATCTCGGAGGCATGCAGCAGGTAACAGTACGCAGGGTTTGTGGAATGGGATTAGCAGTCTGGCTAAAGTGCCACCTTTATCCAGATTGGTGACTCAGAAGCAGGTAGCTGTCCAGCTTTCTCTGCCATTCTGGTAATTTCTTTGTGATAAATATGTCAGTCTCACTTTATTTGAGAATGTAGATTAGTTTGCTCTTTAGGAGACTAAATAACCTAAAAAATAAATAAATAAAGACACATTTGATGTACGTGAAAATCCACCCATCCGTTTTCTTTGGCTTATCGGTGCTCAGGTTGTGGGTATAGCACAGCTTTTAACTTTTCCTGGGGGATACTGAGGTGTTCCCAAGACAGCCGAGAGACATGGTGTGTGGCGTAGGCCTCCCTTGGGGTAGAGGCGGAAATTTAAAACTCCCAAGCTGTACAAGAAAATTTCACGTTACTTAAAGTGTGTAGTACGTTTCCAGGAAATAATCACCTAATATTTGTGTTCCAAGATCCAGCAATGGTTCTGGTTGCTTTCCTGTAATGGTTATTTGATTCACACTGTTGACTATAGTGTTAAAGGAAGCATGTTTGTCCTTATTTCCTTAAAGCACTGAATTTTAGTAGTCATGTTTTATGGATCATGTCAGGCATTCGTCTTATATAATGTCTTCATGAATAAGTAAAACTTGCACTCCAGCACTTAGTGTACTGTAGCTCCTTCATAGGGTTGCATATTTTGAAAAAGAGTTGCATATTGGCACAAGCAAACAAGAGCTGTTATTGGATTGCAAACCTGGTACTTCATAGCTATTACACAAATAAGATTTGATTTGATGATGAATTGTTATTTATAAATTCCTAATTTAGTCATTTTAAGCACACTTTATATTCTTTTGTAAAGACCCAACATATTATATAGCAAGAAAGCTAACTATTCCAGCAGGCCTGCTGCTTGCAAGTCAAGTGTCTGCTTGCCTATATTAATGGGCCCTTTTTCCACTTTCCCACAAACTAATGACAATGCTGCTACACGTACAAACTTCATTAGTAATGCAAACCCTTTTTAGCGTGCAGCTTCTCACTCCTCCTTGCCAACTCTCACACGTCTTGGTAGGAGCAAAGAAATGGGGAATGTGATCCTTGCAGTAATCCGATGGTCTCCAAGGCAGCTGTGATTTTTAGGCTTTGAAAAGGGGGCTCTGTATTAGATTGCTGGTAACAAGTGTCTATGGGTAGGTGTGTCATGATCATTGACCTGATGCTTTTAATAACTCTGCTTGTCCTGCTTCAAATGACCTAGCCTGATGTTGTTTTTGTTGTTCTTTTATGGATCAAAATCTATGCTTTTATTTTATTTCTTTGTGTGTGTGTTTGTGGTTGAATTGTTGCCTGTTTTTATAGGGTGTTTTAAAGCTGCTTGGCAGTACATCTCTATGCTGCAGTACTCAGAGAAGCACAACAAAGTGTTCTGCATGTGTCATGCTGCCCCTTCACGTGTGGTCAGCAAAAGGGATCTTACTGTGCCCACAATAAGCTAGCTCAGACTGTTGACATCAGCATTGAGGGGAGGGGAGCGTGTGTGTGTGTGTGTGTGTGTGTGTGTGTGTGTGCATGTGCTCTTGACACCGTTTGCATGAAACTGCATATGTCCAGGATGATTATCTGTAATGATAGCTTACCAGATATGTATTTTCTTCTTATTTAGATGCTAACTTTAGCGCAGAAATGTTGTCTGAGTCTGGTGGTTCAGCATTTAAGATAAGAGAGAGATAAGATAAAACTTTATTAATCCCTCGGGTGGGTTCCTCTGGGAAATTTGGTAAGCTGTGAATTGGGATTCATTAGAAGCAGAAGGTAACTTAAAACCCACACAGTCCTCACTCTACAGGTGATTTAGGAAAGTAAACGGGTTGGTCTTGCATGTGTTCTCCTTCTAGGTTAGCACCAAAGCAAATGAACAAACACGTCTTTTGGCATCACAAGCAGATGCAAATAAAACGCCAAAGCACCCTAAAGCAATTTTAACTGCACTAATATAATGACATATAAAAGTCCAAGTTAACAGCACAATTAAATTATTCCAGGTTAGAAACTGTTAGAACTTGTTTGACTTTCTGTTAGACAATTGGCATCTTTCTCTTAGTTGTATATTCTGGAAAATTACCCGAGATCCACAAAAGGTTTTCTTTATTTAATTTTTGGGGTGTGTACTCAACGCCCTTTACTGCATATATTGTCACCATCTCATTCTGTCCTTCTGAAGGATGGCATAGAAAGATAATTATTATATAACCTGATTAGTACTTAAGAGATACCTCTGCAACCAAGTGATCAGTTGGGGGTTTTCTATTATATTCCATTAGAGTGTAGATATTGTTAATCATCCAGTTGTTAACAAAATCAGCAAAACATACAAAGTTTTTGAACATGTTCATTTAAATTGGGCTGTGTGCTGATCGTGTTGAATTTTAATCTACTGACCTTTATGATTTTTTTTTTTTATGATTTTTTTAATTAATTTATTTATTTTTTTAATTGTGCTGTTAACTTGGACTTTTATATGTCATTATATTAGTGCAGTTAAAATTGCTTTAGGGTGCTTTGGCGTTTTATTTGCATCTGCTTGTGATGCCAAAAGACGTGTTTGTTCATTTGCTTTGGTGCTAACCTAGAAGGAGAACACATGCAAGACCAACCCGTTTACTTTCCTAAATCACCTGTAGAGTGAGGACTGTGTGGGTTTTAAGTTACCTTCTGCTTCTAGTGAATCCCAATTCACAGCTCCAGTCCTTGAGCAACTCTGAGGGTGAGGCTGTGTTTTGCAGTGCAAATATTTTGCTAGGAAGAAAACCTAATAGACTGCTCACAATGAGCAGTAGTTCAACAAATATAAGATGAGATCATTTTCTTTTCACTCTATATAAGCTGAAAGAGACAGAGTGTCAGGCTTCAGACTGCTCTGAATGCTCCGATTCAGGCTTTAACTTTACAAAGTTAAAAAGTGAGGATTTACTGACGTTTAGCAAATGCAACTTGCAATCTCACCCACCTGATGCTCGTACCTTGTGTTTTCAAGAAGCGTCCAATCAGAAGGAATTTGGCTTTTGTGTAATGTGTTCTTAAAATGAGAGGTGCTAAAATTGCTTGTTTCGGATAGTGGGTAAACTGAGGGGCTTCACCAATGCCCAGTAAAAGATTAATGAGGATTACTTGGAGCACTTTCATACAGTATTGTGCTACTAGAACAAAATGAAAGAAGTGGAAATAAGTTTAATAGAGCGTTTGTACAAAAAACATATTTCTTCACTGTGAGCTCCAGTTTCTGTCAAATTTTGCTGTTAGGGATTCTGAGTGCCTTACAAAGAAGGAAGTCAGGATATAGCTTGTGGACATTCTTGTTATAAGAACTGTGTTCTGCCCACATTGTAAAAGTTCCTTTTTGGTGGGGGTAGTTGTTACATAATACAGTCCTCCTTATGTTCCCCACATGCACCATGAGTACACACTCACGGAGCACCCATACTGGGAACTGTAAGTAAATGTCACAGTGAAAACTTTGTGTGCTTTGGCTGTTTCAGCTGGGAAATGGGAGGCTGGTTGGACCGTAAATCGGAAGGTTACAAAGGAGGCCTTGAAAGAAGACGATAATACTTACTGGGCGTTCTCGTAGCTCACCCCCTCGCAGCTTCTCATTTCATCAGCTGGCTTGTGGCTGTACTGTGATGCGTCTGTGATTCAAAGAATGTAGCACAATGTCATAAGCTCATACATGTGTTACCTGCTCATCTGTCCATGTGAACGCAACTTGCATAATAGAAAAAGAATGGTCTGCAAAGATGCTTTTAAGGGTTATAAGTTTACATAGTGGTGTGCTATTTTGTTTTTTTTCTTCTTTATAGAAGTTGGACTCTAGGTTGAGTGTATACAAACATTGCTACTGCCTGCGCCTGCTCACTGACTATTTGGTACAGTAATTTGGGGGTTTATGGTAAGCTATTTACACTGTCTTTAATGACTGAGTTTAAACATAAAAACAAAACTTGCTAAATCTATGCATGTAGGAAGAAGGAATATATAAGTAATAGATTTGTTTTGTAACATAAGGGATTCCATCATGAAATATGCCAACTGGAGACCTGCTCATTGCTTCCATTAACTTGTTATCTTACCCTTCACTTAATTTTTGAGTGAAAAGGCAGTTTATCTTAGCTAAGGTCCTATTGATTTCAAATGCTGGATTTTAAAACGTTGAGGTATGTAACTGAACAGGTTTCTAAAGAGGGGGAATAAATAAATAAATCACAGCAAACATGACATTTGACCTAAAAGCCAGAAAAATCTGGAGTCATCCTTTTCATGTTACAAACCAAACCCAGGCACTATTGTTCGCAGCCTTTTCTCTTGAGTTTAATCCAAACCTTTTACACAATCCATCTCTTGCTTCTGTTTTTCACAAAAACAGGACAGAGCCAGGAAGTTTAGCTCGATCATTGTTTATTTCAGTCAGTATTGAATAAAATAAATTGCTTTCTGAATTTGTTTTTAAACTGATCATTTTAAAATGCGTTTGTTTTTCACAGCCAAAATGCGCAGCTTGAATGCATGATTTTTGGAAGCTGTAGGTAATCTCACTTTGTCTCTGCTTGTCTCTACTGCAAGCCCAGAGAATAGAAGCTGAGTAACACAGTCCAAATTTGTGTTGTTGTTGTTGAACCAAGGTCTTGCCCTGCGGGCTGGTTGCTTTAGTTTTTATGTGAGGAGACAGAGCTGGACTGGCACTAAAGCACATGCCTTTGTTCCTGCCCACTGGCCATGGAGCCTGATGACCACATAAAACTCTCTTGCTTTCTAGCCTTCTCATGTCCCAGCTGCATACCCCTCTGTATGCTAATGCTTTCTGCTGCCACTTTTTCTTTTAGCAGTCAACAACTGTGAAGTGTGCCACCAAGGCAGTGCTAGACAAAATGGTCTGATATGGTTTATATAAAACTGCCCTGAACTTTTCTAGCCATTACCCAGAGTTGCTGCATGTTAAAACCCAAATGTCCACATCAGTTGCAATCTGCATTAAGACTTTACCCCTGTTTTTTACGTTGGTCTTGTCTTGTGTTAAAAGTTATGTGCAGCCCTTTCATTTACAGCAGTTTTGATTCTCCTTTGTTAAGATCAAGCCAACATGCCTGGAAAGAGAACCTTTTAATCAACAAGGTCTGTGAGATCTAGGTAAACCTGTCCATTAACGGTTGCCTTCACCTGATTGTTGTCTCCAAAGCTCCAGTGGTCTCTAACCTGATCTGCTTTCTGTGACATGAGTGTCTGATACTTGCTGGCTCTCTTGTGCTCCCCATGGCTTCTATGCAGGTCTCCTGAGGTGCACAAAGCCACCTGGTTGGATCTCTGTTGTCCCTGTCTGCAACCATCTGGATGAATCTATGCCCATCACCATCTCTTTATTTATTTGCTTTACACTTGAATCATTAACAAAAAAAAATCACCTTTGAAATTAGACTTTTAAAAACCACCAGTCCATTTGTTTTTGATTGTTTACAGGTAGCCAGAATAATTGTAATAATGAGTTTTGCTGTTGTCAATCTGCCAACTTCACTTGTCAACTTGTCAATCAGAGCAACTTCAGACTTGGGTACTGCGTGATTTTTTTTTTTTTCCTGACATTTTCCAGAGCTTATGTTAAAATAGCTTTTGTCTTGATCTCTCACTTCCGTCACTTAAAAAAGATTTTAGTAATCACATTCAAAGTGTGATGTCCCTCAGTTGTATTTAAGACGCACAATACATATATGCGTAACTTTAAAAAATTTTTTTTTTTTTTATCTCAGACCTGATGATATGAGGAAGAACGTATTTGCACAATCTTTCTTCACAAACATAATAATTTTCTGGGAAGTCGTTCAGTGAGCGCTGAATACGGGCCAACAGCCTGAGGCTTTGTCAGTGGTTTGAAAGAAAATACTACTGTTTGCTGCGATGGAGAATAGTATTCAGAGGGTGGAGATTGAAAGGTTTTAAAGGTGGAGATGTACGTCAGAAAACTAATAAAATATCACTGCATGTGTTTACTTGTATGACACAAGGGCATGGTAAAGGTTAGGGAGGGGATTCATTTCACTTGCTTTTCTTACTAGATCTCCTTTTCTTCTTGTGGTTACATTGTTTATGATTCCTGACTAATTAATGCTGCAAATAATTTACAACATTTGAAAGTATATGCTAAGTATATAATAAGTCTAAAATAATTCATAGAAGATGTGTTTTATCTTCAGTTGTGTTATGGGTCTGAGGTCATTTGTAATAGCTGTATACAGTAAATACTCCCAAGTTTGGTGTATAAATTTCCTTTTCTTTTTCTTGCCCTTTTTGAGAAAGGTACTACTTTTTTCCGCCCTGTGAAAATCTTCTGTTTCTTCTTTTCTCCCTTCCCCCTCTCACTCACTGCTCTTCACTGTTTACCTTTTAGCTGCTACTGACAGGCTCTCATGCATGAGTTTTGTGTGTGTGTGTGGGACCATTTCTGTCCCTTTTTCTTGTTGGTATGGTTTGGTCTTCTAATGCATGAAGCGTGTCTGTCGGCAATTCCCAGCAGGAGGCCTTTTTTCCCACAAGGCTTAGACAATTTTAAAGATAAAGAGATGTTTTGCTGGAGCTTGTACATTAAGAGAATATCATCAAATCGTCTTTACTTTACTGAATCCAAATTGATTGATAAGCTGTTATTATATTAAAAATCAACATATCACAGCATTTTTCTTTGCAAGCTCCTTTGACTACGATGACCTGGATGACTGAGAACCTTCACAGACAACATATCACAGTACTTGTCACTTTCCAGTCTTTTATTTTTCAAACCTGGCTCCCTTCTGGGTTTTTACAGGGTCCAGTTTGCAGTGAAACATCTACGACAGATGTAAATGTTTCACCACGCTGCAGCACTTTGGTACACTTTGTGCCAAGTTGAATTTTTAATGGGTTTTTGTTCTCCTGCTGTGCTGGCTGATGTATCCATGCAGGCCAAGAATGCACATGTATTGTTGTATCCACAGCCACCCATGCTAACTCTCACTGGCAAAGTGGCTTTTCCTATCAAATTGGATTATATCACATGAGTGCATCTTTCAGTCCCATTGGTCTGGGTCGATGGTCCTGATGTCTCATCGGCAAGCCTCTGTGGGACGACTGCAGTAATGTACAATGTCACTGCTGCTAATGGGATCTTTTCTCTAGTAGAGATTTGTTTATTTTTGGCTATAATAGTTTTAAAGCGTGGTGTTTAACAGTAAATATGGGTGTCAGCTCAGTTTTTAATTAGTTTTCCTTGGCCTCATATAGTTCCTTAATCTTATAAAAATGAGTATAAACATATTTATGAAATGTGGAGGCTGAAGTAAGATAGACATATTTATTTATAAGCCATCATCATTCAGTGGAAATTTAAATAAAATGCCCTTACTAGGTTTAGTCCTATTTGATTATAATACAAAACTCAGTGTGGTATGTTTTTAATGTATGATACATCATATATGGAACACAGCAGGAGCAGGGCATTGGCAGCCAAAAAACACCGTTAAATCCTCCAATTTTCTCCTTGACTTTTTGGGTTAGTAGCACTCAGGACTAGCTGTTTATGTGTTTGCATTCATGCTAACCACTGCAGTTGAATTTCAGCAAAATTAAAAGGATCATTTTTATATTAATTTAGTTTTGTGTCAGACTTATAGGGAGCCAGATGGACAAAAAAGCCACATAAGACTCTGGAGCCCTGGGTTTGAAACCCCTGGGTTAGGCATTTAATCAGTAACAATTATAGTATCCAGTTCATGAATGCTAAAGTGCAAACATTTTCTGCAGGTTTTTCGGTGTGAAGTTTTAATGTTCATAGGGGAAACTGGTTGCATTTATTGATGATGATGATAATAATAATAATAATAATAATAATAATAATAATAATAATAATAATAATAATAATAAAATAAAAAAAACAACAATTAATTGAATTATTTAAAAAATGAATAAAAATAACTTTATCCACAAAATCATACTAAACAATCTGGATATGTGACAAAGGGCTGCATGCATTTGTTTCAGTTTATGCAGTTTTATTTTTCTTACTAGATCGAAGAACTAAGCGAAACGTGAATGATGGTGAAAAAAAATCTGTGAATAATAAAATACAAATCTTATTTGGCTTTGTCTTTGCAAATGTGTTTAAAATTAGGTGCTCAATGGTGTTTTTGCGCAAACGGTCTTTGCCAGCGTGACTTTAAAATGTTTATCCAACTGGTGTTAAAATGGTTATTGCATTTTACTGTAGCTCTTTTATTTTGGATTCATTTTATTTGCAGCTGGATTCCAGAGTCCTGTTTTAGTCTTCCTTCTTTTTTTCTTTTTTTTCTTTTTTTAGTTTCAGTTTTAGCTGTTTTTATGATAGGAGTGGCATTTATCAAAAGTTAAGAACCAGTTTTACAATAAAAGCAGTCATGCATGTAGAAGTGTCACTGTCAATAGGCATTTTCACCAAAGCCTCAAACTGGTTGCTTTACCAAATTAAGTAAAGACTAAAACTTAAGACTTTTTTTGTCTTTTTTTTTTTTTCAGTTATGTTGTTTTTTTTTTTCCCCTCTAAAATATATTAATTTATTTGTGATTTATTCCCAGGTTTTTTATAAAATCAGTAGACTGCTGGCTGGTTTAGTGAATTATGCCTGTAGAAGCAGCAGTGCTGGTGACTTGGCCTACTTGGTGCACCATGGGATAGCTCCCAAATAGAGGTGTGTCTGTTCATTCAAACTACATCCTGGATAAAGGCTCCTGTGTAAATGTTGAAGGTGCGTCACAGTGCTGGTATACTCAGAGTGATCTGTATAAATCATAAAGACAAGTTTCACAAATACTTTAAAGTGGTTTGGATTATAAGCGTATGTGTCCTTTCAGGATCTAAAGTCTACTCAAGTGTGTTATTAAATTGTAATTATGTGATATTGAGAAGGAACAGGATGAGGTTTTGGCGTTATGTAACAAACTGTCACGTACACGTTAAAGTCTGACGTCTGTTTTAAGGGATGCAGAATAAAAGCTTTATCACTCTGAGCTTTAATACAGTTTAAATATTCATTTGTGACATGCAAATTTTGGCTCAGCGTCCGTTTTCGTATCAGACAGCTTTCAAATAAATGCAGTTAATTGAATAATAAAAGTGGCACATATGATTAAAACTTAACCAGAACGTCACTGATGATGTGTTTCATCTGGTACCCGATTAATCAAAGTTCTCATTATATTAGCTATAAAATCACAGATGTCACCTTGTTGTTGACCTTGGGACACCGTTTTAATTTAAGACACTAAGATCTGACAAGTACTCAAGGAAAGGCAGTATTTCTTGTGAAAATGGATAAGTGCCTGTAAAATGACTGATGTGGCCTTGACCTTAGAGCAGCGGTCCCCAACTTTTTTTTGGCGCCACGGACCGGTTTATGACAACAATATTTTCACAGACTGGCCTTTAAGGTGTCGCAGATAAATACAACAAAATAAAACTAGTACCGGTACCGAAAAATAGATTTATTCATAACACACATGAAAAGACCGAGGAAAACAGAGTTAACGATAAAAACGATAACAAAATAACGCTGAAAACTGATTTAAAAAAACCCTGAAAACTATACATTTCACACCTGAGCCTCAACTCTCACGGGCTCAGGTACCAAACGACTCACGGACCGGTACCGGTCCGAGGCCCGGGGGTCGGGGACCGCTGCCTTAGAGCACACTTTGGGTGAGGACCCATCATGTCTTTATTGCGTGTACACTTGATTATAGTCTGACTAATATTTGATGAGGTGTAGCCATTAATAAATTTGTGAATTGTGGCTTGGTTAATGATGGACACATTGCCGAAACAAACTCATAGCCCATTGACCAGATAACCTAACTGGTGCTCTGCTCCTTCAAAACTAGCTCTAAATGGTCCATTAGACTCCATTATTTACTGTTGCAACTTCCTCAGTATTATTTTGTTCCACACTTAGTTGGGTTATCATAAAGCAGTTTTACGATTTAAATTGGTTGATCCCTCGTTAGCTGTTAACAGACGCTTAACCTTCACCTTTTCTATCTATCCATTAGTTGCGTTAAAGCTTTTGTGCAATTAGTCTGACAGGGATTTTTTTTCCAATTTGTCCTTTAATTTCAATCTTCTGTTCACTTAGTTGAACCCAGTACTCAAACCCCATTACAGTAACTTGGATCACTCCAAGCGGAGGAAGGCAGTAAGAAAAATGCAGCATTGCTAATGTTTACAGGTTAATGCGTCTGCAGCACTAGGTAGTAAACATGAGCATTTGACAAGTGTTGAATATAGAGGGGGAAAATGCATTCAGTGATAGTTATCAGTCACCTTATAGGTGACAAAATAGGGTACAAATTTTGACATGGTTTTTCATGGAAAGGTTAAATTGCATGGCAAGTTTGATGATCGCAGATGAGGAAAAAGATGAAATGATTATCAAAAGATTTAAAAAGAAAATGTAGTCTGCATAAAGACTATAAAAAGGCTGACATGAGACTGGAGATAATCAGAAAAGGGAGATTCAGTATTTTAAAAAGCAAATTAAGAATTTTGCGGTCAGCGGTGAGGAAAATTCTTTATTATCTTTGATAAAGAATTTTATAAGGAACTCTCGGAGCTCTCAAGGCTGAATCATGTGAACAAGGAGCTGTGTAAACTAGTGCATGACCATGTAGTGCTTGAAAATGAAAAATCTTGAAGATCCCTGATGTACTTCACCAGCGGTCAATAAACCAGGCCAGAACACCTGCTTATACCAGCAATGTGCTGCAGCTAGACCCTGGTTAAGAACTCTCTGAGTTGGGAAGCGAGCAGTTTTCCAGTTCAGCCGCTCTGTCCTGGTGGCTACGAGGATGCATCAGTGAAGAGGATTATGGAGGATCAGCAAGCTTTAGAACAAACTGCTGTTGTCCGTTATTTCATGCTTCAATGTGGAGCAAAACTGGCGTGCACACAGACTCCAACTTGCACACGCAAACATGGTCAGTCCTCTTAAGGCCGAGCTTTAGGCACTGCCCTCTGTTTTCCTCCAAACAGTGACGGCATGTTTTTGTCTGCTTGGCAGATGCTCTGGCCTACTTTTCCAGGCAAGCCCTGGCACATCTCCACGCCCCATAATCCACCTCTGGCCACGTGGATCCTGGATTCTCTCCTCAGCTCTTTTACCTCTCCCATGTTCCTGTCTCTATTCAGTGTGAAAGTAAAACATTGTGTGTCTTTCTGTCAATTTCTGTGGCTAAGGAAAATAAATCCTCAGCAATTGGGATTTTTGAATTTCTTGTTTGTTCGTTTTTTAAAATTCTGTGTGTGGTTAGGCTGGGTTGGCTTTACAGTCAAATTTAAAGAGAAAAGTTGAACTCAAGTTTAAGCTGTTATTGACATGGTTTTCCTTCTTAACTCACTCACTGGATTTCTAAACTTATCACATGCTGTTGGTTATTTAAAATGAATATGTGTGTCAGGGAGAGTTTATGTAATGGAGAGCAACAAGCTGGTCAGAGATTTAGGTCAGGAAATCGAAAGACGGCAACTAATCTCCTGTGACTGACGTTGAAGGCTACATGTGCTGCAGTGTCATGTTGGGACCAAGATCAGTTTGTATGACAGGGCAGGATGATGACCTTTTGTATATGTTATTGATATTTCATTTAAAAAAAACTAATTGGTGAAAGAAGAGAAAGGTCATAGGCGTACATCAATATGTCTAAAATCTTTAAGACAGAAGGAAAACTTCCTGCGTGACAAGAGATCAGAGGGCACTTTGCATGCCGTGCAGCTGGTGATAAAATTAGACTTGTTGTCGGCAGATTAAACCGTTCTCGCTTTGTTGCCTCTGCAGTTTTGTCTCCTGTGTCAACCCAGTCAGTTAGTATAGTACAGTTGATTCGATGAGGCTGAATCGTGTCTCCCGATTCTGAATGCGCCTAAAGCCAACAGGAAATATCAGGGGATTTGTGTGCTCGGAACCAGCACAGACATGTAGCTATTGCCTCTCTGTGCATCTGGCTATAAAGTGTTATCTTCATCATTCTTAGGAATATTTCTTGCTTTTAGAGACTAATATGCAAAAGGCAAAAGACTTACTGAAAATCCTAGGACCGTATGAGTTCGGTCAGGAAACAAGAAGAGAAGCAGAATGGGGAAGACTCTGCCAACTGCTGACTCATGCTCGTCCTTCTTGAGGTTAACCCACTACTGGTATGTAATAAATGCCATACAGTGTGTTGCAGTGTTCTCCCCACTTCTTCACTTGTGGGTACTATGTTCCCCCTCCCACTGTTGCATACACTTTTGAATTTTAAAAAGTAGGTCACAGTATACCCCCAAAGCTGATACTCTCACATCGGCTCCTCTTTTTTGTTTTTATTTAGTTATATTTTATCTGTTTTTGTTTTGGTTTGAGGTTTTTGGGGGGTTTTTTTGTTTGTTTTTCCTCCTCTCTTCACCAGCCTTGCCTCCTTACCTTTGGAAGAAATGTCAACACTGAGGTCTTTCTGCATCATCCCCATGAATGAATGGAGCCAGGCCAACCGTGCCTCCCACTTGTTTGACATTTTGGTTTGGGTTTAAATGTCTCAGTACAAACAGCATATTTTTGTCCTCTTGAATTGCTCCGTATACAACCCCAATTCAAAAAGCAGAACACTGTAAAGCTAAAAAAGGAACGCAATCATCTGTAAATATTGTAAACCCATATTTTATTCACAATTGAACTTAGAAAACTTAGCAAATGTTTACCTGCCTTTTACACAGTGTCCCACTTTTGGGGGGGAATTGAGGTTATTTATTAATCTTTGTATTTGAATGTTTTTCATTTGATTAGACACATTTATGACTTTGCAAGTTTCCCTTTAAACATTTTCCCAGTGAGTCACATTGGGGATGATTGTGAGATTTGCATTCATGATCAAGGAAGTCTATACAGACATGTACTGTACTGTGAGATCTGTTTGTCACCCATCTGCATTTTACACAAGGGCGCTTATCTGAGAGATTGAATGATAGCTTTAAAAAATGATAACAAGCAGTGTTTAGTTGATGTGTTTAGTTGATGCATCACTGAGCATGCTTTGCACAGAAGCAGCAGCTGCAAAGTCACTTCTGAAGTCACCTTTTTTACTTTTTCCATTTGACCTTATTGGCCTTTATCTGAAACTTGAAAGTGAAAAAGTCTAGGTTTCATCAGGCAAAAATAAGGAAATAATCATATCAGAACTTGGCAAAGTATCCAGAGGATGTCCGATCTTTGCAAAATTTGAAATTATTCTAAGGCTTTGTGGCAGTTGTAGAACGGCTTTACGTAAGCAGATCATGCAGAGTCAAGAAATCACAGGACAAAGCTGCAGGCGTCTTATAGCTAAAGGTTTCTGACCAAAACCACACAGGATCTTGTTTTAAAAAGACAGCTCAGACTCCAAAATTATCTGGTACCTGTCACTTATTCTATTTCCTCTATAACAATAAAAGTACAGTTGGTGTGAGATGCACATTTAAAATTTATATGTTAAATTGATGGGTTTGCACTGTATTTCAGCTTCTGAATTGGTGTAATACATGCATAGAGGGAAAGTGAAAATAACATTATTACTTCATCTTACTCCTATTTTTGCTATATTGATTGTTTGTTTTCTTTCAGACTCTTAACTCAGACACAACCTCTTTTATCTTCAGTCTCATGATCGACTGCTTGTCTCTGTGTAATTCCAGGCCACGCATGCACTTTCAAGTTATAAATGATTTTTGGATAAGTCACGAAGACTAAAAAGGTGGAAGCAACCAAAAGGAAGCTGCACAGCACAGCTGTTGCATGTTGACGTGATGTGTTTTCACTGATTGTTAGCAATGCCATTATTGATTCTGCTTTACTGGTCAGATTATTTCCTTGACTCGACACACATGTGATTCAATAGATCTGCAATGCAACAGTTGATTGGTTTAGGAAAAGCTTGCACTACAAGCTTTACGACTATGTACAGGAAGAGAAATAAGGGAACAAAAACCATCACTGCAAAGAGTATGGAAGAGTTTTGCAGGCAAGGACCTGGTAAGCGATTTGAGGTGGCTGTAGCCTGAAAAGTTTAACAGAAGTCTATTATAATCCAAAATAAAATGAATTGGCATGTTGGTGTCAGGCACATGGCATGGATTTTCCTGGAATTTTTGTTTTTTCAGAAGATTTTTGAGTACATTTTGTTCCTTTTTGATATTAGGGTAAAGAGTCTGTATTTGACTGTGTGGGCATCTATGATTCATGTGTCTGTGTGTGAAACACTGGTTTAGCTTTTGAAGGCATGGAGTAGCTCTGACTTGACTAAACATGTGTTTTAATGATTTTTCTGCTCTTTAGTCAGCACGTGATTATTAGGTAACGAATCAATATTTTCATGAACGTTCATGTTTGTTTAAAATTGAAGTTAAAAGTATTTTAGGATAAAACCATTAATCATCCCTGTTGCATACATGGATGCCACGCTGACCTCAAGATATGCTAATGGTCTGTTACATAATATCGTGACGTCACTGAATGGACGAGGTCTTCCCTTTACATTCATGTGTGTTTGAGTTATAAGGGGTCACAGGAGACATTTGAAACGCAACACAAAATAGCTTAAAGCTATGGATCTAAGTTTAGTCAGGAAGATACATTAGCTTGTGCTCCATATTTACTCCTTAGTGTCTGTCTAGTGATTGGCTCTTAGGGTTCCCCCTCTGGCTTTGTGGCTCATTTTATCACCTTTGGGGGAACGCTTACACTACGAGGTGTTAACACATATACGTTCGTGCACATATTTCATCATTTCATTTTGACAGCTGTGTCAGGGTTTTTGCTGGCTTGGAGATGGCTATGCTTGTAAGCATGAACAATCCACATACAAAAGAGTCGATGAGTCTGTATGACTTTAATTTAAGAGCGATCTATAAATTTTTCTGTTTAACAAGATAAGATGTCTGTAGTACTTGAATAAATGAAATGACAATTAACAAATGTGGTTAAAATATGCTTGTGTAGCAACCGGTTTCTAAACCAATAGTAAATTTAATTCCTCGGTTTTAGAGTTTAATACTCTTTAGAATTGAGCTCTGGCACAGATATAACACTTTGCTCCTCTGCCCAATATATATACTGGGGTAAAACCATAGACTGGGCTGTGATTCATTTTGTAATAAACTGAGTCATCTTTATTAACAATGGCTTTGTTGTATTACTAAATTGATCCCCTTTTAAATTTGTTGCATTTATTTTTGTAAGGACTTGTAGATAACATGTTATTCAGTTATATGGGGGGGAAAAAAGCACTTTATCAAATCACCAAATGTTGGCATCAGCCGTGTTATACTGGGGCTTGGTGAATCCCATCAGTAGAGCCTGACTGACTATAGCATTTGTTTTTAATGATATTATTTTTATTATTATACTGATGTGATAATGATATTTGATTGTGGGTTTAATTTTTTTTTATTGATTTATTTTGTTCACTTTTAAAGTGAGAATTCAGTCGATCACCATAAAGCATGAACAGATTTCCCTTAGATTTATGTAATTATTTACACTCTGCCCAACTCTGCTCAGATCTGCTGATTGTGTTTTTGCTGCATCAAGTGTTTGTGTACACTTGATGAATGCTGTTACTGATAAATCAGCAAAAAGCATATATCGCCTGATGATATCGGGCCTGCCACCAAAGACATTAGACCTCAGTTTCTCTAATATCTGAAAGAGAAACAATCTAATTTAACCATCCCTTTAAGCCAGCTTCTTATTGCCTGACCTTCCTAAACAGAAGGTTTGGTGAATGTCTGTGCCCGAGATGATTATATTAGAGGGGTCAAAGCTTTCAAAAGATGTTCTTCTCATGTTTTTTGTTTTGTTTTGGTTTTTTTTTTTGGTCTTGTCTATTTAGTCTCTTCAAACATAGAATATATGGATGGCAGGGCTCTCTGAGTGACAGGACACTGACTTGCACAGATGCTTGTCTGTCAGTGATTGCGTATGTTGCTCACTGTGCATCTCCTTACTCCTGACAGCCAGGCTGACAGAGCGCTCACATGATTGTCCATGTGCTTCGCTCTCTCCTGACATTTGAGCACTCAAGGCTAACTGTTTCAGCCTGAGGATCACATTAGAGTAGAGTTGTGTCTTTCTGTCTGTCTGTGCAACAGTTACTGATGGGTGTTTTTTATGCTTCAGGTTTGAGCTTTGTATGCTTACTTTCATAAGTGCACATGAGCTCTAGTTTAAATGAGCAGGCAGTTTCCATATTGTGGTTTCTTACATTGGAAGCTTTGACACGGTTTGTTGATTTTTCACCGACGTGAACTAAATTATTTAATCAGTTTAAGTTTTCTGTTTTGCTTCCCAAATGTGTGAGTTCTTTCTTTAAAGCTAAAGCCATTCAGTTTAACTAAATCTATAAGCCAAATGAATGGCTCAAAGTCTGTATGCTGACTAACTTGTTCACCCTGTTATAATATCAACTAACTGACAGATGGCTTAAGTTAACTTGTTAACACAGTTGAGACCTACCTCTTGTTTCATTTTGCTTTTCATTTCTACTCCACTAATATAGTAATAACTGAGAAACAGTTGTGCCTATCTTTCCCGCCTCCCTGCCTTGTTTCTTTGTTCGGTCTCTTGCTTTGTTTGCCTTTTATTAGCTCTGGTCTTGTGGTTTCATAACCTTTCCATCCTTGTTTGATCTCCTTTTTATTAACTTACTGTTGAAGTTGACATTCATTTGATATAAGGTTAACGTGCCCCCCCCACCACCACTCGCACGCGCACACACACACCCCACCCCAGTAATTTTTGAGATTATGTGAGTTTGAACACGCTGCAGGTTGGTGGAAGTTGGTGAACATAACCGCGAGTCATGGGAATCTCAATATCTCACAAAATGCTCATTTCACCTGAAGTATGAAACTTGTGTAATTTAAAAAAACAAAACAAAAACCACAATAGTGTGTGTCTTTGCAACTTTGTCAATTCAGTAAAAGTACTTTTATTCTCCTCACAGTCGGTGATTTAATGCGACACCATTAAGAGCTACGAATTAGCGAAATTTTCAGAACAGCTGGTGTAGAACACCTGCGTGTTTAAATTGATAGGCATTAGTAGTTTGACAACAAGATACATGAAGAAGCAGTGCAGAAAGTGCTCAGGCTACACTTTTTTTTTTCACTTGACTTTCAGATGGCTAAAAGAATTACAGCAATATCCTAAGCCAAATTTGAATCAAAGAAAATAGTTTGCCTTGAGCAGCTTATAAGAATACACATGACAAAAGGAATTTGGTTTACCCTGTTTTGTTCATGCAATTCTGTTCCTGTCTGTCTCTCCTTGTAACTTAATGTGGACTCCTTCCTTTGGTTTTAGCCCTTGTTTTGAATCTCTACTTTTGCTCTCCTGTACTCGAAGCTTTCTTTGTTCTCCTATAGTCAGTGCTTTAATTAACTGTGTGAGTGGCTCTTTCCCCCAAGGCTACTTAGGCTAGCCTAAGTATTTCTATAGTAATCCTTGTTTTGTTTGTTTGTTTGTTTGTTTGTTTGTTTGTTTGTTTGTTTTTTAAATGTGTGTGTGTGTGTGTGTGTGTGTGTGTGTATATAAAGGCTTATAAATGTTCTAACAAATCTTCTCTTGTTTGTCTTTCAGGTACCCTAGTCAACATGTCTATTGTTCAGAGCAGAGCTTGTCTGGCTCAGGTCAGCCTCGACAGGAGAAAGATCCTGATGGCCTCGAGCAGGAGCAGGACTCCATGCAAAACAAGGTGTGTAGAAGTTCTGGCCTTTTCATGTATCTCAGCTTTTGACTGTAACAGATTACAATTTGGAGACCTGTATAATCGTTCTTAATGTGAAAAACAGAAACTGTCATCTTAACACCAAGTTCTACCTGTGGGAGTTGGGTCATGAACTTTAGTGACCCAGTAAACGTTGACGAAAAATGGGCTGGTGTGTTTGCTAAGTTGGCACCTATTGATCCAGTTTTGCGCTCCAAGGCCCTTCTTTTTTGGCTAAGGTTCTTGTTATTTCAGTGACCTGCTGTTCTGAGTAGGAAAGTCTTCAATTAGCAGTGTTTAAATGGAGTACACCTTTAAGTGCTTAAGTGCTTAAAAACTCACTGATATCCTGGAGACCAATATGTTGGTCCGTCAGAAGTGGATCACTGTCTGCCCAACTAAAATTCCTGTTTTACAAATAAGGTTAGGGAGCATTTTCGAAGTATCCCTCCAGCAATTAATAATTATATATATTTTTGGGTAGGATCATATCAGACACTCTGAGCTTTTATTGCCTATTTTCTTTATCTTCTTCCTGTGATCTGATGGCTCACAAGTGCTGTATTTCAATTAATACTTTGCCAGTGTTGCGATGTTTATAATAGCCTAAAGATACCCAGCTAGCTGTTGAGTGGCAGATAAATGTGTCAACTAGTGTAAAACCCTCCAAAATCTTTCTAGTATTTACTTTTTTCTTCTTTACATCAATCACAACCCATCTTTATACATCAACTAGGTAACTATAGCTTACCAATACCTTCTAACATCTGGAAGAATGGCTCAGCTGATCACTTTAATGGAGTTTAGTGAATCTGGGCTGTTTTTAAACATGAATGGTACCTCTGAACATCTTTGCTTAAGGCAAACAAAAGAGTATTTGGATCTGAAAATGGCTAATTACATCAGACTTAACAAGCACAAAGAGAACCAGAAGACTTTATCTGGGAACACATTAAAAAATAGCTTCCTGAGACTATCCAAAGTGTAGTCAGTGGCTATCCAGGCCAAGACTTCCTGTTCCATCTGCCACCATCAAATGTTGATAAGATTAATAAAATGACAATCTGAGTAGTTGGCAGACAATAATCGATGGTTATGACACTGCATTTTGGAGAGAAAAAAATAGACAAAAAGTGGAACCAAATCCAGGTAAATGGTTACTCACAAAGCTGAGTAACCAGCCCAGTTACACGCAGTCAGAACCTGGTCTGCTCTGCAGAATCAGTCATAGAGGTTGATGTGATTTAGGTTAGGACCTGCCCTATGGGTTCAAAGCGCTACATGTTTTCTCAGGCTTTCATGGCTAAATATTGTCTAAACTGAAAGTAGTTCATACAAAGTGTGTCAATGTCATTGCAGCCATTCGAAGTAGGACGAGGAAAATTGTAGATCGCCTCACTTTTAAAAACATTTGAAATGCTTCTCTGTATTCATGTGTCAGTGAGTATCAGAAATGAATGATAATTTGGGGAAGTGAATGAGTTTTGGTATGCATTTGTGGGCACAGAAGAAAAAGAATCATTGTTTGAGGTCCAACAACAAACAGCTCTGCCAGCAGCCCTGGCAGTCAGTCATTAGCCTTATAATGTTGCCTTTGTCCATCGACAAAAGGCTTTTTCACATCAGCAGGTGGAAAGACCTTTTGCTTTTGACATTTTTACATACAAAAAAACTAATTTTTAGAATAAAACTCAATCTAGTAACAATGCCAGTAATGTCATTAACTTGTATTTCTTATCCTGTGTTCTTATTATTCATTTTCTCCTAGGTGGTGGAAGAGTGGAAGACACACGCATCATACGATATGGGGCTAGAAACCGAGAGAGCAGCACGAGAGAAACTACAAAAACAGAGCATACACCATGAAGAGGTAAAAAGACACATCAGTTATTGGAAGTTTTCCAGAGTATCGCTCAAAAAGTTAAGTTACAGTGAACAGGATACTAAGGCAGGCTTTTTAAAAAAAAAAAAAAAAAAAAAAAAAGTGTCAATATAAAAAGGGAAATTGAGGTTGTAAATACCTTAAAGGTGGAGTGTGAGGCAGAGCTCAGCTTTTAAGTGTGCACCATAAACTCTTAAAAGTATATTATGTATGTGGGACACAAACACATGAACTGGAAAAGGAAAATGATAAATAATGTTGATCTTAATCTGATGGCACTGATCTAGGTGAGCAGTTAAATTGCATCAGAAATAGGGCTGTGCGATATGACCAAAACCTCATATCCCGATATAATACATCTATCGTCCGATAACTATATAAATCACAAAAATTTAACATTTTCTGTAAATTCTGTGAATCTCGGGCAGCTCGACTTGCGTGAAGTGTTTCCAGCTGGGCGTCATGTAGCTGGAGTCAAGTGTTTTAACCGATGCATGAAACTATATATGTATTTTTTTTAGACATAAGTTGTAAAGGCAGCCATTTTCTTTGAGTATTTATTACACGACGTGCTGCGGGGAAGAGCATGTTCTAACGTTTGAGTCTAAGGTTTATTTATTTATTTATTTATTTATTTATTTATTTATTTATTTATTTATTTTAGCACCTGACTGCTATTTTTTGCTTCTCATCCGTAGATACTCTTTCACGTGATTCAGTTTATTTTGAAAAGTCTCAACAGGATCTTGAGCTTTATTGTGAAGGGTTTATGTGGAAAATAAACAAGCGGACAGCGATGGTTTTACCGTCGTTGTTGCTAACGACAACGCATTAAAAACAGGCGCTTGTCCGTCTGAAGTGTGGTTATATTAAATATAAGAGAAAGAGAGAACTTTAAGAAATAAATATAACCACTACGGTGACTATCAAAACGATGAAAAAATATTGCCGTAAACGTTTATTTTGCGACACCACGAAACAAACGATAGCGTAAAATGAAACTGTAGATGTTTTTATATCGTCATCCGATATATGTCGTTATGTCGAACAGCCCTAATCAGAAATGTACTTTTTCTTCTGTTACCAGACTGTGAAGCCACAAGAAGCTGGAGAGGAAGAGACAAAGCTAGACCCAGAGTCGGATACTGTACCTGTTGCCCCTGAGCCAGAACCTACCCCAGATCCCCAGGCTGACTTGGGCCTGCAGATTCACACACAGGACCACGACCATGATGCCCCAGTGCTCGCCACTCCAGAACCAGTTCCAGCACAGGGCCAAGTGACCACAGATACCCCAGCAGAGACTTCAAGTGAACCAATTCCCAATCTAGACTCAAACCCAGACACATCCCCCGATGAAGCTGAAAACAAACCTACCTCACAGAGTGCTGGGCTGACCCACACAGGGTAAGCTCAGATTCACTTCATCAAGCCAATGATCTGGTGTCTTTCAAGAGAAGTTGGCTATAACCACAAAACTGAAATTGGAGAACTGAATTTCTAACCCTACATCGCTAAAAAAAAAAAAACATAGAACATGTTGTTCTTCTTAAGGTTAAAGCCAATTTCACGACAGTCCAGGTCTAACGTAATCCGTTTCAGTGCCACTATTGTCATGTCAGACATTGCAAATGTGTTTTGGTATTTTTGTTTGACTTATGTTTCCCTCAGTTGCTTTTTCTTCACAATTATTTACGCAAAGTGACTCATCACACACTAGAAGATGAGTCTAAAGAAGATCTGACCCCATGGATGTTTCAGTTATTTTTCATGGAGCATTGTGCTGGAGCAAGGGACTGTTTATTTATTTTCTAATGGTTTTTGTAATGGAAGTTTAAAAAAAATAAAGAGAATCATCCCTATGGACCTGGAACTTTGACCCAGATTAGTCTAAATATCTCCTACAACAACAACATGTCCTTCCCATGGTATCTTCTGTATTCAGAACTGGGGCATTTCAATCAGCATTTCAAGTCCTAATCAGCTAGCCACCAGCAGCAGCCAACCACTCTGCCCCCCTCTTCCTTTTCTCTCCCTCCCGCTCTCATGCCTCTGTGTCATTTATCTCCTCCCCATTGTCCCCATCCCGCCCTCTCCCCCACCCTACCCTCCACCCTACCCTCCTGTCTACCTTCCCCAGTGTAAGGAGGTGTGGTAAACGCCATGTCCTTTCTTTCCCTCAGTGCAGTGCGGGTTGCCAGTGCAGGAGATGAATTCCCAGTAGACAGCTTTGTCTTTGCTGAGCACTCTGATTCACAGTGCGGGGTCATTCCCCCCGAACTGGCAACCTGTGAAAGCTCCCCTTTTGGCAGCCCTCTCCTCAGGTGAGTTTCTAACCACCAGAAGCCAATCAAAGCACAGAGACTGATAATGAAGGTACAAGCTACACCTCTCTGCTGTGCCCAACCGTCGACCGCTGGCCTTGCTCTCTACTTAATGTTGCTTTTTTTTTTTTTTCTTTTAAAATTTCCCTTCTTTGTTTTGCCTGCTCCAACCAAGGATTTAAAAAAACAAAAACAAAAAACGTCAAATTCAATTTTGTTATTATTTTTTTTAACTCACATATTTGACATAGCCTTAAACTTATATTTATTCCATGCCCTTCTGTTCCTTTATTCTTCCCCTGTCCATTTCTTTCTGTTCCCTCTACTCCACATTGGTCCCCTCTCTGTGATGTAGCATGGATGAGGCTGTCACAGAGGACCAGCAGACAGATCAGAGGCACAGCTCTGGTCCTGAAACAGAAATTCAGTCGACTCCAGGCCTAGTGGACCAGGAACAAGAGCAGCGTGAGGTGCTCGAAGATGGGCTGTCTGTTTTGGAACAAGTGGGCAACACCTCACACCACCAACACAAAAAACAGCAGGTTAGAGGCTTTGTGGTGTTTGGGAATTGTTATTTCTGTTGTGAAAGAAGCAAATCGCATGTAGCATATGGCTTGAGGCATTACAAAACTGCTGGTATCATGATGGAAAATTTGACAGTTGGACACGTGGTGGGAGAAAAAACTTAGACCAAGGTACAGTCAACGTCCTTATTTCAGGTGAGATGTTCCTGAAATATGATCTGAGGGAGAAGATTATTTTGGAACAACTGCAACGACATGAGCACTGAGCTTGGATATAATAAGATCGGTGGCCTGAGGCTGAGTAAGTCCACCTGTCCGCACAGACTGCAAAACTTTCCGAAACCTGCCGTCTAGGTGGCCATGAACATTATAAATATTCAGCATGCACATCTGTTCTAGCAAAGGGCAACATTTGAATGTTTCAGTTTGAAAATGTTGAGTCAGCCTGCTGTCAGTTGCTTTTTCATGGTTGAAGGACGATTGTATCTGGGGAAAGTATTTAGTTTCGGAGGACGGGAGGGCTTGTGTTCATAGTGTATTTGTACCTCATTTTGCTGATTTGGAGCTGAGATCTGATGACTAATCTGTATGTGGCTGGCAATGACTCTTGTTGGGCTGTTAGGGTGTTTTACATAAGAGGCTGTCTGAGTTGTGGATTTTCAGAATCAGGCTGTCTTGTGAGGCTCAAAGGGGCACTTACATAATCCATCAAAATATTAATCACAGCTCAGTGCATCTCAGTGCTTCAGTCACCACGGGCTAGCTTTACTACCACGAATAGAGGATGGGCATCTTTTAGTTGTTCTACCACATGCTATGCTTTTATAATAAGGTACTTGCTTAGTGAGTCACTGATGCCAACTAACCTTGTTTTGGAAATGATCACACAGGAATTAACGATATTAAAGAAGTGGTTTGATATAAATAAATTATCATTGAATCTCGATAAAACCAAATTTATGTTGTTTGGAAACCAAAAGAAAAACATCGAAGTAGAAATATGTGTTGACAATGTATATTTAGAAAGAGTAAATGAAATAAAATTTCTTGGGGTGATCATTGACCACAAGCTCTGTTGGAAGCCACACATTACTTATGTTCGGGGGAAATTGGCACGGGGCATTGCCGTCCTGGGAAAAGCAAAGCATATGTTGGATCAGAAAGCACTGCACATTTTATACTGTGCTTTACTACTGCCATATATGAGCTACTGTGTAGAGGTCTGGGGAAACACATACAAAAGTAACACACAAACAATAACTATAATACAGAAAAGGGCCATTAGATTAATAAATAATGTAGGGTACAGGGACCATACAAATGCACTCTTTGTCAAAATGCAAGCTATTAAATTCCAAGACTTGGTGAAGCTTAAAACAGTGCAAATAATGTATAAAGTCAGAAATAAATTGCTTCCCAAAGAAATCTGTAAATTGTTCATAGAAAGAGAAGGTGGGTATAACTT
Source organism: Diplotaxodon limnothrissa (assembly GCF_057381915.1). Taxonomy (NCBI): domain Eukaryota; kingdom Metazoa; phylum Chordata; class Actinopteri; order Cichliformes; family Cichlidae; genus Diplotaxodon; species Diplotaxodon limnothrissa. The sequence goes on from NC_140617.1 coordinate 7,247,845, forward strand.
AAGAGGGAAATGGAATTTAAAAATACAAAGTGCTAGAACAACTTTAAGAACTATGTCAATCTCAATTGCAGGAGTTAAATTATGGAACAGTCTAACAGAAGAAATAAAAGACAGTCAAAACATAAAACAGTTTAAAGTAAAATATAAAAACCTAATTTTAAATAAGTATAAGAATGAAGAAAACGGGGTTAACCCAGGACGGTAATGTTGCTGGAAATGGTGTTGCGGTTCTTTTTTGGTTGTTTTTTTGTTTTGTTTTGGTTTGTTGTTTTTCCATAACTTGTGTATCTGCAAATATACACATTCTGTATTTTTCATATGAAAGAAACTATACTGTGGTGGGGCTTGCTAATTTCTTGTTTTTGATTTATGTATGTTTTGTTTTACTTCATATGTTTATATGTTTCATATGTTGTTTGTTTAATTTAAGACAAAAAAAAATTAAATGAATGAGAGGTAAAACTTGAGGGGGTAGGGACAAATAAGTAAATACTTCAGCCTACTCCTTTTCAAACAAATAATGGAATGATATTTTGTAATGATTGTGAAGGCACATGTTTGAAATGTTTGAAATAAAAATGAACTGAACTGAACTGAACAGAAATTCAAGGTTCACTTCTTCCACCATGTAAATATTTTTGCATATTTTTTGGTGTCTGATATTTACATTCTGGATATGTGTGTATGTTTCAGACAGCGGAAACAAACGCTCCCAGGGAGACTGATCCCTCTGTGCCCAGCAAAGAGGACATCCCTACCTTTGATGAATGGAAGAAGCAAGTCATGGAGGTGGAAAAGGAGAAAAGTATGTGGATTTATTGTACAGACACGAGACAGCTCGTACAGGGATGACTAGAGACACGTCACATGAACAACTAAGTTCTTGTTTAAGTTTGGGTTCAGGCACCTCAAAAATAGCTTGCTGATGTTAATCTTGACTGTGACACAACATGTTTATGCCATTGCTTCTGTAAAGAAGACTACTTACTACCCGTTTGTATGCTGCGTCTTTTCTCGGTTGCATCCTTCCTTATGTTCTGTTCCTGTATAGCTTCCTTCTTTTTTTTCCCTTCCTTTTCACGCTATGCACACTGTGTGCAGCAGTCAGTGGAGCATGTGTTTATGCATGTTGTGCAATATGTCTATTCTTTGCGGTTTGGCACCACTCATTTTCAAGGCTCTCGAAAAGACCTAATGTAGTGCTTTCTCTGTCCAGGTCAGTCTCTCCATACCTCAACCAGCAGCAGCCCCCATCCAACAAAGAAGGTCCAGAAAAACTTCAAGAATAACTACGCTTCTGTAGAGTGTGGAGCCAAGATACTCTCTGCCAACAGTGAGGCCAAGGTTAGTCGCACATCACGCTCTGCCGCCTACACACAAACGCGAATCCTCACGTAATGCTGTCATTATGTGTCAACAGATGTGTCAAATGACTTTATACTTGTTCGCTTAGCATTTAAGCTGAGACCAGACATCTAAGCACGCATGAAACAATTTTTGTCACATTTTGACTGCAATTGTATAAGGAAACAAGCAAGATTAACAATGTTGGGGTGATGGTAGGATTTTAATTCAACTTTTTTTCTTCTTTCAGAGCACGTCTGCTATTCTCATGGAGAATATGGACTTATACATGCTGAATCCATGCAGCAACAAAATTTGGTGGGTCCCACAATAATGGTGGGGTTTAACTGAGCCCAATTTTTAGCTTTAAAAGTTTTATAATAATTATTATTTTTTTTTTTTGTTTTTTTTTTTTGCTTCTCTACAGGTTTGTGATAGAACTCTGTGAGCCTATTCAAGTGAAGCAGTTGGACATTGCAAACTTTGAGCTTTTCTCATCTACACCCAAAGACTTTCTAGTTTCCATCAGTGACAGGTATTCACTTGTTTTTTTTTTTGTTTGTTTGTTTTTTTTTGTCCTTTTAAGCTAGTGTGCAATTGAAAAACTACACTCAGCATGCTGTCAGACAGTTATAGCAGACAAAGCTCTGTAAGCCCCATGCCACACCATTTACTTCCCCTGTTCATAACGGCATGTTCATGCATCGATTTTTAAAAATTTTTTTTTTTTTTTTATCTCATTTCGTTATCTTAACCATGATATTTGTAGTATTTGCATTGACAAGCAGTGAAAAATAGTAACCACAAAGCTTCATATGTTCTTTTAAATTACTGACATAATACTTTTGTCCACACTGGGATTCTGTTAGGACTAACATTCATTTAAAGCCCCCCCTTTAATACCACAAACTCAGTTATGTAATGTTGCTTATTGCTACGTCAGTATGACTATCAACAGATCTTTTTACTGTCAGTTTTGCTGACAGCCATGCGCCTCAGGTGTAGGGGGAAAAAACTGAAACAAACAGGCACCATGCCAAAAACGAAATTATGTACCGCTGCAGCAAGGTTCAAGCCGTCCCACAAACACGCATCTCACAAGCTGCGTAGCTGCACTAACCTGCTCAAATGATTTGCATAGGCCTTGCATCTACATTTCTAGTGTTGTATAGAAAGTAGTATATTTTCAGTTCATTTCCACATGAAATTAAAAGTCAGTATATGAGCGAAGGAAGAGGAAAGCTCAATGTGTCACTAAAAAATATTAAAAACCAAATTTTTATTATTTATTTATTTTTAGCTAAGGACATACATAGTGGTTACCAACTTAAGCATATAGAGACCTTTCATGTTTCCCATTTCCAAACTTGCACTGTGGCTAAATAAAGTTTCACAATAGTTTTGCATAATTTTTTTTTTGTTATTTTTTGCTCATAATAGATTAATATTAAATGTTTTTTGTTTGTTGTTTTTTTTTTTTTTTAATCAAGTACTTTTCTTTCTATCATCACTGGCTGGATCATATTCAGTTCCTCCTAGAAGAAGTCAGTTGTATTTATATATACCACCAGTTCACAACAGTTGCCTTACAGCTCTTTATATTGTAAGGTAAAGGTCCTACAATATTAGCAAGAAACTGACAAGTTTCCACCATAACCCATTTAGAGATGAGGGGAAAGCCAGTACTCTATAATTAAAGCAGTTTCTTAACCAGTTTTGCATTCATTTTTGTCCCCTAGTATTATCACCTCTAAATTTAGTGCAGTCAGGGCTTGTGTTGTCTTTGTTAAAGATTTATATCTAGCGCTGTCTTGCTCCATAATGCCGATAATTGCCACTCTTAGACATGGCATGAATATAATGACATTTGTATCCACCCTGTGAGGTCATGCCAGATGACATGTTACAAAATCGATCTTCCTCACATTCACATCGTACGTTTCCCCTCTCTCTGTTGCAGATATCCTACCAACAAGTGGGTAAAGCTGGGAACTTTCCATGCTCGCGATGAACGGATAGTCCAGAGCTTCCCACTAGATGAACAGCTTTATGCTAAATATGTGAAGGTACTCCTGTTTACTTGCAGATAGAATAATAACATATCATAAAGTATACATAAAATGTCCCCATTTTCAGTGGTATATTAGAAATCTTAGACATGGATATACACACATACTGACATGGTTATATACAGAAGTTAAAGGTGTAGGTCCAGGGAGTGTCTTGTGACTTAATAGAAAGTTACTGATGACATCAGGGCAGTCATCTTTTGAATAGCTAAATTATGGTGACTGTGAGGGCGTAACTGTTTACATGTGAGAATTGCATAGTAGAGGAACTCGACGACTGTTTTGATTGTATTTAACATGTGAGCGTCACGACTGGCCGTCTTGGACTGTGTGGATTGTACTTACATCACGCTAGAGTTTATATTAAGCCGTGATCCTTTTTCAGGGCGCTTACAGTAGTTTCCACTAAAATGAATTTAAATTTCAGATGGTTAAACATTAGGTTTGCCACTGAATGTTAAGGAAAACTAAACAGACAAGAAGCATTAAAATAATTTTTGTCCCTACGCTCATGGTTCAGATTCCTAAATGCTCCCATATCTGGGATTCTGTCTCCATCCGTAAGTCAAACCAGATGTGCCTCATTTCTGCTTAAATTGCAGCGTAACAAACAAAGCAAGGTGTTCATCGATGGATATCACTTTATTATCATTTTTTTCTTTTTTGTCATACACATAGCCTCCTAAGGAAATTTGTTGTCCATTGTATTTATGAAATCTGCTTCTTTCTGATTAAGTGTGTTAAAGGTTGGCTATGTAGTTATGTCTGTGAGCTTTCACACAACAGCCCATTATTATCTATAAAAATGGGTTTGAAAGTGTGATCTAAATCGGTGCTCTTCTAAACGGTCTCTTTCCTTACAATCACTTTTGCCAATAAATATTCAGTGTAGACTTGTTAAGCAGGTGATTAATACTTGGATAATTATCCTTTTTTATGTAACTCGTGGGTGTTTTGTGTAGGAGCTTACTGTTGATTCACATCTATTCTGAACCAGTTTTGTTTCTATTACATAAACTTGTTTTTTGTTTTTTTTTTAGATTTCAGCTTCATCTATTTTTAGTTTCTACTTCCTGAGCATCTTATTCTTTTTTTTTTTCTTCTTTTTTTAATGAGTAGTGAGCCTGTAAGTCTGTCTGTCTTTCCCTCAGTCTTGCTTGTGTCTTTCTTGCAGCTTATTAGAAACATCTGTTTAGTGTCTTGCCTGTGTTCTGTTGCAGAATGGTGATCTTGCATATATCAGCTGTGTGTTTGTCGTAGAAGAGAGCTGAACCGTACACAGATTCTTGACTTCCTTGTAGCTTGAATCAGCTCTTACTGATTTCTTTTTCTTGTTTTATTTCTCTCTCCTTCTCTTTGTCTTCTTCTCGCATCAGATGTTCATCAAGTACATAAAGGTTAGCACTCTTCTCTTTCTGTCAGAGGTTATAATGGGCTGAAATAAGAACACTTTTATTTTTTGTATACTCAAATGGGCGAGTAGAGTTTCATCTTTAATGCATGTGGATAATAAACAAGTAAAACATGCACAAACTGTCAAAGCTTGGCAGTTCTACTAATTTGGTGGGTTGTGGGTTCATGGAGTTGTGCATATTTTTATACTGTTTAATAGCTTAACTATTGTACCTGCAGGTTGAACTTCTCTCTCATTTCGGATCTGAACACTTCTGTCCCCTCAGTCTTATCAGGTAAGTTAAAGAATTTCCTTTATCTTTCTAGACCTTTCTCTAATCTTATCAACCCATGGGTGGCTGTAGCTCATCTACTAATTGGGAGGTTGGTGGTTCGATCCCTAGCTGCTTCCTGGCTCTGCATGGCAGCTATCCTTGGGCAGGATGCTAACCACAACTGTTTTACAATGCGTTTATATAGAAAAAGCATAGGAAAAAGTGCTTGTGCGATTGGGTAAATTATGCAAATTGTAAGAAGCACTATTTAATAAAACCAAATAAAAGTTAATATTTTCTAACAGTTATGCCATTCCTTTTTTTTTTTTTTTTTTTTTTTTTTTTTTGAAGAAGAAGAAGAAGAACAGTCTTATCGTCTTGTCTTGTTCCAGTTTACTTAATTAGATCTTGAAAGTTTCTGGAATCTGTCTTTTAAAACACAACCGCCTTTATCATAAGCAGTGTTGACAAACAAACACTTTGATTTTATTACATCAATGCAAATTGTTATCCAGGCAGCTGTAATTACAGGAGCGCCGCTATATCATGAAAGGTCTGTTATGATTAGATTTTGTTGTTTACTTATTAGGCACCACCTTAATAGTTGTTGTTGTTGTTGTTGTTTTAGATTAAATTCTGAATGTTGTAACACAGCTAAAATGCCTTTTCTTGCACAGTGAGTCTGATGATGAGGGTTCCTTAAGAATGTCCACTTTAAAGACCTTAACTGCACAATCACAATAAGGGGGAAAAAAGGAATTAAAAAAAAAAAGAAACAAAAAAAAAAGATTGTTTTGGTGTTTTTTTTTAAGTTAATTTCCCTCAGATGGTACTTCTTATATACAGTCATCACTTGTGCGTCCATATCCAACACATTGTTCAGTTTCCGTGAGTTTTTATCTTTTATCTCAAAATGTGCTCAACTGGCATTGTTTTCTTAGAGCTGCATCAAAAAATTCCACTGCCTCCGCTGTGTGGTAATTTCAACTCTTGACCTTTTCTGTAGGTCTGTTTGTGTAACGTATTGTTTTTTTTTGTGTTGTGTAGGGTGTTTGGTACCAGCATGGTGGAGGAGTATGAGGAGATAGCAGATTCTCAGTACCCCTCAGAGAGACTTGAGTATTTGGATGAGGACTATGGTAAGATGTTGACGTCGATTTCAAATGCACAAATTTCAAATTTGTATGTAAAAGACCAGAAATGGATGTGTTAACATTAAATGAATTCATACTGTACTTTCATCATTGTGCAAACCAGTGCCACAAATCTATAGGTTATACCAGGCTCAAAAAGCCAAAATACATTATTCTTCAAAGTAGTTACCAAATACATTACTTCGATTTCTTGCCTTTGTTTTCCAATTAATATGATTTTATTTTAACTGCTACCACGTGTTTCTCTTCAGACTATCCTCCTGGCTACCAACCAACAGAAGACAAGGCCTCCAAAAACCTGCTTGGTTCAGCAACCAGTATGTACACATACACACGTTCTTATAAATGCAGTCGTGAAAAATAGATTTTCACAGAACTTTATGCAGTTGAGCTGGTTCACTAGCTTGTTTGAACCACTTTTAGTGGCAATAACTTGAAGATCAGTGTCTCACATCTTTAAGGGGGAATTCTTCATGTTGGCGCAGCCCTCATGAGGTCCCTTCACACCATTTCAGTCAGATTGAGGTCTGGACTTGGCACCATTGTTGCACCCTGATTCTTTTTTTTAATATTTGCTGCTGTGCTCTGTATCTTATATTCCTGTAACGTAACCCAGTTTGGGCCGAGCTTTTGCTGTTGGTCAGATGGCTTCAGCACAAAAGCGGACAGCCCTACCTGATCGAATTTAAAAAAGGAATAAGAAAATGTGTCAACTGTCATGAAAAATGTTAATGAAAATGTTTCGTTACATGTCATCAAACTGCAGCTACAGTAATCTGGTGTTTCCATCCTATGTTAAAGAAGAACTATTTTATGATTTGTGCAAGTTTGGCTTTTATACTGTTGTATCCAGTCATAGTGCACACAGTTTTTTCAATTATCTCAGACCTCATACAGTTGTTGGTACAGCAGCCAACTTTATGGCCTGTTGGGTATGAACTCATTCACATACTGTTCAACTTGAAGTATTTTAACCCACTTGGTATCCTGCGTACACACTGTGGGCTTTTTGAGTTGCATAAATTTTGCTGCTTGGCTTTATTTATTTATTTATTTTTTCCGGAAACCACACACACATGCACAAATACACTGGTGCCCTTCTGTCTCCTGAGTTAGCGAAGGAGGGGAACGGTGCACCCCTGAAAATGTACCGTGCACACAAGTCTCAGAGCTCTAACCATAAACCATAAAAGGGCTTCAGAGTGGATGGACCCTGGAGGAAAGGCTTAAAATAAAACTCATGACAGTAAATCCAGGGGACATAATATAGAAGGAGAATACAGTCATCAGAGAGAATGGTTAAGAAAATAAAGCAAAAACATATGGCACAATATGTGGTTTGGCTTTGATGTGTTTGGCCTGAAGCTGCTGTCAGTCAGAAATCTCATGTCATGGAAAATAAATGCATTGCGTGGATGTTCTTCTTCTTTGTTTTTGTTTTTAGATGCCATTCTAAACATGGTAAACAACATTGCTGCTAATGTGCTGGGAGGAAAGCCAGAGCTGGAGACTGGAGCAGAAACGGGAGGTACTGATTTCTCAGAGGCCACTTTTTAGACCTTTTTTAAAAGTTTACTTTTCTGGTTTTTTTTTTTTTTTTTTTTTTGGGGGGGGTATTTTTCTACCATCACATTTTCACATGCAACACTTGAACAGTACACCATACACAAGTCAACATTTTCAGCCATCTTACATTCATCAGAGTATCTTAGACTTATTTATATTGCTTCATTTTTAATTTTCTTAAAAAAATAACCTCAAAATAAATCCATTCATACTGATTTTGGGGTTAGCCCAAATGGGCGCTGAAGTAACTTATATTTGCACTGCTCTAAGCATAAGTGTAAGGCAAAGTATAAACACATCCATGCACATGTGTAACATAAGCTAAAATTTGTTTGGCTTCCCATTCAACTGCCAATAAAGAGCTGATAAACTCAAGTTTCCTGTTTTATAGACATCACATTTAGGTGATCTGTTACTGTCTCTTTAAAAGTTAAAGTAAATTACAGATTTAAACTACAGATTGCCAGGAGAACGTTACACATGCTGATTAGGGGCACATTTTTTATGTGTGTAATGTACATGTAAAAATGGTCTAGTACTCGTGTTTCGCAAACTACTTGTGTAACTATACTAAGAGATACTTGGTCCACCTCTGCAGGTCAGATTTAATCAGCAATCTGACATTGATGGCTCAGCCTCTTCACATATTCCCCTTTGTTAGAAAAGACCTTGACTTGAATTCTGTTGCATGTTGCTCCCACACCTTAGCTCGAGGTAATATGACTGGTCTATCTGTATGAAGTGTTATGGAGCAGGGATTTCCGAGTCAGCACTATAAAAGACTTTTACTGAGATTGTTGAGCATGAATCATCCATCCAACAGGTTTTGTTTTGTGAAGGCGCGTGCATGTGTGAAAAGCTAATTGGAAATTCCGGTTAAGAAACGTCCAGATTACATAATAGGTTTCACACCTTCCTGAGGTTTAGATGAAAACTTCCTTAATGTGAAAGCAAATTATAGTTGTGCTTCTTCTATAGACCGTATAGCGTTATCTTATGAAATCCCTTTAAAAACAAATTCAAATGTATTTAACACTTATAAAGCAAACTGTAATGCTGTGTTTTCACTCCTGTACTCTGCTCTTACTGTGTGACTGCCTTTTTCCTCGCGTTCTCCAGCCAGCCTGTCTTTCCACATCTTGTTTAGATTAACTGCTTCAAAAACTGGGTCACTTTATTTCCTTGGCTAAAGTGCAAACATATGCATAGACTGAATGTTCATGTGTATATGTGCTAAGAGAGCCAGATGTTTACTTGGCTCTTAGCAGGAGGTCCCTAGCGGTATTTCAGCAGAACTTTGGCTATCTTTGTTTCAGTTCTTCTTGGCAAGGAGCTCAGCTAAATTAAGACAGTTAGGCCTATGACGCTGAGCTTTCTTCTAGTTCTGTCTACCACACAGAGCGCTATCAAAATGACTCCTTAGACAACTTTTCTCTAGTGTGGTTGACTTAAAGAGGGGAGGAATCTATTAACAGATTTGGCTCTTATGTTTCTTTATGCTTTTAAAAATTCATTGTATTTAGACCTGTTGGTTATGACAACTGATAAAAAAAAAATACATTAAAAACCCCACAAATTCATCCTTTCAATTATTAGCACAACTCTATAGTGTCTTTTTACTGCTTGCTCTCTACAGTGGCTGTTTTTATTCCCATTTACACCCACTGAGTGAGGCAGAATTTGGGAGAGACACAATCAGTTCAAACTGGAACAGACTGGTTCACAGCATTTCTCCCTTTGCCTAAACATGGGCATTCCAGCCTGGAGGGACTGTGCACCTACACTGTCCCTCCTACAAGAGGGTGGAAAGAAACGAGCCACTGCCAAGTTAGAGGGTTCTACGCAATCTTAAAAACAGTAGCCAAGTGTTATTGCTGTGCTGTGTTTGTTAATTGTTGTGTGTTTCTCCAACCCCCAGGTAACGCAACAGAGGGGGGTGAAAAGGAGAGCACAGAGTCAGCTAAACCAACTGAGGCCCTACACACAGTGTAAGAGCCATCAGAGATATACCTTTATTCATTTAAATTGAATTCAGTTCCACGTGATGAGCTTTTCAACTCCAAATCCCACAGAAAGCATGTTTTTTCTTTTTTCTTTTCTTCAGACTGCAACCTTCAAAGCCAGAACAACCTACAACAGAAGAGGTCTCTGTCTCTAGTGACTCCCCCACATCTTCCCACTCATCATCTGATCCACATAAGGATGTGGATCAGATTGTCACTCTAGTAGAGGAGGAGGAAGAGGAGGAGGAGATCAGACTGTCAACTGTTACTCTATTGGAGGAGGAGGGAGAGGATGATGAAGAAGGGGAAAAGAGCGAGGAGGAGATGAGGAAGGAGGCAGACAGGAACCAGTGGGAGAGCCAGGCTTACTGTCCTTTCACCTCCTTCTCCTCCCTCTCTCTGTCTTGCATGGTCACTCTGCCTGAGCTGCTCCATCGCTGGTGCTCTGCCAGGCTGGCCAAGGAGAGACTGCGCAGCCTTAAGAAGAGGCAGCTTAGCACTCAAACACAGACTCACCCTACTGTGAGCACACCTGTCCTCACACACACACCTCCACTGATTCCTATTCCTGCCCCCACACCTATCCAAGAACCCCTTCCTCTCACAGAAAAGGCTCCAGAACTCGAGGTGCCTGAGAAGGGGCAAAATGAGTGCAGAGCTCTCAGTGAGGAGTACACCACTGACACGCCTCTCAGCACTGACACACCTGATTCATACACTCCCGAGCTCAACATCCTCCTAGAGCCCAGCAGAACCTCCACCATCCCCCCTCAGAGTTTCTCAGACAGCCACAGCTCCCTAACACAGCCTACCCCAACCCCTAAGGAGAACTTGTTACCTTTAGTTAAAGACGCAACCCTAGATCCTGTCCCCACTCCTCTCCTCCAAGCTGTCTCTATCCCAAAGACGCAGCACGCCAGCAGCGTCACCCCCACGCTTTCTGCCAGCACTCCCCCGTTATCTCAATCTTCTGAGACGGCTTCTCCTGTCGTCACGGTTCCTCCTGTCAAAGATCAGCCTGTTCAGCCTCTTCCCACTGCTTCAAGACCTGAGGATTTTATCTCCCCTCCCACTGAGCTGCCAGCAGCTTTGCCTTCAAATGACATTCACACAGACTCAGTTAAGTCAGGCGTAGACAGCGGGGACTCGCAGAGACAAAATGTTCAGGCCTCCCAGACCCACGGGGAGCAGGCTGATTCACTTCCTCAGACAGGAGAGCCTCATCGGGTGGAAGAGACTGTAGAAGAGGAACTGCTGAATGCTAGTGGTAATGGCAACGCTCAGCGGACGGCTACAGACTTCTATGCAGAGCTGCAGAACGGTGGAGATTATAATGGTGGAGCAGTGAATGGGAACAGCGTGTTAGTTAACGGAGGCGCAGTCCACGGATCCAGCCAGAAAGAGAGTGTGTTCATGAGGCTGAACAACAGGATCAAAGCTCTGGAGATGAACATGAGTCTGTCCAGCAGATACTTGGAGGAACTCAGCCAGAGGTGAAACCACTGGCCATGTTGAACTTTTCAAATCTAAACTGCAACAAAAAGCAAAGTTTCAGTACAGATTTTACTGCCCTAATTTGTTTCGGATATTTGCAATCTGGGAGAGATTATTAGAAGTTATTTATATGTATCTGTGATTTTCCAGATATCGTAAACAGATGGAAGAGATGCAGAAAGCGTTCAATAAGACCATCATCAAGCTGCAAAACACCTCCCGTATTGCTGAGGAACAGGTCTCATTGCATTAATCATCTTAAATCACAGTAAAATATGTTTGCAGTTAAGAGTCTTATTTACTCAATCTACTGACACCTGAGCAGCTGTGCTGACTAATATCTTCTTTTTTTTTTTTCTTTTTTTTTTGTATATTTTCAGGACCAGAAGCAGACAGAGTCCATCCAAGTCCTGCAGAGTCAGTTGGAAAACGTCACTAAACTGATGCTCAATCTCACAGCTACAGTCAGCGAGCTGCAGAGAGAGGTATATTGCTATCGTTGATTGCTGAGTAGACTATCTATTGCTTAGTTTTTAACAGAATTGTCTTTTTGTGTTTGGCTTAAAACCTTGTTGCTTGTGTTCAGAGAAAGATTTATTCTTCCTGTTGAAAATAGATCATGATGCTTCTGGCTCATTAACATAATGTAGTTTAAACACCATCTGTTGTCAGATCTCTTGCTGTTCCAGATATAGTCCAGGTTTGATTTTTATGTTCGGAGTAATGATTTTAGTAGTCGGGACCTTGAAATCCATCTGAAATGGAGTATGCCAGATAGTAGGTACCAGCCAGAGTAACTAGAGGTGAAATTAAGTATAATGGAATATAACATTCGTTTTACCTACAAGTTTGTTTATAAGTAGATAAACAGACAATTTAAGTAGTTTTTTTTTTTCACATAAGTATAGTGTCTGTGTGAAACCTTAATATTCATGGCCATCATGTATTGTTTTAACTTTTTTTGTTTTGTTGTTTATTTAAAGTCTTTTGCTTCTTCCAAAACACGTGCAGAGTTTGACTTGAGTGGAAAACATTTTTCTGACTTGAATATTTCAACATGTTTGGCTTTGACTTTTCACCAAGGCACATTTTCTGAGCCCACATGATTAAATGCAGTTACATTAAAAAGGATAGAGGATAAAGTTTGTGTATCCTTTTTAGAATAACAATTTGTGGGTAGTTTGTCCTGGTTTTTCCTTCTCTCTCTCTCTCTCTCTCTCTCTCTCTCTCTCTCTCTCTCTCTCTCTCTCTCTCTCTCTCTCTCTCTCTCTCTCTCTCTCTCTCTCTCTCTCTCTCTCTCTCTCTCTCTCTCTCTCTCTCTCTCTCTCTCTCTCTCTCTCTCTCTCTCTCTCTCTCTCTCTCTCTCTTTTTTTATTTTATTTTTATTTTTTTTTATTATATAAATTCACTGGGCCTTTTGCATACAGTGTTTAGGCCAAACTAAAAGTGCTTTTGGAGTAAGGTCACGGAGGACATGGTACAAAACATCACAACTGGGGAAAAGGACCACTCACGGTATCATAAGTCGACGTAGCTGTTGAATGTTTGATGTGTTGTGCATTGTTTCACTGTTGACTGCTGAAATCGTCCTCTGCAGGTATCTGACCGTCAGAGCTACCTGGTGGTCTCTCTGGTTCTGTGTCTATTTCTGGGGATCCTGCTGTGTCTGCAGTGCTGCCGCAGCTCGGCCCCCGGCCCCAGCACCAACTCTACTGCTCTTCCCAAGAGCAACCACTACCCCAGTCCCAAGAGGTTTGTCACCCGCATGCATGAATAGGATATTTTATTTCTGAAGCTTTGCTATGACATTTGTTAAGTGTTGTTCAGTGTTTTCGTATTAGACTGAATACTGAAGCTGTTGTCTGTCGGTTGCTGTCATTCCCGTCTTGCTACTAACTGTAGAAAGATTGACAATCAAGGAATGAATGTAGCATCTTGTAAATGTCAGTCATTTTTCCCTCCCTTATCAGATGCTTCTCCTCTTACGATGACATGAGCCTGAAGCGCAGGGTGACCTGCCCACTTGTTCGCTCCAAGTCGTTTCACCTGTCCTCTACAGAAGGTAAGAGGTCTTCTTCCTACGTGCCCATTCACTTTTCAAAAATCTCTCCTCCAACACACTTTTGTTTTACCCATATGTTTCCTCCTTTTGTTTTTCCAACTGAAACATAAGCAGCATTGAGATCTGACACTACAGTCACGCTGCAAACATCATGTAATCTTGCCTTTGGGCACTTTCAGGCTAACTGCTTTTGATCACTGCGTCTATTGCCACATATCTCTCCCCATCCAAACACTACTTAGCCTTGCTTCATTCTCTCCATCGCTCACTCTTTGTACCTTTGCTGTTGCTTTAAGACATTTTGCCAGGTTTAGTGACTGATATCCCTCTTGTTGCCACTGCCTAAAGCAACACACGCCCACAAGGAAAGGCTGGTGCAAGCAATAAAAGTATCAGCTCTTGAAACCTTAAACTCCCGCTGCTGTTCATTACCCCCTAATGACGTGCATGCGTGTGTGTGTGAGAGAGAGAGTTTGCCCTTGAGGGTGGGAGGCTGTCATTGCCAGCTTGCCACATGCAGGCATAAGGAGTTTAATAATAGAGCACAATGCTTTGCTGGCTCATGGTAGACATTTGCAAGTAGTATTCCTTAATAAAAACAACACCTGCTTTTCTATGATTTCAAATCTTGTTTTAACAACAAGCTATTACTACAATATGGATTTATGCCTTTTCATCTTTAAAACTACTTGCAAGGTCGCTTCATGCTTATTACATGTACGTATTCCTGTATCCCATTCCATCATTAACCTAGCCCCTTTCTCCCCTCCCCAGTAGGTCCAGATGACTTGTACATTGTAGAACCTCTAAGGTTTTCTCCAGAGAAAAAGGTACAGTGTCTGTTGGCTGTGATGGCCGTCGTATACAAGTACTGTGTTTTCTCGTCTCAATGAGTCTTTCTAATACGTCTGTTTTAGAAAAGGGAATTCTTTATTTTGTGGAGTAAATGAGATGAGGTATCAGCTGAGCAGTGGAAAGAATTGGCGAAATACCTATTAGCGCGTGCGTGTGTGTGTGTGTGTGTGTGTGTCTGTGTGTGTACTGCCAGCTTTATTCGCTTCAAGTTTTTAATATTTTTAGATAAGCAGGTTGAGTAGTATGTTTTTGTTTTCCTCATTTCCATCATTCCCTTTTGAACTTTCCCACCTTCCTCCGACTATTGTTTGTGACTTAACGTTATTAGTTGTTTAGTTTTCTGCTGATCTTTCTTAAGTAATTTCTCCATCTCTTATGTTTACCTTGCAGAAAAAACGCTGCAAGGCAAAGTCTTTGGACAAAGTTGAGACTCTGAAGGCATTCGATCCTTCTGCTCTCCTCACTAACGGGGATCCCAAGTTTAACAGCTTCCACCCGTGTCTCCCTGCGCCACCATCCTCAACACGCCCCCTACCTCTTCCTCCTCCTCCTCCACCTCCTCCTCCCTTGCCTCCTCCCCCTTCAACACCACAGGAGGGCCCATTATTGCCCCGTCGCGCCTCTAAGGAGTTCCCCTCAGAGACTAGCAGCTGCAGCTCGTCCACCCATTCTGAGGAGTCGTACGCCAGCCGGCTCCCCCCTCCTTCTCCCGTCTTCCCCGCTGATGGCGTGTGCAACGGCCACGGCCTTTCTTTCCCCCTCAGCCAGCCGGTTGCTAAGTCCCGTCAGGAGAAGCGCTCAACGAAGCGGCGGAAGTCTCGCCAGACCGAGCTGCAGTTCCCGCACATGCCAGTGGGGAGCGTTGGTTCTCTGCCCAGCCTGCAGCAGCTTATGAAGGGAAACAAGGAGATGAGTGTCGGGACCATCGGGGTGACAGCCGTCACCGGACATGTCTGAATCCTCACGCGTCACCTTTACACGATTATCTGCTCACACCTGTGCACACACTACACGGTAGCAGACATGACAGACAGAAGAGGTCTTACCACAACCCAAAGAACCACATTTCCCATGAGCACCCAGGTGCACCGTGGAACTGAATTGGCTATGGCAGCAGTAGCTCAACATCATTCAGTTCTTATTCACTCCTGTCAAAGACCCGTTTACGGTTATGTGCCTTTATATCTGTTCTAGACCTTCTAACTCTTAAAAACGTGAAATGTAAACAGTTGTTGATGTGCACAAAAAGACACTGTGATAGGAAGTGAAACACCAAGAAGAGTCAAAACTATTGAAGTGTGTTTGAGAGATTTTATTTTATTTTCATTTTTCTACTGGATAAGCACATTTACCCATGAAAGTGGAGCACCAGTGAATTCATTTCCCCACTCTGAGCACAGTGAGGAGAGGTGCTGGTCTCAACTCCGTGTTCCTTGAAAAGTATTAGGCTGCTCTTTGGGATGAAATATGTCATTATAAGAGGACTGTGGAGCATGACAAATGACTTCTCTTATTCTTATTTCCTCCTGTCTTTCATTGCCATCATTTAACCTTTTCCATCCTGCCTTAGTCTCTAAATGACTGCAGGTGTTTGTTTGGGACCAGTGGGTAAAACCGTCTCATTCTCGCCTTCTGTCTCTGTCAGTTTGTTCCAAACCAACCACGAGAGCTGAATGAAGAAAAGTCTACATGAGCGTATTAGCCCTTTTCTTTTCTTTTCTTTTTTTTTTAAGTGTCTCAATTAACTTCATAAAACAAATACAGTAGCAGCAGTCCAGCTCCTGTAGACCCTGCTCAGTTTGGGCTGGGCCCAAAAATGCTGTCACATTAGATTTTGTAACTGTGATAAAACAGCTCAGAGGCAAGAAGCTGTAATATATTGTTTCATTACTTTTATAGTTCTTTCATTTGTAACTGAGCCATGTTTCTCTTAGCATTGCTGGTTCGGCTTGTTTGAGTTGCTGTCAGAGCCAGTATGGGGCAAAGTGTTTCCTGTTAAGGGCACAGTTTACTGTAGGGTAACCTTGGGTAACAGAGCTGAATGTTTACGCACACCCTCTCGTGGACCTTGCAGATGGGTCTGACAGATCAGCTTTATTTATCTATTTATTTATTTAAATGAACAGAGAATTTTCTAACCTAGTCGCTGGTTTGCCAGTCTCCCAGTCTTGCAGCGTCACAGTGGCTCAATGCAAGTTTGTTACATAGAATTACTACTCAGTGGTACTGACACATACAGTCATGGTGGATGGCTCAAACCCATTTGCTTTCTTTCGTTTTCTTACCTTATAACGTCGTCTAATTGTACTTGGCTCAGCCTGAAATATCGGACGGTAATCGCATTTTATATCCAACAAAATAACAGTTAAAGGCTACATGTATGTTGGGAACACGCTGCTGCTTCTGTGTGTTTTCAGAGCTGCTGGAAAGTTGGAGATGCTTTTATTAAAGAAAAAAGAGAGAGGCTATAACAATGACTGTAGTACTGTGCTGTCTTCTGTCTGCCTTTTCAGCATCTCTGCTGGATTGGCTAACTGATTTTATGTTACCCTGGCTGTTTTGTTAATGTATATTCAATATAACAATTCAGCAAAAACACTGCAGGAAGCTGCAGATTTATTTTTGTTTGCTTTTAAAGAATAAATTTAACAGAGGTTTTTTTTTTATTCCCCCTTCTATTTATGCAATTTCATAGAGGTTCTGCATGGTTGGCGTTGGACGTCTTGACAGAATTTTCTTCTAATGCTACCATCCCATATGAATGTCATTACCTGTTTTGACCAGCTTCTACTGCTCTTCTTTCCTTACATATCTTTATCCAGAAATGTCACCTCTGACCCCCTGTGCACGACTTCTGTCTGTGACTGTGAAGAAAACTTTAAATATGCCTGCTTTGATTAACCACTCTACCATGTTCCTATTGGCTTCAAATGCTTTTTCATTCTGCTTGCCTGCTTTTCTGTCTAGCTTTTTTGCTTTTTTTTTTTTTTCTTGTGCATTCTTACTGTGGTCGTACACTCCTTTTAAGTCTTTTTTTTTTTTTTTTTTTTTTTTTGGATGTCATGTGTTTGCCCCACATCGAATGACAGCGGTCGTTTGTGAGGAAGAAATGAATTGTTGCTGAATAAAAGGGAACGCAGTAAAGATTAATCCAATTCAGAACACTATTAATGTGGTTACTTATATTCCAAGAGCCGAGCAAATCCAGAGGGTGGTTTGTTTGTTTTTTGTTTTGTTTTTTTTGTGTTTTTGTTTTTTAAATCCCTGTTTGAATGTGTAATATGTTTGTGTGTAAACCTGTACGCATGCGAGATTTTTTTTTTCTTGTCTCGTGTGTGTGTGTGTGTGTGTGGGTGGGTCTGTGTTATGAAAAAGACTACTTTAAATCGATTTAAACACATAACACAGCAAACAACAAGAAAGCACTTGGAGAGAAATTCTAAATGCTCAGTGTGCACTTTGTATGACTCCTTATGCCGTTTTGTTTTTCTACCCTTTATGTCAAGTGCTACCTTCTCTCTATCCCTCTCTCTCGCCCTCTCTTTGTCTCTGTGAGTACTCTGAAGAGCTGCACAGTATTTTTGAGCAGGAGTGAGTTACTACAAAAAACTGTAGTGCCATTAGAAACTGTGAATTCTTTCTAAATAAAATGTTTTTGTTTCTTTTTGTCTTTCAGTTGGAGTTGTTTCATGTCAGATTTTAGCAAAATTGCTATTTCACTTCTGTTGTCCCTAGGCAGGAAACATTTATTAAAGAAAAGTAGTGATAGCAGTATACAGATTTGGGTATACACGTACTTCATAGAATCCCATCCTCAGAGTCTCAAAAGTAATTGGAAAGTTGGCTTAAAAAGAAATTAATAGCCATGTGACACCTGTTGTTTTGTTCTTTTATGATGAAATGAGTATCAGGAGCGACCACATCAATGATCTGGTGCTTTCTTAAAAAGAATGAATACGCTGTCCAGCTTAGCAACAGCAAGAAAAACCCTTCACAATATCTAACCAAATCAGTAACACCCTCAGAGAGAATGGCATATCCCCAAAATCTACAGTTAAAAGATGCTTTCATAAATGCAAATACAAAGGTTTTATAAAAAGGTGTAAACCACTGGTTACAGAGCAAAATGTGGCGAAGGTAAGGAACGCCACATGACACAAAGGATACTGCATTATCTGTCAAACATGGTGGGGGCAATGCTGTGTCATGGGTGTGTATAGCTGCCACAGTAAATGGATCATTAGTTTACTGATGTGACTGCTGACAAAAGTAGCACGGGGCTATACTCTCTCCTTACGTTCAGCAAAAAGATGCAAAACCAATCAGAAAGAGCTTTATAGTGCTAATGGATAATAACCCAATACAGTCTCAAGGCAAAGAAATGGCATAGTCCAAGTCAGTGAAGATCCATGAAGAAGTAAAAACTAAAGGTGGTTGTGGTAAAAGTCTAGCAGAGTATCTCAAGGGAAGGGAAACAGAATTCGGTCATATCAAAATGCTGTAGATATCATCAAATGTGGATATGCTGTATCCGAAAGGATTCTCAACCTCTGGAAGACAATGAATGTAAGTTTTAAAAGGAATCCTCATATTTAAAGCTGTTTGTTTCTTCAATGACTTTGAACCCTCCCCGGGCTTTTATGCCTACTCATTCCTATGAGTTTC
The DNA here is from genome assembly GCF_057381915.1 of Diplotaxodon limnothrissa. Taxonomy (NCBI): domain Eukaryota; kingdom Metazoa; phylum Chordata; class Actinopteri; order Cichliformes; family Cichlidae; genus Diplotaxodon; species Diplotaxodon limnothrissa. The sequence continues at coordinate 7,266,724 of NC_140617.1, forward strand.
TAGGGAATCACTATCCATCTTTATTATGTTGGGGGAAGAAATATATCAATAACGTATAAAATATTACATATGTAACAGCAGTATATGTTTAAATTTGATGAATTAGAAGTGTAATACAACTGAACATTAAAGTGCGCATCTTATGCTCATCATTATTTATTTACTTATTTATCTTGCGGTGGGCATCACAATGATTTGCGGTCTAAAATGAACCATTTTTACCTCTTCTCACTGCAGGGACAGCTTCCCTTTAAGGCTGACTTGCTGCCGCTATTAAACAGAAGGTTTAAGGGTGGGTAGTTGGGACTGTTGTGCTCATGATATCCTGTAATATGTCTCTGACATCATATAGATCCAAGAGAAAAATAAGAGCAATTAGAGAACTCTGAAGCCTGAACTTAAGGATAGCAACGTTTTTTTGTTTTTGTTTTTAATAAGCGTCCAATATAAAAAAGCATAATAAACCCACTTTAAGGTGAATTTAAACCAGAAGGTGGCAGTAAAGCAACTTTAAACATATTAAACGACATCCAGCCACAGGGTGTCGCTGTGAGTCACACTGGCCTCTGTTCTCCTCCAGTGCGCGTTCTCTGTTTTCTCTCTGCTGTTTACGTTTATCGAGTAACATGGAGGACGAGGTGGATGTTGACATCGAAGGAGATGACTTTGATAACAATATTGGGTAATGACGCCTGTTTATTTGGATTAATTGATGGCTGTGCTGTTTGGTGGGCTTCTGTGCTGTGGTCTACGCGAGTTAGCGGTGACCCGGATGTTGGCGCAGGATAACAGCAGCTGGGATTAGTTCTGGAGGCATCTGCTCTGCTGATCACAGCTTCTTTCCTCGCTGTTTTAGGGAGATGGACGGAGGAGGTTTGGTGCAGGAGCAGTTCATGCAGCCTACAGGGAAGAGCAGCGCCTGGATACTGGTATGACTTCGTCAAGCTCCGTTGTTTTTCTGGCTGTGGGTGCTCGTGTTGACTCTCCGTCTCTCCTTTGTACAGCCCTGGGAGCTGGACAGCTCCATCAGCCCGGAGAACAGAGAGGTGATAGAGAGGATGCTGCTAGAGGAACAGTATCCTTTTACTGACCTTAAACGCACTGCATAGTGATGCATTGAGGTTAACTACAGGAATCACAGGACGTAGCTGGGAAAGCTTCGGATTACCTAATAACTGCCCCATGCTGTGGCTAATGTAAACATACGGACAGATGACAAATTAAAAGAAAAAAATGTAACGCTTGACCTTACAGTAAATGGAATTACAGTGGGGGAATATGTTATATTATTTTATGTTCACTTGTCCTGTTAGTGCAGGAGTAACCCAAAACATCTCAACCTAGTTTCAACCAGTAGCTGAAGCTCCTTATATTGTGTTGATTACATAGTTTAAATACTAATTTTGTTGCTGGTTATGAAATCAGTTGTCCTCAACTATAATCGAAGATATTACCTGACAGGTAAGGAGATTCCCGACCACATTTGGCACAGTGATCCTCACAAAAAAAACAAAGTGAAAAAGTGAGTAATTTCTTCCATCAGCCTTGATGATGAGCGCAGTACACTGATTCCTCATTTCCTTGCTATTCATGAACTTGTCTGTGTGTGGACAGGTCTCCGGCCAAGAACATAGCTTCGTCTGCTGGTTCATCCTCTCGATGGTCCCAACAGGAGAAAGAACTGTTTGAGGAAGGCCTGGTATGCTTACACTGCAAGTTAACTTTTGTGTCTGAAATGTAATTTCTGTTTGGGAAGGTCAGCTTTTAATGGATTTAATAATTGTTTTAAGTGAGTCAGATTGTGTGTATTGTCCAAGTTGCCGAGGTGTGTTGTTCTACAGGCTCGGTTTGGTCGAAGGTGGACTAAGATTGCTAAGCTTATGGAAAGCCGTACCGTTCTTCAGGTTAAGAGTTACGCCAGGCAGTATTTTAAACATAAGGTAAGACAGTCCACCTGGATTATACTAACAGCACAAGACAGGTTTCTGTTATGTAAGCTTAGTTGTAGTCATCTGCAGATATAAACCTGCAATTTAGTCGAACTACATACGCTCTATGCAACCAGAAGGAGTCCTTAGCAATGGTATGTTGGAAAATAAAAATCAAGAATAAACAAACTTTTGTGTACACATTTTTCAGGCAAAATCAGATCCTGGTCCTGCGGCTCCCTCTGTAGCTCCCATAATACACCTACAACCTCCTCAGCCCACCTCCAGTCAAGTGTCTACTCTTGCCAACGCTGTCCGCATAGAGAAGCTTTCTGACGATGAGGATGAGGATGTAGACATCACTGACGACTTGAGTGATGACGAAGAAGGCAATAAACCACAGGCAGTCCTCAGCAGTGATTTCTGTGGGCCTGAGGAGAAAACAGATTCTGGGAGTCAAAGCCCCACAGAAGAACATGTAAGTCTGAGTGGGGTAGAGAGCATCCATGAGACGAAGGAGAAACCGAGCCACACCTCTCTTTCTCCGCAAAGTCTTCAACCCTCATCTTTCCCTGGTTGCTCAGAAGATCCTGGAGTAACAGAGCGAGATGAGAAGGTCAACAAGACGGCATCGGTATTTCCACAAAGCTGTCAGACACCGCCTCACGCAGACTCAAAGCAGATGTTCTCAACAGGCATTGCTCAACTGGAAGAAGCTTACAGTGATGGAATGGGTACTTCACACTTACTGTGCTTTGTGTATTTACCTCACTGTCATAGGAAAAATTAATGACACACATTATGATGTCCTAGATTCTTCAGACAAGATTGAGAAGAATCTAAATGATAGACCATACAATGACCAGGAGGAGGAGGAGAATGAAGATGATGAAGAGGAGGAGCTGAAGGCCCCCGAACAAGAAATAGAGATGGACACAGAGACCATCACCGAGGATGAGAAGCAGGCTATCCCAGAGTTCTTTGAGGGGCGACCATCAAAAACCCCTGAAAGATATCTGAAGATTAGAAACTATATCCTGGATCAATGGTAAACTAAGTTTACATGTTCGATAACTTTGTTTACACAACTTTGCACAGAAAGTGGTTATTACTGTTTTTGTCCACTAGGCTGAAGAGCAAGCCCAAGTACCTAAACAAGACATCGGTCCGCCCTGGTCTAAAGAACTGTGGAGATGTCAACTGCATTGGGAGAATACACACCTATCTGGAACTCATTGGAGCAATCAACTTCAACTGCGGTAAGTCTATTTCTCTGAGTCTTCTGATTTATGAATTTTTATCTTCTTTTTGATGTTAAAGCTCTGACTTCCTTTTTGTAGAGCAAGCTGTGTACAATCGTCCAAAGGTGATGGACCGCTCCAAGCATAAGGAAGGCAAAGATGTACTGGAGGCCTATCAGCTCGCCCAGAGGCTGCAGAGCATGGTCGGTACCCATAAAGCAATAGACTCTGACACTGGAAGCATTTAAATTTTAAGCATGCCAGAACTTGACTTGTAACTTCTGACTGGTTGTAGCGAACCAGGAAGCGGCGTGTGCGGGACATTTGGGGGAACTGGTGTGATGCTAAAGACTTGGAGGGACAGACATATGAGGTATGGACACTGCACAACAACTTTTAATCAAATTACGATTTACATTCTTACTAATATGTTTACTGATTCTGTGTTTTTTCTTTATCAGCATCTAAGTGCAGAAGAATTAGCTCTGCGGAGAGAGGAGATGAAGAAGCAGCCTAAACCTTACAAGATGTCCAGATACCGAGGGTGAGCACAGTGGACTGATGCAAAATGTACCAAATTATAAGCACAAGGAGGTTTATGATGTGGATGTTTATAATCCCACTCTATCCACCAGCTCTTTTGACCCCTTCCAGCTGATTCCCTGCAGATATTTTGAAGAGGATATAAAGGTCAGTGATCATTCTTATCAAGATTTTTCACCGATACACTGACTAACCACACCACTTTAAAAAAAAAAAAACCCGGAAAAATCATGGATGTGTCTCTAATTGGCGTGGCCTCTATTGATCAGGCTTGTTCTGTTGCATCTTCCAGATACAGAATGGATACTAGACTATTTGTTTCTTGAGAAATTCTTCAGGAGATTTTTCAGTGTAATTAGTCCAGCTGGGGTAGACTAATGAGGGAGAGCCATTTTCATGGGGATGGGGAATGCTTAATCTGCAGTTAATGGGTGGTACATGTCAAAATTACATCCACATGAATACCACCACAGGACTTCTAATGGTGCCTTTGCTCCAATTGAAAGCACACATCCCAGGTTAGGTGGGCAAAGCTAAATTCAGTGTGATGTCAGTGTGTCTGTTGTTGGCCCTGTGAGGGACTGGCAGACTCTCCAGGGTGCTCATTGCCCTATGTCAGCTGTAATATACTTCAGCCCAGCCTATGTTGGATAAGGAGTAGGTGACTGGATTATTAGATATACCTTATATCTAATAAGATTATATTTTCTTCATTTTTTGTTGCATAAACTAAGAGGATCCTTTCTCCAAAGTAGTCATCATTTATTCTAAGCTGTTCTTTACTGATCACCCTAGGAACCATTCCAGGTTATAGTCTGTGCTGAGACTCTTCTCATCATGGATATGGTATGTTATACACACAGTCACAAGCTGATTCGTTTTTTTCATATATGTACAACAGATTTTACCTATACTGACAGATAACTTTTCTGTAATCAGCATGCACATGTGTCAAGGGGGGAAGTCATTGGTCTGCTAGGTGGAACTTTTAATGAAGAAGCAAAAGTATTGAAGGTAGGTCAAGAAGTCTGAACCAATGTGACAAACAGGATAAAACTCTAATCACATTATATTCAGAAAACTATATTTTGTGATTAATAAATCTGTGTTTAGATCTGTGCAGCAGAGCCATGTAACAGTGTGAGCACAGGTCTGCAGTGTGAGATGGATCCAGTGTCTCAGACACAGGCCTGTGATGTGCTGTCATCCCTGGGATTCAGTGTAGTGGGCTGGTACCACTCGCATCCCTCCTTCCACCCTAACCCTTCATTGCGAGACATAAACACGCAGCACCAATTCCAGGTAAAACTGACTGAATGAAATAAGTTTGCACATGAGTTACTTGTGAACTTCTGGTTTTATTTTCACTTCTGGTATTATTATTTATTTATTTTTAATCTTTCAGAGTTATTTTTCACGTGGTGGAGCCCCGTTTATTGGGATGATAGTGAGCCCATATGACCCAGCTAATGCTTCCCCCCACTCCCAGACTACCTGCCTATTGGTAAAAGAGAACCAGGAGCCTTCAGGCCCCCAGAGTAAGTCTAACACACACACACACACACACACACACACACACACACACACACACACACACACACACACACACACACACACACACACGACTCAAACTTCAAAACAGTTAAGATCAAGAGGCTTTGAAATCAAGCTGACAATGTAGGTCAGTGATTTTGTGTACGCAGTAACACACTTTATCCTCTGGCTCAGTCTCTCAGCCTCTGTTCCTCTCCAGAGCTGCCGTACAGATTCGACTTCCTGTCATCACAAGACATCCCCGACTGGGAGCAGACGATGAGGAGGGCTCAGTGGATCATCCACAAATATTCTCAAGCACCAGGGTGAGTGAGACACAAGACTGTATTGTGTAATCTTGAACTGGTGCCCTAAAGCTGATCCTAAATTTTATTGAAATTGTTTTGGGTGGTGTGTCTAAGCATTTTATTTTTCATTTTTGCCGTGGCTGGTCAGGAGTGTGCAGATGGACAGACTATTTCGGAGAGACTCCCATCTCACATGTTTGGAGAAGGTCAGTTCGACCATCAGTCCTCCCAGTTTGCAAATTTCAGTGACTCTATGGAGTGACTTTGAGCTGCTTTTACAGTTTTAATGTGTGCCTAACTACACGACCTTCATCATGTAGATGCTGGCATCACTGGCGAGATACTTGGAACCCCTCCCAGATGCGGTGGGAGACTCCTTTCTCACCCAGATCCAGGCCCTTTTCAAATCTGACTTTATTTCCAAGCAGCAGTTGCCTGATTCTGAAGAAGGAGAACCTTTAAATATCTCATCCAAGCTGGTGGACTCGGGCGAACTAACTTTTGATCAGCCGATCAGCCCAGAGGAAGAGAAGGACCAAGAAGAATCTGAGACTACTGGCAGCACCGTGTTGCATTTAGGCTCTGTATTGTCGACCGAACATGACTATTTACTGTGAATAACCATACAGCAGCATACTTAATAGTGAATGACACCTTTTGTGAATACATTGTGGCATTCATTACTGGGTGTGTGTGTGAGATAGTTTTTGTCAGTGAAGTTATCATGAACGTTTTTTCTCAGTTTAACAGATTTCTTTTTGACATCAAAATAAAAATCTATTTTTATATTTCAGGTCTTTTTATGAATGTTCAGTGCAACACATGAATATATATTTTAATGATTTATGTTTAAAGTTTTGTCATTTACTCCTCACTAAGGTTTACTGTCCAAGGGGACAGTACTATGTTTTTAGAACATGTGGTGGCCAAGACATTCAAAGGGGCTCTTGATAAATCAGATAACCAGACAGGCAGTAGTACGGTTAGGTTAACTGGTGATTCTAAACTAGTTGTATGTGTATGATGGACTGTCCAGGGTGTACACTGGCTCTCATGCTATGGCAGCTGGGATAGGATGTAGCCCCCACCTGTGACTCTAAGTTGGATTAGCAGAAGAAAATGGATGGATAGTTACACTAAAGTGTAAAAATACCCTTAAGTGAAAAACCCGCATTCCAGTTCCCATTTATGTTAAAATTAGGATCAAAATAAACTGAAAATACCAAAAGTGAAAGTGCTCATGATGCCAAAGTAATCCCATGAAGCAATCGAACATTGATTGATCATTGATCAATCAGTGGTTTATTTCACTTTAATGTTGAAGCCGGAGCTAATGTTAAAAATACTTTATATACACAACTGGTTAACATAATCAGCGGTTTTCACACACTTGTGTTCATGTCTGAAGTTTGACAGTTATTGAGATTGGTAGTTATGGCATTAATCTGGCACACGATTTGGGAACCTCTACAATAAAATAGGATAATTTATTAGTTGATGTGTGTTATTTTAACTGCAAAAAAAGTTAAATAGTAAAACATGAAAATAAATGTGCTTGAGTACAAAGTAGAATATTTGCCTCCAAACTATGGTGGATTAAAAGCAGTAGCCTGGGTATGATTTTTAAAAAAAAAAAAAAAAAAAAAAAAAGACACACACTTAACATGTAAATATATTCAGTTAACTTCCAGGTCTATAATATAACGCTTAGCTCGTTTATAATATAACTTTGAGCTGTGTGTGCGGAACGTTCGTAACGGGGCTGTTTCTAGGTGGAATCATTTGGGAGGAGCGCGCGTTCCAGAAACTACAGTTAACGCTAGTTTGTAATTTTAAAGCGCGTCCTTTTGGCTCACCGGGCATTAATGTGTTTCAGCTCAGCGTGTAATGGTGTTAAAAACCAACTTTTGGACTGGTGAAGGCATTTCAGAGTTCCGCGGCTCCCCCCAATAACCAAATTTACGTGTACGTAAATTTCACTTCTAGCGATGACATTGACAGCTGAGAGCAGCTCCCCAGGTGTCACTACCGGATTTATTTTGACCTTTAGGATGAGATAACCGCATTGCGTTGACTGTTTTTGGTCAGTCCTCGTATAAATTAAAAAAAATTGTATCATTAAAAAATCAAATTAAATTAAAACATGGCTCTACTTTGCGGAAGTCTTTTCAGGAGCTGTCACTTCAGTTTGCTTTCGTCGCATCTTATCGGGAACCTCCGGGTATGCACACGAGCTGTTTACCCTCAGAGCAGTTGGCGAAATACCATAAGCACATCTGTACGCTTGAGAGCTTCTTTGACTGGACGGACAACGAGTTATCAGATTTACTCCAAAGCCACTGCTCCTCTTCCCTGTGGTCCTGTCCTGACCCCATGTGGACACTACTTCCACACTTCTGCCCGCCTGAGGGCCCTGCCTGCTCCCCTCATTTGGATGATAATCAAACCTCTGCAAAAGATTATGGCTATAATACTGGGCAGGTAGGAAAAACATAGTGTTTGCAGGAAGGTCCACAAGCTTTTGGATAGACACAGTTTTTGTAGTTTGTGCTTTGAACACCACCACAGTGGATTGTAAAAAATTTAAGGGTTCAAATGCAGTCTTTGAGCTTTTATTTAAGGGGTTTCAGAAAAGAATTGCAATAAATATTTAGAAATTACAGGCATTTTTATACATGGCCCCCTCTTCTGAATAATAATTTTACACAGTATCAATTATTTTGTTATGTAGCTCCTTGTCCAATTTGGGGACAAGGAGGCAGGCCAATACACCACAGACTTTTTCATCACCAAGTAATCTCCAATGAACCTTACCCCACTAACTGCATGTCTTTAGACTGGGGTTAGGAGCTGGAGTACAGAGAGAAAGACCCAAGTCATATGGTGGATTCAAACCCAGGAGCTTCTTGCTGTAAGGCAGTTGGGCTAACCACTGTGCTGGCTGATTGTGATGCTCCTTGGCTGTAGTCTCCGATAAAAGGCTGGCAGAATATTGTGAATCCAATGAAGCTTGGATGAAAATCCTTCTTTGGCTGAGAGTATAGCCCTCTAGACCCCAGATGTGCTAGTTCTATCTGTGGCCACATCATCAGTAAACTCTAATTAGTAATTTTTTGGCAGCTATACCTGCCGTGCCATAACATTGCCTCCACGATGTTTGACAGATCTCTGTAACCAGTGGTCTACACCTTTTTGAAAATCTGCTGTATTTCCACTTTTGAATGCATCTTTTAATTTTACACTTTAATGTCGTCTACCTATTTTTGTGCTTCTGACAATAAGGAACTTGGATAAAATTGGCTGTAAACAGCTAATGGAAGACTTTTGTTAAACAACTTGAATTAAAGTTGAAAGTTTGCACTTCAAACATAACTTAATCTTTTAAATAATATTAAGTAAAGTGTGGTGGTGTACAGGGGCAAAATCACAACCAATGTGTCACCCCCCCTAAAAAGTATAGACTGAAGTGGTTAATCAGTATAAATACGACACTATAGTCTATAATGGTCTACAAATTCAAATAGATGTAACATTTTAAATTTGGAATGTAAATAAAAAGCAAGACTTTAATAAGGTGTGTCAATAGAAAAGCTCTTAATACAGATGATAAATTGAGCATCCTTTTTGCTTTAAGGCATAATATCATTTAACAACACTTAATGTTTAATTAAATAATGAACACGCTCCTAATTGTTTTATCAACTGTTTTAATTATTGGATTTAAATAAGAACAAATAAATTACTGTCTAAATTGTTTCCATGCTTTATGTTTTAATTAACTGGTACAAAGTAATCCATGAAACCGAGTGACTGTGATGGTATCATTTAGCAGACATAGCAGACATTATTTTGTCTCCCCCTCCCTGCCTCCAACAGAATAGAGAGCAGGCATTTTTTTTGGCCTTTGAGCAGTACTACAAAATTTACCTGCCGAATTTATGCACGTTTTAGCACTTTATTTGAGGTTAGGCTTCTCTGGAAAGAAAAGAGGTTATTGTTCTGCATTATTATCTTACATTATTATGGGAAACTTTGGTTGCTAATCTTTCATCAGGCTTTTTCTCCGAGCATTTTTTTTTAAACATGCTTCAGATAATTAATTTAGTTCTAATTGTTGGAATAAGGTGTTAAATGTACTGCCTGAGCTACATAAGGATTTACAGCAGCACTAAAGCCCCTCTTTTTGTACAGGAGCATAAGGAAGTGGTGGGTGGCCTTACCAGACAAACGGCAGCAGCTGGTGCGCAAATATGCATGGCAGAAGCGCTGGCAAATAGCAGGGGGTGCAGGTGTTGCTATTATGATTGTAGCCCTCTTCCTCCTAACGCACCTTGACGAGTCCCCCCTGACAGGACGGACCCGCCTTCTTGTGTTCAGTAAAGAGAACTACATGGAGATGGCAGCTCTGACTTCAGATGCGGTGAGAGACGTTGTGTTGCATGTGACATTGTGAGAAAATCACAAATATCCATTCCACAAACATTTCTAAGAAGATTTATTGAGTCAACAAGTAAGAAGGTGAATAGTTAAATGGAAAAAATGTCATTTTTAATGAAATTCTTCCTTAAATATTTGTTGTCATCTCTGTGTTTCAGTACATGGAGGAGTATGCAGAGCTGCTTGTTCCAGTCACTGACCCTCGTCACCAGGTGGTGAAGTGGGTGGTGCAGCACCTGGCACAAAGGAACAAGGACATCCCTGAAGTGAATGACATCAGCTGGACTGTCCATGTGGTGCAAAGTCCCAGCGTTAATGCCTTTGTACTACCGGTAAGTAAAGACAAGCTGAACACTAAAAATTTTACTATTATAAGGTGCAATCTAGTGTTTACACACCTACAAAGATTAAAAAGTTATTTCCCATTCTTTGAGTAGAATGGAAATGTCTTCATGTTTACTGGAATGCTGGAAGCCATTGCAGATGTTCACCAGCTCACTATTATACTGGGACACGAGATGGCTCATGCCTTACTGGGACACGCTGTAAGTACATAACCCTCCACGGACTGTTTGCTGTTATAGCATAGTTTGTACTCCACATCATAAATTTACCTTAAGACTTGACCTTGAGAGTGAATAGGTTTATTTTTTACAATTAATACAGGGTTTCTCTGGATTATTAAAAAGTCTTAAACTCTGAAATTGAATTCAAGAAAAATAAGACCTTAAAATATTTCATATTTCCCCAATATCTGCTGAAGGTATTAACTTTGGAAATGGTTTGTTTAAGCCTGGTATGTGTGGGAAAGAATATAATGTGAAGTACTGGGTTGTATGGATTGTTGAATTGTTGAAAATGGCTTGTGTATAAAAGCCTAAAAATAGTGCATAATTTTGACATTATTGGATCTTAATTCTTATTTCTTGAAGTCCTAAATGGACCTTAAAAAGCATTTATTTTGATTGTTAAAATGATGTTGGAACTAGAGCAGGGCGATATGGCCAAAAATATTTATCACGATATATATTTGAAAATTTGCGATAACGATATAACTGACGATATAATTGATGCGAGACAAAATACAACTCCACAACATTACTAGCGCAAAAAGACAACCTTCCATTTATTTTCACTTAAACAAGAAGCTGGTTTTTATGTACATTAAAGCTTTATAAAAATGTAACAGTGCAAATGCAAATGCCTTGCTGAAAGTTTAACCAAAAGGCATTTCCAGTAGAAATGGGCTGACATATCCTGAGCATAACCATGTATAATATCCACTGAAGTTAAAAAGAGGTGCTTTGCAACATTAAACTGCAGTGTGCAGTACGTATTTTTCGGACCATAAGGTGCACAGGATTATAAGGCACATTAAGCGAAACAAAGCAGTCAGATAAATCAAACTTTATTAAACTCATTCTTCTTGCTTCCTCCACTTCTGTACCATTGATTCATTAATGTTGAATTCTCTGGCAGCTGCTCTGTTCCCATGTTGTTGCAGTATATTAATGACTGACCTCGTATTGTGGATGGATTATCTCAGTTGTTCTTCTGACTGAAGTTTGGTCCGTTTACAGCATCCTGCCATGCGATTGCGTTTGTCTCTAACTGTCAGAAACCTTAACGTTAACCTTTTTAAGTGGAAAAGTGTTAGTGTTCGTCCTCCAGCTTCACTGTTTATATTATGCTAACATAGCTGTGTTGCTAGCGATCACGTAGCACATCATTAAATACCAGCTAGCCCAACTTCAGTAACCCTATAAACGTCACTGCTGTTTAGTTTCCTGTCTTCATTTATGTTGGAAGTGATAGCAGAGCTGTACGTTTGATTTTTTTCAGAAATCTCTCAGTCTCTCAGTCAGAACATGCTAGCGAAACTAGCGAGCTAACTTCCGCTAGCTTCCTGCTAACTTCTAACTCCGTTAAATGTAATAAATTTTGTTTTCATGGATGCCTGGAAGTTAAACTTCATAGTTACACCTGGTAAAGCAGCAATGCTGATCGTTTTATTAAAGATGAAAGAATTTAGACAGTTTTTAATTCTCAGTGATGCTGCAGTGTTCGTTTGACCTGAAGAATATGGAGTTTAGGACCCAGATTACTCCCAGATTTAAGAGCATCTTAGTCCGACAATAACGACGGCCGCTTGCATGTTCTGCAAAAAAATGTGCTTTGTCATGTATCTGACGGACAAACACCAAACCAGTTCCACATCACTGAAGTTGCACCATTTTTACAAACCAATTCTGGTTCATTTGTTTCACTCAACAATCGGCCATGTGCGTATGAAAACAAAGCCACTGCGCATGCGCGTTTTACTCATATTCTATCGCGATATTTCATTTTCCTATCGTTGCATAACATTATACCGGTATTACCGTGAACGGTATAATATGGCCCAGCCCTAGTTGGAACTATTTATTATAAGTGGAGTTATACAATAGGCAAAGAATTACGCCTGCCACTGGTATTATTAACAGAAACAAATTCCTTGATTGTATGTTTTCTCTCATGCATTGAGTGCACACTCTTCCGTAACAGACAAGCACTCAGTTGAATGCAGCAAACCTCACACCTGTTTAGCTTCTGAGGCTGAAGTGCTGCAGTGCACAAAGATCTGTGCAGTATGCTGACATCTAATAGGCTTAGCTGATCAGCAGCAGATGTTGCAGTGAATGAGTCACTGAAAACACTTAAAGTGCAAATATTGCTCAAGAACAAACTTTAGTCATTTATTAGCCCTTGGCACAGTCTTGGAGGTTCCACACAGCACTGTAAAATATGCATGTGGACCCCCTACAGGTGCAGAATATACTGCATTATACACTGAGATCTCCTGACTATTCATCACTTCTGCTCTGTCTCGGAAGTATCATATCAGCTGAAGTGAACAGCAGAGAAGATCATCGGGGTCTCTCTACCCTCTATTGAGGACATCTACACCACACGCTGCATTCGCAAAGCCACCAGCATTGTGGCTGATCGGACACACCCCTCTCACACACTCTTTACACTCCTGCCATCTGGAAAAAGGTACCGAAGCATTCGGGCACGCACATCCAGACTGTGCAACAGCTTTTTTCCACAAGCCATCCGTCTCCTCAGCAAAAAGGGACTGACTGATAAACACGCACACACACACATACACTAACATTATCACTCAGCTTAACTCAAATACCTCAAAACATTGAGACTGGACTGACTAACCAACACAAAGCGCAAACACACTGACCTACACCACCAAACCATCGCACACACCAACCTGTAAATGCTCTTTTGCACAATATTATTACTAGATATATTATATATTATTATTTTTATTGCACTAACTTGTCTTGTAGCACCTTGGTTCCTGGAGGAACGTTGTTTCGCCTCACTGTGTATTTTTAAACTGTATATGGTTGAAGTGACAATAAAGTTGAACTTGAACTTGAACTTGAACTTGAAGTGGCATCTGTTGCAGTCTTGTTGCATCAGCCGTTGATAAAAGACTCGGTGACAATCACATCCAAACAGTCACTAATCCTGCCGGTGCTGTGATGACCAAAGTGACCTCAGGCACTGCTGTGCTTTATTAATTCTCCGCAGATGGCTGTCTTTTTCTCTCTCTCCAGCTTTAAAGCCCATTCTTCTTGTTCTAAAAAAGTGTCTAATGAAGTTGTGGGTATTTCAAGACTTTAAACGTCCTCAGAGGAAATGCTTGAAGGAGATTTTAATTAGATGAAGGGAATGAGCATCGATGGGCTTGGTATTACCCAGTAGGTGTGCTCTATTGGATTGGCTGTTAAAACCTCTAAATCTGTTACAGCGTAAATGTTCCACTAAAATAGATGGGAACAATCAATATGTTTCAGCAGCCTCAATCACCTCCCCAAAACTTTTTACCTCTATTTTTCTGTTCTTATATTTTTCTCTTTTATCCTCCTTCCTTCCTTTTCTTTTCCTTCCCTCACTGCCTCCACAGGCAGAACAGGCCAGTATGTCGCATGTCCTGGAGCTCCTGTCTGTTGTTCTCCTGATAGCCATCTGGGCCATGTGTCCTCACGACAGCCTGTCAATGCTGGGACACTGGGTACAGGGCAAGCTTAGAGAGGTGAGGAATTAATATTCATTATCTGAAAATGTATATGAAGTATTAAAGTTACAGCAGTTTAAAAAAATGACTGGAAGATAAAAATGTACAATAATCTTGTAGTTTTTACACACCTACACAGAAATCTGCTTTTTTCTTTTCTAGCTGCTGTTTCAACGCCCTTTCAGTCGGAAACTGGAGGCTGAGGCAGATCAAGTCGGATTGCAATTGGCTGCTAAGGTATCACTGTCACCAATTTGGTCACCATTTATCTGGCTCAAGCGGTGCCTTCTTTTGTGTTTTCACCTGTGTTTTTTCGTTGGTTGCATTCACTCCGATGATATTTTTAGGGTTAAAAACATGCAACCAGGCTAATGACTCGAGGAAAAGTGTTAAATCCAGCTTTTTGGAGCTTGAGATTGAAAGAAAAATTCAGGAATAATTTTAAAATGTTTTTACTTTTTATAAGCTGTTCTTTATTTTAACCTCATTCAGTTTCCTCTAATGTTCCCCAATCATACAATCTGTCCACGGGACACTAGGGGGCACTGTTGTCAAAGGAAACTAAAGTGAAGATTTTTATCTCAGAACAAAACAGTGGGATGCCATTTCTTGTGTGTGTTTCTGAGGTGTGTGTATTATTTACAGGCATGTGCCGATGTGCGAGCAGGACCTGTATTCTGGCAGCAGATGGAACTCAGAGACCAACTATCAGGAGAGCCCACCTTGCCTGAATGGCTGTCCACACACCCATCGCACAGGAACAGAGTCGCTCAGCTGGACCGTCTCATACCAGAGGTATAGACACACGCAGTATTTTTTCCTTAGATTGTTTCCCCCTAAACTGTTGTGTCGGTTCTTAGTCATATGTTTGTCCCAACTTTGAAGTGAAGAAATCTGTGAGGCCTGTGTGGGGACACAGCCCTACTCCTTTCTGTTTTTCAGGAGAAACAGTGTAGCTTTAGGAGCTGTTGGAAAGATTCTTAATGGAACTAATGAAGCGTCTGGAGAGATATAAATCCACCTGCAGACATGGAGAGGAGGGCAGAAAGGAAGGAGAAACGTGGGGTTTTAGGAAGACAGCAAAAACATTTTGCTGTGCCAGGGCCTGGATGTCTGCTTAGCTGAATGTCTTGAAGGATTTGAGTTGAGTGCCTGAAAGAAAACAGCCCCACATTAGCAGCTCAGTGTTGGCAGTGTGACCAGCCAATCAATGGTATCTTAAGTCTATAAGGAAATCAACAACCAGTTAAGACAGCAGTTTCAGTTGTGAGGACTGTCAGCATCCACAGTCCTCACAACTTTTTCTGTGCGTGTAAGTGTTAGCAGAAAGGTGGATTAATAATCTATGTATTAGACAGCAGTGAGGTTAACCTTGACTGTTATTTGGACTGTTGGAGCACTGTCAGATGCTCCAAGCACAAAGACGAACAGATGGGTAAACCACTAATTGTCCATCAGGTGCCTATGTCGTTGAATATGTGCATGTTCTGTGTATGTGCTCGTGCACCCGGTCGTATCCCTGTGAGGTAGATTGACCTCTAGCAGCAGTTGTTGTCGAGACCAGGCTGTAGCCACAGGCAGTGAAGTGATGAAGACTGTTGTTTGGGGATTAATTGCCCTGCTTTGTGTGTGTGGTGCTGAGAAGACTCGGTTTCTGGTACCTCCAATGCTTAACTGTTCGATCCAGCATAGCAGCATGTATGAGTCAGTTAACAGCTGAGCTCAGTCTGGTGAAAGCGATGCATAATGTGATGTTTTTAACCTTGCAAAGGGTGACAGCCTCAAGCTACCTAACCCGACTCTTGTGGGGGCACTCCACCTCCACGAGCGCGCTCATCATCCTTAAGCACAGCACATCAAGTCCACCGGTAACA
The DNA here is from genome assembly GCF_057381915.1 of Diplotaxodon limnothrissa. NCBI lineage: Eukaryota > Metazoa > Chordata > Actinopteri > Cichliformes > Cichlidae > Diplotaxodon > Diplotaxodon limnothrissa. The sequence continues at coordinate 7,282,666 of NC_140617.1, forward strand.
TGAGAGGGAGAGCCTGTTGAGTGGGAAGTACACGTATGTGCTCAGTCTTGTAGGTGGTGCTAAGTGAGAGATTAATGACTTGGGATGTGCGTAGGTGTGTGAGACAGACGGAGAGAATATATTTATCGGCCGGGGTGTGATTGAAGTTTCCATTAGCTCCGTCACATACTGGAATATTTTTAACCATAACCATTTTAGCCAAGCTAGTTACATGGCTCTTTCATGCTAATGTTGGCCTACAATAGCTGCTTCCATGTCTTTTACTCAGAGACACTTTATAATTTTCTGTTTCTCTATAAAACCATAGAATGTATATAAAAGATGGACGTAGCTTCCAAGTCAGTGCAGAAGTGCATCAAAACTGCATTCTTTCAAATGGCCAGTAGTGGGCAGTACATCTGTTTGTGAAAAGAAGTCTATGAGGAAACGATGCTACTCCTCAGTAAACACTTTCCTCATGAGTTTTTGCTCTTAATTGCTAGTTTTAAGACTGATTTAGCATAGCACAAGGTTCGTTCAGTTAATTAAGATCCCATTAAGAGTAAAGTAGACATTAAAACAGGTATGCTTTAGGGCATAATTTAAAAGTCGCTCAAGTCAGATCCTCCACTTGTCAGATTTAGAAAAACTAAGACAAAACTTAAGTCCAAAGGAGGCTTTAAAAATGTGACTCTGCTGTAGCGTTTGAGCTTTTGACAAGCAGGAGGGCACATGACTGTTTGAAAGGTGTCAGATGGTAACTATAAATGTGACTTTGCATGAATTACGTTTAATGTTCCTGCACGTAAGCTAGCATTTTAGTTTGTACATAGAGTTTTCACCAGCCCTGGTTAATCTTGTTTTGTTTTGCTTAAAGTGTTTGTGTGTCTGTCCTTTTGCTTTATATCTGTTCAGGCTCTGGAGCTGAGGGAAAGATGCGTCTGTCCTGCTCTGCCTGCTACTGATCCTCGTGATGTTTTCTCCAAGAGCGTCCGTGTGTTGCTGAAAAACACCAGGGAGTGAAGGGCCAGAGAGGGGAGACAAACCTGTGTTGACCCACAGCCCCACCTCAGTCCCCACAAGACTGCCTGCAGCATTCATTGCCCAAACTGCACTTCCTTCTTCCCCAGATGCAGATCATTTAAGCAAAGGCCCGGTCCCAGCTGCAATTCCAGAGAGAGTTATGGCAGCCCGTGCCACTGCTACTGCTGCAGAGGAGGGATCCCAGCACGTATTGCAGAGCACCAGCTGACAGGGGTGTTAAATCATCACCAACTTCCTTGAATAAACTTGACTGACTATAGTGGAGTATGAACTGCAGCTAGCAACTTTTCTCTTATTGTCTATTAAATTGAAAAAAAAATGCACCTGAGTGTGTAGGTGCTAAAAGGGTTAAATTCTCACCCACCATTGCAGAGACTGCAGATACCACCACAATCGAGGGTGGAGCTGGCGGTTGTTTTACAAAGGAAGTGACTGCGGGTCATTATATAAATCAGTAGAAAATTGAGGTAAAAGGCTGACGAAGATAAATCAAGAATTTTATCCATGCCTAATGACTACAAAGATACCACATTAATTAGATAACCTTGAATAGGAAAATACTGAATTAATTAGCTTCCATACATTGCCAGATTAATATGTGCATTATTCATTGACACACGGCAACAGACGAGAGTAAGCACTTACGTGTGCTTGTTGGAGGCAGCGTCCATGGCATCCAGAGGACATCTACATTCTCATTATGACTACTGCATTCTCATGCCACACGCACAGCACTTTATCTGTTTTCTAGCCCGGGGGACTTAATGGTGTAAATTTATGCTGGGTTGTTTGCGGGTTTTAAAACACAGCGCACTGCACGGGAATGCCAATATCAGCCGTCAAGCTTTAAGAAATCTATCATGGGATTTTGTAAAATCTTATTTAACAAGGCAAGTTGACTGAGAAAACATTCATATTTACAACAACAGCCTGCGGGAGAAGACATACTGTGAAGAGGGGAGGGCAGTTATGGTTCAAATCTTGGTAATGTTTTATGTGTGTGTGTGTGTGCGCGCGGAGACGAAATGGTACACTTGGTTACACTGTGAAATCAAAAATGATACTACTATGTTTTTTTTGGGTGGGGAGGTAAATTATTTCATTTGTGTCACGCTTTTTAGGCACCGAACCTGAACTAGCCTCCAAAAACAACAGTTGGGAGTCTTACACCTGCTGTGGAGGCTTTCTCTTACAGGGTAAAACACAGGGTAGGTCTATATTAGGGTTGGTTTCTCCTTTAGAGTAAGTGGTCAGTCCATAACAAGCCAATGAAAAGCACATATTGGTTTTTTCACATTCATAACTCAGCGGATATGTATTCTGTTTGCAGGTGACTAGCGAATAAAATTCAAACTTGGATATCTCTTCTTTTTTTCTCCTTTATTCTAAAATCTATAAATTGACATCGATCAAAGGGGCGCATACAGCTAAACAAACAGAAATGTAATATGGATGTGCGTAAAATTATCTGCCTGTGTGACATTACGTAAGGGAACATCAAACGCCTCGCATCGTCACACCAACCAATTAGATTCTGGGGTGAAAGATGAGTTTCTTTTGAAGTGTGCGTGTGGCGGCAGCGGTTTACTTATTGATGCTTGGCTCCTGGGGAATATCCTTGCTGTCTGTTCACAGCTGATCAGAGAGATGTAAAGTTTTGAAATCTCATTGACCACATTATGCAAAGCCAGTTGTAATCAAATGGAAGCTACTAGGATATCCATCAGTCAGCCTCATCCCAGCTCTTTTGTAATGTCTGCCAACTGCTACAAGTTGTAGCTTCTTGAATACGAGATCAATTTTGTGTAAATTATGTGTATTAAACAGCTTTGGAGTATGGGCCTTTTCACTATCTGCTGCTGAACACAAGTTGTCTCTTTTGGCAATTTTGACCTTTTTATGGACTTTTGAATACACAGGTCCCATTCATTATAATGTAGATAATCTATTTCAGGGTCATATTGTTGCATGCACACTGTGGCAGCTGGATGCAGCTTCCTCCCCACTCGCAGAGAAATTGGAACATGAGCAGGCAACAGATGACACACTCACACCCAGAGGTAATTGTAATGAGCGTGATACAATACACACACTGCGCTGAGTAATTGTAGCCTACTGCTGGAGTCTAAACAATACTTTGACAGAGGGCTTAATCAAGGGAAACAAAGAGACAGCAGTCAGATGGATTGAAAGGACAGAAATAGAAAACAAACTGGAACCATGGGGATTGACAGGAGAAAAGAAAAGATTTCATTTCAAGTGTGTGAAAGAGAGAATCTTTTGGGGTGATTTACATGCAAATCAGATGTTTAATTTTTAACATGCAGCACGAATCCTGCATGGGAAAGTCCTGTTCGATGTGGTTTCTCTGTTCGCATGCGCAGCCTTGAGCAGATAAGATCTTTTCCACAAACTAAGTTCAAAATCAAATGTCTACTTTATGTCTGTAAATTCACCTTAAGTCTCACATTGTTTTGAGTTTGTATAGTCTTCCACCCACTAGAGACATCAGACAGCTTCTGAGACCTCTGCAAACCGCTCACAGGTATTTTGAGGTATTGACATAAACACAGAACTGTTGAAAAGTAGAAGAAGGAGCAGTGAAGGCAGCACACCCACACCACAGAAAGCTGAATGCTTGATAAGTGGCAAACTAAAGATGCTGTTTTCCCAACAAAAACACTCCCAGAGAGAGTAAAGGCAGTGAAAGAGCAACACAACACATCTGCTGTGTAGGTGGCTGAATGATGTCCCAGAATGCAGTCTGGCTAACCTTTGACCTCCCTGTGGAGTATTGCTCGAAGTGGCTCATCCACGGTTCCATTTCTTGGATCCGCCCCGACAAAGACAGACACACAAATGCAGCAGCTGGCTGTTATGTGCAGAGGGAATATGGTGATGGAAAAGCGTGTGTATGTGTGTCGCTGGTGTAAAAGTTGCTGCGTCCTTCCGCTGCACATTAATTATACATGTGGCATGTGGGTGTCTGATTGAAATGAATATTTTACTCCTTTTAATCACTGCCATTGCCAGAGTGATGGAGCATCTGGATGTGTTACCTGGGTAATTAAAGACGCTGTCTCAAACATGCACACATTCAAGTCTCAGAGGTTGTGTCTGCAGTATGAGACAGGAGCACCCCAGAGGCTTACTAATGAGTCAGAATTAGATTTGGAATGTTTTACAGCAATGAGGCTCATAGAAAAGTAAAGACCGCTTTTTAAAATATTTTGTTATTGTCGACATGAGCCATTAAAAAAAGTGCTAGACATTGTATAAATGTAATAAAAACAGAATGTGGCAGTTTTTAAATCACCTAAAACCTAAATTTGTTATTTGAAAATAGTGCTTTTTTGTAATTTGTACGCTGCATATTTTCTGTGGGCCCATTTATAGCTCAGGCTCTTAATGCAGAGCAGTGCTGTTGTGTTATATGCAGAATGTGGATTGCTGAAAAAAGCAATGTCTTCCCTAAAGAAGACATTGGTGAGCTAGCAGCACCGTTTAGGCTGAAGCGGCACTGTCTAGCCTCTTGATGTCACAGACTTCACAGATCCTGACTTTTTAAAACTCGATCTTTTTCTTAATTTCTTGCATTTTTATGCTAAAAACCATAATTCTTAATGTGTTCCCTGCAGTCTTTCACAGAGTGTTGAAAACCTTGCTATCTTTATTCATAGAAGGCTCCTTTTATACTCCAAAGACTCGTCTTGTTGCTGACTTGTTGCCAATTGACCTAATTGGTTGTGGGATGTTGATTTTCAAATGATTCTATTTTCTTTTTACTTTGTTTACCTAGTGTCCCAGGAGTTTTGGAAATGGGTTTGAATAGCCCAAGGCTTTTCCAACTCTCTTTTGGGCCGTGTGGCATGCAGAGTGTTGGGCTGAATGTGATCTTAGCAAAAAGAGTAGCTATTTTAAACTCCTCATATGCTTTCTGTAGTTATGCAATCTGAGCATATTACAGGAGAAGCCACAAGTATGAACTATATAAACTATTTGTGTATTTACTATACAGCTCTAAATATCAGTGAGAGTTAATCAGTTCATCTTTCACTTTTGGATTACATGATTATGGTGCTATTAGGATTTTTTGTGTTTCGTTCCCAGTTTAAAATTGTCTCTTTATGTGCCTTTCTCTCTTCTCTGAATATGTCTGCCACCAACATTTTATTTTTAGCAAATAGGGCAAAACCATGTTGCTTAGAAAGGCAAGAGTTGTTCTTTCTCAGCCTGGAGTTGTTTAAGTAGGTTGATGATAGTCTCTTTTCTCCCACATACAAATTTTGTCTAGTGCAGCTTCATTATGAGTTGCACTACTGTGCAAAAGTCACCTTTCATTTCTTTATACTTTGCTTTGAAAGTGGGAAATAGGTAGAGTGATTTATTGAAACATCTGCAAACATAAATGTAAACAGAAAGTAGCAAAAATTTAGTGCGGACAATATTTGGTATGATCACTATAATTCATCAACAAAGCCTGAACTCTCTTAGGCAAGATTTCTTGTAATTTTTTTAAGTAGTCTTCAGCAATAGTTCTCCAGGCTTCTTATTCTTAAAGGGCATTCAAAGCTCGTCTTTGGCTGTTTTCTGCTTTAATAATGTCGAGATCGTTGGGTTTGTGGAGGCCAATCAATGACTGATAATAGTCCATTGTGTTTTTTTCCATCCAGGTATACTTTTCCTGGATTGCCAATGAGTTTGGGATCATTGTCATGTTGAAAAGCTGTTATGCTGTTGCCACTTGGACACTTTCCATACGGTGTTATATCCTGAATCTGACAGTACTATTCTACATTCATAATTCCATCAGTTTTGACAAAGTCCCCTAAGATGCAAACCATGGCAGAGCCTCTTCTCTATTTTATTACTTAGATACTCTCTGGACCGTCTCCATACATACTGATGATTTGAAGTTAACATTTCAAATTGGGATTCCTCACTCCCTCAGAACTGATTTGACTGATTTTCTGTCCAGTTCTTGTCCTTGTGTAATTTTGCAAACCAGCCTTTTCTCCCTGTTGGCTTTCGTTGAAAATCCTTTCTTGGCTTCTTGACAGCCATCCTTCCACTACAACCATTTCTGATGAGCTTTTGGTGAAGAGTAAAAAGTATGAACTGAATGACCAGATGCATCTCTCGGGTCCCATGCCAAGTCTTTGTTGGATTTCTTATCCTAAGAACATGACTTTCAGATACTATTTGTTTGCTGCAGATTTTTTAAGGCCTACTACTTCTTTCTTTATGACCTATATTTGTCTGGTTTCAAATTTGCACACCATGCTGAGATTTGACAAGTTTTTCACCTATAGCACTTTGGGAATCACTTTCTTGGTGCAAAAATACTATTTTATGCCTGTCAAACTGTGTTATCTCTGTTATTTCTCATAGATTCAACTAAAGAAATGAGAAAAAAATAATGTGTTTTTGTGACAAAATCAGTTGCTAAGTTGTCTATTATGTGTAGACACATGACTGGGTCGTCCTTTGAGTTAGGTGTCTTTTTTATGCCTGAATGATTAGTGATCAGTGTTAAGTGGCTGGAGAACTATTGTTGAAGACCTCTTTAAAAGATAATTGACTCCTTGGAAGCAAAACGTAAGTAAATGAAAACTTTTGCAGTGTTGTATATCTGAAGCTCATATCTGCATTGCTCACACAGAACAGCTGAAATATTCGATTTCAGATACTCCTTAAAATAACACAGTAAAAACTGTAGCTGAATGAATCAATCTGGTGTTTTTTTACATGCTCTTTGGGCTGTGGGTTCCAGTGAGCTGAGCTTCTTTGTGAACAGCAGTGAAGAACATGTATGGGGTCATCAGGGCTATCTGGGTATGCTCTTTCAGCACACAATGCAGGTATTCCTCTAATGGCTCCTTGTGTCCCCTCAGTCTGTCTTATCATCTTGATCTATGCTTGTGTGCGTGTGTGTGTGCATAGCTGAACTGGTGGAGGTTTTTATAGTCTGGCTGCTCTGATGCTATTAGAGATTAGGATGTTAACACAGTCCCTCATCTGACTGCATCGATCTCAACCCTTGCGGTGGAATCACATTAATACTAACAACGTCAGGTTACAAGCTTTGTAGCTCTCTTTACCCCCCTCTCTCCTTTTACATCTGCTTCTCTGTCAGTGTTGATTTAAATTTGAATAACCAGCTTTCTTGTCAGTCTTTCAACAAGGAGAGGGGCCAGTTTAATGAATGGAACGATGGAAGGAAGATTGCAGAAGCAGAGGGAGACTAGAGGATGTGGAAATGACATGAGATGAAATTGTTTAAATCAGTCTTCCTCAGCTGCTTTGACACTAGTTGCGTTCACTGGTGGAGTGCATCAAGTCACAACTTAGGGTAAATGTAAAACTTTGTTTCATGGGAAATGGGAAAAATAAATAGCATGAATCAGTTTTGTCCATTTGTGGGCGGGCAATGAAAAATAATAATACTGAAAAAAAGGTTTGAAACTTAGCTGTGAATGCAAAATACTACATTTTCCTTCTTTAATACTTGCTATTTTTGTAATGAGTTTGAAGGCACAGTCTGAATATTTTGGTGTCCATCTCTCAATAGAGAAATGTTTGGTCCACTGGTATAAATCAAAGGAAAAACCAAAGTACTCTTTTCCATATCTGTGTCCGTCAGTGCAGTAGTGCATTGTATACTTCCTCTCACCTCCTCTGTGATCCCTGTGAATCCATCAAAACAACATGGGGGAGTAGGATTCAGACCAAAACACTGTCAGTCAGTGTCAGCCAAATTCAAGAAACCGTGACGGAGCAGTTGTGCATTTAGACCTAAAGTAAGCTACAATTGGAAAGCCCAGCAGGTGTGTTTTGATGACTTCCACTTCAGGAGAACACCTTCAACACAGCTTTTAGGGAAAGTTTTCATATGGTGAACTCCCAAATCTCTGAGCCTCTCAATACATGTTTTTTTGTGGTACACAGTACAATACATAAAGGTACAGTAATAATATGACGGTACAAAAATTATAATGTAATCATTGATTCTGAACAGTTTCCTGTAATATTAATACTGTCACCAATGGTGATGAATTGAATAATGTATTTGAATAAGTCCACCTAAAATGTGAACTGTACAACAATACATGCTGGTACCCATGGGCCATAATTACTCTAGGCCTTGACTCTTAGTCAGGGTTCTGTATTAATGTTACTCACGTGTTACTCATAACATTGACGCTGTTTACCAAAAGGCCATTAATTTACAGCATTTATAAAGTTCAGATAATAATGATGGCTAACAAGGGCAACAAGAAATGCAGGGAGATTTTAACTGGGACTTTATCTAATCAGTCAAAGAGAAACCACCTGAGTTTACTGTAGGTCTCCGGCTCTGTTTTTACTACAATTACAGCATTAGTTGCGTCCATTATTAGTTAATATAGTCAGTTAGTTGCTAAAAATGTTTTTCAGAAGCACAGTTGGGATAATTTCCTTCTTTTACCATAAGGTTGCAGCACTGTGCACATCATGTCTTGGCGTTAATTCAGCTGGAGCCGTGGAGAGTTACAAGCTAGCAAAAGGTAAGATGGTTATTTTAACTTAAGGAAAATAATTATTCATGTTTGTAATAAAATAATACATAAGGAAAAATTAATTTTAATTCAGTTTGGCGAAAAGAGGCAACATTTTAAGAATTGTCTTCTAAAAAAGCCATGGTTAAAATAAACAGTTGGCTAATGCATTTACCTAAACATGCTGTTAATTGTCCTATAAACATGGTAAACCTCCAGCAGATTAACATTTATGAAGGCAAAAAAAAAAAAATGAAGATACCACATGCTGAAGCCTGCCACTACATGATTTTGTTTGGCTAAAACATGCTGCATGTTAGATTTTCTAGGGTAAAGATGCTCTCAAAGTTGTTTTCTGGCTTTACAATGAATGCGAATGCATAGTATCACCTGACAGAATGAACAAGAAAGACATGCTATCTGTCTACTCCTAGTGATGGCTACTTTGGAAAAGAGGCCTGACTCAGGTATTACTGCCCGTGTGAGCTTGTGTGCATTTGTCTGCTTACAGCTACTTAAGAGGGATATTATGAGGGATTAAGTCTGGAATAAATTAGAATAAATTCACATTAATCCTTGTATGTTTGTTTTTAGTGACATTTGTTTTAAATTTGACATTATAATTCCAGCTTGGTGCTCGGGGGGAAACTAGCTTAACATTGTAAGCCACTGCAAGCTTTTAGCTAAGGTTCATAAAACAGACTTAGTGCCAAAACCTCTGTGACTGGGAATAACTGTGTGCTTTCTGTTGGTTTGAGTCCAGCTTAGTTCCGTGGGCTGTATATGTTTAATGAGTAACTTTGATAGCTGAGACTTGGAAATTGTGAAGAAAACCCCCACAGAGCCCTTATTAAACCAAAGCACCGGCTCACATTATGCCTCAAAGTCCTGCAGATCTGCCAAGAAAGTGAAGTTCCACACACGGTGTATGCTGAAGTGTGTGTCTGTAAATGTACATCTGTGTTATTCAGACATATGTGTAAGGGGGAGGGTGTGGAAAACCAGTGTTGAGAATCATATTATTTTTTTCAGCATATATTCTCAGTTCACTTCCCCTTCAGCTGTCCTCTCAGAAAACCCGTCTATCCATAGGTTCATCCATCCTTGCTCACGCTAAGCAGTGCTGTCTCGTTGCTATGGTTTCCATTATACTTCCTGCCTCCTTTGGTTTGAAGGACAAAGCACTGACAATAGGTAGATGGGTAGTATTTAAACAGAAGGGAAAGAGAAAGACTTAGTAAGCACACATATATGCTACTTTTTCTTTATTGTCACCCGTTGTTTAAGGTTATCGCTCACTCTCTGGTCTTTGAGCCACATCCCCTCAGTTCCAGGGGAGGTAGAAAGTCAGCTCAACACCAACACCTCCTTTGGCATTTGATGTTTAACTCTGTAGGCCGCATCTTTTAGCTGATCAATAAGCAGGTGGTACAGCACTCCCTCTACTCTCTACGGGACAGGCTGCAGTTACACAGGACTGCACCAAACGAAATCAGCTTGCATCAGGGCTGTGTTATGCTCAATGACTGTGCTGCACACTGCCAAACAGTACAGGAAAAAGGATTTGCTCCCAGATCTATAACCAGCAATTGCACATGCACACGCAACTGCTTTTGTGTGTTCGCATTGTGTTTGTATAAAGTCTTCAGGCTGTCAGAAATTAGGCTAAAACTGTGGACTTTATATAGCTGACCTGGTTGGAGAGTGAGGAGGATTCACTGCAGATGAGTGGGAAGAAAGAGGGTCTTGGGGTTTGTGTGTGTGTGTGTGTGTGTGTGTGTGAGACTGAAAAAGGAAAGGAAGGAATAGAGAGAGCAATGGAAAGCGCTTAAACACAATCCTTTCCCTGCCACACGCATCATCCCCTTCACTGTGTGATTCACTCACCCCCTCGCTTATTGTAAGGTTCTTAGGGCCTTCCTTAACTTTTAATAAGAGTCTTTAATAAGTCCCCAGATCATGGCTTGGTCGGTCAGGGCTTCTATTTCAACACAGCTCTGCTTAAGCTTACTCTAAAATAGATCTGCTCCCTCTTTTCTCTTCCCCCCCTCTGCCCCCGTTCTCTCGTCTCTATATTTCTCCACGAGATTGTAAAAATATTTAATAAACTTTGGACGAATGAAACAAGGTTGTATCGACCTCTGTGGTTTGTGTGAATATAATCAGTCTGACAAAGTTGTTTGACAGGGGATATTCCAGTTTTAGTACTACTTCCATCCTGAAGGTCAAATGTGGCAAAAATGTGATGTGAGATTTGTGTCATGTTGTTGTTTAACTCTTTCCCTCATAAGGAGATGATATTTGACTGCCTCCCCTGTGCCCTTAACGGCAGATATAGATGTTGTTTGATGACAATTAGACCATTCTTTTTAACTAACATCTAATGCAAACCCAGCTATTTTGTTCTATAAGTATGCCTGACATGTAACAGAAACTGCTTGGTTTAGAAAAGCCCTTCAAGGGTTACTCCTAACAGGCTTTCAAGGAGTAAAGAGGGATCATTTGGATTCCTAAACCTTCTCAACCAGGTATGTCTAAACCTAATACTGAGTCCCAAACCTAAAGACAGTCTTTATCATGAAATGTAAGAAATTATGTTAGAATGACTTGCTTTTTTTGTCCATAAAGTGAAATCAGCACGAGGAAAACAAGCCACACACACATGAACCGAATTGCTAAAGCAGCTTGGAAAATATGTAATCTTGCAGTTGCCAATTTCTACATGGTTTACTTTGGTGATTTTTTTTGTTGCGTCTCTGTGTCATACTTAAGTCAGTCTCTTTGGCCTACTTAGGCGTATTGTAAGTAGCACACTGAGCTGCAAGTCCTTTCCCTGTAGACTCAGGCTGAATAATTGAGTGGTGCCGAGGCAGGGTAATAAGCTACACTGCCACTGTAATAACCTGCTGGACAATGTGTGAGTGTGCGCTCATGTTGCATGGGCGCGGTAATGGCTGCTATTACTCGAGGGCTGGGGAAGCAGACAGACGCTGCTTAAGGAACCAGACATGTTATGTGAGCATATGTGCTTCGGTGTGTTTCGCATGCAGGCTGCAGTACAGATGCATGACCAGTTTAGTAATCTCAGTATCTAATGAATCATCTAGAGTAGGTTTCTGCCACAATTTACATCAGTTTATTCCCCATATAGTGATTTTCTCTTAATATATGTATGTCGTTTTTTATTCACTCAGTTTGATATAATATGAATTAGAATGTGAATTACAATGATATCATATCTATAAATAACTTCTACACATTAATAGACGTACAGAGAAAAATAAGAAGTTTAAAGACAGACAGCTGAAGTTGCCATGTGTGACCAGATGTATCAAACAAAACAAAAAAAAATGTCACTGACAGGTTTCATGTTAAATCTCATAATTGGTATGCTACTCAGTTTGACCCACTTTCAAAGGTGCTCTTGTTACCTGAAGGTAGAATTTTTATATACCAAATATTTTTTCTGCCCCCCACTGGTTTGCTTCAACTTTCTCCTCTTGTGTGTGTATATCTGAGAAATACTCCCCACTGTGAAATGGTACACACAACTCAGCAGTTTCCTCGCTGCCAAGCGCCAGTATCACTCTACAGCTGAATGAACCCCACCCCTGCTGTAATCTCAAACCAGCATCACTTAGATCCCATAAATTCTTAATGCACAGTCCTAAACCTGAAATTCTTCAAAACCTCCCTCAAGTTTCGCTCTGCTCGGTCCTCTTTTCATCTGTTTCTCTTTGGACAACAGACCGATTGGCTGCTTATTTGATTGATTTCTTGATTCTACTTAATAATTCAAAACTAAATGATAAACAAAATCCAGGTCCTTAACAGAGACTATACATCACATTGCCTGATGTCACCATCCTTCCTCCTTCTGCTTTGTACCTTTCACAGATGAAAGCAATGCCTCCTGGTTCCAAGTTCCAAGTTCAACTTTATTGTCACTTCAACCATATACAGTTTAAAAATACACAGTGAGGCGAAACAACGTTCCTCCAGGAACCAAGGTGCTACAAGACAAGTTAGTGCAAAAAAAAAAAAAAAAAATAATATATCTAGTAATAATATTGTGCAAAAGAGCATTTACAGGTTGGTGTGTGCGATGGTTTGGTGGTGTAGGTCAGTGTGTTTGCGCTTTGTGTTGGTTAGTCAGTCCAGTCTCAATGTTTTGAGGTATTTGAGTTAAGCTGAGTGATAATGTTAGTGTATGTGTGTGTGTGCGTGTTTATCAGTCAGTCCCTTTTTGCTGAGGAGACGGATGGCTTGTGGAAAAAAGCTGTTGCACAGTCTGGATGTGCGTGCCCGAATGCTTCGGTACCTTTTTCCAGATGGCAGGAGTGTAAAGAGTGTGTGAGAGGGGTGTGTCCGATCAGCCACAATGCTGGTGGCTTTGCGAATGCAAATGGTTACTGAAACATGACAAATCAGAAGGAGAGTGGAAGAAAAGCCATTCATCACAAAGTTGGAGTTGACAACAGTTTTTCTGCAGCGTTGTGCATAGGTGAGTGTTTTTTCTCCCCTGGCTCTGTGTACACTTTGAAATACCCATCTCTTGCTGTTGTACTAGTGTATATGAGAACTGTGCAGAAATATTGTTCTTTTTGTGTTGTGCACAAAACCGACTGCTGCAAACGAACACCCAGACATTTCTTCTTGGCAGCCGTGTCTCCCTCCTTTTGTCAGTCTGTCCATGTCTTCATTTTGATTCTGACGTTTATCCACCGCCCCACGTTGACAACCAATATAATACCCTGTCATTCATTCACCTTGTTGCTTGGCTTGGGTCGCTCTAACAGAATCACCCTATTACCCAACTAACTAACTTGTGATATCACACACACATACATACACAGGCATTGAGTTTAAGCTGTCTATGTGATGGATGTGCCCTCTCAGACAGGACTGCTGTGTGTTGCATCTCAACCTTCAGCCTCACCTTCAGGCTATTACTAAGGCAGTGCTCTGTGTGTGTGAAGAGGGAGAGTGTTTGATCATCAGGACTTTTACCCAAAGTACTGTGCACTGTGTTAAAACACACACACCCACACACACCCACACACACAGGCAATCTCCCCCTTTCACTTTCTCTCTCTGTCACACACATGCACACACAGGCTCCTAGTGTCTGATAAAGACCTTTTTGGCAGAGGCTCTCCTCTGTGCTGTGGGCTCATTAATGCTCCGAGTGTGTCCCTGTGACTGAGGACTAAGCCCTCAGCCCTTATCAACAACAGCAGGCCTCGTCGGCTACACACATACACACCAACACGCACAAAAATAGACACACAATGGATTATGAAGAGTGTGGATAAGTCGCCAACATCAGCTCAGATATCCCCTTACAGGACAATGACAGACACCCCCTCTCCCATCCCACTGTCACAGTCATGGAGAGTGTGTTTGTGCTTAAGGGCTGGAGGGGAAGTGGATAGTACTGCTTTCCAATTGATCCGTTTGTATTTGTTGATCCATCTGTACACAGTCCCTATCATGGATAGGTCATTTTTGTCTGAGCGTGTTGGGTGCAAACTTGGGCATTGTTCGCCGTGTGTTATTTCAGCTCAGGATGACACAAAAGCTTACGCCTACTCTCCTTGCGAGTACTATTTGTTTCCTTTAGCGCACACACAGATGCTCGCCCAAACACAAACTGTGTGGTTATTTGCATATTTATTACTGCACTGTGCTTGTGCTCAACAAATTGATTGTCTGTGTGTGTGTGGTTAACTGGGTGTTGGTGTGGACTAACGTTACAAACCTGGTTCAGGAAGGACAGTATGGACAGATGCTGGTTTATGGCTATTTCACGTTGGCACAATTTGTTCAGCTTGGTGTACTATTATTATTCCTTTATCCTGATGCACAGCAACACCCACCTAGCACATTCAGCCACGTGCACATACCTGCATACCTGGGCAGAATGCTACACATGCATTACCACCATAGGACTTGTAAGGCATTTGAACTCTGGAGGGATTTTTACTGTAGTGGTTGTGTTCTCATTGCGTTGGGGTTTTTAATGGGTGTGCTTAGGTGTACATATATGTCAACAGGAAGTGCAGATACTGTCTTAAATGACGTAATACTGTTTATTAGTGTATAAGCAACAGGTTATCAATAAAACAGGTTCCTTGTGGGTCTCTTTCTGCAGAGAGCATTTGATGATGGTAGGACTTTCTACAGAATAGTGGCACGAGCAGCATTTCTTCTTCAGCAAGATTGCAGCACTTGCTGTGTAGCAACAACTGAATGAACTGACTGTGGATGGTGTCATTATCCCAGATGGATAAAATTACTAAATTAATTTAAAAAAAAATATAGAATAAGTTGACAAATACAAATAAGTGGACTTTAAAACACCTCTATTTGGCATGCCTCTGTACTGTAGCAGCACTGTACTGTTTTTATCCTTTCATTGTTTTATTTTAAAAAAAAAGTGTGTTATTAAAAAATTGTTTTTCAGGAATGCATGCACAAATTCTGCATTTTAATAAATGTTCTCATAGATTTTCAGTGGATTTTATTGGCCTGGGAGTCATGACAGTTGTTCCGCCTCTTAAAGCCCTCCGAGCAAAAACAATGCAAATTACCAAAATGTATGTTGTCATTTTTATTTTTATTTATTTATTTATTTTTTAGATGCACGGGTTTCATCTCATCACGTCCCTCTTTCTTCTTCATCTCACTCCCGAAATTACTCTTGGAGCAGCAGATGCAGAATTTACAGCATATACAAAAACATTGTTTTTAAATTTCATTCGGAGCTTTTTAATCTTAGCTCTTTATACAAGAGAACAAGTGGACCGGATGTCCTCTGGTGGGTTCAGATCTAATCATGTTGAAAGGCAGCCAGTGTTGCTTGCGGCGCTCGATAATTGGTTGACCTCAGAACCGCTCCAACTCTTTTTGAGGATTTGATATTTTAAAGCTGATGTTAAAATGGAAACGGCTGGTACTAACGATGGTTCTCCCTGCTTTGCTGTCTAATTCATCAGATTGTCCTCCTAGATTTGGAACAGTCAGGCGTCTGGCTTCTTACTCACAGCGATGTTATGATTAATATGGCTCATTAATAACTACATCTCAGGCCTGGAGAGATGGAGAAGCAGAAAGGGCAGGTTTTGAGTGAGAAACAGTGGGAAAGCTTTGTCAGTGATGTAACAACACTTGGAGAGGGAGCCGAACTTGAGAACACAATCTGAAATGAGTTTGTCGGTTTACTTGTCAATGGTTTATTATGTTGGAAAATTTGGGAAATTTATATATCTGCCTTTTTGTTTATGTGTTGAGTGGGCAGGATGTGGTGGGCTATATGTGCTGTGTTAGTTTTGTGTATGTGTATGATTGTAGCCTTGGCATATCTGGTGCATGTGTGTGTTCCTTTTTTCTGTTAAGGGAATTGAGAAGCATCTCTTTAATTTGGCCTATAATTGAATTTGGCCCATGGGCATGCCATAATCTTCAGAGAGATGGAAGCAGATGAGAAGGGGATGAGAAGAAGTGGCAGAGAGAAAGAGAAGGGGACAAGAGGAGAGGCAGCAGAGAGAGGGAGAGGGTGGAGAAAAAGGAGGTGGCATATGGACGGGAGATGAGAAAATGTATAGTGGGAAGAAAAGGGGGATAGTAGGGAGGCAGGGGATGGGGGAGGACACAGCATTGCATCCTCAGTCATCTGTGAGACTTCATAAGTACTGGGTGCATGGGCGAGTGGCTGGCAGTCAAGTCAATATGACATATGAATATTGCAGGAGCCATTCTCTCGCCTCCTGCCCTCCTCAATTATTAACGTCTGGCTCAGAGTTGGCTCAACTTTTACTTGAGGCATTCCTCTCCAATACTCCTGAAAACGAATGAGAAACACAGACAGATGGACAAATAGACATAAAGACAGCAGAAAAAAGGCAACAATCAAGTAGACAGCGAGGCACACAATGTAGATGGAGCAGAAAGAGATGAGGTTTTCAACATTCCCGACAGTTCATGTCTGCAGAGAAGAAATGGACTTTGTTGGCTCATTTCAAACAGACCAAAATAAACGAAAGATCTGCAGCACTAGCCATACAGATGGCCACCCTGCTCAGGTCAGTGTGTCTTCAGGCAACATGTTTGATAACAAGATGTCTGTTACACTCCATATTCACAAATGTGCTAATGTTAAATGTTTTTGAAGGGTGTGAAAGAAATTAAAGATCTTACCCTTTGAAAAATATCAATACTGTGGAGTTGTGTGTAATGGTAATTTGCAAACATCAGGTTAAAAAACACATGGAAGTCATAAATAATTTGTTTAACTGTAATGGTTTCAGTTTTAAATTACAGATCAAAGCTCATTATATTTCTGATTTCTTTTTGTCTGCTTTATAAGGCCTGACTATACTTACTGACCACTTTATTAGGCACACCTGTTCTGCTCATTAGCAGAAAAAAATCGAATCAGCCAATCACTTGGGGCGATCGTGGCTCAAGAGTTGGGAGTTTGCCTTGTAATCGGAAGGTTGCCGGTTCGAGCCCCGGCTTGGACAGTCTCGGTCGTTGTGTCCTTGGGCAAGACACTTCACCCGTTGCCTACTGGCGGTAGTCAGAGGGCCCGGTGGCGCCAGTGTCCGACAGCCTCGCCTCTGTCAGTGGCTACAATGTAGCTTGCCATCATGTGTGTGATAGTGTGTGTGAATGGGTGGATGACTGAACGTGTAAAGCGCTTTGGGGTCCTTAGGGACTAGTAAAGCGCTATACAAATACAGGGCATTTACCATTTGGCAGCATTTGGGCGTGTAGACATCCTCAAGATGGCATACTGAGTTCCCTGTACCCAAAGATCCCAGTCCAATGCAGCACCTTTGGTGGAACAGGAGAGTCTCATCGTGATTGTGCAGACAACAAATCTGCAGTAACTGTGTGATCTTATCACATTAGTACGACCTAAGAAAACATGAGGATTTTTTCCAGCACTTGTTGCTACAACAAATTAGGGTAGTTCTGAAGGCAAATGAGGGTCCTGGCAAGGTGTACCTAATAATAAAGCAGCTGTTATATTTATATTAAACTAATAACTAGTCTGTTATGGTAACTTGTAGGGAATGTCATCATTTTTACTGCACCCCGTACTCAAGGGTGGAGTGCTAGAGAAAGCTAACACTTATTTTTAGGGCTATAATCTTTAAAGAGTGGTCGAAACATGCCCAGGGAGTGTCAGAAAGTATTTTTACTTTAAATTACATCATTGGTTTCTGAATTCATCTGAAACATATGGTTTGTGATATATATTTTTTTTCAGTATAAATTGGAAATGTGCAAAAAAAAGGAGCTTAATCTATAATTGAGAAAACTTTTGTTTTGGTGCCATGCTGTCATCTTTCATCCATACTGCATAAGTGCACAGAAATGTAAGGTAGTAGTTATTCACAGCAGACTCTAATTGGCTTCAGTCATTGTGTCAGGAGGTGGACCCAGTCAACCTACGTGCTACGAGCTACACTGCTGATATGCTAAACATAAATTAAGCAGGATGTTTGGAGGATGACCATTAAAATGACTGATAACTAATGTCATTTCCAATTAGTGTTAAGTATGATTTAAAAGCATTAAAGTGTGACATTAAGCCTCTGAGTGTGTCACATCGGATA
The DNA here is from genome assembly GCF_057381915.1 of Diplotaxodon limnothrissa. Taxonomy (NCBI): domain Eukaryota; kingdom Metazoa; phylum Chordata; class Actinopteri; order Cichliformes; family Cichlidae; genus Diplotaxodon; species Diplotaxodon limnothrissa. Next base: position 7,300,853 of record NC_140617.1, read on the forward strand.
TGCACAAGTTCATGACCTTAAATGTGATGAATCCATGAAATAAAGTTTTGAATAGGTCACAGCTGCTACACTGAGTGTGACTCTTTGTCCTTGAGTGACATCATCATTGGGCAAAGTGTTACCCTGATGCCAGCCTAGTTGCTGACATTATGGCTCTTGTTGACCCTACTGGCAGGTGAGGTACAAAGATACCAAGGTGGGAGAGGTGGGCAAAGAGGTGCTGTAATGTAACAAGGCCAGAGGGTGGGGAGGGTCAAATTAATTGACAGGGTGTCAGCACAGCAACAGGGTGATCAGGGCGTAAGAGCTTCTACCCAGCTGGGTAGTAGATTTGGAAAGTGGATGTCAAGGTCTCCTATGCTGTTTACACACTTCACACAAAAAGTCCACATTCACAAACACACACAGGCACACACGTTGCCTGTGTTTTCAGTGCTGACCTTGTTGGGCTGACAGAGTTAGCAGGCGCAACACCTCTCTTTGGCAGCATCATCTGTTTGCTTAGAGCAGAGCAGTGCATTACTGTGTGTATGTGTGCTTATCTGCATTGTCTGTGACCCCCCCCTCATTGGACTTAGTGATTCATCCCTTACATATCCACAAGTTAAGGCATTGTAGAATAAACAGGAAAAGAGTGAGAAAGGGTAGAAAGAAACGATGGGTTTTCAGTTTGCTGTGTTACATTGTAGCTTGTTTTTCTGGCTTTGGCAATAACAGATCAGATAGTCAAGTTCAGTTCAGACAGTTAAGTTCAATCTTTGAACTTAACTCATGAAAGCAGAATTGACAAGTTACACACATGCAGCTTTAGGTTGTTTTTTTTCCAGCCTGCATCTTTATAATCTTTTTGCATCTACATTCAACGTGTGCTGTTCTGATTAGGTCCCTGCTGTGAACACGCAGAATCAGAGTATTTGCTCCTGAGTGAAGATAAAAGAGTGAGCTACATCTTTTTATTCCCAAGAGGCATCACCCATACATAAAAGCAATAAAAAAAAAACCCCATAAGAATCACCCATTTAAAACAGCAGTGAATGCCTTGTAAGGCTTGCATGTCTCTCACTTTTACTCATGAAAGTGGGCATACGCTCATGTTTTGGCCTGTATAGTGTGAATGTGTTGTCCTAGTTCACCTAGCATTTTCTGACCTTTAGTCTTATTTTGGCTGAGGCTGATTTTTAGAGCATGAGCAGTTGGTCTGGTTACCGCAGCTCACTACATGTTCAATGTTGACTGAAATATACCAGCTAATGCTTGGTCAGATTCTTAAGCTTGTTTATTTTACCCAACGGATGCTTGCAATACACTGACTCGCTCACAAGTCAAACATGATTTTCATGGGGAAAAAAGGAATTTGTTGAATGTATTTATGTTTCCAAAGTAGAAGATTTTTTTTTTCCCCCTAACACCTTAATTTTTGTCTTACTTTGATCACCTTTTAATATTTTGGTTCATCTGATTGTTGGGGTTTTCTCTGTTTTCCCTGTATTATTGGAGGGTCTTTACCTTACAATATGAAGTGCCTTGAGGCAACTGTTTGGTGCTATATAAATAAAACTGAATTGAATTTAATTGAATGTTTTAGAGTTGGTATTGTTACTTTATAATGTTAACAGAGTTTTTGTTACTGCTGCTTCCAGAACCATTAAAAGAGGCGACAAATATGTATACAGATGTTAAGAGTCATGCTTCATGTGATTCTAGGCTAAAACTAAGTGCACCCCGTGATTGTGTAGCATTTTGTAGAACCACCAGCAATAGCTTGATGTAATCATGGTCGACTCAATTACTGCAAGGTGCCCAGGTTGTGTGGCTATAAAACAAGCCCTAATCATCATCCCTCCTGACAGTAGGTATAAAGTCTTTGTGCTTTAAACCACAAAGATTGGTTTTCACCAAATGTGGTGCTCTACCGTCTTCCCAAACACCTCCACCTTGGTCTTGTCTCTTCCAAAGGATATGGATCCAAAAGCCTTGTGGAACTGTCATGAACTTCTCTGAGTAGTGCATTGTCTAAACTTGGACCCTGTGAACTTTTTGATTGATTGATTGAATCTTTATTTTGAACATGTTGAAAAAGTATATAAAAAAAAAAAAGAATTAAAAGAGACAAATGAACAAAGCAAACAAAAGGAAAACGAGCAACCACAACTCCAAATAACGTCCATGTTCAAAAAGGAGCAGGAAGAAGCATAAGCTTATTTAATCCCACCCCTTTTCCACTATCTAGTATCAATAGACTACAGAAATACCTCCTTGTAATTACATTATATGTTATGTGTAATTTTTTTTTTTTTTTTTTTTAATATATACACATATATGTTTCTATCTATCCATACCTACGTATATACACACATACGCACATATACACATTTTCAATAACCCCATTAACACCTGAAGGATACACAACCTACAATTTTATATATATTTAATATATATATATATATATATATAAAAAAACACCCAGCACGCCCCTGCGGGCGGTTTATCCTTCAAGCTCGGGTCCTCTACCAGAGGCCTGGGAGCTTGAGGGTCCTGCGCAGTATCTTAGCTGTTCCCAGGACTGCGCTCTTCTGGACAGAGATCTCCGATGTTTTTCCCGGGATCTGCTGGAGCCACTCGCCTAGCTTGGGAGTCACCGCACCTAGTGCTCCGATTACCACGGGGACCACCGTTACCTTCACCCTCCACATCCTCTCGAGCTCTTCTCTGAGCCCTTGGTATTTCTCCAGCTTCTCGTGTTCCTTCTTCCTGATATTGCTGTCATTGGGAACCGCTACATCGATCACTACGGCCGTCTTCTTCTGTTTGTCTACCACCACTATGTCCGGTTGGTTAGCCACCACCATTTTGTCCGTCTGTATCTGGAAGTCCCACAGGATCTTAGCTCGGTCATTCTCCACCACCCTTGGGGGCATCTCCCATTTTGACCTCGGGACTTCTAGGTTATACTCGGCACAGATGTTCCTGTACACTATGCCGGCCACTTGGTTATGGCGTTCCATGTATGCCTTGCCTGCTAGCATCTTGCACCCTGCTGTTATGTGCTGGATAGTCTCTGGGGCATCTTTACACAGCCTGCACCTGGGGTCTTGCCTGGTGTGATAGACCCCAGCCTCTATGGATCTTGTACTCAGAGCTTGTTCTTGTGCTGCCATGATTAGTGCCTCTGTGCTGTCTTTCAGTCCAGCTTTGTCCAGCCACTGGTAGGATTTCTGGATATCAGCCACCTCCTCTATCTGCCGGTGGTACATACCGTGCAGGGGCCTGTCCTTCCATGATGGTTCCTCGTCTCCCTCCTCTTTCTTGGGTTTCTGCTGCCTGAGGTATTCACTGAGCACTCGGTCAGTTGGGGCCATCTTCCCAATGTATTCTTGGATGTTCCTTGTCTCATCCTGGACTGTGGTGCTGACACTCACCAGTCCCCGGCCCCCTTCCTTCCGCTTAGCGTACAGCCTCAGGGTGCTGGACTTGGGGTGAAACCCTCCATGCATGGTCAGGAGCTTTCTTGTCTTTATGTCAGTGGCTTCTATCTCCTCCTTTGGCCAGCCTATTACCCCAGCAGGGTACCTGATCACGGGCAGGGCGTATGTGTTGATGGCCCGGATCTTGTTCTTACCATTCAGCTGACTCCTCAGGACTTGCCTGACCCTCTGCAGGTACTTGGTGGTTGCAGCCTTTCTAGCGGCCTCTTCATGGTTCCCATTTGCCTGCGGGATCCCCAGGTACTTGTAACTGTCCTCTATGTCTGCAATGTTGCCTTCTGGTAGTTCAATCCCCTCAGTTCTGACTACCTTCCCTCTCTTTGTTACCATCCGACTACACTTCTCCAGTCCGAACGACATTCCAATGTCATTGCTGTATAGCCTGGTAGTGTGGATCAGTGAATCGATGTCTCGTTCACTCTTGGCATACAGCTTGATGTCATCCATGTACAGGAGGTGGCTGACAACTGCTCCGTTCCGTAGTCGGTATCCGTAGCCAGTCTTGTTAATGATCTCACTGAGGGGGTTCAGGCCTATGCAGAACAGCAGTGGGGACAGAGCATCTCCTTGGTAGATCCCGCACTTGATGGTAACTTGTGCTATGGGCTTGGAGTTGGCCTCTAGTGTTGTACGCCACATCCCCATTGAGTTCCTGATGAAGGCTCTTAGGGTCCCATTGATCTTGTACAATTCTAGGCATTCCAGTATCCAGCTGTGGGGCATTGAGTCATAGGCCTTCTTGTAATCAATCCAGGCAGTGCACAGGTTGGTCAGTCTGGTCTTGCAGTCTCGGCTGATTGTTCTGTCTACCAGTAGCTGGTGTTTTGCGCCTCTGGTATTCTTGCCAATTCCTTTCTGTGTCCCGCTCATGTATTGACCCATGTGCCTGTTCATCTTAGCCGATATGATGCCTGACAGGAGCTTCCATGTAGTACTGAGGCAGGTTATTGGTCGGTAGTTGGAGGGGACCGGTCCCTTCTTGGGGTCCTTGGGGATCAGGACCGTCCGGCCTTCAGTTAGCCATTCCGGGTGTCTTTCGTTAACTAGCAGCTGGTTCATTTGTGCTGCCAGACGCTCGTGGAGTGCAGTCAGCACTATATATATATATATATATATATATATATATATATATATATATATATATACATACATACATACATACATACATACATACATACATACATACACATACACACATGAAAATATTAGACAAGAACACCCTATCAAATCTCTACCTTTTCCCTGTACCCTGTAAAAACCATATCCTTAAACCGCTTTTTAAACTGCGCCATGCTTGGACATTGCTTCATATCTTTACTTAGTCTGTTCCACAGCTTCACTCCACACACAGAGATGCAAAAACTTTTTAATGTTGTACGGATACAAGGATGTTTAAAATTTAATTCCCCCCTCAAATTGTATCCCCGTTCCCTTTTAGAAAACATTTTTAGAATATTGTCAGGAAGCAGGTTATTTATTGCTTTATATATAATTTGTGCTGTGAGAAAATGAACCAGATCTGTGAATTTTAGAATTTTTGATTTTAAGAATAGTGGATTTGTATGATCTCTGTAACCAGTTTTATGGATTATCCTTATGGCCCTTTTTTGTAATATAAAGATTGATGATAGCGAACATTTGTAAGTATTGCCCCAAACCTCTGCACAGTAATTCAAATACGGTGCAATCAGGGAACAATAGAGAATGTGGAGTGATTTGTGGTCCAGAATGTGTTTTACTTTACTCAAGATTGAGACACTTCTTGAAATTTTGTTATGTATATGATTTATATGAGACTTCCAGTTTAATTTATCATCTATAATCACACCAAGAAACTTATGTTCAAGTACTCTTTCAATTTCCACACCATCTACATGAATCTGCACTTGTGCATTTCTAAGGGAATTCCCAAATAAGATAATTTTAGTTTTACTTAGATTTAGCGATAGTTTGTTCCTGTTAAACCATTTTTTAATTTTGCACATTTCTGAAGTAATTGTATCCAGCAGCTCCTTTAGATTCCCCCCAGAACAAAAAATATTTGTGTCATCTGCAAATAATACTAATTTTAATATATCAGATGCCTTACAAATATCATTTATATAAACAATAAATAATTTTGGACCCAGTACAGAGCCTTGTGGAACACCACAAGCAATGTCCAAGCATGATGAGGAATGGACACCCAGCTTCACAAATTGTTTCCGGTCACTTAAATAATTTTTCACCCATTGCAGTACAACCCCCCTAATCCCATACCGTTCCAGTTTATTAATTAATATGTCATGATTGATTGTGTCGAATGCTTTCTTGAGATCCAGAAATACTCCAGCTGCATACTGTTTCTGATCTATAGCATTCGTAATCTCCTCAATTGATTCGATTAATGCCAGAGATGTTGATCTTTTTGATCTGAATCCATATTGACTGTCAGAGAGTAATTTATATTTATCTAAGAATTTGTCTAATCGTTTATTAAACAGGTTTTCTAGGATTTTGGAGAATTGTGGTAGTAAAGAAACAGGCCTGTAATTTGTGAAGTGGCGTCTATCCCCGGTTTTATACAGCGGCACAACTTTAGCTATTTTCATTTTGTTTGGCACTTTTCCCGTCTGAAATGATAAGTTGCAAATATATGTTAGAGGTCCTACAATTCCTTCAATGACCTTCTTGACGATTTTCATGTCAATATCATTACAATCAGTGGATGTTTTATATTTACACATGTGTACAATGTCAATTATTTCTTTTTCCTCCACTGATGTGAGGAACATTGAGTTAGGGTTCCTATCAATCAGGTTTTCACTACATTCTACTGATGGCAGTGACTCAGGAATTTGTTCTGCCAGTTTTGGTCCAATATTTACAAAATAATGATTAAAGCTGTTGACCTTATCAGCAGTGTTTTCCATAATATTGCCATTATCGATAAAGTATTGTGGATAACTTTGTTGTCCAGAATTATTTTTAATGATACCGTTTAAAACATCCCATATTCCTTTCATATTATGTTTATTGTTGTTCAATATTTTACTATAATACTCCTTTCTACATACACGTATAATATTGGTCAACTTAGTTTTGTATTTTTTATATTTATTTTCAGCTTCTTTTGTTCTTTGTTTTAGGTATTCCCTATAGAGTGTATTTTTCTTTTTACATGCATTTTGTAAACCCTTAGTGAGCCATGGTCTATCTGAATATTTGTGCTTTCTGTTGTATTTTATTGTTGGACAGTTTTTATCGTACAACTCCATGAATATTCTTAAAAATATGCCATATGCAATATCAATATCAGCTTCTTTGTACACCTTGTCCCAGTCCTGATTTAATAGATCGTTCTTAAATGCAGTCATAGTTTCTTCTGTCCTTACACGTCTGTATCTCAGTTGTTCTTCATGCTGATTTTTCTTATAATTAGTGTCATAAACTGCAAAAACTGGTAGGTGATCACTGATGTCATTAATTAATATTCCGCTCACAATGTTGTTTTCCATATTGTTAGTGAAAATATTGTCAAGTAAGGTGGCACAATGTGGTGTAATTCTGCTAGGCCTGGTTATTTTAGGATGTAAACTCAAACTGTACATAGTGTTTAGGAATTCGTCGGTCATTTTATGCTTTTTTGGATTCAACAGGTCAATATTAAAATCACCACAGATAAACATAACTTTTTGATTTGTTTTAGAGAATATTTCCTCTATGAAGTCATTAAATACTTGAATACTAGAGCCAGGTGTTCTATATATACAGCTAATTATTACATTTTTTTCTTTTTCCTTATAAATTTCAATTGTTATACATTCTAGTAAATTATCAATTACAGTTGTCATACTTTCTACCACCTTGTAGTTTAGGTTTTTATCCACATACACAGCTACTCCCCCTCCACTCTTGTTCCTTCTATTTACAAAATTCACTTCATATCCCTCCAGTCCAAAGTCCATTCCTTTCTCCGCATTGATCCATGTTTCAGAAATGGCAATAATTCCAAATGGATTTGTCAACTCATTTAGATATTCCTTTATATTGTTGAAGTTGGCATACAGACTTCTGCTATTAAAATGGATTATTGATAATTTATTTTCCGTGTTGATGGTGTGCTTAAACTGTTCATCAACTTTAATTTTCACATGGCTCTATGGTGTATTGCCACTGAGCCTAACAATATGACTTTGGGTCCATATTGCTCTGCCCTAGGAGAAGGTATAGATTATTTTGAAGCTTTCTAACAAGGTATATTTCATATATCTATATATATCTATATATATATCTATATATATACATACATACATACATACATACATACATACATACATACATACATACATACATACATACATATATAAAAAATAAATATTTTTTTTAACTTGCCTGGAAGGGTTTGAATATGTGTATGGACAGACTGGTAAGTGAGAATGTTTGTGTGCTCAGATTCAGAGTGGCTAAAATGCCTGTATTTGTGTAGCAGTGTCCCTGGCTGTGCGTTGCTGTTGTAGCAGTGATTGACGAGGAACTGTGAGTGTGCAGTATAGGAGCAGAGCTCAACCCCATTTGACTGATCTGTAAATATTCCCTCTTTCTGCTGCCTCAGCAAGTCTCTGCAGGAGCACAACACATGGATCACAATGGCAGGGTACAGGCAGGGAGGGAGCAAGAGGTGTGGGGAAAACTAACAAGTACAGGCGAATGATGCGGGCTGGGGGGCTGTGGGGACTGGAGAAATGGTTGGAGGAAACAGTGAGAGAAGAGTGGGGCTGCAGAGCTCTTTTCATCAGAACTGCAACACTGGGTCCTGAGGCCCTGTTGGAGCATAGCCAGAACCACAAAGCAGCAAACACAGAGGTTCAGTTTACTCTTTTTTTCCTGTTGTTCTTGCGCTCTGTGTATCTCTGTCCTTCTTTCATGTATCACATCTTAATCTAACAAACTCACAGTGGAAATTGCAGGGAAAGATGCGATGTGTCTCAGTTCATTAGGAGGTTTGAAATTCTGGTGCATAATCAAAAATATGAACAAAGTCGATGCTGGTTAAAAAGAGGGTAATTGGAATAATTATGTTTTAATAACTAGTGTGTTTAGGAAATATAGAGCTAAAGCTAAAAGACAGCAAATTTTTGGACTGAGAGCAACAGACACCAACAGAGAAACACAAAGAGAGAGAGGTGCAGGTAGCGAGGCTGTTACCTCAGTCTTGCTCTCCTGGGTGTTCAGTCACTCTCTCTCTGCAGTCATGGTGGGAGGCAAATGCTTGGCTTCAGATGAAATGGACATATTGATATTAAAGGCCGCCCCTGCAGTGGAAAAAGTAAAGTAAAAAGACATTTTAGTCATGACCTTTTTGAATCTATTTCTTTTACACATTTCTGTCTGATGCACTCATGCACTCACAGAAATGCGCATACTCTCATCTTCACATGCTGAGTGTTTTGGGGTGGAACTAAAATCTTTTAAAGCCACTTTGTAAGGTTGGTCCATTGGCTAATTCTATTCAGTGTGAAATGAAATTGCAAGCCTCGGTGAGGCATGTCCAAGTCTTGATTCAGAGGCCTGCAGCTTCTTTAAAGGCAGGATTTAAAAAGAGCAAAGGTTTGACACAAAGTGGCTTTGTTGATTGCATGAAATTAGGTCCTGCATATAGGCTTTTTACACAGCTCTGCTCTTTTTCTAGACCCTGTTCTCCTTCTTACTTATATAAAGCCTGCGAGCATTTCCATTACTCTTTTGACAGAAGCCTATGACAAAAGCGTTCCTGTGTGGTAATATGATTACATTAACATGGAGGAATGGAGCCAGTTGGTCCTAGAAAGCTCAAATCAAACAGGCTCTTGGAATGTCTGCTATTGCATTTAGCAAGACAAAGACAACTGGAGATCTTCCAGTGTTATTAGAGAGCTTTGTCATTCTTTTAACTTTGGTACCTGTTTATAATTTGTATCTATCCTCTTGTGTCTGTTTTGCATTTTCTCAAAGGGATTCTTGAGGCTCAAATACTGCCAAAATAGATCAAACTTAGCTACCAATGAACGTAGTAGCACTGTTATCTGCTGTCATGGCGTGGTTCACAAGCAATGTGTGCAGTGCACAGCATAGCAATAGAGACCAGAGTGCCTAGAGATGCACCGATCGACTGTCCAGGGACCAGAATTGGCGGATTTAGTGTTCTCAGTCCAGACCAGTTACTGAGTGACTGGCTGGTTGGCCTTACGCATGTCTGATTATGATCCTTTTCATACATGTACAACACGCACATAGTGGTGCAGGTAAGTAAATTGGTTTTAAGACATGTTTTAAAAGTGGTAAATCCCCTTAACCCTGCTGAACATGGATGTTTTAAAGAAGCTAACAAAATGAAAGTGGGTCTAGTTAAAGCTGACCAGAAATCAGAGTCAGCTGTAAGGGCCCATTTTATCCACTAGACATTGGTTGCATCATGTACTGACCGTGATGTCATCGCACACCTAAATGTATTTATACTTCCTGTATAGCCCATGTGCTGCAATGGCAAAACACACGGGGGTTACACAAGTACTCGACCAGCTGAAACGACACCAAAACATGGCTTGCACCAGTGGATGTGATGCCACTTTTGTCGTACAGTAAACAGCGAGTATAATGTTCCCGTACGCCAGCAGTTTCGATATGAGCAGTCAGAACATCAAAGCATTTACAAGCAAAATTATGGAGATGAGTAAAAAAGAGAAAAGAGTCAATGTCCTGTTACCTGGTGAAATTATAAACGTAATGGAAAATGATGTAAGCACATTTCTTTTGTTCATATAAATCTTTTGCTTTTGTTTGGTAACGTAAAATATGTTAGGTAAATGTCGATATATACAGTATGGCAGCATTTTTTTTTTAGATCCTGTAATTTAACTATTTACCACTTGAAGTAACTCTTAAAGCTCCTTTTTAAATGTATTCCAGGTCGTTTTATAGAACAAAATTGATGCGTGTGGATCAGAAGTTAGAGTCAGGGTGGTCTCCGCTTATGCAGCTACCCTTGAAATAACCCAGAAACCATTCTAATGTCAAACTTTGTCTTTATTGACATATACTGAGATTTGAAAACTGGTCATTAAGGATACAGGGGAGGTCGTCAAATGTGAAAAACTGTATGGGGGAAAGAGTTATTGCATTTTGGGGGAAATGATAACATTTAATAGGTTATTTCATTATGAAAATAACATTTTGCATTAAAGATTTTTTTTTGTATATGTTACCAATTATAGTGGAATCAGAAAACATCAGCATTGGGAGGTCACCTTTAATGTCAGACTCACAAATCAAAAATCAGAATTAGCCAAGAAAATTATATCTTTAATGCGTTAAACTTGCTGCTGAAAGCCAATGGCCAAATGAGGGCTGGACGTATTGACAAAGTGGTTGTTGCAAATGAAGGTTACCTTTCTCGCAGACGGTGCGACTCATGTCTTATTAATGTGTTTTTGATTTGGCAACTTATAAAAACTTAGTTGTGTGTTCTTTACCCTGGTGCTGTTACACCCCGGCACAGTTTAGGCATGTTTTTAGGCAATTAGTTCTTTTTTTGCTAGCAGAAAGAATTGACTTGTGTTGCATGAATAATTTGATTTGTATTGCATGAATTCAGAATTGAAATCATGCAATACAAAGTCGCTGGAGATTCGTTAATTGTTTTCCTTTTTGTGCGTGTGGGACTTAACTGTTCTGTTTTTCATTTGAGTGAGAAAAGCAAGTGTTTCATGCTCTTGAAACACTCTGTTGTTCCACCACTAAGTGCTATTGTTCTAGTTCAAGACAGCATTTAAACGTATGTATTGAATTTGTGTTTTGGTTAAAAATAGGCTGTCAAAACACCATCTGAAGTTGACAGGTCTGCACTGACACTCCTCTATATGGATATTATACAAAGCACTTTAAGACACTATACAGAGTATTATAGGAAGCCATTGAAGGCAAGCAGTGATGCAGGCTGCATAATTCAGTGCTATTCAGCTGTCATATTTTATTTTCAAGTCATACTTGAATTACTTGGGTAAACTGAGTGTAGACACACTTTGCATTGTTCTTCAGACTGGCATTGGTATGATGTGATTAAAGAAAGCGTTTAGTTTTTCTGTTCTTTTAAAGATTTTTCCATGTCTGTAGTTTGCTAGACAGGGTTGTATTTAGTTTGCCAGGTGATACATGAACCTACTTGACGATATTATTAAGCAAGAGATCTTTCTGAAGATAACAATTGAGCCTTTAAAACCTTTTCATACTTCACAAAAACCCAGATGAGATCACTGAACCATGAAACCAACAGCGAGTGATTCAAAGCACAGACAAATTTGTTCAGATGAAGGCTTATTGAGGGAGGTTTCATCACACAAATTAATAATACTGAGACAGATATGAAAAGCACTGTGTTATATATACAAGTATTTTAAACTAATGTTGCCTGTGGAGTCCAAAGAACTGCTGAGAACATAGCAGTTAGGCATAAAGACTTGTTTTTAGACAGTGTTGTTTATAATGAATACTGTACCACACTGGAGGCCATAAATGGACAAGAACATCACGTAGTGATGGTCTGAGCTGGAATATTGGAAAGTGAGAAAATGTATCAGACTATATGTTCTCTAAAGAGCACCATTATCAGTATACATTGAATTAACAGCTGGAACCTGATGGTAGAGTCTGAGCTATGTCAAGTGTTTAGAAACTGCTGCTATGAAAGGGTACATTTTAACTTGAGGAGCCAGCAGATCTCCCAAGTATCACTCTCTTTTACACAACATTCAAATTCAGCTGCTGTGGTAAGAAAAGCTAATGGATGCTCTTTAGGTTTGTACAGAGTAAGAGGTGCTTCAGCTAAGAAATATGCCGGAGATACCTTATCTATGTAAAAATAAATGCATAAATAGATAAAATTGAGTGGTGCTTATGATCCTGATTAGTGATTTTTGTGCACACTAATTTAGTTTAGTCGAAGCTAGTCTATAACAAATTACAGCAGCCCATATATTTGTGATATCAGGAAAATAACCTTTTCTGCTTTAAACTTATATTTAATCTTTGCACACTAAGTGTTTTTAGACACCAAGTTGTGGAAAGGTTTCAAATTTATTTTACATACTTCTCAAAGCTTAAGATTCATACTGAAGTTTCCAGTTTTTCTCTTGTAATTGTCTGTCATGCACTCTGCATGATAAAAGGGCTGCAGCCTTACTCTAGCACATTCACGCTGATGCTCTAGCCTGTCTCTAACAGTTTCATATTCCTGCCTAAAACTCAGTCTGGTGATGCAATGGATACCACTAAGCACAGAGCAGAATTTATTTCACAAGCTGACATTACTTTAAACTATTAGACCATATTTGGTTTAGCTTTATGTGCTTATCAGTTTGAGGATTTGATAGATGTGCGTGTGTACTGTAAATGTTTTTGCGGACACTGACGTTAGAAAGGACAGAAAGGACAATACGGCTATTGTGGTGATTGATCTTTAAAGTTGAGTGGTTTCACATCTGATATCAGGTCGGACAAAACATCCCACTCTTAACACGCCGGCGTGTCACTCTGTGTGTGAAAGCAAGGGGAGAAGTGGGCATTATAACCTCGTTATGACCCCAAGTTGTTCTCGTAATTAAAAGATAACCTTTAATGAGGCTTTGTCCTCAGAAGCGCTATCCGTGGAAATGTCACATTTAACCAGACGGGAACACATCCTGGGTTTGCACGCACATACATGCGCGCATTAATGTGAACACACACCCATAAGCACATACACATACAGTGGGGAATGTGTTAAAAGTGTCCTGTCATGCCATAAATGTCATCTGACTGTAACATTCAGGGACTGCCTCTGTGCTTTTTGCAGATGGATCGTGTGGGTGGGAAGGAAACGGGCTGGGAAAGATCAGCCTGTCACAATGTGTTGTCATCATGTATTGAGGAGAACAGTGAGCTGAACACATGAACAAATTAGTGTAATCTGCACATAGTTTTTTTATGAAGTCAAGTTGTCATAGCAGAATCTGTTCCATACAATTAAATATCTGATTATTGAACCTGATTTTCTTGACAAAACAATGTCAGAATCATTTCATTATCAGGGTCTCTGGCAGCTGTGCATTCTCTAGATTGGGTTTAAACCCAGCAGGGAGAAACTCTTTGCACAATCAGACCCACTGCTCTCTCTGTGTGCTCAGTTTCTTTTTGATCTCTCCTCTCTTTTCTCTTTTCTGCACGCTTTCTTCTATTTGCCTCCTTCCTGCTTCCTATCTGGCTTTTCTTTGAACAAAAACAACTTTTTCTGACAGTCCATTTATGAGGAGATGGATTGATGTGTGTAAGTTGTATTTTCAAAGATACACCCCCACTAAAAAGGAAACCTAAACACACACTCATACTTAAACACACAGATACACACACGGAGTACCGTTTCACATACTGCTAGATATCCATCGGGGAGCTATTGTTTGTAATAAGGTTAAACCTTGCACTGGTTGTGGTCACTGAGGTAAGCTCCTGAGCTGACATAGTTTTTTATTAGGAGTAAATAGATTTGGCTGGAAACTACTCCCCACACATTCATTTGACAAAAGCAATAAAGTCAAGCTGGAACTCTTATGACACTTGGATAGTTCTGCGGGGCTTTTATGATGCTGCTTTATTTAAATATCCATGAATATATCAGAAATGTATAGATGACTCTCCACGTCAGATAACTACTCGGATAATTTTGGAAGAGGAAATAGGATTTCTTTGAATGAGATGCAACAAATACTTGTAGGTTGCGAGTATATGAGAGACATCCCATGCACGTACACACGCACACAAATGCAATGTACATTTTAGCATGTTGGCATTAGGGGGGGAAAGTGACGTGTTTGGCTATTCATTGCTGCTGTAGCAGAGAGTGAGGATGTGTAAGTGTCATTTCACTGTAAATCGGTTTAGAAGTGAAACTGTCAGCTTGCATCAAACAGATATGTGACGACTTTTGAATGCTGAAGAGGTGCGTGTGTGTGTTTGTTTATGTTGGCTCTTCTGCACTGCAGCCTAATGCAGAGATGTACTCTTCTACTGTATTGGCTACATCCCACACCCTTGTGCATACACGCGCACGTACACACACGCTGGCTTGCATAGTGTCAAGATGTACCAGCAGACACAATGTACCAGCTCTCGTCACGCCTCCCTGACATTTTCTCATTGTCTGAATCTGAGATGAATACACACACAAACAAACACACACATACGCAGTCGCACAAATTATACCACCCGCACGAACACGTTCTTTAGGTTAGGGGACAATTTGTTCAGCATCTGTGAAATTAGACATGGGGTTACAATGTAGCCTTTTCAATACTGATCACTGTCAAGTCTCTGCGTTAGTGTGTCTCTCTCTGTGTGTGTGTGTGTGTGTGTATTTGTGCATTTTATTCAGAAGAGAGTTAAAAGAAACTCATTGTGTTAAGTTGTTTTGTGAATTTGTAGTGAGCCCCAGTGGTTTAACTTAATTCATGTAGCATAAGCAGAACATCTTCACCTTCTATATATTTATGGACCTGCAACATGATGCTTTTTTTCTTCATGTGGCTGAAAAAACTGCTTTGTGTAGGAGTGACTAGGGCTGGGTATCGTCACTGATTTCTAGAATCGATTTGATTCCAATTCACAAGGTTTCGATTTGATTTGAATCGGGGAAATTTTGCCTCATATTATAATTCTGATCACTTATCAGTACATATCTATATTTTTTATATCTATAAAAAGAAAGCTGACACTTGTGAGACTTTATCAAAGGTAGCTCGTCTTCTGACACGTACTAAAAGATGTGAACACATTTCCCTGGTGCTTGCTTCTCTTCATTGGCTCCCTGTCCGCTTCAGAATTAACTTTAAAATTTTATTGTTAACTTACAAAGCCCTGAATGGACAGGCTCCCGGGTATTTGTCTGACCTCTTGCAGACTTATACCCCCTTTAGATCTCTTAGATCAAGTGATCTTTTGCTTTTAGCTGTACCAAGGTCGAGACTGGTTCATAGAGGCGATCGAGCATTTGCAGTTGTAGCGCCTAAGCTGTGGAATAATTTACCCCTATACATCAGACAGGCTCCCACTGTAAATCTTTTTAAATCTTATCTTAAAACGCATTTTTATTTACTGGCTTTTAATACAGCATGAGAGTTATTTGTTAATTCATATTTGGTGTTTGCTATCAATACTCTAAGTTATTTTATTAGGTATGTTGTATTCTTGTACAGTTATTTTATTATGTATACTGTTTTAGCTGTTTGGTGGTTTTAGAAATTTTGTGAGGTTTAACCTGAGATTCTGGCGTTTCGGGCAAAATAAATTTATATTTAAAAATCAATCAATTCAGGATTTTAATGAATCGATATCATGTTATCCAAGCCACAATTGATTTTAATCGATAAATCTATAATCAAAACCCACCCCTAGGAGTGACCGCCTTAGGCCTTCAAGGATCTGTAAGCCATTATGGACCTCCAACCTTTTATTTTCCATTAGTAAGCTATCACTTTGCAAGCCTTCTACTAATTACGTTTATTGTAACATTTACGCTTAGCTATGTTTGCAATGTCGTTTTGAAAAAGTAGTTTTCCACCTTGTTGTATGCAGATGCTGGGGGGCTTACTATATGACTAAAAAAAAAGCTTAAACCATGAATTTTATAGTAATATTGCCATAGAAAACAAAAGGGGGAGGAGGGGACAGATATCATATTAAGTGCATATAAAGCTTAGGATGATCGTATGTTTTGGTTGCCCCTCAGGCTCTGACATATTTTTCTGCTTCCATCAAGCATTAATATGCAGTCTGATGTTGACTATTACCCGTGTTGCCAACTGTTTCTGCTTGAGCTATGCTTGCTTGATCTCTGATGTGTTGCTGTTGTTTTTTTGTTTGTTTTTTGTCCTTGTTTAAGTGCAGCTAATTTTCCCGTCTTCATTATGGCAATGAGCAGCAATTACTGGGAGATATGTGACAGAACTTAACATTTTTTGTCAAATTTAAATCAAAGCAAACAAAATGTGATTTGTGTTTTTAAATCATCACCAGTCTTGATTATGTTTCTCTCTATCTTTAAGCTTCTGCAATTTCTATCTCCCATATTTTTTTCTATCCTCCAGCATGTTGTGGTTTTGGGAGTTTGGTTGTTTTTGTTTCCTGTGTACAGAATTGAGAGCAGAGGGTCATTTTAATGTTAGAGTATAAACTGAGTTAGTGAAAGGAAAAATAACTTTATGTGAACCCCTGTATTTGTGGGGTTACCAACAACCTCTGTGTAGCAAGTATTTTACTGCTGTGTTCCAGTTCAGATGCTGCCTGCTTCACAGGATACATCCCACTGGTGGGAGCAAAGGCCAAGGGGAAAATAATCCTCCAGTAGCTGCCCGTCAAACATTATGCCTGGTTTACATTTTATACAGTTTGTCTGAGGGCACTGTCACCTAACAGCATAAAGCTTCTGGGTTTGAATACACTGGTCATCTGGGGTCTTTTTGCATGTTCTGGAAGGCCTGGTCTCCTCTGGTTTCTCACTAGTTTTTCTCCAGGTTCCTCAATTTCCTCCCACAGTTGAGCTTGAATGGTAATTATACATTAGTTGTAGGCCTGAATGTGTGTTAATTGATGTCTTTCTCTGTCGTAGTTATGATTATCATGGAGCCTGCCCTGCATTCCACCCGTTCAACCCTATTTGGATAATGTTATTGTTGGGATACAACGATAACACGGTCGTGCAACACTTTCTGAAATTATGTTAATAAAAATCCCAACTGCTGCTCTGACAGAGTCAAATTTAGCTCGGTGTAATATAAAAATAATAGGAAATAATGATTAACCGCTAACGGAAAACAACATAATTTGACAGCACGCATGGAATGGGTCAGTGCTGTTTTCAATAGGAGTCTCATTTGAATTGTGTGTAATGCTGAGGGATGGAGTGAACAATGGCAGTGTCCTACTAACTCAAGCAGTAGAAGTTTGTGTCTAGAGAAACCTTTGAGCTAGAACAGTCTTTGTCAGCCTTTTCAGATGAATCAGGCATTAAAATGCAGACTTACCACACTGTATGACATTTTTCTTTGCTGGTGCTACATGGGCTGCTGTTGAAGAAAGCATTGGTGGTAGTAAAATCAGAGAACTGTATTAGAAGCCCCTGTCTCTCTCTCTCTCTCTCTTTCTGTGTGTGTGTGTGTGTGTGTGTGTGTGTGTGTGTGTGTGTGTGTGTGTGTGTGTGAGAGAGAGAGAGAGAAAGTGAGACTGGACACTAGTTAATCAGAGCTGTCTCTGTGCTTGCTCCTTGAATCCCCTGTTGGTGAAAACTGAGTTTGTCTGGGAGCTAAAAGAGACTGGTGAATTATTAAAGCTTGCTGAAGCTTCACTCACAGAGAACCAGCAGACTACCGAGACGCCACAACACACACACACATATACACACTGAGAGGCCAGTTCAATGTAATACCCGCAGGGTACCGTACTCACAATCGCTACACATGAAGAATGTTGACTGTTCATGCTGAGCAAAGCTTGTGGATTTCACTGTTTGCAGCTGCAGACAGACTTTAGTAGCCTTTCAAACATCCAGCTATAGGCTACTCTTACTACAGCTCACTACAACAGGAAAAAAAAAATCATCCCACCTGGCTTACAACATTTTCAGCTTGTAGGCTGAACTCCAAGTCAGACGAGCTTTATGAAGAGCCTCTGCCTTGCACTCTAACCTTTTAAAGATTCATTCTCATGGCATTTCTGTTTTATTAGATGACCAGCTGATGTAAAATAAAAGGCAAAAGTTCTGGGTTACAACCCAGCTTTTTATTAGTAGCCACACACAGCCGGCTGTTTTCAATTTGGTTGTGAATTCATGCAGTTCACAGAAGTGTAAAAAAAAGTGACTCCAGGGGCTTGGATATGAAATTCTTGTCAAGAAAGACAGAACAAATGGAATTCATGAAAATGACAACCACCAACCTCTGTCCATCATACTGACTACTTTCAAAAATATCTGCTTGACATGCTTTTTATGGCTGTCTACATACTGCGATTGTTCTTAGTGTGGTGTACAAAAATGTGGATTAAAGCTGATTTGTTTGTCATCCATAGCATGCAGATATGTTTTGAACCACTATTCTGCTATAACCTTGGCTTTTGGTTCACTATCAAACTGCATTCATAGAAAAACACGGCACTACCCTTGGGAGTTTTTTTTATTCTTTTGAGCCTGTAAAATAAAAGAAACTGTGCAGTGTTGCAATCCTTTGTAGGAGGCATTGACATTTTTGTCTACAGCTGTCCTGGTAAGATGTATGTTGTATATTTATACATAGTAAGTCCCTGGAATCAAAGTGCTACTTCACTTTTCTCCCCCTAGGTTTCATTTTTTTTCTAGAGTAACATTCAACTGTACTGAGAAAAGACTTTGTTATTCTCTAAACATATGGGTGGAAAGAGCAGTTGCTACAACAATGTTGCAGCACATTTTTCCACTTGAGAAACAGTGAGTACAGAGAGAATAAAGCCACAGTTTATTGTGCCCAGTGGTTTAATTAAAACGCTAAAATGGAGCTCATAGTATGGGTCTTAAGCAGGAGCATGAAGTCGTTTGTGCCATCTAGATGAGCTGATGATCAGCTGATTCCTTTAAGTGCCATCTTCATAACCATCCACATAATAGAGTGCTCTTCCTAAACACTCTGCTCTATACATCTGCTGTGTGCCTGCCACATTGGCCACTAGTGTAGGGCAGGCTAAAAATGCCCATCTTTTTTAAATAGTTTACTTAATTTAAGCTGCATCAGCTGTTTATTATGACCAACGTGTTGTTCATGGATCCTTTTTACTTTTTTTTTTAGATAAATCTTTCTCCTCACCCCACAGCTGGTTGGAAAAAAAATACTTGTCACTCCCTGATCTTCTAGATATTCTGTTTATTGAAAGGGAGTTCTTCCTTCCCACTGTTGCCAGGTGCTTAATCATAAGGGATTGTTAATATTAGTTATTAACAATAGCTGTGCTTTTATAGCCTATTAGATAATATCAGTTAGGGTCTTTCCATAGTGGGAAAAGGTAATTACCAAAATGTTTACCAAATTACCTCTAAAATAGTTTAAACTCGCTGTACTGTCCCGTGAAGAAAGATTCCACCAATCTGCAATTTCCAGATGGTTGAAACAAATGTGTTCAATTATTTGCTAATGCTGTTTGATCAAGGTCTTGTATATAGTAATTGTAAAAGTCTTTGAAGGTGCAAGGGGTTACACAGTAAATGCCCACATTTACTATTTGCTATCATTTTCTAGTCTTGGGAGATTGCAGCTAATCTATTCTTGCAAGCCAGTGGCAAGTTGCAGCATTATCTGCTATGTGAGGCAGCCTCCATTGAGTGCTGCTAGTCAAGCTGGCATTCATTATCAAGCAGGTAATAACACAGAGCAGTGGGCCTAACTCAACCGGCAGTGGACTCATTAATATAAACAGGACCCTAAACCCAAACTCAATTTACTTGAAAGCCTCTTTGCAGACGGGGGTTCAGTGAAGAGCCTTTGCCGGAGTGTGTGCGAGCGCGTGCGTCCGCATGTGTGTCTAAGAAAGGTATTAGTCATTCCTCTCCTACAGCCTGACACACCAGTGCACAAACAGTGCTGCGTGTGTGTGCGTGTGTGTGTGTGTGCATTACAAAGCTCCAATTAGATAGCTGATCAGTGGTGTATATTTAAGTAGTCACTCATCTCTTTTCGCTCCCTACCCCCACCCTCCCACCCCCCCATATCTGTGCCATTAATGAGTCCAATTAGCACATGCAAATATTTACTTCTAACCAGCATTTGTGATTTATCACACTGTTCACTTTTTAAAACAAACAGTCTGAGTCATTTGTGTGTATGTCCATGCACATACATATGTGTGTGCAGGTTTTCTTGCTTTATTCATGAGGGCACATCAACTCATTAGGCCCTCCTGTAGTGTAAGATCATCAGCAAAGCACAGAGAGGAATCAAAAGACAGTGAACATCACAATATAAATCTTTGCTGGAATTTTTTTTTTACATTTTTTTTTGTTTTTAAGCTATGCAGACACACATACACCCCCATGTATCAGTCATTGATTTAAGATAAGATAAGATAAGATAGAACTTTATTAATCCCTCGGGTGGGTTCCTCTGGGAAATTCGATTTCCAAAAAAAGCACAGCAACGACCGAAGTTACAGTTACAGAATTGTTATATAGAGGATGCCCAGCATTGTTCATAATGTCCATCAGTTTCTTTAGTGTCCTTTTCTCTGCCACTGTCACCAGAGTGTCCAGCTTCATGCCGACCACAGAGCTAGCCCTCCTGATCAGTTTCTCCAGCCTGGATGAGTCCTTCTTTGCTGTGCTGCTCCCCCAGCACACCACAGCATAGAAAAGTACTCCAGCAACCACCGACTGGTAAAACATCCTCAGGAGCTTCCTGCAGATGTTAAAAGACCTCAGCCTCCTGAGGAAGTACAGTCGGCTTTGGGCTTTTTTATACAGGTGCTCTGTGTTGCATGACCAGTCCAGTTTATTGTCCACCCACAGCCCGAGGTACTTGTACTTGTTGACCACCTCCACCTCCTCCCCCTCTATCTGAACCGGCAGTGGACCTTCTCTGGACCTCCCGAAGTCCACAACCAGTTCCTTAGTCTTTGAGGTGTTGCGACTGTAATGGGTACCACTCCAGTACCATCAGATTAATGACACCCAGACATCGCAGAAGGCACTGGGAAAAAGAGTGGAGGAGGGGGAGGAAGGAGGAGATTAAATAGAGGGAAACAGAGATGCTCTTTTGGGGAGTTATTGCTGAGAGGTACTTAAATCTGCTGCACATAGCATTTTAAAATATCAATATATCATTGGGCAATGTGTTATGATGCCTGGGTAGAATTGACATAAATAAATGGATGCTATTGTAGCTTTGTAGCCTTTTTTTCAACCTCCTTTGTGCTGTGATTCTCTTCAGAACATTCCCTGCAAAATATGACTAATTTACCTCAGATTTTACACGGTGTGGACACGCATTAATGAAACATGCAGATTTTTTCCCTATTGTTCAGCACCAAAATGGAATATGATGCACCACACTCTAAACCATTACAGTTTCATATTCCTGACTAATCAGAACAGTGATACATTAATCTACAACAGTTAGTAGACGAAGAAAATGTTAAGATATCAGATCCATTTATACAAGAGCATGACGCAAAAAGACAATACTCACTAAAGCCATTAAAAGACATTATTATTATCTATATTTTTGCAATATAAAAATCCTAAGGTAAATTTCAGGGGAAGATGCAAATGTTGAGCAGCACGCTTTGCCATGTTGGCAGTTCGTGGAATGAATATGTGGGAGTTCAATGGAGCCCAAATCAAGGACTAATATATTCAAGAGTGTGTACCAATTACTTTTTATGATTATCTCTGGTCTGTAGGTGGGTGTGACGAATAGGAATTGGTTTATGTACTGCCATTTATGTGTTCATGTTCACGTGCTGTGTGTGTGTATATATATATATATGCATTTGCTGCAGCAGCTCATCATCTGCTATGTTTGTTCATTTAGGAGGTGGTCTGACCAGCTAATGGAAAATTGAGGTACATGGGTCCAAATGTTTGTGTTTGTACATATCTGTTTCTGTGTGTGTATTAGACCAGCTGCAGGGAAACTACTGCTAATTCTTACACTGTGCTGCTCCTATCATGTGTGTGAGTAGGTCCTCTGTAAACTGTAATATATAAATTAATAATGTGGAGCAATAAAAGTGTAAAAAGCAGGAAATTATTGAATAGTTTGTATAGTAAAAGGCATATAATAGTGTCAGGCTGGTAAGCAGTGACAGTTATACACAGATGGTTTGGAAGAGCTGTTGGAAATCCTCATACTGACCAGAATTCATGATTTAGAACCAGGTAGAAAATAACTGCTGGAGGGTAAAGAACCAAAATGACTTTGCCTTTTGGCTAATTTCAGATGCGTAGTAATTTTGACTACTATTTCCAGCCACATACAGCAAAAACACCCTAATATGTAAGAAACAGTTTGTTACCTTCCTGCAAACCAAATAGTTGTTGGGTAATGTCTTATTACTAGCTGCAATACAAGGGAGTGATATGTGTAGTGCTGTGTTCGATGAGGCAAAGATATCGATTGTGTTGGTACTCTAGACTGAGCCATTAATGAAGCTGTAATGTTGTAAACCTGTGCCTATATGCAGAAGCAGTAGGTGAAAAGGGGTTTTAAATATTATATTACAACAGATTCAAAAAGCTTATAAATCATTTAAGTCAAAATTGATTAGTGTTTTCTTCTTTCCTGGTTACCATTAACATTATGTCCCTTTTCCCTATTTGGTTGGATAGGCTGTGTATTATTCTTAACCTGAAATAACTGCTGCATTTAGTAAAAAATGGTAAGTAACATTTAGTTATCCTTTAAAAATCACAACACACATTTTAAAATGTATTACCTATTAGAGGCTGGGTTCATCCCTGGCATCATAACAGGACTCACAAATCGCCGTTTCTCAGATAATCATGTCCTCTTAAGAAAAGAATTTGCATGATTTTGCAAATTTGCAGAAGTATAATCTTATAGTGAAACTCAGCTGAAATTTTATTTCAAGGATATCTTCCACAAATGCAGTTTTCTGTATAACAACATTTTCTTGAAATCTGACGTTCTTTAAGTGTATGCTGTGTATGCTCCTTCATATGCTGGAAAGGATCACACAGCGTTTAGTCTCTACCTCCATCAACAGAGATGACTGGCAACATTTAACCTTTGATCTCCAAAGTGGTTCTTGCTGACTCCTCAAACCAGAGGACGATGAGAACACGATTTCTAATTATTATATCTCAGCTTCAGCATTCCAGTACTGCATGTTACCCTCTTTTTCTCACCCATCTGTCCCCTCACCTTGCTTCTTCACCCCCCCTTCACTGCCTTTTTTCTCTGTCGCTCAGCAACCATCCGTAATTAATGAGCTTTTACTGTTCGATCTGATCTACCTCAGGATTGGACACGTCTGATAAGCCGAATGGAATATACACACAGTCCTGCCCCTCTCTACTCAGCACTGCCTGGAAATATAATTACTTGAGAATGAATACACACACATATGCGCACACATTTTACACACACAGAATGAGTAAGCCCAGGTTAATACCAATCTTTTTCCTCTTCTCTGCACTAATTAGAAATGTACTGACGAGTCATTTGTTTGGAAGTTGAATGCACTGTGAGCTTGTTGTCGTTATTCAGAGACTCAGAAACTTAAATAATTAAATCTATTTAATGTTACGCTTTAGTGAGCGTATGTGTTAATGACATGCTCTAATGCTCTTAATGAGCATGTGACAGTGCCAGGGAGATGGAACAGCATTCCACATCTAAATACCACTCAGCTAGTCATTACCTAAACGTAATCTATCTCCTCTATGTCAAATGCCAGTTAACACGCTTGCTTATCAATCTGCCCCTATGGCAACACTCGACAGCTGTCAATTGACTGCTCAAGTGGTTCCTCATAACAGTTTGGTCTCCATCGAAGAACGATGCAGGTGCATACATGTTTGTTTTCTCATAGTTTTGACACATGTAAGGGCAGAAGCACATCCTATATAAGCACTCATTCAGTTTGGAGTGAGGCAGCACAGTCAGGTTTATTGCTGTGACCATAGCAACAGCTGTGAGTAGAGATGGAGATGGAGATGACATTTTTTTGTGGTGATGTACTGAATGTCCTTGTTCAGATGAGAGAGGAGAGTGAGGGTTGAAAGCACAGTCAGACTGATGGAGAGACAGAGAAAGGGTAGAGAGGGCTGGAAGAAATTTTTAGAGAAGACTGAGTGAAGGCTTTATTTCATATCCGTTTAGCTGTTTGTTCTACAAGCCGGCAGAGCTCAGGGATGGACTCTTTATGAGTTTTTTATTTTCTCTCTGCCCCCATGAAAAGTGGCTTTCCCTGCTTATAGTGTTTCCTATGGAGACTCAATCGGATGTGAGCCCAACAACAGATGAGAGGTGCTGTTCACTTGCTCGGAAAGCTTTTAAAAAGTAATTATGTTTTAAAAAAAAACCCAAACAAAATACTAATAAAAATATGTTTTGCATTTTATTTAATTATCATATTCACACTAAAAAGCTGCTTTCATACATTCGCTGCAGTGCTTACCAAATGGGGAA
The DNA here is from genome assembly GCF_057381915.1 of Diplotaxodon limnothrissa. NCBI lineage: Eukaryota > Metazoa > Chordata > Actinopteri > Cichliformes > Cichlidae > Diplotaxodon > Diplotaxodon limnothrissa. The sequence goes on from NC_140617.1 coordinate 7,325,550, forward strand.
TCTCCAGGGCTAAAAAATTAAGCTAATGCTTAAGTGGCAAAAACTGCCGTTCCTCTAGGTGCCAACTGAGGCTGACTCCAAATCTCTATAAACACCCAAATTAAAATGCCCAACTGTACAGCATTACAAAAAGGTCATTTACAGCCTCATTTGGCCTCTAGGGGGATAGCCATATTGATAGGTGTGCCAATTCAGATACCTAAAGCTGATCAGCTTCTCCCAGATTTCGCCTCCACTATTAACTTATTAAACTGGACCTCTTTGCTGTGTTTATGCTGTTGGTGCCTTTTGGAGCATTTTTATCTGGAATTATCTGGTACACAATATGGCTTAGTGTGAGCGCTACACCGTCCAAGAAGTGCAGCAGTTTTAGTGAGTGAAATATCTAAATCTAGTAATTTATAAGTCTGTCACTCAACACTAATGAGGTCATATTTCTGTTTTTGCATTGCACCTGTATAGTTGATTAAGGCAGCTTGCCTACCAAGTTAGCGTTATTTAGCACTCCATGATGCCAAAAAGTAAAAAGGATTCCAAAACACTAAGGTTGAAGCTTGAAGTTCAAAACCAGTGGCTGACATCTTGATGTCTGTGTCCATCTTTCATTCTGTCTATAGTACCTACGCCACAGAGATGCCTGTGACAGATCAAATGTTCAGTGCAGTGTTATGCTAGATTGCGAAGAATATTGCAACTGATAGTCCGAGTGTTGCATTTACATTAAGAGAGTGGGTGCCGTGTGTCCTGCACAATCTACCCAGGCAGCTACCTTGTTTAAACTGCACATAGTATTCCCAGTGGTGCGAATTTGTCTAAAGCGGACCGACTGTGTGCAACATGTGAGAGCTGTGGAAAATATTCTGACCTAATTCTCCCCAAATCGTCCAAAAATTACGTGTGTGCAACTTGGCTGGGACATGTTAGGAAATGAACAAATGTATAGACGAGCCAGTATTTGTAGCATGGCATGCTTACTTTTTCTGTGATGTCTAGATGTCCGTTTTAAAGAACTGCTGTTTTTAGGCATAAATATTAGCGTTCACTGTGTTGGCTAAAGCGACTATCAATTAGTTTCCAAAATAAATGCTATTTCAGTCAGTAAGAAACAATCATTTAGTTTACTTAAGACTGAAGTCATATACCACAATGTTACCACTTGAGGTTTAAATTAAATTGTAGTCACTGTGTGTCCTCAAAGCCTCAAATAGTGTTTCCTGCCTTGAAATGGTGTTAAATGTATGATGTCATAATTGACATTATGACTCTAAAAACAAAAGATATTGCAGTATTATTTTGTACTGCACTGCTTAGTGCCTGTCATAACAACAGACAGAATTTTGGTAAATTATTGATTTTCCAACACCTGTCCAAAGTGAGCCTTTCTGATACAGTGACTGCAGTCTCTTTTTCCTGGATTGCTCTTTTTTTCCCCAATGGGCAATGCTCCACTTGACTTCCCCTCCCACTCTTTATGTGTTCATCTCTTTCCACTCCACTATGTGGGTCTCAGTGTGTGTAGTCTGTCTGTGGCTAATCTGTGTGTTAAGGAGGGCTGAATAAGCTTGTCTTTGTCAGGGCATTAGGTTTGGAGAGGATGAATACTTTAAATGATAAATAGTGGGGGTGAAGGTGGTGGTGTGTGGATTTAGATTAATCTGGGGCCACTGTGTCCCTCTTTTATTGCTGTCTTCTTGACTGTATATGGTTTTTTGTGATCTGTATGTTGCTTATTTGTGTTAAAAGGTAAGCAAAAAAAAAGAGTATCTGAGCTGAACAGAACTGTTTTGGGTTTTTTTTTTCCATCTCTGTATCTCTGTCTTTGTATAAAAAATATTTGGTAGAAATCAGCTAGGGGTATGGACAAATAGCTGTGATCATACAGTTCTACAAGTATGCCCATAAAAAATGAAAATCTTGTCTCATTTAGATCTGGCTGATCTCTTCTTCCAGGTAGTCTGCTTGGGCAGTACTTTTTTAGCAGCATCTTCTTGACACAACTGTAATGCTGTTAAGACTGTTGCTGATATTGGTGTCAGATCAAACAGAAGATTTTAGTGAAACATCATTCAGAAGCATGCTCATCAATTTTTGACATGCACTGGGTTATGTACCGTGAATTGATGCCCAAAGGGTTTACTGTATTGTTATGAGACATCTGACGGAGCATTTTTAACTCAAAGAGTGGCATTACATGCTTCCATTGGCCGCACCAATTGAATCTTCACTCACCAACTGACCTTCTTGCCAAATTTGGCTCCACTCAACTTTCTACTTTTCCCCAAAGTGAAGTCGATTGGTTGCTGTTTCGACACACTGAAGAAGATCCAGCGCACATTACAAATGCACAAGTGCAAGTTGTAAGAAGAGATTTTCAGAACATGTTTACAAAATAGCAGTTGGAAGGAAACTAACTTGAAGGGGTTACTGGCCAAGTTTAAATGAAATGTCTTTTTATTTCTTTAAAGGCAGACAGAGAACTTCACAATCAATAGACAGCCCACAGTCTGCAGGTTTTTATTCCAACTAAAATTTCACTCACTGACAAGTAATCATTATAGTAGAGAAAAAGAGAACAAAGTAAGAGCGTAAAATCACTTGAAGAGGTGACTAAAACTCCCAAACTTGAACTTAATCTTTATTTTACCTTTAGCAAAAGAGTGAAAATGGTCTTATGGACATGTTCGCATGAGATGATTGCTTGGTAGGTGCATGTTGCTGTTTCAAAAAGAAACAAAATGTATAGTTAAACACATTTGACTGAAGGATTGTAGCAACAGTGAAAGGGAGGGTTTACAAAATGGTCAAGGTGATAAGATTTTTATTGGGGATGAGGAGGAGAAATTAATATATCAGAGGGACAACTCAGGTTGAGTAGTTCAGAGACAAAGTTAGCCAGACATGCGGAAAAGAGGTAAACAATTCAAGGAGAAAATTCATGGATCTAGTAAAGGTGGACACGGAGAGGATTGGTGTGACAGAAGAGGATGCTGGGGATAGGGTACGATGAAGGCAGATCATCGACTGTGATAACTCCTAAAGGGAGGAGCCGAAAGAAGAAAAGAGAGAAACAGGTTTTTGACTTTCTTCTTGGTGCTTTTAAGGTGTCCTTTTCATCCTGTGTTCACTAACACAATCTTGCCTTGAAGATATATTAGTGAGAAGATAAGATTTTACCTACATCTCAGCTGCAGGATTTTCTTGTCTGATTGAAGGGAAATGCCTGAGCTGGGGATGAGAGTGATGTATACTTTAGTTAAATGAAGAAGAAAGTGAGGAAGAGAGGATTCTGCTATTAGGTGGAATGTGGTAACTGTGCAAGAGGAAAGGAGGGGGGCAGCGGCAGAGCGAGAGTGAGCCAGGCGGGAGGGGAGGGTGGGGGGCTAGGTTGCTGACTCGGAGCTCTGCTGCGGTGAGCTTTGAGCTAGCGACTCTCTGAGCTTTCTGGCTGCTCATGTGTCTGTACACTGCTGTGGTGCAGACCGTATCGTAGCCACGCTAGCCTCCCTCCAGCACTTTAACAGCTCAGTCAGTCAGCAGCTCCTGTGTATTTCAGCGGCAGCTAGGCTTTACAATCTTTAAGTGTCTCTGTCTCTAGCTGAGGATTTCCTGTCTGTGGAAGGATTTTCTTCTCTCTCTTTCTGACCAAAGCAGAGAGAGGAGGAGAAGGACAGATAGTAAGAGGAGAGGAAAACAGGAGAAGGAAGAGCGACAGTGGGCCGGGAGTGACCTTCGTGGTGTGGTGGCAAAGCAGAGGAGGAGGAACGGGACTAAGCGGAGGATCCATCAGGTGTGTGTCAGCACTTAAAGGGATGAGTAAGAGAGAGTCTGCTCTGTGTTTGAATTTGTATTCGGAGGCTGTGAGTGACTAAGTAGAGAGGATACCTTATATGAGTTAAATAGACTTTATTTCTTTGCAGCAGCATGTTATTTTCATACTGAAATTCAGTGCAAGTGTTCAAGTTAACTAAGAAGTACAAAGCTCAGGAGAGGAGTTGTAAGAGTAGTAGATAAGCATTAAGAGGGAGATATTCTTCTGTGACATGTTGTAGATGAATACATCCTTACAGAAGTCAGATATAGAGATGCTGATATGAGGAGAGCAGAGGAAATATAAATGGAGAATACTGGAGATGGATGGAACAGGAGAGAGAGGGAGATGTATGTTGTGCCAGCCATTGCTCAGCGAGGATGACAGACGTGTTTGTGTGTGTGTTTTTTCTCACTGGCTTGGACTTGGCTGGCAAGAAAAACGTCTGTATCAGAATATCCATCACTTTGGGCTGGGCGCTGCCTCAAGGTTGCAGGCTAGAGAAGTATGCTCTCACAGATATTTGGGAGCATCTGTGCGTCTTTTAATTAATGTAATTTAGTACTTCTGTACAGTAATATCATAGTATTAGTTATTTTTTGGGGTACTGATATGTAGGAGTGTTCATTATGAAAAGATTAAATGTATTAGAGTATTGTCTCACTACAGGACTTGTTGCCAGATAAAAAGGTACAAAGCTGAAAATATTTTGAGCCGATATCAGATTAGTCGAGCGGAGTGACTGTACCTCAGTCATAAGGTGCAATGCTGCATGATGGATAGCCAAGTGGTGGTGCTTTTTCTCTTTCTGGCTACACCTTCCTTTTATTCATTTTGTCATGTTTGCTCAGCGGCACCTGAGCAGTACAGGATCAGTGCTGCAGAGCCCATGTTGAGAAAACCTCTTCTCCAAGCTCATTTTTAAAAAGTTAAATCACTCATTTTGGACGTTTTTAGCACTAAATTTCTACATTGTACACTCAGCTAGGTGGGGATATCCAAGACAGAATATGCAAGTCATTCGATTGGCTTAGAGCCAGTCGAGTGTATCAGTAATTTCTTTTGTGTGCGCATTTGTTTGTTCAACAGCCAAAGCCTGAACTTGAGGCCTAAGGGGACATGTACTGTGGGTGCATGAGGGAGAATGAAAGGCTTGGTCTGCATGCCTTGAGGATGGTCTCATTCAGTATCTGTTATTTCGTTTCCTTTTTCCTTTTTGACAACCCATCATGTCTTTCTTAGGTAACATCTTGACTTTGACCTATTGAGAACTGGCTCAGACGGATCCGTGACTCAGCAGCCGGCACACACTTATCTACTTCCACATATACGTACGCTCTCCTGGGCTTTTGCTAGTCTTGAGGTTATTAAAATTCTGGCTTGCTCCTCTATTTCTATAGCTCAAAATTGGCACAGTGAAAATTGGCGCTGATGTAGAGTGGATATGAGTGGTAATATTACTTTGTGTGAAAAAAAAACAGAGGTCTATTGTGTTGTACTGGCAGCTGTAATATCACATTGTTTGTTGTGCTACATTTTCTGTGTACAAGTGTGTCTGAATGTGCGTACAGGTGCTGTGCAGCTCTCATAACTTTGTACCCTTCGTACAGCAGAACATCATTTGTTAAACCAAGAGAGGAAAAATGTAATTACATTCTCCTTACACTGTCTGCCAACAAAGAGACAGGCTTTTTATATCTTGGATTTTACAAATCTCTTTCAATCATCAAATGGGCCAAATGTACCTAAAACGGTATGCTTTTACTGTATTCATTTGGCATGCAGCATGGCTGTGGGAATGAGAAAGTTATGCGTACACAAATGTGTGTATGTTTGCAGAAGTGTGTTATCCATGTGAAGGCAAAGCTTTTCCTTGATAGGTCCTGACAGAGAATTCCATTTACCACGTAGGCGTTTGCTATATAGACTCTATGGATGAAGTTTGCTTTAAAGAACTGTAAATACATGTGAAGGCGCATAAATAAGCAATATAAATGCACATTTTTTTATGGTATTTATGTGTATATATAGGTGACGGCTCTATGAATGCACATATTTATCAAATGTACTGTGTCCTTTTGTGTCCTTTATGTGTTAAGAACCTTGGTCGTGGTAAATGAGGGAAGGGTGAGATGAAAAAAAGAAAGCTTCTCTTCTTCCATCCCTCTCTCTGGTGCTGCTTTGTGCTATCATGGCTGTAATGAAGGCTCATTTATCTCCATCTCAGCACAGTCTCATCATTCACATAAGGCCTGCAGTAGCCCTGGATTGAGGATGAGTGTGTATTGCTTAAGGGATGGTCCTTTATGCATGTGTTGTCTGAGGATGGATGCTGGACGGGATGCAGAAACTGACCTGTTGATGTACCTGTTGAGTGGAATGAGTGAAATAGGTCAGATTTGATACGAAAGGGCAAACGTTTTCTGTGTTTGGTCAGCATTGTGAGGGCAAACGCTCAGCGTAGAATTGGATCAATGGACAAGGATTACATCCAGAGGTCAGGTTAAGTAAGCGTCCATTTGAGCTGTAGAGCCACCTCCTCATCCTGGAGCTGAGAGGCAACGAATGGAATAGGCAGATTGGGAGACAGACATACAGAGAAACAGTGGGACGTGTGTAGAGAGATAAAGGCTGAGTAATGTCATCATAGGCCCCATGTCCTCCAGGTCTGATTAAGAGCCTCTCTGAGCATTCCCAGACACTGTGCTGTGATAGGCCAAGGTCACTGCGAATCACTGCACAGTGCTGCAGATTGATGCTTAACTCCGTCAGGAAATGGCACAATCTAATTTGGCCAATGGGCTTCCTCCCTACTTCAGATGAAGAGGACGATTCTCCTCACCCTGGGGCCCTTTGAGGAAGTTTGCGTGTGAATGTCTGCTGGTTTGCAGCCTGTGTGGTTGAGTGATTGTACGTGTGTCTGGGTGCATTCATTCATTCTCTGCGCATTCTATTACTTCTCACCATGTGCAGATCTATATGGATGCATTTCGGTTTAAAAGTACTCCTGTCTATGTGTGTTTATGCCTCTCATACAGTATGTGTGCAACACCACACCTGTCAGCATGTGGTTAAGAAAGGCAAGCAAGTGATTGGCAGGCTATGATATTAGTTTGGGAATAATAAGACTGTGATAACTCAGCAGCGTTTCCCTCCAGAGAGTGACTCCCAGGTAATCACATTGACTCAACACAATCACTGTCTTGCATGGCAGTGCCCAGGACAGGACAAAGCTCTTTTTCATTTCCTCTTATGAATGTCATGGGTCCTGGTGTGCGTGAAGTGTGTTGGTATGTGTATGGGAGTGATGCAGTTTAATAGCTTATGGTTATGAGTTTAGATTTCTTTTGGATGTATTTTGAAAACTGTAATGTCCCAAGGTAGGTGGCAAAGAGTTTACAGATATTGAAGTTGCATTTAAAAAAGCCTTAAAATAATGCTATACAGTGGTCCCTCGTTTATAGCGGGAGTCACGTTTTAAAAATAACCCCCGATAGGTGAAATCCGTGAAGTAGCCAGCTTTATTTTTTACAATTATTATAGATGTTTTAAGGCTGTAAAACCCCTCACTACACACTTTATACACTTTTCTCAGACAGGCATGAACATTTTCACACTTTTCTCTCTTGTTTAAACACCCTCAAAGTTCAAACCTTGGTAGAAAAATAAGTCCAGTATTATACAATGAAACAAAGATCAAACCCTGTTTTCAGGTCCAGAACATGGGAATAGAGCAGCTGAGAGAGTATTCAACATTAATGAATCAATGATATGGAAGTAGAGGAAGCAAAAAGAATGAGTTGAGTAAAGTATGACTTATCTGACTGTTTTGTTTCGCTTAATGCGCCTTATAATCCCAAAAATACAGTAACTTCTGCCTTTCTTTAGCATGTCCAGATGTCCAACTTTTTGAGAGATGGTTAGCATCTTCCTCTGCCCTTTTGGTGCTATCGCAGGTGCCTTTGATGCTGCAAAACGTTTCGTCGAAATTGTTGTGTTCGTTGGGGACAAAACATATAAACATGCAGTACAGCACTTCAGAAGCAGAATTTTGGCAATTGAAGATTTATGTAAATTTGACAAGCAGAACACATTCTGTACTGTACAGGAGACACAGCATGGAGGAGATTGATTGACAGTGGTCTACAGCCAATCATGACGCAGAACACAATGTGCTGTTAAAAGTATTTAGGGACAGGCTTAGGGCGTCGGGGGGTTCCCCGGAGGCATCTTCCTTGGGGGGCTCAACCCGGGGTAGCGGTCATGTCCGGTTGGGGGCTCTGTTGGCTCTCAGGTGACTGTTTCCTCGCGGCTGCGTGCAGCGGGGCTAGGGGAGGGTCTGTGCTGACGGACGTGGGTTACTGATCTGGTAGCCTGGCTGGCCCTGGGTGGGTCCGGGATGGGCGTGAGGTTCTGGGGGCGCTCCGTCTCTGGGCTGGGGCCCGGGCCGGGCCTCGGGGGCTTGGATCCTGGTTGGTGTGTTGCCGGGGTTGTGGGCGGGTGGGTGCATGGGGGCCCGGCCCTGGAGCGGGGTGCCGCCGGTGCGTCGAACCACCTGGGGGGCTCTTCAACTGGTGGGGGAGATGGTCACATCTTGCAGGAGCTTTCCTCTCTTCAGGAACTCTCTCTGCAGGAGGGGGAGATACAGGAGAGGTGGAGGAAGATCTCAGCCTGGGCGTTTACTGTCTTATGTAGTCTGGAAGATGAGTGGATGGTGGGGTGGGTGCAGTTTTCTCTGTGGTGGGGTTGGGTGGACTGTCCCGGGCTCTGTGGGGCCGGGAGGCGCTGCTGCACTGGGCCCCGGTCTGGATGGGCCTGGGCCCCCTTTCCCTGGCGGGTCGCGGAGTGTGGGAGTGCCTACTGGGGTCAGCGGGGGAGCTGGCCCCAGGGAGGGGTTACCTGCCCCTCCCTTCCTTCCCTCCCCATCTCCAGCTGCCTCTCTCTTCCCGCTCCACCACAACCACCCACACATGCAGGGCCTTGGAGTAGGGGTATGTCACCAGGGTGCAGAGGAGGCTATTCCCCCCCTCTGTCCCCTTCTGGCTGCCTCTGCCTCAATTTTATCCCACAACTTAGACATTCACATTATTCACACTCTCATTATACATACATATAGGATCTTGGGGGTGGGCACAATCACGGAGTCCAAATTACCATCAGGGTGTACACCTCACCCCTGGCGTCGTTGCCCACCTCTCAATTTTAAATACACTTAGACATTGAGGGCTATCAGGAGGGACTATGCGCTTACCTGCTGCTCCTTGGCAGGTAGCTCCATGCCCTCCTGGGTTTTAATTGCACCTTAGAACACACATGCATCAACACTACAATGAGCGGGTGGAGTGAGGTTCGGAGTCTTCTCCCACCCCCATTCTCTGCGGCCTGCTGGAGCGGGAGGGCTAGGTGGAGTTGGCCGTCCGACTGCGGTCTGGAGTGTGGGGCCTCCCTGCTGCTACGGAGTCGGGGTGGTCTGCCTCTCCCCACCGCAGGGAAAAGGGTAACACCACCTGGGTCTGGGTGCAGTTCCCCCCTCCAGGAGCAAGGGTACCTAGACCCGGTTTGTAGAGTACGCTTGGGGAGTGTGATCGTGTGTACAGCGTCTCTTTATGTCTGTGTCCACGTTGGTTGAGTGTGAAGTGAGTGCATATGAGAGCATGAGGGGGGGAATGGATGTTTGTGTCTGTGTGTGCCTGTATGTCTGTGTCTATATGTCAGGTTGGGTATCAGACGCCACCTCTCTGGGGACACCTCAGGCCCTCCAAGGTTTGGAGGCCTATCTCCACCTACCACCACTTCCCCTGCCGGTGGCGGACTCCCTCAGGTGTCGGTGCGTTGGTGGTTCTTTGTGTCTGGGGGTGGGCGTCCAGGTACACACCGGCTCACTCCTTGGCGGCCGCTTATCGGGGCCTGGAGCCTGGGGCTCGCTCGGGCCCCTTCGGGGGTGGGGTGCCCCCGGCCTCTCGGCCTGGGGCTCGGTCACTCAGGCACAGCTGGCGGCCGGCGGAGCTCACGGGCGCGTCACTGCAACTCCCCCTGGCTTCTGCTCCGCGGCTGCTGAGTGAACCCTCATCTGGGACTCTCCTCAGCTCTTACTGGAACAGTGGCGCGGCTGCCCCTCTGTTGGTCTTCCATGGTTTCTTGTGTTCTGGGGGCCTCTGGATGTCTGGAGTTTTGATCTCCTCCATACCTGCTTCACACTCTGGAGGACGGGGCTGTGGCCCCCCCACACTCCCTAGCAGATCGTTACATGGAGAAACCTTTGGAATACAAGCGCGCTGATCCACACAGGTATGCACACGGGTGTTCACTGCTCGTAGACCCAAATTACACCTTTCTTGGCTGCTACTTCGAAGCACATCTGTCCTGCGTGCTGCACAACAACATTGAATATTTAGTATTTACTGCTGTTTACACTTAGCTAGATTAATGCGATGGTGTTGTGTTTAGTATGTTGCTTTGTTTTTTGTTTTTTTTGTCTTTTTTTGCTTGTTTTCTATTCTTCTCTCAACAGGTGATCCAGGAGATTTTTATTTTTTTTCTCCCCCCCTTTCTCACTGTCCCTCTCCCCTTCTGTTTTTCCTTTCCTTCCTCTTTCTTTCTCCCTTTCCTATCTCTCACTCATGTCTGTCCCGTCTGTAACATCTGAAAATAAAATATAATAAATAATAAAAACAAAGATCGACCAAATGGACCAATACGGCAATGCCACGATGATCCATTTGGCAAAGTAAATCCATTGGGTATCCTTGTTGGTCTTCAGACAACAATTCTGATGGCTAAAGAACCAAATGGGACAGGCGAAAAAAAAAAAAAGAAAAAAAAAAAGTATTTATTTTTGTGCATAATTGCACAAAGAAAATCTGCGAAACAGCGAGGCTGCAAAAGGTGAACCGCGTTATAGTGAAGGACCACTGTATATAGATGAAGTGTGGTCTCATTTTCCATATTTTGAGAGGTGCTGGTATTGGTACAAAAAAAGAATACTGCAAATTGTCCAGTTCCAGTCTGCGGCTGGTCCATTCTCTAAATGTAATGCAATAATTGTTTAACCTCGAGTGCTTTGTACATTTCTACTTGTGAGAACTGTTTATAAGTTTGAGAACTTTCTGCTCTGGACTCCTTGAGCCAGCATTGACTTTTAGAAAAGTACTATTGGAGCAGAACAAAACCTGTTAATAGAAAACAGAGGGTTGGCTTCCCTCCGAGACTGACGTTTAGAAATAATGTTGGTGCAGCAATAAATATGCACGCTAATTGTTTTTTTTTGTTGTTGTTTTTTTAATTTTCAGACTGATCCAAAGGAGTGTGTAAGTGAAATGCATTGCAGTAGAAACGTAAACATCAATTATGGTGCTGGAATATGTTGTGTTAGTTGCGTCAGTGAACACATATACTGTCTTCTTTCTGGAGAGGAGATGTTTACAGTATTGGCAGAGTATACTTCTCTTTATTATAGGAGAATTTTTCTCTTTACATAATAATTAATATAGGGATATTTTTAGTCATTATTTTCACTGTTAATTAACATTTTGATTATTTGTCTTCTTTTTACACAGGTAATTGTGATACGTTTCATTGAATTGCTCATTTTACCTACTGTCTAAAACAAAGCTTCATTGATAGATTACAAGCAGTAAATGTGTACTGTTAACTATTAACTATAACTCTCTCCCTCTCTTTTGAGTTTACACCATATACAAATGATGAAGGCTGCTCTCTTTTTTTTTTTGTCTTAATTACTGATATTTTTCACCAGCTAAACAAATATTGATTAATGTACAGGGTGGGCCATTTATATGGATACACCGTGATAAAATGGGAATGGTTGGTGATATTAAAGTCCTGTTTGTGTCACATTAGTATATGTGAGGGGGCAAACTCCTCAAGATGGGTGGTGACCATGGTGGCCAATTAGAAGTCGGCCATCTTGGATACAACTTTTGTTTTTTCAATAGGAAGAGGGCCATGTGACACATCAAACTTATTGGTAATGTCACAAGAAAAACAATGGTGTGCTTGGCTTCAACGTAACTTTATTCTTTCATGAGTTATTTACAAGTTTCTGACCGCTTATAAAATGTGTTCAATGTGCTGCCCATTGTGTTGGATTGTCAATGCCACCCTCTTCTCCCACTCTTCACTCACACACTGATAGCAACACCGCAGGAGAAATGCCAGCACAGGCATCCAGTATCCGTAGTTTCAGGTGCTGCACATCTCCTATCTTCACACCATAGACAATTGCCTTCAGATGACCACAAAGATAAAAGTCTAAGGGGGTCAGATTGGGAGACCTTGGGGGCCATTCAACTGGCCCACGACGACCAATCCACTTTCCAGGAAACTGTTCATCTAGGAATGCTCAGACCTGGCACCCATAATGTGGTGGTGCACCATCTTGCTGGAAAAACTCAGGGAACGTGCCAGCTTCAGTGCATACAGAGGGAAACACATCATCATGTAGCAATTTCAAATATCCAGTGGCCTTGAGGTTTCCATTAATGAAGAATGGACCCACTATCGTTGTACCCCATATACCACACCAAACCATCACTTTTGTTGTTCCAACAGTCTTGGAGGGATCGATCCAATGTGGGTTAGTGTCAGACCAATAGCGGTGGTTTTGTTTGTTAACTTCATCATTCACATAAAAGTTTGACTCATCACTGAATAAAATCTTCTGCGTGAACTAAGGGTCCTGTTCCAATTTTTGTTTTGCCCATTCTGCAAATTCTGTGCGCCGATCTGGGTCGTCCTCGTTGAGATGCTGCAGTAGTTAGAGTTTGTAAGGGTGCCATTTGTGAGTAGCTAATATCCGCCGAAGGGATGTTCGACTAATGCCACTCTCCAGTGACATGTGGCGAGTGCTACGCTGTGGGCTCTTGCTGAATGAAGCTAGGACAGCCACTGATGTTTCTTCATTAGTGACAGTTTTCTTGCGTCCACATTTTGGCAAATCCAACACTGAACCAGTTTCACGAAACTTAGCAAGCAGTTTGCTAACTGTAGCATGGGAGATGGGTGGTCTCATAGGGTGTCTTGCATTGAAATCTTCTGCAATGACCTGGTTACTGCGTTCACCAGATATCAACACGATTTCGATCCGCTCCTCACGTGTTAACCTCTTCGACATGTCAATCAATGGCTGTGAACAAAGAGAAACTTGTAAATAACTCATGATAGAATAAAGTTACGTTGAAACCAAGCACATCATTGTTTTTCTTGTGACATTACCAATAAGTTTGATGTGTCACATGGCCCTCTTCCTATTGAAAAAAACCAAAGTTGTATCCAAGATGGCCGACTTCTAATTGGCCACCATGGTCACCACCCATTTTGAGGAGTTTGCCCCCTCACATATACTAATGTGCCACAAACAGGACTTTAATATCACCAAACATTCCCATGTTATTTCGGTGTATCCATATAAATGGTCCACCCTGTAGATTCATTTTTTCAGTTAAGTCTATGAAATCGGAATCTGAACCCAAGATGATGCCTGTATGTTGTCAGTCCAAGCAGTGAACAATGATTGGTAAACAAATGGTACTCAATCCAAATATAGATTTCTTTTTTAAGGCACCAAACTCTTCTGGTTTGAGCTGGAACCAGTAAATTTCATCATTATTATATTCCTTGAATCATCAGTTGGTAGATTTTTTTTTAGTGCAATGCCCACAAGCGCAAAGGTCAAGAGTATGTTGTTTTTACCTGTTTATTGATCAGTGCTTATGCAAGATGATAAGTACGATGAGTGTGCACTTCTGAGTTCCTGTTTAAAAAAAAAAAAAAAAAAAAAAATTAAATGGAAGAAAAGTAGTGAGGAAAGGTTGTAAGACAAAGGGTATTCTATCAGGAGGTTTAACACAGGAGATACCTCAGTGGTGAAGAGAGAAAGTGGAGGGCGCAGTGGACCAGGGTAACTATATAGCTGAGCTGGCCAATCGATAATACACTCGCTGATCCATAACATATTAATAGGAGGGAATACATTATTACTGTTAAGAGATGTCAGGTGGACAGGGCAAGCGTGCACACACACCTGAATGCTAGGAAATTTGCAGCTGAGCTTGGGTGAGGGACACAACACCGCATCTGGGCACAAAGCCAAAGAAAAACACTCAATCGTCTCCTCCATTTTTTTTTTGTCCTCCCCCCGATGTACCTTCTCTGCCCATTTCATTCCCAGTCTTAATATCCTGATTGAAGTGGTCACCTTTGCCTGTTGTCGTTAATGAGCAGCAGGTGTCTGAGTGCAGCTCACTCGACCATGGCCCCAGGAACCAACTCAGAGTTGTGCGTCTTCTTTATCAGCCTGGAAAAAGGAAGAGACTGCAGTCCAAAGCAGTTTAATGGGTTTTCATTACTGCTTATAAGGAAGAGTAGAAATATAAGAGAGGAAGGTGCAGGGCAGCATTAGGTGTGTCATTCAAAATGTGACGGTCGGGTGGTTTTCACAGTGTTACTGCATTATCTTACTGTGTTTTCACCTTGTTTACTGAGCATTGTCGCATTAAATCCAGTATATGCTAGAGTTGCAGAGCTTTAGCTACATTTCAGATCCACACGAGAATAGACATCAGCAGTGTGCTTTTGCATGTATGAATGTGTGCGTATGTGTTTGCACAGTTATGTGTAGTCAGACTTGTTCTGTACTTTGCATTTCGTGCTGTCTGCGATGCCATGTCTGACAGCACCGTTCGGGCTGTGTGAGTTGTCCTTTGCAATTCAATGCAATGTAGTGCAGCAGATTGTGTGCTTTGAATACACAACTATAACCACTGGGTTTGACAGTGAAGGTGAAAAGACCAAATAGGTATGTTGGGAGTATAATGATCAGAATGTCTCCAAAATCCTTTCCTTTACGCCCTCTTATTTCTGCCCTAATGCTGAAAATAACACTGCAGTGTCTTACCATTCTCTGATATTTTTGCCAATACTGGAATGAACAGCCCTGTAGGTGTAATAGAGTCACAATTAACTACATATTCCATAAAAACAAAATATTTGTGAGAAATGTAGCTATAGACATGCACATATGTCCCTCTTAAATGATGAAACTCACTTCGCTGGTCACTGCTCTCTCCACATGACTATATGCAAAACAGTATATATGTAGTTACTAGAAACATTACTTAACTTTGTGGCTGTGTGATGAACAGAGCTTTAAATTTTCCATCCAATAACCTTATTTTACATACTTATTCTGAGTCATTATGTTATGTTGCTGAAAATACATTCGAGATTCTGCATATTCATAAGCAGATATCTGTTTACAGACTTTAGGTGCTATTAAATCATTGCCATCTGTAAATCATAAATGTGTCATACTGGGTCAGTAAAACCTACTGTGTTGGGGGTTTAAACATGCTATTTTTATGTTTACAGCTAAAAATAGCACAGGTTCATCACCATCTTTGGTCCCTTTGGGTTTTTCTTTTTCTAGTAAGTGTGCGAGGGTGAGGAGAGAGATGGAAAGTGTATGTTCGTGTCCAGCTTCAACTTTATATATTTATCTCTGAGCCACGGCTTAGCTTTAACTGGTACGGAAGGAAAAAAGATGGTGGACAGTTGGACAGTGAGGTGGATGAGGCAGAGCACATGCACAGGACTGATGCCAAGAGTCTGCCTCAAGGTTCATATCTCTGAAAAGCATAGATGTAGTAGGTCAAAATTCAATACAACAGTGCACGCATTGGAAGAATGATGTGAGTGTGTGTTAGAGGCAAACATAGTTTCACCGCTGATGTGAGAAAAGCAGATTGATGTACGTTCCTTTTCTCTTTTTTGTGTTGGTTCCTGTCTCTCCTCCTCCTCCTTCCCTCCCTCGCTGTCCCTTCCTCTCTTTCTGCGGTGTGAGCGTGGCGAGGCCAGATGAGTTGCTATGTCAGAGGGAATGCAGCAGTGAGGGAGGTGAAGCTTTATTTCTCTCTGAAAGGTGTATTTTTCTCTTGTCAACAGGCATGGCTGCATCCTTGACTCCCCCTCCCAATCTCCATCTTTTCCCTTATATTTCTTTCTTTCTGGCTTCGCTTCTCTCTCCCTCCCTCTCTCTCTCTCTTCCAGCCTCCTATCTGGAGCTGTACAGAGGACAGATTGAGGGTATTATTTTTCTGCGACTGAATTTTTCTGCCATGCAGTGATACTGAAGGTCCCACTCTGCTCCTGTGTCCAAGATAAATCAAAAACATTTTTCTACAGCTGCAATCAATGCCCTAGCCGCTTTTCAACCGCTTTGCCTTTTCCCCATCTCCGATACGTTTGCAGACATGTGCACACTCTTAAGACACACATCCACTCTCTTCTGTGTTTCTTCCTGAGGCGGTGGTTCTCTCTTGAACGCTGACATCAGATAGCCTCCCTGCAGCAGTCCACTCCTCTGGGAGGGATTTGCATCGTATTTGCATCTCATTACAGATTTAATAGAGCAAACTGTGCTCCTTCCTGAGTGAAAATGATGAGAGGGGAAGTAGAAAGGTGAAGATAGCTGGGGAGAGTCAGCCTACTGGTGACTGTCAGTGCCTCCGAGCAGATGTTACTGTATATCCCCTGTCTCACACCCAGCTGGTGTAGCTCTGCAATTAACCATATCCTTAAAAAAATAAAGAAAATCGAATTATTTATTCTCTCACAAACACTTTCTCGTAAGCCAAAGACAATCTGGGATCAAAAGCTTTTAATAAAAGTCATTAAAAGTTAAAACCTCTGATGAATTATAATTGAAGCCAATGCAGATGTACTGAAAGCTGCTACTTGAAGCTGTATCCAGAGGTTTCCATGTTGTTCAGCAAATATATTTAGATAGATAGATAGTAGGGGTGCAACAATACTCGTATCGGTATTGAACCGTTCGATACAGTGCTTTCGGTTCGGTACGCATATGTATTGAACAATACAAAATTTTTAATTTATTTTATCAACTTTCTGACGATGCTGTCTGTGTTGAGAGCTCAGTGGATCTGCGTTCGACTACTCCGCCTAGGCTGCACTGTCGAGCGCTCGTTGCAACATAGCAAATGCCTCAACGCGAAATTGAACCTCCCCCACCCTCATTCAGATCTGGCGTTTGGAACTATTTTGGTTTTCATGTGAAGTATGACCCTGATGGTAAGCGCGTCATGGACAAAAGTAAAACAGTATGTTGGATGTG
Organism: Diplotaxodon limnothrissa; assembly: GCF_057381915.1. Taxonomy (NCBI): domain Eukaryota; kingdom Metazoa; phylum Chordata; class Actinopteri; order Cichliformes; family Cichlidae; genus Diplotaxodon; species Diplotaxodon limnothrissa. The sequence continues at coordinate 7,342,508 of NC_140617.1, forward strand.
CCACGCAATGCTCAATTACATTGGTGGGAACTAGTGCGTTAGTGCAGTTAGCTTGTTAACGTGCTGACGCCGTCCAGCCCCACGCACGGGGCGATCCGCGGTAACTCGTTAACGGAGATTTGCCACATTATGGCGTTAATGTCATTTTACCCGACTTTACCCGAGTCATTTAGACAGCCGTTAGCACATGATTCTCCTTATGGGAACCTGATATGTTTAATATGCTGCTGAGAATATAGCCCAGAAGAAGCGTATAGTATAGCTTTTATTTTGGAAAGAGCCATTTCTCTGTAATAAACTCTGTTTTCCAAAGATGAGTGATTTCTTGATCAGATAGATTTTTTTTAATTTTTTTTATTATTATGATGTTTCAGCAACATTACATTTAAAAACTGTACTTTTGAGTTAAAATATATATTTATAATTTTAATAAATGACAAATTAAAAAGGCATGAATATTTTTTTGTATCGAAAAAATATCGAACCGTGTGTACTTTGTGTTTCGTTGTTTTGGTGAATAAAGTTCTAAAATGAATGCATTAATATGAGGACAGTAAAGTGCATGCTTTAAAATTCACAATTCAGAAGCCAATGTGAGGTGTCACAGTGGTTTCATCCCTCTTTAAATATAGGTTTGTACCTGTAATTAACCTATATTTCATGGTACCTGTGAAAATGTGAATATTCTTGGTTGGGAATATGTGTCTATACAACAGTACACCGCAGTAGGTTGTCGGTATCATTATTAAACCACATGTACTTTAAACACTTGATTTTTCACACAAAATAAGAGAAAACTTGTCGTGTAAAGATTCTGCTTGAAGTCCCTGTGCTTGTTTGCTTCATAAAGTTGGAGAAATTGATGAATGAAGCAACATCACCTGGTTGACAGACTGAGACTACTCAAATGACAAGCAGTGTGAATAGACAATGAGGCTCGTGCACTGTAAATATTCTGAAGTGAAACGGATGAGGATGGAGTAGAGAGCACGGGGGGATTTATTGGAAAGAGTAAAATTGTTAAACAGCAGACAGTTTGACTAAAGCAGGAAAAGCACAGGTAGAATTATTGAATTACATTGATTGGTGCATTCCTTTTAGCTGAGGTAGTTTCAGGAGTAGATAAAGCCGATAAACTTGTGGGAAATATATCTGCACTTGTGTACATTTGTGTTGCATATAGGAAGAAATCTAAAATGTCAACAGCAACTTTTATTTTAATTACAAATTCAACAAGAATAATGCTTAACGCGAGGTTGCATTAGATTAGGAGCATGGCCTTGTACGATATCAGGAGCTGTACTGTATTGATCTCTGTAGAGAATGTCCTTGCACCATACTTAGACACTTCAGTGGGAAAGCTGTTTCCTGACAAAGGAGCAAGAAGGGAGGATTAAAAAGAAGAAGGCTTTTCTACACACTAATTGTAGTTCTTAGTATTTGGTTTTCTACTTCACAAAAACATTTTCACATGCAGTTAATAAGGCAGAAAATATGATTTGTTTATGTAAATTCCTATCAGTCAGCGTGTGACAATCCTGAGATAAACCCTGCCGCATCACTCAGACTTTTTTTAATTACCTTATTGTGCTGTCTTTCCTCAGCAGCAGACTCCTGGAAGGAAGAGGCTTTTTCAATTAGGAATTCCTCCCCATCTGAGCTCCAGTTCCTGCCACACGCTTTGTTATTGTGTGTGTGCAAATTATTTGGTAACCTTTCTAATTTCACACTTGTTAGGTTTCCATGTAAAAGGCAACATTTTAGAAAGAAGCCCTCAGGATGGGTGAATGTCATTAGTAATTGTGTGTGTGTGTGTGTGTGTGTGTGTGTGTGCGTGTGTGTGTGTGTGCGTGTGTGTGTGTGTGTGGGCGATCATAGTATGCAGATTAGTGAAGTGAGTAAAATCAGGGGCAGGCTTGAGTTTTCCAACCACCTTTTCACAAACACATTTGGAAACACAGATGGAGATGCACAGAAAGCATGCCCATGCCGTTGCTTGCATTCCTGCAAAGAAATGAGGTGACCAGCTGTTTGCTGTTGTTCGTGATCTCAGACCTCCGCAGACATAATCTGCTGTGTGTGCTTCATGATGATGATTGTGCTCTCTTTCTGTCTGTTCCTCTCTCTCTCTAATTTATGTGTTGTTGTTGGAGCCGGTGCTGATAGGCCCAGAGATGGCATTTAGCTAAAGAGCAGAGAGGCTGTTAGCTTCTCCATTCATCTAATCAATCTCACTAATGAAACCACTGTCCTCTCCACAGCCTCTCTCTTCTCTCATCCTGCCCTCTACCCTCTCATCATTGCCTCACCTTGTGCTTTTATGCTTTTTACTTTCTAACTTTTACATTCTGATGGCACTCTGGTACCCATTATTGTTTTGTTTCCTTCCTTACCTCCTTCCATCCTCACTTCCTTTGTTCAGCTGTCCTAGATTTACCAGCAGTGGAATCATTCCCAATGAGGCAGCTTTTTCTGGTGTTTGCTTCCTCCATTTCAGCAAACCCTTGTCTCCTCCTCCCTCCCCCAGCAGAGTAGATAGATGGTGGATTGACCCAGTTAGGGTGAGAATGAAAGGAGGAGGGTATATGTGCCAAGGTGTATAGATCTGTGTACTTTACTATGGCGTGTGTGTTCTCCCACATGTGCACACAGCAGTCCACATGCCTACAGGACCAGATTAACTTGTTAGGAGGTGGCTCTGGGTGAAAATTGATTGGTGTCCCCTATTGTGTTAATTTCATAAAATGACACTTTAATTAGGTATGTGTACTATGTACACTCAGGGCCCTTAAAAAGAGAAAGGCATAAAATTACCAACACTGCATGGGCCACTTGAATTGATGTAATTGACTGGTAATTTTTGTGCAGTTATTTAAATTACCCAAAGCTAATAAACATCAAGTAAATTTGGGTCTTTTGGAGCCCTTGGTGGTCTGGGGCCTATGGATTGCTGCCCACTTTGCCTGGTTGATGGTGTTTCATTATTTCTCTTCTGGTGTACTTACTATAGATCCATGTAATGATGCCCAGTGAGATCATTTTGCATTTGAATGTAGTGGATGAGGTAAAGGCAAAAACACCACAGTATAATATGTTAACGGAGTCTAGATCACATCTCAAACAATTAGCTGAGTAACTGATTAGTTGAACCATTGTGTGCGTGCGCACTGCCCTCTTTCCACTCCCTGCAGGCATAGTGGCTGTGCCAGCAGTTTGCTACTGTTACGGTGTGTGGAGACAGACCGTGCGGAGGTGTGTGTTGTGGGTCCAGGTGCGAACACAGGTGAGGAGACGGGAGTGTACTTAAACTGAAAGCGAGCCTTTATTTGGGCTGATACAGAGGGGAGTAGACAAAACGTAACAGGGACAGAGACCGTAACTAACCAGAAAGCTAAACTGGAAAAACACTAACATGACTGACAGGAATAACTATGATCACTGTGAACAGAATGCTGTGCAGATGCATGAAAAACAACATAAACCAAATGGCTAACAAGAACTGCACAGAATCCTGAAAAACACTTAAGTTGACCAGAGGGGAGGTACACAGACGACACGAATACCCACAGGGATGATCGGGGGAAAGTGGAAACACATGAAGAAGAACAGCTGACACACGTGAACCTAATGACAGGACAGGGGCAGTGAAACTAAATACAATGAACAAAGAACACCAGACTCTTCCAAAAATAAAACAAGAAACATGGAGACATAGACATGACACGAACTTGACAACAAGGACCACGCAGACATGAAACACGACAGGTAGACAATACGGGGGGAGATGACAGAAACAACTAAAAAACAAAGGACTAAACTGCAACCTAGAAATTAACTAGATGAGCTAAACTAGAACACAAATGAATACAAAAGATACATAAAAAAACTCAAACACAACCCAGTACCGTGACAGCTGCAGCTTTCACTGTGACAAGACATGGCTGAAAATCGAAGAGCCTTGTGAATGAGGCAGACAAATGAAGTGAAATATAGAATTATGTCGTTTGCAGAGCTGACAGTGAGGACAATCCATGGACATTACAAAGCCTGTCTGTAAGAATGGAGACACAAACAGCTACACTCACCAGCCACTTTATTAGGTACACCTGTTCAGTTGCTCGTTAGCACAAGTATCTAATAAACCAATCATATCTGATATGATAGCGCCTTAATGCATCTAGTTGAATTAGACGAACAATTCAGATCAAAATTGGGAAGATGGATGATTTATTTGAATGTGGCCTGGTTGGTTGTGTCAGATGGGCTGGTCTGAGTGTTTCAGAAACTAGTAATCTGCTGGGATCATCCCTCACAACCATCTCTAGGGTTTGCATAGAATTGTCACAAAAAGACAAAAATATCCAGTGTGCTGTAATTTGCTGGGAAAAATGCTGCGTCAGTGGAAGACGTCAGAGGACAATGGCCAAGTGTTAAAACCAAGGTAAGCACAAGTGCATCTCTGAGTGCACAACTCACTGAAAACTGAGTTGTGCACTCATCTCAAACTGGTTTGAGGTCACTTTACTTAAATAACTTCCACAATCACCAGATTGTATTCAGTTAGGTCCAGATAAAAATTCAGACTAAAAATAAATAAATTTAACAAACCTCCTTTGGGATGTGGTGGAATACGAGAGGGCTGAATATGTGATGCTGTCATGTCAATGCAGACCACATTCTTTGAGAAATCTTTCCAGCACCTTGTTGAAACTGTGCTACAAGGACTTAAGACAGTTCTGAAAGCACAGGGGCTCCAACCCAGTATTAGCAAGATATAGCAAATAAAGTGACTGATGAGTGTATAAAGTAATATTTACATTATCCCTTTAAAGACAAATCAATTGTGTATTAGAGTTATTGAGACAGTGTGGTGTTCAGAGTAGTGTTTGCAATGCAATGCAACGCTTAATGTTATGTTATTGTTTTATAGTGTGACACTCTGACTATTGGAGAGCAAATTTAAAGCATTAGTTGACTGGAAAATATTTGTTTTTAGCCTTGGACTGTGTAGGGCCTTCAGGTCTTCAGGTTAAGATATTCTGATGTCAGTGTACTGCAAAAATTAAAGAAAGCAAGGCTAAGGTTAGGAGCTGGAAGCAACATTGAATGCTATTGCAAAGCAACAGTGACCTTTTCTGGAGTAAGGTATTCCTCATATTCTTTGAAAGTTATAAAATGCCTCTTTGTTAAAGAAGAAGACATTGCCCTTGGGCTTCCTGTTTCTTTTCCGCCCCAGTGAAATCTGTTTTTCGGTCTGTATATGTATGTGACTACATGCGTATATATTACTGCTTATATGTGTGAGTACTTAGCCTTGGGGTATTCACATGTGCTGGACAGAGACCCTACAGAGAGCCTTTGTGCAGAAGTCTTCCCTGCAGCAAGGTTGCCTTTTCCCTCTCTCCCCTCCCTTTCTCCATTTATCCCCTGCTCTTCTCCTCCTTCCACCACTGTTTGTCAGTCCATATCTGTGAAACATCCATTCATAGTATTCATTTGAGCGACTCACTCTCACACAGATACACACACTTAATTATATATTCTGTTTTCTGGATTGTTACCGGAACCATAACTGCTGCTTGTCAGATCCTAACCTTCACCAGACCTTAACCTAAACGTTCTTTTACACTGACCAAGCCCAAGTCTTATATATTTAATAATTTACATTATAGTAAAGAAAGCGCATACGACATGAATTAATATTTTGAAGGTATGTCAGTGGTTATAAGTTCAAAGTGGAGTGCACACCGGTGATAGCGAATGCACATATACATGCGCCTTTATGCTTGGACGCGTGTGACTGTGACTTTGTGTATGTCACCTGGGTAATGGCAATGATTGTAATGTATAGATATGCTGACTTTTATTAGAGGTCGAAATATATCCTTCACAGTGAATTGCACAGACACACACTCATGTTCACACACAAAAACACGCAACCTTATACATTTAAAAGCTGAAAACCTTTCACTATTTTGTATATATTGTATCCGTGTTACATACTGTTTATAAGACTATAGAAGACACAAAACATTATTCATTTTGAATAGCACAATCACACAGATGCACAAAGGGACATTTTGTCCTTGTAATGCTTTGATGTACATCCAACCACTGCATTTTCAGGCACTCTGCGTGTGTCAGTGTGTGTGCATGTATGTGTGTGTGTGTGTGTGTGTGTAAACTGCAGGACAGCGATACCGTAATTCCCCTGCTGTCCCACTGTGAACAGAGGAGCCACGCTGCCACAGTTTTACCTTTTCAGTCTTTAATACATGTGTAGTTTTCACACTCTCACTCACATGCCAGTGTAAAGACACACACACTTCAGCTGGATGCACATCAATCATAGCTCCAGGCTCACCTGTCGTTGTCTTTTTTGTGTTTTATACAAACATTCTTCTCGTGGGCCACAGAGTAAAGACCCCAATCAGGATTTACATTCACAGCATTGCACCTTTTTGCTCCCATCCACTTGGGAGGAAAAAAAACACAACCCTTGGCGAAAAGCATAGCTTACAATGGTTTTCATTTTTGCAATTATGGCAAAAAAGGAAGCGATGAAATAGAGAAACAAAAATGAGTTCTTTGTGGAGAAGTTAAACTGATTTGTGAATGTGATGAAGGAGGAAAAGAACAGACGAGAAAGACGTAAAGAGCAGGAATGCGAAATTAGGACAATCATGGCAGAAGGAGGGACAGGTGAGGTGTGTGTGTGTGTGTGTGTGTGTGTGTGTGTGTGTGTGTGTGTGTGTGTGTGTGTGTGTTTGAGAGAGAGAGATGAGCCTGCATAAACAAGCACAGTGCTGAATGCTGATCAGGGACAATAAAACCTCCATTAAAGATTTATTCTGGAGAGACAGAAGTAGGGAGGGCCAGATGATAGAGAGAGGAAGACGTAAGGTAGAAAGCAGGGACGAGTGAGAGAGAGAGCACTCAGGTTTGTGTCACAGAGTGGATTATACCAAAGACACCTCTCTCCACCCATCACTGCGAGACACACACGTGCACACATACACACATATAGGTGCTCAGACTCTGTGCATTTTAATAGCCCTGTCACCTCCAGCTATAATACCAGACAATAGCTTTTTGAACAGACACTCGTCTTCAGAAGTGTCTTTCGTGCTTCCTGACAGGCTCAAGCAAGAGCTAACTGGCTAGATAACCACAATTATAGATCCCATCTGTGTAGTCGCAGAGCTACAGCAAACCTTAGCACAACAAGCCCGAGGCCACTCTGTCAAAATGTCACCTGGACCAGGCTGCGCTCCAGGCGAGACACCCGGGCACTTTTTAGTTAATATCTACAATAGGATTGTGGGGAGACGGGGAGGAGAAATGAAATGACATGGAGAAAATGTAACCTAATTCACCCCCCCCCCCTTCTCCAATGAAGTGTGCTGTCAGCTTTATCTCAATCCAATCCCATACCCCCCTCCCCTACAAGCCCCTTCTTTCATCCACTTTGAGATGATTGAGATTCAGAGTTGATGCTGATGACATTTGAGCAGGTACTTTACTGTTCCACTCACTAGTGACTGACTGGTCGACTTACAGTGGGGGTGAAATGCCAAATGTATGGAAAGAGGGGGGAGGAAGACAAGCTTGATGGGAAGAAGATGGATTTGGAAATAGAGAATGTGACTTAGAAGAGAAGAGGACAGAGATAGGGGGACAAAGAAGGATATTGGGGGGGTAGATGAGCTTGACGAAAGCATAATCGATGGAGAGAAAACGGGAGTTGAGAATGTATGTAAATGGAAAATTTTGAGGGGGAAGAAAGAGAAGAAATCACTATGACTAGACATGAGGAGGAATGAAATGGTGTGGGAGATATGAGAAGGATTAAAGGGCACAAAAAGGCCAGTTGGGATAGTAGAGGGCAGAGAGTGGGCTATTTACTCTAAAATCAACTTGAACTCAGAGGCGTGCATTTTAATAAAGAGGAGCAACAGAATCAATAGGAAGATCTCCATGTAGGCGTCGAGGATTGGTGTGTTCTCGTGTGTGTGCGTGTGTGCATGCACGAGCGTGCCTGACAATGTGATTATCAGTGTGTTTGAGAACACTGTGACAAGGATAATTATGTTTGATTAGTAAAGACCCCAGTGAGGGTTTGCATTATCAGGCACTGTGCTCCTTTGGTATTTTTCTAAGCCTCGATGGTGAGCTGCCATCACCCCTGTGTGTTTTTCTAATAGCCCAGTCTTATTACTTTTCTGTTGGACTTGTTAAAGTAGACGTTCTACATTGTAATGAGAGTATTTCAGTTTTTGTTTGTGCATCATAGAAGAGGCTTTCACACCAACCTCCTTAAATTATACCAGAACTTAACATGAAATAAAAAAGCAGAGTTGAGGCTGTACTGATTTGAAGTTGTCAGCACTGATAATTGTTGTCCTGCACTTATTAAGACAAGAGACTATTTTTGTAACATGGAGCATAAAACTATGATGATGCTTGGGGAAAAGAATAGCTTGGTGGGGGGAGTTTAAAATGGCAAAATACCTCAGCATTTTCCTTCTTTGTTTTTTACTTTCTGATCACGCTCCTTTTTCTCAGTCTTTGTGTGGGCCTGTTTGTTTCTTCCTAAGCATTTCTATCTGTGTTTGGAAGGTTTTGCAGGTAATTAACAATGTGATCCCCATCTAGTGTGATCACGTCTGAAGTCGAGCCAGTGCCTGCTATCCAAATGAGCCTCTTGATGGCAGCCAACACCTCCAGCCGTGTGCATGTGTTTGTTGGTGAATGTGAGTGTATAATAGATCAACTGTCCTCATGACACAAATGAGACCCTGGCCCATTTTCACTTCTCGTTTAGAGAGTTTAGAAATGTCTCACTTACTGTCACAGACACACATACTTTCACACATACACAAATGTCCAGGTTTTCATGCTTAATTTACAGATTGAGGTTCTTTAATATGTTCTTTAATTTATACATACACACATACTTCGACTTAGAGCTTTTTATTATCATTGTGCAGTTTTTTGCACAGCGAAATTGGGTAGCTGAACCACAAAGGTGCTAAAGTAAGAAGAAGAGAAACCAATATACAACGAAGGCGGAAAATAAATAAATAATTAAATAAATAGAACAAAATAAAAAACAGTGTATATGTATACATATGTGAGTGGAACTATATACATGGTGTATGTGTAGGAAACATTGAAACAGACTGGGACCAAAATAATTGCACATGAGCCAAAAATATTGCACAGAACATGGAAAGACTGAGATATTGCACATAGATGATCAACAGCAGTGTCAGGGTGGATGTGTTGGGGAAGTCTTTACACACCCTTAGTTTGCATTAAGAGTTCTGACAGCCCACGAGAAGAAGCTGTTCTGCATACACGTGCACACACACACTCTAACACCCATATAAACACTGAGTTGCACATTAATTATTTTAGGTGGTCTGAGTAGTCATCAGTCATCTAGTGTAGCCCCAACCTCTCCATAAATGGAAATCTAATGTCTGATGGCGCATACTGCACACATGGTACGCACAGACAACTAAACTAAACTAAAAGCTCACATAACACACAGAAATGCTTATATGCTTGTAAATTATCATGAGTAAGTGTCTTTCAGTTGCCATCTGTAAGTTGGGAGAATCACAATCCCTTATGATCTTTCACCAAATGACTGTGGCTTAGCAGCTGTTTTCGTGCCACTCTGTGTATATTTTGTTTTTATATAACCCCAGCTCATCACAGTGATTATCTGCAGAAAACGAATTCAGCATTTCTTGATAAAATTATATTATATACTGTATATTTCCTAATTTAAGCTTCCAGTCTAGATTGTGTTTGCCTGAAGTAAATTCACTTGCTGTTATATAAAATTAAATTAGGTGCTGACCCAGTTTGAGTAGCTTTTTCAAGCAAATTATTATTTTTTTTTAAAAACTTGCATACTAAATGCAATTTAGAACCATGCCCATTAACTGCATTGGGCAACCAGCAATTAAGCTTTAAGGAAGAATTTACAGCAAAATTAAATTTACATATTATTTCCCATGGCATGTACCGCTGTTTGTCCACCTGTTTCAGTTTGAAGCACTTTCCTTTTACATTAAAAAAAATCAATCTTGTTGAGAACATGGAAACTCCACACTGAGATGCCCCAGCAAGTGCTGGATTCGATCCCCGGACCTCCTTGCTGTGAGGTGACAGTGCCAACCACAGCACCCCTTTGACGTCCATTTGTAAAGCCAATATCTCCATACCAGGCTATAGCAAAAGAATCTAGATAGATGAATAGCATTACCTACCAGTAGAAGAAATATGTAAATTAAATCCTTCAGTGAACTGTCCCTTTAAGGCAAGGTAAAGCTGGATTAGAGACTTTGAGTTACTTAGGAAACACTGCGCTGAGATTGTCACCCCATGAGGCTGGAGCTGTCCGTGGTGCTGAATCACTCAGGCTGTACTATACTTGTGTGCTGCATTATTCTGAATACTGCAGGTTATTTGGTGGTAATGGATAATATTCACAGATGTGTTGATGCAGTGTAAAACCAGTTTTGTTTTTCTATATTTTCGGCTCAGTAGATCATCTGTTGTATATCTTCTGTGTGACTTTGAACTACCACCTTCCAAAGTTACCCCCTGCTGGCAGACTTCATGTCAGACTTTGGCTTTCACACAAATATATATTTCAGTCCTGCTGAGAACGTTCCTAACTTGCTCGCACGTATCCTATATGTCTACTATAACCTACTTTCTTTCTTGTCTGTACTGTTTCCTGAATGCACATATTTCATCCTATGGCCTTTGTTCCACTTTCTTTTCATTTCTTTCATTACTTCTCTCTCTCTCCTTGGGGTTACTATAAGTGTCTCGAAGAAGTGATTTCATTATTGCCGACTACTTTTAACTAGAGATGGCACGATACCACTTTTTTATGTCCGATACTGATACCGATATCATAAATTTGGATATCTGCCGATACCGATATGAATCCGATATAATGTTTTTTAATCAACAAAACTGTTTTTTTTAAAATATCTTGCTGCATTTTGTATAAGTTCATACTCAAGTTTAAAACAACAACTACACTAAAGCTATTCTGTTATACCTGTATGCAAAAAAAATAAATTTCATAGTTCAGCAATACTGATCAATCTAATAAACTTAAACCTACACCATCCTCCCTATTCTGGTATTTTAAAGAGTACTTAGCGTAAATATTAAGCAACCTAACTAATAGGGTTCCAACTCCCAGCAACAACAAAAATAAATAAATAAAAAATAGGGAACCACCCCTCACACTCCACCTCATGATGCTTAATCAACGTAATCAACCTTAATTTGATGCAGTGTGAAAAAAAAATGCACAGAAATCAATTATTTTTCAAGAAATATTAAATAGATTCAACATCTTTCTTCAACAAAATTGCAGACTGCACAGATGGTACCTTCCCAAAGGAAAAAGTACTATAGCTTACTAGGGTATATATATATTAGACTTAATAGTCACTATATACAGTAATGGACTTCTATTCATTTTACATCAAATTAAAACTTTGGGTGTAAGATTCGGATAATTATTTATTAAAAGGTAGACATTTTAAATGAGAATAAGAAAGAAAAGTATGTCTTTGTGCCCCCTTTTCCCTGTTCATGCCCTATCGGCCCCCCTGGCTAAACTTTGCTAGATCCGCCCCTGCACAGTTACCAGCCGTCAGCTACGTAGAAAAAGATCCTCGAGTAGAAAGTAATAATAAATAAATTCTAACAACAGCTTATCAAGCTTAAACGTGCTGCTGTTGTTCAGCCGATGGTTTCCTCTTTCTGGTGCAAAGTGGGCCAAAAACAAACCAGAGAGACGGACTCGCGACAGAAAAGCCGATCAGCTGATCGTTAAGCAGTTTCATGATTGAAGTAGCAGCCAGAAGAAGCAGTCGCTCCATATATCGTTTGGTAAGCTTAACGCAGGAATGCTTTACAAACATTCAGAGATGGACTTACACACTTGCTTTACTTCTCTCGGGGATAACTTTGTCGGAGATGAAATGCCGGGTTGCTAGCGAAGCTCCACATGCTATCCAGACCACCGACAGGTCCCGCATGCCACAGCCGCTCTATCACGTGATGCATACTGCTCCGACGTGCTAACGTTCTGAGGTGAGTTACGGCGTGTTGCAAGTTTTGTGAGGTGCTTTCGTGATATTTAATGGATCGGATTACATTTTTTATTTTTCTCCGATATCCGATCCAGTAATTTAGGTCAGTATCGGACCGATACCGATACGTAATATCGGATCGGTCCATCTCTACTTTTAACCAAGGTTTAATGAAAAGATGAGGACATTAGTATGTCCCCTAGCCCCTTGCTTGAACATCCACTCTGTCTTTTCCTCTCCCCTCTCTAATTCTGTTGATGGGGTGGGGCAGATGAATGTGTTGCCCTCACTCCAGCTTGCCAATAGCAGCCTGTGAACTGTTCGAGCTTATGACTTATTGTATGTGTGGGTCTTATCTTAGTTATTAGTTTATCTCCATGACTATCTGGGGTTTCATAGCTCTACTGCCTTTCGCTATCAACCCTCCACATATTAATCCATTTACTCCCTGTTCACCAGCTTTATCTTACTGAAGCCCACAGATAGTCTAAAGGCCATAGATAAGTCTGACATGCTCGTCTCCTTTCACACTAATTGAATTGACATCAGCTGCGCTGCATCACAATCAGACTCAACCCCTTGTGATATTTGACTTTTTTTGCTGTTGTTTTTTTTTATTTCACTACCAGTCAGCCAGTGGTTCTGTATGCAGATTGCACTGCTTACTTCAACCATGATTGACAGAGAGAGTAAATTGTGCTTGTATTTGTGTGACACACTGAGTGGTGCTGATGTGTAGTGGGCGAGCCCTCCTGAGCAGGGAAATCGGCTTATTTCCAACAGCCTCTAAAAGCACCTCAGAGGTGCGTTAATGAAACAGCATGAAAGGGGGATGAACATTACTCTAATCCTAATTTTTGTCTGCTGCTGCCCTCCACCCTCACCCAGCCTCCCCCATCCTGCTAGTTTCTTTGTGTCTCTCATTTCCTCTTTGACTTGGTCAGTAATCAAGCTCATACGAGCAACATTTTTCTAGAAATACACATTTTTACTGTCTAGTGGACCAGTGGTTTGGAAATGTTAATGAGTTATTCTCCACACAGCTTTTGCTGGATGTCTGTAGTAAGCTGTGATTCTGGCTGCGTGCCCCGGTATTGTGACCAGGGTATTAGACAGTATTTGGAGACATTATACTCTGGCATTTTTTTGTACAGCCTGGAGGTATACTCAGATATATTTTTGCCTGGTGTCAGCCATAAAACCGATACCATCTCTGCCCTGTTGCTTCTCACCCTTTACTGGAATTTTACCCATTTATAAACAGGCAGAAAAATTGGTGTACTGTCGATAAGCAAATACATAAATAACAGAAATGGTGTATGTGTGAGAGAAGGGGGAGAGGTTATTTTGCCTCTCTTTTTTCTCTCAGACATTTACTATTTCTGATGAAGATGAAGCTGTGGGGGTTGAGCCATGGTGTTGCTTTGTGAGCTTTGGGGTAGGCTTAAATTTAATGGCTGGACTGGGGCTAAATGAGCTGAATTAATAGGGTCTGCTCTGAACACTTACATGCCTGCTAAACATACATTTGTGTGCATGCGTGTGGGTGTATGTGTGTGTCATTATTAATTGGGTCATCTTTCAACCATTTCATGCCCTCTAAGCCTAGAGTGTATGTGGGTTTGTAGGCTACAATATTTAATGTATTATTTCAGAAATATGTTTCTACTTTATTTACAGCATTGTTGTTTTTTAATTGATATTTTTGTTATTACTTTTAACATCCCGACACTTTGATGTTAGTGTTCTGAATTAATTTGTAAAGTATTTTCTTTTTGTCTCCCCCTGTGCACTCTTTACTTATCAGAGTTTTTGCAGACAGAAGCAGAATATCAATCATGGCTTTCACATATGTACCCCCCTGGTGATAGTGTGTGTGCGCACCAAGCTAAATGTTGGCTTAGAATTAAAGGGTCATTCCCTAGTGTATTCACTGAATCACTCGGGTGCAGGATCACTACAAGCAGATTCTGCTCCACATCCCCCAACTGCATCCTTCCTTCCCTTGTTCCTCTCTCTGCTCCAGCTCATTAACCCCCAAGTTTTTCCATCTACAGAGTCTTTCCTTCTCCACAAATGGGTATCAGCTTCCATCTCTCATCTGTCATCAATAATTCTTCTTCCCTTCCCCCTGCTCTGGATTGGAATGGTTCAGTCTGCGGCAACCTCAGCAGGGGTCTGACTCCCCACAAATAAGGCCAGCCATTTTGACATGAAAGGATACAGCTTCGGAAGAACAAAGATTTGTGTGCCTGAGTGTGCATACATGCATGTGTGTGTGTATATACACGTGTACATGTGATTTATACACTTGTGCACATTTGTTTTTCTGCTTGCTTGTTTTTCACAGGTCCTTTGAATAGTGTGTATATAAGGTGGAAATCCACGAGGATCTTTAGTACTGAACTTTTCTCTTGTTTGGCTTAGCTTGACCACTTCAGGAATCTTACATGTATTTGTATGCGACTGGGAGGAAAACACAGACGGGAAGATGAAACGGTTTTGCCACAAAGCCAGATGAGTGTGAGTTGCAAACAGAACTCTGGCTCTTTTGTCTCTGTCTCCTAATATCTGAGCTTCTGTCTCTTTCGCCTATGTTTCTTACTCAGATCACGTTGCCTCTAGGGTTAGGATTGGGCAGGATGTTTGCAGACAGATTATCCAGACAGTGAGAGGACCGTGTTCGAAGGGTCATCCAGACTGTCTTGTTCTATCCACGGGCAAAACACAAACAGAACAGCCATGACTCACTTTGCCTCACTGTAGGAAAACCTCGTGATAATAATTGAACTCAGGCCACCATCCGGCATCTCACAGCACAGGAAACTGCAAAGAATACCACTGATAGGTTGTGGGTAGTTCACACATATACACATATGGATGTATACCGCGTGTTGTGCAGGATATCGCACAAGTGTTTCCTCAGCAATATATTATCTGATTAGGCAGAATTAATGAGACCCAGGAGAATGATAAAACTCTTTTGCATCCTTCCCGTTAGTCATGCCACTATCCCATCCCTCTGCCTCTTTTGCCTCATCCTATAGCTCCCTGCACCCCAGATTTTTTTCTTTTTCTGTCTTCTTCCCTTCTTCCTATTTGCCACTCATTACCTTCTGCTCTTGTCTTTTGGTACTTTTGTTTGGTTAAGAAAGAAAGGTTTTTGTATAGTTTTTTCTGTAACTCCTAAATTGACTGCCTTACTTTTTTAATCAGACAGTAGTGTTAGCACAGCACTTCAGAAAATGTCAAACTGACGTTGGCATATAATCGCATGCAAAGAATGTATACAGTACAGATACAAAATGTATATGCACACATTTAAACGCTCTTGTATGCTTAAGCATTTTTGACAGTTAACACAAAGCAGCGTTCTTGATGTGCCAGTAGTTGCATTTAATCTGTGCACATATGGTATTATGTGTGATTAAACTCTGCTTGATATGTGTGAAAGCAAGGAGAGGCTGGTAGATTTAACCAGCTGCCAGTCTTAATATGTGAGCTGGCATGAAAAGAGGAGCCATGAGATTCCCTCATCTTGCTGTCTGCTTTTCTTATTAAATACAGACTGCTTATAGGACTCCCCTCTCGTACACTGTGTGATGTGGGTTGTGTGTACAGACTTTGTGAATTTGCAAGTCTCAAGTGATATAGGAGTTGTTTTTTCATGATGCAAAATATACTTCATTATGAGTGACACCATGAACATGAGGACAGAGAGGGAAAGATTTTAAGTGTGTGTGTGTGTGTGTGTGCATGAAAGAATGTGTGTCCTTGTGTTTGTGCAGCCTTGGGGCTGCTTCTTGTGATGTTTTAAGCAGAGTTTCATGTCTTCCCTCATTAAATCAAAAAGAACAGGGTTTTTTTTTTTTTTTTTTGAAGAATTGCCTGTGTGAGCAAGAAGATATGCCTGTGTGTGCTTTTTTTGTAGATTTTGAAATGCTCCATCAATGGCTCAGCTTCAGCAGGGCAATCACAAAGATCACAAATCACAGGCCAAAGTGCTTGGTCATACATGTTGTGACAGTGAGGGGCTAAAGAGCCTTGGCAGTTCATGTAGAAGCAGTTAATCATTTGCAGTAGGGTTGGATGAAGTATAAATTTCCTGGTATGGTGATTGGTATCCTCTCAAACAGTCTCTGTACTTAGCTCGTAGTTTTTTAGTTTTTGTTTTTTTAAACAGTTGGGCCTGTTCCAGCAAGAAGGACAGTAGTATTGTCCACAAGTTACTGTGTAAACCTGGGTACTTGATATTACTGTTTTGACAGTGTTGTGCCTTTACATTTGAATGCAAATGAACTGTGTGTCTGAGGCAACCATCAATCTCTGGAGCTGACCACAGGGGCCAGGCTCCAGAAACGGGTCAAGCTTAATAGTGCTCAACAGTGATGTTCCAAAAGTTAAAATATTATTGATATTTTCCATTTCTATTGATCATGATTCTTAATATTTCAACCATGCAAATTAGACTATATATAGTGGCATTGTGAAATGACGGTGTGCGCTTCTATAGAAGAAGAACTACTCTAACCACAATTCTTGAATGTCTGTTATTTTCTTATCTCGTCACTGTTGCCATGGAAATTTGTTAATCCTGAAGGTCAGGTCATTTAGTGAGAGCTAAGTTTCAGAAACCACCGAGTCTGTGTTTGCAGACAGGAACAAATCACTGTACCATATCGATAACTCTGCTGTACTTTACTACAGCGGTCTGCAACCTCTGGGCCGTGGAGTGATACTGGTCCACGAGTTGTTTGGTACCGGGCTGCGAGAGTTGAGGCTCAGGTGTGAAATTTGTGGTTTTCAGGGTTTTTATTGTTTTTTTTATCGTTATTTTTTTAAAATTGTTTTTATGGTTAACTCGGTTCCCTGGGTCTCTCTCCATGTGTTTTTTGGTACCGGTACTGGTTTTATTTTGTAGTAATTATCCACCTCACCTTAAAGGCCGGTCGGTGAAAATGTTGTCGGACATATTGTTGGGGACTGCTGCTTTACTACACACACAAAGAAGGTTGGTTGATACCTGTGGATTCTGGGATTTGTATTGGGTTTATGGGTATGAGTACTTCTCTTTCTGGTAATAAATTATGTACACAGACTTGTAACATTTTGTATTTTCTTTGTTTTTCAACTGGATCGATTTTTTGTCATGATTTACCTCGTAGCTGGTTGGGTTGGTTCAAGGCTTAAAATGCTTTTATAAGGATGTTCGGAAACCTGAATTGAGAAGGTGAACAGGAAATTCAATCCCACAACCAAAGCTCTTAATAAAGTGGACAAGCGCAGTTGAGCTGTATATACTCCAAATTTTAAAAAGTCCAACTTTACAACATTAAAAGGGTTACTTACAGCCTGGTATAAAAAAATGTTGGCCTTTATGTTTAGAATCAGGGATGTGGTCACTTTAATTAACAGATGTGGCATCACTACACAGAGGCCCAGAGCTAGTTGTTGTCTGCTAGGCCTCACCTTCTCTAACTGGAATCACTGAACTGGATTTCTCCAGTATTTTTGTCTCATAAAAAATGTTTTCCGCCAAACTGAAATGGCAGATATTTCCACATTCAAAAAAATAAATAAAAATCTGTATAAATACTCAAATATTATCCAATTGAATGGCCTAGGAAACATGACCCACATGTATCTGCTTATGAAATGGTCTACAGGACTTTACCACAGGGAAAATGGACTCTGTTTTATGAAGGGAAAGGATCTGCCATTATCCCACAATTCACAGTGACACATCCAGATTTTTATGAAAACAAATGATCACCATGACTCACGAGTGATGCAGACCATGTAAAACTGTTTTCTATTTCATAACCTGCTGATATGTTTTGACTCTTCAGTGGGAGGATATATTAAACCCACAGGCAGAAAAGATGCTGTGAAAAATGAAGTAGCCTCTTTTATTTTTTTTAATCTGTATAAATAAAAATTATGAGCAATAATAACATTACCGAAGTGAATTTAAGGTTTATCATAACTCAGTTCGCATTAGTTATGTCCTCAGCTTCTGCAGTTGCTGTATTGCCAGCCTTTAAATTTTAACATGAATTAATTTGACTTGTCACAGACATTCTTAATAAAAGCAGGCGTTACGCGATTACTCGATCATCTCTCTAGCGGGAGGAGAAAATATGAGTGGACAGAAAAAACAGCTAATGTCAGCGTGACTCATATTTCATTTTACTTTATAACCTAGATATTGCATTTTCTTTCAAATACCAACCTTGGTAATGAATTTTTCACCCTTGTTTTTTGTTTATATGGCCTGTGTAAAACAACACAGTAAGAACACTTGTGACAACGTATCTAATATTCACTTTTTGCATTCCCTCTTCGAAGCATTGTTTTTCCATAGCTGACCCACATCAGCAACGTGCTTTCATATTATTAAAGAGGCTTGTGTAGGTGCAATCATAGTCTCTGAACTCTGTGGCTCTTTTTGTTTCCAAGTCCTGATAAATTGTCCTTTGCAGCAGGCCTTGACCTCCTGATATTTTCTGTCAAGGTCAAAATAAATGTGCCTGAAGGAAAAGAAGAAAAAAGAGGTAATTTCTTGGACTATTTGAGCACAGTCCCAGTTAAAGTGTGCAGAACACACAATAATTCCTCTAGAGTTTTGATTAATAGCATCGCATTTAATTCAAAGAGCTGAGTGGTGAGTGTCTGAGAGAGAAAGATGGACAGAGAAGAAAGAAGAAAGAAAGTGGAGACAGAGTGAGAAATAGGGGGTGGAAAGAGGCACTCAATCCCTTTGTATGACAGTTGCTTCAGCAGAGGATAAGCTATTGTTGACACTACATCGCTGAAACGACTTTCAATTCATTTCTGTTTAGTTTTGTTCAGTACGAGTCAACACCTCAGTTTAACCAGATTCTTTGCAGTTCAACTGAAATTCCTATTGTAGCTGTTTTATTAAAGTAATGACGATTTAGCAAAGGCAAACTCCTTCAAAGGAAGCTCTTTGAAAGTGAAGCAAGAAATAACAGCAAGTATTTTTGTATCTCAGCACAACATGGTGCTTAGTGCAGTTTTAGAAGAAACATTTGTGATTTTGTGTTTTGTTGCATTGGTTTTTGTATTGATTTATTTGTGGAGGCCTTGTCTGAGATATCATTCTGTCTATATCAGTGGAATTGGTTTTCATTTTTGCTCAGTCTCTGGCCGGCAGCTTTATTTCAGGAACCATCTCTGGTGAAAGCGCGGTTGCAGTGTGAATTTGACCGGTGTTGTATACATCTGCTATGACCTGATAGTGCAACTGTTGGACCGCATAAACAAGCAGCTCCATTTTTTGTTAAAGATTTTGCTCAGCGCACCTTGTGAGAAATGAATTTTTAATATGCTGCATACAAGAAAAGTTTCTTCTCATATAAAATCTTAAAATCTCCCCTTTAAAAAGTCTTCTCAAGCAGAAATATTACATATATGTGTGCCTTCGATATGTTCGCCTGCCCTAAAGTGAGGCTGGCGAGATAAGAATCACACCATCCCATCTGCTGTACTCCCTGTCACCAGATCTTGTTTGTCAGTCCTGGTTATTCCATGTTCACTAAAACCGGTGCACATCTGTGTTCCTTGATTTGCTAAAAGAGAGAGAGAGAGTGCATATACATTGAGGTGAGTTAATTTGAACACCAGCCAACAAACATTTAATTTTCTCTGAAGCCCCACCTTCACATTCCCTCCACTCTGTATCATTAGCAGAATATATTAGTCTCCACCTTTTCAGCTTGCCAGCTAAAGCACCTATTAATATTCATATCCTGATCCTAATGGAACCAGAAAAGCCAAAAACAGCATTGGTTTTGGAAAAAATTAACTGCTCTCCAGATCCTATTAGGCCATAATGCACATACTACAGATAGATGCAGACATGCATATCCAGTACTGTGCAAAAGTCTTGAGCCGTCCTTCACTATTTTATATTTTGCTTGGAAAATGGGAAATAGCTATATGGATTTATTAAAACATGCAAACATAATTGGAAATAAGGTAAAACAGAGTTTGCACAAGCTTGAAAGTCAATATTTGGTATGACCACCTTTACTCTTCAACATAGCCTAAACTCTTAGGCTGGCTCTCTTGTACTTTCTTTAAGAAGTCTTGTTTCTTGGATGTTGGTTTTCGTTTGTTCTGTTCTACGCTTTCCTTGCTTGAGACTGAGACTATTTCTGATTAGACTTCAGCAAACAGTAAATGGTTTAACTGAAGCGCTAAATCCATCTCTCATGTCCTGTGTCAGGTCTTTGTTGGATTTTTCACTGTCTTAAGGACATGACTTTCAGATACTGTCCATCTGATGTAAATAGCTTTTTAGGTCTCCAGTCATCTAGCTTTCTGATTTTTTTTTTTTTTTTTTTTTTTTAAGACACACTGCATACCATGCACAAGATTTATTACATTTTTGTTAATAACTCTTTGGGAATTATTATGCGTTTTTGTGACAGAAAAAAGTGACTAAAGACAAAGTGATCTTAGCTAGGTTACCTGTTATGTGTAGGCATTTGTTAAGGCACTAATCAGTGACCTATGAATCATTAAAGCATAACAAAAGCACCTGACTCAAGGGACGAACCAAGTTTTTCTTTCCCCCCACACATAACAGGGAATTCTTTAGCGTAGATATAGTGACTTTAGCTAAATTGCCTGTTATGTATATAAATAACTTTTGGTTCGTCCCTTCAGTTAGGTGACTATTTTATGCTTGAATGATAGGTCACTGTTAAATAGCTTATCAAACAAAATTTACTCTGAAAATGGTCAGGTACAAGGACTGGACTGAAATCAGTGAAAAAGTAGCCAATGTCAAGAAATGGAAGACCTTCAAATAGCCTGTTGAACTATAGCTAAAGCTCATTTACAAAACAAGGCAAGAAAGTCTGACTCCCTGAAAGTAAAATATGAAGAAATGAGGAGTTTCTCAAGACCTTTTCACAGCACTGTTCACATACATATGGGTAATAATTTAAAAGGAACACCTTAAACCCTATAGTGAGGGGATTCAGTAGCTGTATTTTGCTTAGATGGATTTAGCTGGCACAGTTTATGGTGTTTTTTCTTTAATTTGTCACCTGTCTGTATAAACATAACACACCTAAGTTACCCACGAAAAGATTTGTGTGTTTTTGTAAATGTTTTAAAGGTGTGTGGGTGAGAAATACGAAATAGGCTTAGTTGTAGTGAAATTGAATTTTAATTGGCAGAAAATGTCAAGATCTAATCTGATTTCTGTTTTGATTTTATTTATGTCTCTATCTGGTGTAAATTGCAACATCTTATGTAATGGAGAGTCTAAAGTCATATTTTTCTTTTGCTTGCAGCCTAAAAATGCCTGATTTGTATTTTTATTTTAGCGGTTATATTAATGATAGCTATATAGATGTGTAATATTGTGCTTTTTAAATTGCCATTGAAATGCTTTTCTCTTTAATATGGAGTGTTTCAGCGGTGTGCAACACATAGATGTAGTCGGTAAGGTTGTCCTTCGCCATGTGTGCTGTAAAATGTGTTTTCCTGGATGCTGTGTAAATGGATTTAAGCTTTACTCACCCTCCCACTCAGCAGATCTCCCAACCATACTCAATCCTCCCTGCATGATGCTTCAGTATTTCTTCTCTACCGGGCTTCCGATAGTCTGTGTGTGTATTGACATGTATGCCGCATGTGTCTGTGCATGTGTGCACTGCGGTGTGCTTACTGTTGCTTTGCATGCTGTCCTGCACAACTGGCTCACATTTATATTCTGATTGTCTGTGATTTATGTGGCCCTCAGCTTGGATATATAAGCGTCCATATGTGTATTTGCAATCACTTATGTCTCCAGGCACATGTGAGTATGTGTGTATAGTGTGCTTTGTCATTCAGGGTGACCTCATACACCTACTAACCTGTCCATCCACATATCTTCAGGCTCTTTCACTTAATGTGTTTGTGTATGTGTGAACAGAAACATTTGGAGCAGGTTATATGGGACTTTGTGATAGTTTGTTGCTTGTTTGTTACACTCAGTGCGTGTGAGACTTTACTGTATGTAGCGATTTGTTGCATGAGATATTTGCTAGATACAGATGTGTTCATTAACGTTGTTTACTGGAACGCTGTTGCACCAGGTGTATTGATCCACACTAGGCTCTCTGAGTGCGTGTTTGTAGCAGTGAGACTATTGATCTGTACCACTCCCAATAGTGTTTATTCCTGCAGCAAGTCTGTCAAAAGCCAAGTGTAAGTAATCCCTCCTCTGTTCTTCCCCATTTTCTGCTTTTACCCCTCTTGTACAATTTGTCTCACTCAGTCAGATTCAAATATAGTTTTAAATGAAATTTTTTCAATTTTTCTTCCAGCTTGCTCTCTTGCTTTTATTTAAATTCTGTCAACTTGGTCTGTTTTAATCTCGTTGATTTATTTTCTTTGATTTGCTTTGTCACAAATCGCTGATAGATAGATGTCACCAAAGCCCATATTTCTTTGTATAACACAGAGATACTCTAGCATCAAATTACACTTGCTGCACTGTAACAAAATTCCACAGATAAATGTCTTTTTAGCAGCAAGTGGAGTCCTGTGTGTCGCTGTGTGTAGTAGTTTGCGTTTGAAGCTGTGGGGCTCAAGCTATCTCTCTAATTGCTTTTGACTTCCAGCCTTCAAACACATTACCATGACAAGGCAGACTCTGAATCCAAATGTATTACATTAATTGTTAGTCAGAGCTGCAGTTTGGCAGATGAAAGCACAATGACACATGCTTGCATATACACACTATCTTTAATGGTGCCTAATTGCCACCCGCATTTCAGCCAGTGCTTAGACAGTACTTTAATTTGCTTTAATGTTTAACAGTTTCTTTTATGTGGGCCTGATGCTGAAACACTGGTGTGTTTTAAAAAAACATTGCAGTATTAGATATACGAGGGCTTTCCCAATCGAGAGTATGCCAAGTTCAGTCTCCTGTACTAAGTCCAGTGGATAGGAGTATTTGTAACTGCGGCATTAGCATTTTTGCTGACTCCAGCATCTCAGATGGACTGTTGATTACAGAATAAAACTGTGCGTTACTGTATTGTGACAAAATAATCTCTAAGGTCCATAACTGGAATTTGTTTGTGGTGGGGAAACTGGCTTAACACCTTTGTTATCCAATATGAGTGGTCTGTCACCTCAGGAACTGGATGACTAGTCAGTGTTAACTGGCAGGTCTCATCCATCAGGCAGGTCCTAATCCCCTAAAATATTTTCAAGGTTTATAAAAAGAAAATTAAACGTATTTTGATAGAGGACCCATCATATACTTTAAATTAAAAAAGATCAGGACATTGTCTTTGTGCTAAATGTTAACTAAGCTTTGTAGCTGGTGTAGCCCTTATAACTTTAACTTTTTGCCTGTTCCTTATTTTTGACATTTGACTAACTCCATGTTATGATTTACTTATTTAGTCCCAGTGTTGATGGAGTTTTTCCTGTGTTTGCGTTTTGCCTTCATCTTTTAGATGAATTCGTTGTTATACTGAGTGACTTCTTGTGTACGACCTCCGGCTTTCAAGTAAAGACTCTTGTTTTGAACTTTTACCCGGTCTCCTGTGTGATCCCTGCATTTGAGTCTATTTCATATTTTATGATTGATACAATAGCAGTCTAATTTAAAGAATTGTCAGTGGCTGGGGCAAAATGTGTGTTTTATGGAGGCTTTATTGACTTAAGCTTATTTGTATTACTGCATTAATTGTGTGGTTACAGCATAGCTACAATAAAGCCGTATACCACACACCGCAGTCTACGCTGTAGCCTGATGTGCACCTTCACTGATAAGCAGCTTTAGCAACAGAGACTACAACAACCCTTTACACTAATATGCTGTGTAAACACAGTAGAGTGATAGGAAGTTGTATCTCGCTTGTTAACAATGCGTTACAATGTATGTTTTCGTATTTATATAGCCCTTTCTATCAATGCATAGACTCCTTCGGCTCTTAACCCTTTTTTTTAACCATCAGCCCAGTGGTAGGCCCATTTTACAAGCACTATTTAAGTGATGGTATCTCTGTTCCTTTATCATTTGCACAAGGGACAAAATTCACATGGTTTCGGAACAAAGAGACTAACTTTATGGGAATATTCGGTGTATTGGACTTGAATCTGATTCAAGACTTGAATCCTAAAGGGTTAAGTCTTCCCTCTTTCCTGCATTTCAGTAATAGTATAAATAGTATAAATGCAAACAGTTACAGTGCCATCTAGAGAATACTATAGGCTATATGGGGCCTATAGTATATAGGCGCTGGAAGCACTGTGAGAATCATGTTCTTTGATTTCTCCAGTGCCTTCAACACCATTCTTCCCTCGGTTCTAAAGGACAAGCTGGTGAACTCTGGAGTGGACCATCACCTCACTACCTGGATCCTGGACTACCTCACCGACCGACCACAGTATGTGAGGACTCAGGGCTGTGTGTCGGACAGGGTCGTCTGCAGTACGGGGGCCCCACAGGGAACGGTTCTGGCTCCGTTCCTCTTCACCATCTACACTGCAGACTTCTCCCACAATTCCACCCAGTGCTTCCTGCAGAAGTTCTCTGATGACTCTGCAATAGTCGGCCTCATCACTGATGGGGACGACAAGGAGTACAGAGGTCTGACCCAAGACTTTGTGGACTGGTGCCAGCAGAACTACCTCCAGATCAACGCCAGTAAAACCAAGGAACTGGTGGTAGACTTCCGCAGGCACAAGCATTCTCCACTGCAACCACTGAACATCCAAGGTATGGACATTGAGGCTGTGGACAGCTACAGGTACCTTGGTGTTCATCTGAACAATAGACTGGACTGGACTCATAACTCAGACGCCCTCTACAGGAAAGGGCAGAGCAGGCTGTACCTGCTGCGGAGACTCAGGTCGTTTGGAGTGGAGGGCCCACTCCTGAAGACCTTCTATGACTCTGTTGTGGCTTCTGCTATCTTTTATGGTGTGGTCTGCTGGGGCGGCAGCATCTCTGCTGGGGACAGGAAGAGACTGAACAGGGTGATCCGAAGGGCCAGCTCTGTTCTAGGATGCCCTCTGGACCCAGTGGAGGTGGTGAGTGACAGGAGAACGGCGGCTAAGCTGTCATCCCTGATGGACAACATCTCCCACCCCATGCAGCAAACTGTGACAGCACTGAGCAGCTCCTTCAGTGGGAGACTGCGGCACCCACGGTGTGGGACGGAGAGATTTCGCAGGTCTTTCCTCCCCACTGCTGTCAGACTCCATAATAAAGACTTTAACTGATCAAGCACACACATCCATACATATGCAATAATACTAAGTGCAATAATCCTTTCTGTCATCGTTGTATTTTTACTCAGTTGTATATAGTATTTGTATTCTATTTTTATCTTATTGTATATTTATTTTATTTTATTCTACTGTATATAGTATTTTATTCTATTCTGTACAGTTGTGTACTGTATTTATTCTTATTGTATTCTAATTTTTGCCTCATAACTTTTGCACTGTCCACTTCCTGCTGTGACAAAACAAATTTCCCACGTGTGGGACTAATAAAGGTTATCTTATCTTATCTTATCTTATCTTATAGTATTCTCTCTGGATTAAACTTTACTTGGGTCAAAGGGTCTATGTTACATTTACTAACTGTAACAATTTCTGTGACAAAATTTTGAAAGATGATACTGTTTTTAGAGCTTTCTATAAAAACAAGGTATCTTTGCGTTAATGTTATCAAGCAGAAGTTAGAAGTCATCTCTTTCTTAATTTTTCCCTCGGGCACCATCATGGTTACAAATGACAAGAACAACAGAGAAAGTGACAAATCAAGACCCGGCGCTCACTTTGTATTACTGGCTGACTGTCCAGAAAGTTGCTAGATTTGTTGCTAGCCCTTTGGGTATAGCAAAAATGAAACCAACTGTAGTGTAACACATGATATTCCTCTCTCTCACATAGCTAAGCTGACATAGTATATATATGTGTATATATATATTCAAATTAAAAAATAAAGCATACCCTGCAAATAGAGCTGGGCGATATATCGAGTTTTTAAAACATATCGATATATTTTTATACGAGATATAAGATGTGACAATATCGTTTATATCGATATAGTCTATGTTACGTTATAATTATACTTGTGGAGCCTCAAGTTTGCCTCTCTTTCGTCCACTTTCGTCTTTACGCAACGTTACTCGGCCTCGCCTCTCCTTCACTGAACACAACTCCCCCTCCTCCCCCATCGCTTCACCTGCAGGAAGCGACAAGATGGACACGGCAAATCTCCGTTAACGAGTTACTGCGCATCGCCCCGTGCGTGGGGCTGGACGGCGTCAATGTGTTAGCTAGCTAACCACGCTAACGAGCTAACCACGCTAACGCCATGCAGCCCAGAGGTGCTGCACGGACTAAAATCCTTTCATTTTCTCAAAAGTTGACAGCGCGCCTTATGTATGAATTCTGGTTGTGCTTGATGGCCGCGAACCGATCTTATGTGGAACACGGCGCTCAGCAATCTGTCAAAAAATGTTTTAGTACGACTTTGGTAAGCTACGGAGCTGCACCGCTTGATGGATTGTCGGAGCATTACGGCTGAGCCTCGCGGAGTGATACGTACTGTGCTTCAACGTAATATTACCCTACTGTGTATAAGGACCATAAATGGCACCTGTTATGAGACGTGGTTGCGAAGTGGATTTCAAACTCCAGGCTGTCAGTCACGCAGTAGAAGTTGGGAACAGAGCAGCTGTGAAATCTGTCTTTGTTATTGTGCTCAGCGTCTTTTAGTTTACATTTTGACTGCACAATTGTGAGCTTTTTGTTATGCACAAAAACAACATTGTTTTCTTTTATTTATGGAGCATTATTATTTAATAAATGCTCATAATTTATTTTTGAGTAAATTTTATGTACATCTGCTCTATGTTAATAAAAGTACCTGTGTGACATCTGGGACACAGCTTTGACTAAGAACTCTCTTTTTGTTCTTACTTTATGGCTTTAAAAAAATATATCGAGATATATCTTATATCGCCATCCAGCTAAAAAATATCGAGATATGAATTTTGGGTCATATCGCCCAGCCCTACCTGCAAATATTCAAATGACTGGAAATTTCCCTAAAACCTTAACATTTCAAGGGTTCAAGTGCAAAAACTTTTTTTATATATATATAATTGACAGCAAAAATATACAGATTCATTATTGTACTATCATTACTCAGGACTGGTGCATTAAAAAAATCCCAAACCTGTTTTTATTTTTATTTTTTAGCTTTATTATTATTCTTATTTCTCACTGGGCAATGTTAGTACAATACATGGATTTGTGACGGAGTTGGGTATTCGAATGGATTTCACAGGATTGGAAGGAACCTGAGTAGTGGGAAGGGGCAATGGTTTAAAAGAGAGGTGAGATAGTAATAATAAGATTGGATAAGAAAAGGGAGGAGAGCGATGGAGGGCAGCATGGGTGTTATAAGGGAGGATAGAGGTGTTCAGGGTTGAGCAGTGAAGCAGAGAAACTGTTGCACGCTGAGCCTGGGTTGTGTGAGTGTATGTGTGTGTCTGTGTGTGCGTCCATGGGTGAGCTTGCAAGTAAGCATCTGCATGAGATGAGTTTTCAACCCGAGAACTCAAGGAGCCCAGAGTCCTCTCACTACCTCAAAGTCACTTTCCCTTCTCCTTCCCTCCTCTTTCTTCCCATCAGCCCAAAGTCACTAGCTCTCCTTCCCTCCTCTTCCCATACACTCTCTATCGCTCTCTTCAGGGGGTCCAGTCAGCTCGGGCATTAACATTCAGACCATGTCACACAACTCCCACCCATTGAACAGAGAGTATGACTAGGCCAGACCTGTCTCTTCTCTTCTCTTCTCACCCCACCCTTAGTGGTAGCCTGAGTAGTAGCATTGTGCAGCATGTCATGTGTGATCCGCATGTTGAGACATTGGTGTGCGTGCATGTGATCAGACATACATGTCTGTTGTCTCTACTTTTCTCTTTTCTGTGCCGGCCTTGGGATCGCACCTCATTTCTAAATTTATCCTCAAAGTGTGCCACCTCTCCTGTGAGCTGCTGCTGGGATTCTGTTGAGGGGTGTTGGGAGGCAGAGGGGTGAAGAGGGGTGTAGAAACTGCAGAGAAGAAGGGAGCGAAGGGGGGGAGGGGGCATTAATCGGAGAAAAGGGAGGAGAAAAGTGGTAAATGAGGGAGGGAGTGTGTGGCGCATATATGTGGGACACAGCGGTTTTCATCCTTTTCTCTACCGTCTTCCTCGTTTCCATATCTCTTCTGCCATCATTCCATCCGTGTCCCAAGGCTTCTGGGTTTATTTGGGGGGAATTAGCATCGTGAATGTGTCATGTGTGTAAGTATTATCTGTGCTCAAGTCACAGCTTCAGTGGACTCCCTTCCATATTTGCATGGAAACATGCATGTTGTACTGAAAACAAGCTGTTTTGAGCTGCTTACAGTGTATCATGCTATGTCTGTGTGTAAGTAAGGCAGATCAAACCACACAAGCACATAGATTCACATGAATTTGACACTAGAAGTGAGTTTGTGTGTTGGGGAGCCTGATAAAGATATGTTTCCACTTGTGAATACCTGTGAATAGAAAATCAATACCCTCAGCAGAATTAATCACTGGACACACAGTGTGTGCACACAATAGTGGTGTACTATTGTGTGCACACCACTCGTGTAACACACACGACATTTGCTCACTTTATATAATATTAGCTGGAGAATCTACAGAGCTATAGCTTTGTAATCTACCTTGTACTAATTTACATCTTCATAGATGTTAAACAAAAGCTGCTATATTGAGAGAATATGTGGCTCTGTATATGTCAAAGTGTGTGTGTGACTTTTGCACAATAGCTGCCATGTGTGGTTAATCTCTCCCCGACAATAGCCTCCCTGAGCTGCCAGCTCTCAGGCCCACAGGCCTAGAGTGAAGCCTGGGGAGTGGGGTTGGAAGTCACCCAGCTGGGACTCAAGGGACTGCGCTTGGATTGCTTCCAACTCTCCCTGTGTGGGGATGATTGAGGGGGTTGCAAGGACACTACTGCTCGGCACAGAGGAGACCAAGAGAGGAAGGAGGATAGCAGAGGGGAGATAATGAAAGGAGGGGAAAACAGATGGAAAGGAATAGGAAGGACAGAGAGTGAGCAGAATGGGGGTAAGAGGATAGGCTGACAAGTAGTTATGGCTACAAAAAGCAGTAATTCTCATGCAGCAACAAAACAACAACAAAATGAAAACATTCACCATATGTTTGATTCTTGGGGAAATTTCTGTCAGTGGAGATTCTACTGCTTCTACTTTGCACAACATACCTAATTAACAATGCATTTGTTACATTTCCTTTCCAAAATATCAAACTGAATTTTCTTAAACTTGGAGTAGTAAATTTTGCTACACATCTAGCATTGCCCTTGAAAGAAGATGTTTTCATCGAATGCCCTTATAGGTTACTGTTTTGGTGCTGTGTGGTGCATCGGTAGTACTGGTCTTTAAGGGTCGCTGGAGCTATTTTCCTCATAATGTGCAGCATTTTTTAAATGCTTTTTAATGCATAAAGAAGTGTAGATTTTTTTAATAGCTTCTTTTGTAAATGGCGTAGTATGCAGAATACATTAGTGATTAGAGTGATGAGAGATTGTGTGAGCATTGTGCTGCAGTGGACCAGTAGTTTACTAACTGTATTCTGTAAACCATATACAGAATTAGTGCTACATGTCATATGGAACCCACTCACAGATCTGAGATTCCTGCACAGGCCAACATCAACAGCAGTTAAAACTCAGGTTAAGGTTTGTAGGAATACGACATCCCAGAATAAGAAGCAACCTTCTTAAAAGGAATAAAATCTCAGAAGAGAATATAACACACCATGTACACAAGGTTAATGTTCCATTTGATCCCGCAGTCTCATAATTTAATCATCTTTCACTATGCCAGTTGCATAATGGAATAGGTTAAGAGGAAGCCAGCGCTTTCATTTGACTAAAATTGGGACAGTTTTTAATTTTAAAAAATTTTTTTCTTTACATTGGGTTGGATCTTTTGTTTTTTCTCTGATAAGGAAGGACACCTATTATAGGTATGAATATGATATGTGTTTAGATAAAAGCTATACTGTACTGATTCTCACCATGGTAGTGCAAAGGTGTGATATTTAAAAGGAAATAAAGTCTAATTTGTAAATGTATTCACCCAGTTTGAAATGAGCTTAATTGCCTCAATTTAATAACTCTCTTGACACCAAGTGCAAAGATACAGATGGTGCAGTTTCAGTGAGTTTCTCTAATTTCCCAACTGACACTGTAATCTATAAAAGAAAGAACACATTCAAAGTTCACCATCTGTATCTTTATGTGCCACGATGAGAGGGTGATAATTTTCCTCGAAACCTCAGACTATATGCGAATCCCATTTAACATGAATCACATTTCAGGCATGTGCTTAAGTATTATGTAATTGCGTCAGTTACAGCCTACATTGCAATGGAAATTAATTACAAAGTTCTCTCATCATTTCACCAAAATCAAATTTAGAACAATTTTTAAATGGGAATAGTGTTGCTATCATCTCAGTGCAGGATGAGCTATATTCATGGTTTTTATTGTTGTGCACCTGAATATGTGTCTTTAGAAAATGTCATGCCAAGCCTGTAGCAGGGTGAATGCCACCTCTGAGCTGACATACAGTCTTGATTTTGAACTAAATATAAATTTAGGCACACAAACTAACAGGTGGTGCTAACAGGTAAGGTAATTTATTTCTATAATCCGTAGGGATGGAGGTCAGCAGACAGCAGGTATTTCTGATACACATGAAGGGAACGACTGCTATAGCATTTACATTGTCATCATCAAATTTAGCAGCCATTCACTCACCCATTGTGCCTTGTCACTCCCATCAGGGTGGAAATGTAAGAGGATAATAGTGATCACTCAAAACAACTTTGTATTGATTTGTAGTGACCCTCCCTTCTAAGAGGACAAGTGTAATTGTAAAACATGAGAACCCATTACAGGTTGGGTTTTCTAGGCTACGTCCAACCTAGCCCGGATAAATTTGAAAACTGAGTTTTCATCTGAAAACGCTCCGCGTGCACGCTATCGTTTTCAGTCGTTTTCACAGAGTTGTGCATCCACATTGAAATGGCCGAAAACGCTTACGTTCCAGTACTGCGCATGCGTGAAACGCAAGACGATTTGACCTGCCCCATTTATGTCTGCCGTTTATTTACTTTCCGGCTATTTGAAACGACGCGCCAAAATGTTGAGAAAAAGCACCGAGTTTTTTAAATGGACTAACAATGAGGTGGACTTGTTGCTGCAAGTAACAGAAAAGTACAAAGTTGCAAAAGCGAGGGAGAATTAAAGAATCTGAAGAAAAGCTATCTGGAGCATGTGCTGATATTAATCTTTAATAGGGCTGTCAAAATTGAGCGCAAACAAAACAACTCAAGTTCAAATTTTATTCGCCACATGCAGTGGCAGGTTGTCTGCGGTGGAATGAACCCGCCCCCCGACCTTACACACACAACACAGACATCACATGGGGATACAAGTCAGAGAACGGTTGCATTACAGAAAAACCACTGAAATATACACTACAATGGGAAAGTACAAGAGGTAAAAAAGAGACCTCTACTCATGCTGGGCTATAGGAGGACAGCATGAGAACAGGAAATAATGTCCACAGTACAACATTATAGAGCACGTGACCAGCAACAGGGTTGGGTAGGGGATAAGGAGTAATCCCAGGCAACACAGCAGCCATCCTGCCACTGCGCCGTCTCTCCAGCGCGGGCCCAGACCCGCCTCGTTTTCCCAGGAGGCAACAATCATCGAAGGCATTGGATGGGAGGGGGGATGTGTGAGTGCTTATCAGTGTAAGTGTATGTGTGTGCGTGTCCATAGTTCAGCTGAGACAGTGTCCTTCGCCCTACCAGGCTAAGTAAACAGTCTACCAGCCAACCCAGGTGGCCTTGCATGGAATGGAAAGAACAGTCAACACACAGTCGTTATCAGGGAGTTTTTGTTCGGCTCCAGCCTTGAGCCCACAGCTGGCGCCGAGGGGATATCCGCATTATGATGTTGATGTTGTTGATTTTTCTTATATAAACCAGGGCCAAGCCAGCTCCGATCAGCAAGAACCCTGTCATCATGGTTCCGAATAGGTAGATATCTTCAGCGTCCTTGATCGACAGTCCCACCAGGCACACGATCCTCCATTTCTGCCACCCGTCCATCGTGTAGGCAGGGAAAGTCCCTCCAGGGCACTCGGGCTCTCCCGAGGCCAGACTTCTCGTTGAGAAAAGGGTGTCAATAGCATTCAGAGACCAGTTGATCAAATCCATAATTCTCTTTTAGGTTTTAGAGAACAGACTGTGAGAGAGTGTTCCAGGGAAAGTAATACACACGAGACAAGACAAGGACACAAGAGGCTAAGCAGGGAAGATAAGGGGAAGGAGGAGAGGAGAAAAGTGCGACTGCCTTCGCCGAGAGCCAAACGAGAACTGCTGTGTAATGCCCTCCTAATCTTAGTTTAATTGGTCACATGACTGCGTCACATGACTAAAATGTGTCATCGCTTTCGAAAAGGCTCCAGGTTCGCTGTCCACACTGTGATGCAAAAACAGCGTTTTCAAATGTATCCGCTTTGGAGAGCGTTTTCAAAACGCTGCGTTTTCCTTCACTCAAAATGCCGTCTCAGTGTGGATGGAAGGCCAAAACGAAGAGAAAAAAATGCGTTTTCAAACGAAAATGTATTAGTGTGGACATGGCCCTAGAAGATGTCCATTTCCATTTATTTTTCGGAGTTCTTCTCCTTAACACTTCTTGCTAAGCACAGCCTTCTTGCTGTCATGCAAGTGCAACCAACGCACCAACAAGCCACACTTGCATTTATTTTCATCTTTCTCTGTACATTCGAAGACAAACATTTACTGTCTGTAACATCTGCTCCATAAACAAACACCAGTATGGGTGCTTCTGTTAAATAAGCTAGTGAGTTACCCAGGCTTTTAACTTGACGCCAGCTAATGAAGTCTTAGCGATGAATGCAATGAATACTGAGGAAGTGTTTGCCCCAGACTATCTTAAAATGTCAGATGGATACAATTAAAATTGTAAATGACTCTATAAACATTTCTTCTTTGTAGATCAGACCAAAATCTTGTGGCAGGCTTATACAAGTGAACACATATAGTACCTTTTTATTGTTCTAAGGAAAATGGTAGACTAGGAAATTCATCCTTGTGCTATTTACTAAGTATCTTCAGGCAGTTTTATGACCTTGTAGGTTAACTTCGTTTGCATGGCTGCATAATGTGATCAGGGCAGAGATCCCCTGTAACCTCAGCTGACTTATTGGTGATGAAACAGAAATGCTTCAGAGCTGTCTTGGCCTTTTGATATCACTGAAAATACAGCATGAATGAAGCATCTGAAATCCGCTCTAATTATTCTTACTGAGACCTCACCAGCAGGGATCTTGTGTGCATAAAAAAATGCGAGGGTGTATATGTGGACGTCTATAAAATATGTGCATGTCTGTTTTTGATGTCCTATTACCTTAATGTTTCTTTCGCTGCTGTTTTTAGCATTGCAAAACAGGATTTTTAAGCAAATGCATACTATTTCTGTTTTGCAGACACACAAACACAAAGCTGAACATTGCAGAGAAAATCTATGGTGGAAAATGTGTTTTCAATAAGACCAGGAACTTAGTGTAGTCTGCGTTAAGAGGAGAGCAAAATGAGCAGTTTTTCTCCAAGGAAACATCTAGAACGAGATTGGACAGCTACAGCACTATCAGAGATAGTACATGGTAAATGAGCTTAGACTGTGGTAGTCAACAGGGAGATAACTCTCTCTCTTGCTTCTATGCCGTTTCATATTTTTTTCCTCAGCTCTCATTCATTCCATCTTTTAATATAATTTTTTTTCCATTGCACTTTCCCTTGTGCGCACTGCTGTTAGAGCATATCCATCTTGTCATTTTTTTCTTCTTTAGGATGTGTATGTGAGAGAGCAACAGGGAAAGATGCGGCATCCCTATGTATTTAGCTGAGAGTGCATGTGTGAGTGGATCTGTGTGTGTTTGTGACTGTTACAGTTATGCATGCCTGCCTTCCAGGCCGGGCATAAATCATCATTAGAGATGGCAGGAGTGTGTTTGTGTGTGGTTGTGCATACGTTTATGTGTGTATTTAACTGTATATGCTCATTCAGACAGGCCGACGGCAGCAACTGTAGCTTTCCATGCTCAACAGGCTGCCTTATTGTTACAGCTCTAATGCTCTGTTCCACTTCGTTTCCAAGGTTTCTGAGACCTGGGACAGACACGCACGCGCACACAGTGGACTGTCTCAGGGAGGGGGTGACCTTGCACAGTGATGAGAGACTGGTTGATGAACTCTGCTGAGAGAGTGTTTACTCCACCTCCATATAATGGCTTGCACAATGCTGGAGCGTGAGCAGTTGTGCAGCAGTGGACCAGTGGCTTACACATAAATGCATGGGCTATGCTATGCAGCCATTTTCTCATCCAAGATCTCAGGAAACAGAAGAAGATGCACACTGAGTTTGTGTCTTCAAGTCTGCAACGGGAAATGTTGATTGGGCCATAATTACCATATAATTCACGTTAAAGTCATGCCAGATGTGTCTGAATTAGAATTTTTTATGTCAGCACTTAATTTCTTTCCTTATGAGCTTGTGAGTATTTAGGGATCACCTGTTGAGCTGTGATGAAGCTTTTCCTACAAGTGCCAAGGGTTTTTTATTATTATTGATGTACTATATTAATATTTCATTTTATTATTTGATACTATTTCTACAAATTTTTTGGAAATTAAATATTTTTTACCACCATTTTCACCAATTTATCAGAAGTTAAAAGTAAAAGTAACATTTTTTTTAATTGCTGTCCTGTTCATTGTAGGTGAAAGTCCCTGACTACACTGCCTAAATTGTATACTTGTACTCTATGTCAGTTTTTCAGGTGTTGCGCTTTGTAGATAGTCCTTGCACATTTTTGTTTGTGTTTTGCGCAATGTTTCAAACATGTTTTATGAATATCTTTCCAACTTTACTAAAGAGAAAAACTCCGGTACACACACACACAGACGCACATATGGCTCAACTCACTATTATTTATTTGGGTGTGTTTTCAGAGTCTGTCTTCGCAGCGCAGACAGCTGAAGTGGTCCAATTAACAAGTTAAGATAGCAGCTAATTCATTCAGCATCCAACTGATCTGTCTGCGCAGAGATCAGCTGTATGCACTGCTTGAATCAGGTTATGTGGCTTCAACAGATGGTTTGAAATTGTATTTAGTGTGTGGACTGTGTCTACACTGTGTCATAGACAGCCTTGGAACTTGGGTAATACTAGATGAACATACAAAACTTGGTGATTGTTGTATTACAGTCATTTATAAATGATATTTAAGAGTCATGCAAATTATCGAGTCTCCTGAGAAAAATGGCAGAACAGGATGCCACAGGGAGATGGTCTAAAAATACAGGAGAAGCATTAGGAGAAGTGGACAGGTTCTGTGCAGAAATCCAACTCAAGCTGCAAGCTGCAGTACCTTGGTCCAAGGGCAAGGCAGATGAAGGAAACCCTCACGAGCATGCAACATGTAAACTTCAGAGACCCAGATTCATTCACTGTGCTTAAATCATGGAGTGGACCAAGTTTAAACTGTTCATCCATTTGTCTCTAAATGGTCAAGGGTTTCTAAAATTAAATCTAATATTGGCTGTTTAAAATGCACAGGTCCATTGCATACCTTGCACAGTTCACTTAATAAGAGTTTGACAATGATGCTAGTCTTACTATGGCACCGGTTGGCTAAACTTTAGTCTTACCTAAGACTATCATTGGAAAACACATGTTATGATGACAAATCAACCAATCAGCTCATGCACCAGGCAAAAATATAGACATTGACATTTTTAAAACTCTTTACCATTTTTGATGCACACTTCTTCACTAGTGTGCAAGAGAAGGAGTGCTAAAAAGAACTATTTTGTAATTGCACTATAAGCAGGTTAAAGAAGGTCGTTGTGTAGTTTCTACTCCGATGGTAGTAAAGGTCTAACTTCCACAACTTCCACAGGAAAACCTTTTAAATAGATTTTGTTATCAGACTGGTGATTTTATGCAGTTTTATATCCTAGAAGTATTAAAAATTAAGATGAATTTAGATGATGCTCAAAAACAACTGCCCAAATAAATGGTATAATTGAGAGCATTGTAAAAGACAAAGACAAATCGGGTTATTTCATATCAGTAAGTTTGTATCTGATATAAATCTAGATGTTTGCTTTTGCCACAGCTTTCTTAATTACCCCACACTTCAGGGATAAAATGTCTTTTTGCATTTGCGAACCGAACCTCTAAAAAACAAACTGCAATATTTCATTGTTTCTGAGATTAACGAGTACCTCTATAAAGCTTGTCCAGATGGCACTGCAGTAATTTCTTTCTGACATCATCTCACCAGATATTTTAGAAAATGCTAGAGGAAATAAGTTTACTATATTTTTCTCATGAAAGTGACATTCATTCATTCATTCATACAGTACAAAGCATGAAATATTTTGTAATTAAGCAAAATGTGATTAAAGTTAAATCAGAGTAAATGTTTTTTGGACACGCTGACCAGGGTAATGTTGAAATCATTCAACAGTTTACAAAAAGTTATTATTAGCTACTGGTGAAATAAAACTGTAACAGTATTAAAAAATTCTTGCAATTTTCTAAATACATAGTTGCCAAAGGCAACTTTCAGAATGAGGGTTAGTGTTCAGAGAAATTAGTTCACAATGTATTGTATCACAATGTAATACACAATGTATTACTTATGTTGCCCATAAGGGGCATCAGGACTGATCAATTTGATTGATTGGTTCCTCTCTCTAAACACTCCACCCCCATCTGACTCATTTGTGTCCACCGATGTTGCGAATTGATCTGAAGAAGAGGCCAAAAAGTGGTCGGTCACCCACACACTCCCGTAGTAATAGATGAGCCTGGAGATGCAATAGAGGGGAAACAGGGTTAACCATTGGCTGGGGATTATTAATGATAATTTCCTGCTGCCCTCTAGTCACTGCAATCAGCTGCATTCATCAGGAAGCTCAATGAAACGAAGGAGAGAGATGGGAACAGTCTTATTTTCTGTCTAGCTTCTCATTCCCCTTTTGTTTTCATCTCATACTGGCTGATTTGTATGTCAGTCAGTGTCATATGCTCCATGCTAGTCATCTCAGCTTTCCGGCTTAGTATTAATATGTGTTTTGTTATCTGTTTGGATATTTCTCAGCATTCAAAACACTTTGACAATCCCTCTGCTTCTGGCTTCGTTCGTCTGGCAGGCTTCCAATGCTTTCACTGTCGTGTGTGTGTGTGTGTGTGTGTGTGTGTTTGTGTGTGTGTGCAAATGTGAGCGTGTGTGCGTGCTTCTGTATCCCTGCCAGTCCCTGTGTTAAGGGAGGTATCACAACTGACACTTTCTTGTTCCTTCCTTTCATTTGTATCCCATCATTCATTTAGTGTGTGTATGTTTGTGTGTGTGTGTGTGTGTGTGTGTGTGTGTGTGTGTGTGTGTGTGTTAAAGGAGCTGGTAAAGACTCCTCCAGCATTGTGATCCACAGATCCATTATCCTCTGCCTACCTTCGGGCCAGCTGGGATCCTTTTCTGTGTGCGTTTAGGTGTGCGTGCGTGTGTGCGTGCGTGTGTATGTGTGTGTGTTGGACACCAGGCAAAGGAAAATCAATGGTATTAATTTGCGGAGGCAGTGGTGTGAGCTGAGGCAATCTGCTGCACACTGGGAGCCACGCTTTGCTCTGATTTACCGCACACACATACAGAACCTCCTCCTTTCCAATTCCACCTTCCCAAATCACACCTTCCCTCCTCACATCTCCGCTTTGGTTTGCATTCAGAGACAATATCAGTTTACAGGTTATGAGGCACACTGGAATGTCACGCTTCACTCGCTCCTTGCCTCTCTGTCTGTCACTCGCTCTCCCTCGCTCCCTCTCTCGCTCCCTTTATCGTGGTGCAGGTAATTAAAAGGCAGGCTGCTCCACGGTGGCAGCTGGGAGGAGAGGACTGGAGGGAAGGGCAGGTTATAGTCACTACTACACACTGGCCGCACACACACACACACACACACACACACATACACTACCTGTGCCAAACACACACCCAGCCATGCACACAATTCACATTATTTAATACAGTATAAAAAAATGTTACATATAGAGAAACTTGGTTATCTTTTGGTACAAAAAGATTAGTGTGTAGTAACTGTTCTGCAGGCAGCAAAACTCAAATTTTCTTTTAAAATTACAATAATGGTTATGGCTCATAAATGTTTTATTTCAGGACATTTTATGTCACAATTAATAACCAGCTGCAGCAGCGTGCCATCCAAAATTGACTCAAAATACTTTGTGTGACAAGTGACACGGGCGTACTACACACATACCTAACACTTTCCTGTCACAAATGTAACAATGGAAGAAAATTTTCAGTCTGTTAGAAATATTATCTCATCCTGTCTTCTTGTCAGGAGCTGCAGTGTGCATGAAGTGGATTTTCTCTCTCTGAGCTGAAATACACTCAGCCACCTGGCACAAACTCTAAACTGAGTCAATTATCATGTTTTATGAGTTATTAAAATCAGCATCATACACATATTTTTCACTGTGACAACTAAAACTGCATTTGATGAAGGCAGAGGGACATATTTCATATTTCTTTATGATGTTTGATGATCTCAGTGATGGTTCTGATGAATATGTCTGTCAGTTAATGTAGAAATACACATTAGGACAGCAATGTGCCTACAATACTCCTAGCTATTTATTACAGCAATTAGGGTGCATTTTCAGTTAAGCAGTGGATGTTTGGTACATTCACAAACAAAATGAGCTGCCAGTCTCCATTACTGTAGATCATCAGTATTTATCCTGGGATTTCATTCATGTACACAGGTTGTGATAAAACCCTATTTGTATTAGTTATGAGATTAAACTCTTTTTTTGCTTCACACAGATGCAGTTATGAGATTGAATCACACACAGAATCAGACACGGCTCTCTCTCTCTTTCTGTGTCCAGCATTACAGCAGACATGACTAATCCACTGAAGAGTGTCTTAATCCAATCAGACCTGTTGTCTGCTGAACCAAGACACAGAGGGCAGCTGCCCTGATATTGTTAGAAATGTGAATACAATGCACAAACGCACACTTTCACACAAAACCTCTTTGCACTGATTTATGCTGTACGTTACATCATATAATTATTTTGTATTTTTTTTTGTGACTGTCAGTTCTTTGGATATTTTCCATCCTTCCATCCATCCTCTAATGGTTATCTGTATGGGGCTTTGCAGGGCAAGCAGTCTAAGCAGAGATTCCCAGACCTCTCTTTTCTAACCACCTTCTCGAAGTCTTCTGGCAGGACACTGAGGTGTTATCTCTCGAACATCTGCCTGGGGCCTTCTCCCAGTGTAACATGCTCGAAACACTTCATTTACAAGGCATGCAGGAGGCATTCTAGTAGATTTCTGAACTACATCAACTGGCTAGTTTGGATTTAGGGGAGGGGCACCTCTAATCAGATCACATTATGAATGACTGAACCCCGCCCCTGTAATTTAGAGCCCAGACAATCTTTGAAGGGTGCTTGCTTCTCGTATCTATAATCTCATTCTTTTGTTCGCTAGCCACCACTTGTACGGTAAGGGTCTGGCCGTAGATCAGCTGGTAAATCAACAGCTTTCCCTTCATGGTCTGCTCTCTCTTCACCACAACGAACAGCAGAACCACATTTCTCCAAAAAGCAGACACAGGGTCCTTAGACAACCGAATCTGACAGTGCTCTGCCTCTTGGCTGCACATAGAAACCACATCTATAAAAATTATGAACAGAATTGATAACAGCAGCTGCGGCAGAATCCACCACCCACCAGAAACAAGCTGAATTATTACTGGCAATAACTGTAGCGAGAGCTTGGTTTAAAACCCAATGTTGAAAAATGCAAAGGAGGAAAAAACAGCCCAGGAAAAGAAAATGATTCAGTATTATCCACTAAATTTTTACCACTACCTGTGTTGGTTTTCTTCAGCAATTATAAATCAACATCTAAGATGTATCATTATGAAAGAGAACACAAACTATATCAAAGAGAGTCTTAAGAAAAAAAAAGACTCACCATCACCTGTCCACCCATGTTAAACAAAATATCCAGTTTCAGTCTGAACAACGTGCATGGCCAAGAACGAACTCTGCCTTATCTAAATCCATTAGAGTTCAAAAAGATTTTTTTCAGGCCTTTTTTTTTTTATTTTTAGAATTATTAAACTTATTAAGTAAGATATAGCTTTTTAAAGAGATGATTAGAATCAGTATTTTATTTTTGCTGTCATCTTCTGGATTTACTAGTGAAATTTCTTTAGAAACAATGTAAAAAAACCCAAAAAAACCCTCTAGCCAGACTCAGCCAAATATAGTCACGTCTTGGCTTCATGGTAGCAAGACTGCTTAGCAATCTAACTTTTTAAAGACATTTTAATATTCACGAATGGTTCATTTTGGAAAAAAAATAAACAAAAGCAACTTACATATATAATATAAACAAATAGATTTTACCTGGACCTTTAAGATCATATGAAAAATATTATTTTTAATATTGTGTTATGAATTTCATGCATACTATATTAGCCAGCTCTATCAACCAATTGCATGCTAGCTTGCATCCTGCCGGTCATGGGTATCATGCATGAGAGCACACAGTTTTTAATTGACTTTGGCTTATGTCTAAAATAATTTGGAAAAATGCGAGATGCCAGGTGGAGAACCAGGTGTAAATCGTCCACGTTGTTAAAATTCTCATTTATACCTAATGTAATTTTTTAAAATTCAATTTCTATTTCACAGCTCAAAGCCTATTTTTGCTTTAAACGCTCACTGGTGTGATAAGCTTAGCTGTCATACACACAGACGCACATCTCACCCAGGTTTCACGCAAGCTACAAATACTAGGAAGAAAAAAACCCCACTGGTGATGTAGAGGGGTGATTTTAGTCATGTTGACTCCTCATTGACTATTTGCTGTTCTTGGTGGAGATTTTGATTGAGGACTGACGTTGCGTTATAGTTTTACTTTCTGTTGTCTCAGCTGGGGAGAAAACAAATCTTTTCCCCAGTTTTCTTTCATCTCCAAGACCTCAGACTCTTGCCTGTTATTAAATAGCTGAGGAGTCATTTTCTAGTCCTTGTGTCAGGAAGAAGAAACTCACACAAGACAAATGGTCCAATTCCACTTTAACAGACCCATTCATATTGTAATAGAGGGCTGGAACAAAGAAAGGAGAGAGATGGGATATTAGGAATGGCACAGTCAGCCTTACTCACTGTGTTTGACTGTGTGAGTGTGCGTGGACAAGCGAGGGGAACTGAAAGAAGGAAAGATAGAGGGATATAGTGTGTGTGTGTGTGTGAGAGAGAGAGGTTTTTCTCTTTAATTCACTCTGTTGGAGATGTACTACCTCAGGGATATTCTGCCATCTGATCCACTTTAGTAGTGTGGCAAACAGCCAGGGCATCTTTTCAATTACAGAGAAATGGATAGTATGTGTCCATGTGAGTGTGCATGCATGGGTCTGCGAGTGCGTATGAGAGCACAGAAGGAAAGACAAAGACACAGTAAGGTGGAAAGAGAGGGAGAGCGGGAAGAATAGAGAGAGTGCATAGCTTTTGAGAGAAACGGTAAATGTGAAACAGTAAAGGTGGCACCAAAGAGGGGCCTGTATTCCTGCATTGCTGGCTTGGGACTCATCAAGAGGGAAGAGACCTAGAGCAAGATGAGAAAAGCTGGGTAAGAGAGGGTGAACTGGAATAAGAGGGCTTTGGTATGGACCGAGAAAATACTGCTCATCCCCTGTCTTTAAGCTGAGCAATAATTTAAAATCTCGGCCGTCTGAAGCCTTGAATCCACATTGACTGGTCATCTTAAATCAAATCAGAGGGCTGGGCTGGATGCCGTGTGTGTATTTTTTTTTCATGTGTTAGTGTGGTCGTCCACATACACAGAGAACCCCTGGTCTACTCTGAATTATTGACAGTGGAGAATAATTGATTGGTTCACCTTCAAGCCTATCAGTCTCCGTTTGAGTGCACCACCTCATATCAGTATGCCTCCTCCTGTTTTACTCTCACTCCCTCACACACTGGCTTTGCCTTTTTATGCCCTTCTCTTTCTACTTCTATGGTGTATCTTAAATTGTCTGGCTGATGTAACAAAAGTATAGATTCAACATATTTTCTCAACAATTTTTAATGTGACCAGGATATGAGCTATCAGCTTATAAACGCCACTGTTAATAATTCTGGATTCATATTGAAAAAAGCATACTCTGTAAAGGGTGACGTGGAAGTCTTTGTTTTCCACTTCCTGCAAAAGTCCATGTGATGTAAATTTTGTCTTCAGATGGTGTGAGCAAGCCTTTGAGTACGTGTCCATGGATCTTCCAATTTCATGTGTTAGGACATTAAAGTGGATCTACTCTGTGTTTATCAGCCAGGTAGACTCCAAGCAGACTACAAAGTAGTAAAATAAGAACAACTACATGTTTGTGGTGTCTGCAGATAACTGCCTTTGCGGCCAGAAGTAAGTGTAATCCCAGCCTTAGAGGTAAATGTCCGAAAACCTCAGCACATAAACAGTGACGCTGAGTGGATTGCAGATTTTTCATAATTTGGTTTAACAAGTTCAATCTTCTGAGCTATCTTTGTCCATTTTCCCTTCTTATCACTCTTTAGTCCTTCATCCCAGGTGCTCCGACGGCCTTGCCCCTGATGCTGTGCAGCATGTGATCAGTCATGGCCACCTATAGTCCACTAGGACATGCATCCAATCAATAACACGATTCTCCAGGCAGGAGACAACCGTGACTTACAACTCCTGCTCTGTCACGCATGCACGCGCACATACACACACAAGCATAGAGGTGTGCACACACACACATGCTGGGCTGACATACAGCCCCACTGCTTTGACAGGGTGGAGATGAGGTGAAGATAGATGGATGGATAGATAGATGTAGGATGGAATGAAAGTAATGGAGAGAGGTGAATGGTGCCGATGTTGTTGTTGCTGGATCGCTGTCAGTGACGATGGAGTCTAGCTCTCTCTGTCGTGTTTTAGACCTTACTCAGAGCTGGACTGTTTAT
This sequence comes from Diplotaxodon limnothrissa, assembly GCF_057381915.1. Classification (NCBI taxonomy): domain Eukaryota; kingdom Metazoa; phylum Chordata; class Actinopteri; order Cichliformes; family Cichlidae; genus Diplotaxodon; species Diplotaxodon limnothrissa. The sequence goes on from NC_140617.1 coordinate 7,385,908, forward strand.
GATAAGTCTCCAGGTATGGATTTTTACATCCTCCATAACTCTGAAGGCTGCAGGATAGGGTGCCTGGCGGGTCTTAGAATTTAACACCCAACAAAATATAGAGCTCAATTACCAGCTTACTGTACAAATCTTCTAGCCACAGAATGCTCCCTCATCTCTTGGGCTGTTTGGGCCCTTTTTTTAAAGCCGCCATGAAGCGGCTCTTTCCCTCCTCTACAGTGCAAATGCCAACATGGCAGACCATAATAGGCTCTTTTTGAAAGCAGAGTGTGGCAAAGATGTCATATAACTTTGTAGTGTATCAACAACGGCGTAGCCTGCACTATTATTATTATTGGAAATACAGTAATCTGCTTATATGCGGCATGCAATTCAAATATTATTTATGCTTATTACATGGACTCTGTGCAGTTTCATTTGAAATTGTTGAAACGCTCCAAGCACAGCAAGTGATAGTGTATCACAGAGCAAACTGCACATTCTGATTCAGCATTATTTCAGCTACAAAGGCGCTGCTGCAAATCCCCTACTGGCAATTCTCAATTCTCTTTTCTTATGTTAGTGTAAACAGTCTGCATATACTACTTGTTGTATCCATATCAGTGTTGTGCTGGTGGGATGCATGCAGTACTCAGGTGTGTTATGCAAATATCTGAACCTGGATTAGACCAATGGGAGAGTTAGGATAGTGTAATCCTCTCTTGTGTACACCTCATTATCATATTTACACCACAGCTGTAAAGGTCTTGTCCTATGTAATTATCCTTCCGAGTCATAAAGAGAGACAGAGAGAAAGGCATTCTTGTTGCATCTCTCTCTGCTTTCTCCTATGAATGTGCTGACTCCATCAGAATGTCTCACAGCTAAAAGAGAAGTCAATTAACCTGGATACGTCTTTGCTTGTGTGTAGGTAGTAGGTGAATTTGTGAGTTTTGCATGCATGTTTGGGTTCATCAGAGCCGGTGTGTGTTCCTTTGTGCATGTGTTAGTCCGTATGAATGACAGTCAGGGGTGCACTAATCCTGTCGCCTTAGCTTGTCATCACAGTCAGCTCACACAAACGGGATACAGAGTGTTGACACAGGCAGGAGCAAATACACAAAGCCACAAAAAAGTAAGTCCATTTCATCTTAGCCTGGATAATTAATCATTAAAATTTATTTCTACAAAGCGTGTTTGTTTTATGAGCTTCTGCATCACACTGTTCAGGCCTGCTAGCGTGCTTTGCTTTTACTGTCACATGCTGGCAGAAGAACACAACTTCTCTATGGGATAGATTCATTAGTTGCCCCTCAGACTCAGCTTCGTGTCTCTGTGTCTTAACTGTGACAATATGGAGAGGTAGAGCAGGAGAAAGAGAGTGGGTAATTGAGACAGACAGAGCAAGAGACAGAGACTACAGTACTTGCCACCAGAGGTAATTAGCAGAGCAGCTGTTTGAGAAGGGGAAGCTATAGCCGTGACACTGCAGGAAGGAGCTGGGGGAATAATTAGCCGGTAACACCCGTCAAGCTTTCACAAAGCGGAGATGTGTTATTCTACTTCTGCTCTCCTGTGAGGAATGCCAGACCTCCACACACAGCCCAACACCTACTGACTTCCAGCTTGAAAATCCTTCTAGTAAGATGGAGTATGTCTATTCCATCTCACCAGATGCACATGCGAAGGCCTTCACAAGTGCACCTGGTGTGTGTGTGTGTGTGTGTGTGTGATATCTGCTCCATGGGCCATATTTAGACCATGTTAATTGGGTATTGATCATAGTTGGTAGTCAGTAATGATGTATGGTTGTTTCAGGTGAGACTGCTACCAGTAGAGTGCATGTTATGTATGTGTACATAACATATGCTTGCAGGTGTGTGTGTTTGTCAATAACCTTGCACTGTATTCGATCAAAGCTCCTCAGTGGAAAACGTTCTTCTTTTCCCTCTACGCCACGATCGATGCACTCCAGCTTAACTAGGCTGCACACCAATATGCAGATTTGAATACAGCAAAGGAAAAACAACTTAAGCAAATGACAATTTGTTCGGTGTTTGTGAAAGAAAAGCTTTAAATCAGTAGGTGAGGCTATAATTAATTATTTTATGTTAAATTTTATCTGGTTTCAGATTCAGTTTTTGCTTTAGTGCAGTGAATTGTTGCCTTTACACGTTCAGAAGCACATACTGAACAGAAGAGGGAGTAGTAACTGAAATTAGGCATATTTATTAGTAATTAGAAACTGAATGTTATTTCAGAGATGAAAAAATATTTTTGAATTATTGATCATTGTATCACTTGATTCCAGTGTCCATGTTATGATAAAAACAAATTTAAATTGGCTCTGTATTAAAATTTTATAGTTGTATTATAGAATTTTATATTGGCTGGTTTTATCATTGTCACAGCCGTTGTCCAATATGGCTTAGTGACATACACTCTCAGAAATAGAGGTACGAGAGAAGAACATTTTTGTACCTATAGGTACATTTTTTTAAAATGTTCCCTTAAAAGTACAATACTGGTCTTTAAAAGTCCAGAAATGCCCCTTTAAAGGTTCAATTTGAAATAAAGTACAAATCTGTACCATTTTGACCTGTACTGCAGTGGCAGAATGTGGTAATGGGTCAGCATGGGAAAATCTGGATGGGCCTGGTTAATTGTAAAATTCATATGAGATGTGAGTGTGCTCATAAAAGCTACATGTTATAATCAAATCTGTTGGTCCTCTCCTCTGTACGTAAATTATCCTATGATGCAAAGAATATCTGTAACCTACCTTTGTGTAAGTTATGTTAAATTATATTTAAAAAAAACACACACACAATGACATGCAGGCACAACCAAATGATGTTAAAAAAAACTGGTCCATTTCCATTTTATTAAGTTCCAGTTATAATTTTTTAATGTTTTAAATCTTTCAAAAACGTGAAATCATTTTACTGTTATGTTTGGACTTTACTTTTTTGCTTTAACTACATCCTAGAATTGTTCATTAATTGTGAGGTTTTTATGGAATTTGCAACATCAAGTTAAACCGAGGTTCTTTGGAAGTTAAAATGTCAAGCAGATTTTTATGTTACGGTGACTACATTTTGTAAGTTACAAATATAGTTCGCCAAGACAGCATAACGGTTTCTAAACAACTGCGCATTAATACCACAATGTTGTATTTTCATGTGTCAAGTTCGCAACGCGCATTAATCCCAAAGGCCGAAAAGGCAGCAGTGATGAGTGCTCCGCCTCCGCGCTGACTAGCGTTGACACAGAAAATGACTCTCAGGGGGTTATCCACGGAGGAGCTCCTTAAAAGGTTGATGGAAGAAGGCATTGATGTGTCAGACGACGAGGCGCAAAGATTTAGAGGTAAGTCGGGTGTGATTTTGTGTTTTTATAAAAATTACAACGTGTAATTTTACAGTAGAGTTAGCAAAAGTCCGAAGAGCTCGATTTAACATGGGCGAAAGCTAGCAGTTAGCTAAGTTTTAAACAAAGAAAGGTACAAATGTGGACTATTTAGACTGTTGGTGGAATGTTCAACGTCTGTCTGCCCGCCGTATTCCAGTGTTTTATCAATAAATAGTGTCGAACCGTGTACAAAAATGTAAAAAAAATCAATAATTTCTCAAAACATGCTAGTATGTAAATATAGCTATTAACAAAATCGTTTTCTAAGCAAAATTTATCCCATCTAACTTGTTTCCCGCTCAAAGGGATTTTAAACAATGGAAGGTACACATTTGTACCATTCCACCTACTTAGTGGGATTTTCGAATATGAGAGCTGTAAGCTCTGTGCAGGGAGTACACTTACTTACATTTTTATATTACCAGTTAATTTATATTAACAATTAATCAAGAGAATTAATTGTAACTTCCTTTTGGGGAATATAGACAGATTCACAATGATAGCTTATTGTTATTATTATGTTATTAAGTTTGGGAGAGATGTGGCTGTTTGTCCACGCCCATTTTTAAAAAATTAAAATCAACTTTAGCTACATTGATTTGACATTGGTCTACAACATACTATTTACGGTAATAACAATATGATTAGAAGAATTGAAGAACAGAAAAGCCCCCAGGAAAGGATAAGAGTAATCAGTGCACTGTGGGTTGTCTTTCTTATGTTTGAAACAGGTACCCAACCCACTCAGACTACATCCAGGTAATCAAAGCCCTGATTGTGAAGTATCCTTTAAGAGATGTACACGGAAATGGTTATGTGAGTACCTCTCCTTTTTTGTTTCTTTTATAGATTATATTAATATAAAGTAAGCATAATTAACTACTTATATACATTTGAAACAACTAGGACACCTGGCACAGCCAACTCAAGAGAAAGTTCAAAGCAGAACGGGCTCCCCTAATCAGCAACGAAGAAGTGAACCGGGTTAAAGAAAAGTTTGGACGCACGCAGAAACATCGGACCACAGAGGAATCCAGCAGCTCCTGTCTGAAGAGACTGAAGCCCTCTCTCGTAAGTCCTCACACCCTCAGCCTTTAAGAGCTAAGGTAACATATGTAGTCTTATTATGTTCACTGTAAAGCTAAAAGTAAACATTAATTGAAAGAAACATGTTAACAGATAACATTAACATAGAAAAAGGAACTTCACAGTTGATTTAACAAAAGTCAGCTCAACTTGCAATTCCTATTCAACATTTTTGCATTTTTTTCAAAGCATTTGGTGTACAAATTACCGCATTTCGAGTAACATTAACTTATCAGATTTTACTTATGATAATACTGATATCTGTTTTGACAAAGGATTCGTGCTTTGTGGGGGAAGATGCAGCCTCCGTTGATGCTCATATCAAGGTGCTAAATGATCAGCACAAGAAGCTACATCCTGACACAGCACTGGTGAAAGACCGCATGACAAAAACCTTTGCATGGAGACGTCGAGAGGTAGCTGAAGGAATGTGTACTGTGGACCTATTAAAGAGATATCCATTCCTGGGGACATCTGCAGGGGTAAGAATTGTTAAGATGATTGGGGAAACAGCTAATGATTTTTTGTCTCTAAATCTGATTATTATTTTCTGTACTAACTGATTAATCGATCTGTTCATTATCTTTAGAATTTTTGTTCACGGGTTAAAGCACTTTACATTTATCTCCAGTCTGTGTCTTTAAACATGTCAAAAATTTAAATCCTCAATGTAAAATGTCATTCTTTTGTCTATTCTGCTCTTTTCATTTCCAGTTGTGTTATGAGGTTGATTTAATGCATCCCTGCCAAGACAACATCTGTCGCCGCTTTAGCGAAAACTTCACTGCTGTTCTTCAAAATGTTCTTCAAATGACCAAGGATTTGCCACTGAAGAAGGTCTCGCTGGATGAGGCCTACATCTCAGCATTCTCCACCTTCTTCATGTTCAACATGACCTACCCTGCATACTTCAAGAAAACACTTGTCTTTCTTCAGAACTGCATTGTCAACATAGGAGACCAGGGAGACAAACCCCTGCCAGTAAGTGTCGCCAGGGTACTTAACCAACTCTATTAAATATGCCCCCACTCCACAAATGTTCAAAATGTTCAAAAAGGGCATTTACTCTGAGGAAGTTGATTATACATGTTGGGTTAGTACACGCACATGAGCCTCATTTCAGCATCACTTGTGGAATAAATGACTGCCAGGCAGCTTTTTCCAAGTATCACTCTTTTCGACGCCATGTGTATCGCAAACACAAACCCTCTGTTTTGAATAGCCTTGAGGTAGTTGAAGATGGATTTGAAAACCATGCACACAAAGAGGTTGAAGACCCACACACACACAGTTCAGACGAGACGCACACAGTTCAGCAGCCCACACCACCTAGTATGGACAGTTTGCTTGATAATTTAGGAGATCATTTATTTAGCTTTATTCTCAAATGTACTGAAAAAAATAACCTTCCACACTCTGTTCAGCAAGACATCGTTGATGATCTTAGTTTTCTTTTGTGTTTTTTTAAAGAAAACTACGACTCGTTTATTCGTTATCATTTGGATAAACATGGTTTCCGCCTCAGTGATTGTCCAGAACTTGAGCAGGTTTTGTCTACTTCAGATTTTTTCCAGAAAGCATGTGATTAAATTCGTTCACCATTTATGATAAAAGAACACTGCAAATCAAAAATGAACATGACAGAACCTATCAGTTACACAGTAAGAGACCATTCTGGTGTGAAAATTGGTAGTTATTCATATGTTCCAATCCTACAGGTATTAAACAAATACTGTCAGGTGGAGGATGTGTGGGAACAAATTGTTCTGGATAACCACAGAAATCAAGATGATGATGTTTTGACTGATTACAAAGATGGCATGTATTTTAAAGACCACTCATTTTTCAAAGACCATCCTCAAGCTCTAAGACTTCATTTTTATGAAGATGAATTTGAAATTGTGAACCCACTTGGTGCAAAACGAAATAAATACAAAATCTGTGCATTTTATTATACTATAGGAAACATAAGTGGAAAACATCGCTCAAAGTTGAGTCACATTCATTTAGCCTTACTGGTTCGCCATTCACATTTAAAAGAGTGTGGGCTTGAAACTATACTTCAGCCCTTGATAACTGACTTGAAGATGCTGTCCACAGAGGGTTTCACTATCTGTGTCGATGAAGTAGAGCACACAGTTCATGCTGCTCTTGCTACCATTTCATGCGACAACCTTTCTGCTCATATGATTGGGCGTTTCTCAATGTCTTTCAATACAGGCAGAATATGCCGATTTTGTATGGCCTCGCACTCGGAGATACAACAGCACTTTTGTGAGGACCATTTTGTTATTAGAACAACCAAAGTACATGAGTACCACATAAACTGTGTGGAAAACAACCCAGAGAGTGCTGCTTTGTACGGTGTGTATGGTAACTGTACATTTGATGCACTGCCTTATTTTGATGTGACCCAGTCTCTTCCCCCAGATGTAATGCACGACTTGCTGGAGGGGGTTATTCCTTTGGTAATGAACTTGGTTATTTGTAAAGCTCACAGGGAAAAGCACATCACCATATATGAAATCAATGATGAGCTGAAAAATGTGAAGTTTGGGAGGAATGACAAGCCGAACAGACCAGTGCCACTGACGGAAAAGATGCTTCGAAATTCTAACATAGTTGGATCAGCCAGTCAAAAATGGTGCCTTTTCAGGCTCTTGCCTTTTTTAATGGCTCCCCATGTTCCACCTGGCACTCCATATTGGCATGTGTTCTTATTATGTTCAGAAATCGTAGATCGTGTAATGGCTACAAATGTGAGAAAAGATGAGCTTGCTCATTTAAACCTGCTTATTCAAGAATTTCTTGAAATGACTACAAAAGTCTTTGGAAATGTTTTAACACCCAAGTGTCACTACCTTATTCACTACCCAAGGCTGATTTTGATGTATGGTCCTCTTCGCCCTTTATGGTGTATGAGATATGAAAGCAAGCATCAATATTTCAAAAATATAGCGAGTAAATGCAAAAACTTTGTAAACATCACTGCAACTCTTAGCAATCGTCATCAAATGAAACAGTGCTGGGAGTTTTCTTCAGGTAGGTTGCTTGTTGACTTTGAACATTCACTCAGCACAAGTGTCAGTGTGCCATTTTCATCTCTGCCAGGTGACTTACAGAATGCTCTGGAAATGAACAAAAGTTTTACAGATGTGCATTTTCAGGATAAAGTGCTTCAGCGTGTGTCTGCTATATCTGTCAGCAGTGTCAAATATGAACTTGAGGATGTTTTTGTAGTTGGCCATGTACACACTGAAGCCATACCTATATTCTTTAAAATCAAGTATATTTTGAATGTTTATACTTGTTGGGTATTGTGTGGGAAACTGTTACTTCCTCGCACTTATGAATGTCATTTCCATGCTTACCAAGTGGCAGTTGACAATGACTGGATCCTGTTCAATCCAGGAAATGAATTAGATTTTCAAGCTCTAGACACCTATTTAGTTGATGATAGACTGTTTGTGTCCTTGAGGTATTCTGTGTGACGTGATTGCAAGAACATTTTCCACTTTGTCTATATATATGACATATATATATTCTGGCTTGATGAAGTAGAGCAAAACATTTGTGTGGACAGTTTTTTAAATACATGACATCTCTGTGATCCGTCAAAACATTGTGTTCAGGTGTTTAATGTCTTTATGTGATTGTTTACTTTTTTTTAAATGAATGTATTTTTCTTAACATGTCCTATGGCAATGTATGAATGTAATCAAGGATGTATTCCTGTGGTTGTTTAAATGCTTTGATGTGATTCTATTATCGAAAATAAATAGTTAAATAACCAAATATTTTGGACTATTGGGGGTACATTTTTGTCTCTTTAGGTACGAAATAGGTTGTCGCTGGGGGGGTACCCTCATAGGTACCCTATTGTACCCTTTTCAAGGGAACATTTCTGTACTATAGTTTGAAGGTACATTTATGTCTTAGGAAAGTACATGATTGTACTTCAGATGGTACAACTTCATAAGGTACAAAAATGTACCAAGCCAAAAGGGTACAGAAATGTCCTTCAAAAAGGAACACCCCCAGCGACAAGCATTTGTACCCTTTTTGGTACACTTTGGTACCCCTATTTCTGAGAGTGTACAGAGCTGCTAGCACATTAGGATTATATCATCCTCCATCAGGGAACTGAAATTAAATTTAAACATGTATATCATGACATTTTTACCGTGTAATAACAATTTACATTGAGGCTGTCTGTGTGCAGGTAGATTGATGTTCCCCTCCAGTCACTCAGTGTGCAGTGCAGGGAGTCATCCAGGAAGACCTAACTGTACAGCAACAAATAAAGTTACCGCTACCATTGTCATTTGTCTCCATATATCCACCACTGTAGCAGTAACCTAGTTATGGCACACCTTGCCACAGTAATGCCATGTCCCCAGTGTCATGCCGTCTGCCTTAGAGACGTTCACTGTCTGTTCTGTATTCTTTTTCCTGGCGCTACTAAAATAATCAAGATTAAAAACTTAAATGGTTAATTACATGGATTTCTGTTTACTACTTGATAGTGCAGATTTAAAAAAAAAAGAAATGTAAGAAATGGGTATACTACATGAAAAAGTATAGTTATTTAAAAACCTTTGTCTTTATCTTCTTGTGACTAATCTAAATAGAAAGAAAATTGGTCTTTTTTTATGTGACTGACTCTGTTCATTTAATAACGCTGCAGTGGAGTGAACTTGCATCCCAAATTACACGACCTTGTCAGGTAGTTGCAAGATTATTCAGCAGGCCTGCTTGCAGACTTTGGCCAGAGCTGTTTCACTGCTTTCTTTCTGCTGTAAACCTCAGATCTTACCTGTGTGTGCGACTGGAATTTTCTTTTCTAGGGCGTAGAGATCCAGGCTTTGCCACATCCATTTGAAACTCCTCCTCCATCAAATTGCTCGTCGGTATTGTGGATAAGTGGCTCTCCATTTCAGCATCCACTGTAGTCATGAATAGACTCCATGGTGTGTTGACTCTGCAAGAAGGCCTGTCAAGTTTGTGTCCACAGTGAGCCCCTTTTTTACCGTGCTGAAGCATTTATCAGCTGCTTTCTCCCCACACTCCCTCGGAATGGGTGAGGATGTGTGTGTTTGTGTATTTCCGTGCCCTAAGCGCTCTCTACCTAGAGATTACCCTTCATTTTGCAGGGAGCCACTCGAGCTGCTGACACAGCAACTTCCTGCAGAGAAACTCTGCATATGTATTGACTGTGCGTGTTTGTATTTGTGTGTCTTTCTCCGTGTCTCTCTCCTATTCCCGCCACAGTAAAAGGTAAGCTATGGAATGTTGTACCTCAGCTTGCCTTTGATACTGTCACACCCTTTCATTTCTTTCATTATTCTTCACACTCACGAGAGATTGGTATTTATTTTGCATTTTACCTTGTAAGCTTTAGGTCTGTTAAGGTTGTTCACAAGTCCTTCAAAACCCCGCTATCCCCCGTGTGTGTAAGTCAAAGTGCCTGTGTATGATTTTGTATGGGTGATGCTAGGGGGCGGCTTTTATTCCCAGCACTCCTGAGACAGCAGTCAGATGGGTCATAAATATACAGGAGCATCTGTTTGAGGTTCACACACACACATCCGCTGTCCTACTAACCGGAAGGGCGTTGGCTTTTTTTCCCTCCCCTGACAATGCTGACACCTCCCAGTGGGAGCCTACATCGCAATTGGCAACTGGGACAGTTGGATTTACATATTCATGAATACTAATGAATGTGCTGGAATGGAAATTGAATGCTAAAACTTTCTCTTCTCAGGCCATATGGTGGACAGTGCTCAGGGAGGGACTTTAGTTCACTTTGAATTTGTTTATGCATGTTGTCATAGGAAGGATGAAGGGAACAGCTGAGTAGGAGGGCATTTAAGCAGAGTGTTTGAGTCAGCCGGTAGTTTAAGGCAGAAACTATGGGAGGTTGATGATGGGGTCACAGCATGGAACTTCAGACTTTTTTTGTTTTGTTACTTGATGCTCATAGAAGTTGTGAAAACTGTTGAACAGGGTCTGTAATTGTAATCTATTCAGACTACTTCAGTTCAGTTGAGCTTAAAGATCAGATTGTTCTGGGCGGTGGGTGATTGCTCTTTTAGCCTTATTTTATGAATGATTGCATTGCTGCTTCACCCATTTTAGCTCATCCATAGCTGCTGTTCTCTTCTCTTTGTTGTTTTTAAAAGTTCATCGCCTTTTGGAGATGTTAAAGTTAATGAAACAGTAGAGCTAGGCAAGAGTAAAACTGTCTCCATCTTACTGACTCTTACTCCGTATTCTTGTTATATTAATGGATACAACATTCACCCAACATCCCCTGGTGCTCATTCCCATCTGCCAGTAGTCCAACTGCTGACTGTTTTCTTGTGGTGTGTTTATGTAGCACAGTAATATGTGGTAATGAGATAAGAGATAAGATAACCTTTATTAGCCCCACACGTGGGAAATTTGTTTTGTCACAGCAGGAAGTGGACAGTGCAAAAGGTATATAGCAAACATTTGAATATAATAAGAATAAATACAGTACACAACTGTACAGAATAGAATAAAATACTATATACAGTAGAATAAAATTTAATAAAATATACAATAGGATAAAATTACTGTAATCACATTACACTTTTCTGTAGTGTAACTATGTAATGCAGTTCTTCACTCAGTTCTGTAGTCATATTACAGTTACAACTTGCATACTTAAGCTACAATCAGCTGATTTCAGTTGTTGTGCTGATAGGAGGAAAATGATCGAGGGGTCTACAACCTTTGTGGAGTGGAGTTAAGCACATTACTTTTTTACTGCACAAAAGAACAAGAAGGTGATGGTAAAGTGCAAGCAAAAACCAAATGCTGCTAACAGGACATCGACTCTTTGCGTGCTGCGAAAACACCATGTTAACACAAAGCTAGTTGCAAAAAACCCCCCAGAGTGATGTTAAAACTGAGGGTATCCCGACCTCAGCCAAACAACCAGAGCCTGAGCTTCAGCATGTAAGAAGCTTTTCAATGTTGCTGTTGGCTTTGAGTTATGAGAAATATTCTGTGTGTGTCCTCATTAGGATAGGGATTTGTGTAGGTGTGTGGTGGGACTCTGTCTTGCACTGTCACACAATTATCAGTTAACAATATACTTATTATAAGGTAACAAATTACTTTCTCCTGGGAGTGATTCGGTAACTAATGCATTTCTTAAAAACGTCACAAGTAATATGTGATAATTGCTTTTTAATTTTTGAGTAATGATGTGAGTGAAATAAATAGTAATGCACATCTAGCTCTGCGTGGGCTATAAGATAGCTTGTTTGCTCAAATTTATTGGCTGCGGGAATGGAGACTTCATTCTGCAGTACTTAATACTGACCATACAGTGCCTGGTATCCATGACACAACACTGATTAGTCATATATGATGAAAATCTCTGTCATTATTCAACACAACCAAAAAGGAGGCAGGACCTCCTCCACAATGACTGATCTGATTAAACTGAATGCATTTGCCCGATTGCCAAACTGTCCTGACAGTCAGTGAGAAGCAAAGTCTGTGAGGCTACTTACTGATTCAAGTAGTGGGAAAGAGATCAGACCTGAATTCTGTGTTTCTACCGCTGCTTTCAGTTTTTAGATCCTCTTATTTTAGCCTAGTATTGTTAACACAGTTTTGTGTGTTAACAATATTTCTGTCTCCATGTCTCCTTCTTACTGACTCCTGTTTCTTCTCATTTTCTTCTTATTCTCCTCACCCTTCATTCCCCTCATCCACTCGTACTCATGCCCACCTGACAAGACGAGCTCATAAGTGGCCCATAGCTGACTGCCGCTTTTAAGAATGCCATTTATTTTAGATCACACACATCGAACAATTGCAAAGTGTTGTCACCTCCACTAAAATTATAATTGCCACCTTTCCACAAAGAACCGAAAAGATGAAAGTACTCCTGCAAGCTTTCAGTTCCTCAGTGTGCGACACAGGTTAACACACGCACACACACACACACACACACACACACACAGACACACACGCAGTGAAGTACACAAGAGAGAGAGGATTCCCTTGAGATTTTTGCTTCTCAAACAAGAGACATTTGCAAGTGTTTCCTCTCATCAGACCTCCCTCTTTCCCAGCTCTACACCATCACAGAGGGAGGAATACAGGTTAAGTTGTGTGAAATCACCGTGACAGTACATGCAAATTTGTCACAGCCCACCTACAATGGAACCTGTCAATCTAAATGATTGTCTCTCTCCTTCTGTACAGGCTTACCTGTGTGCCTAATCAAGATGAACCTTTTTTTTTGGTGCCATTGGGATATTAACGTAGTTCTGCTTGAGGCTGTTAGGCTCCTGTCTATAACTCATCCAGCCAGTCGCTGTCCCTGGGCCTTTACGCTTTTTTTATTTTGTTAGCTGTGCACCCACATCTGCATGTATAAGTTGTAATTTGCATCTTTATGCAAGCCCTCTTTTCTGAACAACAATATACACATCCCTAAGAGCAGATTCACCCCTCAAAAATAAATTATATGCTTCCTCTTCGTGTGTGTGTGTGTTTTTATGTTTACACACATATTAGGTCTTACTTGAGAAGAATTCCTGATTTTTGACAGAAATAACACACTGAAATCTTACATCTTATGCTTTATATCCTGGCTATAGTTGTTGCATCAGATGTATACGGTTCTTCTTTAGATAGATACAGTGATCTTTTTGTGTTCCACCATATTTATTTAGTAACAATATCTTCTAGTCTCAGGAATCTACACTATGTGCATTATATGTTCCCTCATTTATTTCTAAAAATGTGGGATTGATAAAATTCTGCACACTTTGGGGCTGGCCTGGAGGTTTGCTTCTGCTTGTGAAGAGAAAGTGAACAGCAGTCACTTGTCCACCACAATCAGATGTTGGAAAGAAGTTGGATAAAGGAAATCTGTGAAAGACCTGTGTAGAACAGTAGCTGCCAGGATTAGTGCTGATTCCCACAGACAGGAAGTCTAAGAGTGGAAGTCTGGACTGAAGCCGAGGGTGGTGTTACACCCATTATTACACGGTACCCCCCGCAGTGCGATGACAGTCACAGCGAATCACTGTACACAAGAGCACAAAGATTATACGGTATACACACCTGCTTACATAAGACACAGAAAGAGGGACAAACAAGCAGAAAGCTACCTGTTGTTTGCATAAGCACTTGGAACTCTTCTCAAAATTCTGTTTAGGGTCTTAACTGTATGGTTGTCAAGACCAAGCTGTACTCCTCTCTCTTAGTCGCTTGTTGTCTCTGTTGAAATGTGTAATCTGGGAAGGATTAACTCCCCAGCTTCTTTTATTTGCATGTTTGGGGATTGTTGTCATATTCCCAATTTACATGCTGATACCAAGTCATTATGATGTTTAACTGAGTTGAATAATGTAGATTATGCATCCTGTTACTCCGCTACTTGCCGCAGTGGTTGCACATGCACGTACACATGAATTTGGGCATTCGCATGCATACAGACACACTCACTGGGATCTTAAATGAATATGTATGTCCTGCAGAGGGACAAAGAAGAAAGATGAATAGTTGCGTTCTTGTACACACAGTTTCGCTATGTCTTCCAGGCAAAGTAGAATGAAGTAGCGAGGGGAAGTAAGAGAAAAAGATTGCAGAAAAGAGGTGAGGGGGGTCATCTATTCTCTATGGCATCGCTCTTCACATATTTCATCTTTCTTTCATGTTCTTTTACTTCCTCGCTTACTCCCAGTGGGATGTGCTAGTTTCTTTTCTTTCTCTTTCTTCCCTCTCATGTATCTCAGCAGGGATAACAAGTTAATGTGATGAAACCAAATGTAGTCGAGTGATGGCAGCAGAGGGAAAGATGTCAAGATTTCTAAAAGAGAGTGAGTGATGAATAGCTCCCAATCTTTCCAACAAACTTGATGTGGTATTATTCCCTTTTAAAGCCACTTGGTAATTAGAGAAGAACCCCATTTCTGCTTTCTCTCTACCTCTTACTCTGTTCCAATCCTTTAATCACTGTGTAAATGAAGTGATAAAAAGAGAGAGCAAGTGGATGTCTGGATTGAGATGGGGTTTTTCGGCCGCTGTGCTCTGTTACCAAGCAACAAGCAGAAAAGCCCTGAGTCACTAGGTTCCATGGTGAAAGCAGATGACCTCACCAAAGTCGAGGTCAAAGGTCACCTCAGGCCATCTTCCAAGAAAATATTGACTCAGACAAATAAAGCAGCTGGAGTTTGTGTGCATTTATGAAGGAATAGAAGGAAATGTGTGTGGTTGTGTGCATGCTTTGTACGCGTAGTGTTTGAGATATATGTCAGTGGGGACTGATTTGTTGTTGGGTGTTCATGCACATGTGTGTCCAAGTTTGTGTGTGCATAAAGTTGAAGTGACCGGGTTAACAGCATTAGCATGTGAAGCTGAATTATTCATAGTGTGACAACCCATGAGGCATCTATCCTCAGCTTTACAAATGACTAACTTTCTCTCTGTATGGGGACACAGACTTCACGCTTCAGTGTATGGATGTTGAGGGTAGAGATTTCATGTTTATTTTATGGTTTTTACTTGTGTCTAAACTTCTCAAGTGTGAATTATGCAAGGGGTTGGCATAGTGTTACTGTTGGAATGTCACTTTCTGCAATATAGAAGATAAAATAATAAAAAAAAACATTTATTTGATCAAAAATCTTTAGACATTATGTAAATTTTAATGGGTTTTGGTAAAGCTAAGGTTACAAAGCCCTGTATTAGAAAGCTGCAGTGGGATTGGGATGTAGCAAGCCATTCAAGACTCAGTACATATGATGTGCAGAATAAATTAACTTCGTGTTTAGCATGATTATTGCAGGATGGAATGGAGGAACCCTGCAGGAAGGTGCAGAATTGAAACAAGATTAGGAAGGTCACAATTCAGACAATGCTTTATTGTATTATTACTGGTCTAAGCTCCAGATTACATCTACACGAGCGGCTCGGCCATGCAAATCTGTGCCATAAAGCTCCTGGTATACAATTTATGTGCTGATGTTAATGCCAAAGGAGGCATACAGCTCTGCAGGTACTAAGTCAGCACAGTGTTGGCAATGTTTATGCACTGTGCGTCTCTGCACTCGGTGATATACTCTTAACTACATTTCATCTGCCACTTTGTAGCAGAGTTTCTTTAATTTCTAAACACTTTCAGTAACACTGATTACAGTTGTTGTAGAATTTCTCAGACTGACTTGCTGCCATGGTGGCATGCCATTATAACACCATGCTTACATGCTGTTTATAAAGGCACACTGCATGGCTAAGTGCTTAATTTTATACACCTGTGGCAATGGGACTGAAAACATCCGAATTCAAAGATTTCCCTTATGGACAAGAGTGCTGGCGTGTCTATATAGTATAAGTAAAAAAGTATGCAATATAATGTTTAGCAACTGTTCCATCCATTAATTGAGCATGTTAGTATGATAAAATTTGGTACTCAACACTAAACAGAAAGTACAACGGAGACAAAGGTCATTAGTTCAAATGTTCACTTTAAATGTGTTATTGTAATTCATCCTGAAAAAACACAAATGTACTGTGAACTCAGTGTGGCGTTGTGTGTTCATGTTGTATATTTTTCAGCTGCTAATAGTATGATGAGCAGCATTTACTTTAAATTTCATAGGAGATTATATTTATATGTAGATATATTGTATAGGGTTAATACATTTAGTTACATGTATAAAATATTTGAAGTTGCTAATGCAAGACATCCCTGTTGTAACAATGCTATAATACGGGAAATATCTCTTTTAGTGTTTAGTACTGCACCTTAAAGAGTTACATATAGAGCTGAAATCTTAAACTACTTGTGAAAAAAGTTAACAAGTTAACTAATGACAACTTAATGGTTCTCTTTTAGCTGAAAAATTAGAATTTTTTTAAATAATCATATTTATTGATAAAATGATCTAACCTTTGCAAACTGGTCAGCCAGTAATTTCTCATCTTGAAGTTGATTTATGTGACTGTGCACCACAAAGAGTTGGTTGAGATTGGCGTGTTTCTTTCTGCGAGTGCTTTATCAAAAGTTTATGGAGAGAAGTGAACATTGCCTACGGTGAGACCTGAACACGCATTTGATGGTCCTGTGATCAGAGCTATTAATCAGCGCATAAGCAGACAGGCAGTGGGTGTATGGTGACTCAGCTCCTTCCTATTCTCACTGAGTGTCTATGTTCTTTTATTTCTGTGTGGGTTGGCCAGCAGCCCCCTGCGGCCCTAAACATTGATGGGGAAACCTTCAGTGAGCCTTGATGATGACTCACGGCACTGATTCCAGTCATGAATCTACTTGGATTCTTGCTGTGTACACGCACATACAGTGCTGTGAAAGTATTTGCCCCCTTCCTGATTTCGTTTTTCTTTTTGCACATTTGCCCCACTTGTAATACTAATTGCCCCCTAAAACTAATAACTGGTTGTGCCACCCTTTGCAGTGAGATAGAGATAACAGGGTTTAATTACAGGCTTTGACTAGGCTTCTACTGGTGTGTTTTAGGTCAATTTCTTGGTCATTGTCCTGGTGCATAACTAAAGTGCATGAGCTTCAGGACATGAGCTGATGGCCGGGCATCCTCTTACAGGATTTTCTGGTAGAGAGCTGAATTCATGGTTCCATCAGTTGCTGGAAGTTGTCCAGGTCCCGGAGCAGGAACAGACTTCCAATCCATCACACTACTGCCACCTGTTATTTTACTGTTCATTTGATGCTTTTTTATGTAACAGGAAACAAAGATGAGCCTTTATATTCTTTTTGGTCAGCAGCAGTTTTCACCTTAGAAATCTCCCATTGATGCCATTTTAGCCTAGTCTCTTTCTTATTGTTGAATCATGAACTTTGACCTTAATCGAGGTGGGGGCCTGCAGTTCTCTGTTCTTTTGTGACTTCCTGGATAAGTTGTCAGTTGTAATGTCGGTATGACTGCCACACGTTTGAAGGTTAAGCACTATTCAGTGCTTATAGGTTTGCTGAAGGCCCAAAGCCTTAGAAATGGCTGTGTAACCCTTTCCAGACTGTTAGATGTCAATAACTTTGTTTGTCAGCTGTTTCTTTAGATTGTGGCATAATGTGCTGCTTTTTGAGATTATACAAATTCTATTTCTTGATTCAGTAGGTCTGGCAGTGATCAGGCCAGGGTGTGGTTGTTAAAATTGAACTAAACTTTCCAGAAAACGTGTTATCTTCATCTAATATTGTTTTTAAAAATTGAAGCATGCACGTTTTGTGAAATGTGAAAAAAAAGAAATCTGTAAAAGAGTAAATACAGCACTGCATACCTAGACAAACAGACAGGCATACAAATAATTCAACTCAGGTTGTCTGACAGGTGCTCTTTATGTATGTGTGTCTTTCTCTCTATGCACCATGTTAAATCTACAGAACCCTTATTCATGTGGCCCTGGGGGCTGATATAATGCTTGAATGATGTTCTTACTAATGGCACTGCAAACGTATGTGCTTGCACGCATGCACTTACAGCAGTGCGTATGCCACGTACAAACATGTATTCCAACACAAGCATGCATGCCTTTACTCACATTAACAGCAATACAAATGGCTGCCACTCTTCTTCTGTCAAGCAGTGGGAGGGGAGACTGCGGTGGGGGGAACTGCCAAGACTGTGTATCAGAGGAGAAAACGGAGGGAGAGCGCAAGAAGAGAAGCAGAAATAGATGTGACTGTTATATACTGTCTGTCTCCAAATAGCTGTTGTTTCATTTGTCCAACTGGCATCTGTCTTGTTTAGCCTGTGCTTTTCCAATATGCTAAACTGTTTATGTTTATGTGCAAGGAGGACAGTGAGCAGAGATGATTGGGTCAGACACCAGTCACTTGTTTACATGCAGCTGCCTCTAATCATCATGTCATGGGTGAGACACTGATTGTCGAGGAACAGACTGAGGCTGTTATAGGCAAAGCTTTTCTGTCCTATGACCCCATTGCTAGCTAGATTCCTATGACTCCAGCAATTTTAGGTTTATTGTGCTATCAGAATTTTTTTTTTTTTATAATGGAGTAAATGGCTAGTAATTTAAACATCACTTTTATATAATAATAATTGTAAGGTGCCATCATGCTATATAGCAGTTCATTGAATCATCAGCCTCAGTGAAATTGTATCACCCAGGCCTCATGCTGTACAACCTGCAACCATAGAAATTACCTTGATCTAAATACATTTGCATTTAGATCAAGGTAAATATTAAAGGTGGGCGTGCGAGTATTCTTCCACACTGGAATATTTCTCTTGTTTTGTGTGCAAATGAATGGCATTAATATGCAACCATGTAGGGGGATTATTCAGATGATGCCGAGATTATCACTGGCATCACATAATGTTTCATTTTGTGTGTGTGTGTGTGTGTGTGTGTGTGTGTGTGTGTGTGTGTGTGTGTGTGTGTGTGTGTGTGTGTGTGTGTGTGTGCAGCAAATTAATGGACATGACTTTTACAGGTTGGACAACAATGTCAGCCTTTTAATCCAATCACTGGGCTGCTAAATCAAATTATATGGAGAACCTAAGGAAAGGGTGTGTCTATACAACAGAGCTGAGCTCTATGCCTGGAAACAGGGTTACAAAGCCAGCCATGTTAGTCATCTAATATGGAAGTTTAAAGAATCCCTATTATGATTCTGGCCATGTCATACAATTTAGACATACAGTACTGTCTAAAAGTATTAAACCACCCTTTATTTCTTTATATTTTGCTTCCAAGGGGCCAGACTTTGTTGTAATTTAAATAAAGTGCCCTTGAACAATAGCTCTCAGAGCTTTTTGGATGTCTTTTATAGTCTTTCATTGGGCATTGGCTACTTTTTCCCTTATTTTTTGTTAAACTAACACTGATCTATGAATCATTCAAGATTAAAAAGGCACCTAGCTCAAGGAATGAGGCAGTGTTGTGTCTACACATGACAGGCAACTTGGCAAATAACCCTTTTTAACTAATATCTTTAGACACTCTGTTGCAAAAAATGTTCAAAAAATTTAGGTGATTATCATCATTATTCTCTCTCCATCAGCTACAGCTGATGTGTCACGTGCCAGAGGACACCTTATGCACAGTCAGTAGACAGTAAGTCATGCTCACAAATTGAAATACAGTTTTCTTGATGAATCTATTTACACACTGTCATGAAATATTCTGCTTATGGTCCAGGAAGATGGTATAAATGCATTTTAAAACAGAATAAAATTGACAGTAATGAGGTTCAATTGTCTTGTAATTTGTGCAACAATCTTTTTAATGATGGATTGAGGACCTAACATGTCTGATATGGATTTGGCAGGTTACCATTTCCCATAAAGAAAGAGAAAATATGTAATTTAATAGTTTGACGATTAACTTTTAGAACTTCTATACCAGTTATGATCTACTAGTTTTTTGCCTCTCAGAATGAAAAGAAACACTAGGAAAGTCTCTAATTCAGGAGGAAGCTGGCTTTAAGGGAAGAGCTAAAATAGCATGTTTTGACTATGAATGTACAGATTAAATAACGATTGTTTTGAACTGTGATTCATGCAAACCTACTTGGATGAAGTCCAAAAACAATAAAAAGCTTTGAATGAGCTGCCAATTTGGTCCCTGTGGCTGTGGATAATTCACAGTTATCCCAATAGCAGTTCAGTTGAAGTAGGGAGGTCAAAATGTACAATTTAGATGTACTATTGTGATAAATGTGAAGGGTGTCTTATATGTTTGCATAGTCTTGTGATACCTATTAGGGATTTTACAAAACACACAAAGACCCCTCGAGTTTATAAGAGTCAGTGTAGAGAAGGAAATAAAAGAACAAATGACAAAACACTTGTCAGAGGAGAACAAGAATGCTGTGATAAACACGTCTGTGTATTAATCAAACAAAAAAAGAAATGGTTTCATCATTTATATGCCTTCTGCTGGCTTCTCTTTCATTTATTTCCTTTCCTGGACTAATGGATGGTGTCACATTATGTGTTTTGTGTGGGCTTGTTTGTTAATATTTTACAGTCACTTCCTAATGTGGCACCACAGAAATAGCTATGGACAGCACGTATGTCTTTCTAAGAATGTGAATGGGATGGGGAGCATGAGAGGAAGAGACAGAGGCTGCTTGAATTAAATGGGAAAAGCAATCATTTTGGCCAAATGCCAAGTCATCTCAAATGTAAAAAATGTGAAGCTAAGACTGGGGGGAAGAGAGTGCAAGAGAATAAAAAGATAAGGGACTTAAAAAGTGGGAAAGTAAAACAGGGAAAAAATGAAGCAGTCGGAAATGAAATAGACAAGTACCAAGCTGTGTATGTGTGGTACTCGAATGTAATGATATGTTCTCAGTGTCTGTGCTTTTCTGTAGGTTTGGCTTGATATGAAAAAAACAAAAACCAGATGCAGATACAGGAAATGTTATTATTAATTTATCTGAGGGATTGGAAACAGAAAAAAACATCTTGTTGCATCAATTTGAACTAAAAAAAAACACCTTGTCACAAAGTTCTCATTTAAAAAGCCCCCGAGTACAATTAGCAAACTTCGTGTGGATGCTTAAATGGTTTTAAAAAATGTGAGGTTCACTTTGAATAAGGTTAGCTGCTATAATGCTGCTGAATGAGGTTAGCGCTGCCCTTGTATATCTAAATGGGGTTAGCAATTGCAGCTTGTGCTTTGGTAATCATGACGTTTGTTCTCTGCTGAATGCTAACGTCGATGCTAACCCAGTTTCATCAATGCTAACGCTGTCTTCGAAATCGAATTAATTCACAGGAGGATGTCAACAATAACCCCTAGAGCATGTATGAGAGGGAACAGCTGAATCCTGAGTGTCTTTGCTTCTTTTGACTCTGATACAAATGAAGTCTCGCCTCACAGTGCAGATGTTAAACGTATCCTTATAATTTTCTCCCATTTTACTGAAAATCAAATGCATATTCACTTCACATGCTGCAATGATTTAAGCTGCTTTTAATCTCTCATATGCATCAAGCATAATGGTTTAGATAAAAGCGACCAGATGTATCAGAGTTAGCATGTGTGTAAAATAATCGTTAGCAAGAACTGCCTTTCCTTATAACAAGAGACTGGATTATAAAATCCAAACCCTTTGAAGTATTAATGTGTGTCTCTGTGTGGTTCTATATACAGCACATACTTGCACATTAGTGTGTCCATCCATGTGCACACACATGCACATGGATACCCTGATGGATTATTTGCTGTGTGCAAAATATCCAACTGCCTCAGCCAATTCTAATGAACCAATTATAGTAAAGTATTTTCCTCCTCTTCAGTTTGATAGTGAGAGTCATATTGTGGATTAAGCTGCTTTACTTTATTGCATCTCATTAACTTTACCCAAACAATGTTTGAAGTTTAAATCAGCTGTTAAAAAGAACATGGCATCAAAGTGAGGCTCAGAACCAAAGTTAACTAGCAAACTGCTACAGGAAACTAGATTTGATATTAAAATCAGAGATCGATGTAAGGGACATGAAAGAGAGTCATCTTTATATAAGTTCGACTATATGCACAAATTAGAGTTTTAGACTTGTAACATGCTAACAAATGAACGATGTTGATGTAGTATATGTGCATCACAAGCCTCAAAGATGCTGCAAAGTGCATAAATACATACAATATGAATACAAATGAATTTTAATATCTATTGTTACCAGTCCTCTCCTCTCCTTTTCTTTGCTTTTTCTTTTTGCGGTTCTTCCTCTTCATAGCGAGCTCTCTTTTTGGTTATAGAAACCTTTCAAGCAATCAATAGTAGACATAAATTTCCCGTCATTATTCACAGAGGGCACACCGTTGGCTTACTGGAGAACTGCTTCCAAGAATGGGTACAGTTCCCCAGCTACTAAATTCCCATGGATGTAGCTTCTGGGTCAGAAGAGTGAAGCTGGGGTAGAAGTACCAGTTGAACCTGTTTCTGATGACCACTTTTCACTTGATTTATAACTCCAGTAAACATTTTCAGAGTTTCGTGGCTTGTTTTAATCCAACATGATGCCCATTGTGCCCGCAGATTGTCTAACGTGTACCCCTCCTTTGCACAATTTCAGCCACCCTCCCAATCCTAAATTAGATAAGCGTTTAAGAAGGTGAATAAACTGGCACATAATGCTCTATTTTTTAAACTGTGTTGTTGAACAGATCACGAAGCAGGATATAATTTTGGGTGTGTCTACAGTGCTAGTGTACGAATATGGAGTATCTAGTTTCTCAGAAAGACCAGCATACTTGGTTAACCAAAAAATCACCAACTGTCAATCGAGAGTTGACAAAGGGTTGGGCAATGTTACAGTGGGCTTGTCCATCTTTTACATACAGTC
This sequence comes from Diplotaxodon limnothrissa, assembly GCF_057381915.1. Taxonomy (NCBI): domain Eukaryota; kingdom Metazoa; phylum Chordata; class Actinopteri; order Cichliformes; family Cichlidae; genus Diplotaxodon; species Diplotaxodon limnothrissa. The sequence continues at coordinate 7,408,731 of NC_140617.1, forward strand.
TTTGACACCACCATAAATTGGTATTAATTGCATTGAGCATTTCCAACCAGCATGCAGCAACAGGATAATATTTTTATTTTAAAAAACACAAACAGTGCTAGAAATCAGTGAATACAGTGTGCGTTAGTCATAGTATAATTGATATAAAGTTATAGCTGTTTGTTGGGGCTCTCACAATTTTTGTCAGTGGTATAAGGTGCTAGTATAACAGAGGTCAGATCATTTCTCAGAGCCTTGTATTTTCATCTTTACATATAATCTTCCATTTAAATCAGTAAAACATGAAGTGGGTTTTTTGTATTTATTACTTTAAATAAGACTTCTGGCCTGTGCTCTGTGTTGCTATAGGAACCATAAAGGTCAATAGAAAGTCTTTTGAGTGGGTTTGTGAAGGCTCTGCGTAGGAGACAAATTTACCTGTCTGAACAACAGAGAGACACTCTTTTCTATCACTTTCCTTTTTTTCACATCTCTAGTGTTGTTTTGGTCCCTCCCTCACTATACACCCCTGTTTTTAAGCCTCTCCTCTCCCCTCCCTTCTCCTTAATCCTTCCCCTCACTGGTTTATAGACAGATCTCATCTCCTCTCTTGCACCACACATTGTACTTCAAGAAAGGCGCTCTCATCGACACTGACAGCAATCTAATTGCCATTGCATCCTTATGAATATCTGTGAAGCGTTGTTGTGTGTGTGTGTGTATGTGCGCGTGCTCAGTGTTTGCTACCGCAAAGCTATTACCGGAGCTGGTTCCCTGCTACATTGTGTGTTATTTTATAGTGTGTCTTTCATTGTGCACGGGCTGTAGCCAGTACTGCCTCATCAACTTACAGGTCGATAGAGTAGTTCTGAACAGAGGATGTCCGTCAATGATGGGAGGTGAGAGGAGGAGGGAGGAAAAAATGAGCAGGGAGGGTGAGACGGAGAGCAACCTTTCCATATTCAGTTCTCCTGTTGTTGTGTTCTGGCATGTCAAAGAGGAAGCGTTTTATGACTGGATCAGTTAACAGATGGGCATCCCAAATAGCAGCAAGATAAAATTTTGTTGCTCTGTTTTATTAATTTCTACACAAACCACACACAGGCGCACGCTATCGGAGAAAGAAAATCTGGTAAATTCTGCGTGCCGTTTTTAAACATGCACAAGTGTTTACACGTATGCATAAACACAAACTCAGGCATAAACAAATGTCTGCATTCTTGTGTGTGTACATGTTCCACAGAGCCTGATGAGACAGATGGCAAACGACTGGTGGATGAACCAAACTGTCCGTGTTATCTTTAGGTGTAATGGTGCGGTTAATGATTCTGCCTTGCTTGAACGGTATAGAATATTACATAAATTACAATGTATGCACTATCAGTTAGTGTGAGAGACAGAAGAATTTATCTTAGTTTGAGTAGCTGTTCATTAGCCTTCTCTCCTACTCATCAAGCGATACGAGTCGAAATCAGCTAGACAAAGCATCAAAGTTTTGCCCCGAAACTTGTCTGTTGTTAGCCCGACCTGATTGGATTAGCTGGTTATTAGGATGCAGCAATGAGCTTCAAGGCTACGGCATGTTTTGTAACATCTAAAGCTTGTAGTAGATGGATTCAGTTACATGTCCTTGGAGAGACATGCAGTGAGAAAGGCTCACTGACTGTATGTGCGCCAGTGTATTGTGTTGTATTTAGTGCCTGTTTTAGGAGGCTGAGACAGCCAAACCTCCGACAGATTTATTGGTTCTGCACTCTTCTATCCTCCCCAACAGAAAACGCCATACTGCATCCTCACCTTTGACACTTTGTCTATTTCTTTCATCTCTGTGTTTACAAAAATCTTACGTGAGCACTATCGAGGGCTGTGTCACTTTGTTTGCAGCTACCGCTGCGATTCCCATGAGACTACACAAGGTACTGGGATTATCCCAGCCAGTCTCGCATCACCTGAACCAAGTCATCAGTTACTAATGTGTGCGTGGAAGCTTGTGTGTGTTTGGGAGAGTGCGGGTACACATAGGTTAGATCAATTGTTTAAGAAGATGAGAGGATTCGCCAATATGCCAAGACAATATCTCTGTGGGCATTCATGTATATAGATGTATATGATTGTGGGCTCGTGACTGCAAAGGTGCTGGATTTGTTTAAGAATCAGGCAGAATAAACAAGTCGGTGGATATGCAGGTCCTGATAGTCAAACTGTTCATATTACAATTAAAAAAACAACAAATGCTTAATGGCAAAGCCACCTCCCTGGTTGCAGTTATGTCCCTTGGGGCCAGGGATATAATAATGTGAAATTACGTAAATGCCTAAAATGTGTTAACATGCTTTGGAAATTACTCTTAAAAACAGCATGTTGTGATTCAAAAGTGGTTCCTCTTTATTACTGATTCAGGAACACAATTACCAGCTGATAATGTTGCAGCACATCACCTCCCTCTCATCAAGAAGGTGATAAGCAACGATGAAGATTGAGTTCATGTATTTAAAAACAAACATCATTTTTAGAGAACAAAGAAAATGTAAAATTTAGTGTAAATACGACCTATTATATGTTTGCCTTTCATTGTTTCATTGGATGGGAATTATAGAGATGGAGAGAACATGAAAGGCAACTTAAGAATGAAATGAGACACCTAAACAAAGACAAGGAGGCCAAAGTTAAAGTTAACTAAGCTTTGTAGTATCTAATAATGTCACTACAAAGCGTGCAGTTATAATGCTTATGGCTGGGACAGTAGAAAGCGTTTTCTGAAACTAATGGGCTATATGGACATAGAAGTATCAGGTATTTAATTGTTTGATTGATTATTACTTTATACCAAATGTCTACTTTTAAAAACATTTTTACAGTATACATGGTTTCTGGTTTCAGCTCCCTCAAATAATTAGGTTTTCCAATTGTGAAATGCTAACATGCAGTAATGAGCTTGAAAACGAAGCAAATCAAAGTAATACTGCCTTATAAAGTAAATCTTTGAAAACTGCACTGGGCAACCTTGGAGAAATGAACAAAGTTGCTGAAGGACACGCTCCTTTTGTTCTAAGTCATCGTCCCAAAAATTATTTTTGGTTTGTAAATGAAAAGCTGCTTATTGCAGACAAAGCTGCATTTCCCTATGCTGTTCATCATAGTGTATCGTGTTTTTAACTTTTTCAAATTGTATTTATTTGAATAAACTTATTAAGGAACACAGAGCTTAGCTTACAAAAGGTAATACAGTGGAACCCCGACTTACGAATACCCCATTTAACGAAAAATTCAAGTTACGAAGGCACTTAACGGCAATATTTCTGCCTGTGTTACGGCAAAATGCCCACATAACGAAATCCGCTGGCTCTGATTGGCTGAGCCCACAATGCCTTCCGAATCATGTGACAACCCCCTTGGTGTTTGTACTTGTGCTTTGCTGTTCCACTTGAACTTTGCTGTTCCACTTGAACGACGTATTGTTGTTGCAGTAAACAATTAGCCTATAGCCTATCATTCACTCAAAAGGCACGATGGGTGCTTCGACTTACGAAAGACCCTCGGGAACGAATTAATTTCGTAAGTCGGGGTTCCACTCTCTTATTTTGTTAACATATGATATAAGAATGAAAATACCCAAAGACCGAAAAGTGTTGACAAAAAATGTGAAGTAGTCAAATAAAGAAAACTGGGGGAAATGTAACGGCTGTAACTTATAATAAATTGAATCTACTATAGTGTGGATGTGAAAGAGTGTTGGCATAGACTCTGTGAGCATTCTTGTGCGGAAAGGTTTTTATATTTAACAGACTCAGCCAATCAGATTTAAGATCATAGGGTAGGGGTTGAGGGGTCAGGGGTGCAGTGAGAGCAGCACACTCTTAGAGCTACATACTGGTCTCATCTAAATGCTGGAGTCAGATTTTTAATTGTTGCTCTGGGTATTGATTCGCCTGTTGAGATGGGGAGCAGATTTGTGATCCAGCAGAGAATAGCGATGGGGTAAAAGGAGTAAGAGGTGAGGTTATTGGTGGCTGTATACTGCTAAACAGTCATTATAATGAAATTCCACCCACTTTTTATTTAGAAGTTTTACATATCAGGGAATAAAAAAATCATCTCGTCTTATGCAGGTCTTATAATGAGGTTAAGACAACCTCTGACAAACTAAAACACTACATATCAGTATCTTTGCAACAGCCAAAATAAGCCAAATAAGCTAAAATGCAGAAACTGTCTGTTGAAAAAAAGCTAAATGCACTATTACTGCTTTCATAGGAATTAAGATGGTAGTAGCAACCAGGAAAAAATGTGATTGCCTCCATAAAAGTATCTGAATGCTGGCTTGGTACATTCAGTTGTGTGTTAACACAATGCCAAGAAGGAGAGACATCGGCAGTAATCTTAGAGCATTTGTTGCTACACAACAGTCTGGAAGCAGTTATAAGACCATTTTCAAACAATTTGAATTCTACAGTGAGAAAGATTATTCATAAGTAAGCATTCAAGAAATTTCCAGTTTTTCATCATTGCAAATTCACCAGAAAATCAAGAAAACAGCAGAATGGCTGCAAAAGAGAAGAGTCAAGGTCTTACCAATGGTCTAGTCAAACTGTAGACCTCAACCTGTGGCACGACCTTAAGGGAGCTGTGCATAAACCCCTGCAAACCTCACTGAAAACTACTTCAAGTTATCACTGCTAAAGGTGGTTCTATAAGCGCATGACTCATGGGGCATACTTAGTTTATCACATATTGTTTCTGCATTTTGATTTAGTTAAATAATAACATAGGATAATTACCAGATTTTAAGATGTAGTAAGCAGAAAATAATTGTTGTATGTCCTGATGTGTAAAACCTTAGAATTGATAAATGGTGTGCTTTGGTTTTTATTGTGACTGTATACACTTTTTACAGCACGCAGCCTAAAAATGTTATTTTAGAGAAGGACAGGCCAACCTCTAAAGGCTGGCAGGGACTATTTTTTAATATGTTTATTTACTCTCAGAGCATAGTAAATAAATTGGAATAGGGGATATCTGTTTTGTTGCCAATACAACTTAAAGTCCAATTTATTTTCTAGCACTAAATTGAAGGGATTGAAATAGCGGACCAAGCCCTAGCAAATTTGTCACAGACTTTGGATCACTGATTCATTATATATCTCATTTTCTCTCTCTAATATTGTGCTGCTTGTAATTTCCTTGCAAATAGCCAAAAAGGATCTATTAATGTTATCAAGCTTTGGGCTCTGATCTGTGATGATACATTTGAAGGTCAGTCCGCGTAGAAAAAAATGGAAATAAAGAGCATAATTTAATCTCAAGTGTATTTTAATACAACTAAACACGCAGGATGAATAGCAGGGATGACATGCGGTCCATTGTTTTAAAAGCTCATAGACTAATTGCTCTGCAACAAGGACCACTTTGGAATAAGAGGACCCTTCCAGAGGAACATATTGAAATAGAACCTGAATAGACTGGTGATATGCAAATGCCTTGTGGAAATGTCTTGTGTGTATTTGTGTGCGATAGAAAAAGTCAGAGAAACAGAGTGCTTTGATTCATGTGGATTCATTTCTGTTTTTTTTTTTTAATGAAATGTTTCTGTGTTCTGATCTCCTCGTTTTGAGGCTTAGTGGAACATCTCAGGCTAACCGTGTTTTGTGTCCCACAAAAGCTAATAATCACAGATGTGTTAGCCGTTTCATTTTTGTTTTCATAGAAAGTGCCAGACTTGCAGAGAAAAAGCAGCGCCACTTCAATTTGCACCTCGTCTTTAAAAAGTGTGTAAACAACACGACAAAGTGCTTATGTGTTACAGAGTTTTAACAACACCTTAATAGAGGGCTTGTGTGATTGCTTAAAAAGAATATGTGTGAGAATTCGGGGGGGGGGGGGGTAAACACTGTGTTGGTACTTACCGTATTTTTTTTTCCAGAGATGCGACGGAGATTAAAGATGACAGTGATTCATATAAAGTTGAACTGCTTCGATAGATAGCTGAAATGAAACGCTGACAACAAAAAAAGACTATTTTGTCCCTAATGTGGGGGATTGGACCTTGGTGACAGTCTCTATAAAGAGACTAAATGTCCTCCTCAGTGGCTCCCCTGTCCCAAAGTCTCTCTGCCCCCACTTCATACATATACATGGCTGCTAAATAGATGGTTCATGAATACTATCAGGGCTCGTCTGTGATAGCATTGTCTATAGACTTACGTGAGTGTGTTTGAAAATGCGTTAAAGACTTTTCCCCCCTCGTCATAAATACTATTACTGGCTGTTTGTATTCAGCCGGTTTGCATGTTCATCTCGGCTTGTCGTCTGCGCCCACTGGCAGCAGCCAATGAAACTTTGTGTTTATCAGCCTCAGCAGATCTGTATTTAGCTTTTCCCATTCACATATTTCAGCATTTTTATATTTTTATTTTTATCATTCACGCTCAAACCCTGCACCGAACTTCTCATTTCAGAGTGATGCTAATCAGGCCAGGCTTTTCCTGTGAGTTTCCCCACCGACAGACTGACTAGGTCACTGCTATGGCGGTCCTAGAGGCCATTATAGTCCTCTCCAGAGAATCTCTGTATTTTTAGACACTAGTTCTTATTCTGCTCTGGACTGGAGAGGCGACAAATGGCTTTGTTATTTCTTATCACAAAATATCTATGTTACTTTTTATTAATTCATCTAAAAGTGTGGGTGCCTCCCTTATAAACATGTTACACAAATACAATCAAGCATTGGTATTTACATCACAGGTTGTAGAGATACCTAACAGCACACCAGTAATGGTTTCTCCCAACAAGAACACGTGCTTAGACCTGTCTTTTCTGGGTTAACCCTCTGTGCTGTTCATGTGTGTATGTGTATTGTCTCTACACATGTGTGTCTGTAGGTTTTTTTTTTTAATCATTACGAGTGTCCATGAGGGTGAAATCTTTTTAATGCAGCTGTTTATCAGAGGAAAAGCCTGAGGGCAAGAATTTCTTTCTCTTTCTCTGGCGCACACACACACACACACACACACACACACACACACACACACACACACCTGCCCTTTAATGAAATGTTAGCTGCTGTGGAGTTTTGTAGTAGGTCTGTGTGTTTCGGTTGTGAGACTTTATTAGTAATGACTTAGTATTGTGTATGTTCAAGGGGAGTTTGCTGGGTTGGAATGAGCCGCCTGCAGCTTTCCCTTTATTACACTGTGCTGTAACTCAGCTGGAGAACTAGTCCCAAACCTGCTCTCTCACTCATTGCGTGTGTGTGTGTATTTAGTATTTAGTATTTATTTATTTATTGTCATTGTCAAGAACAATGAAATTGCGTTTGGGGCTTCCATACAACCCAAACGCTTGCGTGTGTTTACCTGTGGCAGCTGCCACAAGCATGCTGTCTAATCATGTGATGTGTCACTCCTCACAGTGGAACAGATTCCACACTCGGATTGCTGTCACTCTACGAGGGAAACATCACACATCTCTGACTTGTCAGTGTTTTTAATTGCGTTGCAATCACACTGTGATATAGTCATCTGCAGATATTTATTGGACATGATGTATGACATATAGTGGATCTCGAATCTTTGATAGAAAAAATCAACTCAGATAAACAAAAGTAACTCACTAAATATGGAAAAAATGAAACCATATATATATATATTTTTTTTTACAATAACAAGTGGTAGATTTACATAAGCACTTTTGACAGTCAGCACTAGATGCTCAACTTGCTGTTTGGTTGGGGCTTTTATCGAGGTAACTATGATCTGATTTTGACACCTTATCTTTTTTCTTTCCTCATGTGTTCTTTCCATACAGAGGAAAGCTGATTGGCAGCTTTGTGTGTCAAGTCAAAGCAGCATTTTTCAGATCACAAAAAAGCCACCTTTACAACCAGCTTGTGAAAGATGTTTTCCCTACTCTGTCAGAGGAAAGCTTTAAAAAAAAATCTGTTTTTCTTTTTGGCATATATAGAGCATATTGTATGTTATGTAAAAGACATTTGTCTGACAACTTATAAATTGTGTAACTACAAAATCCAATCTTTTCAAAGTCTCATATTCATACTAAAACACTAAAGCACATTAGGTCGTTTTCCGCTACAGGAAATTTGGAGTTAGCAGTCCTGATGATTAGTTACATTTTGAGAAGATGACACCTTGTATTTTCCTGTTGACCCACTACCTCAGAAGGAAAGAAAACATGAAGCTACAAGCCCATGAGGTTTTATGCAAATTTGTAGAGTGTTGTCACTTTGAAAACCTTTAGTTAGCACGGTGACACTTGAGTTGCAGAGAGGAGAGTGTCGAGAACATAAACAGGGCAGCAGAAAGATCCTTGAGACAGTTCTGGATTAGTAGAAGAGATCCTTGGGGAGAGTTGGAAGCTACCTGAATACAAGTTGATCATCCACAGCTGAAAATGACTGCTCAGGTTATGCTGCTCAGACAGTTTAAAAAGACATGTTAGGTTTATACAGCAACTTGTTGGTCCCCATCAACATGAAATCTTGATGACAGGGCTACAGTGATACAGCTTTAATTAATTTCACCTCTGCTGGTGAAAGACTTCAAAATGACAATGACTGGATTGCTACTGAGGCAGCTCTGTGAGGGGAGCAGTGAGGAGGTTGCCGCGTGTGACAACAGAGGCCGTGCTCTCTGACAGACCTTTGATGCAAAGTACTAATTAAAATTGATTTCAGAGCCCTGCTGGTGTTGTGCCCTTCTGTGATAGAGCTCCTCTCCCTTAGCATTTGTGCTTTCATTCGAATTTTAACAGATTTTCATGTCTCTGCTCTTTTACTCCTTTATTTCTCTCTTTGTGACAAGCAAATTGTCAGTGCATCTGCTAATGATGGCAGGAGTATTGTCATTTATTTCAGCGATACAATAAGTGTGCACATTGTCTGGCTGTATGTGCAAAACCATCCACACATATAATTAGATGTAAGGATTTCTCAAAATGACCTCATTAAAAGAAGTGATCATCAGTGGAGGGAAACGCTAAGTACTTTTGGAGAAATTGCAACCAACTAATGAGGACATTGCAACGACTTCCTCTTAAAAACCAAAACAATAGAGATGGAATATAGGAGACAAGCTAGAAAAAATGAGAAAAGTAAAAACAGGTGAAAAATGGTCTTGACAGGTGTTGAGATGTGGAGAGATGGGTGTGGCTGCCGAGCAGTGTGATGGAAAAGCTGCAGGCTGAAGCGTTCAGTGGATAGCTGACAGTGAAAAACAGACCACAGACATCTATACATCAGCCCCTTGTTCTTCTTGACCACCTGTGTCTCTGAGCCATTCTGTCAAAGTCTAAACCAATAGATTGATGCGGGAAACATTTTCCCTCAAAGCTTCTACCTCTGTCTTTTTTCATAGCTTTATTTTTCCTTCTTGAATATAGAGCTTGTCTTCCTGTAGCAGTTGAGTTCACATTCTCTCATCGCACTGCAGGATCCACAGTGTTCACGCAGAGTCCGCAGGTTTAGGCTCTGGTTTTGATTTGTGTTTGTGTGTGAGTTTCAAGCTCCTGATAGTGTGTTTACGTGTGTGTGCCTATTTGTTCTGTGTGCATGTTTTTTTGTGCCATGTGAATATATGTGTGTTTCTCTACCTGCCCAGGCTTGGGATTAAATGTCACTCTAGCAGATTGATGTTCTCTCTGATAGAACGCCACAGCAGGAATGAATCCATTGCATCTTGCAGATGGGAATAGAAAGACACACTTAGAAAAAAAACTAAGTCAACGGAGCACACGTGCTGCTTCAAATGCCGTAATTTTCATAGACGCACTGCCACATTCTTTCAACATTTTCCTCACAAATAAAGCGAGGCGTTGACTGTGCATGGTCCATATTCAACATAGGAGGAGATAGGTAACATCAGCAGAAAAGGGTAGTAGGTTAAACACTTCCTTTTTCAGCACATGCAGGGGTCACACACTGGTAATGTGCTGTTAGTGGCTGGCAATGCGCCACGCAGAAAGGGCACACTTTTATGGCTTCAGCAAAGTGGAATAGTGGATGACTGATTGTGGGTATGTATGAGTATGCATTTAGGCTTTTGTGAGAATGTGAACATATGAGTATGTGGATGAACGTGTGGCAAAGTGTGTGTGTGTGTGTGTGTGTGTGCGTGCATAAGTGTAAAGAGTGGGTGATTCAGGGAATAATGTACCTCTGCTGCAGTTCTGGCATTCATCCATTTTTGAGAATATTTCTATCAGGCTCTCCTCTGTGGCTGACCGCATTAATACCCGTGAATGAGCTTTTTATGTATGATTTCACTATTACATGCATATACCTTCATTGACCATTTTATTAGGTGCACCATGTTACCTTATTTATTTGTGGCATACATTTAAAAAGGAAATATTCCTCAGAGATTTTGGTCCACATTGATATGACAGCATCACACAGTTGTTGCAGATTTTTCGCCTGCACATCTTATGATATCAAATGAGATCTGCTCATGGAGGAGGCCATTTGGGTAAATTGAACTCAGTGTCATGTTCAAGAAACCACTTTGAGATATTTTGAATGTGGTATGGCACGTTATCCTCTTGGAATCAGCCATCAGAAGATGGGTCAACTGTGGTCAAAAGGGGATGGACAGGGTCAGCAAAAATACTCAGTCTGTGATGCTTAAACGATGCTCAGTTTGTACTGAAGGGCACAAAGTGTGCCAAGATAATATCCTTTGCATTATCACATCACCACCAGCAGCGGCCTAAACTGTCAGTAGAACCCAGGATGGATCTGTGCCTTCATGTTGTTCATGCCTCCTCATGATCCCATTATCTGAATCTAGCATCAGAAATCGAGTCTCATTAGTCCAGGCGATGCTTTTGTAATCTTCTGTTGCCCAATTTTGGTGAGTCTTTGTAAATTTCTGCTGTTTAAAGATTTGATTTGTTTAAAATGCAAGTACAAAGATGCTCTTTTGCCTACCTTGGTTGTAACTTTCCCTTTATTATGCTCACTTTGAAATTCAACATGTCCACATGTCTAAAGAAATATCTGCCTTGTGACTGGCTATTTAGATATTTAACAAGCAGTTGAGCAGGTGTACCTAATGAACTGTATATCTATACCTTGCAGTCATACTTGTACTGAAACAGTTCAACAAACAATAAGGTTGACAGAATATTTTACATGATCTTTTAATTACTGCAGTCATTTATCCAACAAAACTACCAAATATTTACAAGTTTCAGCTTCTGTTTTGATGCACTGTTTGTGGCTGACAAATTGTAGTGTACAAATAATGAGTCAGTAAAAAACAAATGCTGTTGGAGCCGAAATTACACTAGATGCATCGCCTATTTTTTCATCTACTATTTCCTTTTCTCTTCACTGCTTCTCCTGGAACAGCTGGAGCAGGTGAGCATCTTCTTATCACTTTCTCTTACCACTCCCACTCTTGTAAGCTGTGACTGATCCTAAACAAACACTTTTATGTGGTAGTATGTGTGAATGACACAAATCTCTAATATGTCCTCTTTGGGCTGTTTTTAAAATAAATAAATAAATAAATTGTGGCATAGGCTCCAGAGTGGCCATCAGTATTTCTTGCAGGATTTTATGGTAACAGTGTGTTTTCAGTACAATCACATGAGACTCAAAGTAATTCTAAATTTCTCATTTTTGCACTGGAAAAAACCTCCCCTGCATGCCACATTTACAGGCTTTAAGTCAGAACTAGTCATGCTGGAAAATGTAATTCACTTCACAAAGTCCCATATTGTCCAGGCTCTCAAGTTTATAAATAAGCCTATCTGGCCTCTACAAATCCTCAAAAAGAGGAAATGTTCTTAGCAGGCAGCAGCAGAGAAGCTGTCCTTGGTGCTGAACTCAAGAGATTTGAGAGCTGGAATATACTGTCTCAGCTTGAGTTTTCTGCTGGAACACTGTGGGTAATAAACGCGGTGCATGGGACTCATGATTGTATCTAAAACATTACGGGGAGTTGCTTCTGCTTTTTGTGTTGAGTAGACATTTTGGGGGAGAATTTGTTGTTGCACAGTATAAACTTTCTTGTGGCTGTGCAACTCTTGTTTGTTTTATCTGTCTTGCTTATACACTCATTATTTTTCTGAATGTTCTGTGTATTTGTTTTTCCCTCTCTCATTTTGAAGATCCCAGTGTGATTTTTGTTTTTTTGACCACATTCAGATGTTTGGGAAAACAATTAATTGCGGTTCCCGATCATTTCCGTGTTTGATGATTGGCTTACTCTTTATGAAACACACAGGTGGCACAGAATAATAAATAAATAAATATAAAGGCCCGTTTGGTCTTCTGCCTCTATGAATACTTTAAGACTGAGCTGCAGATCCAAGCTTCTGTGACTGTGAGGAATGAAGCATTACTTGATCTAACGCCAGCTGTGGAAATCTGATTGATTTGGCTTTGTCTACAGAACAGCAGTGGGTGTAGCAACATTGCATCATGATGCTGCTGTCAGACAAAAACCTCATACCTCCACTGTTGATGTTTTATCGTTCCTGACTGGAATTGAATCGTGCTTTTCTGAGTGCTGATGTTTTTTCCTTCTTTGTTTGTTTATTTTTTTTATGACCGCAAAGCCCTCAGGGACTCATTACAAACCAGTTGTGTAGTTTGAAAATGCCCAGACATCAATTGGAATATCTGACTGGATGGATCAGTACCTTACAACAACATACATTTCAGAAGAACAAGTCTTGAATCTGACAGCAGGAGTTTGGAGAGCGAATGGAAGTGTGTGTAAACAGATAGTGGGGAGCAGAGACGGCAGACTTTTCAGAACTGTCTTCACTTCCAGCTCATCTCTCTCTTCATGTACCGGAATGCTAGCTCACATCACACTGAGAAATGCCTCCAGCAGCATCATTCCTGCTGGTCCACACTTTTTAGCACAGTCAGATACAGGATATACATGCAGCATACAGTATACGCTGCTTTCCGATTTACACGCTTTTATCGCCAAAGAAACGTGTACACCATCTAAATGCTCCTATCCATCTGCCTTTTTTCCTCCTGGTACTTGTATGTGTATGCAAATGTATTTGTGTTAGCGCACGCATGTGTCCCTCTGCTGTAAAACACACGCTCATTAGATGTACGTTCTAAACACAGTAATTAACAAAGTCATTAAGGCTCAAGCAGCTCTCCTGCTGCGGGTGAGGAAAAGCCAGACAGTCTGATACACACACACACACACACACACACACACACACACACACACACACACACACACACACACACAGATCTGAATGTTAGCGTACATAGTTGTCATTCATCAACATATGCATAAAGAAATGTATATCCGACTCAACAAATTCAGAAATTAAGAAAAATAAAATATGCATGTATGACACAAAGAAACACCTGCTAATGCAAACGCACAACTGTGCTAATAAAATCCATCTTCACAGATTTCTATAAATACTTCACATAATATCCAAAAAGGTCCATGTCCTGCTCTCTTGATGTTGTGATGTTCAACTGTAATATTATAATGTAAACCAGACGTGTGTGTGTGTGTGTGTGTGTGTGTGTGTGTGTGTGTGTCCAACACAAAATGCAGTATTTTAGATTTTCCACAAAACACTTGAATAACAATAACAATAACAGAAAGCCCCTCTCCCCCTGTCTGTCTGTGCTTTCTTTTCTCATGTTATTCACACATTTTGTCATTGTTTCGACTGTGGTTTTGTTTAGGTGAGGCTAAGGTCAAAACAAAATTTGACAAACTAAAGGGAGAGTGTGGTTCAGGGGATAGTGTGTTGTCCACTAATTGCAGGCTTGGTGCAATTAGTGGACAACAGCACTAAGTATGGACTTTCCAAAAAGTTTACTGAACAGGGTAAACTGCAGAGTTGTACCTTGGATGCAAGAGTGGAATTAGAATCTAATACTCATTTATTCATTTAGAATGTGAGGGTGGAACAAAAGACTTTACCATGACATGAACCGAAGAAGCAAACATTTACAAAGACCCACTTGTTAAAAACTGGTGTTAAAACGAGGTTTTTGTCTGAAGAAGAAATCTCTGCTGCCTGGTAGCCTCTCAAAAAACTGCCAAACAAAACTAGGTGTATCTCCAGCCTGCATAGAGCTGGGAACATACACCTTCTGATTTACCATAGTTCTTTGGTAGTACAAAAACTATCACAGGTTTTTACCCAGGGTGTCCAGTGATGCAGGCAGGGACACATTTTACCATTTACACCTCCAGGAGCACTGCTATACAGAAGCTGTCTGGTACATGACTTGATTGAAGAAGATGCTTGAATCAAGTTCATATTAACTGAGTGAGTACTATGTGAAATAAATTCACTGAACAAAACCTGTTTGGCTTTGAGGTCTGAAAGTTTTGTAAAAGGTTACTGAGAGCAGGAAACAATGAAGCAACACAGTTTGATCAGCTAAATCATTGGGGTCACACATGCCACCAAAGGAGCCACCAGCAGCACAGTAAATGGAAACATATAGTTGTATATACATGATACAAAGCTGCTGGCCTGTGATGGTATGTTGATTAAAATGTTGCTTGTAAAAACAGTAATAAAAAATCAATATCCCATTTGGGATTGTGTTGTTATAGTGAGTATCGGAACAGCTGTGATTCTGTTTCCACAGGTAATCACAGCTATTATAATATTTGGTGTCACAGCACCAGAGGTGTGGACTCGAGTCACATGACTTGGACTCGAGTCAGACTCGAGTCATTAATTTTATGACTTTAGACTTGACTTGAAAAAATGTTCTAAGACTTGTGACTTGACTTGGACTTTTACACCAATGACTTGGGACTTGAATTGGACTTGAACCGGTTTACTTGAAAAGACTTGATATTTTACCCCAAATATAAAATTTAACATGCATATTATATAGAGATTGAAAATGTGACGTCATTCACGGGTAGAACCGCAAAGGATTCTGGGAACTCGTGGCAAGCGGTACTAGGCTTTCAATTAAAATCAGTTATACAGCGATAAAAAGAAACACAAAAATGTCAAGAAGCTGTTGTATTATTAACTGCAATAGCCGGTCGCATGACAGCCACGGGAAGCCGACGGGTAAAGAGATCGGTTGTTATCGGATTACGTCGTTGAAGAGAAATTGTTCATGTTTCCGAAGTAACAAAGATGCGACGGATGGCCTGGATTGCAGCCATTCAAAGATCAAATATAACGTCCCAGAACACTCCAGCTCACAGGTTAGTCTGCTCCAAGCATTTACACGAAGGTCAGTGTTTTTTAGTAGTTAATACGTCATTTTCATAACATAATTGGTGATATAGGTTACAAGCAAGAACAGAAATTGTCGCGCTATGCTCCTTTGTTTATTGTGCATAAATAGTGAATTGTCCTGACACAATATTGCGTTTCGCTTCTGTTATTATGGTACATTGACAAAAACATATACTTTTATTCACAGGATAAAACAGGTTTTTTGTATCACTAATTGCCCAGTACGATTACAGCATACAATATTGTTGTCACTGCTACATTTCTGTGATGGGTACCAGAAATTATTTCCACTACTAATTAATTACCGTTGAGCTCAAAGGTCCTATTAATAAACGGTTAAGGAATGTGTATTTATGACGACAATTTGTGAGACTGGTAAACTTATGATACGTACGATGGTCTTTCGTTCTACACGGTGCATTTCAAGGTCCTGCACCCATCCGTCGGTAAACTGTACCTGGGCTTGTTGCAGTGACCTGAAGTTACTAAACTTCATGAGTGTATGCACTCACTCCAAGAACCATATAATTATAAATATGCATATAAATATGCTAAGATGAGATAGCTGACTTCATCTAACTAGCAAATGTTGTCCAGGCTACGTTGGTGATACAGTTTTTTTTAATGTGTATGATATTTTTGTCATGCGATTTTAAAGCCGGTCCTACAACCGCATCCAAGAATAACATGCAGCTTATCTCAGAACTGTCGGTGAAAATTATTCTTGGAGCTAGGTTTAATTGAGCTGCATTTTATAGAGGTGCAATTTCACAATTTGTGTATATTTTCTAAGTTCACTATTTTGTATGTGTTGAGAAAAACACAGATTTTAAAATTACATGGTCTAATATTTACATTTAGCATATAACTGCAACATTATTTTTTCGTTTGTTTTTTTTAAAGACTCGAAAGGACTTGAAATTCAAAGTTTCAGACTTGTGACTTGACTCGGACTTTTACACCAGTGACTTGAGACTCGACTCTGACTTGCCTGACATTACTTGAGACTTGACTTGAGACTTGAGGATAAAGACTTGAGACTTACTTGAGACTTGCAAAACAATGACTTGGTCCCACCTCTGCACAGCACAACCTCGACTGTGATATTGCATAAGCATGTTTGCATACAGTTGTTTTGTGTGACAGCACTCTACCGTGTTTGCTTCCAGGCGAGTTCATGTGGATTTGTTTGCAATGCTAATGCAATTTTAAACGACATAATGCGCTCGAATACAGAAACAGTCTAAATGACATGTTTTTATATGTCTCCATTATGTGTAAATATATATAAATGAATCTCTCATCTCTATCTGTTCCACTGGATGACAGACAAATACATCTTAAACACCTGACAGAGAGTTAAAACTGTGGCTTCTTATTCTCTCTATGCCTGTGGGTATGCATGAATGACCATTTATAGACACACACACACACACACAATAACTAACACAAACAAACAGTGTAAAGGCCATTTGCTACTTGCTGCATTCTGTCTTCATAACGCTCCTCTCACCAGGCAACTCGCAGATCCCATAATTTAGCCCTTATCTTGCTGGTGGAGGTTGTTTGTAGGGGAATGTGTGTAGGTGTAAGTGTGTATGCTTTGAAGCAGCCACTTTTATGCTAACATAGACTGGCATAGAAATGGCTGCAGCGACTTTACACACTTATTTTTTTCACCACTACCTTGATTTGCTCTATTGTTTGAGTCTTAAATGTAGCTTGCTATCGCCAGTGTGTGAATGTGTGTGTGAATGGGTGGATGACTGGATATGTAAAGCGCTTTGGGGTCCTTAGGGACTAGTAAAGCGCTATATAAATACAGGCCATTTACCATTTACCATCTTAAAAACATTTGACATTTGCAATCATTCCTCACCACTTTGGCTAATAACTGCATATTGTTGAGTAGGTGGTGCAGTAAGACGGGAAATTGCAGGCATAGTATTATAAAATGTTAGTCAATCGTCAAAGTTACTTACAGTTTAGATGTGAAAGTTTGACTTTAGTAATTATTGATGCAGAAAGCTACGTGCCAGTGGAAGAAGCTTAGAGGAGGTGGACTGGCTGACTTTCAGCATAAAAGCATATACAGAAGCCAGAAGCTGAGAACTGACATGGGATCAATGCAGCAGGTCTTATTTAGATTCCAATTACAGCCATTTGTGATCAATTGGCTCCTCTCCTCAACGGCAAACCAGGGCACTGCTTTGATCAATGGCCACACACACAGATGGACTGACACACCCAGAAACACAACCATAAACAGACTTTGTCATTCTGGGTGTGTGTGTGTGTGTGTGTGTGTGTGTGTGTGTGTGTGTGTGTATACACACACAAACCAGCACAGGTGCAAAACCATTCAAATGTGTTTGATCAATGCCCACTTGGCCTGAGAGCAGGATCTGCATTATTTCATGCTCTGTAGTTTGGATTGATCGCAGGATAAAATGATTAGTGAAGGAATCTTTTATGTTGTTATTTTCCTTTTCCCCTCACACCAAGCCTTGCAGCATTGATTGCAAGGATACGCATTTGTCCTTGAATGTGTGCTTGTGTGATCTTAGTTTGATATTGAGATACGCAACAGGTACATCTTGAAGGAGCTCACAGGTTTCAGTTGCATTTTATGGTGTTTTGTTGTGGTTTTTTGTAGCATTGTATACTATGTGGTACTAAGTTTTCCCTTTGAAAAGACAAGATTCTATTGAATCTTATATTTTTGAAACTTTTATCAATACATAAAGTTTCAACATAGTTCTTTCCACCCACTCTCAGTGGACAGTGGGTAGCAAAAGATTGCAGAGTAATAACACTTTTTCTTGAGTTTGGGGGCAATGGAAACATTTAGGCAGTTTGGAAATTGTAAATATTTTTTTCTTCTTTTATACTTTTAAAGACTACTCTGTACCAGTTTTGTTTAAGATAACATTTAGCTTAGCTTAACTTAACTTTGCCTTAATTTTAAAAATTGCAACATGGCAAGTTGAACTAATATGGCAAGCATGGACTTCCATGCATAGTTTGAACTTGGCTCTAATCAGGAAATCTGATGGGACCTAATTTTTGGAAATCTATAGACGTGAGAATGGTGCCAATCAATGATAATAACATTAATAAAGTTAAATTTGAACTGCAATTGAGATGATACTGGACTTGTTTTCCAACTAATATATATACAGGGATGATGATAATGATGATGATATTTATTATTATTATTAAATTCATATTAAAATCCTATATAGAACCAAGACTACTGTCCACAGTAGTCAAAATGAATGTAAGCATTTGTGTCAGGAGTTGGTCCATCACAAAATCACAGAAAGTTGATAGAGGATAGAGGGTTATTCTTTCTGTTAGTTTGTATTTAAATTGCAACAAATAAAATAAATTAGATCCTTAATTGTGGATTTCCAGTTGTGGTAGCTCTGCTCTCTGTTTCACCTTGAGTGAAACAAAATCTGCTCCATGCCGTCCTCGCACGCACGAGCATAGGAGGGCAGGTGAAAAATACAGTATGTGAGTCAACATAAGGAAGATACTGTAGCTAATCTCCCCTCCAGCGATCAAACCAGGATATTGCCAGTCTCACGAGGTGATAATTGGATGATCGGACTAAACAGCAGATCACCCAAAACTATTAGTTGTAAATGAGGGGGTGAAAGAAATCACTATAAAAAAAGAAGGTTTGCTGTCTGGCCCTTAAATAGACATGTAGTATTTGTTGAGTGGGAGGTGGAGTGTGAATAGTTTTCCATAAGAGAATATTTGTTTTGTTAAAGAACTGCTAAATGACCTCAAATCATTGCAGATGGCTTCACACAGATGCTCTGCCACAATATTCACATATACAGCAGCCCTCCCATGCACTCTTCCAGCATGCGTCTGAGTCAATATGTTTGCTTTGTTTGGCTGCGTTAGTTCATTTTGTTGACTTATTTTCTGCATCAGAAACAATCGCTGCAGAGATTGGGAAGGGGATTAATTTTATGCAAATGTATGCAAATAACTGTGACACAGAACTCCATCCGCATCAGTTCTATGCAAATTATGTTTGCTAAACAGCCATACTGGAAGAGCCCGCATTTCCCAGCCCCCTCACATCCCACCCACCCCTCAACCTTCTTCCTAATCCAAACTCCTCCCCCTTCCCTCCCCCGCCAGCATCGCTCTATGCTTCTCTTATTATCATTTTCCCATTTGCCCCCATTCAATCTCCCTTAATCCCCCTACACCGTTTTTCTTACTTGGCCGACCACTCTGCGCGGGCTGCTTTCCCCAGTCTCACCCAGTCCCCCAACCCCTACCCCTTCCTCCTCTATCAGCTCTCCTCTGTAATCCTCCTCTTCATTCCTCCCCCCTCTCATCCTTCTGTGTGCTGCATGGCTGTTAGTGGTGTGAGGAGGCACTAATGGGGCTTGAGGAAAACATTGTCATAGTGCCTGGAAAGCATACAGCCGGGAGCCATGCAGGAGGCAGCCAGGTAGGCCTGACATTAGACTTGCAAATGGAAGGTTAGCAAAACACAGAAAAGATGGATGATGAAGGTTAACGCAACAACTTGAGGAGATACAGAGTGCGATGGAACACCAAAAGACGCAGGGAGAGAGAGACAGAGGCGCTTCTCGGGAAGATGGCAAACAGTCTCATCCTCTGTCGCCCAGTCCTGCCAACACTTGGGGCGGGTGGGGGGTGTAGCGAGGGAGCGAGTGGCAAAAATAGGGTGTCTCTGTCCTCTCTCCATGCTCCAATCCTCTTTTCTGGTTTCCCGGTTTGAGGAGATTGTGGCATCACGCGTGACACTTCCTTCCTAAAGGCAAGGGGAAGTGTGCAGTTTCCATCTACCCATTTCAGATTTCCCAGAGAAGCTCATGGGAAATTAAAATTAAAAGTAAATTTAAAAAAAGAAAAAGAAAATCAAACAACAAAAATGAAATAAAACTTGCCTAAAACTGGTTTTGTGCTAATTTGTAGTAGTCGCATTAAAAAAAATTGTTGACCTGACAAAATTGAAACCTTAAAAAAGAGTTTGCCACACTGCAACTACAGTGCCAACGCAGAACAGCAGTGTTGACTTTCTTAAGGGGCGCGTGGCGCACTGAAGCAGTTGCTCACAGAAAGACGGGTGAGAGAGAAACTCTTTGCACCCAGCATGTGTGGAGCAGCCACACAGTCTCACACCTAAATGGCATTTGTGAGTAATATGATTTTCTCTACTGCAAGTGCAAGCAATGCAATACAGCTAAGTAATATCTCTCTGCAGAGCAATACTGGCTGTCAGCATTATATGGATGAGTTGATGTCTGTGATGTGTGTGTGTGTCTCTGTGTGTGTGTGTGTTTGTGTGAACGCTTGTCAGATCCATTTGGATAGCAGGTATAGCATTTAAAATGACTGTTCAGAGAAAGGAGGACAGAGTCTTGTGTTAGCCATGCATCATTTGACCAGTTGCATGGTTGACTGTGCCTCAGCCATTAGCAAGGAAGTGTGGAATGAAGGAAATCAAAAAATCAAAACCAGAGTACCACAATTGAACAGAAACTCACATTAGTAACTTTAGTAACATTATTCTGGGGTGGGGTTTAATATTTTGAAGGGGGGGGGGGGGGGATAGATTCTGAACTCTAATTTGTAAAAAAAAAAAAACTTACATTCTTTAAAGTTTCAGGTTTATGAGGGAAAAACATATCACATTAGGCTTGATTGTACAAGGCTTGCTGTGTTTTAGCCATTTGGAAACGCTTACAATTCTAGCCCAGAATTACAATATAGTCATTACTGGAGAGATTGTAATTTAATAAAACACTTCATTCTGCGGTAAAATATTGTTGCCTCACAGCAACAAGGTCCTGGGCCAGAATTTGCTTGTAGCCTGGGACTCCTTTTTCATTATGAACTTTGCATGTAACTGGAGTTTGTCGTTGTTGTCTTGTTTTTCCTCAAGGAAAACATTAACTTTGCTGTTTTTAAGATTATTTCATGGTAAAAAAAAAAAAGTGTTTGATTCTAAAACATGTTACTTGCTGATTTGTTTACAGTCATTTTCTCCTGCAGTAAATGTTTGCATTTCTCACCCTGTTCAACACTTTCATAGGAAGCTTGGTGTGTTGTTTTTATGCTGCATTCTTATGTTGATTACACAGTTATCTTACCTACATGAATGATGGCTTAAATAAGACCAGTGCTGTTCTAAACTGGAATTGTCTTTTAGTTTAAACTGACAAAAATTCCAGCGCAAAAGGGACAGTCAAGCATGAAACATGGAGGGCAAAAGAGACACACACACACACACAGGGAAGCAGACAATACAGATTTATGTGGCAATACAATGGCATGGTAGTTGGTGACAGCCATTGTAGTGACATCAAAACTCAGCAGGCCTGCGGCTCTGCTCTCTGTGTGTCTGTATGTACAGACTCCAGTGTCTCCAGCACTTCTCATCTGTCATGGCTACAGATGGCTGCTGTGCCACCATGAGACGCTGCTCTTTGATTATGACAGACATTTCCCTGTGTATGTGTGCTTGTACATTGCTGTTTTTGAGGCTGATATGACAAGCTAGCTAAACGACCAAACTATATGCCTGCAGCTAACACCCCAAACAAATAACACGCAAATGTGACATACAGTATAAGCCCTCATATCCATTTCAGTTGTTTTGATCCCATGAGGCCTAATGTGTTACTGTCACTTTTGATACTATCCAGCAAAGTTGTCTGAAAAAAGCAACTTAGCTGTTCCTGTTGCCTGCTTTCTAATTCACGCTCCATTCTCATGCTGTAGCAGAGGAGTGAGTAACAAAGTGAGCAGAGATGGATGTGTCGAAAAGTGGCAACACAAGGAACAAGAATGCAAGAAAGAGAGAGAGTGAGAGGATGATAGAGTGAGACGGAGCGAGGAGTTTGATTCCTCCAGTTGTCAGAAGGGCTGCATTATTGATGTGCTGAGGATCCCACATTGTCGCCAAGATTCTCAGTATGTCACGTGTGTGTGTGTGTGTGTGTGTGTGTGTGTGTGTGTGTGTGTGTGTGTGTGTGTGTGTGTGTGTGTAAGCCACACTAGTTTGCTGTGGTCGCACAAGTCCCACCGGAGTGCTACCTGTCAGCACCTCCATATCACAGGGAGCTCAGTCAGTGACAATAGTGTCTATGTTGGACTGACCACATGGGAAGGCTGTAGTCACACACACAAACTCACACACACTTCTGTACAGATTTGTGGGATGACATGATTGTGTCTTAGATGGGTTTTGTGTTGTTCTGAGGATTCTCTTGGGTCTCAGATTCATTCTAAGTTTCCACTGTCTGCATGACCATAATTTGGCTTTGTCAGTCTGCATTATGAAGTTGGAGGTAGTTCGCTGAGCGATTGTGTGCACACGCATGTGCATGTCTGTTTGGATGATGAATCTCTGACATTGAGGGATGGGCCTTCTGCTCTGAGCTTTGTCTCATGAATTCTTTAGAAAGTCTCCTCAGCAGATAGAATATGTCACTATTAGATACAAGTACAGCGGTATGTGACCAATATTCATGTCACACTGTACATCCACAGGTGCACTGAGAAGAATTTCCAACGCCATTGCCAGCATGGAGACTCCATTATCTCCATTATCATACAGAAATAAATGATTTAGCTTATTGTAATTAGTGATCACAAGTAGACAGCAGGTGAATAACAACGAGTAAAAAAGTAATTTCCTGGGTACTTTTTTACTGTTTGTGAAAAATTCTTTGTAGTTTCCAAAAAGAAAATGTCAAAACTCTTGTCTCCAGAGCCAGTGGGTTTTACTCAGAAGGTAGAGTGGTTCACCACTTAGACAGTTGCCAGCTTGACACTTCAGTTCGCATGTTGAAATGTCTTCGGACAAGATACTGACCTCCAAATTCCACCCAGATGCATCCGTCGCAATGTAACTGTTTGCGTATCACAGTCACATTCCACAGTGAATGAATAGTGGAATTGTACAGCGCTTTGAGGGCCCCGAAAAGCGCTATATAAATGCAATCCATCCATCCATCCATCCATTCGCTTCCGCTTATCCTTTTCAGGGTCGCGGGGGGCGCTGGAGCCTATCCCAGCTGTCATAGGGCGAAAGGCGGGGTACACCCTGGACAGGTCGCCAGTCTGTTGCAGGGCTAACACACAGGGACAGACAACTATTCACACTCACATTCACAATTTGGATTAATCAATTAACCTATCCCCACAAGCTGCATGTCTTTGGACGGTGGGAGGAAGCCGGAGTACCCGGAGAGAACCCACGCAAACACGGGGAGAACATGCAAACTCCACACAGAAAGACCCCGGCCTGATGGTGGAATTGAACTCAGGACCTTCTTGCTGTGCGGCAACAGTGCTAACCACCGTGCCACCGTGCTGCCTCTTAAATGCAATCCATTATTATTATTATTATTATTATTATTATAAGTTTGTGAATGCAATAATTCAAGAACGAGGCTACGTACATATACTACATATATCAGTGGCTCATGTGATTAGGTAGAGGATCATCAGGGGGTCCTTTGTCCCTCTTTGGGGGGGGGGGGGAACTCCCCCTGGGTTTATATCTGGGACTCTCCACCATTTGACCCTTAGAACTGAAGAAGCTTCTTGGATGAGAGGTGAAACGTCTTCAAGCAACTTAAAGAAGTCCAGACCCTTTTCTTTCCAAGCTTCCTAGACCAAATGCTACAAGGTTAATACAGAGGTCAGGGTTTGAATCTGCCTTGAGGCTATTTACTGTATGTCTTCTTCCAGCTTTGTTGTCTTTTCTATCAAATAATGGATAAAAGTCTAAAAAGATATATATTTAAAAAGAAAAAAAGACCAAATCATCTCAAACTGGTTTCTTGAACACAGCAATGAGTTCTCTGTAAACAAATGGCTTCTACAGTCACCAGCTCTCAATCCAGTAGAGCACCTTTGGGATGCAATGAAGCAGTAGATTCCCATTATGAATGTGCAGCAACTGTGTGATGCTATCATGCATGTATCAAAATGTGTACCAAAATCTCCTAGGAATGTTTCCAGCATCTCGTTGTTGCTGGAAGAATTAAAGCCATTCTGAAGGAAAGTAGCGGGGCAACAAGGTCGACCTAATAAGGTAGCTGACAAGTCTATACTTCCATTAAAAAGTCTTAATGTCTTAATGGAAATCTGTCCATAAATTGTTCAGTTATTGTGCTAACAAACAGACAAACAATCTAACTATTGGTAGCAGTAACATTTTGAGTACTGAATAACCGAGTAAGGTCAAGACATAACTTTAAACTTACTTTTAGCTTATTTATGTCTTTAAAGACCAATTTATTCTTTTAAAGGTCTATTTAATTTTTCTGTGAACCCTTGGAGGTTTTCCATCAACCAGTGTTATTTGTCCATAATATCATAATGTCATCTAGGGCTGTGCGATATGACCAAAATCTCATATCCCGATATAAGACATCTATCGTCCGATAACGATATAAATCACAAAAATGTAACATTTTCTGTAAATTCTGTGAATCTCGGGCAGCTCGTCTTGCGTGAAGTGTTTCCAGCTGGGCGTCCTTTACCCAGAGTGGAGTGTTTTAACCGATGCATTTAGACATAAGTTGTAACAGTGTATTTATTACACGGCGTGCTGCGGGGAAAAGCCTGTTCTAACGTTTGAGTCTAAGGTTTATTTTTTTAGCACCTGGCGGCTCTTTTTTACTTCTCATCTGTAAATAATCTGCTCTTTCACGTGATTCAGTTTATTTTGAAAAGTCTCAACAGGATCTTTAGCTTTATTGTGAAAGGTTTATGTGGAACATAAACAAGTGGACACGTGAAGGTGTTACCGTCGCTGTTGCTAACGACAACGCATAAAAACAGGCGCTTGTCCGTCTGTAGTGTGGTTATATTAAATATAAGAGAAAGAGAGAACTTTAAGAAATTAATATATCCACTACAGTGACCATCTGAACGATGAAAAAATATTGCCGTAAACAGTTTATTTTGCGACACCACGAAACAAACGATAGCATAAAATGAAACGATAGATGTTTTTATATCGTCATCCGATATATATCGTTATATCGAACAGCCCTAATGTCATCTAATCTATATACCTTTCTACACTTTGATTGTGATTTCAAGTTGTTGCAGCTGAGGACATTTTAAAAGATGGTACAAATATCAGTGCTGCCGATTGGTTGGGTACTTAAGCACCTCTCGAGATTTATTTAGTCAATGCTAACCTTTTTTCTGCTAGGAAATAATGTCCATAATTACTCTATAAAAAACTTTAACGACCACGCAGAAAAAAAATACAAAAGGGCATTGCTGCTGTAAAGATTCTTTTTTTTACTTTTCCAATGTCTTGTGAAGTTAAAAGTGCCATTATGAGCTCAGCAGTGCAACTATTTTATTTTATCAGTGAGCAATGATGGCTCGTATCCAGTCCAATATATTGTAGGTTTTTTCTTTTGTCTATACTGCAAAAGCACATTAAATACAAAGAGATGTACTGCTGTTTAGATGCGCATGCTTAGCAATTTCAATTAAATGTCAGTGCTCGTGGTAAGTTACAGCAAGTCTAGTAATAAATATGTTTGACTCAAATCATATTTCATCAGTGCTTTCTTGGCTTTTACGGCTGTGACCTTAAAGCATGTATAATCAGCCACTGGCTTTCGGTGGGCATGCACCACCATCAAAATGACACACACCCTCACCCTTCAACTTGTGCAACTCCCACTCGTATTTTGCTTTTATCACATACCATGAATTGAACTCTGGATTCCATTTCACAGGCGCTGTAATATAGGAACTTATAACTTTTTATGATAATTTGTTCATTGGCGAAGGAATTCACCTCAAGAATTATTGTCAGTGAAAAGCAATTATCTGAGAAAACATAACAGAAACCAAATGACAGATGGACAGATGAAAAACACGGGAAGAAAATACAGAGAAAGCAATAGATAGATGGAGAGATAGAGAGCCTATTGTGTTGGCTATCTTCCCAGAAAAGAGGGATCGATCAGCAGAACGGGAGAGCCTCCCTATTTCCTCTGTCAGTAGAATGAGTCAGGCTAATAATGGAAAGCAGTCATCATCTCCCTTTGCACTCTTCCTTCTTTCTTTCCCTTCATTCCATTTTTCTTGAAAAACAATCATAGTCTCGTCAGAGGGCCGCCTCGCTCTCCCACCAAGATCTGACATTTGAAAAGCAAACCCGTTTACCCAGAGATGTGGGCGTCAAACGGCAATGAGCCTTCTGAAACACTGACTCACGACATCCGGAGGTTGTCAGCACACACATGCACACACGCACACAAGTGGTTCTGTGCGTGAAACTGTCAAAATCCCTCAGTGTAGGCCTACATTAGAAACAATAGAGGAATCAAGAAGGCTGCAACTCAATGGTCCAATCACAACTGACGCATCCAGACCACCGCTACCTGCTACTCATAACGAGCTAAACGACCTTTCCACCGCACTCATTTCTGCCACTCAAACCCTGACAGTCACTCTGCTCCAAAACACAATTACTGCCATTCAGGAATTTATGAGGCCAAATGTTTTCCTGTCATTTATTCACTATTTTTCCTTTGTACGTGTGCATACATGGTTTTGTTATGTGTCTTTCCTCTGAGAGTTATAATAAAATGAGTAAAGACTGTTGTAAACCTTTAATTTTCATGCTTCTCTCTTGGGATTTTTTTTCAAGAGTTTAAGAAATCCTGTAAAATTAGCAGATCAAACAAATTGTTTTCTCTACTTACATTTTTCTTGTCAAAATTTGTTGACAAGAAAAATATAGGTGCCTTTGCACGGTGTATTATTGCAGGTGCAGGTGTCTTTACACAGTGTATTACATTTACCAGCAAAGTTATCTGAACTAGACAGTCCTAGGAATCCCAAACTTTTTATAGCTGCACAATGTGACCTTTTGGACTCTTGGGATCTGGAAAATGCTGTCAGTAATTTATATAGATATATATAGATATAGATAGATATAGATAGATAGATAGATAGATAGATAGATATCTTTTTTCACCCAGCACGCCCCTGCGGGCGGTTTATCCTTCAAGCTCGGGTCCTCTACCAGAGGCCTGGGAGCTTGAGGGTCCTGCGCAGTATCTTAGCTGTTCCCAGGACTGCGCTCTTCTGGACAGAGATCTCCGATGTTGTTCCCGGGATCTGCTGGAGCCACTCGCCTAGCTTGGGAGTCACCGCACCTAGTGCTCCGATTACCACGGGGACCACTGTTACCTTCACCCTCCACATCCTCTCGAGCTCTTCTCTGAGCCCTTGGTATTTCTCCAGCTTCTCGTGTTCCTTCTTCCTGATATTGCTGTCATTCGGAACCGCTACATCGATCACTACGGCCGTCTTCTTCTGTTTGTCTATATATATATGAAATATATATATGAAATTATTTTTGTTAATAAATACTAAAACTATTGATTGAAATCCTAAAAGCATCATGAAACTTTTTACTGAGGCCACAAAGGAAAGGCAGTTTTCACATAGACTACAATCAGACTTCTGAAAATGCAGTCAGCCTGCATTTCTACACTGCCTTTACTTTTCTGACTGATGACTCTGCTGTAAATATTGTTGTGTGCCTATTGGAGATATAAAAGTTGAGAGAGATATATATATATATCTATATCTATCAATATATCTATATATAGATATATATCCCACCGATGCCTTCTTGTTCCAGTAGCCCACTTTTCGTCAGGGTGCCCTGGTTCCTCAACACCTGACGCGGACCTTGTTGATCCGGGCGACGTCCGAGCCGGCATGCCTTCATATTTATCTGTCTCGCTCATGTCTGCGGTAGGCTTGCTTAGCATAGGGGGTCTAGCCTTAGGACCCTTACTGGATACAGACGCCCCAGGCAGGAATCGAACTTGCGATCCTCTGTTCCAAAGGCGTGTAGTCTAACCACTACGCTAGGAGCACTAGGTGCGGTGACTCCCAAGCTAGGCGAGTGGCTCCAGCAGATCCCAGGAACAACATCGGAGATCTCTGTCCAGAAGAGCGCAGTCCTGGGAACAGCTAAGATACTGCGCAGGACCCTCAAGCTCCCAGGCCTCTGGTAGAGGACCCGAGCTTGAAGGATAAACCGCCCGCAGGGGCGTGCTGGGTGTTTTTTTTTTTTATATATATATATATATATATATATATATATATATATATATATATATATATATATATAGATATATATATCTCTCTCAACTTTTATATCTCCAATAGGCACACAACAATATTTACAGCAGAGTCATCAGTCAGAAAAGTAAAGGCAGTGTAGAAATGCAGGCTGACTGCATTTTCAGAAGTCTGATTGTAGTCTATGTGAAAACTGCCTTTCCTTTGTGGCCTCAGTAAAAAGTTTCATGATGCTTTTAGGATTTCAATCAATAGTTTTAGTATTTATTAACAAAAATAATTTCATTTTGTGGGTTTTGGCCCTTTTATGCCTAGAAGGAGAAAGCAGGTTACACGTTAACGCTGGCGTACTGAGACTGACAAGCTGATACCCAAAGAGCGTGCAGTGTTCCTCGGGTTCTCAGTCAGATCTACTCTCACACATCATGTCTGGATTCAAAACGGCAAGACGGCAGGGTCAAAAACACTCACCTCAAGACTTCTACAGATTTCTTTAAACACCGCCATGGTTGTTAAAGCACTTTGGGTGCCTTGAAAAGCGCTATATAAATCCAATCCATTATTATTATTATTACATCAAAGTGACTAAGTCCATCTTTTATATATAGTACATGTTTCATCAGCAGTTATCATCTTTCACTAACATGTGCCATTACAATACATAGTAATGTGTATTATAATTTTGTTATTGGCCACGGCAGTCACTGTATCCTACTTCTGAAGTGACCCTGTTTATCTATGGAGGAGTTACTCAGCATCCTTATTGTGAATAAAAAATAAAGGGGGAAGACTCTATTGTTAGCTGTATTTATCAGTATGGGCCAAGTCTGCCCAGCACTTCAACTCAGGGTAGACACCACAGATGTGTGTTTGTGCATATGTAGGTGTTTGTGTGTCAAAGACAAGCAGCTGTCATTCAGACATTAAGATCACAACAGGGATATGGCATCAGAATGTGACAGACATCAGTGTGACACTTTACAGCAGCAACTGGGAGTCTGCTGTCTGACATACTTGAAGGCAGAGAAATGCAGACAGAAGAATCGGCGGAGGAGAGGTGCAGAGGGTAGATACTCTGTAGACACTTAAATAGACAGATATAGAGAGGCTACTGCTTTTAACCTGACACGCTCTTTCTTCCCTCTTTCATCTGAAGCATCCCAGTCTGGTTCTCTTGCTCAATCGCGTATTCAGATCTTTGCGGCTATGTCATCATTCCCCTTTTTATCACATCAGCCCATCATTAAAAGACTAATTTGGGGCATGTCCTGTCCAACTTTTTTTTAATCCTTTGTTTTCACCATCTGCCATTTTATTTTTCTTCCTTTTTCTCCTCCTTCTCCTTCTCTTTTTTTTTCTTCTTTGTTTTCCTCCATCTCTTTTTTTCCTTTCTCAGTTTCCTTTCTGCTCGCTTCTTACGTTTCATCTCTTCTTCTGTTTAATGTTCACAACCAGATTGCAATCCAGATCACAGTGAGGGGCCATTAAAATTCAAAAACCTTGCACAATAATTTTTAAGGCTGCGTTTTAATAAAACTCTAATGAAGAGTACATTTTCATCTTTGCTCAGTAATCTTTCTTTTTCTCCCACACAGTTTACAGATAAACATATGAGAATTTTTGTATATCTCTGTAGCTAATATTGGAACATTTCTCTTTTGGTTACACATCTTCAAACATGAAAGCAACCAATAAATTCTTTTTTTCTCTCTCCGACTCTCATATATTGCTGTTGTTGGTCTCATATAACTCTGCTGTCACTGACTTGTCATAAAGTAGTTAATTTTTGTTTGTTTGTGGATTTTTGGTCTTTTATTTGCTAAGTGCTGGGAGCTGATGATCAGTAATGTTACGGGTTTTACTAGGAAAGAGCAAAGCTCTTAACAGGGGTACAGACCTCAGCTCATTGACTAATTCCCTACACACTTTTATCTATTAGGCAAATAACCTTTTTAAAGCTTGGACTGTGCTTGTAAAAGCCTGATTAATTGCTTAAAATGCTCCTACTTGTGTATTACTTAGCACAGTGGGTAAAAACAGACACTTTATAGTATTTGGGCTTTGTTGTCAGCATTCGGTGTGTCATATTCACTCGTATTTATTGCTCAGTGAGCACACGTGTACTCTTATCTTACATTTTCACATATGTAAGATTACATTTTCATATGTTTTTCAGTTTTTGACTTCTGTCAGTGTTTTGATTTGAGTTAACCATTAGCAGCATTGACTGTTTAGGCTAATGGGGGGGGGGAAAAGGTTTTCAGTTATTAAACAGACATTAAAACCATAGACTGTACGTAAAAGATGGATGTAGAAGATGTTGGCTTCTGCCATTTTTGCAATAAAAAATGACCGTGGGGGGTAGGCTGTACCTCACAGGAAAACTAGTAGTTGTGAAATAGTGTCACTTCTGGTATTAGCATTATTAGGTGTAGCAACACATTTTTCTGCTATCAGACTATAAGCATTATTTCTATTGCAAAGCACACCCTGTAATATCCAGTAGAACTGCAGTTTTTGGGACATAGATGTTAGCTTAATTTTTCAGCTATTGAGGTTACTGATTAGTGAAAAGTAAAACATAGCAGATGTTCTACAAGCTTCTCTGCCATTTCCTTGCTTACCCCAGTTGTGCGTCCTGTGAAAGTGAGCAGCAGCACACTTTTACCTTGAGGGGCTCGTAATACCTCTGTTGGACTACATGTCATGTTGAAAAATGACGCTAAACGACTGGGCTCACCAAACATCAGTAATGTGATAAACTGGAAGGTTGTTATTTAAAAATGAGGCAACTATTTTGTAAATATTTCTACGTTTTTTGCAAAGTCTCTCAAGAAACAGAGTTCTACTCCATCTGTACTTTATTTCCCTGAGCAGTTTCTCCCATCTGTGACGTGCACAAGTTGAGCTGTCAGGTACTTTCAGCTAGTTATTCGCCTGTCTTTGATCATGGCAGCAGGGTTGCCAAGTCAACACAAAATTGACATTTATAAAGAGACTGTATGCCCGTTTTGCTATTTCTGATCGTTCCTCACCTCCTGCTTGCAGTCAGCCTGAGTTGGATGGTGTGTGTATGTGCATGTATGAATTTGCATGTAAGCATGTGATTATGTTAAAAGTATGACATCTACTGCTGACAGGGAGGTTTTTACTTTGGCTCATAAGGATTCTGGCTGGCTAGTCTAGACGTTTACTCCTACACCTCGCTCTGTGGTGAGTGGAACTTTGAAGTTGATATCTAGATTAAAATAGACTGGAAAAGAGCAAGAGATGGACAGAGGAAGAATCAACATTCAACGTAGAGGTTATAGAAAAAATTTTTTTTAATGCGTTGCTGGGAAAACTAGAATGGATGCATATGCAAACAAAATAAACCATATTAAATTCATTTAGATACATGTAGATGTACTACATACATTGGAGGACTGAACAGTTTAAGTTGCATAGCAGTCTCATAATCTGATGTGTGTTCCTCTCTTCTTCCTCTATTTGTGTGTGTGTGTGTGTGTGTGTGTGTGTGTGTGTGTGTGTGTGTGTGTGTGTGTGTGTGTGTAGATGAGTATCCATGTGCAAGACAGTGTTTTGCTTCTGGTTTTTTGTGCGAACTGCGGGTTTGGGAATCACTTAACTTCTGTCACTAGCTGTTATGTCTCTCCCAGCCGGAAGGACAGAAGAGGAGACAGAGGGGAAGAAGGAAAGCGACAGTGAGAAATAGAGATGGAAGCAAAGAGGCAGCCTAGGAGCTGAACAGATTTTACCTAAAAAGACAGAATTTTTCATTAAAAGATTCTTTGCCCTTGACTTTTTTCCTCTATTTTATACACATTTAAGCAGATCCATAGTTTTGATCATGTTTACTTGTATTTAGTTACTGTTTTCAAATTGAAGCACTTTTGTTGGGGTACTATGTGGCATTGGTAACATGTAACCCTGGTAAGATTTACAGCAATCAGAAGTACAGGGTTCTTTGAATGCATCGTAGTCCTTGTCTGATAGTTTAATTTCCGGGCTTGCCCTGAAGGCACCATCTGCAGCTCCGTGCGCGTGAAGGTGTGGTGTAGAGGAAAAAGGACGGCAAGGAAAAACTCCATGCTGCCGCAGAGCACGGTTTTTTCCAGTTGAAAGAGAGGAAAGAGGTTTAATTAACATTTGTGAGAGAGCTGTCGTTAGCGGTGAACCACAGACGGGTACCTACCTGAAAGGAGTCGGAGTATTTCTTCGAACTTTTTTGAACTATTCTGGTGAGTTAGCCTAGCTCACTTAGCACCGCTATTGCAGTTCAATGCACTGGAAAAAATAACTAACCAGTCAGAATAGTAGTAAATGTGTTTAATGATGTTTAAGATGTGTTTTCATAGTATTGCAATGTTGTGACAGTTTTGTTTATTATGAGTGTCTAGTGTTTTACTTTCTTGGGCCTGCTAGTTCAGCCGCGGCCAGCTAAGTGGTTATGCGCAGTTCACGTGCAATAGCTGTGCTGTTACTGTAACTGCGGGTGATGCACAGTAATACCGGTGTATTTACTTTTAATGTGTCACAAGATGCAAATTTATTTTAATATTTCAAAAGAACCAAGGACATTAGGAACAAGGACATTTAAGGAATGTGGACATCTAACATTCTGCATATTTGTGTGCAGACTGGTTTTTTTTTTGAGGTACAGTTCCATGGGTGCCAAGTGAGGAGCTGGTATCGTGGGTCTAAGACACTGTTGCTGCTGTGGAGGCCTTCTCTGTGTCAGGACGCCGACACGTTGATGCCTGCCGTACCAGGAGGGCGGTAGGGAAAAAAACAAAAGGAAGCCCACCTGAGAGATACCTTATCATTTTCTTTTGCTACTTTTTCTCCGCCTGAGATTCAGGTCGTTTTCAGTTCTTAACCCAGGACAGTGGGTAACTGAATAAACTGACACCATAAGGAACTGGACACTCACGTGCTATTTTCTTTTCTTTTTCCTTTTCTTTGGGGTGTTGAAATATTGTGTTTCTTGTCTTACATCTATTTTGATTGTTTCAATTATTTTTGTGATGCATTTGAGATGGTTACTGCATTTGGAGGTATCCCTACATTGAGGATGAGCAAAGGGAACTGATCCAAAAGGAAATATATAAAGCAAACTTTGTTTCACAAGCCTGTGGTCGTGCGTGTTATGTGGGTTGGAAGTCTCATTGCTCTTACAGAGTTGCTACCGCCAATCTCCTTCCCAAACCTAGATTCGGATATTGTAGACATTGCACTTGGGCGAGCAGTATAGATCATCTCTTTATAGATAGAGGGACACACGTCCAGGTTACATAAAAAGTGGCGAGCCAGCCAGGAGATTGGTTAATAGTAGCTTTCTGATCTTCCACCCCACACTACGCACGTTTGAGATTTTTGAGATTTGTTCCACTGAGTCAGGTATGGATATTTGCAATCGTTTTGAGGTTAATGGTCAAAACTCCCTGTATGTAACAGGTATAGGACCAGAATACACAGATGAGGAAATAACTGCTGTGTTCAAAGTTAATGGAGATATTTCTAAATTAGTGAGGATCCCTGACGAATCAGGACAACCAGAGGGTAGAGCCCTGGTCCAGTATGCATCTGACAGGTCTATCTCTAGAATCGACCCCATTACTTTGGGTACCGTACCAAGTCCAAAGGACCCAGCTGTGATGTGGTTTGCGAGGACCATTAGAGATGTTTGTCAGGAAGTGGTGGGGAGGGAGATAGCTTGCAGATACCTGGACGAACTAAAGTCTGTCGCAGGCAGTGGCAGGAAAGGTTTCTTGAATGTGCTTCAGGAGGAACTACATGGGAACCAGGGCACATCACATGACGTACACAGTAATGCTACACAGCCCTATGCAGCTCAAAATGCTAACACACCTAATAATGATCAAAATGAGCCTGCAGAGCCCACACATGTTTATAGTGCATCTGCTAGTTTACCAACGAGCCCAGTCCACATCAGTGAGGATGTTTTTAACCCCCCCCAGATCCAGAGAGTGATTGTGGAGCATGTCATCCGAAGTGAGTCCACCACTTCACCATCCCCACAAATAAGGTTGCGCACCTTCTCTGGGCGGATGCCAAGGCCAAACGGTGAGGTGGACTACGAAACATGGCACACCCAAGTTGATCTTCTCCTTAACGATCCTTCCTTGAATGATGCTCACAAGGTGAGAAGGATTCTTGAGAGCTTGCTGAGTCCAGCAGCTGATGTTGTGAAGCCTCTTGGCATCTCTTCACCACCAAGTGTCTACATCACTCAACTTGATTCTGCTTTTGGTGTTGTGGAGGATGGAGAGGAGTTGTTTGCGGCATTTCTCGGCTCTAACCAAGATAGTGGAGAGAAGCCATCAACATACTTGAACAGGCTCCATAGCCTCCTCACAAGAGCAATTTCTAGAGGGGGAGCCTCAGCTGGAAATTCCAATGATCATTTGCTCAGACAGTTTTGTAGGGGCTGTTGGGATCAGAGCATCATCATCGGCTTACAGTTAGAGTGCAAAAAGGGAAATCCACCAACATTTCCTGAATTCCTCCTCATGCTGAGAACTGAGGAAGACCGCCGTTCCACAAAGCTAGATAGGATGAAAAAGCATTTAGGTGCTTCGAAAGCTAACATGTATGCCCACCATGTTTTTGATATGCCCTCTTATGACTGTGAGCCTGTCCCACTGCCTAACTCAAAGCCGAATGAGACATCAAAGCTTGAAAAGAAAGTAAGTGAGCTAACTAAACAGTTGGAAAAGCTAAACAAAAAGCCACCGAGCCTCACTCATGA
Organism: Diplotaxodon limnothrissa; assembly: GCF_057381915.1. Taxonomy (NCBI): domain Eukaryota; kingdom Metazoa; phylum Chordata; class Actinopteri; order Cichliformes; family Cichlidae; genus Diplotaxodon; species Diplotaxodon limnothrissa. The sequence goes on from NC_140617.1 coordinate 7,443,859, forward strand.
TAGTAATCCTCCCCTAGTGGTAAAAGCAAAGCGAGATGAAACCTCTGATATTGAGAACAAGATAGCTGAACTGACAAAGCAAGTTGAAAAACTAGCACAAAATCAGAGAGAGAGTACTGAAAAGACCGTCTGCTTTGCAATCAGTAGTAGTAACATGAAGAGGGGCCTTAAGGTGCCTGGAATGCCGAGGCCGTGGTTTTGTTTTAAGTGTGGGGAAGACAACCACATTGCTGCTCACTGCTCCAATGAACCCAACCCCGCACTGGTTCGCAAGAAAAATGCAGAACTCCGGGAGAGGCAGGATAAGTTTTTAGCTCAGCAGGCTGCTTCCCCATTCACTTTAAACTAGTAGCAGCTCCTGTTGTGGGACGTCCAGGAGCTGCAGTTGATGATAACCCCTGTCCCAACAGATCAGTTGATGGTGCTGGAACACAGAAGAAAGTCATAACCCACACAATGACTGAAACCTACCGTTGCACAGAGCGATCTATACCTGCAGGGCTTGTAGGTCCTCGTTGTGCGGCTTCTGTCTTTCTTGAGGGTGTACAGTGTGAGTCCATAATGGACACCGGCTCACAAGTTACAACAGTGTCCGAGTGTTTCCATAAGAACCATCTATCTCACTTACCTATACATCCAATTCATGCCCTTCTTGAAATCGAAGGAGCAGGTGGACAGCAGGTCCCCTATCTTGGTTACATAGAAGCGCGTGTCACTTTCCCGCTGTCTGTTCCTGGCAGGAAAGAGGAGCTAGTCGTGTTAGCACTTGTGGTGCCAGAGTGTCAGTTCAACAGCAGGACCCCCCTGTTGATTGGTACCAATGTGTTATTACGACTTTATGAACAAGTACTTGAACAGGATGGTCCAGAGGTTGTTTGCAAACTCTTCACTAGAGATTTTGCAGTGATCTTCCAGCATATTGCCCAGATCCATGACCTCAACAACCATGCTCATCCTGTCAGGTTACATGGTGGAAACCCCATCACCATCCCTGCAAAACAAAAGTGCTGCATCACAGGTGATGTCAGGTTGAAAAGGAACAGTCAGACCACATTTGTGCTTGAACCCAATGAACATCACAGGTTGCCAGGTGGCGTGTTCCTTGAAGCTGCTCTGATGGACATTCCATTTAAGTCTAGCTGCAAGGTCCCGGTCGTCCTGCGCAATCTTAGTGACCATGATGTTACGCTGCAGCCAAAATGCATCATTGCTCAAATATGTGCAGCTCAGCAGGTCACATCACTTGGACCAGTGAAAGGTGACTCTCATCACAATAAGCCTGACAGTGACAACCTCGAGTTCAATCTTGATGATTCACCAATATCTGAACAATGGAAAGATCGTATCATCACCAAGCTTAGATCTATTCCAGAAGTCTTTGCTGTGGATGACCTGTCATATGGTCACACCACTGCAGTGAAACATCACATCAGGCTACATGACGAGACTCCTTTTAAGGAGAGGCCAAGGCCTATTCATCCCAGTGACAGGGAGGCAGTCAAGGAGCATCTTAAAGAACTGCTTGATGCAGGAATCATTAAAAAGTCACAGAGCCCTTTTGCATCCCCAGTGGTCTTGGTCCGGAAAAAGAATGGTTCTATCAGGTTATGCATCGACTACAGGAAGCTAAATGCTCGAACCATCAGAGATGCATACGCTCTTCCGAACATTGAGGAGACCTTTGCTGCCCTTAGCGGTGCTAAATGGTTCTCCGTCATGGACCTTAAATCTGGTTATTACCAGGTTGAGATGGCCGAAGAAGACAAGCCTAAAACCGCTTTCACGTGTCCCCTCGGCTTCTTTGAATTCAATCGCATGCCTCAGGGTGTCACGAACGCACCAAGCACTTTTCAGCGCCTTATGGAAAGGTGTGTCGGTGACTTGCATCTCAATGAGGTATTGGTGTTTCTGGACGACTTGATTGTCTTTTCAGACACATTGGAAGAACATGAAGCACGACTCATGAAGGTGCTGAACCGTCTTAAAGATTTCGGTCTAAAGCTTTCTCCGGAGAAATGTCACTTCTTTAAGACGTCAGTAAAGTATCTTGGTCATGTCGTGGATGCACGAGGAGTTCATACTGACCCTGACAAGATATCCGCCTTGAGAGACTGGCCTCGTCCTTCAAATAGGAAAGAGCTTAAATGTTTCTTAGGCTTCGCTGGGTATTATCGGCGGTTTGTCGAAGGATATTCCCAGATAGCCAAACCTCTTAATAGCCTGACAGCAGGCTACTATCCACCAAAGAAAAGGGGCAAAGTGTACAAGAGGGAACGCTTCACGACTCTTGTGAGCCCTAATGCACCGCTCGGTGAGGAGTGGACTTCAGAGTGTGAGAGTGCATTCAGAACCCTGATCAAGAAACTGACGTCTGCGCCCATCCTTGCTTTTGCGAATCCACAACTACCATATGTTGTACATACTGACGCTTGTCGCGATGGATTGGGGGCAGCGCTCTATCAAGAGCAGGAGGGGAAGCTCAGAGTTGTCGCGTATGCCAGTCGAGGTCTTTCCAAGAGCGAGAGAAACTACCCTACGCACAAACTCGAATTCTTGGCCTTAAAGTGGGCCGTTTGTGAAAAGTTCAGTGATTTCCTTTATGGGTCAAGTTTCACTGTGCTTACCGACAACAACCCCCTCACATACGTCTTGACATCTGCGAAGTTAGATGCTGCTGGTCATCGCTGGTTAGCCGCTCTTTCTACTTACCAGTTTACCATCAAGTACAGAGCAGGGCAGGCCAACCGCGATGCAGATGGGTTATCCCGGCGGCCTCAAGGTCCGCCTCTTGAGGATGAAGCTTTCACTAAAGAAAGAGAGAGAATAGAGGACATGAAAAAACGGTTCATGGAAGCAGGAGATGACATGGATCATGAGGTGTTCTCTGCATTATGTCAACGTCATCTTGTGATGGTTAAAGATGAACGTCACCCTCATTCAGAGCAGCCTGTCATTGCGGAGTCTCTTGTTGTCGACCCTTCTGTAGTGCCTGATGTTTTCGATGAGGACACTTTACCATCCATGGCTAACTCTGACTGGTGTAATGCTCAAAATAATGATCCGTCTCTCTCACGTGTCATCACCTTTGTGAGGAGAGCTGTAAAACCCAGTTTCAGAGAGACAAACCTTGAACATCCCGATGTCAAACTTCTTTTTAGGGAGTGGAAAAAACTTGAACTCAGGGATGGTGTCCTGTACAGGAAGTGGTCTGAGCGAGGCGAACTGGTGTATCAGTTGGTCTTACCCGAACAGTTCAGAGAGAGGGCACTGCAAGGAGTGCATGATGATGTTGGCCATCTCGGTTCTGAGCGTGCACTTCAGCTTGCTCGTGCCAGGTTCTACTGGCCGAGAATGGCCAGAGACATCGAGGAGAAGTGCAAAAAGTGCGAACGCTGTTTCAGGCGGAAGGCTGTGCCTCAGAGGGCCGCGCCTTTGGAAAACATTTCTGCTACTTATCCACTTGAACTTCTTTGTATGGATTATCTATCCCTTGAGCCGGATGATAGAGACACGAGAAACATTTTAGTCATCACCGACCACTTTACAAAATTTGCTGTGGCGGTGCCGACTAGGGATCAGAAAGCCAGAACTGTTGCGAAGGCTTTATGGGAGAACTTTATTGTTCACTACGGGTTCTCCAGTCGTCTGCTCAGCGACCAGGGCAGGGACTTTGAGTCTAAGACGATCAGAGAACTCTGCACACTGATTGGAGCAGACAAAGTTCGTACCACCCCGTACCATCCCCGGGGAAACCCAGTGGAACGATTTAACCGGACCCTCCTTGGTATGCTAGGGACCCTGGAAGAGAGAGACAAATATCATTGGAGAGATTTTGTCAAACCTCTGGTCCACGCATACAATTGCACGAGAAACAGTACAACAGGCTATTCGCCTTACGAACTAATGTTTGGTAGGCAGCCCAGACTGCCGATTGATCTTGTCCTGGGAATCCAACCTGATATGGCAAGTCACAAGACCCACTCAGAGTATGTCAAGGGCCTTCGTCAACGCCTACAGGAGAGCTACTCATTAGCTGCTAAAAATGCCAAGAAGATGGGAGAGAAGAACAAGGCTAGGTTTGACAGGGAGGTCAGGGCAGCTGAACTCTTAGAAGGGGATAGGGTCTTAGTGAGAAACGTGAATATCAGGGGGAAACACAAACTGGCAGATCGGTGGGAACAGAAAATCCATGTTGTTGTCAGACGGATTAGCGACAGTCCTGTTTATGTAGTCAAACCTGAGACAGGGGAGGGGCCACACCGTACGTTGCATAGAGACCTTCTTTTGCCGTGCGGGTTCGTACCTGTAACTGAGATCAGAGAGCAAAGTTCTTCCACTGACGCATCGAGGAAAATGAGACTGAGGGGCAAAACAACAAAAGGCGTGCAAGGGGACACTGATTGTCAGGAGGACGAGTCGTACAGTGATGAAGATGAACTGTATCCTAATACATGGATGCCAGAAATCATCACGAAGGGTCCTTTCCTGCAGAGGGAAGGAGGCTTCAATGAGCCTCAGCCAGTTTCCAGGGTATTAAACCCAGACACCCCTTCTTTTGTGCCCCAAAGTTCCGCACACTTACCTGAAAGACCTACTCACGAGCTTCAACCAGGAACTCCTTATGTTAGCTCTGAGAATAGTGGTTCAGTTACACATCCTACTTCACACTGTAGGACTCCGGACCATATTGTCATTGATATTCCTGAACCTGATGTGACACAAATCTCACCTGATGAAGAGAACACAGATCTCATCACCACAGACCCTGTAGTTGCAGACACTGACAATGTAGTATCTGAGAGTCAAGAGTCCGAGAACGCAAGTGTCCGGCGTTCTACTAGGGAGAGACGTCCGCCTCGGAAACTCACCTACGATGAGCTGGGGGAGCCTTTAACCTTGGCCATTAGTTCATTCTTTCAGGCTTTAGGGGCTGCTATTTCACATGTGTCTGTACCGGTAGGGGCAGGTATGCATGCTGGGACTCATGCAGTCTAGAGGGGGAGAATGTAACCCTGGTAAGATTTACAGCAATCAGAAGTACAGGGTTCTTTGAATGCATCGTAGTCCTTGTCTGATAGTTTAATTTCCGGGCTTGCCCTGAAGGCACCATCTGCAGCTCCGTGCGCGTGAAGGTGTGGTGTAGAGGAAAAAGGACGGCAAGGAAAAACTCCATGCTGCCGCAGAGCACGGTTTTTTCCAGTTGAAAGAGAGGAAAGAGGTTTAATTAACATTTGTGAGAGAGCTGTCGTTAGCGGTGAACCACAGACGGGTACCTACCTGAAAGGAGTCGGAGTATTTCTTCGAACTTTTTTGAACTATTCTGGTGAGTTAGCCTAGCTCACTTAGCACCGCTATTGCAGTTCAATGCACTGGAAAAAATAACTAACCAGTCAGAATAGTAGTAAATGTGTTTAATGATGTTTAAGATGTGTTTTCATAGTATTGCAATGTTGTGACAGTTTTGTTTATTATGAGTGTCTAGTGTTTTACTTTCTTGGGCCTGCTAGTTCAGCCGCGGCCAGCTAAGTGGTTATGCGCAGTTCACGTGCAATAGCTGTGCTGTTACTGTAACTGCGGGTGATGCACAGTAATACCGGTGTATTTACTTTTAATGTGTCACAAGATGCAAATTTATTTTAATATTTCAAAAGAACCAAGGACATTAGGAACAAGGACATTTAAGGAATGTGGACATCTAACATTCTGCATATTTGTGTGCAGACTGGTTTTTTTTTTGAGGTACAGTTCCATGGGTGCCAAGTGAGGAGCTGGTATCGTGGGTCTAAGACACTGTTGCTGCTGTGGAGGCCTTCTCTGTGTCAGGACGCCGACACGTTGATGCCTGCCGTACCAGGAGGGCGGTAGGGAAAAAAACAAAAGGAAGCCCACCTGAGAGATACCTTATCATTTTCTTTTGCTACTTTTTCTCCGCCTGAGATTCAGGTCGTTTTCAGTTCTTAACCCAGGACAGTGGGTAACTGAATAAACTGACACCATAAGGAACTGGACACTCACGTGCTATTTTCTTTTCTTTTTCCTTTTCTTTGGGGTGTTGAAATATTGTGTTTCTTGTCTTACATCTATTTTGATTGTTTCAATTATTTTTGTGATGCATTTGAGATGGTTACTGCATTTGGAGGTATCCCTACATTGAGGATGAGCAAAGGGAACTGATCCAAAAGGAAATATATAAAGCAAACTTTGTTTCACAAGCCTGTGGTCGTGCGTGTTATGTGGGTTGGAAGTCTCATTGCTCTTACAGAGTTGCTACCGCCAATCTCCTTCCCAAACCTAGATTCGGATATTGTAGACATTGCACTTGGGCGAGCAGTATAGATCATCTCTTTATAGATAGAGGGACACACGTCCAGGTTACAGTAACACAAAAAACAATGTCTGAGCAGGGTTAAATATTCCTTTGCTCTTCCTCTCCCTCTGTCTCACCATATCCATGTCATATTTTTGAAGCAGCTGTAGCTTTTGGCACAAACACTTAAATACTATACCTGAAAGCGTGGGAATGTGCACCCTAGTGCATTGAGGCATAGACACACATGCATAAACACAAATGTGTACAAGGGCACCCAGTGTCTGTGTCATCCAGCCACCCCCTGAACAGTGAGATTCCCTTCTCTACATCCTCCTCCTCCTCCTCCTCCTGAAAGGTCAGGGCTCATCACTGTGTCAGAAGGAGTTTATTCATTCCTCTTCTATCACCAACGTCATTCTCACCAAGTCAGCTGTCAGAGTGGGTGAATGTCGTACACTTGTCAAAATCACGTCTTCGGGACTTCTTTTCTTCTTTTCCTTTGTAAATTTCTGCCTCTGGATATGTCTCCTCTTCCTGTGTTTTTTCTTCTTCTTCATAAATATATGCAAACATACATATACATGATTGTCTTTGTTGTTCATCTGCTGGTTTGTGTTTCTGATTTCCTTGCAGGTGAGAAGAAGAAGCCATCCGATGCAATTTTCCCTTTTTTCTAGCCATTATCTTGACTCAGAGCTCAGTCTTTGTGGCTCTGCTGCATATTATCTAATTGCACATAGAAATTCCTTGTGCTGCTGGTGCAAATTTGTTTTCCAGACAACATACAAGGGAAAACTGAGTGAGAGAAAGGTAGAAGAAGAGGAATCGGTGGCAATTAACATCACCTCTTTACACAGACTACTTAAAATCCTTTCACTATCAGCATAAAGAACATTCTCGTTCTCCTCTATCTCCCTTTCCCGGGCTTCCTCACTCCTTTTTATATCCTCACCAAAATACGAGTCTTTGAACTCCCCTGTTGGAGTAGAGAAGCGTAGAGGAATCAAACAGCCCGTGTCTTTGCACACTCAGACGCTTGTTAGAGAATTGCCGGTGTCAAGATGCATTAAACAGGTCAGACTAAGAGCAGCATGGTGTGGGCTAATTTAAGGCATTAAACCAAAAGAACATAAATGTTTTTGCCAAAAAGCCCAAAGCTATAGTCAAGACAGATTAGAGGTGGGAGCTGAGATCTAAAAAATAAGCTCAGACAGATGTGTTACACTAAAAGCAGAAATATTACATGCCAGAAGATGCAGCCTGGTGTACATTAATTACCCATCTTGTAAAAACCTGGTTTGAAATTAACAGTTTGTGGTTGCTGGCAGCCATAATGGCTATCATTAATTCTTGTCTACTTGCTGTTGTGGTCCTTCAGCCCCTATTGTCCTTAAAGCTGGCATTAATATGTGTGTAGTGTATTGGGTTTTCATTTCTGCTCCGCAACCAATTAGAGTGACAGCAGCTCATCTGTCTGGTTCAGTGGAGCATGTCTCGGGTTCTGTCCAAACCTGACCTCGCTGCTACTCCTGTGCTCCCCACAGAAAGCCTGCATTGCCACCATACAGTATGGTTACATGCAAGGCACAATTGCGGGCAGCTATGTCAAGTGTGAGGGGGTCCTCGGGGCTTCGGTGACCCACCATGCAGAGGATTTGTTCTGAGACTTTCAAAGTGAGTTACATGGAAAGCCACTGCAGTGATATGTGTGTGTGTTTGCGTGCGAGGGGACACCCTGGCTTTTCAATCGACCAGACAAAACGTGGCACCCAAAGTAAACTGAAGCTAATACATCAAGGGCGAACCACAAATCCCATCACTTTTAGAGGGCATGAAGTGCAAGACAATAAAAGAAAGAGAATGACAGTTATATAAAAGTTTCTTGCCTTGGCACCCTTGTTAGCAAAGAAAACGTGATAGATGATGGTAGAGAAACGGGGACAGAAAGCAAGAGACATCTGTAAAGACTTTTGATGCTGGTGCGAACTGAAATACACTTAAGTGTAGCTTATTGATGCGGATGCGGTTGATTTGATGCACTGGCTGATGTGAGTTTCCTTTCAACCTGCAGCACCGCCGGATCACAGGCCCAGACTCCCTGGGGAACTACACTTTACCAAACACACCACTCAGCTATGGATCGAAATAGAAAGCGAAGGATTTTTTTTTGGCTCTACATCATCTACATCTACTCAGAGAAAATAGTCTGTTAAACTGGCTGCCAACTTCACCTTACATCAGACAGACAGACACTGTTGATACATTCAGTTCTGAATTGTACATAATAGAGCAAAATGCACGGAAGTTTTGGATCTCGTGTTCTCTTGTTCTGTAGTTTTACCTGTAAATGCACAGCTTTGTGTCTTTGCAGTTGGACTGATAGAGAGATGTACAGGACTGAGGTCTGTAGGAGCAGATGATGATTACTAGGGCTTCATGTGAGCAGCATGTACTGTTCTACAGCTGTCAGGGCATATAGGGAATCCATGGGGGGAACCTCACACCCACCCTCAATTACAGGCTCACACTGACAGCCAGCCTTTCCGCTCATCAGCCAGCCAGCCCACCCAGTCATCAACCAAGCCAGCTTCTCCTACCCCTACTCCCACTTAACACATTCCCTGCTGCTAGTCCCCTCACCAAGTTTCTAGTTAATCTTTGGGACCTCGCTCACCGTGTAGGGGGAGGCTGTAGACCAGACACACACCCTGCAGTTAAAAATGTTGTTGCCATCACTTCCTTATACCTAAACAATACAATACAGTAAATTGCCAGTGAATACCACGGCACTGGGCTGTAGATTTCCTGGTCAGATTTCCTGGTCTATAGAACAGGACTACTCCATAGTATAATAAGTGGTGTAAATACTAATGAAGTCTGCACATCGACAGAGCCCACAATGACAGGGGGTGACCTGTTAAGTACAGTCGTTGTATGATATGCCTATGCATTTCCGGTTCTGTCACTGTTTTTAAATCAAGTCACAGAAAATAGATCAAGTTGAAGAAAGAACACAACGTAGTAGCACAACGCAAAAATATAAATACTGAAAACATAGTCTATTTGCATACAATATGTAAAAGACACTACATGCAGTATAATCAACCCAAAAGCTTAGTTTCATGTTGGTGCTGTCTCATTTAGTTTTTCCTATTTAACTTGGAAATTTCCTTTTTACTTTCATGTCCTGTGTTAAGTGTAATTTAGTGTCTGTGTATGCATTTTTGTTTGGACAGAGAATACAAAGGGGTTTTCACGTACCATAAACATGCTCCCATGCAGTCCTTTAAAATCCCAACTGCATGTCGCTGGATGCAGATGACCAGTGAATTAGTTGAATGCTGATTGGTTGACAAGTGGGCCAGAATAGGGAGGGGAGCAAGAGCAGAGTTCATCAGGAACAGGAGAAGCATGAAAAAAAAAGATTAAAAATATTGTATGAAAAGCACTGACATTGGCTGCAGTTGACACTCTTCATTGTTTTTAATATTCGGTTTCCACTTCAACTGTTTGTATGTTAGCTGTTCTGTCTTCTCCACGGTTAGCTGACAGACCAAAATAGCACAAACAAGAGTAGCCAACAGACCGGTTGTACCACATATTGTGTAGAATGCCTCCACTCACAACAAACACTCTCTTCAGGTAGACTGTCCGAGGACTGCCATCGTGTTACCCACACTCAAACATAAAACAAGCATCGATTTTACTTCCTATCTTGGTCTTCCTTTGTTTATACCTGTTGATTACTTTCATCTGCATCTCATGTCCCTCTGGTTTGTCATCCCCAGTTAGTCCTCTAGGATATGCTGTATATGGTCCTGGGTCTTTATCAAGTTATCTGTTTATTCCTAACAATGTGCTGCTTTTGTGTTCTTCTGTGTCTCTTAGTTTTCTGTGGAGGCACAGAAGAACACCTTGTGTTTAGTCTTTTTTGTTCACCCCTTGAATTTTGTTATTTGAATTAAAAATAGATATTAAATCATGCTTTTTGGTCCTTAATTGTGCCTATTACATCCTGCATTTGGGTCTTGTATATCACCGATTTCAATGGTAAATGAATTATTTTGTGAATTTCAATAATAAAGTAATAAAAGGCATACACTCCTTTTTCTATAATATTCTGTTCCATAACCAAAAGAATTTACCCATTAACTAGAAAAAAAAGTAACTGAATGGTTTCACGTAGATTCTGTAACATAATAAAGACAAATTACATCAAGAAATATTTTAGAATTTCCACACATTCAGAAGTGTTATACATATCTGCATATCTGCAGTAGAAATACTTAAATGTGAAAATGAAAACTGTCATGTGACTGTGATAACAGCTATGAACAGCATGTTTTCAGATTTTCAGTCAGTTCAGTTGCTGGTCTAGTGACCCCACCTCTAACTCCTGCTGCTTCCTGCTGCTCCTATGGTTTTACACCAGGGAATTCCAGCAGACGATAGAAGAAGGGGTTGATCTGCACCACCAACAATACAGAATGCAACTCTCACCATGTGCTACATTGCCTCTCAATATATGCTTTTCATGTACTTCTTCACCTACACCTGTATGTCAGCTTTCACCTCCCTTTATTTCTTCTGTCCTGCCAATATTCTGAAAGTTTAATTCTGTCTCATGTTTCTGTTTAAGTCCCACAGTGTGTATAAGATATATATAAATGTATCTAAAGCTCAAGCCCATATCTATTTATACTGCAAAAAATTGTTGGAATATCTTGATATTCTTCTCCCTCTGATATTACCACTTATTTTGTGCTCTTTTCTTTTGTCCTTTTCCCCCATCTGTCTGTCACTGTGCTCTCTGTCTCCTGGTTCCCTGAAGCCCTAATCAAGGCTCTCACATAAGGCACACAGAGACAGCAAGAAGAGAGCACAGAGACTCCCAGTTCACTAATAGGGCAGAGGTTGGAATCTGTCAGCTGTGGCCATAAAGTCTTTGGTGCTGTGCCTCTGACAGCATACTGCTTCTTCTGAGTAACCAGAAGACTAAAGTGCTAATTCAGATGGCACTGAACGGTCACAGGCTAACTGCTAGCGGCAATGCTATTTGGATGCGTCAAGAGACCAAAGAAGAATTCAAGTCTCTGGAACAAAAGTGTGTTGGGTTTTTTCTTTAAGAAGCCACATAGATGGCTGTTTTTCAGTTTTTTCCCCCACTTCTTTTAACATTTGTTCTATTCAGTAACTTCCACTTTCTCCCTCACGTGCTGTGGCTAAGGCTCAGCTAATTATAAATATGCAGATGTGAAGAATGAATGATTAATTAGGGTAATGCAGGGGGATTCAGAGTGCCGCCTTTTCCTTGTGGATACCAAATGACTTTAGCAGATTTGCATAGATCTTAACCTCATCTCACCGGTATAAATGAAGCCAAACAGTGCAGTGTCCACTTTAAATTAATGACTGTCTCCACAGAAGAAAGAAATAAAATAAAATCATCAATATAAAAATTAACATTAGTGCACTTTACACTGACAGGTTTGTCATTCCTAATCTGCGAAACAATTCACAGCTCAAATGTTCCAGTCACAGTGGGATTGTTGAGGAATTTCTGGGTCAACAAATGTGTTAGCTGATGTATTAGCTCAGCTTATAGCCTGACATGTTACATATAGAGTATGTTACACACATGGGGTCAGTGTGATGGATCATTTTTCCAACCTCTGACCGGTTTGATTTTCTCTCCTCTCTAATTGGGCGCAGGGGACCTGCTGGGTTCGAAGGGGCTTGTGATATGATCACACTGCTCTTGTGTTGTGGCAGCAAAACATCCAGCACATCTATGTGCACCCTTGGACATATACACAATTATAAAAATCTACAAATACACACAGAGATGATGTATGGTATTTCTTTTCAATAATAAGTATATGATATCAAAAAACACCAGTTTTGATCTATGAGGGGAAAAAAGCATTTGTCAGTTATCATTTTCTCATTAGTCAGCTTAAGAAGTTGGATCAATTTAATTATAATTAATAACGTTGATGTTAATTCTTGTCCTTGTACTACTAGAGCCAGAGCAATTGTCATTTAGTCAAAGATGAACCTTGTGTTAGCTCTCCAATTTCAAACCCTCCCCTCTGTTTCAGTGGAGCTAGTGACAAATGTGCAGCGAGACTGTATTTGAAATGTAGTCAGAAGAGATATTTCTGTTAATCTGAATTTGATAACCTCCAAACTGTGAGTATATTTGCATATTTTTAATTAAATATCTCAGTGTGTGTTTTTTTTCTTCTTCTTCCCTGTTTATTTATTTTTTGATAATCTACACCAGCTTGTCACTTCCTGGAGTCCTTGGCTATAACTAATTAATATTTGCTTTGGCTTGTCAGTTTGTGTTTGTCCATTTACTCATTATTTATGGTACACTTACTTAGAACATGTGTTTCTGGGAGAGTTGGCACTTCTGAGAGAGAGTTGCTGCCCCAAGCAAAAGGAGTTTAACCCAGATATCAAAGATATTTAGGCCCAAATTGGGTTACTTTGGCACTTGCATCTCTTACTCCATCCCTATAAGACTATTAATTCTTCCATTTTTTTTTATCTGTTTATTTTCAATAGTAGGCTATATCTGCTCTGGCCTAGAACTGCCTCCAAATCACCCAGTAAAAATGGGAAAATTGTGCTGGGGAAAAAGACATGTGGAATGCCATATTTCGGATGGATGGATCTTTTCTGTCTCTTGAGAGAACTTGTAGGTACTACTGGCCTTCTTATGTGAAAATGTGTGCGTATGTGTACACCCTGTTTGAACTACATGTTCATGTTATCTGTTGCAAATTTATGTATCACTTCTCTGCAAGTATTTTCTCTGTATTTGGTTCCCTTGACCAGTCACACCTCTTCAGAATGGTTGCCATGACAGCCTTATAGCCTCAGCCACTGCAGGGCTGCCAGAGGTTTGTGTGTTTATTTTTTCTTACTTCCATTTCTGTGTTTCTACCATAAACACATTGCTAGAGAAACCAAATAAGCAGTGATAAGGTTTCAGTTTAGTTGTGTGCCTGTGCCAATGTTCTTATCTGCGTGCGTGACAGGTAATAAGGCCAAGTTAAAAAAATCTCTTGCAAATTTCCTCAGCTTGATCAATAACTAATTGGTGGAGAAATGGAAAAATTAGCCTGTTCAGTATTTAGTCATTTACCATCAATATATCTTTCTGATCAGGTTAAAGTAACAATTTGCTTTTTATTGAAGTTGCTTCTCTCATTAATGTGTTACTGCTCTCTAACCCAGTGAGTTGAACCCTGCTTACCTGCATGTGTATGTACCTGTGTGTGTTTGTGTTGACTTGTGGTTACATGTTTAACTGTAATTTCCAAAGACATGCATTGTTCACTTGGACAATTTGCTTCATAAATGGACTTATTGGTTTGTATGAGTGCTCGAGAGCACAGAAACACAAAGTTACACATAATGGCTGTCAGTAACTGGAAACTCCTTCAGTCTCCACACCGCAACCTTCCACGCCAGTTGTTGTGGTATGGACCCGACATGCATTTACATTTCTCTGGAGGTGCACATCAAGTTACATAGAAGGTTGCGGCACACTTAATCACACATATGCAGGCTGAGGCAGCCACACAGTGTATCCACACACATACAGAAGATGGGAAGAATGTAGAACGACTTGTAAGTGTCGCAGTGGAAAGGAATAGAACCGGAGAATAGAGGAGGTGTGGACAAAGGGGCAGTCTGGGGTCAATTAGTATTCATAAAAGACAAATGAATCCATAGCTGTGGCCTAATTCCAATTACTTTTGATCACCTAATCAATTAGAGTTGGTTAGGGTTACTGTAGCTAAATAGAAAATTAACTGCGACATTCACCATTGGCGTCGAGATGACTTTTCATCAGCCCCCATATCGGACATGTTAATTTCCTCATCAAGGTGTAGAATGGAAGGATATTCGCCTGCCCGGTCAAAAATGCACACTACTGCACACACACATATGAAACCACACACAGTTATTACAGGCCCTTTATTAAATATCCCCGTGGCCCCTTAATAGACAAATAGCATCTGATTCTATCAAGCAGAGTAGAGAGAAGAGAGAGGGAGGAGGAGGGAAGAAAATTAACGGAGTCCTCGGTGGCAGAGAGAATATGTAGCACTGAGTAAATGAGTAATTCAGAACTGATTGATTGTATGAGAGAGGTTGAAAAATGGTGAATAAGAGAGTGCAAAATAGGTGGAGATATTAGAGGGAGACAGATATAAAAAAGGGACAGATTGCAAAAGAGGGGGAGGGAATGTAACAGAGGGGAAGAAAATGGACGATGGAGATGTGATTGATGGATAGCTCGAGAGAAAGATTCAGACAAGAGGGAGATGGAGTGCTAGTCACTTCCCAGATCTTAGGTTGATGGTTATTAAGTTTACACTTCTCTACGTTCTGTATGTCTTGTGTTACTGTTACTGCACCTTTTCCCATTTCCATCTGTAACCTAATTTAAGTTCAGCCATTGCCTCAGGCTTATGGAAGAGGAGTGGCAGCAATACCAGGTCAAGCCTGGGGAGGAAAAAAGCCCAGTGGTTAGCATTCCCTGAGTGTTAAAGCCACAGGGTCTGGAAGGAGATGGAGGTGAGAGGGTGCTTGGTGGGGGTAGGGAAAGGATGTCTGGAGGATACGTCTGTGTATACTTCTCAAAAAATTAAGGGCGCACCTTTTTGATTTTTGGTGTCAAGTCAAGTTGCTCTGTTTGGAGGAAATAACACAGTGCATCTCAGTAAAGCCTTACAACTTGAATATGTCATTCATCGAGATCTGATGTATTTATGCAAAACCAAACACTGACTTTGTTCAAATCCAAATTTAATCCAATTTTGTTCTTTCTTTTTTTTAATCACCCTTCCTGCTCAGTGTATTTGTGGTACCCACAACGGGTAAAGAAGAAACTGTTACTTTAGGTTTTAATATTGTCAGGTCCAAAAAATTGCTGACCTTTTTAGCCATACTAGCAACATTTCTCTTGGGCAGGTCTGGATTGGGACAAAAAATTTGACCCATGCCTTTTTGGAACAGGCGGTCCACTGTGATCATCCAAAACAATGCAGATGGTCCAGTTAAATATGTGCACATGTTTGTGCAATTTTTTAAATTAGTGCTATTCCTTAAAGCAAGGAAATGGAATAATAGGTCAAAGTAGCCATTCATTTTTTACTGAATCCTTGATTCCTAATTATGTCCCTCCATCTATTCTCTTACCATATTAATTATACCTGCCTCTATCGCTTCCCTACACTGTTTTTGGGACTGCTGTCCCTCCTCCTAAATACTATACACAAATGAAAGTTAAATTTCTAATGTGACCATATGCTACATGGCCAGAGTGCAGCGGTGCTGTGTAGTGATGCTGGGCCAAAATTCATTGGCGATATACTGAGACTATGTGGAAATTTTTTGGATTGACGAAGCAAACTCTCAAAATTCTTTGGGAATCACTGGTGCTGTGTCCTACAGGGTAAAGCGAAGCAGGGCCGTTCAGCTTGTTAGAATTACAACTTTAAAAAGACAGCATCTGTGATAATGTACATCTCTGCACGTGACATAGATCATTTGGACACCTGTAAAGTCACCAGTAATGCTGAACAATATATTGAGCATCGTCTTGCCTCAGGCAAGCCATGAAGTTAAGCTCAGTGCAATCTCAGGAGATTAGCTGATCTCATTCCCACCCCACATTAGCTGATGGCTCAGCTGACACCCTCCTACACATCTAACTGGTAAATCTCATAGAGGGCACCATTTAAGCTGCTTTACCCCAATTGCAGTTGCTACACAACTGCAAGCCACTTTGTAACCCACTTCCAGCATAGGTGCTCCTTCCTTGCCATTACTGACATTTTCAGTCTCATGTCTGAGTAGTTAAAAAAGCATTAACTGTGTGTAGCTCACATCTAAACAGATGTTTGCATGAATTTGTTTTCATTCCTGCAGATTCATTTCTTTCTGCCCTCCATGTCTTGCCCTGTCTCTAATTTGTCTCTCTTCTCCTCCCCCTCTATGTCTCAGCCTCTCTCCTGGTCTTTGAGGCCAATGGCCAAGACAGGCTTGCACGATGCAGTATTGATGTGGACGGTTAGTTAGCTCTTCCTCCCCATATAGTCCTTCCTGTCTAATTAGTGTCGAAGGAGAAGGGTATGAGCCGTGTGTGTATCTGTGTACATGTGTGTCCTAGCCTCTGCTCTCTTATCTCTAAGCTCTCATTAACCAGGCTTTGTTTTCCTTGGCTTCATTAGCATTCCCGTGACAGTGGCTGTTACCTCAGTACGAGGCTAAATGCTAGGCTAAACGGTACCCATAAGAAGTGAGTTTGCCCCTTTTCATTAACATTAGTCTGTTTACATTGGCTGTTTGTGTGTGCAGTGACACAGCTTTCCTTAATAGCGCTTTAGCAGTACCTCTACATATGTAAGTGTTTGCTTTAGCTGCTCTGCTTTAAAATTGTGGGAGAAAAATCTTTCCTCAGAATATGTTAGACTGTAGACACCCTTGGGTGAATTCACATGTCTGTGCCCATGAGGAATCCTGACTTGGGTATTAATATGAAGACAGCATCTGGACATGTTTCCTCCAGGTGTAGGACACTCTGCAGTCTTTAATATCACTCCCTGGCCATAATGCAGAGAGGAAACAGAGCAAATAGGAATGCCAGTAGGGTTGGCGATCTTCGGGGAGGTGGGGCCAGAAGAAGTAGAAAAATGGAAAATGTATGAGAATAGCAAGAGGCAGAGATGGGGCATATGTCATTATTGAGATGAGGTCTTCTCTGGGGAGAGTATAGCCAGTCGGGACTGATATATAAAGGAGACCAGAGTGTGACAAGAGGAAACCTCTGCTAAGGTGGTGCAGGAGCAAAGGGTCCAACTCCCATCCATAATGATCACCATGGAGACCATATAGCAGCAAGATGAAAAAATAGATATGTTCAGCAGTATCCAAGCCTTTCCTCCACCCATTCTCTACCCCCTTCTCCCACTAATAAATCGGTCACCACCCAACAACAATAAACAGGACTACAACTATAAAATTCAGCCATTGAAAACTCATATTGGGGTTTTTGTATATTCTCTGGTTAACTACAATTGTTTAGTATAGCTTTTACTTTTCTCACTACAAGAATATAATCAGTATGCTAATATCATTTTAATATAAATTTTGACAACACATTACTGTGTCATTCGGGTTTGATGAGATGCTAAAACTATAGTACTATTGTCACTGCATGTTTGCTAAAAGCCTAAAAGAAGGAAGTGATGCAAAAAATATTTGCATTTGTAGGATTGATTTGTGCTTGCAGATTTCATTTTTAGCTACAAATACAAACTGTTGAAGTCTCTGTGTACTTTCTTCACCCTCAGACAAATTGATGTTTAACTGCCAGCCTCATCCATAACTGCAAATATTTGTTAGTTAACTGTTTGAGGTCTAAGTACCTAATCCCAACTGTAACCCAGAGCAATCAGAATATTTCATTTTTGTTTTAATAAATTGTTATCAATCTTGACAATCAGGCAAGAAAGAAAATTATCATTGACTTTTCTACAAAAGAGGGTTCAGGATAGTTTTCCACTTATGACAAAAGACCTCAGAGGATTTACTGGAAACCTTTGTACAAGTCTTCTTTATGCAGTCACACATGGTAGATTTTTCACCCAACTGTTTTTCATTTATGCCCAGCTGCACTCTTGCCTATGGATTCAGGAGCACTTTAATTAATGTGATTTAAAAAAAGGTCTTAGCACATTCACACATTAAAGCACATTAAATGTGTCACACAAAATGCTTTCATACATTCAGCTACAATACTTGTGACCTTCTTTTATTTTCCGTGTGGCTGGTAGATCTTGACAGCTCTGTATACCGTTTTTGTTGCTTTTTTTTTTTTTTGGTCTTGACTTATGTTCGCTATTGAATTAAAACAGTGAAAATAGCCACACAATCAGAAACCATTACTCTGTACAGTGGTGCATTTTTTAATGTTATATCAGTGTATGATATTCTAACTTTTCTGCATGGTTACTCCATTTAGAGCACATGGAGTTCCCTGCACCAAAAACCGGGGCCTGTTTTAATGAAGGTGGAGGGTGTTTTATTGATGTAATGCTACTGTCAGTCCCACCGCAGCTTTAAAGCAAGGCTAAAGGAGATTAATGGGAGAAAAACTCTTTAACTATCAGAAACACTGTTTCATGTCAGCTTTACTGAATGTGCGAGTACTTCAAAATTAAAGAACGTGGGCTTTTTCCGATGCATCATTTTGTACCACTGTTAAAAGAAACATAACAGGAATCTGTTGTTGAAGAGACAGAGCTTTTTCAGCAGGCAGTTGAGTAAATCATCCATGATGTGCAGCCACAAGACATGCATTTTGAGTAAGAGCTGTCTCCTCTGTCAGATGAATATTGCTCAGGGTTTGAGTGTGGCGAGACAGATGTGAGAAATTATGAAGAAAGCCGTCATACCTTCTATCCATCCGTCCATCCTTCTCTTTTTCTCCCCACCCCCTCTCCTCTTTCCTTATCACCGTTCATTCCCTTCTCTCTCTAAACCGCCCACTTACATTTTCTATCAGGAGCCCAGTGCTTACATATCCTTGCAGAAGCTGAAGTGGTCATTATTCACAGCTTAGCCCATCACTGTTTGCTGTGAAATAGCTCACAGTGTGCTAACATGCGTTCAGAAATGCAATTAGCATAGCGATTAGCACAGCTATTTCACATGTTAACCCATCCAGCACCTCTCTCAGGACCCCTACAGTCAGAACTGACAATGCACCCATGCAATCATTCCCTCTGAGGTGGAAATACTGTAAAGCGAACAGGGATATGTGAAAGGGAATTGTGTGTCATAAATACACAGCATGTAAGAAACTGCACAGAAATTCAGTTCCCATTTCTCTTTTCCTTCCTGTTTCATTTTCCTTTTTTTTTTTTTTTTTTTCCTCCGTGGCCCTTCCATTTCAGCATCATGTAGTCCTTATCTCTGTATCAGTTTGGCCTCTTTGTCCACAATATGTCCCCAAGGATCCTTTCACTAAATGGAAAACCCCTCACTGATGGAATTACACACACACACACACACACACACACACACACACACACACACACACACAGGCAATATAACAATGTTATCTCAACGGCATGCCCGGTGACCCCTCTTAAAAGATCCCTGCCATGGCTCTATAAACATAACCTCAGTAATTCACTCACACACTGCTTTCAAACACACACGCGCACAGACACACAAAGAGAAGGTCTAAATAATTTACGGGTAGAGACGTCTAGCCCCTAGCATGAATAAGTAAGAGGCAGCCTACTGGCCTATTGCACCTCTCTCATGGCCCCTCTGACCACGTACACAGTTTAATCAGCTCATAAATATTGCATTGCTTGCTTACTTGATAGTGTCACTAATTCATTCATGTATTCATTTTTGTTTTCATTTAACTACCACTTAGTGAGTTCACAAAGTGTGGTGTTAAGACAGAGAGTAGAGATACTTTTTCACATGCATTCGAACAGTTGAAATGGGAGAAAATGCATATATTTAAACCACTGAAGCTGTAATTAAGCACCATTAAACTACACCGTGTCTCTTATAATTTGAGTTTGACTTTTATAATTTTTGACTGAGAATGACTTATTCTAACAATAGCTAGTGCTTATTTCCAGCTCTGTAGTTTTTCATTCGTGGACAGGAATAGCATTGCATGATTTAGAGTTCAGAGTAATGTTTATTCATATTATACTTCATTTTGGTGCAGCTGCACAGTTCATCCACTATCTCAAATAAGCTATTTAACCCTCGCTTTAATTGAACGTTCTTCTGATTGGCTGCACCTCACAAATAGGTTTGAACAGCAGGTGGCTGGAGCTTCTGTGCTCACATTCTGTGGTAAACATTCCATGCTTAATATCAACATCAAAGGAAATAGGGGAAAACATAAGAGGTCCACTTTAAAGGGAGCTGCAGACAGATTAGGGAGACTAGCAGCGATGTGCCGACCAGAGACCGCTGAATGTCAATGAAATCCGGCAAACTGTAATGATTAGAAGTAATTGGTAGCAATACAATGCATTTGGGAGCATCACCGATGACCCTATGATGAGATCAGAAATGTACAAGAGGATTACCTATGTAATCAGAGCCTGAAATGGCCACTAGCAACCAAATATGAGTTTATAATGGCCAAAAAATGAAGCTACTTTTGGCTGCTCACTTATTCTCAAGGGGCCGCCACAGCAGGTAACTCTGCGTATTGGATTTGGCAGATTTTTATGTTGGATGCCCTTTCTGACGCAACCACGAGGAATTTGTATCTCCTCCCAGGAAGAGACAACACAATAAGTGATTTGCTTTATATGTGGACAGTGCTTAAAGGAATTGTTCATTTCCATTGTTTCCAGTGTCATTTTTTTTATTCTTGGATTCCATGAGATTGTTTTGCATGATTGACTGCTTAAAAGGACTTTTTTTTCATGATGCAGCACCTCAATGCATCCACTGTCTGAAACAAGCTACAGCCAGAGCTGTGATGGTCTTCGGATATCCCATCTGATATTCTGAAGAGCCAAAAGTAGAAAAAACTGGCAGAAAGGTAGTGTTAGAGCTGTCTTTTGACTATGTTTACACATTTTTATGTTTATTGTGTGTATCACCCATTGTAGAAGTATATAAATGTTAGACAAATTCAGCTATGTTTTCACAAAAAACAAAGACTAAAGATTGAAAGCATTTTGTTCTTTGGACTCTTACAAGAGAGTAAAAAAAACGGTTAATATTATGTGCACACACTTATTGCATTGCACTTTTAGGATATATAAAATGACCCCAAACATGACAAAAGGTAACCTAACTATGATGTTATATTGGCTGATGTAAATACAAATCTCTTATAGTAAAATAAACATGCATCTACAAACAGCACTACTGAAATTCCTTCATTAAATAGCTTGCCAAAGTTCTTTAACTCACTATCAACATATTGATTTTCTTCATACATAAAAGTTGGCTTTTTAATTAGATGGTACATTTCCCAAATTGACACTAAATTTTTAAGTGATATAATAGACACCAGAGACTTTTTACATTCAACACACAAAATGCAAAACAATTAGTTTAACTTAGAAATCAATTCAAATAGTCCATAATGAATTTACCTCCATAATCCATTGCTTCATCTCATAGAAGAGTGTCCATGAAATTAGCAGATGGATAGCTGGCAGTTAAAGTTTAATAGTGCAGTGTTCCCTGTCTGTTTAGAAATAAACTGTTCATCAGAGCTTCAGAATTAACAGATTAGCTCATCAAAGGTCTGACGGAGGGCTCAGTGAAGCCAAAAGCACCACCACAAAGACACCCAGAATGTGTAAACTACAGTTTAGGGCTACCCTAAACTACTTGTAGATAATGACAACTTTTAGTTTAGCAAAGAACCAGCTTGCTTAATGTTGAAATAATAAATTTTAAATTGATTTTAATTAAAGATAAATGACCAAACACAATTAGCAAAAGCAAAAACACTGTAGTTTCCTCTGTTACTAAAACATTGCATATATATAGTTTTTACTCACAATGTATTACAGACCTAAATAAACAAATTAAAATACTACTTTAAGTCTTTAGCTGCATAAAGTTAACAAGAGTCACTGATAAGGAGTGTATTCTGAATTTTGACATAATGTTATTGGCATCTAACTTTGTTTGTTTCTTCCAGCTGTTTAGAGAAGTCTTTTTCCTGAGTTAATTACCTAACTGTTGCATCGGACAAGTGTGTGTGGACACACCATAGCCATAGCTACATATAAAATCTAACTTGTTTAATTATCAAAAAAACTATTAAACTATTGGGAACAAGGTAAGAAAGTTTTGACTATGTGTTGTACTGCCACATTTTGCCTATAATGCATGATATTGGTGTGGTGGGCATATCTAAATAAAACTGTAAGGAAGAATAAAGAAACCAGCAATCTTACCAATATCTGAAAATGGCTTCTGTTTCTTTTTCTCCTTCTTTCTTATTGTGTGCGAGTGTCAGCATAGCAGTTGCATAAATCATGTTCAACTCTTAATTCACTGAGAAAAACCTGTCACATCATTTTCATAAAGTTAGGCTGCTATTCAACTCTTCTTTATCCCCTCACTCAAGTGCCTGTCCCCGATTTCGACCTATTTGTCTCCGCTGGCAGAGTCTGCTGCTCTGTTACATTCTGAAAGTTCAATGGTCAGGAGGACATCCTTGCTCTAGCAGCACAGATCGTGACAAATAGGGAAAGGAGCGGGGTTGTGGGGCTGAATAAGAGGAAAATCAATGAGTGGGAACACTTTTATTTTTATTTTTTGCTTCTTGTCTTTTTGGGGTTTTTTTCCACATTTCTTTCTTTCACACTTAATTTCTCACAGTAGAGGGTTCTTCTGTTCTGCAGATATCTCTGTGATTCGACTGTTGGTAATTAAACTAACCGTCTGAATGACTGATGCAGATCTAGATAAAGGAATTATCCGTGGCTCCCTTTCACAGAAAATTCTTTTGGAGCAAGTGTAGAATGACAGTTTTAAAACTTGACTAAGGTTCTCCAGAGCAAATCTCTACTGTACATGTATAATGTATGGTGATATGTAAAGCAAGAGAGCCATTGAGAAATACTAAGGCAAAGGTGTAAGAAGAGTGAAAGAGACAGATAAAGAGGTGAAGGGAAAATGGCTATAGAGAGAGAGGTAAGGGAAGAAAGAAGGCGAAATAGCGTAAAACGCTGAGCACAGGGTGCTGCATGTTGGCGGGTATCAGGGGGAGTATTTGGTGGCTGGGAGCCAGTATGAGTGAGATGAAGGGAGGCGAGTCTGCAGAGCCAATAAATTACGGGCCTTCAAGCCCCACTTTACATTAATGGAATGTGCAGCGCTGCTCTCTCCAGTCTGCTGCTGAGATTAAAGAGTAGGGAAATGGCTGTGGACAGGCTCTCCCCAGCCTGGGCTCTTGGTGTGTTATGGGCCCAGAGAAATCCACAGAGTGGCCCCATGGTGCACATGCCCACAAAGCAGTGAAGACTCCACATATAGGTCTGGACTTTGCGTTTTAGTTGTAATATCATTACAACAAAACCTCCCAAGCATCTTTAAATTGTCATCACAAGCTATTGGCTTTTGGGTGCTCTCAGAGAATTTTCTTCTTTTTTTTAGAATCCCCCTCACGTTGGTGTTTATGTGAAATACTGTATTAAAGATCAGTTTCCAGGAAAGTCAACCTGGATACAGTGCGGTACTCTGAAGATTTCTTACAGATTATGTGGGATAAAGTGTGCGAGTACCAAAGAATGGCTGAAGCATATCCACCTAAACCCTGCTCTCTTTCAGCCTCTAAACCCATTACTCCACTATTCATCTCTCAATTGAACTGTGCCACTGCTGTGTCTCTGGCTTTCTCCTGGTGGCTTTACACTTGTTTGATGTAATCAGATGCATCTGGGAAGATTCAATTAAAATGCCGTTGCCTTTCTTAACTACTTCTCAATGCTTGTATGTCTCCTGCCAGTCTTTTAAAGTGATTACACACAATTATTTCAATTAGATGTCAGGAAGTAGTGCCATCATCATCAGACAGTAATCAGGTTGTGGAGGAGCGGTGGGAGCCATAGAGCGACAGCTCCTCTCATTCTCTTTCATTAAACATGGAGGAGAACATTGCTGTGCATTTTCTCTTTTCTTTTATAGTTTCCTTCTATTTTTCCAAAATGTGGCACACTTTTAGAAATGGAAGAAATACACTTTTTTGCCCCCTGCAAGCTGCTATCATGTCTGCTAATGAATTAAATCCATTTCTGGATCACTTTCTGAGAGACGGGTGAAGCTGAGGGATCGAGTGAGACACAAAGGAACAGGCCTCCCGTTTTCTCCCGGACAGAGCCAAATACACAGCCTTCTGGCTATGCTTTCCAGTGAGGAGCAGTCAGTATGATATGAGTTCCTCCCATTTTACAGATAATTTCAAATTCAAATTGATGTTAGCACGTGGAATGACATAGATACATGCGATTCACCCCCACAACCAACCCACCCCAATACCCATTTTTGTCTTGCTGCTCGATTCACATATGCACTGCAACTCTGAGATATTAACCGGCAAACCTTTACACAAATGTGTGAATCAGTCAGATAGGATATTCAAATATTATACCCCACCAACTGTCTTACACAAAACTGATGTAATGTGTGATTGTACTCATGTGTGAATAGAGCAGATTATTGTCCAAGTCCTCCTGCAAACACTTCCCAGGTATGTCTCCTCACCTAAACCCTATGGGGTATTTCCAGTTATCAGAATATATATATTGCAAACTATTGCCCGTGTTTTGTTTCCTCCTAAGTATAGGCAGTCAGTTATTATTAAGCTTTGAGTAAAATAAACAATATATGAAAAACAGCAGTCCTAAGATTCTTGCTAATTAACATTTATAAAAATACAAACAATAACAGAGAAATTTCTATGTCTTTGTATGTTGTTCAGCAGGAGCTCCTGCATGAAGCTGTGTGAGATGTTTATGGTGGTCTGTGTTTCTGTTGGAGCTCCAGAATGCTTGGGGAGCAGAATATGCCATAGCAGTTCCTATGGGACTCTGGTATCGTAACAAAGCTGCTGTGGCCCCTTGTTGTGATAACAGAGGCTTTGCAGGAGGAGACATGCACAGCATAATGAACAACCCACCACCACTGCAGCACACGGTGCACATACACTCATTTACACCCATGTACACGTACATACAAGGTCAGAAGCGCACTGGTGTGTCTTTTTCCTCCTATATTATTTCACACACACGATAATCAACAATACACAAAAGTGCATACACAGTTATGAGGCAGCTCAGACCTCTGCAGCACATGCTTGGTTGCTTAGCCAAGGCCACGCTGACTGCATGCCTTAAAGCAGCATCAGTATGCTACAGGCATGATCCAGTGTCTACACCTCTCTGTTCTCCCTCCCTTCGTCCATCTCTCTTTTACGCCTCCCTCTCGGTTTTACATCTTACCTGCACCACTTTCTCCATGCAAACTGGGCTCTAGTATTCTCTCTGTTCCTGGTTGCTCCTTCTCTAAGTGTAAAACAATCAGATCAATCGTTTTAGCTAGCCCAACTGCTGTGTATTCATCTTTTTTGCAATTTTCAACCTTCTTATTTATAAATTGTGTGTATCTTCTTCTACTCCCTCACTGTTTTATATCTCTCTACACTTCTTTGTCTGTTTGTATCACCATGGTCTTGCTTCACTGCAGACTGGGCTTTTGAGTTTCCAGGTCCAAGTGGAGAGCAGCATGTTTGGATAATTATTCCGTTAGGATCAAGCCATACTGGTTAATGTTGTTTTTTTTGTTTGTATTGTAACCAGGGAATGGGGCCATTAATTGCCCCGCTGATGGCTGTCATCATCCACACCCCTCTAAGTCCGACACACAGGGGTAGAGTGTGTGTGTCTGTGTGTGTCTCAGCGGGTGTCTGATGGGAGGGTGCTCAAGTGTGGAGGACTCATCATGGGTTATTAGGAGCATGCAGGGGGGCCATCAAGCGTGAGAGATAGAGAGATAGAGGCAGCAAAGAAATGAAAACAGAGAAAATGGTTAAAAGTGAATAATTTCTAAAGCAAACTATTGCTGGAACAGAACTTTAGCTATGATGAAGTAGCTTCCTGCTCCTCGGGATACTTTTTGTCATTTTGGACAAACTTTTGTTGCTATGAATACTGTGTTTTGGGGAAGACAATGAATAATGTTAGATTTATGATGAGGACTTAAGTAGTTGGATGATACAGTTTTAATTTTGTCTCTGTACACAAACATTTTAAATTATTTTTAGTGAAGAAAGAAGACCAAGATACCCTGTACTCTGTATGATGTCACTGAGACCAGACCGGACCCACCCACCATCTATTTAAGTCTTTTGTTTACACTTAGCAGTCATTCAGAAGTTATTAAAGTAGGAATGGCCTTTAAAGGAAGAGAAACTAAAAGGACTTCTTTTAGTCAGTGAATAAACTCGGGAACTGCGGCATGAGGATAAATAAGAATTAAAACCCCAGCCAGACAAACTAGTTGATGACAACAGTCATGAGGGAAAAATGAGTATTGCAATTGGTCGCTGGAATTTGCAGTGAAATCAATTGCTAAAGCCCCAGTCATGCAGCACTAGAGACTGGTCATCGACCCCCCTGGACCCCCTGATAACCAGTGGTTGCTAGGGAAAACTGCAGTTGTTGAGAAAATGAAAATGATCGCAAAGGGTTACTGAAAACCTCCTTGCAACTGTTTTGATCACTAGAAGCTGCCCAAAGTTTCTATGAAACACTACAATTAATGTATCGAAGAAGTTAGGGTTAGTATCTTTCCCAAGTGTGGAGCAGCCAGGTATCAAATAACCAACCTTCTGATTAGTAGATGACCTACTCCATCTCCTGAGCTACAGCCACCCCTTGTACACTTCATCCTTCTAGTTTTATGAGTGTATACCTGCCAAAAATCACCAGCAGCTGGGTTCCACTCGCAGCCTTTCTTGCCCATTGCCTCTGGGTTTGGCAAACTATTTGGTTCACTGGATCATGAGCACATCTTTTGCTTCTCTGCACCCTTCTCTTCTTCATTCTGGTACAAATTAGTCTTAGTTATGTCTATCCAAAGACTCTTATTCTAGATGTTTCGAGGAATCTAGCCTTTCTCGGTCTTGAGTGTTACCTGCAGAGATGGGCAGTAACGCGTTACTTGTAACGAGTAAAGTAAGGGATTACTATTGCAAAAACGGTAATTAGATTACCGTTACTTTCCCATAGGAACGCTGCGTTACTGCGTTACTAAAACCGTGATTTTTTTTTTGCGAGAATGTCTCACGACAGTGACGTAAGCGAGTGCGCCATTAGTGACAACAGCTGTGTGCAGATCAACAATGGATCACATATCGATTGTGGGAGAGAGTATGAGCGTGCAGCGTTTAAAGCGTGGAAGTACTGACCTTACTTTGAGTTTGATTCCATAAAAAGTGACAAAACCATTAGCGTCCATTGTGCGTGGGAAGAAAACTTCTTTTTACAGCGAAAAAAAACCCTAAACAAGCACCGAGTGCGCAACGACGTAATGGGAAATTCACAGAGAAACTCGCGGATTCTTCAACTGACCGCAGCACACCTGCACCAGGGTAAACCTCCGCCTACCCCAGTCCTGCTTTACAGGTGAAAATAGAGCAAAAGGACCGCTGAGTCTTTGACTTTATTTATTTTCTGCTGTGTTTTACTTGCATCTATTTGAAAGACTAAGTGTAAACACAAAAAATATTTTATTTTATGTGCTGGAATGTGCAGAAAATAGCTTTAAATGTTAAACTAATTTATTCAAGTCAGAGAATGTTGCATATAATTTAATGTTTGCTTGATGCATAAAGTTAAAAGATTAAAACTGATAAAACAAGTTAAAAAAAGAGACTTTTCCATTTGATTACATTTTGTATGATGGATTATGCAGAAAAAGTAGAATTGGGCTGAAAGATCTATCGCTTTATCACCTCTTCAGGTTGTAAATCATGTTTTTAAAAAGTAACTAAGTAACTAAGTAATTAATTACTTTTGAAAATAAGTAATCAGTAAAGTAATGGGATTACTTTTTGGGGGAAGTAATCAGTAATTAGTTACTGATTACTTTTTTCAAGTAACTTGACCAACACTGGTTACCTGTAGTAAATTATTAATAGCCCTGCTTCCCTTAGAATGTTCATGACTTGGTGAATATTTTTCCCCCACCAAGGAAATAATTCTGTGGTCCTCGCTTTACTTGTCTTCTGTTGTCTTTAGGTTCCTTTGGTATTTCTGGTGTGCTCAGTGCATTCATTCTTTATAAAAATAAATAAAGTTTCATCTAGTTCTTTAAAAGATCTGCTTTATTTTAGCCTTCTTTCTTTGCATCAACACTTTTGGAATGGTATATTAAGAGTTAATGTGAACAGTGAATATCCTTAATGCATATTCAACTCAATCTGTAATGGAAAAAGAAAGGTGACACCTGGCTATGAATCTGCTTATCAGCAGAGGTGGAAAGAGTACTAAAATATTTTACTCAAGTAAAAGTACTATTACTTTGCTGAAATTTTACTCAAGTACAAGTAAAATTACCTGTCTAAAAATGTACTCAAATAAAAGTAAAAAGTAGCTCATTTAAAATGTACTCAGAGTAAAAGTTACATAGTTTTCTGTCAGCAGGAGGACAGCCGCTTCCGAGTAGTGCAAAAAAAGACAGTGGGATATAAATCTCAAAGTAGTTCTTTTTTAGTGAAAAGAAAAACTTTACAAATTAAAGTGCAGTGGCAGTTAAACTGCAAGTCTATACATGAAAATGGATAATGGTCACCAAACCAATCAACCAAACTGTCAGGTATCACAGTGTTTTCAATACAAAACCATATCATTACTTCACATGAGAATGTGTTCTAAACTGTCAAATAAGAGAACAAATCCTGAACTGAACGGCAGCTGCTTTAAAAATGTTTTTTAATTTTTTAAACATGGCCCTGCCCTACTGTACCTCTAGATTAAAGTTCCTTTATATCCATCCTAGAGTGTTACTCTCTGAACTTCCTGTTAATTTTGAGGAGCAGTTGATTTTCAAAGTTAGTAGAGTTCATCCTTGCTCACTTTGCAGTGAACAGTAGTCCAGCACAGCTAAAGAGACGTTCGAAGGCAGCTGAGGCAGGCAGGCCAGTGTTAAGTTTGAGAGAAAGTTTTTTGATATCCTTAATAAGACATCAATGCATTACATAGCTACCGCTGGTAAATTATACCAATATACCTTGTGTTTTTTTTTTTTTATTGGACAGTAACAGGCTAGTTAACGGGAGGTTGCAAGTGCTAATTAACAAGTAACAGAAGTCAGCTGTCTTTGACTAATCTAAGGTAAGTGAGCGCTCTGTTATTCTTTTGCCTGCAGTGTGAACATATGTGGGTTAAGTAAGAAAGTAGCCACTTCTGTCTTTAAATTAACTATTTTTTTAAATAAATTATTATTATTAACAAACAGGAAAAACGTAGGTAAACACATTTTCTTTTGGCAATTTACCAACCCAGTAAAAAAATGTAAGTTGCGTGGACAACAACGTGCCCGATTACAGCAAGTTGCTAGTACCAACCAACGTTATCTGTGTTCTTCACAGATGTCTTAACTTAATGTGATTAATTTGAACACAGCCTTTTTGCTACCATAACGGTACGAGTTGTATTTAACTTACCTCTACATGCTTGCGCAGGTTTGATGTGGAATTTTTAAAAGCTGCCAACTCGGTCTCTTTGGGCAAACACAGCTTACACTGCATAATAAAGCTGTTGCCTTTCTTGCACTTGAAGCCGAAATGGTCCCTTAAATACGGTCAGGGGTTCACATCCGTTTCTTCGAGTTCAGGGTCAGCAGAATTCGACGGGGCTTCTTTTTTCACTGGATCTGTAACACCGATGTCAGACTCCATCTTTAACGTGACCTTAGCGCCAATTTGTTCTATTTCCGAAGCGCAATGGGTTTTTTTTTTTTTTTTTATTTACTCAGTAACGGGTGTGATTGAAAACGTAGCGAACTACAATACTTTATAAAAAATATACTTAAGTAAAAGTAAAATTACAGACTTGAAAAATGACTTTAAAAAGTACAAATACACAAAAAAACTACTCAATTACAGTAACGCAAGTAAATGTAATTCGTTACTTTCCACCTCTGCTTATCAGTTATTTGTCTGATCAATTTCAAGTCTGTAAAAATGGAGAAACTTTATAAAAATTGCGCTAATTAACAGTTAAAACAGTATTTTATTTAAAACCAAATAACACAGGGATTCTTTCCAATTCAATTCAGTTTTATTTATATTGCACTAAATCACAACAACTGCTGTTTCCTCAGTGGTTATGGCATCTGTCCTCATGTCTAAGTCGTTGGCTTGGTCGGGAGTGTTAAAGACTAATGAGCTAGTGGGGTGGGGGTGGGTGGTACTGATTCAGGGCCATAACCACCGAGGAAACAGCAGCTGCTATCAAATTCCTTAAAAATGGCAGGGTGCCAGGTCTGGACATAGTGTCTGCGGAACTGCTTAAGCACGGCGGACAGTGCCTCATCAATGAAATAACGGACCTTTTCAATTCATCCTGGTCATCGATGCGAGTGCCAGAAGAGTGGCGAAAAGGAGTCATTATAAAGCTCCCCAAAAAAGGCAACCTGGCAGACTGCAACAACTGGCGAGGAATCACACTCCTTTCTGTTCCAGGCAAAGTGTTTAGCATTGTCCTCCTCCGAAGACTCCATAAGGCGGTGGACCAGAACCTCCGGCTCTCAATTACTTTCGTCGATTTCACAAAGGCATTTGATAGTGTCCATCGAGATTCCCTGTGTAATTTTGCCCGGTCATATGGCATCCCTGAGCAGTTTGTCAAAATATTCTAAACTCTATACCTTCATTCCAGTTGCTGCATTCGCACAGAGGAGGGCTACACGGATTTCTTCACCATCGAGACCGGTGTGAGGCAAGGGTGTATCCTCTCTCCCTTCCTCTTCCTTCTTGTCATTGACTTTGTTATGCGGAGTGCCATGGACCAAGATGGCTTTGGGATACCCTGGCATCCACCAACACGCCTGAATGACCTCGACTTCGCAGACGACATCGCTTTGTTGGCCGACATCCAGAAAAACATTATTACTATGGCATCATGCTTGGAGCAAGAGGCAGCCAAGGTGGGCTTACGGATCAATGGAAACAAGACCAAGGTCATGAGGATAGGTTACGTGTCGAATTGTAAAAGCGGGTGCGTTTTTTCAGCGGCTCCAGACGACCTGGTCGACCTCAAATATCGGTCTGGCGACGAAGATTCGCCTGCTCAACTCCATCGTTATACCTACCGCGATCTACGCCTGTGAGACGTGGAAAACATCAGCCAGAATCACCAAAAGACTCAATGTGGCCCAGCATCTATGGCTAAGATGGATCCTGGGGGTCTCCTACTGCGACCATGTCACCAACGAAGAAGTACACCGTCAAACTGCCACACGTCCCCTCCAGGACATTGTGACTGAGCGGCGTGTGCGCTTTGGAGGCCATGTTCTACGTCAACCCCCACATTGACTGCCTAAGCTCGCCATCACATGGAACCCACCCCATGGAAGATGCAAACCAGGTGCCGCCAACATCAACAACCAAACGACCCTATTTGAGCAAGCACTTGGCAACAATGGGAAGGAAAAACTCCCTTTTAACAGGAAGAAACCACCATGCCGTTATCAGAGTAATTTTCTCAGGTGTTGCAAAGGTACTCAAACCACAGAAGGCATTGCATTACTGATTTAACTGGTTTGGGTCGGTTGGGGGACAGGAAAAATCGCTGCACGTAGATAAAATGTGAGAAGAACAAGTGGCGCTGCTGCATTTAGTAATAGATATGAAATGGTTAGATCATTTTACACACACACTTACACATATATACATATGGTGCACACACTGGTCGCTGTCATTGGCCACTGTTAATTTCCTGCGACGCACATCACAGCACATGAAGACAGATAAGAATAAAGGATAAGAATCTAGACAGCCTTGTACGCCATGATTAATTTATTTCATATTCTGCTTGCCTAGAATAAATGTGCAGTTAATATTTTATATTCCTATGTCTTTCCTCATGATTCCAACATGATTATGAGGGAGACACGTAGTCGGTGTGCATGTTTGGGAGGCGAGAGAGCGAGAGTGTGAAGGAGACAGAATGAAATCATACGTTCTGTGAATCGCATTGTTAATACTCTTTGTGTCTGTGCAGTGTTGCTAATGTGACGTTTAAGTAATTGAAATTGAAAACAAAATTAGATTGAAAGAGACAATTAAATGGGAACAGGAGATGACTGGAGTAGAAGAAGACTCTGAGGAGAGAGGGAATCACAGCATTACCATATGTAGTTCAGTGTGGGGGAGGAAACAAGTCCTGACACAGTTTTTTTTGTTTGTGCATCTAAACAATGCAAGAATAAATAGAATAAACCTATCTGTCTTTATTTTTTTCAGTTTATCAGCAAGAAAATAAACTATATAGTTTAGTATTGTAGATCATGTGAATTACTCTTTTGGCCTCAATAACGGGCTGAATGCATACATACACAGAGATAAAGAGAGAGTTACAGATTTCATATAAATTAATAATACTACCCTTGAAATTATGTTATTGTTCATAATTGAAATCTTAAAATAAGCATGCTGAGAAGTCATTGGGTATTAATAGTATAATTTGCCAGATTCACAAAGCAATTGAAGACTCAAAACGCTTCATCATTCTACACTAAAATTATATGATGGAAGTCCCACGCATGCCTCCCTTTGAAGGTGTATGTAGTAATTGTATTTCTGTGAATATACCGTATTTTTCGGACCATAAGGCGCACTGTCGATGAAGGGCTCTGTTTTCATACATAGGGCGCACCAGATTATAAGGCGCATTAGGCGAAATAAAACAGTCAGATAAATCAAACTTTACTCAACTCATTCTTCTTGCTTCCTCCACTTCCGTATCATTGTTTGATTAATTTTGAATTCTCTTGCAGCTGCTCTATTCCCATGTTGTTGCAGTATATTAATGACTAACCGTGTTTTGTGGATAGATTATCTCAGTTGTTCTCCTGACTGAAGTTTGGTCCGTTTACAGCAGCCTGCCATGCAATTGCATTTGTGCCTAACCATCGAGAACCCTCACGTTAACTTTTGTCGAGTGGACAAAAGTTAGCGTTCATCCTCCAGCTTCAGTATTTATGTTATGCTAACATAGCTGTGTCGCTAGTGATCATGTAGCACATCATTATAGACCACCTAGTCCATCTTCAGTAACCCTACAAAAGTCACTGCTGTTTGTTTTTTTTGTCTTCATTTATGTTGGAAGTGATAGCAGAGCTGTATGTTTTAATTCTTTCAAAAATCTCTCAGTCAGAACATGGTATATCATGTTTAGGTGGACACTAGCGAGCTAACTTCCTGCTAACTTCTAACTCCGTTAAATTTAATAAATTCAGTTTTCATGGATGCCTGGATGTTAAACTTAATTGTTACACCTGGTAAAGCAGCAACGCTGATCATTTTATTAAAGATGAAAGGATTTAGACAGTTTTTAACTCTCAGTGATGCCACAGTGTTCGTTTGACTTTGGGACCTGAAGCGGACAGAGTTTTGGTCCCAGATTACTCTGCGAGGCTCCTGACTCCTGTAGCTGTAATGCTGTAATGCTCCGACGATCCACCAAGCGATGCGGCTTCGTAGCTTACGAATGTCGTATTAAAACATATTTATGCACCACATAAAATCGGTTCGAGGTCAGTAAGCACAACCAGAATACATACATAAGGCGCACTGGATTATAAAGCGCACTGTCGATTTTTGAGAAAATTAAAGGATTTTAAGTACGCCCTTATACTCCGAAAAATATGGTACATACAAATGTCTCCACAGATTAATGCAGAGAAATATTTTATGGTGATGAAGTCAGCATGTTGCATTTGGACCTGCATGTCAAAAAAAGCTGACCAGTTGACCCAGCCTCTCTTTGTGAGGGAAGTTTGGATGGAAACTCTTGATCTGAACTGGAATCATTAACCTGTGCTTCAAATCCCTGCTCTGCGCCTGTAATGATGTTGAATATTAGAGTTAAAAAAGGCATATTTCTGTATGAAAATGAATAGTCTCTTTACTGTAGACAAAGACACATGTTCCTGCCTTTTTTCCTTTACATACTCTTGTCATATGGTTGCAGTAGGAGTAAAGGAGCAAGTGGCGATAATAGGAAGTAAGAGCCATAGGCTGATGGAAAAGTTAATTAGAGGCCAGGACAGTCATCTCCACCTTCTGACCCATTTCCACCCCTCCCATCATCTCCATCTGCATCTGTCATTCACATTCCCACGACTGCTAATGAGCGTATTCTGAGGCATACATTATGTCTGCAGCTGTACCTTTTTCCCGGTTTAGTGCAGCTCATCTGTTTTTTTTTTTCTCCATCAGAAAGAGCGAGCTATTCGTTCCCACCATGTCTCCAATTAGAATCCCCTCAATTCATGTTTCTATCATTTCTCCCTCTTCTCTCTATCCTCTTGTTTCTCTCATCTGCCGGTGTTGGAAGCAGGTTGTAAAACAGCGTGCCTTATCCAAATGGAGACGAGCCCTGCGGTCACCGTAGTTTTGTTACTGAGGCAGAGTCACATTATTCTCTTTAGTCTGCTTGTGTGTACGCTTATGTGTGTATATGTGTGTTTTGAGGCTGTGCATGACATTAGCCTCGCAGTCACAGGTAATGATCTCATATCCCCGTTGGTGACTGGAGGCACACAAGGAGAATTATATACACACACACACTGTGAAAGGGAAAGATGTGGAAAAGAGATTGGTATTGTAATGGTACTCTAATGGGTTACCTGACAAGTGCTTTTTCTTAATGTTGTATCCCTCTCTCCCCCCTTCCTTTTTTCTCCCTCGCTCTCTTCTACAGGTGCATTTTCCCTCTTTGAGGAGCAGTGATATGGACACCAGGTGTGGTGACGCTAAGGTATGCATTCACTTCTGAGAGCACACACACTTGTGTGCTTTTAACACATTATGAGAGGCGCTGCCCTCTCATCTTATTTGTTCAATTCTACCTTTTATTCAGAAAGTTGACCAAAAATGTGACACTTTGACAGAACGCTATGCACTGTGTAATACACTTTAGTGTCTGTGTGAATACAATACCCTGTGTGAAGCTAACAGTAGTGTAAACTCATACTAAATGCTATAGACAAATTAGTACCCCAATAAAGCATCAGACATCCATGGATGTTGTTGTCTGGACTAAATGTGGTCAGCCACTCACAGTCTTTAAAAATATGCCCCTTTGCTTTTAAATGTGGCAGTAAATGGAAAGGTGAAGAGTTTTGACAGAGACCTAAACAGAACTATAATTTTAACCATAAATTCATGCTTACACACAGTAATTTTCCATTGATTATAGGGCTGAAAGATGCCTAAATGGTACTAAGCTTTCAGAAATGGGTTAAACATTGTTTCAAAACTGAAATTTTAATATGTGTACAGATCACAACTAGTTGTTGTTTTTTATTTTGTTTGGTTGTGAATTGTTGTGATCTGATATCCACACAATGTCGGCTCCAGGTACACGTACAAATATTACTAATGGCAGCTTATCTTTTTTTCAACTATGAAAAGTACATGTAAGTGTTGTTCCCAAATGCTTAGGTGGAACAGTGGTGAACTGGTAAGCAATGTGTCATATGACATACTTGATGCCGCATGGATAAAAATCAGCCAAAGAGACGGCGAAGAACTCATGTATTTAAGAACAACGTTCCATCATTTCCCATTTTTATCTCAACTTCAATGGAATATCTTTCAATACTAAAACCAAAAAATGCTGTTTATCAAACAATTTCTGATACATGAAACTGTAAATAAACAGCACAGTGAAGGTGGTCCTCATCCTAAAACATTCCCCTCCCTCAGTACTCCACACATGCAGAGGAGTTCAACCTGGATAGCCAGCCAGCAAAATGTTAATGCGGACGGCTTTTCAATCTGTCGCGATGATGCTGTATTTAATGTGATCCATTGACGGTTTCTTGTAAACCTAGTTTTTCATAGAGCTTTTAATCAACACTTAATTGTTCACGAATGTGCTACAATATGATAATTCAAAGAACAGACATAGTTTGACATCTTCAAGAAAAGAATTCATGAAAAATAATCAAAGTTAGATAAATCGCATCTGTTTTTTACATATTAATTTAGAAGTTTCAAAGTTTTTGGAAGCATAAAAATTAATAAGAAGAAGCAAAGCATAGAAGTTTTGAAATTAGGTTTTCACATGCTGTACCACACATAGGAATGTCTTTTTCTAAATATCTTTTCAGTGTCCTGCAAAAATGTCTCAATTCTTTTCACGTTTTTAACCAAATCTTTATTTTGTTTAGATGTCTGGACTGTTTTCAAGGAGCTGTTGCTGGGTTGGTGGTGGCCAATTCCCAAAAGTCTGCTGCTGCAAAAAAAAAGAAAAAGGAAAAATGAATGACCCAAGAAAACCCAGAGGAAGGGGGAAAAAGTGTCATGAAGGCACCTTTTGCAAAAAATCTGAGCCTGCTTTTGAAAAATTAGTTCTGGATGCTAACATTACACTTTATACTGACCCAGGTTATTTAGCTGGTGCCAATTTGAATATAGTTTCAATCAGACAAATTATACCTGCTGTTAAATTTAACATTTCTTTAGATTTGAATCCACCTGCTATCAGATTAGATGTTTTTTTTTCTCTTCTTGCAGCCTCTCACCCCCCTCAGACACACAATGATGCCCTTATATTCCTGGCTCTCAATTTTTCTATTTATACCCACTGAGATGAGCAATGAGCCCCAGGCATCCCTCACTCACTAACCAAAGTACACGTTGACTCACACTGGCACAGAAACACAATTTCTCCCTGAAACACAAGTATACACGTGTTTTGAGTTAAAGTTGAGGTGGAGGGTACAGAGTTTCATCAGCTGTGTATCTGGCCATATCTACTAAAGTAATGCAGTTAGCAATAGTGTGTAGCCTCAGAAAACACAGAGGACTGGAGTTCCTGCTGTGTCCTTGCTTTCAGCATTGTGCTTCACAGCATCAAAAGGAAAAGGCATTCTAAAGACCAATACCATTTTCTATTCTGCAATTTTTTAAACCTGCCTAGGTTTGTAAACCTAGGCAACATGAAAATGCTATAAATAAAAGAGACAAGGCAGTCTTAGCAGAGCCATCAAGAGACATAATCCTGAAACAACTTTGGGATGTGTTTTCATTACTGTCACAAAGCACAATATTTGCATTTTTTTTAATTCAACAGTGTAAGCAAATTTTATATTAATCTATAAAGTCACTTGACATTTTTTCTGAATCTGACACACAGAAAAGAGTGAGAAAGACACTGTGGGGTTAATACCAGTGCTATAAAGGAAACCTGTTCTGAAGTGTGTGTCTAGTAATTAACTTCGGCAATCAAAAAGCAATTAGCAGCAAACCATTAACCTGTTGTTTTTTTGTGACCTCAACTAAAAGGTGTGTTTATCACATTAAATACACGCCTGCATGCCTACATCTGCACATGTCCAGACATACTGGACAAGCTATCAAGCACAGAGGGAAGCAAAGAAAGCTTGAGTACTACTGTGTAACTGAACCAGTAAAAATGAATGAAGACAACATCCATGAGACTCAGCCTATTCTGCATTATTTACAATATTGAGCATGCACTAAAACTGTTGTCAGCTTGACTATCCAAACTTCACCTGTTATAATAGGATACTCACTAACAAGTGAGCATTTTAACTCTTCAGTACAGCTTGAGGTTGCAATCGTATGCCAATATAATGGTATAAAAACTGACGATTTTTTTTTTACATATATTTGCTCATTGTCAGTATTTAAAAAAGCATGTAATGTAAAAACCATAAATTAGTATTTTATATTTATCAGAAACTGCATTAAAAACACAATATCTATAAATGTGCTTTTGTTTTTGTGTGTATATTAGAAATATTTGAGATAGCAGACAGCAGTAGACACATTGCCAGTATAGGAGAATGTCTGACTAGCAGGTGCTTAATATGTTTGCTCCATATTCAGTTAGAAATCAAATAAAAGGCTTTTTCTTGAATAATTTTCATGAACACAAATAAACAGAAAAATAAATCAGAGCTGCAAAACAGTCTACAAAACTGATGGAAATTAAAGCTTCACTGACAACTTAATTCATGGACAAAACACATCAGCTCATGCTAATGTTGCTGGTAATGTTATCACCACTGCGCCTGTCACTTAAAATCCTGTTAATCTTTTCCTGCTAATAACCTTCTTTAATTACTTCCCAGGCCCAAATTATGTTCCTATTATGATACATATATACATGCATATAATATTTAAGCATGGGGTTTGTGTATTTCTGTGCTTATTTTCTAATTTTTTGAAAACTCTTATGCAGGGGTGTCAAACATAAGGCCCAGGGGCCAAAATTGGCCTGCCAAAGACTCCAATCTGGCCCACTTAACAACTTTAGAATATATGAAGTACATGAATATATGAAGTACTTTTAACTGTCTTTTCACATGTTTTGCAGCTGTTCCTATTGATAAAGCCCCCACCACCACCACGAGTAAAACTGGTGAATTGGTATCAATCCATAACATAACATTAGTATCACAGATATAAACTAATCTGAAAACCTGGTTTAGGGTGTCTAGACTGAAAGTAAAGTGAGTTTAGGATGGTGGTAGGGCTCATAGCTGTTATTATAGAGGGATGGGATACCCTTTCCCCCCCCTCGTTCAAGGTAGCTAGAGGGCATCTATGTGTGTAGATTCCCATGTCTGTATATGCAAATGTTTTAATGAAACATGATGAAATATGATGGAAGCTTTCAGAGGCAGAAGCCCTCAAAGTTACACATCCTGATAAAAGCATAAATGTGTGACATTTCTGCCTCACGTTGTTGTGTTTAACCCCCTGCAGGTTGGTGCACATGCACAGACGCGCTCACACACAAACCAAATCATCCCAAGTCAACTACTCGAGTCAACCTTGTTCTGGTGTTGAGAGTGCATGAGAATACATACGAGCCACTCACCCAGCTTTGAGGTCACTGCCCCAAGTGCTCAGATTACCACAGACACCACCGGTCACTTCACCTTCCACTTCTTGTCAAGCTCCTCTCTCAACCACTCTAGGGGGCATTTCCCATGTTGATACTCTGCACAGATGTTCATGTATACTATACCAGCCACTTTATTATAGCATTCCACGTATGCCTTGCCTACTCGCATCGTGCACCTTGCTGTTATGTGCTGAATTATCTTAAGGGTATCTTTGCACCGCCTGCACCTGGGGTCTTGCTTGGTGTGGTAGACCCCAGCCTCTGTTGATCTCATGCTCAGAGCTTGTTTCTATGCTGCCATGATTAGTGCCTCTGCGCTGTTTTTCGGTCCTACCAACCATTAGTAGGATATTTCTATAACCGTCAATATATATATTCCTTTCTGATCTATTTTCCATCTCAAAAAGCCATCTCTCCTCATCTCCACATGCTCTTTTCCTCCCTTCACATCTGTCAGGTGTTTGATATCCTGATACATCTGAGTTATTGAAGAGTGGCATGCTTTGATAGCTGCAGTTGAACTGTGATATTTCATCTTCAGAAGGGGTTCCAGTGTCATATCTCCATGCCATCAACCTCTGCTATCCCTCTCACTTTTTAGTTCCTTCTTTCTGACACACACACACTCGCACGCACACAACTCTGGATGTGTGGCAAAATACAGGAGAGAGTTGATGAGATAGGTCATTGTATCCTTGTGTGTACGTTTGGCTCATCACTTAATCTTGTTTTGTTGAGACCCATCTTGTGTAGATGGGTCTCTCAAATTCACCTCCAGACATATTGATGCCTTGTCAGAGGAGACTGTGTCATTCATAGGTGTCAAGTGATTGTAACAGTTTTATTGTATAGTCATGTGACCACAGTGGGCATATTTGATTGCAGTATAGAGGTACAAGACTTCGAACACATGGCTACAATTGGCTCTTTAACAAGTGAAACAACTTGTGTTCAGCAGACACACAAATAATAATCACTCAACTCCTTTTCTGTTGGGTTGGGTTATTCCATCTCGATGGTAGTGCATCTATAACTGACACCACTGACATCACATCTCTGTTGAGTTGTGATAAGATATGGTTTGACCTTCTATGCAGAAATATCCCCAGTCACAGCTTATGTTTAACCCTGAATCTGAATTATAGCAGGTCAACATGTTAGAGGCCTCAAGGTTCTACCCAAGCTTTTGCTGAACTGACTGTCCATAGTACCACTGTACTGTGTAGCGTTTACATCAGTTCAGCTCTGCAGAACTATGCTCAGGCAATTAGAGAGCTGCTTTTGTTGCCTTTAACGAGTTTGACCAGTTTTGCTGATAATATGCACAAATTTCCATTCTTTCTGCGCTTCTTTTTTTCTTTCCCTTTTTATTTTTGGTCTCTGTCCCTATTTTTCTTTTTTCCTCTCCTATCTCTTTCTTTGTCCCCTTGCTGAATATGTGTGAATTAGAGAAATCCTAATCCTCTGAAATAAATATTCTTTTTGAACAGTACACTGGAGCTGACTGTCAGATTATATCCATCTGGACATTCCCATGGATTACCCTAAAAGAGTTGTATGTGTCCACGGGAATGAATGGTTATGTGTGTGTGCGTGAGTATGTGACAGGTGTTAGTGGAAGGTGAGAAAGCTATCTACTGATTTAGCAACATCCAGTGCTTGGCTGTAGCACGGTACACTACAAGTCAAATGAATTTAGAATACAAAATATGAGTCAAAGTTACAATCTAAATATCTAGTAATTAACAGACAGTTACTGTCACGGGAGTGGAACGGACTCAGGCGCAGACTGAGGTAGCACAGTTCAACGACACTTTATTAATCACACTGGTGCACTATATACACGTGAAGGGGGGGGAAACACCAGGGTCCCGGGGATCACTTGGCTGGGGAGACACACTTCTTCGCACTCGCTCTGCTCCTCGTCCAAACAGTCTCCACACAAGCAGCTCAGCTCACTCTCCTACTCACGGGGTCCAGGGGTCACAAAAGGGCTGATCCAGGTAAACCTGTTTACACAGACGAGGGTAAGTCGAAGGCAAACACGGGAACAGTAGAATCGCAAGGAAGCCAGGCAATACTAACGAGAGTTACTCAATATTCCAGCGACGAACAGCTCAGAGCCCCAGCCTTAAGAGCCAGAGAACTGCAATCCGCTCGAGATCAGCTGCAGGTGCGTGGGCCAAGGGCAGGAGCCCAATCAGAGCTCCGCCCAGGCAGACAGGTAGGAGAGACAGAGTGAGAGAAAAACAACAAACACTTGTGGCCACACTGGGCTGGCCGGGGAGGCACAGGGACCATGGCAGTTACATTCTTCAATCAACAGAGTACATGAAGTTATTACTTTTTAAAGCCTGCTGTCATCATAAAGAATACTTATAGTTTAGTTGAATGCAGGTCTAATTATCTATTGCTACTGCACCTACTTATACTGCGTACTAGTGACATGCAGTGACTTTTGCAAGCTGAAAGAAATACTGTTCCCCAACTGTTTGACAAAATATACTGTACCAGATCAAAAAAAAATATGTTGCCTTTCTTTTGTTCTTCTATATAAGCTGTGATGAGTTTGAAAGGTGAAGCCAGTTAGGAGGTACCTTAAACCTGTATTCTGTTCAATGGCCAGTAACCTTTTGATATTTTTATTTTAAGATTAATTTTTGTAATGCAGCAAAGTGAAAGCAAAATATTCTGTGGAACTATAAATTTAGTTTAATTCTTATCTGGTCTGCTGGTTTTTATGGGAACTTGGTGCTACGTAAACGCTAATCAAAACATCGTCATTAGATAAACTCTTTTTCTGGCATCAGTGTAGTACAAATTTCAAAGCGTTAAATATGTTGTTCACTTTGAGCAATCTGACTCAATACATTAAAGATAGCATTTAAATGAATATATTCTGCAATATGTACTGAAATACATTTTAAAGTAACACTCCCAGCACTTCCCACATGAGGAATTATCTGTTCAACCAAGCTGAGACAGACGGACAGAGACTGAGAGCAGAGAAAGGTAAGCGAGAGAAGAGATACTGAGGGAGGATGATACGGCAAAACGGGCAGAGATACTGAAGTGTGGGAAGGAGATAGAGAGGAGGGCTCTGCATAGATAGAGAGAGCTGACTACAGTTAGCACAAGGAGCGAAAGGATGATGTTAGGAGAGAGTGGTGAGGCACTGCATGAGGTTATATGATGGGGTGAAAAGTTTAGGGAGAAATGTGAGGTGGAGAAGGAGTATTTATTATTCAAATGAGGTTTAGAAGCACAGGAGTAGATTTATGAACAATATAAATATGTCCCTGTGAACTTCATGAGAGCTACTAACATTTTACCCATTTTATAACCACAGAGCTTGCACGATATTCAGTCACTCAGCATCACATTGTCACTCCTGGTCAAATGTCAGTATCTCTTGGCTTGAAGATCTAACCAGTAATCATAGAAAGAACATGAAGGATTGATAGTAATGAGACAACAAAATATACGACAAAAAACCCCAAAATCAAAACACAGGGCGTCGCGTTCATGGGGATGTGTTACTTGAGGTTTCTGTGAGATGATGAAATACGATTGACATCCCTTTTAGAAGCTAAAACTTGCGCAGTGGCTATAAAAAAACAATTGTGGATGGTGATAACATTTATATTTCATGGCAATAGCCAAAAATAGAATCCAAGTATTGTACCAGGAATATGCATTTTAATATATCCATGTTTTTTTCTTCTTTTAGGAGACTCTTCTGTTACCATCATATCTGTACCTTTGTTCTGGCCTAATTTAGATTATTAATGCTAGTCTCTGCTAGTCTCACACTAGTCTGAACACATCTTAAGTAATGGCTGTAGTTATACTTTGAGAGTAATCCAATCGTTCTTTGTTGATCTAACAGATAAAGCAGTCCTCTCTATTTCTTCACTTTCTCAAACAGTTAGATCCAAAAATATTAGAATAGATTTTTCTTTATCTGAGGAGACCATTAATTTGCATGTTTTGAAGAAAACTTTGAAATAATCCAAAAAGATATAGAATTTATTGCACTTAAATAAATATATGTGTTAGTATATGTGTAAATCTATGTGTAGGCATCGGTGGGGTATATATCTCTTTTCAAAGGAACAGTGATATTAAGAACTAAAGGAAGAAGAGTGAAGAAGTCTGAAGCTAAATGTCACGGTCTCGCTGGCAGACCGTGGGGATGTGGGGAAAGGAGGACCCAAAATGCAGGACTCTACAGTGCAACAGTGTTTATTTACAGTGGTGACAATCCGAACAACAATAAATCCCCCCGTGCGATCCCAACTCCCGTTCCGTGTCTTCCCCTTTATCCCGTGCTCCGTGCTCTGTCTCCGTTCCCTGTGTACTCTCCGTGTGCTGCCTCCTGGTCGCCACAATTCCTCCTGAGGAAACACGCATACCAAAGGCAGCCGTGAGTACAAAACCTAACAGTAGACTTGCACTAACCTTGCACAATACACTTAAGACTGACGGGAAGTCACTCAACGATCCAGCGTCGAGGAGCTCTCAGCCACACTGTTTTGAAGCTCCTCTGACGAGGCTTGATCGGCGCCAGGTGTGTGTGGATTCCTGGGTGGGACCGGTCAGCTGGCAGGGCCACACCCACCAGGCCTAAAAGTGCCTGCCACGACCGCACCCTCACATACACAAGCACACACCCCTAAACACCTGACAGTACACCAACACGGAAAAACAGGACAGCAGACACAACCATAATAACAACAACCACAATAATGATAATAATAATAATAATAATAATAATAATAATAATAATAATAATAACTACAACAGTAGTCCACACTGCTCACGGACCCCGAATCCCTGGAACTGGGTCCGTGACACTAAATTGTTATTCTAAGCAAAAAGGACTTTTTCTGCATCTGATCCCGGCCAGACTGAAGTTTTCTAAGGGGTATGCGTCTGGGTGAAAAAACACTTTGTGAAAACTGCACCAGTTCTATCCGAAGCACAGTCAAGCAAACCACGTTACCCACAATATCATGTGTATAAGCCTTTTGCAGAGATAGAAAAGCACATTTGAAAGTCCTGTAAAGAGAAGACTACTCAGTAATGATTTCCTGGGATAAGCAGCAGTCGCTAAAGTCCTTCTCAGGAGGTGAAACAAAGGCCAAACCCTATTTAACTGTTCTAGTGACAGTAGATAATTGGAAAAGTTTGTTAATGAATTGGAACAGAAGGGTACAGCAATGGAAGGCTTTCTTTACAGAGATTAACAGGAGAAACAATGATGCTGCAAGATACACTATGTGAGAAAAATATTGGTCCACACCTTTTAATCTTTGAGTT
Source organism: Diplotaxodon limnothrissa (assembly GCF_057381915.1). Classification (NCBI taxonomy): domain Eukaryota; kingdom Metazoa; phylum Chordata; class Actinopteri; order Cichliformes; family Cichlidae; genus Diplotaxodon; species Diplotaxodon limnothrissa. The sequence continues at coordinate 7,488,205 of NC_140617.1, forward strand.
GAGGGGCTTTCAATCCAATGGCCACAGATGTATAAAATTAAGCACCTAGCCATGCAGTCTGCTCTGACAACCATAGTGACTGGGTTGTTCAAAAGAGCTTATTGAATCTGAATGTGGTACTGTAAGAGGATGTCACTGCTGCACGTCTTCCCTTCCAGATATTCCTCGAGTGGCTGTAAGTGGTATTATAGCAAAGTGGAATTGTTTAGGAACCACAGCAACTCAACCACAAAGTGATAGAACATATAAAATTACAGAGGAGGGCTGCTGACTGCTGAGGCACACGATGCGTAAAAGTCGCCAACACTTTTTTTTTTTTTTTTTCTTGCCTGTCCCGTTTGGCTCTTTTGCCATCAGAATTATTGTCTAAAGGCAAAGAAAGATGCCCAACGGATTTACTTTACCAAATTGACCATCCCAGCCTTGCCATAATGGTCCATTTGATTCACCTTTTATTGTTTATTTTATTTTCACTTGCTGAATATGGGACAGACTTGACTGGAGGAAAGAAGGGGAGAAAGAAAGAGGGAAAGAGAAACAGCTGAGAAGAGGGACGGGGGAGAAGGGCAAAAAACAAAAACCAACAGAATGGGCAGCAAAAAAAAAAAAAAAAAAGCATATATCGATCACCTGGATCACCTGTTGAGAAAGAAAAAGGAAAACAAGCAGAAGAGCAGAAGAGAACAAGAGTAATAGAATAAACAACATCACAATGATATATGGGAATAACAGTAAATACTAAATATTAAACATTATTGTGCAGCACATAAGATCAACAGAACACAGTGTGCTTTGAGGTAGGAGCAAAAAAGGGTGTAGTTTGTGGGTGTGATCACCCGTGTGTACACCTGTGAGCATGGACGCGCTTGTTTTTTTAAAAGGTTCCTTCATGTAATGATCTGCTAGAGGGTGTGGGGGGGCCACTGCCCCGTCCTCCAGGGCATGAAGCAGGTATGGAGGAGATCAAAACTCCAGACATCTAGAGGCCCCCAGAACACAAGAGACCAAGGAAGACTAACAGAGGGGCAGCCGCGCCACTGTCCCAGAAAGAGCTGAGGAGAGTCCCAGATGAGGGTTCACTCAGCAGCCGCGGAGCAGAAGCCAGGGGGAGTTGCAGTGACGCGCCCGTGAGCTCCGCCGGCAGCCAGCTGTGCCTGAGTGACCGAGCCCCAGGCCGAGAGGCCGGGGGCACCCCACCTCCGAAGTGGCCCGAGCGAGCCCCAGGCTCCAGGCCCCGATAAGCGGCCGCCAAGGAGTGAGCCGGTGTGTACCTGGACGCCCATCCCCAGACACAAAGAACCACCAACGCACCGATGTCTGAGGGAGTCTGCCACTGGCAGGGGAAGTGATGGTGGGGGGAGATAGGCCTCCAAACCTTGGAGGGCCTGAGATGTCCCCAGAGAGGTGGCGCCTGACACCCAACCTGACATATAGACACAGACATACAGGCACACACAGATACAAACATCCATTCCCACCCTCATGCTCTCATATGCACTTACTCCACACTCAACCAACATGGAGACAGACATAAAGAGACACTGTACACACGATCACACTCCCCAAGCGTACTCTACGAACCGGGTCTAGGTACCCTTGCCCCTGGAGGGGGGAACTGCACCCAGACCCAGGTGGTGTTACCCTTTTCCCTGCGGTAGGGAGAGGCAGACCGCCCCGACTCCGCAGCAGCAGGGAGGCCCCACACTCCAGACCGCAGTCGGACGGCCAACTCCTCCTAGCCCCCCCGCTCCAACAGGTCGCAGAGAACGGGGGTGAGAGAAGACTCCAAACCTCTCTCCACCCGTTCATTGTAGTGTTGATGCATGTGTGTTCTAAGGTGCATTTAAAACCCAGGAGGGCATGGAGCTACCTGCCAGAGAGCAGCAGGTAAGCGCATGGTCCCTCCTGCTAGCCCTCAATGTCTACGTGTATTTAAAATTGAGAGGTGGGCAACGACGCCAGGGGTGAGGTGTACACCCTGATGGTAACTCGGATTCCGTGTATCGTGCCCACCCCCAAGATCCTATATGTATGTGTAATGAGAGTGTGAGTAATGTGAATGTCTAAGTTGTGGGATAAAATTGAGGCAGAGGCAGCCAGAAGGGGACAGAGGGGGGGGGGGGGGGTAGCCTCCTCTGCACCCTGGTGACATACCCCTACTCCAAGGCCCTGCATGTGTGGGTGGTTGTGGTGGAGCGGGAAGAGGGAGGCAGCTGGAGATGGGGAGGGAAGGAAGGGAGGGGCAAGTGACCCCTCCCTGGGGCCAGCTCCCCCGCTGACCCCAGTAGGCACCCCCATACTCCGCGACCCGCCAGGGGAAGGGGGCCCAGGCCCATTCAGACCGGGGCCCAGTGCAGCGCCTCCCGGCCCCACAGAGCCCGGGACAGTCCACCCAACCCCACCACAGAGAAAACTGAACCCACCCCATCATCCACTCATCTTCCAGACTACATAAGACAATAGACGCCCAGGCTGAGATCTTCCTCCACCTCTCCTGTATCTCCCCTTCCTGCAGAGAGAGTTCCTGAAGAGAGGAAAGCTCCTGCAAAATGTGACAATCTCCCCCACCAGTTGAAGAGCCCCCCAGGTGGCTCGACGCACCGGCGGCACCCTGCGCCAGGGCTGGGCCCCCATGCACCCACCCGCCCACAACCCCGGCAACACACCAACCAGGACCCAAGCCCCCGAGGCCCGGCCAGTCGCCAACACTTTGATGACTTTTGAGTTCCAAAAGTCTCATAGCGTTAACATCAACACAGAAATTGGGCACCGTGAGCTTCGTCGCATGGGTGTCCATGTCTAAGCATGCTGTTGGAAACATTCACCTTCACTGGATGGATTACATTCTGAGTGAGTGAATGCTCTGCCATTTGCTTTGTTTCTATGTGATGTAGGTTCATATTTATGCTGAGCATCATGGAACTGGCAGTCTCCTGATCATTCTCTGAACTGGGTTACTTTGATAAAAGCTAGCATTATTTGTATTGCAAGAATGTTTTCGAAACATGGCAAGATCATGCTACGCATGACGTATGAAGTGGCAAAAACTAATGCTAAGATGTTCTGAAATTAATTTGTCTGGAAAAAATACTTTTAGACCTTTTTGTTTATTCCTAAGTAGTATTTTTAACATATTCCACACTATGCTCGTGTCATACTCTTACATTAAAATAAAGACCTCTATCTTTGTTTGAACACGGAAGAGATTTTAGGTGGAGGAGTGCCGAGTGTCTTCCAGTGTTTGCAGAGATCAGAGGAATCGTGTCCGTGCTGAAGCTCCTAAACTCCCCACAGAAGTGCAACACATTTGAGAGTAGGGGATGATGATTTAAGGCCAGAGACTGGGGGAGAAAGAGAGAAGATGAGGTGCAGGAATAAAAAAGTAAAAGGGAAGGATTAAATGAGGACAGGCTGCACAAGATTAAGGCTTATGGGAGACTGGAGGAAAATCATGCAGCTGAAAAATATGATTCAGTCAGCTCAGTATAGTTGCATCACTCTTATAATTACATTTTTTTGTCATTCTTATACTAATTAATCAACAACATTAAGGAAGATGTATTTTCTGTCTTTAGGACACTTTTCTTTCATTTCTTCAAAACTTTGAACTTGAACTTGAAAACTTTAAGTGTGTGCTCCCACTCTCTGAGCAGGAAGGTTAGACACCATGGTGAATCTGCCAAGTGCATGACTCAGAAATGATTTGGGCTGCATGACTTAACTGTGGGTGGTTAACCAATCAATAGTCTGTACTGAATGACTGGGTGATGACTGGCTGGTGCATTCATGTTTCGGTGAGTGGGTTTTGTATGCCAGCAATACTTGGTGTGCAGAAAAAGAGTTGATGTGTGATGATGGTGAATTTTGGACAGTACAGTCATCTTAAAACTTGCCTCTAAGCTACATCCAGTGCTGTCTGTTCCAACAGTGATGCAGCCTCTCCATTCACAAGGACTTTGTTTCCACGTGTCTTCATTTTAAACCTAAATCCACCAGTAAGCTCCTCCTCCACACTCATCCACTTTTTTTTTCTTTCTTTTTTTGTGGTCATTATAGTTCTGTAATAGACATTTTTAAATCCTTCACCATCACCCAGTGCTTCTCTTTTTCTCCTCTTCACTCCTACCTCCCATCTCCCCTTACTCCTTGAAAGCTGGAAATCAGGACAGTTCAGCAGCGGAGGGGTTAAGATGAACCCAGCCTTGTGATTGGCTGCAGGCCGGCGGTCTGAACCAGCCTACAGATAGAGGTAACCAGGCAACCTCAGAGAGAGAGAGGGAGAGGAAAGAAGAGGGGGGCATAGGACCGAGGAGCGGAGAAAAAAAAGCGCTGAAAGAAGCCTGGCATAGTTTTGTAAGGATTGTGGGAAAAGATGTAAGGAAGCTCGCACGCGCTCTCTCCGGCATGGAAAACTGGATTACTCTCCCTGCTGAAACACACTGTGGATGTCTGAATAAACCAGGAGGGGATTCACGGGAATGAATGGAGACTAAAGCCTTTTCTGAAAATGGGAACTAACAGTGCTCTTTTTCGCAGTAGTGCAAAGGTAAGTGCGTCAATGCAAACAGCCCGAATGGAAACGAACAGAACAAGTGGCAAATTTCGTCCTGTGCGTAAGGTCCTGCCAGCGTGTACTTTTTAGATCGCTGTGTGATAGTTGAATGTGATCAGAAGCCTGTGGATTCTGTGTGCTCTGCCACTGACACTGCAATGAATTATCTATTGCTGCTGCTGCTGCTGGTGCATCGGGATTTTAGCGCATGTATGTATGTGTGTGTTTGTGTGTGTGTGTGGATTGAAGCTTGTGGGGGGAGTGACCCTCTCAGAGAAATAGTAGAGGGAGGCTGTGTGTGTGCTGTAAAGCGGGAGGGAAGACAGCGGTTTGGTGCATTTGGCGTGTGTAGTTTTACGGGGCGTCCCCACACTCGGAGATTCCGCAACAGATTTACGCGCTTAACGACTATAAAGTGTCGAAACCATAAGTTTTATTCCTTTCTCTCTCTGAAACACACGTGTTTCCTACCCCACTTGGGCAAAATTTGACATAGGAGTGCCCTGACTTTATAGTTACCGTATTATACTTTGTGGGATTTTTCTTGAAGATAGCTTTTTTACGTGTCTTTTGTGACCTTACTGTGATTGAGCTTTTTTTTTTTAAATAAACAAGTTTATAAAAAAAAACTTTAATTCTCTTTTGTGTATGGAGGTCTTCTGATGTATTGGCGTTTGTCCACGTTTTAGAGGGCTGTCTCACAATAGAAGGGGTATGAAATGTACTGAAACGCAAAACATGATGAGATTCTGTTGATGAAGTGAAAGTGTAGAAATCCATGCAATGGTGTGTGAGCTACAGATGGTCCTCAATCACTAGGTTTTGGTTGATAGGGTAAGAGAGAGGGCGACAGATCCAGGGGAGGAGAGTTGAATGGGCAACCCGGTCAGGTTGCTTTGGGGGGGCCCAGGATCCGCTGCAGCTAAAAGCCGCATTAATCATGAAACCGTGGCGCTCTGCAGACCCTCACTCTCTTCTCTCTCCCTGTCTGGCGCACAAGCTGCATCAGCTTTATATACATCGTAGTGTATTGCTTTGATGTAGCTCGTGTAACTGGTTTATGCCATTGTGAATACTTGTTTTATACCCATGTTTCAGATTATATTTTTCTTGCGATACAGTCATTAGGGATATGGTAATATCAGTGCGTCATGGTTGGTCCAACCCAAGCCCATCTCCGTGTATATGTTTACCCAACAACTGCTCTTTTATTGTCAGGTGTTGTCAGTTTACTTGAGTATTTTGAATTTATGGTGCTCTGCTGTACTGCATTTCAGATGGAAACACTTCACCTATTATGCCACTCCTGATACCTGTTGTTAGTTCACAGATAAAATGCCCACACCAGACCAGTGCCAATTTTTAAATAAAACATGCTACTTTTAGCTCTAAACGTTTGAGTGACAGACTATTTTACTGGAGTTACTCGATTTGAGTAAAGGATTTGGATACTTTTTCCTCTTCTGCCAAACAGACCTACTTCTGCCTGTATAGACCCAGCTGGCGACTCCAGGTTGTCATAGAAACCCTCAGAGTATTGTGAGGAAACTCAAAGAAAACACTGTTGAAGGCTCTCTTTCTTCCTCTTTCAATTCTCAGCTCCGTCTGTCCCATGTACAGCCTCCCTTTTGCCTATTCTCAGTCACTTTTCAGAACCCAGGCTGCGTCCTGCAATTTTAGTTTTTATGTGTACTCGATAACGGTAGACAACGCTCCTGAATGAATGTTGGACTAAATCTTAAAGAGAAAAGGGTTCTCTAAGTTTATGTAGTCTTGAAGTCATGAAATCTTTGGAAGCTGGAGCTTACTGTTCTGTTCCTAAAGCGTCTCGCTGCCTTTGTAAAAGCTGGCTTGTAGCTGATTTTGTATCTCAGTTGGAAAACCTTCTTTTCACCCCATTGTTTTGTGATCTACAGAAACTCTAGCGACACCATGTAAATCACTGCATAAAATCACAAACTGTCGGAAAATAAAGCACCATCTAAAAAGGATTGCAATGAGCTCAAGGTCTTGCTTTAACTGTGCATCGTGTGAAGTTTAAATGGTACGACTGCTATCACAGAGAAATGTTGAGGCCTTTGTGTAGACCTGGCTGTTTGCTGATCACTGAGCTTTAGTTCAAGTACAACTTAATTTGCTTTTAGCTGCAGGCGGGTAGACCACAAAGTTTTTGTGTTGGCCAAAAAATAATACATAGTGAGGTATTTTTTAATTAGTTATGTTTCACATTATTATACTGACGCACCATCATGAGAGGTGAAAGGAGTAAAGGTAATATAGCATACAGTATGTTAGTCCATTTGTTCTTTGTAATGAACAGAGCTTGACTTATAATTCACGTTGTTGCCTTTTTTGCCGAGGCACCCCAGTGACACTTGTTGCTATGGATACAATTCAACATCACAATAAAGTGACAGCCTATTCAAGTTACCTGCTGGATGTGACAGAGGCTGTGTGTGTCTCAGTGGCATTTCGTTAAATTAGCTGTGGCGAAAACAATGAGCTGGCAGCTGCAGTGGAATTATACTTGTGCATGTAGATAACTAACATTCATCAAGTTCCCTGCCTTCATTATTTTCTTTTCCTGTTTGACCTGGAAACTTGAGGGGAGTGTCTCCCCCCCCCCCCCAGCTTTATATCTTATGTCACAACACAAAATAATTCCCAATTCTATATTGTCTTTAGGACTAGTTCATACTCAGGTTTAGTTACTCTTGGGTCTATTTTGAACCAGTATGTTTAAAAAGGGACAGTTTCATTAGAATTTAAGATTGTGTAGTAGTAAAATTAATATGCATGTACTAGTTTGGTCTGCTTCCTAGGTAGATATCCCAAAAATAAATATATTATTCAGTTCAAAGGTGAAATTGTGTAAATGAAATTTGTGTTTGACCTTTCCCAAAGCAATGCCAGCTTTTACACACAGCTCTTCTTCAAGTCTTTTTGTCTATTGCCAAAGGAAACAGTTTTCCTTTGATAGCTTTTAGACTCTCTAAAACACCCCAGATGGGACTTACACAGTCTCTCTCTTAGGAAGCCACTGCCTTTCAATTAATGCATTACGGTCACTGGAGCTTTTCCACCTGTAGAACTGTAAATTAAGTCAAGTTCATTGGAGTATCTCAGTGCCGAAAGCCGGGTTTGATTTCCTTACACTATAAGCTTCTAATATTATGTTTGAAAGAACTTTAAGACGAACTCCTCCCTTTTTCTTAGATTTAAACCGTTGTCAAAGGTATAATCTTAAATAAAATAAAACCCTGCTCATTCTTATATTTACTTTTCTGTGGTATATTAAACAGGTGGCAACATGTTAAGTAAGGGTATTTTTTCAGTAGGGCTTCCACTGTTTCACATGGAGGGAGGGGGGAGAATTGAGTGGCTCTTGGCTGGGTGCCCTTCTCATTGATCCACTTTCTGCATGTGTGTGTGATCGCAGTCTCATATAATTAGCATTGAGAATATCTTTACAGCCCACTGGGACTCTATGTGTACGTATGTACCCTATTTCTTGCCATTTATTAACTATGAAGAAAACTGAGAGTGTGTTTGTGTCTGACAAATCAATATCCACCCAGACAAACACATTTTTAAGCCGTATGTGCACAAAGCTGTCATTACCACCAATCATGACTACCTTTTGAACACAAACAGCCACACTAAAGCACATTACACGCATGCACCCCCCCACAGAGGGCCTGTGAGTGAGCAGGGCAGTCCATCCAGAGGTTCAGATTAAGCTGCCAACTAATCTGCCTCTGCAGTCTGTAATCTTCTTAAAACACTCGCAATCTGTCCACAGCACTGGGATTAGCATCTGCAGAGACAACAATGCACTTTCACTGTCCTTATATTTGACCACAAAAAGACTGCTTTATGGGTTTAGCATCCTCTGCTTTGCTCTGAAATGGGATCAGTAGGAAAAAAGAATGCTGTCTGTTATTTCCGCTTTTTACTTGTATGGGTTGGATCGTACCTGTTACAGGTCAGTTGGGATAATGCATATCTGTAGGCTTAGAGGTTTTTTCACACCAATAGCTTGCTGTGGGGAAACAAAGACACATTTTCTTTGTAAAACTGACCTGTTTTAAAGTGCACAAGGAAAGTTTGTAGTCCAGGATGAACCACAGAGTCACTCCTACAGACCAACAAAACATATTCTGCTTCAAAAAAACTGAACAACCATGCTATTAACCTTTTTGGTGAATCTTATCAAGTCCTTTTTAACCCTTTCTTTATCATTACTTCGTCCTTTCTTAATCTGTTTTTGATTTTGCATCCCTGCCCTGTTCAGGGTCTACCCTATCTCTCAGTCTGTATTTCATTATTTCTCCTTCCCTCTCTCTCCCTCCATCATTCTCTTTCTGTAGCATAGCTTCAGGGATCCTCTTGTTTCAGATAAGATGCTGATTATGGAACTAAGGCTCTTGAGTTCCTCTTTTTTCCCTGCTTACATTCACATCGACATTAGCATTTCTCAGCATCATTATCACATTGAATCCCCCCCCCCCCGTCCTTGATTTACACATCGGTCCTCCTTTTCTTTTTCCAGCGAGTGCCACTTTGGGGTAAAATCACAAAGGTGTTCACGTTGTTAATGAGTTTTAACAGCAAACAAAAGCACTTTATAGGAGGCATTTTCAGGAGGTGAAGACACACATACACATGGGGGCGCGGGCACACACACAGACTGAAGTCACAGCACATTAACACTTCAATTAATTCAGCGCCTTACATTCTAATTTCCACAGAAGTCAAGATCCCTGACCACCCCCTTCCCTCAAACCACACACACACACACACACACACACACACACACACACACACACACACACACACACACACACACACACACGCACACACAGCAGTGATGTACGGTGCTCTATGCCTCAGCAGACCCCAGCAGTATTACATGCGCCTTATGACATTTTAGGTGCTGGAGAGAGCACAACAAACAAAGCATCGCAAATTACATTTTAATTTGCGATGCTTTGCCTTTTACTCAGGCATATACAAAGGAGCAGAGATGCCTCGTTTTGTACAATATTCTTTATTCAAAGAATACAATAGATAATGAATGCGTCTATGGTGTGAAGGGAGCATGGGAGTGGGCCCTTAGATTTGCTGAGGGGGGTTGCAAGTGACTCTTCCCTGTGGATCGGCTCCACTGACTTCCACACTCACTGGGAGACTGCAACAAAGTTAGAGAAAGAAATAGACAAAGACAGGAGTGGAAAGATGTTTTCCTCAGAGAATTGCCTCTTTGTATTTCTCCTCCTATTTCTTTCTCTCTTTTCCCTTCTCATGATTTCTCTCCATCTGCGCTTTTCTGTTGCTGCTCACTAATGAATTTTTAACCGTCCCATGATTCTCTTCTTTGTTTCTCTCTTACTGTTGGTGTTTGTAAAGATTAGGCGTAATTCAATATCCATCATCATACACCGTCTCCTCCATGAAATTCACAGTGATGTTTCATAGCATGTTTACTTATTAAAGCAGGAAGCTGTGTACCAGTCATGTAAAGGTGCTATATCCTGTCTGACCCTGTCTGAAAGACAAAGTGCTGGTAACCTAATTAAATTCCTCGTAGGACATGTTAGGATTGCTTTGCGTGCTAAACATCTGTTCTAAGTAGATGAAATGGGAGGTAGAGTCTGGCATCTGTGTCTAGGACAGAAGAGTTGTTTCTGGGTTGGAACCATAGCACTGGCTGCTTCCCTGGAGCACCTGGTGCCTGGCTCATATAGTGCTTGCTGGGCTTAGAGGAGAGGGTGGGTGCCCAGATGCTCCTGCGTTCAGCCTGCAGAGCTAAAACTGAAGTATGCTGCCACACTAGCATATACTCATGCGTGCCACACATGCACCTCCTGCTTCAGCTCATGGAGCTCAGCACTTCAGCTTCACAAAAACACATTTGTAAACACTGAATGGAGTCTTATCTAGTTTCATGGATCATGAAATCTGCTCAACCCATAAACCAGGTTCAGTTTCAGTTCAAGTGGAGGCATAAAAATGATCAAAATTGGATTTGGATTTTGCATACAGTATTAATTTCACAGCAGGAAAACTGCTCCAGTGTTTTTTTTTATGTCTTTTTCTCACTTATGTGTTGTACTTATAGCCAATCTTTTGCAAAAATCGTTTCAGTTTGTAGATACTACTCAATAGGAAAACTCATAAAAAAAATCATGATAACAGACAAAATGTTTATTCATGAAAAAAAATCAACTGAAGCATCAAAGAAAAGAAGCTCAGAGGAGGTTAAGGTGAAGCTTACTAGTGTAAATGATTCTGCAGAGCTGTGAGTGGTCATTTAATTGCATAGCTTTAACGGTTTATCCTCTGTGCTGACTCATCAACAACTTGTACATCTAAGAACAAACAGACTTGTAGAAAATGTGCTATCGGTTACTTTTTCATTTTGTAATGAAAAAAAGTTGTTTGAGGGGTTTGCAATGTTGACCTTGTGTACAAAAATAAAATTAAGTGTTACAACCTTAGGTTAATTGCAAATGTAGAGTGAAAATGTTGCAAATTGCAGTTATGGGATATTTTGCAGGATTTGCCTTCGTGCTCTCAGGTGGTTTCTCTAAATAATAATAATGGATTGCATTTATATAGCGCTTTTCAAGGCACCCAAAGCGCTTTACAATGCCACTATTCATTCACACACTGGTGGAGGCAGCTACAGTTGTAGCCACAGCTGCCCTGGGGCAGGCTGACAGAAGCGAGGCTGCCATATCGCGCCATCGGTCCCTCTGGCCAACACCAGTAGGCAAGTAGGGTAAAGTGTCTTGCCCAAGGACACAACGACCAGGACAGAGAGCCCAGGGATCGAACCGGCGACCTTCCGGTTACAGATGCGATTCCCAACCCCCTGAGCCACGGTCGCCCCGTTAAGCTAGTTCTGCCTCTTTTATGTCAGTTGAACGGAGTGAATGGATGGATGGATGGAAAGGTAGGGAGTGAAATAGGTCAGAATGTGACTTAAATATGTTTGTGTTTAACCCTTTCATGTATGAATTATGACAACCTCAATCTTCATTTTTTTCTTAAATATTTTTATTCATCTCTATGCATGAAAAAAAGATTTTGGAGCTTCATTTTTCAACCATGTATTTTTCAAAGAGTTTTTTACATGTCTACTTAAGTGGACAACACTGGCTGACCAGTGGGTGACAGGGTATGGAGTGACACATCAGTGTCCAATGTAGTGGTTTATGTGCAAGTATACCATCAACACTGACACAAATACAAGAAAACAGCTATCCACTGTAGTGACCACTATGAGTAAAAGGGTTAATAACTGTCTGTAAGATGTAAAATGCTTATTTTTGTAACATTGGCTATATACATTTAACAAAATGTGGCCTATTTTGAGACAGACTGTTAGATTAAGCTAACTGGGAGCCGCACGGGAGAGTGAACTTATAGAAAGATTTTATAATCAGCCGTCTCTTATACTCACTGCCACATTCAGAGCAGATCAGACCATACAGCGGCTGATTTCTATCAGAGGCCTGCTCTTTAACATCTATTAATTAGATCTGATTTAAATGTATGGTTTTTTTCTTTTTTTTAGAAATATTTTTGCCTTGATTCCTGAGCACGCATGCACCAGTTCCAAAACTGAACCCACTAAGCCCCCACTTCACCATAACAAATCCCAATTTAATCCATGCATGCTGCTTTTCTTTTTGCTCATCAACCAGGCACACGCGCATACGCACACACACACGCACAGAGTGGGGGGTGCAACCAGAGTATAACTAAAGAAGTAGGGTAAATTTAAAACAATACTCGTGTCAGTAGAGGGTATATTGTGCCAATAATGATCGCAAAGAATCACTGCATGTTTTATGCTGCTTTTTCTTGTGTTGATCTTTGCATACTACTGTAGTTCATTATAATGACTTGAACTGAAATAGGGCATCATGTGACAGAATCATAGCGTGTGGCTACTCTTAGGCCTTTAAGGTTTGCCATGTCATTAGGATTGTCTTGGTGGCTTCGAGTTTTGGAGATTTGCAGCATGCATATCACTGAGGCTGTAAAAGGCAGTTTATATTTTATTGCAAAAAGAAAGCGGAGCTCGATAATGTAGAAATCTTTTATTTTTTTGAGATATCACACTTGGCACCACCCACGGACGCTAACCCAGTGGTGCTAATTAATCAGTTCTTCTTTGCCGCTCAGTCAGAATTTCTTCAGTTTAAATGTGAATCCAAATAGATAAAATGTTCCAGAAAGATTGGAAAAAAAATTGAGCAGTCATGTAAAAATAGTAAGTGGAAATCTTTATTTTAGACAGATTAAAAACATAGACAAGCAAACATTTCATCTGATCAAACAAATGACGTTTAAAAATAGATATTTTGAATTGATTTGAATTATTTAAGTAACTAAAAATGACATTTCATACATTTGGAAAAATAAGTTCACCTGTGCAGTTTTTGCACCTTCAAATCTAAATCATAAGAATCAGGAATCCCGATCAGAGGTCAAGGATGTGTGGTGTGTGTAGTGTTATTATGCTCAGATCTAAAGATCTCCAACATATTTGGAAGAAACCATTCCCTTGTAAGGACGTTTGGCAGATTTAGTAGTGCAGTTTTGTTGACTGACTGTAAATATTACAGTTGTTGGTATCAAAATACATGGATCTGCAGTAAGGGTGGGTAACCTTACAGTCCTGCCTCATGTAAATAAGACTAAACTTTCGTACTTAACAAACGCTAAGCAAAGGCTTGAGTAGTTGTGACACAATTACATCTGTCCTCTATCCCAAAAGATTTTCATATGATCTTTTTGACAGTTTCTCACCCCTAATTTGCAATTGGATTACATAAAATTTGACCCGCAGGGCTGGCGTGCAATAAAAAAGCCCTTGCTGTTCTAAAAAGAACAGCTTATCGACTGACGTGGAACATTTATGAAAGACCAGGTCTTTGGGAATAACGTACTTTAACCAGATAAATAAAAGATAGATTTGATTTGCCACAATAACAGTAAACAAAAAGAGCTTTTCAGGGGATGATCCTCATCTGTATGAAGATTTAAATTGAACTGGAAGTTGACCTTTTAACAGTATGAAGATCTTAAGTACTGCTGAAACCCAATGTAATAGCTCAAGAAAAAAAGGCACAGATTTGAACCTCATGTACATATTTTGAGGGAGTTTAAAACACACAGTTTATGAAACTGTAGTGTAGAAAGCTAAGAATGTTAAAGACTGGTCAGTGTTTGGCTTCTGAGCCATACTATGTTATTTTATTCAAGTATATCACCTTTGCTTTACACCACTGTATCAAAGCAGATTTAATGTTGACTGGACAGACCAGCAAGCAGCACCCAGACTGTAATCTGTGCACTGTGGGAGAGAAATAAGTAAGAGATGTTTTGTTCCATCTCTGTGAGTGATCACTTTACATGTAAATATATCCCCAATCACAGCACAACTATAAACTTTAACTAGAGCGAGCAGTGATATTGTCAGACAGTATTGGCACACACACACACACACACACACACACACACACACACACACACACACACACACACACACACACACACAAAAAAATCAGTAAAGTATACTTTTTATAGTTGCAGCATTGTCACTATTATATTATGTTCAGTAGGTATAATTTATAGTTCACAAACAATGCAGTAATGCATGTTTACACCTTAATCTTTATTTGTGTCTTTAAGTACCCCAAAAAGTATCCTGTACATAAGATTTATTACTTTTATTATGATCTATAAAGCTGCTAATTCCCTTGTACGTGGAACATCAGCCCCCTTTCTAATGACTAAACATTATCCCTCCAATACCACAATTTGCACTTTATCCACTTTTAAATGTTGTTTACAGGCATTCGTGTAAGAGGATTTGACCCACAGACACATAAATACACATTAGAGATGAAATGATGCAGTCCTCACTTGACTGCTGAAATTTACAGCTCAAATCAGCTTATAGCCAGTTAGTATGGCTTTGTGCTTTTGAATAAGCTGTGGTTTAGTATTAGTGACTGTGTGCAAATTCATTACAAGCATACAATAAATGAAAACAAAGATGCATTCTTAATTTATGAAAGCTAAAAGAATTTAATTCTCCATAAAGCAGTTTTAAAAAACTGCAAGCCAGGAGACCCTAAAAAAAGTCTGACGGGAGGAGCTTTGATATTATATTAACTTCTTATGGCCAAGCCACTGGCAGTCAGTAAACAGTTGCATTCTTTTCCAACAGAAACAGAGCACTATGGGCACCCCATTTGAGTCTCCCCTCCACCTGTGCAATTTAAGTCCAGTATTTACTGGTCTGCTGAGAAAAACAAGTATTTCCTTGGCTGGGTATTGGCTTTGCTCTCCAGCAATTTGTCCTTTGGCTATTCAATTTCACACTGAACTCAGGGAAAGAACATCTTGTGTGAACTAGTGGGTTGGTAGTGCTTTATATGAACTGGCATAGTTTTTATGTGTGTGACCAGTAAATCAAATCGGTAAAGCAAAAGCTGCTTAAAGGTGTATAGAACTACAGATTTAGGTGTTTACTTTCAGAGGAATTAGTGGGACTGCCAATCTGTTTATCTAACAGATACTCAGCATATCCACTGTCAATTTAAAAAGTGTCTTCGGCAAACGAACCAAGCATTGGACTTGGATGTAAGATCCAGTGAATAAGTATTAGCAGTAAATATGCACCGAAAGTGAATTTAGCAGATTTAGTGATGCTGCAACCGTGTATGTGTGTGTGTGCGTGCCTGTGTCAGGGACCCTCTTTAAGGACGAATGGAGGATTCAATCACCTGCTCACAGGTCATTTGTGCTTCTTGATCGAATTGAACTGAGCATCTATCAGAGAGACACACTTGACTGGACTGGTGGACACATACACACAGACACACCCATATATATATATATATATATATATATATATATATATATATATATATATATATATATATATATATATATATATATAATGGTGCATTTCATGGCTCCCTTACCCCTAGGCCATGACCCTTCTTTCCATCTATCTCACTCTCCTGCTCATTTTTACACATACTCCCCCCCTGCATCCATTCTCAGTATGAGCATTTAGATAGGAAGCCTTCAATTAGCTGGATATGCTTATAGATAATAACTTCTCTGTCAATAGAAGCTGATGGCTGGTGAGTATGATAAGTAATTTTTGGTAATGAGGATGTTAAAAGACCACCCATTCAGCCTTGAGGTCAAGTTCACAGTGTGTGACTGTGTGTATTTATATGCACACGTGAGCTCATAAAACTCGCACCGTAAAGGTGATGGTTTCAATCACACAGCCATGCCAGCCGTGGTGGGACCTGACAGGAATATTTGACAGAGACTCATTTAGAAGTTGTTAATTTGTTCGAGAATGAGTGTGCCACCATATTTGGTGTGTGGTTTTCTGTCATTAACAAAAGCACACATGATTTTTCCTGCACTTGGCAGCTTCACATTGCCCCAGTCTTCTGTGCCAGCTGGTAATAGCACTGGTACTGTAGAATAGATTGTACTTATAAACAGATTTCTTCATTTATCTTTCTTTCTTATACTTTCTTGTGCCATGTTATAAATGTAAGCTGGCAGACCAAGAATGGAAGGGCTATTTTACTGCTTCATACTTCATAAAGCACAACATGGGTTTTAGAGTCGGTGATGAGTCTACAGTCTCATCCTTCTCTTTCCCTTCTCTCTGGAGACTGTGGTCACCTAGAGAAAACAGACGCTTACCTTGGCCTTTGGTGTAAATCGCCCCTCAAATGAGTTCTTACCGTGATCCCCTCACATTGCCTTGGATGACAGCTCTCTTGAGGGAACAATTTAATGATCCCTTGTCTGATGAACACAGGCCAGAGGAATGAATGGAAATGTGTTCTGAAGGGAATATTTGAAACCTGTATTGTCTATCAGGTGGCCTTCCATGAGTGCGGACCTCTTCACCAGAGTGGATTGACCCCTGCAATTTATTACATACACCGCTGACATCTATCACACCTCAGCCCTCAGGGACACTTGTGCAATAATAATATCAGAGCAGCCACATACAACTGGCCATGTGACTTCTTTTCCTGCTGCTGTGGATCCCTGCATGGTATATTAAATGACTGTCTGTGTGGTTTCTCCTTTTGTGATCTTCTGTTCAACATGTTTCATCCTACATCGACTTAAGCTGTTTTCACACGTGTGCGTAATCCGGAACTTTTCTAGGCGTCGCACAACAGTGGTTCAAAAACACAGATCTTCAGAGATGAACAGGTCTGTAATCTGCCCACTCCCTAGTATAAGGTCTGTGTTAGGTCTTGTGCCAGTGTCTAAGAGACAGGTAAAGGTCTGGTACATTCACTCCTAGCAAAGTAGCATCATTTTTTTTCATCCCAACTGGTCACAGCAGATGGCCACCCCTCCCTGAGCCTGTTTCTGCCGGAGGTTTCTTCATGTTAAAGGGGAGTTTTTCCTTCCCACTGTCGCCAAAGTGCTTCAGGGCTCGCAAAATCGCTAGCCCGACGACCCTATCTCAGCCCCGCCCGTCGGGCTATATAATAACCCAACGGGCAGGGCTGAGATAGATTTTGGTCGCCCGACCGGAGATATCGCTAGCTCCGGGACGTCGGGCTAGTGATTTTGCGAGCCCTGTGCTTGCTCATAGAGGGCCACATGATTGTTGGGTTTTTCTCTGTATGTATTATTGGTGGTGGCTGTAGCTCAGGAGGTAGAGCAGGTCATCTACTGATTGGAAGGTTAGTGATTCGATCCCTGGGTCCTCCAGTTTGCATCCCAAGTATCCTTGGGTAACATACTAACCCCAAATTGCTCTCTGATGCGTCCATCGGAGTATGAATGTGTATGAATGGTAGTTAAGAAGCACTAAGAACTTTAGAAAACAGTGCTTGTGTGATTGGGTGAATGTGGCATGTTGTATAGAGCACTTTGAGTACTCCGGGAGAGTAGAAAAGCTCTATATAAGAATCAGTCCATTATTTTAGGGTCTACCTTACAATATAAAGCACCTTGGGGCGACTGTTGTTGTGATTTGGCGCTGTATAAAATTGAAGTGAATGTGTCCTTCCATTTTGACGGTTACTCGGAGAACTCAGTCACATAAACAATATATCCCATAATTCTCCAAAGTTCATATGAGAATAAATCTTAGGTGTAGAGCTGATCGTGTGCTCTGGTTCTCTGGTGCTCCAATAGAATTTCGGGACGTAAGGCTGAGAGTATGATCCAGTATCCATAACCCCATCAATATCCTGAAGGACTCCTTCCTGATCCTTCACCTTCTCTCTAATCACAGCTGCTTTTACCCAATTTTTCCAACTTAATGTGTATGCTGCTTCTTAAAACCTTCCACCAGATCATCTAACACAGTGATATTTTAATATGTTGATTTCATGCATGAATAGCCCAAAGCCTGTTTTTCATAAAAGGCATACAGTAATCTGTAACACCTTCAGCTTGGATTAAGTCTTAAATACTATCACATTATTTTAAAGGCTGTGGTAACACAGGGCTAATGAACCAAGAAATAACTAGGATGACCCAGTTTTAAGTTCTGGGGAGCTTCTTATATCACGTGTAAAAATGTTCTCACAGACACAATCATTTTTAAAAAATGATCATTCACTGTTGCCATAGTTATTTGTCATTTGATTATGATACAAATTACAAAAGAGTTCACATGTGTTGCAAATAGGAACTGAATCAGAGCCACACTTATTGAGCGCTGCTGGACTGTATAAAATAGGCAGCTAATAAATTATGGAAGTGATGAGAACATTTATTAGAGAACCCTTGAGCTCACCGTGGGCATTAATTAAAGCTTCCGCTGCAAACTAAGTTTATATTACATCACTCCAGCAGCCTAAAAGAAAAGTGAAAGCACTTCTTTTTTTATTTTTTTGGGGGGGGGTTTGAAACAGCTGAAGTTCAGCAAATTACTGAGCTAAACACTAAAGCGATTTGAGTACAATGTTGCAGTGAAGAAGCACAAACGGTAACAAAACAACTTCGGTGTTGGATAACCTCACAGTCAGAGCCATCCTTCGTTATCACTTCTGCTTTTATGCCACCAAGATAGAAATAGTTGAAACATTTATTTCAACCCTTCAGAAATCAGTGGGTGATATCACGGTAGCTGATGTAAATATATAAAGCCAATGTAAAAGTGAAATTTACTGGCCACATGAAGTTGGCTCCAAAACTGAGTCAGTTCCTGTAGAGTATCATTTTAAAGTACCAAACTTTAAAGGATAGATGGACATTATTACAGATTGGTTAAAATATGATTTCATTTCTACAGCTGTATTCCACACTTGTGAAAACAAATTCTTATAAAAACTACACTGTTTACACGGTATTGTTTAAGACAGTCCCGATCAAAAGTTTAAGAACACTTAAAAAAAGGCAAAAAAATTAATTTTGCATGGTTGGATCTTAACAAGGTTCCAAGTAGAGCTTCAACATGCAACAAAAAGAAATGGGAGTGAGACGAAACATTTTTTTAAGCATTGAGCATGCAATTTATTGAAAACAAGGCTTAAACTGAAACAGGCTGTTTTACAGCTGATCAAAAGTTTAAGACCACATGTCCAAAAAAACCCCCATAACCCCACCAACACAGAAATCAAAGTTCCAGACATGAACTCAGTAATGAGTAGCTCCACCTTTATTGTTGATCACTTCAATAATCTGTTGCGCCATGCTTGATGTAAGCATTTCCACGGGGTGAGTAGGAACATTTCTCCAAGTGGTGAAGACGGCACAAAGGACATCTACTCTCTGGAACTGTTGTCCATTTTTGTAAACTTCCCTTGCCATCCATCCCCAAAGGTTCTCAAGTGGATTTAGATCACCAATCGTTACCACACAGACGAGGGCCCTCAGTCATGAGGGATGCTCTCTGCAACCTCTGGACATAGCCAGCAGCTGTTTGATGCCTCCGCACTTCTTGAAGCTCCATTGTTCCACTGAAGGAAAAAGCACCCCAGACCATTATGTCTGGGGACCACTGTGGCGCATAGAAAACATCTCAGGTGGGATTTCCTTGTCATTTCAGTAACGTTGGAAACCATCAGGTTCATCAATGTTAAATTCTTTTCTCATCAGAGAATAAAACTTTGCAAAAGAGCACCAAACATGGGACATTGAAAGCTGGAAGAAAGTTCAAACCGTCAGTTCTGTGGTGTTCAAAGGGACGAGGGCTTTGAAGAGTTTTTTTTTAATTTTTTAATTTTAATTTTAATTTTTTTTTGAAGCCCTTCAGTCTCAGATGGCGTCTGATGGTTATGGGGCTACAGTCAGCCTTAATTTGGGTCGAGGATCGTCCAGTGTCTTGACAGACAGCTAATTGGATCCTCCGGCTCAGTGCTGGTGAAATTTTTTTGGGTCCTCCACTTGACTTCTTTGTTCCAAAACACTTAGGATCATTTAAGAAATTCCAAATAACTGTCTTACTGTAGACACCCTGCTTATTCAGTTCAACAACCCAACCACATTTAGAATGGGAAAGCTTTTTTACCTATGCCATCAAAACATCATGACAGTATGACTATCTGACAGGAAATGACAATGAGTCCACATTTTTGCACAGATTTGGCCTTTTAAAGGCATGTGGTCCTAAACTTTTGATCGGCTGTAAAACGGTCTGTTTCAGTTTAAGTGTTATTTTCAATAAACTGCAAGCTCAAAAAAATGTTTTGTCTCACTCCCATTTCTTCTTGTTGCATGTTGAAGCTCTACTTGGAACCTTGTGAAGATCCAACCATTCAAAATATGATTTTTTTTTTTGCCATTTTTCAAGTGGTGATCTGGACTATATAAATGGATGATTTCTTTATGGACGATTAAGACTGTGGCAATTATTGAAACACCTCATACTGAAACAGCCACACCTCATCGGATGGCTTAAGCATTGACGTGTTTGTCGTTAAGTTTGTGGAGCCATTCTCAAGTGTGCTTTGTGACTGGGGCAGGAAGATTCCCAAGGGTGTTGCTGTAAATTAAGACAACAGCAGAATAGGGAGGGAAGGAAGAAACGAGGAACAATTCCAGGTGTTGCAGAGCATTTAATCACTCACCTGTGTGACTAATGAGACCACACCACACAAACACACCCATATGTGCTCACATGTACATGCACACCCACAGACTGGTGGGACTAATTACCCAAACTCTACTACGGTGAACACACTGCCACAGCACAACTGGTAAGCCTCATTGAAATGCGTATGCAAATACACAACAGCTTGCCGTTGCTTCTTTAACTCATTACGCACTCGTCTCCTACTCTTCTCTTTACTCTGTCGCCATCCGAAGGAGTCACGGGAGGAGGATTAGTGAAAAGAGAGCAGAGCATTACCTAGTAGGTCAGATAGAAGCAGCTATTCTCCATGCAGGCTGTGGCTGCAGGCAGTGCTACAGGTAACAAACACATCAGTCACATACACAGCACACCTGTTACTGTACAGATGGCAAGCCCTGGGAGAGAGGCAGGCAGAGCAATGAAGAAAGATGAGCAATCAGACACACAGGGAAACACAGAGGAGAAGACAAAGAAGAGGGAGGAATGATATTTTTCATGGGTAGATTGTTAAAGCAGATCGAGGACAGGGAGATTTAGGGGGTGTTGCCGGGTCAGGGGAGCTGTACCTGTTTGTGTACAGCTGCGATAACGGGAATAGGGCTGAGGGAAAGATGGAGGACATAAGAGGAAGGAGCGAAAAAAAGGAGGGATTTCCTCACCTGTGCTTTCTGCCTGGAGCAGATAGTACTGTGTAATCTAGTGAGCCTCTCTCTATGCTCTCTGTATATCATTATACATACTCACATCTGCATCTTTTTTATCTCTTTTTCTCGTCCAGCTTCACATAAGAAATAATCCTCATCATTACCCATATCCTTATCAAAGACACCGTAACATTCTGAAAAGCTGCCTCTGCTCTTGAGATCTGAAATGATCATTTTGTCCTCTGTAATCATTGAACAAAAAGGTTTTAGTGTATGTCTGCGAGTATATGAATGTGTGTGTGTGTGTGTCTGTAAAATATAAATGTGTGTGGAGATGTGGCTGTGCCCCAAGCTACATATCTTAATCTCCTGTCTATTAGTATATTCAGAATTCTCCTTTAGCTGGTGGAGGCATCTGATAGGCTAATTTAAAACCCCCGCTGGCCTTCATCCTGCTCCTGGAAGTGAAGAGGACAACGTGTCTTGGGAGTGAGATGAGAAGGAAGAAAGAAATACTCCAGCCTTTTTCCTCACAGCCTCTCTCATGACTAATCTAGCTGAATTCTGAGTGAGGTAGTCGAGGTGGTTTGGAAAATACAAATTTTCAATCAAAATTGACCTAAAAAATATACTGTTATGATGCTATGGAGGGGATTTCCATGCACAATAGATGCATGTATTTATTTAAATACTGTAAAACCAAATTTTTAGTATTATGATGCTTATATAACTTTAAATATTTAAACATTTGTGATGATTTGAGAGACCTTTTTAAGAATGTAGTAGAATTAAACAAAAAAAAAGCCTTTTAACTGATCAAATAATCACATTTGTATTCCAGCAAGTCAAAGAAATCCTTGAGTGGTTATCTTTTTGTTCTTTCAAATGCACTACTCCAACATTAATTTCTTGTTCAGTAGCTCTGCCGTTGTAAGACTTAAATGTGACATTTTGAGACATTTATGAATGTAGGTGTTCTTTCCTGTTTAACCACATAAATTCAGTGAGACATTAAAAAAGTCCAATCTAGCACTGGTAGTATTTTCAGGGTGCAAAAATCCTAAAAATAAGAATATTTCTTCTTCACGTTTCCATTCAAATTTTATTCTCTCTTAATAGAAGCAAATGCTACAATTAATTTTATGTGTCTTATTCCTGAAGTAGAATCTACTGGCTGTGATATTAATCCACACAGATGCAATGGAGCTCATGCAGGGCACACAGTCAGCCTCAGCTTTTCTGTGAGTTTGGCAGCGGGCAGTGTTGTGTATACACTGTGTGTGTTTGTGTTTTAGTGTGTGTTTCAGAGAGAAAGAGAGCAAGGAGGAGGAAAGGGAGAATCAGATTGCCTATTCCAGTCACACAGATTATCTTCCACTTCTCAGCCTGTGACAGCACATTTCCTTCCCTCTTCATGCTGGTTGCCTCTTCTCTACCAGCACTCTCTCTCTCCTCTCCCTCCTCCTCCTCTTCAGCCTTCCCTCTCAAATGCAAATGTAAATTAAAATTCGCTTTATTTGCGTGACAATGATCTTTATGTAACCCAACTGACATAAAAATAATAATATTAGAATTCTTGTTGTTCCTTTACCTTTTGCATCACCATTTTTACTCTCCTCTTCTTTTCTCCCTGCCCCCCCCCCCCCCCCTTTTGCTTTCCTTCCACCTCTTCCCTCTGTGCTGGTGTATGTATTGGTATCATTAGCAGCATCACCATGATGGATGACACTAAGAGGCTGAGGCCCAGTGGGGTGGAGCTCTGTTTAAGCACACAATCATTACCTGTGCCACATACACATAAGCCATTTTCACACGTGCACTTGCAGACCTGAACTTTTCTAGATGTTTACCAAGACGTGACAGAGAAACGTGTGAGAATGCAAACGCCCGATGCATTTGGATCGGACATCAGTCGTCTCTTAGCCTGTCAGCTATATTGGTATATAAAGCCTGTGTGATATCAGATTATGCCCAGTTCTACCAGTATGAGAACAACTGTGAAATCACTCGGTGGGTGTCGTGTGTACTGCTTCCTCTATTCTCTTCTACCTGCTACCCTGGTAGCACCATCATCTAAACTGAATGGAGTCTTGTAGATAGTGAGAATTCATCGGAAGTAGTCCGTCTCTTGTTGTGTGCTTCAAGTGAAAAAGGACATCAAAGTGTTTGTGTGAAAATGGTTGCACATACAGAAGCAAGCATGGATGTTTCGCACCGATACTGTCTGTGTGTGTAGCTGAACATCTGTCTTTAACTATTGCACGGCTTCTTTTGCATGACTTTTACATGAATGTTAACATCCCTTCCTTCTTTCTTCTGTTTTCGGTCTCATATACACATATACAAACACTCACTCTCAGAAACACACACAGCATTTTCTGAGTTTTAAGAGCTTTGTATCGACTCCGAGCCCCGTGGGGAAGTGAATGCCAATAGCCCCTCCGCTCTGTGAGTGTTCAGACAGCCCAGCAGTCCAATAGACCACGGGGTGCTAAAAGGGGCTATTTCAAGAGCTGGCAGAAAGTTTTCACCTCCAGGAAACTTTCACAGAGCTTTTTGCACGTTGTCATAGTTGTGTACTTGTGTGTGTGTTTGGCTGGAAATGGTTGCCCACAAGTTCAAAAGAGTTGGGAATTCAAAGAAGGAAATTATGCAAATTGTGTCCTGACTATGACAATCCTGCTGTGATTCACTTTCAGGCTGATGACATCAGTGGATGCTGTATTCTTTATCTGGGCTTGGTGTGCCATGTGCATGTCTGTCTTTGTGAAAGAAAGATGGATGGATCTCCAGAAAGTACATAACAACTGTAAGATATGAAAGTATTAAATAGCCAACCTGCTGTGCTAGATTTGGAGCTGTTACTCCCATGTGAAGTGGGTGGGAGCGGATCATGTTGTCAGAGTCCATAAAAAACAACAAGGCCTTATCAAACACGGACGCTCGGTTAAGATTGATTTTGTTTGGCTGTCTGTATTAACTGGAAGGGCAGGCGACTGTGACAGTGTGCGTGGGCGATTAGACACACGGGCAGGAGGCAGGAGCTGTAACTGACTGATGGCCATTAGCGGTACAAGGTAGCACAGGGGAGTGCTAGGTGGGAGATGCGTTTCTACCCCCTTGGGAATTTCTTCCTGGGGTTCAACCTAGGCATTCCCTCAGCGCACTAACTGGCCTCAGAGACCAGAGGTGGAGAATCTGTTCCTGCTGCTCTGCTCTGACAGATTGACTGACATAGACATTCGTAAAATTCTCCAGATGTGTGTCTTGGTACCAATTGCAGGCAGTGAGCTGTTGAGTTAAGGCTCGCCAGCGGCTTGCAGTTGAAGAAGTTTTGGGATGTCACTTTTGAAGGTCTAGCCTGAAGCATTCTTAGCTTCTTTTAGTCTCTACTTTCTCTGCTCTGCAAACATCTAGTTCTTTCCCTTCTCTGTATCCTGTCTTTCCTTTCTGACTCAAAAGCAAGTAGAGAGATTAGGCAGAACTTTGGGATTTTACACCTACAAGAACTAAAACATCCTCGTGAGATGCTACAAAGAGTACCACTACTGGGCATATGAAAATACTGTAATGATCCACATTAATTATGACCATGCCCGATGTGTTTTTGGTTCTTTGCAGTCCATCGCAGTAGCTCCAGCTTCCTGTTGGGTTATTAAAAAACAATCAATATTTGGATACTTACTAGCAGATTAGTTACTCCTTTAAGTTGCATATTGTAGCATCATGGATCAGACCAGTGCCAACCAGGAGCACTGTTCAAAATGTATCAAAATTACTTCTTTACATGTGCTAATTTCTCAAGCATCTAACACTATAATAGCAATCATTTACTTACTGTTTAATCTGTCAGGAGTCTGTGTGTTGTTGATGTTATTGAAAACCTGTAAAGTGGCTATGGATGCATAAATCAAACTTGAAAATCTCTTACTGTACTTCAGTCAACTCGATTGAAATACCTAGAGAGATGAGCAGCATGTAGCAGGGGTAAGCTAGGTTAATGTTAAATCAACCAGCTGGCAGGTGCCTCTGAACAGTATGCAAAATGTCTGCAATTTCCATAGTTTGAACAAGAAAAAAATGACATCAAATCAAATGGCTACACAACTTTATGGCTTCAGTGGAGGATATAAATTAGATCTGACTAGATTTGTTGGCCATATCTAACAATTACAGTCAGAACCATTTTTAATCTATTAATGGTGATGAAGTGCTCAAGTTGTATTCTCCTCATGGCTTCACATCAAATAGTTTTAACTGTTAATATAAAATATGCATACGGTATCTGCAAGATGGGATCGTGCTTTGTTTATCATAGTTAATGTCAGTACAGCTGCTGGAGACAGCTGTTCAGATCCAACAGATGTCCACAAATAATATCGCACAACCTTTGTCAGTCAGTTTTTTCCAGTATTCCATTGAAATGTATTCATAGACAAAGCGGGCCAATGTCTCTGGTAGTTCATCACATTATTGTGCTGGTAATGGTAAGTGTTGGAAATGGGTGAAATTAAGGCAAAGTTGATGTGAACATTTGCAACATAAGCTCTCAGTTTTCTGACAGGATTGTTACAGTTTACACATCAGCAGGTATCCACTGGTCCAACTGGTCCGACTGACTCTGCGCGGGCATCTGCAAAATAATCCCCCATAGACATCTGCAACTTATATATTCAGCTGTGGCTTCTATTAGCATTATAGATGTTTTCCTTCAAATAGCTCAACTGGAGTGCAGTCAGATAAGTTTTTTCTTTTCATGTCAGAGTAAGAGTCTCCAGCTACTGGCACTTGCTGGTACTACAGCAGATTTTTAGTAGCTAATACATTATAACTAATATATTGAATCAATTACAGTACTAAGACCAATTTATTGATTATATCTAAAGAGATAATTGTCATTATAATAAAACTTGTATATAAGCAGTGGGAGAGGTTTCATCCTATTTTTTTATTGTGTAATATTTGTAGGAGAAAATGTCCACATACACAATAAAGCAACAGTAATCCCATGTCTGTATTCCCCTTTACATCCATCAATCTCTCTCTCAATGTCTGCCTTTAGAGGCACAGTTTGACAAGCCTGTGGTATGTCCGTGTGTGTGTGTGTGTGTGTGTGTGTGTGTGTGTGTGTGTGTGCGCACATGTGTTTGTGCAACAGCACCGTGCGACACCATGATTAAGTGTTTTGAATAATTGATGATTGCATCCCTCATTAAGTCTTACTCTTGTGCTCCAGCAGGCTCTGGCTCTGTTTTTATGCACCAGAATCCTCCTCTCTTCTCTTCCACTCCACATATGTAGCAAATCCATCACTCACTTTAGGCTCTGCTGATGGGCGTCCAGAGGGGCTGTAAGGGATCTAAATCATATTGAGTAGACACTTTTACCAGGCCAGCACCAGAATGCAGTGATGATGGTTTTGTAGAAAAAAAGAGTGACCTCTGGCTTTAGAGCTGCTGGGGATATTCTGACTGCAACGGGCCAAACTCTAAATTATGCCAGTATTTAGCCAAGCATGGTTCATTTCTCTACCTCCATTGCAAAACCTCCTATGCACTTCTTTATTGTGCCTTCTGTCATTCCGTGTACACAATTTATTTATTCATTCACCCACCACTGATGCATAAAATTAAATAGGTAAAGACCCCATGAAAATGAATAAAAGTTATATATTTTTTTGTATCTGAGGGGTCAGGGAAATGGTAGTCACGGGGTATGGTGTATGTTTGCACTGTGCTCCGTCATTCGTGAAAATCCATTTCCATATTGCTGACAATTGCCTGTTTCTTTTCACTACAAGCAACCATAAATCACTGAATCATTCCTGTGAGGGATGAAGCTACAATTCCACTTCCACGTGTTGCTTAGTGTTGGGAATGGGAAATAACATCCAGCAGGTCTGCCTGTGTGAAGGCCATCTGAAGTCATACCGCTTCAGAGACAAATAGGAGAAAGGCCACAGCACAACCAAATAAAAGGATGCATTACTAAACGATGTCACACCGTAAATCCAACCTTACACATCAGCAAATAGTTTGGGCATGTGTAAATAGAGAAGCTGAGAATGATGTGGGTTGCTGTAGTAGAACAAGGGAGTAGAGATGAAGGAGGCAGTGAGAGGATCAGTCAGTCAGACATGCAGAGACAGAGGTGGAATCAGAGTGCAGGTTTGGTGATAAAGGCATATCCACAGTCTGTCGGAAAAGCTGCTGGTTCCTCTTTGCATGAAAAAGACAGTCTTACACACATTGCTTAGCAGGACCAATTTAAAATGTAGCACATTAACAAGTCAGAGGAGACACTCACACTCACATACACAGGGGAGGTGCAAGGAGAACGGGATTCGTTTTCATCTATTTCCCCTTAAAACATGAGAAAGGAGGAAATCCCAAAAGAAAGCACAACCCTTTGATATCTACAGCCCTGTGTCTGTAAATAGGTTAGGTTAAGATGATGTGCGCGTTTGTATCCGTATGTGTATATTTTGTGTTAAATTGTGATATGCACGTGCAAGTGAGCCTGTCATCTTGTGGGGTATTCTATTTTTGGCAAGAGGTTGTGGGTGGGAAAGTGTGTGTGTGTGATTGTGTGCATGTGTGTATGTTTACCTTTTCCTGATGAGACCCCCACTGAATGTTCCTTCTAGTCATTCATGCAGGCAGGGAGCCATGTGGAGCACCTAGAGCAGCTCAGAACCCGTGTCTCTTGCAATGTGTTGTTGTGCTGAATGGTGGCCTGGCTGACTGCCTGCTGAACTAGAGGCACACTTGTTCTTATAGAACTCCAGGCTGGTGTTTCAGCCACTAGACAGCTGCAGTAACAATTTTGAGGCCTTCTTTTTTGTCATGTAACCGCTGTTGGAATTGCAATTTTTCTTTTTCTTCCCCCAGCCCCAAAAGGAATTCTCAGAAATTCAGCTAGGCTAATGTGCAGCGTGGGTGGACTGGCTATTTAGATCAATGTCAAAAATGCCCTTTTACCACGCAGCTGCTATATAATACTTTAGCTTCATTATGACGTGGTGAGCGGTGATCACATGCATTTTGACAGTTGCTTCTCAGCGTGTGATAACTGCGTTGACCCATGATACCAGGGATGGATAATGCTAACAAATGCAATATGTGGCTGCACAAGTAGCTAGAGTGAGCTTTAATTTTTAAAAAGCAATTAAAAATCGACATCTTTTGATGATATTGGGGTAATTTTGGATCAAGGCTGTCGCTCAAGAGTATTTCCATCATATTTATGAATTTCTGGTTGGCCTATAAAATGTCAGAAAATATTGAATATCCTCACCATATTTTCAATAGTTCAAAGTATCAAGGTGGTGATGTTGCCAAACCAACAGTCCAAAATATTTTTGGTTTCTATTACATGAGACAAAAAGGGAACATTTTCCTGATGTGAAAATCCATCACTAGATAATGCTATAAAAACTAAGTACAAAAACGGCTAATGCTGTTACTGATTAATCAGCTAAAGGTTAGTCTTGTTTTAGATCAATAAAAATGTCATCATGCTGATAAAACATCCTAGTGCCAAAGTTGCTTCATGATAAGAATTTGATCATTGAGGAGTTCACAGATGATTTCACGGTGCAGTATGCCTCTGCAACTATCCCTGCAACCACTTCACTGGCATTACTTCTGCATTGCCAGATGAACTTTTACATGTCCAAAGCATTTAATGATTTATTGATTATTATCTATGAAGTTACCCTGATACAAAATTTATCAGGAAATTGCATTTCTTTTCATCATTGCTTTATATCTGTCTGCACAAATCCCTCATCAAAAAGGAGATTAGATTGTGGAAAGTACACTTCTTTTATTGTTATATGCTGGACAAAGTGCAGTGATATGCAGCATCTTTGCATAGCATTGGACTTTAGTCCAGACCTCGTGTTTTTTGCTCTTTTTTTTAATCCCACACTCTCCCAGTCTTTTTACAGAAGTGCAAACAACCTTTTATATCATACACCAATAGGCACGCCTTCTCTTCTAACCTCTATTAGTTGATCTTTTACCCTTCCTTCTCTTCATTTCCTTCATTTCTGCTCCACTGTTTTGTTCCTCGCCTCGTCTTCCTGAGCTTTTTGGACTACCGAAGTTGAGTGGACACTATATATTTTTATCTGCTAAGGCTCATGAACTGGTAGGTTTTATATCTTTAAGTTTTATACTTTTTCTGGACAGAACAGAAATTTAGTTGACATTTAAAAGGTGTATGTAGCCGTTTGGGTCTTTAAAACTACATGTGATTTTGTTTGTTTTATATGGTTAAAACGAACACCGTTCATTCACTGTAAAAACATCTGAAACCTAGCAGAATGTAACTTGGTTGACCTTTAGTACCAACATTGTTATTCATCAACGAATACACCTCAGAGGAGAAGCGTGCTGCTGATAAGGACTCGGTGCAATGGTGTCAGGATACAAAGGTAGCACTGATAAAGTGTGAGTGTGCGCGTAGGCTGGACAGAGCACAAGTATTGAGAACAGCGTGTGCGAGTAGTGTAGAGGGGGTCTTTATGATTATTCATTATTGAGATGGCAGGAGAGCCGAATGAGTGGAGCCAGCAATCTAACTCTGAGCCTGATGGACGGAACACAATTACCCTGTAAGAGTGAGAGGTGGGAGAAAGCCCAGTCAACACACATATGTGGGGCCCAAATAGGGAGCAGCAGGGCTAATATTTGGGGCCCACTTGGGAAACCCAACTGGGGTCCAGCTAATTTTGTCCTCAGTTTCCATGGTGGCCCCAAATGTGTTTTCCTAGATGGGTTTATGCTGGGTCCCAGATAAGCCCCAAATCAGGCCCAGTCAAAAAAAATATGTGGGGCCCAGATGGGTAGAAGCAGATCTGATATTTGGGGCCCACTTGGGTTACCCACCTAGGACCCAGCTAATTTTGTCCTCAGTTTCCATGGTGGCCCCAAATGTGTTTGCCCAGATGGATTATTGATGGGACCCGGATGGGCGCCAAATCAGGCCCAGCCAACAAATGAGTATGGGGCCCAGATGGGTAGAAGCGGGTCTGATGGTTGGGGCCCACTTGGGTTACCCACCTGGCACCCAGCTACTTTTGTCCTCAGTTTCCATGATGGCCCCAAATGTGTTTTCCCAGATGGGTTAATGATGGGTCCCAAATCAGCCCCAGACAATAAATGAGTATGGGGCCCAGATGGATAGAAGCAGGTCAGATACTTGGGGCCCACTTGGGTTACCAACCTGAGACCCAGCTATTTTTGTCCCCAGTTTCCATGGTGGCCCCAAGTGTGTTTGCCCAGATGGAATCTTGGATAATGTAAGTAAGCTATAATTTAAATCACCTGTACAACAAAGCCAGTTTATCTTTTTTATTAATACTGATTACTATGAAATTTTAAAACAGTATGCTTTTTTATATAATACATTTTTTGTTTGGAGAACATGTTGACAAAAATGTCCACAGTATACACAAAACAATAACAAATAAATGTTATACAGTTTAAAGGAAAAACAAATGCAGCAAACCACAGCTTCTCACTCATTCACCAATCCATTGGTCCTGAAAGAAATAAAATAAAATAAAAGATTAGTGCATTTTCACAAACAAAATCAGATTTGCGATAGTACTGAAGTTGTTTTGGAGGTTGTGCTGTTCAAGTTGTTTGACCTCCTACTAGGGCTGCCACAAACGATTATTTTGATAGTCGACTAGTCACCGATTATTTTTGCGATTAGTCGACTAATCAGATCATCATCCATTGAACGTAAAAGTACAGCTTATTGCACCAGCAGCATCTGCTCTTATATAACTATCATTAGCTTACAGCTTTAAGTGTTTAAGGTCTGTGCTAACTAAAAATAAAGACAAGATGATAGTTTATTACATTTTAATGAAATGTGCAGATTGTTTCGGTGGAGTTTAATAAACTCAGCCGATTTACTCAGGAACAAATAAAATACTGAAAAAAGCCAAACAATAACATTTTTAAGTTATCTAAGTGACTTGTATATGTTTAACCTGAGTAGGGCGGTGGGTTTGAAAACGATCTGCCGGGAGTCCGGTGCTCTCATGGCCCCCGGCTAGCTATCGAGCTAGTGGGTAACAGAGACGTCTCCGAAAACGTCAGAGCGCTTTTGAAAATATGTGGTGTCTTGATAAACTGAGAAGATATTTGAGGTTTACACAGCTACATTCTCGCCTGAAAATATGTTAAACGTTTATTTTGTGACCCAGAAAGAATAATAAGAGTAATATTAAAACTAACTAGCTGCCGCCATTGTTGACAACTGCGCTGGGCCGCGCTATGAATTCTGGGACACAGTTTCTTCTTCTTCGGGGTTTAACGGCAGCTGGCATCCTTGTACATGCAGTGCTGCCATCTTCTGTTTCAGTCCGTTATTACACTCTTAAATCCTGCTACTTATTCTTGCTTTTGGGATCTTACAAAGCTTCAAACGACGCGTCGACTATTAAATCAGTCGTCGACGATTTTGATAGTCGACGTAATCGTGACTAGTCGACTAATCGTGGCAGCCCTACCTCCTACATTGAACTCTTTGAAGACCATGAGTATTCATGGAAACAGAAAAGCTATTTACAAAATGATTTACCAAGTAGGCTGTTAGGTTTGCAGCATAAACCTATTCGCTGGAACGTTGAAGACAATATAATTACACCGCAAAGCAAGACACGAAGTAGGCAAGTTCTTCATGTTACTCGTGCACGGGAGAGAACCGGACAGAGCGCCGTCCCTTCGCTTGACCCCAGTTGCTCTCGTCCGTTCTCCCATACCACTGTCCTTTTATTGAGGTTACATGAATATGCATAGGTTCATTAACATATGACGTCTACATACACACAAAGAGTACCTTGCCTGTGTGTGTGTGGTGGATGTGTGTGTGTGTGTGTGTGTGTGTGTGTGTGTGTGTGTGTGTGTGTGTGTGTGTGTGTGTGTGTGTGGGGTACTGCTGATCAAAGGGTCATATAACATCCTTGGTCAGGAAGAGGGTAGACTAGACCCCCCCGGTGAGGAAGTCCAGCAGTTCATCTAAACAGAAAAGCACTTAGACTAGAACAAACGTACGGTAATCCTACCATAAAACAATAAGACAAGATGCGAACTTTTCCCATGCCCCCAAGATGCAGGTGTGCATTCCAGGAATGCACACCAAGCCTCTGTAGCCTGTTAAAGATCACACAACTTATCACTACACAATTAATTATACACCTCTTAGGATGAGACATTCTTTCAATCTACAAATGATTATATACTTCTAAGCATATATGAGTAAATGTTTCTAAGCATAAATGACAATCAACAATACAAAACCTATCATAGGCACTCAAAAATTAAATTAATGTGAAATATTTTACCTTAAAACATTTAAGACAAATGTTTAAAAGATGTCTACATAGTTACAATGATAACTGGTGTTGTGGGCTGTCTCAGTGATTGGCACAGAGCTTAGAACAGGCAAGTGGTTAACCAGTTTTTTGCATGGTACAGCACCTCATAATGAACACAAAACAAAATAGTAAAATGTAACAAGGGCTACATCTACCAAGGAGAAAACAGATTCCACTTCTTGAGGTGTGTGCCTGGCGGGCGCCAATAATTTTCATGTAAATCAAAAATAGGGCCATCAGATAAATCAGTGTGTTACTAATTACACTGGAAAAAATAGAGGCTGGCTCTGGAGTTCATGGAGCTTATTCACATTCTGTGAGCAACCAAAAAACTGTTTAGTGAGAGACTTCTTCAAGTATGCTACAAGCCAGAAAGAAACGTGGTCATTCCTGCCAGCAGCCACCAACCTCCAGAACAACATGAGCTGATGGTTTCATCTCCACAATTTGTACAGTCTATCTAAACCACGTGTCAAAGTCAAGGCCTGCGGGCCACATCCGGCCTGGCATACATTTATATCCGGCCCGCAAGATCATTTTATATAGATGTACTATTATTGTTATGCATGGCCCGGCGATATGAGGCGCTAATAATATACAAACTACAGATCCCATAATGCAGCGCTGAAGCCTTCTTGCTGACCGCTAGGCTAACTGGGAACATTCCCGCGTCAATCAAGTCAAACTTCTGTTATTGCGAAGCTAGCCGCTCACAATGGTGGAGAGAAAAGTTGATTCTGAATGACTGCAGCTGTAGTGAGCATCCGTTATTCAAACATCAACAAAATATCTTACAACTAATGAACTTACCATATAGCACTTCAAAAACTTTAAGCCCTCGAAATTCCCACTTTCCATGGCACCCAACGAAGTTATATTGCCTGGAAAGAGCATTGTCCATAATGTAGGCCATCATTCTTCTTGTGGCTTCATCAACAGTGATCTCTGCCACAACAGCAACCTCAGGGCACACAAGGACAATAATTTTACTGACAGTAGTACCATCAGTCACACCTAAAAGAAAGCAAGCACAGCTACACAGTAATTAGGCTCTATAATATTGATGCTAATTGACTGAGAAAGAGTTAGGTGTCAAAGTCAAACACTGTCTGATGTGAATGCAAAGAGCTAAATGATTCACCAAAAGTAATTTCTTAAGTTTTGGGTTTGGCATGGCACAACTTATAACTAGGTAATGTTTGGAGAAGTTATTTTATTAACAAAAATAGCAACTTTTGTTCAGCTCTCCTCCCACTCCTTCATTGCACTGACCATGTTCGAACAAACAGCAACTTTCCTTGATCATAACTGCTAGCATGAAACACAGACTGATTGAGGCATTAATCATTGAATATTGTTATTACATCATTATTATTTACCACTTCTTTTAGGAAGACAGGGTCTGCCAGTTTTTGCTCCAGTGCTGCCACATCTGCTACTGTCCGGATGGGAAATACAGCACCCTCGGGTAATACTGCAGCAACTGGTCCATCACGTTGTGTAAGGAGAGACTGTAGCATTCGACTGTGGACCCTCTGAGTGTCCTTAATGTCTTCCAGGAGGGTTAGAACACCTACAAACATGCTCGTATTGGTGGCTTGTAGAAGTTGTCTTGGAACTGTTTGTGAAACGACAGGTGAAGGAGTTGAGGGTTGTAGCGGCTGAACAAATGGATGAGTGATGTTCAGGAAGTGAGTTTCACTTGAATGTCTATTCTCCATTGCTGATGGTGGTGAGGTCTCTGGCTGTTCCGCAGTGTTGTCCCAATCCTCATCAGAGCTCGACGGGATCACTGGCCTTAAAACAAACAAACAAACAAAATACAACAAACATACACACACAAATAAATAATAATCCAAACACATAATTTAGGGTACTGGTTAGTCCTACAAACTAAAAACATTAATGTATATAATGGCATCAAAAAAAGTCTAAAACAGATTTTTAAAAGTCAACAAGTTATAAAGCGCTATTTTGAAATCATATCTGAACCTGATGAGCAGCAAGGGTCTGCTAAAGAAACTGTCAGGTTTTTTTTTTCTTATAATCTCAATAATAAATTTTTGCTTTTAAGGTGTTTTCAACATAATTACCTCCTTTTCCGCTTCCCTTTCCCAATCTGCTTCCAGAATCCAAATAAATTCCACCAAGGAAGGTTTCTAATGGGAAGCAGGAAATGCTGTCTAAAGGGCCAAACTTCCGTACATCTTGAGCTAGGTGTATTAAAGAATGTATATTATAACCAACAAAGTCAAGACCATAAATCAAAGCAAAATCTTTCACAAACTGCTTCAAAACATCCTCTACATAATCACAGTCAGTTATCAATATACAAATCAGGACTTAGAAGAATTCTTGTAGATACAGATAACAGTATAAAGTATCTATACATTTGGCTTGGTATATTATTCAGTAGAACTGGGCTTGTGTAAAGCAAAACTTGTCTCAATTCAGTTGCTTTCTACGTGCTAATTTCAATGAGAGCCCTTGGTTTCCTTGCAAAACTTTAAGGAAGATATTGCCTGACAGAAACCATGAATGCTGAAATCAGTTAGAATTTGCATAGACTGTCTGCATTTTCGGGGACTTTTTAACCAAAGATAAATAAGCTTGCGCATTACCCCCATATCCCACACCCAGCTCGTTCAAAGTGACACCCCAACCTGGTGCTCTTTGTTGGCCATAGCACAAAGTTTCATCAGTCCTTTAGTCAACAGAAATTTCATGATAACATAATCTTTAGCATGTTCATCGCAATCGTAGTGCTCTTCCTCAAGTGTTTTATTCTCAAAAGAATCAGAGTACAATATTAAGTCCTGATGATGCTCATTTTACTGTGAAACGAAACTAAAATGTTCAACAACTTTCTGAGCTCTTTGTCCTCTGAGATTGCTCCATTGCTTTCTGAAAGACAGCTCACAGATTCTGAAGCTCCAGGTTTCATCACTCTCCAATCAAAATTCAAAATTAACTGAACCAGCAGCAAAAGAAGATCCAAACTACGCTTCACATTTGATAAATACTGTCATTAATTCCCTCTTCCTGTCTTGTTTCCACCACGATTGAAAAAAAAACAAAACAAAAAAACAAAACATCATACTTCTTGCACAGCTCTCTCGTAGTATACTTCAAGAAAAGTTTCCCCATCTGAAATATGTTTTCCACATTATTCCCTTGCTTATTATACATCAGTGTACAGTTGTGCTTAGCGCTGTTGTCAGTTGTTTTTTGTGCCAAATTATGCCAAATTGCAAAAAACTCACCTTGTTCACTAATAAAACCTCTAAAAAAATTTCTGTAACTTTGCTCTGCTTTACTTCAGCAGCATCAGGTAATGTTCATATATTGATTCATGGTTTTCTTCAGTTTTTGTTCAACTGCAGAATATTGCTAAGGCTATCTGATTTAAAAAGCCACTCCAGGAAAATCTCCTTTTTTCTGTGTTTTATCCTCAGTTACTTTGGCATAAAGACATCTCCTGTGATGCTTACACCAGCCTTAAAAGCTGTTGTATTACAATAAAAGACCCTGACATCACTTTATAAAGTAACAATTCTAATTGTTACAAACTCAAAAAAAGATTCCTACTAGTATATTTCTGGCATGCATCAAATTTTAAATAGAAATGAATTTTGAAATATACACTGCTTCTTATGTCAAAGTCTGTAAAAATAAAGAAAGAAAGAAATCACACATAACCCTTGCTACTATTCACTCCACTGTCCAACAGCAAAATCAAACCAATATACAGATATTAATAACATATTATTGTAATAGTGTGACTATGCAATTTATAAGTAGCCATAGTCATAATCAAAACAACAAACATCTCAAGTTTTGAGATAATTGCAAACCCTCCTGGCCAATAACCACACAAGCTGTCCATGCAGGAAGGCTGATAAAGGAGCATGCACAAAATTCAAACAAATTTAAGCCATAATGAAACAAATTAAAATAACAGTGTGCATGCACAAATAAGGCATCAGACAAACACTTAAAGATCACAGATCTTTAGGACCACATCCAAAGAGCAATTGCTTTTCTTTTTTATAAATAAATAAATGTGTAGATTCTAGCCAAATATACATTACAAAAAGGAAAAAAGGAGGGCCACAGCAATCATAGTAAAAGGAGTTGGCACTGTGGCCCTAACAAGACCGACCAGTTCTGCTTAAATAATCAGTTTCCCTCATGTACAGAGCTTGCACAACAGTAAGAGGCAGATTCTTGAGTCAGTACAGTATTTCTGATGAAGTTCTCACTAAAACAACTACACATATAAAGTTGCATACTAAAGTGTGTATAAAAAAAAAAAAACCCAAACAAATCAAGAATACCTATATTTTCTTTTTTGCTTTTTCTGGAAAAATGAGAACAATGGCAAGAAAAATGATGATTATGTCTTCTACAGAAATAGAGTGCTCACTGATCTGCCTCTCTGACTGCTGTGCATGCTCCTGACACAGGGGCAAAAGCTGGGGACTAGTTGCTCATGGCCATGGCCTACCCTCCTCACTTAGCCGTGAGGAATGAAGCTAATAAAGACAACACCAAAGCAATTTTGGTTGCTCTGATAGTGAAAATACCCTCCCATATTCCTCCTAAAAAACTAGAACTTTGTTAAATTGGTCTAATACAGTCCTTTATTAATACTAATCATAGAGAAAAACCAAGATAATGTTTAAGTACAACTTGATGTTAAGTACATGCAGTCATTAATTTTGGTGCTAGTTAAGCAGTATACAGGACACCAGACAATGCTTTCAAACTGTGAAAATTGGCTAAATCCAAAATTACCTAAAAATTTAAACTAGCTTAGCCTTGCGTGAGTGCTAGGAAAAAGTTCGCCAGCACTTGTGCCATACATTACTTTGCAGCATCATAACTTTGTAAACATTTCATTTATACTTAGGGATTCAAATTAAGTCAAAAAGTTCTTACCGTTAGTGCAGAAAATAAGTCCGTAGCTCAAAGATGAACTTAATCCAAAAATTGCCAGCTTAACTGTCAGCTTTGTCCAAGGGCGCGAAATGAAGAATGTTCCAGAATGGGGGGACGGGTTTGAGAAAACCTCGTGATATTTCATGAAATAACGCGAGATTTCGAAAAGCACTCCTACATGGAGTGAAATTTTTTTCCCACTCAAATGTAAAACCATTTGTTTTATTTTATTAAGCGTCTTACAATTTTAAGTCACATCTGTTCTTTGTGTTTCACTATTTTATATGTATATTTCATCTTAATTCATGTTTATACTTACACATGACTAATAATTATACTTAACTAAGATCGTTAAACTCAGTTGCCTGTTCATGCAACTTCCCATATGTTACCCATATGGTGCCCATAGAACATAGCCCATCTGGGCTGGCTCAAGTGGGTCCTACTTGGCTAACCCAGGTGGGTCCCAGATTGGATGCCCATTGTAAGCCCATCCCCACTTGGAACCCCCATAGCCCATGTGGGGCCCACATACTGGTGTTTACTGGGAAGGCGAGGTGGATAGAGAGAGCACGCCCTTTCTCTCTCTCTTCCTTTCTTTTTTTCTTTCCACTAACTTGGCATACTTTCCTGTAGCTGCAGATGATTTCTGGGCATTAAGCTCCTGTTGGCAGCATCCTGTTTATGAAGTCATACACACATACAGTACAGTGAAGCGCGTGCACACACATACAGATCGTCACATCTCCCGCTAGCGCCTGTTGGCAGCGCCCCATTTACGGACGTCCAATTTACTGCTCATTCCCTTCTCCTCCTTGCCTGCACTATGCCTCTCCTCTGGCGTGGCTTCAGATTGCTGTCTAAATCCAGACACACTAAGCCATGTTCACATCCTGCTCTGCTGCTACATTTAGCTTGCGCGCTGATTCCAGGTCAAACCACCACTACAGCGTTCACGATGGCTTTTGATGGTGCTGCTCTTTCCTTCACTTTATCTGTGCATGCTTTCAAGGCAGGGAATTTGTACAGCTGAAGCTAGACATGGACTGTGTTTTGAGAAATTAGCTTGTTCTCCTCTCCAGGGACGGTAGCTTAAGATGTAGAACTCTTCGCCGAGTCTCTGGAGAAACAACCATATGTCTGGAGAGCTGTGCTGCAGCAGATTTTTCATTTTCAGTCTCACAATCCTGTTTCTTGCTCATTTTCACCAGTGAAGTAGTGGCTGTTTTGCTTGTAATGCTTGGATGGGTAGAACATCTTTAAATAAGTGAGTTGTTCTCTTACAGGAGTAATTTTGCAGACAGGATGTAAACTGTGAACCCATTTCACAGTTTAAAGTTGGTCTAAATTTGTTTGTGAAATCAAAGTTGCACTACAGAAACTTGTCTACGAGGTCTTATTTGTGTGTGCGTTTGGTTGTAGATTGTGCGTGTGCAGTGAGAATTGCTGGACTGCCTCGTCTCTGGTCCAGTTTGAGGATTAACAGACTGCTTCTTTTTTTTTTTTAAACACAAGCTCCAGATGCTTCATGAAAGACTTCACAGCTAGAAGGAGGAGAACAAATTCAGAGAACAAAAAAAGGAAGGAGAAGAGACGGACAGGGGACATGTTCAGGGTTGAAGCTGAAGCTGCTCAGACCCCATCCTTTCTTTTCTGATTTTACTTCCTTGGGCTTTTTTCTCTCCCCTTTTACCCCTCGCTCATTGTCTTTCTCACCCGCTCTATGTTTCCTCACCCCTCACTTTTTTTCCACTCTGTTCGTTTCTCTTCCCTCTAACCCTTCTCTCTTCATACTCACTCTCTCTCCATCCATTTGGTGGAACAGTGCTGCTGATAATGCCTGTAATTGGAGTGACTCACACTTTTCCAGTGTGTTTGGACCAGATAAAGAATATTGTCAGCATTTTGCCGACATGGCCTCTGCTGGCAGAATTAAATGGACTCTGTTCTGTTCTGTCTGCAGCAAATTAAAAGCCTCTCAATTCATCTGTTCTCGCCCAAGGCTTACAGGGGCCTCCTATTCACACAAAAACACCGTGGAGAGGGGGAGGAATAGAATAAGAGAGATTTCCCTCTTCCCCAAGAAGCACAAGTCTTTTGGTTTTGTTTAAATCGGCACTCGGCCACTGTTAGATGGAGACGGAGAAGGAAAGAGAGGTCAAGACTTACAGTCTAAGAAGATTGGAAGAGCAGCTCAGAAGGTAGTCAGATTCATTATGTAGCATGTCAGCTTGCAGCTGCCCGTCTTTGTGCTTTACCATCTCCAAGTAAGAAAAAAAAGCTATTCTGGATTTGTGTGCACATGTAAATGAGCGTGCTTTCATGCATTCACACAACAGCATTAAAGTGTGAATCTGAGTGTTTTTGGCTGCTAAGTTATGGTAGTCACTGCCAGTCAACACTTAGGAATAAGTAGCAGCAGATGGGCAGGAAAAATACAAAATGCTGGGGCCAAAGGGGCCTGTCAGTCCTAAGAAGGGCAGCTGGAATTAGCATTAAAAAGAAATTAATACAACCTTGGTCTTGTTAGTTTAAGCTTCTGTTCGTGCTCGTAATAATAACACTGGAACCCTCAAGTTAATTGCTAAGATATCAGATAATTGCTGTCAGGATACAGAATGCATAAATATTAAAAAAATTGACCTGTTAGAAAAGATAAAGGGAGCAAATTGTCTGTCATAATTCTCTATCACTGTTTCGACTTCCTGGTTCAGCTCTGTAGGGTGCTGTAGCAATGTTTCAACCCGAGCATATTATTTTCAAGCTAATAAAAACACTTTGGAAGCTTTAGCAGAACTATGAAGAAGTAAAGCAAATGTTGTGAATTATAATTGTTTTATCTTTTGTTGTTCAGCAAGTATGGGTCCACTTATGGTCATTAAATCGTTCATAGCTGTAAACAAGGTTAACCGTGTTCCCCTGCTGTTATTTCCTGTTACTTTTGGTTCAGACTCAAAGTGAGAAATAAAATCCCCAGTGAGTCTTTTTCTTTCCTCTCACCAGCAGCATTGTGTCATTGTCATAGAAGTAGCGAGAGCAGCGCCAATGCTGCTCTACTGTTCTATCTTTGCGGCATGCGGTATGGCAGGTAGATGTTGCTATCACAGGCACCGGGTCTAACAATTTTTCTTCCTGAAACCTTTAGTTTGTGCAAACAGAGTTTTCCTGTGCAATAAGAGATTGTTGCAACATGTTGGAGGTGAACTCATGCTTGGCTTTACCTGCAAATAAAGCGGTATAGATATTCTGTCGATACTACTTTGCTGGTTCCACCTGCTTGTTGAAAACACTTGTGTTTCTTACCCTGTCTGACATTAGGTTAGTGACTTCCCATGTCATAGCCAAACATTTGGGGAGTATAGGAAGATAAAACCAACATAATAATGATCTAACAGATTACTTCATGTGTAAACGTTTGAATGCATTATTAGTACTTTTATATCTGACTCCTGGTTACCTGGCTTCAAGAGGAAGAACATTTTCTCAAGAAAATTTCTTGCTGAGGCACATTATTGATAGAAAGCAGAAAGTGTAGTGGAGGTCTCTCTAGTCTGTTACCATTGGCAACATCTTCTCAAAGCAGATCAGAGACGAAGTCATTCTAATGCCTGCTGAACTCTTTCTAGGTCTCACCTGCCAAGAGTAAGCGCAACCTCACCGACGCCAACCTCTTTCTCCCTGTCTTTTCTCCTCCAGCTCTCTGTGGGTGTGTGTAGGATGTTGTGTCAGGGCTAAAGCCCATCCCTCTCCCATGAGCCTGTGTGCCCACACACACACCTGGCGCCTCCACGCACACACCCGGCGGCCACGCACGCACAGCCGGCACTGACGCTGTGAACTGGACCCTCGGAGCCCAGCCGATCCCAGCTGAGCCAAGCGGAGCGGAGTCTAAACCAGTTGGAGCCTGAGGATGTCAACAGAGACAGAGCTACAACCAGCGGTCAGGCCCAGCAGCGTAAGACGGGACTCCAAGAGGAAAGGTAAGTGCAGCATCAAAGTCAGGAACAACTTTGAAGATATTACTGTTTACTCATCATTTAACTGATGAGTAACTGAAAGGGTAATGTGGTTAATTCACTGATTACTCTGCAAGGAGAGAAAAAATCTTTTTCTCTTGTGACATGAAAGTAGTTTCACATCACAAGAGAAATCCCTCATCATAGCAGCATTTTGACATTAAAGTCAAAAAAGCACAATGAAAGTGACTCAGCATGCACAATACTGGCAGCCAAGTAACCACAGACTGTATATAAAAAATAGACATAGCCCGAGGTTCTGAAAAGTAAGACCGTTGCGGAGGTGCTTTCAGTCTGCTTTCTCTCTAATCATCAGCAGTGGGTGACTTCTCTGGTTATAAAAAGAAGTCAGACAGTGTAGGATGTTTTTTTTCTCTTTTGGGTTTGATTTAATACCTCAGTAGGCATTTACTTAGTGAGTTTCTGATCTTAGCTGGTAGTTTTGAGTTTTATCGAATACACCATAATATGTGTTCTGGTCCCATTTAAAGTAAAATGTGGTAAAGCTGGGTATGGCATAAAGAATGGCTATCTAGTGACTGATTGTTGCTAAAATTCTGTTGTCCTGAGTGTTTGGATCAGATCTGCCACCTGTCTGTTTTCAAATGCTCAACTTGAGATTTAAAAACAGGAATCCACAAAAAAACAGTGTATGACCTCAATGTGTCCCAGTATGGTGACTGGTCCATGATTTATGTACAGTTAATAGCTGTAATATGTTGAAGTTTTATTTTTTGTTTTTGTTTTTTGTTTTTGTTTTTTTTAACAAAAACTAGGCTAGAATTCAGAAGAAGTGTGTGAAAAGTTAAGTACATCCCATCCATTTGTTAAACAAATGTCGTTGAGATCTGGACTTTGGCCACTACAACACATTGATTTTTGGTGTTTTATTTTAATTTTTCTTTTATTTTT
Source organism: Diplotaxodon limnothrissa (assembly GCF_057381915.1). Taxonomy (NCBI): domain Eukaryota; kingdom Metazoa; phylum Chordata; class Actinopteri; order Cichliformes; family Cichlidae; genus Diplotaxodon; species Diplotaxodon limnothrissa. Next base: position 7,530,779 of record NC_140617.1, read on the forward strand.
AGCCATTTTGTTATAGATTTGCTGGTGTGCTTGTGTTCATTGTCTTGCTGCCAAATTTAAGCCGCCAGACAGATTTCCTCACACTTGACTTTAGAATAATTTGATATAAAGAGAAGTTCATGGTTTACTCTGGGTCATATGGCTGTAAAACAAGCTCAGATCTTTACTTCTCCACCACACTTGCTTGACAGTAGGCATTTGTGCTGGTACGCTTCAGGTTTAATAAAAAGTGGTGCTGTGGATTATGGCAAGAGATCACTACCTCAGTTCAAAGGACATTGTTCCTGAGTCCATTCAGATGCAGCTTTTCCAATCTTTTAGAGATAAGAGCCTTTTCCTGACAACACTTCACTCATTCAGTCTTTTTCTAATTGTACTCTCATGAACTTTAATATTTAATATGCTCACTGAGGCATGTTTAGTCTGAGATGTGGCTCTTGGGTTTTTGCAGTTTCTGTGAACATTGCATGTCTGACCTGGGAATGAATTTGCTGGGACGTCCACTCCTGGGAAGACTGGCAGCTGTCTTGAATGTTTTCCAGTTGTGAATTATCTTTCTCACTATAGAATTGTGAACTTCACATTGTTTGGAAATGGCCTTATTACCCTTCACAGATTGATGTGGTGATGCAATTGCTTCACTAAGGTCATTACTGATGTCATTCCTTCTTTGTGTTGTGTTAACATACATCTGAATACTCCAGACCAGCGAACTGCCAAAGCCTCTGTTTTTATGGAGAGGATCACACTTGCTGATTATCAGTTAATGAGGTGCAGTTAATTAGCAGTACTTTCTGTTTCTACAGGAATCAACCGACAAGAAAAAGTAAAGGGTGTACTTAGTTTTTCCACATGTGGCTTCTGCATTTTGGGTTCATTTCTGTGACATAAATAATGACATGATGCAATTTTGTTATGTGCTGTTTTTCATCTGAGGTTACATTTAAAAAAAAAAGTAAGACCTGGGAAGGAACAGATGATTCATTTTATTATGCCCTGATATGTAAAATGTTAGAATTGAAAAAGGTGACCTTTTAATCTCATATTACTGTATCAGATCATAAAGGCAAGACTACTCTGAATTTAATAAGTCACTACTTTTTAAGGTAGTACCTGCAGCCCTGACTAGAAATGATTGTTATACACACACTCATATACATGCAAACACAGCTTTGTGAGCTACTTTTTTCTCTTTATTAATTGTGTCTTTGTGGATTAGGATACAGAATGCAGGGCTGCTGCCGTTCATAGTTAATTAACAGGTGGTGTAGCACAGTAGGCTTCCACTAAACAGGTGCTGGGATGTTGTGTTTGGTGAGAAGCAAAAATATCCAGGTGTGAAAAGCTCCAGAGGCAGGTAGCTAGCAGGTGTATGAGAGCAAGCCTGGGCGGTCTCAGAGCAGAGGTGATGCCAGGGGCCAGGCTGGCAGCCATCACCCAGCTGCTCGGTGCCACCTGCCCGACTGTAAGAGTGACGCCCAGCATTCTCTGAATAAGCATCTGATTGATGTAGCAAAAACTTTGGACGCCGTTGGGAATGACACTTAATGGATGCACGCAACTGCACAGAAACACACACTCGCTATCACCTGCAGCAGATGCCTCATTGCACATGGTGCGCCTGAGCCCCTGCAAACAAGCATTGGTTCCCCCATACACAGTGTATGAGGGAACACTGAATGCCTCTCATGTCCTATTTAGAAATAGTATTGTTCTGCTGCAATGGAGATCATGTTCATCATTCAGACTGCTCTCCATATTTGGAAGATGCGAACACACACACACACACTCACACACACACACACACACACTGGGACTGGGATTGAAGCCCAGAAGAGCATATGAGAGGGAAGATGAATGGTTTGCCTTCAGCATTGAGACTTAAGGGTTTTCACTTTCTTTCTCTCTCTCCCTCTCTCTCTCGCACACACACACACACACACACACACACACACACACACACACACACACACACACACACACACACACACACACACACACACACACACACACATACATATATCTCACCTTATAACTCGTCTCTATCTGTATGTCTCTCTTACAAATGGGATGTAGAATTTGCTCAGCCACAGACCTGTTGAGATTGGCTCACACGCATTGGTTCATTCATCTCTCTTCTGATCTGGGTCTTTCTTCTAAACAGGCAGACACAAGCACACCCAATCTACACAAACAGACATGAACACACATACACACACACACTCTCAGCAGGGTGATGAAAGTCAAATGCAATCATATACCACACACAAGCAACGGGCATGATTTTGGAATAGGAAACCTTAATGTGCTTCATGTGTAAGACCTGTGTTTATGCAGAACATATACATGTTTTTGTCCAGTCCTCTGGTTTCTGTCCCTCTGGAGTGGCTGAATTTAAATGAAAATAGATCCACAGAATAGATGGTTGTCATTAGGGTGTAAATAGTGGTTTTGTTGTAGTGAAAATCCCTGAAGGATAGTTCCTTACTCCTCTAATGTCCTTCCTCTCCCGTTCTCATCGTTCTTTCTCCCACTCCACAGACTCCTAAATGACCTTGTCCTGTATAAGTGAGACACAGAGCAGAGACTGATCATGAAGAGAGTGAGGAGTGAGTGAGACTAATGAGTCATTGCGAATGAGAGCTGTTTAATCTCGAGCCTTTGTTTCTGAGTTCTTTGGAGAAGAATGTAATGAAAAAGACTGTGGGACTGCTATGTGTCATACATTTATCACAGATGTTGTGTGATCGGTGTGTGGGTCTGTGCGCATGTGTTTTTTGTACAAGTGCAGTTACGCTTCCATTGCTAGCTCAGGGGTCACTTTTCTAAGAGCTCTTTTCTTCCCTAGCAGAAGGTTTTATTGAATTACTATGACAGGGTAGAGATAACCTTTGATATTTAGCATTTACATGACCGTAGTGAAATAATTGCCAAGTTGTGATACTCTAACAGTAAATTAGTCAGTCTTATTGGTCAGACTTGATCCCTGAAGTAGACATAATTGTCTTTATTAAGCCCTAATAAATCCAGAGAGATTGGATCTTTCCACCTTGCTATTCCCCTCTGATTTTTTTTTCCTATCTCCTCCCTCCTCTTCTGTTTGTATCACATTTTTGCACGCTGTTTATTTCCCTCTCTGCTGATTCCAACCTTGACGTTAAGGGGATGAGCAGACTCCAGTAGTATGCCAACGTTTTTTTTTTAAGAAACTCATTTTGATATTCTTCATTATTAATAAAACATGGAGTTGACAGTCTGCCAGTACAAACACTTTTATGTGAATGTCAAATTAGAACAGCAAGCCAATTTGACATTTGTGAAGAGCCAACAGCTGCAGACAGTTTTGTCTCCACTTTAAACTTTTACATTTCAGCGCCCACCTGCTAATGAAGTGTGATGTACCATTGCCGAACTCTGGAGAATCTTTGAATTGCATTTTCGCCTTTTACCGCAAATCATTCTGACATTACATCGCTGTAGCCTTTCAACAACGATGCAGTTGTGAAAAATGCAGTGCAGTTAAAATAATTACTGAATAGATTTAAGCTGTTAGTAAATGGGTACTGAATGCATGCTATGCTTTTGGTTCACCCACCAGAGGATCTAAAGTTTCTTGTCAAAACAAGAGTAGGTTGAGTCACTCGTATAACATTGAACAAAAACAAATTGTCTGCATCGTTTATTCACAGTTGATGGAGCATCAATTTTCATGTTGCCTCCTGCCTTTTGATAAAGCTAAATGGAAGAAAAACATAAAATCGTAAAAAAAACCCTCTGGTTTTCTCTTTGAAGCTGGCGTTGTGCCCGTATTGTTGTTCCAACAAGTGTGGTCATTGTCGGATTCGTGAATGAACGTTTGCGGCTTGTCAAATGTTGCTAAATTGTTACTGTCATTCTTAAGCTTGTCTTTCAAAAGCAGTCGCATTGGCACGTAACCATCAATCATTTGGATGATTTGATTGTGCTTCGTTTCCTAACCGCTACATGTAAACATTACAAAACTGACTTTTATACTTATACAGAGTTTTGTCATTTTCATTTGCGGTATTGCATTCATAACGTTATCAAATGCTCAAATAAAACATCGACTAGTGCATGTCTGTCTTTCCTAATGCGACATCAAATATGAATACAAGTTATAATAACTTCCGCTGCTGTCAAAACTCGCAGTCATCACAACTTTGAAAAATCACGATTCGGGATTTGGCTGGATGTGTGGGAGGGTGTTTCTACAGTGTACCTGGCAGCCACCGGCATGAAAAGAGTGGTTAAGGGTTATAGCTGTGCAGCTGTTAGCCTTTGTGTTAGTGTGTGTGGATTGTGTGGGTGTGTGTTTGCTTGTCTCTGGTGTGCGATTAGCAAACACATTATCTTCTTCGTGTGGATATTATGCACACATCCAGTCTATCTGGCACAATCACCGCAGCCATTTACTCTAACATCTTTCCCTGGGGAATCTTAGAGCACAAACAACGGCATTTTGAGTGTGTGTGTGTGCCTTCTATGAGAGGTAATCAGATCTGTTCCCTCCAATCAGACAGAGATTGAATTGAATTGGCTGTCTGCTGTTGTGGTTGTCATTGGAGGCCAATAGTGAATACTTGGGGATATAAGACAAAAAAAACAACACTCACTTTCACATAGTGACACACACTTTGCAAACATGGCCTTTCTCTCAGTTTGCACTAAAACTATATTTAGAGGTAATTGCCTCTTCTATCTCCTCTCCTGTCATCCCCTCTCATCATTTTATCCCTGGAAAACGTGTGCTCTATTTATCCATCCACTTTTTTCTTCCCTATAATAACTTAAGAGGGGCACTAAGGGTGGTGAGATGTGATCTGGTTTTTTTTTTTCCCAAGCAGGTGTCTCATTCCTCTCAGCAAAGCCACATCCTCTAACTGTGCAGCAGCTTCAATGATACGCTCTTCTGCCCTTATTCCTGAGTGTTCAAAAAGCTTCATCCAAGGTTTAAGATGTGACCACACCAAATTAGCATTCAGAATGCCTGACTCAGAAAGAAAATTACATATCGGTAAAAGCCTTTTATTTGCTTTCCTGAGTCTTGGACTGTGTGTGTGTGTGGCTGCAGGAGCTTGTGATCCTCACAGTATGTTCAGCTTAGTCCTCTCCTCCACACAAGTTGGTGTGGCTTTGCTCACCGCATCACTAACTACTGTCTCCATAGCAACAGTTTGCTCCCTGCTCATAATTTGCACAAAAGGAAAATGTCCCAATGTCGCACAGGCTCTAATAGAGGCCGATAGTCTCACCCTGCTGTGCTGGTTTAAGGACTGTGTGCTGAAAGGGCATTTCTTATTTGTTAGAGGTTTGGTAGGCTGCTGTTTTCTATTTCCATTTTCATAACGCAGTGTGTTTAAGGCTCATTTAAGAGACATGCTGTAAAATATAGCTAAATCTATGCTGTAAATTATTACTTTGTTTGAAAAGTATAACTCAGTCACTTCATTCTCTTGTAGGGGTTATAAGTGAGCTAAAGGTTTGCTATGGAGTTCTTGACCTTTTATTGTTGCACAGCAGCATGTTTGTGTCCCCGTGTTGTTTGTCTTTGACTTTCTGCACACTCCATCAAACCAGATAATCGACTATCCTGAGAGTAATTTCGCATTATTCCACTGATCAACTGGTGGTGGTATACGGCAAGACACGCACCACATCAGCAGCTAACACAGGGTTGAAGACAAGCAGATGTAAAGAATATGGGTTTGAAAAATCTGCTTTGCAAAAGGTGCATGTACATGTAATCCTCTTACAGTGTGTTCCTACTAACGCTGTATGTCATTTTGTGTCTCTAAAGGAAATTTAAGAGAACAAGTGTTGTCACATTTATTATTTTCATTTTGATTTGTACTGAAAGACAAAACAACCTTGGAGATATGGCTAAAATCTCTCTTCAGCTCAACTTGATTGCAGGTTGTCTGGTGTACCAGTTTGGTAGTGTATTCACTTCTGCTGGTTAAGATGTTTTAGTTACAGTGATATCATCTAAACTGGTCGAGCTGGGTAAGTTTTTAAGTTTTTTACAGCTAAATAGCTTGGGGTACTATGCATTGGTGTTTTTCCGCATAATTTATCACTTTGTGCACTTTTCATTCCATTAATGTTTCTTTTGAAGCACATTTTTCAAGCCAAGGTGCAGCACGACATGGAAAAAAGCCCCTTTCTTATAGGCCTTTCCTTTGTAACAGTTTCCTAGTAGACTTTCCTGGCTGTGTTTTTGCGGGCAATCCTGTTTATACATTTCCTGCTCCATTATATGTGTGTTAGTTGTAGCCTACATTCCCATTGGTTATTGCTTTAATTGATATTCACCTCAGAGTTGGCATTTGATACGTTGTTACCCACCAGCTTTATATTATGAGCAGTTTTTACTCCTGTCTCTACAGGTAGCTAGATTTCAAATTTCAATGCTCTCTGGTGCCACATCACTACTAGTCTCTTACTGTTTGCAATTTCATTAAGTATATACTCCTGGATAATACGAAGTGCAATTGAAACATTTAAATCCCAGTGTACACGAAGCATGCAAATGAAATATCTTGTCACATAAGAGACTGAAATTTGTGTGATCAGATGATCTGATACATTTGAAGTTTAATGCTAGCAGATGCATACTTTCTAACTACACAGTCGCTGCATTTTTTTTTTTAGATCTCTCCTTACATGTTTCTTTGTTGTTAATGTATCTGACAAAAAATAGAAAATTAAAATTTCCTTTCTGTTTCTACTGTTTTTGCTGGAAAAACATGTCATTTAGTTTTAAAAAAGAGAAGAAATCTTCTTTTACTTAAAAGAGTTGACGACAACGTGAGGAGATTACACACAGTAATAGAAACAATCTAACAGATGGGAGAACTTCCTCTCCTTTTTCAGGCTGAATAATGTTTGCCAGTCTTCTTTTACTCCATCCTCTCTTCCAGGACTCTTGCTGAGAGAATTAAAGGAGAGGGTTCATTAAGCAAGATGCAACACAGAAAAGTAGAGAGGGGAAGGACAGCAACTTCAAGTGATTCCATATTTTGCCGGATATATCACAGGGAGGAGAGAAGGCTTTGTTCTAGCACCCTTGTTTTGGCATGAAAGGAAGACTGCTGAAAGGAGTTACCTGTGTTTCCTAATGCTTTGAAAGCAGTAGTGACAGACACACACACACACACACACACACACACACACACAGATGTTCACAATCCTCCTACAAACACGCCTCCTGTTCACACAGAATGCGGAATTTAAGAAACAAGTAGTTTTCCCACTTTTCACTCAGATTTGTCTTTTAGTGCTTGAACTCACTGACCTGTGTGTAGGGATGGGTATTGATAAGACTTTCACGATTCCGATTCCATTTTCGATTCTGTTTAACGATTCGATTGTTTATCGATTCTTTTTAAAAAAGGAGAACACTAAGGTCGATTAGCTTAGAACTTTGTTTTATATCTTCTCTTTGAACAAGATAGAAATTTAGGAGTAACATGGCCTTACAAACCCAACAGTGAGATCTTAAGAGATCCAGCCTACGGCTCTTCAATGGGGTGTCACAGGGTCCCCAGGAAAAAAAATTGTAAATGTCAAATAATAAAATAAATATTCTTCTGTAGCAATAATAAAATATAACATAAATTATTCAGTAGCAATTACACAAGAATATCCAGTAATGTCCCTGCCTACAATTAAATACATTCACTTACCGAAAATCGGGGGCATCTGCTGTGGCAAATGGGTGCAAACCTTCTACCACAAACTTAGTCACTGCTCGGTGACATTCGTCTATCCTGGCCTGAAAGGAGACGCTGCCGGTAGACTGCAGCGAGAACTGCCAGCATCTGAGCCAGACTCTGCCTGTCTCATCATGGTCACCTAAATGCACAGTAATGGCAGGTTTTGTAATAAGGCAGATCGCGCTAACGTAATATGCACTGTTAGTTGATTATTTACCTGCCGCATTGACGGGAGAGGACGTGCAAACGTTACCGCTGCTGCTGGGTTGAGATTCACGAGTCCAGAGCGGAATTAAAAACACGACATTCATTTAAGGTCATCGCGTGTTTTGTGAGCAAATGCTTTTGCATATTCGTAGTGTTTCCTCCCTTAAATGAAATCTCTACTTTGCAAGTATTGCAAGTTGCCCTGTAGTCATCCGTTCTCGTAAAGTATAACCAAACTTTTGAGCGTTTAAGCCGCTTAGGTGCCCTGCCAGGTAAATGATGCTCCGCAACGTGGTGACGTCATTCGGGGCGACTGGAATCGATAAGGGAATCGTTTGCAAAAATGGCAAACAATTCCAAGGAATTGAAACAGTGGGAACGGGTTCTCAACAAGAACCGGTTTTCGATACCCATCCCTACCTGTGTCTGTGTTTTCACGAAAGGGACAAGGGGAACAACAATGACAAAAAAGTAAGTGGTGCCTTCTCTATTTCTTCTGATAACAGGAGGTATTTTGTGGAGGCTCATAGTGCAGGACTTTGGAGAGCTACCTGTTCTTCTGCAGCAGGATGTGAACATTTCTGCACTCGTGGAATCGACTGCTTGTGTATTAGCGGCTGCTGAGGTGCATTCGTTGAAGCACTCTGTGGGTGGAACAGCTTCAACATCTCACATGACAGGATGCTAGCTGCATGTTTACACACACCAACCCCTGATACACAGATATCAGAAAACATACACGCACATGCATGTTCACAGACACAGTTACATACACACACACTCATGCACATTTTCAGGTTCCCCTTTGCTTGCGAGAACAATTACCTTCTAATTACTGCCAGAGAGAGAAAAGAGCTTGACTACCAAGATTTCTAGATATACACAGGACTGCTTGGATAGTTGGGAAAAGAGACTGAGATATGGGAAGGAAAAAGACTCATAGCCTCATGTTAGTTTAGGTATCATATTAATTCATAACAGGGAGAAAATAGAGAAGGTTGAGGTGAAAATGAACGGTAAGGAAGATCTGTGAGAACTTCTAATCAGCATAGTAAGTACATAGAGTTAAATACTTTTTTAGGATTACAAAGAACCTAAAACACAGGTTTGTCAGTAAGCATGCAATCATCCTGACAGGATTGTGAACATAGAGGCGAGACCAGTGCTGCTTTTGCTATTTTTTAGTGTATTAATAGCTTTCCTGGATTTTTGCTTTAGTAGCAAGCGAGTGTAAAAACTGAGCATACCATAGTTTCCGGTAGGAAACAAAGTCAAGCTGGGATAGTCCCAGTAGATGAGGTGATGTCAGGGCCTGTCCATTTTTCCTGATCATATAATGTCCAGATAGTATTTCTAATAAAGTAAAATAAAATATTTATATAACACCTTTTGAAACCGGGTTTACAAAGTGCTTTGACAGATTACTACATCCAAACAGAAAGTGAGAGATAATAAACTGAATTAAAACTGAGTAATGTTAAAGAAGTTAATACGTAAAAAAAAACAAACACCCATTGTCCTGAAAAATCGAAAACACAAATTGGCACAAAAAGAATTTCTCAAGAAAAGAGAATAAATAACACACCATTAATTAGAAAACAATAAGAGATGACAAAAACAAGAGACATCACATGAGAGCAAATTTATAAAAATATTTTTTTATAAATTTGAAAGACAGTCCTGAGATTTGAAGGACATCACGGCTAATAGTTGATACTCCTGTATGCAACTCAACTCTTCCTTCCACGTCTCTCTCATTCTGTTGATTATATCATCTTGAGTGAAATTAACTGTAGTCAGGTAGATGCATTTACAATGTGGCTTTATAAAAAGCTCAATGGTCTAAAAAAACAAGCAAATAAAAAAACATTTTAGTCCAAGGACAGTGCGCTCAAATAAAAGAAAACACTTCTTAACAACCCAAACACTGTGTGATAGAATTAAGAACTATGGTTTCAAAATAATATTTTACAGAAGTATTTTCTAGTTAATAAATAATCCAGTCAAAAGACACTAGTCATTAGAAGTCATTAGACAACTACCAATGAAATGCTTATGTCAAAGCTGCCATCAATATAGTTTTTGTTTTTTATCTATGTTATTTCAGATTTACTGTTTTACAAAAAAAGCTGAAAAATTGCAAAGCACATCATTATTTATTTTTAATAAGATGCAAAATTGCAGTAATTTACTTGAATTCTTAAATAGAAAAACTGAAACGTATGCGGCTGAATGTTCTACTAGACTTCTCAGAGAAGTCCAGTGTCTTGGTTCAAATATAGGTAAAATATAAATCCAATTGAGTGAATTTAGTTGCTTTTGATAGATTTCTAAAAAAAAACAAAAAACAATTTGTGGTCTAATAAATTTGATAAATTCAGCAATGTTATGTTTCATGTTATAGAAATGATGATAGGGGAAATATGGGATTACCTCATTATACCAACCCCTACAGAAGTAAATACAGCAGATTTAAATGATCTTCAAAAATTAAATAAGTAAACTTACCATAAATGTGTCTATAAAGTGTGCCATAAAAATAAGATTTTATCTGAAGGTCTCATGTGTCTTTCCCAACTGTCACCATACAATCGAGTCAAAACTTTTTTCTGTTTGCTTTTCCAAAAGTCACCTTGACAGAAGGTGTGAGTGTCTGACTGTGTGGTGGTAATGGGCAATGTGCTCCGTCTGTCCCTAACTTATTTTTCAGCTCTAATTTGTTCTGTGTTTTCTGCCAGCGAGGATGGCTGGATGCCTCAGGACACATGTGCAGCAACACACATGCGCAGGGAGCTCAGGTCTCTGACTGCGTCCCTGTCATCCAGGTGGGTGGGAGAGAGGTGAGAGTGGGGGAAAGGAAGCACAAAACGGACCCTGAAAAAAGGAATTCAGATAAAAGGGGGGGGGAGACACCGCTCTACCTGTTTAATCTTATTTGCTCCCTCTGAAATCTCCTTTCATGATTGTGGTTCATAGTCAACAGGTGAGCAGCAGCTCTCTTCAAGAATGGATGCTAAGTTAGTCACACTGATTACACAAATCAGTCCTATCAAGATCATTCGCAACACGAACGGTTCAAAGAAGCAACTTCATTTGGCAGACACAGCCGCAGTCGTGTTGGAAATGGGACCGAAAAACGTACATGAGCAAAAGCGCAGCGCTCATTTATTTGATTGAGTGGCCGCAGTGCTTCATCATCTCATTTTACAGCTGCTATTTCACTTCAGCTACTATGGTTGTGTTTTTGTAGCGTGCGCTTATGTGCATACTCAGTCAAGTGTGAGCTTTTGTGTGCCAAATCAATCTGCCAAAATTAAGCATGGAGCTGAAGGGGAAACTTGTTGTTTTCTTGGCACATACTGTTTTGTGGATTTAAAAGAGTCTGTCTGAGATTGGGTATGAGTGAGCGCTTCATCTGAACAAGTCTCTGATAGGTAAGGAAAGCACAAAACCCCACACGTGTTGACACAAACGCACACAGACATTCAGCGGCAGGGTTTAGAAGCAGGATTAATTGGAGAGTAACTGCCGGGTTCCCTCATGTGCTGTTGAGTGTTTGTTGGGAACCATCCCAGCTGCAGTTAAGAGCCTCTGGGTGCTTCTTCATCTGGAGCACAGTGAATCAAGCTCCACACTTTACCAGCCACTGCAAACAATGCTGGCCTTATGAAAGTAAATGCGTGATAGTGGCAACAACATTTGTGTAGCTAATTAATTTCCGAGGAATATCAGATGACATGATGCCCAAAAAAACCTCCTCTTACAGCAAGAAATCAAATAAAGTCTTGAGTTCACTTTTCTTTGCTATTGAGGTGCCGCATCTCTCCCATATTCTTACTCAGTGGTCTCAAACTAATAGCCTCTGTCTCTAACGTCTAATGAAATTAATGAACTAGACTGTTATGCCTTATTGGCCTTACACTTAAAACCTATACACTCATTGCCAGCCTTAAGCCTGGATGATCAGAATGTTTTTGAATGAAAATCTGCACTGCTGAGGAGAGCCCTGCATACATCTGTGACAGGCCTGGATACATGCGAATGTATCTGCATCAATCTGTAAGTCTAACATACATTTGATACAGCTTGATAAAGTGAGAAGTACCTAGAAGACAGACAGTTAGGCAACTTGTAAACAAACCCACAGGTAATCTGGCTGTGGTCCACTTAGACCGTGCGCACTTAAGAAGCTTTGATTGCGCACAGTTTGTCTGATGAGGATTCAGTATCATGATTTTGGTGCATTGCATTGGGTTTATATGGTGTTGTTATTACAATAGATGATCCGTGTTGTCTTGGACCTGTCAGACTTCATTCTAGCTATGATTTCTAAATCCAGACAGTCGCTCTGGTAAGTAAAATGTCATCATAATTGAAATTATGAGCCAAAACTACAAAAAAATCAGTAATAACCTGATTTGCCAGGAAGAAAGACATTGGCAAATATTTAAGTAAATAAGATTTCAATATGTCACCCATGTAAAGAGGTGGAATTACGCAGAGACTAAGAAGGGTTGGGAGAAGAGGCGAAAAGGGGGAAGACGGGGATGGACGGGCGCACAGGAGGCGAAAGGTTACAGTTGCCAGGGGCGATGCTAGGGGCTTTCCTGAAGGGCTAGACGCACTGTACCAGCAGTCACCTGCCATCTATCACATGTGAAAGTTTGTGTGTGTGTGTGTGTGAGTCAGGGAGGTTCTGCCTGTCATATCGCTCTAAACATGACTGACATTTATCCAATGGAGGCTTCGCTCATTCATCCATCCATCACGTTTTTCCATCCTTTGCTCTTCGCTTTATGTCCTTCCCTCCCTCTCTGCTTGTTGCTTCAGACAGACAGTTATGAACAAACCCTGCATACCAAGTGCTACCGCAAACACACACGTACACTCGATACGCAGCGCTTGACTGTAGCGTAAAAACTTGAATTCCAGATATTGCGATAGCAGCGTAGCACTGCAGTGTAGTTTGCACAGATCTGAGAAAAGATTGCATGTTTTTGTGTGTTTGTTGACCTGTGGAGCAGCCGTGATTGATGTTCCAAAAGCTTCTTTCATTAGTGTTATGGTATGGTAGGTGGGATGCGTGTGAGCGTGAGTCTGTAAGTGCTTTGTGTGCGAGTGTGAGGCAGGCACACAAGTTTGCGTTTGTGTGTCTGTGGAGCAGCCGTGACAGATGAAATGGAAGATTCTTTCATTAGTTGTGTTTGAAGCTCAGCAGGGTCACAGAAACAGCGAACATTTAATTACAGCAGACTGAATGCTTCCCCCACTGACTGACACACACACACACACAGGCACACAGACAGGCACACACACACACACACACACAGAGGGAGGTCTTTCATGGAACATGCTCCCAAAAGGTAATATTATAAACCACTCAGCAGGAGTGGTAACCTTGGACCCCTCTCTACCTTTTCCTTTCTTTTTTCCCATCTTGACTTTATTTCAACTTCTCTCTCTCACTCTCACTCTCTGTCTATCTCACTCTCTCACTCGTCCTTTCATTGTGAGCTAAGTATAGCAGCAGTAATGGTGATGGGTGCAGATGGAGCAAGCATGTCTTAAATGTCAAACTCAAATGAAAATCACTGTTCCAGTGAGACAGAGTCATCTGGACACAACCAGTGTTATTTAACTCTCATACATATAAACACACACAGATGAAGTCCTACACAGTGTGGACTGCTATAACAATGAACAAATGGATCCTCAGAAGGGCATAAAAAGTACAATCAAATTATACAGTATCTGACAAAACAGTCTAAATTAAGATAAAATACCAAATTGTGTTTTTCACTAATCCTCATACTGAAACATTAAAATCAAGTTTATTTGGTTTATAATTAAATGAATAAAGTTGCTCTAATTGTATGATATAAAACTCATCTGAACCCCTTTTTATTTTTCCTTTAAGGGCTTTAAAATTGGCTAAATCATCTTAATATTCACTATGAGCTTGTTCTGGCTCTTCATTAAATCTACTTAGAGATTACATAGAGGAATACTTAAACTCGAGCTTTTGCTGCAGTGCCACCTTTTTCTTTGATAAGTGATTTATATTCTTGAACTTGACCCCACTTTCTCTGTCAGGAACACACATTCTACATTTTTTTAGGATTCAGTGATTTTTGTGAACATGCCATGAAGTGGGAATATTGTGGATGTTTTCTAAATTGCGCTTTATGGATTTCACATTCAGCCTGGTGTACTTGGTTTCCTACCAGTGCAAACGCTTTTGCTTACTGGAATTGAAGGTTTGGATTAGAGGTGTTAAAAATCTGAAACTGTGACCAGAATCACGACACAAACAAGTACAAGAGTGTCGGGCCTTGTTAGAGCATGTCAGTGTTTGAATATTATTCAGTTTATTCGCTGAATTGAAAATAAATCTTATTGTTTGTTCATGGGGCAGTTGTGATCAAGTAATTAGTCCTGTAGTAAAAAGAATGTGTTTTATTTCACTGTTTGTTATTTTCCCCCTCTAAAAAAATAATTGTATTAATCAAACCTCAGCTTCAGAGAGTTGTTAGTTTGTTGCACAGTGAAGAAAGGTTTTTGACACTTTTTGAGATCTGGAGCGATTTTTTTGTGAATGTTTCCTGACAGACTGCTCATGCAGTATGTTTCATGTCATTGTCACAGTGAGAAGAGATGATGTGGAACTAGTGGGTGTGGAAATCTGGGGGTTGCCATCACACTACCAGAGTAGTATTGTCAACATACTTATATGAGTGTGTGTGTGCGCGCTCGTTTTACAGCATCGTTTCATATTTAATGAAGGCAATATTTAAATGTCTCCAAAATGAACATCTCCTTGTTGAACAACACAGTCCTGCAGAGGTTTAGTCACTTACTTTGATCTCAGATATGCTGAGACGTGACACAGTAGAGAGAGCTGCTCTCTCTTACTCTCCCCAAAATAAGGACTGATATTCTTCGGCTCTTTTGTCTCTTAGGACTATGAGACAGACAGTCGTGATTTACTCCAAGTAGCAGTGTGACTGAGTGTGTCTGTTCAATGATTCAGAGGGATGAGTTCATCTGCAGCCTTTGAGTGTGTGTCTCTCTATGTGTATGTTATTTTTTTATCAATGGAAAATAGTAAGTGTAAGTGGGTTTTTTTTTCCTTTCTTGTAGTTTGTCAAGTTTTTCTTCCCATAGGATGAAGCTTCTTAGACAAATTAATATTCACAAAATAATCTGTGGCAGCCTTGGACGTTTCTATTTGCGGTTTTAACAAAGCAGGGTTATTAATACAAAGGCTAACCGACCATCGTGTGATAACGAGGCCTTATATTGAATTGTCCTCAAATACTTTCCAACTTGTTAAATCATTTGATTGATTGATTGATTCAAATGCAGATTTAAAAAATACTCGTGTTCGCTTGTTTTCGCGTCAGGGCACACAAACGAAGTCGTGGGAGGTTTGTGTTGCACAAAAATGATTCAATAGCTGCACGTAACGTGATGGTCTTAAAAGGGCACATTTCTCTTATGCTGCAACGCTGTAGGGACTCGGTGTGAATGGAGGGAGTGTGAAAGAAAGACGAAAGGAGGAGTGGGACCTCTCCATCACTCCGGCTGTGACCTTCCAAGAGTCACGCTCTTATAGAGTACAGAACTAATGCCTCAATATATTATCTGAATATGCTGCATTATCATTATGCCTCTCTCTCAGAATCACACTCAAAGTCTCGCATATACACACTCAAAAACAGAACACGGAGACATGCAGAGATGCTCTGGTGTTTGTCTGTACAACTTTTGGTGTGTGCGTGCACGCTGCAGGTCAGAGAAATAGAAACTGAGAGGAAGAAAGAATGAGAGAGTATGACACAAAAGAGTTTGTCCTTATGAGTAACTGTTCTCTCTCCCTCTCTCTGTGCTCTGTATTGTGTGTAAAGAGGTTTGGAGGAGATAACACAGAGACTTCCTGGACAAGAGCAAGGTCAACACATGCACGCCGTCGCTGACACTTACTAATACATGCGCACAGTGCTGGCAATCTGGTACACAGTAGCAAGTGAGAAGAGACGAGGGACTGCTGGAGACGGGGGAGATAAGGAGGAAATGTCACACCATTATTTTGTATGAGAAATGGCCAAAGATGTGAACAGTCAGAGTTTCGTCTAATCCTGCCAAACACTGAGCGTCAATGAGTGTACTGCCCATTATCATTCATATGATACCACAGTTCAGTGCATGTGATCTGAGTTAGTTTTGGACATTAGTGGCTTTAAACTATACCATAGTTGGGTTTTTTTTTTCTTTACTGTTGAAGTATTCTGGGGTTTGTGTGATTGATGATCCTGAGGTAATAGCACTGGTCTGAGGTAGATTGAGGTCCTTGACTTGAAGATGTACTGTAGACTGCAAAGTGAGTGTGTATGTGTGTCTGCAGGGCAGGATCGCAGCGAGACAGCTCTCATCAGGCGTTTTAAGGGCGATGGCGTCCGCTACAAGGCCAAGCTCATTGGCCTGGACGAGGTTACCGCCGCCCGTGGAGACAAACTCTGCCAGGACTCGATGATGAAGCTCAAGGTAAGAAGAGTATTTCTCCTCCTCTTGATCTGTCTCAAATTACAAATTAATTGTACCATTTTAAACTCGCTGTTAAAACAAACTTTCCACGGTAGTTGCGAGCAATTAAAAAAAACCAGAGGACGTCAACACCCAGAATTAATGTTATATTACAGCCTGCAGCTGCATGAAGTTCTGTGACCCACAAAAGACATCAGTTGCCAGCTTCATGCATATTCTGAAGTTCAACATTTAAATATGCATGTTTTGTTCATCATAGCATTACTGCGCTTTTGACGGTGTGCGCATGCATATAGAGTTTGTTGCCGTCTTTCTATGCAAATTGCTATAAGCGAGAAGTTGAATAGGAAGGATAGAAAATGGGGTTGTTATAATTTATAGGGATGACGATGATCAGTGCAAGAGGAAGTAAAGGAGGTTAGCCATATGGATGAGAAGGGGATTGGGATGAATGTCTCATTTGCAAGGACAGAAACAATTAGAGGGAGGGGTAGACAGATGGGGCAGTTAGCAGCGAGGAGATGGCATATAGGAGGGGAATCATTTGGATGATAGGTGAAAGAGAGACATGAGTGAGGATGAAGATGAAGAAAAATAGGCCATTTTCTATTCAGGCCTAATGAACGACCTTGTTTTCTGAAATAATTGATTGCAGAATTATGAAAAACAGGCTTTGAAATTCTGTTACATAAAAAATGTTGAAATTTTTCCCCAAGAAGTCGCATCTTTAAACAAAACCTAGATTTTGCATCTTGTCTCTACAAATGTATGCTGAAAGAGTTTGAAAACGCTGTCGGAGTGAAGAGTGCCTCATTCATTATTAATTTCCCTTTAAATCATATTGCAGGAGATATTTGAATTGAGAAAATTACATTTACGCTTTGTTTATGTGTAGTGAAAACTCTATCCAGCGGAGACCCGTAAGGGTGAGAAGAGGACCGACAGCTCATTGATCAAACAGCTTCCCTCCTCCTCATTTATTCAGACAGAAAATCCATCAACTCCTTTTCTCTGATCTCTCCACCTTTTCTTTCATACTGCTCCTCCCTTTTCTATCCGGAATCTGTTGTTTTTGTGATCCTGCTTCTCTCCTGTCTTCTTTTTGTGACTCGCCTATGCAAATGGTGACGAGGTGAAAATGGAGAGAAACTTAAACCTTTACATATACTTACAGCTATAAATAATCAGTATGTCGTTTGACTGTATGCTGAGTGCATCGTAGCAGTTGTACTGTGTTAAAAGCACGTTCCCAAAGCTTTTAAACAAGTTATATAAATTAAGTTGTTCCATTCAGCAGCAAGCTATTTTTAAGCAAAGCAACTTTTTATTATTAAATAAAAACTATCATAACATTTCTGACATTCTCAATAAACTAGTAATTGATATCGATCTCCTTTCACATCATCCCTAGTCGTTTTGTAGAAAGAATGCATGGTGCCCTGGTACACAATATAGTAAAGTGTTGTTTGTTGGATGAGAATAAATGAGAAACCTGCCACAAATAATTTAAAGATTATAAATTGATGCCAGTATATGAAACTCATTGCTGATTTTTCAAACACATAGTTATTACCTTTATTGACAGTTGTTGGCAACTGCATGTACATTTCTATACTGCTTCTGACATGGTTGTATGGATTGTGTTTCTGTGTGTGTGCATCCTCAGGGAATAGCTGCAGCAGCACGGTCTAAAGGAGAACACAAACAGAAGGTGTTCCTGACTGTTTCCTTTGGAGGGATCAAAATCTTTGATGAGAAGTCAGGGGTAAGTTCTGAAGCAAATTTGATTCTCTTTACTTGTGGGTCTGTGTTTGTGTGTGTGTTTGTGTGTCCGTACACTTGTGTTTCATCTATTAATGAGGCATCTCCATAAGAGGGAGGGGCCCCTGGGGAAATCAGGAGGCCCTAATTGAAACCCTGAGAACAAGGCCTCAGTAGATGAGAGAACATGGCCGTCCCATTGTCTTCCTGTGTGCAAACAGCAACTACACTGGTTTTATATTATGCCCCAGGATTAGGCATTTTCCATCTTACATGGCTTCTTCTTTGGTTAACCGATATGATCTGTCCAGACTTCATCGACTGTTTTCAGTCAATCCCCTGGTTCAGTTTTTAGCTCTGTTTACTGTCTGTTAACTGACCCTGACTCTCCCTCTATCACTTAATTTGCTAGGCGTTTTTCCAAGTGGCTGATAAGATCTAAGACTTACTTAAATCCATGCAAAAAAGCAATAAAACAAGAAGTGTAATATTGAATTTACTGGCAAGTACCCACAACCCGTAGATATATTTGAAGCAGACGCAAGTAGAGAAGAAGATTAATGTAGTTATAGAAAGGCCAGTGTGTAGGATTTAGTGGCTTCTAGTGGAGGTTTGCATTGGAACAAATTTAATGGACCTTCCTTCCTCTTGCTTCCCAGCTCAAATCTACTACTCCTACTGTAGAAACAAGGCCGTTGCACATAACGGATTCCTTGGAAGTGCATACAAAAACATAGTTGCAGGTTATTATAATTATGACTACCATATTCCATCTATGGTAATAGGTAATGCCTATAACCTACACAGGGTTCTTTAAATGCCATTGCAGAGTAAATATGATTGTAAATCAGGGAAAATGACCAGGCTTGTTTAGGATTATTTGATTGGTGTTATTTAGGCTCAAACCTGTGGTACCTGTCATTGTATCCTTAATCAAGAACTATAATATCTACCTTTCCAAGAATATGGGTCCTCTGGTGACTAAAGTGGCCTTTTCCCCCTGTTTTCTGTGTCTAATAATGTAGAATTACTTCCCTGTTAACTCTTTACCCCTTGAAAGCCTACTAGGAGTAACCCTTAAAGAAGTTTCTCTCATATTGCATCAGAAGTTAATGAGGGTGGTGTCTGCCCTTGGAAAAACAGGGAAAATATTGCAGTGGTTGTCAAACCAAATCCTTTTTGATATTTGTTTATGTTTTCGTTAGGGGTCCAGAGGAAGTCATCAAATATTGCCTTTATGTGGGAAAAGAGTTAAATTCTATAAGCGTGTAAAAATCTGTCCCAACGAATTAATGTTGTTATTTTGAGGTGTTTGGCTGAGTTGTGCTGCAGCAATTCTTTCCATATGTTTGTTTTTATATTCATCTTGGCAGCTCCAGAAAACCAGGCTTATTTTTTAAACATAATACAGCAACTGTTTTTTGATGTGTACATATGCAGCGTGAGCTGTCTGTTTCACTGTCTGGCTCTGAGTGTGTCTGATTGTGAATGTAGACTGGTTTAGATAGAATATAAAGCTCGCCGCTCCATACCGAGCTTTAGTGGGTGACACGGTAAGCCTAAGATTTACACTTTGTCGGGAGCCGGAATGAGCTGACACTGTATGTGTGTGTACCCAGCAGTGATTCAAAAGTACCTTGTATTAGACAGGCAAGACTCAGTAAACAACGACCACCCACGTGGCAGCCATGTTGAATACAAGCACATTCAATCCTTTGTACCTCTTCTTATAACACTCATAATCCTTATCGTATTTCTCTTCTTGATGGCTCAAAATTTAGACACTGAAGAATAACAAGAGCTAAATAGAAAAGTGAGTGATAGATGCAGAAGTAGAGAGCTAGAGTTGGGAGGAGAAGAAGCAAGAAAAGTCCAAGGGGAAGGAGGAGGGGAAAAAAGGATGTGAAAAAGATAAATAGAGGAAGCGCGTGATTGAGGAGCAGAAGCAGACTGAAACAGAGTTAGAGGGATAGGTGGAGAATCAGTAAGCATATGTCAAAGTAAAGCTTTCTACAGGGAGACCTTGTCCTCTGTCTCTGCACATTAATATTAACTATAGAGATATGCTGTCCTTACTATCAGCCCTTCAACCACTCCTAATGGCAAAGGAGGGAGGGAGAGAGGGAGACGGGAAGAAAGAGAGAATGACTCTGCTGAGGTTCAGGGATCTTGACAGTCTCATTCCCCTCCTGTGCATCAGTCAGCCAGATGGGCGGATGGATGTATGGGTGAACGAATGGATGGATGGCCTCTCTCTTGGAGTAGGGAAGGTCGTGCAGGATGGAGGGAGGTGGTGCTTGAGATGGAGGAGAATAAGAGGGGAGACATTAATCTAACAGAGGGCAGGCCAGCATGCCTCTCTTCCTGTCAGCCTCTCTCTTAAAACACACACATGTGCATATACATAGAGACACTTGTGCATTACTACCCTCTTCAACCCCTTTGGCCAAGTCTCAGAAAGGAGACAATACCAAGGCAGATGAAAAACTAGCATGAGTGAATTGCTGAAATGGTTAGTTTGCTCGCTGCTCCTCAGAGAGTGAAATCAGAAAGATCAACTTTTCTGCCAGTAGAAAAGACTACAAACAACTGGCGTCCAGACAATTCAATAAATTTCATTTGGGTCTTATCAGATATATTGTCACTGAATGGACCTACCCAATTTATAGTATTATTTGGTCTGTGGGGCTAGAGGAATGAAAGGGGCTGAAATTAGAGAAGGCCATAGGATGAGCCTTGGGGGGGTGGCTGTGAATTAAGCAGTGCTTGTTTTCAATGAACAAGTTTCATCATTAATCGTTTTACACTAAGGATGAGAAAAGGTGGTGTGGAATACACCAGGCACAGACACACGCACACACAGGTAGGTACAGCCAACTTCCACATTTATTCAAGTGTTGTTGTTTTGACAGCTGACTCAGTCACACAGTCTGACAGCTCACGAGCCCAGCTGATCTCTCTTCTGGCCGCTCCTCCTCGTCTCACTATAAACACAGCGGAGGGAGACCATCATCAGTCCATAAACAACATCAGCTGTTCTTACCGGCCTCGCAGCGCCGCCCTGATGAGCCTTCCGCTCCACTCCTCCCCTGCAGCTGCGCCCGGGGCCACGCCTCCGCCACACACCCCCACCGCCCGTTCGAGGCCGGGGAGCCGTCCGGCCGAGCCAACTCCCCCCCCCCCCGCGAGCGAGAGAGGAAATCGGCCACTGCCATCTGCGCCCCCGGCCTATGGATCACCTTGAACTTAAAGGGCTGCAACGCCAGATACCACCGGGTGATCCGGGCGTTGGCATCCTTCATGCGGTGGAGCCACTGCAGCGGGGCGTGGTCCGAACAGAGGGTGAATGAGCGTCCCAGGAGGTAATAGCGCAGGGAGCCGACCGCCCACCGGATGGCCAGGCACTCCTTCTCCACGGTGCTGTACCGGCGCTCGCGCTCTGCTAGCTTCCGGCTGATGTATAGGACAGGGCGGTCGGCCCCCCTTACCTGCTGGGACAAAACGGCTCCCAGCCCTCTGTCCGAGGCGTCAGTCTGCAGAACAAAAGGGAGGGAAAAGTTAGGAGTGTGAAGCAGCGGCTCCCCACAGAGAGCCTTTTTCACCTGCACAAACGCCGCCTGGCACGGCCCCGTCCACTGGACCAGATCCGGGGCACCCTTTCGAGTGAGATCGGTCAGGGGGCTGGTTAGCTGCGCAAACCCCGGCACAAAGCGACGATAGTAACCCGCCAACCCCAAGAACCGTCTCACCTCCTTTTTCGTCCTGGGGCGCGGGCAGGATGCGATAGCCGCCGTCTTCTCCACCTGTGGACGCACCTGCCCGCCCCCCAGGTGGTACCCCAGATACTGCACCTCCCTCCGTCCAACCGCGCACTTCTTCGGATTGGCCGTGAGCCCCGCCCCCCTCAAGGACTCCAGGACCGCGGCCACCCGCAGCACATGCTCCGCCCAGGTGTCGCTGTGGATGATCACGTCATCCAGGTAGGCGGCAGCATACGCTGCGTGCGGACGCAGTACCCGGTCCATGAGACGCTGGAAAGTGGCCGGGGCCCCGAACAGGCCAAACGGAAGTGTCACGAACTGGTACAAACCGTACGGAGTGGAGAAGGCCGTTTTCTCCCTGGCCTCGGCAGACAAGGGAATCTGCCAATAGCCCTTGGTTAAGTCCAGTGTCGTGAAAAAGCGGGCCGTGCCTAACCGGTCCAGGAGCTCGTCGACCCGAGGCATGGGGTAGGCATCAAAGCGTGACACTTCGTTCACCCTGCGATAGTCGACACAGAACCGTATAGACCCATCCTTCTTCGCCACCAGAACGATGGGGCTACACCAGGCGCTGTGCGACTCTTCTATTACTCCCATCCTCAGCATTTCCGCCAATTCCCTCTGCACGATTTTTCGCTTGTGCTCCGGGAGCCTGTAGGGCCGTGAACGCACCGTCACGCCAGGCTGCGTCACGAAATGGTGCTCGATGAGGGACGTCCGGCCGGGCAGGGGGGAGAACACGTCCGCAAAACGCTGTTGCAACGCGACAACATCCGCTCTCTGGGCCTGTGTGAGATGGTCATCACAAGGGAGGGAGGCGGGAATGATAGAATTTGGCACCTCAGGCCCCAACTCATCTCTCTCCTTCACCAAGCTCACCAGAGAAGCGGTTTCAACCTCTCGCCACAGTTTGAGGAGATTGAGGTGATAAATCTGCGTGGCTCCTCCCCTGTCCGACCGAGCGACCTCATAGTCCACGTCCCCGACTCGCCGTGTGACCACAAAGGGTCCTTGCCACTTGGCGAGCAACTTCGAGCTGGAAGTAGGGAGTAACACAAGCACTTTATCTCCCGGTGAAAATTGCCTGAGCCTAGCCCCTCTGTCATACAGGCGTTGCTGACGCTGCTGAGCCTGGAGCAAATTCTCCCGTGACAACCTCCCCAAAGTGTGGAGTTTTGCTCTCAGGTCCAACACGTACTGAATCTCATTTTTGGCGGGGCTCGGACCGTCCTCCCAGCTTTCTTTAATCAGGTCGAGCACCCCACGTGGCCTCCTGCCGAACAGCAGTTCAAAGGGAGAAAATCCCGTGGAGGCCTGGGGCACCTCCCGCACTGCGAATAACAGAGGGTCTAGCCAGTGATCCCAATTGCGTTCATCCTCGTTAATGAACTTCCGAATCATGGACTTTAAAGTCTTATTCAGCCGCTCCACCAGCCCGTCAGTCTGAGGGTGGTAGACGCTGGTCCGAATAGATTTAATGCCCAGTAATTCGTACAGTTCCCGCAGTGTACGAGACATAAACGACGTGCCCTGGTCAGTCAGTATCTCTTTCGGGATTCCGACTCGGGAGATGACCTGAAACAGTGCCTGCGCCACACTCTTTGCAGAGATGGTGCGCAGCGGAACTGCTTCCGGGTACCGCGTTGCGTAATCCACCAGGACTAACACAAAGCGGTAGCCGCGTGCACTCCGGTGAAACGGCCCGATGAGGTCCATGCCGATGCGCTCAAACGGGACCTCAATGAGGGGGAGAGGGCGCAGCGGCGCCTTCGGTATGGCCGGCTGGTTAACAAGTTGGCAGTCCGGGCAGGACGCGCACCAGCGGCGCACATCCGCTCGGATGCCCGGCCAATAAAATCGGGCCGTTATTCGCTCCAGAGTTTTCTCATAGCCCATATGCCCTGCCATGGGGTTATAGTGGGCCGCCTGGAAAAGCGTTTCCCGGCGGCCCTGCGGCACCAACAACTGGGTGTGTGTTTCCTCTGTCTGAGTGTCACGACTCACTCGATATAATCGGTCGTTTAATAAGACGAAACGCGGGTAGGTCTGCGCGGCCTCAGGGCGCACCACGTGACCATCAATAGCCATCACTTGGTCAAAGGCTGAGCGTAGGGTGCCGTCACGAGACTGCTCCAGTGGGAAATCACCCATGGGGGACACTTCCGGGGCTGGCGGGACGTCCCGTGAGGGACCCGCCGGCTCCTCCCCCCCGGAGTCAGTGTCGGACGACCCCGCGTCACCGCTGAACGCCGCGCACACGCTACACCCCGCTTCCGGTCGTGATCGCACCCCCGCGTACTGTCCCAGTAGCTGATGAAACCCCGGCCAATTGGTACCCAGAATCAGGGGGTGCGACAGGCGCGGGCTAACCGCCGCCGTTACTCTATGCGTTTTGCCCTTATACTTTAATAACAGCGGCACTATGGGATACCTGTGAACGTCACCATGCACACACCTCACCTCCACCCATTCTGCCTCCAGCAATGCCCCGGGGCGAACCAAGCTTTGGTGTACGAGGGTCTGCGTGCAGCCCGTGTCCACCAACGCCTGGCGTATACCCCCTCGAGTCCTTACCGGAATACTGTATGTCCCTCCTGGACCGGGGGAGGGTGCTGGGGCGCCAGCAACACGAAACACCTGCCCCACTTCCATAAGCGGACAATCCCTCCTCAGGTGCCCCGGCTGCCCGCACTTCCAACACTCCGGCCCCGGCGTCTGTGCTGCTCTCCGTGGCTCGGGGGCGGCTCCACTTGGCTCGGCTGCCCTGGACGGCACCAACGCCGCGAAAGGGTTAGTGGGGCTCAGCGCCGGCAGCCGCTCTGCCGGCACCGGGGCCTGTTTGTTCGGCCTCCGTCCGGCGTCCCCGGGTTCCCCTGCTCCAGCGGCAAGGTGGTCCTCCGCCAGCGTCACCGCTACCTCCAAGCTTGCGGGCCGGTGGCACCGGACCCATCTCGCCGTCTCCGCTGGCAATCCCTCCGTGAACTGCTCCAGCACCACCTTGTCCACCAGCTTCGTCTCCCCCTCCGATGTTCCCGGTTGCAGCCAGCGTACCGCCGCGTCGCGCAGCTGCCGGGCCCAGGCGAATGGTCGGTCCGTTGTAGCCAGCCGACAGGCCCGGAACCGCCGGCGGTGGTCTTCGGCGGTGAGCCCTAGCCTGTCCACCACCGCCCGGCTCACGTCCGCGAAGCTGCTCCTCGACGCCGGAGGCAGACTCAGGGCCGCTGTTTGTGCCTCCCCGGACAGCAGGGGGAGCAGCCGCGGAGCCCACTCCTCCCGCGGCCATTGGCAAGCCTCCGCCGTGGCACGGAAGGTCTCCAAAAAAACCTGTGGGTCGTCCCCGTCCCCCATCCGGGGCACCGCCACCGACAGTGGCGAGGGCTTCGGCGTGGCAGCGGCCCCGACCAGCCGCTCCAGAACTTGCGTCTGCCGGTCCGTCTGCTCCCGCAGCGCGGCCAGGTGGGCACGCTGGTCGGCCGCCTGATCCCGGCTCATCGTCGCCATCTCCGCCAGCATCTGCGCCAAGAATTGCAGAGGCTGGGCGGGTGGCGCGGCCTGTGGGTCGGACATTTCCCCACCGGCACTTTCCTGGGTTTCGGCACCACTTGTGGAATACACCAGGCACAGACACACGCACACACAGGTAGGTACAGCCAACTTCCACATTTATTCAAGTGTTGTTGTTTTGACAGCTGACTCAGTCACACAGTCTGACAGCTCACGAGCCCAGCTGATCTCTCTTCTGGCCGCTCCTCCTCGTCTCACTATAAACACAGCGGAGGGAGACCATCATCAGTCCATAAACAACATCAGCTGTTCTTACCGGCCTCGCAGCGCCGCCCTGATGAGCCTTCCGCTCCACTCCTCCCCTGCAGCTGCGCCCGGGGCCACGCCTCCGCCACAGGTGGCAAACAGGGGATACAGGAATGTGATTTTTGACATCAAAATTTGTATTAAATCCCAACTATCTATGAACATGTGCTGACTGATGTGTGACAAATTCTTTTTAGGTTTTAATACGAAAATAGACCTATAGCCTTGTAATGTTACCAAACTTAAGCTGGTATTCGATCATTTTTAAGCATGCGGTAAGAAAACTGCTCCACTGGCAAAACACCAGGAAGGTTGTGAGCACCAATTGGAATTCGAACTTGGCCCATTTTACATTGGAAGGCAGAGGGTTAGATCAAGTTTTAGGTCAGACTGTGCCTAAGAAATCAAACAGATCTGTTGCTCTGATGTTTATCACGAACATCTTTAAACATGGTATGCAACCATCTTTCCCCACTGTTGCCTTAAAACCTTGTCAGTGTGGTTAAAGAGCGAACAGGTCTGATAAAGCAATTTCTGTGTCCCTGAACTCTATTTTCCAACAGCTCTGGCATCTGTTTGTCAAACACAACTCAGCCTTTTCACATCCAGACTCTTTCACGTGGAAGTTGAACATTGTCTGCGTAAATGGTCCTTGACTTCTTGTTGGAGAGAAGCCAGGTGGTCACAACGTAACTACAAACTAATTCACCATTAAGAATGAGGCCAAACAAGAGTGCATGTTATCCTCACTCATGCATTCGTTGTACACAAATGCAAAGTTAGCAGGAGACTCAGCAGGAGCCACAATGGAAAATAAGCCGGGTTGAAAATAAACTGGACTCGTGCTCTAAGCTGTCATTGATATGCCACCAGCTATATCACGTATCCACCATCCTTCTGTACTGATTTGTCTTTGTGTTTGGCACAAATACCCTACATTTGTGCTAAACATATACTACATTTACATAATAATATATTCTACGAGTGGGCTCCTATTTATAAATGTCACAATGAATCTATTCAAAGCAAGCATTCAGACAGAAAATCACATTTGTTATATCATCATCATCCCTCTTTTCCTTCTACAATTAAAATTTAAATACATTTATTTTATGTTTGATGTTCAGATGCTTTTCCAAAACTTTAAAGAATCACTGCAGATGTGCTTTTTAAATCAATTTAATGTTTAATATGAAGTTCCCATAATAAATGTAGCTGATTAAAAACAAATATTTAAAAGAAATATAAACCACCAGTGATAATCAAAATTTCTGAAATTCCAAGTATGCAATTATTTTTCATCTGATGGAAACTCTTTTTATTTAAAACAGTGGACTCTCTTGATCTACAGTGTAGAGGTGGGCACAGGACGCTGCTTTTTATTTTTTAATCAAATGCAAAAAATAGAAAAAGACATGTAGGTTTATGCTTTAATCTTAAAAAGTACTTTAGGAAAAGATTAGAAAAAAGGGAAATCCTTACACACATTAAGGATTATATGTGATCTGATTGACACTGGCCAGGGGTGGGTACACATCACAAATCACACACCAGTGTTAATTCATAGCTTGCCTGATTTTAGCATATTAGAGGGGTTATGTCTGTCAGAGCATATCTTAACCTAATTAGTTTTACTTTTATGCCCAGCTTGGCCACAGTAGTTCAAAATCTGTTTCATAAAATATGGTTATAGTCACATCTTTAGTGCCTTTAGTTGAGGAAAAAAACACCTCAGTATTGTGTCCTTTTAATTTCACTTACATGATCCATTATTTTCAGCCAATGCATGATGAACTGTGCGTATATAGTATTAAAATTAGTATCATGCTTCTTTCTTTGATTCTATATTCATACAGTTTTCTGATGTAGTGACCTTAAACCAGTGATTGCGAATGAAAGTTTGCTACACCCTGTGCTCTGGTTTATTAATATTAGCCGCCAGCACTTTTTAAACACACCTACAGAGAGGCCACAAGTGCTCTGATCATTTCAATCTCCTGCTGTAGCTTCAGCCTTTATTCTATTATGAACAGAGTAGTGCAGGTGCATGGCTACGGCCAGATAACATGGCGCCAGATCTTCAGAATGTACTTGAATTTACAAAATAATACATAAATAAAAGTTACACGATTTATATGCATTCAATTTATTTACTTGTCCAACTTGGTGGTTGTGGAATAGCTGAAGTCTATCCCAAGCTGTTACAGGGTGAGATGTAGAACTCCTGTCCATCACAGGGCTAGCATAGAGAGACAGACAATCACTCACACGCAAAGATCCACACACAAGACTAACCAGTTAACCCAGCATGCATGCTTCTCAGACCATGCTAACCTAAGTCAGCTCACCGTGATTAATGTCTAACAAAGGAAAAATAATGGCCTTTCTCAAAAAATACGCTCAAAAAGTAAAAAGTGTGCTACTTTATTCTATATAGACAAGCTAAACTCCTAAACTTCTGGTCTCAGATTTGCTTAAAAACCTTTCATCTAATTAGAAATCCCAGTCTTCAATTAATTCAATACAAAATATTACATAGAGTGCACTATACAGGTCATCGGATGTTCAAGATGGGCTTTACGTCTACCAACAACTGCTCACACTGCCAAACCAATTCACCGGACAATTATATCCACGCTCTTTGGTTCTGTCCACCAGTTCAGAAGTTTTTGCGCGAGATATGTGAAGACTTATCGAAGTGTCTGAAATGTAACATTCCAACTTCCCCCTTAGTGTGTTTGTTGGGCAGCTTAGATAATGTCACTTCAGAAAAGAATATCGCCCATATGGTTTTCACTGCCCTATGCATAGCCAAGAAAACAGTCCTCATGAACTGGAAAAATAAAAATAATCTTAATTCTAACCAATATAGAAATTATCTATTAGATTACATTAGTCTTGATACAGCCTCTGCCACCACATCAGATCAATTGCTCTGGGCTCCTTTGATCAGCTCCATCACCTAGTGGGGGTGGGGGGTCATAGTTTGGTCCCGCCTTCACTGTTGTGATTGGTGTGGGGGTAGGGACAGGCTTAGGGCGTCGGGGGGTTCCCCGGAGGCATCTTCCTTGGGGGGCTCAACCCGGGGTAGCGGTCATGTCCGGTTAGGGGCTCTGTTGGCTCTCCGGTGACTGTTTCCTCACGGCTGCGTGCAGCGGGGCTAGGGGAGGGTCTGTGCTGACAGACGTGGGTTACTGACCTGGTAGCCTGGCTGCCCCTGGGTGGGTCCGGGATGGGCGTGAGGTTCTGGGGGCGCTCCGTCTCTGGGCTGGGACCCGGACCGGGCCTCGGGGGCTTGGGTCCTGGTTGGTGTGTTGCCGGGGTTGTGTGCGGGTGGGTGCATGGGGGCCCAGCCCTGGAGCAGGGTGCCGCCGGTGCGTCGAGCCACCTGGGGGGCTCTTCAACTGGTGGGGGAGATTGTCACATCTTGCAGGAGCTTTCCTCTCCTCAGGAGCTCCCTCTGCAGGAGGGGGAGATACAGGAGAGGTGGAGGAAGATCTCAGCCTGGGTGTTTATTGTCTTATGTAGTCTGGAAGATGAGTGGATGGTGGGGTGGGTGCAGTTTTCTCTGTGGTGGGGTTGGGTGGACTGTCCCGGGCTTTGTGGGGCGGGGCGGCGCTGCTGCACTGGGCCCGGTCTGGATGGGCCTGGGCCCCCTTTCCCTGGCGGGTCGCGGAGTATGGGGGTGCCTACTGGGGTCAGCGGGGGAGCTGGCCCCAGGGAGGGGTCACTTGCCCCTCCCTTCCTTCCCTCCCCATCTCCAGCTGCCTCCCTCTTCCCGCTCCACCA
The DNA here is from genome assembly GCF_057381915.1 of Diplotaxodon limnothrissa. NCBI lineage: Eukaryota > Metazoa > Chordata > Actinopteri > Cichliformes > Cichlidae > Diplotaxodon > Diplotaxodon limnothrissa. Next base: position 7,560,387 of record NC_140617.1, read on the forward strand.
CAACCACCCACACATGCAGGGCCTTGGAGTAGGGGTATGTCACCAGGGTGCAGAGGAGGCTACCCCCCCCCCCCCCCCCCCCCCTGTCCCCTTCTGGCTGCCTCTGCCTCAATTTTATCCCACAACTTAGACATTCACATTACTCACACTCTCATTACACATACATATAGGATCTTGGGGGTGGGCACGATACACGGAGTCCAAAGTACCATCAGGGTGTACACCTCACCCCTGGCATCGTTGCCCACCTCTCAATTTTAAATACACGTAGACATTGAGGGCTAGCAGGAGGGACCATGCGCTTACCTGCTGCTCTCTGGCAGGTAGCTCCATGCCCTCCTGGGTTTTAAATGCACCTTAGAACACACATGCATCAACATTACAATGAGCGGGTGGAGGGAGGTTCGGAGTCTTCTCTCACCCCCGTTCTCTGCGACCTGCTGGAGCAGGGGGGCTAGGACTAGGAGGAGGAGTTGGCCGTCCGACTGCGGTCTGGAGTGTGGAGCCTTCCTGCTGCTGCGGAGTCGGAAACACCACCTGGGTCTGGGTGCAGTTCCCCCCTCCAGGGGCGGGGGCACCTAGACCCGGTTTGTAGAGTACGCTTGGGGAGTGTGATCGTGTGTACAACGTCTCTTTATGTCTGTCTCCACGTTGGTTGAGTGTGGAGTAAGTGCATATGAGAGCATGAGGGTGGGAATGGATGTTTGTATCTGTGTGTGCCTGTATGTCTGTGTCTATATGTCAGGTTGGGTGTCAGGCGCCACCTCTCTGGGGACATCTCAGGCCCTCCAAGGTTTGGAGGCCTATCTCCCCCTACCACCACTTCCCCTGCCAGTGGCGGACCCCCTCAGACATCGGTGCGTTGGTGGTTCTTTGTGGGCGTCCAGGTACACACCGGCTCACTCCTTGGCGGCCGCTTATCGGGGCCTGGAGCCTGGGGCTCGCTCGGGCCACTTCGGAGGTGGCTTCTGCTCCGCGGCTGCTGAGTGAGCCCTCATCTGGGACTCTCCTCAGCTCTTTCCGGGACAGTGGCGCAGCTGCCCCTCTGTTGGTCTTCCTTGGTCTCTTGTGTTCTGGGGGCCTCTGGATGTCTGGAGTTTTGATCTCCTCCACACCTGCTTCACGCCCTGGAGGACGGGGCTGTGGCCCCCCCACACCCTCTAGCAGATTATTACATGAAGGAACCTTTTAAAAAAACAAAAAACAAGCGCGTCCATGCTCACAGGTGTACACACGGGTGATCACACCCACAAACTACACCCTTTTTGGCTCCTACCTCAAAGCACACTGTGTTCTGTTGATCTTATGTGCTGCACAATAATGTTTAACATTTAGTATTTACTGTCATATTCCCATATATCATTGTGATGTTGTTTATTCTATTACTCTTGTTCTCTTCTGCTTGCTTTCTTTTTTCTTTCTCAGCAGGTGATCCAGGTGATTGATATATGCATTTTTTTTTCTCTGCCCGTTCTGTTGGTTTTTGTCTTTTGCCCTTCTCCCCCGTCCCTCTTCTCAGCTGTTTCTCTTTCCCTCTTTCTTTCTCCCCTTCTTTCCCCCAGTCAAGTCTGTCCCGTATTCATTAAGTGAAAATAAAATAAACAATAAAAGGTGAATCAAATGGACCATTACGGCAAGGCTGGGATGGTCAGTTTGGTAAAGTAAATCCGTTGGGCATCTTTCTTTGCCTTTAGACAACAATTCTGATGGCAAAAGAGCCAAACGGGACAGGCCAAAAAAAAAAAAAAAAAAAAGACAAGCTAATGGAGTTATTTCCATGTTTAATTCAGTTCAAATATTGTTTCACACACGTATATTACAGAATAAAAGCAAGAAATAAAGAAACCTGGGTTAAATAACCAGACCTGATTTGAATCTGATAAAAAAAAGCTAATTAAATCTTTAAGTTTAACTGCTAATCTCCCATCATGTTGTTCCTACTGGCTTAAGGCTGGATGGCCTCCACAGGCCCTTTGATGATGTCTCCCCTCCAGGAGAGAGAGATGTGACGATCGGAGATATTAGAGAGACAGTATCCTGCTGTTTCCCCTCTTCACTCCCAGAATAACAAGGAATATCTTGGTTCAGTGGCCAGCAACTGCTGAAGGGCATGCTGTCCACAGTCCCTCAGAGACACCGACGCTTTGTGTGAAAGATTGTGAGACTGGTACAGCATATCAACAGCGAGAAAAGCAGACCTCAGACCCAGTGTCAACTCTTTGAATCCACCTGTTTTTACGCAGTGTTTGAGCATCTATATCCAACTAAAGCAGGCCATGTTCAAAACATTAGATGACATCAGCCAGTATATAAGCTGATAAATGAAAATGAAAAATTAAAGAAATGGGAGAAACACACGTTATGTAATTTATCCACCAGAGGACAGTTATGGCAACACACATCCAGCTTATCCATGCAGAGTCAGGCAGATTGGACAAAGTAATCCACGACTACCTGTGATAAGAAAACAATGCTTTTAAGCAGCATTGTCACATTGTTTTTTCTACCCTTTTCTCTAGCATGACACTACAAAAACATTCAAACCACCATAAAAATGCTAGTAACAGTCTTGTTGGCATAAATGTCTCATGAAGTGAAATCAAGTGTTGAATATTTCCATCATTAGTTTTGGAGCTTCAGTGGTGTTTTGACAAAATTTGAAATTATATGTGTAAAGTTCAATTTGTCATTTCCTTCCACGACCAGCATCTTAACTTGTTTTACCTTTGTGAGTAGAGTTTTGATTTTATTTTTCTACTCTAATTAGAGTTTGGCAGATATGTCAGATAGAACCGAGGTCCGCTACTTTATCATAACTTATTGAATCTTCCCATCCGTCCATTTGGACGGTGGGAGGAAGCCGTCTTCCCATTGCACTAAATTTTCTTCTGAAAGGTGGCACTTTCACCTTTGTACTTGTCTTAGATGTCAAGCACACAGAGAACCTAAAACCAGAAAGGGAGGTCAGTAATATGTTTTTAATGCTAAAAAAGTGACGTTAACTAGACCAAAGCTTCTGTGAACGTTTTCAGCTTTTTATTAAAAAAGCTGGTATTGATTATATGTATTTTTCTACTGTCTAAGCTCTACTTGCTACCAAGACAAAGTGAAGCAATTGAATTTATGCAGTCATTTAATTCTCTGCTCTCTTTGAATCAGAGTCCCTCTTTGTCACCGCACCACCCACCCAGAGATAATTCAATAACCTCTGCAAATGAGCTGTGTGTGTGTGTGTGTGTGTGTGTGTGTGTGTGTGTGTGTGTGTGTGTGTGTGTGTGTGTGTGTGTGTACATCCTTAGCTGCCAATTTCAGGTCAATCAGAGGTGATAATAACAATCATTACTCCAATTATTAAATTTAGAAGACATGACTCACAGAATGATTATCTGTTTCTGCTGAGGTGGTTGGTGTCTCTCTGTGTGTGTTTGTGTGTCATAGGTCCCGTGTTATACTAGTGTCACTCTACTCTGCCATGTCGCACTTCTGGAGTAGCTTCAGAGAGAGCAGATGTGTGTGTTTAGCCTCTGATGTATAAGGCTCCAACCCCTAGCATGCACTCAAGGGCTACTGGGTTATTATGTTGACTCTGTGTCTCTGCTCCCAGCATGCATCTGGCATAGACAATAACAACAAAGCAGACATTTAGTGTGACTAACAGAGGGGCTATTGCATATTATGCTGTGAATTGTGAGCGTGTGTTTGTGTTTGTGCGTGTTGTGAGTGAGGGCACAGATGAAGTGATCAAGTCGACAGCTTGCCGAGCTGTGATTGTCACTGATCCCCCCCTCTGTCCTCGGGAAAAACAGTGCCATCTGCCACGGGGCACAGGCAATGCCAGCTTGGCACTCCCCACCCAGACTAAACTAGAGAGGGCAGGGGAGCTAGAAACAATTTAATGTAGGATACAAGGTCTCCGTGTGACTGTGTGTTTTTGTGAGTATATACTTAAGGGGGTTTACATGAGATGATTATGCTTCCCACATGGTTTGGAAGTATAGATGAGTGCATCCTAACTTTCAGTTACTGGTTTGGAGCAGACAGTTAAATTTTTAACAAAGAATAAATAAACTTGCTTTTTATAAAGACGTAGAGTCAGTTTGCTTCTTATGTGTTTTTAAAACATATATATATATATGTAAATACAGGGCTTTTTGTTTGCATCTTTACAATTTAAAGCTCATCTGTATCATTATGTCATTCCCTGCTACAGGTCCTCCAACACCACCATGCTGTCCATGAGATCTCTTACATTGCCAAGGACATCACGGACCACCGAGCCTTTGGCTATGTCTGCGGAAAAGAAGGGAACCACCGCTTTGTGGCTATCAAAACCGCGCAGTCGGTTAGTATTTATGTACATTCAGTCCAATAAGCGGAAAATGAACCCAAACCCCCACCTTTCACCTTCACCATTTTCTGAGCTCTTCCGACATTTACATTTGGAAATATCTAAACTAGTGCTGTCAGCGTTACTCTCGTTAAAATGACGTGAATGGGGCTGGACAGCGCTAACGCGTTAACGAGCTAACCGCGCTAATGCATTGATGCCTTGCAGCCCCACGCACGGGGCGATCAGCACTAACTCGCTAATAGAGATTTGCCGCGTTAATGCAGTTATGGCGTTAATGTCATTTTAATGAGATTAACGCTGACGGCACTAATCTAAACATAGTAAATAAGTGATGCTGGCCAGTGCTGATGTTACAGTCCTACTCCACTGTTATAGCTTGAAGTCTTTGGCGCTTCTGAACTGTTGGTCATGATTTAGATTTTCTAAAACTGAAAACAGAGCCCAGAGGATGTTCAGTATAGTTTCCTCTCACCCCGCATGAATAACAATATGGTATTTTATGGATTTTTCATCCAACGACACAAAAAGACGTTGTGTAGCCCAGCTCTCTTTGTGTTTAGGTTAATTTATGATTCATCAGGCTCTTTGCTCAGTAACATGAACCTCTTGACATTTAGATAAGGACCCTTGAATACCAGCTCATGTCGCTTTGTGCTGTTCATCAAACAAACTGTTTACCGAGTAGATCTGCAGCTTTAGGTTTTGTGTGTTCAGAACAGCGCAGCTTCGGTTCTGCGTCGGCATACTCTATATAATATTGAGTACTTCTTTCAGACCTTTTATGATTGTTGCTGCTGTTGTTGTATGCGCCTGGCTTGTTTCGTCTGGATTCAGCTGGCTCTCTCTGTAGCCATATTGATTTCCCATAGTGAGTCGATGAGGGTTTGAGTGTGTGTCACCAGCCCTAATGGCATATCCATCCTCCTAGGGCCATGAACCGTGGCTCTTTGACTGAGACAGATATGCGCCAGTCTGCACTCACAAATACAGCAGCCGCATTTCCATTAAAAAACAGTTGTTCAGAAAATGTTACCCTGCGTAACAGTGAAGCACAACGGTAAGTTCTCATCCGTCAGCTACGCTGCCTTTTGCCTGATGTGTGCCTGAGGAAAGGTCATAATTATGTTTTACTTCCATTTTCAGGATTTGAACCAGCCATCACTAACACTCAGACTATTAGTTGTGGAGCAGACAATAAGAGGGATGGAGGCACAGAGCTCATGGCCGAGGCTGTAATTGGAAAGTAACTGCTTTGATGTGAATTAACAAAGTGTCTCTGTTGTCATGAAGACTAAGACTTAAAGATGTTCCGAACAGGCCAATTTAAAGTAATTGGCTTACCACTCAAATCAAAGTCTCAGGACAAGAAAGACATGTTTTATTTAGCCAGTTTTAGTGAAGATAGCAAGACTCTAATTGTGAATAGAGGATTGTCAGTCATTGTTATAACTTTTCTAAAAAAGTTGCAGCTGTAATTAGCATGACTCGCTTTGTTGTTTCAAAACCTAGGTTTCAATTTGTAGAGAGGCTACAGAGAGTTCAAATGTAGTTTAATGTATTACATAATTTATGACACAGTAACAGATTTAGCCAGTAAATCCTTTATTTTGAGCCCATAGAACAAAGTTAACAACATGAGTCTTTTTCTCTAAGTAGTCCACTTTTGCACATCCTCGTTTTTATTTTTCTGATCATTTTTCTAATGCACATGCTTCCTCGTGTAAATTCTCCTAAAGGTTTTCAACATGACTTCCAGATTTAACGATTTTCTGAATTTCATAAAACAGAAATAATTGAATTGAATTTAGACAAGACAGGTTTAACAAAAATCAGTTCACCAAGAAATACGTTCAGGAATATCCTCAAGATATTCCGCTAACAACCAACAGCAGAATTCAATTTGGGCAATGAGAGTGAATCTCTTGCATTAATATTTAGTAGAATTGGAGACTCATCTTCTGCTCTAAAATCCTGATCCGGGCAGATTTTATTAGAACTGTGTCTGCAGTAAAAGTCTTTATCGTTACTTTTTGTTGGAATAATTTATCAGGTTTGCCGTAGGCTATGAATTAGTCATCTGTGCTGAACTGAGGTTATCTCATCTCTCTGGTCCTATGAGCAGGCCACTCCTCCTCAAAGTTTTCTGCATTAGCACTTTTAGAATTCAGTGATTTTCTCTGCTCACTCTCTTTTCATACCTTGAGGTTTTGATCGAGGAAAAGCAAAAAAGAATGGGAGAGAAATCACAAGAGAAAGTGAGGATTAGAGCACATATTGTCAAATGTAAAACGGATCTGAATTTAAAAGAGTGACAGTATGTTTCAGTGTTGGCTCAGCGGGAGAGAAGTTTACCCCAGCGTGTATGTCATGTGCCTTATTCGGCTCAGAATATCTTGCAGAAAGCCAACACTAAAATAGAACTACATTTTGCACAACATTCAGTCTATGAACTCTGGCTGCACTCCGCATAGCTCCAGTCAATAATTGATTAGGTTTGAAAGACCGTTGTACTATAAGACTCTTTGTTATTGCGCTGTGACAGTAGTTATAGGTTGTGAGTCATCTCGCTGGTTTGTTGTCACCACTTTTGTTCATTCGAGGAAAGAGGTACAAAGGTAACACAAGGCTACAATTTTTGCTGCGTGAAGCAATAGATCATGCAGTGACTGTGTTCACCCCCTGCCCGTTTCCATGAAAGTGTGCAGACAGCAATGTCTTAAACATACTTACGTGTTCTGAGTTACGTCACTTACGCCTCAAGGTCAGTGTTTAATTACTTGAAGTGGCACAGAAAAAAAAGTGGCACAGAATTTTTGGCATCCTTCCCACTGTCGCCAAAGCACTTGCTCATAGCGGTTCATATGATTGTTGAGGTTTTCTCTGTTGTATTATTGTAGGGTCCACCTTACAATATAAAGCGCCTTGAGGCGACTGTTAGAGGTGGGCGGAACAATCCAAATATCAATAGTGTCGATACCAACTCTGGTATTGGTATCGGATCGATACTAGCCAAATAGGATCGATACTTTGTTTCAGTAAGTAGCCCACTGAATTGTGTTAAATTATAGATTTTGGGGGAATTAAACAATACACCTCAAACACGCACTATGAAACATGTCAAACAACAGAATTTGACCCAAAACGCTTTGGAGAAGTTGGAAGATGTGTTTTGTTGTGATAACTAAGTATTATAGAACGTAAAAATCAGAGTGAGTTAGTGGTGATGAGCCGTCTCTTAAGTCATCACACACTGTCTCCCGAACATAAGCTGCCTTTACAGGTTAAAAGTATCGGTACTGGTATCAGCACTTGGTTTACTTGGTATCGGATCGATACTAAAATCTGCAGTATCCCACAGCACTAGTGACTGATGTTGTGATGAACAAAATTGAATTACATTTTTTCTTATTTTTATACTGTGAAAAGATTCCTGAAAAGCTAGACAATTAGTCTTTCTTCTGTTACAATTTTATTTGGGCAATTTAAATTATGAGGGTGTATTCTGCTGGATCAGCTTTCTGTAGGTAGAAGTTGAAGTATAATCAAAGAAGAGCACTTTGTGTAATATATCTTTGAGAATGAAAACTTGTCAGATCCCGTACAGCAGTTTCTAATGCCTATTCTTTTTTTTCTTTTTTTTTATCTCTACTATGTATCTACAGAATTACAAGTTAAATCTACAAGGAGCATTTAAAATGTTGCAAAGAAACCTGATTTTTATCCTAGATGACTTCTCCTTTTAAGTTAAATCACTCTATGGTCCTGTTCTAACCAGTTGTGCTTGTTTTCCTGCAATGCATACTGGATGTCCTCTAGTGTCTAGAAGTGGTGGCCCTTTGATAAGTCTTGGGGAACCACATCTAATTAGTTGGCACCACAATTCAGGTGTTTCCGGTGAGTGTTGTCCCTCACATGGTTCAAGACATTACAGTAGAGCCTCAGTCTGGAGGATTACCTCAGAGTGCACAACCCTGTGAAGGTAAAAAGCAGAACCTGCTCTTGGTCACACTCCTGACTGATGTGCTTTCTTCCACCTTTTACTCCAGAAACAGCTGTTCTGTATTTGGGGCACAGTCAGCGATCAGGGTCTCTTAATGGGTCATGTCAAACTCACTCACATCTTCACGGAAAGCTTCATAACTCAAAAAGAAAGCTCAGTAGAGACACAGAAGAGGCCTCTTCTCTGTGCATGTTTGTCAAATTGCAAATGCAAATCTGAAAAACTTGCAAGGGTAATGATCAGAATCACCTTTACTTGTCTTAAAAGTCAGAATTTACTAAAAAAGTTGAAGAGAAATGTGCACTTGTTAGAATTTAAAGCAGGGTGTGTGATAAAGTGACAGTGAGATGGGACAGATTAAATGTTTTGGCCTGAGGCCTCTGCATCATTAAAGTGAATGAGGTGGTATCTTTTTCCGCACTGTTCATGTCAGTCTGATCATGGCCTTAAACTCCTGTCGTGAAGTTGGGCAGGGAAATTAATCATCACATAACGAGAATGAACATGCAGTTCTTGAGTTCTGATCGGTGTTGTGCTCCTGTTAATGTGTGTGCCTGTGTTAATGGTTGGATAATGTGTCCTCGTCCTAGGCTGAACCTGTGATTCTGGACCTGCGGGACTTGTTCCAGCTTATCTATGACATAAAGCAGAGAGAGGAGAAGGAGAAGAAGGCCCAAAAAGACAAGCAGTGTGAGCAGGCGGTGTACCAGGTACTCTTCTCAACTCTCTGGTATTTTTTTTCTTTTAAACAATTTCCTTAATCATCTGCCATAAGTATGATGAGGTTCATGTGAGAGACTCTTGACAGATGAGTCAGGTAAGACTTAAAAAAACATCAAAGAGTAACATACGGAGCACCCACTTTCAGGTTTCATCAGTGGTACCATCTGCCCATTGTGCTTATTCACCTTCCTCTGTTCTGTCTTCTGTACGTCTCCTGTTTAATTTTCTCTTTATCTCTCTGTCTCGCTCGTTCTCTGATGATTGCCAAATGATTATCTGAATGCTGGGAAGCCGCTATGTCTCGCTGTGCTTTCCGCCTACTCTCTCTACTTCACCGGCTTAACTCTCCGCCTCTTCCCTCTCTTCTGTCTTCTCACCCCTGCTCCTCTCTCCTCCCCGTTTGATCTCTCCCTCTCTTTCCTGCTGCCGCCGCTCATCCGCAGACAATACTGGAGGAGGATCTGGAGGACCCTGTCTACCAGGTAACTTCTTGACCAATCCCATTGCTGCTGTCACCTGCTGCATTTCTAGCCAGTCAGCTTGCTCCTCTGTGTGTGCACTGTGGGGAGACAGCTCCTGTTTGGGTAGATCTTCGTAATAAGCACAACACACGCTGTTTAGGGGTTTGCCGATGTATACAAAGAGACAGTAGGAAGCACTCATATCTGTGTGTTCGTGAGTCTGTAGCTGTGGGTGCATGATTAGCTGAGAGATGTGTTTGTTTTCTCAGTTGCTCTGGGTATTTATTACTGCTTAAAGCCTCCTCCGTGTGTCACTGGGATCTCTTCTTCAACTGCTTTTTAATGAGAACCTATTGACAATGCTGTTTGACTAATCACCTCTGCAGTTTTCTCTCAGTTTCTTTATCTTCCAATTTCCCTCCTGCTTCTTTTTCCCCCCTCTCTTTCCCGTGCTGCTGACGTTGTAGTACATTGTGTTTGAGGCGGGACACGAGCCCATCCGTGACCAATCAGAAGAGAGCATTTATCAGGTACTCACAAGCTCATCTTGTTTGCTTGTGTCTTATGTAGCTTTAAACTACAGTTACTGTGGTTAATCTGCTGACAGGGAGTTCCTAAAAGCGTTTAAGCTACAGAGATTTAATCACCTATTTACTGTCCAATCGGTACAAGCTGCATTACTCTTTAATGGGATAAATATACTGTGGCCTGCTCATAGAATTAATTGCCGTTTTTACACATGAAAACAGCAATTGTAGATACAGGAAATAAAGACTTAAGAATCTGAGGCAAACAACCAGCCAACACTCTCCAGAGGGCCCTGATAGCTAAAGCTAGCTACTCCTGGGAGATGAGGCTTTCTCTGGGTGCACTCCTCAGAGATGTGGGTAGACCTCCGAGGGATAAAGAGGGGGAGGGTTGGGTGCGCGTGGAGGGGATGTGGAGGTTATTCCTGTTGTGTGTGTGGAAGGAAGACCCCTCCTCTTTTTCTCACCTCCCCTCCCTCTTTTCCCAAGAAGATGAAAGAAAGCGGGGGAAAGAAAGATTAATCACCAGCCTCTCGTTTGATCTTTAAATAAAATGGATTGAAATAGAGGGAGCGCTGGCGCGTGCACAATCGTACGCAAACAAATACACGTACAAACAAACCCCCACACACACATCATGCGTAAAAAACGTGCGGCTCAGCCAGCCTCCAGCCACAGAGGAACTAATGTATGAATAAAGATGGCAGCTTCTGGAAATAAACATGTGAAAGAAGTAAACAAGGCATTGAAAGGAGGAGAAAGAATGGGACAGGCTGTGCTAGATAGATATCCACATTTTTCCTCTGTGCTATTTTTTGTTTTTCATTTACCACTCTGATTAGAGCACATCCAGCTGGGGAAGAATAAAACTTTGTTTCAAGCCTTGTGCCACTGTAGGAGAAATCAAACCATAGGAATCTCAGGATTCATACATATCAGCATTTTGCTATCGCTGCTCATTGTTTCTTCTCATTACACACAGACTCAGATCTATCTGACTGTGTGACATAGAAATATTACATGTCTCCATGTGTGTGACAATGTGAGTTATTACATGTCTGTGGATGTGATAAGCTGCCTTATCCATTCTTTATTAGAGAGAGAGAGAGACCATCGCCACAGGCTGATAGTCTTCTGATTAACCTAGTAAATGAGTTCTCACTCAAAAGATTTTAATTCTGATTATCCCTGCACACACACAAACACTTTACTAGTGATTGATATGATTCCAGGAGAGGCAGGTTACAGGGTTTTGTGTTGGCATCCAGTTTGTCGCAGTGCTGGAACAGTGATGAAGTGTAAAGTTTTATTGCTTAATTACTCCAGAGGTAACAGGCTCTCTTGGCTGTTCTCTGAATCTATTGGTCGATTGTATAGGTTCCCACCAGTCAGCAGAAGGAAGGGGTCTATGACGTCCCAAAGCGACACCCAGTGAGTGACCGTGTGTATGCCCGTGCCCGACCTCCCACCCCCCTCAGCCTGCCTCCCCCTCTCAGACAAACCTCTCAGCTGTCCCACGTGTTACTCAACGTGGAAAGCCTTTCTGCTTCAGCGCTCTCCCATCATGCGGTCATGTGGAAGCTCTAATTTCGCATTTTATTCTACTTCCTTTTAATATATCTCCCACACAGTGATCAGTATGTCTAATTTTCCCCTGAGAGGTTTGCTGGGATCCAGTGCCTCATGCAGTGTGCTGTGCTATTGTACTGCTTGTGCTGTAGTTATGGTGGCTGGTGCCGTTCTCCTCGTGCCCCGTGGTGCCTGCTCCTTATGGTTAACTGGGATAATGTGTGTGTTTGGATGTTTGTGTCATGTCAGCTTTCTCAGTGAAGCATGCTTGGCTGTGGTTTGGCCAGTCATGAAGCTTGCATGATGTTATCCCAGACTGCACTGATCACGTATTTTGTCACTGTTATATTTTCGTAAAAATGATGTTATTACGTCTGACTGTAAATGTGCATGACATCATATATTTAAAATATACTTGAGCTTTGTTGAGCAGTTTTTCACCCTGTCTGTGCCTTTTGAGTGAATGTTTGCAGTGGAAATCTGTATTCCTGTTTGCGTGTGTACATGCAAGCCTCTGTTCACACTGCCGGTAGTTATAATGAAAGATGACCTTGACCACTGTCAGGCTGTGCTATACCTCAGCTGCTCTTTATCTGCCCATAAAGATGGAAGTTATATTGCGGCCTGATTTAATCTACTAAAATCTTCACACTCACAATAATCAAGCTGTTGATCTGCTGGTGTGTGTTTTGGTTTATGAGTATTTGAGCTTATGTTATTTGAACACACACTCCCATTTAGCTCTAATTATTTTGTAGAGCTCACCACCAGTGCCTGAAATCTCTTTGTGTATTCCACTGCTGTAATAGATTGCTAAACTGGACTCCTCAACGTCACTACTGGCAGTGACGATCTCACTCTATGAATTTTGGTAGTCTTGAAATCAGTCTCGCAGTTTTCTGGCTGTATATTATCCCCAGATTTAGTAAGAAGCTTACAGGCACTATAGTATTTCTGTTCTCTCCTCACCCAGCCCACAACACATGCTGTTATTTGGATTGCCTTTGTGTTGGCAGGTGTCTGAACGTGAACAAATCCAATATTTCTCTCTTGTTGTGCAACCAATTGGGCTAGTCAGTCCATTGTGGCTTAAATAAAGCAGATTCAAGTCTTTTGTGCTTCCCAGTCAGTTGGAATGTGAGCATAGATCACAGAAATATAAATGGACCAGAGAATTTTTTTTAATTTCCTTTGTGGCAGACAACTTGTAGGGTAATTTGCAGATACTTTCATTTAAATTAAAAATAAAATCCGGGCATCAAAGGGTTAAAAAGTGCTGCTGCGCTGATCTCTCTGTGGATTAAATGTTTCGAGCATGTTGCTCTTCAGTCAGTAGTGTGACACCAGAAGTCAAACTCTAGCCATCTTATCATATTGTAAATATATGCACGCTCCTGATGTCCAAGTAAGGTTTATTTATATAGCACTTTTAAGACATTAAGTGTCATGGTCTCCGTGCCTGCCCGGTCGGCCCCACAAGGCTACAATTGCTGTTGCTGTTTTCTCCCTCTCTGCCTGGGCGGAGCTCACTGTGGGCTCCCGCCCTTGGCCCACACACACACCTGACAACACTCACCCATCATCACCGGGAGCACTATTTGAGGCTGGAACACAGATCCTCTCGTCGCTGGATGATTGTACCCCTAACGTTAGTGTTCTCACAGCTCTTGTGCTTCATATCCGTGACTTGTGATTTGTTGGTGACCTGCCTTCTCGTCTGCTTCAGATCTCCCCCCCCCCCCCCCCCCCCCGGACCTGCGACCTCCCTGCTACGGGAAAGTGTGTGAGTGTGAGCGGAGAAGACGTGAGCGAGTTACCCTGTGATTCCCCCCGGAGTTTTTGGATCCCTTCACTGTACATATATTGCACTGCACTGTAAATAAACCACACCTTGGAGATACCTTACCGCTCTGCGTTGAATCCCTGTACCAGATCGTGACAGAATCATCCAGCCACGGAAATGGATTCAGCAGACCCAGCGGTCTCGACTCCCACCCTCGCCACTTTGGCCGCGATGCTGGCACGCCACGAGCAGATGTTCATTCACCTTCGAGCAGAGCTCGCGAACCTCACACAGGCCGTGGCTCAGCTAACACCGCTACCGGCCGCTCCTCTGGTCGCCGCTCCTCCGTTGGAGGCGCCAGTTCCAGCTGTAAGTGTCGCGCCACCTGTTCCCTCACCTGTTCACGTTGACAGATTCCTCCCTACTCCCAGGGCTTTCACGGGAGAGATTGATAAATGTGCTGGTTTTCTCACTCAGTGTACCCTTCAGTTTCGCCAGCAACCGCAAGCCTTTTCTACTGATGGTGCTAAAATCGCTTATATCGTCCAGTTACTCCAGGACCGTGCTCTAACCTGGGCTCAAGCTGCGCTTCAGGCGGAGCCGGACATCACCTTTTCTGACTTTCTGACTAAGTTTAAAGGTGTGTTTGACAGGAAAGCCACAACTGCCACCGCCGGCCAGCGCTTGCTTGCGCTTAAACAAGGTAAACGCAGCATGGCTGATTTTTCTATTGACTTTTCTACCTTGGCTGAACAGGCGAAATGGGGGGAAGAGGCCCTTAAAAGTGCATTGCTCACTAATATTAATGAGGAAATAAGGAATGAACTTATGCTCCGAGAACTACCTTCCTCCCTGGATGCGCTTTTGGTTTTGTGTATGCGGGTGGACGATCAGGTGCGCGCACATCGGAGCGCACGCGCGCGTTCGGGGCATGCCCCGCTGGACTTTTGTGGGACCCCTACTGCGGCCCATGGGTTGTGTGACGCCGACGCCGGGGATGGGGAAGAGCCCATGCAGCTTGGGCGCTCGCGGCTGTCGCCCGCGGAGCGCCAGCGCCGCCTTGCCTCCGGTGAGTGCGTTTACTGCAGCCGTAAAGGCCACTCTGTCTCCTCCTGCCCAACGCTGGCAAAAGGGCGCGCTCACCAGTGATCGTGAGGGTGCTGGTGGGCGATCTGTCGAGTGAAAGCCCTCTCCCCAGACTTCTTTTACCGGCTACTCTGCGTGTTCGGACTGTTTCTCATTCTCTCTCCGTTCTCATTGACTCTGGGGCTGAGCAGAACTTTATTGACACCTCACTCGCCGCCAAACTGAACATCGCCTTGGAGCCTCTGTCACGCCCCCTCCGCGTTCACGCACTGTCGGGCCAGCGCCTGCCTGACATCACTCATGTTTCTGAATTCCTTTCATTATCTCTCTCTGGCAATCACACAGAAAGGATTTGTTTTTTTTCGTTTAAGGCTCCTCTCACTCCGCTGGTTCTGGGTCACCCCTGGCTTGTCCTCCACAACCCGCATATCGACTGGGAGAAGGGTGCCGTACTAGGTTGGAGTGTGGCCTGCCATATGAACTGCCTCCGGGCTGCGGCTTCCCCCGTTTCGCTCCCACCCACGGCCTCGCCGTCGGACGCCCCGGACCTCTCGATGGTTCTGCGGGTTTATCATGATCTGCGGGATGTTTTTTGTAAGGATCGGGCGCGGTCCCTTCCCCCGCACCGCCCGTACGATTGTGCCGTCGATCTTCTTCCTGGAGCTCCGCTGCCGTCTAGCCGCCTGTACAGCCTCTCCCGGCCTGAGAGGGATGCTATGGAGCGCTACATCTCGGAGTCGCTGGCGGCGGGGTTGATTCGCCCCTCCTCTTCCCCTGTCGCGACTGGGGTTTTTTTTGTGGATAAGAAGGATGGTTCGCTGCGGCCGTGTATTGACTTTCGGGGCCTTAATCAGATCACTGTTAAGAACAAATACCCTTTGCCGTTGCTTTTCTCCGCCTTTGAACTGCTTCAGGGCATGACCGTCTTTACCAAGCTGGATCTGCGCAACGCTTACCACCTGGTGCGCATCAGGGAGGGGGATGAGTGGAAGACCGCGTTCAATACGCATCGGGGCCACTTTGAGTATCTCGTGATGCCGTTTGGGCTGACTAACGCCCCCGCGGTGTTTCAGGCGATGGTTAATGATGTCCTTCGTGATTTTGTTAACCGTTGTGTGTTTGTGTACTTAGATGACATCTTGGTCTTTTCTAAGACGCTCGAGGAGCACAAGGTCCATGTCCGGCAGGTCCTGCTACGCCTTCTGGAGAACCGGCTCTTTGTGAAGGGGGAGAAGTGCGACTTCCACGTGTCGTCTGTGAGTTTTCTGGGCCACATTATCGAGAAGGGGGACTTGCGGACAGATCCGGAGAAAGTGCGAGCTGTGGTGGAATGGCCTACTCCTCCTGATCGCCGCCAAGTGCAACGTTTTTTGGGATTCGCCAACTTTTACAGACGGTTCATTCGTGATTTCAGCAGAATCGCTCTCCCTCTCACTAAACTCACCTCTCCCAAGGTTCCCTTCCAGTGGGATTCTGCCGCTCAGCGAGCCTTCGCCCTGCTCAAGGACAGGTTCACCACCGCTCCCATACTCCGGCAACCGGACCTTACACGGCAGTTCGTTGTGGAAGTGGACGCGTCGGACTCCGGGGTTGGGGCAGTTCTGTCGCAACAGATGGACGGTAAGCTGCACCCGTGTGCCTTTTATTCTCGCCGTCTCTCCCCAGCAGAGTGTAACTATGACATCGGGGACCGGGAGCTTCTGGCCGTCAAGCTGGCCCTGGAGGAGTGGAGACATTGGTTGGAGGGAGCAGCACAACCATTCATCGTCTGGACGGATCACAAGAATCTGGAGTACCTGCGCTCGGCTAGACGTCTCAATTCCCGGCAAGCCAGGTGGGCACTGTTTTTCGCTCGTTTTGACTTCACTATCACCTACAGGCCAGGAACACGGAACGTAAAGCCAGACGCCCTGTCCAGGCAATTCTCCATCACTGGGGAGGACTCGGACCCTGAGCCTGTCCTCCCGGCCGCCTGCGTAATTGGAGCCATCTCCTGGGAGATCGAGGGGCTCATCCAAGAGGCGCTGGAGACCGAACCGGATCCTGGCACTGGTCCACCTGGTCGCCTCTTCGTTCCTTCAGCCGTCCGCTCTCAGGTTCTCCAGTGGGCTCACACCGCCCGCTTTTCATGCCATCCTGGGGTCCTCCGCACCTGCTCGTTCCTCCAACGTTACTTCTGGTGGCCTGCTATGACTAGGGATGCCAAGGAGTATGTAGCCGCCTGTTCGACCTGCGCCCGGAATAAGCTTTCGAACCGCCCTCCACCGGGTCTTCTGCAGCCTCTCCCTACACCAGCTCGACCATGGTCCCATGTTTCTTTGGACTTTGTCACGGGCCTGCCGCCCTCCGCTGGTAACACCACCATACTTACCATTATCGATCGTTTCTCCAAAGCTGCACACTTCGTCGCCCTCCCGAAGCTCCCCTCGGCCTTGGAGACGGCCCGGCTCCTCACCTCCCATGTGTTCCGTCTTCACGGGATCCCCGAGGACATCGTCTCGGATAGGGGGCCGCAATTCACGTCCCGTGTTTGGAGGGAGTTCTGCTCTGCACTGGGGGCCAAGGTCAGTCTGTCTTCCGGTTTCCATCCACAGAGTAACGGGCAATCGGAGCGGGCCAACCAGGAGCTGGAAGCTGCCCTCCGCTGTGTCACTTCGCACAACCAATCGACCTGGAGTGAACAGCTTCCATGGATCGAATACGCCCACAACAGCCACACATCCTCCGCCACGGGCAAGTCTCCCTTCGAAGCGTCCCTGGGCTATCAACCACCTTTGCTCCCGGCCATCGAAGGTGAGCACTCCGTTCCTTCTGTACAGGCTCACCTCCGCGGGTGCCGTCGTGCCTGGCGGACGACTCGGGCTGCCCTGCTCCGTACTAAGGAGCGGAACAAGACCCTCGCTGACCGTCGCCGGACACCGGCCCCCGTGTACACCATCGGTCAACAAGTATGGCTGGCTACCCGTTTTGTGCCGCTACGGACTGAGTCGAAGAAGCTGTCTCCTCAGTTTATTGGCCCTTTTCCCGTTGAGGCCATTGTGAACCCTGTGTCTGTCCGCCTCAAGCTGCCGCGCAACATGCGCATTCACAATGTCTTTCATGTGTCTCAGGTCAAGCCGGTGCTCTCCAGCCCGTTGTGCCCTCCCTCCAGGGCCCCGCCGCCCCCCCGGCTCGTGGATGGTCAGCTGGTCTACAATATCACCCGCATCATGGACTCCCGGCGCCGGGGTCGGGGTTTTCAGTACCTGGTTGACTGGGAGGGCTATGGGATAGAGGAACGCTCCTGGGTGCCTCGAGCTGCTGTCCTGGATGTTGCCATGCTCCGGGACTTCCACCGCAGGCATCCAGGTAAGCCTGGTGGGTCACCGGGAGGCTCCCGTTGAGGGGGGGGTACTGTCATGGTCTCCGTGCCTGCCCGGTCGGCCCCACAAGGCTACAATTGCTGTTGCTGTTTTCTCCCTCTCTGCCTGGGCGGAGCTCACTGTGGGCTCCCGCCCTTGGCCCACACACACACCTGACAACACTCACCCATCATCACCGGGAGCACTATTTGAGGCTGGAACACAGATCCTCTCGTCGCTGGATGATTGTACCCCTAACGTTAGTGTTCTCACAGCTCTTGTGCTTCATATCCGTGACTTGTGATTTGTTGGTGACCTGCCTTCTCGTCTGCTTCAGATCTCCTCCCCCCCCCCCCCCCCCCCCCGGACCTGCGACCTCCCTGCTACGGGAAAGTGTGTGAGTGTGAGCGGAGAAGACGTGAGCGAGTTACCCTGTGATTCCCCCCGGAGTTTTTGGATCCCTTCACTGTACATATATTGCACTGCACTGTAAATAAACCACACCTTGGAGATACCTTACCGCTCTGCGTTGAATCCCTGTACCAGATCGTGACATTAAGGTGTTAAAAACACAGTCAAAATGAACACATCTGAATCAAGTAACACACACAAAAACATGACCCTGTCTGAATATGATTTTTTTAAAGGATACCACAGAGTTAAGGGTGCAAATTGAGAGAAGTAAGCTGTTCCACAGGTTTGGAGTTTACAGCTCTCATTAGTTTTCAGATGGGTACGTGGAATCACAAAAAGAGCTCTACCTGTGGATCTACAGATCCAGTTTGGTAAATATGGAGTTATTATGGTGAAAGGAATTTAAGGGAAATTTTATGGTTATATGAAGTGACAACTTGGTTTTCAGTGTTGCTAAAATAAAGTTGAAATAATGTGTAAACATAGACATTAGGATGTGTTAAGGTTCAAAATTGAGGAGGGAGAGTACAAACCACCCTTGGTCCAGAAGCTCTTGGTCAAACAATGATTTTAATGAATACACACGTGTGGGAAGACAACTCTGTATGCAGACAGCAAGTAGTCTTCTACTTAATCAAAGCATGAACAGATATTTTATAGCATCAGGGTTTGATTTACTGACGCCCCCTTCATACGTCACAGACAGGATATATACATACGTCAGATCAAAACCACAATGACCTTTTAACACAGTTTAAAAAGAACGTCGTCTTCCATCTTCATAACAGGTGCATCCTGTCACTGCTGGATGCTCGCTTGTCATCTTGACACCTCCGCAGCAGTTCTGCGACAAACTGCTCTTTTTGCAACCCCAAGCAAAACATGATTAAACTTTCACCTATAAATGAATCTAACTAAAAGTGTGTGTGTGTCTGCGTCTGTGTGCTAACCACAATTGCACCCTGTTTCACCTCGCGACTAGCTCCTAACCTCTAACCAGACAGAGAGACAGAAGCCACTCTGATATGTAACAACTGAAACTATGTATGTGTCCTCTACTAAATAAATGTTTTAATCAAGAACCCCTACTAAAAGCTTAATACAAGAATATGAACATATAAAAGATATTAAAATGAACTGTTGTGTAAGCATGTACTGCAATTCCTTCTATGTTCTAGTTTTCCCTCAGCATGGATCATCTAGACACTCTCACTAGATGAAGCTTAAGACCATTAATGAACCTGAACGTCAACTCAAATAAGCACAGATATGCAATATGTATAAAATAGTTATAACTGCACCTGGAATACAAAATTAACATCATCATAAACATCTTAAGGCCATCTTAAAGCTATCTGTTACATTGTTAAAGCAATGATCATACTGCAGATTATATTATTAATGCAATGGTAATAATGATGATTATTTAACAATAGCAGTAAAATAATTTCCCTGCTCCACACTCCCTCTCTCGACCTCTGGAACACCAGAGGTCGCAATACATTGCGTCCTGGCTCAGCAAATCAGACAACCTCATGTCATCTAATTGGTCCGGTAATAAACACCAGCTCCCCTTCGAGAACACTCCATGTGTAAGCTTAGGTTTTCTCGGTCCCTCTCTGGTGGTCTCGGACCTCCCTGTGGTCGTCGAGATCTTCTGCAAAGGAAACAAAACACCTTTTCCTGCACCTCCCTAACTTATCCTATTTGGGACTCTTTAATCAAAAGCCTGATCCTAATTATGTTCTTAACTTATTGACTTATATTTATATATATTCTTCAACGTTACTCGTCACTTTAAAATTCTTTAAGCGCTGCTTTCACGTCCGGTTGCTCGCTCTATTTTCCCTATCTGATCATCAACATCCTGTGCACAAACTGTCCACCTTTTTAACAAAAAATCATTAGAACCAGCCTATTCTACTAAAAGCTCCAAAAGAAAACAACCACTTTAATCAATTAAGTTTAAGCATATAAGCAATTACTCCTGCATACATTTCATCATAGCTAAATGCTGCCTTGAAACAACTCCTATGTGTTAACTTCATTTTAACCTCACATTTCCTATGTTATAACCCGTTTTTGGTATAGCCTTTTTATTTCATTTGCTCCTTTTAATGTAACCATACCTTCTAATTCTAATTTATCAGACTTAACCAAAATATATGCTTTCCTTCCTCTTTGGTCCTTCTTTAAGTTCAGTTAAAAAGCTAAATGAATTTGAGGCCTTTTGCCTGGAATCAATACTGTCATGTGTGTTTCTGTGTAATATCTGTCTGTGTAAGCCTACATTATAACCACTTCTTCTAAAGATCAAAAAAGAAATCAAACCTGTTCTCCTCCTTCAACCCTCACTAATTTTCCCTCTAAAATTTATTCACAGCTTTGAACCCTGGTATTGTATCTTCTAAACAGGATTCAGTTCACTTTAATCCTTTAACCTTAACATAAAAATAACAGTTTCAGTTTTACCATATCCAAATGATCAAAAACCCCAAAAGTCCTAAAATGATCCTAAATTATTAAACAATTAAATTAATACACCCTAAACCCCCCTTTATTTTGATACATGAAATGTGTCAAAATACTATACAAAACTAAAAATGCTCAGTTTTCCCCACTCATGTTCCAATCTATATTATACAAATAAACTTAAAACAGAACAATTATCAGTCATGTGTTTCTACAATTAATGGTAACCGAGTTATATCAAAAAATATTTCCCCTTTAGCATTTGGCATTCTCCCAACAATATACTATAATCCCATAATCTAACCCCAGTCAGCAAAACAGAAATTTTCTCTGGTAAAAACAAATTGTTTGTCCACATGTATTCATCCACACCTTCATCCAGTCACACATTCACATGCAGTCACACCATATATTGCTAATAATGGAGCAAGTGATCAGATTCTCCACCCTCAGCAAAATGAGCTCAGTCATTTTTTATTTTCCA
The DNA here is from genome assembly GCF_057381915.1 of Diplotaxodon limnothrissa. Classification (NCBI taxonomy): domain Eukaryota; kingdom Metazoa; phylum Chordata; class Actinopteri; order Cichliformes; family Cichlidae; genus Diplotaxodon; species Diplotaxodon limnothrissa. The sequence goes on from NC_140617.1 coordinate 7,581,598, forward strand.
TAGGAAAATATTTCTTTATGCTTTTGGACTGGATTGACTCGCATAAAATCCTTTTTACAGGGACTTACGACCTGTCCCCACAGGTAGCTTTCTCCTCAGCCAATTGTAATCTGGAAAGCCCCCTTATATTTGCTCTTCCCGAGAATTTTCAGCGCCGTTATTCACTGTTGCAGGCCTGCTTAAAACAGAAATGAAAAAATAGAGCTGATTATTAGCTCACAAAACACAAAACAAAATCACCTGACAGGTTTTCTTTAAGTGCACTGTTACCAAATAATGGGCCCAATTTTAGACATGTCGATGTTTCCTAAAACTCCCTCTATTAAAAACAACAACAACAACCCAAACCTAACTGACAGAATCAACCCATCACCACAACAACCTCAACAACCTTAAACACACAAGTCTTGCCACCACATAATTTCACCTCCTCAATACACCGAAAGTCTCATTAAAACCACACAATTTGCACACAAAAATCACCCCCTTTAACATACTTAAATTCAGCATAAGACCCCCTTACGACAACATATAATCACTAAACTATAAACTATTTCCTACCCAAATCTGTACTTCTCTTGTCTGCCATGCTTCCTCTTCTGAAAGTCACTTCCTCAGTCACACACACACACACAGGAAGTCCCTTCGTCACCACTCACTCCAACTAATTTGCATACTGAGTCATCTCTCAATGAGTTGCTGTAACAACAGAAACATATGTTTAAACATTACCAACTCATTAAATCATTTTATTTCTTTCTACAGTGATCACTACTTGATCACTCAGTACGAGAGAGCACTCCTAAGTCACTCTTTTTAAAACTACTTTAATCACTTTTATTTTCATAACTCCCTTTGTCATATAGCTTCTTTGAGTTATTCCTCAGCTTCAAACTCAAGTGTATTTCATTAACCATTCACACCATTCTACCACTCATACAAGTAGCAAACTGATCTTCATTGGGTATCTTTGTGTTCTAAGCCAGGTTTAATCAGTATCTATACAAATAATCATCATGAGCTTGTCTTGTCTTTATAAGGTTAATGCATTTTCTGTTTGTGTGTGTGAATTTGCATACGTTGCTTTTGCAGTGTGTCAGACTCCTGCACAATTTTGCCTTTAAACAGTCAATTTACTCCTTCCCAAATTTACTAACCCAAATTCTGATTTCCTACCTTAAATAGCAGCATTCCTTGTCCTCAGCCAGAAGGTAGGGCTCCACTTGCCACTCTCCCCCTCTGCCTCAGCCCAGCGGCTTTACCCTTGAGGTCCCGTCTTCTTCCCTTCATCTCACCCGTGAGTCTGAGCTCACCGGGACTGAGTGAGGCCGAGTAATCGTGACTGTGCCTGCCTTAGGTTGTCCCAGGGTTTCGAGGTGGGATCTTACCCATCATGGGCTATCCAGCCTTCCATACTCGCCTGATACGGGGCCCAAGTGGGCAGGGGAGGGAACACACTGGCTCTGGAAATTAAAGGAGTGTAAGCTGCTTCCTTCATTGCATCTTATATTAAACTATCCCACTTCTGATTCCTTCCTAGAATAATTTCACATATGGCACTTTGTGTATGTGTGTTTTCTATTCATTAATGTAATTGTCAGTTATTTTCTCTCTTCATTTTACTTTTTTATCTATTTGTTTGTAACGTTCTACTTTAGTTCTACTAAACCTTGATGTAAAAACAATACCCCCTTATTTCACGCACACACTCTGCATTTTGCCTACGCACACACTTCTCTCTCAGACTTCCTCTGTTCACACACCGCCTTGCACTCACTCTACTATCAACTTTCATAGTGTTATTATTATTTAGTATTTTGTACACCTCACACAGAATCATTCAAATCGAGTACTCACAGCATTCACATCACAACCTTCAACTTTCACTTTCAATCCTGCAAGACGCAGAGATGGACATCCCCTTCACCTAACATAAAACTAAATTACCATATCAACATACAATTACTGAAATTCAAACTCAAATACACCGTCTGTTTTAATAAAGTCAAAGAGTAAACAGGTATACCAAGTGTATGTACTTATGTGTTTTTAAACTGAAAGAAAAAGAAACTCAAACTCTTATAACATCACTCATGCATCTCTTAAATTAAAAACACTTTCAAACTTTAAAACATCCTACTTTACATCACCAAAGAAATACCTCTCACCTTTATTCATCATTCAAAACCTTCTAGTCACCGCATTCACACACTTAAACTGTGACTAGAGTTGAGGAATATAACTCAAAACACACTTTCCTAAGAGTATTTTAGACATGCTTGTCATAATCAAAAAGAGCAAGTCAAAAACAAAAAACAATTGAAACCCCTATTAATTCTCACAGCACACACAAGAAATTAAAAAAATAAAACACACCAGCAACTATTGCTTGAGAGAAGGTACTGAAAGTAACATGTTAATCTTAAATATACACAGTGCACTCTATATTTATCTATCTACATTCAAACTCAGTCAATTACTATACATCCACTACGGCAACTCAAAACTTTATTTATAGTCCTCTAATGAAACCAACTGTGGTTTAAACAGTTCACTACTTACTCATTTGCATTTTCACACTCACACACACACATCTAAAAATAGCAGCAGGCAGTCAGTGCATTACTGACTCGACACACAGAGATCTTCCACACCAAATTTTCTTATTCTATATTACAACGACGTCTTATATTTACAACCACTGTCAGATCTGTCAGCTTTAGCGCCTACCCAATTTCGACAAATTTAAAATAACCGCCCAGCGGATGAACTCCCTGAGTTTTTTGCGACCAATTAACCAGTATCTGTCCAACAGTTTCTGGCCTCATCTCTAAAGTCCCTAACACAATTTAAAAGCGTCAACCAACCCAAACTTTGCCTGAAGCTCTATTTTTGGCATTACACAGCCAAGGCTTACCCCGAAGTTTTAAGTTAAAGTTACACGCCCGAAGTCCAACTTCTTCTGACCAAAAAAGCGCAGGTACCGTTCCAAACGGTAAGGAGACTCTAACTCCTAGTTATTCTGGAGTGCCCCAAGTTCCACAGTGACCAACTGACTATCCCTCTTCGAGGACAATGCCTAAGCGTCCTTGGCATTGGCAAGCGTTACCTCTGAGCACTGCGCTTCCTAGAACCCCCACGGTTCCGTTCTAAAATAATTTATAATACTTTTGAACAACAGTAAAACACCCAACAAAGTGTAAGACTGAAGCAGGTCCAACCTTATAACCAAAAAATAACCAAATTCCCTAACATACTAAAATCATTGAGCAGTCCAACTGCTTACCACGGTCCAACCGTATTAAATCCTTTTAGCGGTCCAACCGCATTCAATCATTACCAGCAGTCCAACTGCTTTTAAATCCTCAGTACTGTCATGAGATTCTCATCAAAATCAAAGCAGACATTTACCGGCAACTTTTACTGAATAGACATTTAATTTTATCATCCAATTCAGCACACTTCGGATAAAATCAACAGGCCTGTGCCTACCTCTTTTTAAAGGCGCCTGTCCCCTCAGTTTGGTTGCCGGGTCACGCCTGCCTGTCTGACCACAACGGACCATACATCACCGTCTACACCTCCAATCCTCCCTCCTCAACCACCGGACGAAGCCCCCAAATGTTAAGGTTCAAAATTGAGGAGGGAGAGTACAAACCACCCTTGGTCCAGAAGCTCTTGGTCAAACAATGATTTTAATGAATACACACGTGTGGGAAGACAACTCTGTATGCAGACAGCAAGTAGTCTTCTACTTAATCAAAGCATGAACAGATATTTTATAGCATCAGGGTTTGATTTACTGACGCCCCCTTCATACGTCACAGACAGGATATATACATACGTCAGATCAAAACCACAATGACCTTTTAACACAGTTTAAAAAGAACATCGTCTTCCATCTTCATAACAGGTGCATCCTGTCACTGCCGGATGCTCGCTTGTCATCTTGACACCTCCGCAGCAGTTCTGCGACAAACTGCTCTTTTTGCAACCCCAAGCAAAACATGATTAAACTTTCACCTATAAATGAATCTAACTAAAAGTGTGTGTGTGTCTGCGTCTGTGTGCTAACCACAATTGCACCCTGTTTCACCTCGCGACTAGCTCCTAACCTCTAACCAGACAGAGAGACAGAAGCCACTCTGATATGTAACAACTGAAACTATGTATGTGTCCTCTACTAAATAAATGTTTTAATCAAGAACCCCTACTAAAAGCTTAATACAAGAATATGAACATATAAAAGATATTAAAATGAACTGTTGTGTAAGCATGTACTGCAATTCCTTCTATGTTCTAGTTTTCCCTCAGCATGGATCATCTAGACACTCTCACTAGATGAAGCTTAAGACCATTAATGAACCTGAACGTCAACTCAAATAAGCACAGATATGCAATATGTATAAAATAGTTATAACTGCACCTGGAATACAAAATTAACATCATCATAAACATCTTAAGGCCATCTTAAAGCTATCTGTTACATTGTTAAAGCAATGATCATACTGCAGATTATATTATTAATGCAATGGTAATAATGATGATTATTTAACAATAGCAGTAAAATAATTTCCCTGCTCCACAGATGTAATCTTCTTATTCTGCTGTCTATGGCAGAAATGTTGGTAGCTGAGTGACCAGACACAGCAGCAGGTTTGTTATTTGTAGTGGATTCAATATTTATTTTATTGACAATAGAAATTCACCGTCCTCTCAGAGGGACTGACAGTAGACAACAGTGCAACATGACATCGATGTACACAGTACACCTAGATGAAATGATCTCATCGGCTGAAATGTGACCTCCTGTCTAAAGCAGTCTCTTCTCTTGTTTAATCTGTCACCGTCTTAAATGATGGCAAATCAATAAAACACACACACGCACACATAAAGCGATTCCAATCTACTGAGCCCTTGACCCTCTGGGACCTGAGCGAGTCTGTTGAATCAACAGCAGCCCTCAACACCTTAGAGTTCACATGCAGAGGTCAGTGTATTTCCACCACACATCATGGCCAACTCAAACACTGTACTACCTTAATAGAATATGACTGTAGACTGCTTATAAAAGATGGACAAGTGATTACTTGGTGACTTATTAGTAAAACACAAGATTGCCGTTAATAAAACTGAAGTGCAGACTTTGTGCTGTTTGTATGTTAAGCACACAGAAAGGCATATTTTTTGTTAGGTAATTGCAGTTATTATGAAGGGGGAAATGAGTGATAGAAACCCGAAGTAGAAGGCTGTGAATGTGTTTATTCCAGTGTTAAAACTGGGTATTTTAACACTGGACTTTAAGGAGATTGACTCACTTTGGTATCAACCTGAATTTGAAAGTTGCAGAACTGCAGATATTGGCACTCATGCATTGGCTTCAGTAGCATGATCAGTGACATCATCACAAATATTTAGCTTGTTGTTGATTTTGTGGCATTTGGAACAAGTATTCCCAACAGGGAAGATGATGGAAAAACTATCCAATGGCAACACTCATAACACGGTTGATGGGCGTTTCTTCTCTGCCTTCTTTATTTATATATCACCAAACAACTGATACTGGCATACATATTGGTCGGGCTCTATAAATTACATTGTGTGTGTTTGTGTGTGTGGTGGCCTGTGAGACAGAAAGGGAGAAAAAGAGCTCTAAAAATTAGTTATTGTTATCCATTGTGTGTCCGGTTGTGTTATGAGTTTCGTTGTGTGTGTGTGTGGCTTTGCGTGTGGCAGGTCAGCAGGGGTTTTTTTTTTGGTGCGTGCCAATGTGATCAGTCACACGGCAGGGGATCAGCAAGGTGGTGTTAATTAAAGGGGATGCGTTAATTGTATGCAGAACACATGTGCACAGGTAATTACTGTTTCCCTAGAGACGGCTAATTGATAGGTGGCGGCAGTACTGATAAAGATAAAGGGCCAGGCAAAGAGATGGCGAGAGTGTATAATGGGCGCAGAGGGATAATTGGCAGGGCAAAAGAGAGAGAGGGTGGTCAGACTGGGAAAGTGAAGGAAGAAAGATGGAAAGAAATAGGCAGCAGCAGAGTGGAGCTTTAAGTGATGAACACAGCAGATCCTGCATGATTTAAAATATGCTCCACCCATCCAAAAAACATCAGATGGATTAAAATTTAGATTTTTAATAAAAATTAATATGGTTAGTATTGAGCAATCTGTTATTGTTCTTTTCACTGTCAACTATTGCTGGCCATATCTCATGCTTTCCTGCAACGAAAATAATACATTCACGATTGCTGTCATTCAGTGAATACTATAGCTCTGCCAGACCAATCTGACGTCATTTTTTAGTGCCAGTGTTGGTGAAAGGAACCGCAAAGCCCATCACTGTGCTGTAGCCTACAAAATGTAGTTGTTTTGTGCAATCAGATTGGAGTGCAAAATACATGGGAGTAGTGTGTTGGTATGACCCTTTCACATGTCTTATTTTCCCCGGCTATAGGTTTTTAATGGCAAATGGGCTTTTTCCAATTATGTACTCCCTCACTGTGCTCTCACATGAAGCATGTTAGTTAAACCAGCTCTGTTTTCTATGTCTGCCTGCTTGTCAGTCTCACACTGTGGTTCCTGACGCATGGGAGCAGGCTTTACAGAAACACAAATAGGGTTTAAACCCCAGCTCAGTGCTGTAGTTTAGACAAAAGGTAGGGATGATCTTTAAACCTCTTTAAATCTTCACTTGGTCTAAGTCAGACAAGAAGAACACTGTTCTGTGACTGCGTGTGTGTGTGTGTGTGTGTGCGCGTCCGTGCGTGCGTGTATGTGTGCATCACTAGAACACCTGCAATCCATCATGTTCCTCTCTTTAAAGAGACTCATTCCACCTCCCTCTGTCCTCCTCTTTCTCTCAGCGTGTATGAAAGATAACTAACATGTTTGTGTGCGAGAACATTTTCATCCCACCTGCCATCTAACTCTGGGGTTGTGATTGCAGAATGGACATAAAAGAAAACCCCACCACCACCATCACCATCATCAACATCATCATTCTCATGAACAACCCCTTCACCAAGAACAAACCGAACAGCAGCAGCAGTCGCAGTCACATATGATAGACTTAGACCTGGATATGGTGACTCAGGTAAGTTGTTACAGTATACTAACATGCACTTTGTAGTTCAAACTAATGCAATGTTCAAAGCTCTAAACAGGGAACATACTGTCCTGAGCGTTAGTTGCCGTGAACTACTCTTTAATCACGTCCTCAGATGATCTTTGGTGTTCGCATCCTCGTCTGTACCTCCAACTCTGTTCTTCTGTACTCATAAGTGACCCCAACTCTTAACCTCTGTCATTTATGAATAAAACATGCAACCTTGTTGTTGCCATAGTAACCAGGTTCAGGCAGGAGTAAAGTCAAGAGCCGCATGGGTGCACCCATGCATTCATGCCGCCGTGGTGTCCATGTGTGAAAGAGGACAAGCCAATGGAATAGAGAGAAAAACTCTCACTTAGCTCAGAGCGGAGGTCCTTTAAGGGCGGAGTAGACGTAAAGGTCATAGTGTCTGTCAGAGAACTGGTGTGGGGGTCAGCAGGGTTAGCCGACAGCAGCGGTCATCGCGGCTCCGAGCACATTAATAAAGCATTCATAACACTATGATAATCACAGCAACCTGACCTCACCAACCCGCCGCCGCACACGTAAAGAATATTGAGCGAATGGAAACTGGACAGAAGGTCTATAAATATTCAACTTCCTGTGCTGTTTGAACACTCTCTGCAGTACATTTTCCCCGTGCATGTGGTTTCACATTAAAGAACATCAGCACGGGCTCTGTCATTGACGAATGATTCATTGATGAATGCCAGAGGAAATTTATTGTAAAGTTAGAAAAACTCTTAAAATGTGTTCTGTGAGTGGAAATCCTTTTATCAGTGCCTGTGAATGCACTATTTTGTCTATCTTGGATATCTGGCTTATCTTGTTGATTCCATTTTGTCTGCTTTGCTAAACTCTGCTGCAGCCGTAGTATATATTACAACTTCCTATCCCTCTTAGTAAAAAAAAAGCCTTCTAGACTAATAATGTAAAACACCATGCTCACAGATCCATTTTCTGATACGTGTAAAAAGAACTTTGTGGTCTATGCGTGACCCAGGAGAGTGAACAAAAGGGAAGATATTCTAAGAACATTCATTATCTCTAAAGAATTTATCTGCATCCATGATTTATGCTAATCTCTGACCATGTGTTCAAGGCTTAATTTCCTTTATCAACTAAAAATAGACTATCCTTCACTTGCCACCAGCCTAAAGATATTAATAATCTGCAAAAAAAGAGGCAGATACTAAAGTGAAGGATCATGTGAAACTGTGAAAGGAAACAGAGTGGTACAGAACCAATCCGGATTGAATACAAAGGCTGCTGTCTCCGATAGTTATTCCCTCTGGGACATACCACATATCTTCCACAAGAAGGAAACATTAATGACTTGTCCAAAAGACGACGCTGCTACAATAATGATACTAGAGGGTGTGGTAGTCTGCTTTTAGATCCACTGATGGAAAGAATCTTTATCTGAAGCAGATGACAAAGATTGTGATAACTCCTGGTAGGTATGCCATCATAATCAATCATTTCATCTCATTATCCCATCTCTCCACACCCCTCTTTTACCTCTTCTGTTGCTGCCAAAGTCCTCAGGTAGGTAGCTCTAACATACCGAGCTAATGTCGCATCGCATGCGGTGTATGATGCACGTTGCACTGGAATGTAGAGCGATTCAGAAATTGCATGTAGTCTAATATTCCCACGATTGTGCCTGACTGCTATTATGCGCTTTCTCTAATTCTCAGAATATCAACCAATTAGAAATTTTTGGAGACATGTCTACGCCTCCTGACATCACCTCTCCATCTGTGAGTAGCCGTTATACATACACAGTCTGTGATTTACATCTTTTGAAATAATACCGGCATCTCCACTGAGTTGTCTCCTTTTCGTTGTCCGCCTGACCTCCAACCACAACCTGCACAGACTCCCGCCTCTCCAGCCAACACCCTGGACCCCTCACAGGGCTTGCAGCCTCCCACGGAACTGTTTGCTCCCTTCAATCCTGCGTCTGTGCCCTCAGGTAAGACCTTGTTTACGTTCTGCTTAAATACAAGGCTTCTAAAAGCCAGTGGGTAACAAGCTCAGCAGGAGAGACATGAAGGCAAACTGGAGACTAAGAAGATTCAGATGCAGGGGGCATCTGAAGAAGAGAAGAAAAGGGGTTGTGCTGAAATAAATATAGAGCGATGGAGTAGAAGCGAAACGTAGACGAGAGAAAGAGGAGAAAAGGTGGCATTGGTTGTGTGTTGAATATGAAAAGCATTATTATCCCGCGGCCTCAGATGCTGCTGATTTACTTGTGGCTGAGCCAACTGCGTCAGACGGGGGAAAGTAATAAAACATGCCGCGATGATTGTAGTGAAGACTTCTTTGTGCACAGAGCTACTGTGTATTTAGAAATTGGTATAAAGGTTTTGCATCTCTTTATTCACTCCCCTCATCACCTCTGCTTGCCTCCTCTTTTCCGTTCTCTGTGCATGTGTCAGAGCAGCCAAGGTTAAATGTCAACTTTCTCCACTGTAGTTAGCAAGCAGAGACTAGAACCAGGAGACTAGTGAGTGTGAAATACGAAACAGCTTTTACTGATGAATCTGAGTGATTTTAATGAGTGTGTTGAGTTCTACCTTTTCATAATGACTCTGCCTCATTCTGGAGGTAATTATAATAGTTCACCATGACCATTAAGAGACACTGCATTAGCCGCGGGCAAAAGTAGGGCAGCACTCTCTGGTGATGCATGTGCAGGTTTGTGTGTGGAAAAGCAGGCTATGCACTGTGGATATTCGAATCACTTTCTCTTTTGTCTTCTTTTCTTACTCTTTTAAAATGGCGCAGAAAAAAATGAAATAACTTATCTCAATCCACTCACAACCAGGTTATGTGACGATGGGAGCAGTACCTCCTGGCCACTGGTCCCAGCAGGCTTTTGCTGCCCAGACTCCGCTGGCCTTCGGGGTCCAATCTCCTCTAGGCCCGGTAGCCCAGGTGCTGCCAGGTGGCCAGCCTCTCATCTGGGGCCAGGCCAACATCTTCCCTGCCACCCAGCAGCAGTGGGCAGCCATGGCAGCAGGAGCCTTCCCCCCCACAGCCTACCTCCCAGCCCAGCCTGTGGGCACCCTGCCCGCCGCCATGTTCCAGACTCTCACCCCCGTCACGACTGTGACTCCAGCCGGCGAGAGCCATTCGAGCACTGGAGCCAGCGCTTCAGCTCCTTCCCCTTCAGCATCTTCGAGTCCACAGCATGGGGAGAGAGGAAAGAAGATGGGAAAGGAGATGTTCAAGGTGGGGAACTGATGAATACAGAGACGATTTTTACAAATAGTCTTCATAGTCCCATTCAAAATAAAAACTAAATATTAGTTTTTGCTCCTTGAATAATTTATCACAGTTAATTTTCTAATTTAAGTATTTTTTTAGAGTTGCACTATGTCTGGGACCAGTTTTTAATTGCTTGGGTAAGTCTGAAACAAGCCTTAGGGTGCAAAGAGTCATAAAAGTGGGACATGTAAGTACAAATGGACAGTCATACATATTTGGGTTGTATTTGATCATTTTAGCTATGTTGAGCAAATTAGCCTCATTTAACCCTTTAAAGGCTTCCAAAAAATTACATTTTTGGAAATACATTTTGGTTCACATAGTTAGGCCACATACAAACACATCAAAAATGCACATTTTTTCGGATTCAACTAATCTGTAGTGTAAATACATACATATTCATATCAGAATTTTTCACTTGTAAAATCTCATCTATGAGAGAACATATTTCCCCAATCTGGTGGTGTTTTCATCAATAAAAAGGCTGCAAAACAGGCAGTGATTTGTACAGTAACCTGAAACAAAGGTCACTAATTGATTGTCCACACTTTCAATGTTAACCTTGCTGACCAGTCTCTGTCTTCCTTTAGGATTTTCAGCTGGCGAAGCCTCCGGCCATGCCTTCGAAGAAGGCTGATCAGCCCAGTTTAACAGGAACCTCAGAGGCGTTCAGCACTTACTTCAGCCGTGTGGGCACTGCCCAGGACACAGATGACTGTGATGACTTTGACATTTCTCAGATGAATCTGACACCAGTCACCTCCACAACACCATCCACCAACTCCCGTGAGCGCTCTCTCCGTGTCTGTCTGTGCTGTGTAACACGCTTTTTCTCTTATCACCATCCAGCGTGTAGTTACGCCTTAATTGTTCTGTCCTCCTCTGCAGCACCCACCCCAGCTCCCAGGCAGAGCTCTCCCTCAAAATCCTCAGCCTCTCACGTCAGTGACCCCCCCACCGACGCCACAGACCCCCCCACCGACGACTCGTTTGGCGAGGCAGAGGGCAGTCCCAGTCGCAGTGGAGAGGAAGATGCTGTAAGTGTGGTGTGGTTTGGTGTGTGAGAAATTTTTGGAGTAAGCCAAGTGTGTGCGCCTTTTTAATAAGTCACTTCTTATGCTGCTATAACCTGCACAGCTTGTTGAGATCTGCTGATAAATAGCCTTTGTAGCCGTGTTGGCGGGCCAGGTAATCACTCTCGCTGATTAGGGGGCCGACGCTGTTGTGTCCTTTAGTGTGAGAGTGTGTGTTGGTGTTTGTGTCAATGCATATGAAAATGTGCACGTCCAGTGTGGGTTACTGTGGAAAAATGAGCAGTAGCATGCATGAGTATTGGGTTGAGTGTGTGCATGGTCAACACAGCGTTAAATTAGCTGGTGAAATTGTCAGAGACATCATTAAGCTGTTATTAATACCAGCAAGGTAGCATCCATACATCATTACTTCTATGTGGACAGACTCATCTGTGGTGAGATATAGGAAGCGTAGTGCCCCAATTCTTCTTCCAGGGGCAATTAATATTTATTTTACCTGTAGCACCTTAATCTGGGGCAGAAAAATGGGTGAAATTAAGGAGGAGTGAGAAGATGGAGAGAAAATAGAAAGATAAAACGAAAGAAAATGGGGGAAAGAAGGATAGAACGTCAGATTCTTAGGGAGTGCCTTTGACCAAAGTCCTTGTAGAATCTGTGACCTAAGAAGCAAGACTTTTCTAGTTCTTTCCCTGCCATTTTCTTCCTGTCTTCCAATTACTCTTTTTTTTGTTTCTTTCAAGCTTGCTTCTCTCCTCCCTCTCGTCCTTCACTCCCCAGGCGTGAAACATTAGTTTTATGCCTCCAATCCAGCTATTATTGACTTTCACACTGCTGAAAATGTCACCAGCCCTGAATAAGACACAGAAGCTTTGACCAACCCAAAGACATGTGCATTGGTGGCGGCACTGAGTGAGTGCGGCGAAAAGGTTACCAAAAAAAAAAAAAAAAGGCGAGAGGACTGGAAAGATGGAGCAAACGCAGAAAAACAACCTCCCACCCTTTTGTGGGTTGAGGTGCAAAAAGCAGAAGTGTTTTAGGAAAAAAAGCAGTGGATCAATAGAAGTAACTCCACAAAGGTTTTCATAACACACCACTGTAAATGAGTGCATGTTTACTGTTTGTGTGTATTTGCAAAGAAGTTTCTATAAAAGGAAAAGCTGCGATGGGCTGTGGTTTTCTACTCTAAGTGTCTGTGTTCCTCCTTCAGAGCATTAACAGCTTTACTCTTTGCTTCCTGTTTGCTCTGTTCTTGTAGTTTATCAATCAAGCGTTCTGTCCTTCAGATTTATTCTTCTCTGTCTGTTTTCCCTTTATTTCCTTCTTATACTCTTCCATGGACCTTCCTTTCCACCCTTTCCTCTTCCTTCCTTTCCGTCTTCCACTCTTTAGGCATGTGGTTCTGGGTCGCCCTGCCCCAGCGAGACAGCAGAGCCCAGCCCAGATCAGGCCAGTCCAGAGGCTGGGAGCTAGATAGCAGCAGGGCAAGGTAGGTATCAATACCTCTCCTTCCCCTCTTAACTCCTTCAACTCTCTGCATGTATCTCTTCTTCTCATTTACTGTTGCACCTCCCTTACATAAGTGTGTTGCATCTTTCTGTTTTTTTTTTTGCATCAGTGGTTACATTTTCACTGTTTTACCTGTTTTCATTGCCTCGTTAACACAAGTTCAAAGGATGGCACACGTGTGGTTTGGTTTTAATGCTTTATCATGTGTGGGAATTTTTTGTTTTGTAAGTATCTGTTGATGATGAAGGTGTTGTGCATGTGTGACTTATTGGAAACAGTGTGTGACAAGTTCATCACGCAACATCACTTTGGCCATAGTGCTCTCATTGTGTTCTGTCATTCTGATGTGCACCTAAATCACGCTCAGTTCTCTAAATAGCACACGTCTCACTTGGAAATTCAATAGCGTGTGACAGCCAATCAGAAACTGTGCACTTCAGTGAGCAGGATGTCTTTTGGGATTTGTGTGCAATATGCTGATCTCAGTTGTTTGGCTTAATTTGATCAGGATGTATGCTCACATTTTATGCATTATATACAGTGTGCAATGTCACTTAAGCACCAGGCACCAATGTTAACCGTTGAGCGATATAGACAGGCAGTCACTGATGACGGGCATGTTTTCACACTTTTTGCACTTTGTTCTACAGTGAAATTCACAACTTTCATAAGCTTGAACGTTCTATGAGAAGCATGTCAATATGCGGTTTGCCTATTCAATGACACACAAACACACACACACACTCCAAGAAAAAGAGCCATTTTGATCCCTGCCTCCCTACCCGGTGTCCTCTCCCACACAATTCCCGACTGTGGCTCCTTAATGATAGCTGCTGGCACTCACACCAGAAAAAAATGTGATGGTTTTGTTTTCATCAGCTAATACTGGAGCGCCAAGATTAATGACTGCCCCGATATAATTGGCATTAATTAAAACCCAAGGAGCCTTCAAGTCCTTCCCCACTCCGGGAGAGGAGGAGGGGGGCAAAGCAGCTTCCCTCCCCTGTTGGCCTTGCTCCTCATTCAGACGCTATGAAAGCTGCATGGCAGCAGGTGGATGTGGCACTTAAGTACGAGAACGAATTTTAGAATACTGAGCAGGAAATCTGGTTATGATCTAGCAGCTATGGCCAGAAGCTTCTAGTCTGTCCTCTGTAGTAGGTGGACTGCTTTGGTCCTGGTCCAATTACGCTGTTCCCATATGGTGTTTACTTGCTCAATCACATCGGCTTTAGACATCTTCCCAAACACACACACCTGTGCAGTAGTCCCGGCTATTCCCTGGACAAGCACACCTGTGATCGATACTGTCACCACCTGTGCTCATATTGGAGCCAAAAATATGCGTGTGCTTGTGTGAGTGTGTTGCTGCTGGCCATGACCGCCTGTCCTGTCCTCCCCCTCCCACTGCGTGTCTCCGACAGACATGTGTTCAGGCTAGTGGGAGTGTAAGTGTTTTTTCTGGGGTGATTTCATCATGTCCAGTGAACGCTCCCGAGTCTCAGCCATGAAATGGCCTGCTTCCACGGTTCACTGACCAATCTCACATTGCTCCCCCTGCCGAGGGCCTACCACACGCATGCACATAAATGTCCACACATGTACCAGCCAGGCCGGATATTCTGGCCTTGAGGCTGCTGCCACGCCAGCAAATCACTCATACCTCCACCGAGGACTTGTACTCGCTCTCTCGGCTGGGGATGAAGGAGCTGAAGCCGCCTCAGATGGCAGTGCCTGTTAGATGATGCAGGGTGACACCGCTGGGCTGTGGCTCTGGTGCATTGGCTGAGCAGTGTGTGCTTGCTGTCACTGCTTGTCTCAGCCTCTTTGTCACCTTTCTCGGGGCTGCTGGCAGCTACTTTCTGCTGACTGTCTGGCCTTGGCCAGCCCTGCAGTTACAGCTTTGTATGCCAAAGACCAAAGCCTTAACTAAAGCAGCCCTCCCAGCATCAACCCAAGTATTCTTTTTTTTAGATGAAAGCTGTTGCAGATTGTGCATTATGTAAGTTTAAGCACAAGTAGAAGTGAGAGGTTCAATCATTCGTTGCTTATCTATAAAATGTCAAACAGCATATTCAAAAAAAAGAAAAACATAATGGTTTTCCAGAACCCAGTTTAACATATTTTAATGACTTCTTTTTATCTAGCTGAGCCTCCAAAACAGAACAGCCCAACGTTGAGTCATACTGTGACAGAGACACACCTAACTACGAGCAGTTTGCTCAACTAAACCTTCTTCTAATAGGGGAGCTGTGGGCAGCCCCAAACTCTAAATGAGTTTTCTGCTCTGGAGAAGTCTCCCAGAATATAATAGGAAAGTCAGTAACCTCCAATCAAGTTGTCTATATGGCAGATTGAGTGGCTGGCTATAATTATGTGTACAATAATAACGACCCCATTGTGAGTGACTGCAGCAGGGTGTTCCATCATCCACTGTTGTCTTCCAGCTCAGCTGGAGAGAAATGCAGACATGATGACTCATAACTGGTTTTTCAAGGCACTACCTCTGATTCTTGCTGGTCCTGGAGGGAGTTTGAGGTGGGAGAAAATATGCATTTACATGAACACTGTGATAACAACACACAAACACGCATGCAGGCACGCGCACACAAATGGCTTTGAGAGTGATGGACCTATGAACGGCCTAAGAGGTAAGAGGAAAAGTGACCGAAGGTCTCCTTCAATGCAGTGTGCTACTGCCACCTGGTGGTGATGTCAGTTATAGGAACTTGCAAACCACTGCAAAACTAGAGCTAACTTGTCAGGGCTTGCAGGTTGCTGATACTTGCAGTTCAGTCAGTTGAGAGAATGAATCATAAATCCGGGCACTCCCTTTTTATTATGTAACACTCAGATGAAACACAGAGGCCAGACACTGACATTACAGATATAGCAAGCCTTTGAAAAAAACAAAGGAAAGTAAAAATGTGGTAATTTTTTTTTTCTTTCATTGACAGAAGAGGAAGGACCCTCTCTATGCCCAGATTAACAAAGGGAAGAAATAAAGAGACACACAGGAAGACAGACCTGACCAGCACTGAGAGAACAGGAGGAGAACCCTTAACCTCTGTTTGTGTGAGTGCGTGTGTGCGTGCATGTCTGGCACATCCCCGCCTGGCCAAGCCCTTCTTCTTCTCCTTCAGCTAACAACCTCCCAGGAGGAGCTTCCACACTCCCACAGTCCTCCTCCTCCTGTCTGCAGTCTTTCCTCCTCCTGAGAGGGGAGAGCCCTCTTGGTCATTCACTCCAGGCAGGAAGGGATATTAATCACTGAGACGGATCCAGTTCTCCCTCCACTGCGCAGTCTTCTCCTCTCCTCCCTTCTCCCTGTGGCGACTCACACCCAGCCTTACAGATAGAACCTGCTCCTCCCCTCTCTGCCCCCCCGTTCCCTTCCTCCTCCTTTGCTCTCTTTCCTCTGCCTCCTGTGTCTGGCCAGAGACTGTGCTGCCAAGAAGGGACTGAATCATGCAGTGCCTCCCCGTCTCTGACACTCCCTCACACACGCACGCTCATCGGGATTAGAACGATCACCTTTTGTTTTAATGGACAGAATCTGCATCTGTAGTGAGGAGATCCCATAGGAGGAGCTAGACTATTAATGGGCCTATCAGGGATGGCCCGTTACTGGGATCACTGCTTCTGATTGCTTGGCTGGTTCGGGGAGTTTAACCCCATTCTTGTGAGTGTCTGCTGGATCACTATGCAGAAACAGACTCTCTGGGAGCTACTCACACACCAACGACATACATCTTGCACACAGGAATCAGCTTACATACTCTCACACATGCAAACACATACACACAGTCCACCTTCTCTGACATGCATACACACAGTAATTTGCCAAACGTCTCTCCTCGCAGACAGACTCATACAGAGGCCAGAGGACCAGACATGCTGAAGAAAAGACACTGAGAGGGAAGTGCTGCAAGTTAAACAGATTCTGTGATTGAACTGTTCATTCTCTATAGCTTTTGTACAATACTGATTAAAAAAGAAGAAGAAATTGAAAAATTTGAATTTTTATTTTATAAGTCAATCAAGCCGCTGGGGTCAGCTCTATAGGAGATATAGAGTCAACATGGCTTTAAGGCATCTGATCGTTGGTTTGCCAAACTCATTTTGTAAATAATGATAACAACCATTTTGTCCACTGGACTTCTGTGCCATAAAATAGGAAGGCTTCAGTTATGCAACTCTTGACGTTAACCCAAGCAATACCAACATATGTTTTCTTTTTCCTGTTGTCTGTTTCATTCGCCTCACCCCCCCTCTTTTGTGCATAGATGTTGTGAACCATTAATTACTCTGGTTCCAGCCCTAAAGCCTGCACCGTGCCCTGCTGTGTCTTCTTGAGTTCCCACCCAAAAACACTATATCGCGGTCCTGAGCTTTTGTATCACAAGACTATCATTTTTATGTTGCAGGCAACAGTCAGGGTCTCACTCACTCACTGTAGCCCAGACTGCTTCTCTCCTCCATCACATTCTCCCAGACTAGTCTCAAAGATAACAGCGATGCTCTGCCCATCTGTCTGTCTGTTGGTCAGGTGCCAAACTGCTGCTGTCTGAGTGTGGACTGCAGCATCCTCTGCTACAACTACATCAACTGTGATGCCAATGACTCCCTATTTTATGGCCAGAGTCCCCATATCATTCGAGAACTCTTTTGGACTATGAAGCTGATTAACTTTAAAACTTTGAGAACTAGATGATGAGCAAAGACGTTGAATAAAAAGGGAAACGTTGCTGTTTGAGTACATAACATTTCTAGACCTATTTTAACTTTACCTCAGCTAACAGTTTCTTAATGTAAATTGACACATTATTTTTATCTTTATGAATATGACATTCTACAGTGGGTTTTTAGATGATTTTTTTGGTTCTATCTTGATTTACGTATTCCACCATGTATTACTGTTACAAATAAACACATCCCAAATGACTAATACGTGTGTTTATGCCTCTGCTTTTGTGTGCGAGCAAGAAAGAGTGAGCCTAATGGTGTGTGCCTAGCAGAGGTGACCCCCCCCCCCCCCCCCCCCCACACACACACACACCACCTCCACCATCAAGTGCCACAGCATTTTGCAATAATTTAACACTGCTTTAATGACCTGTCACATTCTGCTACACTCTATTGCAAGCTGTCATAAGCTTTATTAGCAAGCAACCGCAAAACAAGAACTCTAACCTTCCTACTCTTGTTCTGTTTCTCACTTTCTACCCACAGAAAGGGTTCAGACACGAGTACACCCTTAATGCACTGTTCTGTAAATTCAATTGAACTAGAACTTTACACATTTTAAATGAACCATTTTACACACAAAATGCTGTCACTGTGCTATTTGGTTGTGGGATTAGTTAGGTATTTGAGATGCTTATCTGTAGGATTTCTGACACCTGTGCCGGTGAATGGAATTGCCTTGTTATTCCTTAAACATTAAAAAATTATATCTGACAGCTTTTGTCTTCCCTCAAACAGTGTCCTGGGTACTCCATAATCTATAAACCCTACTGTGTGCAGCTTATTTGAGAACATTTCAGCTGTGAAAGCTGTCAAAACTGACATCTGCAAATTGTCCAAGATGAGCAGCAGGCTGTGCTGGAAAGATGAGCAGCAGTTTGACCATCTTTATGTATTTTTCAAGAGAGCACCACAGCTATAGTCTTCTCCACAGAAACCAAAAAGTTGCAGACATGTTTAAAGGCAGATGCTACAGGTTAATAATAAACAAAAAACCGAACACCATCAAGACAACCGTTTTATTATACATGATGAGCCTTATCTTTAACTATCAAATGTATCAGCTATCTAAATATCTTCTAATTTGCCTTTTGAAATTTGTACACTGGATGAAGCCAGTTTAAAGTTTGCATATCAGTGTGAAATGTTTTTACAGATCTGATTTTGAGTAGCTCATTTTTTTTACTTGAGAAAATTTTGTCAACAGATAAGATAAGATTTTCAACATGCTTCTAGGAATAGAATGCACCATGAATCACATACTCAAAGTTTTTTGAATGAAGGATGCGGTAAAAACCTTCCACATACAGATGGGAGTAAAACTTAGATCTTTCCCTGGAAAAAAAAGAAAGAAATGGCGTTAAAAGGTATCCAATGTAAAATTGCAAAAACAAAAATCGTTTTTAGTTTACAAGATTACCTACAATCATTTAATTCTTCTGTAATGCAAATTTTCTGGAATGTTTTATTTAAATATGCAAATACGATCACCTTAAACATGCACCAGTTACAATACATTTCAAAGGACAAGGCCGCAAAATAAAGACTTCATTCTGTTATTTATAGAATGAAGAATATTATTTATCCACTAGACTGAGCAAAGACATGCTATGTACACCAAACAGCTTGAAATCTACACTCATTGACCACTTCTTTAATTAAACCTGTTCAACTAATAGTTAACACACAGAGCTAATCAGGGACATTGTATAAGCTGACTCCTTTTAGACACGTAGACATGATCAAGATGACCTGAAGTTTAAAAAAAGCATCTGAAAGGAAGAAAGATGATTTAAGTGAACGTGGCAAACTGCTGCTCTACGGGGATTTTACCCCCCAAAACGATCTCTAGGGTTTATAGAGCAATGGCCCAAAAAGGAGAAAATATCCAGTAAGCGAAATGCCTTGTTGATCAGAGGAGAATGGCCAGACTGTTTTGAGCTAAAAGGAAAAGAACATAACTCCCTTTACAACCAGGGTATGCAGAGGAGCATCTCTGAACACAGTGCTCCTTGAAACACTACAGCAGTAGTGGCACCACGTGCAGGAAATTTAGGCTACATCACCAAAGTTGGACAATGGATGATTGAAAAAACATTCCCTGGACTGATGAGTCTGGATTTCTGCAACAACAAACAGCATCAAAAATAGATTTCTCCTGCCTTGCAACAACAGTTCGGGGCGGTGTTGGTATAATGGTGTGTGGGATATCTCAAAAACTTTGGGTTCTTTAGTACAAACTCAGTCAGCATTGTTTAAAAGCTACAGTACAATCTGAGTACTGTTGTTGTCCATCCCTTTATGACCACAGTGTGCCCACCTTCTGATGGCTGCTCCCATTAGGAATGCACCATGTCACGAACCTCAAATCATCTCAAAGTGGTTTCTTAAATAGCCTCTAAAGTCACCACATCTCAGTCCAATAGAGCAACTGTGTGATGCGGTCATGCTGGTAAGGACCAAAATCTCTGATGAAAGTTTCCCGCACTTTTGTTGAATCTGTGAGAATTAAGACAAAAAGAGATCCTCCTTAGTACGAGTAAAGTGTACCTAATGAAGTGACCGGTGAGTGTACACAACTTGGTAGTGAGTTAAGCGTATGAGAGACTATAGTCTGCTACAGTTACAAAGCTGCCAAATAAAGACAACGCTTACAGAATGTATTTATGTCACATTATTGACACATTTCTTCGGTCATCTCATTTTCTCTACGTTTAATTTGAATGATTCGTTTAGGCGAGAGTTAATAAATCAAAGATTAAACTTTTATACCACATCCTCTCATAACAGCAAAATACACTGTTCTTATAAGAGAGATTAGCATTCTTAAAAAAATGAGTCACTTTGAAAATAAACACAAAAAAAATCTCCATCCGCTTGGTTTCATGAGAGTGACTCACGTCGTGCCAGCCGGGCGACATTCCTGAAGAAGAGGGAGAAGAATCCAAGAGCTGTTGACAGTCATCGTGCTGTGGCGTAAAATGCTCAGCAGGACTAGTTTGACGAGCCTGACTGTTTTTTACTCAATCGCACTCCTCCTCTGAAACCATCTCGGGTGCGCATGGGACGCAGATTTGTCTCGATCAGAGGTGAAGCACGCAGGAACCTGGATTAGTGAATACACTATTTAAAGTTTCTTTCTTCCTTTTTTATTTTAAATTAATTTCTTTGTTTTTTTCCAACGGACACAGGATGAGAAGCTGAATAAGAGAACGATCTCTATTCGTACAGGAGGTTTTTTTTGGTCGTTTCTGTGGATATTAAAACGCGCAATGGAACAGGTATGTCCCATGACGCTCGTAACATTATGATGATTGGATAATATGCTATTGATATATTTAAAGTTGTGTTAGCAGACATAAATCCTGGCAATACTGTAAACTGACATTTGAAGAAAAAAAAGATCAAAGCTTACAACAACATTAAGTAAAGTGAGACAGAGTTTTAGCTCTGTACGCTGTAACGTTGTTACTACAATGATGACATAGTTTATCTTACCGGATTAAGACCAGAACTAAACTCCTCTTAATAATAAGTGATTTGGGATTTTGTTCTTACTCCAAATATGTTAGGGAAATAAAATTTACCTTATTTAGGTCCTGTATTGAGACTATTGTACTGTGTGATACTTTCATCAGGAGGAACAGATTGACTTTCAGGCCATAAGGGCCAAGTTTCAACAAGAAGAATTCATACTGAAGAAACCCAAGATAAAACCTGTTCTCCCAGAGAAGTCAAAGGTGGTCTCTCCTCCCCAGAGCCCCAGTCATTACCTCCCTTCAGGTGCACGCCCCTCCCTGCTGACCACCATTAATGAGAACTTGGAAAGAAAGACACTATTTGCCCCAAGAGTGGTCTTCAAAGATGATCCGAAAGAGAGCAAAAAACCTCTCATCGACGATAAAGACAAAAGTGAAGGGAAACGGAAAGGTGGTAAGCACAAAACACTCAAAGGGAGCAGGGAGAATCTTCTTAAAGATTCCGTGGATCAAAAGAAAGTTAATAAGAAAGACAAGACGCTTCCTTCGGTTGTCCCTGTAACTCAGAAAGAGAGTACTGCAGAGCTGGTGCCAGCCGCACCCCCACCTAAAGTCACAACAGAGAAAAAGAAGCCTTTCAGTCTTTTCAAAAAGTCAAAACGAGATTCAGTGTTGATCTCAGCTGATCCAATTCTGGACACCCCAAGCTCAGATATTGCTGGACTAGCTCCACTCCTCCCAGTGCCTTCTGAATCTGGTGGGGAAACAATACCTAATTCAACATCAGAGCCCCATCTACCAGACAACCCCACCTTACCAGATCACAGTGCTGATGTAGAAATGTCCCCAACCTCTACTACTCTTGAATCTTTTGCCTTCAACCTACCTCCTCCTCTCATACCTGAGAGCCCACCACCTGAAATCCCAATCTTGACCAGTGAAATCCCACCTGAAATAGAAAATCCCACTTTTCCTGTTTCTAGCCAAGATGAAGCTATTACCAGTCCACCCAGTGTCTCTCCACCTCTTCCACCCAGCTGTGTCATCTCTGGTTCTCCTTCCCTGGTTTCTTCTCCATCTCCATCACCCGCCGAGCCTGAGATTACATCTGAGATTGGGAAAGATGATATTTCTATAACTGCTGTGGAGAAACTTCCTTCTCTAGCCACAAACCCTCCATCTGTTCCACCATCTCCCAAACCAGAGCGTCCAGTCTCAGCACTCTCTGCCCTGGAGAGGGCAGAGGATATGAGTCCTGGAAAAAGAACACCACCAGGTGACCAGAGGATTTTCAATGCTCTACAGAATGCACGCAAGAAGACCAACAGGTAAAGAACACAAACAGCAGGAACACACACAGTTTCATTCCAGCAGTTACGAAGAAACATCTCTGTTTACAGCTCAGTCACTAACAAGATGTAATTTCTCACCTGCTCTTAGCCCCTTGATATGTGACATCCACTCCTATTCTGTTACCCCTCCACCTGAGGAATCTTCCCAGTGTCAGAGCCCCACTGAAAGTCTCCCAGAACTCCCACCCATTGATTATGAAGATCGAACAGGCAATGCCGTCCCATCGAAACCAGCACAAGTCAATGGCATTGACCACCGTAAGTCCAATTAACATAACCACAGTAGAGCTCCCCTCCCCACCTCTTACTTTTCCGTGGATTTACTTCACCTCAAAAGAAGTTGAGAAGAATTTATCTCATCATCATCAGGTATGTGCTGTAGGCCTGCAAAACATAATTTAATAGCTTAGAGTTTTAGCTGCAGAAAATACCTGGCCACAAGGTCGCCTCAGGTGGTGACATTCTTCTTTTGTGCCAGAAACAACTTAGCAGAAGGCAGGGCAGAGCTGCAGAGGTATGTTTGCTATGTCAGAGGTGCAGTGACAAACAGTTCAACGTCTGATAAGCACAGTGCAGAAAGAGCAGGAAGTCTGCTGCTCTGTTTCATTTGCATTGCATTTTTGAAATTGTGCATACAGGTTTTTATGTCAAGCTCGTTTAATATGATGAAGTCTACTGTTACAAATTACAGATGAGTACCTTTGACATGGTTTCTAATCTTTTATTCTGCAACAGCAAACAGTTTTGTACAGCTTCAAAAGGCAGCTAGCGGGCAAGTTTCTAGAGATGTGTTTTGTATTTTAATTAAAGTAGCAAAATTGAATTATACTGCACATTTCTTATAAATGCATTAGCTCTGCTCTACAGAGTTATACAAGAACAACTTCCACAGTGGGTTTGACTGGTTTTGTTTCCTTACATATGCAATTCTTATTCTTTTTCTTGCCCTATCTCTATTTCTGTGTTGGAAAATTCACTTTCAGATGTAGTTTTGATGTTGAATGGTTCTTTTTGACTTAAATGAGATTAAAGTTCAAAATCTTTTAGCAATCATATCTAGTCATAACCTTCTAAACTGTTATATGTTCATATGTAATGTCATTCCTTCCAGGACAGCCCTCTCCATTGTTGCAAGAAATCACTGAGGGACCTGACCCTGTCCCTGAGGCGATTCCCCCGCCTCCACCCAAGATGACTATTTCAGATAATGGGCTTCTGAATTCTTCTGTAGAGGAACCTGCCATACCTAACTCTGCCAACTTGAGTGAATTCATTCCTCCACCTGTCATGGGAGTTAATGGTGTGGTCACCAGTGCTAGACTCACAATTTAGAGAAAAGCTAAACTTCAGTGGCCTGTTCTTGTAATGCGTCATAATCCTTTATGCTTCTTCTGCAGATATCCCTGCTCCACTTGAGTTTTCAGAGACCTACACCCCTGATGTCCCAGAGGTTGACAATGTGGCTTCAGGCATTCCTATTCCCGAGCTGCAGGGATCAGAGTTGGAGTATGAGATGTACCCAGGTGCAGATGTTCCAGACGGTTATGACCCGCCAAAGGCTCACAGTAATGTTCCGCAAACCGAGATCCACACAGAGACACCATATGGAGACATATCCCAAAATAATCCACTACCAGAATCATCTCATGCTCTCGGTCAGGACTTACAACAGGCGTCAGAGTAAGACATGCAAATTTAATCTATTTTATTTCTCATTAAAATGGTTCTTAATCCCTGACAAGTTAGTATTCATTAGTGTTTGTTCAACTTTTTGTCCCACGCAGGCCCCAACCAGAAGACGATGTTTATCAGAACACGGAAAATGCGTACGAGTATATCGCCACACCTGATGGTGACAAGAAAAAAGTCAAGACTAAAGTCAAGAAACGCAAAGAGCCAAAGAGTAAGAAACTATTTATACTAGAAAAATAGGAATTGTGCTCAAATTAATACAGTAATATTAGAAACTGCCTGGAAGGGTTGCATCTTTGGTATTGTACATAACTGTGTCCTTCTTTTTAAACCACAGATCCATATGTTGAGTCAATGCCAGTAACGGTAAGCTGCAGTGTAAAATCAAGACTTTATTTTTCTTCATTCAAAAAGATAAGCTTTCTTTATGCAATTTTAATTCAAAGTTAATTAATCCACATTCTTTATTCTTACTTATAGGTTCAAGAGAAAACCAAGACGTTGAGGTTTGGCAAGTAAGGCCTAATTTTTTTTATCCAGAGATTTTTTAATTTCTCTTATCCCCGGGGAATTAGCGATGAGAGTGTGATTTGCTTTTGTTTCACTCATATTCTCCTCTGCTATTAACCAGTAGTCCTTTTCTAACTGGATGATCCTCTTCATTCTGCCTTCCTCAGGAGTGAAAAGAAAGCAGCTGCAGAGGGGCCTGATGAGAAGGAGCTGAAAAAGAAAGAAAAGCAGCGGCTAGAAAAGGAGAAGAAGGAGCTAAAGGAGAAACAAGAACGGGAAAAGAAAGAACAGAAAGAGAGGGAAAAGAGGGAGAACGAGATGAAGAAGAAATTCAAGGTAAGTGAACACGGAAGGTTAAGAAACATCGGGGGAGGGTGGGGTATATGTTCGGGCATACAAACCTGTCTGGATTCATTCCTGGCAGTGGAAGAGTTGAAGTGAGCAACATGTGCAAGCTCAAACAGAATACGAGCAAACATTTGTTTTGTCTGTGATATTTCTGACAGAACACCTATGGGCCATTCTTTATTTCTGCATGTTCTTCTACAATATTACTGTTCTGAACATGTTCTGATTAATGTTTGTGTTGTAGCAGAAACTGTTGTAATAATTAACATAGGGATGAACCCAAAAAAGATGCAACAACTCTATAAATGCGGTTTTGTGTCTACTTTAGCTCTGTTTTTTTTTTTTTTTTAACACAACAGGCAGCTGGCTTTACCAGAAACACAAAAAATGGAGTAAATGCCAGCAGCCCAGTTAATATCATTAAGTGTAAAACCCAAGGATTACAAGATTAATGTCACATTTGTCACACGCTGTAAGTACTGTACATGTAAGAAGCACGTCAACATTTATTATGTCATCATGTGCTGCTTCTTTGCTCTATTCCTCTATTGATAAAACACAGACAGTTTTAATAATCATATCAATTCAAAGCCTGGTGCCTCTCCTGCTGATGCTTTGACAGTCTTACAGCTTAGCTGTGGTAAATATCATACATCTGGCAACTAAATGGTTTGATATGTCAAACCTTTTTTTGTGATTAGTGCGAAATGGTTACCTTGCTGAGATTGTGTTCCTATGCAATTCTCAGTGGAACTACTTTGATTTTAAATCTTACCCATATCCCCCCTGGACTTATGTCCCTTTTGAAACAGTGCTTTTTCCTAATAAAGACAGTATTGTTGTACAGTATAAAATCTTTTAATCTACCTTTTGCAGATAGGTCCAAGTCCTATCTGCAAAAGGCAGTCTACCTCTAATTGTACTTGTATCATCAGTAATCATGATTGCTCGTTGACAATCATGACATCATCATCCTTTCATAACGAGACTGTGCACTGTGGAGAAATTGTGATGGGGTTGTTGCCTTTGCAGAAGACATAAAAATATCCTCCGATCAATGAGAGAGAAAGAGAAAGAGAGAAGTTAGAAGAAAACAACAACAACAATAACAACAATCCCCAAATCAGATGATGGAATTCAAGTAAATCATCACTCCATTTCTCATTTCTCCAATTCTTGATCAGATTATATTGGGCATCCACAGGGCAGTTAGATGGCAGTCTTGTCACTCAAATACCTTCAGATCAGCAAATGCAAGCCTGTTGGCTTTGAGAAAGATGCCTTTGTAAAAAATAATACACATTTCTTACTTATCAGGAACAAAATCACGTATCGAGAGTAAGTACTGTGAACATAACAGCAGGTTAAAGATAAACTGCTCCTCCCACTCTGACACTTAAGAAGTCTACTATAGGTCTGTAAATTCTGACTGTTAAAATGAAGAGTAACAGCATGCATCAGGCAAATGGGAGTCATCTCAGTGTTTCTGCACAACAACAAACTATTTGTCAGGAGACTGCTCTTTAATAGAATAAATTACACGATTAGCCCACCATCCAGCTAGTGAACACATGTATTTGTTTTGTGGTATAAAGCCTCTTGTAGTGTTGTTTTCAAAAGTGCTACATGAATATTGTTTATTGAGGTTATTTGAGTGCAAGTGGAGGAATATTCAGTGTTAACATGTAACTGTGTTTGTTAGATCACAGGACAGGAGGATGCCCTTTACCAGGCAAGAGTAGTTGTAACTGCAAAGGGACGAAAGACTGATCTCCCCGTCAAAGCAGGAGACACGATCAGCATTATTCGAACAGCAAACTGCCCCAAAGGAAAGTGGCTGGCCAGAGACAGCACCAACAGCTGTGAGTTAAAAAAATAAACAATCAAGATTAAAAGGATAAAAGGATGCAAGAACCTGTTTTTGAAACATAAGTGCTATAATCTGAAATGACATCTGAAATGACTGAATAACGACCATGTGAATGTGTTTTTAGATGGGTATGTCGCCGTTGACCATGTGGAACTGGACATCAAGGAGATGTTAGAGCTGGGAAGGAAAACTCATCCCGGGTCAAACAATAACTTTATCGAACCAGACGGTGCCCGCATGATTTCACAGTAAGAGTTTCATACAATAACAAGCTATCATGTGTAACCTTCTACTACTGTTATTACCTTTAAGTTAAAAAGTTATTTACAGATGATTTTTATTTCCCCCAGTGACTCAAACCATTATCAATTACCAGGAGAAAGCTGTAAGTGTTTCCCGTTTCTACCCAAGATAACAAAATACAGTGAAATTATTCAGCAGCAGTTTAATATTTTTGATGTTGACATGCTCAGTCACAGACGACAGTGAGGAGTGGAGCGGTGATGATGATGAACCTCCCTCTGGTTCTCCAAGTACACAGGCTGTACTGTGAGTAAATGCTCAATTATGCTCTACTTTTGGTGTTTACTGCTTGTTTCTATTGAGGACAAGAGTTAAGGTGATCAATCTGCTATTAACAGTTTTTTTGGCACTCTTTTTTCCTGCAGAGGTCATACCCGGACATTCTCCATGCCAGATGTGGGTAAGACATAACAACTTAGGCAGCACCATTCCCCAGTCAGCTCTTGTGAAAAAACAAGTTTGGGAAGATCTTTAATTGTTTACTGGAAACATACATTAAACAAAGCATAATGAATCACTTACTGAATTACTCACTTAAAAGTCACCTTTCAGTACAATACAAAAATTAATGGGACACTTGTGTTTGTCATGTTGATTTCCTCAATTTGTTATCTTGATGTGGGTTAACAGATACAGTAAACAAAGATACTACAGACTTGATATTTTGCAGCAGCTGTTTCAGAGAAACACAGGAAGGCTTATGTGAGGTTGCAACACAACTGCGAGTGTGTGAGCGCCCTCAGTATAAAAAACACTCAATCTGAGTCCATAAACAAGTCCTTGAGGACTTACTGATGTTCTGGATGTTGTATCAAGTTTCTATCCAATTATAATTTCTTCACAACTACCGAAATTACAAAACTGCACCCTTCTAAACTTCTTTAATGAACAATGGACTTTTCATTACGGCATTCTTTAAACGTTAATTCCCTGCAATGTGACTCATTAGACAAGCAGGTGCTTAAACAGGAAGCTGCTAGTAAAATATGTAATGGCTAATCTTAGGTCTGGTAACTTAGGAATTATTTCCTTGGTGTAACTGTTGTATGTTTACTTGTATACAGTTATTTATCTGTCGCTTGTGTGATTTCGTCTTTAGGAAACAAAGACCTTAGCGTGAACCACCAGCACAGTCACAGTGACATGGGTCATGATAGCTCCCACAACCAGTGAGTTCACCTGTTTCACTCTTACAGAAACACATACAGACACGTGCAGACTCATATAATTCTTTTTATTTCTCCTTATAGAGCACTTCAGAGGTTGTCCACATTTTTCCATTCACAAAAAAATGTAGAGCCAGCTGCAAGGTAGGCATGGTGGAGAAAAATGTAACAATGTTGTCCATCCACGAGCGTGCATGTACACACACATCCAGAGCTTCTTTTCAATTTTTGTTTTTTCTTCTTTTTAACAGCACCGATGAACCAGTAATGAGTAAGTAATGCCCTAAAAATCACATTTAAAAAGTCACTAATGTACTACTTTTTCAAACCTAATGCTGATGCACTTTCAGGCAATACACTTATGCTGGAAGAAGCATTTAAAAAAAAAAAACATTCATAAAGTATTATCATAAAGTTTTTATAAACTGATTTTTAAATTGCAATATCAATACATCTTCAGGTTACACTGCAGGTTCTGTGAATGCGGCACAAGAAGCAAATCACACGTAAGTACAGAAAGAATAACGCACATAGAAAAATGTCAAACATGCTGTCCGACCTGTAGACGGAGAGGGTTCCTTCCTTTTTGCCTGGAACAGCTTGATAAGCATGAAAAGAGTAAATGTCTTCCTTTTTTTTAATCTCTGAGAGAAAGAAAGCTTTTAACTCCACCTTAACGCCACCAGAAGGTAAGCCAGGTTGACTCCTGACAGAACAATGAGTTGTTAATTCTCAAGTAGGTCCCTCCTCTGTGCTTAGTGCAACAGACAGCATTTACATAACAAGAGCACTTAAAGAGAAGAGCACAGAAGAGTATATTGCATATACTCAATATACCCAATATTTCCATGGGTAATATAAAGCTTTTACTACTTTTTACATTTGGTGTGACCTTGACCTTGACCAGAAATTCACCAAAATAAAATCATCTCGAGCTGATTGAAATAGAACCAATTACATACTCCCTCCCTTCGAGGGAAGAATGAGTTACTGGGTTAAGAATATAAGGTGATAGATGAAAGACTGAGTTTTTTTCATGTTTTTTTTCTACAGGCCTGAGGCCGTGTCAGCAGGAGATACAGATTTTGTTCCTGATACACTCATTTTACCTCCTCCTGTCATGTATGCCGATGGAGTGGAGTGAAGGTAAAGTGGCCTTCATACAACAAGGCAAGGATGAATCACTCTTCACTGTCCATCACTGTGCACATGCCATGATGACATGATGTTTTTCTGTCTTAACAGCTGAACAGAAACTCCCCCAGGTGGAACTGCATTTGTCTGCAGCATTACCTGCTGGACTATGATCTTATTTATCCAATGACTGCATTCGTGAAGTAGAATTACATTTAACAACAATGAGAATTATATCATCTGGGCAAACGGAAATCTTTCTTCTGTTCTTTCAAATGCTGCAATGTGGAACCAGCATGGGACAGTTGATCTGCTTGCTTTAAGTGATCACGGTGAACTGCGTTGCACAGACACACACAGTATTTGTGGACAATGTGATCCTGGAAACTCTCGTAGGGACAATGAACTGCTTTCTGTCCAAAAACCAGAATGGAAAATATATTTAAAGTGGAGGAAATAAGGGAAAGAACAACGGAATGGAAACAGCGGTTTTTCTTATCAGATGGAAGTGTGTGTAGCTAAGAAATACTGGAAAAAGCTTCATTTGTTTTAAGATGCATCCATTAGAAACAATTAACCAGCTGTAAGCAGCAAGTAATGTGAGCTAATACCAGTAATATTCCTGGTTTATGTTTATCTACAGTACTCCAGCATTTAAAAACATTGTTTGTATTTTTTGCACATAAGCTTTTGCTAATTTGTAATTTGTACACTCATTATTGTTTTCAGTGTCAACTGTGGTATTTGGAAGGGACTATGTGACTACTCATGCTACAATACATATGACCTTTGAGTTTGACTTCTTTTTCATTGGACCCAAATAACCAGCATGCTGTATAATATAATAGGTATAAAATATAGCATTTGCTCTGTATTGATCATAGCTGCAACTTCTAGAGGGATATCCATCAACTGAATTTTCTTTACTTTTTATAGAGCTTTTACCTGCCTCTGACACTAACAGTTCCCTATAAACAGATGAATAAGTATTATAGATAAACAACATAATGTGATGATTACTTGAGGTCATTTGCAACCGGCATTTGTAGTGGGTGTGAGTTTGTGTGACTCTATGAAAGCACGTTAAGACGGAATTTTTTTTATGTTTATTTTTTTTCCAATAAATATTCATTAAAGTGCAAATCAATACAGCAATATCATGCAACGCATAACATGAGAAATCCAAACCTCAATCAGACAGAAAGACATATAGAGACAGTATCAACACGCACGCATACAGGCAATCACAACAACCAGCGTGCACCCACATACCTAACACACACACGCACACACACACACACACGGTGGTATTTAGGGTTACACTGATCATAAGAACCCCACTACAGAAAATACTCACTTTGGTACAACATGTGAAATTTGTATTTAATTAGGCCCTTTAGCATTTCTTCTGGCACTAAACACAAATTAGCTTACATGACTATCATGCCACTGGTATTTGCATACAGTTGTGATGGTAGACTACACCTGACAGTAAACACTTGTTATGTCAGAGGAGTTTTTAAATCTCACCCATGACTTCTGCTGGATAGTGCACTTCAATCATACATATTTTTGCAAGTGTTTTTTAGGAGCATCAGTACCCGGAATTAAAGCATAAAGGCCCATATATTATATATTGATGTGACTGAAGATGCTTACAATAGAGAAGTAATTTAAGACACAGCAATAGTGTAAAATAGATGGCTGACAAAGGCTGTGGACTAGTGTTTACAAAGGTGTATATGCAGCAGCATATTGGAGCAGGGAACACAATTTCTCCTTGACAAAGAACAATGAGCAGTGTATGAGCTTACAGACAGAACAAATACACAGAACATGTAAATAAAGGGTTTCAGGGTAGCAGAAAGTGGCTTTCACTGGTTCAACCAGACCTCGGTCTACTACCAAGTAGAACCAGGTGAGAAAAGCGACCCGATATTGATCTGGGAAAGCGTGGTGTTTGAATCCAATGTGAAACGAAAAGGCAGCACTTTTTAGACAAATGTGCATTTGTCTGTGCTCATCTCACAGGGTTGACGTGTTTGAAAGATTTCTGCAGATTTAATATTTTTCTGTCGTTTCAGTTATTTCGTTTTTTTACTGCACATATTTATATCAGTGTATATTTCTAAGTGCTGTATTTACACTTTTGTAAATCTCTGTGACACCACTCTGCAGAACAGTAACTGCCTCAGTGCCACTGACTTCTACGTCTTACTGCAAACAGTAGAAAGGCAACGGTCCAGTATCCCCACATCAAAACAGCAGGTTTAAAACCAGAAGAACATAGTGAGAGAAAGAGAGAAAAGGATTTATATTAGCAGCACCAGCATTCAATTTACATTCAGTCATAAATGATTTTGATATGATGTTATGCCTGACTATAGCAATACACAACATCACTATGGAAATCTGACAGGACATTACAGAACGGTGGCGTGCATCAATAGCAACCAGCAACAACAGTTACAGTAAAGTTTGCAGTGCAGTAAACAGTAAGTGTGCAAACTGTCGGCCACAGCAAATGAGTTTTACAGTGCAGACTGGACAGCAATGACTAATTGAAACAGATAACAGCTCAGACAGCTGCACCACGCCGAACCGTCATGGTTTGTCTCTCGCCACTCACTTTTCTGATTCTGTCACCTCTCTGACATCCCAGACATCACAATTATACTGAAGAGCCTTTAAACACACCAGTGTTAAGTACCATACTTATCTGAGCTCACAAACACACACTTGTATGGAAAACTTCCACAACACACTCCATACCAATTAATGCGTTGCATTGTTTAAGGCAACTGTAGAAAAGTTCATGTGGCTTATACACTTGTGCAACAGATACACACCGTCTCACATCTATTTTTTGCCCTCCTCAGTGTCATTCTGTTTTGAAATTTAATGGCTTACTTAAGTATTTTAACAAGTTAGAAAAAAAAAACTGGCCACACCAGCCAATAAAAATAGTTTTAAGATCTCACATTAAGCATCTGTCTCAATTTCTAAGGGGTATCTGCCTAATTTAAAAGCTTAATAATATAATAATAAAACAAAATGTTAGTTTTTACCTAAAAACAGCTATAATGCCTGTCTTTATTCAGCTTACTACATATGTGACTGAACTGAACACCCCTATGATAACTAAGCAAGTGTCTAAGTGTCTTCATTAGGGACTTGCATGTAAAGGGATCTGTTGGGTGTGTTGCATATAAAAGACTGCTTTAAATAGCAGGGTGATTGAATGCTTTGAAATATATCTGGATATCCCCCCGAAAAAAACCCAAACTCTTGTAAGATGGTCTGCATCTGTCTTCAACACCAATGCAACACATACTCGGCGTCATGCAGAGCATCATTCTACTATCCCGCTGTCTCAAAGAGCTTCGCTACTCATCTACAATCAATTCAAAATCAAGTAAAACTATGTTGAAGTAGTAATTAAATTAAAAAACTATAATGCCTAAAAAAACCTCTTAAAAATAAATATGGGTCTGACCGCTAAAATATAAATCTTAAAGATGTATAAAGTAATTTATTTGGTATTTCTCTGTCAAACTTTTCAGCTACATAATGATTGTAATATAAATATAATACAAGGATAACAAAATCTTCCTCATAAACAACATAAATAAAAAAAAATAGAATTTTACATTTTGCGATACTCTCTCTGACACGATTTAATGTCGAGTTTAACAACTTTGTCTCAGTGAAGATTTAAGACCAGATACAAAACTGACCTTTGATCGGTGGTACAGTGGGTGAAGGAAATTCAGCAACTGATAATCAGCCGAAGATGTTTGTGGGAGAAGTGACAGTGAGCTTGAGCTTTGCTGAACTCTGACCACTCGCTTCTCACTTTACAGGCCTCCACTAGTTCATAGATTCCCCTCAGCTGCAGCCTGATGTGTAAGACATCAAGACTTTGACCCAATGACTGTCAAAACAAGAAATAATAACCCCCACTATTTTACCCCCTCATTCTCTCTCTCTTCATCCGAGGCGAATGCCACACCTGCCTTGCCATTTACATTTCCAATCGCTTCCCCCAATCCAGTAAAACAGAACAGATGGAGAAGAGACAGAAAGAAGAAGTCACTCCAAACATCTACACTCCCTACATCCTCGATCTGTGATTAGCTTAAAAACCCCACTGACATCCAGGTTACAGTGACCTAAGCAAGTCAGCAGGGCTCAGCGTGCTAGCGTAGTGATCAGACTGGCACACATTTCAAAGAAGTCCATGGTGTGTGATCCCTGACGTGGGGTGAGCAGATGGGAGCTACCAGACAGGGATCCCGGGAGAGAGGAGCTGAGCTGGGGCAGATCAATCGCTGGGGTTGCCGAGTCAATGCTCAGTCTGGGCCTGTGGAGACCGGCTGTGGAACCTGACCTCTGAGGAGTGGATGAGCCCGATTTAAAGCCCACTGCCTCGATGATGTCATCTAGAAGCACAGCAACAGCAAATATTAGTAGTCATTCATAAAGTAACTACTACGTTAACTTTTGTTTTATTAAACTTTGTGAGAAATATCTGTGAGACAGTACACAAATCAGTCCAGCTATTTCGAACCAGTGCTAAATGCTAAAAGAGGTCATTTAAAACAAAAGACACAAAGCTAATGGTACATTTTGTCTTAAAAACGATGTCAATGCATTTTTTAATAAGTAGTGGTCCTCTCTTCCTGAAGTGCAATTCTGTGCTAAAGCAAGTACAAGATGACTCATTCACCTGATTTGCATAACCATAAAAATATATATCTGTCATCTAAATAATAATGTCATCTATTGGATGTATGAAGTTTCTTATAGCCTTTTAAAATATTTTAGGCTTCAAATGACGTGATATTAAATCTGTTAAATTTTTTTAAATATAGTTACGTATCCTCAGAAGAAGATTTAATCTCATTATTGACAAAAAGAGTTAATATTATATGCACAATCCAAGACCAGAAATCTCTGCAGTGGATGATTTAAATGGTCTACATGTAAATAATAGATCACAGACACCCATCTACTGAGCATCAAAGGCACCGGTGAGGTGAGGTGTCTACGCAGAAAGGATACTAAAAGACATCTTGCAAGTAATACATTAGTACCAACACACTTCAAAACGGTTTCTTTCCTCAGGCTGTAGGATTGCTGAACCCACTCTCAACGCTTTAACATGAAAAAGGAGCTTTTTCATAAAACAACTTTTTTCTTTTTTTTATGTTTTGTGACTACAGCTGCAATTTTCTTAGACAACCTTGTGAAGTGCAGTTCACGCCTTTATTCATTTCAGCTCAACTTTAGAATGACAAAATTAAGGACAAACATCAACAGCTTTACACCTGCACAAAGGCCACGCATGTTTTATGATTTGGAAAATGTGTATTTTATTTTGGTTTTAAATTAGTCATGTATTGATTGTGACTAGATTGTGAAACCTGCTTAATGTGTTACTAACCATCAATGCTCTTGAAGTCAAGGAGGTAGGATCTGTTGTCCACTTGATAGAGCTGCAGGCTCATTTTCACCAAGTTGCCTGTCACTGGATTCTTCCTTCGAACTCGCAAATGGTATGGGTTCACCACCTGACACACACACACACACACACACACACACACACACACACAAAAGAGTCAATAAATATATAAATAAATATTTTAAAAACAGCCAAAACAGAGACTCTGTTTGTGTGGGGTTCTTTGCAGTGATGTGCTTTATGTATGTATAAGCACCTTCCAGTCAAAGTTTAGCTGCTTCATAGCTCTGTACACCTCAGCCATGATATCATAGGGTCTGCTCTGACTCCTGATACCCAGGTGCCACTTAGCCTTCTTCACTGCCAGTGGTTTAGGCCGAGTGGTGTTGAGAGCATCCAGAGGACAACGCGACTTTGGGCTGTCAGCCAAGAGCGGAGGCATCCTCTCTGGGTGAGGTTTAACTCCAGGGGGCAACGGCATTCCCTCCTCTATAAAGGAGCCCTGTGGAGGACTGGACGCCAAATAGAATTCACTGGCCTGGGTCATGATGCGCCTGTTATCTATGATGAGGTGATAGGCTACGGATAACTGATCCTGCGTAAACAGAAGGATGACGAAAAATAAAGTGAAGACCAATAAGATAATTCACTCCCAACAGACCATTATACTACTGAAACCTACAAACGTTGTTTACAGCTTTCATGATTTCATCAAACATAGAAAACATGTACTAGAACAAAGTCAATGAGCACCTGTGGGTCTCCACTGTACAGGCTGGTCACAACCTCAGATTCAGTGCATTCAAACTTTTCGCACACTTCCCTGACAGCCTCTTCATCAAGAACAGTCGCATCATATGATGGATCCTCTGGGAAAAGGTAGCCTGGTAGGTCCTGCTTAAACCATTCATGTTCCCTATCAAAAAACATTGATCAACTCAAACGCTTCATCCCAAACTCAATACTGACATTATCAGACACGCAAGGTATGACTTTTAGCTTGCTTCAAGCTGGATTATCAAACAGAGGAGTCTGTAATAAAATAATCCTGTGCCACATTACAGAGCTAACAGTTATAAAAGAGTGGACAGGGAACTAAATATTTGACATATTGAGGAAAGAAAATAAAGCTATAACTTGAGTTATAAAGCTATGGCATTTTCTTTTGTGGCAACATTAGTTAAAGAACTCTTTTTTTTTTTTAAAGAAAAAAAATGATATATGAAGAGAAACATACAGTATAATATTAATAAAAGAGTGTTAACAATATAGCTAAAGGAGGCCTCTGGATTCAAGACAGTGGGGTCAGTACCTGATGTCTTTGATGGTGGCTCTCTTCAAAGGATCCACCTGCAGCATGAGCATCAGCAACGAGGCCACAGAGCGGGTCAGATACTCTGGGATGTAAAAGACACCTCCTCTGATCTTCTTAAACAGTGTGGGGACATGCTCATCATCAAAGGGCAGGGTGCCACACAGCAGGGCATACAGAATCACACCACAGCTCCAGATGTCAACTTCTGGGCCTGCATAGAGTCTAACAGAGAGATGAAAGGATGTGACAGTTAAAAAAAAAAAAAAAAAAAGCCAGATGCTTAACCACCAGAAACGCTTTTTTTCCACAGTGATTTATAGGTTAATGGTTAAACGGTTTGTTTATGACTTATCCCATGAGGCAGTTAAAAAAATAGTTGGTTGTATGATCACACACAAAAAATAGACGTACAAACCTTCCTGAGATGACCTCTGGAGCTGCATAATTGGGTGAGCCACAGCTAGTTCGTAGGAATTCTCCATCTGACATCATGTTTGACAGTCCTGTCGGACAATCCCAGTTAAATGGCAAGAGAACATTAATATCTCTCCGTCTTTATTCTTACAGTAACAAGCATAACAACAACAAAGCATCTTAGTATGGAGATGAGCGACCAGCTGCCACCAGAACAGCTTCAGCTTTAGAACTCTTTTAAGGTGTTCAAGTACCCTCAAAAGATATTTCATCATTTGGTGGAGATGGGGGGTGGAGAGCAGTGAACCTATATCATTCTATCAATTTTCTTAATTTCTAATAATGGACAGATATATTTTCTTCTTTCCATTCAACTTAGGGTTTCAAGGGAGTGAAACCTATCACTGTCTATCTGTCATGTCTGTGACAGAGTGCCAGTCCAGCACAGAGCTGGCACAACGAGAAAGACTAGTCATACTCACCCCTATTGCCAATTTAGAATCACAAATTAACCGACAATCATGTCTCTGGAGGCAAAACTTCACACAGAAAGACCCAAAACAGCACAGTATATGACTATGTTTTCCATCCTCATGAATCCAGTCAGTGACCACTAATGGCCTATAAACAGGGTACTGTAATCCTTAAAGCGACAACTCTAGGAGTCAGGATAGAAATGTTTCATCCCAGGATGAAGTAATAAGGCATTGATTTCTAGTGACCCTTTCCTCTAAAAGAACAGAAGGGCTAGTCAAACCCTGCCAGCAAAAAGATCCCAACAACACAACAGATCTCCAGCACCCCTCCTCGCACGGGTCAAGGGTTCAGGTTTTTCCCCTAATCTGTCACCTGTCTGCAGGTTAAATTTGAACATAGCCCAACAGGGAGTTACACACTGCGGACACTACTGAGACCTTTATCCTTCTTTACTCTCCAAGACACTAAGCTCTAAACACACAGCTCGTTTAATTGGATGAGCCTCTCTCTGCCTACCAGGGTCTCTGCCAAACATTAAACGTCAGACCCTTTGTGTTGTGCTGACCTTCCCTTTATCTTTTATCCCTGGTCCCTTAACACTCCCTTGCTCTGCTTGCCAGTATTTTTTGCTCTCAGCCAAAACACTTCTCCTGCTGTACTCCACTGCCACACCCCGCCTTGATTCCTTCCCTATCAGATGACACTGGGCCTCAAGGCTTCCTGCCAGACTTGATATGAAACCTTGCCGTTGCTAAGGGATGTCTCTCCACCCCACACGCCCTGCTGCGCATAAGGGCCCTTGTGTGTTTTTGAAATATTTCTCTCTTTCATGGTCATATTACATCAGGATTTTTAACTTAAATTGCAAAAATTAAGGCCTTAACTGATAAGAGGCATTCTCAAGTGAAATTTTCCTTATCATTTAATAAAGCTAAAAGGTGCACAATTATATTTCACATTTTTCTTCAAGTTAACAAAGTTACTGCATGTGTTGAATCATAAACAGCTGTCACTTGGCTTTATTTAAACTATGTAATTTTACTCTGTCACCCTAAACAAACCTCAGTATTTTATCTGTCCTCTTATCATGAATTTACAAAAGATTCTATTGTCAAGCTTGTTTTTATGTCTCCCCCTCTAGCTATAACTGTTTTCTTACCAAAGTCTGCTATCTTGGCATTCTTATTGGCATCCAATAGGACATTCTCAGGTTTGAGGTCTCTGTGAACCACCATGTGCCGGTGACAGTAGTCTACAGCTGAGATAATCTGCTGGAAAAGGCGGCGTGCTTCAGTGTCCTCCACCTGAAAGACACAAAATGAATGGACTTGACTGATCTGAGTGATGATGTTCCCTCTGATCTACAAGTATGCAACTGGGTCAGTTGCAACAGGACCCAACTTTAAAAACATTTCTAGCAGATTTTGTTGAGCCAGTGCAAAAAAAAAAAGCACTAACATTTAGAGTTATTATGGAAAACATTCATTTACTGATTTATTAGAAATGGAAAACATTTCAGACTGTGTTTTCTATGCATGTAATTAATTTAAGATCAATAATAATTAGCCCATTTATCTCTTTTAAGTGCCCTTAATGACCTGAGGGAATAGCTAGCTTTGTGGATGCTAAATGTAAAAAGCTAGTGATTTTAAATAGTCTGGTTTTCTAAACTGTAGAACGCTGCCTACGGACTAGTGGATAATGGGCTTTAACACAAAAGGTAGTGACAACAGAGTTCATGAAAAGAGAAAGAAGCACAAAAAAGATCAAAAGATTAAAAAAAACAGCAATAAAAGCAAAGACAGTGGACAGTTTCATTGCTTTTAACACTAGTTTCACTTCACTATAATGAGTGACTTTGGCTCGCTCTCCTTGGCAGAAGCAGGACTAAAGGACCAACAATAGCACAAACATGTACAAGAGTAGAAGTAGTGCACATTCTGGATGTTTCTGACCCTGGCGACATAACCAGGTAAGACATGCAACGTTCTGCAAAGCTGTGTGTAGGTGCTGTGTAGGACTAATGCATAACCATGCAGTCCATTAAGAGTCACGCTACTTCAATTTCAAAAGGTGAAGTTCATAAACATCAATAGAAAACTATGAATGGCTTTACTAGACTTTACTAGGGCAGCTTTTCGTGACTCGCAGTTCAAAATAAACCATATTTATGTCATACTAGGCCTGTGGAACCTATCAGTTAATATGATGTCTGAAACAAGCCATTTTAGCCATCTTTACCCTCATTTTAAACCAACTTTCTTCTGATTGGTTGCCCCTCAATCAATCAGAAGAAAGTTGCCCCTCGGGCAGCACGGTGGCACGGTGGTTAGCACTGTTGCCGCACAGCAAGAAGGTCCTGAGTTCAATTCCAACACCAGGCCGGGGTCTTTCTGTGTGGAGTTTGCATGTTCTCCCCGTGTTTGCGTGGGTTCCCTCCGGGTACTCCGGCTTCCTCCCACCGTCCAAAGACATGCAGCTTGTGGGGATAGGTTAATTGGAAAATCCAAATTGTCACTAGGTGTGAATGTGCGAATGAATGTGAGTGTGAATGGTTGTCTGTCCCTGTGTGTTGGCCCTGCGACAGACTGGCGACCTGTCCAGGGTGTACCCTGCCTCTCGCCCTGTGACAGCTGGGATAGGCTCCCGTGACCCTGAAAAGGATAAGCGGAAGCGAATGGATGGATGGATGGTTGCCCCTCGTAAACAGAAAATCTAAGAAATGTTTTTTATGCTCACAGGTAGAGCTTTGTGCTCTAGAGACATCTGCTTTCATTGACACCCACAGAGCTAAGGGCAGAAAAAACTGCCTGAAATTAAATGTTTAGACGAATCTAAAGCATGAAACTTTGGCTCAAAGGAATTACTTTCACATAAATTGACTTCATCTAAGTTTTTTAAAGTTTGCCCATGTTTAACATGAGCATCCACTATTACAGTGTAATACGATGTAATGTATACATGACAAAACAAGGAGAGACGTTGTAAGTTGCACTTGAAAACAGTGCACATGTTTAGGAACATAGTTTAAATGTACATTATAAGTTAATTAAAATATAGATACCTACTCAAAATGACAGTAGTAAGAAGATATATTTAAAGCTAAAGCAAGACCATACAGTTTATAATATATATAATGTGAAGGATGTGGATTTAAATAATGTGAAAAAATACAGTCAACACAAAGTTAAGTATAAATACACTCAGCTATTTTTAACAGCAAGTCTACTTGGATTACTGCACAACCCCAGGAAACAAACCATCATCAGATTTTTGCTTGATATGTTTACCAAATATATGCAACAATTGCTTTTAAACTGTCAGAACTGTTTAACCAGTCAGGCTTCTGTTTAGTCAGCTAACCATGCCACTGGATAATAAAAGAATTTCTGATGATTCATTGACCACTGTACTCAGCCAGGCTGAAATCTACCAGCAAGATAATAGAAGAATGTCATCTTACCCGTCCATTCTTGCAGATGTAATCAAACAGCTCACCTCCCGACACATACTCCATAACCATGAAAAAATCTGTCGGGGTGCTTATGACCTGGTACCTGACAACAACAACAACAACAAAAACAACAACAAAAAAAAAATGTATTACAATGAACTTTTAATACATTTATTAGTTGATTTCACCTTCTATCTTCTATTTTCACCTTTTATTCTCAAAAATTAAAAAGTGAGATCACTTAGACATGTCCCTTTTTTATAGGTAGATTAATTTTTAATCAAAATAACATTAAAATAATTAAAACTCTTGTACCTGACATAGTCAGTAATGGAATCGTTAATTAGAAATTACATGTTTTTAATTGAATTGCTTGTCCAGTTTTTTGAGTATATCAGGAAAAGATTATGATGGGCAAAAGACATTAGCAGAAGGATATATGGCTTTTTCTTTGCAACTCTGCCTACAAGGGAGGTCTCCGGGAGCTGCTTCTTCACTGCTGATCCCAGAAATAGTATTTTGTGGTTACCAATTAGTGAAGCTGCCAGTTTAGGACCCATGGGGTGTCTGTTTCTCAAAATAGAGTATCTGATGCATTTGTTTCCTTGCTCTGTGTTGCAGGCCTCTCATTCCACTTTCTATTTAGGTTCAAGTTTTTGTGGTTTTATGTAGGGGGTAGGACACACCTTCCTGTGGCATCTTCAGTTATCGAGCAGGCAAGAGTTGATGTTCCAGTAACTCAGCTAACCAAATGAACTGTTTCTTTAATCAACACAGCAGTTATCAGATGTGCTATCATATTTGGAGAGGTTTCTTCTCATGATCATTTTTGTAACTTGTGCAACAGGACACAGGAGTCATTGTTGCTATTAAAAAATCACCAGTCAGTCATATTTGTCATTCATGACATTTCTGATTAATTTACTGGAAATAAGAACAAATGTGCTTTTCTTTCAAAACAAAGACACAGATGGGTGAACCGGAATGTCTAAACCTATATCGTCTACATAAACAATACACAGCATTAGTACACAGAAACAAAGGCACAGCAAGGCTGTGATATTGGGTTGCTTTCATAAAGGTCAGGTATGTTAAATTGCAGGCACAATTTCATGAATGGTTGCCGGTGGTAGAATATAAACTTTATCACAATCTATTTCAATACTGTCAAGCTGGGTGAAGCCTAACACCACAGGGACTATGGGAGGAGAAACATTAAGA
The DNA here is from genome assembly GCF_057381915.1 of Diplotaxodon limnothrissa. Lineage (NCBI taxonomy): Eukaryota > Metazoa > Chordata > Actinopteri > Cichliformes > Cichlidae > Diplotaxodon > Diplotaxodon limnothrissa. Next base: position 7,623,473 of record NC_140617.1, read on the forward strand.
CAAATAACTTTTTTCTTCTAACAGTTGAGAGTGTGGCAGCTTTTATAGTCATGGTCAGTATGTTAAACTGCTTCCACGTCTGTACAAGAAGTGTACACAGTGTGCATGTGTTTATTACTGTATACGTCTCTGACACTGACTTCCACAGCACTCCAGCTTATGACCTGACAACTCGCATATCTGCCATTGCTTAGAGTTTTACAGTGGACTAACCATAACCCTAGACTAAAAATATCACAAACAATGTTGAGAGGGACGGACAGACATGGACTAACAAGGGGAAAGAGGCCAGGGAGATAGAAGGAAAGAGAAAGAAGGACAACAAAGTCACAGAAAAATCCATGAGGAGAGAGGGATTTAGACATGCTCCTTCATTACAACAATATCCAGCATATTAACTGGAGATTTGTCCTAGCCAGAGCACATTTCTTTATCTAGCTCCAAGCTTGTGTGCATGCACTGGTATGTTTGTGTGTTTTACCTCCTGTGACCCTTGTGGGTATGCTCAGTAGAGTACAGCTCTAGGAAACACATGTAAACAAGCAAAGCATGCCACAACACACAGCAAAGAACCCACGTTACAACAAGCAATAATAAAAGAGAGCCCAGTTATCTCTCTGCAAAGCTTGTCAGTCTTCACTGAGTCTGAGTCTTAAATCTGACAGACGGATGTGTTGTCTTTCTGTACTTACAGCTTGATGATGTGTGGGTGTCTGAACAGCTTAAGATTCTGGATCTCTCGTTTGATCTTCCCCACAACATCGAGACTACGGATCTTCTGTCTGTTCAGGATCTTCACAGCCACTTTATGGCCTGTCAACTGATGCTCGCCAACTAAAAACAACAGAATACAGACATGAAAGAGACAGACCACAGAGGCTAAAAAAATTAATAAAAAATAAATAAATCACATAACCTACTACATAAGCAGCTTGGTGTGGATTAAAAGGGTTACACTTTGATTTGGAGTCCTGTTGCGTAGGAAGCTTGCACAAAGTAGTGAATGAACTGCGTTTGTTATATTGAGCTTTTGCTCTCTTTTGTAACCCCTATTTTCTTTCCATGCGTTTGTTTATAGTGTTGGAGCTATCTGCCTGCTGGAGGCTCTGAAACCAAGCTGTTATTGCAGCTGCCAAACACTGCACACGAAACTCAGAGTCAGATACGAACTGGGGCATGAACTGCTCCACAACTAACACACAAGCAGTAACCTGAAACGAGCAAGCATTACATACACACACACACACACACACACACACAGTCATTTTTTATTCTTTCACACATGACTTTACACAGATTTTCTCCTAGTGGTTTGGGAGTGTGAGCAAAATCATTTTCCTTGATGATGATGTTCAGAAATAGCCATGGTAGCAAATGTTTTTAGCAGCACACGCAAGAAACAGGCGGGGTGAGCATAGAGTTAAAGCTCACAAGGTCATGCTGAGTGTCAGAGAACTAGCGAAGGCTACCCTAATAATAATCTGTTATACGCATCCTATTGAAGCTTTAAGATTGTTTAGGGTTTGCTCGACTTGACAAGCACTTAACAAGCTACCACCGGCTAGCAGAGAATAACACATCGGACTAGCTTGCAAAATTAATGTCAGTTCAACGTTAGGTTCCCACGGTGGGTCAAACGGTAAGCTTCAATCGTCCTTTGTCGCCAGACAGGGCAAAGGACAGCCACCACCGCACAGTCCTTATTACTTAACGATATACCATAATAATGCGAGTGTGACTGTGCATCTCTATGCATCCAGGTTTTATCACCTGCCATAGCTGATAACAGCAGCTACTGAAGGGGGCTTCGGTGAAAGAATTTGACTTTGAAGCGGTCAGATTCTCAGACTACAGTACGTTTAAAATCCAGTCTGTTGCCGTGGTTAAACCGCTCAACTACGCCAACTGCTTCACTGACCACCAGCAAGTTGAACACGAAGCGTTAAAGGGGTGGTAGGGGAGTGGGGGCACAGCGACTACTTGGCATTAACTACTCCAACTGAAGGCACAAACGTACACATGAAGCCTGGCATGACACAGAAACAGGACTTAACTCTTCACTTTGCCGAATGTCCCCACTCCGAGCGTGTCGCCGAGGATGTAATGGCCGATCTTTACCCTGCCTTCGTGTTTCTGTTGTTGCCTCTCTGCCATCTTCTCCGTTACCGACGGCTTGGCTCGCTCGGTGAGGTGGGAGAACTGCCTGCCTGGCCTGTGCAGCGCACGGGGGGCGGGGAAGACGGGGGGGCGGGGCACTTCAGAGTGAAGAACCACCAACGGCGGAAAACGCGCGCACGCACGCGAATTATCCCTCCAAGAACCAGGCGCGCTCTCCCACCTACCCTGCACGGAGCAACCAACAGGGTGTTATGTTGAGTTTAGTAGCCCAGTCAAATACTAACCCTCACGGTCTAAATATATAGATGTGTGTATATATATATACAGTGGGGCAAAAAAGTATTTAGTCAGCCACCGAATATGCAAGTTCCCCCACTTAAAATGATGACAGAGGTCAGTAATTTGCACCAGAGGTACACTTCAACTGTGAGAGACAGAATGTGAAAAAAAATCCATGAATTCACATGGTAGGATTTGTAAAGAATTTATTCGTAAATTAGGGTGGAAAATAAGTATTTGGTCACATCAAACAAGGAAAATCTCTGGCTCTCACAGACCTGTAACGTCTTCTGTAAGAAGCTTTTCTGTTCCCCACTCGTTACCTGTATGAATAGCACCTGTTTGAACTCATCATCTGTATAAAAGACACCTGTCCACAGCCTCAAACAGTCAGACTCCAAACTCCGCCATGGCCAAGACCAAAGAGCTTTCGAATGACACCAGGAAAAGTATTGTAGACCTGCACCAGACTGGGAAGAGTGAATCTACAATAGGCAAGCAGCTTGGTGTGAAAAAATCAACTGTGGGAGCAATCATCAGAAAATGGAAGACATACAAGACCACTGATAATCTCCCTCGATCTGGGGCTCCACGCAAGATCTCATCCCGTGGGGTCAAAATGATCATGAGAACGGTGAGCAAAGATCCCAGAACCACACGGGGGGACCTGGTGAATGACCTGCAGAGAGCTGGGACCAAAGTAACAAAGGTCACCATCAGTAACACACTACAACGGCAGGGAATCAAATCCCGCAGTGCCAGACGTGTTCCGCTGCTGAAGCCAGTGCATGTCCATATACATCTCTCTATCTCTCTATCTCTCTATATCTATATATATATATTACTCATATTTCGTGAGTAATTACTAGTATGGGTTTTTCTTCTTTATTCCTAAATGCAAAATGTGGAGTTCACCACTAGATGGCAGCATACGTATGATTCATCAATACTCAATACCTGGTATGAGTTTCGGATTTCTTTCTACTCCTATTGTTAAACATACGCAACAAGCAAGCAATATTTATTTATATAGCCATTTGCCCGGACAAGAACGGCATCGAAAGGAATCTAGGACAAAACAACAATGTGAAAAAAGAGGAAACGGGAATACGATGAAAATACACAAAATAACACAAGGCTCGAGCTTCTCAAATTGGACAACAAATAGTGTTCGCTCACCAACATATTATATTACATTATGTTATATTATAAGATTTTTTTTGTATTAAACATAAAATCGTCTGGAAACAGAAATTTCCTGAAGTTAAAAAGGATTAAAATCACGAATTACAGACTTCCCGTCTTTGTCTCTGTATGGAGACTGGACAAATATATATAAGGTTTCGACACATTTTTCACATGAAAAACAAATATCAATATTTTAATTAACATTTGAACTTTAATTGTTGCAATATTATATTTTTGTTCATCTTTAAAATAAACACTTTATTGAAAATTAAAAAAAAAAACTCTAGCACTATATACTGGCACATATTCTCTTTATTTTGTCTGTCCAAGAACAAAGATTTTTAATAGTCTCAACTCAAAAGCGCTTCGGTTGTTTTGCGCCTGTTACCGTGAGTAACCGCTAGGAGCAGTTTATCCGCAACGGTGGTCAGTCCACTGCTGGTCTCCACTCTTCCAAGTTTTTCAAGCAGGGATGGAGACGATTACTCGTTAGCAGAGAGAGGAGGAGGGCTGCTGTGGGAACTAAGAGAGCGGGGGGAGGAGGAGGAGAAGAAGGATTGATATAACAAGAGCGGCTGTCGATGCGCAACGCAAGTCTCACTCCAAGTCTTTGAAACAAGACAGATAAAGGGGAGCGGGCTTTCCATTCAGTACCAGTGCAGGCAATTTTTTAAAACTAAGTTCGTGCCGCGGGTCAGTTCTCCATTTAGCCTACTACTCATCTGACTTTTAATTATTTTGTAAAACTGAAATACGAGAGAGCGAGTCATAAACAGATCAGAAACTCCGAGAGAGCTGCGAGTTGGGAAGTTTGTTTCCCGTTGCTTTGCATGACATTTCTTCCAAGGACTTGAGAGCCTGACACAGTTTCTTCATAGACCGTGCGGTGTGGGATTTTGATCTGAAACGGGGACTCATCAAATGCAAAATTACATGTATGAGAAAGCAATGGCTCAAGAAACAAGGAACGGAGGAACCTCTACGTTAAATAACAACAATGGTGTTGACAACAGTAAGAAGAAGGTGCTAATAGTGCTCGATGTCTTCTGCCTTCTACTTGGTAAGTTCACACAGATATGTTTACACGATGCTTTCCTCTCTGTTACCATTTAAACTGCGTATCTCACATCAGCTTTTGTAGAGTACATGCAAAAAAAAGTGAAGACAGAAACTTCTGCACATTGCACTCACAATAAAAGTCATCTTTAGAATAGATAAACGGTGCCCGCCTTTTCTCAAGTCTGCCAATAAGAGTATTATCATTTTAAAAGTATTGCCCGTTATCTGTAACTGCAAAACAACTTCAGCTGCTACATCCCCTTATCATCCAGTACCAACGCAACACCCCCGGGCAGTGGAAGTGCCGAATAAAAAAAAATCAAACAACATTTCAGGAGTTCGCACTTTTAATTTTCTTTAATTCACCCCAGAATCACAATCAGTTTGTAAACTGAGAAGAAGAGAAAACTTCTTTTCTTTGTTGTTGTCAAGACAGGTGACTAGCTTCTCTCATCGGAGATAACTGTCACCGGGTAATATACTGATCATTTCAAAGTCCATGGAGTGTCACTGTAATTGATCAGTTGTCAACATGCCTTGGGCATAAATATTTTCAAGTGTTCTAACCTGCCCTTAAAAATAGCCAGACAACACCCACCACTTCCCCCAGTCTGTTCTCTGATAACGATGATCATCTGACCCCAAATCAGATGAACATGTTTATCAGTCCAGCTAAAGCTGGCCATAGGCTGAGTTGCAAGGTGACTGAAGTAAAAATCAAAGTGTAATTAAAATACTGACTAACAGCTCACAAAACATTCCCCAAAGCTAATGTCACATCAGGGTTTTTTTTGCATTAGCTCTCATTTGCTCCCACAGAAATTTTAATGTGTGTTAGTTCTAAGTTCAGTGGGCATCCCATACAGATTCAGTGTGCTGCCTTTGTGTATGTGTGTCTGGTGTCTGTGTGTGTGTTGTTTTGCTGGTTTGTTTTTGGCTGTTGTCACTGTAGCCCAGTCCTTTTAGTGTTGAGCGCCAGTAACCCCCCCCCCCCCCCCCCTTCTTTTCACACTATTTTCATTCCCCCCATCTCCCCTTTCTCTTTTTTGGAAAAGGATTACGGGAGTTCTGCTTAACTTCTACACATTCACTCCTAGAATCTTGCCAATCCCTGGCCAGCTGCCCCTGATCTCTTCACTTCAAATTACTTTCTTTCTTTCTTTCTGGCTCTCTTTCTCCCTCTCTGTCCAGGGGAATGCGTGGAATAATTGCTTAAGCATGTGTTGTGGTAGGGGAAGGCCTCTCCAATTTGAGTGAGGGATCGAAAAGTGGGACCAGTGGCTGACCGGGCTTTAGAGGAGCAGGTGGGAGACACACCAATAGCGCAATATAAAGGAACCAGTAAAGTACCGATGAAGTATGCAACACTACCACACAGGAGCTGGATTGTATCATCCAGTATGTTACAAATGGTGCACATTAACTCCACATAAGTGCTGTGAAGTAGAAGCAAAGCTCGCTGACAGACAAAGTTTTCCATTGGGTTTATACTAGTTTTCTTATTAAAGAACCCCAGACAGAGATACACTGTTTCATCTGCACTCATATAACTGTAGATGAGCTTTGATCACATGTGGACTGAATTTCCTGCACAAACCAACTTCCTTTATTGGTTAAAGCTCTACAGACAGTTCTCCATTGCCTTGTTAGGACACACACACGCACTCACAGACACGCATGTATGCCTGTAAACTCACACAATGCATGTAAGAACACAGTAACAAATGGTTACAAAGATTCTCCTTTGTTATGCTAAACACAATCTGGCTGCTCAGTGATGATTGGTTGGCCCACTTCAGGGGTTTGGGGGGAGTTGCGGGTTTGGTGCGAGGGGGTGACTGGGGAGGGGGTTAAAAGAGAGGGAGAAGAGATCAGTAGAAAGGGAGGGTTATCAGGGCATCCTGAATGAGGAAGGAGGAATGCGGGTGTGTTGTCGAAGAGCTCAGCGGAATGCTTAATGGTTGATAGCTTTTGTTCTGAGCCTGTTTATGGCTAAAAAGTAGTGTACACTACTAAAACTGGGAAATAGATAAGTATCTCATTACCTTTAATTAGTTCCTATTCTGCCAGCTGGGCTCTACACGCAGAGTCTCTGCAGTTACATCTTCCTATAGGATGTTAATGTGCCCAACTGACACACCCTTAGGCGCAGATAATGAGTGTCTGCATAAAAGACATCTGAGACCATCTATAGTTGCACACAAGGACAAAAGAAAACATCTTTAAATGTTTAATGAAGAAGCCATCCCAGTTGGTTTTGCTGAAGAAAACTGATAATGCAAAAGTACAGCAAGATTAGAAAGGCATTGAAAAAGCATACTCACATTCTCTCCAGCACTCAACTACCAAGACCAGGGTTACGGCATATAGTTTTGGCAGCTGAGCGCAACCGTCATCTGCTGATTTCACTCTGGATCAGGTTCCACTCCTACAGAGCAGTCGAGTTGATTTAGCAATGCTATAAGGAGCGTGCACACAAACAGTATACACTCACTATAAATACACAAACTCGACCGCAGAATTTCGTATTCCCTTTTGGCGACTCACTGCCCAATAGTCTTCTCTTGGCTGTTTGAAAAAAAAAAAAAAAGTTTATTGTGAGAACACTTTGCAACGAGACGCAGACTAGAGCCCTCTGGAACCCAAGCATCCAAAAGTAGTCTCACTTAAACCATGATTAAGTTTTACACAATGCACAGGGGATTATACTTTATGTGTTTGCTTCTGCAGAACTGGTTTGGGATGGAGCGGTCTTTTTGTAAAACATAAACATGGATTCATTGACTCTATATATGCTTCTTTTAAAGGATCACGATCTGTCTCCTTATGATGATCTGTGAGGCAAAAAACTATATATATAATGTTTTAAAACGTTTAATTATGTGTTTATTGCAAAATTTGGAGCTCTGATACAGTCAGGTGTTCAGCGGTCTGCTTTTCCACAAATCACAGACAGGTAGCCAAGAAGAGCGTAACCTTTTGGCCTCGAGGAATCAGCTTCATAACTGGCCCCGGAGCGTTAACCCTTCTGTATTCGACTCCTGCGTTCCCATCAGCTGCTATAACATTACAGCAGTCAGTCACACAGCCTCTCATTAAAGTCAGAGAGGTTTAACCTCCACCTCTCCAGGCCTCAGCCACTTCAATCCTGAGCCGCTCTACAAATATTTTTGAGAATTTCACAAATTCTTCATCTGGCTGTAGCTCTGTGCCCAAAGACTCTGGATGGGACATCTGGTGCAATTTTGGGAGTAAGTGAACCAGGGGGCATATAGAGTGTGTGTGTATAGTGGAGCTCAGGAAAGGGTGGGAAACGGAAAGGTAGTGTCGGTCGGAGGTGGGTGTGGTTGTGAAATGAAATCCTGTCTCTTTTTTTTGCCTCCTAGTCCATTTCCACATCTATCTCCATTCCTTCCCCGTGTTCCTTCTCTACCGGAGCCAGTCTTCTGTCTTCATAATAGTCTCAGAATAACAAGGGAAAGATCAATAATGAACAAAATAATATTAGAAGAATATTGATATGCATGGATTATACAGTCTGTGTCTGTTAGAAAACTACATTGAAGCAGCATGTGAGTCTATCACAGAGAAATTGAAACACAGGCTCCAATCCAAAGATGCTGACCTTAATCCAAGGGTAAATATTCTCAGGGATTCTGCACAAGTCTTTCAGAGGTGGGAGCCATGAACATGTTCTTAGAAATATATTTGGCTGGGATTTATTGGGATCTGTTTAAGACATTAGGTGAAAGGTCAGAAAGAAAAGAGACTCACATATGATCAATATCTGCAATGCTCTTTGTGTGACATTAGTTACACTCATGTGTCACCCACAGCAGACACTTAATAGACATGCACAGAAGAATATGTCTCAGGATTTAGTTTTGACAGTAATCAGATTGAGTGTTTATTGTGAGAACACTTTGCACATCATAACACAACATAGCTTGATTACTCGACTATACTTTTGTCGTTATGATATCTAAATGTTATCTGTGCCCAGCCTGTGATGAGTGTTTGTTGGCGGCTTCAGGACAAGGTGAGGTTATGGCTCTTAAGAAGGTGACGAGGTGACGAGTGTCCTCTGGCAGAAGATAAAGATCAGCAGATGTCCCTGACAACAGAAGCCTAGGGCTACTATCTCTCCTAGATAAGATGCTAATATAAGTGCACATTTTTGGGAAGATCTATGTTTTTCGTGCATGTTGAGATGAAGAGCACCAGTGGCATCAATGCCAGACAGGTCTGCAACATTTTCCGACTGTCATTGTGACATGCGGTGGGTTTCTGTTGGTGCAAGAGTTAACCACCAAACCCCTGGGGTATGTGCCTTAGCAGGGCTGTGATTAGAGGTGCGTGGGTGTGAGCGTGTGCATGTGTGTCCTTTGGGATTCGGGAATAAGAGAGAGGGCACCCAGAGCTGTCATTAAATGGACCATATAGCCTGAAGGGTGAAGCATTTTGTATTCACTCTGTGGGTAGCATGTGTGAGGCATGTGTGGCTCGATTTATAGACCTGTGTCCCATGTGGCTCCCGTGGGCAAGCTGAAGGCATAAGCTTGACCAATTTGCCTGTAGCTGTTCACACTGCTATACAAACCAGACACATTCATCTCCTTTACCTTTTTTTATACTGTTGCCATCCTGGCACACAAATTGCACAATAAAACAAAGACACCAGCTTGTAGTTTACGCTTTGACAACAATAGTGTAGTAATGCCTCTCATTCTCATGTCTCATCTATGATTATATCCCTCTCATATAAACACTTTTCAAACTGCTTATTTAAGTCATTTTGGATTACTGGGCAGGACCTTACAATAAGCTTTTGTTAGCAGTCAATTTTGAATGTGTTTAAACTTGTGTTTTAGCCTTCACCAAGAAATGTAAATGTATATTTCACAGAATTCTGCATGTGGGCAACAAACATCTACTTGCCCATTACACCCATGGAAATATTAACTCTTAGACTTTCTACTTTTTCCACAGTTACTTTTTTGATTTAACCCAGTGTTTTTCTAGACCCTATTTCTACTTCTATTAGTCAACATGTGATGAACAACAATGGCACTAGCCCTTTAATGTAAATTAGAGCGCAAGCGGCAGATGATCTGAAGTTATGGGCCTCATTAAATCTCTTTCCCCCCCCCACAATATCCTTTCTTGGGCCTGCTTCCTGCTGTTACACAGGCCCCTCTGTCTGTCACTTTCTCTTACTGCATATACAGTCTTCTGTATTTGTGTGTGTGCTGTGTGCATCCAGGGATGGGGGTCAGGGCGATTTCTCTGTTTCGGAGAGAACAATACCCCTTTTGATGCATCTCAGCGCTCTTTGTTTCGTTAACAGGGACCAACAGACCAGTGGCAGACTGAAGGAGGATGAAATAGAAGGGAGGGGTAATAAGTGAATGAGGGAGAGATGAGAGGGCGTAAGAAGCTTCTTACTGGGTACTCAATGTCGCTTTATTATCTATCAGTGGTTTATGGCTGTTGCTGCTTCTAGCTTTATTGTTGACTGGATTGTGGGCTGTAGTGCTTATCTGCTCAGAGCTGTGTAGTAATCAGCTCAGCATCTTTAATGGCACAGGCCTTATCTAAGCTGCAGCCACTGAGCTCTATCCTGTTTACATACAGAGCAGCCCCCTGGCTGAAGAGGATCCATGTAACACTAGAAAACATCATGCTTTACATTTGTACTGTAGCAGCAGTTTAACATCTTGTGTACACAGTTATTAAAAAATGGTCTGGGGTATAAGCTGAGGTGAGCTGGAATGAGAAGACAGTCTTGTGTTAAGTTCAGGGGAGCATTACCCAGAGATAGAAGCATCAGGTTTCAGAGAATCCATAGCCCTCCTCTGCACAGCCAGGCTTTTGTCCCAAGGGGTAATAATGCCATTATGGCAATCGTTGAGAAACGCCTAGCCAGCCATCTAACCAACCAGCCAGATAACGTGATCTGGCCCTGGACGGTGCTCATGTTTCTCTTCATTGGAGCAGCTGTGCATTTGTCTTTTTTGCTGACAGTGCAGCCAAGCATTAAATAAGTCTCCATGACTTTTAACTGATCTTTTTAAAACAAATTATGAATATCCTCTCGCATTCCCTAGTTTCTGATGTGGACCAAAGGTGAATTTCTCTTCATCTCTACAAATGCACTTACAAGCCAAAAGCAACACAGGGCCAGCAGCAGCACTCAGAAGTTGCCCACACAGGTGCCTGCTGGTAAAAGACCCTAGAGTGTGTCCCAACAGATGCCTGTGTGTAAAAAGGCATTTATTCCTGTGAATAAAATCTCTCTGAGTAAGCACATGCTTCAGCCAGCGGCCCCCCGGTCGCTACAGCATTCACACAGGGGGGGGAAAAGGGATTCACTCTGCGCACCACTCTGCTGACCTCAGCCACTCCTGTGTATCTATGTGTGCGTCTGTGTTTGTGTAATTGTGAGCTTTGTACATGCGTGAGACACATCAGCAACCTGTGGAAACAAAGAAACTAATATCTCGAGCCAAACATCTGTATCGGTGCATGTTTGTGCACGCGTTTATAAACGTATGTTTCCTAAACAGTGATTATGTGTATGGTAAAAGCACGGGTGGTTTATATGGAGCCGAGTTTGTTTATTTGGATTGCGAGGACATTTTTAAAGCCCTTTGTGGTCGACGGCTTAAAATTTTTTCAGAAAGAAGTTGGCTGAAGTCGCCAGTGAAACCACAGTAATCCACTTTCACACCCACATAGCCACACACACAACCGCACACTCTCGAAGATACAATACACAGCGTCACAGTGACATTTGGATCCTGTAGGCTATAGTATAATCCTAGAGTTATGTCACATCTCTCACCTATGACCTTTTGCTCTTCCGGGATCTGTCTTGAATGTATGCACACTATCTCTAAATATGTGGAAAGCCTCACATAGTCTTGCTCATGGCTTTAGTGACCTTAAGATAGGGCTAACTGGGTGGGCTTGCCTAACTGTAAAGTGTTTGATGTGTGACAAATTTCAAAACATCCGAGGCATCTGCTTGGCATGCCATTTTTAAAACCTCAGGGGTGACAGTACAAATGATAATGAATATGTGTCCTCTGTAAACACTTAGCTTAAGATTGAGACTGGAATTACTATTAAATAAATTAATAGAAACAGTTAAAAATACACTATGTACCACTGTTTTAATAGAAAATTTGCCACTATGACAAACTGTGTGCGTTACAAACACAGTCTCACTACTGACACACACAATTCCCATTTATAGTGCACATGCACACTGTGTAATTGCAATGTCACTTGCAGCTGGATGAGAGCATTCATTCATCAACAATCCCGGACTAAAGGACGCTCATAAAGAAAGACACTCCTTCTCATTCACACACATATCAAATAACCGCAAGATAATATCTCTCCACACTTCTCTTTAGCAATGTAGGGCACTTTAAAACGTCATTTTACAAATGCAGATTATGTCGTTTGGTATTTACAAATCAGAATTATAAAAGTATTAAGAGTTTCTTCAGTAGCCTGAAAAATATAAATGCTTTGACATGTCCACACAGGCAAAGATCATGTTGTTTATAGTTTTTTAAAAAGTTCCACTTAGTTTAACAGAAAAGAAAACATTTTAACCTGTTACTAATTCGCTCAAAATGTCACAGATTGCTTAAATTGTCCAAAATTTGTTATCGCAGAATCCATGTAAATCTAACCACATATTTAGAGACTGCATTTTGCACTTGGCATGTTGCAATAATTGGTGCGACATGCAGATTTCAGCTACGGAAGTGAGCGGAGCTGCTATCTGATCTGCTAAAATAGAGGTGAGAAAAATCAGAGAAGAAGCGACTAAACAGTTTGATTGATTGACTGTTCAGTCTATAGAGTCACAACCCACTATAGACACTATAGACACTATAGACCCGGCCCTCTCTAACCCTCCTCTGAATTGTCCTTGTTCCCACTCCTTCTTAGAACGAGTCACATATTGCTTATTGAGAGACAGGAGGAGGAAATCCTCCATTAGTGCAGACTACAATACCTTTTCCTCTGCCCTGCTCCGCCTCCCATTTACCTCTCACACTCACTGCTGACAATCAGCATCACTCACTAAAATAACGATATCATTCTAATTTTGCTTCTGAAAGCCATGAAAACCTATTACAATATCAATAGAAACCCAGAACGGTGAGAAAGTCATGAGAACCAAAATGCGGGAACCTCACTACCATGGACTCGACATACACGCTGGTGTTCTACAGGGATATTAGTGCAATGTCAAAGGGTATTAACCTTTTAAGCAATGTAGAGCTTTAGCTGGCACTGGAATAACAATTGTTTCCTGTTGTGCCAAGTATAGCCAGGCTTAAGGTAAGAAAAGAAAGTGATAGCAAATTCATGATCATTGCCTTGCAGTCTCAAGGAACTTTGAACTGTATAGTGTGGTGTAATTGCATTGTACAGTAGATGTTAATGCAGCCGGTCAGTGTAGTTAGGCTGATGGCAGCTAGAGGGCGAGACTGGTGTGTTTCTGTAGAGAATGTTATGTTATGTGGGGGCAGAGCAAGAACAAGAAAATAAAGTGTGGTTATGAATCGTACAGTGGACCCGCGTATAATTGAATAACACGACATATAGTAAAGAAGACTGTTTAAAAACCCTAAATTCTTCATTTTAGCTATGTAACATTTTGATAAAGTAAATCCTTTTTTTTCTTACTAAAAAAATCAGTCTTAGCCCTGCTAATCGAAGCTCTCGCTGACTACGCCAAATTTAGCTCCAAAGCCAATCAAACGGACGCCTGAAGGATAATCTCAGTCACATAAACAAATGCGCACACATACACACTCGATCGCATACAAAGAAAACTACATACATACATTTAAAAACCCCAACCCAACCAAAACGCACGTGGACATATTTTTATCATGTGTTTGTCATTTCCAGCAGGCAGCAGAGCGTGAGCATGTGAGTGGATTTACGAATGGAAAATAAGTCCAGTGCCCTTACTCGCTCTCTCACTCACACACACACACACACACACACATACATACACAGGCCCTGCCATGACCTCTGCATATAAACACAGATTCAACCAGCCAAAGGAATTCCTCTCTCTCTCTCTCTGACCTGCAGTAAGTCTTTAGTGGTCTGCAGCGGTTCTCTGAAGAGAGAAGTGCATGACAGGATCTGATAAGACAAATAGAACTGTTCCCAAACTCACTAAGCCACCCACTTTGGTTATGTGTGTGTGAGTGCATTTATGTTTTTTTCCCCTGTTGAATTCTTCATACTTTCAGACCCTCCCTGTCTTTCTCTAGCTCGCCATTGAGGAAATTTTTAGACCCCAATTATTCTTTACATGCCAGTTTGTGTGCTAAAAACAGTTCCTTGGCTTAATAGTGTGTAAGGCTCATTTCCTATCAAAGCACACACACAACTTCTTCAAATGAATGTTTCCTCTGTTTCGGTAGTTGAAGTATGAACTGCATCGTCACGTAAAAGCGACCTCTTGACAGAACTTGTAAAGCAGTTGTTTTTTTTAATTCAGTGATGCACCACAGGTCTTTGCTAAAGCCCATCCCACTTCTTTCTGTTTCCTTCCCTTCTGTCTTGGTTTTTCCCTCCTCTGACACTCCTCCGCCACTTTTCCTCTCTCTGTGGGTCAGCAGGTCTCCCGAAGGTCATTTGCTCTTGGGGAAAAGGGGTCATATATCTTCACGCCACTGTTTGTAGAGGAGGTTCAGATGTGACATAGGGTTAACACTGGTGCGCCTTTGAATTTGTGCTGAGAGTTTCATGGACTGACTGTGGTATGAGGAGAATGCCAACATACAGGGTGCTTTAAGGGCGACAGCATGGAGGGGTGGGTGGGCAGCGCAAAAGAGCCTGGCATCTCAAGGCTGTGCAGCGGGCAGACAGAGAGGCTTTCATGACTTCTCAATAGGTAGTGTCGAGGTGTTCAATTGCTCAATCTCGCTTTACTTTTTCAGTCATTCAGCTGGTCAACTCCCGAGTTTCCCATGGTATTCTCCCATCGGTTTAGCCTTTAAGCACTGGTTAGCTTGTGTGTTTTTGTCTGAGTGTCTGTTAAGCCCATGAACTTCTTTCATGCCTCCTCATTAGCATGTGAATCCTCCCTCCACAAGCAGGCCAGCATGGAAGGATGGAGAAAGACAGGAAAGAAGGGGGAAGAAAAACGCAAAACCCCAGGAAAAACAGGGAATGCTGTGAGAGAAACCAGAAACTGATTTTTGGAAATGTTTTATTTTCCAGGCTGACTGTTTACCCAACACACCCCAGTTTATGCCTAGAGTTAACATGTGACGGTTCTCACTTTGTTTAAAGTATCTGTAGCCAAGTTCCCAGGCAGATTATGCTGAAAGTCTTGTATGAACAGAAACACGCTGGAATCTCCTCATCTTAAGTTGTGTTGATCGTCCCGCCCTGCCTTGCCTGGGCAATTCTGTGCTCACCCACATCTCCTTCTTCCTGTTTTATGCACAACATGGTTCTCAGACACCACTGTAGCCTGGGCTAGCCTTGTGTGGGCCCACCAGTGCCCTGATGAATTCTGCATGCTGTTTGTGCAGGTGTCTGCTTCAGTGACCATTACATCTGCTGACCTATGTTGACCAGTGGAAAGAGAGTCAATGAGAAAAAGAGCTTAATTCACACTAAAATCAGCTATAATAATACAAAAACGCTTTAAACTCTGCTGGCAAAATTTGTCTTCAGAGGAAGCAAAACAGCATAAAATCAAGAAAAAATGTTTTTTTCTTGACTGTAGCTATATTACATGGCTTAAACATATACACATTGATCTGGCGAGCACCTGAGACAACACTGTCTTCTTTTGGTTTCATTATGCAAGTCTGAAAGCTGAGTGTGCTTCTCTCGGAGGCATGCACAAGAATGTGTGTTTTGAGGTTTGCGTGAAGTTCATCTGAGTGCTGTGCTCCTCAGTACAGACCGGTAACATGATCTTCATCACCCATCACTGGCGAGAAGACAGCTGTGGCTCTCAGCAGCATTCATGAGTAGACCTGGATCTTAAACCAAAACATCAAAGGAAACCATGATGTGAGCTAACCACATGAACCACATGTGGGACTACTTTCTGAGCAGTCTGACATTGAATGTATATGTTGGTGTGTTTGGATGTGGGTCTTCAGGACACCTTCTTGTCTTGACTTCTCTCTATTTATGAGCAACTGTGAACACATAGCTCACATTTTGCATGAGAACATGTTCTTATGCAAAAAATGTTCCAGATTTGGGTGGGCTTTCTTTTGTTTTTCTTGGTATTCACACATTTTTAAATCCCTCAAAGAAGAATTTGAAAGTCCCAGCCAGCGTTTACACGCCTATATTTGTATTGCTTTGATTTGGAGATGTGTATTTCTTTTCCCCCTTGTCAGGAGTATATTAGTCCATGTGTGTGAGACTGGTTAGGAAAGCAGACATCAAAATGAATTTTTACTAATGGCTAATCATGGCCCTGCATTGTTATTAGTTGTGAAATTCTTTAGATTGTTATGGAGTGTTAAAGGAGTAGTACAAGAGGGATGTCCCAGAAATGTTTCTTTTTCTTTACTAGATATTTTGAAACTCTTTTCCCTAAAACTATGCAAACTTTATTGACAATATCCCCCTGTTGATTGGTTTCTTTCTTCTTTAATAATGAACCAATAGCCTTGAGTGTGAGTGTGTGTTTGCTCTGTGAGGAATGAGTGAAGCTACAGGATAAAGCTCAGTTCTCAATGGCCTGTTGTCGCACTGTCAACTAGAGCAGCAGGAGACAGTTTGTCGAGTAAACAGACTGTTTACTGTGAGCACACACACCTGTGAAAGGTTTTTGTCTTCTAATTTGTTTTCTAATGATACTTTCTCTTCAGCTTACAGGTAAGTAAACTGAGCTATGTGACAGTATGATTCCCCGTATTAGATGTGACTGTGAGTCGGCTCATGTATTTGCATAGGTTCATGCAGCTATCCATGTGTTTGTGTATGTCTGTGTGTAGCTATGCTGCCAGCCCTGGTACTCCATCGTACCGCTATTCGTCCTTACCACAGGGGGTTTTACTGCAGCGACTCCAGCCTGTACTACCCCTACAAGAGAAGCACCGTACCTTCCTCAGTCCTCATTTCTGTTGGCTTGACACTGCCTGCGGTGTCCGTAAGTCCATCCGACATAAAAAGCACTTGGCGATGGGAAACTCTGAAGGCGGAAATAGGAAGGGCTCGAGGTTTATGAAGGTGGCTGTGAAGGAGTGACTCTGCTACATAAGCTCTACCAAAGTTTAGATAGGCTTATATAACTTTTTTCTGAAGCTGCAAGTGCATCTGATTTTGGAAAACAGTCACTCCTTTGCTCTAAGCTGTCCATCTGACTTCCTTAAGCCCCAACCACTTCTGCTATCCCATGATCCCCAGTGCCGGCATGCTCCTTGTGCTCCCGCCGTTCTCTCCTGTTTGTGTCTGTGTAACTGACCTGGTGCTTTTATTATTTCTTTCTTCTCTCCCTCTTCCTGTCCTTCTCTCTTTGTGTCTTTTGTAGCTAGCCTGCCTTTCCTGATCATTGAGACTAGCACCATACAGCCGTACCAGCGCGGGTTTTACTGTTCGGACGAGTCCATCCGGTACCCGCGAAAAGAGGGAGAGACCATTAGTGATGCTGTGCTTTGTGGTGTTGGCATTCTTATTGGCATCTTCTCCGTAAGTCGATCTTTACACCTCCCTTGGTTTAATCCTTGTAAAGCTCTTAGATACGTCATAGTAGGGTTACTCAATTGTGACAAAAATCATCATTATGGCTATTTTGGTTAACGTCGAGGTCTAAATTATTTAACTTTGGCTCTGGAAACATCATACATTTATTGACATTCCAAAAAGCAAAAGGTCTTATAGCTCAGTGGATTTTTAATCTATGAATATAGTTTAACTGAACTAAGATCTTCACTAAAGATCTTTGAAAGTAAAGAAAAATCAGATCGTCTGGACCGGATTAGCACCTTGGCCCTGTCACAAGTGGCTCTTCACATAGAGCCATAGGCAGCTATCAGAGACCAACGGAAGTTCCGCGCTGCTTCAGTATTGTAAATAGTAAATAGGCGGTATTCTCTTGTTAAGTCATAATCGTGCAGATTGTAGCTTCACAATGTCAACTGGAGAGCTAAGAACATACACCAGATGTCTCAAGGTGTGGATTCCTTCCTATGGAGCAAAATTGATATCCGGTTAATATCCCCAGTAAGTACAGAGATCGGTGGGGCTGCTTATTTATTGCAACAAATAATGCATTTTGGTCAATATTGGAATGAAGATTATATAAAGATGACTCATCAAAATATCTACATCTTTTAACACGGGATCTTCTTGAACTTGGTGGGGAGTGAGTCAGTGTTTTAGGTAGAGCAGACAGAAGCTGGATTTAAAGCATAAGACAAAAGAAAACGATCATTAAGAAACCAAAACGCATAGTCCCAAACCTAACATAGAGCCTTCATCAAATTTTTGTTTTTATCATGCAGTGTTATCTAAAATTCTCCAGTTTTTTCCTTTAAATGTGCTTTTTTGTTTCCCCCTCCATTCTATAATGCTTTCTTCTTAATACTTCATTCTTCAGGAGCTTTTTCCAAGCCATTTATAATGGCCTGCATTTTATTACTTTACTAAGTGAGTGAGTCAGTCGGTAGTGAGAGGCCCCCCAAGCGATATTAGGAAGTGTATGTTGGTGTATATGTGTGTTGATGCCTGCATGCCAAATACCAAAGAGATTTTATGAGCTCTTACTCCATTCTCATGGCTGACTCCGTGCCCTCTGTGCCCTGTACATTACTACTGGTAAATATGTCAGCGCTCTGTTCGCTACCACACTGGTAGCCTCGAGCGTCTCACTAGTTAGCAACAGCATGAAATTCCCATGACTGGAACCGTGCTCCAGAAAACGGGAATGGTTCTGGTGTTGTGCCAGCAGATTAGAGGGGGTCAAGTTTAGTGGAAACATGTTATAATGACTTGTGGTGGGGTGTATGACAATTACTGCCACGTGGTCAAGCTAAATGATCTTTACAGCCCCCAGACTCCTATGTGGCACAGCCCCCTCATAAGTTCCCAGACTGAAACATTGCTTCGCTGTCGCCTCTGTGCCATCAACTTAGTGGGCGCCCACGCACGTACACGCTGGACCAGCTCAGCTCTTCTGCTTATTGGATCCAGGACCCTGTTCTTGTGTTAGTTAGCTCCCTCACATGTTCACGTGTGGGCAAAGCTGGCGTGTCTTACACAGCTGTATTCCATTAGTGGCGTCTACTGCCATGCCGACACCATTCCTGTAACACACGCGCTGTCTCCCATGCTGGCACAGGCACATGGATATGCATATATGCACATATATACATGCAGTGGTAGCAGATTCCACTTGGGTCTCTTGTTTATCTCTGTTGAAAGGAAAATCCCAATAGCCCTGCTGGTCAGACAGATTCATGTCTGGCAGACTCTGTTTCCACAGTTAGAAGTTATGAGTTACCATGCATAACGATGATCTAAAAAAAAAAAGATTAGATTCTCTGGGATACTCAGAGATGCTCTATACAAGCAGATATATAAACTAAGACAAGGGGTAGAAACAAGAGAAGAGATTTGAATGCTGGCAACAAAAATAAACAATTGTGGCCTGTATTAGCCTCCTGTGGTTTTAATCTCCACCTCTGATCTGAGTAATTCAATGACAATAGCACAGACAAACATACAGTACACCACCACGTTTATTTTGCCTGGCTGTGAGCTGAGCTGAGCACCTAATACCCAGAATAGATGTGTTTGTCAAGATTAACAGCACACACAAAGAGTACATGTACACAGTAAAAGAAGCTAATAATACGAGGGTACATTGTGTGGAAAGACTGCCATAGGCAGTGTGAATGTGTGCACATTCATCTGTGCACATAGTGCTGTTTACATTCACAATGTCTGCAGGCATAACGATGTGCAGGTAAATACTTTTTAAAGAAATTAATCAGAAGACTAAAGCCTTTTGTGGGAAGAAGAAGGAAAGAGCAACTGGTCTATTAGTCCAGGAACCCAGGTGGTACAGACTTATTGACATCTTTGTGCCTCAAGGCATGACTTGGCGCGCAAGCCCCTTCAGTATAGATGAGGTCTTTTCAATGGGCCTTACCTCTACTCAGCATTTCCTGGTTAGACTACCACAGGACTCACAATTAGCTCACTGGACTAAAGCTCCATAAAAAATTATATAGATACCTGTTTTCCTTTTTCATTGACGTTCACTTTCTTTTTTTATTCTTTACATCCGACGTGGAAGACCGGATCATATCATTGAACCTTTGCTCACATTCACATCATATTCAAACTGCCTGAGGGAAAGGCAGGCCATGCTCATCTTTTATGTTTGTTTATGTGTGACTTTGCACCATTTATTGTCCTGTCTTTCCTGTCTGTTACATCCTTCATAATCTCTCTGTTACTTCAACCTGGAATTGAGTTAGATTTCCTGCATGATAACTCAAAAGTTACAATTTTATTGCATGGTTTTATGTGTCTGAAACTAATGTAGTGCTGTTTGATTCGGCAACGTCTTAAAAAAATTGTAATGAGTGTTGTGTGCTGTATCTGAAAAAAATGTTCCTTTTAGATTGTGATTGGAGAATGCTACAGGATTCACCAGCTGCACCAAGGAACAAAGTCATTTGTGGGGAATCCCTACGTTGCAGCTCTCTACAAGCAGGTCAGCTCTGCATCTGACTGGCATCATACGTGTTCTAATAATTTCTTACATAGTAAAGCATTTTTTTAAACATCTCAATTTTATTGCCAAACCTAACATTGTATGTATGTAATTTTTATGTAAGGCACATAGTCGACTGTAAATTCTAATAACAGCTATTGAATGTTTTGAAGGAACTAAAACATTATCTCAAAAGTGGGATAGGAAACATGTTTTTTGCATCAACACAAAAAAATATTATAAACCTTCAGTGCAATATAACTGAAGTGATATGAGACCTTTCTGTGGTCTCTGGACCAGCCTCTTGAGGAAGTCAAAAACAGTACTGAGTGTAGTGAATTACTCAGAAGACATAATTAGTAACAGCTGTTAAAATCTGTTAGCGATACAACGTTTACATCAGCCACAAAATTTTTGGTCTTAGAATAGCATGCTACATTTTAAAAACTCATATCCTGTGTACGATAAATCTGCCAGCATTATTGTTTTAGGTACTTGTGCTGTGTAAGTGTAGAAGTCTTAAAACCATAGCAACAGTAATGGAGACAGTTCTTATCTAACAATCAGTTACAGTCATCTGCTTTATCTAATCACTGTTGTGTGTCATCTTGCAGATAGGTGTGTTTCTCTTTGGCTGCGCCATCAGCCAGTCATTCACAGACATTGCCAAGGTGTCTGTAGGTCGGATGAGACCCCACTTCTTAGATGTTTGCAGACCAAATTTCTCCACTATTAACTGTTCATTGGGGTACATCACCAACTATACCTGCACTGGGGAAGAGAGTGAAGTACAGGAAGCTAGGTTTGTGTAAACAACGATGCACACACAGTATGAACAGAATATAATATGTTTATTAATGTACTCCTTCAGAGTTTAAAAGTTACGGTTTCTCTCCACAGGAAATCCTTCTTCTCAGGACATGCCTCGTTTTCGTTATTCACCATGCTCTACCTGTGTGTAAGTAACCATCAAGCTCTGATATTCTAACATTCATGCAGGCACACATATGCTGACAATCAGAGAAACAATGATTTGCACATAGATGGAGTTATGGAAACAAGGCTGGGCTCTGATTAGGGGATTTACTGCTTGAAGAAAGAGAAAAACATTGTTCTTATCCACTGCTCCACCTCCTCTTCTTCATCTCCTCACTCATTTTTATACTCTTTTTTTAATTCCTTGGGGAGAAGGATGGATGCACTCCACCTGTTTTCTTCAAAACAGTTGCATGCATACTTCCTGTTCTCACTCATCCCTTTCCACATCTTTCTCTCAGTCCACCTGTTGTGGGTGTCTGGTAGGGTTTAGCACCCCAGAGGCATTTCAAGCTACACACACACACGAACACACATCCCAATCATCTCCCTTTCTTCCTTTGTTTACAGACCACAAATTTTAATCTCCCTTGTATGCTACAGGGATTTAAGAATAGAGTCAGTGTTTTGGATTTGGCTGGCCTGGTTACCAGGTGGTCTTGGTTCTCAGAGTGAAGACACTTGAATATCCCATGTATTATAGTGGATTGCAGTGCAGTGCAGTGAGAGGTTGCTGTGGGTATTTCCCAGCCTCTGGGTGAACCTACAGCTGCACTCTGGTCAGACGAAGGAAAAGAACTGCATAAAACGCAGGGGGAAAGTAGCAAGGGAATGGAGATGTGCTGCATCCAGACCACACAGTGACACACTAGTCAAAGACCAATGTTCCAGCTGTGGTAAACTCAGGACTGCCAGCATCAGTCCAAATATGAGTGGAGTTGAAAAGAGGCAGAACAGCTTGTAGTTGATGTTTTTGAATACAAAACCGTCCTGAAACAAAGACCACAAAGTAGGCCCACGCAGTGGTAAAAGGAAACTGCTGCTTTTCCACTCAAAGAAGTCCCCTCTTGAAGTCTGCCTAAATATGCATTCTTGTAGACGTCACTAAGAGCCAAACTCTAAATTAAAACCAAAGGAATATGAAGAATATAGAAGTTTGACAGTTGAGGACACATGGTAGCTAATAAGAATTAATGTCAGGGATTAATACTCAATACTTAAAACAATTAAATGAATAGAATATAAATAGAAGATGGAACAGCTTCATATGCAAATGTTGCTTTTTGCACAACCGTTCTAGTGAAAATAGGTTATCAAGGCTGCCTTTTTCCTCATCAAAGCCTCTAGTGGCATACATATTTCTTTTCTTTGGTGCTTTCGCTCACTCATCGCTTTCCACTTTGAAAGTGTCATTTCCACATTGGGGCTGCCACCTCGTCCTCTTTCTCACAACCTCAATTCATCTGCTAATTGGCATTTAGTGAAGTTGAAGCACTTAATTTCCTGACAAGCATGCCTCAGTGCTGCATCTCTGACTGATGTGGTTTGAGCTGTGCCTTAACAGCATCATAGGCTTCAGAGACAGCACACCCATAACTGGCGCAGACCACATGGCATGCTGTTCAGCAACACCACAGCCACAGAAAACAAGCATATGCGTGCATTTGTGTGTGCCACTGAACTATCTTTTGTTTTGGCTAATGCACACTCAACATCTGCGTATTCTCAGAATGAGAAAACGAAGTGTTTGCGTGAGTTAGTTGTGACTATACGATATCTCACTGTTTCTGGGCCAGAATGCATGTTGGTGGTTAAATAAAAGACAATATTTGTATTCAAGTTAAAAATGGCTCTAACCACAGCTGTGTTAATGTGCCACAACATGGTGTGAACCAAAAGAAAAGAGGAGAATGGGGCACGCATGTAAAGCGAGACCTTGCTTTCTAATATTTTCTCACTTTGTTGTGTTTGTTCATGTTTTTTTTAATTTAACATTCACTCTGAATTGGTGCAAGAGGGACAAGGCGAGAAGATCTTACTGGATTCCTTTAGAAACCACCAGACTTTGTGTCGCTTTTGGCTCCATCTGTCATGGGAATTTATTCCTTTTGTTGTGTTTTGTTGGTATTTTCCTCATATCTAACTAGTCAAGACAAATTCTGGGAACAAGACTCGGTTAAAAAGGCAGAGGTCATGTTGGATTTAAAGACGAGACACTGAACTTTATTTTAGATGATCATGAATGCTTTCACATGCTTTGTGTGACTTAGTGTGTTGAACCAGGCTTGGACTGGCTTATTTGGGTTACCTCAGTGTGTTCGAATTAGATATGGGCACACTGACTGGTAGGTTGTAATATCTCATGTTTTGACTAAGTTCAAGTTTTCATTATTGTTCCCACATCCTTCATTAAAACTTTGTTAAACTGAAAAGGTTCACAGGCTGTGCAAAGTTGTTTTTTTTTTTTTAGCTAGGTTTCATTCATAGGTGCATTACGTCAGTCAAAAGCTCTTATCAGTAGTTCTAACTCACTACCTGACAACCATTGTATAGGAAGCCTGAAGTCTAAACATCCCTGCCAGCGAGGAGGAGAACAAGAACAGAAGGGATGGGAGGGATCGTTTCCTCAGCTATCGTAAGGATAAGAACAATGATAGGGTGTCGTAGAGGAAATGTGAGAGAGCTTTATGTCCACACCTACCAGGGCTAGTGGTTGGGGGTTGCAGGCCGGCACTGTCTGCAGGAATTGTTAGACTGACTGATTATAGGACACAAGTATGGAGGTCTAGGCTGGGTAGACCTTGGCTGAGGCTCGCCCTCCCAGGCCCTCTGTCTCTGGTTGTGAGAGACAGGAAGTCAGGGGTATGAGTGGTGGAGAAACACAGGATGTCTGAGGAACCTGGGCTGACCTCACCGCTGTGCATGTTAAGTGGATAAAAAAAGAGCAAGAGCGTGTATGACTTTGCTCTTGTGTAAGTGACTGAAAGTGGCCTTGGATTTAGTTTTTCCTGTTTTGGTTCTCCCCTGTCTTCATCATGACCCAGAAAATGGGCTGCAGGCGGAGTGTAAGGGGGTGCATCCGTTTTGTCTTCTGTTTGCACTATAAGAGGGTAAAGAGTTCATCCCAAGTGTTGAAGCATGCATGGCATGGTATGTATATATATATGCGTGTGTGTGTGTGTGTGTGTGTGTGTGTGTATTTGTGTGTGTGTGTGTTCAGTGGCATACTGTGGTTGTATTGTTTTTACAGCTGGGATCTTGAACCATGAATCAGTCATGTCCGGGTCTCATGCAGTCAAGTGTGTGTGTTTCAGAAGACAGTATGTATTTCTCTACGGATCTGGCAAGCGCCTGCCCACTTTGAGTCAGTCTAGACCTCTCAGACAGTAATAATATACACACACAGACACCACAGGTGCAGGGTTATAAAGGCAGCGTTTAGTGTCTTTTATGAAAACTAGTCAGGTGTGTGTGAGGGTTTATTACTGCCTTCTGATAATTTAGGTTATATGTTTTACACCAAATACACAGAACATTTTCTGTTTGTCGAAGGGAATTTATGTCAGAGCATGTGCACAGTTTTGCATATTAAATTTGGTTCTTCTCTTCTCTCCTCCTTGCTTCCAGTTCTACATACAGTCCAGGTTTACATGGCGTGGCGCTCGTCTCCTCCGCCCATTGCTCCAGTTCACTTTGCTGATGATGGCTTTCTACACTGGCCTATCACGCGTGTCCGACCACAAGCACCACCCGACCGATGTCCTGGCAGGATTTGTGCAGGGAGCCCTGGTGGCCTACTGCATAGTGAGTTCACACAACACCACACAATACATTCAAACGATTTGAGACATACGAGAAATGCAACATAATTAGAAACAGGGAGAGTGTCTGACATTTACACCTTTTCTATAACTGATCATTGTGGATCCTACAACCAAAGCAGTCTTCAAATAAAGTTTGCCTCAACTTATCTTCCTTATTCCACTTTTTCTTCTCTCTGCTTTTGGTAAAAGGAGAAACGGAGCAGGCAATGAAGTGAGGACAATCTGATTCCCTTTAATGAATAACACATTGCTTGGAGCCAAGCCCTAGTTAAGAAGTGTGTTCGTGAGTGTGTGTGTTGGAGTGAATCTTTGCCTCTTGGTGGGATTCCATACTCTACAGCCATTCTTGCTACTTTAGTGACATATTGTCACAGGAGTTGCCAGATGATTTTCATAACCCTCGTCATTACACTAAGCTAGATGGAGCCAAGGAAAATGGAATTTGGGTCAAGAAGAAAAAAAAAGGGGGGGGGGGGGGGGTGTGTAAAAAGAAAAAGAGAGAGAGGGGAGGGGAGAGAGGATTAGCCTTTGAAACAGGAATGAGGCTGTTAATTATTTGGGTTTTTTATTTGGTGGCTCTGGTTCTATCAGCACAGCAGGACTCAGCTAAACTCTGCTGCCTGTGGCAAAAATACAGACGTGAACACACACGCGCACGCACACACTTACCTTTCGACAGGATCCAAATCATCAAAGTGGAAAGTTAGGTTCATAAGATTGAGCAAGACCTCAGTAGTGGCGCCTAGCAGACCTTGGCAGAGCTAAAATGTACAAAGACACTCACACAAACACACACAGAGAATAACACACAGTCCTTCAATACCTGGATTAGAATTCATGAGCAGAAACCAGCAAGTAAAACAATAACTGTAATGGCCTGGCGAAACCAGTTCTCCTCCAGCTGGGAGCAGCCTTCTGACGACATCAGCCTTGACAAGTAAAGAAATTATGTTTTTTAGAAATATACGCATTGAACTCTGAATTGGCAAATTTGGGGGAGGAGTGAAGGGAGGAAAGTGACTAGAGAAGAGCCTTGTCTGACATCTTGGC
This sequence comes from Diplotaxodon limnothrissa, assembly GCF_057381915.1. NCBI lineage: Eukaryota > Metazoa > Chordata > Actinopteri > Cichliformes > Cichlidae > Diplotaxodon > Diplotaxodon limnothrissa. The sequence continues at coordinate 7,649,552 of NC_140617.1, forward strand.
TTGGGATGAGCATGGGTTTAATCCAACTCAACTATCCCACAAACTTTCTGCTTTTGCATGAAGAGAGACAGCTTAATCCAGACGTACAGACACATTATTCATGTCCATATACTTACAACACATATAATGTACACACACACACACACACACACATGCGCACACAGTCAAACCCCTGCCGATTAAGGCAGTGAGGTTACTTTTACAATCCGTGACGCCTCTTCTGATTTGCCAGGTTTTAGTAGAAACACACATCTGTGAGTACTTTACTTCAGCGCTTTCTGCCTCTCAGTAAGCAGTGGAGCAGAAAGCGCCTGATAGGAGATGAGTGGAGGCAGGACAGAGAAGATGTAAAGCCTGTGTGGCTTTCAGATGCCAGCAGAAAGTTTTAAGATCTTTAGATTCTAAGTTAGAAACTACACAAGTTTAATCATTTTTTGTAAATGTAAAATGAAGAATAATCATGATGAAGAAGGTAAAAGAATTTAGGAGTTTCATGGTATGCAGTCCATTAATCCAGTCTGAACCTTTCAACATGAAAATGTGATTTTCCAGTCACTTCATGATACGCAAAGGTCTGACTTGATGAAGTGAAGAAAAAATGAGACGAATTAGTGGATTTTCTTGCTAGTCTGTTATACTGTTATACTGTGAAACAGCATCTTCCTTTCCAAATAAATTTAGCTGACTCACTGCAAAGATGTGTGTTGTGCCGGGACGTTATTGTTATGGGCTACAGTTAATTCTTTCATCGCTGTGCACCCCCACTGATTGCCGGTAAATGAACAATTCAAATGTTTATGGACACATTCAGATGTAGTGATGTGTTATACTGTGGCTTTGTAGACTTTACTTTGTGCTTTACTGTAAGTAAAGTGCTGCTTTAAACCCTGTTGTCTGTGCACACAGATAAAGTCTCTGAGTTAAATACACCCATAGTTTTTAAAAATACCACAACAGGAAGTATTACTGTCTCACCTGGTACTTACTATAAGACACAGTGACCCAGTTTTCAATATGAGTTGTAATAAAGGTCAAGGCGACTGAATCCAACAAGAACCAGCTGTGATGAGGAAGGAAGAAGGGGGCAGCGTTTATTTGTTTTTCTAAGTTCGTTGTCATTTGCGAAAAGGCGTCAGGTCAGGCATAAAACTCCCCCCGAAAAAACAAACCAAGGCGCTCAGAGAGCGAAGCAGTCTTTGTGTGGTCCCGATGAACTCATATAGAAACAGGAAGTAAACAGATATAACCTAAATGTAAATTTGGAATTCTATTTGTGCCACCAGATAGCCTACACTGTAATTTTTATCTGTTCAGGGACATTTACAGTAAGATACGTGCTTGAAGTGTGAGACGATGCCATTGACTGATAACATTCTTAGAATTATGCAGTTGTATAATAGCTGTAGCTGCTCCTCCGAACTCTTCTGGTGTAAATGGAAAATGTGTGGTTATAATATAATTAAAGTTGATTTCATGTGCATGCAAACTAATAAAAAACATTTTATATATGTCAGGTTCTTCTAAGTAATAGAAGACACTGACTTAGCTAACTTCCTGTGTGACTCTGCTTTTAACTGTGTGTAAAGATATGCGATTAAAAGTACAAAAGGTTTTTTTTATGCAGTTGTCACGAAAAAACACCAAACTGCTGTGTATGCACTATACAGCACAATGGGGCTAGATGCTTTAGGTGCATTAGTGTATATTATGCAAAGGAAGTGGTGTGGTCATGATAAGCCTTCCAACAGGGTAGGTCAAGGTCAAGTGTGATTGGTCTTGAATCATGTAGCAACAGGGCCTGATGTAGCTGGCCATGAGAAATCCCCATGATAAGTATGGAAAGTTTCCCATATCTCTGAGTCACCTCAGCTGTATGGCCGCATATCCATTAACACTCTATGAGTCATAGCATTTATAATATGGCATTTAAGACACAGTGCCCAAACCAACTGTTGTATACACCAAGGGCCATTTAAAGTCCATGAAAGCACCCATCTGTTATGAAGGTGTCATTCTACATATCGCCCTTCTATCAAATGTCGCTAAGTGTCCTTATAGTCTGGAAATATCAAGCTTAAATAGCGGAGAATGGGACACTTTTTGTTTTATAAATAGATCAGTGACTGCATGTCAAGTATTTTGGGCAGAAAACCCAGATGAACACTAAACTGGCTACTGTTTGTCCCTTGAGACAATTTCCATATGACAGCATCATTTCCAATCCATGTAAAATCCCTGAGGGAAATATTCATTTTATTTCCTTGTACTGCTGGTTCCCAGTAAAGGTTCCCTTTTACATAGTTTAGTGTTGATGGGAGCTTCTCCCCCCTGGACTCCATCGCACAGGCCATTCACTCGGCCCGGACTGGCATCATGGAAGGAAAAGCTGCTGTACCTGCCAATTATGTGTGTGTGCTTTCATGTATTTGTGTGTGTTAGTCCACAGCTGAAGCCAGTTTTGCTCATGACTGACCTCTGCTCCGTGTAAGTGGAAACGGTAATCCACTGATACAGTGGGCTAGAGTTTCCATGGGCCCACTTCCTGTCCACTCTTGCCCCATTTTCCTGTTTGGCATATGATGTCATTGTGATCTTATGAAAAGCTTTTTTTTCTTATTTTTTTTCTCCTTTCCTTTATTCACCACCAAATTTGTTTTTTGTTTTTTTGTTTTTTTTTAAATCCCTCCTATATTAGAGTGAGCAATACTAAGATCACTTCCTTCAGTCAGATTACTCAGTGTTGCCAGTCTGGGACTGAACATGGTGGAGGAAATGCAGAAGGGAGTTCCTTGTCACTAAAAAGTATCAAGATTACAGATGCTTTTTAACCACAAAGGGCATTCCTCATCCAACAAAAAAGAAAAAACCTGGGTTTAGGAGCAGATCATCTTCTAGCCGATGCCCACATTGCATTCTGCAGATACCCCTGACTTCTCATTGGGACATCAAGATATAATGCAAAATTCACTTTAACATTTCTCAAGAACATCCCGCCCATAAGAAAATACATGTGCATGTTAATATTCTTGTATCGAGCATAGATTGTATGTAGTCACTGGTTCGAGAACACCTCTTTTGAAGACTTGATTTCAAGAATGAAAGGATGTAGTTCTAAGGTGCATACATAGACTGTATGCGTGCACTGCACAGACATAGATACCTGCTAATTCATGCTAAGTTACATGCAAACTAAATACTAGAATTTCAGTCTCCAAAACTGGAGCCTTGAACTCAAATGAAAATAGAAAGCACCAGAATAACAAACACAGTCAAGAGGTTCAGTTTGGAGGCTTGAATTAGCTGTGATAAAGCTTAAAGACAGCTAGGGACCTGGATAGCACCCTACCTGTCACTCAAATGTCTCAGCACTAGTGGTACACAACTTTAGCACTTAAAATTTTTAAGCTAGTGGGTTATAAAAGCAATTTTTCCTTGTAAAGTTTTGAAAAGCTACAGGTACTTTTTTTGGTAAAAATCTGTCTTTTACCCTGTGGCTGGTTGTTTGACAGTAGCATGATGATGTGTGCGGGGATTGATATGCTTTATTTTTCTACTTGGGATGATGCCACTTGTCACAGAACTAGAACTAGAAGTAACCAGTCCCCACTGAAGCAATTGTTTATGACCAGAATAAACATTTATATTTATATCCAGCTTCCGGTCAGCATGTGATCAGAGTAGATGTAGGAATGAGCTGCTCGCGTGAATTTTAACAGCCTTTTCCTTAATTTCACCCCTCCAACTGCCACTTTAAAGTTGCCCATCTCCACATCTCCATGACTTTTCCCCTCTTAGCCTGTTTGTGTCCATGTCTTTAAACCTTCTATCAGGATAATATATTTATGGAGTGTCGCAAAAGTGGAATAACTTGCTTTAAGGACCTTTTTATAGTCAGCCAAACTAGAATCATTTGAACAGCTTTGTAATAAATACAGTCTACCAGCATCACACTTTTTCAGATATCTACAAGCCAGACCGTTTATTCATTCCCATATTTCAAGCTCAGGTCCTGTACCAGAATCTACACTTTTAGAAACTATTCTACAACTTAATCCGACCAATAGAGGGCTGACTTCTCTGCTGTACAATAAAATGTAATACTTCACACATATCTTGGAATCAGACATCCTTGAAATGCCTCTGTAAGACTGACTAAAGCATAGTCAAATCAAATGAGATAAGTTAAACACGGTATATGTAAATTAAAACAGTAACTTGGCTGTCCTTCACTGTGTGCCATTTGCATTAAACCAGCACTGCGAAACTTTTTTTTGCACACAATCCAATCTTTGTTTAGTTCTCTTTTCACATCTTATCTCACTTTGTGTCCACCAGGTGTTCTATGTGTCAGACCTGTTCAAGCCAAGGGTGAAGCCGGCCACACCCCCGCCCTCCCCGATTAAGAAGGAGCTGCTCCCTTCATCTGACATCATTGAGAGAAACAACCACCACAACATGGTGTGAGGGAGCCCACATCGTCTTGTGACTGAGGAGCCAATCGCAGCACTGCTCACCTCCCATCGGACAGTAGAATGTAGCGACAAGAGACAATTGCTGCTTGTTGAATGGCATCCTCCGCCCTTTTGCAGTGCCCCAGCTGGAGGCACTTTGTGGACTAGGGTATCAGATTTGAGATTTGCACTTCAGAGTCCACTCTCACTATCCAGACTTATTATTTACTATAACTACTAATCAGCATTTGAGCCCATCCTTTTGAGCACAAAAAAAAAAAAAGAATTGGAAGCTGAAAGACAAAATTAATTAAGAAGATGATAACTTGATAGACAGAGCTAAGGGTGGAAAAAAAGGCAAACCCCCTGCCTAGGGAGAGAGGGATTTCCAGTGAAGCTTCCTCCCCAAACTCTCTGTGGCCTTGGAACAGCAAAGGAAAACAACTTCCTTACCTAAGGGAAGGAAATTACTGCAATAATTAGCAGCGTAGAAATGATAACAATATAGAAAAATATAACTTATAGCACTGTTTTAACTCCATTGTCCATTATCACCACTTGCTGCCTGAGATGTCTGTCTGAAAAGATCTTGATCATGCTGACATAATGAGACAGAAATATTGACTCCGAGAAGCAAAACAAACCCAGGTTGGTAGTTTCATACTAGACTTCATATGTGGGGGAAACATAGTTTTCATAATAGAAACTCTGTATCTACAGTCCACTGTATGGATCACACACTGATCTTAGTAGGCCTTTATAACAGGCTACAGAGGAGTCCTTTTATTTCAAATCTTAGGCCCTGGAAAGTCAGGCCCTCTGACCTCATTGACCTCTGTCTCCAGATCAGCACATCAAGCTTTTTTTAGTGGATTTCAGAGTGGCCCAAGCCCGGGATGTTGCATTTTTGAGAGTTAGATGAAGTAAAGGGGGTTAAATTCTATGGAAGGATGGGGGCAGACCTCACAGCACCCGCCTGCCTGTACAAAAGGCGTGGCTGTGCCACCACTTCTTGGTGATGGGGCTATTCTCTGTAGCTTCCTAAACCAGAAGGTGATAGGTGGGTGGAATGAAAGGGTGTGGTCTGTTACCATGCACAGAGGGTGATTTACAGCAAAGCTGGCACATTATTTTGGGATGATTTGGGCTCTTTCCGCTGGCAGGGAGGGGCTCTCACCCACTCAATCACTCATTGGCAGTGGATGTCTGTCTCTCAAAGTGTGTGTGCGAGTGTTTGCATGTGCGTGTGCATTCTTATCTTGGTATGCTCGTGCTTGTTGTCAGTGTGATTGCGTGTGTTCGTTTGAATGTGCCCTGTGAAAAGGAGCCCCCTCTTGATAAACTGTGTCAAATGACAAGCGTGAATGTGTTCCACTGTATGTCTGAGAGCAGGTGAGTTATAAAAACTGTGGATCTAATATTTTTATTCTCTGCTAAGAAGCATCTTTAACCTTGTATGTTTATAGCCTGTCCTGTGTAATCACTAACAGTTGTACAGTACAGCATACAGAAGTCCTTTTTATTTACAGCCAACTCAGATATCCTCCAACAACACACTCCGCCATGTTGCACATCTTTCTCATTGTATAGTCCGTCCTATCATTTTACTCTCTCTTTTTTATAAATATATAAATAATGTATAGATCACTAAAATTAACCCTGTAAGATATTGTTTCTTAACATGTTTAGATATATCCACTATACAGACCTGTGTTCTTTACAAAATGTTGCTTAAAAGCATCGATTGACAGATTTTTGTATTTAGATAAATAAACTATTGTAGATTGTAATAGTTACATTTGTAATATGCTAAAAAATACACCCCCTACTTGTATTAAAATTCATAGTATTTTTGTATTGTCTTGTCCTCTTTTGTACAAAATAAATAGCAGTAATGGTGTTTTTTCTGCTATATGTACTTTGCTTTATTACATGTGCTTTTCAATAAAAAAAACAGCTCATATGAACACACTTTTGGAGTTTGGTATGTTTTCCCTGACAGATGGATTTGATGTTTTTTTTTTTTAATTTGAAATTGGCAGTTCACAAGGCTTGCCATTTAGGATCTGCCCAGACTGAGTCATCTGGCCATCCTCAAGTTCTTACACCTGCCAATTTCTCCTGCATCCATCATAGGCAACTATGTGAGTCAGCTGTTCCATTATTTCCTGATGTATCCCAGAACTGGACATTCACTAGACTATAAACTAAAATTATGTAAAGATTTGGGTCACCATGTGCATTTCAGAGAGGCCAGCCATGAGAAAAGAAGCTGTTGAAGTGTTAATTTGTCAGTGAAAACACATTTAGAGGAAGACTCGTCTCAGGGGGTAGAACAGATTATCTACTAATCAGAAGATTGGTGGTTCGATCCCTGGCCCTCCACTCCATGTACTTAAGTGTACAAGATGCTGAACCCCAAATTACTTCCAAGACATCTATGGGAGTATGAGGCTTGTAGTAGTGGCTGCTTGGTTACAGTATAAAGGTGCTATATAAGTACAAGTCAGGAGCAATTCATGTAATATATAATAATAGTGAATGACACTGATAATGAGTAGTTTAACCAAGAATTAGTTTATTGATTTTGATATGAATTGCCTTAAACTGCAGTCCTGCTACATGAATTATAGCTGATCTCAATGCCAGCACACATAAGCTGATACCCATCTGTCCCTATAATTGGAAAATCTGATATTTAATTGCTTGAATTGCCTCACAATGCTGTGATTGCAGCCATCCCCCAACTCTCTGTGACTTCATAATGTCACTTTTATTTACTGCAAATAGTATTTCACCACCAATTTAGGTATTGCTCATCAATGCTGGTGCACAGTAAGACAGTGACTCACCTTTAAGGTTATACTCAGTATCTTCCATTGGCCCACTTTCTTTTGCCAATAACTCTGCATGAATGCAGGCACAACATAAAAATGCACGCTGAGAAAAGGCCGAAGAAGTGCTTGTGAGTTCATGACCTCAGAGGCTGGCGTCATCAAGTGCGTGTGCGTGTCTGTGTTTATTCCAAAGCAAAAAGAGAAAAGAGTAGAGCAGAACACTGTGTGCTTTTGACAGAAGAAATATGTGTTTAATGCAAAGGCTACAGATTTCTTCATGCACAACATGGCCAACAAACAAAACAAGAAAGAAAGAAAGTGCATAACTGGTGCTTAAATGAGACCAAAGTGTTGAAAAGCAATTATTCAGAGCCATCACTTGACTGATGTCATCATTATTGTGGCATGCATTTCCCCCCCTCAGTGTCTTGTAAAGTATTGTCTTACAGCTGGTCTGAGGTCAGTTGTAAAGAATATAGCACCAAATGGATACTGCTGGTGAACAGCTGGTAGACCTGGGGTCAGCCATGCATGGCTGTAATAGTAGAGCGCCTGCTGCTGAGGCGAAGAGGCCCATGTTGTGGTCGTGTTTGGCAGCAGCAGAGCAGAACTGCAGAACTGGCAGAGGGCTGTCACAGGGAGGCCAAGGCATTACACAGATCTGTACCTCTCTCTCAGTGTGCTGGGTGTGTGTCACCTCACCATGGCAAGCTGTAGTACATCCTTCTTGCTCTGTTTACTTTTACTTATTACTCATGTTTTACTCATGTTTTACATGAATAATAAGTAAGTGCTTTTTACTCTTGTTTTACTTGAGTAAGTAATCACTGATACGCCCACTCTCCTCTAAAACGCGAACAATTCTGTATCACTGTTGGAACGTCAAACCCTTTTGGTAATGTTGACATTGTAACTCTTGTTAAATGGATTACGTCTTCCTCTGTGGGCTGAGAAATATCTCCACCCAATGTCTTATAAAAGCTTTTCACAACCTAATTTGGATAAACTCAATAATGTGTGGTGGCTGTATTAAAAACAAGGCTTTTTCCCCCTCCACCGTTTCCAAAAGGTTTATACTTCAATGATGCACAGATTTCAGCATCGATACAGGGAATTATGAAAAATGATGGAATATGAAACCTGTTTGAGTTATAAAGCTAATTAGACTATATTTGGATACACTTGGATGTGGAGAATAAGAGTTATTTGCTTGCTGGCACTTGCCAGGAGCAAGTTAGCTTTGTTCTGCACTGCTGGACCTTGTTAGAAATTCCAGCGTAATTGAAGTGGAGAATCTTTCCTTTATAACAGATTGGTAACATATGCAAGCACATGCAGTGTACTGAATGACTAAAAGAAGACATCACGCACTGAAAGCAGTTTACTGGTAGGTAAAGTAAGGCAGCAATGTGAGAGAAATCATTTTCAATTTATAATTGTGAACCAGAATGTGTAAAAGTGGTTATAGTGGCTTTCTACTGGTTATCCAAAGCAGGGCTTACTAACAGACTTCTTTTCTTGCAATCAAGTGGTCACAGTCAAAATGCCCTGAGCAAAATGGCCACTGACACACATGATATAAAAAGCATCACATCACAACAAGAGCGCTACTGTAGGTGGCTTTGGTTTGGTTTGACTGTTTCAAGAGAGTGTGTGAGGGCGATGGAGCAGAGCTGCGGTGAGGGTGGTACCTCCAGGAGTGCCTTGAGCAAGCTTGGAGCTCAGAGGGTCTTTTCTCTGCAGGGAACTGAGTCCGGGGAAACACACGAGCTGACCGGCCAAAGAAGAGCGACCTGGGCAACACTTCCCTGAGGTAAATGTAAAGGACTCCCCGCAGCCAAATGTTTACACTGAGGCAGTGTCTGTTTTGCAGGTTTTAAGCACACGTGAGGCGTGTAGACATAATATAACACACCCATAGGGGAAACTATAAGAAAGAATAAAAAAGAGAAAGGGCTAAGAGTTTTTACTGCACTGAGTTGAAAATGATTATTGGAATACTTACCTGCCTCCAAAAATTCTGAAACATAAGAAAATGAATGACAGTACATTAGCAACAACATTCTTGTTTACCTGCCAGTCCTGCGCTTCAGTGCCAGAGACAGCTTCTCATAACAAATATCTCCTAACCCCCCCCCAAAAAAACACTGATAATGGGCAAAATGGAGCAGCCTCTAAATAAATGACAAGAAGAAGCATTAACCCAGTTTTTCATAAATCTACAATATTACATGCATATCACTGATTAAAATAAGTCCACAGTGGAGTGAAGGATGAAGCTATCATTCAATAGGCACATGTGGAGCCAGCATGAGGATTAATATCTAGGATTAATACCCTGTTTTTATGATGATGATCCTAGACTAGGACACTGTGTCTTTGTCTCAGCTGGGGAGATAATTTAACACTTTTTTGATGAAACCTCAATCCAGTGAGTGTTAAATGGAGCTCGATGTGATTCTGGCATTAATTGACACAGACCGGAAGAATGGATTAACCTATTTATTGTGCTCCAGTTTTTAAGGTTTTAGATAAGTGTGCAATATATGGGCAATCAGTGCATAACTCTGCTGAGAAATATTCAGTTTGTTTGTGTTTGACAGGGTTTTAGCCTTGATGAAAACATCCATCTGCCAGTAAAGCCACAACTTTGGTCCAGACTGATAGATCTCAACAGTGATTGAGTTTCCATATTATGTACAGACTGCACACTACTTTGAGACTGTCTGACCTTTATCTCAAATACCTCACTGACACTCAGGCATTCAGACAATGAATCCTAGTGACTTTGGGAGTATTTTCCTCTGAACCCATATTTGTGAGTTTAAGTGTAATATGTCATCACCCTGGTACATTCGGTTTCCTTCAGAATTTTTTTGCTGTACTTTCTCTTAATTGCTAATATTAATGAAAACAGCTATACTTAAGAAAGGGTTTTGGTTTTTCCAGCAGTGTACAGTGGGTGTCACAGCTCTGTTCTGGGACTTCCCCACCCTTTCTCGTGCATACATTCAGGAGGCGGAGAGTCACGACATTATGACAGAAACAGGAAAGCAGAAGTGGGTCTTGAAGGGGGTTGCAAAACCAGTCACAAATGCACAGCTACAGCAGGCAGGCTAAGGTCTCATGGTATGGTTTTTGTTGCTACTACTGTCATTACAGTGATGGGTTTCAGTTTTGCAATCCTGTGTTTTGTGGTTTATACCTTGATTTAGTTTTACTTAAATCGACATCCCTTATCTCATTTTTCTGTTAGTGCCCGTTCCCCCACGTGAGTCATTTTGTCTTTGTGGTTAGTGTTTGTCTTTTGGTTAATTCCTGTTTAATTTCAAGGCTGGTTTTCATTCATGTCTTGCATTAGTGCGACTTCTTCCTCTGTGACTGCCCGCCCTACCCTAATTGTTCTCAGTAGCTTCCACCTGTGTCTCCTTCACCTTCTGTTTGTTAGTATTTAATCAGCCTTTAGCGTGTAGGTCCCTCTTTGTGCTCACGAGATTGTTTCTTCTTGCTTCTCATGTTTTCTGTTTATGTTCCTTGTATTATATTTAATAGTCTCAGGGTGTTAAACATCACCAAGGCTGCTGCTGATGGAACAATCCACTAGATTCTCCTGTATCTAAATGAAATAATAATAAAATAATCCTGATGACTTTTCTAGTCTTACTGACCTAAACACTTACAGCACACACTTTTAGCAGTGCTTTTCCTATAAAACACATTCATAATGCTGAGCGAATCCAGATTAAATACTGTGGGCATGTTTAACTCACTTCACAATACAGTCCTCAGGTATGCTGTGAAGGTGTTAAACATGCTTTAAATGCATGTGGCATTTCAGTCCTAATGGCATTTGGACTGAAAACATGTTAGCCTCCAGGTCTATGGCTGTCAGCTGCAACTGTCAACACACTTGACTATAATAGATTCTAAAACACACATTTGTAATTTTCTGTCTTACTTCTAAAATGTCACTTTTTCATGGACATGAAAGTATCTGCTCTTTTCACGCACACAATAGAATTACCCTTATGTGAGATAGCGTCTGTGCCCGGTTAGGGAGCTGGATGGAAAAAGAGCGTGAGGAGAGGGTAGGATAGAAAGTTAATAAATTTCGCAGATGTCAGCTGTACATGGAGGCAACAGGTGATTATGTCATCTTCACATAAAAGGCCTCTGTGTCTTCCTCCCCCTGTTGCTCCTTGTTTCTCATCCAAAATTCTTCTCAGCATGCGTTAGAAAGCCACATTTCTCATCGTCCTTACAAATCCCAATTTCTAGGTTTGCGCTTAAAAATGTGGCCTTATTTCCTAACCTAAATGCCACTGTCTTAGTACTCTTACTTCCACTTGTGACACACTGTATGGAAAACACATCTTCCCCCTCCCATCTGCCCCCTTTCTTGGCCCATGTGGACAAATAGACAGGTCAAAAAAGGAGCAGCGGGATTTGGTTGCTCTGAACTTTTTTACAAGACATGATCTTTACAGCTGAAAAAGTTTTATTGATCGTTACTTTCATTTTTTTCTCAGTGAGACAGAAATTATTGTACCAAACACTGGTGGAGAAACTTTAAATGGAAAAACATACTGACATCTTGGCCTTTTAAAATGAGCGTGCACGCACACACAAACACGCACACAGGCAAACACTCTCTGATGCAGTCAGACAGCTAGTGTATGCAGAGGCAGGGTTTCTACCAAGAATCAGCTTTCACCTGTCAAGTGTCTTTCGAAGAGAAGAAGGATTGAAGAGATGGAGAAGAATGGAGAGGAGGAAGGCAGACGAGTGAATACTGAGAAGGAAATGGGGTTGGATGACTAAGATGCATGCCTTTATAATCCTTTAAATGCACAAAATAGAATTAGGCTAACAGCCTTTTTCTCTCTTCAAGGTTGCCAGAAAAACAATTTTGTCATACAGCCAAACTTGCTTAAACCCTTACAGTTCACCTGCTCACGCAACACTCTGCTGAAACCCATAAACGCTTCATTGTATGTGTGTGTGCTGCCACATGCACACACAAAAACAGAACCCACAGAGGAATTCTCCTGCGGTGTGGAGCCACGGGGTGCTTATTAGGAATCAGAACATAGCTCAGTACCTCTGGCTGTGATCCAGAGGCTGCTGCCTGATTTACTGGTCATCCGTGTTAGTGTGCGTCTGTGCAGCATTTTTGTATCTGTTGTGTCATCCTGCTAGGAGCCAACTGTGAGGTCAGCGCCCAGGGACCATGCATCTTGCTGACAAAGAGCTGAGTACCTGCTCCAGACATTTGGTCCATCCATCATACTCATAAAGCTGTGATATTCTCTTGCAGGAATTTACAGGAATATGTGTGTCTTTAGGGTGAAATCTGTAACTGACCATTTACCATAAAGTAGCTTGTGACCCAGTTATAGTATCAATATGTCTTTCTCTGCTACAGACAGAGGGCAACAAAGATGAGTTAAGATTTGGAATGCACTAGACTGGGACAGAATTGGGAAAGCTCCCACAGGTCCTCTAACACTGATGAATATCTGGTCTCACACATGCATGAGTATGTTTGCTTGTATGTATTGTTATTCATAGCTTGGCTAAACAGTCATTTTTGAATTTCTCTGAAAATTGGTGAAGTTTTTTGAGATGACTCTCCCAACATATGTGATTAAGACTGTTTGCTCAAAGGGGTTCCAAATGTTTTTGATGTAAAGTGTTTTTGTTTTTTCATATACACGTATGCCTCGTAGTGACTGCCAGGGTAAAAAATTGCAGGATTGCGGTGGCCAATTGACAGTTTCTTAAATCTTATCAAAATATGCAGATCAAGTGAGGAGTATGGAAGTAGAGAGGAGATTAGGTAGACGTCAGCTTGCATATGTCTCTGCTTGGTTTTTTCCCCCCGTAACTACTAAACCACAGCTTACGTATCTGAGTTACAAGAAATAGTTCAACCACAAGGACAGGACACTTGCATATGCCCCCTGACGTGTGCAGATGCTACACGTAATAAAACAGAGTGAGTCAAACTGAAAGATAAAAGAGACACCATTTTCACTGCACATTCCCCATCCCTGCTGAAGACTTTAATTGAACACAGCTACAGAAATCCTGAGGTGTGGTACAGGGTTGTAAACTGTCCACAGCCAAATGGGGGTTTGTTGTCTTTCTGAGGCCTCCAGAGCAACAAGATAATGTCTCCTCTGAGAGCCTGAACAATAACTGTCAATGAGTGTTTTATGGCCTCTCTGAGAGACAATGTCATTGATGTCTTTATTGCCTTCACATGTTGAACGACTCGATTTCTAAGTGAGAAAAATAGTCTACTCCTCCGATGCCATGACTGCTGACAGGCTGACATATTATTAAGTAGACATACTTTCCAAATGTGAATTTTATTACCTTCTGTGTTTTGCTGTTAATGCTTACACTGCAACATGTATGTCAGGAGCAGTAGCATGATTGCTGTCAAATTGATAGGCATAATTATATAGTGGTAATTATTGTAAACAAATGAGAATGTACTTCGAGATAATTGTTATTTCAATTGTTTTCTTTCCCCCTCAAAGTTAAACCGCACTATTTCTTCCTGACACAAACAGGATGTTGTTAATTGCTCTGTTTGTGCTGGAACAATAGCATGTCTCGTCTCTCTCATGCATTTTTCACACATTCTTCTCTCTGTGTATTTATGTGTGTTTTGCTCTTTTGCAACCAAACCCAGCTACATTTTAAAGCAAAACACGCATGTCTACACGAGACATTTCAGTTGGTTTTAGGAAAAATAAAAAACGGATAGCTCACTGCCTCAATTGGTCATGTGCCATTTAAAAAAATTATTACTTAAAGCAGCGGTCACCAACAGTGTTGGTCAAGTTACTTGAAAAAAGTAATTAGTTACTGATTACTGATTACTTCTCAAAAAAAGTAATCCCGTTACTTTACTGATTACTTGTTTTCAAAAGTAATTAATTACTTAGTTACTTAGTTACTTTTAAAAAACATGATACACTACCTGAATGCTTGATAAAGCAATAGACCTTTTGGGCCAATGCTATTTTTTCTGCATAATCCATCATATAAAAGTGAATCAAATGGAAAAGTGTCTTTTTAAAAAATTGTTTATTACTTTTAATCTTAACTTTATAAACAGTGCATCAAACAAAAATTAAATTAAATTCAACAGTCTTTGACTTTAATAAATTTGTTTAACATTTGAACATATTTCTGCACATTACACCATATTTTAAGAAAATAAAGGCTTAAACTGTATTTCTGCATACTCCAGCATATAACATAAATTATTTTTGTGTATACACACATCTTTTCATATAAATAAAGCAAAAAATAAATAAATAAAATTAACAAAAACATCTTTTAACAGTTGGTAAAGTGCAGAGAGGCATAATATTGAGATTACAAAAACAGAAAATGCTATTGCATGCTACATTCAGGCTGTTAATCCAGTCTCAGTTTGTGGCAACCCTGAAAAAGACCTATGTTTTATTGTTTTCTTTTGGACTGAAACAGTGGTTATATCGCATCAGCAGAAGCTTCTCAAACCTTCTATCAGACATTCTGTTCCTTTTTGGGGAAAGCATCAATCCACCTAAACTGAACAGCCGTTCCACTGGTGCACTGGATGGAGTTGGACTGTTGTATTTCATGTACATCTTTTTGAGATTTGGGAACTGATTCAGAATCTCAAGCTCATAGCCTGACCTTAAAAAGTCAGTTATTTCTTTTTCTGCTGAGAAGCTTTCTGTGGGCTGATTCTGAAATTCAAAAAAGTCCATTTCGGCTGGGCTGGCTGGGATTTGGGACACATTAGTGTTCTCAGTTGCAGGAGCAGCTTTACGACACTCTGTTATCAGGAGCTCCTTCACATACTCTCTCCTACGCTCATCTCTCAGCCAACAAAGTTTAAACTTGGGACAAGTGGCCGCTGCGAGAAGTCCTTCTTGGCTGTCCAGAACAGCATCAAAACGAGTCTTGATGGCCTGTAACATACAATATGATGCAACTAAGAATAAAATTATTTTACTGTATAATTACCTATTGTCAATATTTTGTGGGCTTTACAGCTCTAAACCATCTATATTTTCTATTATCAATACTGTATGAGATTTAATTTTGGCTGAGGCTTTTGTTGATATTATGATTAATATTCATGATTAATGATGATCAATGTCCCTGATATTTAACAAGGGGTGAATACTTGGTCTTTTATTCTATCATTTTAATAATTGTACCCACTGCTTAAAACAAAGTATAACATCCACCCACTGTGAATGGTATAATAAATTTAACAAATCCACCCAAAGCAATTAATAATAATCTTACCTTTACAATGACATCTGGAAGGCTGGCTGTCATTCTAGAGAGGTCATCTTTCAGGGCAAGGGTCTTTGACATCAGGCTTGTGAGTGTTGGCAGTAAAGCCCCGTAGGTGCACTCATCCCCTTGTAAGATGTCCAGAGCCACTGTCAGGGGCTTCATCACAGTACAGTACTCTTTCAAGAACTGGTACTCCCTTTCATTAAGGCACTTGATTCCCAGTTTTACATACAGGGGATTAAGTTCATTCAAGGGAATTGTGATGATTCTAGAAATGGCCTCATACAGGGAATTCCACCTTGTGGATGTCGGTACCATTAGTTTCCTCCGACTGACTTCCTCCACCTGTTCAGAGGCTAATGTTGATCGACTTGCTTTAGTCCAAAGAGCAGAACATTTTGCAATGCTACTCCTATATACAGCCTTGGTGTCTGCACAGGAATTTAGATGTTTGTCAACATCGCTTGTTGAAATCAAGTTAATTGTGTGCGATGCACATCTGTAGTGTGGAGGGAGGCTGAACTGTGCATCACCAGATGCAGCTGAAAGAGCTTCTATGACATCAGTAAAGGTCGGTTCCTCGTCATCACCTTCTTCATTTTCAGATTCAGACTCCAAATGACAGGGCTGACATACTCTGAATGCTTTGGCAAAATTGGATGCATTATCCGTTACAGTGGCAATAACTTTGCCTTGTAGTCCATATGATGAATGGATTTCTTCAATCTCTGCTCCAATTACATCATAGGTATGGCTGCCTCTAATTCTCTTGCATGCTAGAGCGGCCTTGTTGTGTTGTAATGTGGAATTAATCCAGTGAACTGTTACACCCATAAAACTTTTATTATTTACCGTCCAGATGTCAGCAGTGGTGGAAACAAACTCTGCCTCTTCGAGTGTAGCCTTCAAGTTAGAGTTCATTTTGTCATATTCTCTCTCAAGGTATCCTACAAATGACTTTCTCTGGGGCAGCTTGACACCACTTTTAGTTGGTATTTTTTCTACGATGCGTCGGAATGATTCAGAGTCAACAGTGGAAATCGGCAACATGTCCTCGACGATATAGGCAGCGACAAGCTTCTTCAGTTCAGCGGCACTAAGTCCTGTCGCTCTTACGTCTAGTTTAACCTGTTTAGCAGGAGTGGGTCCATCTGAGGTTTGCCCGGTGGAAGTAGATGTGGTAGCCACAGCGGTCACGTCAGTGAGGGGATCCTGGGGGTTTTCTGTCAATTTAACATTCTTGTGGCAGCGTGCTAGGTGCTTGCTCAGGTTGGAAGTGGAATTTTTCGACGTAGAAAGAAGTTTTCTTCCGATGCAGAGTGTACAACGTACGCTTATGTTTTTGTCGCTTTTTAAAGAGTCAAATTCAAAATAATGTCGGTATTTCCAAGTATTAAATGCTGCACGATCGTACTCTATCCCTCGCTCCATGTTTTCTATTGTTGACACACGAGCTACTATAGCCGTCGCACTCGCTTGCGTCATTGTCATGAGACATTCTCGCAAAAAGTTCACGGTTTTAGTAACGCAGTAACGCAGCGTTCCTACGGGAAAGTAAAGGTAATCTAATTACCGTTTTTGCAATAGTAATCCCTTACATTACTCGTTACTTGAAAAAAGTAATCCGATTACAGTAACGCGTTACAAGTAACGCGTTACTGCCCATCTCTGGTCACCAACCTTTCGTGCGCCACGGACCGGTTTATGTCCGCCAATATTGGATTGGCCTCCAAGGTGTCGCGGATAAATACAACAAAATAAAACCAGTACCGGCACCCAAAAAAGACTTATTCATAACGCACGGGAAAAGACCGAAACCGAGTTTACGATAAAAACGATTTAAAAAAATAACGATGAAAACCGATAAAAACCCTGAAGACCATATATTTCACACCCGAGCCTCAACTCTCGCGGCCCGGTACAAAACGACTGAAAAATTTCTCTTCTGTTTTTTTCTTCTCTCAACAGGTGATCCAGGTGATTTTTTTTAAGTGCCCTTTCTAACTGTCCATCCCCTCTGTTTTTCTATTTTCTTTCTTTCTTTCTTTCTTTCTTTCTTTCTTTCTTATCCCCCAGTCATGTCTGTCCCGTCTGAAACAACTGAAAATAAAATAAAAATAAATACATAATAATAATAATAAAGGTCAATCAATTAAATTAAATCAAGAATTTAAGCAACTGGTCAGATTCCATATTATTATTACTCTGAATGTTTCACGAATCTAAAAATCACTGTTCATCGCTTTAAGAAATTCTTACAAATCCAAACTGCCCATGGTTTTAAAAATAAACATTTCTATAGACAGAGTAAAACCCAGCTGTTGCTGACGTCCCTTTACAGATGTGTCTTATCTTTGTTGTTGATGGGAAAATGATTTTTGGCTGTTTAAAAAAAAATACAGAGCTTCAACTTGCTTGCCTATTACCAACTGTGTAATAGGCAAGTAATTTTATGGTAAGCAAGCCTGCAAAATGTTTGATTAATCTTGTCGCTCATCACATAGATAATGAGCAAGTCTGATGTTATTTTATATACACAATGTGTCTTTAGGGACACCAGTAAATAAACTGGTTCTTATATAGCACTGTTCTACTCTACCAGAGCACTCAAAGCATTCGGTACAGCTTGCCTCATTCACTCATTCATACAAGCATTTTTTTCTATGCTTTTTCTACACAAATGTTTGGTTTTTTTTGTAACATTCACACACATTGAGGCTCCCGTACATGCACTGGAGAGCAACTTGGGCTTAGTATTATTGGCATTTGGCATGCAGATTGGAGCAGCCAGGGATCAAACCACCAACCTTGGGATTAGTAGATGACCTGCTCTGTAGAGAGCTACATCCCACCACTGATGGTTATAAATGTATTGTTCTTGTCTAGAGAAACAGTTGTCATTACTTTAAACAAGGGGATTTAGGCATCAGAACTAAATGACAACTAGCTGATTAAGTTTAGGAAATTATCATGACTTGTTGGGTTATCATGACTAACCCTACATGTTCAAAAATGACACCAAAAGGTATCCAGCATGTCTGAATGTGACCAAACATCCATATTTTGGTAGGCTGAACTGTACTGAGATGATTACTTATCATTCTGTGTTGTATTAGTTATTCACTCGTGTGGATGCCACTTTACTGTGGCATGTCACTTTACTTTTTCAACTAGGAGGGTGGAAACTTTGTTGTCGAGAGACTTATCTTCTTGTTGGACTCACTGAGCATTCTTTGAGGAGGTTCATTTCTTAACACGTATGTTTTTATTTGGGAAAAGGGGGGAAAAAAGGGATTTTCCTGTCATCTTAAGCAGATTAAAAAGCATTCTATTTGAAAAGCAGCTTATCCCACAGGCAGTCTTTTTTACTGGAAGGTCAGTAGTTTGTATGTTTCCATGAAAACTGTAGTAGTATCCAAAGCCTGACTACCTTATTTATGTCATCATCTAAAAGATTTAGCCATCATTAGGTGGCTTGTTTTCTACAGAAAAAAAATGTAATTCCCAAGAAAATATTCTAGTCCACAGAAGCCAGGAATCACATCTGCAGTGTGTTGTTGTGCTGAACGAGTTACATGAACATCAGCTCTCTTACATGCACGCAGTTGTCTTTGCAGCGAAAAGAAAATAGAAACCAAGCCAAATCAACAAAGTAAAGAAGAGATGGTGTAAACAAGAGGAAGAAGAGCAAAACTAAGGGAGATAATTTGTTAAAACGATGGGATGTGTGGTAACAACTGTTCAAAGGATCTGAAGTTTCATGTTATGAAACTAGAAAATTATTAAAACCTGGAAAATGTGCAGATTTATGAAGTGTGGCAGATTTCTCTCCTTTGATCTCCCGCCCTTGCTTTCTTCAAGGATGCAGATGGTATTCGAGACTGAAAACAGGCCACTCACGGGTTACACATTGTTATTTCTTCCTCCTGCCCTTCATCTACCTTCAGCGCTGGTCCTTTAACTCCTCCTCCTCCTCCTCCTTACTCCCACTTGTCTTCCTGACATCTGGTTTCAATCTCTGTTGAGATTGCGAACCTAAGTGGTGCATCAACAGCAATCCCCTCCGTCTCCCTGTGACGTTGTGTTGCTCATTTCCCAGCAACCTTTAATGAAAGATTTGGTTAAGCAAGAATCTTGGGATGGATTGGGGGTTACAAACGTTTGTATCAGAATGTCATAAATAAAATGATGTTTTATATGAGTCCCCGCGGAGCGTGAAGAAAAGTTAAAGAAATAAAAACAAAATGAGTGGAGACAAACGGCAGGACACTGACCATGACCTTTAAAGAGAAAAGGTCAGAGATCACGATGGAAGACTATATGTTAGAGCTCATGGGTTAACAGGTAGAGCAGAGAGCAGTGGGATAAAAGGTAAAGAGTTGTTTATGGCTGTTGCTGCTGAAGAGGGCAGAGAAAGGGCAGACCTACATTATCTGGTCGAAGTAGTCTGTCTGTCTGTCTTGGCTTCCTGCTGTGACCCAACTCCTCCCCTCAGGTCTCTGTCTATTATCTATTGTCTGTCACTTTCTCTGTCTCTGTCTGTGGCTGCCCTCCACTGTTTGGGTCCTCAACACCCATAAATATTTTTTTTAGCTTAGCATTCATTGTTGCTATGTCAGCAAAATATTCAACAAAACATATAACACAATACAGACGGTGTCTCATCCGGTGATAGAACCTTCTAGTGCTGCCCTTCCCTAAAGTGTTTTTGCAAGCAAGAGGCAGATTCAGAAAAGTAAAAGCAGCAGAGGACAACATAACATAATGAAGTGCCACCAACCTTGGGATTAGTAGATGACCTGCTGCGTCCTGAGCTACATCCCACCACTGATGGTTATAAATGTATTGTTCTTGTCTAGAGAAACAGTTGTCATTACTTTAAACAAGGGGATTTAGGCATCAGAACTAAATGACAACTAGCTGATTAAGTTTAGGAAATTATCATGACTTGTAGGGTTATCATGACTAACCCTACATGTTCAAAAATGACACCAAACGGTATCCAGCATGTCTGAATGTGACTAAACATCCATATTTTGGTAGGCTGAACTGTACTGAGATGATTACTTATCATTCTGTGTTGTCTTTGTTATTCACTCGTGTGGATGCTGCATGGACTTGGCACCCAATTCTTTGTAAGCTATGTCACTTTACTTTTTCAACTTGGATGTCGAGAGACTTATCTTGGTAAATGGTAAATGGCCTGCATTTGTATAGCGCTTTTCTAGTCCATAGGACCCCAAAGCGCTTTACACTACATTCAGTCATTCACCCATTCACACACACATTCACACACTGGCGATAGCAAGCTACATTGTAGCCACAGCTGCCCTGGGGCGCGCTGACAGAGGCGAGGCTGCCGGACACAGGCGCCACCGGGCCCTCTGACCACCACCAGTAGGCAAACATGGGGTTAGTATCTTGCCCAAGGATATTTGGCATGCAGCCAGGATGCAGCCTGGGATCGAACCACCGACCTTCTGATTAGTGGCTGACCTGCTCTGCCACCTGAGCTACAGCCACCCCACTTATCTTCTTGTTGGACACAATGAGCATTCTTTGAGGAGGTTCATTTCTGAAAACGTATGTTTTTATTTGGGAAAGGGGGGAAAAGTGATTTTCCTGTCATCTTAAGCACATTAAAACGCATTCTGTTTGAAACGCAGCGGAGCAGCAGCAGGACAATATAACTTAATGAAGCAGCTTTCAAGTTTTGAACAGGCGCCAATGTGTTGAATTTAATTTATTACAATAAATAATCCTCCTTTTAATATGTAGTAATATTCAGGGACACTAAAATTAGGCTAACACAAGTTTATGTCAGACAAAGATTAACATTTTAATTAAGGCAATATATCAGTAAAATCCAATAAAATTATATTTCTCAACTAGCTACATTGCTGTATGTGTCAAGTGGTCCTAATCTGGAGTTTTGTGTTTCATGACACTAGCACAACTTTGAGTAAAGGCCAATTTTTACCAACCATCAGTGTCTGGTGCGAGCTGACATGGCTGGGATGCAAGGCATTATTGTTATTCAAACACTACATCAATGATACTGTATATCAGTATAGGTTCTCAGAGAAGCCCAGATTATACAAACAGAGATGTTGCATTAGCTTGAAAAGATGAGACATTCGGGAAAAAACTTTCAAAAAACCTTGTTTCGATTTCTTTGCTTGACTTCTAGTTTGATACAAACCGTGTCTGAGTGGAGATACCCATTGTTCTGATGTTGTTGTTTCTATACCTGTTGGAGAATGCTGCATCGTTCCCTTGGTGCCAGTGTTAAAATGGTGACTGTGCAGTTGGAGGGTGAGACGATAACCATTTTCAGATTTTTATTTTTCATTTTTTAGTGGTTAAGGCACTTAACACAGGCGGTTCTTCCCATTTATCTAACATAAATCTTCATTAAATAGAAAAGATTAAACAGTGTAACAGGCATAAAACAGTACTTTTGCACCATCAAGATGATTACCAACGAGATTTAAGCTGAAAGCTTGACATACTTTAGCATGACTTGCAATGTGTCCTTGAAAGTTTTGAGAAAACTTAATGAGTGGAAGAAAAAATAAATAGTTGCAGGCCAAACAAAAAAGAGAAGAAAGTCATGTCCTTAAAAAAGAGTGACTAATCTGCCTGACACAGGACCTGACATATGCATCTGGCTCTTCAGCTGATCCATCCATTGCTGAAGTCTCATCATCTCCTTTGAAGGATGGCTGTCAGGAAGCCATTCCTAATGAAGAGAAATGGGAAGAAATGACTGAGGTTGTCAGATTACACAAGAACTGTACTAAAAATTTGAGACAACAGGTCTGATGGAGTGATGAATCTAAACATGAATTTTTTGTCATCAGTATTTACAGAGATTTTTAGAAGAGAGGTACAACAGTGAGCGTCTATCTGCAAAACATAGCCGAGGTTCTGTAATCGTTCGGGGTTTGTGTTTCAGCCAGTGGTGTTGATGGAATTATGAACACAGAAATGTACTGTCAGATTTTTATCCATAGTGTAATACAATATGGAAAGCATCTGATTGATGGAAATAAGAAATTTAGGAAATAAGATGTGGACCCGAAAGTTAGAGAGAAAGAAGGGTGGATGCTTTTGCTAAGGATTGACACAGAACAGCATGTGTCCATTTTGAGGAATCTGAAGGTTTATGCTGAGTGTGTGTCCAGGTTAGGGCCCAGATCCAGCTGGGTAAAGTCCTGTTTCCTTTACCCCGTTTTGCAGGAAGCATTGGTCACCAACCCACAATCCTTCATGCACATACGGACATGCAGTTTCTATATGCAGGACTCAGTCGGAGCTCTCGTGGCTCTTACCTAAAGGAAGAGAAGCAAACGCAGAAGCACAGAGACACACAGAGAGACAGAAGCAGGGGCCTTCGAGCTGGGAAACGTAGCTCTGACAAGGAGAGCAGCTAAACTCAAGCAGAATGTGGGCCAAGTTCCCAGGAGAGAGTGTGTGTTTGATTTTTTTTTAATATTTATTCACAGAAGCACCATTTATACAGCTTGACCGGCGAGGTGAAATATGAATGCGATCTGCAGTAAGTCTGTTGAATCTCATGGCTCAGAGTGATTTAAACACATCTGAATGTCACTGCCTTTTTCTTGCAGCTGGCCATAAAACAAGATAGCAACAAACTGTCTGAGCAAAATGCCTCTCCAGACAAACTGTCTATTTAAATTGTGTAAAACATTTCGACATTTGTTTGTCTGACTGCCTGATGACAATTGTATTGTGAGAAGCGCCATTTAACCGTACTGCAAATCATGTACTTACTGTCCCTGTCAACTGAAGTATAACATATGGCAAACACATACTCCAGCAAAAGTATTTTTTAAGATAAAACATCTGTGATATTTCTCAACAGTTATCTCCTGTGATGTGAAAAAAATATGTTCAAACAGAAGAGGATAACTTTTTTCATATCTGAGGACATTTTTAAATGTTGAAACAGTGCTTGTAACATTTTTCATAATTTATTATTATATATATTAAAAATACATGGACTACACCCCTACATTTATCAAACCTTGAAATCTTGAAAATTATAATCAAGGTTTCCACATTAAGTTGTGCTGTGGTGGTTAGCACTGTCACTTCACGACAAGGAGTTCCTGGGTTCTCCCTGTGCCCCTGTGGGTTCTCTCTCAGTACTCTGGCTTCCACCCACAGCCCAAAGACATGCATTTTAGGTTGAGTGGCGATTCTTAATTGGCCCCTCTATTAGCCCTAAACAGATTGATGATCTATCGAGAGTATACCCATCCTCTCACCACAGAAAGCTGGTACAGACTCCAGCCCTCCCGGTGACCCTGAATTGGATAAGTAGAAGGGGGAGGGGTCTGCTTCTCTCCACCCCAGGGAAGAGGGTAACACTACCTGGGTCTGGGTGCAGTTTCCCACTCCAGGGGCAAGGGTACCTAGACCTGGGGTATAGAGTACGCTTGGGGAGTGTGATTGTGTGTACAGTGTCTATTTATGTCTGTCTTGCTTAGTTTGGTGACGAGATCTTCTTCTAAAACATTTATCTTATTTTATTTACATAACCAAGTTATTTTTTTCTATGAACCTCGTTATACTAGCTTTCTCTCTGTTAATATGTGGTGTCTGTGCTGTTTAATGATAAAAATCTAATGTCAGTCTCAGTAAATAACATCTTAAGCTCATCTTAAGTTTATTTAAACTGTATCTGATTATACAGTCATGTTAAAATGAAAGTACACCCTATTTCAGTCCTCTTGTTTTTGGGTATGAGGATATAATTTATCTGGTATTAGCAACCTCAGGCACATGACATATTACACTGTGCAATTATTTATTTAACAAACACTGAGCCGAAATACAGAAGTACTTCATACAAACTAAGTAAACAATTACTACCTTCATAGGAAGTAAGAAGGTATGTAGAAAGCAGACAGGTGCTGATAAGCACATGCACTTGACTAACTTTTCATAAGCTCGAGCACCTCTACAAACACAGAGGGTTTGGAAGTTTGCTGGTCTGGAAGATTCAGGTGTGTGTTAACATGCCACGCTGTCAAGCTGATTGTGAGATCATGGGTCTAGTCCACAGGTGTCCAACTCCAGGCCTTGAGGGCCGGTGTCCTGCAGGTTTTAGATGCTTCCTTGATCCAACACAGCTGATTTAAATGGCTAGATTACCTCCTCAACATTTCTTGAAGTTCTCCAGAGGCTGGTAATGAACTAATCATTTGATTCAGGTGTGTTGACCCAGGGTGATATCCCTTGAGGCCCTTGAGGCCTGGAGTTCGACACCTTTGGTCTAGTCCAATCAGCTTTCTGCCAGCCTTCTTTAGGCCAATCAGCCTTCACTCTGTGTACTTTAAATCTCACTACCCATCTGTCATTCTTCCTTGGAGTCAGCACCGTACAACCACCTCCTCCCTATCACCGCCTCTCATCACTCAGGCTCCATTCAAGCCTCCATCTTCATCTCCACCACCGGCATCTAGACTCCGGGGGATCCTGCCCTAATCTCTATCACCACTGAGATTCTGTTCTGTTGTTCTGGGCCATCGGGGTCTAACAACCAAATACCTCAAAATGAATTCTGTACATCATAACTCAAGTCCAGTTTCTTCTATTGATCTATCCTTATTGAACTGTGAGCAGTTGGTAAAGAGTTGTGGTGAAGGGTTGAGGTTTTGAGATTGTTTCGCAGCCACACAACTTGGGCACCTTGTTCCCAGGAGAGAGTGTGTGTTTGATTTTTTTTTTATATTTATTCACAGAAGCACCATTTATACAGCTTGACCGGCGAGGTGAAATATGAATGCGATCTGCAGTAAGTCTGTTGAATCTCATGGCTCAGAGTGATTTAAACACATCTGAATGTCACTGCCTTTTTCTTGCAGCTGCCATAAAACAAGATAGCAACAAACTGTCTGAGCAAAATGCCTCTCCAGACAAACTGTCTATTTAAATTGTGTAAAACATTTCGACATTTGTTTGTCTGACTGCCTGATGACAATTGTATTGTGAGAAGCGCCATTTAACCGTACTGCAAATCATGTACTTACTGTCCCTGTCAACTGAAGTATAACATATGGCAAACACATACTCCAGCAAAAGTATTTTTTAAGATAAAACATCTGTGATATTTCTCAACAGTTATCTCCTGTGATGTGAAAAAAATATGTTCAAACAGAAGAGGATAACTTTTTTCATATCTGAGGACATTTTTAAATGTTGAAACAGTGCTTGTAACATTTTTCATAATTTATTATTATATATATTAAAAATACATGGACTACACCCCTACATTTATCAAACCTTGAAATCTTGAAAATTATAATCAAGGTTTCCACATTAAGTTGTGCTGTGGTTGTTAGCACTGTCACTTCACGACAAGGAGTTCCTGGGTTCTCCCTGTGCCCCTGTGGGTTCTCTCTCAGTACTCTGGCTTCCACCCACAGCCCAAAGACATGCATTTTAGGTTGAGTGGCGATTCTTAATTGGCCCCTCTATTAGCCCTAAACAGATTGATGATCTATCGAGAGTATACCCATCCTCTCACCACAGAAAGCTGGTACAGACTCCAGCCCTCCCGGTGACCCTGAATTGGATAAGTAGAAGGGGGAGGGGTCTGCTTCTCTCCACCCCAGGGAAGAGGGTAACACTACCTGGGTCTGGGTGCAGTTTCCCACTCCAGGGGCAAGGGTACCTAGACCTGGGGTATAGAGTACGCTTGGGGAGTGTGATTGTGTGTACAGTGTCTATTTATGTCTGTCTCCACGTTGGGTGAGTGCTGAGTGTTTGTATATGTGTGCATGAGGGTGGGAATGGATGTCTGTATCTGTGTGTGCCTGTTTGTCTGTGTCTATATGTCAGGTCGGGTATCAGACGCCACCTCTCTGGGAACATCTCGGGCCCTCTAAGGTATGGAGGCCTATCTCCCCCCACCATTTCCCCTGCCAGTGGCAGACGCCCTCAGACATCGGTGCATTGGTGGTTCTTTGTGTCCGGGGATGGGCGTCCAGGTACGCACCAGCTCACTCCTGGTGGCTGCTTGTCGGGGCCTGGAGCCTGGGGCTCGCTTGGACCCCTTTGGGGGTGGGGTGCCCTCGGCCTCTTGGCTTGGGGCTCGGTCACTCTGGCACAGCTGGCTGCTGGCGGAGCTCACGGGCACGTCACTGCAACCCCCCCTGGCTTCTGCTCCGCAGCTGCTGAGTGACCCCTCATCTGGGGCTCTCCTCAGCTCTTTCTGGGAGAGTGGCACGGTTGCCCCTCTGTTGGTCTTCCTTGGTCTCTTGTGCTCTGAGGGCCTCTGGATGTCTAGAGCCTGGATCTTCTCCATACCTGCTTCATGCGCTGGAGGATGGGGCTATGGCCTCCCCACACCCTCTAGCAGATCATTACATGAAGGAACCTTTTAAAAACAAGTGTGTTCATGCTCACAGGTGTACACACGGGTGCTCACAGACACAAACTACACCCTTTTTGGCTGCTACCTCAAAGCACACTGTGCGCTGTCAGTGTTACGTGCTGCACAATAATATTCAATATTTAGTATTTACTGTTATATTCACATAGATCATCGCGATGATGTTGTTATTGCTCTCTTTTTTTGCTTGTTTTCTCTTTTTTCTTTCTCAACAGGTGATCCAGGTGATTGATATATGTATTTTTTGTCTGTTTGTTTTGTTGGTTTTTGTTTTTTGCCCTTTATCACCGTTCCTCTTCCCCGCTGTTTTTCTTTCCCTCTTTCTTTCTCCCTTTTCTTTCCCCCAGTCATGTCTGTCCAGTGTGTAGCAAGTGAAAAAATAAAAAATAAAAAAATAAAAAAATAAAAAAGGATAAGTAGAAGAAAATGGATGGAGATTGGGTTCCACATTAGGTGGCAATAATTCACAAGTAAAAGTCTTATTTTGTTTAAACTGCTGTGGGTCTTGTCTAGTGAAGTGGGTGGTGCCATCATGCTGTAAGACATTCAGAAAAAGGGAGGCTAAAACTACCTAAGAATTGGCCAAAAAAATATGTCCTAAAATATAATAGAATAACTTTTTCCAATGTAAAGAAAATTATCTAAAAGTGGTGGAAATTTCAAATGACTGCCAATTTGTCCATGACTGGCATGCCCCCCAAAACATAAAAGCAGACCTTTTGCAATGTAAAAAGAAATACAACTTCATCATCATGCAGGTAAAGCCGCATCTGTTGGTGTCAAAGATCATGTGTCTGAAAGTGACACATTTGACAGGCATGGGAGGCATGCCAGGAAAAACCTTAGAGAGCATGAGAGCGAAACCAAAGTTTGACAATGAACATACAGGCAAAGATCCGGCTGTTTGGAAAAGTGAACTCTAGACAGATGAATCAAAGACAAAGGTTTTTGGCTGCAGTAACAGCAGATATTTTTGTCTCAGGCAAAGGCAGACAATAACCTTTTCATACCAGCTGTGAAGCACAATGGTGGAAATGTGGTTTGGGGATGTTCCACTGTCTCAGGGACAATGCTGCTTATAGTTATTGATCCAGCAATGAATTCGGTTATACCACATTTTTTTATACCCCGAAATGAAAGACGATCAGATGTTGAGGCATGCCATTATGTCAAAAAAAAAAAAGCCAACATTTTCCATGATGTGTGCTCTCTTTTCCCCATTTTTGCACATTTGCTGGATTCATAATCTTTAAAACCAATAATCTATAAATGAGATAGATTTACATTTATTTACAGAACTCATCAGAACAGTGAGGGCCACAACAAACTCAGACTATGGGTTGCTTAGTTTGGTGACGAGATCTTCTTCTAAAACATTTATCTTATTTTATTTACATAACCAAGTTATTTTTTTCTATGAACCTCGTTATACTAGCTTTCTCTCTGTTAATATGTGGTGTCTGTGCTGTTTAATGATAAAAATCTAATGTCAGTCTCAGTAAATAACATCTTAAGCTCATCTTAAGTTTATTTAAACTGTATCTGATTATACAGTCATGTTAAAATGAAAGTACACCCTATTTCAGTCCTCTTGTTTTTGGGTATGAGGATATAATTTATCTGGTATTAGCAACCTCAGGCACATGACATATTACACTGTGCAATTATTTATTTAACAAACACTGAGCCGAAATACAGAAGTACTTCATACAAACTAAGTAAACAATTACTACCTTCATAGGAAGTAAGAAGGTATGTAGAAAGCAGACAGGTGCTGATAAGCACATGCACTTGACTAACTTTTCATAAGCTCGAGCACCTCTACAAACACAGAGGGTTTGGAAGTTTGCTGGTCTGGAAGATTCAGGTGTGTGTTAACATGCCACGCTGTCAAGCTGATTGTGAGATCATGGGTCTAGTCCACAGGTGTCCAACTCCAGGCCTTGAGGGCCGGTGTCCTGCAGGTTTTAGATGCTTCCTTGATCCAACACAGCTGATTTAAATGGCTAGATTACCTCCTCAACATTTCTTGAAGTTCTCCAGAGGCTGGTAATGAACTAATCATTTGATTCAGGTGTGTTGACCCAGGGTGATATCCCTTGAGGCCTGGAGTTCGACACCTTTGGTCTAGTCCAATCAGCTTTCTGCCAGCCTTCTTTAGGCCAATCAGCCTTCACTCTGTGTACTTTAAATCTCACTACCCATCTGTCATTCTTCCTTGGAGTCAGCACCGTACAACCACCTCCTCCCTATCACCGCCTCTCATCACTCAGGCTCCATTCAAGCCTCCATCTTCATCTCCACCACCGGCATCTAGACTCCGGGGGATCCTGCCCTAATCTCTATCACCACTGAGATTCTGTTCTGTTGTTCTGGGCCATCGGGGTCTAACAACCAAATACCTCAAAATGAATTCTGTACATCATAACTCAAGTCCAGTTTCTTCTATTGATCTATCCTTATTGAACTGTGAGCAGTTGGTAAAGAGTTGTGGTGAAGGGTTGAGGTTTTGAGATTGTTTCGCAGCCACACAACTTGGGCACCTTGCATTCACTGAATCGACCATTAGCTCCGCTGTATAACAAACAATTCTAGAATCAAAAGTGAACCATCTGTTTGACAGCTAAAGCGTGGCACAAACTAGATCATGCAACAGAACAATGGCAGCGAGCGTGGCAGCAAATCTACAACAGCATATCTGAAAAACAAAAGAAGAAGGTGTTGCAATGGCCAAGTCAAAGTCCAGACCTGAACCCGACTGAAACACTGTGGCAGAATCTTACAACAGACTTCAGTGAACTGAAGCAACCTTGTAAACAAAGGCAGACCAAACTTCCTCCTCAGTGATGTGAGACACTGATATATCCTGATATTTAAAACCTTTTACACGCTTATAACATGAAATCTAAAATCTTAGAGCTGAAAAGTGTGTGGTGCCATGTTTGCATGACTGTACTGGTATCATTTGCACAACCTAGCTTGTCTAGCTGCTCAACTAAAAACCGTAATGTTGACTGGGTAAACAACTGCCTTCTAACATGGGACATTTTCTCCAATTAAATACATGTAAATACATGCATTTCTACATGCAGAAACATCAATCAAACTCCACCCGAACTTCAACTGCACCATTAAAAACAGGCCTGTCTCTGAACATGTCTTGCATGCGAGACGTTTTACACACAGCAGATAGGGTTCCTCATTTGTGAGAACATCCACGACACATGAAACTACTTGGCTTCTAGTATTCGTACACTAAGTGTTTCCTGTCTGAATTGCGGGTTGCCACAGAGCAGCTGTAGAATGTGCGGACAGAGACTGAGGTTTACTTTTAATTGGGTCTGGTAATCCTTCTGTTTATGGCCTAATTACAGTAGGAGGAGCTGTCACTGCACATTCCTTTAAAACGTGTGAGGGTGTTGTGTAAGTTTACTCCACTGTAAATATTGCAGCATCAGTCTGTTTGTGTAATTAGACCGTTAATAGCTGCTTGATGGTTCCTGTTGATACGAATACTCAAGAAAACACACACAACGGTTACTTGCCAAACCACTCAGACCGTAGATGAAACTAGTCGCTGTGTAAAGACCTCAAAAGTTCACCACCCTAGTGACCTAAGCGGCTCTGTTTAACAAGACATTTGCACTTTTATCCTCAGCAGAACTTGCACGCAATCAAACTATTTGTTAGAAACACTTTTATATTACTTACTTATTCTTTTTCTTTTTCTTTTATTACCAGTGTTTGAATAGTTTTGTTTCTTTGTGTTTGTTGCATGTGTTTGCGGTTCCCGTGTTTGTGGTGAAGACCAGAACTTTGTTACTTCTGACACTCAGAGCCTGGGAAAACCACGCTCGTATTCACCCCTCCGCGTTTCTCTGGCTTCACTTACACTATGTCTTTTTGTGTTTTGTGAAGTTTGTGCTGCAACTTCCAAACAGTCTCTTCTCGCTGCTCCTTCTCTGAAACCTCCAAGATTAGCTCAGTGTTAAACTCGATCTGGCACAAGCAAGCTTTCCCAACAGTGAAACTTAACTCAAGCACCCTCTCACACTATTAAAGAGAAGTAGAGAAAGAAAGGATGAGATGGGAGAGGGATAGAAATGTGGCTCTCCAGTTTCTGAGAAGTGTCCGTTGTTATTAATGATGAAGAGAAGATGGGTTCCACTGGGAGGTGGAGGAGGCTGGGCGCTGGGAGGGAGAGAAGGGTTTCTGATTGTGGTCCTACATACACACAGTCACGCAAATGTCATTTAGTTCCAATTTACTTAAAGACATCTTACTAAAACACAACAATATAATAAACCTTGCAGGCCAAAGCGAGTGCACGTAATAAGGACCAGATGGGCAAATGAATACCATGAGATGAACTTGGAACTGAAACAACAGCAGTACGTTGTCTCCCTGTCCCGGTCATCCTCTGAACACTGGGGGGTAAAATGGGGTCAGAAAACTAAGGAAAGAAGTCACAGTAATTTTTCCTAAAGGGCCTTGGCTAATATTATGACAAGAAAAATGCGAACAGAGTAAACACAGAAGTTTGAACTCACATAGTTTTACAGAACTTACTGTACGTCGAGGGAACTTTCCGGTCTGAAGAAGGCCATCTAAAAGATTCGAGGATCCACGATTACCATAAATGTTTTCATCAGTTACAGTGACAAAACATTCACCAAGTGAGCCGGAATCATGATGCGTGTTTCAGCAACCGTCATTACGCTGATACATCTGACCCTTCAGTGTGTAAGAGTTCATCATCATCATGCCAGATTGCTTAGACTGAGACTAAACAGATACCCGGAGGAGTGCATCAGACAGACACATTTTCTTCAGCCAAGACAGAATTCCTGTTGCATGACTGGTGAATTTTATCCCAAACTTTGGGAAGTCCACACTTACATTGGGATCATCTCATGCAATTAATTATTACAGGCTTGCTTTTTGAAATAAAAGGCAAAAAAAGAAATTCATTGTCTCGATTACAGAACAATAAAATAACAAGCGTAAGAATTTAAATAAAAACAAATCTAATAAATCAGTGACCTGATCTTCAAATCAGAAGAAAGCACAATAGCAGCTGTGGAACCTCACAGTTCATTTAATGTATTTTACAGTTTTATGCGCGTTACTATTTCATATTACTTCAGACTCATTTCACAACTGTAGATATTATTTTGATTATTTATGATACTTGATACAACAAAAAAAAGAAAACCACCCACCAGTACATACGCAATATTTCAACCAATTATGGAGTAAAAGCAACAAATTTAAAAGATATAAATATGCAGACTTCATAATTTAACATATGTTAATTTAATTAGAATCAGCCCCATCTCACACAACAAAGCATATTATTGCTTCAGTTATAATGCTATGCAAGTGCCTTTCTGCATTGTGAGTAATTTTACTCCTAATGCTTTATTTATATTTTGCTGTTATTTTAAAGTGATGTCATTATTCTTCATATTGACATAAGTACAGACCAAAGGATCACAAATGCCAGAATTCCATTATTTATAGCCGCTCTAGCATTACATCTATAAACCTTTCTCTGTATTTTGTGTTTTGTGGGGAAAACGCTGCGCTCGTTCTCTGACCTTGCCATTGGTGAGCAGTATCACATTACCAGGAAAACTCTGTGAAATCATTCATAGTCCAACCTTGCCAAAAGTGCTACCATAGTGTGTTGTGATAGTCTAAGACAGGCAAACAGATATCATTTTATGGCTACATTTTTTCTTAGTCTTTTAAAGGTCCCTACATCTTGGACTTCCACCTGCATGTTACTGTGTTTACTGTAAGGATATTTTAATGGTGGCTGAGGTTGTGGACATATGCAGAACTCATGATTTCACCCAGTAACAGCACTTCATTGATGTGCTTGGCTGTTTTCTAAATCAGTAAAGATGTTGAAAGTTCCAGAGGAGGCTGTGTGGTTTTTTTTTTTTATCCTTATCTGATTAAGTGAGAGTAAATCTCAGAGCCCCCCAATAACTCGTTCATGTGGATGAGTTATTCTGTCTAAATTGCTTCTGTGGTTTATGATTTGAGATAAGGGAGGGGGAGCCATGACCCACAGATTACTGTTTGGGATGAGCTGTGGTCAGCTCACTGTCAAAGCTTTTTTGTTTGTTGGCCATTAGTTAAACTAAAGTTACCCTGTTTGACATTTACCCCTGTTTATCTATGACCTTTCACCTTCTCCGGATCAAATGTCACAGTTAGAATGTTAAACGGGAACTACACAACGTCTCCAAATTTTGGGATTTTATACAACTTTTCATGAGTTTCAACCATTTGTGTAATTTAACATTAAAAAGATAGTAAAGGACAAAAAATGAAAAATGGAATCATTTGTCACAAATCATTAATGGAATAATTAATAACTAATGCAAGATCACATTTAAAAAGTTGATTATTTGTTTTAGCAACTTTATTAGCAATTATGTTATCTGCCTTGCTGATTGAAGAATCAGTGCATTTAGCTACTAAAATGTCTGAATTATCTGAGTTCTGCAGCTCAAGAATAAATGACGTTAAATCAGTTTTTTAGAAGTCATTGGTGTTCTTTTATTTTGAAAGAAATAAAAACTGTTTTTGATGGGAAACAGCCAAAATTTAACGCATGCAGTACATGCAGAGAATAGTACATGCCTGTGTATGAACTCTTCAGCTTATAACCTTCATTTCCAAGAACTGCCAACTCTGTGGTCCTGAGTTTTGAACCCGAGTTTCATATCTTTAGTATTCTGAAACAAGGAATTTGTCTCGTTGTCATGGTGCAAAAACTGTGGTACAGAAAGCATAGCACACATTCTATGTATATTTTTTCAGTGCATATAATATATACATCTCTATTTAAATATTCAGATATTCAATTATTTCTATTTTTGATGCTTGGTGTTTTAGTAGCCTAGTGTCTTCCTGTATCTTGTCAAGTCTCTATTAGATTATGTCTGTTTGGTACTTCCTGTTGCTTTTGACAGTCATTTGTGTCTCGTATTTTGTTTTACTTCCACTGTTGTCTTTGATTCGTTCCAGCTGATTCCGGCCTTAAAGTTATTTCCACTCCTCCCCGATTGGCCTCCTGTCAGTATGTATATTTACTGTTTTGGACTTAAGTTGGACTTTATCAGCCAGATAATCTGCTGGCTTGCTGTTTCATCAAATAAGCCTCTGTAGTCTGAATTCATGTGCTTTACTCTTCACATTGCATTTCATGACAAGAACCTTTATTTTCTTTGGCCAATTACCAATCCACGGCTAACCAAATTAAT
Source organism: Diplotaxodon limnothrissa (assembly GCF_057381915.1). Classification (NCBI taxonomy): domain Eukaryota; kingdom Metazoa; phylum Chordata; class Actinopteri; order Cichliformes; family Cichlidae; genus Diplotaxodon; species Diplotaxodon limnothrissa. Next base: position 7,683,861 of record NC_140617.1, read on the forward strand.
TGGATTATTTAATCATGACAACAGTTTTCAGTTATGCTACTTTGCACTACTATTTTTTTTCTTTTTTAATGAAGACCTATTATACTTTCTACATAATAACTTTCATCAGGTAACAGGGCATGGTGCTGGATCATGTGATTAATATTGAAAATAGAGCTCTGTTAGTCTAAATGGATATTCCATTAACATCCTTGTTATTTATGAGAAATGGTTAAATCAATTATAACTGTCATTTGTAACATATTCAATCAATTTGAATATATCTGATGAACACAAATCTGTTTTTGTTTAAAAATCAAGGACATCCCTAAGCGATCCCAAGCTTTTGGGGAGTAGTTTATGTGAAATGAAACTTCTGTCATACTTTAACTTCTCTATATTCAAAGGTTAAGTACATCAACATACTCCTATGTTAAAACGTTAATAGTTGCACTGTGGCTCATGTAGTCATTGTAATTTTAGCAGGGCTTGAGAGGTGAAGTCCAAAGAACACCTCACAAAACAGACTTGGTCGAAATTTCACAAAAGAAGAAAATCTAAAACTGGCCTCCTGCCGAAGTCGTTTGTGCACAAATATACATGCATCAAACACCATCTAGCCTTGTATGGGTAAAATATGTGAGGTGTATTTTCAAAGGTGAGTGATAATTTATCAGAAACACATGCCAAGCTTTTCAGCTGCACGCTCTGCTCCCAGTTCTGTGCCTCATTTATTTGTACCTCTTTGCTCTCTCTCACTTCTTCTTTATCTGCACGGCTGCCAAACTGTGAAGAAATTTCGTTTTCATTTCTAGCATCCCCCTCCTTTAGTTTCCCCCTCTCAGTCATGGGACTGCAAGGCCTGCATGGTAAGTCTATACTTTCAATTGCTCCACACTGCCTATGTGTAACTTAATAAAAAAAAAAGAAATTCAGACCTGAGGTGTGTTCTGACCATAACGATCCACTCACTGAGCCAACAACTGCTCCTTCTTAGCATTCTCCTCCATCCTATCGCTCTATAAATCCCTGTTTCCCGAAGTCCTGCCCTTTGTTATCTTCCGGTAAATCAAAAACACATCCCGTTTCAATTTTAAAGTGATTTCGTGGATGAAATGGTAAAACACATTCCCCCTGAGTAACACAGTCTCTGGAGCAGATACTCTTGGTCAAAAAAAGACCATTTGCGTATTTTGCTGTACAGCGTACCTGTCTGTGACTTTGATTGCATGGAGGAAAAAGGCAATAAAAGTTGGTGCTGCTAGATGATCACAGGATCAGGGAGCGAGGTGATGAGGGATACATAAGTCGAGGTGGCAGAGGGGTTGTTTTTCACCACCTCTCCCTCGTCTGGCCTTCTCTCCGGTGCTCAGCGGGAATATTACACACCCCGTCTACTGATCCACATATTACACATTCCTGTGTGAATAAAGAGAAGGGGGAGATGGAAAAGGAGGGCAAAGACAAGGACAAGGAGAGGGAGATTTTACACAGATGGGTGGGCATCAGAAGAAGAGAAAGAATGATACTGGCATGCCATGCATGGGAACATATAATTCAACCAAAAGAATGACAAGTTAACATCAAAACTGACACACACTTGCTGATAAACAGCTGTTATGACCTGGACATATCTCCTCATCAATGAGAAAGTTCAAATGTCACACATAAGCATGAATATGGACTCTAGACTCTGATATATGAACATGTGTTCATATCGCATCAGGCTTATTCAGGCAGTTCAATTAGAACCTCTGGCATCTTGTGTCTGGATGAACTCTTTTTGTTGTGTTCCTGGAGATGTTCCTGAGCAGTATGATGGGAAGCATTGTCCTTCTGCAATGCAGGACTGCTATCAGTGGCGCTTAGGTGGGTGGTATGTATGACAGTAACATGAATACCAGGATCCCTGAGATTTGGTGCACCTGTTAGTTAGTTAGTTTGCCCAACCAGTCTACATTGTTTTTTTGGACTTGGAGAAGGCATTCGACCGTGTCCCTCGGGTCCTGTGGGGGGTGCTCTGGGAGTATGGGGTGTCTGGCCCATTGCTACAGGCCATTCAGTCCTTATACAACCGTTGCAAAAGCTCGGTCCGCATAGCCGGCAATAAGTCGGACTCATTCCTGCTGGGTGATGGGCTCCGCCAGGGCTGCCCTTTGTCACCAATTCTGTTCACAATTTTTATGGACAGAATTTCTAGGCATAGCAAAGTGGCGGAAGGCTTTCACTTGGGTGGTCTCAGGATCTCATCTCTGCTTTTTTCAGATGATGTGGGTCTGTTGGCTTCATCGGGTGATGGCCTCCAGCTCGCCTTGGAACGGTTCACAGCTGAGTGTGAAGCGGTGGGAATGAGAATCAGCACCTCCAAATCTGAGGCCATGGTCCTCAGCCGGAAAAGGGTGGAGTGTCCACTCCGGGTCAGGGACGAGTTCCTGCCCCAAGTGGAGGAGTTTAAATATCTCTGGGTCTTGTTCACGAGTGATGGGAGAAGGGAGCGGGAGATCGACAGACGGATTGGTGCTGCGGACGCTGTACCGGTCCGTTGTGGTGAAGAGAGAGCTGAGTGTAAAAGGGAAGCTCTCAATTTACCGGTCGATCTACGCCCCTACCTTCACCTATGTCACGAGCTGTGGGTAGTGACCAAAAGAACGAGATCGCGAACACAAGCGGCGGAAATGGGCTTCCTCCGAAGGGTGGCTGGCCTCTCCCTTAGAGATAGGGTGAGAAGTTCGGCCATCCAGGAGGGGCTCAGAGTAGAGTCGCTGCTGCTCCACATCGAAAGGAGCCAGTTGAGGTGGATCGGGCATCTGACAAGGATGCCTCCTGGGCGCCTCCTGGGTGAGGTTTTCCGGGCATGTCCCACCGGGAGGAGGCCCCGGGGCAGACCCAGGAAATGATGGAGAGATTATATCTCTCGGCTGGCCTGGGAACGCCTTGGTGTTCCCCTGGACAAGCTGGAGCAGGTGGCTGGGGAGAGGGAGGTCTGGGCTTCTCTGCTTGGGCTGCTGCCCCCGCGACCTGGCCCCGGATAAGCAGGAGAAAATGGATGGATGGACGGACTCAAAGTGGTGTGAGAATGCAACCTCTCAAAATCTCTATGAAAATCTATTATATTGTCAAGATCCTTTTCTCTCTCTCTTTTTTTAAATTAGCTGGCAAAGGTTCAGTATGCAGCATGTCGAAGTTCACTTCCCACCCCCTGTTTCAAGACCATGACCACGAAGCAAGATTAAAAATTCCAGTCCAGTTATTATTTATGAAGAAACTGCTCCTTAGTCGAGGAGGAAAATTACCTTGTAGAAATTAAAAATATTATGAAAAATATGGGAAGGCAAGAGCGACTGTATGAGTGATGAAGAGAGGATACGGGGGAGTGTGAGATAAATTCAGAAAATGGCGAGGGCAGATAAAGGTGTTGAGGAAACATCGTCCTCCCTCGACAGACTATGCACTGGAGATCAAAAGGGCATCAGTGGGAGTGATAGCGAGACGGCAGTCTATCTGCAGCCCTGCAATCATCAAGATATTTCATTAGAGATACTGAATGCAGATGTCAGAGTCAAGGGGAAAGACAACAGAGATGGACAGGAGGATAAATGAAAAGAAAATCTTAATCTGACCTGTGAACTCTCCTCTAGCAGAGCACAGGGGTGCTGTCAGGAAAAAGGAGCTCTGTGTGCGTCACACTTTGCACAAAAGGCCTTCACTCAGCTCATCCACTCAGCTTATCTCCTCTCTTACTAAACGATCCCATTTCCACAGGAAAAGAGTGAGGCTGAGAAGGAGAAAGATGTGGGGTGTGGTGACCGCTGTGAACTAACAAAACTTTAACACCGGTAGTTTTCTGAGTGCTAGCTTGAGCCACAGTGGGTGAACAAAAACAGAGGGGTGGAAAACTGCAAAGATAAACGAAGAAGTGGAAAAGATTTCAATACAGCTGAATGCGAAAAGAAGTAGACGTTAACCAGTTAAGACAGTTCCGTGCATGCTTACATCCACGAGTGGGATGATATTAAGGACTGCTGCAGAGCTAAGAATCATGAGGCTATGTGGGTGGAGGTGGAAAAATGAATAGATGGCACAAAGCGAGAGATAATCTCATTCTGAGGGGGTGGGATGCACATTAATGCTTCCTGTTCACTCAGTACATTCTAAATAGTTATAGCACAACTGGATTAAGGAACAAATTAGGGACTGTATGTGATTCTAGCTTTATGAAATTCTAGTTTTAGGTCACAGCAAACCATAAAATGGATATAAATTTGAAGAGAAAATGAGAAGCACAGTTTTCTTTTCTTGGTTGGAGAGGTCTGCTCACAACATCCGACCACTTTATATTTTTGGATTGGGCACTCAACCCGGGATAAAGACCATCACGCTATCTTCCTGTCTGGAACTTCCTGTTTCCTGTGTTCTAGGAAATGAAATACATATGTGTTATATTTATCCATCGGAGAATGTCTATTAGAGTCATAGCTAAAATATGGTTTGGATCTAAATGTTTAATCCTCATGCTTCAGGCTAATAGCTGCACAACATTCAACATTTCTTGATCGCACACATGCTGTTCGCGTCACTACTTCCCTTTGACTCTGTAGTTTGACATGTGTAAGTATTAATAACAGGCTCTTTAACCCTGGCACATTCTCTCCACCTACTCTCTCACTTTGATCTATGTGTGACAGCCACACATAAATAGAGGTGTCGGCTCAGGTTGCTTAACAGAGATGGAATTTCCACTGGCAGGTGTGTTTAGGTGTGTTTTGAAATGCACCAACTCTGCAAAGGTCTAAAAGACACAAAGCTCTCCTGCATTTAATTGTTTAAATTGAAGTTGCCAAAGTCGATACTATTTATTTAACAGTGGCTCACAGTTGCTATATGTAGATCAGAAATGCTGCTTTTTTTGACAGAAGCCTTGAAGCTTTGAATTTGGTATTCTGGCCATTTACACCTTGTTTTATTTTTGTTTTTAAAACTGACTTTGTTGGATATTTAGATGGCTGGATAACACTGGTACTAATCAGTAGACTTGGTTAACAAGGCCAAATAATAATTTATTGAGATATTAAATGGGATGGTCACTTTAAAGTAAAATCAGCCTAATGGATAAACTGAACAGGATGCTGGACATTTTAAAACAACACATCATGGCCCCCAGTTTGTTGTTGCAGTTCCAGACTTACCTGCTCTTTGTCTCCTCTTGGGCATGCTCCAAGGAGGATCCAGGCAGGCATAACTGCTTCCCATCTCCAGTCAGTGACAGTATTTAAAACTGGCTCTCATCACCACTTGCCATCTGATTTTTAACCTTCTTCGTGTGTTAGTGTTGTTCAGACTGCTTACAGTTCAGATTTATATTTCAGCATGTCCTGTAACCTTGTACCCGCACTTACATGCTTTTTCTCCTTCTACTCCTCTGTATCTGGTTTGGTGAACCTTCGGTGTTGAAAATATTAACTTGCTGGTCTCAAGCCCACACAGTTGGGGGTTACATCAGGAAGGACATCTGGTGTAAAATGTTTGTCAAAAACAAACATGTGGATCACTGAGAATGACAGAGGATAAGAAAACTTGGTGGTGAAATAGGAAGTACAAGAAAGTCTTTAAAGAAAGAGGTTAGCAAAGACAGAAGTACTTGGAGGCTTGGAAGGAGAAAAGGATTTGTATCAATTGACTAAACAGAGAGATGGATCTGGCAAAGCTACGGGAAAGAGCTGTTGAAGGTAGGTAAAGAAGAAGATGATCAGCAAGCAGCTTTATGGCTTCTTGCTAAGAAAGAGCACTACAGATACAATGTTTGCTTTGTGAGTGTGTTTGTAGCTCTAGAGAAAGCATATAACAGGATGCCAAGAAAAGAAGCTGGTACTGTATGAGGAAGGATGGAGAGAGTGGAGACAGGTATCATTTGTGACAGAAGGATAGCAGCAAGATTGAAAGGGAGGGTTTACGAGATGGTGGTGACACTTGCTATGATGCATGGTTTGACAGAGCTGCAGATCCTCATTGTGAGTGAACAGGATGGACAAGATCAGAAAAGAGTACATCACAGGGACAGCTGGTTTAGAGACAAAGTTAGAGAGGTAGGACGGAGAAGGTTTGGACAGATAGTGGATATTTTGGGGAAAGGATGCTGAATATAGCTGCCAGGGAAGAGAAAAAGAATCAGATCACAGAAGAAGGTGGTCCAAACAAGCAATAAAAATCAATTTATACAAGTGTGGTATTTTAACATTTTTGTCATTTGCCTCATTTGACTCTCACAGTTCTCATGATATCAACACTGGTTTTGGGGGACACCATGTTTTATGGTCCTAAATTAAGGCCCCAGCATTAAGGGGTGCAGGGTTTTTGAGGGATGGACCTAGATTAAAGCAGTCACAGAGCTGAGTGTTAAAGATGAGTTAGGATAATCAGTTTGAGTGCGGTGGCTAATAGGCTCATGAATCCAAAACTGTCAGTGTAAAGACCTCTGGTTGATTGGGAAAAGGGGAACCACATGCTATAAACACAACTCAAACCCCAAACCAAGAGTCTGCAATCATACAAGAATACAGAATGAACATGCAGGCTTGAAATTACATACCCACACCCACAATGTGACTCACATGTGCTTTACATGCAAACACATCAGACATGCTAGAACTGTATATGCACACATATAGAGGCTACAAATGTGCTTCCAATGCATTTTTTAAAAGTGAACTGCTCATAGTTGTTGGCCGGATTCTTACTCCTACAAACAGATGTATGCCTCATCCTGGCCTCCATTCGCAAACCATAAGGAGTCCAGAGGAGACAGAACAGAGCTTAAGAACATCTAAGAACCCTGAATTGAGCTGGACATTTGCTTATAAAACACAAACAACAGCATGAGTGGATCTGAAGAAATCCGAGTTGGCTTATGTGACAGGGTTCAATCCCAGTTCTCTGAGCTTTACACAGAGACAAAAAAAGGAGGAGTAGGTGGGTTAGGGAAATTATAATAAATGTGGCAGTAATTTAGATTCCTCACAGTGTTGTCAGATACGCCACAAAACACTTCCAGCTTTACAGAATAGGTTATTTACAACATTCAAATATTTTCAATGTGTCCTTTGTGAGAGGTAGACTAGACTAGGTAGGTTTGTTATTATTTGTTTGTTATTTGTTATATAATTCAGTAATATCCCATCACTTATTAATGTTTCCTTTAAAAGCTTAGTTTGATGATATTGTAAGTCAACCACTGTACTATCTTTTTTAAATCTTCTATTGATCACTGGACTAATAAATAACTGCACTGCAAGGCCAGAACACCCCATCTAGTGGATGGCATCATAAATACACCAGGCAAGACGCTCAGTATCTTCTGAATGGCAGCTAATTAGGACAAGGGGAAATTCAACTGTTCAATAAGATCTAAGAAACAGCTATTAAAGTGTTAGGGTATATCCTGAACCAAGTTAATGGAAGGCATGTCTCTCTGAGCCTGCCATTAAGACTAATGGGAAAATAAAGTCAGCAAACTCAGCACTTTGTGTTGGAGGACAGAATGCAGCAGGATGTATACATTCTACATTGGGCAAATGCAAAGAAGGAGAGAAAGCTGTAGAGGCATGATTGCTATGAAAGACTCCTGTGGTATGGCAGCTATCATTTGCGCAGCAAACACCTCTCTGTAATATCATCCACCTGACCCTGCTGGAAGCATCCTAAGCAGATTCATTTCTCTGGTCTGTCTCCCACTATCTGCTAAATCCTCCACCTCATGAACTCCACTCAGACACACTTCCACTTCTAGTTTCCCACCTGCAGGGCAGACACACTGTCGCTCCAAGTGCGCAAACACATGGCCAGTCAGTGGGGTGAAAGTTTGCTCTTCTCTTTTTGTTAGTGAGGGGGTGCATGGGAAGGTTCTTCCAGGAACAATAGACTCATAGACAGGGTTATTTATAGAGAGGAGGGGACATAGTCCTGGGATGACCAGTGAAGGCAGTTGCATAGTTCCTGGCACTGTGAGAAGGTTTGATGGCTGTGCCAGTTGACTGGCGGGGGTACATCCTCTTTCTCTTCCTTGATGGCCGTCAGCTTCCTCTTCATGTCTCCTTTAGTTTTAGTTTTTCCTGTCGGCGGGTGCTGTGACTCATATTGGATGTGTGGTTTTCTTACATCTGTAGCTGTCACATAAATCATTTGTTGTCTGGGATATAGCTTTGCATTCGTCCATGTGCATCCGTGAGCATACATGACTTTTCCATGTTTATTCAGAGCTTGCAGGCTGACGACCTGGATTATCCTCTGTGGATTGTCGACAATGGCACATATTGATGGAGCTACTAACAAGAACATATTTTGTTTTCTCTTATATGCAACCTAATGAATAAAAGTTATCATTATGAATATATAAAGTCAAGAATGCTCCAGTGGTCTTTTAAGCTTGTTACAAGTAGTCAAAGATTTAGGCTTGATGCAGACCAGAGACAGGAATCCACGCATACCTTTAGAGGCATGCCTAGCAATGGTCATTTTTAACCGTACATATTTTTTGATATTACATCATTTTTTTCCCATGTACTCATACTTTTATTTACATACCTCCAGCTTATCAGTTTCCTCTTTCTCCACAAGTCGTCTTACATAAGGTGCTCTACTTTTTTAAGCTTATGCTGATATTGAAGTGTTAGCTCTTACTGGAAATGTTAAAACAAAAAACATGTGTTGTGTTTAATTAGTGAATCATATGCCACTGGCAAGATGTGAGCATTCAAAGTAAGAAGCAAACAATTGGCAGATGTTGAAAATGACTTTGTTTCTGGCTGGTCTTTCATCTGGTCGGTGTGATCTTTGATCCTCTTATAGACTACATCTACATTACGCATAATTTAGTGCAAGCCAGAATGATTCTTTGTAAAGATAAAACAATCCAGTTAGAAGTTCTGGTTAAAAGCAATGCTGTCTATAAAGTCAAAATGCATTAGCACATTAGCAAAACATTTGGATGAATTACTTTGCCTTTAATGAACATATCAAAATATTCTGGAATGTCTCGGTTCAAACTCTTGCCTTAGAGTTTTGCCATACAGTTTATTAAATCTTATCCAAACTCATCTTAATAGTGAGAGTGAAAAAAAAAGGTATTGCAGGTTCTCAAAAAGGGAAGCTGGGAAAATTTATCACCATGCAATCAGGTGCTTTCATGGTCTGCCAGCACTGAGGCCAAACTCTTTCCATTTCTCTTAGACAGAAAGACAGACAGGCTGGTCGGGAGGAGGAGAAAGAGCGAGCTTTATATGATTTGTGACCGAGGGCCTCAAAGAGAAAGTATGTGCATTAGGTCACACCATGGTCACCTGCTACATTTCTCTCAGCCTTTACCTTCTGGCAATCTGATATATACAGTACTGTAAATGATATACACCAGAAACACAGAGGCTTCATGTAAGAAAGTGTCATGGTCCCTGTGCCTCCCCGGCCAGCCCAGTGTGGCCACAAGTGTTTGTTGTTTTTCTCTCACTCTGTCTCTCCTACCTGTCTGCCTGGGCGGAGCTCTGATTGGGCTCCTGCCCTTGGCCCACGCACCTGCAGCTGATCTCGAGCGGATTGCAGTTCTCTGGCTCTTAAGGCTGGGGCTCTGAGCTGTTCGTCGCTGGAATATTGAGTAACTCTCGTTAGTATTGCCTGGCTTCCTTGCGATTCTACTGTTCCCGTGTTTGCCTTCGACTTACCCTCGTCTGTGTAAACAGGTTTACCTGGATCAGCCCTTTTGTGACCCCTGGACCCCGTGAGTAGGAGAGTGAGCTGAGCTGCTTGTGTGGAGACTGTTTGGACGAGGAGCAGAGCGAGTGCGAAGAAGTGTGTCTCCCCAGCCAAGTGATCCCCGGGACCCTGGTGTTTCCCCCCCCTTCACGTGTATATAGTGCACCAGTGTGATTAATAAAGTGTCGTTGAACTGTGCTACCTCAGTCTGCGCCTGAGTCCGTTCCACTCCCGTGACAGAAAGGCTCAAAACTGTGCAGTTTGTTGTGTATTTTATATCTTCAGTGTCCTGATGGAGGACACAGAGGTGGGTGGTCATTCTGTGGGAGTGTGGTATGTCCCCATGTTTACTACTTGGAATATAACTCCAATGGGGATAACCACAGTGTCTCTCTGGCTCCAGCTATATTGGTTTAGACCAGTCAAACCAAATTCCAGATGATTTACTGCTGCTTGATATCGGTGCCTCAGTGTGTATATACAATATTTATGCAAATGACTGCACGTGGGTGTGTGTGTGTATACAACGGAAGTGCATTATGCACTTATCTTAATGTTGTTGACTTACTATTGTTTAGTATGTTTCTTCTGCAGTCACACAGCCCTTGCATCACTCTTCTCTTTGTTTGTTTTTTGGAATTTGTCTGCAGGATGTCTTTTGCAGATGTCACAGATCAAACTGTCCTCACTATCTCTGCTGTGGAACGTTCCCAGCTCAGATGCTGGTTGTTTTCTTCACTCCTCTACTCTGGGTTCTGGGAGGCCGGAAGCTCTTGTGTTTGGGTAATGTTTCTGCACCCTAGAGCACAGACCATTTGGTCAGCACCTGATATGGTCATATCAGTCTCAGATTCCGGCAGTTGTGCAACTGTATTATGTATATAGTGGACAAATTGGTTTAAAAAAGGCTTCAAACACCCATTTGATCTGCTTTGCTTTAACACTCAGCTTTTTGTCCATCAAAATCATTTTTAGACCAAAAAAAAAAGTCACTGAATCTCTCAAAACTGCTGACCACCACCTCAGAGCATAAACAAGCATGTGTTTGTTCAGCCAGAACATCCTGAATCCTCTGGGAAGACCTACATTGTGTGTTGGTTATCCTAGTCTGTATGTGTGTTGTTCTGCTTTCTGTTTTTGTGGTGTCTTTTTGCAGAGTTTAGAGGGGCTGTGCTGCAGACCTCCACAAAGGAGTCAAAGATCGAGTCCTGGGAGAGACAGCGAGAGGCGAAAGAGAGACAGAGAGGAGCTCTGGGAGGAGAACTGAGATTAAACAAACAGAGGTGATGATGGCTGGATGTCATAACGACCAGTCTAATCTCTCAGGTTTATAGGGGCAAAGTTATGATGAGCACCAAGATATGCAGCTGATAGTGGAGAATGGTGGTGGATGGGGTTGAAGTCATAGCATTTAAGCAAGAGAAAGATTGGGATGGGAGTAAAGTGGGTTGCATGTGAATAGCTGATTGAACGTTTAGTGATGCACAGTTTGTCAAAATACCAGCATGCTACACGACCATCTCTATGGGATGGGATCCCGTCCCATGAACAGCTTGTACAGATTATTCACACAGCATCAGACATAGATTACACTGACAACTGTGTAAATTTGTTGCATGCATGCAATTCTGCTGAACCTTCCCCATAGCAGCATGTCCTGTAAATCTTTGAGGTGAATTTAATTGGTCAATGTGGACATCCTGAAAGATTGCACCAAGAAAAATCCCAACAGAATGAGGGAAGAAAACTTGTATTTCTTCTTTACGGCCATACTCTGTTAACCAGGCCGTCATTGCACAGGTAATACTAAGCTTAAACACAAAGCTCCTGCTCCAGCAGAGTTTGTCTGATATTTGTTCTGTACTGAATTCTGGTACAGCAACTTTATTTTAAAACAAAAAACAGTGATTTCTACCCATGACATAGATTCAGTGTGTAAGTGAAACATTTGGACCAACATCTGGGATTGCTACATTACAAAACAGTGAGTCAGTATCATGAGAATGCCTCTTTTTCTGGATGAAACAACCATAAAAATGTGCTAAAGCTTACAAATAAAAGGATGACGCATAGAGTGGTAGATTTCCTGCGTACATTTCCTGAGTACGAAATGTCGGGTTCAACCGAGTATTAACATATTGTAAGATCTCATCACAAGTACGGTGATGATGCATCGAAGATTAAAGCCTCCTAAGACCCGAACTCTTCCACGGCATACATTTTTAATTTCTCTTTGATATTTGGGCTGATTGGGACCTGATGAATGTAAAAACAAAGAATTACCAGATTTTTTTTTTTTAACCTAATTTTTGTTTCAAAGAAAAATGAGAGCCACATATGAGGATATTCGTTTAAAATTTCAATAGAACAGTAGCAGTATAATGTCCTCGTTAGTAGATATCAGGCCCTTGAAGAGCAAAATTTAGTATTTTGGTCTAAATAACCCAAAATGTGATGTCCACATATGTGGACGCCAGGTCCTAGGAGGTTAAACCTCTCAGATCACATCAGCAGGTGGTCTGGACTGCATGTGTCCAATTGCTGTTAGCACTGTGTATGTGTATCTTACTTAACTGGATATCTTACATCTCAAAAAGACCCCAGATATATGGAGATATGAACATCTTGGCATTGTGGCTTGCCTGGAACATGCCAAAGAGTAGACCCAGTTTGTTTCAGTTTCCTCTTCTGGGAATTTGCTGCCTCTTGCCATTAAAAAACATCACATTTGGCCTTTGGAAATAGAAATTATAAGTGAAATGATTTACATATAGTGTGGGGAAGTAAGATCTGATTAAAAGTGATCACTTGAGACACAGATAAAGATGTATTTTAAGTATCTGTTGAAGGACTTTGAGCTGTCCAGTTTTGCCAGGTATAAACTGTATTCATGAACAGTGAGAAGGTCGCCAGCGTTGTTAAAACTCATACAGATGGGATAATAACTGCATCTTTCAAATTTCATGGTTCTCTGTCTAGAGTGGCCATAAATGGAAGTTCATAGTGGCAGTACGAGAAATTCGGACTCATCCTCCGAGCACCCTTTTTCATGAACAGAGGCCTTTTTCACAACATTTAGTAATGACAAGGAGGAAAAGGACAATTAAAGTGACCAGTGTTAAGAATGAGCCTGTTCCATGCAGCAGCTCAGGAAACCTGGACCTACCAGATTTTGGATTGGGCTTACCTAAATGGAATAAAGCTATCAACGACATTATTAATTCCACATGTGCTTTTCCTTCTTTAGGCCAAAGATGCGAACTGGCCCGCTATAAGAAGGTTAATGTTGCTAGATCTAGGCCACACTGCTAGCAAGACCAGAAATAATGGGCCTAACCGTATGTCTGGAGTGCCACAACAACCTATTGCCTATATTACACAATATTATCCTCATCTCCACAAGGGATAATCGGCAGTGTCTGTTGCCCATTTAGGCTTTACCTTACTGAGTGTCACAGCTTCCCATATCCACCATAGGTTTATACATAAATAAAATAATAAAAGGCTCACGTAAAGTGATATGTGAGTGATCTAAAACAGAGACGTGAATTATTGGATGGAGAGTAGTGTAAATGACCTTCAGTTTCGCAACTTTATTTTTTTGGCAAAATGATATGTGAAGGAGGAAAATGGAAAAAGCCTGCGTCAACTCCATTAGAGGTTACATGTTAAACTGAATTATATGCGCTTGTTCTGTTTTCTCTTTGTTCTTTTAAGGCACGCTAACAAGAGGTAACTGCAATCAGCTGTAAAATATAAAACCAATGTACCATGGCCGCTAGCGCACGTGTATGTTTCTGTGTGTTGCTGAAATCAAGAACTGGGACGTGTTACACATTTTTGGCTTGGAACTCTGCATTGTTTCAATTGTGTTGGGAAGTCTTTAATTCAAACCAGGGGCTAAAATTTTACACACACAAAACTGGAAACCAACACAGAGAGTGCAAGTGAGCAACACAAGGTCTCTCATTTATCAATGACTCATTCTGTGTCATTCAGATATCACAGCTCATATGACTCCATCTGGTGCTGTTCAGCGGATTCGGAAGCGTTCACGCCAGGAGAAGCTCATGGAATAAAGCAAAACAAATCAGCCATGAGCTTCTGATGCAGGTAAAATCTGCTTTAACTGAATCCTTTGCCGTGACGCTGCAATGGGGTGGACGACATAAAGGAGGGATGGAGGCCTCTCTAATGTTTAATATAGCAAATTGTTAATTACATTTTTGTTTCTCTATCATTTTTCAGCAATGATTGTCTTTTTAGTGAACCATGGGTGGTTATCAAACACGCCCTGGTAGTGCATAAACTTGCATAAACAAGTGAATATTGCGGATTAATTACAGATTTAATAGAAAACATTTATAAAACGAAGCCGCATTATCGTCAGTCGCTTAAGCATAAAAGTTTTTGAATCAAAGCTAAGAAAGTAAATCTTTTTTAAAGAAACAACAAAACGGAACTACTATTATTCAAAATTTAAACAAAGAGGCAGCTTTGTTAGCATCCTCCAATAAATAATTAAATAAATAAATAAACAAAATAAAGACAAGATGATAATGTTTCCTCTGGCAGTGTTTCATCGGCTGTTCTGTGCTGCAGTCTCTACATCATTCACCAAGATAAATTCCAAACATAAATACAAGACTACTTTTGTTCTCTTTTAACGAGCCAATACACAATAAAGGTTATGTACCTTTAAGTATTTATATTTAATGGACCCTAACTGACCAGGTAAATACATTTGCATGCTACCAACAATGATGTTCCAAAGGTACTCGGACTATGATCAATAGAAGTTCTGAAAGATTAGATAGACAGCCCTCTTTGGTGCCATTACAGTTTTAAAGATAATTACATTAAGTTGTTTCAAACAGTAATTCATAGGATAATCTGCCCCATTCATCTGCCCCAGTCTCCTCTCTTCACTGACACTGTGAGGCAAATGAAAGGCAACTTATGGAGTGTAACCAGCTGTTCGCATCAACAACCTTCCAAGAATATCTACTGATTTCTTCAAAACTTGTTTAACTTTGAAAACTTAAAACAAACCAAACAAACCAGTATATGCATATCTTTTGTGCCTTGAATTGGAAAGTATATCATCCATGATCACCGATCTGTTTGATATCATTTTAACTAGGAACAAATGTCTTTGCTGTAACTCTAGTCTTCCATGTGATTCAACACGCAATCATCTACAATTAGATGATGGAAATTTAACGCCTGAAACGAGAATTATTTGCACTTCACATTTTAGTTTTGGATTTTTCTTTTGGATGAATGCCATGATGGAAGGAGACAGAACTGGAAGGTGGATTTTTTAGGTGAAAGTGCATACAGAGAAAAATAAACTTGGATCATCCAAGGCCTATAGATGCAGAAGAAGAGAGAGGGATGGATAGATGAGGTGAAAAGACAGAAAGCAGAGATCTCCTGGTGAGGCTGGCCTACTGTCATGTTGATGTAAAGGTAAAACACTGATCAGTGGGAGGTGGAGCTGCCAAGGCTACACGAACCTACAGAGGCTCAGCATGTATCTCAGCCGGAGGCACTATTTCCAGGCATGTTGAAGTATCCCTTTCTGAAACATGTGTTGGCAATCTTTACAAAACATTGGGGTGCATGGAGGGTGAAAAGGGGGGAAATGTAAGTATCTGAGTAGAAAAAGAAGCAGGAGGTTTAGTGGGTAAAAGGATATTGGGGGCAGATGGAGGGGGAAATGCAAAAAAGGGTCACAGAGTGTAATTGACTTCCAAGAAGTATGAGTCTGTTTTCCATCCAAATTGAAGTTGTTTTGAATTTAACTGCAACTTTAAGATGAGCTCTGTAAGAAAAAACGGCACTGTAAACCATCCAAAGTGAAACATGTCTTTGTGAGACGTCACGATTCCTGCCTTTTATTAGTTTAAGATACTCGTGCTTTTTTTAAATTTCACTTTCAAATGAAACTTGAGCAGATCAACGATATGAATAACATCATTACCACCGTATTATATAAGTTGTAGCACTCAAGGTCTCAGCTGGAGCCAATCTACTCGACACACCCAGAACTCGCATGCATGAACACAGTCATCAAGCTGTCACATTAGTGAGCATGCAGCACGGTTTCGCCCACA
Organism: Diplotaxodon limnothrissa; assembly: GCF_057381915.1. NCBI lineage: Eukaryota > Metazoa > Chordata > Actinopteri > Cichliformes > Cichlidae > Diplotaxodon > Diplotaxodon limnothrissa. The sequence goes on from NC_140617.1 coordinate 7,699,697, forward strand.
TTAATTAGGTAATGTAATGTCCAACATAGGAGCCTCAAGCCTAGATGCATTAAGTTACACTTAAAGCATTCAGAATATATAATTTGATGCCATTTATCGTCCTCCTTTCGGTTCTCCTTTATGGTCAAAGGTCATAAAATTTATTTTAAGGGTAATGTTACGAAATCTGCGTCTGCAAATTAACCGATGATTTACGACTTGAGTTTAACCAATAAAAGAGGATAAAAGACTGAAGTGATAGGAACAGTGGACTTTATGTGCGAAATAAAACTGGAAATGAATATGACATAGTCCTCTGATATATAGTTACATTTGACTTTTGTGATGTTTTCTAACTTAACTGGAATTCATTTTGGTGTCATACTCATATGCTTTATAATAGAGCAGCAGACTGATGTTGGAAGAATCCTGTCTCTCTCACAGGGCTGTAAAAACATGAAGAAAAATCCTGTTCTGGGTTCTGTCTGTGTCTATGTTCCCCATGAGCTGCGACAACATGCAGATCAAAGACCAACACTCCCGGGAGGAGAACGTGCTGCTGTGCTGCGGTTTGGCTCTTTGGTTAGATGTTGGAGAGTCAATTGGCAGGTAGGAAACCAGAGTTTGTGAATGTGCGTGAATAAGTGTGTGCGCACACACACAACCAGAGGTGGATAGGAGAAAAATTCAAGGTAACAAGAGTTCAAAAGTTCACTATAAGTTGAAAAATCCCTGTTGACTTTTCAGATATGCTGAAATCGTTCAACATTATGCTAATGCCACTGGGTTCAGAAACAGGCTGGCTGTGCAGCTCTGAACATTTTAAACTCCAAATGCACTCTGAAAGGGTGAAAGCTGGATTGCCAACCACCCAGGGACTCATTACTTCAGAGGCCTCAACATCGCTTGAATGCTTGGAGTGTGATCAATTGCAAGTTTGTCAGGAAGTCTTACTATAGACGTAGAATCCCCATGAACGTGTCCTTCACTTAACATCTTGTGACTCTGATCCCTATATTGCTACAGTGCAAGCTGCACTTTCTGTGGCTTCTGTGCTTTGCTTGACATTGTTGGGGATGAATGTGATTTTTCCAGATAAGCTGAAAATAATGACGAATGCTGACCTTGATGTAATAAGGTAATAAGAATCTTTCATTATGAACACATGTGGAGACCAGTGTTGTAGTTTACCACATGCACATACACAATAATACTGGAGATCCAGCCCCTTTATCCGCTTCTGAGCCCCCGTGTAATCAGGCCTCCCAGGCCAAGGGCTTCTGAGAGACCAACGCTGGTTTGAGCAATGGGATCAGAAAGAGGTTTTCAAGAGAAGTCCTCTGGGCTCAGGGCTGGGGGTCCTCAGTGGGGGAGTCCACCTGTACATGTGTCAGAGGCAAATAATGGCTGTCCTCTAGTTATTACATGATTTCTGGGTAAACCAAAGGAGGAAATTGCCTCCAGGATCCAGCTAAGTTTTTGTAGGGGGGCTTTATGTTTGTGTGTGTGTGGCATATGACCAACTGCTCCACTGAAAGCCAGCCTCGCTCACTTTCTTTTTTTCTTCTCTTGTTTCCCTCACAGTTCTGACACACTCGATAGTCCAGGCAGCAGGGTCTCCTCCAAAGCACTGACTCTATCTAAGTGGAATGTGTGAGCTGGATACTCTTAGACAGACTTTCACAAAAGCAAGTGCAAAGCCACATGCACGCACATAAACATGAATAGGTAAGGCCTGCACATCCACACAGCTGTCTTTGGTGGTGGGATATTTGGCAGCAGCAGGTGGTTTCAAAACACTTACGGGAATCATGGCCATTCCCTGACCAAGGCGTCATCAGTGGCACATTTGTGTCACCAATGTTTGTGAAAATTAATTAGTTCTCAGAAGAGCAACTGACCTGGTTTAACTTTTCAGCGTAATGTTTGGGAGCTCTGTTCACACCTACAGGAGGATATTTTAGAGTCTCCAGTTCACTAAACCTCCATGTGGGAGGAAATCTGAGGACCTGGAAGAAACCCATGCAAACACATGGAGAACATGCAAACTCTACGCAGAAGGCCTGCTGAGGCCCAGCAGTGATCTAATGTGGCACTTTCTATATGCACATCCTCAGACTCACTGATAATCCATCCTGGGTGTACTCACCCTGTCACCTAATGCATGCTAGGATTGGCTCCAACCCACTTGGTGACCCTGAACATGATCAGTGCATGGGTAATAAATAAAGGATGGATACATGAATGGCTAGGCTGAAATCAGATGCATAACACAGACATGGTAACATATGTGATGCCTGTATTGAAATCAATCCACATGCTGGATTTGGATTTAGACCACTTCATGCCAAAGGAACTTAGGCATGATTTCACTTGGCTTTACGCTGATCTCTGGCTTCTTTGTCCTCCTCCTCATATTTTATGGAAAACTGGGTCATGGACTTTTCACCGTTTTGTGTTTTTGTGGTAAAACTTGGTGATAAAGCACTTTTTTTTAACAGTCTTTATTTTCATTAGTACTCTACGTATGGTTTCTGTGCTTGTAAATCTTATTGAGTGGGAAAAGTTGATTCACAGGAACTATCCTCACTGCCAGTAAACTATAAAGTAGTGAGAACTACTACTAGGCTGATGATGAGGCTGAATGAATGTACCTTCCATCACTTTCCCATCTAACTTTATGCATGAAGACCAAAACTGATTTTGTGTACCAGTCTGTGTAAGGGCTTTTTCAATAAACTCTTTTTAGTAAAGCATTTTAACAATGAATTCTGTGGTCACTGACTTTTGACTTTTGGAACCAGCTTCAAGTGCCAGCTCCAGCTGTTGTCAGTTTTTTCAACAAAACTGGTTCATGTTTTCATGAAGAAGTTTTCTTAGAGGATGGATGGATCACTCCAAACACATACTTTAAGTATCTGCATGAACACAAATAAGCTAAAAGATACAGAGAGGACAGATCTAATTGCAGTTCTGTTACAGTACTTCTAGCTTAACCTCTTAGTTTGTCTCTTCACATATTCAGCCACTCCCTTCTCAAAAATAGATGCACACCAAGTTTAGAGCTGCAGCCGTTAATCATACTGGAAAGAACATTATCCTGTTTCACTCAATGAGCAGGGAGACAGGTGTGTAGCTATAGCGTACGTAGTATCTGCCACTTGTACCTGGCAACACTGCAGGCTGGCAGGATTTGGAGGAGTCGCTGTCACTATCATTTATAGCGACCGGGTTTGAGGATCAAAGCATTGCCTACATTACTGAACTTTAACCCAGGAGTAAGTGGAGAATGTGTGCGTGCCTGGCACACTTAAGTCCATACAATCTGGATCTGTACTGACTCTGAATCTGTCAGAATCAGTCCACATGAATACAACATCACAGCAGTCACCCTGGATCTAAAGTAATGTGTTTTTGATGGTTGCAGGAGACACTATGATTTCGTCCATGGGGTGACTCAGAGGAGACCTGGCCCATAGTCCAAGCCACACATTGTTGCCGTTACTGTCATGACACTCAGGGAGCAGATGAGGTAAATAGGTGTGTCGAACACTCTTGATTACGCATGCATGGACCTTGGATTCCCTTCAGTGACAGAAGTTTCAGGATTATTGATGAGCTATTTCCACATGGGTCAGAATGAGGTTTGATGGCTGAGCTGACTAAAATTCTCCAAGGAGAGCAATCCAAGAGTGACTTGGAATTGAATGCCTTCTAGAATGAATGCCTGCAGACGATGTTGACTGACATAAACCACTGCTCTTTGCAACAGCTGAGCTTGCAGTGCATGTGTGCATGCGTGTGTGTGCATCTGCACCTGTCAATGAGCCCTGAAGGCAGCATGAATGGAACTTGCTGGTGTGTGAGTCAGAGTGGCGTCTACTGGAAATAAGTGCACAAGGCAGTTTGCTTTGGATCCTCATTTAAACCTCATAAATATATAGCGGGCCTTTAAACACTAATTCAGCCCATCAGTCTTTCTGTGGGGCATCAATAAAACCTTTACATCATCTTAAAATAATTAGTATTGATGCCATCCATTTCATATTAAAATTAATGTATCAGGCATGGCTGCTGCTGCATAATGCTGAATTTGCAACGTAGTTTCAAATAATGAAAGGTATTCCTGCACCGATAAATATACAGGTAAATAAATTAAGGTAATTAATAAATTAAATATTTATAAAATTGTGGGCTGAATTCACAGGAAATGACAGGCCTAATGCATTTTTGACAAACAGGGATAGTGCACATCTAAAACAATTTAAGCTAAAAGACAATGCCAATCCTTATTCTCTGGCATCTGTAACTGAACAAATAAGAGACTTTCATACTGAGGAAAACAATACACATTCACATCCACATGTGTATGCACATTTAGTGTGTGTACTAATTTGTGCACAGGCATCTAGACACAGGCATTGTCCTCTGCACTCACAAAGCTGTGCAATCTTTAAAACAGGATTTCACCTAAAACCCCAGAAGTAAAAATTTCCTAAACACAGCAAAAAATGAGACCCTGACATTTACCTGAGGAAACCCCAGTGGGCCCCAGTGAGATTTGAGACAGGATCTTCTCAAATCTCACTGACCAGACAGTGCAGCGTTTTTACAACCACTCTAGTTTAATTAAAGCCAGCATGTTTTGTAGTGTTTGTTGGCTTTTGAAGACTATGTTCAGAATTTTTCCCAGTTTCACAATAACTCTGCTATCTAAACACAGAGGTGGAAGATTAAGCATGGACACCAGCTGCTGGTCAGGGAAATCCATCATTGTTGTTGCAAAACATCTCAGGCAGTTGGCAACAGCAGTGCACTGAAATGAGAATGTACAATTAAACAACCTATGCTGGAATGTCTCATTTGTGTCTTAAGACTTCCTCACTGAGGTTTTGTGTTTGGTTACCCTTTTGTCCATGTGACTCACACTACAAAAACAAATCCTCCTCTCAATTTCCCAACACAAAAACTCAGAGTATATAAACCAAATCAAAGAAGGGGAACGCAAATGCATGCTTGCTGTATGTTCACTTCGTATGTGATGACAGGATGTGTTCTGCCCATTGTCAGTGGTACTCCATACTTCAGCTAAATCAGCTTCTAGCCTTAGATTGTAGTCTTTGGACCACCACAAACAGTGTATGCGGTGTCATTTAACGAGAACTCGACCTGGATGCATTAATGCTTTTAGCAGTGCAAGTACTTAACACATTCAATTGTTGATCCTGACTTCTAGACTTTATCAAAGTGGCGTTTCATCAATTATGGTTCTCAGATATTAATCGTCCAATCATGTGATATCACTATGGATGCACCAATCAGCCTAAATTATTCTGAATCAGCAGCTTTTCTTTTGTAGTCTTTTCTGCGGGAAGTAAATGCAGGATAGATGCATACAGCTCTCCTCTGCCTTGATGACTTGAAGAATACCACACATACTTTAAATATGCAAAAGCACATTATGCTTACATTCATATTCCAAACCACTGTTTCCTCTTGTTGCATGGTTGTGTAGTTTTCTCACTACTTTACTGTCTTAAACAGTGATAAAGTTTGAGTACAGCTGCTTTGCTTGGTGGGTTGGTCTCCCTGCTGAAGGGTGGGTTGCAAAGGAGCATCAAGCTTAGGGTTTGATCCAGTTCCTGTTTGGAGGTGAATTCAAAACAGAATTTAGCGATTTAGATCACTATGTCTATCCTGTCTTTTCAGACACGCTCCAGAACAAACAGGAAATCGTTTAGCCCTTGGGACATTGCAGTTCCCATGGCAATAATTCCCACAGTAAAGGTTCTGACCCCATCACCCTTGACCTCTGACCTGAATGCTCTTTTACCCATTAGAAACTGGAGCGTTTGCTCGAGGTCTGCCAGATTTAAAACAAAGGACACATCAGTACATCTGGCCTAAAACTGTTCAGGTCAGGATCTTCTTGGGCTGGGAAGGACACCATTATCAACTCTTAAACTTTAAATAAAAGTTTTTTTAAATGAATTAAATCACTTTTTAAAGCTGGCCAAAAAAGATGATGAAGAAGAAAAACGAGCAGCCAATCAGATTGTTTCTTAGCACAATACAGTACTGCTTTGGCAAACTTCCATAGCCACTTTAAAAGAGCAAAGAAGCAGCAATGATGCTCAGCTGATTTTTAATTGAACACAGCTTTTGTTTTATCTCACAAAGCTTCTACTGTGTTATCTCCCCCACTCTCATCCCCTAAGCCCCCCTCTGGCCTATGAGAGGTCTGGGTCGTCCATAAAGCCAGAGGTCAGTGTTAATGGCTCAATAATGTGTGGATTGTTGTGGTGGAGGGGCAACGCAGGTTTTCAGGCCAGCAGGGAATGCATCCCTCTCTGATGAGAAGAAACACAAAGAAGCTTTGTGAAGAAAATTAGGAGAAAAGAAGCGAGGAGAGAATATTATCTAAAAGGCCACATCATACCAGAGAGATGTTTTTATGAGTCTTCCATTTCCAAAGTGGATTTGACGTTTTACACATGCCTGGTTATTAAGTGCCCTTATGCAATTAATTGCCAGGAAAAGAAAAGTCTGTTTTTCTTACGCTGGACTTGAGGATTATTATCTTTCCCTGCAGCCACACCTGAGATGTGTGCGTGTGCTTTTCAAAATAAAAAGTGCATTCATCTCTAATGCACCTTCCTGGACATCACTCACAAAGGAAGGTGAGGATGAAAGTGTGGCACTGAAATTTGAAAAACTGCTAAGTAAGTGGCTTCCCTTACACCCTGAAGTAATATAACAAATCCAATTATCTCTCTCTCACACACACACACACACACACACACACCTACCAAAGTACCGACTGTGTTTAAGGTTTAAAGACTTTCCTCAACAGACATTTCTTCAAAGACTTGCAGATATATATGTGTGCACGTGTGTCTAGGTGATATGGTGCTGAAATTTCCTCTCATGACCTGACTTCACACAGTGACCACCAGCCGCATGTAATGACTTCACCTCTCTGAGGCCCGTTAGAAAAACACACATTAGTGAAACTTGGATTGAACAAGTGTGCTTGGGCCTGTGTGTGGGGGGCTGTGCATTAACACACGTGCAACACACACACACCATACTATATAGCACATGAAAACGTACATCTGATTCTTCTGTAAATATTTGACCAAGCTGTATCTCTGAACTGTGGATGCTGAAAGAAAGGGATAGAGGAGGGAGGGAGGAAAAATGAGACAAGGGGAAAGAGTTGGACTTCCCCTAAATCCCTCTAAAAAGCTGTGACACCCTGCATGTGATTTTTCTACTTATAACTTTGCTTGACTCACTGCCTTCCACATTCTTAGCACCTTTTGTGGCGTCCCATGATACATATTAGCTAATAACTCTAAATCACATTTCCTAAGGTATGTCTAAGCAGGGATATAACTGCTCCTCTGTGACTCTGTGACCGGGGTGGTCATGAGTTATGATTATGCATAGCTCTCTTCTCTCCAGCACTGGACTCTGTAAGCTTCTTTTAAAACAGCCCTGGTATTCTTGTCTAAAATTGTTTAGAGCGGATGACATGATAGGTATTTATCCCTGAGGATGCCAAACTATTTTGTGTGCGCTTCAATTTTAGATTGACTTGCAACTTTAGGCCACGTATTCATTAATGAAATGAATTTGGCAAATTAACACAGCTCCACTATATGCTGGTCAGAAGATGGCCCGAGCTCAGACCTCAGACATCCAGAAATTGTAAATTCAAGCCACAGTGCTGTTTACCCTCGTTACGCGACATTATATCCAAACACATTTGCTCTCCAACTTGGAGAACAGGAGACGAATTGAGGATAAAAACTGGTGAAAGTAGCATGCCATGTGTTAATTTAATCCACAAGCTGTGGGGGGAAATATTCTCAGTGTTAACCTTTAGGAAGCAAATGTTCAGAGTGTAAATGTGTGAGAAAAGGCCCCACAGAGGGAGATTGAGAAATATTACAGTGGGCAGAAAGGCAAGGGACTGTTTTTCTTAAAAAATGTTTTCACAAATTGAAAAAAATAATTGTGGTGTAACCCACCAGTATTTCATATGTCAAAAGTAGCCTTAGTGGGGGTCTTAACTGTGAAAACAGTTTATTCCTTCTGCTCCACTTAGTAATAGTAGTAGCGTATAGTGGTAGCAGCAGGTTTACTGGTACCGTTTGATATTGACAGTCACATTCAAGCTTTAAATGTTTGAAATACCTCTGGCTTTATTATTCTTAAATGGCTTTGATTATTTTAAACAGTTTAAATAGTGCAAGGCTTTCTGCCTGACCAGCTCCCAAAACTTCATAACTACAAGAGATAGCCACAAGAAATTTTAAGAGCTGAAAAACATGTTTGATGTCTGTACAAACTGCACGCAAATCAACGTTACACACACTCCAAGTGTCGCAAGCTTAAATGAAACTTTTTGTTCATCAATAACATGGCTTCATCATTTTAATAGCAAACTTGTACCAATTTGATGTCTATGATGCAGAGTAAGAGGAAGAGTCAGTTTTTAACACTCCCACATGTGAGTGTCTGGCTGTGATATAGAGAAAAAAAATTGAATACACGAAGACATAGACCCATATTGGATAATATAGTTCAGGTATACGACACTGACCAAATACCTTTAAGTTTGTTTCTTTGGTTTGTTTTTTTGTATACTTGCAATTTGTGCTTGCAACACGACCTAGATTGCAGATGTTTTTCTTTAACCTATTGCACTTGGGGCTGTGCCTGCTACAATACTTATGGGTATTCAAAACATTTGCTGCTACAGTTATATACTGAGCAGTAAGCTTGGTGTCAGGAGCAGCACTAACACAAAGGCTGTTTGCCATCAGTTCTTTCTAAGTGGGTCACAGTGCCTTTATCAGGCCATCCAGCAGACTAAGCTGGATCTGCCTGAAACCGGAGTGGAAAATACCTGCAACTCGCTCCGCAACAAAAAAAACCCATTTCCCATTTTTGGACTCGATTGAAACTCAGTGTGTGTATGTGCGCAGCAAGAGAGCACCTCATATCAAGAAACACAAAACGCACACGCATGCAGGGGCGCTTTTACAAACACAAGTGATGGATTTACCGTGCCCGACTATGAGACTCCAAACTCTTCCCATCCAATACTTAGGACTTCTGTGTGTGTGTGTGTGTGTGTGTGTGTGTGTGTGTGTGTGTGTGTGTGTTTGTCTATGCAGGCATGTGTGAATGTGCACCTAAGATGATGGAAAGAACGTGGCAATCTTTGGCCTAAATAACAATGAATGCGTAGACACATAAATTGCGGTCCCAGAAGTGCAAAAATTCATAGCAGGAGCTCAGTGTGACAAAAGAGCATGTGAGAGGATTTTGGGAGAGAATGTGGCTCCCAGCGCAGTGATACATATGCAGGTATAATATATACATTCCCCATAAGAGAGGCTGAGAACAGGGGAGAGAGTGAACATCTGGCGCCATAGGTACAACTGGTAATTCAGCATTATGCTCAAAAAGTTTGTTTGCTGCTGACTGATTTTTTTTATTACATATTTATATTTATTTATCACGATGGATGCATATTTACTGCCATATTTACGGTGGCCCCGAGAGGCCAAACTTAAGACTCCAACTTAAGAAAATACCAGCAATAAGAAAAATGCAACAAAAGCACATAAAACACAACGGAAATAGAAATGGAAACAGGAAAAAAGAAAACAGAAATAGAAAAAACGAAAACAGAAAGAGAAAAAACTGATTTCCAAAAGCACAAGCACTGGTTATTGTCTCCCCAGAAACACTTCCCTTGTGCTTTTGCTGTTTTGTTTTTTTTTTCCAATTTCTTTTTTTGTTTTTTCTATTTCCGTTGTGTTTTGTGTGTTTTTGCAGCTTTTTTTTATTGCTGGTGTTTTCTTAAGTTGCAATCCGTTTGGCATCTCAGGGCCACCGTGCAACCACTAACGAGAGGTCCAGTTTGTAGCTACCACACCCGTAACTATAAATCAATTTTAAATTTATCAGTCAGTAAACACGCTTTTTCAATACTTACTTAAACTAACAGGAGTCTATGATGACTGCCTTGCTTTTGTAGCCAGCCTCCAGTGGCCATTCAAAGAACTGCAGAGGTTGCCGCTTACCTGTGTGTCACAGGATAGCATCAACCTCTGCTGTTTATTTTCCTCAAACTGGAATCATAATTTCTGAAAAGAAGATTTAAGACTAATACTTGGGACCATATTCAGTAGGAGCTCATAAATGAGATGAAAAGTTAGGTCATTTTCAATATAGTCTTCTATAATTTTGGCCTTAAGAGGAGCCACTCCCTGCTGCCGACTAGAAAAACTGCATGGCTCAGACAATTTCAAAGTGAACCCAGAGGCCAATCCATATTTTAGACACAGTCCGGTTTAGAATTTGGACCGTTAGGTCTAAAATGGAATATTACATTTTTTTTCTCAGTTTTATAGTTACATTTTCCACACTCAGCAACTAAACCTTTTGGAGGTATAAAACAGTTCATGTAAAGTTTGATGCCAGAGAGCTTTTCCATACCTTATGTTCCTACGTTGTTTCTGTGGATGCACAACAACACAAACAGCATGTGTAACTGCATGATGTCAGTTAAATACAGAGCTGGATGATCAAATATAACATTCAGGAATATCAAGACAGCAGCAGTGATCTTTTTCTTTCTTTTCTTTTTTTTTTTTTTACACAGGTTGGTGTGGAAACGGGTTCACACAGACTCATCATGAGTTGACGCTGATTTATGCTGAATCACCCCCTATAGACTTGGAGCGTAAGCATGTGGTGTGCCATACTGTGTGTGTGTGTATATATTCACACAGTATATCAGAGAAAACATCAAATCAGAGCCAGATTTTTTTTTTAAGTGATTTCATTATTTTTAGTTCTTCAGACACATTGATCCTAGAGTGACACAGCAGGGTCTGATTTCCCCCCTTGCTTAACCCGTCTGACCCAAAACAGCATCACCACCCACCAATAAATTGCGTCAGCCCATGATATAATGCACCATGTGCTCTTACAGTCTTCCACTGAGAGCAAGCTTACAAAATACTACCCACAGCTACTTCGACTGTTGGGTGCTTGGGAAATTACACATGATCGTTGCCCCACTCACCTTCTTTCTTTTACAACTGGGTGTCATCCAAACTCACCCACAAAGAGCTGAATTTCCACACTGATGCTGTTTTTTCCAAGACAAGTCTCAAATTCGTCAAGACATGCTCTGGTCCGATGTTATTGCAGTTGAGTGAGTCAAGGCACCATTTCAATCATTGTTAAAGACGATTTAAACAACATTCAGAACCACCGTGTGTCACACTGGAGCACCAGCATCTCAAACCCTCTACTGAGTGGTAGAGTGGATCACTCCCTGACTCCTCGAGTCCACATACCAAAGTATCCCAGGGTCTCGATCAGACTGTGAATAAGTGTGTGTGAATGATAGAAAGCGCTTAGGTGTACATATATTGTACAAATGTGTGTGTAATTTAAGTTTTAAGTGCTCAGCTGAATACAGAATACAGAAAGGTGCTAATGTAAGTACCAATGTATTTACCATTTACTCAACACTCTCTTCATATTCCAGTCTGACACACTGGATAGCTTTGGACAATGTGGAAATTTTTAAGGAGGGCAAAATGAAACAGACATACGCCACTGTTATGTTTTATGTCTGTAAGATAGTTATTTTTTTTGTTTACACGGTGTTATGGTCTGGCTCTGAGACCACGGTAAACTAAAGCAATGCTTGGAAAGCAAATGAACTGTTAACCAAGTGTAGCAAAAAGGCAAATCTAAAAAATAAGACAGAAAAAAACTGTATGATGACAAAAAGAGAAAGAAAGAAACTGAAAATACTACATGGGGGAAAGGTGAAGTGTGACAGAGTGGTGTCAGGAAGTCTACAAGGAATAAACACACAGGCAAAAACAACAGAGAATCATGGTATAGACATATTAATGTAATTATAATGTATGCTACAGTTAGGGGTGCTGCACTGTATTAAAATCAGAATATTGTAAGTGCAATTACAAAAGCTGTTAATTGGAGATTTTCCTATATGGGTGCTAAGTGGCCTCTTGGGCTGTATGTGTGTGTGAGGCGGCTGGTTCTGGGTATTAGCTGCTCTGTGAGTGTGCCGCTGACAGGAAGTTCCCACTGCTCTGACTATCAGGGCGGAAAATGAGTGTTTGTCATCCACTTTATGCACAACTCTCTCTCTCTCTCTCCCTCTCTCTCTCTCTCTCTCTCTCTCTCTCTCTCTCTCTCTCTCAGTTTGTCTATCTCTAACACACATACACACACACATGCGGATCACCATGGATCATTGCTTCCCATCCTTTTTCCCACAGTGGCAGCAGACTAACAGGGATCTAGCTGTTTAACTGAGCCTTAGGTGTTGGCTTATGCTGTTTCTAGTGTTTGGAAGTGTGCTGAAATGCCACTGATATTTCATGAGAACGTTTTCCTTGCTCTTACTGTGACATTTAGCTCCAACAACTGTGGTTGCTAACACTAAACCAAAAACAAGTTGCATATAAGACTGAGGTTTGGCTTCAATTAATTGGACTCTAGCCACTGGACTCTTGCTGCCTGAAAACTTTAGTTATTATGCTGTAGATGAATCCTTCACTCATGCACCTTTCTTGTGATACATGAGTATACACATTGTAATGCAATGGAAGTCTCAGTTAGCTAAAAAGTTAAATAGGCATTTGAAACATTGATTATTTGTGATTCTGGAGAACTTTTCCTTAATATGCTGGGAGTTCAACAGGTTTACAGGGAAAGCATAGTTTTATTTGTCCAGTGGAGGTTTTTAGATGTTGATCTCGAAGCATGAAAAAAAAGCAAAAGGGGGGTGCATGGAAAGGCGATGTAATATTTAATGAATTTAGAAAGGCTTATTGTTAGTTTCATTTTTGAAGCCAGAGGTGTTCAGTCAAAGAGGAAATATAAATATGTGTGATAAAAGCCTCCTGGCTTGGAGGAGTTCTCCTTTTGTAGTCGTGACCTAATTTCAGTAGAGAGTAAAGAGGTGCAAGGTGGGCTGAATCTCAGAGAGTGTGAAAAAAGGTGCGCCTGAAGTTTTTGTGTAAGTGAAAATGCAAAGAGCCATGGAAAGTTCAAGAAGTCATACCATTTTTTTAAATATTGCCCATAAATCATCCTCAACTTTGCACAGCAACATTACCATCAAAGACTAAAGTTAGAGCTGACCTGAGATTTGTTAAGTTCTAAAGCAAGAACTGTAAAAATCTGTATCAGTTTACAGGAAACTGAGCTGTGTCCCAGTCTCTGGAGCACTGTAATACTTTTCGTCCATGCTATGTTATGTTTGTGTGGGAACTCAGATTTTGTATTTTGTAGCTCGACATAGGTTTAAACTTGAAATCTTCTTCATAATTGTTTTTCTTTCATTCAAAACATGCACTATTTAAATTCGATTACCAAAATGTCTGAAAAGCAAAGTTGTGTTCTTAAATGGCATTCTGAAATACTGACAGGCTCCACAAAACACAAAGAACAAAGCACTCACAAAATGCTCATGAAAGATGGTAAAATCTCTTGATTTTATCCCTTTTACCATTTGGTTTTTCATAGATTTTTCAAATATTTACACATGAGTGTGATTATTGTCCCCTGCAAGCTTATGTGATTCATGGGAGACTGAGAATGGGACCTTTTCAAGCATGATTGCTGGGAAGGCTTTGATCAGACAACAGTCATGCAGCCTAAAGCTACAGAAACTGCTGGCATGATGCAGCTGGCAGAAGACAAAACTGTTAAGCCCAATTACTGCAACAAAACATGCTTAAATAGTTAATTCATTAAACAAAAAAAGGGGTACATATTGATTCTGTTAACATGAAATGCAAATATGTGTCAAATCAATAATTACATTCTGAAAGACTACAGTATTTTTCAAAGGCTAAGATGAGTAACAAGTAATGTATAGGAGATTTTAGTACAAGTACAGAAGGATTTAACCATTGTTTTCACTATGTGATGATAAAAAATATGGAACATAGACACGAGTGTCTTTAAAATGAATGGCCAAAAATCTGACAGAAGGGGGAAAAGCAATCCAAATGCAATTTTCCCAACATGAAACTTGTGCTATGGTGGCCCCAGGCAAACCCCCTTTATCGAGACCCCAGGAAAGGTACTAAATTTGATTTAACCCTGAACATTTACTAAACTGACAGATTAAGAGTTCATACATACCACTCATGTTACTCAACCTCAAGGCCTAAATGTGGTCCCTATTTTTTGTTCCCTGCAGACCTGACTTCCCTTGTTGACTTATTTTATTAACCTTTCTCATTTATGCATTATTTTGTAAGAGAGAATTTGCCCGTGTTTTCACACATAAATCCAGACTCCCACAACAAATAGATGCAATATTGCACAGACGCAGGTCAGCGCAAACTTGACCTGCACACACTCTTTTATTGTTAATATGTCAGTACTTAACCATGGTTTCCATGAATGCCACTCGATCTGAGTGAAATATTCTTGACAATACTTTTGAAAATTTGATTTGGCTTTATTAGTGGACACGGCCCAAATGACAATATCATGAATTCCTGAGCTTCAGCAATTACTGGAATGTATTTTTGTGTGTCTATATGTTAATGTGCCTGACCCCTGGCATCTGAGCATACATGCCTGCAGCAATAAATCTGACCCACTAATTTATACAGGCTAAATCATTTTAGGAATGTGAGTGCAATACTGTGAATGCATGTGGAGGGGGTGGAGGTTATGCACAGTACACATCAGTAATGAAAATAAAGCTTTAATGCATGCATGTATAGTAAAAGGCCAAACACTAAGGGGTCACAAATAGGGCTGGGTATTGTCACTGATTTCTAGAATCGATGTGATTCCGATTCACAAGGTCCCGAATCGATTCGATCCACGATTCGATTTGAATCTGGGAAATTTTGCCTCAGACAGTCAGAAATATTATAATTCAGATCAGTACATTTACATATTTTGTATCTATAAAAAGGAAGCTGACACTTGTAAGTCTTTATCAAAGGTGTGAGCATCACAGCAGATGCCTTTGTGTCAAAGCAGCTGAAGATAAAACACAGAAAAACAGGAAGGTGCTTTTCCTGGCCTGGGATTTTATAAAAATATTCTGCAGTACATCAAAAACGAAAGAAAACCATTAATCAACATATGAACATTACCTCTGAAGTTACAGCGGTTTTATTAGAGACACGGCTAAGCGTTTTGCATTTTGTATAATTTTAAAAAGTTTTAATTTGTTCAGAAGCCTATTGAACAACAGATATTAGGTTTTCTTTACGGAAGTAGGTAAAAGGGAAAAAAAACAGCGGCCGACAGCGCAGTAAACAACGGAAGACTTGTGTGTAACAAGCAAGCGAATAATGCAGAAAACAGATTTTTAGACGGAAAACTGTTCTTGAAGTACACACACACACACACAGAGAGAGAGAGAGAGAGATGTGCATGAAGTGTGATGACGATGTTTATGTGAAGCGTAGTTTGGATCTTCTTTTGCTGCTGGTTCGGTCAATATTGTTTGGAGAGAGATAAAACTAACAGCTTTAGAATCAGCGCAAAAGGCCGTAAACACAAAGCGTGGACCCGCCGAAACATCGGAATCAGCGAGCTGTCGGCTTTCAGGCCCGACTGTGTCCGTGCCGTCGGGTGAGAAAGGCGACATCTCACTGATTCTGATCCACGCTTTGTCTTTGTGCAGAATCCGTGTACCTGCTCTCTTTTACTGTTTTAGCTGTTTGGTGGTTGTTTAAATTTTGTGAGGTTTAACCTGAGATTCTGGCGTTTTGGGCAAAATAAATTTATATTAAAAAATCGATTCAGGATTTTAATGAATCGATATCACATTATCCAAGTCAGAATCGATTTTAATCGATAAATCGATTATCAAAACCCACCCCTAGTCACAAATCACGGCCCCACATAGAGGTTCAAGGCCTCTCGGAGAGCTGGCAACACCATCGGGAACGTTCTGTCCTGTTACTGTTTCGCTCCGTTCCGCTTTCTCTGTCCATGCAGCAGAAGCAGAGACAAAGGGGCAAAAGCAAGTGGAGAACAAAAACAGAGAGGACAAGATTCTAGGAGTAAGTAATCCATGCCAAGAAAACTCCATTATTGAAAGCAGAGCAAGAGATGGAAGCCTCTCCAGAAATAGGAACCTTCTGTGGCTCCCATGAAACACATTTTGATTGTGAAGCACAGATTAAACCAACGCTAGTGTTATTTATTTCTTCCCATGACATCTGCCCAGTTACATTATCTTCAGCTTATTTCAAAGGTACATCATGTATTCTACATTAAACACCATCAGTGGTTCCACATTCAGACTGAAATCAATCTTTCATAACAGCTAACTGTTGAAAATCCATGGTTATTAAGTTTAATGACACAACATGTTTAGGGGATTATATGTCCTATTGAACACAATATTCCTGTGGTGGATTGATAGTAATTTAATATGTGCTGTGGAAAAAAAAACCCTTGGAAAATTTGAAAATGCAAAAATGATTGATTATCTAACTTGGGTGATCGCAAAGACTTAGTCAGCTTTCACTGATTTGCGTGAATAAATGTCTACAAAAACATCTTGATTTACTGCAGACGCTAGCAGAAACAATTATACAAAACAGGGCAACTTAGACCATGCATAAGCAGTCGAATGTGGACTGGCCTTTATGTCTGGCCAGTATAATATTTTGTTTGTACAGTCTTTGTGCTCTAATTATGTCTGTGGTTACTTAATAATCCACTCACTGCAGGAGAGTGACCAATAGCTCTCTGTTATGTAACACACTTTTAGGAATATTTTGGTACTATTTCTGAGCTGAGTCATTAGCACTATAATGTCTGTGTGCTCAATATAAAGCTGCAGGGGTGTTCAGTATGTAGGAAAAACATCTGTATTATTATATCTTTAGTGTAAACGGACAATTCTGAATCAGCAGGTTCAGACTAGTCTCCCAACCTGGTTAGCCTCCAGATTTATTTCTATTTCTGTTTATTTATTAGGGACAATGCAGTTTGAGCTAGTTCCAAAAAAGAGCATGAAACTGACGTGCTGCACTTAACTTTTATTTCTAAAGCTAATTTCCAACCCTTGTTGGGCTTTTACATTCTTAAATGCACAAACAAGATTTACAGCATTCAGTGACATAAAAGCACAATAAACTATTAACACAAAACTACAACAAATACACATTAGAAAATGAGTCATATAAAGGGAACGTTCAAGTATTGTTACTGTGTTTACTTTTTTGGTAAATAACGTGTTGCTGCAAATGTAACATTAAGTGCATAGATCAACTGTTTTGTACAGAAGTAACGGCTCAGCCTGGAACATTATAAACAAATCACTGACTGAAGACAGTAAAGCAGAACTGGAATCTGGACCCTGTGATTGTGGTTGTGTTCACTTACTGACCCGCTGAAGTGCATTTGAACCGGGCAGTTCATTCCACATTTTTGTTACAATTTTGGAAAAGCCAGACATTTACATTTTGTAATATACAGACCTTACCTTTTGTGGATATTGGCGTTATCTCCTCCATAAAGTAACCAAAAAGAAGCTCGCACAGCTCCCCCTAAGTGGTGCCTTGAGCCAACCAAAAGCTGGGTCACCATTCTCCTCTTTGCCATCTGTGCTGTGGAGCTGGCCTTAGCTTGCAGGTGCTTGCAGGTGCTTCATTAACTCTGAAGTAAAGCGCATTACAGTTGACGGAAATGTGCTATCACCAGATATAACTGCATTTCACTCCAGTGGGTTTGATACTTTACAGCTACAAATTCAAGATAATGGAGAAATCACATTGCAAATATACTTTTACTAGCTGAGCTACTAGCGTACAAAGACAGGATTGGGTGCCTTCCTCTTATACTGCCAATAAGTACAAGCAATTAAGAACAAATTCCCTTTTCATGTGCTCAGCTTTTAACAGTAACAGACTGCGTTTGATCACTTCACTTGCAAAACTAACATCTCGCATTACTTGTTGCAATAAAAATAATCTCAGTACATTTTTCCCAACACTGAATCTGACCAACATGATCAATTACACTTGGACAAGCTGAATAAACTATTCAGGAAGTAACTATAAATCTTTGAACTAATGGAATCTGATAATTCTTGCATTTGGCTATCAGCAGCCACCACAAAAAATAGAAGCATAAAGAGAATGCTAACCAGGTCCAGAAGAAACAACACCCACCTGTCATCATCACTAAAGCTTTTTATATTTATTGTTTAATACATTTTTCAAAAATTAAGCATAATAAACAGCATATTGTGAATCTACAATTGCAGTTATATGCCTGGATATTTTTTGGTTGTGCACCGCGGTTTCCTGGCGTCTGTACAGGAAGACTCCAGGTTATTAGACTACTGTAACTGCAGCCTTTAATTTCATAATAAGCTTACATACAAGTGGTTCTTTTTATTTCCACTCTCCGCAATAAAGTGAATAAACATGCGTCTCCAAATGTCAAGCTATATATTTAATGCTTTGGGGATTAACACCATTTCCTGTAAAGGTGCCAGCATCATTTGCATGTTATTAGACCTACAAAGGTACACATATAGCAAACTTGCTGTTATAATAGGAAACCTATGCAGAGTCAATTTACACATGTTAAACAAAAGAGAGAACTTCAATCGCAAATACTACCATTAAAAAATAATTTGACTGGGATTTTATTGGTGTCTTTGTTGGTTGTGATGTTTGTAAAGGCCAAGCAGGCACCAACTACATCCATTTTTAAAGGTGAACCACTTAACTGACACTTAATTGAATCCTACATTAGCTCTAATCATAGAAATACAACTAAAGAGTTGCCTTCAGCTATAGAAACCAAATAAGGGAATGATTATTGGAACATTTAAGTTGTGCGATTCTCTTGATATAGTTAGGAAAGATTCAATAACAGTGTTTCCAACATGAAATGTAAAGATGAAAGCTACAAATTATTGCTGTTATTTACTGTGTTATGTTTAACATGAATGCAATAGAAAGTGCTGCATATCCTTTACAGATGTTCTTTTTTATTAAAACACACTTTGATATCTTCTTCAGAATTGTAAAAAAAAGCCACAAAATGGAAACATTATTGGAAGATATTTGTTTTATCCACATGGAATCTGGATTCAATCAGAATCAAATTCTTGTTTGTTGGTACACTGAAAGAGAATCAATCAAACTTCAATCTGATTGCTTAATAATAAACTTAGTCATTAGTTAAAAGACTTAAATTCCACGAGTGTATGTGAGCATATATTGTATATTTGTGCATGATTTTTTTTAATTTATTTATTTTTTGTTAGAGGCAGGGTGGTATTTAAACTGGCTTAGCAAAGGCATAGCCAAGAACATAAACAAATAGTGGAGCGGTTCATGTTGTGCTTTTTTTCAGCCAAATAATAAGCTCTCACGAAATACACCAGAGGTGAACTCACCCCATATCTCCCCTCTTTTTCTTCCCTCTGTAAACTTGCTTGCTCTCATTTTGACTCTTAATTCAGTAATGAATGCTTAACTAATTCAACACAGATTGAGCAACATGACATAATCTGATTTTTTGACTTTTTTTCGTGTGTGTGTGTGTTTATGTGTGTGTGATCTGGACCCAGAGGCTGTTTGTCTGACTTCACTCTATCGTGGCTTAACTTGACCCAAAATATAATTTAATTTAAAACATTCGAGCAATAATTTCA
Organism: Diplotaxodon limnothrissa; assembly: GCF_057381915.1. Taxonomy (NCBI): domain Eukaryota; kingdom Metazoa; phylum Chordata; class Actinopteri; order Cichliformes; family Cichlidae; genus Diplotaxodon; species Diplotaxodon limnothrissa. Next base: position 7,719,411 of record NC_140617.1, read on the forward strand.
CGGCACAAATATGGCTCCAATGAAACCTAATTCTCCAATCCCAAAGGTGCGTACAGTAAGGGTGAGCTGAACCTTCAGTGGTGTTCAAATTCTCTCTCTCTCTCTCTCACACACACACACACACACACACACACACACACACACACACACACACACACACACACACACACACACACACACATGCATGCATGCACGCCTATCAAAAAGTGTGTGGAGGATTATGGCTCAGACTTTGCCAGAGCTTTTCCTGCTCAACATGAAACTGTCAGAATGTATCTGTCAGCACAAACTTTAATGTCAAACCTATTGTTGAGTAATTATGGATCCCACTGGGGTTTTTGGGCTGAAGCTGGCGCTCTTGTTGTTAATGTAGTGACTCCTGCTGGTCAGTCTCGATGCCCATACAGAATTAGGTGGACACTAAGGGAATGGGTTTTCTTTAACAAGATCTTCTCTGCTGAGTTAGTTCTAGTTTGGTGACTACATTTGGGTTTGTATGAAAACTGCAGTGTTATGTAACTAAAGTTGTAAAGGTTGTAACTTATTTTGATGGAAGCTCAAGGAAACATTCAAAAGGTTCAGTCCAACCAATAATTGCTTAAAAAATTTAACCCAGAATCACAAATATGAACCTATTGGACAGTGAGGAAAAATAAAGAAATAACTCAAGTTATGAACATCTGATATTTTATCGCGGAACAAACTGGTGGGCCATTCAATTTACAGGTAGATTTTCAAAAAAGAAGGGTGGAAATCTTGAAGCTGTTTAATTGATGTCTGACATACCCTGTTTTATAATGGCCTTACCGCAGAATCAAATTTCCTCACATGCCATATGTGACGTGCATGCATGCATGCATGCATGTCCTCATGCAGGCTTGTGTTTACATGTTTGTGCCTTTGTGTGCTTGTAGGTTTAAAACAGGAAATTGGAGGGGGGAAAGCATTTTAGTAGATCCTGTTTAAGGAGACCACTGACCACAGGCAGACCACAGCGTGAGAGGAATATGACCACAGGCTGCACGGTGAACCAGAAGAAATTAGAGCAGGTCAGACACCCAGCACTGTAGCACAATAGGATGGTTAAAATGGGCAGTGAATGTATAAGCATAAAGGAGCTTAGTGGTGCATAATATTTGATTTTATAAACAATTAAATGTGGAAACCTAGGCAGATAGTAGATTTTCTGTTCTCTCTTATGAAAACAATAATTATTTCACTTTTCATTTCACTCAAGGTCATTAGCTTCCAGACAGATAAGCAAGGTCAAGATGGTATCCTATCTGCTCTCCCATTTCTGGGAGAGCAGAAATTCAAGGATTACTCAACTCTTTTTTGTATTAAAATTTAACTATAAAACATGATTCACATATGAGTCATGTATTACTTTTTCAGTTCTAGTCCTCACAAGTTTGTACTGAAAGCAAAAAAAAAAGACAAGAAAAAGTGACAGGAAAAAAAAAACAGAGAGTGATGGTAAAGAGGGGGGTGGCAAGATTCTCAGGAAATTAAGACACAAGCAAGAGTGGCCTGTGGAGAGAGAGAGGCAGATGATGGAGAAAAGGGGATTGAGAATATGAAGAGGAGGGAGGCTCAAATCAAAACCACATGTAGGCTGAATCTCCAGTATTGTTCCCAACTAAAACCAGCTGGTCGCTCTTGGCTTATCCATCAAAATAAACATTCCCCCGATTGCCACGAGCTACACAGGCCTGTTAGTTATTAAAGTTTAGAGTTTTCTTACACCCTGCAGCCACACTTGCTCAATAAAAGCACACACAAACAAGCCTCCATAAATACGTACGCAAGAAACACTATAATTTTCAAAACAATCACAAGGTGCGATGAGATTATTCAATCATATACACATATTATATCCAGACAAGGACTTATGTTTGCTCCACATTTGCCTCTTTTTTTAATATATATTCAACCTGGGTTCATTGGCTCAAGGACAAAGCATTCTGAAACAATTACTTCAGGACTACTGAAGATGAATCAGAGATTTGTTTTGCTCTTTGCTGGCGTCATGGCTGTGATTAAGGTTCTCATCAATTTACAAACCGCACTTCAAGTCCATTAAAGGTTTCCTTCTGCTGAAAATGTCAAAGGTCTATGTTCGGTAAGGACGCCAAGTGACCTGTTGCTAGTGAGGGGAGTGCTTCAAAAGTCAATCAGCGAGCGGCCGGTAGCTTTTGATTCGCAGGAACTCCACTGAGAGATAAGGGGGTAATTTATGAATAGTGGCAGCTACTTGCCTTGTTTTATTTCTCTTAATGAGTTCTCTTGGTTCTAACACGCACTGCTTAAAAGGGCTGTGTTAGGCTGCTTCTAATTCACCAGTTCACTGAACAGTAACAGTCAAGATCCTTCTAGAAGCAAGTCCTACCACTCAGCACTTATTTGGAAAGGAAAGAGCCGTGCATTTCATTTTAATGGACAACAAGACATAAATGCATTCAGACAAACATCTTTTTGAAAGTGATTTAAGAAGTTTGTTGTCTTTGCCCTAAATGTAAATATTTTTTCAAGAATGTATGTACTTCTACTATGCATTTGCAAAGTTGATTGACAGTAAACTTACTCACCCAAATCTTTACTATAAGTATTTTTGATGGCTACCGCACAGTTTAAACTGTCATAAACCTTTGCTGTTCAGCTTGCAGTGCAACATCATGAATGGCTCACATGTTTTCTGGCTGCATACTTGCATTAAAAATAGATCAGACACTAAGCTACAAGAATTTTGTCAAACTTTTGTAGGCATTTTACTGCAAATTAAAACAATGCATTTGCATCTGGAATAAACTCACAGAAGGACTGAATGTCCTGTCTCTAGAAATAAAATGCATCATTTTATACATTGTTATATGGAGAACATATATGGGATTCCAGCTGTAAATATGAGTCACTATGCATACTGCTAGCATATCTGGTTACAAAATAAACACACCTTCATTCACAGTGAACCAGTCAAGTGCAACACACAGAGTAACTTACATATATGACTGTCATCACCAAGAGACTGTTCACAAAGAAAAAGATAAGGTAGGATGCAGAAAGATAAACTAAAGGTGCACAGAGTACAGAGAATCATTATAGGTAAGCAGGTATGCAAGTTGCAAGCAAATAGGTAAGCATTAGGCAATAGGCAAAAAACAAAAAGGGGAAAAGAGAGGAGGGAAGTTGCTCTTTTTGTGAAGCAGCAGAGAATAGTTATGCTGTTGTCTGTCTGACTCTTTTGCCACTGTCTATTGTCTTACTATCCATGTGTTTCCTACCATCAAGCTCATATGTGTCAGACAGAGTTGTACTAACAGGACTGGGATTAACCCCTGCCAACAGACAAGAACATAAAGACTGGAAGGTTTGGGTGGCCTTGAGCAGTAATGTGGTGTCCTTCCTCTTCAAACTCAATCCACACATTAGCACTGTGTCTGATTCTGTTTCAGCCTTTTACAGATGAAGATGGACTGAATAACATCGATTGTGCATTTCTGTGTTTTCTGAACCGAACCTAGGGCCATTTCTGTTGCGCCACTGAGCTGCTCCATATCCCCCAGCAGGCTTTGCTGTAACCAGTGCCAAGAAAAACAACCCAGGCTTTAAACCTGGAGAGGCCATATCCTGAAGCCTCAAAGCTCTGTTCATGCGTGTGTGGCTGTTTGTGTGTTTTAGCAGGAAGCGATTGGATCAGCATGCAGATGAGTTTGAGTGAGCGTTCGGGCACCTATGCGCAGATGTGTTTGTGATGAAAACAAGATTGAATGCATGCAGGCACAATGTAATCAGAGTTAAAACACTTGTGTGCACATGTGTTTACTTCCATAAATAGTCCGTGATAATTTTGTGCTCTCTTTTTTTTGACGCGTTTTAACGAGAACTGTACATTCCTGAGTTCAGGCCAGGTTAACGCAGAAAGGTCCAGAAGTGATTATGTCACAGTTAAACAGACAAACTGCATCACATGATCAAGAAGCAGTAAAAATTCTCTCAGTCACATCTTTCCACTTAAATTTCTACATAGTAGATGCACAGTCAACACACTAGAAAGACAACCACTGTTTAGGTCTGTCTATAGAATGAGCTGCTCATTGTGCAATCATCAAAAAAACAGTGCTAAAACAATCACTGTATAGTTAACTGCAACTCAGCAATTATCTTATTGAGTCAATGTATTCTGCAGCAATTGTATCTTTTGTCTGAAGGTCATAACTAGTTTAGCAACTTTAATATTGAGAGCAGACCAATTTATCCTGCATAACAGATTCATATTCAGCTTGAACCCGTTAACACTTAACTGTTAAGCAACTTTACACCCTTTGTTCTATCGTATTAGTCTCTGCTGCCTGGAAGCAAAGAAAGAAATCTTGTAGATCCCTCTTATAATCACACCCATGAAACAAAAGGAAAGAAAAGTTTGCCTGCTGAGATCTCCAAGAAGGTTACCGAATTCTTCTGCATGACCAAACTGAAACTACAAGAAAATTCGAAAAATACTGAGTGTGACTCTTTGATATCAAAGTTAACTTTGAAGTTAAAAGTCTTTTAGCTTTGTAAGAAAATACGTGTATAGATGTGGCATAACCTCAGCCCTCAGGGGTAGGTACTGAGAAGGAAAGGAAATCGAGCAGGGTGGCTGTAGCTCGGGTGGTATCGTGAGTTGGTACAATCCTCTGCCTCACCACGTATCAAAGTGTCCTTGAACATGACATTGAATCTCAAGTTGACGAGCATGTGTGCAGATGGGGAAGTGGGACATATATTGTAAAGCCCTTTATAGTGCTGCTAGGTTAAAAAGAGCGATGTAAGCGGAGGTCTTTTACTATTACAGAGATTCCCCATTGATTCCTTAACACAAACTGCTGACTGTTCTCTTTCTGGGACAAACTGTCTCCTACTCGCTTGTTGCTTTCCTGTTGCTTCAATAAAAGACTCAACAGTTTTACTCAGGATGCAGAGTTCACTGACAGATCTCTTGAGCTGTCTCTTTTCTCCCTTTAAGATTTCCACTCCAAACCAAATGAACTACCGGGTGGGAGTATATCAAATTTATACATCTGATGATTTTCTCAATGGCAGAAACATGCTTTCATCAGTAGGAGTATTTCTCTATAGCAAGCTCACTTCTGCAAATGAGCTCAGGGACTTTGGAAAGCCTGTGTTGTAAGATTTTAACAAAGTAGTGGGATTGTTTCCTGTAAGCTTCCTGCTGTACTTCAAAGATAACTCTGGTTAGGGAAATATCTTAGATATAAACTGCAGCTGTGGAAGTGGACTTGACTCCCCACACACGCTGCATCCCTCTGTGTGGCAGAAACTCCTGCAAACTTTTCATTCATTTACATGACGGGAAGATTGATTATATCTATTTTGATATCAAAAGTGTTTTCAAACTGATTGAACAAATATGCAGAAGAAAATGGATGGATTTATTATCCATAAAGAGAAAGTATAAACAAAATGGTAAAAAAGTAATGGTCACTCATTAAAGGAATGCTCAATGTAGAACAGCAACCATGCCACTTTAGTCTGTCCGGCAATAAAGCTCCATTTGTAACACTGAGGATTTCACAGCACATTACAGCTGTGCAAAGGAAATTTCACAATTCTTGATACCAAAATCAGTAGATGATAGAAAATGAACTTTTTAACAAATGTAAATATGCCAGATTATAGCCTTTGGCTAATTTCCATCTGCAGACCCTCTGGCAGGTTGGTGTAACACAGAAGTTAGTAAAAACATACAGAGACACTATTTACAGACCATGTATATAGAGAAAAGGACAGAAACAGTGATCACATCATATTAGAACAAACAATGACAACAAGAATGGACAACAGAGGACAATATCAGTTATACTGGATAAACCCCAATATTGCACATGCCCTGAATGTCCTGATATTTCACTGACCAATTACACCAATAACTGTTTCCCTTTTTGTGACGCACTAACTCTATTTCACGTCCACCATATAATCATGATTATGACCAACATTGTATTTTGTAAGAATTACGCTGTGTTCCAGTTACCATGGAACTTGGATCTCGAGTAAGTCAGTAAGTCAAAGTAAGTCAAAAATGCACAACAGTGGCAGCACAGACTAAAAGTTTACAGTTTTACAACCATTTATGTTCAGTGCCGCCATCTTGGATTGCCAACTGGTTTTGTTGGTCTGCTACAACTTTCTGAATGGGAAATCAAAGTTGAGGGGGTGTGCCACAAAATAATTCTGTCTGATTTGATCTGACTCTGGCAATAAAAAAGATCACATGAAGTAATGCATTAAAATATAAAATGCTTGATGTTAGCCAACATAATGTTATTGTGGCTAACATGACAAATTATCCAAATTACAACATTTACTCTAACTATTAGCTGGATTAAGTTCATGCCAAACATCTCTACTGGATTAAAGTCTGGACTTTGACTTGAGCACTCCAAAATCATCATGGACTTGCTGGTGGGTTTCTAATCATTGTCCTGCTGCTTAATCCATGTCCATGTCCTTGAGCTTCAGGATGTGAACTGATAGTCAGACACTCTCCTTCAGGATTTTTTGGTAGAGAGCAGAATTCAGAGTTCCATCAGTTTTTGCAAGTCACCCAGGTCCTGAAGCATCAAAGCAGCCCCAGACCTTTACACATCCACCACCATGTTTGGGTGTTGACCATGATGTTCTTTTTATGAAATGCCATATGTGTTTTACACCAGATTTAACGAGACACAAATCTTTCAGAAAAGTCAACTTTTGTCTCATCAATCTAAAAGTCTTGAGGATTATCAAAACGTTTTTAGCAAATGTAAGAAAACCCTTTGTATACGTTTTGGTCAGCACTTGTTTTTGCCTTGGAACTCTCTTGACTATGCAATTTTTGAACGAGTCAGGCCTGTAGCTTTTCAGATGTCGTTTTGGCTTCTTTTATGACCTCCTGTATGAGTCGTTCATGTGCTATTGGAGTAACTTTGGTAGGCTGGCCACTCCTGGGAAGGTTCACTACTGTTCCAAGTTTTCTCCATTTGTGGCTTGTCATCATTTTTACTGGAGTCCCAAAGGGTTAGAACTAGCCCTTTCCAGACTCGTAGATGTCAGTGGCATCTTGAGTTTCTTTAGATCGTGGCATGCTGTTGTGCCTTTTGAGATATTTTAGCTTACTTCACTTTGTCAGTCAGTTTCTATTTAAGTGATTTCTTGATTCAACAGGTCTGGCAGTAATCAGGCCTGGGTGTGGCTGGTGAAAGTGAACTAGGTAGGTTTGGATATATTTTTTCTCCGTAATGAATGAAATTATCTTTTTAAAAATGGCATTTCATATTTACTTGAGTTATCTTAGTTTGATGATATGTTTTTATGATTTATTTATTATTGGATTCAGAAATTAACAGCTTATTTTTCCTAATTTCCTCTAAGAAAGCTTAGATATTGGGTTAGCTCTTAGCAGGACTACTCAAAAACCATAGACAGTTACTTCTGTACTTTTCTGGTTGATTAAAATTAATATCAGATTAAATAACAGGCAAAATGTCCAGTTTTTCATATGCTCATATCAAAAAACATACGATGTTGATTTTTTTCAAGACAATGTCCCAAACAAATGTGGCGCCAGACTTTTGATCTGGAGACTGGTGGAAAGGGGATTTTTCAGCCTTGGTGGGGGTATGTAGTCTTTGGCTGCTCTTGTTGATGTAGTGATGCTTTCATCACAACGCTGGCATGCTTTACAGAACGTGTGCTTCATAACCATAGTCAGATGGTACCCTTTGTAATGATGTCCTGAAGTTTTAACACAATAATGCCACATGGCGAGAAACATGACTAAACACCATCCTACATATGTGTTCAAAATGACAGTCAGATGCTGGTGCACCCACCTTATCTTCCACTCCACATGTTGAGGTGATTAAATCTAATGGCCCTATTCTTATGTCGCATTAATGAGCAAAGCAAACTAAGTGTTACCTTCTTTGCGGGCTCCCTCTCAAGAGCCAGAGTGTAACAGGCCTCAGGCTGTATGTGATAAAATACTTGTGAGCTAGGGAGTCAACATGATTTCATATGTTGTTTTATAGTCTTTTCTCCCTATCTTCATGTCAGCACACACACACACATACACACATGGGGGGTAGCCAGTTGTCTTGGGCTTCCCAGCAGTGTGGTCCCAGTGGAGGTGTCAGCCAGTTAGGGGTCAGAACTGTGAGTGCTATTGAGGCTTTGTTGGTGATATACTTTGCCAAAGTGTGCTAATCTCACAGAAACACTGCCTCATAGTGTAAACACACCTGCGTCCTGTCATGATGCCAATTCTACTCCTCCTCCTTATTTTCCCTAAATGTTCATCTCCCTCCTCACATTCTTCACTATCCATTGTTCCACTTTTTATTAGTCCTTTTCTCCCATTCTGTTGATTTACTAAAGTTTTGTAAACTATACCAAAGTTATATTAAACTCACGCCTTTTATATGAACAGATGATTATACAGATCAGAGGTGAGAGTGTGAAGAGGGAAAAATATACATTTTGTTTGTAAATTTGTCATAGGAGATATGGGTATGTGCCTGTTGGTGTTGAACTCTTGTTGTCATAGAAAGCTGGTATTAACTTGCTATATACTCATCTCCTATGAGATAATCTGTTCACTGGGCACACAGTGTAATTATACACCATTATTCCTCCATCATGGTCTCTGCAGCATAACTGTATCATGTAATAAGGACTGTAACAGATAAATGAAAAGGGCTTCCAAACATGAGATAAGATACTGTACCACAGGGAGGTCAGAGGTCCCGATGAGGGCCGAACAGAAACCCCAGGATGAGGTTAAGATGAGGTCAGGATAATTTGGACCGGACACACGATCCAGCTGGAGGTCAGAGGTAACCTGATCACTGTGTCAGGATAGCTAAATGGGGGGTTGTTTTTCTGTCTAATATATCTCATCTGTCACATTCACACAGTGTGGGTATTTTTAAGTAATGAGTCAATACAAAATGCAGTTTTTAAATAATTTCATTTATTAGGGGGAAAAACATTATGCAAGTCTTGCCTCACAGCAAGAGTTCAATTCCACCATCAGGCCGGGGTCTTTCTGTGTAGAGTTTGCATGTTCTCCCCGTGTTTGTGTGGGTTCTCTCCGGATACTCCGGCTTCCTCCCACAGTCCAGAGACATGCAGTCAGTGGGGATAGGTTAATTGGAAACACCAAATTGCCCATAGGTGTGAATGCGAGAGTGAATGTGAGCGTAAATGGTTGTCTCTGTCTATGTGTTAGCCCTGCAACAGACTGGCGACCTGTCCAGGGTGTAGCCTGGACAGGCTCTGGCGTCCCCCGCAACCCTGAAGAGGATAAGCGGAGGCGAATGGATGGATACCTTGTTAAATCATAAATTAACTGTGATTTAAGACGTTTTTTTGGAAAGCTGAGTTCACTTTTGCTCAAGCCTGATTAATGTCAGACCTGCTGAAATAAGGAAATCACTTAAATAAAACCTGACTGAAAAAGTGAAGCAGGCTAAAAGATCTCAAAAAGCACCACATCATGCCACGATCTAAAGAAACTCAAGAACAGATGAGAAATGAATTCGATGACATCTGTCAGTCTGGAAATAGTTACAAAGCCATTTCTAAGCCTTTGGGAGTCCACTGAACCACACTGAGAGCCATTATCCACAAATGGATAAAATCAGGAACAGCAATCAGGAATCCCTCACTTAGCTCAGTTAAGATCAGTGCTCGTGATTCAACAATAAGAAAGAAACTGGGAAAAAATGGCCTCCATGGGAGAGCTCCAATGTGAAAACCACTGCCGACCAAAAAGAACATAAAGGCTCGTCTGACATTTATTAATAAATATTTTGATGAACTTAAAGACTTTTAGACAGATGTGTCACGGTCCCCGTGTCTCTCTGGTTGGCTCACGCTGGCTACAGGTTTTGTTGTTGTTGTTGTTCGTTTTTGTTTTCTTTGTCTCTCCTCCTCCTCTCTGCCTGGATGGAGCTCGTTACGGGCTCTCGCTCTTGGCCCACGCACCTGTGTGATTGTGTCCACCTGCTGCTGATCTGGCTGATTTCCCCAGCTGCTATTTAAGGCAGTGGCACAGAGCAGCTCACCGCTGGAACGTTGAACCTCCTGAGTTCGTGCTCTTGGCATTTTCAAAAGAATCCACTGTATGTATTTTGCTGTGGAACTAACGTTAACTTCTGTGCGTCGATATCCCTCTTCTGGACCAAATCACGGGACCTGCCCGGGTGTGGCAGCGTGTGTGGAGTTTTGGAGCGAGTGCGGCTGAAGAGGAGTGCGTGTGTGCGGAGGAGCTGTGGCGGTGACTGTGGGGAAGAGGAAGCGTGTGTGTGGATTTCCCCCCCTCCTTCTCTCCCTGGAGCCCTGGACCCCCCTCCCAACTCACTGTACATATATATAGCACTGAGGTGATCCTTGTTGTAAATAAATCTCCTTTTGTTCTCTTAGAAAGAACTGTCTGCGCGTGAGTCCGTTCAGTAGCCATGACAAGATGAGACAAAAGTTGACCTTTCTTAAAGGTTTGTGTCCTTTTCCATCTCGCATTGAACTAACCTGGCATTTCATTAAAAAGAACATCATACCGACAGTCAAATCTTGTGGTGATACTGTGCTATACTGAACTTTCATGACTTGGAGAACTGCTATAATTGATGGAACCATTAATTCTGCTGTCTACCAGAAAATCCTGAAAGAAAATGCCCGGCCATCAGTTCCTGCTCTCAGGTTTTGAAGTGGCCTATAAAGTCCAGACTTAAACCTGATTGAGATGCTTTGGCATGACCTTCAACTGGCCGTTCATGCTAAAAAACCCTCCTGTGTGCCTGAGAAAAACAAATCAGCAAGGAATGTGAAAGACTCATTGTCACTTATCTGCAGAGATGGGCAGTAACAGTACAGTTACTTGTAACTGTAATCTGATTACTTTTTCAAGTAACGAGTAAAGTAAGGGATTACTATTCCATAAGCGTGCTGCGTTACTAAAACTATGATTTTTGATTTTTTTTTTTTTTTTTGCGAGAGTGTCTCATGACAATGACGTAAGCGAGTGCAATGTTTGTGGCAACAGCCGTGTGAAGATCAACAATGGATAATATATCGAGTGCCGGAGAGCTTATGGCCGTGCAGCATTTAAAGCATGGAAGTACTGACCTTACTTTGAGTTTGATTCCGTAAAAAGTGACAAAAACATTAGCGTCCTCTGTTCACTGCGTGGGAAGAAAACTTCTTTTTACAGCGAAAAACCCACCCCCCCTAAACTTCCAAGCAAGCACCAAGTACGCTGCCACGGGAATGTGAAATTCACCGAGAAACTCGCGGATTCTTCCACTGACCGCTGCGGCACATCTGCACCAGGGCAAACATCCACCTGCCCCACTCCTGCTATACAGGTGAAAATAGAGCAACAGGACTGCTAGTCTTTGATTTTATTTATTTTCTGCTGTGTTTCACTTGCATTTATTTGAAAGGGTGAGTGTAAACACAAAAAACTATTTTATTTTATGTGCTGGAATGTGCAGAAAATAGGTTTAAATGTTAAACAAATTTCTTCCAGTCAGAGAATGCTGCATATAATTAAATTTTTGCTTGATGCATAAAGTTAAAAGATTAAAACTAATAAAACAAGTTTTAAAAAGAGACTTTTCCATTTGATTACATTTTGTATGATGGATTATGTAGAAAAAGTAGAATTGGGCTGAAAGATCTATTGCTTTATTACCTATTCAGGTTGTAAATCATGTTTTTAAAAAGTAACTAAGTAATTAATTACTTTTGAAAATAAGTCATCAGTAAAGTAACAGGATTACTTTTTGGGCGAGGTAATCAGTAATTAGTTACTGATTACTTTTTTCAAGTAACTTGACCAGCACTGCTTATCAGAAACATTTACATTTTATTTCATTCCACAACCAGTTAGGGGGCAGTTACTTTTTCACATAAGGCCATGTAGGTTTGGAAAGGTTTTATCCCTTAATAAATCAAACTATTACTTGAAAACTGCATTTTGTATTTTTCTCAGGTTATGTTTGTCTAATTCTTGAAATTTTATTGATGGTCTGAAACACGTAAGTGTGACAAATTTCTTCCAGAAATCAGGAAGAAGGCAAATACTTTTCTTTTTTTACAGCACTGAGTCTGTGCAGACAACACAAAAGGTTGACAAGTGAATAAGCTCCATCATCTGGCTCATTTCTAACCTCCTAAATCTCTTTAAAAAATGGGTGTAGTTTAAACTTCACTTTTAAAAAGTTATAGCTACATTAGGCTATGAGTGAAATGACGGGAGGTCTAGATTATATGCAGATAAATCTGCAGGTAAGACGGCCACATGTGCCCTTTTGTTTTTTTTGCTAAGTTTGTGTGGCTTCATTGCATCAATACAAACACATTCATCATTATTATTATAGGATCTTGAAACATTTCTGAACTCCAATGACAACCTTCTGAATAAGCCAAGTTAGTGATCTAGTGCTGTGGTGCTGTCATTAGCTCTTACACAAGAACTGATGGATTGAAGTGACCTTGGGATTGAGTCTCCATAAACCTGCTGAGTAGGGTTGAATTACATTTGTAATAGAGACAAAAGACAAAATAAATAACACACATGTGCTCTTGGAAAGGTTACACAAGTTATGTAAGCTAATAAATACAGAAATAGTGCTTTCTTTATGAGATCATTCTGACAAGAACTAATCCACACAATGAGATCTAGATAACCAGGAACATCCCTCAGTTATTGTTGCATGGAAAAAAACTCATCCAAACTTTTCCAACAAAGGCACATGATACCATGTATGTTATTTTTTTAGCCAGTATATGGTTAAATCAAAAACAAAACCTTTTAAGTTGTGAAATAATTCTTATTCCCTTTTTCCAGTCATGTTTGTTTAGTGATATTATCAGGTAGTCCATGTGGTTGCCTGCATTTGTGAATTACCATTGGAAATTACAGGAGGGGGGGGGGGCATTGTTGCTGTGATGGCATCAGCCACACATGGGTAAAATCAGTCCATACATTCACCTCATTAGTTTCGTTTGCAGTTATTTCAGTAATATGTCTTCACTTAAACCTAACTGTGATACTATGAAGCACGCACATAATAGTATTGTGTGGTTTTTAAAAAAAAATTTTTGTTATATTAATTATGTTTCTGTTTCTTTGAGTTACCTGGTTTGGGGAGGTGGCTGTTTCCTGTCTGGGCAGAAGGTGTGGCCAAGGGCTGAGGACTTTGAAAACACAATGCCTGCTCAGCAGCAGACCAACCAAGTGCTTGTCAGTGTTTTAGGTTTAGTTATGTTATTTTGTGCTTAGTTAGTATTTGTTTTGGTTTTGTTTCCCCCTATTGTGTGTAAATGGTTTGGCCAATAAAAGTTACCCTCCTGTGTCTTTATTTTTTAGGTCAGTTTGTGAGTTAAGTTGTGTCTTCTTTGTTTGGTTAAGTTTCTGGAAGTTCACAGAGTTATATTTAGTTGACCTCTTTTATCGGCCCGCTAATTATATTTTGGACTTTATCTTTTTAAACTTTTTGGGGGGTTAAAATTTTTAAAAAGCCCATTTTAAAAACATTTTTCCTGTGTCCTCTATGCCTTTGCTGCTTGGTCCCTCACATTTGCCCACTCCAGGATTAAACACTCATTGCCAAAAGTTTAGTCACCAGGGAGGTGACGTCGTGATACGTACTGTTGCAACATTTCCACGAATCAACACTCTAATGCCCTCAGTGGGAGATGTCTTATCAGTTGATGATAGGAAAGGATGAGTAATATATATACATGCTGGCTAATTGAGTAGGATCAATCAAAATAGTGGCCCTAGAGCCTGGAATAACTTCTGTAAGATCCACTGTATGTGTTTCTGTTATGTAGCTGCCTCTCCACTCTCTTTGCCTGCCTCACGTCTGACCTATGATAATGATCCATCTATGCCTCACCTCTGACCCCACAAATTTAAACCAGGTGTATGCAATGTGAGCGCTGAGGGGAAGCATGGTGGTGTTTGTGTGCATGGAGGACTCCTGCCTATGTTGAGTGACAGCGCTGAACTGCTGCTGGTACCAAAGGGCTGAGGTAGGGGTGCAAAGCTTGAAAAGAGGAGGGGAGACTTCTACTTTTCTCTTCTCTGTTTTTCCCAACTCACTAAAGAGTGAAAAAAAAGAACATATTTTACCAGCATTAAGAAAATTAAAGTAACAGATAGCAAACTGTGTTTAAACTCTTTCACCAGTATTTCAGTGGTTCTGGATGTACACACAAAAAAGGCCAGATGCCTTGCACAGGGTTATAATTTCCAGGGTTCAGGTGCTGGTCTTGCCCTCTTTGACACACGGGGCACCAGGTAAACAACCTGCTGATAGGAAATCCTGTCTGTCAAACACCAGCAAGGCAGTGACGTCAGACTCCTGACCCCAGAGTCACAGCTTCCCCCCCTCCACCCAAAACAACAAGAAGAACTGTCCTGTCCCACCCCACTCCACCCCAACACACACACACACACACACACACACACACACACACACACACACTAAAAACTACAAATATGAGGCATTTGATGGAGGTGTTTCTAAAATAGAAGATTCCAGCTGCTTTCTAGAGCTATGAATATAGATCTTACTTGACAGGATTAATGATACGCTGGTGTTGGCAAACTAATTAAATCCAGTTGAAATCAATAATTAATGACAGTGACAGTGTAATAAAAAGACATTACAGTAATAAACAGATAAAGCCAATGAATCTCTATAAGCCAGCACTTGGTGACACCAAAAGGAACAAAAGGAAACCTCTGACAGAATTGTACTTAGGGAGTCTGATTGGGGAGGGGACAGCAAAGAAAGAAAATGAAATCATAGAGAGACAATAAATAGTATAACATTAATCTGCAGAGATTTCAACAGAACAGTACTGGAAGAGAAAACACAGAGCCGTATAACCACCAGAGAGCTGTGAGATAAGGTTAACGACTTGTTCGATCATGCCAAGAACAGAGTGATAAAAGAGTACAAGTGAAGAGAGTAGAGCAGAGGTGCTACAGAGAGCACAAGCAATATAATCACATGAATTAGTCCAAATGCAGTTTTTCATTATTATTAGCACTGTATAAAAAAATAAATTACTAATATTGAAAAATAGTGGTCATTTCGACTCAGCACCTGGGTTGAAATACCACAGAGAGTAAAAGATCTGGATGAACAGATCCCATAAGATGACTTAGTTTCTTCCTTTTTCCACAAAGATTATTTTCAAGTAACGACTTGTCTGCCAAACCTGACACTATTTTCCTTATCCCTAGACATGAACCACAATCTGTGATCTGGCAAATCCTCCTTCCAAGTCTCAGTCTCATAACAGATTTTAAAACAATGACAGCAGAGTTTTCAAACAATTTTCTATCAGCCCCACTGCCTGAAAGTGTGTAATAAGAGTAGAGGGTGCTATACTAAGACACTCAGGTGAAATACTGAACTAAGAGTATGCTACATGTTGCTGGAGTCTCCTGGTTGTGTTTCGCCCTCTGAAGCACAATGACTACCAGAACCTGGCAAACATTAGAAGAGTCAGAAAAAGCTGTTAACGCATGTTTCTGTTGTTAAGTCATTAGTCAGTCTTTCGTTGGCCAGGAAGGATCAAAGCCCAGGGGCCCTCTGTATTTATGAGAGTTGAGGTGTATGGTAGCCAATTGCTAGCTTTATGTGTGGCTGTGTTTATGTGCAAATAGGTTGTGTGTGTTTTTGTGTATATCTGGGTTCTTGCCTGGAGTTATCATACTGCTGTGGATGGAGGGGCTGGAGTCAGTGCTGCCACAGGATGCTATTTTCTCCAAAGGCTTGTATTAGTGCTGAAGTACTGATGTGCTCTGATCCACAGCCAGGCAAACAAAAACTGTGTGTATGTGAGGTGTGTGACAATGCCTGTGTGCTGGCCTTGCTTTTTGAAATGTGTTTAGTTTGGACTGACAAGTAAAACAGCAGATTGCCAGGGAATGAAACACTCCTATCTGGCTAGAAGAGGCCTAGTGGGGGTCTCAAGTAACTGATCTGAGTGCAGTGGGTGGTAGTAAATGGTTTGATCAAGAGGTCAGTTCGCTGGCTGGGGTCCTTTAGGGCCCAAACCGTGAGATTCAGTATTGTTTCAAATGCCAAGTGAAGCACAGCCTCAATGATGTGTCAAATTGGCTTTCTGAACTGATCTTCAAACAACAAACACACACAGAATAAACACACTTATTTCCTCTTCTCTCCTTTCCCTTTATCTGCACTCAAAGCCCCTGAGGGCTCTCTTCAAAGCAGACTTCTGCTGGTTCAACTCAAAAAGACTCCACACAGCAAAAGTGTTCTCCTTTCAGTCCGCCTTTCACTTCCCTTAATTTTCATTTTACCTCTGTCTGTTTCCCTACTGTCTGTGTCCCTCCTCATTTCCTCTCATCCCTGGTAGCAGACCATATGGTATTCTCATTCTGTATTCAATATGATAGTTGGTTGTGGGACTGTCACTCGGTTTTGAAGCAGACATCCGTATTAAGAGCAAAATGTGGTGCCTCCCTGGCTCCTACCGTTCTCTTTGACAGAGCAGATCTGTGATACCGGAAAACAAACTCACAAGCCTGCAACTCGAGCAGTGGACTGTGATGTCCTTTAATAAGCTGAGTGGGAGGTCAACTTAGAGTGGGTAGAAAGCAAGATGTTTTGAAATGACTTGAAGTGGTAAGAGGAAGGGACAAAGGATAGAGGCGATCAGAAACAGAAGTTACAGTATCTTTAAGTACTGAATACTTGAATGTTGTCATTTTAAAGGCAGAAAAATACATGTACGTTTTTCATTGTCAACATATTCTGCATATACTTCCAACTTCTAAGAAAATACAAATCTACAAAGATGAAGTGTTCGTTTGAGTTGAATGAATGATTTTCCAGCAAACAGCACAGAGTATTTCCAAGTGTAGGACAATCAACAGCAAAATGCAACCATAAATATAAATCAATCGTGACTTTTCTCTTTTTGAGGCAAAGGCGGAAGCAGCATAACATTATGGTGCTGTAAAACATCTTAACATGGAGGCCCTGCTGGATGGTTGGGTCAACAAGGTGACACTGACAATGAAAACTGTATCCTGTGTCTTAAAACATCACTCAGCATAGATAGCTGGGGTAAGCAACATGTCTTTAGCATCATTGGACAAAAAAGAAATCCATGAAAACCTATCAGCATTTTGTAATTTAAGTGGTCTGAGAAGGAGACTATTGCACATCCTCTGGTCTCTACTTCCAGACATTGGAAAATTGCTTGCTACAGGAGATTTGGATCTTCTCAAAATAGATCAGACGAGTAGTATTTGTATTATAAGGAGTGAAAAAGACATTTTGGTGCAACAAATTTAGCAGAGAACCTTTACCCTGGAAAGCTATGTTTGATGGGCGCATGAATTGTGGGAAGTGAAAAGAGCTGTATTCCTACGGTGGCCCTGAGAGGCCAAACGGACTGCAACTTAAGAAAACAGCAGAAATAAGAAAATACTGCAAAAGCACACAAAACACAACGGAAATAAGAAAAAACAAAACAGAAATAGGAGACAATAACCCGACGGACCAGTTGCAGGAACCCAAAACATGGTAGGTGTGTTTTATCATGATTCATACAATTTCCATTGTCGTTTTTCCTATTTCCGTTGTGTTTTGTGTGCTTTTGCAGCGCTTTTTTTTATTGCTGGTGTTTTCTTAAGTTGCAGTCCGTTTGGCCCCTCAGGGCCATGCATGTTTAGCTAGCTCTATTTGCCTACTGGTTGCTGAGCAGGTCATGTAGAGTAAAAAGTTAAAGATGCTTGAAAAGTTCTGCAGAATTCAGAAAATCACAGCCCGGTAAACAGTGGCATTTAAAGACGGACTCAAATGAATTGCTAAAAGACAATTAATCCTAATCAAAGCATAACAAGCTATAATATGCACATACATACAAATTCATAAGATCCATATTCAATGGGTTCTTATAATCTTCATGTCCTCTTCCCTGTGAAGCTGCAGTCCCTCTGGGGAGGGTAGGAGACGGAATTGCTTCATCCATGCCAGACCGGTCCCCTGAGGTCCGCTTATCAGCGCCGCCAGCCTGGTGCATCCTAACCACTACAGATTCTTATTGTTGTACTACTACAAAGAGGGATGCTTTGGTGTTGGAAGACTGGAAGTGACAAATTTACCTGGACAAGTGCCACTTTCCACTGAAGAGAAACACATGTGTTCCTCTCTCTGACTTCAAATAAATGAGTGTGTTTTTGTGTATTTTCAGTACTTATGAGAGGGCTCAGTCTCTTCAAATGTGACCAGCCTTAACTGATGAAATCCCACGGCAATTTAATACAGCTTTACTCTGCTGTTGCTGCAACACCTCAACATAGGCATGGGGATCCCAAAGAGACCATTACATCATATCTATCCAAATTAAATGAACAGTTGCTAAAAGGTCTCAAGAGACACTTGGAGTCCAATGCTGTGGTCAGGACCAGAGGTTACCCTGTGTAAAGATGAATCATCTGAGGTGCGAGGTACAAAATGTTTAAAGCATGAATGCCATTCTAAATAAAGGCTGTAGGGATATTCAGGTCCCTGGTGTCTAAATCTTGAATGTAGATCCTTAACTGTACATAAGTAGAAACCCAAGAGGAAGATACACACCCTTCAGCATCCTCATCTGCATCTCAACAGTTCCTGTTTTTGGGACCAACTATATGTGGTACAGTGAATGTAGAAGCACAAGCACATACACGCAAAACTGCCAAGCGAAGGAGGAAGGAGGGCTGTTGAGATTCTTTAAACAAAAAGACATTTTTAGAAAGGTCCTCTTGAGTGGGGAAACAAAGAAGGGAAGTGACATGATGTTGCACAGGAGGGAATGTGAGGGTCACCGGTGGCATAATGGACACACCTATGGAACGGTCTCATACATAAACAATCTTATTTTAACACACACACACACAACAAGGTTCTTTGAGCTGCTCTCAAAATAGCCGTTTCCTTGTCTCCCTACTTATTTGCTGATATTAGAATCATAAGGATGTTTGGTATCCACTTTGTCTTTCCTTCAGAATAATCTACCAGAAATCCACTGTGGTTTATCAAGGGATGTTTTGATTATCTGCCGTGATCCACCTGGAAACCTGTGATAATAGATGAGATAACATGCTAGGAATAATTCTGTCCTAGCTACTTAAATAGTTAAATGCATTGCAGTGGAAATGGCTTGATTGTTGGCAGATATTAACCTGGAAATTATTACAATCCACATGTGCCACATGCTCATTACAACATATTTCTCTCCAATGGGATACTGTTGTGTTTACAGGAAGTGTTTATCAAACAACAAACCCACTTTTTCATCATCTAAACATGGATCTCGGCTACGCGAATGGCCAACAGAATAAAACACAGTAAAAATAAACTGTCCAAAAATATAACTTTGAAAATCTTTATGTAAATGCGAAGTTTTTGACATATTTGGAAACATTTGCGCCTCTTTGAAACTTCCATAGTTGTCCACCAGTATGTATCATTGGCTTGATTTCAAACCACTCTTTCATGTGGAGTGCATTCAAATGTGATGTGTTTGAGAGTTTTATTGCATGTAATGCCTGTTTAAAATACACCTGCAACAGTTCAGCTTGATGTAATGCTCTTTTTGAGCAATCCCTTTGTTTGCACAATCTAGTTAGATACTTCAATTTCAGCTTCAACATTACCTTCGAGAACTCTTTGATATGATGCAACAATCGTGGTTGGATTAATGACTACAAGCTGCCCCATCCCTCCGGCAGTGAAGCAACCCCAAACTATAACATTTCTTCTACAATACTTTGCTGTTGGTATGGGATTTTTCCCCTAAAAAACTCTCTTTGATTTGTACAAAACTGTGGCCATACAACTCTGTCTTTGATTCATCTGTCCGGGGCACATTATTCCAAGAGCTCTTGAAGTTCATGTCCATTGCCAAACTTTGTTGTCACTCTAATGTTCTTTTAGGATAAGATATTTTTTTTGGTATGCCTTTGAGATTCAGCCAATTGCTTTTTCATTGTAGACGCATGTACCCTGACACCAACAACTAACTAAACCTGCAGATCCATTGATAAAGTTTTGGGCTTCTCTAACACTTCTTTTGATAACAAGCCAAGTTTCTGGTCTAAGGCCAAAATTTTCACTTGAAATATGGAACACCTTTTTGGATTTTGTTATATTGGGATAGGGATTAGTTAGTTAGTTTTATGGAGGCCTTAAATAACTCTTTAGATTTTGTCAAAATGTCTCTGCAAGCCTCAATAGCAAAGACCTCAGCAGACACTACATGTCAACGGGTTACATAATACAGTCTTTTCCCGTCACGTCCAGAGAAAGTCAAGCTCATTGGCTGTAGTATTCTCAATCTGGAACCCCTTTTTCTAAATTTATTGATTTGGTACTTAATATCGAGGTTTATTTGCTTTTTCAATTCGACTGACACATTATTTTTAAATGATGAAAACAACCATGTAGTGTCAGCTTGATTTATTTAAGTATATCGCCTTTAATAAAAAGGTATCAATCGTTGTTCTTGTTCAAATCATTAGCTTCCAAGGGGCTTACATTTTCTTGTGATAGTTTGGTTACTCTAAACAAAACTTAAGGAAACAGTCAGACACTTCCTGAAAAATGCCTATTTGCTTTCTTTTTCACACAGAGCCAGGACTGTTACAGAGGTAGCAAGTAAACAAGCAATCTTACGAGGACGAAGAAGCATATGCATATGTCTGCCTGAATTTTCTTTTAAATCAGACAGAAAGTTGTGTAAAGTTCTAAACCTATCCTTGAACGGGTGATGTGGAAATACAGAAAGGCCTAGAGAGGCTGGTCTCTCTCTTTTTCTCATTTGTGAAGACACACATCCACACACAGATACACACAGCTCACACATCTGTTATAGGTTAGATCTGTTACAGAGAGTATGAATCTCAAAACCAGTGGGGGTAAAGCCATCAATCATACCTCCCTCTTGCTTTTTCTCTCTTTTAATGACACTTGAGGCAACAATAGGGGAAAAGTTTGTGTTTATTGTAACGTTAAAGGTAAAGCCTTTTTATTCTCAAAATAGAAAGAACAGAGGAACTACAGGCAGTTTGGCTGCATATATCGAAGTTTAGGCGGTTATTGTCTGTTATCGTAATAATAACTTGTGGTAAGCTAGATTCTAGATGGGGGTAAATAAGGAGATTTAGTTACATGTGATTTGCAAAGGCCGATTTAACTGCTTCAGGATGAAACGTGTTGGTTGTTGCACAGCCTCACAAATGCTCAAAGCTAATAGTATCACAGATCCAGATGTAAGGCCTAACTCTTCCTAACTGAACGTGGTGAGCAGTTTCCCCATGTACTCGCAGTCTCTGATAGGATAATGGGGATTTGGGGGCAATAAACAAAGGAACCAAGAAACCACACTTCAAAAACACAGTCACATTATACTGCCATGTGACATGTTAAACAAAGCCTCTTAAATAACTGGAGTAACTTGATGATGGTAAGATTGCTGTGACTGTTCCCTAGAAGAGGCCTTGTTTGAATATCACGTATTACCAGCTATATCTGTTATTTTTATGTCAGTCTGTTAAACACAGATTAGCGATGATATTTAGATTAGAGCTGTTATGACACTGACGATTTAAAGGAGACAGTACTCACACACAGGCTGATTGTTTTGTGTCACATGATGTCTCAAAACTATTTAAAATCCATTAGGAAAGTGGGAGAGGCAGACCAAGAAGAAACCACCTGATTTTTTTGGCAGACTAGTATCGACTCCACCATGACCTTAGCACAGTTACTGTGGGGCAGGGATAGCTCAGTAGGTAGAGTGGTTGCCCCATGATCGGAAGGTCGGGGGTTCGATTCCCCTTAACAGCTACCCTGAGGTACCCCTGAGCAAGGTACCGTCCCTACACACTGCTCCCCGGGCGCCCAATGGCTGCCCACTGCTTCACTGAGTGAATGGGTTAAATGCAGAGAGCAATTTCCCCACGGGGCTCAATAAAGTACAATAATGTACACACTTTCTTCTTTCTTCTTCTAGCACCACCTGCTACAGAACTACACACACAGCAGAACTGACCAGGTAGCCCAGCTGAGCCAGGTACAGTTATGTTTTTTGTTCTCTGAGAAATTAAGGTAAATATTATTGCAGCCTGATACCTTTAACTCTGCTCTGTTGGTGCACTTAGCATGGACAAATGGCCAAAGCTAATTCACACAGAGTGGTGAGAGATGAGTGATCAGTGTAGTTTCAGATGACTGATGCATATAATTTAAACAAATTATGTTCTGGTAAAAATAATAACAAGGGTAAGATCTGATTTAACTGCTTAATTATTTGATTTTTTTTTACCTTAAAGTATATATTTCAAAAGGCCTCTCGTCACAGCCTCTGTGTTTTTGTACACTTTGTCCACCGGCCTTCTCTCTCAGTTACTGCTCATGTTCCTCATAAGAAACGGGAAATAAAAGCATGTCTAATTCATTGTTCTGTTGAATTTATCTCACACACTGCTTGCATGCACTCATAGTTAACACAAAACAGAAAAAAATTTTGTCCTTGGTCACTGTCTTGGTTTCTCGGATGTAAATAAATCTTCTTTTTTTCTTTTTTTTGAAAGGAGAGAAAAATAAGCTCTGCATACCAGGAAATATTTTGATATTTGAAGGGATGTTTGATGAAAAACAAAGAAGATTTTAACATGATTTTCAACTATCTGGAACCAGTACTTAATAAAGTGGAGAGACAATGGCGACCGAACCACCTTTGATTTTAAGCCTGTTAATATAGTCTACTTGGATTTATATATTGTTGTTTCTAGTCTTACTGAATACTCAGAGTCCCCTTTTAACCATACCTTCATACAGTGCTTCATTCCATACCCTACAAACACTTTGTCTACCTCAGTATTATATCACCGGTTGACCTAACATGTATTTCTTTGAACTGTAGGAAGAAGCTGGTGTGCACAAGCAAGCCCATGCTGGCACAGGGAGAGCATCACGCTCAAGAGCCGGGCAGCTTCTTGCAGTGAAGCAACACTGATAAACAGTCTGCCAGTGTGCCCGCCACTTATCTATGCAATTGTGAAATTCAATGAAAATAGCAGGAGTAACTGGGTCTCTTAAGCCTTGACCTTAAATTCTGTGAATAATCTCAGATCTGAAGGCCAGAAGATAACAATAATAAACAGAAAAAAATGGATGAAGAGAATGATCAGAAATGATGGTATAATATTGCATGACAAAACAAAATAAAAACAAAATAAGGCAATTTCATTGAAGTAACCATGATTCATATAATCCAGGGAGTTATATCTTTTTCAAGTCATTAATAACTTGAAGGAAACTCTCTTAACACTCTAAATGCTGGACTGAAATTTACCTTTTGAAGATTTTGACTGAATGACAACCAGCTGGCCTTGGACAGAATTGATGGAGCATGATTACGAAGCTCACAGCCACGACCCTGAATGGGATGCCACACATCAGTGATATTGATGAGGAAACATAGAAAAAAATATTAATTTCACAGTTGTACGAGCTAAAGCTCTTTCTGAAGTATATGTATGGCACAAAGACGGTTTTCTGCTTTGGCCTCTCTGCAGTCACTTCGCACTGTGGTATGTATGCGATTTGTTACCCATTTAATTTGAGAGCTGGGAAACTGGGTCAGATCAGATCAAATCTGATTAACGGTTGCACAAAGGTTGATGTAGATTAAGTATGTGCAAAATAAGTCCTGCTTATACTGTAATGGATACGTTTTATTATGTGCCTGTGCTGGACAGAAAGAGCAGCAGGTCTTTGCGTGGAAGTTATTTTCTGGTTCCAAATGTCTCATTTTGGGACAGCCTGTAGCACTCCACTAACAAGATGAGTCAACAATGTCCTTTTATGGCTTTTGGACACTTATTACTCATTTGGATGAGCTAATGCACACATGCTGAAAGCAAAACACGCACACACAAAAGCCCTTTTGGAGAAACCTTTACACTGTGAACTATTGACGTTGTAATTTGGATAAACAGGATGAGACTTGTTAAAGAAAGCCACTGTCTGCCATAAACCCCCTTTATTACTCAACCACAGTGGTCTTAGATGTCTCAGTCAATATAATGATGCAAAGGCTATAACAACAAGCACAAACTGACATTTTGAGATTTACAGTAAGTTAGAACCCCAAGTCACTTTTTAGATAAAAAAAGAACAATAATGACATAATTGTAAAATTGAGACGTGTTAATAAACAGTTTCCTGTCTAAACCCTTTCAATTTTATATTGATGTTTCTTACTGAAGCGTTGTCTGTCACCTGATGCTAAACACAAATGGGCAGTAAGTCTTTCCTACAAATTGTCCAGCTAAAAATTAAGAAGGTGGGAATGGTAAGGCTGCACCAAAACAGCATGGAGGTGAATCATAAGGGTCCACAGAGCTTAGAGGAACTGAATTAGGGCATAATTATTTGTAGATTAATCACTCTGATTAACACTATTTTAGATTATATGTAGTCATTTGACCCATAGTTGGTACAAAATACCAGTCTGTGGAATTGTATGTGCTTTTCTAGTGGTGAATGAAATTGTTTCAAATTCTTTTACAGGGTGCAAAGATTGTGATAAGAATGTATAATGTCATAATACAAAGGATTGACATGTTTTGTGTATCAAATGCCACCCTGCTATGACTGTGTGGGCTTTGTGCAAATGACAGAAAATGACAGAAAAACACTGTGCTGCCAAAGAGTTTGAGCGGTGCTTTAAAGGCGCTCAATCAATTTAGACATGGTGTTGAACACAGTGAGCATGAAAGGAAGACTCTTCATAGAAAGTCAAAACAGGAACACAAACAACGTCAGTGCACCAGGACTGAACTAACATCACATTTTGAGCAGGATTAAATCAAACTGTCCTCAGGTGGTGTTAGTTATGACGCCCTGCAGGGAAAAGATTCTCTCGGTCCTCCTTTCAATGCTGCCAGGAGCAATGCGTGATCTGACGCCAGAAACAGATTCTGACAACATGAGTCTCCTACCTACTGAGAACAGCTGGGTTTTGCCTCACATTCAAAACAACGTTGCAGCTATGTTTTTGTGCAACAGTCGCATCTGGTGTCATTTTAGATTTGCAATAATGGAAGGATAGCGTGGACATTTTTGGTCTAATCAGAATGGATTGCATTTGTCTAGCATTGGTTGGTGTGTTTCCAAGAACTACATACCTGACAGACACTGGCTTTTGGAGTTGAATTTTAGTGAGGTCAGATGTGACATGTGTAGGTTTTGTGTGTTTTTTTTCCCTTTGCATTCTCACATGTGCACATTATATGACAAAGGTGTGAGCAGCAGAAGTAGGTGAATTATTGCAATGCCAAACGTTGACCTCATGTGGCTTTTCATGCCCTTTTGGTAGAAAGTTTTTGAAGTTTGACTCAGTCCCTCACATCTCACATGTGGCTTGTATTTGCACCCAAATACCTCCCAGATCTGTTGGATTTTTTGAAATGAATGTTAACATAAAACTCTTTATCTTCAGCTAGCTGGCTGACTTTAAAGGGTCTGCTTTACAGCAGCATAGAAGGGTATTTAAACGCCTTGCAGTGCAGTTATGGGGGGCTGTTTATCTCATCAGAGTGTGCGTGTGAAAGTAAGCAAAAGCCAAAGGGATAAAGTTAAATTTCTCAATACTAGTAAATTTGTTGACACTGCCCAATTAAGCCGAATGCTAACTTTAAGCAAGGCCTAAAAACAAAGAGCAAATGTGGTTTGAAAATGACTTTCTGAGTGTCCTTGTTCACTCTCATTCATGAACACAGGCAACATTTCCCAAACTTTGTGCTTGCTTGTCAGTTACACAACACTGTGGTGTGGCATCCTGCCCTGTTATTGTTAACTTGCCCAATCTCCTCTTGGAGAAAACAGCGCCTTTGCTTCAGCTGATGATGGACATATGTTTGATGCTTTCTCAGGCACATTTCTGGGAATTTCTTGAGATCTTTCAGATTGAGGCCATATCGTTTCAGAAGATATGAATTTGAACAATTCCAGTATTGTGTAACCAATATTTTAAATGGATTAAATCTTACTAATATGTAATTCAATCAAAAATCCTTCTATGTTTCTTTTCTATTGATATATAGGTTGCATATATTAAGACATCTGTAATGCATTGTTTTAGCCCTGCATGCTGGAAAAGCTGTGAGGTTTGCAAGATCAATTTTAGAGCATATTTTTTGAGGACTCATTGTCTGCACCATGTCCCCTGCTGTCTGTGGTGTATTACAACTCTGGGAATCGGCATTTACATTGTGGATGGGAATCACAAAAGAGAAGGAGAATGAAAAGAGATGTTTTCTTGTGAAAAAAATTAAAAGCATGCGTTTTGCTGTTACAATAATCTAATAAAGTATGAGTTAGCCCATCACAGCATGTAGTAAAAGATACTCACTCTGGACCTGTATGGAGTAAAATCCTGATCAAAACACATGACTGAGTTATTGAGTAACACTGTAAATATAAGAGGGTCACCTAACGCAAACAGCAATGAGTGTCAAGATAATTTCATGTCTAAAATCAGCAATTAAATGATGAGTTTGACATTTGATAAAATATAATGCTGATAGTTAGATGAGAAGATTTATATTACTGACAAGTATTTACAATGAATATGAAGCTATAACCAGTATCAGTTCAGCTTTACATAAAGAATGGAAGTAGGGGAAAGAGCAAACCTGGCTCTGTATTAAAAAAAAACCCCACTATTATTCACTATAATCAAAAGAAGATTGTTATCTCCATCTGCAATAATGTTTACCTGGTTGCATGGTTCTGTTCTAGAACCTTGCAGTCCTAAAAGCCTCATCCCCCACCACAGGCATACAGTGAGTAGCAAGACCAAAAAAGAAGACAGATGATGACATCATGAAAAAAAGAAGCTAAAAGTAAGATGGGTTGCAAAGTGGCTTGCAGTTGTGCAGCCACTGTGTTCTGACTAGAATGCAATTCAATCATCCATCCTTCCATCTAAACCATTACCAAGCCAGCTATAATCACTCAAGCATATCTGCTCTGCCCTTGGTTCTTCCCCCCGAAATACCTCACCTAAGGACAGCCCAGGCAGCTCTTAGGTCTCGAGCGCCTCTTGAACACCCAACGCCTCATACTGTCTCTGCGGCTGAGCCCAGACTTTTGTGGGGGAAGCTCATTGGTGCTGCTTTTATCTGGGATCTTATTGCTATTATCAGTAAATCACCAGCTGTGCATTCATGATTAGCTCTTCTTTATAACAGATCAGCGCAGCATCTATATCACTGCAGACTATGCACTAATCCAAATGTCGATCTCCCACTCCATTTTACTTTCACTTGTGAAACAAGACCCCAAGATACTTTAACTTGTCTATTTGGAGCCGCAACCCCTGAGCAACCCAGAGGCATCTCAACTTTTTCCGGCCGAGAGCTATGGCCTCACACTGGAAGGTGCTAAATGTCATCTCTGTCGCTTGACACTCAGCTACACTACCCAGGATGTGCTGGAAGTCATTATGAGAGATTTGCAAATTGGACGAGTATAAGGGTATCAGCTGAACTGTGATCATATTTATGCAGGCAATGAGATTAGCTGACTGAATGCGGTTTTATGGCCTGCCTGAAGTAACCTACGATATGTAACACAATATGCACTTCTAAAGGTGGGATGAAAAAAATAAAAGACATTTTACTGATTTTTGAAAAAAGGTTTAGAAACAGACACTTGTTCTGTAATATTTGGATAAATCCAAGGCTGCTACTCAGGTGCACTAATCTCCTCAAGTCTCAATTCATAATAGTCTGATCTTGTTATCTAATGAGTGTTATATTGCGAGTGCTTACAGGCAAATGTTGCAAACTTTGGACAAGCCAGGCTTCCTTTTTCTCTTTCATGTTATTCTTTATGATAAGCTAACCATTCGTTGGCTGTAGCGTTATATTTAGCAGAATGATATAATGCGGGGGCATTATCAATGCAGTCATTTAACTCTGCAACTAACAGTGTAAGTCATCATGTAAATGGATTATTATAAGCTTATCCTTTATTATACTGACCAACATCTCGCACAAGTTACATTGCACATACATTTAGTTTGATTGCACTAAATGCATTGCATGGATGCGTATTTGTGTGTCCACAAAGATGAGAAGAATTTGAAATGTAGTTATTACAAGTATGAGGCTCTTACACATTCACCCATTTATTCTTACCATTTTCCAAATATTGTCAGATATTTTTGTTTTACTGCTTCCTAAGGCAACACCTTGGAATAACAGCTCTTTTTTTTTGGAAAATATAAATGTGATATAATTGTTCCTTAATTCCTTTGCATTTTAATTAACTGGTTGATATTAGCAATGTTGCCTCAAAGCAAGAAGCTGCTGGGTGGAGTTTTGTATGTTCTGTGGCTTCCTTCCATAGTTCAAAGACATGCAGGTAGTGTGGTTAGGTTTATTGATGAGTCTAAATTGGCTGTAAGCGTGACTGGCTATCTATCTCTCTGTGTTAACCCTATGGCAGCCTGGCAACCTGTCCAGGGTGTTCTCTCCCTCTTGCCCTGTGACAGCTGGGATTACCTCCAGCCCCACGATGCTATCCCCATGGATAAGCAGAAGAAAATGGATGGGGATGGTTGAGTCACGCCTAGGGTATATGCTTGACCACATTACATGAATTCTTTTTTTTCTGTATGCTATGTCTGTCCAGTCTTAAATCCACACATTTAGCACAGAACATGTGATACCCAAATTATGATGTTATAGCACAGCCAGCTTTTACAATATTTTTACAAACTTAATATTATAAGGTTCGTGATTTGTATGTTCTTTTCTATGCTTGACTGCCTGTTGGCACTCACATTTAGCCTTCAGAAAACAACTCTCAATCATCTAATAGACCTGATTTGAGAGCCTTTGGGAGGGGAGGTGAATTTATGCCCCAGGGTCCTGGATAAAGGCAGGGAAAGGGAGAGATGGAAGGATCACAGTGCAACAGTAAATAACATTACAGTTTGAATAATGGGCTCCCTCTGCGCCAGGGCCTCAACTGGACTAATGACAGAGACCTGTTTTAGATTAGCCCTTATACAAACACACACACGCATGAATATGTGTGCATGAAACAACACACAGAGGGAGGTTCTATCAGTTTGGATAATCTGTTGCCTATGGCAAACATGGCTCTGTTCGGCTCTGGGAGAGCTAATTTAAAGGAGGAAACAAAGGAGGCAGAGGGCATCACACACATCTTCAGTCACGCATTCATCCTTTCCTTTGAATTATCAAGTGTGTGTCATCCATTTCCCTCTGTTGGTCTTGGTTTTCCCAGAGTTCATTTGAGAAGTTTGTGACTCAAACCTCCTTCAGGAGTGGGTCAGTTTTTCCAGAATTACAGTTTACTATATCTAATTTGTCAACAATGTACTAGTTTAGAGCATTATCATGGTACAAGTCCGCCATCTGCTGTCAATACAAATTTCATCTGAGAACCTGTTTTCACTGTTTATGTCATGAGGTGAAAGATTTAATGTTTTATAGCCTTCATATTTTGCATGCTTTTGTTTTGAAATGTTTCTACTTTCTTCTCACATCTTCCTAATTAAACAAAGTATCAACAGTGCACACTCTGCATAAAAGATGGGAGGTGAGGACAGTCAAGAGAGCAGGTGCATATGAGGCACAAAGAAGAAGACAGCAGAGCTTCAGCAGAGGAAGGGGACCAACAGGATCGATAGTACAGATGTATGCCAAGGAGCTCTACCCTTGAATAATAATAATGGATTGCATTTTATATAGCGCTTTTCGGGGCCCTCAAAGTGCTGTACAATTCCACATTCACACACTGGTGGAGGCAAGCTACAGTTGTAGCCACAGCTGCCCTGGGGCAGACTGACAGAAGCGAGGCTGCCATATCTCGCCATCGGCCCCTCTGGCCAACACCAGTAGGTGAAGGCCTTTTTACTGGGTCCTGAGACAGAACAGGTGACTGGTTTCCGATGGCTGCTACTAGAGCATTTGTTTCAAGACTGTTGCACCCATACTTATAATATATAGTTGGACTTTAGCTTGTTTTTTCCACATTTATTTATTGTAAAAAATAAAATAAACTGCTACACTTGAGTTTTGTATTCCTTGGCTACCATCACTTTTTTTTTTTATTAAGCTGCTCTCCACCAGTTTGAAGAGGACCTCTCCTCTCCCTTCCCCTCGTCATTACATTTACATTAGCTTTAAAACAAACAAAAACACCCAAAACATACACACCTCATGTACATGTTTATAAAGCAAAATAATAAGTACCGTTGTAAGGAAAGTATTATCAATCAAGCAATGATATGCAGATCATAATTTATTCCAAAAAAAAAAAAAAAAAAAAAAAAAAAAAGCCAGTCATATTAAATGCCTTTAAACTCCAGATTTCAAACTCCATGGTCAAAGTGTCATCATTATCAACTGCCCTCTATACAATAGCTTCATCATTGGTAAACATCTTGAAGTCTTTAGTGAATGTGTAAAAGGTTTTTTATACCATTCATTTTAAATCAGAACTACCAAATGAAATTTTCAGGGCTCAGTAATCAGACAATTTCCAAGGAAGGAGACTGGGATTCCAACACATTCTTAAAACACATCTGTGACCATGCTTTGCCATGTAAATTGTGTATAACATTGCTGTTGAATACTCCATTGAATTTCTATCTGATTAGTAATAAATATATCCTCCATCTCGCAGTTATTATAGCCCGTCTATTTAGAGTTTTTATTCTACAAAGGGGAAAAAGAAAAAAAAAAAAATCTGCAAAAGGATTTGGGTATACGTTGTATACCTTGGCTGCGTGATATTGGAGTCAAATCTAAGTCAAACACTGGATTACTAACTCATGTGCATTCAGCTGCTTCCTCCTTGGTATTTTCTACGTGTCAAAGTGTCTCTGACTGTTTGTTGTTTCAGTCTCAGTTCACATCCTCCCTGCAGGTCCTGGCTCCACTGGCAGGGAAAACAGAATGCAAGGCAGGGTGAAAGGGAAGGCACCATAGCTCTCAGTCTACCGCCTCTTCCCCCTCATCGCTTCTCCAGTTTTTTAAACCTGGCCTCTATAAAGATAAAGAAAGGGATGACTTCTCACTCTACTGTAATAAAAATACATTGCACTATAACTGAACAATCAAATAATGTTTGACCTTAACATTACAATATTTAGGTCAGGAATTGTTTGTGGTGACACAGCGCCATCTATTGGCATGGAAGCTGCCAACACGATTGTGCTGACTTTACCATAAATAATAACCTCAACAGCCAACAGATACAGAAAGAGCCTACACTGTCACCTTGACTGTGCTCTCAAAGACACAACAAAAAAATAATATGTTCACTAGGCATAGCAAATTAAAACAAAGAAAGATGGTACTGTGAAATCAAAACAAACAATGACAAAGTTACTTTCCTAAAGTAACTTTACATTTAAAGATAAAAAATGTAGAGCCACCAGTGAAATCTAAAAATTATAATAGTAAAGAATGGATAACACTGCCCCAAATGTGTTTTGCTTTCAGCTGTTGATTTTAATTAACCTAAGATGTGCTTTTTAGAACATCCTTGACTCTGATTCAGTTATGTTGTGTCAAAAGATATCCTGTCCTCTGTGCAGAACAAACACTTTTACACCTCTGTCATTAACTGTCTTACCCAGTTTCTTGGAGTATGCATCCAATTTGTAAGCAGCTTGTTCAAGTGCAGATACTTGCTCCTCAATCTGGTTTATTTGGTCCAAGTAGGGCTGTAAACTTGCATCTAAAGAAAACATGCACACCAGACAAGTCTTCTTATATTACAAGTTCCAGTAACAGATGAAAATTATGGGGCTAGTTTTTTTTTAGTTTTTTGTACTCACACTTGTTGTTAAGATCCTGTAGGTTACGACTGATGTTAATGCTAATGTCTTTCATTTCCATATACTTCAAGCTAGTAATCTTGTTCATGTTCTCCAATAGACGGTAATCCTCACAAGTGCCTAAGGAGATTGGGAGAACATTTAGAGAAAAATGGGTAAGAATGAATACGAGTAGCAAAGAACATCAGCAACTGGCCCTATGGCTTTGACATTTAAGAATATAACTGTTTCATTCTTTGAAAAGAAAATGCGAGTGTTTCCAATATTCAAAAAATAAGACCTGTTAGTTCTCCTTGCAAGAAGATGGCCATCTTTTCAAACATATCGGTGCACAACTCGTTTATATCGGGCTCTGCAGGCTCCACAGCCTCCTCTGCTGTCTCCACACCACCATCACCTGAAAACAATGCAGCAGCATTAACACAGCGCAGCTTTTAAATCCAGTTGCAAACTTAAATGTGGCCACAATATAAATGAAATAACGCAAAATACAATCACATTACACAAATAAGAAGGATGCCATGTAGAGCAGACAATGTAAGACCCACAAATAGAAAACTAAATAATTGGATTACTGTATGCTATATTAGCATTAACTAGGGAAGTGCAAAGAAACCAGGACTCACTGTTTGTGCCGTGTTTTTTCGGAGCGGCTGCGAGGCTTTCCGCTGCATCCCCCGGGCCCTCTGCTTGACCGCTATCACTTGCGGTCGGATTCAGAGTCGCCGAATGAGTCGATGGTGCCCTGGATATGCTGTCCATGGCAGCGGCTTCGTCTCCAGTTGCTGCCATTTTGTTCCTGTTTTGATTTTCCCCTGTCACATGAGCCGAGCGTTCACGTGACGCACGCCCGCCACCAACAGCCGCCGCTCCCATTCTCGCGCTCTATGGCAAAGCCACGCCCTTCATTAGTAAACGGCTCTTCGGTATTTAAAGGGTATCCTCTGTAGCTTTAATATAAATGTAAAAAAAAAGTTGGACTTTAAAATAACATGGTTTATCAGGCACTTATGCCTGAAAAAATATTTATTTTATTTATTTAACAAAACTAAATTATTATACATTTTTATAAACTACAGCAATTTATTATAAACTGCAATATCTTCAAACATTCATTGCTCACGTGTTAATGTTCAGTTAAGAAGGTTAAGTCTAAGTCTAAGTTAATGTCTGAAAGCATTTTGCTGAACAAAACAAAAGAAAACTAACCTGGGCTTGGGTTTTTCTAATTAAACCATTCTCAGAGTAAGGTGCTGGTGGTATGAGCTGATGTCTGATCTGAACTGATCCTCACAATTAATTATCTGTTCCTTCAGCTGCCACCATTTTAAAACTTACATATAGCCCTTTTATCATGTTTCGTCCCATGATTATAACCAAGTGTTTTGATCCCTAAGAAGGTTACACCAAATTTAATCGAAGAAAAGTTTTATTTGTGAAAATAACCACGGTAGGTCAAAATTTTAAGATTGTTAATACTTTATAATATTTCTGTGGTTTCTCAAATTTCGTTGCAATGCTCATTTTTCTAGAAAAAAAAGAACGTCTTTTTTCATTTTTATTTTACTTTCTAATCAAAATAGACGGCCATACATTATAATTACACCAGCAGTGAAAATGACACTATTGTTAAACAGTTTGAGAATGGATGTCAAATGTGTGGCCAGGGGACGAGGAAAGTGCCCGAACTGGCCTACTGCATGGCTTGGGAATGTAAACATCGCAAAAAGGAGTCCAGGAATTTTGAACTTTTTACTACACACACACACACACACACACACACACACACACACATATCTCTCTCTCTCTCTCTCTCTCTCTCTATATATATATATATATATATATATATATATATATATATATATATATATATATATATATATATATATATATATATATAATTTTACTTACCATGCCACAACTAAAGTAACCCATCCCACTGATGGGTTTCCTTTCTTTACTACAGTACGTCATTTTTTTGTAAGACCAGGTGAATGTGAAAAATTATTGTTCAAAATTGGAAAGAAAAGGGTCAGGACTTCTTTAAGTAGTGTTCAAAACTGCATTGAGCCCATTTAAATGACATCTCAGGCTGTTGTTCATCAGTTTAATAAATGGACTGTTTATGAAATGTGAACGTTTCCAGAATGCACTTAAACTTAAGTGAAAGGAAAGGGGGACAGCTGGGATTTTTAAAAATAAATTATTAAGCAATAGTTACATATGAAATTGGGCCTTGCGTCAAAATAAAATGATTTTCGTTTCCCTCTGCGCGCTCCCGCGAGAAGCATGCAGCGCTTGGCAGGCAGAAGTCGCCGTAACACCTGTGTCGGCGCTGTTGTGAGCGAAGCAAATCGTGACAGGCTAGTAGCAGCGGACTGTAAACATGGCGGCGTGCACAGCTACAGGGCTGTGCCGAAAACCCCGTTACTACTAGTCTGCTAGACAGAGACACCCCAAAAATGGAGACCGAAGAGGAGCAGCACATAACGACGCTCCTCTGTATGGGCTTCCCAGACCCCGACGTGATACGAAAAGCGCTCCGGCTGGCTAAGAATGACATCAACGAGGCAGTGGCGCTCTTGACGAACGAAAGCCCCGGACTCGGGTATGGATATGAACCGATGGAGAGTGGGCCTAACCCCGGCTTGGGCTCGAGTGGAGAGGGGGAAAACAGCGGGCGGACTGGCACAGGAGGGTTTGACCCTCCTCCAGCATACCACGACGTAGTGGATAGTGAGGTAAGAGAAACCTGTAGTTTTAGCAACCATGAATTGAAGCAGCGAGGGGAGGAAACCGGGCTAATTGCCGCTTGCAAGAAAGAGTGGGCTCGCCCATTTAACTGGCTAAACTTAGCATCTTCAGTGCTACATGCACCTAACGCGAACTGTCAGAGCAGGAGGTGAAATTCTGTTCGATACTAATGGAGAGGGCAAGAGAGTTGCCTGTGATTGATAAGCTTCGTTCCTTTAAAAATTGCGCTGAAAGCCTATTTTGAACATAAAAGCTAACGCGGTTAGCTTGTAGCAGGCTAGCTAACGTTAGTTTAGAGTTAAACGCGCCAGTAAGGGGACCAAGGTTAGGAGCACAGAGGCATCACTCTGGGGGATTGCAGTTAGAGATTTCAGCTGGGACCTCTGGTAACAGGTAAACAGCTCTATCAGCCAGTCAGCCTGCAGGCAGACAGTTTGATCTCTTATGTCTGCTTTGCATGTGTTAGCTAACGTTAGCTGGATGGTTATCAGACTGCTCCGCTCCTGTAGGAATTGCAGTCCACTCGAACCGGGCTTAGAGCGGTTTCGCAATTTCATTTTTAAGCATACGTGGCCATTTTGATTATTTTTCTATTCATAATGTCAGTTGTCATCATATGAGTATCTATTTTTGTGTCATTCATTGATAATTCTTACATATTGCGTGTATGAGAAGGGTTGCAGTTGATTGAAAAATACCAGTCACTAGTTCTTTCACAGTAATTTACCTACCTACAGGTCTTAACACTTTGTCCTAATTTACGGCGTTTATGTGCTATTACAGTAAACCGCAGATGCCCATCTACATATGATTCACCTGACACCTTGAACACCTTAAACACAAACCTAACCTCAAACCCATTGCTTTTATAGATTTGCAAAAACTTAAGGCTATTGAAAGTGACCAGTCCTTCAATTTGTGAGGTTATTGATTCAGACTTGATAGCCACCTGTTGTGTCCCTTTGATTGTAGTGAGATGCTGTGATTGTGGGTCAATAGAATAAGTACACATAAACTACTGACCTGTTCCTGTTTACATCTGCTTTTTCTTCTACCCCGTTATCACGGTGGTGGTTTATTACAGGCTGTTTTAGTAAGTGTAATATAAACAACACTTGGCATTCACAGTGTGCAGAAAATAGAGTACACCCACAGGTCAATAAGAAGCCTATGTTTAAAAACATTCTAATAATGATGTTGTTACAGATTAATTTACCACCAAGTAACTCCTGTTATTTAATCCCATTTTCCCCCTGTTTGTTCATCTGCCAGAAAAAGTTAGAAGTACAATTTGAATCTTTTTCCAACCAAACATATTTGCTACTATTTACTAGTTGAGCATTTATTGTAATTGCTATATAAATGTGTCTGTGCGTGTGTGTGTGGCGTATTTGATATACTACAGAGAAATAAATCTCACTCATTCCTACAAAAATTATAAAGTTATAGAGAATAATCCAAAGTTGGAAAGTGCTGTATTTGCCCTCTTCTCTTCCCTTGTTTCTTGTATTAATGTTCATGAAGGCTGTCATAGGTCTTTGGCCTCATGTCATGCTCCTAAATATAGCCCTGCAGTGTCCCTGACACACACAAACACGTTGCAGTTTTTGCAGAGGATCCCAGGAGGATTGCGGGTGCATAGTAACAGTGGCACTGAGTTACCTCATTGTCCAGGCCAGCCACACGCATGCAGTGCTTTTCAGCCTTTTCCCTCTAAAGCCCTTAAGTCTGGAAGCATTGAAAGTATTGGAGCCTAGTGCATGTTTCATGGTGATTTGTGGTTTTCCCTATATTGTACTTCTTTGAAACAGGGCATTGACTTGTGGTTAGGTAATTCTGCCAGTTGTGCTCTTTCATTGGGGTGTTTCCAAAGATCTGTATTAGTTTAGTCTTTCTCCAGCTTTTCTTCCTCTCATCTATCTGTCGTATTTAATTTTCTAAGAAAGGGAAGAGATGAAATATGATGCTCCTCCTTTATCCTTTATGCTTTATCTTTCCCTTTGCCTCCTCTTCTCCTCTCTGTGATTGATTAATAATATTTTCTCATATACATTGATATGCAGGACAGTCATGTACTGAATGCACTGACCACTGTTTATGTTAATATGTATATAACTATATTTAACTGTACCGCTAATTAATATTTATACTGTGCAGCTTCCACATGAGCAATGGTCTCTAATGGGGTGTTTTAGTTCTCAGTTTGTTACAGTCATAATGTAGTGGAAGTTGAATCCTAGTGCGCAGTTGTAGTTTAACATAATTTCCAATGTAACACAGCAGGTCAAGCTTTATTAAATGGTTCAGTTAGAGCTGGGCGATAGAACGATAACGATATGTATCGCGATATAACTTTTACTCGATAGAGAAATTAAGCTATCGCGATAGACCTCGCCGCTCTTGTCCTCTTAAAATAAAAAAAAAATAAAAAAAATAAAAGTTTAGCCAATCCAAACTAAGTAGCGCAGCGCCGAACCAATCACAGCCGCAGCGTCACGTCGCGTGACTTGTTACGTACAGCACAAGTGCCAAGCCGCACGTGTGTTTGTTTGGGAAGCAGCCAGCGGGTAATGGAGCCAGCGCGTAATGGAGGAAATGAGTGTGCCGACTAGAAAAATCAACCGAGCGTGACCGAAGAGAAAACAGATGATGGTTTCAATGCTGGAGAGATTGTCGAACGGAAGAGCCATAGGAGTTCCGTTGTGTGAAGGTATTTCGGCTATTTCAAGTCTGACAAAAAACAGAGTAGCGTGCACTGTAAATTGTGCCGAAAGCAAGTCTGGAAATACAATAAACTGGTGCATGCATCACACTGTGCGCCACGTTATTGTTTCGGTGAAAATAATTTCTACAATACTGTTAATTCTACTCTCTGCAGTGTTTAAATGCTTACATATACACACAGTTACTGTCCGTCCACACATACGACTCGGTTCTGCTTCTATGCCCCAGCTTTGTTTACTTTTTCCCACCGAGGCTTCTAGACTTCTGATTGGCCAACATTTCGGTACGGTTAGGAATCTAGCGCCACCTGCTGCTTTGGCATGTTCATAGCAGCGTTTTCCTTCATTTCTGCCTTTATGTGTGGACGGGATTATTTTTTAAAACGGAAAATCTCCGTTTTCAAAAATACCCGTGCACGTGTGGACGTAGCCTCAGTCTCTGACTGGAAGCGCTAATTCGTCATTCGGCTTTTGTCAGACTAAAGTAACTGTTAAAACTGTTTGAAAAGCTAAGCTATACAACAAGGAGAGATTGAGAATTTCCTTTTAGTTCTCAGTTTATTTGATATTGACAAAAGTTAGTCAGTTTTGTCTGTTCTTCTGTAACACAAACTAAGATTTATTTTTACAATTAATATTTTGTTTCTAAGTGGAATTGACAATTTAGTCTGTTTTGTTTGTTCTATTTTGAAACTTAAACGCTTTAGCGGCTGCCTTTTGTGTAGTTTGCAATATTTGCCTTTATTTATCTGAAAAAGTCTCATGTTCCTTAAGTACATCTACCCTGTTGAACTTATTATAGGAAATAAATATTTAAATCAAAACAAGCTGCTGATTATTTCACATTTTACTTGTGAGCAACGGCACATTTAAATCTTACAAATATAGTTATTTGGCTTATATCGTGATAGATATCGTTATCGCCTGAAATGAAAAAAACATATCGTGATATGAAAAAATCTCATATCGCCCAGCTCTAGGTTCAGTTATTACTTTAACATCTGCACCTAGTTTGCGCCATCCTTAAATGTTGAATGAATTGGCTGGGCAGCACTGTTTGAGAGGAAGAGGCTGTGAAGGTTAATCATAAATATACACTTGACCTCATGAATATGTAAGCAAGTTTATGGCATAAATAATTTACTAACCCTTTAACTGTTTTTGCTTTTACCACATAGACTCCTAGGCTTCACTGCCACTGCCTTCTTCTGTCTTCTTATTCCAGCTGAGCCTTAATTCTGCTCTGTGAATCATAACTACAGATGGTATAAAACTTGACTCTAAATGAGTTGAATTTTAGCTCTCTCTTTATTACCTGCTCAGGCATGACGCCATCATACAGCTAACAAGACAGTGTCATGTCATTTGGCAGGGTATTCATTGAACTTGACTGTCTAGCTCTCACACCCTGACTTACACATCACCACTCTTTAGACTTAATTGCTGCCAAAGGACTTACTAACAAGCACCTGCCTTAATTTGTTCTGAAAGCTTCTTGGGAGGAAATAGAAAGATAAAAATATTACAGAGATGAAGGGCAGATCATAGAGGAGAGGACACACTTTCCAAATGACTGCTATCGCTCCTCTCCCAGAGAGAGGAGAAGACTCAGGCATCATCCTGTCTGACTTTATCATCGCCAGAGGCCATTTGTATTATCCTAGCATCACACAGAGGACATTTGCAGTGTCATTATAAAACAATGGGATGAGCCGTATGAAATGCAGTCACCCTCTGCTTTATGTCACAATTTTGTTGTGTTTGTGTGTTACAGAGGAGCAATGATGAGAATGGGAACTGCTCTGGGGGAAGCATGGAGTTTCCCACCACCAACCTGTATGAACTGGAAAGTCGAGTCTTTACTGACCACTGGTCCATACCTTACAAGAGAGAGGAGTCCCTGGGCAAGTGTCTCATTGCCTCCTCCTGCCTTGCTCGACATGGTAAGACTGCGTGTGTGGAGGTGATGAAAATGTTGTTTTTAAGGTCTGCAGTAAACTACATTTGCGTTATTATGTGGGTGGCGTGTTTTGTTTGGACCATCGGGTGTTTTTCACATGTTGTTATTTCGGCCACTTGTGTCGCATGACTCAATATGTAACTAATCTGACAGCCAAAAATTCTCCAAGTTTAGATGTGTGAATCCAACTTCTCCTTCCCTGTCAGGTCTTGCTGACGCTGATGAGAATTGCAAGCGCTTTATGGATCGTTGCATGCCAGAGGCCTTTAAAAAGGTAAGCAAAAGAGAAACTGAAGTCAAGGTGCCTCTTTGAATATTTAGCATACCTGACTTACTTCCTTTCTACATGCCTTGTTCATTATCACCAGCTACTGACCAGCAGTGCCGTACACAAATGGGGCACAGAGATTCATGAGGGAATCTACAACATGCTCATGTTGCTGGTGGAACTGGTTGCAGAGAGGGTGAAGCAGGACCCTGTACCTGTAAACCTGATGGGAGTGTTGACCATGGTGCGTCGTCTCACTTAGTAATGTTTTCCTAAAATGATAGAAAACCTTCCTGTTACGATGCTTATGTATCTCATTTACTGTCTTTTTTCTTTTTATAATCACCTTATTCAAAATGTTATTAACCACTGTGGTTCAGTGTCATTCCATTTATTTTGGGTTTTGTTCAGCTTTACTAAAAAAAAAAAGCTAATTTATTTCATACGTATGAGGGGAAATAAAAATAAATATTTATGATGTGTAATTCTTCTTACACGCAGGCCCTTAATCCTGACAACGAGTACCATTTTAAGAACCGGATGAAGGCCTGTCAGAGAAATTGGGCTGAAGTTTTTGGAGACGAGGCTAACATGTTTGCCGTCTCTCCAAGCAACGCCTATCAGAAAGTAAGACTAATTTGTCTGTGAAGCATTATAAGATTGTACTGTAGCATTGTAGTATTGTGCTGTATGTGTGGCAGTTAATCCAGATGCATTGGCAAGTATTTATATATGTTTACATGTTAAAGAATTTGTTTATGGTGTATAGTCATGTTCAAGGTTCAGACAGACCAATTCTTCAGTGTTGCATAACTGAGCCGCAGAGGGTCAAGAGACCATGGGTGGCTGACACACAGCAGCTGCTTGAAAACTTAATGTGTATGTCTCATGAGAATTTTCAGTGTCATTGCTGAAAGCATTTACTTAAATCATAGTGATCTGTTTCAGGAGCCCCATGGTTGGCTGGTTGATTTGGTGAATCGAGTGAGTAATAAACCACCACTTAGATATTGTCTCCATAAATATATACCAGAGTTATATCAGTTTTGCCTCATGTTTCCTTTCTCTCTGTAATTTTTGTCAAGTTTGGAGAGCTGGGAGGATTCACTGCCATCCAGACGAAACTCAACACTGAGGAAATTGAGATAGCTGTAAGAACTATTGTTTTTACGTCTTCTTATCATC
The DNA here is from genome assembly GCF_057381915.1 of Diplotaxodon limnothrissa. Taxonomy (NCBI): domain Eukaryota; kingdom Metazoa; phylum Chordata; class Actinopteri; order Cichliformes; family Cichlidae; genus Diplotaxodon; species Diplotaxodon limnothrissa. The sequence goes on from NC_140617.1 coordinate 7,760,278, forward strand.
TTTTTCCGGGCATTTCTTAAGACTGACAGAGTACTTTGAGACAGTCTATGCAGGCGAAAGGTCATCATGTTTGAACTTAGTGCTCTCAGCTGCACAGCGCTGAATGTCTCTCTCTCTTTCTTTCACTCTTTGTAATATTCACTTAAACACAAACACAGTCCTGCATCCTCCTACTGTGTGATGGTTGAAATGCTCTGTTGTTTTATGTGTTCTGAGGCATCCTTGTACTGATGCTTCCTTCTGGGAACCTGGCCGGAACCTCAGCAGCGCATGGCCATTAATTCAGTGCGCGTGCATACACACACACACACACACACACACACACACACCCTCTAACCATTAGCATTTTAATAAGGCAAAGACTCATTGCACACCACAGTTGCACTCTGCAGTTGCAGTGGGAGCTCAGCAGAGTGTGTAAGCCGTTAGATCCCTAACACACTAGAGGCACATTGGATGATGGTAAAAGTGAAAGTAAAAAAAAAAACGAGTAGTGCTCACTTCTCTATTTACTACCAAGGGTGACACATTCATTTGTGTGCTTTGAGCAGGAAGGCATGTAGGGTGGAAGGGTAGAGTTGGAAGGTGGAGGAGAGGGAGATACTTGCAGAAGGCAGAGATGGAGGATAGTCAAAAAACTGACAGGAACACAGGAAGCTTTCATTAGCCTCTCTTGATTTAGCAGTGAATGACAAATGACAGCTGGGCTCTGGTATTCGATACTCATCCACGCATGTGTTAACAGTCACTCCCTCTCGCTCACATGCACTCATGTGTTTAAATGCAGGTTGATCTCTACCCTACACATTTTACATCAGGAGGAGTGATGTTGTGATGCCATAAAAAGTCTTGCACACATCTGTTAGTGAGTTTTAGCAATGCTTCAGAGTCAGTGAATTATTCTTAAGACAATCAAAGCTGGTGCTGATAAATTATTTTCCTCCCTTTCCTTTCTTTCTTGACTTGTTTATACTTTTTTTCATCTGTCCATGCAGTATGTATCTGCTCTAGTCCAACCCCTCGGAGTTTGTGCTGAATACCTTAACTCCAGTCTTGTCCAGGTGAGCTACCTTATCTACTCTCCCTGACACACACACTAAATGATGCTCACTATACATTTCTACCTTAAAACAATGTCTTAGCCCTTTAATGGCCCCTTGTAGGATAAAGTGAGGACTGGCCTATGTGTCCTAAGCTGATTTCGATTAGTGTCAGACACTTGGGTTGGGATACTTATGCACAGCTCTCACATGTAGCACCCAGAAGGATATTATCAAGTTCAGACACATTCAAACTACTGTGTTTTAAGCAAAGGAGCTAACTGGATCAAGGCAGCATACACTCACTGGTGGGCATTATGATTGCTGGTAAATCTAGTTTTCCTTCTATTTGCACTTCAAAGTCACAGAGACTTTGTACCAGGAAGCTGCCGGGTTAAAAACCTGCTAATGTCTAATCTGACTGTGCTGATATTTATGTTCTCACATGGATCTCTGCTGGGTGGTAGAGAAGTTCAAGGCTGCAGTGCATAATATGTGACAGGGTGTTACATACACTTTTAACATCTAATGTTAAAAATGGTCCTCTTAAAAATAGCAGTACAGGTATGTACACACATGGACACACAGTTGTAGAATCTGGCCTGTAATTGCTTTTTTTTCCTCTGCCAGTAATATATATGTGTATATACATTGTTTGTCTGTGGCTCCGTAGTTTTGTTCCAGTGATAAAATCATCGCTTGTGTTTATTACATGACACTTCTACCCCATTCTGATTTATATTCTATTTTTATTTGCTGTATCCTCTTACTGTTTTGCTGCTCCAGTGGTCCATTTACCCCACAGGGATCAACACAGTTTCATATTGTTTTTCCTAGCCTATGCTGGATCCAGTCATCCACAAGATGATCACATATGTACAAAACCTGGAGGAGAAGGACCTTAAAGATAAGGTAGTGATTTATACCTCCTTATAATTTTAAGAAAAAGAGGACAGAGATGAATGTGTTCACTGCCCTCTTAGTTGTGCTACCCAGTAAATTTGAGTTCAGAATGAATATGGGACTGGTGACTTTTGTTGGCACCTGCTAGATCATATAGTATGAATAAACTGTCTTAGAAGACGATGGTAAGTGCAAACACTGCTCATCTTGAGTTCAGGAAACTAAATTAGTGTGGAAATGGTTCTTTTATTGAAACTTCACAAGAATTTTATGACTCAGTCAAATGTTATTCAACCCTAGCGTCTGGTGAGCATCCCGGACCTGCTGTCAGCCATCAAGCTATTGTGTATGAGGTTCCAGAGGGAGTTGGTTACTGTGGTAGATGATCTCCGGCTGGATACGCTTCTACGTATGCTCAAAACACCCCACTTCTCCACTAAGATGAACTCCCTCAAAGAGGTCAGCTCAAAAAGAAGATTTTAAAGTATTTCTTTCTGAGTGCTTCCATTTCTGAGCTCATGTCAGACTATTTTTGTATGCTTGTCTCTCAGGTGACAAAGTTAATAGAAGAGAGCACGGTTTCAAAGTCTGTGAAAAACGCCATTGACACAGATAAACTGCTGGACTGGCTTGTAGAGAACTCTGTCCTGTCAATAGCACTGGAAGGTAACGATGTTTGTTAAAACATAACTTACTAGAGTTTTGATGAGTGCTTGGCAAAACACACAGACATAGTTAAACGTAGTCACCACTGACATAAATTTAAACTGAGAAATCAGGAAATTAAGATTTCAGTTTAACTTTGGCTGATTCATTCTTTTTGTTCCAGGTAACATTGATCAAGCTCAGTACTGTGAGAGGATTAAGGGAATCATTGAGCTGCTGGGGAGTAAACTGTCACTAGATGAACTCTCCAAGATCTGGAGAATACAGGTAAGAACCATTTATATCTCAACTGCATGTGTTATTACATATTTATTATTCATTCTGATCGGTTTTATCTATTTATAACTCTTAAAGAAAATCAGTAAACTGCACTGAGTGCTTTTATATGTGCATATCTGTAAGTATGTGACAAATACCTGTCAGCTCAGTGGATGTATTGATTTCTTTTTGTGTGTGACCATCTCAGGCGGGTCAATCATCAACTGTAATAGAAAATATTCATACAATAATTGCTGCTGCTGCTGTGAAGTTCAGCTTTGACCAGCTCACTCACCTCTTCGTTCTCATACAAAAGGTCAGCGCTCACTCTCTGACATTTTGATAAAATAGGTTATATTTGAAGAGATTTCTACATGTGTGCGTGATATTTATGTTAACATGTTTGCATGATATTTAGAGCTGGGAAGTTGAGAGTGACCGTGTAAGGCAAAAGCTGCTCAGCCTGATCGGGAGGATAGGCAGAGAAGCTCGCTCTGAAACCACAACAGGAAAGGTATGCTGTGTAAATGTCTTTTTGTCAAAGGTAGGCTCATTCAAAAGTAATTGGAGAAAAAACAGGTAAAGATATTGTGAAAGGTTTTGATATAAGGATGTTCCCTTGAGTCAACCTTGTCCTTGTGTGTGTATCTGTCCAGGTGCTAGAGGTGCTGTGGGAACTGGCTCACCTCCCCACCTTGCCTACCAGTCTAGTTCAGCAGGCACTGGAGGAGCACCTGGGGATTCTGAGCGATGCCTACGCTGTTAAGGAGTTGGTGAAACGCAGTTACATTATTAAATGCATTGAAGACATTAAGAAGGTGAGACAGACAAAGTATAGTATTTTCTTTGTTTACTTGGGCTCTTGTTGGGGTTTAGCATTTCACTGAGCCGGTGCTTTAAAGGTGTTGTTTATTTTGTACACACACAAAGAAAAAACTGGGAGCATTTGTCACGAATCTTAAAACTGCAGCTCAGCAGTTTTAATGAAACACTAGACAGATCTACTAGATATCTAGGTCTTTTTCTGCCTTCAGTAACAGTTTTACTGCATGTTAGCATTCCCTTATAAGTTTGTCAAACTCTTGCAATACAGTGTACCCCACTGTAATGAAGGGAGTCTTTCTTTTTAAACAAGTACCCATCTATCTAGAATAATTTATTTTTAAACTTTTTTTATTAGTTTATATTTTTGTCATTGTCTGCATCTGTAGCACCCTCTGTGGGTATCTGTAAATGCAGGTTTTATAATTAGTTGATTTGCTGATACAGTCAGTTAATGACTATATTGTGAAACAGTGGTGTGACTGAACTGTTAAGTAAACTACTCTCAAAGCGTGGAAAATGTGGTAGATAACGTTATAAACTGCAAGTATGTGAGGAATTTATGCTTCATCTTGCCTTTTCTAAATGTGTACTTTATATGTCATTAATAACTGTGTCAGTAAATTGGTACTGCACATCCTGGCTGTCCAACATGACAAACTGGTTCACCCTAGAGAGGACACACGCAGATGCTCATACTAAACGTGGCATATGTTCAATAGTCCTGGTGAGCCTCAGGATTCTGTCTTAAATGCTCAATTTCTGATATTTTTATTCTACTTTGAAATCTTTGTGATATATTTAATATGGTCTTCTCAGCAGCTTCACCCACCTGCTATTCAGATCTTTTTCCTTTTTGTTTCTCTGTTTATTCTTTTGTTAATTTCGTATGACAGTTAATAAGAAGAAAATAGGCTTTAAGGGAGGGGGAAGGGAACTAAAACTGACAGTGGACAAACTGAGCCACAGTACAAGAAATGGAAATTGGCATGATATATCAGTTGCATGTATGCTTTTCCTATTTTGAAATTATATACAATAACCATATTTTAAAATGACTGCTGGACTGACTGTTGCCACACATGGAAGAAAATATGTGTGTCATCCTTGGAAATCCTGCTTGTTATTTGTGTACAAATATCCCACTTCAAATGATATGTATGTCTCTAGAACTTCACTCAGGAAGACAGTAAAGGCAACGAGACTCATAGCTCATTTCATATTGGCACTTGGGGCAAGAAGAAATCTAACTCACTGGCCAAATTAAAAGAGGTATCCATTATGATTTATATTTCCACTGACTGGTGTGTATCCAATCTTGCTGCTTCAGTCCTGGCATCCAATCGTGGAGGAGGGGGTTTGACCACAAAGGGGTTTCGTTGGTCTCAGGTTGATAATTTCACAGATGATTGCAACATGAGGTTGTTTGACCAGGTGTATGTTAATCTTCTGCTTGCCTCACTAAGAGGGCTTTGGCACTCGCTAATGATTACACAGTGGTGTTGGTCTTGTCTTGGGTGAACGCTTGTGGAAATAAATGAGTGATTTATCTGCTGGATGACTGGTTAGCTTTGGTGGAAATTTTTTACTCATGCGAGGACTCTAATCAGAACCATGGATACCCAAGTGAGGCTTTTGTTTGATATTTGGCCTTTCACATTAACCCTCATCCTACCAGCATATTTGACATACATAGACCTGGGGTCCTTGGGGGCAGCAAGGATCATTAATTGCTATTGTGACTACCAGTCACAATAGCAAGATTATAATACTAGCAATATTTTTTTCTGCTCAAAGCATTATTAGTTATGTGTCCTATGTCATCTAAAAAGTAGATCATTATTAGATTTTTGTAAAATTGCATTTTATCGCCCAATCCACACTAAATACTCAAAAGCTTAATTGATTCTGATATTCCTTAGTTTTCAGTAATTTTAAGTAAACATCAATTGTATTGTAGTTATATGACGAAAGCTGCTGGATCTATTTTGATCCCAATATAAAATAATTGAAATAATTTCTCCAATGCATTCTGGGTCTTCCCCAAAGTCTCCATTATGTGCTCAAAACACATCACCTAGGAGGGGGTTCTACTCTTACCTTTTCTCAATGACCAAGCTCCTTGCTCTGTTTCTGAGGCTGAGTACGAATCCTCTTCAGAAGAAACTGATTTCCACTGCTTGCATCTGTGATCTTATTCTTTCATTTACCGTACTACCCAGAGCTTGTGAACATAGCTGTACTTTTGCTTTCACTCTCAGCTCTCTTTTCACCACAACAGATCGGCATAGCATCCACTTCACTGCCAAGACCCCACCAATATGTCTGCCAATCTCCTTTTCCAGTCTCCTCTCTCTTGTGAACAAACCCCAAGATATTGAAAGTCCTCCACTTGGGGCAGCAGTTTGTGCCCAAGAAGGAGTCGGCGTCCCAACTAATTCACACTCGGCATCAGATTTGATGCATAAATATGAACAGAACTGGTAACAAAGAGCAGCTCTGGAAGGGATCAGCACCCAATGAGAGAGACTGACTTATTGCTGGCAACACAAAACCTAAAGCTAAACCCTTACTATAGGCAGTTATAGCATACAGTTTGCGTCATCATCAGCGCGTGCTGGCATGTAAAAGGAGGAACAAAAAGTTGCTAGCTTCCTGTCTGTGTTTCGGGAGCAAAGTAACACCTTTTTCAAGTAGATTCTTCCAGCACAGTGTTGGACAGGCACATCAGCAGTAGAGGTTTCTTAACTCCCAGGAGACTCATTCTTGCTCAAATCAACTGGTGTTTGCAATATAGCAGTAACATAACCAGAGCATTCCCCAGCTGTTTCAAGCAGATTTGGCGATGTTGCTAACGTTCTGAAAACTTTCAGTGTGGGAAGTTTCCCCATACAGACAATGAATGCAGCAATGCCATTCTTGTTCTTTAAAATGACTAACAGAGTTCCGCTTGGTGGCTAGGTAAATTAATTTAGGACCCATGGCAACCATTACCTGAGATAAGTAGTTCCTGCATAGGTGCAAATGGGTACTTTTGACTGAAATCCCTCATGACTCCAAAATATTTGTATTTTTTAAAAAGTGTTCATCAAAGCAGAGACAGGAAACAGATTTTAAATCATTATCAACGTCATTTAAAAAAACAAAAGGCAAACCTGAAACACTAGGATGAGGGTTAAAAGTGGCAGATTTGATCTTCCGTGGTTTAAATCTCTGGCTCTGATTTTCCTTTTTCCCTTCTTGTTTTAACAACGCCCTTAATTACAAAAATAGTAAGTCTACGATGACAAAACAGTTACATAAAATTAAAAGTGATTCATAAAGATCATCGCTGACCTCTATTTTTGTAACAAGCGTCTGTGTTTGCTTTGTGATTTAGTAAATATCATCATCTGATATGCACGCATGTGTATCTATTTATCTCAACAGGCTTCACAGCAGAGCAGTCCACAGGCGGTCTGGGTTGTTCCTGCTCTCCGTCAGCTGCATGAGATAACCCGTTCATTCATCAAGCAGACATACCAGAAACAAGACAAGGTGACACATAAAAACATATATAAATGCACACCTGAATAATCTGCTCTACGTTGTGTTTAAGTTAACATTCCCTCTGTCTCCCAACAGAGCATCATCCAAGACTTGAAGAAGAATTTTGAGATTGTCAAACTAATCACAGGATCCCTTGTATGCTGCCATCGACTTGCCGTGACAGCTGCTGGTAACAGCGGCCTCTCAGGCTCAACCCTGGTAGATGGACGATACACCTACCAGGAGGTATGTCTGTCTTTTTAATTTAAAGGTGACCTATAATGCTCATTTCCAACCCTATAGAATCCATGGACTCGCTACTAGATTAGCAATGCATGACTCATATTTCAAAATAATCCTCATTCATTTCACACTGGGTCATGCTAATTCAACCATTGTCTAAAACAGGCTGTTTTAGCTCCCTCACAAACAAAAGATTTAAACAGCATGTGGGAACAGTTTACATTCTCACAGCTAGAGCTGTGTGCGTGAAATGGCCATATTAGGGATATTCGCTCTCACTGACATCAAAAAGTGATGTCAGTGAGACATCCCTGAGAGCTTTTCTTGATCAAACCCAGAGTTCCTCTCTGATATATCCCATCCTGCTGGGCTTGAAGCTGCTCTCTTTTATCACAGTGATTCACAGAAATTTGAATATTTACAAACCTCAAAATCCAGGTTAGATACTCCAACTTTTTTTTTAACCCAGGACATTTTTCGTGATCAAACTGTCATCATTGTAAAAACAAACACAGCAATGTGGTTTCATCCTCAGATCAGTTTAATGTATAATAAGAACATGTGCCTGCCTTATAACAGTGTGACTCTTTGAATATAACAGTGTGACTCTTTGAATATAAAGGCAAATGTCAGGCTGCAGTAACTTAACATTTACTGTTTAAATAAAGAAAATCTATATACAGCGACACATAAGAGACTGATCAGTAAACAGTCATTTATCATCCTGTGATCCACCACAGTAATGAACACTCAGGTTACTGTTAGCTTCATGCAGGGAAATGTGTGAATATTTATTACTGAGGATGATTTTGATAGTGTTGAAATTACATTGTTGAATATAGGCTGCACAAGAGTTAAGTTAAAATATTTACACACTTTGATACCCAGATATTAAATGCTGCTGAGTAAGATTTGTAAATGTATAATAGATAAAGGAAAAATATTTTAAAAAATAAGATAAAAACCTCAACATCTTTTCTACTGCTAATGACCAAAACCATTATTAAGGGATTTGACTAGTGACTATAGCTTCATAAGTAAAATATCTGCTGGATGCATATTTTCCATAGTTCCTGTCTCCTCTGTTTGCCCCCCCAGGTTACAACTGAATAAATGTATTTAAAAATCAAATAAAATGTGTAAATGACCTGAGTACACTGACTAAAACGTAATAGCCTTCTGCTCCTCCTGGGAGCTGTATTGCTGGATATTTTGATTAATTGCATAATTAGAAATTAATGTGGGTAATATGCAAGTTTCCCTTAGCTGGAATGAGGTTTACACCTGAAGAACATAATGTTACATATTGATAGTGTTACAAGATAACACATTTCTCTTTCAATATGTCTTTAGTATCTGGACAGCCACCTGCGCTTCCTGGCCTTCTTTCTCCAGGAAGCTAGCCTCTACCTGGTCTGGAACAGAGCCAAGGAGCTGTGGGAGTGCCTGGTGTCAGGGCCGGATGTTTGTGAACTTGACCGTGAGGTATAAAAACAGTCATTGCAAATGAAACCTTGCCTTTGGCCATTTGTTTATCATTGCAGCCTCATTTCTCTGGATAACTGATCTGGAGGAATGCACAAACTTTACCTCTTCCTTTTAAAGCACAATAAAAGGAATGTTCATACAAGTTTTAAATGCAGAGCAAGCTGGCAAGAAAGTGACATCCATTCTGTTTAGGTTTCTCAATGTATCATCCAGTAAAGTTTAGCTTTATCAAGTGCTTCTTTGTATGAGAACAAAAAAACAACAAAAGGACAGAAAGAACTGGAGGCAGGTTTCTGCCCTTTCCAATAGTATGAGATCATTCTGGGCACAAGTGGTTAGAATCAAATGTTTAACTACCTCCAGCCTTTAACAGATCATTCATTTAGTCTTTGTGTTAGGCTCAGTTTGGTAGAACTCAAGCCAGTCCATCTCATTTGTCTCTAAAATTCACTGTAACTGAGATTAACACAGTGTGTTTCTGTGTGTGCAGATGTGTTTTGAGTGGTTCACAAAAGGGCAACATGACCTTGAGAGTGATGTTCAGCAGCAACTCTTCAAGGAGAAGATCTTAAAACTGGAACCCTATGAAATCACCATGAATGGTGAGAGATACTCTATGGTGATACATTATTGACCCACAGCAGTGGATTATAAATATGTATTTAACATGTTTTGTATGTGTTTCAGGTTTTAATCTTTTTAAGACCTTCTTTGAGAATGTCAACCTTTGTGATCATCGACTAAAACGCCAAGGAACTCAGCTGGTCAGCTTTCATTTTCTCTCTTTTGATCCTTAGTACACAGTGAACCATTCAGCGTGCAAAGGAAAAGAATACTGAAATACATCTTGGTTGACATTTAGATTTAAAGTATTATGTGCTTTGATTTCAGTGTGTGGAGCGCATTGACTTGGCAGGGATGGACTTTATCTGGCGCATCGCCATGGAGACCCCTGATGAAGAAATAGCCAATGAAGCAATCCAACTGATTATTACATATAGCTACACCAACCTCAATCCCAAGATGAAGAAGGTTTGAGTATATTTTTGCATTTATTGCTCTGGCCTCTTAATTTTAGCACTGCTTCTAAAGAGAGTGGAAGTGTCATTTAACAGGACAGTTCACATTAAAATCAGCAGCAATGTCTCTTTACATGATCCCAAAAAAAGTCATTACCTTTATTGTGAGCAGTTTGGTGTTGGAATTAATTCCTTTCTAATGAACCTATTACTTTGAATCCCCAAAAGGATGTGCTCTCTGGTTCCTTTATATTCTAGACAAGGCAGTCATCTCTTTTCCCTCTATCCAAAACTGGGAAACTCAAAGCAGAACAATTTAGGTGGATAAGTTACACGGACCAGAGGGAATATGCATATTTTATCCTGGGAAGAATTTTCCTTTTAAGATGCTGCAGACTGCCTATTGTTTTCACTCCTCACTTTGATGAGAAATGATCAGAAGTATTCCAATAATAAAAATTGAATTACTGCTTTGTGGCTGTTTTTGAAACAAAGAAATCACACGCAGAAATAAATCTTCCTCCTCACAGGATTCTGTGTCTTTGCACAAGAAGTTCATTGCTGATTGCTACAAACGACTAGAGGTAAGCTGTTGAATATGTTACTAGCATGATTGTGCCATTTCACAGAAAGTGGGATCCAGCAGCACATTTCTTGTTCTTCTTTTAGGCAGCCAGTTCGGCACTGGGTGGGCCTACTTTGACACATGCTGTTACTAAAGCAACCAAGATGCTGACAGCCACGGCCATGCCGACTGTGGCCACATCTGTACAATCACCATCCAGGTACAGAGGGGGGTTTGGGTAAGAACATAGTTACTAAACCTATTAAAATACATTTGTGTTTATATAATTTATCTTGCATGTTAGTGATGGATAAAATGTTTTGAGTATAAATATGCTTGTTATTGTTGAGACGCTTCTGTGAATTTCCACCTCCAGATCCACTAAGCTGGTGATAATTGAAAGACTGCTGCTGTTGGCTGAGCGCTATGTCATCACTATAGAGGTAAGCTGTGCACTCTGTCTCCAAGGTTTCATTACACGTGTAAATAAAAATGATTATGCTATAATGGGTTTTTTTAACCTAATGTTTTTGTGTATTTCTGTGTAGGATATGTACTCAGTTCCTCGCACTATTCTACCTCACGGGGCCTCTTTCAATGGACACCCTGTCACTCTTCACATCACCTACGAGTCAACCAAAGACACTTTTACCTTAGAGGTATTATAAACTTCTGCCCTTTTGTGCACAGTTCAGGTCTTCAGAGGAAATGGCTAATTTTACTCGTCTGTCTGTTGTACAGACTCACAGTAATGAAACAGTAGGAAGTATCCGGTGGAAGATATCTGAGCACTTGAGCTGTCCGGTGGATAATGTCCAAATCTTTGCCAATGATAGTGTGGTAAGTGTTGATGATTCAGTGCAGTGCCTGTCTGGGGAAGGTCGTCCACTATCCTGTTGTGTGTCCTTGAACAAAATTAATTTTGTTTTGTTTTTTCTCTCACATTGTCCTTTTACTGCACCTCCAACGTGTATTAGTTGACCATGAATCGAGACCATAAGCTGCTGTCTCAGCTTGGCTTTAGCGATGAGCAGAGCTTAACTGTGAAGAGCTCAGGCACTGGCACTCCCTCTGGCAGCTCCGAGTCCTCAGCCTCTGCCTCCAGCAGTTCCAGCTCTGCTGTCTTCAACTCTGCTTATGCCCTAGAGCAGGTACCATCATAGACATGGTTAGAACTGCAAATTGTGCATCCATTAAACTTTCCGCTGGTTCTAATGCAAAGTGCGTACATTTCTGTGTCTCTAGGAGAAGTCTCTGCCTGGAGTTGTGATGGCTTTGGTCTGTAATGTGTTTGAGATGCTTTACCAGCTAGCAAACCTTGATGAGTCCAGGTAAGGTAATATTTCTTCCATATGACAACAGAAGACGCTATTTAGCTATTTACATCACCTCATTTTGAAGCAATTTGTGTAGATACAAAAATGCATAAAAACATAGACAGAGACTCTTGCATGCATGTTTAGCTGGGTAAAAAGTGATTGGTAATTAATATTTAAGTCACTACTATTTCATAATTCATGTATTAAGACCAAAGGCAGTTAATAACCCTTTTTATGTATTTGGATATTTCTTGTACTTTCCAGGATCACTCTGCGTGTGAGGAAGTTGCTGCTGCTCATTCCAACAGATCCTGAAGTACAGGATGCACTTGACAACTTTGTTCCCAAAGAATCCAGCGTCTGGAGCCATCAGGTTACTTGAACTCTTTTCTTATTAACAGTGCTTAATGCAGAACGATAAACCTCTGAAATTTTTAATTTTCTGCTTTTGGAGGAGGGTTTATTATAAGTCTAAACAAATTTCTCTTGTGTGCATTTCTTTGCCTTATCCGTTGTCTGAGGGAGTTATTTTCTATCTTTTGTGTATCTTTTCTCTAGAAAACGCTCTTCACCCTCGGCCAGGGTGCAGGCTCTCGTTCTCCTTCTATGTCCTCCAAGCAGCAACATCAGCCCAGTGCTGCTTCCATCTTGGAGTCCCTTTTTAGATCTTCAGCCCCTGGCATGTCCACATTCAGAGTGCTATACAACCTTGAGGTATATTTAAACGTAAAACCCCAAATACGTATATAAATGCAAAATTCCCTGTTTTAAAGTTGACTAAGCTGCATGACATCAGTTTTCATCTCTTTTCCTTTTTCTCTCCTATGTCTTTGTTAGGTGTTGAGTTCAAAACTCATGCCCACATCTGATGATGAGATGGCCAAAACAAGCAGCAAATCCTTCTGTGAGAATTTCCTGAAAGCAGGAGGCCTCAGGTAGCACCACAAACAACAGACCTTTAAAACAATTGCTGTTCTTTGTTTGCTTTGAGCCACTGTAGGAGGTGTCAGCATAGTTGTCAAGCTACATTATACACCAGTACATATATTCCACATGGCATATGCTTCTATCCAAAATGCCTTATGGCATCTTTTTATTTTTAGTCTTGAGTATTGTGTTTCTGTTTGTCACCTCTGCAGTCTGGTGGTAAATGTTATGCAGAGAGACTCCATCCCATCAGAAGTGGACTATGAGACCAGACAAGGGGTCTACTCAATCTGTCTTCAGTTGGCCAGGTGCAATACATGTCACAAACATACAAGGTTTATATAATCATCACATACTATGCCAAACTTCTAACTGAATGGGCTTTGTTTGCAGGTTCCTTCTGGTTGGTCAAAGCATGCCTGCTGTACTGGACGATGATGTCATCAGGGATGGCGATGCGCTATCATCTCGGCCGTTTCGTAATGCTGGGCGAGCAGGGCGACAGCTCTCTCTATGTGGCACTCCAGAGAAGTCCTCCTACAGACAGATGTCTTTGTCTGAGCGATCATCCATAAGAGTTGAAGAAATCATACCTGCTGCACGTGTCGCTATTCAGGTATGGTAGAAATAATTTCAATTTTGAGGTTATTTCTAGGATAAATTTGGTGTCCAGTAAATGTAAAGTACTCCAGATGCTCTATCTGCTGCTGTTTCTTTTATAGACCATGGAAGTGGGGGACTTCACTTCCACAGTGGCCTGTTTTATGCGTCTGACCTGGGCGGCTGCAGCAGGTCGATTAGATCTAGTCGGTAGCCCACAGCCAATCAGAGAGACGCATGGCTCTCTTCTGCCCCAGGGAGTACGCACTAGAGTCAGCAGCACTGGTGAGACAAAGAAAAAACAATCATTACACATTTTGTCTGTTTGTCTCTGTAAGTCTACCAAGTAGATAACTTATGGTGTTAGCTACATGTTTTTCAGTCAGTGGATGTGGCTTGTACAACTTCATTTTTAATTTATGACTAATGCTGACTGTTGGTTATTAATAGGTCACGCTCAAAATATTTTACTGAAACTAAACCTAAAGAATTGAAAGTAAATGTATTTGTGTTTTGCAGGGAGTAACTGCAGCTCCAGTAGCGAGGGCGAGACCACACCAACAGCATTGCATGCAGGGATATGTGTCAGACAGCAGAGTGTCTCCATCAAAGATGCCATCATCGCTCGCGAGGCTTTGTCTCTGCTGGTTACCTGTTTGCAGTTACGCTGTCAGCAGCTGTGTAAGACTCCTGCAGGCGTACAGACAACACTACAAGATCACAGTCTCACTTTTACTGTGTATTGTAATGAGATATTCTGTACTGTGTCCAACAGGCTCTAAATCTTGTGTTTGGTTTCTTTCTCCAGCTTCTTTTTACAACCTGCCCTCTGTCAATGATTTTATTATTGATATTCTGCTCGGATCTCCCAGCGGAGAGGTAAATAACACACTCAGCAAATAACAGAAGAAATGTATTTCAAACATTATATTATATTTACTTATCTTTTCTATGTTTCTTCTTCTCTCAGATCCGCCGTGTGGCTTGTGATCAACTGTACACTTTGAGCCAAACTGACACATCAGCCTTCCCTGAAGTCCAAAAACCTAACTTGTTCCTCCTTTCAGTTATCCTGACTGCTCAGCTCCCGTTATGGAGCCCCACATCTGTCATGAGGGGGGTCAACCAAAGGTATCTAATCAATAAAGCACAAGGTGCAAAATCCCTAAAACATATGCAGACATCATGAGTTAGTGTTGGTTTTTGTTTTCAGATTGCTGTCCCAGTGCACTGAATACTTTGATCTAAGATGCCAGCTTTTGGACGACCTAACTAGTAAGCCACAGTTACACATTCCTAAATATGAAGTTTTGTCCCTGATTGAGGCTCTGTTGTAATGCAGACCTTACAGACTGCTTTTTCACCAACTAAAGGCCAGTGAATCACACATTTGCTTTCTGCTCCTTTCTTTTTCTATCCCTCCTTTCCTTCCTCCCGCTTCGCTGCATGCCTCACCTCCTCAAGCGTCAGAGATGGAGGTGTTAAAAGTGAGCGCAGCCACCATGCTGGAGGACGAGATCTCTTGGCTTGACAATTTTGAGCCTAGCTGGAGCTCTGAGATGGAGACCAGCGAGGCAGATAACATCCTCCTAGCAGGGCACCTCAGACTCATCAAGACCTTGTTGTCTCTCTGTGGCAATGAGAAAGAACATCTTGGTGAGCAAACACTGAGTATACATGCATATCCACACCTATCCAATGTATATTCTATTTTATTTAGGACACAGCTGTTATGTAATGTTGTAACTTTTTGTCCAGGTCCATCTCTCATCCAGCAGTTGCTCGATGACTTCCTGTTTCGAGCCTCACGCATCATTATCAACAGCTCCAACCCTACAACTTCCCCGGCCCCCAGCCATGATTTCCACCCAAAGTATGTATTCCTTTCCTTCCAATTAGTTTCATTTTTTCTCTGTTCTAATCCAACTTTTCATTTTTTAAGATGTGATTTTGAGAATCATTTTGTGATTTCATATAAAAGGGATCTGCTTTTTTTGTTTGCTTGTTTTTTGTTTGTTTTTTTAAGTAATGGGTAAATCCCTCCATTTTGCAAACAACATTGTGTGTTTTGTAGTATTCCTGATAGCGGTATTTAATCATTTCTCTGTGTGTGATTAGGTGCAGCACAGCCAGCAGCAGATTGGCAGCCTATGAGGTGCTGGTAATGCTGGCAGACAGCTCTCTTTCAAACCTACAGCTCATCACCAGAGAGCTGCTGTCCATGCACCACCAGTCAGATCCTTCGCTCTGCAAGGAGTTTGATGTAAGACACCGGTTAAAATAGAATTAATTGTAATCATGTTTGGTGTTGCATGTAGTCTGACAGTGCTTTTGGTGTGAAAGTAACTCTTTCTTCCTTTCCTTTAGTATCTACCCCCTGTAGAGAGCCGTTCAGTCTCAGGTTTTGTTGGGTTGAAGAACGGTGGAGCCACTTGTTATATGAATGCTGTGTTCCAGCAGCTTTACATGCAGCCCGGCCTCCCAGAGGTACACTTTCAATGAACTGTTTACTTAATTTTTTTTTCCATACATTATGTGATACTTAGCAGTAACACCAGTATCTGTGACTACAATACCATGTTTTTTTGTTTTAGGCTTTCCTGTCCATTGAAGATGACACAGACCAGCCTGAAGAGAGTGTTTTCTATCAGGTTCAGTCTCTATTTGGCCATCTGATGGAGAGCAAACTCCAGTATTATGTACCTGAGAACTTCTGGAAGGTAAAAGTCTGTTCACTGTTAAATCATTTAGAAACCAGAGACAAAGTTCTATTTTTAATTTGCAAGAGGTTCTGCACAATCTTGGAGTTCATCGCTGTTTCTTGTATTTTTTTTTTTATCATGTAAAATTATGTGGGGGGTTTTAATAAGTCCTAATGATGGACCATGTTGTGCTGTCTGTAATCATTATGTCTATAAAGTCTGTGTAACACATATAGAGTTTGTTATCTTGGATAGTGACACAACTGAGTGTCATTAACTAAAGTGACAAAACTCAGTTTATCAATAGATATGTAACTGTATAAACATGCATAATATTTCTGTTGCAGATCTTCAAGATGTGGAACAAAGAGCTATATGTAAGAGAACAGCAGGATGCCTATGAGTTTTTCACTAGCCTGGTGGATCAGCTTGACGAACATCTCAAGGTATAACTCACACACTAAAGAAACACTGTCGTCACTTGATTAGAAACTTTAATTTGTCAATGACAAACTTTTTCCACCAGAAAATGGGTCGAGAGCAGATCTTCAAAAACACATTCCAGGGAATTTTCTCTGACCAGAAGATCTGTAAAGACTGTCCTCACCGGTGAGCCACAGGTTTTTACTGTGTAGAATTTACCAAATCTTTTTCTTTATGCATGAAATTTGACTCACAAACATCCTTTGCACAGATATGAGCGTGAGGAAACATTCATGGCACTGAACCTTGGAGTGACCTCTTGTCAGAGTTTAGAGATCTCATTAGACCAGTTTGTCCGAGGAGAGGTGCTAGAGGGCAGCAATGCCTACTACTGTGAGAAATGCAAAGAGAAGGTCTGTACACTCCCCTTCATGCTTTTATACAGCACTGACATCATATGTGCTTATAAGTGTTAGTGTGTGTGTTTGTACAGAGGACCACAGTGAAGAGGACATGTATCAAATCCCTGCCCAGTGTTCTCTGTATTCACCTTATGCGCTTTGGCTTCGACTGGGAAAGCGGACGGTCTATCAAATATGATGAGCAGATTAGGGTATGAAGATCAAACACTTGTACCTAATAAATCACATTTCCTAATATTGTTACAGCCTCCTTAACTTTAATGTAAATGTGATTGGGATTAAGGTTGTTTCCATTGTTTCACAGTTCCCCTGGGTGCTCAACATGGAGCCCTACACTGTATCTGGAATGGCTCGTCAAGACTGCAGCGGAGAGGGAGGCGAGGGGAGAGGCGACGGGACCTCAGGAGGGTCACCCAGGAAAAAAGTCACAATTTCTGAGAACTATGAGCTTGTGGGAGTTGTTGTCCACAGTGGTCAGGCGCATGCTGGCCACTACTACTCTTTTATTAAAGATAGACGGTAAGAGACACTGTAGTCAGTCTTACCTCATTTCACAGGAATCGTTTTCTAATGGCAGAGCTATGTGCTTTTCCTAATTGTATTTTTCCTTCTCTTTGCTACTTTACATAAGGAGTACCTAACCAGCAATTGGTGGAATACATTAATTGGTTGCTTTAGTTTTCCAGGCAGAATTTAGAAGACCTCCCTGGGTCTTGCATATGAATACAGTATCAGATTTTGTATGGGCTCCTGGATTAGTTTGTAAGCATCTCCAGATGTCTGGCTCTGGAAGGCAGTCGTGCTTACTGGAGAAGTGGAATGTAAAGAGCCCACAGAAGCTTGTATTTGGCACCCTGCTCTCACTCATTTTCTTGTTCCTTTCCATGCTTAAGAAATTCTGTTCTCAGGATGATGCTTACTTTCCAGGAAATCAGACACATTCTGAAGCTGTTTTTTAGTCACTTATTGTTTATGTCAGGTAGGGATCTGTGTGGGTTTAAAGCCAAGAACAGTGACATAAAAACTTAGCAGATGAGCTGGATAGATGCAAGCGAATACTGTGATCTGCCAGTAGGTTAATCTGGTGTGCTGTCCATATAGTGCTGGGTACATACATGAGTGAAGATCCTGTTTTTTTGCTTGTAAGCTTTTTAAGTTTTTGCATTAGGTTATTATTTAAACTTCATAGAGTTTCCAGTATGTCTCTCTTTCTCCTTTATCTTCTCAAAATCCTTTTTTGTCATCCATCTTTGTTTACTAATAGCGGTGGTGCGCGTGGTCGGTGGTACAAGTTCAATGACAACGTGGTAGAAGAGTTCGATATGAATGACGAAACTTTGGAGTACGAGTGCTTCGGTGGGGAGTATCGTCCCAAGGTTTATGACCAGTGTAAGTTGCTGACATTACTTTACTTTATGTGGATTAGCAGTACACACAAGTACAAAATCTTAAATAACTTTGATGTATGCTCAGCCAACCCTTACCCTGACGTGCGGAGGAGATACTGGAATGCCTACATGCTGTTTTATCAGAAGATCAGCGACCAGAATTCGCCTGTTCTGCCCAAAAAGAGCAGAGTCAGCATCATGAGACAGGAAGCTGAGGACCTTTCACTGTGAGTCAAATTTCCATATGTACCACAGTCACCTTGTAAACATTCTCATTGGACTGTTGAAAATGCATCTGTCATCTTTTCATACATCCATGTGCAACAGTCAGCAAAATGTCACCGCAGGCAGTAGGTGATAGATTTGATGCTGACAGTTAAAGACTTATTTACAAAGACTTCATTTATATGCATTATACAGAAACTTTAATGAAACATCACGGATGTTAATCACATGATGCGAGTCATATTTGTATATGAACACTGTCAGAAGAACAGCAGTTGGGAACGGCTCCAGTGCATTAACTATTATGAACCATCTATGTTGTCTCTTTATTCCCAGGTCTGCTCCATCTTCTCCTGATGTTTCCCCACAGTCCTCTCCACGCCCCCCAAGAGCCAACAATGACCGTCTCACTCTCCTCACCCGTCTGGTCCGCAAGGGAGAGAAGAAGGGCCTGTTTGTAGAGAAAATGCCCGTCAGCATCTATCAGGTAAAGCAAAATCTGCCTTTACATGAGCTAAACACGAGTTATATTAGAGAGAGAATTGCTTTAAATATTCATAGTTGTCTCACCGCTTTGTTTGTGTGTTTGTGCAGATTGTGAGAGATGAGAATCTGAAGTTCATGAGAAACAGAGATGTCTACAACAGCGACTACTTCAACTTCACCCTTTCCCTGGCTTCAGTCAATGCAGTATGTTTCTCTGTTGGCTTGTCTAATTATACATAAACACAGACTGAAGATACACAACACTTTAAGCTTCATGTATTTGACGATTGTAATCAAAAGACATAAAACAAGTTAGATAAAAGTTTTCTTCCACATATTCAGCAGTTTGTTTTTCTCTGGTACTTGAAGTAGATGCAAGTAAAATATTGGATTTCACCTTTGGTCTGTGTTTACACAACTGAAAAAACAGTGTGTATTTTGCTTTTCTGAGGCAATGCTTTTATTGCAGGTCAGCATTTTACAGTAACTGCACTTCCTTATAGGAATCAGAGTACTGTTCACCTTTAATGACAGATCGCATTCTGCCATTAGAGAGAGATACTCTGACATACATGAATGATAATTATTTAAATATTGTGAGTGCTGATGCAGAATGGAACCCACAGCCATTGCAATATTACTATTATATATGCTATAATGCAATACCATAGTGTTTATATACATAAAATAACATGCAGTATGATAATCAGTGATGTTTTAAAAAGCTGTGTTCCTTTTGCAGACAAAACTGAAGCATCCAGGCTACCAGCCAATGGCCAAAGAGAGTCTTCAGCTGGCTGTTCACTTTCTGTTCCACACCTACTTGCACACCAAAAAGAAACTCAGGTGATTTCACTTGCATGCATCCACATGTGTTAAGTTTGAGCACCTTCATGAGGAGCAACATTATATCTGTATTTGTGTGTCTCTTGCAGGGTGGACACAGAGGAGTGGATGGCGACAGTGGAGGTGTTGCTGTCTAAGAGCAGTGAGGCATGCCAGTGGATGGTGCAGTACCTGGTGGGACCAGAGGGCCGCGAAATCGTCAAGTTAGTACATTCCTGCCAACTAATTAACCCACAGGGCTGTTGTCACATTATATTTCTCATGACTAATATGAAATATTGAAACAATTTTCTACATTGTTTAAATAGCGATACTATATTGCTGCTGCTTGAAAGTGGAAATGACAGGGTACAGTTATGTCTGCATCAGGTGTGGATGTTGGGAGTTCGCCTTGTAATCAGAAGGTTGCCGGTTCGAGCCCCGGCTTGGATAGTCTCGGTCGTTGTGTCCTTGGGCAAGACACTTCACCCGTTGCCTACTGATGGTGGTCAGAGGGCCCGGTGGCGCCAGTGTCCGGCAGCCTCGCCTCTGTCAGTGCGCCCCAGGGTGGCTGTGGCTACAATGTAGCTTGCCATCACCAGTGTGTGAATGTCTGCGTGAATGGGTGGATGACTGGATATGTAAAGCGCTTTGGGGTCCTTAGGGACTAGTAAAGCGCTATATAAATACAGGCCATTTACCATTTACCATAATCCATGTTTGTAGGACTGCTTTTGCAGAAGCTTGACCTAGGTTTGATCAGTACAGCATTTTTGTAGCTGTCCTAGTGATATGCGATACTTTAGACTTGGCGGCTCCAAGCATTGCGCCCTCATTCTAATCAATGCACATTCAACTCTCTGACCAGGGCCAAATAATTCCGCTTTGATTATTTTTCCTACAACGCCTAAAGCTTTACTAAATATATAATGCCCACACACATTATCTCTGGAGTGTTTTAATGCTATATAATTTATTATATTTGCACACTTCATCAGTATAACTGCAAAAGTCTTGGAGCATACTTACAGTTGCATCTTTACTGACAGTAGAGATATTAAACACTTGTGTGCTTGGTGCTCACTGACTTAATGCTGATTGGCTAAAAAAAAGCAAGTCCTTCTCTGGAATGTAAACATTTAGAACCACGGGATAGTTTCCCAAAGCGTGTGTTTGGGAGAAAGGTGTTGTCTTACACTACTTGATGTTTAAGCATGGGGTGATCATATGATCCTCAGACAGGATTGGTTGTCGAACATCGGATGTTTTGGGCAACAGTACACCACAGCTGCCTTTACATACCACACCCCTCCCCGTAGAACAGAGGTACAGATTGTCACACTTAACTATGTGCCTCAAGGCCAAAGCAGCCAGAACTGTTAAACAAAGTACAACAAAGAAATTTCCCACATGAACAGTGTTGCAGACTTGTCTGTCCTTTCAGATTTTATCATAAGATACTGAGTGTCTTATGATAAGACATTAGACATGTTAATTGAAGTTCCTGCCTTAGAGGTTTATTTCCCTTCACTGGAGTGCTGATATTGATGGTTTTGACATTTCCTTAGGGTTTGTCTGTTGGAGTGCAGTGTAAGAGAGGTGAGGGTGGTGGTTGCATCCATCCTCGAAAAGACTCTGGAGAGTGCACTTCAGTTTGGAGATCCAGGACTAGACAGTTTAACAGATGCTCTGCTCTCCTTACTGGACAAAGATGTTCCTGAGAATGTGAAGAACTGTGCGCAGTATTTCAACCTCTTCAGCAACTTCGCTCAGAGGGTAATTCTTCAAAATTGAGTGTTTAAGTACAAGCCATTAAATTTAATGACTGTTTGATTTCCTGAGTGTTCTCTATTTTTCGTTCACTCTCTCCCTCCCTCTCTCAGGGTTGCGGTCCTTGTCAGTTGTTGTTGAAACACTCGGCATATCGCCGGATGCTCATCTTTCTGTTGGGCCCCAATAGGCAGAACAACCAGGTACAGTTTACATAATACACACTGCGTGTTTCATATGTTTGTCATTCTTAATGTTTTCACTTTAACTCAACTTTTCCACTCACTGAATTACACTCAGGAAACAAAGTGTAAGTTTTTTGCTTATCCAACACTGAGTTGCAGTGGTAACAGGTTAAGCAGGTATTCCAGACATCCTTCTCAATAGTAACAGTTTAGAGAGATCCCAAGTCATTCCCAGGTAAAATGAGGTATATAATCTCTCAAGCGAGTTCTGGGTCTGTATTGAGGGCACTTCTCAGTTGGGTATACGTAGAAAAAACCTCCAAAGAAAGGCAGAGAGGTTTTACTTTGTGTTTTTACAGAACCGAAGGTGGAGTCCAGCTCAGGCTCGGGAGTTTCTTCACCTGCACAGCACTCTGGCCCTGATCACTCTGCACTCTGACCTCAGCCCCCAGCGCACACAGGGTGATGCACCTAAATTTGTTTCTCACACTACTACAAATGTGCACCTACTGACACAGCCTGAGTCTTATTGTGATTGTTTGTTTATCACCTGTTGTTCCTCACGTAGCTCCCGGAGGGCTTAAGCTGCGCCTGAGTAGTGTCCTGTCCTCCACCCCTCTTCTCCCTCTCCATGCGGACATCCTTGCCTCACTCTTTACTCCAGAAGGACAGCCTTACCTTCTAGAGGTAAGATAAAAACCATCAGTTCAATGTTTTACTTCTTCATTATTAAATAGAAAAGACTCAGAAGCTCTTTGATTGACAATTTTGTCAATTGTAAATACCCAACAGGTGATGTTTGCAATGCGCGAGTTATCAGGCGCACTGTCTCTCCTGATAGAGATGGTGACCTACAGCTCGTTCTGTAATGAGCCCTTCTCTCTGGGAGTTCTGCAGTTACTCAAAGTAAGAATCTCTGAAAAGCAGCTCAACCACATTTACTCCACAGTCAGTATGCACTAAATTGTTTTGTACTCTTCACAGACACAGCTGGAGACAGCTCCACCTCATGAACTGAAGAACATTTTTCTGATGCTGCAGGAGCTTCTAGTGAGTAACATCCTTCAGTGACCCTTCCTCTGTTGATCTTTCATGTTGCGTGGTCACTATGACGTCTCACATTTCCTAACTTCATTTAAATCTTTTCCACAGGTAGTGGAAGACCCTCTGCAATCCCAGAGACTCAAGTATGCTTTTGAGTCAGAGAAAGGTCTATTAGGTATGTCTGTTGTTTTGTTTTTTCCTATTGACAACAGTGTACAAATCCTTGTAGCTCATAATGTGTTTTCTCCATAGCTTTGATGCAGCAGAGCAACAATGTGGACAGCAGGCGCTGCTACCAGTGTGTTAAGTTCCTGGTCACATTAGCTCAAAAGTGAGTACATGCGGTTTAGGGATCAGACTTGGGCAGAAAAATATTTGGTTGTTATGTGGGGTTTTTTTGTTGTTTTTTTTCCCCCAGTGTGAACTATTATCAACTGTAATAGTAGTAGTATTAGCAGATTAACCTACCAACATAATTCTGACCCTGCTTTCATCCCTCCCACTCTCCAGGTGTCCTCAAGCTAAGGACTACTTCAAGGACTTGTCTGGTACCTGGAGTTGGGCGGTGCAGTGGCTCCAGAAAAAGGCAAGCCTAAGAAATACTGTAGGACCACCTACACCAGCGGTCCCCAACCTTTTTTGCGCCACGGACCGGTTTATGCCCGACAATATTTTCACAGACCGGCCTTTCAGGTGTCGCGGATAAATACAACAAGATCAAACTAGTACCGTTACCGAAAAAAAGAAGATTTATTCATAACACACGTGAAAAGACCCAGGAAAACAGAGTTAATGATAAAAACGATAACAAAATAACGCTGAAAACCGATAAAAACCCTGAAAACCATACATTTCACACCTGAGCCTCAACTCTTGTGGCCCAGTACCAAACGACTCACGGACCGGTACCGGTCTGAGGACCGGGGATTGGGGACCGCTGACCTACACTACATGAACAAAAGTACAGGGCCACACCTCTTAATCTTTAAAGTGACATGTTTTCAGTCCCATTGCACCCAACATTTCTAAACATTTGGGAAAGAAGAAAATGTTTCAGAACCACAACAACTCAGCCATGAAATGGAAGATCACATAAGGTTACTAAGAGGAGTTGCATAGTGCTTAAGAGATGCCAACACTTGATGATTCAGTAACTGCAGATTTCCAAACCTCCTCTGCCATGAACATCAGCTCAGTAACTGTGGGCTGGGAGCTTCATAGCCTGGGTTTCCATGGGCAACCAGTTTCTGTAGGTGGCCCAGTACGTTTATCCATATAGTGTACATCACATTAGTGTGAGGCATTTTTGGCTTTTGTAATTGACAGTAGAAGTGAGAAGGATGGAGGACAGCAGCCAAAAAAAAATCCCCAGTGCCTTTAAGCCCAAACCTCAGTGTTTCCCATTCCCTTCTTATTATTTAATCCAACATAACCTCCAAGTTCTTACAGGTGAATTCGGACACACTGTGTTGTTAAAAACTAATCAGCCTTTCAAACATTAGTTTAAATCTGAACTCAGTTTAGCACGGCATAAATTTTTATTTTTATTTTTAGAACTTTTTTTCATTTAGCTAAATGATAGTTTAGTAAAGTTTGCCTTGATATTAGTTACCACTTGGTGCCAAACATAAGGTCCGAGGGCCAGAATCAGCTCAGCAAATCAGCCCACTGGACTGCATTGGAAAATGTGAAGGGGAGGATCGACTTTGGACTTTTAACTGTGTTTTCATAAGTTTTACCGCTTTTACTACTTACAAAGACCTCCCCCATGGCCATTCGTACTACACCAAAGTATTTAAGTAATAGATAAACAATAAACTAACATAAAAACAGCATTGTTGTATGCAGACTATACAGTTACTATTTTCTATTCATTACAGCGAACTTTAGGTAACTGAACTGTTTTTCCGAACTGAACTTAAAACTCTTTTAAGTCATATTTATTATCATTATTGTTTCTTTCTGTATACAGTTTTGTTCACAGCTCACTCAGTATATTAATTGTTTTGTTCCGTCATTAATTTTCATATTACTGGAGCTAAACGAGAGTCTTTACAGTGCCCCCTGTTTAGGAGACACTTGGCTTAACCACTATGGCACTTATGAAGAACTGTAAATTATGCTGTATGCTCACAGTGACTCTCTCTGCCTTCAGATGACAGAACATTACTGGACTCCACAGAGCAACGTCTCAAATGAGACATCCACCAATAAAACCTTCCAGCGCACAATTTCTGCACAGGTAAATACACGCACACACAAAAATACCGTATATCAACGACCTCCAGTTCTCCTATTACACTCACAGTCACTCATACTGTTTATTTTCCCTGTGTGTGTGTGTGTGTGTGTGTGTGTGTGTGTGTCACACTCTGCAGGATACCTTGGCCTATGCTACAGCATTGTTAAATGAGAAAGAGCAGTCTGGTAGCAGTAATGGTTCTGACGGCAGCCCGGCGAATGAAAACGCTGACCGCAGTCTCCGACAGGTATCTCTCAGCTACATCCAAACGAGCAGCTTAGAACAGTGGAGCTCTCAAATGACTCATGGTTTTAAAGCAGTTCCCGCTCAGCTCACATAAGCCCGAAAGAGAAGAATAGAGCAAAAATGGATCATCTCATTGGCTTCTGTCAAAAGCGATAAAGGCAGTTTGTTACCGCCCACAGTTATTATTAGAGGTGGATTTGAAGCTGTTTCATTCTTCTCCAACTCCCGCTGGGGCTGTCAGGAAGTCCACACAGCCCCAGATTGTCACTTGTGCTCACATAAAAACATTATAGACAATCGGTGTGTTGAATAGAAATTATAATCCTCCTGGCTCTGCCTAACAGATGGATAATTCAACTTTTTTTTTTAATCCAACTTCCCTCTATTCTACCACAGGGGTCAGAGTCTCCCATGATGCTCGGTGATTCTAAGAGCGATCTAGAAGACGTGGACCCCTAGGTCGTCCTACCAGTGGGATCCCTCCAAAGGAGAGGCAGCTCCGGGAAGCCATTCGAAAAGGCTGCACTTTGCCTCTGATTGGTCAGGACATTTAGGACTCCACAGCAAGCCAATCAGAACATTTGTCTCGGTCGCTAAGGCAACGAAGGAGCTATGAATAAATCATGAATTACTTCCTTTCACATGAGCCAAGGCGATGATGGAGATGCATTATCATAAAGGGCAGCAGAGTTGATTAGGGTGGGAAGTGCAAATAACCTTCCACAATCATGGATGACTTCAGTTTATCCTTTTATTCATTCATTCACTCAGAATGACAGCAAGGTGGAGGATGGGTTTGGGTTGTGTTTTAACAATTTTCTGCTCATGTTTGCCAATTTATCTACATATTCATATTGTAAAGATTTTGTTCCATAGATGTTATTTCCAGTGTAAGATAATATTTTAAAGTGTCCTGTGCTCTTCTCTCACAGCCATGCAAATTGCGGGAGGTCACATTTAGCTGCTCTAGAGGAACTTACAGACAGGAACACCTCCACATATGAGCACTCGGGAGGGAGGGTGGGTTTAAGTATGCACTTTATAGTCCAACCCATTCTGTTGTGATGTACAGCAGCACTGGTCAGTTCCTCTAGAGCCTCGTCTTCTTTTGCTTTTAACAACTTATATTTGCAGTGCCACTTATGCAACACATGAGAGCCCTGATGGCAAGCCAGTCTGCCTGTGACTTGACCTTTGACCCTCGGCCACCACAGTGTAGCCATCGGGATGCAGTAGGGGGCTGGTCCTGTTGTATGACGGTTCCAGACCCTCAGCATATCTGAAACAAGCAGTGCCATGGTCAGTACTCTCCCTCCACTCCTCCTCCTTGCTGACAAGCGGCCTCGTGTTCTGGATTTTATTCTTTTTGTCGCTTTGTTTTATTTTCAATGCCACTTTTCTTTGAATCTGGATGAATTGAATTACTGCAGAGGATTAGGGACTCGAGCCTTATGCAGGAAAAAGCTGATCTGGAAGAGCGCAGATCAGTTGTGGTGGGCCATCAGTGCTGCCTGAAGGGGAGCTCAGGAGCAGGTTTTTATTTTTAGGTGCCAAGGTTACACACACACATGCATACAAAAACTAGAACTTCTGAAAAACATGCAGGCGTGTGTCACTCATTCACTTCGCTCACAAAGACAGAGAACAGGTCCTCTTCACCTCACTGTTACCTCTGCTTTATCAGGTTTCTTTTTTTTCCGATGGAGTTCACATTTTGCTTTGCCTTTTGCTTTTGTCAACCTTTGGAAACACACACAGAGGAGCTAAACCCAAATGTAGCTCTAGTTTTTACTGGAGAGCAACACCCATGTTACCATCATCCCTGCCCCCATCATCGGGAGACTTGAAGTGCCTTAACCTCCCGATCTCCCTCCCGTCTCCCCTCGGACACTGTCTCGTCACATCTCCGATGAGGTACGTCCTCATCTGCTCCACCCGTGACGCTAAACCAAGTGTCTCCTGTGGTCATGTAGAAGGGCAACAGGGCTTCTTCCTTTGCATTATTCTTGAAACTACTACAGGGAATTTCCTCTGTGTGTTGTGACAAAGGACTGTAGGAATGTAACTGTTGACTCTGTGTGTGAATGGGGAGGTGGGCGTGGAAGTTTTACCCAGTAACACAGGGTTTAGGCAACACGACAGGGTTCTGATGATGGTAAAATGCTGCTTCTCTTCACTCTGCACTCAGACAGAGACACTTTGTAGATAATTCATGCTAGGTAGTTTTAATGAAGTCACGCTTTCACTAACATGTTTTAAGACATGAGCCTAAACTTGCTTAGCAGATTAGCTCTCAGCTTTAACAGGTCAATGTTTACAATGTAAGGACCTAGGAAGCTACCATGCAAAATGATTTTCTGTTTGAATCAACGTGCGATCAATCCGCTGGCTCCTCTGCATCCGAGAAGAGGAAAGACACTGCTTTAGCCCTTCCATGCTCCTCCACCCCATTTCCTCTCATTAGATGTGAATGTCACATCGTGCTCTCCAGCACGTTTGCATGTGTGGCAGTAAGTGATGGTGAGGTTTGTCTTTTCTGCGTGATGGAAAAAAAACAAAATCAGCCCCCACCCCCTCCCCATGTTGTTTGCTGTGTAATTTGGTATCATTAATGTCACAAACACACGCCCCTTCACAGTGGCTGGTTATGGGCGATCTGAAGGAGCTGCATGCAGTCTGTGCCAAGTGATTACATGACCATGGCAACATGAGTTGCATTCAGCCAAGAGTTTTGTTGGTTTGGCCCTCTGCTACATCACCACAAATACTTAAAAATAGAAAAAAAGAAAAAAACAACAACTTCAAAACAATCTTGTTTTAATCCTGGGATGCAGGGAGGGATGGGTAGGTGCGAGGTTAGGGATTGGCATCTATACGGGTTTTTACTGTCATTCAATTTTGAAACTTCACTTCTGACATCGCAAGACTCTGTAATGCATGTTAAGACTCAGTTTTAATTTGTACATCAGAGTTTGATTAAGGGGAAATTTGATATAAAATAAACTGGAATGCACAACCTTTTGCAAATATTGTCTTTATGCATTTCTATATACTGTCCCATGATACAACCGTAGACTGTATATAAAAGGCGTAACCTCTGTGACATCGCCAGTTGTTTTGTGAAGCTTCAAACTGAGCATTTTCACCATCTTAGCTCTTTTAAAACAAGATAATGACAAACTTGGAGGCCACATTTCAATGTATTATCTTTGTAGACACGAATAGGAACTATAATTCACTAAATGAACACCAGCTTGTCTTCAGCAAGGCTTGAATCTACACGCTAAGGTCTTAAATTCATCAGGAAAGCTTTTACTAGGCAAACAAGCTAAGGACCACTTTCTCATTCTATTAAACTGGACTTCTCTTTGCAACTAGATGCACACAAATCCACACATACTTTTTTTAGTCCTGGAACCTACATCCATCTTTTATATACAGTCTACAGCACCTTAAAAACATTACCTGTGGCCCCAATGTTGATACTGATATCAATTTATGCATCAGAGACAGTGCACAACAGATAATTTAATTTGTTTACAGCATGGGTTTTGAAACTTTTGGTGCCCATTTGTGTAAATTGCAATAAACAGCTCATTTTTTAGCAGGCCTGAACTTGCCTTGAGGCACACCATTTGGGAACCATTTACAGGTTACAGCAGACCAAATAATACAAAACAAGAGCAGTTTCTTTTATGTTTTAGAACTCATAGAAGGCTCAGGCTTCTAAGTTTGACCATTACAGCTGATGGATCAGGTCACTAGTTAAATGGTTACAAAAAATGACATAAGAAACAAACACCAACTGAATCTTTGAGAATGCTGATTCTAAATCAGAATAGCTTAAATCTTTAATTTGTACCTACTCTGCATCCTGCTAACAGAATTACACACATGAATTCAGCACTAGCTTCATTTACTGTATTCTGGGTAAACTTTGTTTTTATTTTTTATCAGTCTTTGGTCATATAGGTTCAGTCGGATAGAATGCTGTCTTGTGCCAATCAGACAGCTAGCTGATTGGCGCAAGCTAGCTGACAGTGGTTTATATGCTTCCTTTTGCTCTTGTTCACACTGACGTCACCCACCTGTGTATCAGAACTAAGTCTCTAACTGTGGAGCCATAAAAGCCACTGTCACAATAACACTCTGGGTAGACATGAAATTTGTTTAACTGGTGTCCCTACTGTTAGCCATTTACCTCATTTTGTTTCCACCTACTGTTTCACAAAATGAGCAAAAGGTACCTGACTTGTTAATCAAGCAGGCTGATTACCTGCAGCTGTGCTGCACAAGACTGAGGAATGTCAGGAAATCAGTGCATACATAACACATGCTAACTGTGACAACCTGTGGTGCACATCATCATGTTTTTCCACTCTAAAACACACATGGCTGACACCAGAGCTTAACATTTTGATTTCATTTGTTCAGTTTATTAACTTCTAAACAGCATGCGGATGGTATACCCGGTAAATACTACACTATTATCCAAACCGTATGTTTGTGAAAGCTCTTTTTATTATAACTGTTTTGTAAAAAGATACAAAAATAGCTTACAGGTTGTCAAGTCACATATAATATGTGCACTGGAGCATAATCTGGCGTAATCCTAAAACTAAAACACACACAAACAGCTTTACAGAAGTGCTTTAAGTGAATATTAAGGATGTTGAGGTTTCTCAGAAAAGTGTAAGGGGGTTTAAAACTGACCAAAGACAAAAAATGGCAACGTCAAAGCTGTTTCAACGATGTTAGAAACCAAAGTGAGGTGAAACCGGATCAGTGAGGTGTTGCAGCTTGCTGCTCTGGTGGTGCGACACGACAGCAGACGGCAGCACCCGCTGCTCCATCCACTCCCGTGACACCATAGACATGGCAACTGTTTCCCTTGGCAACTGGCCCCAAGATAGCAGAGCCTCGAGAGACGAAACTGCAGTCTGTCAGAGTCCAGCCGGAAGGACAGGAAACCTCAACCTGAAGGAAGACAATAACTTCTGAGGTAACTTCCAGTAGCTGATTCTCAATGTTTTTACTGTGATTTTTTATTTTATTTCACCTGATCTTTGTCAGCTGATATGTTTTCCAACAGGTTGCACTCGAGAGATGGAGCATGGCAGCATATCGCGTGTGATGTGACCCCCTCTTTCACCGTGCAGCGCTTCCCCTGGCTGTGACGTGGATGCGAATCAGATGAGATCTCAGCTGTGGACATCGATGTACACCCTAGAGAAGAATCAGCTGAATCTTTAAACACAACGAAGGAGCAAAGAACTTTAGAGGCACTGTTGCCAAGCATTAACTGATCCTCCTCAGAGAGACCACTATGGAGGCAACCAATGAGAAATGTAATGTAAAGTAATTTAAGTGCTCTAATGACATTTGAAAAGCTGCTTTTTCTATCACACACTCGTGGAGTAGCTGGCAATTGTGCTGGCTAGGGTTACATTTTCCTTTCAGGGTGATTACCATGGGAACAAGCATACCTGGCTAAGATATTCTAAATGCAGCAGCCTGACTTTGACTAAAAAATACAGATTATATACCTGAGGTGCATCGCTTCAGTACATCGACAGCAACTAAATTTAAATTAATAGACTTTGTTTTTGTTTTTAAAGGGGGCTGACATTTCATCCCACTTCCTATATCTCTTAGTGTGAAGCTGGAGGGAGGAGTCTCTTGGCTAAACTTATCATAAGCAATATCAACAGTGTTCAAAGAGCTGTATTCATTCTGCCAGCTATTAAACCATGATCTCTGATTACTAATTTAAAACAAAAAGATATTAAATAAATAATTTTTTCCTCCACATTTTCCCAGATGCTTTCTGGAACATTGTTTCCTTGATCTAACAGTATTAGATTTGTATTAGTATTTATTTTATAATTTTTTTTTTTATTGTTGGTATGGATAAAATAAAATCTGAAGAGCCCTATTCACTGTCTGTCCACTATATTAGGTACAAATGGTCATGATCATATCACTAATCACATCGTAGTTGAGACAACCTGCTTAACTTCAAACTAAGACTCCTAACACACTGAAAACTAGTTGAAATTAAATTAATACAAATATTCAAAATAAAATTTAAAAAAAACAACAGCTCTGCACCAGCTATATTTTTATGTAATCTGTACACGTGTTCATGAAAAATAGATAGGACTTGTTAAATGGAAGATTAAGTCCAAATTAATAGTCTTTAACTACACCTCATCAACTGCTAATTAATGCAAATCAGCTAATCACATAGACCCAGAATAGAATGTTAATTTTATTGTCTTTCTGATGTTGGTGTTCTTTATTGTTACTGTCATTTCATTTGTTTTTTTTGTTTTTTTACTATTTATATTTTTATTCTTTTTAGTTTATGTTCAGCACTTGGTCAGTGCTCACTGTTTTTAAAGTGCCTTATAAATAAAGTTAGCTTTGATTGGCAAATAACTCAAACTGAGCATCAGGGCATCCGAATGGGGAAGGAAGGTGATTTAAGGGATTTTGAATGCCGTTTGTGCTAGAGTGGCTGGTCTGAGTACTTGACAAACTGCTGAAATACACATAACAATCTCTTGGATATATGCAGAGTGGTCAGAAAAAGCCTACCTTAGCACTATTGCTGACCAAGTCTATCCCTTTATGGATAATGCACCATGTCACAAAGCTCACATCATCTCAGAATGGTTTCTTAGACAATGACTTCAATGTACTCAAATGACCATCCAGCACATGTGGGATATGGTGGATCAGGAGATTTGCATCATACATGTGCAGCCGGCAAACCTGCAGCAACAGTGCGATGCTGTCATGTTAATATGGTCCAAAATCTCTGAGGAATGTTTCCAGCACCTTATTCTATCTATGTCTATGCCATAAAGAACTAAAGCAAGGTTAAAAAAAAAAAAAAAAAAAAGAGATCAACCCAGTACTAGCAAGGTGTACCTAATAAAGTGTCCTGTGAGTGTAAATATTTAATATATTACCCCTTTGATTTTTTTACGGTAATATTTTTGCAAAATTATGAGCTGATAGTTGAACTTCTGGTTTATAGACACACATGATGGTGTCATTTATTTTCTCTTCTAACTCTTAGCAAGAAAACAAGTAAGAGCTTCTCCTAAAATGTCAGACTGACTGCCTCATTCAAACTCCTGCAGCTTGTACACGTGACTCACCGGTCAGGTGGTGCTGGGGGCCGACGCACTGAGCAGCTTGTCCTTGCTCAGGACTAGCATGGACCTGGCACTGCAGACCGCTTATCACACAACAGCGGGCCACAGCATACACACCTTTACCTGCTGGACCATTATGGGCAATACACTCCATGTGTCCGCTGTTCATCTGTAAACACAGGGGGTGAGGGTTTGTCCGTAGACTTATAGACTTTAGAGTGAAGTTATTGTTGATATTATGGCTGATGTAACTGAACTAACAGTGATGGTTTCCCCCACACGGACGCCTTCAGGAGCATAACTGCTGCAGCCCATCATTTCCTCCCCTTGACGACAGCGGCTGATGACCCTGTCGGTGCTCGCGACTCCTGACCTCTCTGACCACACTGACCGACACAGTAGCTCCCCATCTGCTTGTAGAAATAGGAACGCATATGTGAACCACATATAGATACTATAAGTCTGTGTGTGATAAAGGAATGTGAGTCACTAACTTGGTGACGTTTTAATAACCGGAGGCATGGCTGCTACCAGGTTTGACGTAGTGAGCCGATGGCTTTCGGACAGAGATAGGAAGTCGATAGTGTTGCTGATGGAGTAATGCAACATCATATGGAGGACGTGCACTGGTGATGCAATCTGACTGGACGACAGGATCACTGCTACGACACCTACACAGATAAAAACAAATTATGAAGTAATTGTGCTGTGACAAATGGTAACGATACTGATGTGCAAAAATGATTTATGCACAACCTTTCTTATGCAACCTTAGTGAAGATATCTCTATTTAAAGCAGGCTGTACACATCTGTACACTGCATACTTGTATGCTAACTAGTGAAAGTCTTCTGAGTGATCATTAGAGAGAAAACCTTGATTTGTCAGCGCAAGTGAAATATTTGTGGATGCACAAGTCAGTACTTTTAAAGTTGTTTTCAGAAATCTCATGCATAAATTTATCTGCAGGCTTAATGCCTCTGAAAATCATTGCGGGATTATCAAATATAAGATGTATTACAACATGCAACCAATCCCAGGTGTGGAGACACTGCTACAGCTGCTTTCCCTGCAATGATCTATAATATGCAATTATATTTTTTCTAGTGTTTATGTGATTTTTTTTGTAAGGATCATTGAGTCTGTAATAAAAGAATGATTGATATAGCAACAGCATACATAGATTGCTTTTGCGTGCGCGTGTGTGTGTTTGCGTACCTGCAGCGTGTGCAGCAGCCTGTGAGGTTCCACTGCGGGAGGTGAAGCAAGTGCTGCAGTCACTACTGGCACTAATGATGTCGTCGCCGGGTGCAAACAAATCAACGCAGCGGCCGAAGTTGGTACCACCTGCTCCCTGTGACATGAGCTGGTCCATTGAGTTAACTGCCCCCACTGTGATGACCTATACACACACACACACACACACACACACACACACACATGAAAGGAGGTAAAGGTCAGGGTCGCGTGTAGGTGGGCCAGAATGTGATTGCATTTTCAGTGTTAAATTACCTCAGGCTCTGAAGCAGGTGAGTAGAGACAGGCATCATCTCTGTAGTTGCCTGCTGCGGCGATGACCACAGCGCTGTTAGCCACCATGTCTCGACAGGCTGTGTTTAATGAACGGCTGAGGCCACCGGCAAAAGGAAGCAACACGACTACTGCATCCACTGGGCGGGCCAGTAAAGTGGCTCGAATGTATTCCATTCCTGACAGAAAGGGGAAAGGGACAATCTAAAACCTCATACACTCAAGAAAAATTGGAAGTTTTACACTGTGGTCATCTTCCTTTTCTCTTTCAATACAGTTAATGAAATGAAAGTGTGTTCTAAAAGTCTTTAAAACCAGACTAAGAGTTTATAGCTGCATGGTTAGGGATCATTGGTCTCCTAGGGATTCATACTACCCATAATTATTTATATTTTAACACAAGCAGTCTGACCTGAACTTCTCAGGTTTTAGAAGAAGAAGAGAAAAGTCTGGTTCTTCTGTCTGGTGAACAGAGACTGAAGAACTGCTGCAGTTGGGGTCTTTTTTTAATTTTATTTTTTTCTACAAATATGGGCGTTTTTTTCTACCTGCAGCTTTAAATCAAAGTTGCTGTAAGAGTGAAACATGGCGCTCATAATGTAGATTAGAATTCTGTACACTGTAGATGATGGTTGCACTACCTGTGCCCACAAAGAACCAGTCAACAGCCAAAATATTAAACATATGACCCACTAATGTTCTTGCAATAACTCAGTTATGACACTCCCCATGTATATCTAGAGGGAAAGGGCCAGAGTCATAGTCAGAAGATGTCCTTTGGAAGACAATGTTTTGATAAAACTGAAATATTTTTCATGCCATCCACAAGCTGTGTCACCATGACCCAAGAGAAAGAAACTCAAGAGTTTTTGCTTGGCTCTGGTAGTCTTTAGTACAAAGTACAGTTCAACAGTTTCTGTCTTACCTGCCAGAGCTCCTGAGACGGTCCCTTTACCCTGACAGTTGAGCACACGCACTAGGTTAACAGCAGCCCCTCGAGCAACACCTGAATCTGATCCACTCACAATACCTGCCACGTGTGTACCATGACTGTCACACTGACTGGCCTGTAGTGGAACGAGGATTTAGAATGTTATTGAGCTGCAATTGCAAATACATAAGTGCTGTTGAATTGAAATGTTTCATTTGTGCGTGCATGTGTTTAACCTGTCTGTGAACTCTGACTCCATCCTCTTCAGGGGCGTTATTGAAGTCTGTGATGAGTACCCGTCCTTCAACCTCTCTGTGAGAACTCTGCACACTGCCATCCATCAGATACACCTGCGTCCTCCCTCCATCATCTGCAGAGGACAGATGGTGAATTTGACATGTAATTAGAAAATGCAATTTCTGAGGGGAGAAATCTCAGTGTGGTTGCTGTTGGAAAGCTGCACTGCTTGATGGATATCTGACAGCTAAACTGCACAAATGGCTCAGATGTCATTTAAATGGAAAAAAGATCATTTTTAAAGCCCCATAAGCATTTAGTTCCAGTGACAAATGTTTGGGAAGATGAGAAAGAAAGACCTGGTTCTTTGAGCTCCTGTCCATCACAGTCTAAGGGCTAGTAAATTTATACAAATTAATGTTTCTTGCATTGGCATTGAGACTTCTAGTAGATAGTTACCAAATGCAAGTTCAACACCCTGGTTCAACCACAGATATTATATACTACTTCATGTGAAATACCAAGGAACAGGCCTCACCTGGCCATGAAACTGTCAGTCCATTTTCCAATTATTATTGAGCCTCTGAAAATGTATCTGTATATAAAAAATGGATTTACTTCCCTAACAGATAATGCTAATTTGAATGCTAGTCCACTGTGGCGGTGCACAAAGGCAAAACTACAAAAATGGTGTCTTGGCCCAGCAAGTTATGGACTTAACTGTATTTAAGCTTAGCTTGAATTGAACTAACACAACACAGATATTAGCATGTAATTAGTTCTTCTGAAGCGGCTGCAATTAAAGGTTGCCATGGTGATGGTGACCGTCGGGTGACTTCATAGAAATTAAACTGAGAGGCACCTTTCAATATCAGGCTTATTGCACAAAGACAGGAATTCCTTGTTGTTTACAGCTTGATATAATAAGAGAGATGATACTGCTGAATATGCTGCTGTAGAATAAATGTTCCTGTTGTCATAAATGTGGAAAATGAAATAAGAAAAGTCGTGTTTTCTGCTGTTCTTGAGCTGTTTACAATAGAAACATTGGGGTAGTTGTATATTACTCCAACCGCCCCAATGACTCCTGAAACTCTTAATGCAAAATGTTTTGTTTGCCTCGGTAGTTACATTGCTTAAGAGCGCACGTGGTTTCCTATATTTTGACGAAAAATACAGATAAGTCATGGACAGAGACAAACTCACTTGGAGGTCTGTATGTTCCATTTTCGGAGAAACCACCGTAAGGGTGCAGTAACCTCTGCAGGTTCCAGGGGGCGCTCTGAGCAAAGATGGATGAGTCCTCCTCTATGTAGTGCACGTGAGGGAGCTTCGCCACCTGACAGGAACACAATCAAACTTAACTGTGGGTGGTAAGGAATGATTAACAGGAAGTTGATTGTTAAATCAGGTGGGGGTAAAGCTGACCATTCTTCTTTGAAGTCTGTTTCACTGTTTCACGTTTTATTTGTGTATTTTTATTTTTTGACATAATTCAAGAATGCGCAGATACCAAAGGTGGGTCTACAACCTCTCAACTGTCAAGAAACTCTGTCTAAAATTACCACCAGCACTCATACTATACAGAGTTCAACTAATTCACGTTTTCTGTGTGTTTTTCAGCAAAGTTTCTGATTATTTTTGTTCAACTCCAACAGCTGAATGATTTCAAATGCTCCACAAAACCTCTTTGTTAACATTCTAAAGGCGGGTGAGGAGTTCTTTTACTTTAAATCTATACTTACTTATAATTTTACAGATTTTAAAATAAAAAACACATAAATACACAGACACATCTCATCATTCTCGGTCCATTTTATAAAATATATAATAAATAAATAATCGAAATAAATAATCCTGAAAACGCCGCCAATATTTAACCGAAAGTAGTACACTTTGTCTATCATTCATTCCAGACTCCTGTATTCTCACTTTATTTTGGTCAAGTAGGTCAAATATACACAGACTGCACAGACCTCTGCAAAAAGCTGCAGTCAGAAAATCCATATTACTCCAATCTTTTCTGCCATTAACTCGTCTTGTGCCAGTATACAATGTAACAGTGTTATTCAAGACTATAGCTGCTTTCTTAGATCTG
Organism: Diplotaxodon limnothrissa; assembly: GCF_057381915.1. Classification (NCBI taxonomy): domain Eukaryota; kingdom Metazoa; phylum Chordata; class Actinopteri; order Cichliformes; family Cichlidae; genus Diplotaxodon; species Diplotaxodon limnothrissa. The sequence continues at coordinate 7,797,575 of NC_140617.1, forward strand.
CCTTCCACCTATAAGCTCTTAGGATGTCCCGTTCGGAATGTCTTAACCTTTAGAAAATGGATCTGCTATGATTTGACATCTATTTCCCTGTGTTCCCCCTTTTGCCTTAAAGGTTTAAATCACACTTTTTCCGAACACATCCAGTGAAGTGACGCAATTACCAGGTGAAGGACGTCACTACTCAGTTTGACCAGAAAGCCACGCAGTGCTCCTGAGTAGGTCTGCAGGATCTCCACCAGGTATCCTCTCCTGGCTGCTTTACTTCGCAGCCTCCTGATGGTCCTCTGGAGTTGAGACTCGTGCGTCCCCTGACGCAATACAACTATGTACTGTCCGGGAATGCGCCAGGCTACCTGGACAGTAAAAATAATGCAGCGCACATGTGATCTTCATGTCCACGTGCACAGGAGAAATGTAGCATGCGTGCAATAAGTTGGATTTATATATATATCTATATTGTGTGTATTGCGCTGTTTTCACAATAACACATGAATAAGTATTATCTCCCAGCATGTGAGCGCACATTTTAACGAATCTGTATCTCAAACTGGCAGCTTGTCAGGTACATCAGCAAAGATTGTTTGTTGAAATATTTGACCAAATATTTTACCCGTTTCTGGAATAATGACAGGTGCTGATGACTGAAGATGCGCATTTAATGCCTTTGACGCAATCACTATGCCATTACCTTGTTGCACCTGATGAACTCGGCTGCCGGGTCGGTTCCGGTTTCAGGATCAGTCCTGTCCTCGTCGACCAGGTCCAGGATCATCCCGTCGTCCTCGGTGTAGTCCTGTGCACGCACGGCCAGAGATGCGCACAAACATAAAGCCCAGCCAATCCAGGCTGAGGTGCAACGCATTCTTCACACCTCTTGAACTGTCCCCAGTAAAATGATAAAGAGAGCTATTAAATTACACCACTGATGTTTTTATTTTTTATTTCAGTCTGACTTATCCTGATGATAAGTCTCCAACAGCCGCGTGCCCTCTGTGTCTGGCAGTTAAGATAACGCCTCCAACAATCTATTCTGATTTTTTTTTTTGGGGGGGGGGGGAATCCAACAATTGATTCTTATAACTTAAGGCGGGGACTGGTGACGTTTCCATGGCTCACGCCACCTCTTTTGTATCGAATGATTGTCCTCCGTTTAAAACACCTCTTACTGTGGAGGAGTCATGTTTCATGCCCCCCCAAACCACCCTGTAATTATTGCATGTCAATCTGAGAGAACACTTCCTCTCAGTTCAAGTTGATTTGTTGATGTCGTTTTAGCACGCGCACTTATAGTGAACAGTATGAGCTGTGATTGAAAGTCTAAGTACGCGTAAACTCATTCTCCGTGATTGCGCACTCACAGGGAGGCTACGTTTATTTTTCATAGGTTATCTATGTTGTTTTATTATCTTTACTGTTTGTTTGTTTTTTATTTAATATGTGCGCAGGACTGCAGAATGCGACGCAAAACGCGTGCGTCTCTATTTTACTCTGACATACTGTACGCGTTTTTAACTTTAAGCACTCAAAACTGTTAGCAGTTTCATACACTTTCATTTAAAAAGAATAAGAAAAGTAATAATTATTACGACGAGTTATATGTTTTTTGAAAAAACATTTTTTCAAAGCATGATCCCTTTTCTCTTTGAACTCAGGAAACTGTTACATAATACCCTCTGGGGCTCTGGAGAAGCCCAAATTCGACAAAGCTACCCGCTTGATTGTGTCACTGAGGTTGGTTTGGACTGAGCCCGAGGAATTTCACACCAGAAACACCAAAGTAGAATAATGAAATGTACATTTTGATTTTACAGCAACAGAGAAGCTACAAAAATATCTAACCTCTCTGCTATACATCATAAATTCTTGCATTGTGGAATTATTCTGTTATTACTGGTAATAGACTGGTAATAACGCCCGTTTTGCTATGCAAACAGCGTATCCACAAAGAGAGACATGCAGAACTCTACAAATTCCTGCTACCAGTTTCACTTTGTTCTTCAACAGTTGGTGGCAGTAATGTCTCAACAGGCAGTGTAGATAAGCGTTTTGAAAAGAAACACATGGAGATTTGTCACATCACGCAGGCTTATAGCTTATCCAGCTATAAGAGAGCACAAGTTCACTGAGGGGCCAAAATGTCTTAAATGAATTATTGTACACCGTATAAATGCAGTGCTGCACTCTGTCTAACAGACACACAGACATACTTTCATACAGTAAACAGTGCCATCTTCTGGAAATACTATATAACACTTAATTATCTTTATTAAGCATTTCACAATGACAAGTGGTGCAAAACCGCAGATACATGGTCAGTTGCTTCCATTAGATGTAAAAAGAAAACAAAAGAAAGGCACATTCAAACAGCAAGATGTGTGAGCGATGCAGAAAGGAAGTATAAAAATTCATCGAGGGGACTCCTCACTATCCTGAGAGCAGTGTGGTACCCTGGAGGAGTCCTCTGGTAGTGTTGTCCCTCCCTCAGACCAGATGCAGAGTGGGACAGCTATGACACTGACTCTTCAGGGTCTCTGGGAGAAGTCTGACGCTGCTCAGCTTATGGCCACAGAAACCTGGCAGAACCTCAGTGTGTCTAAAATTAAATCAGAAGGGGTGGGGGTTGGGTGGGTGGGGGTACAGAAATAGAAGTCTGGTTCCAGTATTTTGTCCTCATTTTCTTACTTTTTTTTGGTGCATCAGAGACAGGGTTTCGCTGAGCATGCATGTCTCTATCTGGCTGCAGAACTCTCTTGTAATTGCAAACACTCATGCAGGAGTTGCACAGTACAACCTCTTTTTTTGACTGCAGCTGGAATAAATGAGGCTCAAGGATTTTTTTCAGAATTAATGGTTTTCAGCCCTAGTTTCCAACTAATCTGCCCCTTTCAGTCCCAACCTTTTGTCTAGTGGCTCTTCCTTTCCCTCTGTTCCACTTTTCCTAACCTCTCTCCATTAAGCAAACAGGACAATAATAAAATGAATATCTACAGTGATTTAGTGCAGACCCATAGCACCAGCCTGCCCACACACACCGCTGCTGTCGCCATGTTCACCCACTACTCGATGGGCACTTAGCATTCTGAGCTACTCTGACAGACCAAAGGGAATCATTAAGGCCTCAGTCAACACCCACTTGTCTGTGGCCCATTAGGATACAAAGTGAGCGTGTGTGTGTATGTGTGTGTGTTAGGGAGCGTACCTTTCATCTTCAGCCACAGGACCCATGATATTTTCTAGGCTTTTTTCCTGAATTTCATGAGCCACAATGACCTAATAAACACACAATCTCCATTACCAAATCTATTTCTTCTTGGCAACAATCACATATTTCCTGTCTCTCTATCCACTAAACACACACATAGCATATACCTTAGGATAGCACTGGCAGAGGCTCCACACAGTCCCAGCGCACACCATAGTGACACCCAGAACGCACAAAGTAGCAAAAACATGTGGCCGCTCCTGCATCATGATGAAGAGGCCAACTGCCAAGACACACAGGCCGGCCACTATCAGTCCATAACGATATGGTTTCCCCTCTACCATCGCACTGCTGCCTTGTCTCAAAGCGAGGCACCTGTCACGCAGAAAGGAAAAATTCTGTCTGGTACAGTTTCAGGGCTTGAAGGTGAGGGTGGAGAAAACTCAGTTAGAGTTCCACTCTGCTGCTTATTACAGCCTGCAGACAGCCTGCCCAGGTCGGGTATACAATTGCAGGTGTGTACTTGTACCTGGTAAGTCACCTTGCCTCAAGCTGCTGGCAAAATGAGTCTCACAGCTCTGCTTGGGAACAGAGTTGAGTCTACATTTATGTTTGCTTGGATTAGAAATGATTTTAAATATGTAGACATTTACATTCTTTGCCTTTCTGGCATTAATTTCTTTTTAAGATAAACAATCTCTCATTTATAAGTGCAACACCACTCGCAGGGAGCCTCGTGGCTAATAATTCACTCACATTTATAGTGAAATCACAACAGTATAAACAAAGCTGAGTGATGAACAACACTTCCCTGTTAAGGTTCTGCTGCTGTTTGGTAAGGCACTTTGCTTTGGAATATTCTACAGATACAAAGAGGAGCTGTGCAGCCGTGAGAAGGGGGGGAAAAGAAAGTTATTACGTGTGGAGAAGAGTGCCATGCAGCCACAGTAGTAGGTCACATAAATTCATGCAGGCCAATAAAATCCATCCATGAACTTGGTTGTAAAAGTTGAGCCTACAACATGTTGGTCTCAAGAAAGCCCCCCCTTGGTACAAAGAGTAAAAGCAGTTGTAGTAATCATTTCAATTTCTTTCACAATCAGTCAGAACACACATAGTTATTAGACAAAAAGGCCAAACTGGGGCCCAGTCTGTAAAAATATTAAGTTGTTAACCAGCTGCAGTCTGTCGCTGTTTTTTGTCTTATGTTTGGGATCAGCGTGTCTGTGCTAAGGCACCTAAACGTCCCGCTGCAACGAGTTCACTGATAGCACCGGCTGTTCTTTCAAAGTCCTTGTGGAGAACCGCGGACACAAAAGGCACTGACATGAATTTAGCATGTCCACCTGAGCTTAAAGCTGTTCATTGCGCTCCTGGCTTTTCATCACTGCGTCGTAGGATGGAGGCGGCTCCATGGTCCACGGCGGAGGGGTGGACGGCATGGTGGGTTCAGGCTCTGGTGACCTGTTGACAGTGTCCGCCGACATCTCGCGACGTATTCTGTCCAATCTCCTAAATACATGGAGAAAGAGAGCCAATGAGAAGTTATCAAAAATAAATTAATTGAAAGCTCTGTGGTCGACTCTTACTTCACTTTTCACTTCAAATGCTTTTAGTGGGTTACATTTGATCTCCTTTCACACTTTCACACTCCACAGCTGCTTCTTATCTCACTGCTTTTCCAGCAATGTGTTTCAACTACAGGTGTTCGCTTCCTTTTGGGAAACACATTATGTAGATAACATTACTGCACGTAGAACCCCGAATTCTTTAATCCCTCAGACAGTACGCTGTCACAATGAAGCGTTACTTTGCGTTTAGAAATACTTATCAGTCTGAGTTTTGTCAGTGTCTGGGGGGAGAAAAGGCCCTGATGATGAAAACTCTGCTCTTGCCATCTCTCTTCCACAGACAAAGACCAGACTGTATCTTGTTTAAATTTGCAAGCTATCATAGATTACTGCAGACAGTGCCAAGGGGAGTCATTTCTCCACATTTACATGTTTGCTGTTTTCTCCATGACCTACTTCTACAATCAGCACATAATCAGAGAATCTGTTGCTTTCCAGTTCTTGGCATGTCAGACTGCACACTAAAACTAACACAAAGAGATCTGTTCAACAAAAAGACACTTGGATGGTGTGTTTGTGTATTGTTTGGAAGTGTGCTCATTTGTCACCAGCAACAGAGAAAGGGAAGTCTGAATAGCGACAGGATTACAGAAAAAGAGAGTTTTTCTCTTTCCTGAGATAATGTTGCTCCCTTTTAGCAAAGTTTTTACAATCCACCGAATCCCCTTTAGTGCCATCATTAGGCCCATTTGTGGTTCTGAGATAAAAATCTCGACAAAGACTGGACAGATTAGCACATAAATTGATACACACACGCTTCTCGTTATCAGCAGAGCTGAATCATTTGCCCAACTCTGGCTTATCAAGTTCCTGCAAAAACTAATGACAGCACTGTTATTTAAGATGGTCAACATGTTACACATACCTGCTGACTAAAAGCATGATGAGCATGTTTGCATGCTGACGTTGACACTCAGCACAGCCTTACTGAGCTGCTACAACTGTAGATTTCTAGTATTGTTGACTTATGATGCTGTCACAAGTTGCCATGTTTTTTAATCTTCGTTAGAAATAACAAATATTTTACACTCGACAAACAAAAGCATGTCTTGTGTTCTTTGCTGTCCTTATTTCTAATTTATCATCACAAATGGAACTTGTATTGAAAACCACTGCTCCAGGATATCCCTCACACTTTTTTTTTGTTTTGTTTTGTTTTTTTAAAGGTAGTTTATAAAAGAGACTGGAAATACCCTTCCGAATATGATCAGGGATGGACTGTAAAGTGCTGAGTGGACAGTAGTAAAAACCTAACGACATGGGACCTGTAAAGAGGTGGAGGGGAGCTCCCCCAGACCGAGCAGATCTGCGGGCTTCACTGTGCCATTATGTTATTGTTAGAGCGTAGTATCTTTGTTTGTTTGGGGGTTTTTTTCTGGGGGGGCGGGGGGGGGGGGGGGGGGGGGGGTTGTTTGTTTGTGTGTTTGTGTGTATTGCTAAATTAAAGTACCTTTTTAAAAAAGAAAGAAAAAAAAATATTACAACACCACAAAAGAACATCTGTGTCCAAACGACTGTGAGCTTCTGTCTCTTTCAGCTCTGTAGGTACCTTTGTATTGCCAGAGCCTGCTGTGGGCTGAAGCGTGTGCCTGTCCGTGGGTGCAGCAGAAAGTGTCCAGGCACAGCAATCTGAAGATTCTTCATGGCCATGCAGAGTCCACTGACCAGCAGACCTATGCCCCCCAATCCCAGGAGCAGCCCAAGTCCAAAGAGCAGGCCTGGCGGCTGGACCCCTCCACCAAGGGCCATGACCGCCCCAGCAGTCATCATCAGCACGCCCAGACAAAGCAGCGTGCCATGGTGGACCGACATCTCCAGAGCTTCTGCGTTAAGGTGTTTACTTCTTCCAGCTACAGCTGTACCTTCACCTCAACCACAACCTGTCTGAGGGGAGAGAAACAAAAAGGCTAAGATGCAAGACTACAAAAGAGAAACTACACAGATGCAACATTACAAAATGAAAGCGACTTGAAGAGGAAAAACCGGATTGCGTGCAACATGTAAATGATCTCTCGTGCGTTCTCGTTGTGATAAACATCCCCTCTCTACCTGATAGGAAGTCGCGGTGAAAAGATGTTCAGCTAATGCGTGGACTGAAAGTGTGACCATCACTCTTCTCCTTGCCATCAACTTTAACACGTGTGCCTGTTTCCCGATCTGTGAATAAAATGTGGGGAAAGCAGTCCGTCCGGTTCAGTCCGTATATCCTGAGAATCCGCGGCGCCTCTCTCATGATGTGCTCCTCTGCGTCTCTGCTTTATTCCCTCCCGGAAGAAGCATATCCGTTTTTGTTTTTTGGAGGGGAACGATTACGATACCGAAAATCTGTTGGATAGCAGCTGATGTCGCATGCTTGAAGAATACTGTGTGGCTTTCATCTGGCCCCAGCAACAGCAGCAGCAGCAGCAGGGACGTGCGCTGTGAGGAAGTGTGTTTTTTCCCTCCTCACTAGGAAGGGTTTCGGTGACGAGGAATGGAGGGCAGGGCGTCGTCACTTAGCCTATGTTTGGTAAAGCTGTTTGCACAGAGAGAGAGAGAGAGAGAGAGAGTTATAGCCCTCTCTTATACACGGGGCGATAAACTCTGCGTAAAGCAAGATATATAGGGTAGGCTATTAAGCCGAGCTGAAGAAGCGCCTGGTGGGGAGCAGGATGATCACAGCCTACAAATGAAATACAGGCTGATAGTGGAGGAAACCACTGGCTTATTATTAATGATTGATTCGGAAAAAACTGAAAATGCAGCTCCGTGACGCACGACTGCGTTAGTAATCGCTCCATTACTGATCATTATCTTTGATCTAACTTGTTACCTAAAGCACAAGTCTTAAACAAGGGTGTCAAACATGCAGTCCAGGGGCCAGAAACTACCCGCCCAAGTAGACCAATTTGGCCTACTTGATGCCTGGAAACAGGGGCTTTAATGATATGGGGAGAAAGTAGGTACACTGAAAAAAGTGATATTGTCTCCTTTTAAATATAGCATATTATATTTTGGTATATCTTTTCAATTCAAATGAGTAATTCCTGTCTACATATATAATTCGAGTAACTCCAGAATACATTCCCTGCGTTTTAATCCAATTAATTTTAGTTAATTAAATGTAGCTCAAAATGCTTAAGTATGTTTTTCATAGCCTCCTGCTGGGCCATTTTGCGCATGCGTTAGGACAGGCCACCATTTTGCGCGCGGACTGAAGAAGCGGACTCTTTGTGTGCTGCAAGCGGGCTCAAGTTAATCGCACAACTTCATATAAAGGTGGTCTAGCTTCGGTAAGTAAACCTTTTACGGTCGTTTTTGTTTTATTTTTTTTACCTCAGTCAAAGCATGTTGACTCTTTAAGACGTGTGCACATGGAGAAAGAAGTCTAAGTAGTTGTACACCTCTGAACTTTGTCATGAATTTGACTTAAGCTAGCTATGTGCTCTATTAGCTACTGCTCTATTAAAAGAGTAATTGTATTGATGCGTTAAAATGTCATATGTTTTTAGCTTAGTTCTTGTGGCACACTTTGTACTAACAAATTATGGAACGAGGCAATTTCTCTGTAGTTAGCTGTAAAGTTCACTGTACAGTCGCCTGCAGTTTTAAGTGGAGAAATCGTCCCTCCCGCCACAACATTGGCATTAAGGAATAGTCGGGCGGGGGAGGGGGCTTCTGAACGCACCTGCACAGTCAGGGGTGCAGTAGGAAATAAGTAGGATTGGCGTTGCACAACGTCTTTTGTGCAGAAAAAAATAATGGTTGTAAACTGTGGAGGAGAATAACTCAGTGGTTGCCAAAAATGTGAGATCAAAAGGCACTGAGAGTGATGTTTGTCAGAACTGAAATTAACTCAGAAAAGAAGTTGCTTCACTTGATAGAGCTGTTGAGTGCAAGACCTGTCAGCGGTCTGGTTTAGCATTTAAAGCCTCGCTACGTGCTTCCAAACCGCTGCATTTAATCTCAGAGAAAACTAACACAGAGAAGTAAAGCAAGTGTGTAAGTTCATCTCTTTATGTTTGCATAGTATTTCCATGTTGAGCTTAACAACCGATGTATGGAGCCACAGCTGGACTGGCTGTCGGAGTTTTGTATTGAGGGGGAAAGGAAGCGATTTGTTTTATACTTCAGCTAGAATGAAAAAAGACACAAAGCTGGAGTTATTCGGTGTCTTCATGCTGAACAGCTAAAACCTCTTCCCTCATTCTCCCCCCTCCCTCTCCTGTTGCTACTTCAATCATGAAACTGATCGATTATCAGGTGATCGGCTTTTCTGTCGCTAGTCTCTCTCATTTGTTAGTCACCCAGTTTGCGCTAGAAAGAGGAAAACGGCAGATAAACAACAGCAGCACGTTTAAGCTTGATAAGCTGTTGCTAGAATTTTTTTAATATTACTTCTAGTATCCGCTTATGTTTTCTGGAGCCACAGCCGTAATAGCTGCTGGTCATGATAGTTTGGATATGTGGTGAGAAGGAAACATGAAGGTGAAACCAGGAGAAGTTTTTACTGAATCATTAGAGCTGAACAGGTAATGAAGAAACAGGTTTACATTTTAGGTCACATGAATGAGTTGAAGGGAAGTTATGAACTGTTTCTGAGAGACAAATAACTCCAGGATCCTTTTTTAGGTAGCTGACAGCTGGTAACTGTGCAGGGGCGGATCTAGCAAAGTTTTGCCAGGGGCCAGGTAGGGCATTAACAGGGAAAGGGAGACACAAAGACATAATTTTCTTTCTTATTCTCATTTAAAATGTCTAGCTTTTAATAAATAATTATTCTAAATCTTACTACCAAAGTGGTGATCTGGTTAAATGTATAGAGATCCATTATTGTATGTAGTAAATATTAAGTTTAATATATGCCCTAGTAATAGTAGTACATATAGCACTTTTTCCTTTGGGAAGGTACGCTGTCTGCGCTGTCTGCAACTGTATTGAAGAAAAATGTTGAATCAAATTATTATAGAAAAATAATTGATTTCTGTGCATTAAAGTAGATTACGTCAATTAAGCATTATCAGGCGGAGGGTGCGGGGTGGTTTCCTAATATTTTTGCTGGGAGTTGGCAGTCCTATTAGTTAGTTTAATATTTCTATGTACTGTTTAGAATACCTGAATAAGGAGGATGGTGTAAGTTTTTTAGGTTGATCAGTATTGCTGAAGTATAAAATATTTTGGGTGCAGTGTATTTTTTGCATACAGGTATAACAGAATAGCTTTAATGTTTTGTTTTTAAAACTGAGTATGAACTTATACAAAATGCAGCAAAATATTTATAAAAACAGTTTTATTTATTATAAAATACACTATATCGGATTCATATCGGCATCGGCAGATAATCAAATTTATGATATCGGTATCGGACATAAAAAAGTGGTATCGTGCCATCTGTAGTTTGCACAGAGGCACAAGTAAGATTTGTTTTGTTACAAGGGAGTATCATGAAGTAATGCACTAATGGCTTGGAAACGGTAACTGTTTGTCTTTCTAAAGTTTTTTTTTTATTTTTATTTGTCTTCCTTTTCTGGCAGATTTTCTTCCCCTTATGTGTTACTGTTTATTCAAGAAGATGGTGTTATTTTGGTAAGTACATGCAAATTCCTTACATATTTATCACAACAGTATTTGTCACAGTATTGCAGGGACAAGTTTATCTATCTCATCTTAAGGGTTCTTGTGATTATTAATATTGATATTAATTAATATCAATTAATATATATGATTAAATTTCTTTTATCCAGGACAAAAGAAAAAAAAAACTTGCGAAAGTGAAATGAAAAACAGGAATTTAGTTCTTGTGAGTTAAGAGGATGCAGAGCATAGGGTTAGATGGAGGTGGATCATTCACTGTGGTGATCCCTGAAGGAAACAGCCAAGAGAAAAAGGATCAGATTGCAAAAAAAAATGTGGTTTGTTTGCATACATGAGTCTTTACGGTACCCACAGGACTCCTGAAGTATAAGTACTCTGAAGTTTGCAGAGCAATTTCAGAGATGTTTGGGGCTTACATGGCAAGCATGTTTTTAGTTGCACATCTAAATTTTCTCTGCTCTCTGTTGCTGATGGCAGAGTTCTGCCCCGCTGACCTCACAGGTGAGACACTCCCACCAGTGGACAAAGAGCACAGGAAAATGTGTTGCCAACCACCTGAAACAGACAAATATCTGCTTTTTAAAACCCTTTAAACCCGTTAAATGGACTGATGCCATTCATTTCTTCTTTGATTAACAGTAGTAACATCCTTCATGCACTGTATACTAACCCATATGATAATCATGCTTTATGAAGTGATGGCAATTGCATTGTAGCATTTAATGAAGAAATAACAAAATAATCATACCAATGATTAAGCACCAGTCTTCTTTTTTTGTGTGTGTGTGTGTGTGTGTGTGTGTGTGTGTGTGTGTGTGTGTGTGTGTGTGTGTGTGTGTGTGTGTGTGTGAGAGAGAGAGATACAGGTAAATGCTGAATTCCAGTGTATTACAACACTTCAACTGGAGATGACCTTCGTGGCACAGTTAGACAGAATTACACCTCAGTTGATGACAGTTTTCCAGAAGAAGGGCGGTGTTTCTGGGCAGAAACTTGCCCACCACTTGCAGATCATGCAAGAGGTAAATCTGAATATTGCAAATTCTATTTGGATTTCTTTTGTCTTAAGTGGCAGGTCACTGGTGAGTCCAATAAGCCGTTTTAGGTGACCAGCCAAGCAATCTAAATTTTGAAATTTCATATATAAATTTTATTTACTATGTTTGAACTGACATATGATAAAATTTACTTATTGCGAATGTCAGACATTGTTCTTTTTTCCAAATTGGTTTAATCAGCAACTCTCTTTAAACAGGCTGAAAGTGATGTTAAAGTGAAAAGGGAAGCAGTTCTCAGGGCACTTTGCCTCTACCTTGGTGAAGAGGACGGAAGCCTTATTCGGGAGTTCTTTGTAAGTCATTTAAGTCATTGTAAGCAAGTCATCTATACACACACTTTTTAGATAGATATCTGTGTGTGTGTGTGTATTACACACACACACACACACACAAACGACTAGATTGGAATTTAATTGTAGAGTTAATTGTTTTTTCTTTTACCTTTTTATTAAATGTTTAGGACATTGAAGGAGATGATATCCAGAGAGACCTGAAGAAGCACACCATGGGCATTTATGTCATCAACAGGGAGGATGGACAAAATGGACATTATGATGACATTGGAATATTTGTTGAAGGGGAGATAGTCATGGACAACATTGGATCTCTGGCCCAAGCTTGTGCATTGATGCTTGGAGTAATCTATGCACTAAACCTAGCCTTCCCCAAGGAATTGAAGGACTATTATGAATTCATTTAGAAAGTGTTGATGGGATTCGATGGTGAAAAGCTCTCCCCCAAAGTCTTTGGGCTGAAGAACAAAATTGCTACTGGATAGGAAGATTTCTAAAACCACACATCAAGAGAATGCTGTTATGTAAATTACCAATGACTGGTGCTCTTGTGAATAGGAGTGAAACTCTTGTACAACCATCATTTGTTCTGTGTTATGTTTCGATTGAACATTTTAACTTTCAATAATGAATGTTTCACGTGTGGTACATTTGAGTAGCTTGAAGAGCAACTTTGTAATTATTCAGTTATAGCTGCTGCCCTGCGTATAATCAGTGTTAACTCAACCGGATTAAAAAAAAACAAAAAAACATTCATGATTACCACACTGCAGCACACTGGTAACACTTTAAAGACTATTAATTGTTTTGAAGCGAGTATGTTAGGTCAGAAAATATGTAAAACATTCAGAATCTTCAAGGAAGGACTAGAATGGAAAGACAGTGGTCAATAAGCAGTAAGGAAAACACAAGTTTAATTTTAAGTCTAATTACCTTATTAAAATGCAATTTCTAAATATGGATCGCAGAACAGCAAGTCTGAAACTGGTTAGTTTGTGGATGCATCAGTTTCTAATTGTGATACATTATACTGCTGGTAGTGTTTTATTCTTTTATGTAAGGAGTTTTTTTTTTTTTTTCTTTTTTAGAGGAAGAGAAACATTGGTTAACATTTCTCTTGTCTGTTGTTTCTGTTTTGTTTGAATACAGCTTTTTAAAGCTACTAGTTCATAGGCAAAAGTTTTGTAATTTGTATTATACAAATTGCAGCAATTTCCCTTAGAGATGTGGATTCTTATTCTGTTTGCAACAAATTTTGCATTAATAAATGATGTGAAAGAATGTTGTAGTTTTCATTATTGACGTTTTTAAAAACTACAAATCAGGGTAAGCAATATTTTTTAAGTAAACTTAACTTAATTGAAATAGAGAGAAATTAACAATTTGATTGATTTGAATATAAGTTTGGGATATAAGTGTAAAGGAAACAAATTATTCTGGTACATTTAACACGACCTTAGTTGGACTTACTAATAATATTTGACTAAGACGTATCCACAACAGTTAAGTTAAAGTAGCTTAAAAATATATGTTGGTTTTACTCGCTTAAATTAAATTCAGTGTACTTAAAAAATATTTCTGGATTCAAACAAATTTATTTCGTGCAACCACTTGTCATAAAAAAATTGAGTAAATTGAACAAAACATTTTTTTCAGTGTAGGTCAGACTACCCAGGATGATGGCAAGAGGGGCCCCTGCAAGCCTGTAATAAAAGTTTGTTTTTATTTTTCTTTCTTCTTCTTTTTTGTATTATTATTTATAAATGGTTAGGGTCATAATTAAATTCCCTGAATAAATCAGTTGGGTGACTGAACTTTGATTCCAAACAGATTAAATGGAAGTCTCGGTGAAACAGAAACGGTGAGAGCCAAATGATGCAGTACTGTGTGAGTAAAAGTTGCTCTAAGCAATCACTGGTATTGATAGTGGTCTCAGCTGAAAGCTCAGCAACATCAAGCTGCATTAAGATTTATTGAAAGTTAGACCAGTGGCTCTCAGCCAGTATGCTGTGATGTAAACAGGGCATTTTGGGGAAGCCAGTGTGTTTCAGGCTGATAACACTGTTTCCTGATTAAAAGATTAAAAACATTCATTTTGATAGTTTTAGTGAAACCCCATCAGACAACACATCAACATACATTTATATGCTCGTCTGCTGCTATTTTTTCTGATCTGTTCTCTATCAAATGTATCAATCACACAAAAAAGTCTGCAAATTGCATTTATAAATGCAGTATTTTGGAAACACGCTTATACTTGCCAAAAAATGCTAAATGCTTTATTTTCAGTTATTACACGGCAGTGTGGCAGTACAGCTTTAAATCCTGTCATCTTTCCTGGTTAATGAGACAATCAAACATCTGAGACTGTCAGCTTTTTTGTTTTTATTAAACAAAGTTGAAATCACACTCTCACAGAGACTGAAATCAATGCACAGTTCTCTCTTGAGTTGCCTTTTCCAAGCGCATAGCAGATACATGCATATTCAGAGCTAAACAAACAGTTCCAAACTACACGGGGAGACAACCATGATCCTGTGACTCATGTAAGCTGAAGCCAGCTGTTCCGTTTGAGAGGTGCTCATATGTCACTGTAGTTTATAATATAATAAACTGTGAAGAATAAATGACGAGCAGTCTGATACGCGGCAGATGACCAAGAACAGAAAAAAAATCCAGGGCTTTTTTTTTTTTTTTTAAATTTTACGATAGAATGAAAACGAACTTGGAGAGACAAAAGACACAAACATAATCATGATTAACACCATAGTTTTGTCTAGTTTACTATCTTTGATTGATATGTTATAAACACAGAAGGGTACTTTTCTGCTTCCGAGTTTGAACTGTTCTGAAAAGTCTTTCTTGCTCAAAGTCTCCTTTCCCTAACTTCCTTGTTTAACTTTTATTCTATTTAAAAAACTAAAAGCATATAAAGGCATTTGGGGTTGATCCATTCCTCAAATCTTTAAAGTTGTAGATTTCAGACAGCACCTGAATGTCACATGCTTAAAGAGAAATATGTTTAAGGCCTCTAATAGTTGATTTCCATGTTGCACTGTATTACAACAACAGTAGTCATGTTAAAATGTTTTAAAAATGCGAACGCACAAAGGGATCCTACTAATGACAGCAACTGTGAGGGCACAATAGGTCATTTTGTAACCCTTGAAACTCATGCAGCATTGCCAGTGAGCTGCAGTGGTCTATCAAGCAGTGGAAAAACTCATATGGTTAGATGAGTCATCGTTCCCCTGCCCTCACCGAGCTGATGAGTACATGTGTGGCACATGAACTGAAGGATTGCTATTCCCAGAGAACATCTGCATTGTTTGAAAGCCACAATCCCCATCCCACAGAGGAGGATTATCCAGTTGTCCAGATCAGTTAAACAGAAATTTAAAGAAATGATGAATACAGCATTCCCAGTACTTTGTAGGTTTTCTTTTTCATTAAGTCTCCATGGCGCTTAATGTTTCTGGTGTGGGAAAGCTTAGCATAAAGGCTGGAATTTAAACTAACATGTAGCCTCTCATAAAACCATGACTTTTGTGTACATTTTGACTCAACAAAATGCAATATTGGCACTATTGGGTGAACATGTTGAACAGAGGCAGCCACAACCATGGACGACTGTGCAGCTGCAGACTGCACTCATCCAGGAATGGAGAGCAATTCCTCAGCAAAAGATCCAGACATTTAGGTAGTCCAGGCATAGATGGGTGACTGCCTGCATCACATCCACAGGACCTGGCATTGAATTTCTTGTGTATAAATATATCAGTGTTAGTTTAAAAAGCTTTAATTTGGTCAAATAAAGATGAATTTGGTATCTTATGCATTTAACCAAGACCAGCACAATGGTGCTGTTATTCAGATTTTACTTTGCAGCAACAAGGTCCTGGTTTTGAATCTAGCTGGTGCCTTTCTGTGTGGAGTGTGCATGTTTTTCATGTGCCTCCCTTTGTGAGTTTTCTCCTGGTACTCCGGTTTCCTCCCACAGTCCAAAGACTATGAAAGCATCTTAGCTTAATGTTTCTTTGTGTTAGCCCCACCTCTTGTCCCAAGACCACTGAAATAAGCTCCAGCCTCCAATGATGGATAGAAATTTAACCAAGTGGCAACACCATGGGTTGAAAAATGAAGCCACATGGAAGTTCCTTTAAAGACTACATAAGGCTGGCTCCAAACCTGAGGGGTCCCCATGTTGAAATGCTTGTTGATGAAATATGAGAACATGAGAGGAAAAAGTAAATGTTTTCATCGTGGTAGAGCAGACGGTTTTGATCTTCATCTCTAAATCTCGCCTTTTATCAACTGTACATGTTAAGGCTTAAAGTTGTAATTATTATTGCAGGTGGGGGTGAGCAGATGGCGCTTTGGTGTTTGGCTTCAGCTCTGATAATTCAAGTCACTCCATTGATCTAAATCTCTCTATGAGGTTTTGTGCCTTTTGGAGCATTTTAAGCAAATTATTTGTGCTCGTTGTGCTAAAGTTGAGGCTTCAAAATGGGACTTTGCAAACCAGTGTGTGGCATCCCTTCAGCCCCTTTTATATATACTCTCAATGCATTTAACCTTAGCATCATTGCATAATTTAAATTACAGGAAACTTGCAGAAAGCATGCTAAGACCAAGAAAGACCCATGCTTCAAGTGAGTGAAAAAGTTTGTTACTATGAAAAGAAAACTACAGCATAGTCTGAGCAGGATCCCCAGTCATCACACCTCAAAGCTGATCTCCCTTGACTGTCCAAACAAGGGCTCTGATGCCAGGTGTGTGTCTGAGTATGCACGCCGCAGGTGTGTGGAGCTACATGTTGTCTTGATGGCAACCTCATATGGAGGTGGGGGTCCCAGCCATGGAGGAGGATGAGGAGTTGGACTGAAACCACCAGATTCCATAATCATTGGGGGGTAGTCGAAATCTTCACCTCGAGCAGCATGCCTGTGGCGCTCCATCGTCCTACATTCAGAGAAAGTAAGACATCGTGTGAGATCATTCACATGTAACCATAAACTGATATGTATTACCGA
Organism: Diplotaxodon limnothrissa; assembly: GCF_057381915.1. Lineage (NCBI taxonomy): Eukaryota > Metazoa > Chordata > Actinopteri > Cichliformes > Cichlidae > Diplotaxodon > Diplotaxodon limnothrissa. The sequence continues at coordinate 7,814,366 of NC_140617.1, forward strand.
ATTCTGAGGTATCAGGGGTTGTAGAGATGATATGCAAGACTGTCTCTAGTGCTGCTTCCTGCCAAACAGAGGCCTAATTGTCACATTGACATGTTTAAAGTGATGAAAAGCTTTTTAGTCACCTCTGTAGCCTTGAGTCTTGCACATGTTTATTTCACTAACCGCCTCTAATCAAACAGCAGCAGCAGGTTGGCTGCCTTTGGATCACTAAGGTGCTTATTCCTGAGGCATGCTTGATTAAAGAAATAGCATAACTTTCTAAAATAAAGCAATATTTGAAGCTTTGCACAACACGAGTATTCATACTTGGAGAGAGACATCTAAGATCAGAATATTGTCATTTCTGATGTATAAATGTAAACTTAGACACTTAGTTCATCATAAAGACATAAACGGGGAAACTGTTAGTCTGCAGGTAGCACATTTTGCACACACTTTGCATCAACCAACCCCCTTCAAGACACATTTCTCTGTCAGGTTAATTGTAGATCTTTACTTGATGTAGGATTAAATCTTAATAAACAGACAATTGCCTTGAGTTGCCCAACATCATTAACTGTGACTTCCGTGTTCATTTATCAGAGTGCAAACAAGTACTTATACTAATCAGTCAGTAAAGCTACTTCCTTTATCCCCTGGTGGATTGAAAAAGCACGTTCTCCATAGGCCCACCTCAGTTCGAACACAGTTTCTCTTGGGATGTTTTGTGGTGTCTGGCACTGGGGTAGTGGATCATTTGCAACCTGATAATTATGGGTTGGGTTTTTAGTGCTTCTTCTGGCCCATCCTTTGGATGCTTAAATGCATCTATATCTGGGAAGTTGGAGACCAATGCAAGCCTTAGGTCTAGGACTAAGGGAACACTGTCCTGCAACAGTGTGTCACTGTTGCCAGGTGTGCTTGTTCTGCACCTTTTAGGTGGCTGGAAAATGAGGAAATAACACGCAAATGAATCAGAGGACTCGGGTTTTCCCACCAAAAACACTGCATTGTAAGGAAATTATCTGTGCAATGCATGTCACCTGGCAGTGGTTTTAATGATGTCGCTGATACAACTGGCTGAACAGCTGCGTATACAAGTATGTTGAATAGGTGAAGTAGTTAAATACAGGCAGCAAACCACAACACTCCTATCATAAACTGTACAGACACACTATTCTCAGTGGAAAAACCCATTATATTTATACACAGCCAAGTCATGAGTCAGCATAGCTGTAACCAACATGTATAGTCTTTATAACAGGCAGTAGGGTGTTCTTGTTAAGTCTGTACCTTACACTATAAAGCACCTTGAGGAGAGTGTGTTGTGAAGTGGGGCTATATAAATCTAATAGAATAGCATAGAATTGAATTGAATTGAATTGAATTGAATTGAATTAATCTCCTGGTTCTAAATGTACCTTTAGCTACAGACACCAGTCTGGAGTCTGAGTCTTCTCATCTAAAGAGCCTGAGAACAAATAGTCTGTTTCTTTTAATTTGTAGTCACTTTATTTAGACCATTTTCTATCTTGTCTTTATGGTGTTAAAGTAATCGGGTATTTTGCAAGGTTGTTCACAGTCATCAGTGTGAAAGATGTCATTTCTTTCTCTTTAGATTTATTCGACCTTGTTTGTGCTTTTTGGCTAAAATAAAATTAAAAAACAGTACAAAAAGGGTGTGTCTAGAATAGACGACAATGTACTGTCATTGTATTTAAGCCTCTTTGACATTTAATTGTATAGAAGGATGCCTCTGTCCAAAAAGGACATGGATGACTGGGAAGTGGACAACAAGACAAAGCAGACATTAGCCGTGTAGATAACTGTCTCACGATAAGATCTACTCTTTGGATTAAATAAATGTCTTTTTTCATTTCTTTGTTTGTTTAGAAAACCTGCTATGAATAGTTGGACTCATAATTTCTAGTTTATGGTAACAAGATCAACAAAAGCAGATCTAATAATACGAACTGAGCTTATTTTTCTTTCACCCACCTGGGCAGAAACACTGACTGGGACTCTGGGAACCGATTCCCTGGGGAAGTGAAGTAGGCTTGGCCGGGGTAGTTGGTGTATTCGTACGAATAATGCGGGCACTCTTGGTCGTACTCGCTGTGGTTGTAATTAGCAGCACTTTTGCTGTTCATAGCCCAAAATAACCCAAGGATGAGCATGACCACCCCCAGCACCACACAGCAGAGGGAGAAAGCCTGCAGGCGACTCTGGGATGAAGTCAGGAAGGCTGTGGACCCCCCAGTCACAATGAGGAAGGCTCCGGTGAAGATTGCTCCATGATGCAGGGAAGGCATCCTTCTCCAGGACTGTTAACTGTTTCAGAGGTTACTGTGTGGCTGTGACCGGCTGGTTAGTGTCACTCACACATAAACAGACTCACAAAGTGTGTTCCCCATGCGCTCTGACACTGACCAGGCATCCAAAAAATTTACTCCACAGTTCCAGAAATCCTGTGACATGGAATTCCTCCTAATTTTTACTCTTTTGATCCCGTCATTTCCATCTCCATTACTGATAAAATACTCCTGATCATTCACCATGTGTGTTGGTTCTTGCTTTGTTGGTCTCCAGCAGCGGAAAAGTCCTAAAAGTGACAGTTTGTTGAAAAATAAAGAGAAATAAAATGTCGACTGCTTTGAGGCGCATCAAGCTAATGTTGAGTAGCTGTGTGTTTATCATCAAGGCAGATGGACGAGAGAGCGGCCGAGCCCATTAAGAAATCTTTACTGGCGCCCCACCCTCCCTCTGTCTAATGTGTCTGAAGGCTGAAGGGTACCACTTTAGCCCTGTGTGTGTGTGTGTGTGTGTGTGTGTGTGTGTGTGTGTGTGTGTGTGTGTGTGTGTGTGTGTGTTTCAGAGAGAAAGAGAGTAAGAGGGAGAGAGAGAGAGTGCCAAAACCACTTCTCTAAACATAAATGGACGTACTGGATGTAAAATAGACACAAGTTCAGTCCTATATCCTGTAACAATAATATGTTTTCCACATTATGAAACAATCCACATCACAGCAGCAGATCGTGAACAAGTTAGAGTGACATATAAAGGATGCTTCCTTTTAAAAAAAATTACTTGGAAGAGGATTTTCCATTTTTGCTTACCACATAGTTTGATGAAAAACACCTACTGAATTTGTTACAGGGTTAATTACTGACCAATGTAAACTTAATAATGGACACATTATTAAGTACACCTTGCTGGCACCATGTTTGACCCCCTTTTGCTTTAAGAGTAAATTTAGTTCTTTATGGCAAAGGTGCTGGAAACATTCCAGAGATTTTAACCGATGTTGACATGACAGCATCGCACAGCTGCTCCAGATTTGTTGGCTGCACATCCATGATGGGAATCTCCTGTTCCACCACATCCCAAAAGTGCTCTATTGGATTGAGATCTGGTGACAGTGGAGGCCACTTGACGAGACTGAACTTATTGTTGTGTTCCAGAAATCATTTTTGAAATGACTTGGGATTTGTTACATGATATGTTATCCTGCTGGAAGTAGCCATCAGAGGATGGGGACACTGTGGCCATTAAAGGATGGCAACAATACTCAGACAGGCTGTGGTGTACAGATGATGCTCAGTTTATACTAAGGGGCTCAAGATAATGCCCTAATCATTAAACCATTACCTCCAGCCCAAAACAATGATACAATGCTGCATGGATTCATGCTTTTATGTCATTTATGCCAAATTCTCACCATACCATCTGAATGAAAGCAGCAGAAATCAAGACTCATTAGAGCAGGCAGCATCTTTCTAAACTTATGTAATGCAGTTTTGGTGTACCTGAATTGCAGCCTCAATTTACCATTCTTAGCTGACAGGAGTGGCACCTGGTGTGGTCTTATACTGCAGTCCATCTGCTTTAAGGTTCGATGTGGATGTAAAGTGCATTCAGAGATGCTCTGCTGCATATCATTGTTGTAACGAGTGGTAATTTGAGTTATTGTTGCCTGACTATCAACTTGAAGCAGTCTGGCCATAGTCCTTTGACGTCTGATGTAAACAAGCCATTTTCACCTGGACCTTTAGGTTGTTGTTATGGACTGAGACCTGTCAATCTGGTATTATATTGTAGGAGGTATTTGTCAGGAGCAGATGAGGTTCAGATGAGGTTAGGGCGCTCAGATCAGAAATGACAATAGAAGCTACTTGATTTGCCTTTATGAAGACATCCCAGTCATTTGCACCAATGCATCCTAAAACTTAACGTGATGATAGATTTAGTCATAGTCTGTCTAAAAGTTGGCTGTTAAGCTCCTTCCCCTTCTTCTTTTCTCTGCTCCTTTTAAATCCCCACTGCAGATCATCTGCCTCCATCTAACCCTATCCCTCACATCGTCTTATGTCACACAATCTTGTGGATTGTCCTCCTTCACTACATTTTCTCTGTGGTCTTCCTCGTCTCTTCATGGCTGGTAGCTCCATCTTTTACATCCTTTGTCGAGTCTATCTGTCCTCTGCACATGTCCAAACCATCTCAGCTTTTCTTCTCTAACTTTGTCTCCAAACCGCTGGAACCTGAGCTGGCTCGATGTCATTTCTAATCTGTCCATCTTGACCACTGTAGAAAAAAGCCTTAACATCTTCAAGTCTGCCATATCAAGTCCACCACCTATTGCCCCTCAGAGACAGAAAGTTCGAACAGCAAGTGTGTGGGGCTTGTGAGCTCACAGACACAGCTGTATGGCTGAGAGGACCAAAAAAAGGGATGTCCAATCTAAATGCCAAAAATAATCTGAAACTGAGTGTCTACTTTCATTTGGCTTCAATTTTTATTTTAAACTCCAAAATAAAATTTAAAAAAATGAATTTAAAAAAGACCACACTGTGAACCTTGGTGGCCTCATAGCTGGCTAAGCGCATGCTTGTGAAAATGTATTCAGATATAGGTCAACTTTTATTTTAAAAGGTGTAATTGTGACAATTTTAGCTTTTTAATTTTGCTATTAGTAGTAAACACAAACTCCAGACATTTAACCTAATGATGCCAATACTGTGGAAAGGTAGGCTGCTTTGATTCGACCAGAAAGGATCATTAATGTCTCTCCTTTCAACAGCTAATCTGCACCAAAGGGGGTAGGCGCACTTAGATTTATTACTATCCACTGATTTACATGCGCACACTATAAATGAACATGTATCAAATGGACCAGTTACTTTATAAAAGATGGGGAAAACAATGCATGTAACTGACCTACAGCCATGGACATGTTGGGAGTGCATTCATGCACTGATTATGACAAAGCCTGCTTCTGCAAGAAACTACAGAAGTTAATTTAAACTTAAAGTGTCCGCATTAAACTACAGGGTCCAACCTGTGATACTGTGTAAATACAGTGTTGTAACACAGTCTTGAGGACAGGGTGCATGGTGTGACAGCCTGCGTGCTCCGTGATTGGGTAAACAACAAAAAGGCTACTTTTCTGGCATTCCCTTCAGTCACTTAGTGGACCAGTTAACTTAAAGCTTACATGACAGGTTCCGCCCCTTTGGTATTATCGCCCAATCAATGTTAAGCAGGGGAGGGGCTTGCCTACCACCTAGCCGTGCTCACCTATCCCAGCGAAGGGGTGATCAGAAATCGAGTTTTGAGGGTTGGGATAATCAATACAGAGTTCACCAAAGCGCTACTTCCCCAGCTGAGAAGTGAAGCGGATATCTTTAGTTTGGAAAGAGAGGAGAGTGAGTGCCGATCTGCCCGGACACGATGGTTCCACTGTTGTATTTAGGAGGTTTGGTGGTTTTGTTCCTGCTGTGGATCAAAGTCAAAGGTCTAGATTACGTGATAGTTCACCAGAGGTGGATATTTGTGTGCTTGTTCCTGCTGCCGCTCTCCGTTATATTTGATGCGTATTACTATGCGAGAGCGTGGCTCATTTTCAAGATGTGTTCTGCGCCCAAACTGCACGACCAGCGCGTGCGAGACATCCAGAGACAGGTGAGCGTGTCCGCGTGAACAGGTGTCAGAGCTGCACTGTCCTTTTCAGTCATTACTATATAAATGCAATCCATCATTACTAAACTAATAAGGCACGCAGCTTCATTTCTATTACATCTCAATGTTTCATTCATGTTGCAGAGTCGTCCCTTTTAATTTGGGCCACCGTGATATTTAATGATCAATAACAATTACAGTCAAATAGTTAGTGATCATAAAGTTTCATGTGTTGTTTGCAGTGAGTCATGCTTGTGAAAACTTTAACAGGCTGCTTTTGATTCAGATGGGATAACATGTACTGTGTGTGTATATTCTGTGGATTACAAGCAGCTTTGTAAAGTTAAACAGTGGTGTGGCTTCACCTCAACTAATTAGACTCATTTAAAGGGAATCAGTTATTCAATAACTTAAACTTATTAACTGATCACTCAACAGCTGTATCACTAAAAGGATTTTGCTTATCCCCATGTCATGCAGGCTTTCATATACAGGAAAACTATCTTAGGAAAAATGTCCTCTCATATACATTGTCACCTAATGGATACCAACCATGACATCTCCATATGTGACATTTCAGGTGCGCGACTGGAGAAAGGAGGGCACTAAGACCTACATGTGTACAGGTCGCCCCGGCTGGCTCACCGTGTCTCTCAGAGTGGGCAAGTACAAGAAAACCCACAAGAACATTATGATCAACATGATGGACATTCTAGAGGTGGACACAAAGAGGCAGGTATGAGGGGGCAACAAACTCAACTCCAAGTGTTTCGTATCTGTGAACTCAACCAGAAATATTTGTAACTGATGAAACAGCATCAACCTGGGCTCAGTTCTGTCAAGTTCCCCAGATAGTAAGTCAGATAGTAATGAAAATACAATAGAGGTATTATTTTAAAAAACTGCACTTTGACATCTATCATTAAAACATATTACCGCAATAATAAAAACTTTCTATCTGTAGGGAAAAGAATGGCTATGTTAATTTACCACGTCTTGTTTTATGATGTGAATGGCAGCTATTTGATTGATTTTGTCTGTTTATTTATACAACTCAGCAACAATGAGCCAATCAGATAAAAGTTGGGTGAATTATTGCAATATCTTAACCAGACATTAATGTTAAGTGTTAAAACTTTGAGAGAAATTGAAGACCTAATTAAAAGTGGAAAACTATTCTCGACCAGCGACTGAAAATTATTGATCGTCCTTAACCCTTAGTCTTTAAGGTAGACTGAGCAGTTTATAAATGTCCATGTAGTCCATGCAGTCCAAATAGTCCAGACAGTGTTGGAATCAAACAGTTTGTACATGGATGGATAGACTGAGGCCATTTCTTACATTCACAGAAAGTATTTATTTCTGCAAGGCAGATTGTCTAATTATTTGGCTCAATACTTTCATGCAGGCACGAGTTCCACGTAAATTGTGAGGATCTATCTTTTGAGACAAAGATAGAGAGGCAACATGATTTGGACATGTGTTTGAGGAGGGATAGTGTTGAATATAGAGTTGGCAGGCAGAAGCAAAAGAGGAAGCTGTAGTGAAGAATGACATGCAGAGGGGTTGGTGTGACAAAGGAGGGTGAGATGGAAGCAGGAGAACCTGCTGGTGGATTGTTACTTAAAAATATATTTGTTTTTTAGGTGGTTAGAGTTGAACCGCTGGCAAACATGGGTCAAGTCACCGCTCTCCTCAATTCCATCGGCTGGACATTGCCAGTGCTGCCAGAGCTGGATGACCTCACTGTGGGTACGTTGTGCTTTATTTTCATTGGAATCATGGATCGGCACCTTCTGTGGTTTCTGCAAATAGAGAGATGTACCGATGATGTCGACACCGATTTCACTGATGTAAATCCTGCATTTCCTCTGTCAGTCACTGCATCCTGTTTAGAGCCTCAACGACTTTTCTAATCGCATTAGAGGACTGATGTTGTAGCTCAAAAGACGAAACTGGGAGGAAATGGCTGCAGTGTTGGAAACACCCCTGGATTGGGTTTCATAATGGATTTCCTGATGTTATAAACAACGCATCAACAGTCTAATGTTTTCCAATCAGGCCGCAGTACATTCATTTATCCTCATGTCCACACACGCGCGCACACTCACAGCAGGCAGATGTTCCTGTCTGCTCATGTGTCCGCCTGGTGTTGTACTCACCCGGGTAGAAATTGAATTAGTAAAGGACGTTTATGATTCTCTGTCCTCTCTCAGGTGGGCTAGTGATGGGTACCGGCATAGAGTCGTCATCCCATATTTATGGGCTGTTTCAGCACATCTGTGTTGCCTATGAACTGGTTCTAGCTGATGGCAGTTTAGTACGCTGCACAGAGGTGAGTATTGATTTTGTGTTAAGTATATAGATGATATATGTCTGAGTCCAGGAGCTTGTATTCTAAAGAGAGTTTTGTGGGTTAGTATGCCATCCTTGCACTCATGCGTTACTAAATTATCTCTGCTTTTTGAGATAACAAAATTATGATTTCAATTACGCTGTCTCTGCTTTTATATTTGAAGAAATATCCATAGGCAGTGAAATCAGCTTTGCTCAGATGGAGTATCTGGTGTTCACTATATTAGCATGGTTTTAATTCATGGTAGAAGGTTCATTAGCAAGAAAGCACTAAAATTCCACCATGAAAAATAACTATGGAAACTTTTACCCTCAGTTTCAGTGGATAGAAACATTTCTCCTTCTTAGCTCACCTGGTCAAAGGACCAGTGAGCTAATCTGTTTCTGCACAGTTCACAAATCAGTACTCCTCCTCAAGTTATGATCAAGTGAAACTTGTGCACACTGATCACCTAATGCAAGGGTGGGCTATTAATTTTCCTAATAGGCCACATGAGAAACTACGACTGTTTCTTCCATTCTCTTCCACGTATCCTTAGCAGGGTCGCATAGGAGGGTGCTGGAGCCTATCCCAGCTTAAGCTGAACTCAGTTCTGCTAAATAATAACTTCATCTCTTTATAAGTTTGATGGTTTTGCCCTCTGCAGCAAGCCTAGTTTTTCATGTGGCCACTTGGGAAAATTAATTGCCCACCCCTGATGAGTCTTCATCCCAATTGTGCTTAAGATCAGTGTCACATTGGTCATTTTACAGGCAGTTTTACATTTTTCATAACAATCGCTAGTAGTCCTAGATTTTAGCTAAAGGAAATTCATTTGTCCTGGATATGATTCTGAGCCTCAATGACAATAGATTTGTATTCTCATTAGTTTGTGTAATACAGCCAACCAATAACAACACAAACTATAGTTTTCTTTCTGTACTTCATACATTTCAGTAACCTCTGAATTGGGGTGAGCTACTATGTCACTGATGTTATGATTATCATTTTTGTCTCTGTTTAGTCTATTCTAGTTAATATTATCTATTTTAAGTCCTTCTGTTTACCAGAAATGGGCAAGAATTGAGTAAAAATTCCTGCGTAATTCCCTCTAACGCTCTCGAGCTAAAAATAGGCTATTTATCAGACGTTGTTCTATAATGTAGAATCAAAAGATGACAACTGTTTGCTGGTAAAATAAAATAACTAAACACAGTAATGTGGTTCATCAAAGACAAATACACTGTGTTCCAAGCCCCGTTTCTGGTTTGTCACACTTGCATGTTATGATTTTTCACCCCAAAAGCAGACAGCGTGATCTTTGTGAGAAGATAAACTGGTCGCTACTGTGAAGTATGTGAGAAAAACTGAGACAAATAGCCTAATCTCAGAAAGCCTGGCTCTTCACCGTCATATTCAGAAGAGGGCCACACACTTTTGAAAAAATTTTTCTTCTTCATAAAGGAGGAGAACACGGATCTATTCCACGCCGTCCCGTGGTCCTGTGGCACTCTGGGCTTCTTGGTTGCCGCTGAGATTAAAATAGTCCCAGCTAAGCCTTGGGTGAAGCTGCACTATGAGCCAGTCAGAGGGCTTGAGAACATCTGTAAACGCTTCACCGAAGCTTCTGCGAACAAGCAGAACACATTTGTTGAGGGACTCCAGTATAGTCTGGATAGTGCTGTTATCATGACAGGAACCATGACTGACCACGCAGAGCCTGACAAGGTAAGGCATCTTTGACTGTGCTTGCGATTTGTTTTCATTTGTTTTATCATATTAACCTTCCCGTTTCCTCTTCAACATCAGATTAACAGAATCGGCCTGCACTTTAAACCCTGGTTCTTTAAACACGTGGAGGGCTACCTGAAGAAAGACTGCGTTGGAGTTGAGTACATCCCTCTGAGACACTACTATCACAGACACACACGCAGTATCTTCTGGGAGCTTCAGGTACTCACACACAACAGATTTTATCTGCTTTAGGATTATATTGAGGGGGTGCATAAATCTGTCACATTTTAGCTTGTCATCATCTTACCAATTTGCTGTCTTACTTCTCTTTAGTAGGCTCTAATGCATGCTCTTTGTCTCTTTCTGTCTCTCTATCCCTATCCCTCACCCTCACACACCATTAGCCATTAGTGAGGAGGGCTTGGCATCCTTTGTTTCTGTAACAGTAAATGGTGTGATGAATTATGCATTGTATTGGTTTGACAGATTTAGTTGAGTCACCTCTGGGCTTTTGGATGCTCTGTTTTCCAAAGGATTTTGTGTTTGTTGACAGTGCAGGGAAAAGCAGGCAGAAACAGGGCTTAATGATGATTTGATTAAATCGCTAACTGACAATCTGTGATAGGAATCGTTTTTGTTGTTGGACATGGTGGCGTCAGACCGTGATTGGTAGGTTAACACTGCCCTCCGGTGGAAAGTAAGAAGACTAAAGCCAGTACTGATGCTACCATGCTATTTGACACACTGATCAGGCACAACATTATAACCACCTGCCTAATATTTGGTCGCCCAGTCGAGACATGGACTCCTCTGGACCCCTAATGTGTACTGTGGCACCAAGATGTTAGCAACAGATCCTTAATCCTGAAAGTTGTGAGGTGGGGCCTCCATGGATTGCATTTAATTGTCCAGGATTTGCTTGTCCCACAGATGCTTGATTGGATCTGGGAAATCTGGGGGCCAAGTCAACAACTCAAAGTTTTTGTTGTGCTTCTCAAACCATTCCTAAACCATTTTTGTTTTATGGCAGGACGCATTATCCTGCTGAAAGATATCACAGCCAGCAGGGAATACTGTTTCTATGAAAGGCTGTAAATGCTCTGCAACATTGCTTAGGTAGGTTGGTACCTGTCAAAGTAACATCCGCATGGATGGCAGGATCCAGGGTTTCCCAGGAGAACAATGCCCACAGCCTCTGCCGGCTTCCCTTTTCCCTATACCACATTCTGCTGCCAGGTATTCATCAGATAAGAGATGCACACACATCTGGCCATCCATCAGAACCACCATTAAATTTTTGGGCAGTTTGAGCTACAGCTTGTCTGTTTGATCAGACCACATGAGCAGGCCTTCGATCCCCACATGCATCAGTGACAGTGATTCTTGGCGGCCCATGACCCTGTCGCTTCCTTGGAGCACTTCTGATAGATACACAGATTTGGAGATGCTCTGACTCAGTCGTCTAGCCATCACAAACAGTTGTCATAATGTTATGCTTGATCAGTATATGTCAGAATCAATAATATGTCAAATGTAGGGTCAACAGTTATCACAATATCCTAGTACATCTGGTCACAGCTTGCTATTCTAACCCTGGTCTGTGATTATGAATCAGTTCTCTGTGCAGCTTACAGTTTCAAAGCAATTACTTTTTACTTCTAATTTTGGGCTACAGACTGTGATTAATAAGAAGAATCCTAATGTTAGGTTTTGTATTGTTGATTGTCATTTATGCTTAGAAATATTTAACCATATATGCTTAGAGGTGTATAATCAATTGTGTAATGATAGGACTGTGATCTTTAGCAGGCTGCAAAGGCTTGGTGTGTATTCCACACTGGAATGCACACCTACATCCTAGGAGCATGGAGAGGTCGTACCTTGTTTTATTGTTTTATGGTAGGATTAACGTAGCTACGTCTGTTCTAGTCTAAGTGCTTTTTGTTTAGATGAACTGTTGGATTTTCCAGACCAGCAGGTTAAGGAAGTCGTTTATGGGGTCACACTTTGACCACACACACACACACACACACACACACACACACTATTCTTTGTTTACATGTATACCTATGTAAGATGTTATATGTTAATGACCCTATGCATATTCATGTAACCACAATAAAAGGAGTGCTATGGGGAACCTGGCTGAGAGTCTGACGGAGGTCGAGTGGTGGAACGACACTTGGCTCCAGGCAGGACTCCCTCATGCATGAGTAACATGAAGAACTTTGCCTACTTGTGTCTTGCTTTGCAGTGTAATTATATTGTCTTCAACGTTCCAGCGGATGGGTTCAAGCTACAAACCTATCACCTAAAATCCTGTTTTTATATATTGTAACTTATTTTGATAGCAGAGTCGTGGTATACTGTATTTTCAGGACTGTCATATTTAATTAAAATTCTCACTGTGATAGAAAGAAAACTTTCAAGAAAGAAGAGTTTTTTAAAACCTGATTTTCTTTTATTTTTACGTATGTTTGTGTGTCTACATGTTCTGTTTCTTTTGAATTTTAAATTTTAAAAATATATAAACAGAAAAAAAAGGATGTGATCTGTGATTTTAAAATCAGACATTGAATCATGAAAATCAAGTACAGGGAATTCTCCACTTTAAAAAAAAAAAAAAAAAAGAGTCAGCACTCTATTACAGAGGGACGTTTTAGTATCTCTGCGTACATTTGTGCCTTTTCTGCAGGATATTATTCCGTTTGGCAACAACCCCGTGTTCCGCTGGCTTTTCGGCTGGATGGTGCCTCCCAAGATCTCGCTGCTGAAGCTCACCCAGGGAGAAACCATCAGACGTCTCTATGAGCAGCACCACGTGCTCCAGGACATGCTGGTACCCATGAAACATCTGCAGGATGCCATCACACGCTTCCACAAGGACATTGAAGTAAGATGTGGATATGGATATGGATCAGTGTGCCGGGCACTTAGTTTATGTATGAGGTACTTGTGCTTTAATATTGAAATTGTTTGTGTTGTTTTAGGTGTACCCACTGTGGCTGTGTCCATTCCTGCTGCCACCAGGCAGAGGGATGGTTCACCCCAAAGGTCAAGAGGAGGAGCTGTATGTAGATATCGGGGCTTATGGGGAACCTAAAGTCAAACATTTTGAAGCTAAATCGTCAACAAGCCAGCTGGAGAAGTTTGTCAGAGATGTTCATGGGTGAGTCTCAAATTAAGCAAACAAATTGAAGCATCTGAAACAAAAGTGATATGAAATATTTTGCTTTAATTCACACTGCTTTTGCTGTTTCGTTGGCATGTAGATTCCAGATGTTGTATGCAGATGTCTACATGGAACGAGAGGAGTTCTGGGAGATGTTTGATGGACAGTTGTACCACAAATTGAGAGATGAATTAGGTTGTAAAGAAGCCTTTCCAGAAGTCTATGACAAAATCTGTAAATCTGCCCGACATTGACCCCTATCTCCCATCACCTGGTGCCTGAATTCAGCCCCGTGTCGCAGATACACAAAGCTTCTGTCGGCAGCTCACGCTTTCGTGAAAGCTGCTACATTTTGAATGTTTCTAGGAAAAAAAGAGAGCTCAAAATTTTCTAAAGTGGGACTAATCACACTGAAATACTTATTTTGGAAACCAGCCTGTGGGGACATTTTTATCAGTGTGACAAAGAAGCAGAAGCATTTTATTATGAAGGGTTTTTTATGACTTTTTTGCCTTCATATGAAAATGCAATGCTTAGTTCATCTTCAAACTGTTTAATACTGCACATATTATGCAACTTCTCCCTGTTTGGCAATTTTGTCTTATTGTTCCCCTAAGTGCCATACACTTTGAAGACATGTATAATACATGGTTCCTGTTTTTCAGTTTTAAAAAGTATATATTGTAACTTAATTTGATATCAGTGTATGGTTATACTATATTTCCAGGTGTGTATAACATGTAATTATAACTTTTCCTACAATAAAGCTCATTGCCATGCCTTTTTCCCATCAGTTATTTCACATTATTTGAAATGTCAGATAAATTATAGCCACCCATTTTATAACTAGTTTTTAACAAGGTTATTATAATCAACTGAAACTATACTAGGAATTAAAACTACGTGTGAAAAAATACTATCTGAAATAAATACATTAAATAAAAATACAACAGAAACATATTTAGTTTTGTCATTCTGGTAAAAGTCTGTACAGTGAGTATGAGGAGGCATTGTTGTTTTTATTTAACATTGAGGCTGGAATGTTTACTTTAATGAGTGTCCAAAATACGTCCCGTTCCTCTCCTTGAGGAAAAGACTCAAAAGAACAGGTGTGGTTGTGAACTGCTCCTGTGGTTGTGAACTGATCGTGGCTCAAGAGTTGGAAGTTCGCCTTGTAATCGGAAGGTTGCCGGTTTGAGCCCCGGCTTGGACAGTCTCGGTCGTTGTGTCCTTGGGCAAGACACTTCACCCGTTGCCTACTGGTGGTGGTCAGAGGGCCCGGTGGCGCCAGTGTCCGGCAGCCTCGCCTCTGTCAGTGCGCCCCAGGGTGGCTGTGGCTACAATGTAGCTTACCATCACCAGTGTGTGAATGGGTGAATGACTGGATGTGTAAAGCGCTTTGGGGTCCTTAGGGACTAGTAAAGCGCTATACAAATACAGGCCATTTACCATTTACCCAAACCTATGCACAACTTTACAGACTACCATCTACATGCTGTAGCTGCTTACTGTCACCAGAGGGCAGAGCATGTAAAGCTGATAATCGAAACAGAGATTATACTGAAATGCAAAGTAAGACCTGATTACATTAAAGATAATACTGCAAGAGGCATTCCAATACAATTACAGGCTACACAAGATAAACGAGACACTTTAAACCACATCATAGATAAATGTAGCCGCAGCAAAATATCTGCCTTCAACTGCAAAGTATACAAAAGAAGACATGCAGAGGTAGATTAATGAACTCACCACATACTTAGACAGTTGGGGGTCACCGACTGTGTCTGCAGAATATCCAATCCTACATTCCTATGTGGTCTGTAAATTTGTGGTTTGCTAATTTTGAAGATCATGCTTTAAAACTAGTGTCATGAGCTATTAAATCACATCGTTTTACTTCTAGAGGGACACGAGGAGTGGGCTATTTTCCAAAGTCATCCTAGTTACCACAATTAATTTTTTTAATTAATTTTTTTCTTACTGCAGAGTGTATGGAAACTTTTACCCGTTGAGGGGGAACGAGTATCTGCTGTTAAGACTACACGGGAAGTTTTTCCAGGGGACATCTTCGCGGGTCCGCCCTTTCTACAGACAGCGATAGTAGCTGCCAGCCGGTTTGGTAAGTTTACTATAAAGTGAACTGCAGCAAGGCGCCCGCAGTCTTTTGCCAGCACAGGTAGGTTCTTCACATTGTTTATAGCATTAAGTCTTCTTTCTTTTATCATTATAAAGCTCTCAGTTAGCTATTCAGTAAACGTTTTATAAAGTGAGTCACACAGTTAACCTTAGCTACCTGTTAGCTGTCAGTCAGTGTAGTTTTGTTACTACAGCTACCCAGCAATTTTCGTTAGCCGTGACTTATTATTGTAAAGGTGACTTTGACGATTTGTAGAAGCCACACGACTCGTTAAAACTTAAAGCTATCGAACCACCTTCGAGTGAAAAATTATCACAGCACTTCTGAGTTGTAGCTGAAGTTCCCTGTGTAGTTTTATGTGCAACAGAGGTGTTCCAGATTAACTGAATATTTTCATGCCCAACACATTAGACACCGCCTCTGCAGCTCCTTAAAATAAACTACGTATTAAATAAGATGTATCTGTTGTCGGTTTACTGTATTTAGTACGATTTTCGTAATTTTATTAATTTTGAAAATATATTAGTTTCCGCAACCTAACAGGAAAGTTTCTAAAATCGTTTATTGCATGTATTGTTATTTGGAAAGATCGATAAGCTTTGTTTGTAAAGCTGTGTCAAAAGTTTATTGCTACTGTGGAAGATTTGCCACAGTAGCAAATAATTTGCTGATAATTCGGCATTTAAAGCCAACATTTGTAGCTAATGGCACTTTGATTTTGCATGTTTGCAGCTGAGTACTCCTGCTAGTCCTCCATTCAGGGGGGAAAAAGAGGAAAACCCCAGGTGGTGGGAGAAAAAGCATTACCTGTTTTGCACACTTGATCCTAGAGGAGAGGGAGGCCGTGGAGAAAGCATGCCCACTGACCAAGAGCCCACCTTCACTGTGAAGCTACTGCAGCTGATTCTGATCTCCACTTATTGGGGGATGCAGATTTGGGTCACGTTCGTTTCAGGTGGGTATAAACATGCACACAAATACAGGATAAGAGAATGATAGGAAGTACAAGTGGTCAATAAAGAGATACCTGTTTAGTTTATAATCATTACTGAAGCACAGTTTTTTTTCTAGTGAAAACTGGAGAAAAAAACCCTGGTATCAGTGTAGTCTCAGCCATCCTGAATGTGACACAATTGGATCAGAGTGTGTGTTCAGTATGTCCGGGGGCAGGGGGGGTTGTAACAGTTCTGCAAAACCCCAATTTATGTCATACTTCGGTTTTTAGGTTTTGGTTCTTACAGGCCCATCACTTGGCCATGACTAAAAGAAATTAGTGCCACTATTCTGACATATTTGAATTTCACTTGGTAACTTTACAGTCTCTAAACATGATTGCTTTCACCAGATTACTCATTAACACCACCACATGCATATCATGGGACAGAAAGATGAGGACAAAACGATACCGTGGATGTTTGTGACACACTTTTAGTTTCAGAATCATCAAGCATACAATGCTTTTAAAGTGCAATACATTGGTTGCACCTGGCTTTTTGTAGCTTGCAAAGTTTACACATATTGAATTTGTTATTATAAGGTGTGTACATTCCTTGCTTATTGAGGAATGCCCTTCACAAACTTGTGACCTGACCTTCCTGTTAGCTTTAACGCTGCAGTATGTTTCTTTTCTTTAGTATAACTGTGGTCATATTATGTCAGTGCCACTAAAAACTCTTCATGTAAATGTATTCCTGTATCTATATTATATAATTATAATTTTGAGATGAAACTTGATTTCAGACTTTGTTGTTACTGCTGTGAGATAATAAAAAACTTTTTTTTTTCTTTAAATAAAATAGTATTGATTTTGCCTGTGGAGTTAATGTCCTCGATTCTGCTCAGGTTTTGTGATGAACAACCACCTGAACAGACACACGTACGGCTTTATTCAGAGTCGTCTGGTCCCGTTCTATCTCCACCTCGGTTCAGCCTGTGCTTTCTTTAACCTCACTATCTATGCTGTGTATCACCCAAGTAACATGTTGGATGACAAAGAAGCCTTTCAGGTATGTTTTGTTTTATCATATCATTACATTGCATGACACTCATTTTGAAACATTTCCTAAATCTTTTTCTCTGCTTTTGCCACCAGATCTTCATCTTCTTTGTGTCCGTGACGGTTTCGGCCGTCAATGCTCAGTGGTTTGGCCAAATGACATCAGAGATTATGGCTGACATGCATCTTATTGAGCAGGCATGCGGACTGGGTCAGGATATCGGGCTGTCATCCAACCGTGAAGCTTACGCTAAACTATGTGAGACGGATGTCAAATACAGACACCTCAGCAGCCGCCTTTGGCTCTACAGACTGCTGTCCTCTCTGTGCAACCTCTGCTGCATTGGCTGTAACTTCTACAGCCTATGTTACATGGCCGAGAACCTTGTTGCACTATAAAGCTGACACATCAGGACTGTTGGAACCTTTAAATCAGTCCCTTACAAATCGACAAACACTTAATTTTTTAATTGAACTAGAACGATAGAACGATAACGATATGTATCGCGATATAACTTTTACTCGATAGAGAAATTAAGCTATCGCGATAGACCTCGCCGCTCTTGTCCTCTTAAAATAAAAATAAAAATAAAAAAAATAAAAGTTTAGCCAATCCAAACTAAGTAGCGCAGAGCCGAACCAATCACAGCCGCAGCGTCACGTCGCGTGACTTGTTACGTACAGCACAAGTGCCAAGCCGCACGTGTGTTTGTTTGGGAAGCAGCCAGCGGGTAATGGAGCCAGCGCGTAATGGAGGAAATGAGTGTGCCGACTAGAAAAATCAACCGAGCGTGACCGAAGAGAAAACAGATGATGGTTTCAATGCCGGAGAGATTGTCGAACGGAAGAGCCATAGGAGTTCCGTTGTGTGAAGGTATTTCGGCTATTTCAAGTCTGACAAAAAACAGAGTAGCGTGCACTGTAAATTGTGCCGAAAGCAAGTCTGGAAATACAATAAACTGGTGCATGCGTCACACTGTGCGCCACGTTATTGTTTCGGTGAAAAGAATTTCTACAATACTGTTAATTCTACTCTCTGCAGTGTTTAAATGCTTACATATACACACAGTTACTGTCCGTCCACACATACGACTCGGTTCTGCTTCTATGCCCCAGCTTTGTTTACTTTTTCCCACCGAGGCTTCTAGACTTCTGATTGGCCAACATTTCGGTACGGTTAGGAATCTAGCGCCACCTGCTGCTTTGGCATGTTCATAGCAGCGTTTTCCTTCATTTCTGCCTTTATGTGTGGACGGGATTATTTTTTAAAACGAAAACGGAAAATCTCCGTTTTCAAAAATACCCGTGCACGTGTGGACGTAGCCTCAGTCTCTGACTGGAAGCGCTAATTCGTCATTCGGCTTTTGTCAGACTAAAGTAACTGTTAAAACTTTTTGAAAAGCTAAGCTATACAACAAGGAGAGATTGAGAATTTCCTTTTAGTTCTCAGTTTATTTGATATTGACAAAAGTTAGTCAGTTTTGTCTGTTCTTCTGTAACACAAACTAAGATTTATTTTTACAATTAATATTTTGTTTCTAAGTGGAATTGACAATTTAGTCTGTTTTGTTTGTTCTATTTTGAAACTTAAACGCTTTAGCGGCTGCCTTTTGTGTAGTTTGCAATATTTGCCTTTATTTATCTGAAAAAGTCTCATGTTCCTTAAGTACATCTACCCTGTTGAACTTATTATAGGAAATAAATATTTAAATCAAAACAAGCTGCTGATTATTTCACATTTTACTTGTGAGCAACGGCACATTTAAATCTTACAAATATAGTTATTTGGCTTATATCGTGATCGATATCGTTATCGCCTGAAATGAAAAAAACATATCGTGATATGAAAAAATCTCATATCGCCCAGCTCTAAATTGAACCTATAACTTATATATTTAATTCATATTGTCTTCCTCTGTAAAGTGTGCAATGAAATGTCAGGTAAGCCTAGTTGCCCCTCCTAGCGCCTTTGGGAGTAATGAAAGGACACTGCCTTGTTTCTCTCATAAGGCTTGTGGAGAGGTGAGTCAGTGAGTGCAGTGTGGAATGCCTCAACTTTCACCTAGTTTGCATTCACGGTGTTGGCAGCCTGTAGATTTCCTTTCACTACAACAGTTGCCTTAATAGTAACATCGAGCCAGTGGATTTTTTTTTAAGCTTTGTTGTAGCAATACAGAAGAGGCCACATCAGAAAACAACCCAATCCACTTGATATTTTTATAAGTATGCAACAAAAGGGCCCCTTTAGTTAGGGAAACTGCTCCAATTCTGCTCACTCCCACTCTTTCTGGTTGGGTGGAGTTTTTATCCCATATTTAGGGTAGTGTCACAGGTTTGTTTAGCTTCCCTTTAAATTGCTTTAAGATTGTGTGGGTGTGCGTGTGTGCTTCATGCTTCAGAGTGCAAGGTTGTACTATCTTTAGTTCTCCTAGCTCCTGTTGAGATGAAAAAACACTTTTACTGTGGTATGCATTCGGCGCTGCTTTTAGCTGTGCTGTGCATTAGTTAAACTGTAAACAGCTCGTTTGTATTTATTGAGGCGAGGGAGGAAGACTATTCTGCCGTACAGCAGGTCAGTCTAGTTGTGAGAGTCGTCTAACAGGTAGACCCTTGATCTCCTGCTGAGATAATTGTTCTGTTGATCAGTGTAAATCAGTGGTGACAAATGGCATTAAATAACTATTTTTGTTTAACAGCTTTGATGGTTGTAGTGATCTGCTGTCTAGTGATGCATTGATCCAGAAAATAGTGTGGGGACATGTTTTTTTGATGTGGTTGAAAGTATTGGAATTTGCTGAGTTGATGTGGGTCTACTTAGGCTAAATGTCTGTAATAGTAATAATAATAGTGCCCCCAGAATGTCACAATGAAACTGAAAGACGTACATTAATACATGTGCAGTAACGTTTCCATTACCTCTTGAATTTCCCTTGGCCGATAAACATCCTACAAGGTGTTGCATCCTACATTACTTGATATCATGTGTTCAGTGTGAAAGGCACTTGTACTGGCACTTACCAGAGGTGATGCTGGTTGAGCAGACACTCATTTGACCCCTTTTCTTCTATCCGATATGGCAGGAGACTTGCTAGTACACACGGCACACACTACTATGGTTCTAGTACATCTAGACTTGTAGCTCAGGCAGGTCTGTATTAATTTGCCAGCAAGGGTTCTGCCTACTTGTGGTTATAATCAGCAGCTCTAACACTTTACATAATTATTACATCATAATACATTCAGACTTTCTCTTTGGATCAAATGGGGAAGTGATGCATAGCATCGAGCATAAGAACACCCATTGTGACCTTCCGGGAGCCCCGTAAGCAAATGTCTGAAGACCCGAATGAATCTCTGCATTTGATGTTTTCACTTAATATCCAAGCATGGCCTCTGTAAAAATTTGAACCTTGCATTTTGTCTAAAAGGAGAATATTATTTTGTATATAATGGTGAAGATTTAAAGTATTGTTTGGTCTGTATCTTGAATTCCTTGTGCTTTATTTTATAAAACCTCAGTTTGTTGTACATTAGGGTGTTTATGCACTCTCTTTATGGGGAAAATTATGTAGGCTTGAAGTGAAATCAATTTATATTTAAGTTGTGTTTTTCCACTACAGTTTTATCAGGCTGTTTTAGTCATAGTTTGAATATCTCTGAAGTCTTTGTTTCACACTCTGAACACTGAGGATCTGTGCTCATTTCTTTTAAGCTGTGTCTTTGCACATTGAAATGTTAAATCCCTTCCTGCCAGTGACGGTCGCTCCTTTTTGTACCTGCCTGGTTGAAATGCATCAATGTGTTTCATCTTTCTTCTGTTTGTAGCACATGTCTATGTAAAACTGCCGTTAACACCAGCACTTCCATAATTGAGAATTTACAGCATAGTGTGGATGTTAAAACTGCTGTTTTGTTCAGACTGGACTGACGAAGGTGCCTTTTTATGTGCCCATTTGTGGGACTTTTAAAAAAAACAAACAAAAACAAAGCAATGCAACATTTGATAGCTGCACATGTAAGACAGGACACTGCTGTCTGTAAGTTCAGCCGATTTTTAATGTGTATATTGTATATCAATTTAAATGTGGTATGAGTATTTAGTTTAGGTTACCTTTTACATTAATTTGTGGATATTTATGACAGTTTAAGTTTGAGGTAATGGGTTTAGTTGTACTCATTTAAGTTATGACCAGCAAGGTCAGAGAAGGTCATGAGTTGTTAATGGTAGTGGGTTTGTATCCATGATGTTTCAGCATGTGACTTTTTGTATTCAAATTATTTTCTATAAATTTCATGCCTCAACCAAAGCTTGCTGGTTTTTTCTTTTATCTATCTTTTATCCCTCCAAAGTTGTACACTAATATGTTGCACACAATGTAAGATGTTTTCCATTCAACTCACTTTTATTTTATTTATATAGGAGTAGCTTCAAGAGGGGAAAAAAAAAAAAACTCTTAACAGGAAGAAACCTCAGACAGAACCAGACTCAGGTAGTTGCAACCAACTGGTGCAACTGGCTGGGGGGGGGGAGGCTAAAAACACACTGGAGAGAGCAGAGCCTCAGCCTATGACTGAGGGAGGTTTCAGTGTCACCTGATCCAGCCTCAACTATGAATTGAATATTGGAGAAATATGCTCTCTTCTAGGCTCTTTGGGTTGATTAAGATGTTCTTTGTGCTGGAAATACATTTGATTTTAGGTAAGGGAGGTCCTTTGGCAGATTCCACATTCAGCAGCACACAAGGCCCTCTCCTTAGCTGTGGTGATCTTGTGTGGTACTGCCCATCAGACTTCTTGTAGTTTGCCAATGTAACAGTGAATATACTTATTAAAAAGTAATTCATAACAGCTCAGCTGCTGTGTTAGATCGTTTTTCTCCTCTTGGCCTTTTATATCCGTGAGAGAATATATCCTTAATGCCTGCTTCTGTGCTTCATGCACTAGATTG
Organism: Diplotaxodon limnothrissa; assembly: GCF_057381915.1. Taxonomy (NCBI): domain Eukaryota; kingdom Metazoa; phylum Chordata; class Actinopteri; order Cichliformes; family Cichlidae; genus Diplotaxodon; species Diplotaxodon limnothrissa. The sequence goes on from NC_140617.1 coordinate 7,836,628, forward strand.
AAGTATGACTGAAACGACTTTGAAATTACTGACTCTGGGAGTCTTTGCATATTTGGATTGAGCAGCACTGGTTTACAGACTTGTACCAACCACATGCTTCCATAGAGTGCCAACTCATACTTCTGTACTGTCTGGTCATTAAGAGGAGTTAATAGTGGGATTTGTGAGGGCTTTGATGGTAACTGGAAAAACAAAATCTTGCTGGCAAATTAGAAAATAATTAAGGTAGAAGCCCTTTTGTTAAGCTTAGTGCGTACTAAACTCTACATTTATGCCTTTAAAATGCTAAATCGTTCCTGAGGAAAACAGTGTTTTAGAGTAGATCTCAGTGCACATTATCTAGTATAAAACTTTAAAAGTGAGCCAACAGCATTTTATTAAAGGTGTTGCAGAAGGGGGCGCCATCATGCTACTGTAGTTTGTGAAGAGCTGGAAACGTAATATTTAAACAGTCAGTTATAGAGCCGCGCTGAATTTACTTGGAGTGAGCATCAACGTTTTTAAACTTGTTTTTGATAGTTTCTGTGAAACTAGAAAATGTTTTTACTTTAGAAACACAAAATCTGGCTAAACAGGGAATGCTAATGATGCAGATGTTAAAAAACATCAGTTTGGCTAACATTTTTATGGTGTGTCATAAAAAGGCACACAGCTAAGAGTCTCTGGTTGGAGCTGAACTAGAGAAGCTGGACTTAGCCTTGGAGGATAACTTATCAACCTGTGAGGTAAACTGGCAGATATTTAGTCTTTTCATCCTGCATTGCTGTAATCAATGTGGCACTTTCCCCACCAGGGAGTAACAAAGTCTGAAAAGTACAAAGACTGTAAAGTAACTCATCATAACTTTGAACATTTACTCAGCATAAATGCTATCTTACCACGCAATCCTACAAAACACTCAAGTGTGTACTCTGAACATTCTGTTAGATGCTGGAATGACATTACAGCAATGCAAACAACCACTGCATTAAGTTAAGAGTTTTTAATGTAAAAAATACATTGTGTTCCAGCTACAAGATCATGGGTACTGTGTTTGAGATGTGATCAGCATCTACAATTCACTAGCCACTCCACCTACAAATTAATAAGTCTAAAAAAAAAAAGTAATAAATATAAACTGATGATATTTATGTTTTGTTTTTTTTAAAAGCAGACACTTGTACCTGATAATTGAAAAAAGAAGGGGAAAAAAAGAGTTCCTCTCATAGTACTTAAAAAAACAACAACAACAATAAAAACCCTGAAACAAATTTCAGGAACATACATTAATCTCAATGACTGTAACAGGAGGCGTGGCTGTTAGTCACTCTTCTGCAGATGCTACCTCAGTTAAAAGTGCGATCACATTTTGTCAAAAAACACAAACGAATGATCCCCTTGTACAAATAACAAACCATATATACTGTTTGTTAATTCTGCATAAAGAGAACCAGTTACAGCTTTAAGAGTCCACAACAAACTTTCTCTAATACTGAAGGAGCAAAATGTAAACTGTCATCTCAAATTATCACCCCAAAAAAGAAGGCGATACTATTTAAAGCCACAATCCTTGATGAGAACTGATGGCCTGCTGCCCATCCGCTTTGGTTGTTTTGAAGGATGAGGTCCGGTCAGTGTCGTTACGTGTGTCTTTAACAAGCGTGTGACAGTGTTTGCGCAAAAAATAAAATAAAGTATGGAGACAAAGAGTTAAACGGAAAATGACAGTGTCAGTGCATCTCACTGTGCTCAGAAAGGCATCTATAGTTACATTCCTTGTAAACAGCAAAACTGAAAGGCAAGAACAAGGATTGTGCCTTTTTAAATAACTTCCTTAATATTCCCATTGACTCATAAGTACACACCAATGTGTAAAACCAGCTGATCGCGCCTGTGTTCCATAATCTCAACATTTAACTTTAAATGTTCTGTCTAAATATCAAATGTTTGTATAAATATTTTTCACCTAATGTTCCCTTATTCTCAAAGCTCACAAGAACAGTATCAAAATACAACATAAAAAAAACAACAACAAAGAAGCTTATCTAAAAATCAACCTACAAACACTTGGGAGGGTTTCGTCACCATGGTAGCAGCAGAGAGGCATGGCAATGGTACTGCTCCATTTCCACAAAAATACACTGCGGAAGTGTCTGAAACACTGTTCCCACCAATCCCATGCCTTTACTGCCAAAATACTCCATAAATTACACTTTTACTAAAAAATAGAGTTTTTTTTGTTCATCAGCATAAGAATAAAAAAAACAAAAAAACAATCCAGTGTCTGTCATACAACCACCTTGCCCTTGATATCCAGCTTGGTGTTTTCATTTGCTTTGCTGGACTGTTCCTCTGTAAGAGTGATGTACGAGTACACCAGGCTGCCAGCAATACTGCAACAAAATTGAGAGAGGTGACATGAAAATGTTGTATCAAAACAACATGCTACAGCACATCAAAGTTGTAGAACTAGAAATAAGATCCAGCTGACACATCTGAATTCCCGCAGGGCTGGAATACAATATTATCTGTGTTAACAGAAACTTTTTATTTTCCCACCAGAAGAACAGATGCTGAGAACAGTTTGTATTTAAACTGAGAAACAAGAATTATCATGCTAGTGCTCATCATGCTATATTTAATCAGACTGTTTCATTTCTGATTCTGTATCAGATTTTTCATACTTCAACAGAAGTAACATTTTGTGCACCACTGCCCAATCTGCATAAAACTGAACCCCTACAGCCCCTCCTGTAGGTGGTGGGATCACAGGAGGGCAGACTTGTAACTACTTCAGGCTAAGTCTGTTCAGGCCCCTGTGGGCCATTCCCAGTTCCATGGTGGGACCCTGGAAACCAAGTCCCAGGCAGGATAAGCTGGTCCATTGATCTTTTGGCTCATATTGGTTTTCTGAACCACTCCAAGTTTCCTTTAGGAGACCCAACCAGGGGAAGATTGCCATTCACAACATAGTTTCTGGGATATTTGGAAAACACAAACCCCTCTGCCACATTAAGGTGGCAATTCACAGAGGGGCAGTGGCCCAATCCTCAGTTTCTAGGACTAGCTAGCAATACATGGACTGTAATTTCTCTGGTGACGCTTGTGGTGTATGGGGTTGAGATACTGATTACATATAGTTGGGATCTGTAACCAGTTTCTTACAGAAGAGCTGGACTTTGTTCCACTTTGGAAGTGTCCCAGATCAGATAGCGAGCAGGGGTGGATATACTTGCATTCTACTACTACCAGAGAATATGCTCCAACTACACGGGTCCTGAGTTCTCACTCCCCTAGGGGAAGGTCTATGCCAGGGTATCAGAGAGGAGGGGGTGACATTATTTAACCCTCAGATTCAGGAGAAACATGAGATCTGTTTACCTTATGTTCAAACCTAAGAAGTTAGTCCATGAGAAAATGTAGTCTCCACTGAGTACCATTCCAATGTATGTCACCAGGACATTCTGTAAAAATGGAGAAAACATTAACAAACCTGAGCATTTTGCATTGTTTTGTATTCAACAGTTCCCTCAAGCACGCAGCTCACCTTAATACAACCCACGATAGTAGTTGTTAATGCTGAGTTGTACTGTGTACACAGCACAGTAGAATACATCAGAATAAACCTAGGAAAAATAAATAAGTAATCATGTTGTAAATCACTCAACGTTTATTGGAGCCTGAAATTGGATTTCAAAATGTTAATGCAACATTGTAGACAAGCTGCAAGACAGAACTGAGACTGCAATACCGATCTAAGAGCAAATCACAGAAATTTGCCATCATCCAGATGTTGCACTGATAGTGAATTCACGCATGCCACATTTAATCTCAAGCCTGTAACTTACCCCATGACACACGACAGGGTGAACTGGGTGAGGAACAATGCATCCGACCAGCCCTCATATTCCACTGCCTGAAAGGAGAAGCAGAGTATGGGAAACACAAACTGACAACTAACAAATACATTAAACATTATATTTGTGTCAGCATTAAAAGCAAAGAAAAAAACGATTGAAACACGTTTGATTAGTAAAGTAAAATATTACATTAGTGGTTTTTGATGTGTAATGTCACGCATTCACTTAAAGAAAGTGAGCAGCCTAAAAACTGAGGCGTTTTAGTTTATATCCATGGTGGTTGCTCAGTCAAGGGAAGTACTTGATGCTGCTGTAATAACTCTGCTAGGTGCATAATAGCATCTTTGTGCCTTTCTGGCTGCTGGGCCCCAGCTGGGCAACCCAGAATGTCTGCCAACACTGACCAAATGAAAAGACAGCTCATATTTACGGCACACACCCATGCTTAGACATATGTTCGCTCACTTAAATGCAGAATTAAACCAAGCAATAACCGGTCGGTACTGAAATCATAACAGCTCTGGTAAAAAAAAAAAAAGCATTAATTTAACAAATATAGTGTTAAAGTAGTAGAAGTAGAATAATAAATGCTAACTCCTCACCTTCTGCATATCTCCAGTCACATGAGCCAACAGCAGAGTGGGAATTATCATAAATAATGCATTGTAGTACAATAATCCATATTTCCCCAACTCCTGAAAAAATGAAAAGGGTAGAGAAGCAGGTGGGAAGGGAGCAACAGGAAAACACAAGTAATATGCAGAGCCAGAACAGAGTGCTATTCACAGGTCTTTCAGTGCATTCCTCACTAAGTAGCATACAGATGTCATGCATGGCACCACCTAAGACTTCTTGTGTATGCTCTGTTTCACATGGCTTCATCGGCTTCACCCCCTCACTCATACACACCCCTCTCGTAGTTGGAGCTCAGTCCTAGGAGATGGCGCTCCATAGGCGTCATACACTAAATTTGGATCGGCCCTTGCAGAAACGTGAGAACTGAGTAGTTCAGTTTGCCCTTGTGACATTAAATATGACTTGAACGAGCTTAAACAAGACATTTCGGAGTCAGTCCAAACAGATCTGAAGACTAATCTAAAAAAAAAATGTTTAGTTAAGCACAATGATATTTTACCAAAACAATGAATCACAAATATTTTCTCTTAATCTAATCAAATTAGTGGGAGTAAAAAGAACTGACTCAATGTATTTCCACACGCCAAGTTCTTTTGAGCAAGATACTGAAGGACAGTTCGAGTTCTCTACATTCACACGTAATCAGCTCAATGCCAAATACAGCTCCCACCCAACAATGGTCACTATTCATCAGATGCTGCCATCACATACCTTTGCGTCTAATTTTTGCTTTACATAGGCTCCGTTGGCTGCAGTCAGGATGTCGTTCAGGAGAATGAACATGTAGCCTTGCAGGTCAAATGATAAGTCAGCACTAGGATCAGAAAGAAGAAAAGGCAATCGAAAGTGTCAAGAAAATAAATAATGTGTTCAGTTGGCTAACATTTAAGCTGTAGTTAAGCTGCATTTAGGCAGGGCTCCTTTACAACTTCCTTGAAGATAATGGCAACTAAACTTGGACCTATATCCCGACAAAGCACCTCTTTGTAGTGAAGGTAAATCTTGGTTAACAGCCAGCACACCTGGATTTAGTAGAACTTACCTCGCGGCTATAAATGCCCCAAGGATCATTGTAAACACTGTCAGCTGAACTGGTCTGGAGAATTTCTTCCTGCCACAAATTAAATACAGTAAAGAAATTCAATATGACCACTTAGAACTGGAACCGAACAAAAAAAGGACCAGTAAATGGCGAAGAAAAGTAGGTTATCTGTTGTGTGGGATCTTACTTGAGCAGAAATCCCTCGGCCAGCATAGTGAATAAGATCGAGAACCTCCTGAGGACTGTAAACATGGGCAGACTGGTGCACCAGGGCGTAAACGGTGACAGAAAATCCATTAAACGAAAAACATCAACATTAATAGCCAAATAGTTTTTAACTGTGTGAATTTTTACAAAATGTGGAGCTTACTTTAGCCTTTTGGTTCCAAATAAACCAGTGATTTGATTTCCCACATACAGGAGAGGTAGAGGAAATGTCTAGGGAAAAAAAAGGAAAAAAAGGATAGGGAGGTTTTGTTAAGTAGGAACAGCTCCAGCATGGTTAAATGAATTTTCTGATGGACAGGCAGCGATCACCATAAACCTGACCTATTCCAGTTTCTGGGGGGGGGGGGGGGGGCAATGCCATTTTTCAAAGGGTGAAGAAAAAAATAAAGGCTAATATATCTAATGCATATAGAGTATGCTAGTTTTCAGCAATATATTTCAAAATCTAGTTAGACACAGCTTGACTTAATGCATAAATGCTTTGAGGTTACAAGCCACTTACTCTATGTGTACAGTGCTTAATGTGTCACACAATTTGGGGTTCAATATTTAGCCCAAAAACATTTATACCTTTCCAATTAAAAGATAATAACTCTGTATACTTTCTAAACCACAGTCACTTCAGGTACTGCAGACACTGCTAAACTATTTCTAATGAATCTGTTTTCTTTTTTTTAATATATGTCAATACTGATATGCTATTAATGGGAAAATAGTTGCTTATATTGGCCAAATTATACATGTTAGGCCTCTGCATTTGATATTTGGACTGTTTATTAAGAGATGAACAGACTGCATATGGACCTCTGGAAACTAGTAATAAATGACTGGTACTCTTCATTTAGAATATCTCACCTTGCGAGGTATGGTCTCATCGCAGTCTGGGAAGCTGATCACCCTTGCAGCCTTGCCCACCCACAGCACAATCACGGTGGCTAACATCTGCACAGAGATTCATGAAGAAATCAGTGTCGATACCTGCCTGGTTTTAAGGTGTGGTGTCAGCTTGGTTAACGTAAAAGAAGAAGTTACACGTATCACGTACTTGTCCTATTCCGACACATATCGACGACGGGAACCTGAAAAAGTAGATGAAACTCCAGTAAATTTTAATGCTTTAGAAGTTCAGCACACTGTAGTTAGTAAGCTAACCTCGTACTTAACACTCAAGGGTTAAAATGTTGCCTAACACAGGCAACAGAAAGAGAGGCTCCCTGCAGTGTGAACCACAAGATTACCATCACTGGATAAAAGTTGCCGTTAGGCTAATCAGCACCGTGGTGTTGCCTGCTCTGCTCAGCCTGCACAACTTCCACAAGCTAGGTTAGCTAGCATGGAAACAGCTTATCGACCGTAACCGTTACAGGCGTTACCGCTATGCCGTTACCTGTAGTTAGTGAGGACACTCTTGTTCACCACGACGATCAGGAACGAGCTGAGACCGTAAAACCCGGCGGCAAACAGCTTCACGACCAGCGTCGGAGGTTTGTCCGCCATCCCCGACAAGTTCTCATTCCTCTCTGAGAGTCGGCTCTTCCCCTGCCCATCACTTCTTCACTGTAGGCTCACCCACCTACACACACACACACACACACGTTTCACAACTTCCGCCCCAAGTCTGAGCATCACATTACGCGCAACAAATTTAACCACGAAATTTAACCATGAAATGAACGAGTTTTTTTGTTTTTGTTTGTTTGTTTGTTTGTACAAATCTAGCACTGCGAATGAAATCACCAGCCAGGCTTAGCTTATTTTTTGCATTCTACTTTCTTTTGACATGGAGCATTAAACTTAAAGCAAGAATCGGACGGATATTTGATCTTTCCTGCAGCTTTATTATCCCCCCAGCTTTCACAAACACATCTGATTTACAGGCAGGTCGGCACTTCCCGGTTTTTAACCTGACATGTGATGCGATTAGTCCAATCACAAATTAGAAGGTTTTTGTTGTTGTTCTTTATTACATGTAATTGGGGGTTAGGCGAGATAAGTTATTTATTCACCACATTTCAAACACCACAGCTAGTCAAGATAAATTCAAAATCCAAGATAAAAGATAATAACGGCAATAACAATAAAAACAACAAAAATTAAAACAAGGGCGATGGCATAGCTACACTGTTAGTTAAAAGCAACCGTGAATCTAAAGCTGTGCTCTTTACAAAATAGCTAGGGTTGGAGACGATGTGACCGCAATGGGTAGCTGGTTCCAAAATGCCCAAATGCAATAGATATTTATTGAAAATGTTTATGGTGGCAACTACGAAGGCTATAACTAGGCATTGCCTCCTACAGGGCAATGGGTTGTTTGGAAGAATTATAATAAAAATACATTTAAAAAACAGAAATGTACATATGTGAACTGCTAGGTAACCAGATCTTGCAGACCTTGAGATCTACTAGGTTTGTATACATTAAACACTATAGATTTATATTTAGGGCCAAAATCATTCAAAGATGTATAAACAATCTGTAATATTTTAAATTTAATTCTGTATTTTACTGGAAGCCAATGCAGGGAGACGACAATTGGAGTGATATGGGAGGCCAAGGAAAAGATCATTGCAACAGTCTACAGAAAAACAGGCATGAATGAGCTTCTCCAGATAAAAATATCCCAGTTTAGCCAAATTACTAAGATCCCAAAAGGCTGATTTAGTTACAGCACAAATATAGTTAGTGAAACTAAAGCCCTCTTTTATTGTTGCACCAAGATTTTTCACACAAGTTTTAGATTTGTGGTTTTACATATACAGATATAAAGTTATAAGTAACCCATGCAATTAATTGCATGAATCGTATTTCACACTATGATCACATGCAGCAGCAGTATAAAATGTATCTCCAAAAGTTGATTCTGTACATCTGGACGTAGCGTTTTCAGTGGGAGAAACATTTCGTCACTCATCCAAGTGACTTCTTCAGTTTCTGGTGACTACAGGTTTCCCCGGTCTTCTAAACAGTACATTTGCATAATGACTGTTGTTGATCAACAGTCATGAGAATTTGCATATAATCATGATGAAGGAACTGACCTCCCAGCCCATTGTTCCTTCAGTGGGCTGTTTTCAGTCATTAAACACAGCACATGACAGGAACAAGTATGTTCTGGAGACAACAGAGCTCTGAGGGTCCCCTGTGCCGAAATATGCTCACCTCACCTACTTCCAAGGTGCACGTTCAGAGGTTAAAGCTACAGCAACATGTGTAGGAAATGTCATAACTTTATTGTTTGACTAACATATTTTCAGCTTATTGCCTTCATCATGATGAAGTAATAAGCTGAAATTTGTCAGACAACAATAACTTGTTGATCCTTGGAGAAAAGGAATAGGTTGTCAAGATGGGCCTTTGTTGATGGGGGTTTACTTTTCTTCCTTGGGCTATTCCTGATTAGTTTGCAGGAGCATTGAGGCCACGGCTATTGGGACGATTAAAAAACGTGATGCTTTTATCCCAAACATAAATGGATATTAAAAGTCTTCTGGATAATGAGTTTGGTTAGCTAGAGTTCACACAGATTTACACAAAACTGGTGAAGGTGAATTTGATTCAAAGCAGATAATTTTTGTTTTCTTTCAGTCTAGTTTTAAGAAAAAATGCCTGGCTGTAATATCTCATTAATTGTTGGATGGATTGTCTTGAATTGTGTTTTATATTTTTGACTCTTGTTAAAGATTATTAACAGTTTTCTGTCACTTTAATTAACAGGTTGTATTTTAAACCTAATTTTCTTTCCTATATTTTGAGGGTTGTAGATTATAAAGGCTTGAAATAAAGCATTAACGCACACGAGGGAAATGTTAAGATATGTGCAGATAAGATTAAGAGTTTTATTGCTGCCTCATATCTGTCCTATGATCAGGAATGTCTTGAACTTCTGTCCTTTGCCATTTATATCTGCTATGTATGTGGTAGAGTTCTTGTAGCATTACTCGTCATCATGTTGCCGTCTTAGGACATACATACTACATTTATTTATATATGTATAGACATATAAAAAGTGTGTGTATGTGCACCCCCATGGGCTAAGGTGTAACCACCAGGTGCTCTTTCCATCTGATGTTTTCTTTTCCATAGGGGTCATATGAATGGCTCCTACAGCTGAGGTGGTTGGACGATCTGATTTCCTCGTGTCAGCATTGTTCCCACATCATCATAATTAATGTTGTTCCAGGTTCAACATTGCAGGTGGTTAGGCATCTAATCAGGATGCCTCCTGGGCGAGGTGTTCTAGGCATGTCCAAACGGAAGGACGCCCCAGGGTACACCCTTGCCACAGAGAGATTACATCTCTTGGCTGGCCTGGGAACACCTCAGTATTCACCAAGGTGAGATGGAGGAGGTAGCTGGGGAGATGAAATCTGGGTTTTATGGTAACCTGCTTGCAAAAATGTATTTTCTGTGCAATAGCTCACAGTAGCTTGAGTCCCTCAGGGGAAAAGGTCTACACTGATTCAGTGTTAAAAATTATAACTATCTCCAATACATGCTTCAATTTACTATACAGACTCCAAGCTGTATAATCCTCATATATTAATTTTATCTAAAAATAAAAAAACAAAAACAAGAAACCCCCCAAGACTTTCAGTATCAAGAAATTCACAGTATATTTATTTCTTCTAGACAGAGTGGGGAGTCATTTTAACCTGAGCTTTTACAAAATGATGATAATAAATGATCACTGAATAAAGGCCAGCTTCGTGACCTTACCTTGAAAAAGCCCTTGTGTATTTTGGCAGGTGGTTGCGGGATAAAAACCCTGACGTGTCTCTGATAAGAATTGTGTCTGTGCATGTGCCACGTTGTCAAACAGCGAGTACAGTGGTAAATTCAGCCCCTCACTAATTTCATTTTCTTCAAAACACAGAAGGGGACATCTCGCATGAGCCATGTCTGGACTGAATGCGTCTCTCGGATACTTTGTGGCTGCTGTGACTTTTGTAGTCTCAGTTCGATTTCTCCTTAAAAAACGGCCACGGTTCAGCTTCATCTCAGAGTTTACATCTTCTTTTATGCTGGTGGCATGTTGGCTGGAGGTGCAGACCATCGCGGAGGTGGGCGAGTGGGCCGGGGGTTTGGGCCCTGATGTGACTTTAACCATACTGTTTGTGGTATTGCTCACACACGGTATAATCTGTGGTGATGCATCAGGGAATCCCAGCCTGGCTGTGCAGAAATTCATGAAGCTTGAGGCCACCACCGTAACCACACTGCTTGATGTTGCTGCCCAGTTTATTGGGGCTCACCTAGGCCTTCTTGCAGCCAAATACTACTGGAGCCTGGAGCTGACAGACATGCACATGATCAAAAACCTGATGATCAGTGAGTGCAGCACATCTCTGCTGGTTTCTGTGCTTCAGGGATTTTTTACCGAGTTTGCCTGTGCCCTCGTCTTGCACATCATCCACTTAAACCTATGCCACCGATCTGCTCTGATCCGAGTGCCGCTGATTGCTGTCCTCCTAACATTCCTGTCCCATTCAGGTAAGCCTGGGAATAACTGGCTTTCCTTTTCCTTTCCTTTTATTTAAACGTCTTACCTTCTGCTTTTTGGGATCCATTATTTGCATTTTTTTTTTTTACTTTGAAAGTTCAGAGGACTTAAAGCTGGAAATTTAACGAAAACTGTATTTTCCTATTCTTTTCTTCAGCCAAAGGTTATACCTCAGCTTACATGAATCCATCACTGGCATATGGACTCACCTTCCACTGTTCTGGATTTACCTTTGCAGAGTATGCAGTGGTTTACTGGCTGGGCTCTCTCACAGGTAAACTGATTAAATGTGCATGTCCTTTCAGGTCTTAAAAAATTAACACAATACATAAAATAAACATTTGATTTCTAGGTATGACTTTGGCTGTTCTCCTGTACAAGGGCCATATTCCCAGAATCTTTGCCAAGAATCTGCTATACTCCCAGAAGACACGTTTCAGAGTGCCCAAGACAGACAAAGCAGAAATGCAAATCTTTACTTACCAGTGCTCAGCTGTAAAGAGACGTTTTTAATTTAACAATTTATCAAAAATAAAGAAAGAAAGAAAATCTTCAAATTTTGTCCTGTTTCTTTTTTAATCATGACATAAGTTTTTATTTGAAAAAAACAAAAACAAAAAAAAACAATTTACAAGATACATATGAAAAAAAAATTAGCAATGTTAGAGTGTTAGCATAAAAAACAAAACAACCCCCCCCCCCCCCCTTTGTAATCAGAAAAGTAAAAAAACAAACAAACAAGCTGTCAATAAAATGAAAAGAAGTAATTTCATTTAAATAACATTTAAAAAAAAAAAACCTTCTCTAGTCTGTGGGTGGATGTGACACAACAAAACTATATATTAGCTTTTATTAAGAACAGTCCTTTGTATGTTAACCCCTCTTAGGCCCTGGGACCATTTTTGGTCCTTTTAGTTTTTCAGTTACAAGCCATTTGCACTGTGTTGAATGGAATATAGCCAAATTCTCTAAAAAAAAGTTTGGCATAATTTCATGTCAAAATTCAATCTGACTTCCTTAAGCAAATAGAGCAGAGCCATGGCTGCTACGTGCTGGTAGCACCTGGAGCAGAACTGAGTTTTGATGTCTGTGACCCGTCATTCTTTGTGTCTTTTGGCTGATTTTTAGCAGAAGTGATTGAATCTGTATGAAAGAAAGAAAAAACAATCAGCACAAATTTTTTGTCATAAAAGTCCCGTGCAAGCAAACATGAATTTCTTAATTACTGAATTTGGCAGCATGCTTATATAAGCCATATTGTGTTAGGGTATGTTTCGTCTTAAATATAAGTTTTAAGTTTGTCACCTTTCTGCTTTTGCTGCTCCAGCTGAGCCTCGGCTCGGTCTGCCCATAAACAGTAATCTGGATTATTCAGTAAGGTCTTCCTCTGTCCACAACTGAGACATCTCATCACGGTAAAACGAGTCTTGCTGTTTTTTCCTTATTAAAGAAATTCAGTTTAAATAAATAAATAAGTAAATTTTTAATATTTATTCATTATCAACCATTTCTGAAACAAGAAAGTGACAGCCTACATTAAGTAGGGATTGAAAGATAATAGGGGCTTACGTTTTTGTCTTGTTGTAGCAGTTACACCTGGAATGAGCAAAGAGCAGCACCTCTTGCACAATGTCCTCTTCACCGATGGATCTCTACATATATTGAAACATTAAAATGTTAGTCCATCTTTAAGTACATTCTGATTTTACTACTGTCCATCAGCTCCTAGACCAGTCTCATGTAAATATATGTGAATCTTCACACAGCTACACATTAACATCATAACACTTGTCCACACATTGTCAGTGTGAGACTGCTCTCATTTGTGAATACAGCAGGGTAAACGTGGCAGATGTTCCAGACAAATGCCAACTGAGCTGCTGGTCTGTGAGCACAGGGCCCACTAAACGATCTCTGGTCCTTATGTGTGCTTGTGTAGTTCGTACGGTATCGTATATTTAACACTATTTCAATAACTTGTGTTTTTTTTTTTTTTTTTAACTGTGACATTTTCATCTCAGTAGTTCAATACTTGATCTAAAGGGAGCTCTGTGGCACGCCGAAATATCCTGCATTACTCTTTTGCTCCCCAGACAATGTGATCAACGGGATTTGTTAAAAATCAGTATTTAAGTACACGTGATTATCATCTCAACTTACTGTCTGAGAACGAGACGCTTTGCAATCGTCTTCTGTGAGAAGCAGTAGAAACGAGCCAGCTCCACATTTTCCGGATTTTGAGCTAAAACACAATGTGCAGCCTGTGGACAAAACGTAAGAAACCAGCTGAGCGACCACATTCAAAACAGAGAGCATGCTAGCATTTATGTAGCATGTGACTGTAGCTGGAAGCATCGTGACGATAATTAACTAAAACTTTCTCCAACCTGGTAAAGGTAGTTCAGTCTCTGGTAAGCTTCTTTGTCTTTCAAGTGGAGCGCCATTACACACAAAAGTCAGATAACAAATTAGCCCTAATAGTAACAGCGGATTACTTCTAACCACAGCAGTATGACCCTCTGCAAGTAGCTACAACTGATATACTTCCGGGTTAATCCTTCAAAATAAAGGCACACAACGTGATTCACACCTCGGAAAATCAAAAATACAAAATCATCCGATTAGGAATTAACTGTCTACAACCATTCAAAGACCCGACAAGCATCTTGTATCTTTGTAGTTTAGTTATATCAACATCAAACGATATCACAGAGAAATTATTCATTGATTCTACAACCAATTAATTGCAGGGCTTGTAATTCTTGTTCTATACTACTTTGACTTTGTGTGGTTTAAGAAGTAACGGATGATCTCTTTACACATCAATCACATTCACATCCAAATCACAAAAGTAAAAACAGTTGAATTTATTTGAGTGTGCAGACAAAGTTGTTAGTTGTCCAGAAGAGAAACAGTTAACAAATTGTCTTTACCAGCCTTTGTATCCAACCAGTATCATATGGTCACGTTTTTCAAACTAGTTAAGTACACAATATACACATGGAAAAACAAGAGCATTTGTTTAGTCAACACGAACACAAAGGACAAAGTTCAACATACAATACTCATTTTTAATAACAACAGAGAAGAAAGTAGAAACCCTGTCAATCTAACATTTTAATTTACCTGTAAGGTGCGCCTCTGGTATCAGGAGACTATAAAGATACAGGGGAAGAACAGGTACAGTAGCTCTGTTGTGTGTAACAAATGTAGAACGACATAATCACAACACATGTTCATGATGATGACTCCACTGAAATCTTTCCTATAAAACCAATAAAAGAAATGTCCTTAAACAATGGGTGGATGTGGAAATAGCACAAGTGTTCACTGAATGAGACAATATGTGACAAGAAGGGGGACAAACATAAAATTCAAGTATCAAAATAACTAAGACACCAACAAGCTGAAAAGATCAATTACAAAGGTAGTAAAAATCACGGGAAGAGAGACACTGAGACAATCAACAATACATTAGGCAACATTTTGCATTTGTTTAAGGCAGTTGATTAAAAAAAACTAAGTAGAACTAGGCATCTTCTTCATTCCAAGTTAAATACAAGCCTAGCCCTAACTTATCACCAGAAGAGTTGATGTACAAAATTAACTATGCCCGACTCTGATACTACGCACTTGAGTTTGACTTGTCTTCTGACATCTGAGAATGAATAGAGTTCATATGGACAGCGGTGGGGTTGTGCTCTAGATTTTTGGTCTTCTTCACAGTGAGGTTTGTCAGGGCTTATAAGGCTGGTGCATCAAGAGTGGCACACCACTCTCAGCCTATTGTCTGGCACAAAATCTAAATAGTTGGCACATATCTGTGCACAGCATGGGAAGGCAGGATAGCTACTTTCATCAGCTAACGATTGCTCTTCATGGCCTCCTTGGCTGCCAAGATGAGAGGTGTGAGACTGGAGAGGGGTTTCGCCAGCTTCAAAAATGGATGCTGAAAAAGATGTGGATGTGAAAAGAGAATATTACTGGCCTGAAACACAAATATAGTAAAACACTGAAGAGTTCAAAGAGTAGCCAATAACTGGAATCGTTTGTAACCTGCAGGAGCTCTTTGCCACTGCCTCTTTTCTCTACATCCATTTCCAGGCACAGGTTTAGAAAATCTCTGAAAATTGGAGACAGCTTCTCAGGATTCTGAAGCTCAGGTGTGCCATTTGTAGCAATTAGGTATAATGCCTGCCAAAGGGGAAGAGACAAACAAACAAAAACTTTAAAAGCAGAGTTTTGGGAAACAACACACTTAAAGGAAATGAATCAAGTCAAACTGGCTGAGAGGGAAATGTACTACAAAAGTTAATGCTGCACAACTTTCTATATTTGCCTGGGGATATTCCAATCCACATGAGCACATTCCACACAAGAAGTGAAGCTTGTCACTTATAAAGTAAACAGACCAAGAGCGACAAAGTCAGAAAAAGCAAAGTGTGAAATATAGGGTAATAAAGTTCATTATAGTGGTAAAAAGGAGCAGGGTGTAAAATCAGAAAACGTTAAAAATAAACAAAGGCAAGTGTTTATCCTGCTTTTCTGTTGAATCATGGGAGTCTATGGCCCACAGTTATTTTCTAACTACACCAAAAGTCCGACAGACACAAATCACCGATTCAGTTTTAAGTGATTTACTGTGACCTTGTAGACACTGTACAGATGAATAAATTGGAAACATTTCATTTAAAAATGGTATATATTTCCCTACGCTGCTCTACACTATATTAAAGGTGTCTAAACTAAAATGTGTGAAAGTGTTCTGCACTCACTCGTAGTGGATTCTCATTCAGGTAGGGAGGTTCTCCTTCAACCATCTCAATGGCCATAATACCCAGTGACCAAATATCTACTTTAGGCCCATAAGCCTTTCTGGTCACCACTTCAGGAGCCATCCAGTAAGGCGTGCCTACCATGGTGCTGCGTTTGCTCTGCTCTGGAGTGATCTGGGCGCAAAAGCCAAAATCGGCTGTCGAAGACATGAAGAAGAGTGAAACAATTTACACCGGAAGGATTTAACAATGCAATATTTATCATAATTACAGCACAGGACTCACTCAGCTTGACAGAACCATCCATCCCAAGCAGCACATTGTCACTTTTGATGTCTCTGTGGATGACCTGATTTGCGTGTAGGAAATCCAATGCTTGTAAACACTGGGTGAAAAAAAGAATTGAGAGAGGGAAAGATGGCGTTTTTTATTATACCTTTTACATAAAGTGGGGGTCAGTTTGTTTTACAGGACTGCAAAATGTAACGTACCTCTCGGCAGACAGCAGCTATCTGGGCCTCATCCATGCAGGTCTCTGTAACCACATCTGTCAGCGAGCCACCAGCAAGATATTCCATCACCACAAATAACTCCTCCCCCATCAGGAAACTGGCACATAAAACAAACGCATGTGAACAATCAGACAAAAAGTACTGTAAAAAAGTTTAAAAACCTGCCAGGCTGTAGGTTTACGTTCACTCTCACCTGTCTAAAAAGTTGACAATGTTTGGGTTCTTGAGCTCCTTCATCACTAGAATCTCGTTGATGATCAGCTCCTTCTTCGGCTGCTTTTGTAAGTTGATCTGTTTAATGGCGACCTGGCAGTGTGAAAAAACATATATGACCTTTAGTTCACTCTAGGTTTAACATTCAAAAATGTTTCCTCCTAATGTAAAGCGTCACACAGTAACCTATGAAAGACAAAGTAAAAAAACACATACGCATATGCCTTTAAGAGATAAAATGAGTTTCTAAGCAGTTTAGTGGATTTAGTGGTTGGTGCAGATGCTGGACTTTAGATACTTCTTGTTGCATAACAGATAGCTCTTGCTCAGTTTAACTTAATTCAACTTCTTCATTTTTTTGTTTGCTACAATTAAAATAATAAAACTTTGTTTTTTATTGAGCTAGATTGTTTTTCATATTTGTGGCTACTATGACACAATAATTTATCATTTCTGGGGATAAATAAAGTACATCGTTCATCAGATCTACTTGTCAGGTGCATTGATGGAGACCCAATGCACTGCAGTTCTCACTTTAAAGTTGTTTGGATGGGTCTCCCTGTTATTCTGGCTACACAGCCAACTACTCACAACACTTACAAAATTCCTGGCAACCCAGATCATTACAAACTTCACTCCACAGCAACGTCTCAAATGTACCACCTGAACACCTTCACCATGTTATCTCTCTAGTAAAACTCCCTAAAAGCTCTTTCTAGCTACAACATGTTCAGTGTTCATCTGCTCACTATAAACTAAAACTGTGCACCTACGTATTACCACCCAAATAATCTTTTTAGTAACTACCAGCTGCCTCACAATCATTTTTATAAGCGAATAATAAAAAATAAACAAAAGGTGCAGTCCAATCCTTTCAAAAATGGCTTTAGCTTGTCACTCAGCCCCGCTTGCTATGATCCATATTATTTTTCTTTTTTTTGACACTACCTAGTCCATTACTGATTTAGTCTTTACCTCCTGTCCTGTGGATACATCAATGGCTGTGAATACTGTTCCTGATGCCCTGTAAAAAGAGGAAGATTATTTATTTACTTCAACACATATTCTAAGAAACTATATACTCACAATTATTCTTCAAATGCATTTTTACTCACTAAATGTTTTACTTAAGGTCAGTAATACTGAAGAGAATTTATGTTTGTATGAGTTGAGAGGAATCACATCTTGATTAGGAATGTACTACCTGAGAAAAACAAGTATTCATGTGTAACTTATAAATAACTTGTCAATCTTATAAACTAAACTTTGACATGAAACCCGATGCTGAAGATTCTCCGACCTAAAAGCTGGTTGTGAAATTTCACTTTGTTTTTGGGTGGGATGATCAGAAGTAAAAACAGAGTCAAACTGCTATACTGTTTTGTTTTTATAACACCTTCTGGAAAAAGCTTTTAAAAATCCTGCTCTGGAGAAACAAGGGATTTTAAAACATTAAACATATTAATCAACATTAATAATATGACACATCTGCTATTAATAATGAAAGTTATTAGTCTACTACTATTTTTTCTCATGGTAACATTGCTCCAGGGCCTTTTCACGACAGAAAAAAAGAACTTGTCAAACTAGAAATGGTGAAACTGTTACAGACAAGACCGCCCTCCTGGCAAAATTTGCCAGTAAATAACTTCACCAGTTTAAAACTCAGCTCCTCCTATTGTGAGTATCTACAAGAGACTAAACAATACCAATCTCTGGTGATTTAAAAATCTCATATCGCATATCAACTGATACCGTTTCTTTCAGATACAGCAAACAAACTTTCATTGTTATTTATTAGTTAATGTATCAGTCCCTGCCAAGATAATATAACAGTCCATTTTAAAAACAAACTTGTTCATACAGCTACAAGCAGATGTGAATTACTCCTTTACGTTGCTTGTGGCATTCCAAACACTTGCTCCCAAGAGGAAACTTGTAGAGCGGCCTCTGACGAATAAACTATTCAGTATCAGCACTACTATCGTGGACCAAGTGTGTTTTGCCTATCGCTTCCTCACTTTCTTATTTTGCATTTCAGTCATTCGAAATGTTATGTATATGCAAATGGATAATATTGATCAAGCCCTACAATCTGATATCAAAAAGGCTATTCGCTGTAAATATTTACTTAGGTCTGGACAATAAAGATTGAAAATCAACTGCCTGTTTTATAACATAAACAATTAAAACTGTAATATAAAAAGTAACTCACCCCTGGCCAATCTTTTCATATCGGGTGTACTTCTTCTTGGGATCCCCAATACTGACTATGGTTCCTGTAAACCACATTTAAAACGTGTTAAAAGAAAATGGCAAATGGAAGTGACAGGAAAAATGAATTATGTCTACTGTATTTATGCGAGACTAATGATGAAGTAAGAAAAATTTACTCAGTTTGTCCATGATCTCTTCGTCTGACATCTTGCCCTTCCTTTTTTGCCTGTCTGCAGCCTTGGAGGCCACATCTCCGTCCGGACACGTGCTTGGAGCAGGGATGGGGTCGATGACAGAGCGAGTATATACCTGCAAAATACAACAAACATTAGCCAAAGATTAAGATTATTTTTAAATTGTTATTTAAAAAAGGAAAAACAAAATCATTAGAATTAGAAGTTGAAATAAAAATATCTTATAATGAATTCTGATAATAATCGTTACGCAGTAAGGCCAACATCTGGCAGGTGACTTACACTCTTTGTGTGTTCTGGTCTTGGTGCCACAACTGGTGGAGGCGCTTCATCATCGTCATCATCATCTATGTCTTTGATGTTTGGAGATGAGGGTTCAGTGCCTTTTTTGGCAGCCTTGTATAAAGTCACAGCAGATTTTGTTAACATGTATTAGACAAAACAAATACATAAAAAAATACCTTTTAAAAGTCCCAAGATACTTACAGACTGAGGCCCTACTGTGAATGTGTCTTTTTCTGTGAATTTAAAAAAAGTATGTTTTTAGTAACCAGGGAGGTATAGTCAATTTAAAACTTAAAGTCTGAGTGTCATTAAGCTGTGACACTCACTGATCAGTTTACCCCTAAATAGGGTACCAAAAACATAACATTCTCACCAGAGGATGAGAAGCTGAGGTACTTCTGACGACCGTTGCCTGTAGAGTCATAGAACTTAAGGACATCAAGCACAGCCTGTGGGTTTTTCTTCTGCTCTGACTTGGTAATGTTTGACGTCTGGAGTAGTCGAGCCCATTGCTCTGGCATACCCTATGTATTAAAAACAGAAAGGAAAATGTGTCCAATAATGTAAGCTCTAATCTAAAGGACATGCTGTGCTTTGGTAACAAGAGAGCAGAGTTTAGTGAGTGAAAAATGAAAATAACCAAACAGCGAACTCACCGTGAACTCCCCTGTTACAGCGTCAAACCCAACATGTATGGTATGTTCAAAATCTGAAGGCGGTGAGATTTCTGGTCGCTCTTTGTCTCGATCTTTCTTCCTACCACCTGAAATTAAATGAACCTTTATCCAAATTGACCAGGACAACACTCGCTACAAACACTAGACTTGAACTTATTTTAGGCCAAACTTTTAATCTTTTTATCTCACTTTTTTCAGCCCCAGAGAAGATTGAGATGATCTTATTGCGCTTCCTCTCCTCAGGCACAGAAGGCAGCGGTTTAGAGCTGTGGTTGGCCGAAAGTGAGTCTTTGCCAGAGCCAGTGCTGAAGATAGTGCTGCTCATCCTGACCGGAGGGGCAGGGGGTTTATCCTCAGGATCTCCGTTATCACACATGGCCAGGAGGTGGTTACAAGCCTCAGAGGGCTAACCGGGACAGGAATACAGCGTGTGAGGATAGTAAGTGGTGAGGGAGGAAGGCGGCGCTCACATCAGCATGAGACACTAGTGTGTTCATGCACTGCAGGAGAAAGAAAACACCAAGAAGTACCTGGATAAAAAACAGATATATGAAAGAGTATAACTACGCTGTAATAAAGCTAGAAATACAACAGGGTGTAGTGACAAGAAAGCAAGCACCCTCTATAATAAAATAATAAGTTAAATTTGCTACAGAGGTTCAATAAGTAGGAACATTGGAAGGTGTAATGTTTCGTAAGAACCCTGAGCAGACAGAAAAGCCTACACAAAGCTTGACATGTTTTCAGAGACATCACACTTTCTCTGTACTTGTGAAAAAGCTGCTGCAGAGACCTGCTGCACCAACTTTACAAAGTTAACTGCGCATAGAGTCGACAGGGGTACCCAAGAATAAACATAAGCATGATACACAGCAGACTAACTCGAATAATCAGTTCGTATTCTAACATCTGAAAGGTGGAAGAGGAGCCCAGATGACAATCAAAGAACGAAGTTGCTCCTTATCTAGTGCACAAAAATGAAAAGCTTGCACCTACTTTCTTCATTTTAAGGTTTATAAAGTACGAGCACAACCTCATGAATGACCCACATATTTCCATATAACGGTGTTCCTACTGTAATGTCTACTCAAAATGCCCTTCAAGAGAGTAACAACAGGGGCGGCTAGCGGGCTAACGCTAGGATAACTACTTGGCCAACAAGTGTGCTAGCCAGAAGCTAACATTAGCAAGCTATAACAGCGACTGCAAGCCTTAAATAGAGCTTTCAGCTAACGCTAACTTGACAACCAAGCTTGAAGGTTCCTCCCCATGATCCGCCAAAAATAACACTGTTAAGCGGTGCTTTAGAAATCACTAAACATACCAATTCACAAACTATTCCGCACAAATGAGCTTTATTTAGCTAAAGAAGGCGACGCAGGAGCAGAGAAGCTTACCGGAGAATCCACACCAGTTAAACTTGATTGGAACTTCAGTCCAGAACGATCCTCGACGGTGTGCAAAACGTCTGTATATCCTTTAAAAGTTATTCCCCCGTAACAAGGGCTCCCCGGTGGTACAGCCGGCGTATAAATAACTTAGTACAAAGGTTATTCCAACTATTTACAGTGCAACTTTTCTTCTATCTTTTCGGCCCTTGGATAATTCCGCTATGGCGAAGGGGAAGCGGAACTACCGACCCAGCCCTGGCCTGTTCAATAAAATGTTTCAAATGAATGGTGTGTGAAAACCAGTGTTGGGCAAGTTACTTTGAAAAGTAATTAATTATAGTTACTAGTTACTTCTTCAAGTTAGTAACTGAGTTACAATATTCTAAAAGTAATTAATTACTTGAAAAGTAACTATTGTGTTACTTTAAAAAAAAACGTTTAACCCTCTGGGGTCCAGGGTATAATTGGCCATTTTTAACTACTTTTGATTTTCCCTCTACATTTTACCTTTAAAAACTATTTACTTTGCCTTGTTTGGTATCATCCTTTTCAGCACAACCTCACGTGTCTGAATTTACAGTTATGTTTTCATTTTGACATGCTGTATTAACACAATTGATCTAAAATCAGACAAAAAACATAAAATCAGAGTAGAAAAAAGTTATATTTTTTACTGTAACAACCACAAACTTGTTTAATGAATCATATTTCATAATTTTAAATGCAAATATAAATTGTCAATTTTAAAATCCTATGCACAAGTTTTGCAAACAACAAAGTTATTTGCATCCATTTACCTTTTACCTTGATTTTTTAAATAACCATTTCAAACTATTTACAGAACAATCAGCTGTTCTGCATTCAATAAGATGCCACACAAATTATTTGTGCCACTCCAAATATTTCTGTCCACTATAAAGGAGAACATCACAGCCTGATATCTGCAGGTCTGACAGCAGCAGGTGTATCACTCCTTTTTCTACCTGAAGACAGCAGTCGCCTCATTGTTCTGACACTACACGCTAACCACACAAGACAACACATTAACTACATGGCGAAGACAGTCAGCTATCTGAAGCAAAGAAGAAAAAAAGAAAGAAAAGAAAAATCAGAGCCCGTGTGCAAAACCACACAGATCATACCCGGAGCTCCAATAACACGTTTTTAAGCATTAAGAATAATAAAAATGTGAAACATGCTGAAACCTATTAAAGTGGACGTTTAAGGTAATGTAGTTCAGCATTTACAGACGTAATTTTCCAGCTGCAGAGCAATTATTTTGTAAATTATAAATGAAGTGTGGCAGGTTTCTCTCACTAATCTGACATTAATGTAACGTTTGTTTATTTTCCTGCCTTAAGAAATTTTAAATGGCCTAATTTTGAAAGCCTAATTTTACTCAGATTTTTATGGCGTAAATGAAAAAAAGCAAATAACATACTAGCAAATTTACTTTCTATACACGCATCATTGTTTCTCAAGCTGTGAGAAACGACAGAAAAATGTACAGACTTATGTTAAGTAACAAAGACTCATTCCAAATGAGGGCAAAATTTTTATAACAACAACAAAGGCCTATTTTGAGAGAGGAAAAACAATATAGACATATAATATATTAGTTATATTGAAAAAGGAAGATGATGGGTTAACTACTTATTAGTTTTCCTGCAGTATAGTTCATAAACTACTTAGAACATAAACTAGTTAGAACTTATAAGGTTCTTCATCTTCTTTCCCCTGCTTCCTTTAGGGGTCGCCACAGTGGGTCATCTGCCTCCATCTCACCCTATCCCAACATCCTCCTCAATTTCTGACTGTGCACTTCCTGGTCCCTTCTAATGACAATCTAAACATGTTCAGCTCCGCTACCGCCAGCTTGGCCTCCTGACTTTTTATCAGTGCCATCTCGTCTCAGGTCTCTCTACCATCATGTAAACCTTCACTTTCACTCTACTGCTATCCTTCAGTCACAAATCACCCTTGACACTCGTTTCCACCAACTCCAACAGATAAAACTGACTTTACAACAAAAATGTCTATATTTTGTGCATATAGTTATCAACTGAAGTTAAAATAGGGCTAGATCGTACTATTCTGTATTAACAGTTTGTTCCACAAGATGGTGTAGAAAGTCAACATGAGAGGAAGAGGAAATATGGAGAAGCAGAGGAAGCACCTGGAAAGTAACCGTTATCAGCAGCAGCATCACCTCCCAGAGGGAAATCAAGTAAAACAAGAGGAGGAGTTAATGAGGATGCTGAGTATATTACTGGTATGATAAAAGCTGTTGGTGCTAATTTTCCCAGTCAAAAATAGCTATGAAGCAGATGCTATTTGCAGTGCGTGTGCTCTTACTGATATGTGATTTAGACAAAAGACAGTTGTGATCCTCTCAGGTAGAGAGCATATCCAGATCTTTACTGGGGGATCTCAGGTACATTTTCTTACTACACAGGAGCTGATACTTACATGAAGTATTTCTAGTAAAATGCTGCACCTGGTGGTGAAAGTTCTAGTTAAATTTTACAGAGGGTGACTTCAAAAAACACTTCTACTGTGTTGACACTGTGTGACTATGCGCCTCTCTTTGCTCATTGGTGATGCATAATATGTTGCAGACTTAATTCTTTTTAACAAACTATGTGATTATACAATTTCTAAATTACCCTAAGCATTTTCTCTGCAAAACAAGAAAAATATTGGACTGGCTCTTCATTGACTGCATTGTTTGAAGGCGTTTCCATGTTCCATGTTGTGTAGTGCCACATGCACTACCCAACAGGGTCAAGAACATACAACTACAAATGGAGCCTTGTAGGAGACCAAAATTGGATAACAGATGTAATAAGACAAGACATAAGCTGAAAGAATAAAAAACTTAGTTTTTCCTGACAGCATGCACGGCAGCACAGTTTGTCACTCATAAATCAAACATCCAAACGTTGGCACAGGATGACACCTGGTACTCTGTCTCAAATGGATATGACCTTTACCTCATCATGGCATTCTTTAAACTGCCACAAGAAAAGAATACTGATAACATTGTTGTTATATTGTATTTATAGCAATCTGAACTATATACATTTTATTCAGTGTTAAAATACAGATTATACTACTGTAGACTCCAGTTTTATAATTGTGTTATTATAATAGCCCATTTTACAGTCAAAAATAAATGAAAATCACAACCAAATAGCCCAAAACTGAACAAATTAATTGATAAAAACATGTTCCTTAATTAGGTGCGCTAAACTGAACAGATAAAGAATCATGATCCTCCCAAAATGAGGTCATAGCAGGAAAAATGCTTGCACAGGTTGCAGGATTCACAAAGATAAACATAGTTACATTAGCTGGAATGGAAAAAGATAAATTCTGATATCTTTCAGCATTTATCTGTTGTTTCAGCAATATCTCAGTATTCTTTCCCATCTCAATTAGTCCTGTTCTCTGCTTGCAGCATTTCTGCAGATAAGATGACAACACTGAAAGTGCCTCTTCCTTGTCAGTTTGATAAAAAAATAAATAATGCCAGTACAATTTTAGCTATTTAAATGACTTGATGTTTCCACATGTATTTGGACAGTGCCACACAGCAGATCATTGTGACAAGAAGAGTCCCTCCGCATACGTGTGCCACCAAAGACCCATCACCCACTGGGAGCTGGAAACTCACTGGATTGAGATCCTATAAGGCAAAAGGGAAACAAGCGAATAATTGAGTTTTGTTGTTTTTTTTTTTATCACCTTTTCACTCAAGATTTGTTGAAATATTGTTCACAATCACCTGCTGAGGCTTGACTTTAACCCAAGAACAAGTGCTTGAATTGCTGGCAGTGCATGGTGCATCCACAACTGTGTGAGGCTCTAAGCTGCTGAGCTGTGCGCCTGGATAAGAGAAATAGTTTTAGAAGAAAGTGTTTCAGAAAGCCAACGTGAAAAGGCTTTAAGTCACGTTTTTGTTTTCACACTATAAAGTTTTGATCACTAAACTTATTATATGTATGTAACCTATGACTGTTGTATCCACAACCACAAAAGTGAAATAATTTGGTAATATTCATTGACACTCCACTTTCATAGAAAACAGATACAGATTTAGGTTTTTACGCTCCCACATCATTTAGTTTAATTATGCAGTCAGGTAAAATTGTATTGTGAACAGGTTGATTTAATGTATTTAGTTAATTTGTTTCATTACACATTATGACACAAAATTGTATTTTAAATATCACATTTGGTTAACATTGTTTTCCGTCTGTATAGATTTACACAGTGTCAGAAATTGCTATAAAATGAAATGAATCCACTTACATTTTTCTGACCGCAGCAGCAGCTCTGGAGCTTCTATGTCAACAGATTTCAACATTTTTCCATCAAACGAGGGCTTGTGGTAGCGACCATGTATTGGAATTGTTACTTTGAATAACTTGGAAGTTGGTCCAGTGGAGAAAGGATACACATAGGTGACAAATCCTGAAGCTTTGTGAGCAGGAACCTCAAGGTCAATGGCTGAATCTAGTAATATCTTACAAAGTTTAACACAGAAATAATTAAATAAAAAAAATATATATACTATACACGTTTTGTACATGACTGTGGTTTGTAGTAGAATTTTACACTGTGTTATGCTATATCTAGTTGCTCGGCATCTTACCTTCCAATTATTTTGATCACTAAGGGATGCAAGTTGATATGGATCAACATAGACATCTCTGGGCCATCTATGAATCAGCAAAACTTTGACACTACTGAGCTCTTTGGATCTGAACTCAACTGTAGTTGTCACCTCCCTAAAACATATTAGAAAATATCACTGGTTTTCCTGACAAGCATCCCCAAAGGCAGAACAGCTTTCTTTTGAGAAAACAAACAACCGAATACCTGTGGAAACCCTTTTTGTTGAGCTCCACTCTCACTGATGAGGGCGCAAGCCACTGCCTCAGAAGATCACAGTGGTTCTGAATCTCATCTGCACAAATTAGCAGGTTACACTGATCAGGTAAAAGCTTTTTGAATTTGAACAAGGTGCATTTGTTTTTCAAACTGTGCTAGATTATATAAGTCATGTTATCCATACAGGGGTATATTTACAGCACTTTTTTGTCTACTGTAAAAATACTATTGCTTCCTTCAAACTTTAACCGCCCCGCCCCCAAAAAAAACAACCCACAAACAAACAAAAACAAAAAAACCCAACAACTTAATTTAAATGACCTTCAATCAATAATAATGAGAGCTTATTGAATGACTATCGAGTTTTCACGTAAAACCTAGTTCACGTACCCTTTTCGCCCAAACAGAGACATTTCGAGAATAAGCTCAACGCAGAAACAACATAGAACAGTTTAAAATACATTAAAAAATATAATGGCCAACGCTGAGGCGTGTTTATTTAACTCAAGCACAGCTACTACCGCTTAAGCGCTTCTTTGAAGTGTTTACGGAAGAGGATTTTTGAAGGCCCCTTTTGTAGTTTCAAGGAGCCTGCAAATGTGCCTGTGTAGAGATTGAAAAACACAAGCTTTTAAGGAAACATTTAGTAACATTTATAGACATAGAAAGTAGTTTTCAGGAATAAAATGAATAATGATGATACGTGAAAGTTAAATGATTTTATATTATTTTTTTAAATCCGAAATTTAACGTCAGGCATCCCAACAGACAGAAGCGTCTTTACGTGAAGGCTCTGCTGGCAACCTGGCAACGCGTAATCATCCCTGAAGCCGCTGCTCAATTTTTTTATTCATACTGTGCGCTAGTAGCAACAATTATGGCTGGGATGTTTCTGTTTTAAACATGTTTAAATTGATGGTCGGATTGAGTTAAGTTTGTTTGTTGTAATAGAAGTACAGGATGCGTTTTGCGGCAAAGCGCTGCGGGGTGCAGTTCAGCCCTCCATCCATAGTTTTAATTTATGAGCACACGGAAACCAAAAAGGTGCGAAAAAGAATAATACCTGTGCGAAATTTCTCCAAATACTCCGGTAAGGCACCACGGACACGTTGGGACTCGTTCTCTTTGCTCCATGTCACATGTTGCTAGATATAAGAATAGAAATAGCTAGAATCAGTGTGAGAATATTATTTTAGCCTCGTTTGCTGTATATTAATAATTATATGATACTCTAGTAAATCTAACAAACCTGTCAGAGTCATGAGCCCCTGAAGTTTTAATTTCTATATCTTGTGGATAGCAGCAGGTAGATTACCTGCAAGCTGTTGAGCCTCAGGCTCCTATTTTTGACTAAAATAGGAGCATCTTACTTTGTTTAACTAAGGTCATTGCTAGTGAATGTTAATAATAAATAACTAATATGTAATACATGGAAATCTACCTTTATCGTACTGCGTTTTTTCCTTCCTGTTTTTGTTTTGTTTTCTTGTTAGCCCATTTTTTGAGACATAGTTGCTGTGATCAGAGCTGGAGTCATGAATGCACACTGCATTAACATATGTATGTAGCTTAGTTTGTTCTTGTAGATTGCCACAAAGTAACTGGGCAGGACTACAACCAACCTATTACCTCATGCTGTCTCTTCCAGACTACAGCATGGCTGCTGAAAGGCTGAAGAACAACCCTCGGCACAGGGACTACCTGGAGGGTGTCTCTCAAAGCCAGCTTGAGAAGCTTCACATTATCCTGCGCGATCACATGCAGGGCTTCAGTCTGGAGCACAGCCTCTCCTCGTTCTGTCTGGACCCTGACGAAGACCTGAACAAACTGGACGATGAGGACCTGGCACGCAAGAAAGGCCAAATGGACGAACTGTTTGAGAAAAACCGGAGACGCAAAGATGATCCTGACTTTGTTTACGACTTTGAAGTTGATTTCACTAAGACCACCTTAGAAAAGTGCAGCTGGGATGATGAATCAGATGATGGATTTTGAAACTCTCTTTTTACCAATGTTTTAATTAAGAATGTAGATTGTAAATCTATAGTGAGACTGCAGGAACATACAACCCAACTGATGTAGATGGCAATGCTTCAATAAATGTCAATATAGTAGAAATACTATGCCTTTAATCAAACAAAAAACCACCTTGAACCTCCGTTAATGGCAAGCAAAGACCAAAGCCTGTTAATCAAGGGAAACTAGAGCTATGATTTGGTGTCTGTGTACCATAGCATTTATCTGTAAAATCTTCTCGGGCGCTGATAATTGGCATCTGTCTTGTGTCAGTGACGTAAAAGACTGATTTAATGCGACATGACCATTCAAACAGCAGTCGCTTTCTAAAACATCAGATATGTATCGGATTCAGTACCACATATGAAAGTGACCCAGATCGGATGTGAAAATATCAGATTTGTGCTGTTTACACTGTCATACCATAATCGGATATGGGTCACATAGGGTCAAAAAAAGTTGGATTTGATGCGCTTTCGCCTGCAGTGTGAACGTAGCCTTTGTGACAACCAAAAGACAGATATTAAATTTATGACATCCAGTGACTGCAGTCTCTAACACTGATGACAAAGCACCCATGTTAAGGCAAATTACTGCACCTGAAATACTGTTACCCAACTAACTAACCCATAGTTTAAGTTTGTTAAGAGTTTCCCTCAGGTCAGGGTTAATAAACTCCATTTTAACAACTTGCTTTTGGGAACAGGCCTCCAGCAACACCTAGACTTCATTCATGGAATGAAACAGGCAGAGTTTAGAGGAAGATTTCTAAATCAGGGGAAACAAAACCAAACAATGTTTGAGAACAACCTGATAACAAACATTAATTCCATTTTAAGCTGCAGTAAACAAAATCATGCATGGATAATAGTGAATCTTTATTTGTTATAAAATACTGAATTTTACAAAATACAAAGACTTTGGTTCTTTTATTTGTGGCTTACACCTAGATGAGTGATATTCACAGTTGAATATGAAGATTCTAAAATCCTATTAAATAAAATCTGAGTGTACACCAGGAAGTAAGCAATACAACAAATATATCTTTGGGGGAAAAAATGTGTGCACAAAATAGTTTTATATCATACAAAATATATATATACACTTCCATATATATGGTCTGACATGATGTTCTATGGCAAAGTTTTAAAAGAGATAAACTATAACATAAAACTAAGCCTGCATTATCAAACCTTGTAAGGGGAAAATGTCATTCAAAGTGCTTAAATACCTCATTCAGTTGACAATAGACACTGACTGACTGACTGACCATAAGTACCACAATACATTCAAAGATGTCGCAGGTTTTTGTTAAAATGCAATACAGAATGACTTTACATTGCTTTGCTAGTTTGGTTTAAGCTAATCAAAACAGTTTTTTACATTGTTATCAATTGCAGTCATTTTTGCAGTGCCGATGTATTCCCTAAGGAGGTAGTAACAAAAAAACTGACAATTCCTTTTCCCATCACCATTTACACATGGATTAGGGCATCTGAATTGTAAATTCTCAGCAGGCTGTTAATTTATTTTAAAAAGTCATTTATAAAACTGACATTTCAAGTATGCTTAAGACACAATCCGGGTTTTTGAGTTAGTCTTTACACATGCACACGCGCGCACACACACACATACACACAAAGCAAATGACTTAAGAGGAACAACTTTCTGAATGACAATTTGTGAAAACTACACCCAGAAGATTACCCAGATTTACCCAGATTAGACAAATAATACATAGGTAAACTAGTCATTTTAGAGCTACTGGACAAAGACAGGCATCTTGAAATCCAATAACACGGACATAGTAAAGCAACAAGTATAGATATACTCCAACTCCGGATTAGGCCTTTAAAGAAAGCTTTATGATCCACCATTTATATGGTGCGCTGTACGAACTAAAATATTTTATATATTTATGACATTACGAAACTCTACCCAAAGTACAGATGTTAGAGAAGCACTTCTGGAAATATGAAAACTCATTTTTTCTTCCTGTCCTGGGTGCATCTCGGACAAAACCTGACAGAGTAAAAGGAGGGGAATATGTTAATTTGCTGCAGAAAGAAAAAGCGTAAGATTCCATGAATAACTATATTCTCATCACAGACAAAGAGAATAACACTGTTACTACTCAAAAACGTACCATTTTCCTTTGGGTTTTGTGGCGAGATCAACACAAGCAAAGTGAAACCACTCAATGGGGCACTAAAACCAAGAATAACAAAGAAAAATGTCAATTTAAAAATTAAACCTAAACTTGCTCAGTCAAAAAGGTTCTTACAATAAAGCTTAAGAAGAAATTATAAGTGAAAACCTACATCTGGGTTATCACATCCTATCATTTCTCCATATGACACCTGATGACACAGGCAGTATGTAGGTTCATTTGGATCGACCGGCATGTCCAACACGTCTGATGGCTGCATAGGCAGGAGAGCGTCACTCAAGTCTGGGCTAAAAGACCAACATACAGAGCATGGTTAGAACTAAATATAAACATGAGCCAATTATCCAGTAAACTTGAGTTTGATTGAAGCACTGGTTCAAACTTACCTGTTTTTCATCTTTTTCTTTCTGGGAGAATCTTCATCTGAACCTTTCCTTCCTCTTCCCCTGGATCCACGCTTCTCTCTCAGCCCCCGCACATCATTTTCTGGGGAAAATATTTGCATTATTACACACTTAAAACTCTTGTCTTTTGTTGCGTTTATGATCAAAGGCGTGCAGTCACTCAGCTTACTTTTCAAACCTCTGCCCTCTGTACTGTCATAGCTCACTTCTAGTTTCTCCTTGAGTTCATTCTCAAACCGTGCCAGATCTGCATCCAGCCTGCGGATATGTTTGTCCACCTACGGTAGAAAGATATTGTGCATATTTAAATCTGAGTACATGTACACATTGATGATGTAAATCTGATAAACAGGGACAAAAAACAAAAATAATATGACATTAGAATCTGGACAGTGACAGGAGACACATTGTTTCGGACTAACCATTTCATATGTCTGCATTGCGAGCTGGACTTTGTCATCACTGAACTCTTTGCACTTGCTGTAGGCATTCTGGATCTTTTGCAGGTGTTCAACTCTCTGCTCAGAAGCTAGATTCTTGACATTTGCGATGTACTCCTCAGCCAGTTTGTCGATCTCTCCTTTCTTTTCTGCACAACAACATGATTATTAAAGTGCTGAATAAAACTAGTGATAAAATATTACATGTAAGCTTCCTATTTACAGTTATGGTCAGAAATTTTCATACAGTTATTGTAGGCATGAATGCCATGGTAAGTTTGCATAGAGCTAAAACAGGGTCAAATGTTTTATTCATTTAAGTTTAAATTTTGATATTTAAAAAATATAAAAAAATATAAACTATTTTTAAAAAAAAATCAATTATTTTGTATTGAATAAATTATTTGTTTTCATGCAAATCTAACATATCAATATGTTGCAACCTAATGTTTGTAACATTGATATACATTAAGGTGGGAAAAGATTTACCACAGCAACAAGGAATACTGTTATCTGATTGGTTTGTAGGTCACTTT
This sequence comes from Diplotaxodon limnothrissa, assembly GCF_057381915.1. Classification (NCBI taxonomy): domain Eukaryota; kingdom Metazoa; phylum Chordata; class Actinopteri; order Cichliformes; family Cichlidae; genus Diplotaxodon; species Diplotaxodon limnothrissa. The sequence goes on from NC_140617.1 coordinate 7,868,599, forward strand.
CCCACAAGAGCTCTGAACTCCATAGCAAAATCTAATAATTTAATAATCCTGTTCATTTCTGTATATTATACTGAAATTAGAATCTGCCAACTTAATATGCCTTTAACCTTAATGTATATATAGAGTTCGTATCTCTTGCTATGAATTAATAATTTCCTTTAAATGATTTCCTTGAACTGTTCTTATTCCAGGGTGGAATGACTGCATCGCATAAATCTTTAATACCCTTATCAAACAAGACTTGGATGCACAAGTTTGAATATATTTTGGATTTTCTCTAGTCACAAAGGGTCGAAAGTGAGTGGATGTAAACTATTGACAACTGTTTGTCTAAGACTACTGGTAAGTGGCACAACCTAATACATAAGGAGCCTGGCTAAACTGGGTTTTCAGGTATCACAGATTATACTGTCAGAGCCATTTGTTTATTTTGTATAAGTCCACAGAGCGTTTTATTGACTGTAATGTTAAGAGATTAAATGATCACCTTCAGTTCTGTTGTCCAGGTCCCGCATCAAAGTGAAGTTCCTTTGTAGCTCACATGGCAAGTTTTCAATACCTAAAGAAAAGATTAGACAATATTAATGCCTAACAGTTCATTCCAATTACATTTTCTGAACATAATCATCACACTTAATTAATTATAACCTGTGCTGTAATGCCTTTTAAAAAGGCAAATGCACAAACTCAACTGAATGCTTTAAAATCAAAGAAATATAAATAAGAAGTAAAGAGCAGAGGTTATTATGACATTAATTACAACTTAGAAATCATTAAGCTTTACACTGAAGCCCTTCTTGTTCTACTTCCTCTCTTTATGAGTTTAATTCTGTCCAACCTGGTCACTCCCAATGCAAATCATAATCTTTTTGTTAGCGTTCACTACCACCTACTCAACCCTTTCAGTCTTCCTGCTATCCTTCTGTCACAAATCTGCCCTGACACTTGTCTCTGCCCACTCCATCCTGCCTGCATTCTCTTCTTCACCTTTAATGCTAAAGGCTAAAATTACTTTTGTCATTATACTTATATAACATTTCATACAACATTTAAAATACTTGAGGTCAAATCTGCACATTAAACACAACACAAATACCATCACAACCATACACTCACGTGTGCATGAATTGCAGAATGTTGTCGTGTAACAATCTGTCTGTACAAAATAACGCTTCACATGTATTACATTTGTCCCAAAAGCAGACATTATTAAGGGCTCATGATAACAACAACTGTCAAGTAAATACACTCTGTATGCCATGTGACACACTTCAAACACCCCGCCCAGGCGCGTAAACTGTTACGGGAAACGCGGCAACCAACAGGTTGTAAATGATTTCCTATATAAAAACACAAACTGTGACTAAAATGAACCTAGCTTAAATATAAAGACTGTTAATATAACAATTTATCTCTAAATGCCCTTATATAACTAATGCTAGTTGCGTAGCTACAGGCTGCTCCAACATTGCTAGCGCATGAATCAGAAACGGTTGTAACCTATAGTCAGTTTTCCTAAATATGTGAAAACAGTTAATTATTACATTCCCCTTTGACTGAATCTGACAAGACACATTAAGATCTTACCTACCCCACCTTTATCACTCCTAAGGTAATGCTAACCAGTTAGCTGGCGGGCTAATGACCTAACAGCTTGTTAGTTGCAAACGCACTGCATTGAAACCGCCGTCCAAAAATGTATAATAAATTAAACCTTTAAAAGTTGCATTTTCTATCTGTTGACAGAAATTTACCACATTCTGGATACTTACTGTCAAGGTAATGTTCCAAGTATATTGCAGTCGCCATTTCGAATTAGCTGTTTAGCTTCTGCGCTACCCTCGTTAGCTCCTCAAACTGTTGGCCAGAGAGGTTGGGTTTGTTTTGTAACCCTGGGTCGCCCGTTGGTCAGTTGGCTTGGCGTGATGCGAGTTTGTCTGCAGTCACAGGCTTCGCCGAATTAAATGAAGCGAGGCTCACAAAAACACAGGAAGTGACAGTTTACCCCAAGCGTGCCTTCACTCCGAACATGCGTGCTGGAGGACAGGGCACAACTTTTTAAGTTTGGTACCTCACATGTAATAAAAAAAAAAAGTTTCTAAGTACTATTCATTTACTCAAGTATTACGAACACGTAACTTTGCTCCCAATCTCCTCAGCTACTGTGTTTATACTAGTTTATACGCGTTCTATGCCAATTTAATGCATAATTAACCAAATGTATTGATTGATTGATTGAATCTTTATTTTGAACATGTTGAAAAAGTATATAAAAAAAAAATAGAATTAAAAGAGACAAATGAACAAAGCAAACAAAAGGAAAACGAGCAACCACAACTCCAAATAACGTCCATGTTCAAAAAGGAGCAGGAAGAAGCATAAGCTTATTTAATCCCACCCCTTTTCCACTATCTAGTATCAATAGACTACAGAAATACCTCCTTGTAATTACATTATATGTTATGTGTAATTTTTTTTTTTTTTTTAATATATACACATATATGTTTCTATCTATCCATACCTACGTATATACACACATACGCACATATACACATTTTCAATAACCCTATTAACACCTGAAGGATACACAACCTACAATTTTATATATATTTAATATATATATATATATATATATATATATATATATATATATATATATATATATATATATATATATATATATATATATACACATACATACACACACATACACATATATATATATACATATATACATATACACATATATATATATACATACATACATACATACATATACATACATATACACATACATATATACCCATACCAACAAACCCGTGCATGCGCACACACATGAAAACATTAGACAAGACATGAAGAAACCAACAGGCAAATTCGTTACACACACACACTCCTAATGGAATCATGTTTAATAAACATGAGGAATATTAACACAAGCCTCGCCGTCGGCCATGTGATTACCAAACGTTAGAAACGAACTTCAACAAGCGCGCCCTCGCTCCGTTTGCTAGCACTTTCCACCACTGTCAGCTGATAGGTTACGTCATCCAAAACAAAAACCTCCCTCTCGCGGAAAGACTGAACATTCGTGAAGATGCTCTGTGGGCGTGGCTTAAGGCCTCCGTTGTGGACAGTAACAGTGTCAGCTAAGTTTAGCGGTCAGGGTTTTTCCTCTCCGTGGAAGGAGTCTTCTTCTTTTTATTTTTTTTGCATCTCACTTCCGTGTTTGCTGTTTCTCCACGAAAAGCTTGATATCACTCTCCCCCCAAAAAGCATACAAGAAATCAAGTAGGTAACTAATTTATCCAATGCGTTTACAAGTACGGGTAAAACGACAAGTTGTGGTGTTTTAGCGTATTATAAACACGGTTAACCGATAGGTCAGCTTTGTAATGGCGACGTGTTTATATTAAAAAGCCGCTAACGGTTAGCGATAACCTACATATCAAATAACTTATATCATATAAAATCCACATTATAACAGGGTTGCTATGGGTGGCATAGCAGTTATTAAACATGAGGACGACCTACTCACAACTGGCCTAGTCTGACTTAAAACCAGGATGACATCTAAGTAAATAGCCTAAACATTGGTTAAAGCAGGAGAACTGTCAGTTATCTGGCTTCCACCAATGTCATGTCCTAAACATTGTCTAACTAAGCATGGGGGGACTACAGAGTAACTAAACATGGTGTTAATATTTCTGGCCATGTGGCCATATTACCTTGAGCTGTTATTGTAACCTATCCTATCTTATCTTATATAAGCTTATGTTTCTGAAAATAGATTTGTGAACTTGCTAATAGTGCTAACAGTCACGAGGTTTGTGTTGGACATGCCACACCCAGTCATATGCTCCTAGTGTCTCAGTAATAACAGATGCGCTCTAATGTGTTTACATTTTATTCTGTAGGTGTTACTTCCAAGATGGCTATGGTAAAGAGTGGCTGGCTTCATCGACAAAGTGAGTATCCAGACACATTAAAGGAAAAACATGAATGCTTGACCTCCACAGTAATGGATCTATTAGTGTTTATGCTGTAAGTGGGGGCAATTGTGTGGTTTAGATGACCTGTATCCTACAATGAAACATTTTTAGCCTGATAGTAGTGATGAGATATGAAAATGATAACACAGGAGACTTTGGATCTCAACCTAATCGCAGAATATTTGTTGGAAGAATGATATTTCATTACTCCAGTAAAGAGGGGTCTTTTTTTCTTTTCATTTGTCACCCATCTATAAGAAAGCAATATAGCCATAAATATGTCAGATACTCAGATGGTTAAGATGATGTCACATTAAAAATAAACAAACTACCTTTACTATGTCAGGTACCATACTGCGTCGATGGAAAAGAAACTGGTTTGACTTATGGGCTGACGGACGACTTGTGTTCTACAACGATCAACAACGGCGCGACATGGAGGACGACATCCACATGAGGGTCAACTGCATTAACATCCGCAACTCCGCTGGATGTCAGGGTACATGTCTTACGCTTAATGTTGATCTCATGCGGCTGATCCCTATGCTATTATTACCCACCTCTTTGCACTAATTTTAAATGTTTCACCACCCCACTTGCATTTTTAGAGCTGAACCCACCAGAGGGAAAGACGCGTGATGCCTTGTTCCAGATAGTGTGCAGAGATGGACGGGTCATCAGCCTGTGTGCAGACAGTGCAGATGATGCTCTGTAAGACTGCACATACACACCAAGTCATAAAATTAGTTAGATGTATTTGAGTACAGGTAATTAGAACAGACATTTTTAACTCAAGATGACATAATGTCTGCTTTTGTTGCAGGGCATGGACAATGGCACTTCAAGATGCCAGAGTTAATATGGTGAGATTTTTATACGTTATTTAAAGTTAGTGTTGTTGTAACTGACAGTCTGTCATTTTCTGTCACATTACCTGAATAAGCTCTGAATAAAGCTGAACTAAGAGTGACTTGAGCACAGCAGAAGAACTGTCCTCCTGGGAGGAAAACTGGATATTTTTTTTATTGTTTTCACTTATCTTAATGTTATGTGCTTGAGTTTTTTTGGTGTTGGCAAGCTTCAGTTGCTGATTTTTGTTATTTGATACTTTTAGGTGGTCACTGCTCCTCAGATCGGCTTTGCACAGGAGGTGATTGCATCTGCTCCTCCCCCCTACTCGGAATATCCTCCCCAACCGGTGAAAAACAGTATTAATACATCTCTTTTCATGTTCATAACTGAATAAAATTACTTTTTCAGGTCTAAAGTCTTTTATGAAAATAGTGCTACTTACAACATTTGTCTGTGGTTTAGCATGACTATCTCAAGTGAAAATCAACTCAGTGATTAATGTAAAACAAAACAAAAACCAACAAATCCAGTCTTTCTTCTATAAGCCATCTAATACAAAGGGTTTATTAATACAGTAACATCCTTTGTGTCACTTTGTTAAATGTAATTTTTTTTGCCAGGTTTATGCCCCAGGCCCATATGGAGACTACACTGCACCGCCCCCACAGGCCACACAGGTCGTATACTCTGCTGATGGGCAGCCCTACACAGTTGCTTATCCTTATCAATACCAAGGTAAACAGCTGGACATTGCCCACCACTAGTTTATAGGAATCCTGGTAGCTAGAATAGAATAGAATAGCCCATTATTGTCACCGTAGATGTACAACAAAATTGCGGACTAACTAAACTCTGACCTAAATTTGATTGTCGACAAGCGGACATCTTCACAATATGCATATCCATAATGCAGTAAAGTGGCTGGATTTGATCCTTATAAAAGAAGTCTTCAGTATAAAAGTAAAATCTTTCCACTTTGAAAGGCCTAATATTTGTTTATCCGTAACTGGCTCATTTCAGAACGTGACTGAACTTAGTGGTTGTCAACATACTTCTGAGATTCCCATACTGAGGAAATGGTGCATAGAATGGGATTTCTGACGCAGTAATTACCAGTGCTGTCATCCTGATGCTTAACAAGAGTATTACATACCATCTTAGTTACTATAAGAACATTTGCTCATTAACAAATAGAAAAACATGCAGCTTAGTCTAAAATCTTTATTAGTTTTTCAGGTACTTAGATAAAAATGTATCATGGACTTTAAATTCATTCTTAAACAAATGGGTCACAAAAACCCATCTAGATGTTCTTATTTGTGACCAGAGGATAAAGTGAAAAAGTAGAATAGTTTAACAGAGTTTAAATTGTATGAACTTACCATTATAAAACTTGTGTTTTGTAGGTGGGTACGTTGCTCCTGGAGTGAACCATGTCATCATTCGGGAGCGACAGCGTGACGACGGAGGAGATGTGGCTTTGGGCATGCTCGCTGGAGCGGCAACCGGTTTAGCACTCGGCTCTCTCTTCTCTGTATTCTAGCGTCAGAACTAATGTACTTCTAGCAGCCAGTGACTCCCTCCCCCTGTATTTATATGGCCTCCTCTCTGTATCATCACGTGAGTTAGAATGAAACGTGTCTGATGGGCTACATCTATCTGACGCGATGTGCAGTGAATTACTCACCATGTATACTCAGCACTTTCAAATACAGTCTATGTTGCTGTTTACCAACATCTTTGTGTTATCTGAATATGAATATTCTTAACCAAAAAACATAATGTAATATAAGCATTACTTAATTTTCAAAGTTGTCAAAATGACAGAAAAGACACTACTCCTTTCATGCACATTTCAGGTTCTCTCCTGTCAATTTGCTTCCACTTCACGGTGCACAGATGTTTTTTTTGTGTTTATTTCCGTTTACTGTATGTTTTTCTATTTTAATGTTTTGTTGTTTTGATTGTGAATTTGCATCGTATCTTTGACTCCTAAGGTAATTAGTGGTGGAGCTAGCTTCAGATGAGCATAGTTTTCTGAGGGACCCGTTTGATGAACATTGGTTTGATTATATAGTCTGTTATATTGTAACCCTGGCATTTACATGAAGTGAAATGGGACATCACTCCTTGAGATTTATAAGTTCTTGGTTTATGTTTTTTTCATTGGCAGCTTTTCAGTCATACCTTTCATTTAAAGTGTTTTTTTAAATCTCCATGGACTTAAAAAACCCTTAGCAGGTAAATCTCTTGAGACATTTCACTTGGCTAGGACCCTTTTTTTCTCAGCATATAAATTATGACCGCTTTTAAAATCCAAACTTCTGCTCAATAGAAAACATTTTGGTCTACATTTCAAACAGATTTTTTCATCACTACTGACACTGAATTAAGAGATGTATAAGAAATGTTTTGCAAGCAGCTTATTGATGTAATTTTTTCTACAAGTCTTAATTTGTTTGTTGCTGTGAAATTAATATTCACTTATCATATAAGGAAATTAAATTGTGATTTACACTGCATTAGAAATATAGAAATATGATAGTTAACTAAGAGATGTATTTTAACAAATAAACATATTTACAAAGTTAATGTTTTAATTCCTTTATTTAGCCCTGAGACTTCTGTTCACAGAACATATCCAGTAGAATACAAGAAAAGTACAAGTTGACCTTTTTTTTTATTAATGTAACCCCTGTAAACCCAAAGGAAATTCTTAAATACATTTAAAACCCAAAGGCAACACAGCTAGAGCATAATCATTTATAAATAAGTCAGAACATAACTAGAACACAGTAAAGTGTCAGTAATCTAACAGGAGAAGGCTGAAAGAAAATGTGCAACGGCATATCAGAATTAAGAAATTCTTTCATTTTCTCTACATCAGTTTAAATCCCAGAAGATCCTTTTGGATGCCATTAATGATTTGTATGTAGTGAAAAAAAGATTGCCAGTGTTCACAGACTTCATTGCATAAATTCCTGTTAAATGTCAACCACAACACCAGTTCTGTTAATCAAAGTATTAAAATCTGCCTTAGACTACATAAAGTATGTAGTGATGGAAAGATGCCAGGATCTACCCACTGTAGCCTTTGCACATACTTTTCTAACAGTGATGCAGTTTCAGAAAAAAAAAAACGCTTCAGTTTGAAATATAATAAGAAAAACCCTTAAAAAAATAACGTAAACACAAGCCTCGGTGGATCGATAGGTTAATGTGGCTGAAAGAGGCGATTCCTCAACTGGTTGGTTGATTTAAAAAAAAAAAAAAAAGAAGATCTATGATTGTGACAAAAGGATAAATGTTTTTTTGTCAGCTGTAAGACTGATTTGCTGCAACCTCTGGTCCATTAAACCTGTGACATTTTCCACCATTTTTGACACAGCAGTTGAAAAGGCGAATCAAATGATCTGAAGCATAACTGAGAGTAAAGATAGTTGTTAAGTACAGTCCTATTTTTGAGTACAAAGATATTATTAGCCTTCTTGACCAAAATCTTCAGTAAACTTCTTCAGCTTCTCCAAGTCCTGCTCGTTCACCGTAGGCTTGGTGTTGCTTTGTGACCTCAGCATGTCAGCCTGTATAGAGAACATTAGGTAGGTCAGAATAGATTACAGTCACTGGGTTTGTCAATAACACAGAGAGAGAACTGACAGAGACAGATTGCAATTCATTGTTAACCACAATGAAGGAAAAAAAAACAACATTTCATAATTGTTCACTGACTTTGATGGTGCCTTCTGGTCAATTTCATCCACAAGCAAAACACTGTTAAATGCCAGTAAGCTGCTGTTATGTGACCAACAACTAACAAGAGGGCAAAGAACACAATAACCTGTAACTGAAGATTTTTTTCTCTGAGCAATAATAATGTATGATGCAAGCAGAATCCTGACAATCAGCAGGATCCAACCAGCAAACACTGTGTCACTGGCAAGTCAAATATGCAAATGTTAATTTCATTTCAATGTAAAGCATTGAAAATGATGGGTAACAGTATCCATGCTAACTGCTTAGACTCCTCTCTATAACATTACAAAAATGTACAAAACAGACTATGTTTTTTTTCTTCCAGAAAGCAGACTCTGTTCATCTGGTTTCAGTGAGAGAAATGTTTAGTCACTCATTCGAGATGCATTTTAGAAAAATCAAACATTTTTAGCCACCAAAAATGACTTTGTTAACCTTTCAGCTCTCGGTTACATTTTGCTGGGCTGGATTATTTTCTATCCAGTGGGTGTGGTTTTCCGAATATCAACTGATGAAAGAGCCCTTTTCTTACCATGGATACAACTGGCTCTAGAAGTTTCTCTCCAGGGACCTCCATCCATGTCATTTCAATGGAGTTGGGCTCTCCAGGTGAGCACGGAGTCAGCAGGTCATCGACCACAACGCCAGGATTGTTCCATGTTGACCCTCGAACCTGAATTAGTATGGGCATAAGGACAGGAATAAAAAATTATAAAAAGAAACACCACACAGTGCTGCCTCCCTCTGGTTGAATTTATATTTTAGATTGATAAATTTATTATGAGCTGGGATAGTCTCCAACAGCTATAAGGATAAGTGGAAGTGGATAGAAGTTTATTTTGGAGTTACAAGAAAGACTCCTGCCCAAAGGATGAGCTTCAAGAAAAGTTGCAGACATAACAACACAAGTTATAGGCATAAACTTGATATGTATACAATTAAAGTACATGCCTGACTGTTTATTGTGAGCAGCTATGTGTCTCAAAACACAAATTTGGGGAAGAAGTCACAATGCCTTTAACCAGCTAATCCCAAATGACCACTCCTCTGTCAAATACACCCAAGCCTATAAAAAGGCACTACGGCTTTGGAGAAAATTACATCTGTAAGAATGCCACGACTGGTACAATCTGACTGGGATCTTCCCACTGGAATGCTGGAGGCAGGGTGAACCACCAGACAAGTTCAACTCCACAGAAAACCAGTGGAGTCATTTTAGTAACAGAGTAAAACAGTGTAATCCTCCTACGTGGACTCAGCAGCAACTCAGCGCAACAGTGACTGAAGAGTAAGCTGCCATCCCACAGGATGACACCTGACCATGAGGAGGCATATTACAGCCAAAGTCAGTGCAGACGGGGGGTACACTAATTATGGATTGCCTTTTTTTGTAACCTGTAGTTATATTACACACAATATATAGTGATATATCAAATTTGGACATTTTTTTGGTCTTTTTTCCAGGTTGTTTTTATCACTGATTAAGTTAAAAGGTAATGACAAGCAATATATGAGTGCTGATTTGCATATAACACAAACTACACCAGTGCATTTGCAAAGAAATGTAGTGGTGCGTTTTTAAATTCTTTGAGTACAGTTGTATGTAAAGATGAGATAAGCACCTTGTCAGGTGTATGAATTTCAAGTATGACAGTTAGTTTGATTTTGGAATAATATACTTCCACTGGATCCCTGAACCAGGTTTTCTTGCATTTAGAAATATGACAAAAAGAGCATGTCAAGCAACGGTTACTGTGGTTTTACCCTTTTGAAGTGCGTGGCTGTCTGAACCTTCCTGACTGGCTGCATCAGGGCGTCCCTGACAATTATACTGATGTCAGCTCCGGAGTAGCCATCTGTCTTTTTGCCCAGAGTCACGAAATCCGCCTCTGTCAGGTTATTGGGGGTGGAGCCCAGATGCAGTTTGAACATGGAGGAGCGGGCATGTTCCTCCGGCAGAGGAATGTAGATTCGCTTTTCAAACCTGAGACATAAACGAGCATTAAACCTCTTAAATCCTGGTTGTTAGCCCAAAAACACTGATGAACAGTACTAGGTAATATAAGAGGTGATTAGGTAAGTAAAAGTAAGTAAAATGTATTTATATAGCGCTTTTCATAGATAAAAAGGTAGGGATCATTTGTATAGAAACAAGTGGATCTGACCTTCTCCTGATAGCTGAGTCCAGCGACCATGGTATATTAGTTGCACCCAGGACAAGGATTCCGTCATTATCATTACCAACACCTGACAGGAGAAAAGAGTTGCACAATTAGTCAACTGAGCACTAAATATTTTCAGGTTTTTGTGATTTTGTTGCAACAAAATAAAGAAAAAATAGGTGACACTGGGCTGCGGGCGCTTACAGATGATTTTTAGACAAATAAATGCTTAAAACAATCAGTTGTCATGAATAACTGAACTATGAGCCATAGTTCATGACACTTCGTATCGTCTTTCCAGCTGTTGGTTCAAATCTGTAAGTATCTTCTTTCTCACCCTGCATCTGAACGAGGAACTCCGTCTTGATTCTGCGAGCTGCTTCACTCTCATTCTCGCTCCTGGAGCCACAGAGGGAGTCGATCTCATCAATGAAAATGATCGATGGTTTGTGTTCTCTGGCTAAAGAGAACAAGTTCTTCACCAACCTAAAGACAGACAGAAGTGGAAAAAATAGATTCATTTTTCTTAACAGTAACTTTGTCATAGTCTTAATTTTGCCCCTAGGTAAAGAACTTGGGCCTCACTTTTCACTTTCTCCTAGCCACTTAGACACAAGATCGGAGGATGAGATTGAGAAGAAGGTGGAATTGTTAGCTTCTGTGGCCACGGCTTTGGCCAAGTAGGACTTTCCTGTTCCTGGAGGCCCAAACAAAAGGATCCCCCGCCACGGTGTTCTCTTGCCTACAAAAGAAGTTTCAGTCTTTAAAAAAACAAGGAAACGAAAAACTTCACTTTCACAAAACTTTTTCACAAAAAAAAAAAATTAAAAAAAAATCCCTGCCTGTAAACAGATGTGGGAATTTGATTGGCAGGATAACAGCTTCTTTAAGGGCTTCTTTGGCTCCTTCGAGTCCAGCTACATCGTCCCACTTTATGTTTGGCTTTTCCATAACAATGGCACCTATAAAATAAATGAGGTTCAGAAATACCAACACATTTGGCTTTTCAAGAAATTGTATGTCAGTGATATGCACCTGACAGTTGATTTTGGAACTTCTTTTTTTCTTGGTCTTCACCTTCATCACTTTCATTCCTAAAAGGTGGTGGTGGGGAGAGGTGGAGGTCAGGGGGTTATAAGCATAGGGCAAGAAGAAGACAGAACACTTCTGTAGAACAACTGTAGAACCCATGGGAGTAAGAATAAAAACAAACTTAGTAAAGAATATTACAAATTAATTGTAAAAATAAAAAGCTGTACAGATCCACCTAAATTCGGGAATCATCCTTTCTTTACAAACTACTGACTAATGGTTCTCTTATGTGTGACTTCTAAATCAGAACACCAGGTGGCACACTTTACCAACAAAGGCAGAGCCATACAGTAAACCAAAATTCAACAAGAAAAACATGTTTAGATAGTGACACTATGTCACTTACACTTTCATAACAATTTTACAGCAACAGTCACAGAGTTAGACACTTCTGGGGAAATTATGACAAAGATTTAAAGAATAATACAGTTAGGTCTAGGGCTGTGCGATATGACCAAAATCTTTATACCGTTATCGGGACGATAGAATTCGTCCCGATAACGATATAAATCACACAAATGTAACATTTTCTGTAAATTCTGTGAATCTCGGGCAGCTCGTCTTGCGGGAAGTGTTTCCAGCTGCGCGTCATGTAGCTGGAGTCGAGTGTTTTAACAGATGCATGAAACGATACATTTTTAGACATAAGTTGTAACGGCCGCCGTTTTCTTTGTGAGTATTTATTACACAGCGTGCTGCGGGGAAAAGCCTGTTCTAACGTTTGAGTCTAAGGTTTATTTTTTAGCGCCTGGCGGCTCTTTTTTACTTCTCATCCGTAAATAATCTGCTCTTTCATGCGATTCAGTTTATTTTGAAAAGTCTCAACAGGATCTTGAGCTTTATTGTGAAAGGTTTATGTGAAACATAAACAAGTGGACACGCGATGGTGTTACCGTCGTTGTTGCTAACGACAACGCATAAAAACAGGCGCTGTGGTTATATTAAATGTAAGAAAAAGAGAGAACTTTAAGAAATTAATATGGCCACTACAGTGATCATCAAAACGATGAAAAAATATTGCTGTAAACAGTTTATTTTGCGACACCACGAAACGATAGACGTTTTTATATCATCATCCGATATATATCGTTATATCGAACAGCCCTAGTTAGGTCCATATATATTTGGACACTGACTTACAGCCAAACCCAGGCGTTTACTAAAGCAAAGATGTGTAATAATCTTGAATGGCCAAGTCAGTGACCTGATCTTAACCAAAACAAACATGCATTTCACTTGTTGTAGACTAAACTTTGAACAGAAAGGCTCACAAACAGCAACTGAAATCAGTGCAGTAAAGTTTGGGCAGAGTATTAAAAAGGAGGAAACCCAGCATCTGGTGATGTCCACGAGTTCAAGACTTCAGGCTGTATTTGCCAGAAAAGGGTTTTCAACCAAGTATAGAAATGAACATTTTAGTTTCAATTATTTAATTCAACTACTTTTGAGTTGTATTACAAAATGCTTTAATTCCTCAAAGTATTATGCAGTATTTTTGTTAAACCCACTAAATTAAAGCTGCTGAAGTTAAATAGAGATCAGAGCAATTGGAAATTAAGAAAATCCCATCCTTAGACCTATTTTTTTTATAAGACTGAGCTAATCACACAGCAATGCTGCAGATGATGAAAAGACATTTCTTTGGTAAGTCGTGTTATAAACCAGATGGAACCGAGCACATCAAGTAATAACTCTGTATTTCAGTGGTTAAAATGTTATGTAAAAGTGTTTATATGTAATGCATTTCAATAATAAAGCATAACTGGTAGAACAACCTGGCTGATGTGTATACAAGTGAGTGTGATTAAGTTATAGCAACCGGCTGACATCTGCAGGTGATTTAACAACTGTAAAGGTAAGTGGGTCGTCATGCAAATTATCAGAGCAACACTTCAACAGATAAATAATAAATAAAAATTCAGAGGCTTCAAATTCATTAACATACATGTTCTGCTGCCTTCAGCTGAATGGAAAGGTTTAATGAACTGAATGAAACATTTTTCATGCAGTATAAAAACGCTGTTGACACCTCATTAAATGGGACTTACTCATCCATTTATAGATAAATACAGGCTGGTTTACAGATGTTCCTGCTTCAGCTGCATTAAATGTTCATTAAATGCATCTGCTGACTGGAAAGTGATTCATTAAAATGGTTTATTTACGCGTTAAGTGTTATACATAAGTATTTACTGTTGAACAACTGTTCCAATAACTTTGCTTGTTTTTATTGATTAAATCCGCAAAGTGGATGCAGATTGAGCAATGTGCTTCTGAGCGAACGATTGTGAGAGTAAAGTTTAAGACTCAAAGAAAGTCCGCTGAATTTACAATGACGCAAAAACATTTTAAAATATCTGTCACAGATCTAACTTTAAATTTAATAAATAAATGGATATATATTTGTACACATTTAAACTGATCTCTGTCTCAGTCCGTTAAAAAAATTGCACATGGAATTTCAAGGCAACTAACAATAACTCTCAACTTTGTCCATTATTCAGACCAAATTACATTTAGCTTTCCTTTCAGGAAATTACCCAGCCTGCAGAACAAAGTCTAAACTGTAAACAAAGCAACAAACATTGTGAAATGGACTCAGATTTATTGATTGCTCCTACCCTTTGTCACCAGACTCTTTGACGGGTTTGGCTGGAGGAGCGTTCTCTTTCTTCTTCAGATATTGCTTCAGTTGCTCAGCTCTGTCCAGGTAGTCAGCACACTTTGCCCTGATGCTCTGCTTCGCCCGATCGCCTTGGGCCTCATCTGCAACGCAAAAACTGACTTAGATCATTCATGCGGAACCGAAGTGGAGTTTAAAACAGCAAAAAGGATGTACAAATCTAACAGTGGTACAAGTTTCTCACACTTCACAACATGAAGGAAGTATTGCACTGCGTGCTGATAACATCTGAGGGCCTCTTCATAGTTTTTGGCCTTGTCTTCCTCTGCGGCCTTGCTGGCCAAATCTATGGCTTTCTGAAAACAAACAAGATGAAACAGAAGGATTTATTACACATTTATAGAACTTATATGAATTTTTTTGGTTCTTGTTTGTGCTTCTTGTTTGGTCATATATGCAGGTAAGTTGTTTAGCATGGTGGGGCGATCGTGGAGAAGAGTTGGCAGTTTGTCTTGTAATCGGAAGGTTGCTGGTTCGAGCCCCGGCTCCAACAGCCTCAGTCGTTGTGTCCTTGGGCAAGACACTTCACCTGTTGCCTACTAGTGGTGGTCAGAGGGCCTGGTGGCGCCAGTGTCTGGCAGCCTCGCCTCTGTCAGTGTGCCCCAGGGTGGCTGTGGCTACAATGTAGCTTGCCATCACCAGTGTGTGAATGTGTGTGTGAATGGGTGAATGACTGAATGTGTAAAGCGCTTTGGGGTCCTTAGGGACTAGTAAAGCGCTATACAAATACAGGCCATTTACCATTTTAAACTTATAAAATACACTTTAAAAAGATAGTATTCAAAAGTATTACTAACACCATAAATTAAAATTCTAAATTGTGGTGTCCTGTGATTACATATGCAGCATTTTAAAATTAGACATAATTATTCTATATTGATAATTCAGTCTAGGCTGTTCCATCCAATGGGTGGGGTCTTACTAGAAACACCTCAGGGCCAAAAAACAAGAAAACAAGAAAATGATTACATAAATGTTATACACATTCAGGCCTCCTTGTACATCATATTTGTTCTGTTTGTGAAATACTGGGTAATTTGGGGGATATTAAAGCTACTTCAGTGACTTGCTAACAGTTCATGGACAGCTTAAACAATGAGCCAAGTTTTGTTTTTGTTGTTTTTGCTATCCATAGCAACAATTACCTGTACAGTTTAAGTTATACATTGTTTTCTAATTGTAAAAAGTACAACTCTGCCCATTTAAATTCCCTGAGACAGAAACAAAGTAGCAAAAAGCTAACTTTTATGTAAATAAAGTAATTTAGTTCTTTACTTTCCTACTTTTCATCACTGGAAAAGGGAAAACAGCTAGAAAATATGTTTCACTATGGGACAATAAAGCCCCAACTAAATATTGTTAGAGTTTCTTCATCTATGAAGCATTAGTAGTGATTTACACTCCTTACGCAGTAGTGCCATTTTTTTCCATTACTTATAATTGAATTTATGGCTAAATACATTCAAGTTGGCTTATTGTTAGTCTCTAAATTAGACATTCATACAATATAAAATCCCTAGTTGCTTATTTAATAAAAGGCTGAGTTTATTAAAAGCCGAGTTAACATCTCTTTGATTTGGGCAGTCTTATGTAATCATTGTTAGTAAATGTCTGCCACTTACCTGTAAATTACCGCCCGCCATTAGATGGTTTTCTGTCGGTCAAAGTTTAGTATTTGACTTTAAATAAAACCGTAAACTCGCTCACTTCTTCTTTTTCTCTATTATCTATCACATATGGTTTACTGTCGAACAACTTTAGAAGCCAAACATCCCAAGTGTCTCTCTTCCGCATCAACAAGAGCTCCAGTCACTTCCGCGATGGTCACGTGACATAAAGTAGCTTAACAGCGGCTGTAATTTCTCGTGTTTCATCCGTACATTTGAAAGTTATTTTAATTAATAGAACTTACCATATAAACGTGTACGTTCATAACCGCTTTAACGTTTTTGAGGGAAAAAACGGAATTAATGTAATTAAATCACAGCACAGGTGAGCTACAGGTGTCTGTTAATAGGGATAATAGTGACCTCTAGTGGGTATTCGTCACATAACTAGCATACCATTGTATTATTAAAATGTGTACGTAATATCTGATCCTTATTTTATCATGACTGCTCATTTTCCAACCGCAAATAAAATGTAATTCAAAAAAATATTACACATCCACACAGATACTCCTGCATTAATAAATAAAATTACACTTTATTACATTTATTAAAAAGGCAAATAAAGAGTGCAAAATATATAGAAATCTGACAACACTTGGGATAAACACAAATAAACAGGAGACCAGTAGGGGATGATGCACATGGAAGACAAATGTTTTTTGTGTTGCGCTATACTTTGTCCAGGTTTGTTCGGCATACGACAGCTTAATTTCAACCAAAAGCAAGCACCGTGTACAGTACATGTTGTAATTGGGTGGATTGGACACTTGTTTTCTTTCCCCCTCCTTACACAGACAGGCGTGAAGGCAGGAACCTGTGCCATTATCAGCTGTGTCCATTCAGGATTTTTGGACGTAAAACCTTAAGGATGCGATCATTCTTTGTCAGATCTGCAGGGAGTTCACTATTCTGCAAAAGATACATGGGAAACACTTTGATTATAATATCTAATGAGATTATATACTTAGGTTGTCTGCTGTTTGTCTGCTATCCCACCTTATTGAGTAGCGTTGGGTCAGCATTTGCTCCAAGTAGCAGCAGAACAGATTGAAGATTTCCACTCATAACAGCAGCATGAAGGGCAGTATAGCCATTCTGTAGACAAGACACAAATATGAACTACCCTTCTTTAATATTATTACTTTTCCTTTAATAGTATCTGGTATTTCACAAGCATGCATCTTCCTTTTCTTGTTCAGCATTAGATTACAAGATTGATTAACAGCTCTAATATTGGGACACTAAATAAAAAGAAAGAGCCAGCAGCCAGATAATGTAGTTTAACACAAAAAACGGAAATGGGGATGGCAGGTCCACTGACTTTCTTTTTGTGTCTTTTTGTCTTTTAGCGTCATCAGTGCAGGTCTTTAAGTCCAGATTGAAAACCTATTTTTATTCCCTGGCTTTTAACTCTGTAGGAAACTGACACCTTCTTATTTATTTTATTGTATGTAATGATTTTATGGTATTTTTAATTTGGTTGTTGTTTTGATCTGTGTTGTTCAGCACTTTGGTCTGCCTGGTGTGTTCGTAAAGTGCTATACAAATAAACGATGATGAATATAACGATGATGGAAGAGAGCTGTCTCTGTAACCATGTTTCAGGCCTGTCAGCCATGACCCACTCTGACTGCCCGGCTGCCCACGGAGGAAATTCATCTGATTGTTAGTGGAGCTGGATATAGAGCCTCTGAACCAGTGTTCCTTGCTATTTGAGCACTGAGCTACTCGTGATGTGGGTGGTATTTTTGGGATTGTCTGACACTACTAGTAATATGTTTTTAATAGTATTTATTTGATAGTTCAGCTTTTTTTAGATCCTCTTTTGTTCTGTTTATGAGCAGTTGGAAATGTAAAAATAATTTTTTATCTAGGTATAAAATTTAGCACCGTTATTTTGGTTTGACACTATAGGCTTATTCATTTTTTCCTAGACAGTGATTTTTATTGTTATTATTATTTTTATTTGATTTCCTTTTTACTGATTACATTCCAACAGTACTGTCATGTGCTGTACATACAAGTTGCTACATAAAGATATCAGTGTTGTTGGTTTTTTTTTTTTAAACCTTTTTATTATTAGTGTCCATGTATAAAAAAAATTATATCACTGTTGTATATTGTATTAGATTTAGCTATTAGCCATTTTCCATCTGCAATCCCTGGGAATGAAAACACAGCTTTACCTGCCCAGGGATGTTGTTTCTTTGGATCAATAGTTTGCAAATATTTTTAAGTTACTCTCTGTGCTTCTACTGATGTCAAATCTTCAAATCTTTACAAAGAGGAAATCACTATCTTGACTTTCTCTAAGCGGGTAACATCCATCCTACAAAACATGCAAAATCTATCTACAAGCCCACTAAACATTGCTGATAAAACAATTTGTTCTATATGTTTAAGTTTGTAAAAGAACACACTGTGTTTGTGCCAGACTATTTTTTTGGTGTTGAAGAAAAGCTTGAGAGCTTGACAAGTTGTGCCTTAACCATAGCTATTTCCCAAAACAGACATCTACAGCAGCATGTTTTACCTTAAGAAGGCCAAGTGATGGAGAAAATTTGAGGAGTTCCTCAATGACGCCATTGTGGCCTTTCAGCGCTGCTTTGAACAGCGCTGTTGATCCATCCTTGAAAGACACAAAAAAAGCATACAATTGTTAAAATTGTCACAAAAATCACGAGTCCATTTTCAGTTACTCACATCCTTAAAAGCCTTTGACTATATCACGTTTCCCACCAACAGATAATCTCTCATCCAACTTTGAAATGTTAAATATAAGTGTAAGTATCTGCATACAGTTGCAAATTCAATCTATATGTCCATATAATTACAAATCAAAAACCTTTTATGGTGAAATGTTTCTATAAAGACAGATCGCAGCCTCCTAGTCTTATGTAATGTCACACTTTCCACACTGCAGAATGGCAGGAATCAATAGTAAAAATCCCTTTATGTACACTTTGATGTACTTTATTAATCCTAAAAGATCAATGTACTTGTCTGTCAGCATCCCGATCAGCACCACGTAAGAGCAGCACCTTCACCACCTCACTGTGACCCATTTGGGCTGACATCCACAGGGGGGCAGTGCCATCCTGGAGGAGGGAATTGATGAAGAGGGGGGTTGTAGGTATTGAGGGACAATTAGCAGGAGTAGGTGACAACATGTTTAGAGCTCTGTTTTAAAGAGGCAGAGTTTGGCGAGGACATTACCTCCCTTGCTTGGTTGACCTTGGCACCGGATGACAGCAACTGACGAATCACAGTCACATGACCCTCTTGGGCAGCAAGGAAAAGAGGGGTGGCACCATCCTGCAAAACAAGAATTACCTCACACTAGATTTTCGAAATCTGCTTGGAAAATCTTCCAATTAGGCATAGACTACATCACTAAAACAAGATTCCATCAGTACTATTTATAAGCACATTTTTGTGTAAGCAGGTTGTTTTTCCATGGCACCAAGGAAACACACAGTTATCCTGCCCAGTATGATTCATGTCTGACTCAGCAGTCTGCAGAAACCTGAGAGGCTAGATTCCAGTTGCTGGGACAATGTGTGCAGCTAACCATTGTGTTTCTGACAGACAAATAGACTTAACAGACAGGACAGTGACGGCGTACTGAGAGCGAGAGGCTGCAGACGTAAATGCAAAGAGCCTCACGTTCAGCTGGTCGTGAACATTGGCTCCATTTTTCAGCAGGATGTCCACCACTTTGGAGTGACCGTACTGAGATGCGACAGTGAGAGCTGTGCCACCATCCTGCCACATAAACACACATGGATGCACAAGAATGACTAAAGTGTTCGGCAACAACAAAAATATCTTTAAAGTCACAGCAGCACTGTTTGTGCATCGCTGTCTCTTTATCTCCACATTCTGAAGTCTGATGATAGCACTGCAGCATTCTCCTTCACACCCAGTATTCTAAAGGCCATGATACACATCATTGCACCCTGTTGCATACCTTTGTCTGGAATTCAGTGGAGGCACCGAATTCAAAGAGGAGCTTTACAACTTCATGGTGTCCTTGCTGGGAGGAGAAGAACAAAGCGGTAGAACCTGTCTGGAAAGTTTAAAAAAAAAGACACCGCTGTTTACCTCAACTTTACCCTAATGGTGTACACAATATAACCTTTCATGAATATCTGACATGAGGAATAGAATAAATAAGTGTCCAATTGGGGGAATTTTGCTGCACATATGGCCCTGTTTTCTTACAAATAAGATTCTACTCAAGCATAAAACTAACATTATAGAAAGTTTTATTTGGCGGGGAAAAAAACAGAAAAAGAACTTAGCACAAAGGTTGAAATATAACCAAAGTGTAGGGCAGAGAGTTAATGAGGACTATATGCACCAAACCTATAGCAGCAACTTGCTGTCGCTTCCCAGTGAAACACCAGCCGGTTAGCATAAGAACGGTTGGAAAAAGGAAGAAAACTACCTTGGTGACCTACTGCCTGTAGGTGAGAGAAATCCGCGTATAAACACATCCAAAAGATACTAAATTGATAGACTACACTCTCTGGCCTCTTTGTTGTTCAACTGCTTATTGACAAAAATATTGAATCAGCCAATTACATGGCAGCAACTCAATCTTTTTAGGCACGTAGACCTGTTGAAGTTCAAATCAAGAAAGTCAATTTAAGTTACTTTGTGCAAGTATTTAAAAAAAACCCTGCAGATTTCCTGAGATTTTCTGGCACAGTCATCTCTAGGGTTTACAGAGAATGGTCCCAAAAAAAAGAGCAAGCAGCAAGACCTCTGACATCAACAAGAATTGCTTTCTTGATGTCAGAGGTCAGATTAAATGGCCAGATTGCTTTGGGCTGAAACCAAGGCAACTGTAGCTCAAATAATCACTTGTTACAACTAAGGCGTTCAGGGTATGCAAAGGTTGCATAAACATGTTGTGCATCTCTGAACACAAAACCTTAACTTTTAAGCAGATAGAACTAGCACCCGCTGCTGTGGCCTATCAGCTATGAACAGGTAATTGAGGCAACAATTCACATAGGCTCACCAAAATAGGACAACAGTCTGCTGTAACTTTCAGAATGTAGAGTTAGAATTTAGTACGAACAACAACAGCATGGATCAATTTCTGCCTTTTTACTCAAACAACCTCTAGTTGAGTCACAGGATCCCAATCCAATAAAGCACCTTCGGGTAGAACTGGATATTTGTATCACGGATGTCATATCTGGAGCGACTTGAACGCTGTCATGCCAATAGAGAGCAAAATCTCTTAGGAACGTTTTCCAAGGCAAAAGGGGGTCCAACCCAGAACTACCAAGGTGTAACTAATCAAGTGGCCAGAGGGTGTATAAACAAATTTAAAGCACATGAATTTACATAATACAAGATCTTAAGACATTATTTACCAGATGATGCAGTACTGGCTTAGCGTAGCACAACTGCTGGACAAAGGGAGTAAAGCTAGCCTGGGTCTTCCAGCAGAACAATCCACATATGCACACCTTTGCTCAGTAATTAACAGTTAAAGGCACAGTGTTCCAGACATGGCGGAAGTCTAGTCCTAGACTAAAAACTTTATTCAATTTAAAACTTCAATATTTTTCTTTTGGTCTGGACGAATTTCTAATCCATGTCTGGAAAACTGGAAAGTGTAAAAACAACAATTAGTGGGTTTTCAGGAGCTATGTGCCAGCAGGTTGTAGTGACCTTCTAAATTCACCTGCGGTAGCAGACAGTGAGTTTCCTTAGCTCAGCACAAAGGCTGGACAAAGGGGGTAAAGCTAGCATGAGTATGCTTCCATTGAAATAAGATAAATCCATCTGTCAACACATCTAAATTTAAAGCCTGGACAGTCAACATCTGTCAAGTTCATTCACTAATATTGTATTTGCCTAATTCTGACAATGTAAAAACACCTTTACCAACACTTTATGTTTTGGAGTCTGTAAGAGTATTTAGTTAATTCATTGGGTTTCATTTCCCCAGCATACCTCTCTTTGGTAGTTGATATCAGCCCCTTGCATGATAAGCTCTTTAACACAGTCATAATGGCCGCTGTATGATGCCACCATCAGCGCTGTTGTTCCATACTGGAAAGAAACATTAATGAGCATATTTGTTTTGTTGCAATGACCTGGTAAACAGTGTAGTGATGGCAGGGATGAAACCACAGAATTCTGCATATTTCTGGCTTAACATGCAAAACTTTCAACTGTTTATAGGACAAAGAGAGAGAGAGAGAAAACAATTAATGGATGAGGAATTGTGATGGTACACACATGCACTACATGAACCCCACAGGTAAGGCTTGAAGCTTTCTGTGTCCCTACCACAGGTGGAATATGGTTAAAGTGTGCATCTGAGCAGCCACAGCATGCAGTGTCCATACACTGTCTCTGCAGTCTGCGTCCACTCGCCCGCTGTTGAGTAGCAGTTGAAGCAGAGCCAAGTTCCCCTTCCTCGCTGCCCAAAACACAGCATTAGCCAGGGGTGTTTCCTTCTGGAGGATAAATACACACAACAACACAAAAACTGACCTGAAAGTTACCATTAGAGCATTAGGAATGCTGAGAGCAGACAGTAAGGACAGCAGAGTGCATCCAGGTGTTACTGTTCAGTGTTGTGATGCACCTGAATATGAATGACAGGTGAGTCATCAATAAAGTGTGCCAAGAGATTAATAATCATATTTATGACATCACATCACATCTCAACCAAAGTTTGTGCTAACTTTAAGTCTTTACCATAAAATTTAACAAGTTACTCATGAATAATGGGGACTTGCTTTTTGTCCTCAGAAGAGGGGGACATGTCCAAAATGTGCGTAAAATGATTTGTTTCCTCTCAGTACCGGTAATAAAAGGTATGTGGACATACTTGTGCACGCACATTCACGTGCACGCTAGTACCATGGGCCGTTTGACATGCTATTACATCAGCAAATCCGGATGCACACACACCGAGTTGGACTCTATGATCGCCCAGGCCAGTAAGCAGCCATTCAAATGTCAGAGCAAGTGCTACCTCACCGGGCTCATAGTGAAACATAGCAGATCGTTCAATAACCCCCAAATAAACAAGTCTGCACTTCAAGAGGAAGCGGGTGCGATCAATTACCTTATTGCGGCCCTCTCAGGCTGCGTGCACAGAATGATGGACGGAGAAAGCTGGTTTACCTTGAAAGACATCCTGCAGACCTCATTCGTGACTCATACTTCTTCCTGCGCACTCATTCATTAGACGAGATGTTGAGCGCCACTCGCCTGTTTTGCCGCACTGACTTTGGGTGTTGGCGGCGCCCGATCGCGGACATAATAACGGGGAGGCACAAAATCAGCTGAGCTCATCCTCTGCAGTGTGTCCTGCGAGGGAGCAACACCGTGGGCCAGCAGAGGGCGCTGCTGCTCACACTGATGAACTGTATATAAATATAGATTTATGGCGTGAAGCCATGGCTATTAAGCAACCTACATTTACTCAATACTGCACTTAAGACTAATTTTAAAGCATTTGTGTTTTACTATACTTCACTGTAATCTACATTTCTGAAAAAAAAAAAAAACTTCGCCTTTTACTCCACTATTGACATACATATAAGGAGATCATTGTTAAAAATTAAACCAAGGATCTAATCTTAAAGTCTAAATAAATGAAATAAACTATAATTATTATTATTATTAATAATAATAATAATAAATAATTAATAATGTGGTTCGTGTTTAAAACGTTAAAACTTTGAACAAGTGAGCAAAGATTTGGAGCAACTGAAAAAGAAATCCCTCTCTGTTAAGCCCTT
Organism: Diplotaxodon limnothrissa; assembly: GCF_057381915.1. NCBI lineage: Eukaryota > Metazoa > Chordata > Actinopteri > Cichliformes > Cichlidae > Diplotaxodon > Diplotaxodon limnothrissa. The sequence goes on from NC_140617.1 coordinate 7,892,584, forward strand.
GTATTGATCTTGGGGATTTTTCTCTGAAACTTTCTGTTTGTGTTTTAGTCCTAAATTATTTCAGAGAGCAAAAGTCTGCTGTGGTTATCCTTAGTTCACATTTCTAAGAAAGAAAGGATAAATCCCTCATCTTCTCAGAACAAAGATCCAAAATGTCTAAACAGAATACAAATTTGTGTAGCAGAACTTTGCTAAAATAAACTATTATACCGAGTATGAATGACTTAAAATGAAGCCGAATATGGCAGTGAAATCCTGCTTACACAACGGATCTGTATGCCTGCAAGCTCTGTGCTTTTGGTTAAGTTTTAACTACTGTTTATTGTATGCACTCTTGAATGCAGAAATGTTACCCTCAGCTTTCTTACATCAGTTCACTGGCACTTTTATTTAGATAAAGTTCCCCTTTCACAGTTTGTTTTGCACAGTTATGTGACGGTTGTTGTGCTCAATTATAAACCAGTATTTGAGGGATTTACACAACTGCTGCTTTAGCTGTCTCTAAATGATTACAGCACTATGGCCAAGGAGGAGCATGATAAGCATCTTATTTTTGTTGACTAATGTCCTTCTCAGCTGCTGTCATGAGTGTTGATTTAGGGATTAACTTAAAGTATAGTAGTAACATGTACTTACTGACAAGCTTTATAAGGCAGGTCTGTTTCGGTGTCACTGTTCAGAGTTGCTCTCAGAATATGGGACCAAAACAGACTCACATGCATGAAGGTAAGCTGACCAGAGCTTTTTGTTTAATATCAAAAGAACAACTAATCTTATATAATGTTATATGTCTCTTTTATATGTTGGTTTGTTCTATAAAATCCCTTAAGTCTATTTTCACTGTTGATTTTTAAAGAAACTAACCTAAGCTAACATAAGCTCAGAGAACACTTTTTATATTGACTAGATTTCCATTTTTCTTTTGATTGATAATACAGTTGCAGTCAGAGGGCTCATGAGGCCATCCTTTCAACATGATATGATGAAATATGATGAATTATACATATACACAATGCAACTGTGCAATGCTCTGGTCCTTCTAGTCCAGCAGGCCAGCTTTCTGCTGAAAGCTGCTCTGCTGTCCGTCCTGCTGAGTGGCCTGCAGCACGTGCTGGCAGACTCAGATGAGGAGGCCCCGACTGAGTGGGAGATCTGGAAAAGCAGATATGGCATAAGCTATGATGAATCAGTGAGACAGCCTCCACATCTAAAATCCTCACAACAACAATAAGTGCAAATGTTCTCTAACGAAAAGTCCACATGTTCTCTAATTTATTCGAGTTTTTCTTGCGTGTGCTTTTCCTGTGTTAACCATCAGGATGACATGGAAAGGAGAGCCATCTGGGAGGAGAATAAGCAGTTGATTGAAGACAACAACCGAAGGTTTCTCATGGGGATGAAGTCATTCAGTATGGCTATGAATAGATATGGAGACCTAGTAAGGAGTATTGTTTTGTTCTAGTAGAATTTAGTAGTAGAGTAGAAGTGTTTTGTTTCAACAAAGAACTTAACCGGAGTTAACCAGCTCCTAAATGTACCTACTATTTTCCACAAAGACCTTAAAAAAAAAGAATTGTCTGATTAATTGCTGTAACAAACTGTGAATACTGTGATACTGTGAACAAAAATTGTTTTACATTTGCAGACACAACAAGAATACCGGGTTTTGCAAGGTGCCAAGATGAATGCTCAGTTTGTAAAGAGAGGGAAAGAAGTCTCAGCTCGAAGACTGCGTAACAATGCAAGGCATTTAGATGGCTATGCTGTTGACTACAGAAACATGGGTTTTGTGACTGAGGTTAAAGATCAGGTAAGACTGTCCCTCCATCACATGAGTGGGTATATTCAGACTGAATCACAATCAGATCTTTGTTTTAAATGTTCTTTGCAGGGCTTTTGTGGGTCATGCTGGGCCTTCAGCACTACGGGAGCTATAGAGGCACAGCTGTACAAAAAGACAGGTCAGCTGATATCCTTGAGCGAACAAAACTTAGTGGATTGTTCTAAATCCTTTGGTACCTATGGGTGCAGTGGTGCCTGGATGGCCAATGCTTATGACTATGTGGTCAGCAACGGGCTGGAGTCTTCAAACACCTACCCATACACCTCAGTGGTAGGACGCTGCTGTCTTATCCTACATCATAAAAAAGTAAATAATTCTGCGGACATGCTGTGGTTAACATTTATTTCTCTTAACAGGACACTCAGCCCTGTTTCTACGACAGCAGGCTTGCAGTTGCTCACATCAGGGACTACAGGTTCATTCCCAGGGGAGATGAGCAAGCTATGGCTGATGCTCTGGCAACTATTGGACCAATAACAGTTGCTATTGATGCAGATCATGCAAGCTTCCTGTTCTACAGCTCAGGTTAACTGCCTTAAAAATAACAGTTATGTTATCTTAAGTCGATTTTGATAAGAAGAGGACTTTTTAAACTCAGAGCTGCTATAATGAGAATTTTTAGATTAACAAAGCCACATTAAGCCACATATGACAAGAGTGACAAAGTGCAACTTTGTTGTTGTTAGTTGTTTTTGTTCTCATTGTATGGCAGCTATTTTTTTCAGCAAAAAAGCTTTGATAATCCCATCGGATACTCAGCAACAGTGAGCAGACAAACAAAGTTAGCAACTATCTTGGGGACACAACAAAGCTTTTAGTAACTAAAGACCCAGAAATTCCCATTAGGAGTTGTTGGAGATTGAACTAAATGCTAAACAGGACTTATTATGGTAATTTTCAGCTTCATGTTTTTTATTTTTGGAGTTTAATTGAGTAACTCTGCATGATTAATGGTTCAAGATGAGCCTCATTTGACTTATACTGGTGCTCTGGTTCATAAATTGCCTTTAAAAAGTGCAATTTAAGCACCTCCCCCTTAAAAACCGTATTCCCTTTAGGTTAACTTTATTCTGAGTTGCCTACACCTCACAAACATAAAATGTGAAGAGCATGTGGGTTGCTCATCAGTTTTCACAACCCAAGCTGTGTGCCATACCGAGGATATCCTCTTCTTCACATCATACAGATCCAAGAATAAAAAAACTTCCCCAAGCAAAAAGCTTACATTCACAGGACCTCATTTTTAAAAAAATTGGGCATTTTATGTATAAGAAGCCACCATGTAAAAAGTAAGAAATACCACAAGTAATGTTCCCTAACAACTGGTCACTAAGAATTTTCCTTCTCTGAGTTAAGGGTTATTCTATGTCACTGTTGTGTTATCAGTTTGTTTTTGCTTCCCACAAATTTCCAAAAGTCAGTTAAGTAGGTTCATGTTTCCTTTGCAGGAATATATGATGAGCCCAACTGCAACCCCAATAATCTGAATCATGCAGTGCTGCTGGTCGGCTATGGCTCACAAGAAGGCCAAGACTACTGGATCATCAAGAACAGGTTTGTTCAATATTGTTAAAAGAAAAAGATAGCATCTGAACAAAACCTCCACTTTTTGTCACCTAAAAATGTCTTTTTTCCCCCCCCAATAGTTGGGGAACTGGCTGGGGTGAAGGCGGCTTTATGCGAATCGTCCGGAATGGCCAAAACGCTTGTGGCCTCGCCAGCTACGCCTTGTACCCTATTCTATGATTTAATAAGATGTGGCAATCTCAAGGATACGCTCTTCCATTGGACCTCATCTCCACAAATCAACAGTCAGTGCTCATACAGCCCAAATCACCTTTCTGACAGTTTAGTAAATGTTTATGAAAAGTTGAAACCTTTTAATAATGAACATGTCGCTTCTCTCAGGGACATCTTTGTGAGGTAAATAAAAAAAATATAATAAAATAACTAAAATAAATGTGTGATTAATACCAGGGTCACCTTCAGCAACTCAAAAGATTAGAGCCGCCTTTGATATTTTCACTGGCTGATAGGACTAAACTGGAAGCAGACCAGTTTAGATTTGAACTCTTGCTGTTGCATTATGTGCAAAATGTAGTTTGTCAAAGTCTTACCTGAAACAGACATCCTCTAGATGGCGATATTGCTCCAAAACCTTTAGATGTTGTCCAAAATTAGTGGAGCCTTTGCCCTGTCCAGTAATGCCCCCACCCTCAACATATCATCATATACTGGATTTTGTTTTGTTTTTGTTGCCCTCCTTTTTGTGTGACCTTCATTCATAGACTTTGTGTTAAACATAGATGTAGTTTCTTAGTCTGAAAAGTGAATTCAGAGTGAAAGTAACTAAAATCTCCATTCTTTCTAACAGCCAGAAGGGGGCGACTCTTCTGGTTTAAAAAAGAACTCAAAATTGTACAGAAGTCAGTAGGAAAATGGTCCTCGGCTCCTGTGTTCTGTAACCTCAATAAACACTTTCCTCATGGATTAAAGGGCTACCTTATACACACTAACATATAGATTTTGTAGATTAGACCATATAAAGCAAATCAGGGTACCCTGTGTAAGCAATATTAGTCACAGTTGATTTGTAACTTTCATTGCCAGACTGCAACTTTTTGTTATTTTTGTTAGGTTGAAATGAGAAAAAATTGAAAATCTAAAAAGAAAAAACTGAGCCTGGCCTCAACAAGAATCTGTGAGCAAACAGAACAAATGTAATGGTTATTTTAAAAGTGAGTGCAAATAAAGCTTTTACATCTGTGGTTTTTTTTGTTTCTGTTTGATATTTTTGGTACTCCTGTTTGCTTTAATAAACTATATTCCATATGAGTTCAAAAGTTGTGATTTCTTCTAGATTCATTTGTCACTTATTTCACACACTGCGTCTTCCTTCGTGTGCAACCACACCTCACTGAACTTTGATCTTAAGTCACACATATAGTTACACTCTCAGTCACTTATACAATCCAGCTTTTCTGCAACTCTCTCGCACAAAAAGCTCCAAGGTTCAGTCGAAGCTCCCTCCTAGCAGGGAGGATTTTTTTTAATACACTCACAGGGCTCATTGAAAGACTTAAAATGCAGTGGGCTGCTTCTTGGCTTTGCATTGCAGCGCCTTTGTTTTTGCTCTGCTTTGCTCCAAGTTGTCCCTCTGCTCAGAAATATCCAAAGTGTTGGCATGACAGACGCACTCAGATCCGTCAGAAGCAGCACAGCAGGAAAACGTTCTGTGATCCTTCCTTCAGCAACCAGACAGCAGGTGCTGCCACTCAGGTAATGCAGCTGCTTTTTGGCTTATCTGTTACTCACTGTGTTTTTCCTTCTTATTTTCTATACTACTGTTTGTTATTACATTATGTGCAGTGAGAGAAAACAAGGTCAAGAAATCTTAGTGACTCGGTTTTTGTGATCTGAGCATATAAAGCTACTATTAACTCTTGTGCAGTCACTATCAGACATGAGTTTTTTTACGTGCCAGATATCCTAAGCTCACCAGACCTTTACTTGGATATATAATAACCTGGAGCAGACTCATTTCCAACATGCACATGCTCTTCAATACGTATCTCTATGTCGCACACCACACTGTTAAAAAAAAAAAATCCTAGAAAAACAGTAATATTCCGGCAGCTGGGGCGCCAAAATAATACCATGAAATAACAGAAAATAACTTTCCCATAAAAATATGGTTATTTTCAGTAATGACAATACAGTTTGTTGCCCTAATTTTACATGGGATTTTGCCTTTTTCATGTGCTTTTAAACATTAAATTAGGAGCATTTTAATGTGATCAAACAATGAAATTACCTATAAACAAGGTCAATGAATGTGGCAATATGAATAATAATACTTAAATGTACAGAAATATACAGTTAACAGTTGGTTTAAATAATAATGCATTGCATGCCCTGGGACAGAGGCGAGGCTGCCATATCGCACCATCGGCCCCTCACCAGTAGGTGAAGTGTCTTTAACAAGGACACAACGACCGAAAGTGTCCGAGCCGGGGCTCGAACTGGCAACCTTCTGATTACAAGGCAAACTGCCAACTCTTGAGCCACGATCACCCTAAATAGCAATAATAGTAATAATTATTTGATGTAAACAAAGTTTATAGGAATCATGTTATATATTTTTCCATAGCATTACATTTGAATTTAACAGTTCAATCCTTCACATAACGGACAAATATTTGTGCAATCATGATGCATTTGTGAATGTATTTTAACAATCTAAATATGCATATGTACAGACAAATACATTTACAAAACAAGGAAATTATGTTTTATTACATTACAGTGATTTTACATTAATTTACATTTGAAATGTGAAATCACAGTCTATTTATGTAAATTTAATGATATTCTAGAAGAACAGATCAAAACTGTAAAATACTTTTATATTAGGACTTTTTCTTACAGTGCACTTTACAGCAAATACTACAGCAAGAACTGCATTTACACCTTGTATAATGATTGATTTGTGGTAATGCATTACTTTAAAGTAGGTCAAGCACCCCTGGAGTTTTCCATTATGTTAATCGCCCCATAGTCGACTGTTCATCTCGCTGTGTCATTACAGAAGTGCAGCTCTGGCTTCTACAGAGAGTGGGCCGGACCGAACAGGGGCCAGTGTGTGCCATGCAGCTGCAACGGGCTCTCCGATGAGGGTGATGAGCGTACAGGGAACTGTGTGGTGGGTGCTGACTCACACATGCACACACAAAAAGACAATAATTACTCAGATACAAGTGATGTCTCTGCTGCTGAGAAACAATATTGTAGCAGATGTCAGTGTTGTAGCATTTGTAGTCACGCTGCTGGGCCAGATGGAAACCATGTTCCTTTTCTTTTGTTTGATCTAACTGGCCTCTAGAAATGTCAGTTCGACACTGCAGGAAATCGCTGTGAACGTTGCAAGGAGGGTTATTTTGAAGATCCAGTGAACAGAACCTGTCGTGCCTGTCCATGTCCCTTTACAGAGAACAAGTCAGTATCTGTTTATGTCCTACTCTTCCTGCACAGCTTTCCTTTTCCTTGTTTTGCGTGAATATGAAGACCTTCACTCTTTGTTTTAGTTTTGCACTGGCCTGCCTCGATGTTGGCTCAGGAGTGGTGGAATGTTTGTGTAAACATGGTTACAGTGGAGTCAGATGTGAGAGGTAACCGTACATCATTTGCATCTTCATCTTTGCAGCAAACGCCCCAACCCTCAAACTTATTTACTTTTCTCGTGTTTTTTCCCCCTTTTAAGATGTGCATTTGGTTATTATGGCAATCCCATGGTGCATGGGGGCATGTGCAAGCCCTGCAACTGCAAGAAGAATGGTTTGAACATGTGTGATTCTCTGACTGGAGGTGACTATTTATGCAATAAAGAAATACATAATAAGTAATGAATAAATAGATAATTACTCATTGAGAAAAAAAAGATCTCAATCCCTTTGTGCCAGAAGTGCACCGATGTTTTCTCCAGGTTCACTTTGCAATGCATCTGTAATGTATAGTCTACAAATACAGCTGAGGAAATCACCACTCAGTAACATAGAGTGAAAACATTGCTGAAGGACGGTGTCTGTAGTCATTGAGCTGTGAGAGACTAAACATGACCTCCATGGGTACAGAGTGTCTGGTTGCAATTTATTTTGCTTTAATGAAGGTCTGCTTTCAATTCTTCTCATATTTCTCGGGCATGCTCCTCAGCATCTAATTTAATTACATGTTCTTGATGTAATTTTAGTTATTTAAGGCATAAAATTAATATTATTGTATATATACATTTTAAATGAAATTGTATTTATTTATTTATTTATGTATTTTTGGTTGTTTGTTGTTTGTTTGATTTCCTACAACTTACTTATACTTACTGTATATTTTTGTAGCCTGTATCTCCATATATGGATTTGCATACATGGGCTAATATGAAAGCTAAAGTGGCCTTCATGTGATGAGATCCAACTTTACTATTTTTTCCTTTCAACAGAGTGCATCACATCTGGTAATAGTAACTGTGGGGATCACTGTCATGGTGAGTCTGTGTTGAAAGTTCATCTTGCAGTCGTGTTTTGACCTATAAAACTAAGACTCACTACATTTCATCTTGCCTTTACCAGCAGAGTGTGACAGCTGTACTTACACTTTGCTGGTGGACTCGGAGAAGATGGATGATGATCTGGTTTGGCTGAAGCAGCAGCTGCAGAACATCAGTCATAGTCCTGTATCACGATCTACTCTGAACAACCTGGAGGCTAACATATCTGAAGCAAAGGTAGCGATTCACACAGGGAATAGGTGTTTTTCTGAGAAAATACACTGCCCTTGAGAATATTTGCTATTTCAGATCATGCAGCAACATTTATCCAAGTTCAAAGTACTTCTTATCTAATGTTTCTTAGGTACAGATGGGGAGGCACAGTACTGCTGTGAGACTCCTGGATCCAAAGGTTGAACAGCTGGAAGCAGATGTGGCTGCTGACAGATATGACTTGTCTCAACTGAGTGATGAGGTACCTGGAGTGAATTTTCCCATGCTAATCAAAATGTAACTCATCCAAGAGACTGATAATTTTTCCTTTTTAATTGTAAATGCAAACTCATATTAGAATAGTAGAGGATAGCCAAATAGAATGAAAGACAGAGAACCCACAGGGAGCTTTCCCAGCTCTTTATGTTGGCTTATTATTAAATATATTTAAATATTTTCCAAAATTTTACCAGAACCTTGACATTACATCATATTTGAAGAAGACCTTGGAGTCTGCAAATGAAACGAAGTTAAAGGCAGAAGATCTATTTAAAACAGGAGGTCTTCTCACACCAATACAAGGTACATCTCTGAAATATGAAAATATATGTGGTCTTATCAGCGTGAAGTTGGAGTGTTCCTAACTTTAATAATTTCTGCTCAGTGATATCAGGTACAAGCAGACCTTTCCTGCCTCTCCTGCCAAAGACTTTGTGACACTTGTTAAGGAAACCGAATCACCTGTTATGTCAAAGTGGGCATCGGGCTCAGCTATATCATTTAACAGCACTGTCTCTCCTCTTGTCAGATCTGATAAAGCAGCTAACTGAGGCGAAACCTGAAGATTCAGTTTCTCTCTCTGAAAAGGACAAAGGCAGGATGATGGAAGAAGCTCAGCGCATCATGCAGGAAATGAGAAAGAGAGGCTGCACTGCTCAGAGGGACAAAGCAGGAAGCGAGCAGGAGAAGGCACATAAATGTTAGAGATCTTTTTTCCTTGAGCATAGAGATTACAGTATGCTTATGAGGAGAGAGAGTGGGGCTGAAAATGGACACATTGGCATTTAGTATTTTAAATACAAACATTGTGTTTCATGTTAAATTATTCCACAAAGACCAACCCCCTTTCACCAGTTGAGAATTCACTAATGTTTTTATATAAAAATGACTGTATAAAGATTTAATTGACATTTTAAGAAATAACCAACTGGCATGTCCGTTTGCTAAAAATGAAACTGCAGCATATCTGCTGAAATCAAATGGAAATAGGAACAAATACCCACCAATAACTAAAAAGGTGACTACTTTACACACTACAGATGTTCTCTTCTTCCTCTTGTTTACGGTATTTATGCTAGGCTAAGTAGCCAGCATGTACCTTTATACCGAATGGGTCGATACATCCATCTATGCCCAGATAGCAGAATTATTCTCATGAAAACATCAGGCCCAGTATACTTCCTTGGTTTAACCTATACTTCCATATTTGGGGTGATTCTCACTTTAATCCTCCACTCTTGACTGACTGGCAGCAAGATTAATCTGTGTGTGCAAATCAAATAGTCTGGATGTGGAGATAGTTTTGACTCCCATAGTGTATGTGACCCAGGCTCTCACCGTTTATTGAACCAGAGCAAACACAAATATGTGGCAGATATACAGTTAGCTCCATAAATATTTGGACAGAGACAACTTTTTTCCAATTTTAGTTCTGTACTTTACAACAATGATTTCCAACAAAACAACTCAGATGCAGTTGAAGTGCAGGCCTTTGGCTTTCGTTCAGTAGGTTGAACAAAAAGATATGGAGAGCTCCTCTGACCGCATCTTCACAGGAAAATCTTCCAAATTCAAGCACCACACCTCAAATTAAGTCCAGGTCTTTTCTCTGTTTAATTGATAATGACAGTACGAAGAAACTGCCCACACCTTCATCTGATTTGAATGTGGATACCCTCAAATGAAAGCTGAGTCTACAGATAATGTCCAAGTCCATGATGTAACTATGATTGGAATATGTTTCAGTAAATGATAAAACCTTGTGTCAGTGTCCAAATATATATGGACCTAACTGTAGTGGCAGGAATGCGTCTCAGATCTTTAAACAGAACAGAGGACATGAACAATCAGCCAAACCATTTCAGAAACACAACTGCAGATTAATAATTTCATCATTAATGAAAATATAATTGTCAAAATTAGAGTTAGAAGACATTCTGTGGCCAATATCAAATAACTCTGATATCTAAATTTTGCATACTCTCTTCAGTGTTAGAACTAATCAGCAACGACATGATAGCTGCTGCAGAAATGAAACAACTCATCCTGATTCAGAGTGGAGACTCTCTCATGGCCTCACATTCTGCTGTGAGAGAGTTGGGCGAGCTGCTGTTGGATGCAGAGGACAGAGTTGACAGAGCAAGGGGTCTTAACCTCAAGAGTCGTACTGCCCTACAGGAGCTGCAGGTAATGGGAAATAAAGCTCTCATTGGCCATGTCATACATTTCTGATGACACACTGTTTTATCTTTCTTCTTTTTCCAGCATCTTAAAGCTCAGCTGGATAAAGAACAAAGCACTCTCCATCCTGGGACTGAAATGACTAAAGATCTGCTAAAGAACATTACTGACAATTTGTCGATACTTAAGGAAGTTAAAAAAGTAATAAGCAGCTTTTTATAACTTCTCAAAAGTATTGGACTTTGCATTAAAGTTTACTGTTTAAATTGCAGGAATTTGAGAAGCGAGCAGCTCAGTTGGATGGTGCCAAGCTGGAACACTTTCAGCAGTTAAACAACAGTTTAAAAATAGCAGAGGTGGAAGCTATAGCCCAGGCAGAGGAGCATGCAAAGGAGCTCAAAAGAGTGGTGACAGAATTACAACAGTGAGTGTGAATCCCAAGAACAAATAAAGAAGCAAGGCAGATTTAGATTAGCTTGGGCCCCGTTTCTTGTTTAACATAATAGACCATCTTGGATTTTGTTACAGAGCGCTTCATACAGCTACTAACAGCACTTCACTGGTCAGCCTCCTGGGTATAGGGGCCTATGACAGCATCATTAAGGCAGTAGAAATGGCTGAGAAGGCAGCAAAGGAGTCCAAAAGGGCTGCTGATCAAACCTTAAAGGTAACTTCAGTGCTGTTAGTAAGAGTTATTAAAAAATCTACGTGTTTATAGAAAATATTAATGCAATATTTGAATGATAAATTAGGATGTGAAGAAGGGAGGTCTGATCAGCAGGTCTGAACAGCTGAAAGATAACTCAAGTTATCTATGGAGGGAAACCAGAGACACTCAAAGTCACCTTAAAAGTATGTAAAAACAAAACAAGTATCAAGACAAATATATTGAGTTTGAATGTGCAAAATGAAAAGGTGTTCTAATTTCTTTTGAACAGCGGTGTCACGTACAGTAAATGCTCACAGGAATCGTGTAAATAAACAAAAGAAAAAAAGAAGATCACTGAGAATCGACACCTCATCCATCGGTGACAAACTCAAAGAGATCAAAAGAGGTTTGTAGAGCACTTGGAATTGATGCAGATCAGAAAATAAACGTAAAATTAGTTATTGTATCTGCATATGATAGTTTTTCTTTTGTATTTCAGATGACACAGCGGCACTGATAGTGTCTGTGAAAACTGCTGCTTCTGATGCTAACGCTACAGTCAGCAGTGTGAAAGAGAGACTGAGAAATATCAGCGAGGAAGTGGGAAGAATAACTTTAACCAATATCAGTGTGAATATAAATGACATGTTGACAGATGCAGACCAGGCTGGTAAGTGTTTAAATTCCTTAAACATATTCTTGCAATTAAAATACAGTCATTTAAAGGTTTTATGTGTTGTTATTTTATCCGCTTAAGTAAAAAGCTTCAACAAAGCATTCCCTGTGATGAGTGACAAGCTCGCAGAAGTCAAGGCTCTTGGTAGGAGGATGTCACCTCACCCAAACATGACAGAAAGCATCCAGAGAATCAAGGACATAATAGAGGAGACAAGAAACTTTGTTAATAGGGTAACATTTTCTTTTTAATTTCATCTTTCCTATTAATTTCTTAATTGACTTGTCAGATTTGATTTAAAGCTGGAACAGCCTCACAGTGTATGACAGTACAGTGTGCATATGAAATGTGTAGCTTGCAGACTGAACCTTATGAAGCTGTCGGCTGTGTCTGCAGTTTTCCTCAGCTTCATGGTTCTTTGCAGGTATCTTCAAGTTTTCAAGAGAAATTAGCATTGCTAAAATGTAAAAATTCACAGTATTGCATTGCTTTCATTAATAAATGCAATACAAGAAAATCAAATAACTCAGAAAGGCCAAACAAATACACAAAAGTGAAATAAAAAAACTAATTAAAAAAATCCACACTTCTCAAAAAAACTTTAAAATAATAAAAATGAATAAAATAAATAAATAAATAAAATCATGTCACAAAAAATTGCACTAAATTAAATGCTTGACTCCAAGACATTAAAAGACCATGTGGCAACAGAAAAATGAACAACAGGTGGTACATATGCTGGGGCGAGTGATTAACTAGTTGAATAAAAGTGGCACAGAAAATAGAGGGAAGCAGGATGTTATTAACGATCACAAAGAAAATATTATTCAATAAAACAGGAAGTAACTCAAACAGGAGTATTAACAATACGAGCAAAAACAATAATACAAACTTTTGATCTAATTACAAGATATTTACAATTTTTTAATGATTGTTAATGTAAAGTGTTACCTGCTATTACCGAGACAGATATTTTATTATGTTTGCAATTTACTTTTCAAGTCAAGGGACGTTCATTTATTTCACACATTAAAGCACAGCAGACCCTGACAAAAGTGCTGCACAACAATCGATACAACAATTAGGAAAACATAATAATATGATGAAAGGTTATTAAAGGTTAATAAACTAAACAAGAGGTTTGACTTTCATTATTAAAAGGAGCTAGCTATAGTGACAGATTTAATCTGTCTTTAATTTCAGAGAGGAATCACAATTTACACCAGGTTTCTTTACATGACATTAAGGTATGAAGCCTGAGACAGAATAGGGCCTTTAATTGACCCCTGTGGTACTCCACGGGTCAAAGTGGACGCTTTAGAACAAATCCTACTGGAAAAAGAACCGTTAATCAGATATGACTTTAATCAGTTTGGAGCAGTGCCATTGATATCACTACACTGCTGAAGATAGGAAATTAATATTTCATGATTCACTGTATCAAATGCAACAGTAAGATCAAGTAATATAAGAACAGATGAGTGATCAGCATTGACAATATAGAAGAGTCATTATAAACTCTCAAAAGTACTAATATATTGCTTAAGGCTGTTTCAAATTAACACATTATATATTAAGTGCTATGTAAGCACTATCCAAAGAGAATTCATTTGGCCTTGGAGTGTGCAGAGATTATCTTCAGTATTTCCCTTGTTTTTGGTGAAAGGAGGACAGAGCATGATAGCTGGATTGTATTTTGGCTTGATTCATAGACAAAGCTGAAAGTATTTTCCCCTCTGATCAGGAGTAACAAGGCTGCCAGCTATGGGAAACTAAATTTTTGCACAGCCCAGACTGACATCTGTTGTCTGGAGGATCAACCAGGTTACAGGGTCAGCTACATGCGACTGCTCTCAGGAAGTTTTAGATAATCTGCTGAACACAATACGGCCTTAAATGCTGGTGCTGAGTCAAAAAGCTAATATACTTGGTTACATTTTTTTTTTTTTTTTTGCTGAGTCTGACCTTTCAGAAATCAACAGACTTTACCAGCTAGAATTACTACTTGGATGGTGACATTAGAATTATTTACATGTGGAAAGCTGCTTCATTTAGTAACTCTGATGCAAACATTCACATTGGAAATACCAAAAAAACCAGAAATTCTGCTTGAGTTGGTGGACCAAAAATAGAACTCAAAGTAGTGCAACCGTGTTTCCATTACCCCTAATTTGTAAAAATAAAATAATAAATGTATGAATACAATAGTTTATTTTTTAAAAACACATAAATTATCTGTTTTTGTGACACACACGATTTCTACCGTCTCTTGTCACAGCTCTCTCTTGGCACCACTTTCAATGGAAAGAGCCACATTGAGCTTCACCCTCCAAGAGACCTTGAGGACATTAAAGCGTTTACAGCTGTCGATCTTCTCCTCAATCGGCATCACAAAATCCCGGCTAAGTCTGATGTGAGACGAAAACGACACCAGGATGAACACAGAGATGCCAACCTGTTCGTTTTCTACCTGGGCAGCAAGAATGTGAGCGTGCATACCGGCCTACACAGGAAGCATGATGTAGTTTTTTGTTTTTTTCTTTAATATACCTTAGGTTTCTTTTATTACATTTCTAGGCTTCTGGAGACTACATTGGAATGGCTATCAGAAACACTGTGTTGGTTTGTGTCTATAAGTTGGGTGGAGTGGTTCATGAGATAGAAACCAGCCAAATAACACTCGGAAGCGTGAACTCCTCAGCCGTTGACAGAGTTATCTTCCACAGGTACTGAGTACATATGGTAGAAGTGTATTTTAAAATGAACATGGATTTGCTAGCTGAAAGTTTACATGATGTCACCAACATGTTTCTTATCTTCGTGCCAACAATTCCTGCAGGGTTTACCAGGACGCTGAAGTGAACGTCACAAAGAACTTCACGTCAAAGGAGCGTGTCAGTCTCCCTCCTAAACGTAACCTCCCAAACACAATGACAGGCGTCTTCGACTTGGATCCAGGCAGTGTCGTTTTCTACGTGGGGGGCTATCCCGATTACTTCACTGTAATAAGTCTCTGCTTTCATTTCATCCTGCCTGCAAATTTATAGTGTTTAAAGGGGTAGAGAGTTGAAAGACGACTCAAAGCCAATTCAAACTCATTTAATAAGCTTGTGTAAAATTGTAAACGTTGCAATAGCAATGATAACTTTTGTATAACACACAAGCAAGCACACAGAAAGTTTAGACACTGTGTCTTTCATTTGTTTAGCCAAAGATAATGGGTTTTAAATAAAGGAAAAGCTAACATATAAAAACTAGTTTCCAGCACACACAGCTTCAGTTGACTTGATGGGTGGAAGAAGTAAAGAAAAAAGTACGGAAAAAGGTTTATTGTATTGTTTATTGTCAAGATTTTGACTCATGGGGTAACTCAACGTATTGCATGATTTTCTAAGTTTTCTTTGAAAACTATTTGGAATTTATTTGATGCTGAAAGAAGTGTTTTGATGGAAGCCATGATCTCCCAATTTTGATATGGATTTGATTTTATATATTATATCACTGTTTTATAGTATATATGACAATATTTGTTTTGTGGAAATAGGGTTCCATAGACTGCATGAATGACATACAACAGTCTTATTCAGAGACTGAAATTGAACAATTTAGTGAGAAAGGTACTTTTTGTGAAGAAGTTGAAATACAAAGTCCCTATCACAGTCTGTCATCATCCTTTTGTGGGAATGGGTTAATGAAAAATAGCTTAGAGCTTCTGAGCCCTAGAGAACAGGAGTGTACTCAACAAAATCATTTGCATTAGTAAATGACATGTTCACTTTTTCAGTCCAATTTTCAGTCCTCTTTTGTTCTCATAGCCTCCAGTGGAGCTGCGTTACCCCAAGTACAGAGGAGCCATAAAACTCTCCTACCTGAATGATAATCCTGTCTGCCTTTTTAACTTCAAACATGCTGTCAATATGGATGCAAAACAGCACACTGTGAAGTAAGCATAAAACAAAAAATTAAAAATAAAGGTCGGACATTGTGTTGACTAGAAAAGGTCAAATAATGATTAAATTATGTGTTTAGGATTGCACAGGGAGAGGTGTCTGATTATTATGAAGGAAGAGGTTACCGCATGGCGTTCATAAAGGATCCTGACTGGAAAAAGAGGCGACTGTTCAGATTTCACACAAACAGCCGAGAAACAAATGCCTTGTTATTCTACATTGGAAACAACGTAGGATTTTAATTTTTGAATAGATGCTTGAAGCACTTATATAACTGCATGTTTAACAAAAAAACAAACAAAAAAAGATTTAAAATTCATGTGTTTCTTCTGTTTTAGGAGTCCTTTTTCTGTGTGTTTGTGGAGAGAGGCTTCCTTGTGCTACAAGGTCAACAAGCTGACAGAGAGATTAGACTTCGGAGTGCTGAAAGAGTGTCTCTGTTTGTAAGAACAACAATACAATTAGTTACTTTAAAAAACTTGAAAGTCTTTTTGTTAAATTCATGCCTTTCTAAGCATATGCTTCCTGTTTCAGGACACGCAGTTTGCAATTGCCATTGCAGATAAATTAATTGTGTACTATGGGCAAAATACGGTCTCCACAGATCACATTCAAACAGACTACATCAGTTATTACATTGGGGGTCTTCCAGCAGAGCTCAGAGAGAGGTAATGCAACACACGATGCTTTTAAAATCATGTCAAACTCAGCTTCCTCTGGGAGGGAAACAAATAATTCCCTACTGAAAGACTTACAAAAAAATCAAACCACTCTCATGACCATTACTATATGACATATAAATGCCAGTGCCAATGTGTGTGTTGAGTAGTCTAGAAGAAAACAGTATCAGCTAATCAAACTGACCTTTTCTATGAGCCTGTCTGCCTTTGAATCTCAGACACAACATCACAGCTGCACCGCTCAGGGGATGCGTGGATAACCTGAAAGCAGATGCTGAGATTGTTGAGTACAACAGGACAATAGGTGTCAGCAGTGGATGTCCAGTCTCCTCACTGGTAAGTCTCGGTCCGGGGCTCGGACCGAGACTGTCCGAGCCGGGGCTCGGACAGTCTCGGTCGTTGTGTCCTTGGGCAAGACACTTCACCCGTTGCCTACTGGTGGTGGTCAGAGGGCCCGGTGGCGCCAGTGTCCGGCAGCCTCGCCTCTGTCAGTGCGCCCCAGGGTGGCTGTGGCTACAATGTAGCTTGCCATCACCAGTGTGTGAATGTGTGTGTGAATGGGTGGATGACTGGATATGTAAAGCGCTTTGGGGTCCTTAGGGACTAGTAAAAGCGCTATATAAATACAGGCCATTTACCATTTACAAATCTGCATTAAAATTTCTCTCAGATGATCAGAGGATAGACTTTTTGAAACTTTTTTTTTTTTTTTAAATAAAAGATGGACTTAACCGCAGAGTCTGAGTAGTGAAGCCAGTGCAGAAGTGCACGGCACCTGCCTGGTTTCTAATGCACAGCAGGGGGGTAATTCTCCTTAGTCAGACTTTTAAAAAGTTTATGAGAAATTGTACCTACTTCTCACTTCATTTTAGCTCTTCAAGAACTTGTTGTTTTGATAACTTTGTGTCTTATATAATAACGCAGAGTGTTCCTTTTTAAAATTATGGCCCAATTAAGTATCTAAGTATGAGAATTGATGCCTGTGCAGCGGTGCTTCGAATGTGCCTAGTTTCTAATGCACAGCAGGAGGAAAACTCCTCGTTAGTGTGTTTGTACCTGCTCGTACAAATGTACTTACTTCTCACTTTTAGATCTCAGTACCCCATCAAATTGTTGCCTTATTAACTTTGTGTCTTATGTAACATAGCAGCGTGTTCTTTTTGAAAATTATGGCACCATTAAGTGTAAAATAGATGTTTAATTGAGGCGCTTCACGGCAAGGTACCTTGTGATTGACAAACCCCTTATCTCAGTTTTCCAGTCAGAGACACCCCTCACTTAACAAATCCATGAACCATGATGAACCAATCGTTATTGTGAAGAATAATCATGAAGTCAGTAGCATGATGTGGCCAATATTAGCTATCACACCTACCTGGAAATAACAGGGGAAAAAAGACTGTAGCAGCAGTTTGTTTCTTATATTCATATTAAAATAATATAACTGTCACGGGCTTAAATTAGTTGCCAGTGGTTACTCATTAAGGATATAGTAGTGTATTCAACTTCAACAATAGTGCGCTTTATTACTTAAAAAGTTAACTTTTCATTTGTAGGTGGAAAAATGTGACATTTCCTATTTCAAAAGTCAATCTCTGTCTAGCTTTAAAACACTAAATGAATAGCCTGTAGACACAGGGGTCTAATACTAGTGTGTTTCTGGCTTGTGTATAGGGTGTTCGTGCAGCTACATTGAATTCGGCTCTTTCTGTCGATTCTCTGTTTGCCTGGGACGAACAGCCAGTGAGAGTCTCGTTAGGCTTCAGGAGCACAGGCAAGCGGGGCGTTGTTCTGAAGAGCGGCTCTCAGGTAAATCTCGTGTGCCACACTTTTTGATTTAAAAGAAAATCAAAAGGAAAATATCAAGATGACTTTAGTAGTACTCTCACTGCAGGGCTCCAAACCTGTCCACAATCTCCAGTTGTCCCTGGACGATGGCTTTGTGGTTTTTTATAGTTTTAATTATACCCTGAGGTCAAATGAAAGGTATAATGATGGAGTCTGGCATTACGTGTCTGCAGTGGGGAAGCCATCAGGGTAAGATCTGTCAGCTTTTTGCTGATACCTGGATTTTATTGCAATTAAAATTTAAAATCAGCACGTCGCTAATGTTGTCGTGATTTTCTCAGGCTGCTGCTTAGCATTGACAATGTAAATGTGAGTCCGGCACATTCAGACCAAATCAGCATGCAAAGAGGAAAATTCAAAGGCTGCATTGCTAATCTTTATACAAGCAGGTTTGTTATACATTCTTTCAGTTGCTTTATAATATATCTCACAATATATATCTGTTTATTACAATAACACGATTCAATTTTGATGAAACAAAATCTCCTCATTTCACACAGGCCGAGTATTTTACCTGCTGATCTAAGCTCATTATCGCAAACTGGAGACATTATCTTTGGTCAGTGCAGTCAGCCTCCCCCACCGCACTCCACAATGAAAAGGCCCCAGACGCACAACCTTGTAAGCACATCAAACTATTATTTTTTTCAGCTCCCCTATTGCTGGATAATGACATAGTAACAGCAGTCATTTTTCTGCTGTGTGTCAGATTACGACTCCAGCTGGCAGTCAATGTAGACCCCAGAGAGCATACCAACTCTATGAGAAAGACAGCTGGGTCAGTTACAACCTCCCACAAGAAAACCTTAATTATAGGTAAAATACTAAAACCTGAAAATTATAATGGCATTTTCCATGACTGGTTTGGTTTGGTAACCTTTAGAGTGCCTCGTCAAACCTTCATCCAGCTGTGAATTCATTCATAAACATTTAAAGGGACTTTGTTCTTGTTCTCATGTGTCTCAGGCCTCACTTCTCTCTTGATATCAATACCAAATCGTCCAAAGGGCTCATCCTCCATGTCGCAGGAAGAGGAGCCGTCCCCCTCCTGGCTCTGTACATGGCCAACGGCAAGATCAAGATGTCACTTGGTCAAAACAGAATCATCCAGCACAAGGAGAAGAGCAATGATGGCAACTGGCATAGAGTTTGTAACCAAGTCTCATTACAAATATTAAGTGATAAAAGCAGCAAAGCTCTAAACATTGGACTCCTGATTTCAAAGGAACAGTTGCAGATATATGGGAATTTCGGTTGCTTATCTCACATAGATTTTATCAGCAGTAGGATAAAACTAGAAAACTAGAAAACCAGCAAAATGCAAGTCAGACTAATCGGATTGAACAAAGAAGCAAAAGAAACACAGGAAAAAGGCAAACACTAAGAAACATGAGGGAGGAGACGATATCTCTAAAGAGGAGATCAATGGAACAAAAAAAGGTAACCAAAACTAAAAGAATAAACAAAATAAATAATAAAAAAAAATAATAAAGAAAAACAATAATTAATATTACTACTGTTGGCAGCTGGGCAGCAGGTATCTTTCATTAGAGCAAACAAATATAACCTTTACAGCAGCACCAATTAAGCTTTGATTGGATGACAAAATTAACAACAACAAAAACCAATTTGTTTTTTGTTGTTCCCAAGTGTCTCACAGGCAGAGAAAATATATATGTTATTCTTCTCAAAAAGTAAATGTATTTATTTCCCTAAACAACGGGCAGTGCCAAAATGAAGCGTTAAGGATTTAAATGGTGCAGAAAAGAAAATTACTGATATCAGAAAGCTTCCAATGGGAATTCAAACACCGCTAACAAGAAATATATATACAAAATATATAAAATACATTAAAAAAAATAATGACATAGTGGGCAATTACATAATGGAACTGATTTTTGAAAGTTTGTTGGAGCATAAATGGAAAGCAGGAGGAACAACTAATTTCTAAATCACTTTTATCATAAACAATCAGGACATAACTCTTAATATGCAGGGGAAAAAATGCAGTAATTCTTTTCTCATATCTGTGTGTCATATCACAATCATATCACAGTGATGGTGAAGTTATATTCTGTGGATGGCTGAGTTTGTTTGCGTGTGCGCAGGTTCAATTCAGCGTGGAGAACAGCACTTTTCATCTTCTGGTTGATGGGATCCGTGTGACTGATGGCCGCTTACCAAACAATGAGGGATCATCTTTAGACCTGCACAACCCTGTGTATCTGGGAGCTGGTACAAAAAGCAAAAACACTAAAGTCTGTATCAGACTCAAGCTATGGCAAATATTTTCCCACATCTTTTTGTTTGCACACTGACCGGCTTCTCTTTTCTCTTCCTGTCCTTTATCAGGGACACAACATCCCCACAGACAGTGTTATCAGCTGTATAAGGGAATTCAAAATGAATGATGTATTTGTTGGTGCAGCTGAGGTGAGCCACAAAGCCTTACCGTGCTTTCATGGGCTTGCAGAGGAAGGGACATACTTTGGTGGCGGTCACATCATCTTAGGTTTGGCCTTGTATTTCAAAAATCTTGATGCTGCTGATGTGTTTCAATCATCCGCACACTCATAAAGAACATTTCTATTCTAGATAACTACTTCACCGTTGGCTCGCACTTTTTGTTGTCCTTCAAGCTGCGCCCTCAACACCTCACGGGTCTTCTCTTCCACGTTCAAAGTGATAAGACCAGCCTTAATGTGTTCTTAATGGAAAACAAGGTAAAACCTCTCGCTCTTGTGACAGCTAATTGGGCAGCAATTCAAAAGAAAAGCTGCAGGAGATGACAAAATATGTTTTACCAGGTGGGCGTCAAAGCAAATGATGGTAATGGAGCTGTTAGTGTCTCAGTAACACCTCGTAAAAGCCTCTGTGATGGAAAATTTCACGAGGTTACAGGTAGGACATCGTGTATTAAAAACATTCAAGAACGTGAGTCACATGTTGATAGTTGTGCTTTTAAAATTCTTCTGTTATTGTTGTTTCTCAGTCTCCAAAAAAAGGAACGCATTCCAACTAGTGGTTGACTCCGTGTCCAAGGAGAAAGCAGGCCCCAAATCCACGTCATATTCAACGGCCCTGGAATCGCTTCACATTGGGGGTAAATCCATGAACCGCTGGGCATTATATCTTTCAGAGAGTTTCAGCTTTTTGTCGTATAATCTGATCAGAATCTCTTTGTGCTTTTTCCTTTCCTGAATTAGGGACAACAAATCAAAATGGAGCCCCTGTGCCTTCACCTTTTGTGGGCTGCTTGCGAAATGTGAAGCTTAATGGAAAGCCGGTTGCATTTGCGAAAGCCTCCAGAGTGGTCGGTCCAGTGAGCATCAACAGATGCCCCGCAAACTAATGAAATACATCATTACAAACAGGGATGGGAATAGTAAACCTAGTTAGGCTGAAATCAAGCAACAATTTTTCCAATCTAACGGAATTGTATTTCTCTAAGCTTCAGTTCCTTTTTTCCACCACAGGAATGTTTTCCTGATATTTGCTCATTACAAAGCAATGACGCCAAACTCATGATAGCGAGTTGTAAATCACCTGCAAGCTTATTTTCTACTCTCCCTACACTGTTCCAGACGCATTGATATTAAAATAGTCGCCCTGAAGCTGAAAACCTGTTACGGTCTACTTTTATTTCCCCACAGAACACCGATAAGGTGAGAAAACTGATAGAGACTCAGTTCAATGCAGCCACAACACCATCTAAGAGCACAACAGCAAAATTTGCCATAAATTTAGCAGTGGATTTTAAACAAATCCACCCCAATCCCATCTATTAGCTGCGCTAATCACCCTGCCTCGCAGCAAGGTCTTGCGTTTGAATCCCGAGACTCTGTGGCTGTTCCCCATGGAGTGTGCATGCTCTCCCCATGTCTGTGTGGGTTCTCACCAGGTACTTTGTCTTCCTCACACATTCCAAAGGCATCCATGTTATGTTAATTGGTCATTCTAAATTGGCTGCAGGCGTGAGTGTGAATGGATGTTTATCTATCTGCGTTAGCTCTGTGATCTGTCCACAGTGCAACACACCTCTCACCCAATGACACTTGTGATAAGCTCCGGCATTACCATGACCCTGACTTCCATACACTGGAGAAAATAGATGAATGAATTTTAAACATCTGATATATTTATCTGTCGCAATATCAGTCGCTTCACATTAACACAAAACCTTATTAATCAGTATAGGAACAGACAGGATCCATAAGAAACAGCATCAGTTCATTCCCGTGTTTAAAATTAAGGTAAATATTACATACACACGCACCTTACTCATACTAATAGCCTTAATTCTGCCCTACGTTTGACCAATAGATGGAGTGCTTCCCTTCATGTAATGCGAGCTGTTAGTTCACATTTACTCTCAGCTGGTGATGGCAGCAAAACATTACCAAGAACTTGAAGGTGTCAAGGTTCAAGTGAATGACATGGATGGATTTCCCCCCACAAATTGCTTTTTATTTTCTGTCTGTAGCAGTAGTGGTAGTTAGCACACACAGGCTTGAAGACTGTATTCTGCCCTGTAATTCAAGTGCACTGTAAAGCTGCTCAAGTCATATGAAATGAAGTTTGTCTTTTTTGTTTATTTTTATTTTTGCCCTTTGATATTACTATACAGTTCACACACATAGAGAGTGGGTAACTAAGTACAGAAGAAAATATATAGTTATTATTTATAGTGTAGTTATACTTTTATTACGAAAAATATGAATAAGATCACTTTAAATGTCTAATAATCTGCTCTACGTTTAAAATAAGTGAGATGTCATAAAAAGTAATAACAATAAATGTACAGCAGATTATTTTAAATGATACTAAACACTGCAGTCAATTACAATAATGTGTAACAGATATAAATATAAATGTAAGTATATTCTGATATATTTGCAGTTCATCAATATGCATGTGAAACTTTACTTTAAATGGTTGGCTAATTAGAAGTGACTCATAGAGGTCATTAAATGAGTGACAGAATATTTTAAATGTCTAAGAAATAGTCATAAATTATTCTAAATGTGCAATATGTAAATTACTACACATTCAAGCGGGCTGCATTAAATGACTAATCAATTAGGGTTACAAATAGATTATTACATAGGCAACAGATGACTTTTAACAAATAACAGTTCACTGTGAATTAGTATAGTACAGTTCTAGTATTGGGACCCACCCAGTTTGCGTTGTCAGTGGTTATTTTGCCCCTTAAAGTTGCTGGATGTCATCAAATTGCTATGGTTTATGGGGTGGCTGTAGGTCAGGAGCTTGAGCAGGTCATCTGCTAATTGGAAGATTGCAGTTTGATCCCTGGCTGCTCCAGTCAAATATCCTTGGCGTTAGCCCGCATCCATCAGAGTATGAATGTGTGTGAATCTTAGATAGAAAGCACTTAAGCATAGAAAAAGTCTGACTCTAAATTTTCTTTTCTCATTACTCATCTTTTTCTAATTTACATTTTAAACATTTTCAGCTTTTTTCCAACTTCTTCTCTGTGTGATTGTCAGCTTTTAGCAGTTCAGCTTTTTTGTTTTCATGTGCAAATTTCTGTATTTTTCATCTCGTTCAACATTTTTAACTTAAAATTCAGCAATTAATTCATTTCAATGCATACATTCAGATTCAAGCATTCACACTGCAGTTTCTTCAGAAAATGCACTTTCTAGTTTCCCCTTAAAGTAACCGTATGGGGGCACGATTTATTAAATATCCATCTATTCAGATTCTGTTGAGGCCTAGCATTAGATGTGTGTGTTCACTTTATTTACAGGTGGCTGTGGACCATCACTGTAGAAAGCTTCATCTCTGCTCAAGTTGAAGCACTGAACTGGACTGCACTGTGTTTGTGGCCCATCCCCCCCAAAATCTTAATTTTTGCTGAGTAAAATTATTTTCTTTTTGTTTTTTTTAATGTTAGTCTCTTTTCTGTGCTCAGTCAGTTGCTCAATAAGCTTGCATGACTTCGCCCTCATGTCTAAATATGGATATTCTGGCTCAAAACGCAATCACAGTGGCCAAACTGCCATCACTGAGGCTTTGCTCATGGTTTATATCAATCTATGTCTTCAGCAGTCAGAAAAAAATAAACACAAATAATAAAAAAATCATATTAGTCAGTTCTTAATGTATCTTTATAAGGTTGAGACTAATACAGAAAATTTACAGTGGGTTTTGTTCTGTAATCTTTTTTCCTTCACAAAGCAAAATACAGGAGAAAATAATCACAATCCACATTAGACGAGTAGTGGGTTTTCGAGTGCAATGTGAGTCCAGAGCGAATGTAAATAACATGAGGTCACTGACGGCTGGATTTATGGAAAGTATATACAGATATACAACTGGAGACAAAACACTATTATGAATATTTAAAAGAAGACAGGTGGACAGTAAAAATCACAAACCCTATCCACTGTGCTAAAAGTCCATTTTAAAGAAAAACCTCTTTAAGTCAATGCAAATGCTATACTGTCAAACATTTCCTGCACAGCTTCACCTCCATAAAGTAGATTAAGGCCACACTGTTTAAGTACACTTTTTTCATATTGCTTGGTCTTGTAATTTTCCAATAAAAACAGTTCATGCTTTGTGCAGAGAAAGTCCTTTAATAAATGTCCGGCATCTGGCTGTAGGCCCTGTTCCAGTATCCACCACAGAAGAGCCAGTCCTGGGAACTGGTGTGGGGATTTTGCCCCTGTTGAAACCACCTAAAAAACACATCACAGAAATATCAGCATTCATAGATCCCAGCAGGGTGAGCCAAAACTGAATACAAACAAGAGAAAGTGAGAAAGAAATGTATGATTCGGAGGGAAGATGGGGTGATTGAGTAATTGCATTTGGTGCCATTAAGAGGAGCTGCCATGCTGGTGGAAGGAAAAGCGGATTTATTAAATTTGTCTCTATCATATCTGGATAGAAAATACACACAGTGGTAGATAATTTAGAGACTCAGATGTGTTAAGGTCACGTGATCACATCAAACATTTCGGATGCGAACAGCGAACAGCTCTAACCTCGGGCCAAGGGCAGGGCTTCTTAACGTCAAAGCGAGGATGCAGCAGAAAAAAAAGACAAGTGAAGATAAAATGGAGATACAACTTGAGCTTTTTCAGCACACAAAGTATGACACCATATAGATAAGAACTGTTAATTCATTCATACGCCATGAAAACTTCATATGAGGTAATAGAAAGGCAATGGTATTTTATCTGCACTAACAAAGGCTGATGGTTTAATATTGCCTGGAATTAGTCAGTCCTGCGTGGTTTCATGTTTACTGCGTCAAAGTATAAAGAAAGAAGAACAGTCTCACCTCGCCTTCCACTCTTCATCCGCTTTGGAGCGGTTTTTCCGAGCAGCTCGCTGTTTTTCCTCGAGTCGCTTCTTCTCCTCGCTGGCGAGATCTATCAAAATATTTGACATTTTTTGAGGAAGCAAATGAAAATTTCCCCCCAGTTTCAGTTTAGGTTAAGTACCACCAATCATTACCGATGTCACCGTTCTCCATGGCTCGTATGTCCGGTCTGAGCCTGCAGTCAGTCTGAGGGATGACTCCCTCCATCTCCTTATGCAACTCATTCAGCTGCATCGCAAAGCATGTGAAGTTGTACATCTGCAATTAAAGATTGCGTTTGTACGTTAAAACATTGGATTTCTTCTAAGAGTACCCAATAAAGATCTAATGGTGCATTAATCAGCAGGACCTGGACAGAGTTAGCTGGTCTGGGTGCTATTTTCCACAGCAGCTGGCTGCCAGGAACCACCTCCACAGTGTCTGCAGGTGGTGAAGGAACCTCCTCCTGATCCTCAGCGCAACCCTGAACAGCACGACAAACACAAATAATGCTGAACAGACAGATGAGCTCCAGCCAAGATGCATCATTACAGAACGTGTTAAATATGAACACTAATGATCTCGGTCGCTTGCCATTTTTACCACTGGATGATATTACTCATGCAAACATCACAACAGTAAAGTGAAGGGATTCCACAGTGTTCAGTAATTCATACCGCATTGCTGCCCTTCTTGTCCTCTGCCCCTTTTTTGTTGTTTTTCTTGTGTGCTTCAAAGGCAGATGGGTCAACAACATAGAGGCACTCTGTCCACTTCCCATAGAGAGCACACAGCTTCTTTTTGCTGTCAAATACACACAGACTTCAGAGGAGTTGTTGTAATTTCGTGAATACGTACTCTAACCTTAACCATAACCACACAAACACACACGAATGTCCCGAGGCACAAACACTAGTAATGATTTCAGTTGTAATGATTTTTTTCCCCCATTCTGTTTTTAGTGTCAACATAACAAAAGCTCAAAAAAAGAGAGAAAAAACCCACACAACACTTTTGCGAGTGGGAGACTTCTGGAAATGTAATGTTTTGAATGAAACCAAAAATCTAGTTTTTGGCCTGGACATCACGTTGAGATAAAAAACAACAAGAAAAAACACAAGCTCTTCCCATCTTCTTGCTTGTTAGCATCTGTTATTGCTGCACATTATTTATCAGCATATAAATCTGGTCTGGCTCTTGTGATCATGCACACTAGTTATGTTTACGATGACTCACTGGATTTGCTTATCCTCCATCTTTAATCGAACTGCCCCCGTTTTTGTTTTTACCGTTTGCTGATTTTAACCGCCTCTCCCACACTCGAGTATTTTGACTTTTATTTTGTCAAAAAGGCAATTAACACTGCAATGAGTTATTAACCATATGAATTGTTAAGTGATTATTTGCACAATGATTCAATTTTAAAATAGGTTGATACTACATTTTGTAGATCCTAATTTACAAATGAAGCACCTTTAAAAAAACGCTGCTTATTCAGACATATCCACCCAAACATATGGGGAGGGGTGGATGAGGGAAAAATTGATAGTATAGGCAGATAAATAAGCTATCTGACACTCACTGTCATTCCATGTAATATGGAAGAAAACTAATGTTTCACAGTGTCCTATGGTATGTTTCAATGTGTGATGTAGATTCAGACTTAAAGGTTAAAGAGAAGGCATTTTCTCCCACTCTCACATCACTATTTTATTCAACATTCAAGACTGAAATCAGTCTTCTCTGCAAAGACGGCTCATTATTTACATCTCTGAACATCTTGCTCTACCTTTTATCCAGAATATATCCTTCAACTTTGTGTAGCTCTTTTCCAAAAAGGCCACATGGTTTGAAGTTCAAGTAGCACCTTTCACCAGTTCTAAGTGAAAAGAGAAACAGGATGAGTCACACAAGACTTCCTCATTTGCTCTGTCTGTTTTCTTCAAGAGCAACGCTTCCCCAAAATATTTTATCAGTTGTATCTAGGGTTGCCAACCGTCCCTTAAAATACGGAATCGTCCCGTATTTCGAAACAAAAGTACACGTCCCGTATTGAGCTAATAAGGGACGCACTTTGTCCCGTAATACAGTGAGAATCAAAAGTAGTCTATAAATGTTTATGGAATTAACACTTTGTTTGAAAACATAATTCCCAGCCCCTCTCCTGCTTTGTGACCAATGAGCTGACAGCACACTTATGACAATTCGAGTATGACAATTCAGATTACCGCTCATCTCATTGGTCGAGGAAAGGTCGCTTGCGGAGAAAATACCGGAAGACAACAGATGACCACAACAAGAAGCATGGTCAACAGGGGAACAAACGCCGACTCTGCGGTGCAAGTCTCGGATGACAGTACACCTAAAGCTGGGCAGACACTGTGCGATTTTTTCAGTCACGTTATTCAGCTCCTGCTCAAACTGCACGATTGACTCACAGGGGTTAGACGTTCATAGGTCACGATGCAGGTCTCACACTATACGGCCCGATGCTCTGATGCGACCTGAGTGCTCACACTGTGCCTCCATAAAATGAAGGTTATAACAGAAAATCTGTCGCTCGCTCTCTCTGTCTTTCACTCACACAGACACACCACTACCATCAACTTTGCTAAATTGCTAATGAAAAACATTGATCAGGCAGCTGTGATTGAGCAGCAGTGTAAATCCAACTATTTTCACGGTTGTTGTGGTCGTGATAATTTTGTGATGCCACATCGAAAAGGCTCGGATGAGCTTTCCAAAGTTCTACAAGTTGTGCCTCCATCGCTTGTGTCCAGATCACACGCTGCACAGCCGCGCTGCGCCGTCTTTTTCACCAACGTTTACGTTTGCGCGTGAGCAGTGTGAGCGCCTGTGGTGACACCCTCACGAGCGATTGATGATCGGGAGCTGGTCGTGAGGTGTTAATCACTTCTCGTTACCCCACGTATACTACACGACGCACAATGAAGGCCAAAATCGGTCCGATCACTCAAAAATCGGCTCAAAATGGGCCAAAAATCGCACAGTGTGAGCCCAGCATTAGAGCAGCAATGTTTGTTCCCCTCAGAGAAAGGGAAGAATGGGAAAAGGAAAACACCTGGCTGGAAAACGTTAATATGGGCATGTGCAGTGAATATCAGCGCTATGTGGCCAGAAGTGTGATAATATAATTTATTTTGTGTAATAAACAACTGCAAGGATAGATGATTACAACAAATTGATGACTAATACATAAAAGTAATACATAGATGAATAATGATGATGAGTTATGATGCGTAATCATGGGAACAAGCGGGTTTACAAACAGGAGCAGCTGATTAGCATTAGAAAAGCTGAAATAATACCTCAACTGAAGCCAATTGTACTAAATGCACTAAATGTGCACTGTTACAAGAATATTTTTCTTTCTATTGTTTTCTATTATTTTAAGTTAAGCAGGACAGAGTGCTTTTAAAGAAAGATTTACTTATATTCTCAAAAGTTAAGCATGACAGGCTTCTGTTTAAGAAAGAGACCTGTTTTACTGTGTTAATGTTGTCATTTTGAGCTAAAAATAAATGGCTAAATGATCATTTGTTTCACATGTGTTCATATCACAAAGAATAGAATACACATCTACTTAAATCAACTTCAAGTCAAATGGTTAAAAAAATAATTTCACACACAAAAAAAGAGCTAGAAAATTCACCACACTGGGAAGGGTGAAGACAACTGGGTCGCCCGGCCCTGGCCACGAGGTGTCCCTTATTTATTTTTCAGGGAGTTGGCAACCCTAGTTGTATCACACTTTTTCTTTAGCCGTAATTTGAAACACATGATACTTAGATATTAGGTCAGTGCTACGTGTTCCTTTTCATGGCTGCATGCATTGTGTTATAATGGAAGCATGAATAAAAGGAACACGTTATTAAGTAGCGTAGCTTAGCTGGCTAATGAAAGAAGTGTTTGATGTGAAACATCATGGCTTGAGGCCACTTTATTTTCTTTACTTGCCTTTATCTAAGAAAGAAAAACCTCTGTTATAAATTCCCATGAAAGTTAATGACAGCATTTTAAATCTTGTAACACAAACGTCAGACTGCTCTTAACAATACAACATAAAACACAGTTCTTTTGTTTGGTTGGCTAAGCATTGTTTCAATTTAACTTTACTGCATGTGCCAGTGATAACAATGGTTTCATTTTGTTTTTCATGAAATAATGTAATAAAGACCAAAGGCTGCTTCCTATTTGATTATCGCACATTAAAACATGTTTAAAATGCAAATGCAGACAGTATAACACTGTGAATCACATTTCCCTTTATTTCTTTGCCTTATTTTAATTAAGACATTTTAATGCTTCAATAATTCTCAACAAGTACTTTATGTACAAGCATTTTACATGCTGATCCTCTTACCTGTGGTTGACCACCTCCACATTTCCATACTGTTCAATCCACAGCTGACCAACAATGATATTGTGAACACAACATGTGGGATTTGTCCATGTGTAGGCTTCATTGTGCCTGGAGGGAAAAAAACCAAAACAGTTTGGCACAATGTGCACTTTCAAAATGGTAATAGAAAAGGCGATAGGCGAATTGGTAAAAGGATAAATATTGATACAGGTAATATTTCCTTTTTAAAAACAGCTAGCAGCTCTTACTTGGGCAGCTCCAGTGTGATTGTGCCTTTCGGCTCAGCTTCCACACTCTTGCCCCAGAACTTGAGTTTGGGATAAATAGAGCCATGAAAAACAAAGTCCTGCTTCAAGCCCTCAGCATGGAAGGCGCTGACCGGAGGGTGATGGCTCACCTGCTCTGAGATGAGCCTGAAGCCCAGATCCTCCCTGAAATAACCAGGGACACAGCTATGATGAATGGAGGCATTTGAAGACAGCTGTGTATGTTTGGTAAGCTGCACAGCAGAATTTAAGAACTTGTTGCTAGATAAAATACACTCAGTGGCCACTTTATTAGGCACACCTGCTCAACCACTTGTTAGCACAAATATGTAATCAGTCAATCACACTGAAGCAACTGTGTGCATTTAGGCGCACGTGACCTGCTGAACTTCAACATGGCATGATCGTGGGTGCCAGATGGGACTGTCTGACTGTGTCGCAGAAACTGCTCATCTACTGGGATTTTTTTGGCCCAAAACAGAGAAAACATCCAGTTAGCGTTAGCTCTCTGAATGCACAACATGTCGAACATTGAAGCAAATGGGTTACAACAGCAAAAGACCACACCAGGTACCACTCCTGCCAACTAAGTTTAAAATTCCCACAGCCAAAATTGGACAATACATGAATGGAAAAATATTGTTTGGTCTGATGAGTTTCCATCTCAGCTGTGACATTTGGATAGTAGGGTCAGAATTTCGTGTAAACAACACAAAAGAATGGATTCATCCTGCATTGTATCAACAATTCAGGCTGCTAGTGCTGGTGTAATGGTGTGGCAGATATTTTTTTGGCACACTTTGAACAATGTTTAAACTCCACAGCCTACCTGAGTATTGTTGCTTACTAATTCTAGCTCTTTATGACCACAGTATACTCTCCTGGAAGCAGAAAATGGGTAACGACCCTATCACAAAGCTCAAATTATCGCAAGCTGTCTTTTTGAACATAAATAATCTGAAGTTAAAGTGGGATCTGATCTGCTATTCGCAATATGCACCTAATATAGTATCCAGTGAGTGTATTTTGTTAATTATCATCATAATTAATATCCTACACTAAAGACTGGGTACTTCAAAATGTTTAATTGCAAAGATATTGCTCAGAATTTTTCATACAGTCAGGTTTGGACATGATCTGGACCAGCTCACTTACCTGACTAGTTCATAGGTTTCTCCCAGTAGAGGGTTGAATGGTTTACCTGTTCGCTCCCACTGGGAGGCCACAGCGGACACTGCAAACGCAGCCACACACTGCCACAGTAGATAAAAAACACACACCAAATCAGAGAAACTAAACTAGAAGCAAAAAATTGTTAAGCTGTGCCTGTGGGCAGTTTAAGTAGAAAACCTATGAACTACCTTCATTCTCTCAATAGAATCTGAAGATGCGTTGGCCTGGTGAATGAGGTACGTGTGCTCCATGTACTCTGTGAGACGCTGCAGGAAGCTAAGCGGCTCGTTGAAAATCACTGGCATTGTAATCTTGGAGAGCTCCTGAAAGGGACATCAAGGAGAATTGAAGGACAAGGTTTCATTACAAAGAGGAAATAAGGTCTTTTGACATGGCAGTGCTCCGAGCTGCTGAGTGTTAAAAAGGATCAGTGTTTGGTCGTTTGGTACATACAAGCATTTACGTTGCTCTGGACCAAAGTATCTACCGCATTAAGGTGAGTATTTATTGCTGTATTTGCTGGTAATAAAAGAAAAAGCTTCAGAAAATTCTTCAAATAGAAGAGTGACCTTGTGAGATGAAAGTCATCATGATTCATGAATACCCTGACACTTAACCTGAGACTTTCAGAATATGTGATTTTTTTTGCTTGATCTCCCAAGTTCTGCTAGGAGTAGGTTAGTTACACAGATGTCATATTTTTTTTTTTTATAAAAAAGGGTTTGGAATTATGTTTTTGGCTACTTGATAAATATAGAGTCATTCTCCATTAGCTCTTCTGGCCTCTATTTGGAATTTAAGTAGCTAAACGCTCAACTATTGTCACCACCAGTTGTCTAGCTTTCTTCTTCTTCTCTTTAGTGCTGAGAAAATAGTGTACATTGTGTTTTTTTCCACAGCTGCTTTCTGCGGTGCTTGGAAACTAAACCTAAGGGTTGGTTCAGAGCTGCAGATTTATAATACAGTCAATTTAAGTTTAGTGTGCACTAATGCAGCTTAGGCTAAAAAAATGTATTTGTTTTTGCTAGTATCAGGACATAAATCAACTTACTGGCAAACTATCGGAAAAAGAGTCACCACAAGTGTAACTAAGTGTTGTCTGCACCTGCACAAGGCTATTTTGCATGACAAGACCATAAATACCAAAGCAGTGGGTGGAATGATCCTCGTCATCATAATGGATGGGCAATAAAAAAAACTCTAGAAAACCATTCTCACCATTCCAATGCAGTTCCTCAGAATACTCCAAATGCTGAAGTCATTTCTCGAAAACATTGGCGCCGGTAAGCTTGTCCTAAAATGACACGTGACACACACACACACACACACACACACACACACACACACACACACACAAAATTACAGTACTTCTAAAAAGTGTATGTGATGCTTTCATTTTGTTCTAGTGCACTAAAAATATTCCACTGGAGTAAATGTGCCAGACATACAATACCTGCTGCAAGCATCACATCAAGTGAATATAGTCAACAATAGCCTAATGTATTACGTGACACACTGGAACAAAGCCCAGACAGACAATACCAGCAGCAAAGGTGGTTAGCAGGAATCATCCATCAGCAGCACTTATGTCCTGTCTGTCTCAAACTGTCTAATAAGGTGTGCAGGCTGGAGATTAGTTTAAAGTACAAAAATAAAATGTAAAAACCGAGGCATTAGCGTAATGATGACATTTAAAAATCACCCAAATAATGTGAACCGCACTCCCCAGCTGCCCGAGGGATCAGCCAACAAGGGATCATACTGCAAACTGATTATTGCATTACACTGTGACCTTATCAATATTTAACGGCTCCAACAGAGAGCGGAGTCCTTTCTATACTACAACTCCTTCTTGTGCCTTTACCAGGCTGCCCATGACTCTAAATTATTCACACGGTGAAGTGGAAACACCTCAAGAAGTTAAAAAGATCACTGAAAAAAAAAAAAAAAGGACTGTTCGAGTGGGTTATTAAATATCTAACACTGCATAGGTCTAACAACAATATAGATTTGATGAAAATAGGCTTATGGAAAAAAGATTATAGATTATAGTGGTAGTAGTAAAGATTAAATGAGAGTGATACATTTAAGAAAAAAACCCTCAAATTTCTCAGAGAAAAACTTTTATACTTTTGTGAAGACACTTTTTAAATTGATTTATTTTTGCTTTTTATCAGAAAACCACATTGTTTTGCTTAGCAACGTTGGATTAACGTGATCACACCCCTTACGCCATTAACAATGTCACAAACTCAAATGGGAGGAAGTGCAACCATATCAATAATGTTACCAAGAACATCTTTGCTTCTTTACTACTTGCTTTGTAGTTCCTAATGAACAAAAAATATCATCCCGGCCAAATTTTCGTTGCTTTTCAGTTACATCAACTAAATAAGCTTTTAATCCAACCAAGTGGTGACATCGGTGGTACGATGAGGTTGATCCATCCTTGTAATGTGAAGCAGTGACTAAAATACATTCACCGTGTTCTTGAAAATATTTGAATTTAAATTTTTAAAATAAATTTACAATGTTTAAATAAAAGAAATTTAATTCATTTGACAGGAGTGATACATGTAAACACTGTTACATTTAAATGAAAGTGCAACTGACTGTTATACCTTAGGCTTTTAAAGATACAGCACTCTAATATAAACATAAAGACCATCTATAAACTGAGACAGACAAACAACCACGCAAACAGTAATTATAACAAAAATGATAAAGACTGGACATAAAGACTGAAAACAAAAACAAATAAACAAACAAACAAACAACCCCCCCAAGACATTGCATGCATTAAAAACTGATTTAAGTGATGAAATATTTGCTTTAGTTTAAACCATAGTGTTGTACAAATATAGAACTTTAAAGTCAGTGAATGTCGTTATATGTGATGGCAGCAATAGTTTAGATTTTGCTTATTTACACTAGCTTGTCTACATGTGAGAGACAGACACGCTCTCTAGTTTAAAGATTAGGCTTAAAGCTTTCTTTGTTAATAAAGCACATAGATACGGCTGGATCAGATGACCCTGAACCCTCTCTTAGTTATGCTGCAGTAGGCTTAGACTGCAGAGTCTTCATGTGATGTATTGTTTCTTCTTTACTGCTTTCTTTTCACTCTGTGAGTGTTTATACACCTGTACTCCATTTAATCATTAGTAATCATTAAACTCTGGCCCTCTCTCCCATAGTGTTGTTTCTCTTCCCTTACCTCTAACTGGTCCCAGGTGGCTGCCCCTCCCTCTTTCTGCTGGAGATTTTTTCCTGTTTAAAGGGAGATTTTCCTTCCTACTTTCGCCAAGTACATGCTTATTGTGGGTCATGTGAGTGTTAGGGTTTGTTTCTAATATTGGAGGGTCTTTACATTATAATGTAAACTGTTTTGAGGTGAACATGGTTCTGAACTGGTACTAGTAAATAAAATAAAACTGATTTTAATTGTAGTGGCACATTTTTAAAGTTTTATTTTATGTGGGTAAGGCCCTTCACAGATTTAAAAAAAGATTTTATGAACAAGAAATGTATCAAATTCTCAGAGCTGAATAAATTATATATCTTTTGAAATGCATAATGGTTTATTTTTTTTTATTAATGGTTATATTTAGTCTTATTTTGGTTACCTCCACTCAAACATACAAAATGAAAAATATTTCCCAAAGTCTGACTGGGATTCTAATTTGGAATCCTAGACAACACCAAGCTATACAAAATTATTATACATACATAAATTACTTTATGTATTCACTTATCTATTGTCTTATTTAGTCCCTTCTCATCAGTACTGACTGATTTTCAATAAGATACAAGTAAATATTTTACTTTAAATTATATTTAATATTTTGCAAACTAAAAACAGATCACTGAAAAACTCTTCAGCCTTCTGTGATGATACATAAATGTTTGCATCATCAGCATAGAAATGACACTTTATACAGTAGGCATCTGATAATAATAATATAATAATATATGCATAATATATCTGCAAGAGATTGTTGGTCTTAGAACAGAACCATGCAGGCATTCCACAAAGTTCCACTTCATAAGAACGGGCACTGGAAAAGGTTTTATTCTGGAGTGGAACATCCGTTTGACAGTAGAGCGGACATTCCAGAATGCTCATGATGTGCAATTTCAACTTCCTCTAAGTTTTTCAAGCATGCCTCAAAACTAGCTTAAAGCTTACTGGGAAGAAATAATCTCTTTAAGATTATGTTAAAGAGACTCAGAATTCATAGTATGAGGATCTTCAAGTAAGAAAAATACCAGTCCTACTACTTTATCCTTACTTTCTGTTCAATTACAGGTTGGCACTTGAATTTCTTGGTCAAAACACAGATTTTTTTAAACCAGCTGTTAAATCAATTTTCATAAACCTTCACAATCTCAAGAAGAATTAGGTTCTCTTAACTTAAAAATAAGTGTTGCTTTAAAATAAAATAAAAAATTCTCCAATTCCTGACAGACTGAACATATGTTAGTGGTTTCCCTCGGGTATGTTTTTATTAGATTAGCATCAGCTCTTTAGTCTTTAAATTACACAGTTGACTAAATATTCCCTGAACTGGACAAGTGTTTAAGAAAGTGGAAGGACAGCTTAATAAAATACTTTCATGTGTTAGCTAATGGAGTCTCTGATAACTCTATAAATTTGCAGTCAGTTCTTCTACTAAATGGTCAAATTAGGCATTAAGTGCATTTGTAATCTATCGTACAATCAGAACCTCAGAATCAATTTTCTGAGAATATGACCCATTGCCTAGGCCACCCTAAATTTTTTCTTTCTTTTTTTTTTAACCTAATATGCTGTTACACATATCTGACACTAATAACAAATTTGAATTAAAGAATTAAAAATTCAACAATATTAGGCTGCTATGTTGTATGAAAGGGCAGTGACTTTGATGGGCTTGTTCATCTTTGGATGTGAGATTAAAAGAACCAGAGGTCAACAGTCCATTTAAGAAACTGTGATGGCGTATTGCAGAGCTGACCTATGCTTTGTTATCCCATTGGGTTGAGTCTCAGCCTTGTCACCATGGTGATCCTGCTCCAGCGTGCTGGCGGGGCTGCTGCAAGTGCTGCTTAACATGACAGAGCCTTCGTCCTCGTCGTCGTCTTCCTCACAGGATTGGCTGGCTACCGTCTCAAAGCCGCTCAGGGAAAGCTCAGATTCTGAGTCTGGTGGAGACAAACACATGTAGAGGAGTCACTGCAGGATTACTGTTCAACTGAATATCCTCTGAGTATCTAGAAAAAAGTATTGCTATTAGATAGTTTGTCAATTAGAAGGCACAGAAAATTGTGTATTATCTCAAAATTAAGAAATACTTTTTGTTTATCAAATGTTAAAAGGACAGTATAGTTTCCTTCCCATTACTGTAAGCTGACCGATCGATGTAAAACACCCACCATTAAAAAAAAACCCATTTATGGGCATTATGAATGTGCCTGTACATTTGAGAACAGTGTTGCCGTGAGTTTGATTACAAAACACCAAAGACAAATTTAATTGATACGGATATATTGTTGTAAAATTTATATTGTTTTCCAAAACTAAATTTATAAGCTCAGCGTCCAAAATTTTGAAAAAAAAAAAAAAGATGTACTACGAGTTGGAAGTATTCATTTTTGCAACAGATACACAGCACAAAAAATATGAATGACTTTTGGTTGAATGCATCAAATAGAAATTTAAAAAGCTGATCAAGGACCAAATCTGATTTCACAAAACAGCTTTGTGTGATTGAGAAGTCATTCGCTTCCTTGTGTTACACTTGACTCAGTAATTGAAGTAATGAAAACGTGAGCATCAAGTGAAATATATAAGAATGCTAAAAAAAGTGACTTTCACAACCTAC
The DNA here is from genome assembly GCF_057381915.1 of Diplotaxodon limnothrissa. Classification (NCBI taxonomy): domain Eukaryota; kingdom Metazoa; phylum Chordata; class Actinopteri; order Cichliformes; family Cichlidae; genus Diplotaxodon; species Diplotaxodon limnothrissa. The sequence goes on from NC_140617.1 coordinate 7,929,963, forward strand.
GAAAAGGAAAGCTATCAACTTACGAAAGAACAGATAAATAAAAGTCTAACAAGCGCTCTATCTTATAATTTAGATGCAGTTTGGAAAATTAGAATTGCAAAACGCATCATTAGCAGCTTAACTTTGCTGTGAATGATCTAAAGCACTGACAGCTGACATAACTTCATCACATGGGGGCTGCAGATTTGTCAGCTGCATATCTATGATATGCATCTCCCTATCCATCACATCCCAAAAGTGCTCTATTGGATTGAGATCTAGTGGCTATGAAGGCCATTTGGGCTCATTAACGTCATTGTCATGTTCAAGAGATCATGTGAATGGTTTCTGACATGTTGCATCAGCCTGCTAGAAGCAGAAAGGGTGGACATGGTCAGTAACAATGCTCGGCATAAGCTATAGTATTTAAGCGATGTTCAAATGGTGCTAAGGAGCCAAAAGTGTGCCAAGCCCAAACTGCCATAACCCATCTTCTACAAGGTTCACAGTATTTTGCATTTAGAGACATTCTTCTGCGTATCTTGGTTGTAACAATTCATTCTTTGAGTTACTGTCGCCCCTAGTACCAACAAGGCATTTTCGCTACCACATTTTCTCTTTTTCTGACCACTCTTTCTAAATCCTAGATATGGTTGTGTAGTAAAATCCCAGCATAACAGCCATTTCTGAAATACTCAGATCAACACATTCAAAGTCACTTAAATCATCTTTCTTCCCCGTTCTCATGCTCAGTTAGAACTTCAGCAGGTCATCTCAACCATGTCTACACACCTAAATGCATTGAATTGCTGCCATGTGATTGACTGATTAGATATTTATTTAGGCAGCGACTTGTTTACTCGTAGCTGCCCGGTAAAGTGTGCGATACAAAGAAGTTAGTTACTTCCTGATGAAGTATATAAAATCAAATCAGATCTGTGACTCGGATATTTGTTTCCCAGTTTTGCATTCAAAATAAAAAGACGAAAAGGAAAAACACTGCATTATTTGATTTTTCTCTGTGCCGCATTTATCATTTTCTGATTTTTTATTCTCAGTTGAAAAGAACAAATTATACACTGATTACTCAACAACCACTGTTAAGGGAGTAACCAAAAAACAAAGTGTAATTCTGTCACTTTTGTGTTATTAGTATACAAAACATACAATTATTCATTTTTTTCTTGTTTGGATGCTTTCTTTTTTTTAAAACTAATTTTATGCTAACACTTTGATTGTGCTACAAAAAAAGACAAAAAAAAAAAAAAAACCCTAAACCATTATTCACAAAAAACATTCAGTCATGCTCCACAACAATCAGTGCAAATGTCCCATGCAGCTCTGTTATTATTTCATTTTCTTCAGCCATGACTCCCTTTTATCTATGAAAGCTGGTTAGATAACTCCTCAGGAAAATCAAACAAATGAAATTTAAAAAAAAAGTTTGAATAAATTCAAAACAAGCGAAAACACCACCAAGTCCGAAATTTTCTCTTTTGTAGATTTTTTTTTTTTTTTTTTTTTTAATCTTAGCAAGCATTACTGGTATATATTTTTTATGTTTGTAGAACATGCAGGACTTTTTCACAGCATATTCATTTTCAACAGAACCACTTGGGGCTCGAGGAGCGGCAAACATACCGAAAGCATTCACTGACAGGAAAAAGTACTCCAGTGTCCTATAGGTGGATGAAAGAGCATTGAGCGTGAGTAGGAGCTTGCCACAAAGTCTCCTGCGTGTTTAATAACCTGTCAACTCACCAGAAACGGCGTCGTGGAACTCATCCTCGCTGAGGGCACTCCGTGGTGAAGATCCCTTGACGACGGATTGCTCAAGTTCGTGGTGCTCTGTGGCGAGAGTCTGCAGTGCCTCAGAGAGGATCTTATTCTTCTCCACCTCCTGCTCCAATTTCAGACTGCGCACCTGAGCTCACCACACACAAACACACACAGACAAAAGGAAACACGCTAATCACTCTCAGAAACAGAAACCATCATGAATTCTATCCTCTGCACTCGATAACCACGAGCAAAAGATGGCCAAGCGTTCTCCAGGCTACCAAAATTTTATTCAAAGTCTCATTAAAAACAGAGGACAAATGTGCATGACTATGAGACAGGCTTTGATGGCAGCAGGTCTGCAAGTAAACACCATGTTGACTGACTGATCCCCCCTCTGTTCTGTCCTCTCATTATCAGACCCATGGCGAGAGAGACAGAGATGGAGCTGAGAGGGTTGAGCCATGTTTATCTGTAATGGAGGCCAGCAACCTTGATGCTGCCGTCTCAAATAGCCTGCCGGAGAACACGAGTCCCGTAGAAGAGAGGGAATCAAATGACGGATAATGGACTCCGATATAAACCATTAGCTAAACCTTCCTTTTACACAAAACATTAGTGCTGATAATATGAAGGTGTGCTCACTTTTACTTCACTATTTCCACGGAAAGGCTGACATTGTGCAAATGCAAAATTAAAGTCCACTGACGAGGCAGGGGTTTACTTTGGATTGTCAAAGTAACAGAAGAGGGAGAAATGATTATAAATGATCATCCACAAGACAAGAGAAAGCTAAATGAAGTGGGGTGGAAGTGCTGTATGATGACAGAGTGCAGATCACTTGACATCTCTGCACAATTATGAACTTAGAGAGGAAATTCCTCCTGCTGACCCCTCCACAGGTGGTGTTTAAATACAAAGCAGGGCTGCAGGGCCTGGAAGTGAGTCAGTATATTTCCTTTGCAGGGGGAGTAAGCATAGGCCCAACTTCTTCATTTAGCCGGCGAACCATCATTTACAGACGGAGCTATACTGTATAGTTTGAATTATCCCTATTGAGACTAGGCCTATTCATGGTGAGTTCTGAGATTCTGTGAGTCTTTTATCATGTGCTCTGCCTCTGCAGATTGCAGTTCAAAAGGCTGTGCAGCTGAGCGATCGAGGCCCGGCCCACATGTAAAGACTGAATGCACTGGACTGGCTGTTAAACTCAGAACATTCAAACTGTTCCTGGCAGCCCCAGCTTCATCAGCTGCTGTCTTCTTCTTAAAGATCCCCACAGAAATTATTGAAGTTGTGTTACTGAGCATTTGTGAAGAGACGGAGTCTATATAAAAAAGGTGGGAAAAAAGGACATACACATTGTGACTGAAGAGAGGGTTTTTTTCTCCATCATCTAATGATTATATTCAGGGTTTGGTTTTGTCTGGTCTTTTCATGTGCTGCAGAAAATGAGCAGCAGTGGGAATGTCATGCATAAAAGGGTTGAATCTATGCATTGATGTGAAGGTAAACATGCCTTGATTTACATAGCCAGCATCTCAAGTGTACATTTATCACAGCAGTGCATCAAAAGCAGCAGCACTACGAGACATCATTTTTCACAATCAAAAGAGGGACAAATTCTTATTCTGGTGGAACATTCAAACACAAATCTGATTCAGAAAGTGCTGCAAATTAAAACCGCGACAGGATGCAACTTAACACTCTCACTTTTACAGATTCAGTGCTTTACTGCACAAAAAAAAGAAAAAAGATGGCACTTTCACATTACGATAGTAATCAGAAATGCAGTCGTTGACATGTTGTAAATTATATGCATCATCAATGAATAGTGGTTTTTCTTCTGCATCAAAAACCAGATTAAATCGGAATTATCTATAAACACATCGGCCCTTCCACTGAAGAACTTGCACACATACCCACACAGATTACAGAGTTCGACTGTTAAATAAACACTGAGAATTATTAGTATTTGCATTAAAGATATGTACTGCAAATGACTGTGCCGCACTGTTTATATTGTATTAACTGGCTGCTGATTTATGTAATAAAAGTTTGAGCCATGCACACAGCATGGATATAGGGATGGCAATATGAGGCTGGCAATCCATTTCTTTTACCCAGAATATTATAGCAGTGTCATTGCAATCCATTCATGACTTCTACTTACTTTGGTGACTCCTTTGACTTTTGTCCTTCTCACAATGCCATTATCAGCCCGTTAAATATTTGGTTTAAGACCAAATATGTTTAAAACCATTTCTTCTAGTTTAATCGTGCATAGAAAATGAGACATTCTAGTCCTGTTTTTTTAACCACACACAATTTTACATTTGATTGACAATATCAGTTTCACTGAACCAAAATATTCTGTGGCAGTATATCCCCTTACTGAGAAATTATCAGTCTACTGCTTTGGCTTATGTTTGACCCTGAATACAACCGGGCTTTACGCCAGTGTAATAACTTGGCTGAACACCCTGCTCGTCTTTGCGCTCCTAATCCAATTTTACAACCTGATGCCTTCAGTTTAGTTTCAACTGAATTACTCTATGCAAGTCTGCAATTCATTCATAACTTTTCACAACTCAAAAAAAAAAAAAAAATCCACATCAGCTGGCGAAGCCTCGTGCACTAAAGAGCAGATTATGAATTGTGTTACATGTTTTACAAACTTATTTTAATCTGAGAAAGATGAGAAGTTGCATAAATGTAACAAAATGGAATTCAATTACTTTCAAATATATAAAGAATGTATTTAAATGGATATAGTGCAAAAAAAAAACAAAAACCCCACCACATCTGCAAGACTAGCATCTGAGGCTAAGAGTGCTATATATATACTCTACACATGGATATATATTTATTTGTTCTATAAATTATCTTAAAAAGCTACTAGGTTTTCCTTGTAATTGTGTTCAGGTAGAGCACAATAAAAGTGATCATCAGCTCACACGCTTCAGTACTTCAAATTATCTTATTACATCTTAGTAGAGGGTGACATTTCGAGCACACTCACTCTTCAGATAATGAAACACAAGGCGGTCTCTATCTTAAATCACCTGTGATTGGCGACATAACCACACCCCATAATACCCAATCAGAACCACATGTTACTTAGGTCAAACAATTTATAAATAAATTCAGAATCCACTTCAAGATTTTGACTTTGACATTCAGGGCTCTGCATGGACAAGCACCAACCTATATCAGAGATATTTTACATTCTTACATCCCCAGCAGGTCCCTGAGGTCATGTGACCAGGGCTTGCTGGTCGTCCAACATATGAGACTGAAAACAAAAGGCAATAGAGCGTTTGTAACTGTGGCCCCCAGACTCTGGAACTCCCTTCCTTTGAGCCTGAGATCTGTGGACTCAGTGGTTTCACTTAAAAAAAAAAACAGCTAAAAACTCATCTTTTAAAACTTGCTTTTGGTTGATTTCTGTTTTTATGTTTTATCTTGAAAGGTGCTATACAAATAAAATTTTACTTACGTACATATATAATACATATTTTAAAGTAATATATTTTGGCTCTGCAATAACTTTGAAAGGTTAGTGCCTAGAAAGACAAAAATAGAAACTCATAAAAAAAAAATCTAAATACCAAGTAACAAACACAAAAAAAAAAAAAAAACACCCATAATGTCTAAAGCAGAGGTTCCCAAAGTGTGGGGCCCGCGGTATGAAAAACAAAACAAAAAGCAAAAACAAAGAACGAACCCTTGGACACTGCTAGCATCATTCTCCGTTTTCGGTGATTCGAAACGCCGTTTACGTGTGGACGAAAGGTCCAAACGCATAGAAACAGCTGCGTTTTCAAAAATACCCGTGTAGGTGTGGACGCAGCGTAAAAGAGTTAGTAGTGTATTTTATTGCTGCCTGTAATTTATTGCAGTTTACTTGTATTTGCTTAATTGTTTACTAAATGTTTGAGGTTTGAAATAAACTGCAATGGAGTTTGAAAACAAAATGTGTGTGTGTGTGTGTGTGTGGGGGGGGGGGGGGGGGGGGGGGGTGTAACAGTTTTCTTGTAAAACAAAGGGGGGCCCAGCAAAAAAGTTTGGAACCACTGCTTTAATGGAAAAAGTTTTTTTCTTGTTGTTTTTTTCTGATCTCGTTCGAAGAGGATCAAATATTCATTAATTTATTGATGTGTAAACAAACCGTCCCCACCTGACAGTGTTTTTGTAATTGTTCTGAGCCCAACAGCAACAAAATTCAAATGTGCTGCCTGAGAGCCTGACGATCACAGCCGTTTCGAATCTGCTTTCAGCCTTGTCCCCGGCGTACAGAGATTTTCAATTTTTCTCTGAATCTTTAAAAATATTATGAAGCACAGAGGCTGAAATCCCCCAATCTTTGTAGGGTCGATACTAATATAAAAAACAAGTTTTACATCATCAGGAAGGCAAAATTTGTTTCAAACACTCTGTTCCTTTTTTTCTTTGCTCTACATAATTTAAAGAAAGTGTATATCGCCAATATTGCCAATTCAACAGCATAACCCCTAATTTGGAGCAGAGGACATCCACCCAACTGCTGTTCAAATCTTTTGTTTGTGAGGAACAGCTAATGAGAAGAAAGTTGGCATAACAAAAATGTGTTTATGAAGATAGAACAGCTGTTTAAAACAGCTTTTGAACGGTCAGTCATGCAAAGCTACTTTAATGTGGTTCAAGAGTAATAAAAAATATGCATACATAAATGAGCTTTATAGGTCAACGTGTTGCTTGGACTTTTGCAGAATGGCGAATCCCTCCCCACATTTATTGCTGAAAGACTCATCCTTGCTGTAAAGCTTTTCTTTTATACCAGTCATGCACTGACCTTTTGCCATTTAACCTAATTAGCTGTGAGAAGTTCTTTCAGGTGTTTTCTTCTTTGTTGTTGTTGCTTTTAATACAACTTTTCCAGTGTTTCATATGCCGCCCCTCCCAAATCACTTTGAAATGTGTTGCTAGAAGTTCATAAATTAGCATATTTCATAAAAACAAAACAAAAAAAACAAAAAAAACAAAAAAAACCCTTCTCCTATTCAACATGTGTTATGCTTTCATTGTCTTTACGGTATTTTGAATCAATTGCAGGTTTTAAATGATTATTGCATTCTCTTCTAGATTGTTGCAAAATTGAGGTTGCTATAAGCGGTATAATCTACCTGTTTTCATGAGGGGGTGTATTCTAGCCCCCGAATCCTTCCATTTTAATCAAATCCATTGAATCAAAAACAAAGAAAAAAAACCCATGTGTAAGCATATAATCACTTCCACTCAGTCCGCTGAGCTGCTTTTGTTAGAGTGAATTTTTCCAGCATCTTTTTGTGTAGGATAATTTCTTTTTACATCCCAAAGATATACATCATCTTACTGAGCCCCAACAGTCTCAATATAACACTTACAGATATCAAGTTATTTAAAATGTCACTGTAATCTCATTTATCTCCTTTCTATGATCCAAGTAAACTTAGATAATAACCGTCTTCAGTTAATGGTGACTAAAATGCTGATAATCAGCTGAAAAACATAGTCACAGTCACTAGGCTCTCAAATAAAAGTTTAAATTTGTCTTTGGAAGGTCACACTCACCCCTTCCTGTCTGGAGAAGAGGCTGAGACAAATGTTGAGATTGGAAGTGGTTTCGCTGGATAATTCACATATTTCTTGCATCTTTTGCAGTATTGTTGATGGAAATTCTGAGGGGATAAAACACATAAAGTAATGAATGCAATGGAAAAGTCACAACTTTGAGCTATTACAGTTTGTTTGTTTTTTTAAACGCTCTTAGAACATGTATAAAGAGCAAGCACACTGCAGAAACCTCTAATGACAGTGCCAGATGGCTGCGTCTTAATTAACAGTCTTTCAGACATTACTGTGCATTTAAATCTGTTTGAAGACTCTTGTAATTTTAAATCAAAAGGTTTTCATTTCACCTCCTGTGTAAGTGTGTTTCTCCTCGTCTACGTACTGTATATTACATAACAAAGAAAAGTGAAATAAAAGGCTTTACTTTCTGACAGCTCTTCATTCTTCAGCATGGACAGGAGCGCTGCGACCTCCTTCTCCAGATTTTTCTGGCTGACATCTGCAACCTGGTGATTTAGAGAGATGGGAGAAGACTGCAGATCAACAAAAAGTAGCACGGGGTGGGTGGACTAGTTCACAGAAAACACTATGGGTCGTTAAGCCAACATGCTAATTAGGCTCGCTTTCTGTTTGCAGCCACCTGTAGTGAACTTGTTAGCTCTCCAAGTGACATCACTTCTTCGTATTCCTCCTCTTCGCTCCCTTGCTCTTGGGAGCAGTAGTATGTGCTGTAAGCTGCGTGCTCCTCCAATGTATCAACCCATGCCTTAAAGAAAGACAAAGGACAGAAAAACCAAAAAGCTTACTTAGTTATTTGACTGATCTTGACCTTTATGTGTTTTTGAAATACTATAGGAAACATGTTTATTATTATTATTATTATTTCTTTTTAGAGGAGCATCAGGAGAGAAGATGAAAATAAGCTAGCCAGGCTCTCTCTGTAAAGGTCATAAAATATATAATCTGCCTCTAAAATTTACTAGCTGACAAATTTTACTGTGATTTGTTATATATATTAAAAACAAACAAACTTGTACTTATTTCCAGCTAACGACTGTTTTCCCAAATTGCCAAAATTTTCTTTTAGAACACAGCTTGCATTTCAAATTTTAGTAGTATATTTTACATAATGGCCGGGACTTTTAATTACATTCTTTATCAGCTACTTACGCTGATACATAATTCATAGCAATGCAAGAGACAAAGTAGACAACGATTTCTCATCTAGAGCGACAACGTCTTAGCATCTGAACAGCTCGCATAACAACTACAAAAGTCAAGTAATAATCCTGTGAATAACTCAATGTAATGATGCAAATTCTCACACCTGGGTTGTTATAATGACTAAACAAACAAAGAGTTAATTAATGAGCTTGGGGTGCATTTGAGATTTTACACTTTTGCATAAAGCCTGAGAAAAGCTAAAAATTACATTTTACTTCAAGATTTCAAAACATATGATTAGAGAACTGTTAATAAATTTCTGTTTGTTTAAATGCACTTAAAGAACACTGGGGTAACCCAGTAAAGAGAAGAACTTTATTCATCTACCAATGGATTCCACACATGTGGAACATTTACAGTGTAAGGAAAGGTAGTAAGTTAGGTTATTAGTTAAGATTGCAACTTAGCTTTTTCCCCATTTCAGAGCTATTGCAAAAACTTTGCAGAAAACGAAGGTCAGGAGATAACAGGAATTTTTAAAAAGTGTTTGAAATGACAACCCGAGGAGAAACCAAACTTACTTTTCTTGTTCCCTCTGGGTCATTTTTAGGTGATACTTTAAAGTGGTGCACACTGTCATCAAAGCACTTGAGAGTGAAAAAGCAGTTATCTTTGGCTCTTATCTGGAAATGAGAAACATCAGAAGCTTTCATTTGTGGAAAAGCAGAAGCTACACGAAGACAAATTCAGCACAGGGGTCAAAAAAAAGGGAACGCAATGTTGAATGTTGGCTTACCAAACAGTGAGCGTTTGTGAGGGACTTACAGCCTTGCCTTCTTTCACCGGCAGCTGCTTCTGACCTTCATAGAAGAAAGAAAAACAGATTGAGGCCTTTTCCATTTCACTTGGAATCTCAACAGTTGATAGATGATAGAAGGAAAGGTATACGGGAAATAATTCTCCTCTTCTTTACTCATTTGTCTCTCATCTATAGCAGCGGTCCACAATCTTTTTTGCACCACCAACCGGTTTATGATCTGACAATATTTTCACGGACTGGCCTTGTCGCGGATAAATACAACAAAAAAGAAGATTTATTCATAACACACGGGAAAAGACCGAGGGAAACCGAGTTAATGATAAAACAGACAAAAAAAAAAAATGTTAAAAACCATTAAAACCCCTAAAAACCTCCCACCCACTCCATGACATGTTGGTCAGTCACAGGAGCTCGTTCAGTGAGAGACTGAGATTACCGAAAAGCACCACTGAACGACACAGGAAATCATTCCTGCCTGTGGCCATCTCCCTGTACAACGCATCCACTTAACACACTGTTTGCTGCTACAACTACACATGTTTCTTTTCCAAATATTTATTTATAAGTGACTTATGTATGTATGTATGTATGTATGTATGTATGTATGTATGTATGTATTGTACTATTCTTAGTTAGCGTATTGTCTGTCTTGTCTTAATGTTGGTTTAAAATGGAGCACTGTAACAAAAAATAATTTCCCCCAGGGATCAATAAAGTATTCTGATTCTGATTCTGATTCTGATTAAAAACAATGAATTTCACACCCGAGCCTAAACTTATGGAACGCCAGGACTGCCATAATGAATTAATTAAATACACCATTAAATAATTAATTAAATGTGGCAATAATTAATTAAAATTGGAATTAATTAATTAAATAAATAGTTATGACACATGTAATTAATTAATTATTGACACATTTAATTAATTATTTATGTATTTCACATTTTAATTAATTATTGACACATTTAATTAATTAATTATTGACACATTTAATTAATTATTTATGTATTTCACATTTTAATTAATTATTGACACATTTAATTAATTATTGACACATTTAATTAATTATTTAATGATATATTTATTTATTTCATTTTGGCAGTCCTGACGCCTGGCTCTCATCATGAAATAATTTTATCTGTCAGCCTCACCCATCAAACTCAGGGGGCGGGGTTAACGCTGATCGAGTCAAAACCATTGCTTTGGCCTGGTGGCCATTGTTTCTAGCACACAACAACCGGCATGTGGAAGCTAACAGAACTGAACTTTGAAAAACCCTGTTTGTGTGTTACCAAATACCGTTTTAATATTTTTTTAGCCGAGAATGTAGTGGTTTAATCTTCATGTGTCTGGTCGGTTTGTCAAGATACAGCCTCTTTGCAAAAGTGTTTCGATGATTTCGGAGATGTCGTCCCAGTCTCACGGCAAAGCGTGGGATAGACCCGCTCGCCTCGCAAGCAATCCCACCGACAAAGCGCAGGCCCCGGTACACAGCTGTAGTAACCCCCGCTGACTTCTTTTACTGAGGTTATATTTATCGATGTTTTATTTCCTGATGTTCTTATGTGTCCTACGTGTTTCAGTCGCCAATTCTGAATTATAACTAACATTAAAAACATGTTTAAGGAGGAGAGAGAGCAAATAAATCTGTTTAACATCTGATCTTTGGGTTTTTGTTCAGTAATCAGCGTGACCTGTGTATAAACACATAAAAGAGATAACGTTGGTGTTTCCGTCATGTAGTAACTGCTGGCTTTAACTGTACAAAGGTTGTTCGACACTATGAAACACATACAGACTTCATGATGTTCGGCTAATATTTTTATTGTGAATATTAATCATGCTGACCTCGCTCTGTACACCACGCAGCGAGGTCAGCATATCCACGATATCCTCAGCTCCATGAGTTAACACAAAGTTTCCCAGCTGACTATCTAACTGCCAACTATTCCAGAGACGTGAAAATATACAGCATAAAGAAAAGTGTAAGAGACTCAGCAGCAGATTAGAATAACAGTTATACATTTAATAAATCACCAAATGAATCCAAGAAACGAGCAAACCTGTTCCGACAATTTGAATTTGTATTCCCTCAGCTGCAGACTCGCTGCTGTTTAAATGTTTGAAAAGGAAGATTAGATATAAAAAACGTCAAACATAGACTCAGTCTGCCTTCACATTTGATATGAGGCCAGCACGTATAGTGGCCTCAGCAGGCTATTACTGAAATACACGTGCTATATCATAAACTATGATATAAACAGGGAGGTCCTATTAACATGTTTAGTTTTAAAGGACACCTTCCTGCCTTTAGTCTCATTCATGAGCAGTATTAGTTTTCTTCTAACATCCAGAAGTCTGCACAATGCGTTTCATAGTTTGTAACAAGCCTTTGACAGGTAAACATAACATGACCGAAAAAGCAAAAAAAAAGGAAAAAAGAGAGAGAGAGTGTTGACATAAGAAGAGAAAATTCTCTCAATTATGGAGACAGACAAATGGTTCATTTATGTTTGATGTGTGTTTATTCCTCCCTAAATATCGTCGGTGAAGTTCGCCATGCATGTCAGATTTTCCTGCGCATTTTTATACCTCTGCCAACAGAGAGAGAAAAAAAAATCACATTCTAACAGACAGCTGGTGCTTAGAATACAGTTGAATAACTATTAAAAAACAGATGATATTTAGATGATAGTTCAGTCTAACACATGTGCCAGTGAACCATTAAACGTCTGTGAAACTATGCAGTTATGAAACGTAACTTTAACCTCAGCCAAACCGATTTGCTCAGTTGTAAATAAAACAGCGAAGTAAACGTGACCCGACAGACAGAACCTGAGTGAATGAAGTCCAGCGTTTAACCACTGAGAGCTAAAACTCAGCTGAGGTTCAAAGCTGTGTGCCGGTGATTGGACATCAGCCGCTGATAAAGCTGGCTCGCCTATAAAGTGCTCTGTAAGGAAACGAGCTCCAGCAGCTCTGCGCTCGGGGAAAACACTATATTTACTTATCTTGTGCAGAAAAATGCGCTGACATTGCGTTATATCGAGCACCGGCTGCCCAGTTAAACTGTGACTATCACCAGGTAACTAGGCGTGTTTCTTGAATTAGCAGCAGGTGTTAAACAGCTGACAGATGAGGAGGAGGATGCATGCAGGTAAACTGAGGGTCTGTTAAGCTGATCGCTGGTTTCGTGAGAAAAATGTCAGCTCGTTCTTTATGTTACAGAAGCACAGAGACACAAGACCAGGCGGAAAGAGACGATCGTTTGGTGAAAATGAGAATCTGCGAATGCAACATGTGGAACACGGAGAGTGGAATATGTAAACAAACCGGTTAATGTACCCCCTCGGTGCACTCTGCATGCTAACTGTTAGCAGAGCTAGTGAAATCTCTGAAAACATCTGAGCACTTTTGCAAACATGTTCTATGTTGACAACCTGACCAGACATACGTCGCGACATTCGCGGCTAAAACACTGTTAAAAGTGTAGCTGGTGACAGAAAAACGGGGTATTTTAAAACTACACCACCACCATTGCTGCTTGTGATTTGATCTGCATTCTGGGATAACTGGCTGCCCCAAGTCTACACAAGCAATCGATTTTCTAGGATCGACCTGTTTTGACTTACTTTGCACGGCAACCAATCAAATGTTAGAGAAGCTGCATGGGCAGCGTTAACCCCGCCCCCTGAGTTTGATGGGTGAGGCTGACAGATAAAATTATTTCATGACGAGAGCCAGGCGTCAGGACTGCCAAAATGAAATAAATAAATATATCATTAAATAATTAATTAAATGTGTCAATAATTAATTAAATGTGTCAATAATTAATTAAAATGTGAAATACATAAATAATTAATTAAATGTGTCAATAATTAATTAATTACATGTGTCAATAATTAATTAAAATGTGAAATACATAAATAATTAATTAAATGTGTCAATAATTAATTAATTACATGTGTCATAACTATTTATTTAATTAATTAATTCCAATTTTAATTAATTATTGCCACATTTAATTAATTATTTAATGGTGTATTTAATTAATTCATTATGGCAGTCCTGGCGTTCCATATAAACTCTCGCAGCCCGGTACCAAACGACTCATGGGCCGGTCCGTGGCCCGGGGGTTGGGGACCGCTGATCTATAGCACCTTTCTAATCAAAACTGTGCAGCACTTCCATTTATCTCTAGCTAAGACCTTTTCACACGTCTGATTCAAGGAGCACAGACAAAATGAGGGATGCACCTACTGTTTTGAGTACCAGGATATAACACCATCTTGAAGGACGACCCAGTAAGAGCGCCATCCAAAAAATCTGGAGCTCTGCAGGAAGCCACACAAGTGAAGAATCAGCAGTCTAATTTTTCAATTAAATATTTTTTAGCCTTTTCTGATTTCACTAGTGGCTGAAAGAGACTATTTATTACAATAGATTTCAGCAAAGTGGACCTGTTATATTCATCTCCAGCTTGATATTTTCATTGCTGCAAACCACTAAATCACACGATTCACATTTAAATCATCCTTATTTATCTTATCTTGGCTCCTCAGTTCATCCACTAAGTGAAACAGATTTCTTTGCCGTCCCAATGTTAACAACAAGTCTGAACAGCAGTGTGTGTGTGGGCATCCTACAATCACACATTTGCACCTGTAAAGCCACAAAACAGCATTTTGTTGGAGCTCTTTTAGCGTTGCAGCGATGCAACATAACAATCTGGGGATCTTGGATTGGTGATGGAAGTGTCGGACCGGTGCCTAATGTCTTCACCAGCACATCCCAAAGGTTCCATATTAAGCTCAGGATTCCGTGTCGATCAATCGATGCGTGAAAATGATTGATTTCACTGTAAGGCACTCAAACTAATCCATGATCATGATCATTCAATATTTTGTTTTGACTGCATTTCTTCTTCTGGGTTTTAATAATGTGATACGCAGTTCTTTGTAGTTTTAAAACGTTTTCTTTGTGTGATGCAATAATGTAACCTTTGTTCACATGAACGCAGGATATGGTTGTTTAAGAAATGAGATGCTATTCTCTGAATCAGATTGGGTTAAATAACATTTTACCAGGTGAAACATATTAATCACAACAGTAATTGTGCAGTGGAAGTTTCTTAGCTGTTTGCATAGGCAGTTTTTATTTATTTATTTATTTAGTCTGGGTATTGTATATTGAATATAACTTAAAAGCAAAATGAGCAATAAATAAGTTCAATGTAAGTTTAATAAACTTAAACACAGGATTCTTCCAGATAATTTAAAAAACCTGTAAGGTTGAGTTTTAAATATTTCAGTTTCAGTTTCACAGAATTTATGTTTTGACTTTGTTTCTCAGAAACAGAAGCCAGTCAGAGGTGTGGAATGCAAACTGTGTTTTTCTCCAGTACAATAATGTTTGGCTCACACTGATCACTGATGATTTGATGCTTGTGTCTGTTTTGCTTAACTCAAAAGCAGGCATCACTGCCACCCCAGAGGCGTAAGACTCTTTAGCAATTCTCTTATTGATTCTTTATCGGTTTTTCAGTGTGGAAAACGCTCTACACATTTTCTGTGTTATCATCTCTGTGTCTGCCGGACTTGCATAATTGTCAGGTGCACAAAATTACACTGCCATGAGCCTGACGTCAATGTTTCACAATGCACAACTGCCAGGAAACATTCCAGCAATGATAAAAGGGAGTGATAAGAATGCAGGAAAATTCTGCAAAATTCAGCCTGTTCTTGATTTCCTTCCCTACCACTATGACATAACTAAAAAATGATTAACACTTAGATTATTCTTTAGTTGTCAGCTGACAATCGCAATCTCTGTAAAGCCTGCTGTATCTGCTACTGTGATCTTTGTCTGCGTTCACGGTCACGACATTTGATGAAGCAGCGAGCTGACGGTGTAGTTACACACCGCACCTCTGGAGTTCTGGATTTTTAAATGCTCATTTCAATTTAATGACAAAAAAAAAACAGATTTCTGGACTACATGTCAAAGTTATTTTTATAATAAAAGCATATAAACACTGAGTATGATCGGTACTGTAAAAGCAATCAGGAGTGAGTTTTGGCTCTCAAACTGTGGGGCAGGCCCCCCCTGGTGGGGCTTAGAGCCAGTGCAGACAGGGAGATGGTCAACCGGAGGTAAAATACAGACTGAAATGAAGTTGAACTAATGTAATTTATTTGGGGAAGATTAACAAACAACAGTTTGCTGATGCTATCTTGTTGACCTTTATTTCTCCAGTTTTCAACTTGGATGCTTTGTTATTGTTAACTGACAAAAATTTGTTTGGTAGGAGGTGAGAACGTTTTTTTTCTTAACTCATTCACTGCCATTGACGTCTATAGACGTCAATTGAAAAACTTACGTTGACTGCCATTGACGTCTATAGACGTCAATTACATTTTTCAATGGGAGGGGCCAGAATACAACCTCGGGCAGCTTGTCAGTGAATTTTATTTTTTCATATATTTGTAAATAAATTGTTTTGATAAAACATAACCTTTCGCAGTGTTATTTCTGTTTTATAGAAGTGAAAAACTATTTTATATGTTAGAGGTGTCACAAAGCAAGAAATATTAGTGTCAAAGGCACTTTTCTGCTTGAAATGTATTTTTCACAAAAAGCTCATTTTCTCCCTTTTTTTGGTCAAAACAGGCATTTTTGGTGGAACCCACCTCTCTTCTACAGCTGATTACTAAAGAATGGAAAATGGTAGAAACAAGCTTTTTTTTTGGATGAAAGAAGAGGGTCTGTTCTTCATTTTGGTAGGTTCAGCGTTTATATGATCATAACACACAGTTTTCTGTGGCTCTTCAAAAATGAGTAGAAATGCTCAAAAACCCTGGCAGTGGGGAGTTACCTGATTTGAAAATGGCTGGCAGTGAATGTGTTAAGAGAAACGTGCCAACAAAGTTTAAGAACCACTGAACTACATGCTGTGAGGAGTATTTTAGCAAGGAAGAGATATATATGCCTTACTCCTTTTCTTTAATTGTGCGTTTTCGTTCGCTGATTGGATTTTCAGAGCTACCAAAAAAGCCAGTTCCCATATTTTACCTTCCAGAGAGGTCCTTCATACTTCTTGACATGTCGGGTCATATCCTGCCAGGCAGACAAAGAGCAAAGATGAATCAGTTTAAAAAAATAAAACATAAAAAAACAGAAGAGAACAAATAGTTAATTAGGACAGCAACTATCAGCTGGATACTCACTCGATGAATGTTGCCCTCAAGAATCTGCTTCATTGCTGTATCACTGGCCAGATCAAATACTGTTTGGCCTACAAGTTATGGACATACAAGACAAGAGGAGCTTTAACACAACAGAGCACATTTTTACAGAGGGAGAAAAATACTGCAGGATTCAAGAATGTTTAAATGCTGGTGACAGCAATTATAAATATCAAGGACTCATTTACATCCGAGCAGCTTGTGCTTCTCATGCAATCACAGTTTCTAAATTTTTTGCCTCGATAATCATGTTCGAGTCACAGGAAGAACTGCTGCAATTGCCAAAACTGATTAGAATTTTAAACTTTGAACATTTTTGGAGAAACCGCCTAGGCGGTTGCTATTTTTGTTTGGGTGAAAGAATTCAGACAGACCTTGTGAAACATGCTGAAATGCATTCTCAATAGTTTCCATTTCCTATCCTGTCTTTGGCTGCCAGACCTGAGGATTTCCTTTTTTACTGCACATGTACATAGATCATTTTTGGGTGGACTTTTTATACCTGTGTATTCATACGTATTTGTCACCGTGTTATTTCCAGCAGCAAAACGATTTCAGATTGATTCAAAATAATACAGGGAGTGCAGAATTATTAGGCAAATGAGCATTTTGTCCACATCATCCTCTTCATGCATGTTGTCTTACTCCAAGCTGTATAGGCTCGAAAGCCTACTACCAATTAAGCATATTAGGTGATGTGCATCTCTGTAATGAGAAGGGGTGTGGTCTAATGACATCAACACCCTATATCAGGTGTGCATAATTATTAGGCAACGTCCTTTCCTTTGGCAAAATGGGTCAAAAGAAGGACTTGACAGGCTCAGAAAAGTCAAAAATAGTGAGATATCTTGCAGAGGGATGCAGCAGTCTCAAAATTGCAAAGCTTCTGAAGCGTGATCATCGAACAATCAAGCGTTTCATTCAAAATAGTCAACAGGGTCGCAAGAAGCGTGTGGAAAAACCAAGGCGCAAAATAACTGCCCATGAACTGAGAAAAGTCAAGCGTGCAGCTGCCAAGATGCCACTTGCCACCAGTTTGGCCATATTTCAGAGCTGCAACATCACTGGAGTGCCCAAAAGCACAAGGTGTGCAATACTCAGAGACATGGCCAAGGTAAGAAAGGCTGAAAGACGACCACCACTGAACAAGGCACACAAGCTGAAACGTCAAGACTGGGCCAAGAAATATCTCAAGACTGATTTTTCTAAGGTTTTATGGACTGATGAAATGAGAGTGAGTCTTGATGGGCCAGATGGATGGGCCCGTGGCTGGATTGGTAAAGGGCAGAGAGCTCCAGTCCAACTCAGACGCCAGCAAGGTGGAGGTGGAGTACTGGTTTGGGCTGGTATCATCAAAGATGAGCTTGTGGGGCCTTTTCGGGTTGAGGATGGAGTCAAGCTCAACTCCCAGTCCTACTGCCAGTTTCTGGAAGACACCTTCTTCAAGCAGTGGTACAGGAAGAAGTCTGCATCCTTCAAGAAAAACATGATTTTCATGCAGGACAATGCTCCATCACACGCGTCCAAGTACTCCACAGCGTGGCTGGCAAGAAAGGGTATAAAAGAAGAAAACTAATGACATGGCCTCCTTGTTCACCTGATCTGAACCCCATTGACAACCTGTGGTCCATCATCAAATGTGAGATTTACAAGGAGGGAAAACGGTACACCTCTCTGAACAGTGTCTGGGAGGCTGTGGTTGCTGCTGCACGCAATGTTGATGGTGAACAGATCAAAACACTGACAGAATCCATGGATGGCAGGCTTTTGAGTGTCCTTGCAAAGAAAGGTGGCTATATTGGTCGCTGATTTGTTTTTTGTTGTGTTTTTGAATGTCAGAAATGTATATTTGTGAATGTGGAGATGTTATATTGGTGTCACTGGTAAAAATAAATAATTGAAATGGGTATATATTTGTTTTTTGTTAAGTTGCCTAATAATTATGCACAGTAATAGTCACCTGCACACACAGATATCCCCCTAAAATAGCTGAAACTAAAAACAAACTAAAAACTACTTCCAAAAACATTCAGCTTTGATATTAATGAGTTTTTTGGGTTCGTTGAGAACATGGTTGTTGTTCAATAATAAAATTATTCCTCAAAAATATAACTTGCCTAATAATTCTGCACTCCCTGTAGTAATAAAAATTATGCCTCTGACTGGTTTCTGCTCATAAACAAAACAAAAAAATAAACAAAAACCAAAGCTTAGAAACTGTTGAAATAATTAAGGCAACAAATGAACCTTTGGGCAAACGGCATTATCCAGCTGAGTCCTTTGTTAGATTTTAGAACATTTAAAGTAAACCTGCAAATTTTCTTATTTTCTGTTACATACATGTTGTTACAAAGATGAAAGGTCATATTAAACAAAGCAAATGTTTCATACAATGAGGTCATTGCATGTACATGCAATCCCTGTTAAACACTCACATTTTTTTCTACATTTGGCTCTATATGATGTCAGAGAGAGAGAATATTTCTAACATGGTCATCTCAGACACACAGCTCTAGCTGTGAGCACAGGAGCCCCGCCCCCACATTCTGTCAGGCCTTCTGTTTTTGAGGGACAGCCAATCAGAAGAAAGCGGGTTTAAAAGAAAGGCGCAGGAAGCTCAAAAGCATTGTATCTGACATTAAGTGAACAGATGGGCTGCAGAGAAACCAAGAAAAGCCAAATAAAGATTATTCTAAACTTTGAACCATGTAATAGTCTACTGGAGACCAATAGAGTCCAAGAACCATAAAATGGAGCTGGAAATTAGCATGACAAGTTCCTTTTAATTTCTTAAGTTTGGCTGTGCAGACAGTCCTGGCAAGACAATAAGTTCATTGTTGCTTCTGGTATTTGTGACAAAAAGGAAAATTATTGAATATCTCCCAGTTATTCATGGTTGCCAGCTGTGGCTGATGAATCATACCATTCTTGTTTTGGAAGTTGGGGTTGGCTCCACCCTTGAGCAGCTTCAGGGCACACTGCCTCTGGCCTCGATAGGCTGCACAGTGCAACGGAGTGTTACCTAGCAGATCTGTGCAGTTGATGTCTGGAGGCTTCTTCCTGCAGAGCTACAGAAAACACACAGGACAGTAACAGGTGTGCTGTGTGAACCCAAGTGCCCTGATGCTCCTTATTATTCTGTTAAGAACTGAAGCATGACTCCTTAGATTTCTGATGCAGCCACAGAGAGCTGGAATAGTTAAGACTGCAATGGCTCTCTAAAACTGAACTGCCACTGTTCCCTTTATTTTTCTGAACACTGCAATTGAAAATATTGATTTGTGTCCAGTGGTTTCTCACTTCAGGCTTTTGTGAAGTATTGGATTTCAAAGGGCGTAGCTGATGGCACCGTGTTCACATGGTCTTGTGAACACGGTGTGATACTTTAGGGTGTAACTGTCAGTTAAGGCACAAAAAGTCTCTGTAATCACGCTAATCTGCTTACAGTGTGAGTGCCAACAGGCTGTTTAACAAGTACTCTTACTTGCTAAAATGTAACATTTTAGCTTTATTGTACTAACCTTCACTTATTACGCCACCATTTACTTCAGTGAAGCATACCATTATAAAATACAAGTATATTTAGGCAAATGCACTTAAAGTATTACATCTAATACAGAAAAACACCTCTGTGTTTGTGTTCTGCTCAAGATTGATTTGATTTGATATACCTTTATTAGTCCCACAATGGGAAATTTCATAATTTCATAAGGCTGCCGACCTATTGCACGCAATGGCGGCGCCATCATTAGATGAATGAATCTCTGCGATCATCCATCAGGTCATGACTGGGATTTCTCCTATTTTTTACTTTCATATGTTCAAATACTGGTAATCTGCTGTATTTGTTTTTTAAGCTTGCAACATTTGTTTTTACCCGTTTTCTCATTTATTTTAAAGACACACTTTACACATTATGAAGATCATGGGTTTTTGTGACAGGCAGGTAGTAACAAAGTGCCTAAAGACACTGTTTAAATGTTGTCAAGTTGTCTGTTGTTGGGTTGTTATTTTGTAACTATCTGATACACTGATACAACACAGTTAGACGTCTTTTTGTGCTTGAATGATTTATAGGTGTGTTCAGTTGCTTACAGGAAAAATAAAAAATTCCTCAGAAAACTGTCACGTACGAGGACTGGAAGTGACGAAGCAGCTAATGTCCAAGAAATCTGAAAGATCTTGAAAAAAAACTGGAGAAGTATTGCTAAAAAAATCTGCCTGCCTGGAAACAACGTATAAAGAAATAACGTGTCTAAATAACAAAATATAATGTCTTGTTATAGTCTAAAACATGTTGATGTTTTGGTTTCGCTAAATTGTTAGAAATGCCATCGCACTGATTCCAAGCCCCAGTGTGATAAACTCGTATTACTGATATGTAGATTGAAAGTAACAAATGTTGCTTTTTAAATTCAAAGATTATTATAAAGAGAGAACTGCAGAAAATGTCCACTGAATGCTGAAGTCATCAATTTTCAGACATTTGCAATGATTACATAATTATGATAGTTGTCAAGTCATTTAATGGCAGTTGTCCTCATATATCATGTTACTGCATATTTTAATTTGTAACAGTTTATGAGTTTTGCTTTCACAATATGATAAAATAAAAGTAAAATGTACACCGTTTAAGGAGTGTCACAATGTTACAGAGGATTTATGAATCATATTCTAGGCATTACTGAACAGGAATTTATCCTCATCTGTCCAAAAGCTTTAGTGAAACTGAGGTCTGTGGTGGGTCTACAGACCTCAGACCAGGGCTAACAAGCTAGAACTGATTTTAAACACATTCCTTTACCAAACTTCCATGATACCCAAAGATCTTTGCCCGGATTAGCTAAAGACATTCCAAACTATTTCAGGACAGAATGTAAAACTCAGACTTCTATTTTTAAGAGTTATTTAATGATAAAGAGCCTGGCGCAGAATCACATAGTGGGGAGGACACAATCTGCAGACTATAGGGCGCCCCCTATAGCTGCAGAATCTGCAGCTATAGGGGGCGCCCTATAAGACTCAGACTTCTACATTGTTAGGCTTCAGTTATCTGGTACTTACCAACTGAGTTAGCGTTGAAAGGTCTCCTTCCCGTGCAGCATCCAAAAGTTTCTCCTCCAGCTTTCTCTCCTCTGTTCTCTCAGCCGCTGTTTTCAGTGACAAGGCAGGATTTAAAAGAAGAAAATGTAGGTACTATATAAGCATTTTGCATGAAAAAAATTAATTAACACATTTCCATCTCTTTGCTGACAGAATATCTGGCTCACCTTCCAGCATGCTTCTGATCTCTGCATTTTGTGTCACGTCTTTGGGAATCTGTGCTGTCCCATTGATGACAGTAGCACACGCACCATAGTGCAGCAGCAGCATGACAACCTCCTGATCAATATGTGATTGATTGATGAATAAAATATTTGCATAAATACTACTGTTAATGATATGCAAAGCATGAAAGGACTCAAAATCTGAAATGAAAATTGCTGACACATTAACATACCTTTCTTCCTGTGAAAGCAGCTTTGTGCAGCGGCGTATCTCCAATATTATTGGGCAAGTTAACATCTGCCCCTGCCTGGAGGGGAGGGTGTGATGACACATGTGTTACCTCTGCAGTTACTCAAAATCTCCATGCTTTGAAGAAAAGAAACATTACCTTGAGCAACTCCTCAACTACATCTTTGTGTCCAAAATAGCAGGCCAAGTGAAGCGGTGTCCATCCCAGGTTAGATTTACTTTTTCCTGAAAAAAAAAAAACAGGACATAATGAAATAAACCAGCCCACAGCAGGCACATATATTTTCTCGATATACACAAATCACAGACCTTTGCAATTGATATTGAGCTGTATCTCTTCCCTTATCTTGGACAGGAGGAGCCTTTGAACCCCAGGCAGATCTCCATTCCGGGCATATCGTAGGAACTGCTCCTCTGGCTCCAGCTCCTCCATAGACCCCTGCATAGAAAACCCCCCAAAAAAAGAAAAAGAAAAGGAATGAAGAAATTAAGGCTTTTTAATTTTTTTTGTGAATAAAATTGTGCTTCAAGGAAAACCTATCCACCTAAAAGACACCCAGGAACTAAAGAGAATTGCTAATCATAGCATATACTTTGAAATCATTGCATTGAAACTGGAATAAATTATTATTTGGACCATTCCTGCCTATAATTTCTAATGCTAAAAAAATGGGTAGTGTCTAAATTCAATAAAAAGACCTGATGACATACGTGCGACATTCAATTAAATTCATTTCACCCGATTCATAATAGAAGTCATCTTGAGGCAAGTTACAGTCCATACAATATCATGTGATTGGGACAAAAGTAAACTGAGCTACAAGTGTAAAGTCAGCGGTTGGCTCATATTGCTTAATAAGTCATCATTTCTCCTGCTTTAGGACATGTGAAGAAAAAGTCACAGGAGTTTGTTATGTCACACAATAAGGGAGAAGAAGGAAATCCAAATTATTGCAAAAGGCAGCAGTCACCAGACCAGCCTTACAAGAAGGAAACACATCTTGCCTTTCTCTGAAAAAAAGTCCACATGACATGACATTCTAGTATATCTGCAATTAAATCCCAGTATGGAAAGAAGAACAGATAGACAAAAAGCTTAGTTAAGCAATGTTTTTAAATGTCATGTGGCTGTGAGCAATGATTCGTGAATCACATTGACAGGACAAGACAAATCAGACTGTGCAATTATGACGTTGGCAGGGCATCGGGGTGGTTTGGAGAAGCAATGAAACAGGTTTACCTGGGATTGAAAAGCATGTGACAGTAACAGTTAAGTGACCTGACTCAAACTGCACACTGCAATTTCAGGAAAAGCATGTTTTAAAAAAACAAAACAATCATTTGCCAATCCTGATCAGAAAACCTGCAAAGCCTGGTTTGATGTCTCTTAATAAAAAAAACAAACAGAAACATTTTAAGTCAATCAGCTTTTTAAAATTTCTTTCACTAATGCTCAATCCACTCTCTCATTTGAGGTTTATTTTTGCTGCGGTAACACCCAGGGCTGATTATAATCTTTTAATAAGATAAACATATCATAAAATATTTTTTAAAGGCTTATGTTTCAGTGTGCAAAGAAAGCATGTTTACTTGTGTATAATGAGGTTTAATATGGATTTAATTTTACATTTCCATTTAGTGTTACTTTACACTTCCACGCAAAAGTACTACATTTACCAGGCAATTTACTTTTTACAGTTATTCGAAAGATTTTACATTAAAGAAATAAATGCAACATTTTTTTTTTTCCAAAGTTGTCCTCTTCTTACAACCCCTTAAAAAGCATTGTCCCTATGGCTGTCTAGGAGTTGTTTGCGATTCCAAATAAACCTTTTTGATGAACAAAATCCAATCCCATCCACTATTTACCCAAAATATTAATTATTGGAACAGTAATAATAATAATAATAATAATAATAATAATTTGGAGAAAAGTCGGCAAATGATCACACATTTGCGGAGGACTCCCCCCCCCCCCCCCCCATTCATTATCTCATGACCCCTTCCATTTATCTTACAACTCCTCAGACGAGGCCCTCGGTGTGGATAAAATACCTGAGTGTACAAAAATTTGTTAAGACCGTCTCCATGTCGAGCAGCTACACTGTGAAACCACTGATAAAGATAACATATTAGTCGCAATGACCAATTTTCTACAGTTAGACTGAATTTACCTGAACCTTTATTTCCTTACTTGATGTAGTATTTTACCTTCAAACCTCACTTCTTGCTCAACTTAAATCGTCTCAGTTGCAAGCTAAATTCCTCATGTGTCATTAGAATAAACACAGCAGCGACTGAATAAATACCGAGCGCGCGCACAGAAACACACACACACACACACACACACACACACACACACACACACACACACACACACACTTACTACTTAAACTAATGCAGTCCCGTGAAGGTAAAATCCAGTGTTTTCAGGCAGAGCTGCTCACACAGGCCCTCTGTGAAGCTGCATGTGATATTTTAAGCCCTTCCTGCTGTCTCACTGCAGCGCAAACACAGCGGAACACATCACGCTGTCGCTCTTCACTTCATACGTTTCCCATTTATCGTCCAGCTGACCGACAGCCGAAAACTATCACTGCCCCTGTCTCTTCCCCCAGCACATGACACAACCTCCGTGCACTGTTTACACTTAGATCAGCTGATTATCGTGCAGCGGAACTCGCCCTGGCCCAATCCCACTCCTTTCAAAATAAAAGACTGTTATTGCAAATAAAGAGCATGAATAACAAATAAATAAATAAAATTGATGAACTGCTGTCTTAAATTAAAATAAAACTGAGACGCTCTCGGTTTTTTATGTTCTTTCTTCTTACGATTTTATTGTTGTCCTGGTTTCCAATGCAAAACCCGGAAGTTAAAATACGCATAGACGAGTCAAACTGCTTTGACCAGGAAGTAGTTTCTCAGAGCTGGGCGTCAACACATAACTCATGTACGTGTGTCTTATGAGTTTTGTGGTTTACTGAATAATCAACACATTTAATATAGGTGACACTTAGTCATGAGAAGAATAAATGGCGGATATCATAACTCCGGGGGATGATGAGGATCTTCAGACTCAAGTAAGCACAAAGTACTTCCTTTTTTAATCCTCAGAAAAAGTTAGGCAATCCTGTCAGTTTGTGCGAAATGTCTTGTTTGTTGTAATATTTTCAACTGGCCTGGTGAGAGCACGTAAGCCAAATGCGGTAGATGTAGAGCTGACAGGTTGAACAAGCCCTGCTGCATTATTTAAGATAAAAATGAATATACATGAGCAGCACATAAA
Organism: Diplotaxodon limnothrissa; assembly: GCF_057381915.1. Lineage (NCBI taxonomy): Eukaryota > Metazoa > Chordata > Actinopteri > Cichliformes > Cichlidae > Diplotaxodon > Diplotaxodon limnothrissa. The sequence goes on from NC_140617.1 coordinate 7,955,350, forward strand.
AAACTTGAATAAACATACATACACAGACACACATATACTGAAGGTTGTTCCCAAGGTGTCTGGATTCATTAACACTTTTGGAAGTGATGTTTGAAGCGCAGCAGGTGCAGCAGGGTGCACAGAGGCCACACATCAACGCAAAGTGTCAAAACAGCAGAAAAAAAGGGAAAAAAGTGAACACCATCGCAGGCATACATAATTTAATTTTTGTTGCTATACAGTTGTGTACCCACTGTCTTTATATTCAGGGAAAGTAAACATTGGCATCTAAGTTGGGAATCATAAAGAAAATAATGACATATACTGTCTTGAGATCACTAACTGTAATCTCACAATGTGTGTGTGTGTGTGTGTGTGTTGTCATTCAGTTTACAGCTCAGATTTGTCCCATTGCTTTTCTTCACATATTCTAAGGGGACATATTGATACTTGTCTTATTTCATTAGGTACACCTATTTAATGACTACTTAACGCAAATATTTAATCAGCCAATCACATGGCAGAAATTCATTTTAATTAGGTATTTAGACATGGTCAAGATGACTTGCTAAAGTTCAACCTGAGCATCAAAATGGGGAAAAAAGGTGATTTGAGTGACTTTGAATGTGGCAAGGTTGTTGGTGCCAGATGGTCTGCTCTGAGCAGTTCAGTAACTGCTGATCTGCTGGGATTTTCTCACACAACCACTGCTAGGGTTTACAGAAGATGGTCTAAAAATGAGAAAATATCCTGTTCTCTCTGTGTGAACGTCCCTTGTGATGCCAGAGGTCAGAGGTGAATGGCCAAGCTGCTTACAGCTGATAGGAATGTAACTCAAATAACCGCTCATTAAAACCGAGTAATGCAGAAGAACATCTCTAAATGTGCAACACACCAACCCTGCAACATTCGGCTGGTGGGGTCAGAATAAAAGCCTGGATCCCTCCTGCCATATATCACAGTTCAGGGTGGTGGTGGTATAATGGTGTAAGTGAGATTTACTAGGCACACTTTGGGCCCCTTAGTGCCAATTGAGCATCATTTAAATGTTATAACCCCTTTATGACCACAGTGTACCCATCTTCTAACAGCTGCTTTCAGCAGGATAACGCACCATTTCACAAATCATCTCAAACTGGTTTCTTGAACCTCACAACGTCACAAAATCAAATAGCCTTCAGAGTCACCACATCTCATCCAATAGTATCCACATGCTTTATGATGTGCTGGAACAGGAGAGTTGGTTGGATGTGCAGGTGGAACTGTGTGATGCTGTCATGTCAATACACACTAAAATCTCTGAAGAATATTTCCAGCACCTTGTTTAAATCTATTTCCCAAAGACTTAACACAGTTATGAAAGCAAAGGGCTTGAAACTAGCAAGGTGTAACTAATAAAATGGCTGCTGAGTGTAGATACTGTTACAATAACAGCTGCTCATATTAAGAAAGGCCAATAAGTTTTAATTATTGAGATCAATCTAAGTACAAGTAATCCCAGTGAGACAATGGCCTTCTTAAAACAGCTCTAAGGACTCAGTTTACAGCCGGGCTGGCCAATTCAATTTCCCAAGTGTACACAATTAGGGCCTAATTGTAATATTTACTCTTACCAGTAGCATTTACAAAGAGATAAAAATTAACATTGAAGTGAATTGAGTTCAACTTTTTTGCAACAGCCCAATTTCCCATGTTGCCCCTTGGAAAAATTAACTGCTCACTCTTGGTTTAGTCTTGTCTATGTATGATCAAGAATTCTCCTGCTATTATCATCTCAGACATACAGCTCTGCACCTCTGATGTTCAAGTCTTCTTTGCCTGTCAAAAAGAAACTGACGTACGCAGAGTGGCATGAGAGCTGCAACAGCTAATTTATGGCCGAGGCCAAGCTGAGGAGCTGCTCCAGGTCCCAAGGTTATTCCAAAGTTAGTCCAGAAGAGTGTAAAAACAAAAACATTAATTTGAATATTCTTATTAAATACACTTCATCTTTGCCCCTTTCACTTGGTAAGTTCCACCACAGTGATTAATGAAGTAGTGGTAGTCAGATAGGTAGGGAAAGAGCTATTTGGGCAATTTTATCAGGAAGTGAAAGGGGTGTGATGTATTTGTTCGGCCATTTCCCATTAACAACAGAGTTAGTGCTTTTGTGGAAGTATTTCCACTCTTATCAAAGCTTGCACAAGAAAATAAAGTGCCAGTATTATAAAATGTAACGTTTTATAGAAATAGCTGAAAGTCTTTCATCATGTTGCAGATAGACTGTTTTTTATTTATCTACAAAGTCTGTGAAGATTATGTGAAAGTGAAAGTCAGCAGCAGCATTCAGCCCATTTTAGCAAAAAGTTCATATCTGCAAACTAGGTGGGTATTTTTTTTTATCACCCTTACTTACAGCCTTTATGTTAAATTAACTGTTTCCTAGATCTTTCAATAAACATAATGTACAGATGCAAGCATGACATTTCTCTTACCATCTTACCATCTTGGAGACAAAGCGAGTAAGGATATTTCCAAAAACGAAAAACAAATGCTTTAAACTTCAACTCCTTCGGCTTCTCCGTTAGGGGTCGCCACAGCGGATCATGTCCTTCCATCTCACCCTATCCCTATCATCATTTTCTGTAATGCCAACTCTCTGTATGTCCTCATTCACGACATCCTTGAACCTTCTCTGAGGTCTTTCTCTTTTCTCCTGCCTGGCAGCTCCATCTGCAGCATCCTTTGTCCAGTATATGCACTATCCCTCCTCTGCACATGTCGAAAACCACCTCAGCCTTTCCTCTCTTAGTTTGGCTCCAAACTGTTTGACCTGAGGTGCTCATGTACTCATTTCTAATTTTGGCATTTTCAGCTAGCATCTCTGACACAGCCTCCTGTCTTTTTGTCAGTACCAAGACCACACTCATCTCCACCCACTCCACCCTGCCTGCACTCTGTGCTTCACCTCTCTTGTGCACTATCTGTTGCTTTGGAAGGTTGACCCCAGGTATTTAAACACTTTACTGCCTCTACTCAAGGGGTAATTAATGCTTTTTTGAAGTACCTCTGTGAATCAAATTAAATGTCAGTTACACACGGATTAAATAAAGTGAGTGAAGCTTTCTGTGCATCCATGGTCCAAACAATCACCACCGAGTCTGATATGATTAATCTAATTGCTTTGTTGTTCTTTGTTCTCTCTTAGATTGAAGAGGTTGAGGCTTTGTCTTCTATCTATGGTGATGAATGGTGTGTGATTGATGAAGCATCCAGGATATTTTGCATTAAAATATCCGCCGACTTGGAGGAGCCAAAACTGACGGCGTGTTTGCAGGTGCAGAAAATTGCATATTAGTGTCCATCATGCATTTTTGTTTGTAATGCTGTTCTGATTTTTTTCCCCCTTTATTGATCAGATAATTCTCCCACCTGATTATCCAAGCGCAGCTCCGCCCATATACCAGATCAAGTAAGTCTGATTTGCCTTTCAAATTTAATATGGAAGAGCTCTGATGATTTGAAAGAACAGCATCCCACTCAACGGCCCACTCCTACTCCTACTCAATAACCCCGTGTTTGTTCTCGGCTGTTGTAGTGCAGTGTGGTTGCGAGGCCCTGAGAGGGCCAAATTGGCAAACAGCCTGGAAGACATCTATGTGTGAGTGCCTTTCATAATTTTTGACTTCATGAAGAGATACCGTAGAGGGATATTAGCCACATCAAAAGCTTTCATTGTCATTGTTTTCCATGATTTAATATCACTGTAGTTTACATGCCTCTTATTTCACCCACCCTCACATAAAAATATTTCATTTTTATAGGGAGCACGCGGGGGAGAGCATCCTCTACCTGTGGGTAGAAAAAGTTAGAGATTTCCTCGTTGAGAAGTCCCAGAACTCAGAAACAGGTGAGGTGTGAAAAAAGGAAATTCCCACTTGAGGTCCCACTTTATGGCCATTTTTAATGACTCGGAATAAGACCTGACAGACCACCTCAGTCTTGACCTCTCCAGAAGTGCTTCGTTGAATTCATAGAGTTGTAACTGTAGACATTTTAGTCTCAAACTCTCAAAATAATTATATTTACACCCTGGTACAAAAATTAGTTGTTGAAGTTGTTAAAGTTGAATTCTATTCTATTCTATTCTATTCTATTCAAAAAGTAAATAATTTCCACCTTGATAGTGAATGCACTTTGGTTAGTTTTTATATAATTCATCCATGGGAACTATGTTAAGTTATGCAGAATTAAGGGTGTGGCCACTTTAGGTTACAGGGGTTTCTTCACGTTCTTGTCTGGTTTTACTAAAAGATGCTAAGGAGTCAGCTGTTCAGTTTATAGTGTCTTTCTGTGAGTATGTGTTGTTTTGGTTTCGTTTGTATCCCTTAGCTGTAAAACACTGGGGTATTGTTGTCACCCTGCTGGGTGAGCGGGTGACGGCGACACCCAAGTTTGAGAATGCTTTAGCTTCAGCTAATAACTCACCAGTTAACATATCATTAAACTGTGTTCACATATGTTAGAAAAAAACAAACAAGCAAAATACAACAAAGTAAAATAACCACTAAGGCCTCAGTCACACAAGCCTCTTGACCTGCTGGCAACTACAGAGAGCAATGTGCATTCTCTAACTGGTTGGCAAGTTATTGCTGGAAATGAGAGGGTGCTGCCCCAGAAGCCTCCTTGTCATTGCTTTGGTTGACAGGGGCCAATATTTGGTTGACAGGGGTCACCTGCCAGTCTGTAGGACGGTGTAATTAGGGCCTTACCCACCGGTGGCATTACAGCGGCTATGTCAATCTTTTATTTACAGTCTGTGTGTATGCACTGTCTCCTGTAAACTTGCACGTGATTCCTGAATACATATTAAAGGACTGAGGCTTAACAGTCTCTATATACAAACTGATGAAGTTAAAGGTGTAAAAACGACACTCCATGAGTTAAATGACCCTCCTGGGCTGCTTCACCCAAACAAGCTGTATCATTTATTGCTTTTTTGCAGCATATGGGTTTTGTAGGTTATTTTTGGTGAGACATGTCGGATAAATTGACTTTGAAATATCACATTTTAAGCTTAAATTTCTTATTTTATACTTGCATGTATCTATCCTTGACAGAACTGTACTCCTTTTTTTTCTTGGCTTTTTTGTGTTATCTCATTGACTAGTTGTCTACATAGTGTAGTGGTTTACACATTCACAGGAAAAGTCATGTCAGGAAGGGTACAAACTGCCAAATCAAACATGTGGAGCCACCACATGAATAAGTGAAAGTAGCTGAAAGTAGCTCACTGTGTTATTAATCTGTCAAGTGGTGGCTGCGACTGATAAATTAGAACAGAATAGAATAGAATAGATCTTTATTGTCATTGTTCACAAAACAATGAAAAACCACTCAGCGGCTCTAAAGCTCTTTCACAACAAAAGACAAACAGCCTGCAGTATAAACATAAAATAAATAGAAATAAAGATAAACACAGTGAGGTAGCACATACAGAATAACACTGCACGGTGCAAGAGATACGAGTAAGATGCTTAAAACTAAATTTCCAGATATTAGAGGACAGTCTATTCTTACTGAATAAGAAAGAGTTTTTTTAAGGTGCTGATTTTGGTCCTGATTGATCTGAATCTCTTCCCATAGAGCAGAGGGAAGAACAGGTGAAGTCTGGTTTGGGTGTGGTACATTATAAAACAAAAGGCTTTTCTTTGGAGTCAACCAGTGTCACAGAGGGAGGGTAGAGTGGCACCGATAACACATTCTGCCACCCTCACCACCTGTCGCAAAGCCTTTCTGTTCTCTTCTATGCAGCTGACGAACCACACTGTGCAACAGTAGGTCAGGTGAGCGTGCTTTAACTTCCCCAAGAAGTAAAACCTCTGTTGGGCCTTCCCCACCTGATGGGAGATGTCTGTGGTCCCGGTGAGGTTGGCCGAGATGCAAACATAAAGGAACTTAAAGCTTGCTAACCTCTCTATTTCTTCTTTGTGTGGTAAAGGGCAGAGTGATCAGTGTGTTTCAGAAGTCCACTTTGATTTCCCTGCTATTTTTTCTTGTGTTTAAGTCCAGATTATTGGGATAATATCAGTGTGTGAGATGCCTGACCTCCTCCCTGCAGGCTTTTTCATCACAGTCATATATCAGATGGTGGTATCATCATCAAATTTTATGTGTCAATGGGAGAGCAGTCAGGAGTGAACAGCGAGTAGAAGAGGGGGCTGAGAACCCACCCCTGTGATGTGCCAGTGTTCAGGATAAGAGTATCATCCATCCTGACATTCTGGGTGCTCAGGATGTCCAGTGAACACATGCACTACTAACAGCCTAAGCTTAGGTTTGTGAACTAGTTTGTGATGGATAACTATATTTACAGCCGAGTTGAAACCCACAAACTGTGTAAGAGCTGTGTGGAGAGCTGTGATGACTGCATCCTATGTTTATCATTTTTCTTGATATGCAAACTGGCGTGAGTCGAGGTCAGCAGGGATGGCTGCCTTAATGCGAACAAGGATGAGTCTCTCAAAGCATTTATTTATAGTGGGGTTAGAGCAAGTGGGTGACAGTCAATGAGGCAGTTCATTTGACCTTTTCTTTGGACAAACTTTTTGGCAGTGGGTTTAGAAAAATGTCAGTTTCAGTCTTTCCAAGGACTTGTTTACACGATAATCCACACATTGGACGGGATCTAGACCACTGATTACCAGCAGGTCAGTTATTGGATCAACCCACTTACCCACTTGATGCTTCTTCTTTTTTGTTAGAACACTCCTCCGTTCCTAAGACAACTGTAGTGCGGTCTAAAGCTGTGATAAGATGAGGCCTGTAGGGGCATTAAAAACTCCTCAAGACTCTGAGTGACTGCGCTGAATTGAGATCGATATCAGTGTAATACCTTTGGTTACCCCGGCAGAGTCTTTTGAAGTGTAAAAAGACATAAAGGTACTCAAATTAAAGATTCTCTACAAGTGTCACACCGAATCAGATTTTCAGAAGGGGGCTTTCTTGTCTGTCTCAATTATCTAGCGCTGAGCAGCATCTATTATTGAGGCAGACGGTCTCTTTTGAGCAACAAGCTTGAAAAATATTAACTGTCCTCCCCATTGTTGCGTGTCATAATTCCCCTTTCTGCAATTCATGTGGTAATAAGTATAACTGGTCACAGCACTTCAGCTCAGGAGCGGGATTGACAGCTCATTCATTCAAAAGACAGGGACATTGTGTGCAAGAGGAAGAGGGGGATGATGAGTCTGAAGATGTACACTTCACAGAAAAGGAAATGAAAAGTGGGTAAACATGAGAAAAGACATGAAAAGTACAGACAGAATATTGTTTCTGATGATGAAGTTTGGATTCATTAGATCGCACAGGAGGAAAAAAGGTAGAAAAACAGAATTTATTCATCTAAATATAGAACATTTTAATGATTTGTAATTTTGTGTGTGTGCTTCTGTCCTGTTTGTGCTGTGTGCAGGCATAGAATAAATATTGTGAACCTTTATTAGCGTAAAACATGCTAGATCCATGAGCAGCTCAACTTTGCCATTTCTTCTCTTTATTCTGGTCCTCTAAGATTTGTTAGCTTTTATTTCCCTGAAAAATATACTTCTACTACACACACAAACACACATATTAAAGTCTTTATTTGCCTTTTTATCAAATCCTATTAGGAAAAGACACACACACACACACACACACACACACACACACACACACACACACACACACACACACACACACACACACAAGCAACGATGGATTAATTCTACTAAAAAGTATTGTGTATGCCAAGCCTGCTGCAGCAAATCCTCTGTGCCACAGACCCCTGTTGTTGACAAGGTTGTTTTTTTAGTTCCCTTTAAAGGTACGTGCTTTTTATGACAATTTTGCATTTGCATATTTTCTCCAAGGCAATGAATTGTAGCTGATATACTCTTACAAATACTAGAGTGAGTCACACTATCGCACTTGGTGACATGTTCCACTGTCTGTTTTAAGTAGTTCATGCGTACAGAATACTCAAGAACACCTAAACAAAATGTGCTAATCCACAGCTGAATATAGTGCCCAGCAAACACACAGAGTTCTGTCATTTTTTTTGAGTTAAAAATAACTTCTAAGATAAATACTAGTGGATGGAAAAAAACAAAGTAGAGAAGTTCAGACTTATTTGGCATTGCTGAGTTTAGCATCAGCTGAGTGGTAAAAGAAAATGAACAAGAGCAGCTACTTTACTACCACTAACCTCTTTAAATGGATAACTGCAGGAAGATGTAGGTCATTATATCAATAACTGAAGGAACATTTTCAAGTCAAATTTTGAAATTAATTTAAATGTATAATTATAAGCTTGTAATGTTTTTAGTCTTAAGGCTATTTAGGCTTAGAAATAATTAATTGTGATGATTTGTAGCATAGACATATGTATTTTAATGCTTTAAGTAATTAGTTCAGTTTATTACCATTCAACAATCTATATTTATCTCCATGTGCAGCTTACAGTTAATTATCATAGAGTGATAACGGGTCTAACTACATAAATATCTGCCTAATGGTTTTTATTTTGTCAGTTCTGTGTGCTGAAGAATAAAGAACCTATAAGAGACATCGTTACCTGCACTGACTGCTAATGCTTGAAAGTCCTTGGACTGCAGCTTTTTTACATGTAGGTGCTCTCACGCTAATGGAAAATTCACAGTGTGTGAAAAACACACATGTGCTCAGAGAATTCAGCTGCACTTACACTAGATGACATGGTCGTGCATTTGAGAATGACCTGAGTCTGAAGCATAGACTGTATACAAAAGAAAGACATGGCCACTGTACCTTGGGACGACAGCTTTGGCCACCGACACCTTGGTGTTTGAAATTCAGATGCAACGGGCAAATGAATCTATGAAAAACTGACCAAGAGGGCTTTATTGTGCTGCCTGACTTCTTCTTTTTGCAATTAGAGGTGATGCGTCATACAGCTCATTTATAATAAATACAAGTTTCAAGCACTTGTACATTTGTACATGTTTCAGGCCTAAAAGCTACATGCTTCTTATAGATACATCTTATGGTTTATTAATCAGATTGGTGTGGAAGAACAGAAACATCTTTCCTGGTATTTTTAACAAGAGCATGCCCTTTTCCAAAGGCTTTCCAATTGATTTTGCTTAACAACCCATCTGGCTCGCCATGGTTATTATTAATGCATCGCTGGTTTGATATTTTCATGGGATTTACAAAAATATAGACAGGTAACAAAGCTTATTCTCTAAAATCCCAACTTTTGTTGGAGGATACTTAAATATTAATGCTGGCAGACTTTTCAAAGAGCAGATTTTATTAACTGCTATGGAACATTTATTTATGATTGTGTTGAAAGACCGCGTATAAGACATGATCTATATGTGCATAGATTATCAGCTGATGAAGGCCGTCCTCACACATGGCACACCTTTGTTTCCATAACAACAGGGTTCTAATGTCAGCACCTTTAGATCGGCTTTTGGTGTTTGATCTCTCGACATTGGCTTGTTTATTAGATGTTGTCAGATGTGTTGTAATTAATTTGCAGTCACATCCTTCCTGTTTTATCGATGGCACTTTACTTAGTCACGTTTACAGTATTCTGGTTGAAGCTTATATTAGCATTATCATGCATTCACATGCCAATGTTAAGGTTATGTAATGGTAATTTGGGGATGATTTGCTCAGTAGGTGTCATTTCAGTGCCAGGCACCCTGAGACTACAGACAGCTCGGTGAAGACCTTTACAGGCATCAGGGACATAAAAAAATCAACTTTCTTATTAACATGACATAACATTTCTTATATTACCTCCTTCAGTGGAAGAACCAGAAAAAGTGAACATGACGGCTGAGAAGGATGTTGATGATGATGAAGACATTCCAGATCTCAGCAGTCTCAGACTGAATACAGAAAATGTGCACCTCTTCCTGGAACAGGCAAATGGTAAAAGCACATTTTAGTCTACGATGGCATCATTTCTGACAAAATCAGTCTCTGTCTTATTACGGATAATATTTTATCTTGTAGATGAGGAGCTGCCTCCAATTAAACATGGAAATCCGATCACAGACCGACGCAGTACCTTCCAGCCCCATTTGGCGCCTGTGGTGACTCCCAGACAGGTACAGCATGGAAATGAGCATAATAAAAAATGATATGCATAAAAAGATGGAGCTCCAACAGTGTACAGTTTGAATTTTGTGCCTCGTTTTTTTCATGAATGATGAATCCTCTCTGCAATCAACAATTCATACAAAATTCAACAGAAATACTTGATGAGTGGAAGATAATTTATATCTGAAACATCATCTGGTTCCTTCCTGCATGCTAATCTCACTCTCTGAGTCTCTGGTAACATACCAGCTTATCTTAAAAGCTTCCACCTGCTGTGAATTGCAATTTGTATAAAAATATTTACGCAGACAGCTGTCCTCTTTAGAGGACATAAACCAAATAGACGAAGAGCTGGACATCATTTCCATAATTTTATATACTGATCTGGAAGTGACTGATTTCATTTATAGATATAAAGAAAAACAAATTGGGCACGTAATTAGTTTTTTTCAACTTCAGTATAGCCTATTTTTTTGTTCTTCTAAATTGGTCAGTACTAAATGGCATAAGATAAAAGGGCTTTCATTGTCATTGCATTCAGGAGTGAGACTCCCGGTTGGTGCATATGAGAAAATATGATATTAAAAAACATTAAGGACTCCATAAAACCACTTGCACACAATATAAAGTGCTAGAGCCAATGAAGTCCCAGAGTCAACAGAGTTCCCAGTCTGCAGTAACTATTGCACAAATCTAATCTGAACTTATTTACTGTTTCTGTATACTGTGATTATCTGCAGTTGTGTCCTCTAGGGTCATTTGACCTGTATAAATATATATATATGAATATATCAGTAATCAACCCACAGTATCCATAATGAAGTCACCCGTTGGTGAACCTGTTGTGCTGCTTTCACTCTTTGCATTTTGGTGTTATGGAAATGGATGTGACCAGTGACGGTGGATTTGACTGGGTAACTGAGGGACACTGTACACTCATATGGTGGCAGCCTGTAACTTTCAAGGTAGCCCTTCCTTAAAACACACCCTGCTTTATCTGAAATTTTTAGACTAATGCGGACCATGATGTCTGAAATGTTGTATTTAAGAAGATTTGAGACTAGTGATTAACTCATTCCGACAGCATTTACAGAGGTCATCGATTAAATGGGTTATTTAAGCAATGACCCCCTTTGCCCCCTTCTGGTCATTAAAGGGAGTGCAGGTTTAAGGCACGATGCCATCATCTTTCAGAGCTGAAAGCTACGTCTGTCTGTTACATACAGTGTGTTAACTGTTTTAGAGTAACTTTTGAAGTGTTGCTGTAGCCTTTGCCAGCACAGAAGCCAACTGGCTAAATTTGGTAACTAACTCGAAGGTGACACGACGGTGACAGCACTACAAAAATGGAACAGGCAGGGGAGGCATGAATTTAAAACCAATTTTTGTCACACTGTAGTCAAGCCTCAGTTTTATTTTGAGCCTTTCAGTGTCTGTTTAATTAATACATGAGGTGATTTAGCTTCATAAACAGTTGAGTAATGCTGCTTTGTGCATTAGTCAGCAGTGTTAGACAGCATGTTGACTTGACAAGTTGTCATCTGCACAAATACAGCATCATTTTTAGTCTGACCTTCTTTTGGACATCACTGCTGTTTTAGTATGCCTTCAATCAGGATTTTAGCATGAAAGCAGGTTCCAGCTAACACAGTGCTGAAAAGGAGATGCCTTGCTTCTGCAGTAAAGTCAGTGTAAATGCATCTGAGAGTGACATTTCATTACTCCCCACATTATTTGTTACAGGTTAAAATGGTCCTGGAGAAGCTGTACGAAAACAAGAAGATTGCCAGTGCCACTCATAATATTTATGCATACAGGTTAGTAATGTCACATATCGCTTATACAGTTGCTAAAAAAATGTATAAACCCTTTGTAATGCTTGGATTTCTACACTGATTATTCAAAATGTGTGGTTTGCTCTTCATCTAAGTTGTAATTATAGACAAACACATTCACACTGAAGTAGTAACAGACAAGCAGTTACTGTTTGAGTGTGGGTTGGAAAAATAATGAACCACCGTGCTAAAGACTGCAAAGTCTCAAGTGTTCCAGTAGATCAGATAAGATTGGGAGTGTGATTTGTAGACTTGTCCTTCTCTAAATGTAAAGAATGATGATGTGATGTAAACCGTGCCTTAAACATGAATTTCTCTGAACCTTAGAAGTGACATTATAGAGAAAGCATTTCTAATGCCCTGTGAGTTTTATATTCCACAGTATGAAAAACTGCTGCTTTTCTTAGCAGTTGATCACAGCAGGAGCACAATATGGAATCCTATAAGAGGTGTAAAAGAAAACAATTGTAACAGTAAAGCATCTTCAGAGATCTGTGCAAGAAAAATAGTGAATAAGAATTTTCTAAATAGAGGAAGACCACAAAAATGTTGGGAAATTCAGCAACAAGCTTATGATGAGCTTATGATGAGACAGACAAATAGAACGAAATCAAAAAAACTAAATGAAATGACTTTGTGAACTTAGAAAAGCCTTAGTTTAAATATTTGTTAGCTGGGTAGCAAAATTTTACTACAACTTGCCTGATTAATGATCGATGAATGTGTTCATTAAGACTGAGATATCTACATGACTGTGAGCCAGCTGCTTTCAAATCCTTCTGTGTGTTTATTGTAATATCTTCACTGATTCTCCTCACACATAGCATCCGTACGATAATACTACAGTAAAATTAAACATTTTCAAACAATAAAAACTAAAGTGAAACAGGAAAATCTATTCTGGAAACCAGCTGAAACTAATCTGAACTAAAATATCACGACGGAGTACCACAGCGTGGACCTGCTTTGCTATTTCAGGGCCTGCACGTCTTGCAATCACTGAATTTAAAATTGTATCAACCAAATTTTTCTCTGAGAATTGAATGGCAGCTTATGAAAGGTTGGCTGATTCAAAAAGGCAATTACCCAAACAGCTTCAATGGGAAAAGAATAAAATTCAAGCTTTTGGATGGCAAGTGAGGGTCCAACTTAAAAGAGACATCCCAGGTGTGGGTATAGAAATGTGAAATGAATCAGTTGTGATTAAAAGGACACTACAGGAAACATCTAATAAAGGGGGTTCAATCTAATAAATTAAATTAATATACATTATTTAGTTTAATATATAATGGATCTAATATAAATAAAGTATATATGTCTGTATGTGTTTACGCCCACAGTGGAGAAGAGCATGAGATAAGTAAAGATTCAAGGCTGATCTGTCTTCCCCAAAGGGCTCATTGCTGCAATTAAAGGTCAAAAAAGCACCAGAGAAAATGACGGCTTCTGACAGTACTGTGCATAATGTGAAAAGATGTGTGTATGTGTGTGTGGCCTTTCTCAGTGTGTGTTTGTGTTTTCTCAGGCATTGCCTGTGTGTGAGATGTGTGGTGTTTTTTTTTTTAAAGTGTCGTCTAATGAGGTCGATGTTGCGTCGTTGGTGCACTGCCTGGGTGGTCATTACTCACGGGGAGGATATTGTGACATTTAGACCACTGACAAAAATGTTCCGGTGAAGAGGCTTTAAGTGTCACAGTGTCACACTAACCACAACGTCTTAATGCTCTCCCGCCTAAAACCAAGCTGTTGTGATTCTGTCTGTTGTAGGATTTACTGCGAGGACAAGCACAGCTTCCTGCAGGACTGTGAAGATGACGGCGAGACAGCCGCGGGGGGGAGATTGCTCCATTTACTGCAGGTTATCATTTAATTAAAAAAAAATGCTGGCTTTGGTCCAACAGATAACTCTTTCAGCTTCATACCAAAACTGCATGTTATGTTTGTTAAAAAGGTAAAAATCCCCAAAGAACTAGTCAGTTAGCCAAAGCCGAATGCACAAAAGCGTCCGCCCAGTAACGGCAGCCACATTGTTAAATCTGCTGGCTGCCTTGAGCTTTCCTTTGGCTTTTGCATTGCTTAATTGGAGTCTGTGCTGCCCTGTTTATTTTCACAGTATGCATAATTTAGTTTATTTCTAAAGGACACTGACAGTTGTGTCCGATCTACATAGCCTTGCATATAGCTGAAGCTAATACCCAACACCAGTCCCTTGATGGATGAAATTACGTGCTACCATTTACAGTTTAATATGGAAACTGCTGTGATTTTGCAATTAAGATTGTTATCAGTAAGGCACACTCCCACAATATCAACCTAAATGTTTTTCACGTAATGCACGCACTTGTAGACATATAGTATGGTAGTGGTGATAACCACCACTTATTAATATCATATTTTGCAGCATAAATTGGAAACTTGACACTTTTTTCGTGTTTACTGGCATTCAAAATAAGTTACTCTTAATGAGGGTAGCTGTTGTGACAGTTTTGACAGTTTATGTCACACCACCAAAGCAGATTAGGCCTTTTTGTTGAAAATAATAACATGTCACAGCGGGAAAGGCATAAGTGCGAATAATATGAATAAAAAACACGGCCGAATTACATTTGGCTTCTCCAGTTCCAAGGTCCTGGTATTGTAACCTATATCCTCTGTATCAGTAAACAATGGGGGCATTTTTGGGTGAGGTGTTCTGAAACTAAAGACAGATTTGATGTCATTAAGTGGTTTGAGGGTATTTTAATGTATTTTATGATTTATTTATATAGTGCCAAAACATAATCTTAATTTTCACGACACACCTTATATTGTAAGGTAGACAATGCTACAACCTTGCTAGGAGAAGCTGACTGATCCAGCGATCCAGTACGAGTGGCACTTTAAATTGGTGTGGAGAAAAAGAATACTCCCTTTTAACAGGCAGAGATCTCTGGCAGAAGGTGGGTAAGGCATCTGCAGTGACCAGTTGGGTGGTGAGAGAAAGAGAAGAGAACAAAGAGAAGCACAGAGAGACCGTGATCAACAAACAGAAAAAAACCCACACATCAGAAAGATTAGTTAATGACATGCAGTAGAGCCATCAACAGTGAATGCATGTGTAAACGAGTTGGTCAGTGCATTATGGTAGATTCCTTAGCAGACTGGGAACATCGCAGGATATTTGACTTTAACCTAAACTGTGAAATTAGCCTAATAAATGAAGGTTCTACATCTATTTCTGCTTCTCATAACAGCAAGTAAGCCGGCACTCCTGAAAGCAGAGAGCTTTATTTTCATATTATAAGGCATTTTGAGGTATAATGGAGGTTAGCATCATAAACAGTACTGTTTGTACTTTGTCAGAGAGCTTTTAGGACATACTGACATATATATTATAGCCGTGAATCCTCAAAGTAACAATTTTCAGCATCATTCTGAAACAGGATGCTCCTAATTTTAATGATAATGTTTTTTTAATGCCTTTCAGCTTAATGGACAATAAGGATTATAGAAATGTCACAGCTTATTGAGCATGCTAGTCTCTCTTGTTGGTATAAAAATGTTTATACACTGAATGCTAGGCCTTATTTTAAATTCTGTTGCAGTTTCTTATAGCACACCTGCCATTTTTTATTGAAGTGACTTCATTTATACTTTTAATAGCACTTTTTCTAACACCTTTTCAGTCCTACCACTCAATCAATCAATCTTTATTTATAAAGCACTTTTCATACAAAAAACAATGTAGCACAAAGTGCTTTACATAGTTAAAAACAGCCCACCCCACCCTCCAACTCACTCCCCACACTCTCATTAACATAAATGATGTGAATACACACATATCCCCCCCCCCCACACACACACACACACGAGCACACTTAAAGAGTAAAAATTGGGCTGGGCCAAGTGAGGAAACACTATAACAGGGAGCCGTCTGCACCGGGAGCCGGTCACAGACCGCAGCCTCCAGGCTGGGCACACAGCAGGAGGGAGGCCAAGGAGCCCCCCAGCCAGGCTGAGAGGACCCCCAGAGACCCAGCAGCCACAGTCGATCACAGCCCCGGTGCAGAGAGCGCCCTCTGAGGAAACACTGGAGATATGACACAATAGGATATATACAGGGTAAAATGATAAAATAAATAAGAACAGGATACAATATAAATATAAATATAAATAGAGTAAGAAGATTAAAAAATGAATAAGAATAAAATCAATAAATATTAGGTAAAGTCTAAATTAATAATAGAATAACAGGATAGAATAAATAAGCATAAAATAAATAAACGCTAAGTAAAAGCTAAATTAAAAAGGTGCCTTATACTGTGAGTGTTTAATATAAGTATAATCTGTACTCCTATCACATACACACACAAACAGTAATGTGTCAAGGGCATTGGCATTCAGGACACTGAAATTCAGAATGGAGGAGCCCAGGATCGAACCACTGACCTTCCAGTTATGGCCTTAAACCACAGCCAACTGTATAGGGAGGAAGAAGTATTAATTCAGTTTTGTGAAAAGTAACCCTTCTAATAGATTAAGTAAGTAATCTACTGACGGTGTCACATAAAGCTTTAAGAATATGTATTCAAAACTCCAGTGAAAATCAATTCAGGACGTTTATAAAATTCAGACTAATGTCCATAACAGAGCGTCAAAACTGCGTCTCTTTTAAATTAGACAGGCTATCTAATGAATTTCTTTGAGCCTGTCAGGGTTGATTTTGAGACACTGAGATGATGTGATGTGGAAATACTGAAGCTGCCGGTCTCTAAGGCAGAGCCGAACATCGATTCAGAGAAGTGTACTTGCTGAGAAAAACAGAACTGAGATTGTTTTGTGTGGGGATGTGGCTGCAGTAGTATAAACCACGCTTCTAATGTTTAAATGGTGTTTAGGTTTCCTCCACTGGGAGCTATGGTCCCACTATAATAATTTCACACAGTCATTAATCCTTTTATTTCAAATATCAAAGAAGCCCTTGTCACTGGGTTTTACTGTCAGATGGCCCTATGATTCACACACACACCCACATCACACTAAAATGTGTTATTGTCCACACAGTTTTTGTTTCCCTGTAACGTTGAATGAAAGCCAGTAAAAGGTTTGTGACCAAACAAAAAGTTTCCTATAACACAAAGCTCAGCAGTGACTTGTAGTAGTTGTGTCATTACTCATTACTCCTAGGTGCTGCGTCGTGTCAGAGCTTTTCCAGATGAAATCCATGACTCGTGTCAAAGTTCATTTTCATTCATAGGATGACAGCAGTCGCCGCTGCCAGTGTGGCCCTGTTAGAGAGATAAATCACTGTGAAATGGTGCATTGGATTATCGGTGTGGATATGTCAGAAACTGAGATCTGCTACACTGAATTCAGATGAATCAAGCGCTCATATGTTCGCTTTAAAAACTTGCTCAGCCAGTCTTTGCTTTAAATTATCTTTTAAATGCTAAAAGAATTCAAAGAAAATCTAATTTACCTGCATCTGTGTTATTATATGTTCTATATTTGCTATCAAGGAAGCGCATTAAGCTTTATTTCTTCTATTCTAAAGCTTTCTTGACACCAACAGAGTGTAGCTATAATCAATATAATAATCTATATATTTATATTGAAAATAAGCAAGAGAATAATGTGAGTGATACAGGAGTGCTTCATAGTGACAGATCCAATTTTACAAGGGAGGAAAGAAGTGCTATGTGGCTCTGGAGGCTGATCTGATGCAAAGTGATGTATGAATGGAGGTGAATGAGACTTTCTCACGTAGTAGAAAAGCACTAGGTAAGAACCAATCCATTAACTATGATGCTAGATATTACGAGGTGCAAGTAAAAGCTAAGCTGCAGAGGAAATATTTTTTAGAGTGGAAAAAAAGATCATTCTTCAGTTAGGGAAAATGGTTCTGAGTTAGAGCCTTGGCCGAGCGCAGGGGCAGCTTTAAAGCTCCTCTTCGGTTTCTTTCATCCAAATAACGCTAGGCTAATTTTGCTGTCACTGTGTCCTTGACCAACGACTGGCTCACATCAGAGGTCAGTCTCCAGGCGCTGCATGGAAGCCACCCACTGCTTCTAATATTCCTAATAGTAAATGGGGAGAATGATAAAGGAAAATCAGTGCTTTTAATCCTAAAACCAGATTGATTCAAGCTATCAGCCTTTTATAGATTTCTTTTCTAACTCGCGGGCATGAGAGCAGATTTAAGAAATCAGGTAAATTCCTGTAGCTGTCTGACCTGTAACTGGATCTGCTGTCCTCCATCTTTCTGAGCAACACAGTGATTAATCTCCTACTCGCAACACTCTCAGCATAGTGAGCAATTTACATGAAGAGCTTTTCCCAAATCTATTTTCCTCTAATCTCATTCCTCTTCATAAGGCTTTCTTCCCATTTCCTCATTTAAATGTGTGCACGCTCGCAGTGAATGTGGAAGTGTGTGGCGATGAATAAAAGTGGGATCTTATTGATAGAGCTGGCAGTCAGATGTGGATGAGTCCCTTCAAATGACAGATTGGTTTTTGTGGCAGTGCAAAGTAAAGTTCTCCACTTCATTTTAAGACCACAGTCTGGTGTTTTGGAAAATATGCCTTTTGCCATATACTGGGAATTTCATTAATCTCAATTTAATCTTTGTGCGCTCAAACTTAAGAGTTGCAGAACCTGAAGAGGAACATGGGGAAACAGTCTCAATTAAAAAGAAAAACAATCTTAAGGCTTTTCCTGTTTTATATATTTACACATTTGTTATATTGCACATCTTATTTGCAAACAAACTTTAGAGATATGAGAGTGCACCTTTGACGTTTCTGGCTGCTCCTGTAAAGCTGCAGTAGCATTTTTTTTTTCTTTTTCCATCTGGAGGTATCAAGATGACAAACTGTAAACAAACTGTAAACATAAAACTGTTATTAGACTGGTAGAGAGAGAACAATTAAATATTGAACTTACTGAATAAGGCTAATATTCACTCTTTTTTATGGGGTTTTAGTTTATGGCAAATCCCGAGGGGAACAATGCACTCGTTGGCTGCCAAGTACTTCACACATTTGCCAAATTCATGTCTGCAGTTTGGTACTGGTTCAAGGCAGGTAGCGCTGCAAAAAGCTACCTGCTGCAGCTGGACTTGACAGTTTTTGACAGGAAAATCAAGGCAATCATGTAAAAGGTGCCAAAATGCTTTTTATAGTTGAACGTTCCAGCACAGCAGGGTGATAATTATCCATATGTTCATTGCAGGGTGCAATGCCATTCATGTAGATGTAGACAGTTGATTTATTGTACTTTTTCTGAATGGTCTTTTAAACGTTTCTGTTGTTATGGTATTTTATTGCTTAGAAAACTGTCTTATTTCAGTTTTTTGAGATGATATTTAGTTTTATTGTAGTTTTTATTTCATTTGTGTTTAAGTAGAATATTTCAATTATGTGATTTAATGAATTAATTGAACATCAAGCCCTTCTGTTTCTGTCCTAATGTAAGTTAACTGTGTCCTTAAACCACATATTGAACACACGAAATTGAACGTAAAATAAATCTCTGTCTAACTCTAAGAAATTACACTCTAAGAAAATACATCCATTTTAGATTTATAGGTTATTGGCTTTAGACTGGAAGCTTAGTCAGATGCATTTCATGAAGATTCATCTGTTTATTATAAATCAAATATAGTGTAAAATATATCTGATGCAGTTTGAAAACAGCTATCAAAGCTTTCAGCCAGCTCATTTTACACGTTTATTTCTCACAACAGATCCTGGACGTGCGTAATGTCATGGTGGTCGTGTCTAGGTGGTTCGGGGGCATTTTGTTAGGTCCCGATCGCTTCAAACACATCAACAACTGTGCTCGTAACATCCTGGTGGAGGAGGGATACACTGCCTCTACGGTGAGACACACTCTGAGCCTTTTACACATTGCTCTGTCATCTTCTGCTGACACATCATCAGTCAAATTTGACTTTGCTGCCAGTTTTCTGATGCAGGAGACCACCTGGTTTCTTGTAGTTTAATTGACTTACCACCCAGTGTTCCTCCAATTATCTGGAAACAAAGAGATTGACTGCAGGCGAGGTTTTGCCTTTCTGGCATCCAAAGCAGAGTCAGAATGCCGGGGTTGTACTGTTGCACAGTATAGTTACAGTGAGACGTCAGTTTATTACAAAGTGTCTGGTTGCAACATGTTCTGGAGATCAAACACGCTTTCACCGGCCTGAAGTTAGGTCCAGTCTGCTTTGAAGTCGCCTTTGTGTTCTCCAAAGTTATTCCATTGATACATGATTGACCTTTGAGTGGCTGCAACAGATAGATTAAAGGTACTGCAAACCTACATTTTTAAAAGTTTGTCCTTCTTCCAAACCCCATCAACTCACTGTAAAACTCAGCACTTTATTTTATTCCAACTTATTAGAATTTGCTGCCTGTGGAAGGAGAACTTAACACCTCTGCAGAATCACTCCATTTCATGAAGTCTACTAAAACTTTGCATAAGAATTTAAGATGATTAGATTGGATTGAAAACAAACACTTTATTTTTAGAACATGTGAAGTATGACTCAAAACTATTTTTTATGACATTCAAATAACTTAAGTCATTCAAACCTAACAAAAATCTAGAACAAGGGTCCTCCCACAGGCCAGTGCCAGAATTCATGAAAACTATACCGCTTTGTACTGTATTTCATTCGACCATTTCTATAGTAAGACACAGGAGTGGAGCATTGGGGAAATTTGTCCATACATACTAAGCTTTTTTTAATATTTCCAGATTGGCTGGTGTGACGAAATGTAAGTCATCTTACTTACAGTTAAAAAAACAATTTTAACGGACAATTGCAAATATAATTAAAATTAACACTTGCACTTTGAGACATGAAAGTAATGTCATACCATACATTTTTTTAACACTAGTAATACACTGCTGCTTTCAAACTGTGCCCTCTGAAACTTAAGCACCAGGTCATTATATTGATCTATGTTCAGGTTGTACTGTGCTGCTAAACAGATACATTAAATCCAATAATGTATCTATTAGGCAGCACCAACTTGACACTCAGTTACCAAAGCTTTGAGGAGCCCTCATCTATATAAGGGAGGGACATGAATGCATTTAAGGAGGTTTCATCCTTGTTTTTAAAATTGGCTCTGTTTAAATTGAATTTAAAAAAAAAATATCAGCTTGAGTTTAACATTGTAGCCTCCTCAATATCTCGTACTGAGGTGTAATTTGTGATTACCTCATGAGCTCATATATGACATTCTTATTTTTCACTGTGCCTGAGTATTATTCAATCAGAATCAGAATCAGAATACTTTATTAATCCCGAAGGAAATTATAGGTTGCAGCAGGCAGCATGCTAATGGCGCTTGCGCACTTACAAAGAAACCTTCTGACCAAACTTTACACAAACATCACATTAGGAAGACATGTCAGAGAGGTAGGCTGATAGGAAAAAACAACAAAAATACATAACATGAGGTGAGAGGAGGAGAAAAAAAAACTCCACTCAGACTGAGCACCTAATGGGAGAACAGTTTGAGAACAGAAAAAATACCCCAGCACAAAAAGCACATGATTGTCAATAGACCATAGAAACACAAGATAGGCAACAGGGGCGGGTAAAGGTAAGCGAGAGCTGGTGTAGACAGTGCATCCGGTCCTCCAGCATGTCTGCGCTGGTCCAGTCAACCCGCCATCTGCCCCGGGAGGGAACAAGTATTGAGCCTCCTTTATGTTTTGAAGCCAGACTTTTCTGTAAGTAAATAGTTTTAAGGCTTTCCTGAGGTTTTTGAAAGTTTTCTTTTGAGTTTGACCATTTGTTTTTAGTTTCACCTACCTATGATTTGTTCAAACATAAAAGAGACACCAGTTTAAAGAGTGTTTACATATAACAGAAAATTTTAAATGATATCTTTAGGTGGTTTGTTGCTAGCAGCCTGTCACAAAACCACATATTTTTCCAGTTTCTTTAACTGAATCTATAAAAACAAATGCCATATTTAACAAAGACAGTGATTCCCAAAGAGCTGTTAGCCTGATAATTCTTTGGGAATCACTTGGCATGGTGTGCTGTGTGTCCTCAGAAAATTGAAGAAAACTGGAGGATAAAAGTGGCAGGCCTAAAAAAAGATTTTTATTTTCTTTTATTTTTTTTAAATCAGATGAGCAGTAGCTGAAAGCCATTACGAAATAGGAAGAAATCCAGCAAAGGCTTGACACAGGGCCTGAGAGATGCTTTGCTGAGGTCTCATCATCGACAGGGTGGCTGACAAGAAATTATTCTTAGGAAAAAGGAAGAAAAAGCTGAGATTCACCAAATTATAGAAGAACTCGACTGAACGTCAGTGGCAACAAATTTTGTACATGTTTAAATCACTGTACCCATTTTGCATTTTCCTAGCAAAATGTAAAGAAATGAGGGCCGATTTTTGCACAGCACTATATTTCACTAAATATGGAGAAATTTCACAAATGTCCCCTTGGCGGTAGGATTGATTGTTTAAGTCAGATTCATCTCAAAGACATGATGAATTTAAAAAAAATGTCACATTAACCTCAGAGTAGCCGGTTATTTTCTGTGCCGTGTGTACACCGGACACCGGAAAGCAATAAAGAGAGAAAACGAGGAGGTCTTCTCAGCTACAGCCTCATAACGTCCCTTAAACTGATAACTGTTAAGAATTTCATGAGTCAAGCTTTAATGATGGGTTGATGTGTATGTAAAAAATACATTTAAAAAACAGGACCCGAACCCTTGAGGCACACTTAT
This sequence comes from Diplotaxodon limnothrissa, assembly GCF_057381915.1. Classification (NCBI taxonomy): domain Eukaryota; kingdom Metazoa; phylum Chordata; class Actinopteri; order Cichliformes; family Cichlidae; genus Diplotaxodon; species Diplotaxodon limnothrissa. Next base: position 7,978,018 of record NC_140617.1, read on the forward strand.
TTAATTTCGTCTATGAAGATATGTTGGTGGAAATCTGGAACTTTTTATTCTTTGAGGAGGAAACAGTCAGTCCCTGAAATCAGTGTCCCAGGGCTCCTTCTTAACAGTGTACAGCCTTTACAAAAGTCAGCATACTTACCCAACAACCAATGAGACAATATCGAATGGGAGAAAATCATTTTTGGTAAGGTGAGTGAGATCAGTTTTGCAAAAGCTAAATCCAAAATTGCATAAAGTCTCTGAATACCTGGATAGGATTTGATTTATGAGAAAAAGAGACTACAGTTTAGAGGGGGAAAAAGAGCTGAATCAGTCTCACACCTGAGGAGGAACAGGTCACTGCCAGTTACTTTGCAGTATATGAGTCACTTATTAAAAATGGTATCAAAGCAATTTCCTGCTGTATAAAGCTCTACGCCAATATGAAAAACAAACTCAGACAAAATTGATGCATCAAGACAGACTCAGTGAACATTTGTTCACCCTGTACTATGTAACAGAGGTTCCAGAGTTCTCTACAAGTTGGCAGTCTGGATTGCCAGACTAATAATTAGCAGAGGATGTTTCCTAAAAGTACTTAGGATGGCAATGTTTTGTTTGATGCAATTACAGGAATACATTAAAACAGCATGGTGCATGTCAATCAGTACATTGCAATTTGCACATTTGCAAACACAGCGGGAGTTTTAGGCAAAAGAGTTTATCATGAGCTGTAAAGAAGCACTCAGATATTAAGCACGGAAAAAGCTCTGGCACCATTAAATAGAGTGCTAATGTAACACAATCATTCTTTCTCTAATCCTCCCCTCTTGGTTCACAGGATGAGGCCAACAAATCAGGACTAAAGACCAAAAGGCCAAAAGGCAAGAAGACAAAGTGAATTTCAGAAGAAAAATGAAGAACTTTTTTCAAGCACACGTTCAGTATTTGATGTCGAATTCAACGAAAAGCTCGTTTTTAGAAAGAGATGTGAGATGTGTCTTAGAAGACAAATGGTTTCTAGCAATTTAGTTTTCAATCAAGGTCATAAAATATCATCTGGGATTTCAAAATGACGTCTCAGATGACTGCTTTAACTCTGGAATGTATATTTTTATATTTAGTTTAAGAAGCCTCGAAATAAAATGTGTACAGTTCACATTTCATTAAAACAAATTATGGGGATTTGTGTAATGATCATGACTTTGAATGTACCCCACATGTGAAGATTGTTGATCCACGTCTGAAGAATACGCCAGTATTTTTAAATCCTCGAATTACTAATTTTTTTTCTTTTCTGCATGCACTCCCAGTATTTTTAAAATTGTAATGCTCCATCATGATGGAGATACAGTAACGAGGTTGTCCCTGCAAGCCTTAATTCATTTCCCTGTTGAATCTGCATCTCAATAGCGATCTTTCACAAATCATTTCATCGTTTCCAAGAAATGCGATCATACATCACTGCTTAATAAAATGGAGTTTACTGAGTTGCAACACAGTCCACATCCATTTTCTCCAGTGCATTTGGCACACACTTCTAGCCTGTTAAATAGACATCCTTTTCACATTTTGAATGTCTTTCAGAGCATTTACCACTCATTCCCTCCTGTGAGATTTTGTCTCACCTCACCTTTTTGTGTCACTCGATCTCTGGAAAGACATTCTGCATATTAATGCTTTGAAGTGGGTTTTAAGCACCAAAGGACCACTATCTAAATATATCCAAGTGTAGCCCAGATGAAAAATATCATACTTATTCTCTTTATATTAACTGTCCACATCAACAAGCGTCGTATTTCCTATGACCATTGAATGCACCTCTCAGTTCACCCCACGTGAGGGCACCTAGCTCAGCAACCAATCAGAGCCTACCCAGGCCGCATTGACCCTGTCAGCCAGGAAGTGAGGTGGAGGTGCATGGTGTCCCGGGTTTTTCTTATCTCAGCAAGAGGAGTGGAGGCATCTGCTACTCAAACCGAGAAATCCACGGACAAAAGAGAGGAAAACTCAGGATTGAGAGGAAGGAAAGCCAGCCTACTTACCTGCTGGAAGTCCGGAGTCGAGTGGCTAGATGAAAGAGAGAGGCAACGTCGGCTAAACACTCACCTTTCATCCGGAGAGCTGCTGCAATTCCAACGCCAGTGTGTGTTGGGCTTTTGTGAAACAGAGCAACGGTCAGGTTTTTTGGAGAGGACGGAAAAGTCCAAGGACCAGGACGATATTCTGGTTGTGATAGATGGCGAGCCAACCACTTTGAGGACGATCTACCCCAAAGAAGATACACACCACACACTCATACATTCCAGTTACATTCACAAGGACCTTTGAAGTTGGCTATCGCCAGCTTAACTCTAAATTCTTAAAGGGCCCCAACGAGTACTTTTATTTTGTTGAGTGTGCACACTATTTATTTTATTTTATACTTTATCTGTACAAATTGGACAAATACCTGTTATACTTTGTAACAATACAAGAGTGGCTACTCAAAAGTTAACATTGTGTCCAGGTCATTATTGCTGCTCAATACTTTGGCTCCATACGAACTTGGTGTCTTCTGATTCTGGCCAGGGTCTTATTACGAGCCCAAGTAATTATTGCGCTGTAATTCACCTTTATACCTTAAAGTTGGTTACAGAAGTGGCGAGCCAGCCAGGAGCCAATTGATTTGAGCATCAATATTGAGGCAATGACCAGCATGGATTTCATACAAAAGTCTGGTGTCAAAATACCTAATGCGGTTGTTGTCGCTGGGATAACACAGGTATCTGAGAAAGATGAACAGGTCATTGACTTTCTGAAACAGTATGGTAAAATCACAAGAGTCCTTTTTGTTGATGATTCACTGTCCAACTTCTACCAAAACCTGATCGTAGAATACTCTAGCAGTTCAGCCTTAGAAGGTTTAGAACCTCGTTTACCATACACATACACAGCACAAGCTGATCCCAGCGTTGTCTATGAAATTAAAACACTCAGTAGCATGTACACTACCACGGTTGGGAGTAATGTTACAAAAACCTACTTGGCGGAACTCAAGGAACTAGCCAAGCTGAGTGGCAAAGACTACGGTGAGGTGCTGAAGGAGATGATGTGTCAGATTGGGGAGGATGTTGAAGCCATGCGACCTACCACTGAAGAACCTTCTCCCACGTATGTCGAGACCACTGTTGTATCTCCGCCCGCTTCTAAAGAGCGACAGTGTCACACCTCACATTCAGATGTTACACCAAGTGATACTGGTGCCACTGATGATGTTCCCCTCACTAATGGAAGGAGAGCAGCGTCCCTCTCAGTAAGTGACTTGAACCCACCTGACATTCAGAAGGTTGTGGTAGAGCATATCGTACGAAGGCAAGATGTTGTCCCACACATCCAGTCCCAGGTGAGACTCCGTTCCTTCTCCGGTAAGGTTCCCAGACCTAACAATGAAACTGATTATGACACATGGCGCACACAAATTGAACTGCTCCAAAATGATCCCAGCATGTCCCCCCTGCAAATATCCAGAAAGATCCATGAGAGCCTGCTCCCACCAGCAGCTGATATAGTTAAGAGTTTGCGGCCTGAGTCACCACCTGTGACTTATTTGCAGCTTCTAGATTCAGCCTTTGGCACTGTAGAAGATGGTGAGGAACTTTTCGCTCAATTCCTGAACACCCTTCAAGATCCAGGTGAGAAGTCATCCACTTACCTTCACCGGCTACAGCTAGCATTAAACAGAGCCACGAAGAGGGGGGGAGTCGCATGTGAAGAAGTGGACAAACATCTACTTAAACAGTTCTGCAGGGGATGTTGGGACAACGACCTACTCAGCGCCCTGCAACTTGAGCAAAAGAAGAGCAGCCCACCCCAATTCTCAGACCTGTTGTTAATGATTCGCTCTGAGGAAGATCGACAGCAAGCAAAAACTAACCGTATGAGAAAACACATTGGCACCACAAAGCAGAGAACTCAGTTACAGTTCCAGGGTGCACATGTTTGTGAACCAGAGGAGAAACATGGGAGTAGCATTGCTGCTATTGAGGATCTGCGAAAGCAGGTGGCGAGTCTGCAAAGTCAACTAACTACATTCATGTCACAGAAAAAAACAAAGTTTGCAAACAGCAAGGACCCTGCAGGGAAGCCGCAGAGTAAGATGTCAAAGCCACATGGTGTAGATGGACGTATGCAAAGACAGACTTCAAAGAGGCAAAGGGGCAGACCCAAGCCCTGGTATTGTTTCAACTGCAGTGAAGATGGACATATCGCTCCATGCTGTGTTGACCCCGCTAACCCCAACCTAGTAGCAGAAAAAAAGAAGCAGTTGGAGGAGAAACAATGCCAGTGGGAAGCGCGAGATTGTACAGATTCACCTTTAAACATCTAACAGTTCCTGTTGTGGGACAAACAGGAGCTGAGGAGAGTCAACAACGTCCCTCAGACGTAAACAATGGTGACAAAATCACAGCTGAGGTTAACAAAGTAAGTACCCCAGCAAAGACTGTCAAAGCACAAACATGTTCTGGCTTAAACCATTCAGAGCAGAACCAATCTTTCCAACTCCCTAAACAGTTGATTGGTACCAGAAGTACAGCTCAAGTGACTGTGAGAGGTGAAGAAGTCAACTGTCTTCTTGACTCAGGCTCCCAAGTTACCACTGTTCCTGAGTCATTTTACCAGCAGCACCTTTCAGAGCAAAAGATCAAGCCACTACATGACCTCTTAGAAGTGGAAGGTGCTAATGGCCAGCTAGTGCCTTACTTTGGCTATATAGAAATGACCATAACTTTTCCAAAGGACTTTATAGGTGTTCCAGTAGATGTAAACACACTTGCTTTAATCGTCCCTGACACTTCACAATCCCTCATGCTCATAGGCACAAACACCCTAGATGTACTGTTCGACATCTACTCAGAGACTGACTTAGCCAATCGTCAACCCCTCCCACATGGCTACAAAGTAGTCTTCAAAATCATTGAGTTGAGACGGAAGCAGACAAGTGACACCCATCAGGGGGTAGTGAAGCTACTTGGCAAGATGCCTCAAGTCATTCCAGCTGTTCAACTGTAGTGGTGGAGGGAGTCGCCCTTGGCGAGGGCCTTCAGGATGAAAAATCAGTTGTAATTGAGTACCCATCATCGTCCCCCTTGCCCGGTGGCCTGCTACTTAAAGCCGGTCTGGTGGACTTTCCCCAGCGGCGGCCCCACAAGTTGCCAGTTGTTATAAGCAACGAGTCTGACCACGACATTGTCATCCCTGCCAAGTGTACTATTGCAGAGGTTAGTGCTTATCAGACCATCCTATTAAAGGAACACAACAAGACCAAACAGTCAGAACTATCCCAGAGAACTCCAGAGACTCCGTCTTTCCAAGAGCCCACCATAACCTTCAATTTTGGTGACTCCCCAGTTCCATTGGAATGGAAACAGCGCATCACTCAGCAGCTCAGCGGCATGCCTGAGGTGTTTGCACAGCACGACCTGGATTTTGGCCGGACGGACCAGGTGCGACATCATATAAAACTTTCGGATGGCACGCCTTTCAAACTACGTGCCCGGCCAATCCACCCACGGGACATTGAGGCTGTCCGGAAGCACATTCAGGAACTCCTTGATGCAGGAGTTATTAGAGAGTCAGAGTCCCCATTTGCGTCACCCATAGTGGTAGTCCGGAAAAAGAACGGCCAAGTCCGGTTGTGCATCGATTATAGGCGTCTAAACCTTCAGACTATAAAAGATGCGTACAGCCTTCCGCAGCCTTCCGAAGCTAGAGGACACATTCTCAGCCCTCAATGGTTCACAGTGGTTCTCTGTTCTTGATCTAAAATCAGGGTACTACCAGATCGAGGTCGAAGAAGCAGACAAACCGAAGACGGCCTTTGTGTGCCCTCTCGGCTTCTGGGAGTTCAACAGAATGCCTCAGGGTGTAACGAACGCCCCCAGCACGTTCCAGCGGTTAATGGAGCGGTGCATGGGGGATATGCATTTGAAGGATGCATTGGTCTTTCTTGATGACGTGATAGTATTCTCCCGAACCCTTGAGGAACACGAAGAAAGACTCATGAAAGTGCTCACTCGTCTAAAAGAGTTTGGGTTAAAGCTGTCACCAGAGAAATGTGTCTTCTTCCAGACTTCAGTCCGTTATCTGGGACATGTGGTCTCCAGAAATGGAGTTCGGACTGACCCTGAGAAGATTTCGGCCCTTAAAACATGGCCTGTCCCACAGACCCTGCGAGAGTTAAAGTCGTTCCTTGGTTTTGCTGGGTATTATAGAAGGTTCGTTAAGGGGTATTCCAGCATTGTGAAACCTCTCCACAACTTAACTTCAGGGTACCCACCTAGCCACAAGAAATCAAAAGTAAACGCAAGACAAAGTGCACATCAGTACCATGACCCAAAAGACCCTTTCGGAGGTCGCTGGACGCCAGCTTGCCAGGAAGCCTTCGAGTCAGTCATCCAAAGTCTCACCACTGCCCCTGTACTTGCCTTCGCTGACCCCCAGAAACCCTATATACTGCACACCGACGCCAGTACCACCGGGCTTGGTGCTGTATTGTATCAGGAGCAAGAGGGACAACTTAGAGTCATAGGCTATGCAAGTAGAGGGCTGTCACGGAGCGAAAATCGCTATCCAGCGCACAAGTTGGAGTTTCTGGCGCTCAAGTGGTCAGTTACAGAAAAGTTCAGCGACTATCTCTACGGCAACCACTTCACTGTTGTAACGGATAGTAATCCGCTGACTTACATTCTGACTTCAGCAAAACTTGACGCAACTAGCTATAGGTGGCTAGCAGCACTGTCCACATTCTCTTTCAAACTCCTCTATCGTCCAGGGAAGCAGAATGGAGATGCGGATGGATTATCACGCAGACCACACGGAGGGCTAGCGGACGACCTGAAATCACAAAAAGAGATTGAACGCATACAACAGTTCACTCAAGATCACCTTTATGATCCAGACAACATCAATGCTGTAAATCAGTCTGTGGTGAAAGCAATCTGTGAGAGGCAGTTCACCTACAGCGTCAGTCCTGACAATGAAAGAGAGGCAGATGCAGATTGTGTTGCCTTGGTGGAGGTGCTTGCTGTGTCTCCTAGTGCTGTACCTGATAGCTATGGGCAAGAGGAACAGTTTGGAGGTCTGCCAACCATTCCCCATCTAACTGAGGCAGAGCTGGCAGACGAGCAAAGAGCCGATCAGTGTATAAAGCATGTTATTTCTCAGATCGAATATGGGGACACACCACCTCCAACCGTGCGCACACAGTTCCCTGAGCTTCCACTGCTCCTCCGAGAGCTTAACCGTCTTGAGCTCCGCAACAATGTCTTGTACCGGCGACGCCAAGAGGGGTCCCAGAAAACCTACCAGCTTGTACTTCCAGCTGAGCTTCGCAACACAGTTCTCACCAGCCTGCATGACCATATGGGTCACATGGGAGTCGACCGTACACTGGACCTTGTAAGGTCAAGATTTTATTGGCCAAGGATGGCTTTGGACGTGGAAAGGAAAGTGAAGACGTGTGGCAGGTGCGTGCGGAGGAAGGCACGGCCTGAAAGAGCGGCCCCCTTGGTCAACATTAATACGACACGACCTCTTGAACTCTTGTGCATGGACTTCTTGTCCCTGGAAGCTGACAGGAGTGGAACCAAAGATATATTGGTGATCACGGACCACTTCACTAAATTTGCAGTTGCTATCCCAACACCTAATCAAAAGGCCCGCACAGTGGCAAGGTGTCTGTGGGAGAACTTTATGGTACACTATGGCATCCCAGAAAAATTGCATAGTGACCAGGGTCCAGATTTCGAGTCCCGCACAATCAAGGAGCTCTGTCAGGTGGCTGGTATCCACAAGGTGAGGACAACCCCATACCATCCTAGGGGCAATCCTGTGGAACGATTTAATCGTACCTTGCTTGATATGTTGGGAACTCTCCGTGATCAAGATAAGTCCTGTTGGCGTGACCATGTAAGACCCCTGGTCCACGCTTATAACTGCACCAGGAATGAAGTGACTGGTTTCTCCCCGTACGAACTGATGTTCGGACGCCAACCTCGGTTGCCAGTTGACCTTGCATTCAACCTGCCAGTGCAAGAGGAACAACACTCATCTCACTCTGAATATGTGCAAAAACTCAAGTCACGTCTCAAAGAAAGCTACAAGTTAGCTATGGACAAGGCTGCAAAGATGGCTCACAAGAACAAAATGAGGTTTGACAGACATGTAACTGCATCAGACTTGGAAGCTGGAGATCGGGTATTGGTCAGGAATGTCCGTATCCGGGGCAAACATAAGATTTCAGACAAGTGGGAACACACTGTGCATGTAGTGGTGAGAAGGGCAGGCAACCTCCCAGTATATACAGTTAAGCCTGAAAACAAAGATGGTCCCCTAAGAACACTACACCGGGATCTGTTGCTACCATGTGGCTACCTACCTGTGGAGGAAAGCAGTGAGCATGTACAGAAGCCAGTGTCACGCAGGCCAAGAACCCGTGCAAATCCAGCGCTAGAGGAAGAGAACTCCTCAGACGAAGAAGATGATTTGCTCATTCCTGTTTGGTTGAGTTCCCCTGTCCACACAGTGAGTGAGAGTCCTGTAAATGTTCCTGATATTGACAACCCACCTGTTTTTGACAGCCAATCTGATTTTGGCAACATACCTGATATGCCTAACAGTACTACAGATGATACTGAGTACTTATCTACCAATGGAGTCACACCGACCGAACAAGTGGATGAAATAACCTTAACTGAAACTGACTCACCTGTTGATGACCCAGACGTCCAAGAAAGGCAACTTCCATTTCAGGAGGCTGGCACCAGAGGTGCGAATTCTGAGGAGAGAGTGGAGGAGATAGTCCCAGTGGATACAAGGGAAAACATGGATACAAATGATTCTGTAAGGAGATCTGAGAGAAACCGTCGTCCGCCACGACGGCTTGACTATACGGAGCTAGGCAATCCTCTGATCACTGCAGCAAAATCATTCTTGCAAGGACTGTCTTCAGCTTGGGCCGATGTCATCAGTGATGGTGAAGAGCCTGCTTCGCCCTCTTCCTTGACCCGTCAAATAATCATCATTTAACTGTCTACCATGCACAGGGACGTGCATGAGTTCAGGAGGGGAGGGTGTAGCCCAGATGAAAAATATCATACTTATTCTCTTTATATTAACTGTCCACATCAACAAGCGTCGTATTTCCTATGACCATTGAATGCACCTCTCAGTTCACCCCACGTGAGGGCACCTAGCTCAGCAACCAATCAGAGCCTACCCAGGCCGCATTGACCCTGTCAGCCAGGAAGTGAGGTGGAGGTGCATGGTGTCCCGGGTTTTTCTTATCTCAGCAAGAGGAGTGGAGGCATCTGCTACTCAAACCGAGAAATCCACGGACAAAAGAGAGGAAAACTCAGGATTGAGAGGAAGGAAAGCCAGCCTACTTACCTGCTGGAAGTCCGGAGTCGAGTGGCTAGATGAAAGAGAGAGGCAACGTCGGCTAAACACTCACCTTTCATCCGGAGAGCTGCTGCAATTCCAACGCCAGTGTGTGTTGGGCTTTTGTGAAACAGAGCAACGGTCAGGTTTTTTGGAGAGGACGGAAAAGTCCAAGGACCAGGACGATATTCTGGTTGTGATAGATGGCGAGCCAACCACTTTGAGGACGATCTACCCCAAAGAAGATACACACCACACACTCATACATTCCAGTTACATTCACAAGGACCTTTGAAGTTGGCTATCGCCAGCTTAACTCTAAATTCTTAAAGGGCCCCAACGAGTACTTTTATTTTGTTGAGTGTGCACACTATTTATTTTATTTTATACTTTATCTGTACAAATTGGACAAATACCTGTTATACTTTGTAACAATACAAGAGTGGCTACTCAAAAGTTAACATTGTGTCCAGGTCATTATTGCTGCTCAATACTTTGGCTCCATACGAACTTGGTGTCTTCTGATTCTGGCCAGGGTCTTATTACGAGCCCAAGTAATTATTGCGCTGTAATTCACCTTTATACCTTAAAGTTGGTTACACAAGTCTCATACAGGCACTTTTTAATTTGGTTCCACCAGCAGAACCTGACTATTATGATGCAAAAAATGTTTTATCTGCGCTCATTATCTTCAGAAAATATAACTGATAGCATACAAATGTAGAGAGATATTTTGATTGAATGAAAGCGCAAATGATAACACATTTTAGAAAAATTTCCTCCAAGTCTGTTTACAAAGCCGCCTGCTCATTTCAGCCATTAGAAATAATTACAGCTAATTCACTTAGCAGAGTTGTTTCTCCCTGACAAGCTGTCATCACGCTGAACCCAATCATCTCAGCCCTTAATCATGTTTTTCAGGGGCTTGCAAAGAACTCAATTTCATACTCAAGGCTGAGGAGAATAATTAGAGCGCTTGGTTTCAAATTTCATCTGCACAGTCCGTACCGATACTGCCACGCAAGCCTGTTAGGTCATTGTTTCAGTAACTGCCCAAGAACATTCAGTGCAGATCATATATTTTTGCACACTGTCACGTTATGTTTCAAGCTGAGGTTGTATAATGAATCTGGTTTATCTGAAGTGGTCAGACAAAAGTATTCACCATTGAGGAATTGCAGCCATTTTTGGTACATTTTAGGTCTGGGGTATTTCTTTATGAACTTAGCTTGGCAAAAGATTTGAAGTGGAGCATTTGGAAGCTGTGAACATACAACAGACAGATGAGCTCAAAGGAATCCATCACAGAAAGAGATAACAGGAACATTTGGATTGGCAATTTGGTAAATTTGTAGAAACCCTGTACAATGTCTATCAAAGTGACAACCACTCTCCAAATGAAAAGCAATACCATTGCTCACAAGAAGAATTGCAGATATTTTATCACAAGGTGCCAAAGAGTCATCATCTTAGAGAATAGGAAAGACAGATTAGAGTTAAATAAAACGCATCTTAAAATAAAAGGTAAAGCTGTCAGAGCAGGGCATGCTTGACATCAAATTGCACTGGGTCAGTAGTGTTTACTGATGATGTGCCAGAAGCGGCGAGAAATCTGAAGAGCTATAATTTTTGCTCTCTTCAGCAAAACTGTCTTGACTGCACGTCATAGTAGCAAATGCAGTAAAAAGAGAGAAAATCCATTGTTTGGTGATGCCTTTAGCTTCCAGACGGTAAGCAATCAATGTCAAGGGTCCTTAACTGGGAAAGGTTTAGGAATAAACACTTTGTTATTATGCTCATTTGTCTTATTGCACCTAAGCTCCTGAAAACACAAGATTGTATAAATATGGAGTTCCTTATGAGTTAATGCTGTATTTTTGTTCAACACCTGTTGCTGAGATGAGAGTCGGTGTTTTAACCCCATATTCATCATATAACTGTAACTTGAACATGTTTTTACAGCCAAAAACCATTAATTTCATAAATGATGAAAAATATATGTGGACTTAGCACCACTCGTTCGATTTAGGTGTAAGACAAAGTTTGTCACCCCAGAGTTCTCAGTAGTTTTAAAAAAATGATGATTATTGACTAAATCAAATTGTTAAATATATATATATATATTTTAAAAAAGCTCATAAAAGTTTCATATAAAGTTTCAAATTCCTCATTTTTTAATGACAGATGTTGCAAAAAACTTAAAGACACCCTGAAAACTTTTCACTGATGATGTGCAGATGTAGCCTACAACCAGAGATGGGCAGTGACGCGTTACTTGTAACGCGTTACTGTAATCTGATTACTTTTTTCAAGTAACGAGTAAAGTAAGGGATTACTATCGCAAAAACGGTAATTAGATTACCGTTACTTTCCCGTAGGAACGCTGCGTTACTGCGTTACTAAAACCGTGATTTTTTGTGAGAATGTCTCACGACAGTGACGTAAGCGAGTGCGCCGTTAGTGACAACAGCTGTGTGTAGATCAACAATGGATCACATATCGATTGTGGGAGAGAGTATGAGCGTGCAGCGTTTAAAGCATGGAAGTACTGACCTTACTTTGAGTTTGATTCCATAAAAAGTGACAAAAACATTAGTGTCCATCGTGCGTGGGAAGAAAACTTCTTTTTACAGCGAAAAAAACCCCTAAACTTCCAAGCAAGCACCAAGTGCGCAACGACGCAATGGGAAATTCACAGAGAAACTCGCGGATTCTTCAACTGACCACGGCACACCTGCACCAGGGTAAACCTCCGCCTACCGTAGTCCTGCTTTACAGGTGAAAATAGAGCAACAGGACCGCTGAGTCTTTGACTTTATTTCCTGCTGTGTTTTACTTGCATCTATTTGAAAGAGTGAGTGTAAACACAAAAAATATTTTATTTTATGTGCTGGAATGTGTAGAAAATAGGTTTAAATGTTAAACTAATTTATTCAAGTCAGAGAATGTTGCATATAATTAAATTTTTGCTTGATGCATAAAGTTAAAAGATTAAAACTGATAAAACAAGTTTAAAAAAGAGACTTTTCCATTTGATTACATTTTGTATGATGGATTATGTAGAAAAAGTAGAATAGGGCTGAAAGACCTATCGCTTTATCACCTCTTCAGGTTGTAAATCGTGTTTTTAAAAAGTAACTAAGTAATTAATTACTTTTGAAAATAAGTAATCAGTAAAGTAACGGGATAACTTTTTTGTGGAAGTAATCAGTAATTAGTTACTGATTACTTTTTTCAAGTAACTTGACCAACACTGCCTACAACTCATATTTTCTGATGGGTCTGGTTTTCACATAGCAAACAGTCTTAGGCTCATAAAATGGACAGTCTTCTTCTTTCTTTCTTTCTTTCTTTCTTTCTTTTTTTTTTTTTTTAATTTTTACTACTTTTTTTTTTTCTTTTTTACTAAAATGACCAAGAGGTATGGCAGTCATGATAAGAGCTGGTCAATTTCCTTAAATTAAAAGCGCTTCAATTTCGCTTTTCTCCTTATCTTAATAAACATAAGACAAATTTCCTGTACAAGAAAGGGAGATAATGCCATCCTATAATTCTTTGGCAGCTTTGTCATAATTTTTTTGTTACTGGCAGGATATTCTTAAATAAATCAATCTCCATGTCTTTTCTCTAATGCCACGGCATTTGTTACTGAGGTTAAGTAATGGTGTATAGCAAAAGATGCAGGATGTTAATTTTTCTTTAGGCTTTCCAACCTTACTTCAAGAGTATCACATATATTATTAAAGAGAAAAAGGATCACAAACTCAGAGTAATGACATTATCCAATAAAAACAAATGCACTTATAAAAACAAGAGTGATTATTTGATAACAGAAGATATTGTTTTCCCCCTTTATGTGATATTTTGGGACTCGTTAAGAACAATCTCATCCCCAGTATCAGAAGGCTGACAGCTCATTTCAGAAAACAAACGGATTTTTCCGTTTGTGCCCGTATTTGTGTTCTGATATTAGTCTGGGTACCCTGTGTTTAATAAGAGGGGCTATTTGCATAGCTAAGTCAGTAGTAATTTTAGATAATTACGTAATTTCTTCGCGAAATAAAGGGATGGGAGGGATAATATGGTAATTCACACTGGACATTGGCCTCTGAGTCACGGAACTTGTTGCTTTGTGTAAATATCTGCTGGCTGGCTTATTGCGATATCCTGTTGCATAAAGCTCAGATCGTTTCATCTCAGCCTGCTTCATGCGCCTGGAGCACTTCAGCTTTTGATTGCAGACATGAGCCTTTGATCAGCTGTTGGGTGGGCAAAAAAAAAGTAAATCGTCCAAAATAGCAAACATCGTCTGAAAAAGGCCGGAATTTGTTTTGTTTTCAAAATAAAAGTTTAAGAATTCGTCACATCTGTTGGAAAACATACAAGAAGGACGTTTTATAGAGAATTTTATATTTTAATCCGACAGCCAACAATAATATTGTTATGTCTTAAAGGGGGTGTTAAACGGGGCAATTGTTTTAAATGCCTTGTTATTTAGGTTGCTCATTAAGCTGCATGCTGGCTGTCATTTTTATATTTTCTGCCGACGGCAGAACATCAAATGTAACTTGTCACATTAAATGTGCATCTTGAAAACAGATTTAGAAAACACCGATGCGCCTTGTTCGTCTTGAAACCTTACAGGACTGGTTTTATTTTGAAAAACATCCGGATTAAGTACTTTATCTCACATCTGGTCAGTACTGACGTTGTTAACAAAACCAACGGTGCGCTCCGCAGTATCAGCACATCCAGCATCAGCTGAGATTGTAGATGACAGAGTCCAGAAAGGAGAGAGGACCCAGAGGAACAATAATCATTATTAGTATTACTATTACAGAGTGTTCTTAACTCGTGTCTGTAGCTCGGAGACTTATTCTAGTGTTTTAAGAAATGGAAGATTTGGGAAAAGTCTTCAACGATTCACAGGTCTTCGTGTTTAACTTGTCTTCATGAAGTGGAGCGGGACGTTTAGGCGCGTTTTTGGACTTCTCCGGTGTTTCTGTGCGTGCGATGAAAAAACCCTACAATGATTTTGGCAGTCAATTAATTATGGGCGCGCACATCCTGGAGTCCAACTCCAGCGGCAACTTGACGCCTGCGGTGTCGGAAGCTGGGGCTGTCCTGCCGGGCTACCTGGTGGTGATCTTATCGGTACTTATGGTGACTCTGGTTGTCGTTGTTGTGGCAGGGAACGCACTGGTCATCATGGCTTTTATTGTGGACAAAACCCTGAGAAATCAAAGCAACTACTTCTTTTTGAACCTTGCTATATCCGATTTTCTAGTGGGTAAGTTCTCCTTCTTTGTCACTTTATCCGTTCGTGTTGTCTGAGTCCATTCTTATGAATGAAACCCTTTTTTTGCGCGCGCCCCAAGCACATTGTAATTTTCCCACACTGTAATTAGCGTCTAACTATTGATTAGCGGCGAGTTCATGATGACCTTTACAACCCTTTTGCGTTATTCACATGTTAAATTACAACGGACTACTCCGCGTAATTGTGGCATGCCTCCGTTTTATTGAAGAGCACTCACGTCCCTCTTATAGTGAAAGCTCCTCTTATCTACAGCTTTAGTTAAATTATACCCTTGTCATTAATGAAAGAGACATATTAGATTGTTCTTGTTCGTACAATGTCACAGGTTTCCTGGAACTGCGTCTTTTCGCTAATTTTCTGCCGCATGTAATGCATCTTACACCCAGAAACTGTGAAGGTATGGGAAAGTGTGAATATTGATGCTGGTGGCTGGTGAATCACCAATGTGATGTGTGTTTTGTGTGTGTGTGTGTGTGTGTGTGTGTTCCAGGTGCCTTTTGCATCCCGGTGTACATCCCCTATAACCTGACCGGCAGGTGGATGCTGGGCAAAGGGCTCTGCAAAGTGTGGCTGGTCATGGATTACCTCCTTTGCTCAGCCTCTGTCTTCAACATTGTCCTTATTAGTTATGATCGCTTCCTGTCAGTCACAAGAGCGGTAAGTACAGTCTGTGTGGTAATGAGGCGCTCATTACCACACACACATACACACACGCTCATCAAGTTCACATAGGCGACCACATTTAGGTCCAAAATGTGTTACTCCCTGAAATAGCTTGTAGTGTGCTTAGAATCATTTGTATTCACAGCTTCGTTCTTTCACCAGGGTATTGCTGTCAAGTGAGTGCTTTGTTCATCAGCTTAGCCAAAATATTATCAGTGCAAAAATTAGCCCTGGCTCAACAGTCAAATAAACTATATATTCCATCACACAGCTCAGTTTTCTCATCACTTTTCAGATTTATCCTGTGAAAACAGCTGCAGAATGTCTTCTCTGGATCTCCAGGGGGTTAAATAACAGTCAATATGTCACAGTGATGTCACTGGGGTCATCATGGTTTTGTGATTGGGTTTTTGTTTTTTTAGGTTTTTTTCAGGGGGTGTAAGTCAAGTCAAGTCAAGTCAAGTTTATTTATAGAGCACATTTAAAAACAACCAAGGCTGACCAAAGTGCTGTACAGTAAATACAGATAAAAATACAATAGAACACAATTTCGTAATAACACCTCGCTGATAAAAATAAAATAAAAATATATAAAACAAATAAATTAAACCTTTCTAAAAGCCAATGAAAAGAGGTGAGTTTTAAGAGCGGTTTTAAAAGTTTCTAGGCTTTTGGAGAGTCTGACGTGAGGAGGTAAACTGTTCCACAGTCTGGGTGCAGCCACAGCAAACGCCCTCTCTCCCTTTGTCTTTAATTTATACCTGGGAACATCTAAAAGCATCAGGTCGGCTGACCTCAAAGATCTCCTGGGGCGATAAGTACTAAGGAGTTCTGACAGGTAAGAAGGTGCAGTGCCATTTAAAACCTTAAAAGCCAGCAATAAGATTTTAAAATCAATCCTAAAGGCAACTGGGAGCCAGTGGAGAGAGCAGAGAACCGGAGTGATGTGGTCTCTTTTTTTTGAACCGGTCAACAGGCGAGCGGCAGCGTTCTGCACCAGTTGAAGGCGATGTAGACAGGAACGATCTAGGCCAGCATAGAGGGAATTGCAGTAGTCTAGCCGTGAAGTAATAAAAGCATGGACCACTCTTTCTAGATCGTTCCTGCAAAGGTAAGACTTGACTTTGGCTAAAATCCGCAAATGATAAAAAGATCCCTTAACTACAGAGCTAATTTGTTTATCAAGTTTAAAAGCATTGTCAAAAATAACACCAAGACTCTTAATGGAAGAAGTGCAATCGGAGGTTAGGGGTCCCAAAAAGTCAAGAGAGAAGTTGGGATCTTTAGGAAGCCCAAACACAATGACTTCAGTTTTGCTTTCATTAAGGTGTAAGAAGTTAAGAGTCATCCAAGTCTTAATGTCAGACAAGCAGGAGAGTAGCGGCTGCAAAGAAACATTGCAGTTCAACCTCAGAGGGAGGTAGATCTGAATATCATCGGCAAAGATGTGGAAGGACACATTATGTTTACGGAGCACATCGCCCAGAGGGAGCAAGTACAGAATAAACAACAGGGGGCCTAGTATGGACCCCTGAGGTACGCCACAGGTTAAAGGAGCTCTGGGAGATGACAGTTCACCAAGGTGAACAGAAAAACTCCTATTATTCAAATAGGACTGGAAAAACTTTAAGACAGTGCCCTTTAAACCGACACAATGTTGAAGGCGGGATAGCAGTATGTTGTGATCAACAGTGTCGAAGGCTGCTGTCAGGTCCAGGGTTACTAAGACAGCAGCACAACCAGAGTCAACAGTTAAAAGCAAATCATTAAAAACTCTCAGAAGGGCGGTTTCTGTGCTATGCCGAGCTCTAAAACCAGACTGGAACTTCTCATAGAGATTGTTATTGTCAAGAAATAGCTGGAGCTGCGTGAGGGCGGCTCGTTCCAGTACTTTAGACAGAAAAGGGAGGTTGGAAATGGGCCTATAGTTAGAGAGTAGGGATGGATCTAGATTAGGCTTTTTAAGGAGAGGTTGAACAACAGCGTGCTTGAAGGGTGTTGGAAAACAACCAGAACTGAGGCAGGCATTGATCAGGACCAGAAGGAAAGGTCCGACTGAGTCCAGAACCTGCTTCAGAAGCCGAGAGGGGATAGCATCGGTGGAACAGTTGGTAGTCTTAACCTTGCAGACTATTTCATGCAGCTGAGAGAGAGAGATTGGTTCGAACTGATTAAAGGCAGAATGGCACAAAGACAAAACACAGGGATTGGAAGGTGAAGATGGAATGACAGACTGCAGGGAGGAAATCTTGTTTACAAAGAACTGTAAGAAGCAGGGTGAGTCAGAGATGTGTTAGCGTGCATGAGTAGGCACTAATGCTCAATCTTAAAGCTAGAAATAAAGGGAAAGTTCACCCTAAAATCAAATTTTTACAGCCTGTTGTGACAGTTACGTTGGTATGAGCCGCTCAGTTTTGGTGATAGTAGCTATACAGAATCTGCCTTCTGTTGGAAAACAATGGAACTAAATGTGTAATTAAAAATATTATTAAAAATCAGTGACCAAAAAACCCACAAACATTGTGAGCAGTTTTATTGTTAGCTAAACGAAGCCTTGTTTTGCTGCTCATCATATCATGTTGTGTTATATTCAAGTGAAGGCAGGCAACTCTATAGGGATATCATACCAGTCTAGATGAATACAGGCAACTAACTAGTGAACTGTTCCTTTAACTCTTTCTCAATTAAAGACAACACATAAAGATAACATTTGACGACTAAATGAAGAGATTTGATACTTCAGTATTTGTCATTAAAGTGTGGTTTGACGAATATTCGAACAGTTTCTGGATTTTTCAAACTCACTCACTTCTGATGCAAACACAGTCATTTTAATCTAAGCAGGCTTGAAATATGACAAAAACCCCTTAAGTATATTTCACTGTCTGCTGCTTTGATCTTTGATCATTCTTTTCAGTTTTTGGCAGTTTTTTCAGTTTTTCCCTACATTTTGTACAAGATGAGTAATTCTTCTGTTGCTCTAAAAGAGTCATTGACTTTAATCATGGGGGGAAAATAGCCAGTATTAGATATAAAAGCAAAAGAAATATTTGTAAAACCTAAATATTTCAATGTGAATATTTGTATCCTCTTGCAGTCTCTTATTTTTAATTTATTAAAACTGTTAACTTTCTGTCAACTGATACGAGATTTACAAAAAAGAAAATCTGGCTGATGATTGGTTCGACTGCCTATTGGTCAGTTTCTTCACATTCAGCCTGTAGGGTGCAGTATTTCTTTAATTTACAGTGGAAATAGGGAGTCTTGTGCTTTTGTAGTGAACACTTGAAACTGGGGCCATAATTATTTATGCGCATCTTGTATTGGATCTGTTTCACTACTGATCTTTTTTTCCAGTTGCTATTGAACCACAGACATGCTGGCAGCTTCACTTGACATATATCCAGCTGTTGAATCTGCAGAGAGACATTCTGATTGTGTGAGAAAAAGAAAAGATTGAGAAAACAACAACAACACCAAAGGGGAGAGCAGCAGATAGAGAAGCCCTGCAAAATGATAGCATTTAGACCGAGAGGAGGTGAAGTGAAAATGGAGTGAAAGCAAAGAGAATAAGCGACGGTGAGGGAGGGGTAGATCGGGAGAAACCAGATGTCTCTTTCATACTAGTGTTGCATCAGTGAATGTGGCTGTCAGCCTGACATTCCCCTTCTCTCTTTGGCTTCGGAGACACACCGTGGTATAAAAACTCCATGAGTGGGTTTTATTTACAGCATCTCTCTCCTGCTCCAAAGCCGCACAATGCAACAAGGGGTTCATTTGGGGAAGATACTCTGAGCAGCTGTGGGTGTTTGAAATGTAACGTGCAGTGTTATTATGATGCAGAGTTTCTGTTCACGGCACATCACTGTGAGTCATACTTGTGCCTCTCTTTTGACACAGTTTAAATACAGAGCTCAGAGGAACATGACCCACCAGGCTGTTTTCAAGATGGTGGCGGTGTGGGTGCTGGCCTTCCTCCTTTACGGCCCTGCCATCATCTTCTGGGAAACGATCGTCGGCTACAGCATTGTCCCGGCCCACGAGTGCTATGCTGAGTTTTATTTCACCTGGTACTTCCTGCTGAGTGCGTCTACCTTTGAGTTCTTCACCCCGTTTGTGTCGGTGGCCTTTTTCAACCTCAGCATCTATCTCAACATCCATCGCAGGAATAAGAGTGGGGCTGCCTGTGCTGAAGACAATGCCAAGCCTCAGAAGAACAATGAGAAGCATAAAGATGGAGCCGGCTGGTCCGTGTTTTTTGTCAAGACTCGGAAGGTGATGTCAAGCGAGCCTGTTGCGATCTCTGCGGTCATCGAAGATGACGACATCTTGTCTCCCTCCTCCAGCGGGGAGCCTAACGCCAGTCAGATATTAATGCAGCGAGAGAAGTTCTTTCCGCACAAAAAAAACTCCAGGTTGTTTCAGCACACGGCCTCCTGCATGGTGCCTGGCCGTAGGACACCGGGATCTCGGCTTTCCAGAGACAAAAAGATTGCTAAATCTTTAGCCATTATAGTCTGCATTTTTGGGATATGCTGGGCTCCGTACACTCTACTGATGATTATCCGTGCCGCCTGTAGCGGTAAATGTGTGGCGAACTACTGGTACGAGATTACCTTCTGGCTTCTGTGGCTGAACTCTGCCATCAACCCGTTCTTGTACCCTGTGTGCCACAGCAGCTTTCGAAGGGCTTTCTCAAAGATACTGTGCCCTAAAAGACAATCAGTTCAACCACAGATTGAAGTTCAGTCTTGTTAGATGAACTCAAATGAACTTGCATATTTTATGAATGGAGTAAATGTTGCTGAACACTGTAAAAAATCCATTTGATGTTCTTCTATAAAAAAAAAAAGGCCAGTTTTCAAAAATTAGGTAAATGTTTGCATTTAAATGAGGATTGTAACATACCTGACAGCAATACGATGACACAACACAGCTGAAAATAGCACAACATAATATTCTTATGGGCAGAACAATAGACTCTTGTAGTACCATTGGATAAATCTACCCACGATTAAACCACCTCTCAAAGCCAGTTTCAGATTTTTCTAATGTTGTTCTTGTTCATTTTAAAACCTTCACACATTCCCTCTAAGAAGGCTGCAGAAGGCTGTGAAATGATGGCATATGCAGTCTTAAAGAAGGTAATTACCATAATTTAGTCTAAGATATCACACATATATGAGAACTACTGATCACCAGGTTGTTAAATTGTGTTCTGTCTGAATGGAAGCACGACGCAGACAGAAATGACATCTTCACCCAGCATCCAATTTCATAGCGGCCGCCGTGAGAACATTTCAACTTCTATTTAGATGAAGCTGATGTGAAGCAAGAACTCAATGGTCTTTTGATGGTTTCAGAATATATCTGCACATGAAACCCTTTCATGTTACAGTTTCAAATATACAGCTGCAAGTTTGACTTTATGCTCATGCCCCTAAAAACTATACAATGCAAATCATGCAGCGATAGACTCACAAATGCAGAGTCCTCCATGTTTAAAGCACTAGAAAAGAAGACAAGAGTGTGCTTACTGACCAATGAGTGTACTTTTATCAAAGTAATTCTAAATATTTTATAGTTTTAATCTTATGGCAAGGAAATCTACCTGACATCTGTCAAAATGTTAAGAAAATGTCAAAGCAAAATGTGAAGCACAATGAAAAGAGAGCTGATTTAAAACTTATGTACAATAAGATCAATGTCAGGCCAGATGGCTGAGTTAATTATTTATTTCAAGGCTCGACTGGTTTACCTAAAGCTGTTTTCACACATGCAGTGCAGTCTTGAATTTTTGCCGAAAGGTACATGCAAGGATTTGCTTGTAAGACTCAGTGGAACATTAAACAGTTTTTCCTTGATGCAAAGCCTGCGTGATGTCTGACTGAGCTCATGTGCGAGCAGAAAAACGAATCGTCCAGCGAATTCATGATTCAGGGAATCATCGTGTTCTGCCTCCCTCTCGCTGAACCCAGACAGCTCGCCTGCCTTAACCAAACAAAGTATTTCCAGGAGTGAGAAAGAGTCTGTCTCCTGTTGTGTTCTACAAAGGAGAAAGAACACTTTTGAATAATAATATGACCTGATTCTCCCAACATAGTGCAGACATGTGAAAACCGCATATTTGATTACTTTGTGTATTGGTTATGAATCTGTGCAGCTGTAAGTCAGATGAAAAAAATAAAATAAAATAAAAGAAGACTGCCAACAGGCTTTTTTCCACTGTATGTTATTGGTAAAATCTGGAGGAATAGTTACATCTATAACCTACTTTGTTGTCAAGGGTTAGATGTGAACACTGCTTTTCTTCTGGTCTCTTACTGTTTTTCTTTTTTCCCCACATCAGCTTTGATATGAAACCTTTCTTTCATTCATCCAGAGTCTGTCTCTGGAGACAAAACATCCATCTCTCAGTTCCTGCAGCCCAAGTCACTCTTTTTATTTTTCAAAGAAAAACCATCATCACTCCTGAGGGAAAAGTAAACTTTCTGGTGTCCAACTGAGACAACTTGTTCAGTCATGAGACTATTTTTCTCTTTTAATGGAGTCTTGCTATTTTGTCCACTCGGCACCTCTGTTTATTTCCTTCCATCTTTCTTCTTTTCTTTAATTCTCTCTGCTTTTTTCCTAAACAGGTCTGTAGGGTCAAACATATATTCCTTAACTAGTTGCTGAAAATTTCTGTCTGTCATTTGTTGAAATCAGTCACAATGAAGGTGCAACTCCGAAAACCTTGCTGCAATTGCTTCGATTGCTAGCATATCACCATAGCCGACGGGGGTTTCCATGTAAAACATGGACTTACCTGCAACACTCACCAAATGCAAAAAAACTCCAGGCGACCAAGCCAATCTGCCAAAGACCACAGCAATTGGCATGGTTTTTGGTGTATTCAATTCAATTCAATTTTATTTATATAACGCCAAATCACAACAAAAGTCGCCTCAAGGCGCTTCATAGATACAGAGAAAAACCCAACAATCATATGACCGCCTATGAGCAAGCACTTTGGTGACAGTGGGAAGGAAAAACTCCCTTTTAACAGGAAGAAACCTCCGGCAGAACCAGGCTCAGGGAGGGGCGGGGCCATCTGCTGCTACCGGTTGGGGTGAGAGAAGGAAGACAGGATAAAAGACATGCTGTGGAAGAGAGACAGAGGTTAATAACAGATATGATTCAATGCAGAGAGGTCTATTAACACATAGTGAGTGAGAAAGGTGACTGGAAAGGAAAAACTCAATGCATCGTGGGAATCCCCGGCAGCCTACGTCTATTGCAGCATAACTAAGGGAGGATTCAGGGTCACCTGGTCCAGCCCTAACTATATGCTTTAGCAAAAAGGAAAGTTTTAAGCCTAATCTTGAAAGTAGAGATAGTGTCTGTCTCCCGAATCCAAACTGGAAGCTGGTTCCACAGAAGAGGGGCCTGAAAACTGAAGGCTCTCCCTCCCATTCTACTTTTAAATACTCTAGGAACAAGAAGTAGGACCCTCTTTGCAATGGATTTCACCTGGCAACAGCCAGGAACCTCCAGAAACCACTTGCCAGCTGGTTGGGGAATGCTCATTTTTCCTTTACCACTGGGGGTTGCCAGATAGTGATGGCCACATTTTCCCCGACCAACTAGAGGTTGCCAGGGAATCATCGACCTTCTCTAGGCCTGAGGCGTTATATAGAGAAATTAGTGCTTGAATAGCTGGCATCTGTCAGTCAGCTTAGAATGATTTTTATTTTCTAGCAATAATAATAATAATAATAATAATAATAATAATAATAATCTTTATTTATAAAGCACACTAAAAACCAAGGGTATACCAAGGTACTTGACAAAATAAGATAAGATAGGAAAAAGAAGATGGGAGGGAAAAGAGTAAGAGAACATATGTATATCATAATACATAAAAGTAGTTAACAACGCATAACGGATAAAAATGTATCATCCATCCATCTTCATCCGCTTTGTCCGGGGCCGGGTCGCGGGGGCAGCAGCCTAAGCAAAGAGGCCCAGACCTCCCTCTCCCCAGCCACCTCCTCCAGCTTATCCGGGGGAATACCAAGGCGTTCCCAGGCCAGCCGAGAGATATAATCTCTCCAGCGTGTCCTGGGTCTGCCCCGGGGCCTCCTCCCGGTGGGACATGCCTGGAACACCTCACCCAGGAGGCGCCCAGGGGGCATCCTTGTCAGATGCCCGAACCACCTCAGCTGGCTCCTTTCGATGTGGAGCAGCAGCTGCTCTACTCTGAGCCCCTCCCGGATGGCCGAACTTCTCACCCTATCTCTAAGGGAGAGGCCAGCCACCCTTCGGAGGAAGCTCATTTCTGCCGCTTGTATCCGCGATCTCGTTCTTTCGGTCACTACCCACAGCTCGTGGCCATAGGTGAGGGTAGGGACGTAGATCGACCAGTAAATTGAGAGCTTCGCTTTTACACTCAGCTCCCTCTTCACCACGACGGACCGGTGCAGCGTCCGCATTACTGCAGCTGCAGCCCCAATCCGTCTGTCGATCTCCGGCTCCCTTCTCCCATCACTCGTGAACAAGACCCCGAGATACTTGAACTCCTCCACTTGTGGCAGGAACTCATCCCCGACCCGGAGTGGGCACTCCACCCTTTTCCGGCTGAGAACCATGGCCTCAGATTTGGAGGTGCTGATCCTCATTCCCGCTGCTTCACACTCGGCTGCGAACCGTTCCAGTGCGAGCTGGAGGCCTTCACCCGATGAAGCCAACAGAACCACATCATCTGCAAAAATCAGAGATGAGATTCTGAGGCCACCAAAGCGAAAGCCCTCCGCCACTTGGCTGCGCCTAGAAATCCTGTCCATAAAAATTATGAACAGAACCGGAGACAAAGGGCAGCCCTGGCGAAGCCCATCACCCACCGGGAACGAGTCCGACTTATTGCCGGCAATGCGAACCAAGCTCTTGCAACGGTTGTATAGGGATCGAATGGCCCGTAGCAATGGGCCAGACACCCCATATTCCCGCAACACCTCCCACAGGACACCCCGAGGGACACGGTCGAATGCCTTCTCCAAGTCCACAAAACACATGTAGACTGGTTGGGCAAACTCCCATGCACCCTCAAGTATCCTGGAGAGGATAAAGAGCTGGTCCAGTGTTCCGCGACCAGGACGAAAACCGCATTGTTCCTCCTGTATCCGAGGTTCGACTAACGGACGAACTCTCCTTTCCAGCACCCTGGCATAGACTTTCCCAGGGAGGCTGAGGAGTGTGATCCCCCTGTAGTTGGAACACACCCTCCGGTCCCCTTTCTTAAAGATGGGGACCACCACCCCGGTCTGCCAGTCCACAGGTACTGCCCCTGATCTCCACGCAACATTGCAGA
Source organism: Diplotaxodon limnothrissa (assembly GCF_057381915.1). NCBI lineage: Eukaryota > Metazoa > Chordata > Actinopteri > Cichliformes > Cichlidae > Diplotaxodon > Diplotaxodon limnothrissa. The sequence goes on from NC_140617.1 coordinate 8,002,749, forward strand.
GGCGTGTCAACCAGGACAGCCCTACAACGTCCAGAGCCTTCAGGAACTCGGGGCGGACCTCATCAACACCAGGGGCTCTGCCACCAAGGAGTTGTTTAACTGTCTCAGTGACCTCGCCCCCGGAAATTGGCGGGTCATTCCCCTCATCCCCAGACTCTGCTTCCTCCTCGGAAGACGTGTCAGTGGGATTAAGGAGGTCCTCGAAGTATTCCTTCCACAGCCTGACAATTTTCTCAGTCGACGTCAGCAGCGCTCCGCCAGCACTATACACAGTGCAGGTAGAGCACCGCTTTCCCCTCCTGAGACGTCTGACGGTTTGCCAGAATCTCTTCGTATCAACGCACACCAAATATTAGCTAGGTGGAAAAGCAAGATTAAATAAACAAGTCTTTAACCATGATTTAAACAATGGCATAGAGTCAGACGCCCGGATAGCAACAGGAAGATTGTTCCATAAGACTATGGAAAAAACAGAACAGTGAGTTCTTCTCTTAGTTTGTGCTCAAAATTGTAATTCTGCACACAAAGCCTAGTGAATGAGGGCTGCGAATTCCATCACTTAACTGAAAGTCACCACTTAACACTAAATCCCTTATTTATGATTTCAGGTAGTCACTCCATTGACCTAACCTGACTACTGAAATTACTCTCATAAAACTATAGTTATTATTTGTACATTTTGTACTGAAGTATAATGGATTAAGATGGAACCTTCAGAGCCTCTGTTTTCTGTTTCAGACTGAATGGTGCCAAGTGCCTCTTGGTACTTCCAGAAATGTCATACTACTTCTCTGAGTGTTTCACGATTGGTTAAAGGTTTATAATTGTTTCTGGCTCCTGTGAGATGGGATATGGTATGACAGATGTTAGCTGGTGTGAATGGGTGAAAAGCATTCTTGTCTTTTTATGTTGCTGGTAGCTGTTGTCTGTGTTTGATTCACACCTGCCAAAAAAAAAGAAAAAAAACTTTGCAGGAAAAAAGTGAGTTTTCTGTTTTGAAGATTGCTGTCAAGCTCTCATTTTATCTAGCAGCAAACACACAGTGTATGACAGAAGTGGCATTGACTTAAAAAATTTTCACCACAGATGAACATGATCAAAATATATCCAGAAAACTCTCTGGGGGCTGTCAGAAAAATAAAGGAAGTAACAGTATCGCTTTCCCCTGTGGGAATAACATGGGACATTTTACTTAGGAGGAAAGACCCTTGGAGACTGTTTAGCCTTGAGGATACACACAGAATTTATTGCACTGAAAGAAGAATCTTTGGATGATGCTGTTTTGTATCTTTCTGCCGTGCCTTATCGGCAACAACAAATTTAATTTGATGTCCAAAAGGTCACACGAAAGTCATAGCCCTACAGAAGCAGCTGTATAAATCATACAGTTTGTTGCCGTTCTGCAACATCTCAGTTAAACTCTGGAACAGCTCATATGATTAAACTTCCTGTCTCTGCATCTTGTTTTGAATACAGCCCAAAGCATTAAGTGGCTTTAAAAAAAAGACCCTGCAGAAAAAAAAGCTGTTTCCTCTGGGGCAAACTGGATAAATAGATTGTGGTGGTGTGTTTTCCCACTGACCCTATTTAATAATAGTCATTTAAATGCAATGGTTACTGTGGGTGCATGGATACACATTTTGTGCCTGTGAAAACCACAGCTCAAGAGTGAAAATGCTTTTGCTAAACAGATCCAAAAAATCTGAGACCCATGAGGCACGACTGTCATCTGTGTGTCTCAGAATTCAAGAATAGAAACGGACTAGTCGAGGAGTACAAGAGACTTTTTCCCCTCGGCCAAAAACAGGAGTCAATTTGGAAGCATTTCATAAAAGGTCAGTCGAGAATGAGATGAATTGGCAGTGGTTTAGGTGACTTGCACAGAGACGCAGGTGGACTTGCAAATAGAAACCAAATTGCTCAGTGCCAGTGTTGACATCGTTTCTATGCGCTGTGGGAAGCCCAAGAACCAATGAAACAGCCTTTCAAAAAGAAAAATTGGAAGCAGTTTCCATCCTTCTGGTTCATGTTGGGGTTGCTCTGGGATTCAAATATGGTGGCGGTAATTGTTAGTGAAACACATATCTGGTGAACAAAACAGATGAGATCCTTGGGGCTGAAGACAGAATGCAGACCCCTTCTTTTTTGTTCGTTTTGCTTTTGTTTGAGAGAAATGTGAGACGTGGGAGTGAAAAAACGGTGGCTGCTGTTAACCGGACAACATATGTTTGGTGGATGATAAGCTTCATGCAAAACCAAGTCGTTTAAAGAATGTAAAAGAAACACGTCCTTTGAGTGTATTTCACTGACTCTGAATGCAGCCTCTAGCTGAGCTCGCTCTTTTGATTTCAAGTCACTATGAATATTTACAGTTAGAGCTGAGGAGTCTGTCCTGAAAGAACTGGTGGCTTATAGAAGCTACATTTGATGCTCTGTTGTCCAAGAAAGCGATTTAAAATTCAATTTAATTCAGGATATGAACACTGGCTGCAAGGAGATGATTTTCCATTAGTTTTTTACTGTATAGAGTACACTCTACCACAGTGAAGCCTGCCTGACGCTGATGATGCTGATGACTCCTTAACGGGACTCACACAACATGGAATAATTGTTTATGGTGAAGATGTGGATAAAAGCATCCAGCGGCTCATGCTCATTGAGATCAATGGAAAAACAAACATTTACTCTGCCAGAGCTCTTAATTAACCCACATGCCCTACACATGATAATTGCTTTCAGGGAAACAATCTACAGATGGCTTTCACCACAAGAGTTCTATCAGCTATGCCTTAATTTCAGCACTGCATTAATATGTATCTGTTATGTTGCTAATTGCTGCCAGCCACTTGTCTATAGGATCAGCACTGTTGCTTTAAACTAAAATAAAACTTTAAAAACAGGTTCCTAAAAATCTGGTGGTATATGCATTCACAATGTTTACATGAAATAACCACCAGTGACCAATCATCCAATCACAGTTGCAGAAATCAGCAGTCCAAAAGCTTGGCAGAGAAGGTATGTTTTTAGAAAAATAGTTACAGCTGATGCTTGTCTGAGGTCACTTGGGAGGTCCTTGCAGAATTTTGGTGCAACAACAGCAAAGGTACAACCCTCTTTTGAAATAATCTTTGAACCTGGGATGATAAGGAGTGGTTTAGAAGCACTTTATGCTGGATTCTGTAATGCACCAGAGTCAGTATAAGGCTAACTCTGGAGTATTTTGACCTCTCCAATTTTCCCCTGAATTAGTAATCAGCATTTTATACAAATTTTAAACCGACAAGAGATGATGATGATCGCGTATACACTGCATTGCATGGTTACATTTTAGATACAACAAAGGCGTGCATAACCGGATTATAATCCAGATCTAAAGGTGTAAAAAACTTTTTTAGGACATTATTCAAAGCTGGAAGTAAGATTATAATTTGGGATTTCAGAAAATCCCAAATGTTTTAAGGAACCTTGTAGAGCAGATTTACCAGTTGCATGGCTTTTCCTTGTCTGCTGTAATTAGTGACATCTTGTCAGCCTGAGGGGCAGCCAGTGAAAGGACACAGACAGGAAATGTCCCGCTTGTCCTCTTGTTGACACTGGGCAGTTTCATGGAAAAAAACTGTCACAGGTCATGAGCCTTTTCTTAACAACATTTTCATTCATATTCCCACAACATTTAAACAAGACTCTGTAGGTATGCCGGGCAGTTAAAGCACTATCCTTTAGGAAAACGAAGGTCAACATGGAAATGTAAAAAACTGCAGTTTTTATAGTGACCACATGAAGCACCAAAGTCTAAAAAAGTGATATCTGTAAGAAGTGGACTTCATTGATTTAAAATGACCAGCAGGATTTTGCCTTCCACCTTTCTTCTCCATGGGGAGCTTCCTCTACCTGTAACCTGGATCTTATACTCAAGTGCTTCTACGATTACTGTGGCAGTTTTAGTTATGAGCTCACTGGCAGTGGGAATCCAGTGTTCACATTTGCATTTCCTCTGATGAGACTCAGGGCCACAATCTTCATCTTCACCTTAGTAGATATATCTGTCATTGCTGGTGGCTGGATATCGTCTAAAATTGTTACACACACACACACACACACACACACACACACACACACACACACGGGAAACAAGAATCGGTTCTTGTAGAAAACTGTTTTCTAGTAGTCCAGTTTCTTGTTAGTCTGCCTGCCTATCAGTCTTGCTTATCTGTTTGTGTGTTGGAGGAGGAAAATAGTGAAATGGGAAACTGCATCCAGGACAGAAACAATTGCATTATGCTGCTAACACAACTTTGGTTCTTTGCAAGCATCTGCCAAGACAGCATGCTAACGCTATGCTAGTGTGGAGCAGGGAAATTATTTTACTGCTATTGTTAAATAATAAATATAATCTGCAGCATGGATATTGCATTCAGGGGTTGAACAGTGTGTGTCTTTCAGAAAGGCTAAAAGTCACAGGCTGACAGGAAACAGGCTTGCAGAGAGTTTGCAGAAGCAGGAAGTTATTTTGAGCAGCAGGCTAAGACGAGGCTTTAACAATGTAACAGATAGCTTTAAGATGGCCTTAAGATGTTTATGATGATGTTAATTTTGTATTTCAGGTGCAGTTATGACTATTTTATACACAATGCATATCTGTGCTTATTAAAGAGTTGGAGCTCGGTCAATTAATTGGGGGTTGGAAGCTTTGTTCGGCGCGATGTCCGGACAATCTATTGTGCAAGTGACTTGGAGCCATAGAAGGAATTGCAATACATGCTTACAAAACACTTATATATCAGGTCATTTTATATTAAGGTTTTAGTAGAGGTTCTTGGTTAAAACATTTATTTAGTAGAAGACATACACATAGTCTCAGTGAGCCTCTGTCCTGGTGAAAGGTCAGAAGTGCAACAGGTGAATTGAGAAAGAGCATTTGAGGACGAGACACAGACAGTTAGTAGGTGAAGAGGTGACACAAAGAGCATGTGGGGTCAACACACACACACACATGAGTTAGATTTATTTAGAGGAGAGATTAGTCGTGTCTCGGCAAGAAAGAGGAACAATTCACTTTAAGACAAGAACGGAAAGTACCAGCCATGAAAATAGAAGATGATCTTCTGGGTTAAAAGTCATTGTGGTGTTGATCTGATCTATGTATAAAATGTATCTGTGACGCATGAAGGGGCGTCAGTAAATCAAACCCTGATGCTATAAAATATCTGTTTATGCTTTGATTAAGTCGAAGATTAATTCCTGTCTGTGTACAGATTATTCTTCCCACACGTGTGTATTCATTAAAATCATTGTTTGACCAAGACCTTCTGGACCAAGGGTGGTTTGTACTCTCCCTCCTCAATTTTGAACCTTAACACTAGCCAATAACCCAGAGTGAAAACTGAGTGAATGTCACCACAGCAGCCAGACCCTGAAGTTTAACAGGTAACATGCAGCCTCCCTTTCTACCTGTTCACGTATCTAAAGCAGAATCACTGTGGTGACCACTTTTTTTCGTCTTTGCTTTGTGCGGCCAGCTTTGTGTTCTACTAAGAGAAAGATCTTAGCCGTGTGTCCACATTAGGGATTTGTGTTGGTGTGCAGGGTTGTAGCCTCAGGTTTATATTGTTAAATGGTGCCTGTGAGAGTGTGTTTCAGCTATTTTACAGAGTAACATGAAAGTAATGTAATGAGTAGTATAATTAATTATAATGAATCAATTTAGTTAGTGTTCTGTGTAATAATGTCTTTTTTGAGTAACATCTCCAACACCGATCACAAAAAAAAAAAGAAAAAAAAAAGAGGGAAATACCTCAACAAACATGCACTTGCATTTTCATGCATTTGATCCACAACATGCAATTAATTTGCATGAATGTAATTTCTTTATTGCTGCTTAGCAGTGTTGGTGACTCTCGAAACGGAGCCAATGAGAACCCAGTGACAATCAATAAGCGAACTGATAAGGAACTGAATCGATAAGTGATATCAATAATGGAATCAGAATTGCTCAATTCTTATCTGTTCCCATCCTTAATCACATAATGTTACAAAGATATTCTATTTGATTTAGGTCAGGTGACCACGGGGACCAGTCAATGGTATGAATTTCCTCATCCTTCAAGAACTACCTGCAAACTCTTGCCACATGAGGCCGGCCATTCCTGTACACCCGGAAGAACCCAGGTCCCACTGCACCAGTACAGGGTCGGAAAATGTGTCCGAGGATTTCATCCCAATACCTAGTGGCAAGTGCCGTTACCCTAGCCTGTAGATATCAATGTGTCTCTTCATGAATATGGCTGTGTCATGCTGCCTGTTAAAAAGCAAACAAAAAAACCCTCATAGTTTTGATGCTTTCAGTGAGAATCTATAATGAAAATAAGGTACAACCATTAAATGAGATGGTGTGTCCAAACCTTTGACAGGTATACATATATATTGAATGAGGCAACAAGTTGTTTGCTTAGAAAAAAAAAGGGTTAAAATACGATGTTTACCACGTTTCAAAGCTCTGCTTTTTAGGTTGCTTAGGTCACGAGTCTCAGAAAAGTGTAATCTTAGAAAAATATGTTGTTCAGGCTAGAGATGGCACGATACCACTTTTTTATGTCCGATACCGATACCGATATCATAAATTTGGATATCTGCCGATACCGATATGAATCCGATATAGTGTTTTTTAATCAACAAAACTGTTTTTTAAATATCTTGCTGCATTTTGTATAAGTTCATACTCAAGTTTAAAACAACAACTACACTAAAGCTATTCTGTTATACCTGTATGCAAAAAAAAAAATGTCATAGTTCAGCAATACTGATCAATCTAATAAACTTAGACCTACACCATCCTCCCTATTCTGGTATTTTAAAGAGTACTTAGCATAAATATTAAGCAACCTAACTAATAGGGTTCCAACTCCCAGCAACAACAAAAATAAATAAATAAAAAATAGGGAACCACCCCTCACGCTCCACCTCATGATGCTTAATCGACGTAATCAACCTTAATTTGATGCAGTGTGAAAAAAAAATGCACAGAAATCAATTATTTTTCAAGAAATATTAAATAGATTCAACATCTTTCTTCAACAAAATTGCAGACTGCACAGATGGTACCTTCCCAAAGGAAAAAGTACTATAGCTTACTAGGGTATATTAGACTTAACAGTTACTATATACAATAATGGACTTCTATACATTTTACATCAGATTAAAACTTTGGGTGTAAGATTCAGATAAATATTAAATAATTAAAAGCTCGACATTTTAAATGAGAATAAGAAAGAAAAGTATGTCTTTGTGCCCTCTTTTCCCTGTTAATGCCCTATCGGCCCCCCTGGCTAAACTTTGCTAGATCCGCCCCTGCACAGTTACCAGCCGTCAGCTACATAGAAAAAGATCCTGGAGTAGAAAGTAATAATAAATAAATTCTAACAACAGCTGATCAAGCTTAAACGTGCTGCTGTTGTTCAGCCGCTGGTTTCCTCTGTCTGGTGCAAAGTGGGCCAAAAGCAAACAAGAGACACGGACTCGCGACAGAAAAGCCGATCAGCTGATTATTAAGCAGTTTCATGATTGAAGTAGCAGCAGGAGAGCGAGAGGCAGTCGCTCGTTAAGCTTAACGCAGGAATGCTTTACAAACATTCAGAGATGGACTTACACACGTGCTTTACTTCTCTCGGGGATAACTTTGTCGGAGATGAAATGCGGGGTTGCTAGCGAAGCTCCAAATGCTATCCAGACCACCGACAGGTCCCGCATGCCACAGCCGCTCTATCACGTGATGCATACTGCTCCGACGTGCTAACGTTCTGAGGTGAGTTACAGCGTGTTGCAAGTTTTGTGAGGTGCTTTCGTGATATTTAATGGATCGGATTACATTTTTTATTTTTCTCCGATATCCGATCCAGTAATTTAGGTCAGTATCGGACCGATACCGATACGTAATATCGGATCGGTCCATCTCTAGTACAGGCACACAGCATACTTCCATTAGTATTTCAAAGTCCGTTAGGTTCTGTGTCATGCTGGGTGTCAAAAAACAAACAAAAAAAGAAATTACCCTTCTGTGTACTCAAACGGGTACACGGAAAGATTAGATAAGCAGATTAAAGGTTTTTGGCACAACTTAACCTACTTCAAGGTGCAGGTAGGAGAGGATAAAATTTTAATAAGTCTGAACTCTGGCATTTCTTGTAGTAACTTTATTAGCTGACTGACTATTGATTTTGGCTTTTGGCCTTCACTGTGGTTAAAAAAAGCCCAACCCAAAACCAAAACAGAGAAGAAAAAAAGTTTTAAAAAATCCACATTCATGTCAGCAAATGATGCACCTATAAGAATGGGTTGAGTGCATGGACATGCCATGTGGCTTCAGGAAAAACAACGTCCTTGGAAATGGGGAATGCTGAATATAAAAGATGATAAACTAAATAACTTATTTAGTAAATCAACAGGAGAAATGAACTTAAGAGATGGTATTTCCCCCATTTGTACTGGGCTACAAGCTGACATTAGTCAGTAAAACAATAAATTTGTTCTGAATCTTTGAGCTTTATGAAATGCATCATTTCGAGACTGTTTCAGAGTTTGCAATGAGACCCGGTCTGGACCTTCAGTTAGGCCAGCTAATGCAGAGTAATTGTTGCCTTTTAAATTCAAACCATTTCCAGTTAGATGATCTTTTCTGGTGATTAAATAGAATTTGCAAAGGAAAGGCACTGTCTAAGAGAATAAAAAGCATTATTTAACAAGAGAAGTCAGATCTCAGCTGTAGAAATAATTATATCAAGGCCGTTAATGTGCAGCATTTTGTAACAGCAGAGGTACAGAGAGCTACACGGTCTTTGCAAAATAATGTGTTTTTATATCAAATACTATTCAAAATGAAAGACAAGGGATGCTGAAATATGAATTTCAAAGAGAAGTAAATGTACAGGAAATATATACACATCCGGAAGTCTTCCCAAAAAACACATTTTCTGAAACCACAATATTTCATGTTAGCTTTCAACAGCATCCAAATACAATCAAGCAGCACTGATTTACTGGTTGATCATCTTGGCATTGCACACACAAAAAAACATTTTATTGTCAAACAAGAGACCTGAATTGTCTCCAAGGTGTTGCAACAAGCTCTATTACTATTTCATATTCCATCCATCCATTCGCTTCCGCTTATCCTTTTCAGGGTCGCGGGGGGCGCTGGAGCCTATCCCAGCTGTCATAGGGCGAGAGGCAGGGTACACCCTGGACAGGTCGCCAGTCTGTCGCAGGGCCAACACACAGGGACAGCCAACCATTCGCACTCACATTCATACCTAGTGACAATTTGGATTATCCAATTAACCTATCCCCACAAGCTGCATGTCTTTGGACGGTGGGAGGAAGCCGGAGTACCCGGAGGGAACCCACGCAAACTCCACACAGAAAGACCCCAGCCTGGTGTTGGAATTGAACTCAGGACCTTCTTGCTGTGCGGCAACAGTGCTAACCACCGTGCCACCGTTTAAAACACCAATATTTCATATTGGTGTTTTAAATTTTAAGGCGCAAAAAGCCTCTAAATTCCACATTATTGATCGTTCCCTTAATTCACCAAGATAACAGCATCTCAGGAAAATCATTTCTCAGTCCCTAAAAATGAGATTTTTTCCACCTCTGTTATCTTCATTAGATTTTGCAGCCCCTGGGATCTAATGCTTCATTGGAAGTCATTTCACCAGTCAGGAGGCAATTTACAAAGGATAAGGTTCAATTGGTAATTTTTACTTGCGAGCTCAAGAGAGCAGATCCTCTAGTGTAACGCTCATAATGCTCTGTGTTCTCTGTTAAAAGAGGTCCTGTTATATTTAGATCAAACCTTCCAGAAACACACATACATGTAAGTAATGAGTATGATCAGGTTGCAAAGCAGTGGTTTTGACAAAGCACGATGCCATAATATAGAATTTTCTGGTCTGCCAACACAAGACCAACCATTAAAGGAACAAATTTCAGCCACTTGATTTGCTTTTTCTGAGTTTCCCATTTTCAAAAAACAAAACAAAACAGAAAACCCATCACACTTTGACATCTGTCTCTTTTATATAATTGCCTGTTACCTTTACAATGTTGAATACTAACTGTGTATTTAGTACTGTCAGCTTCCTGACATTTGCTTTCTGTCCGGGTAATACTGTAATAGTGCTCAAACTGGGTGGTAGGGTGATTATGATCATGACAATAATGATATATGAGTATGATCCACTTTTAGGATGTGACATTTATTTACAGAGTCACAGCGACCTGTGAGGAGCTCAAACATAAGTCATATTCTTCTTTTGCCTCACAGTTTACGGTAACTTCTTTTCTCCCTTTTGCTGTCATTGTAATCATGTTTAGATCTGCGTTACAGTCACATTTCACACTGGGTGCATCAATGTTATGCTCTGAATATTAATGAGAAAAAAGTTTTACTGACATTATTTTTAAATACAATTGAGGGATCCTGGGGTTTTCAATTCATTTGAAACACAAAATCAACACTTTGCTGTTTTTGTGAATTATTTGCTATGAAGAAATAAAAAAACCAAAACAGACAGGCTGATATTTTTTGCCCTAGATTACCTGTCACATATATCACTCACTTGTCACATGCCACCCACTCATGCTGTCACGACGCCATTCTCCAATTGGATCCTGATTACGTTTGACCTTGTTTTATATGCTAATTCAAGGCTCGGAAATGAGAACCCACCCCCACCCTAATCGAGAAAAAAAACCCAAAACAAACAGTTCATCCAGATGAACACACAGAAAAGTAATTTGCCCGACGTGAATACATAGATGCCATTCAGGGTGATGACTCACCTATTTCCCACCTACCTGGAATCTGTCATAAGAAGTCAAACACAGAGTTGGAGGAGGTCCATTCTGACTGTGGTACATTAAGCAACTCCACTCATTATCAGGTCTAATGCAATCTTCTAAATGTCAGCTTTCACGTTACAATGAGAGGTGGGTATTTTTTCTTTTTGTTTTTTGGCCAGATTCACTTAATTTGCTGTCCTTATTGCCCTTCACTTGGTAATTACTTTTCCATATCTGATTGTTTATATTTATCTACATGTGTATATATATATAGCAATACTTTTTTAAAAACATATTTGAAAGTGCTGTTATTGATATTTTTCTTTATCATCAGTGGATTACATGACTATGTGCATATGGCAGATGCTGTTTGTACTGCTGAATTCACAGAAATGCCTGCCTCTGCTGTTCTTTTGAGCTCTGTGGACCTTTATGATGTTTTTTTATTGAACCTGTTTTGGTTGCTTGGTCTGTGACTCTGCTCTTTTGATTCACTCTCAGCTTTCTGATAGCAGCAGAAAATGGTCAGCTCAGTTTTTATTTTTGCACTAGAAGAGCTTCAGCTCTTATTTTTGTAGCTTAACACTGAGACTACTGCATGATTACTATGAGAGTCCTGTGTGTCTGACACTATATGTGACTCCAATTGACTCCCAATCAAAGAAATACTTCTGTATGTAAGTAAGTCAACAATGTTTATCCAATGAGTCATTATGGACTGAACTGCTTTGGCTTACTGCTGTCTGCCATGTGCCCACTCATTTACATCTGTATTTGGTTGTTATCTTGCCTGCTGCTCTCCCCAGTTCCCGTTTCAAATTTCAAAAGTTCCTTTAAAAGAACAAACAGAGATGTTTTTAACCACTGAAGAAAATATCAGTCTACACGTGGATCTTCTGGTATTTCGGTGTGATTCATAAGCCTTAGTATTGAAATTGTCGTCATGTTCTGTTAAGTTTGCATACTACAGTATTAAATAATATCTTTAGACGATTATTGGTTAAAGTTTCATACTGAGGTTTCTCACATAACATGAACTTTCACTGCAGCCACCTTAAAAATCATCTTATAAAGAGGAGTGAGCATATGGGAGTAAGTCAGGTAATTTTAATATAGAAATTATTATCTTCCAAAGTGATTCTTTCTCCCACTCTGCACTACTACAAATGATCTTAGGGTTACCTGCCATATTTGATGCCAAAAACGTTTAAGCTAGGTGGCTGTTACGCATTTACATGTAAATATGTTAGTAAAGTCACTTTAAACATTTTCCCATGCCTTTTTTCCATGTTGGAAATAAAATATAAGATATTGCTCACTGCAACTTAAGCATGCATGTCCATTTCACGCTTACATGAAGCAAAGCGTGACATCCACCATTCACACGGTGGACCTTTTACATGCGCTTACATCTTTTACATGCTTTGCCGTGATATCAGGTTGGCATAACAGATGTTCAAGCTGTGTATTTAAATTGAAATTAAATTGAAAAAAAGAAGAAGCTTGAATTCTCTTCTGTTATATTTGTTATTGTAATCAATTTCACAAGTGACACTTCAGTTATGTTTTCACAAAAAAGCTCATACAAGAGCCACGGGTACCTTTAATTCGGTTTAAATAAAGAATGTGTGTACTAATGCCAGCTCTGTTAAAATACATGTATACCCCCTCACAACATCTGCAGCATGCTTTTCCAATAGACTCTTAACTCCATTCTACGGACTTAAAAGTCATTCTAAAGAATAGGTTACGAAGGGTCCTCTCCAAGCGTCAATATATGGCGTTTGGGGTGAAAACCAGTGGCCACATTACATATTAAAATTCGATTTATTTTTGGTATAAAATATAAAACTGAAATGAATTACTGAATAAATTAAGTGGAAAGATCATCTTTCCTTTCAAAGTGGGTTTTAATCAAAAACTATTGATGCGTTTTGTGTGTTTGTTGTCTGTCAGTCAGCTGAGAGACTCTCAGCCTGAAGTGCTGTTTTACAGCCCTGCTCTAAATCATTGCAAAACTGGGGACTGGGCTTAGACCTTATTGACTGCTATGCGCTGAGTGTTTGCTACAAATAAACAGCACTGTGCTTTGGTCATGATGGACCTACATCCCTTTTACACTACACTGTTTTGAGCTCCAAAATGTAGAGATTCAGAGAGATTTTTGGAAGCTTTTTCCTTTATAAAAAGATTTCCATACTAGATATAATTCCCACAAGTTGTTTAACATTGTAGCAATATATAGTTTCATTACTACTCCAGAGATTATTTATTTTTGAGAAAGCTACCTATACCTCCATGTATTTGCTTGCCGAATTCATGTCCTGCTACACTCACTTGTTACCTAGAATTTAATAATTGCGGCTACTTTGTCTTCAACCTCAACCCCAGCAATTCTGAGCTATATCTCAGTTCGACTCCTGCTGGAAAATCCATGAGTGCAACACAAACAGCCTAAACCCAAACACGCTTGAAATCTTTGTTTTTAGTTACTATTTATCTTTAACACATACTCGAAAGAAAAATTTCCCAAAACACAAAAGTATAGTTTCATGCAGAATTTCGCTGTCATGCTGAATCTTTGTAAAAGTCAGAGAGACAGTATATAACCATATAATTAAGTGGATGCATTTTATCCTCAGGCCTGGACAGAGTTTTCTTTTTCTTTAGATTTTATTGATCTGATTCGAGAGGCTTTGACTGTCACGGTCTGACTGGGGCAGACCGTATGTGTTGCAGAGGAGGACTCAAACGCAGACCAAAATGTGGTGTGGATTAACAAAACAAGCCGTTTATTGAGGTTAGCAACGAGGGTACAAAATAATAGGGCATCGGTGAAAACTAAACAATAACCTAAACTGGGTGAACTAATAACAAAACATGAAAAACCTTAACCATAGTGAACTGACATGGGTACCTGGAGATGAGACATGGATGAGCAGACGACCTGACAATGGCATGAAGAAAACAAAAGGCTTAAATACAGACATGAGGTGATCAGGGGAAGTGGCGACACATGGGGGAAAACAGCTGACAGACATAAACCTAATGACAGGACCAGGAGAGGAAAGCTAAATACAATAAACAAAGAACACATGACATTGTCAGAATAAAACAGGAAATACTAAAACATGACAACACAACTTAACAGACCTAATATGTGATGAATAAATACAAAACCCCAAAACATAGAAAACCCAGGAACAATAACTGCCTAAACTAAAGGCAGATAGGAAATAACACAAACTAAATCACATAACAAAATGAGACAAATACAAACATGAACTCAGAGCGCTGGGTCAGAGACCCAGCCTGTGACAGAGCCCCCCCCTCAAGGGCGGATTCCAGACGCCCAAAACCACGAAAAACAAAACCAAAAACAACCCACCAAGGGCGGGCGGTGGGGGTCCAGGACGGAGGGCCAGAAACAAGGCCAAAAAAAAAACCAAAATGTCCATCAAAATCACAGGAGCGCAGGGAACAGTTCATGACTCCTCAGGGGGCCGACCCGGAGGGTGACGGTCCAGAAAATCATAGTTCATGTGATCAGGGGGCCGGCCCGGAGGCCGACGGCACAGAAGTCCATGGTCGAACAGTTCCGGGGGCCGTCCGTGCGGACGGCAATGGTGGCGACATGGAAACCGTTCAGGGGGCCGACCGTGCGGACGGCAACGGCGTAGAAACAGTTCAGGTGGCCGACCGTGCGGACGGCAACGGCGTAGAAACAGTTCAGGTGGCCGACCGTGCGGACGGCAACGGCGTAGAAACAGTTCAGGTGGCCGACCGTGTGGACGGCAACGGCGTAGAAACAGTTCAGGTGGCCGACCTCGACAGCGGTGACGTCCAGCAGGTGGCCGAAGATTCCCAGGTGCAGAGCGAGGCTTGGGCGGCGGCATAACAGCCGTAGGACCAGGCGACGCTGAAGCAGAGGCTGGACCAGGCGTAGCAGAGGCCGGACCAGGCGAGGCAGAAGCAGAAGCCGAGGAAGACTCGGATGAGGCCGGACCAGGTGAGGCAGAAGCAGGAGCAGAGGCCGAAGCCGGACCAGGTGAGGCAGAAGCAGGAGCAGAGGCCGAAGCCAGGTGAGGCAGAAGCAGGAGCAGAGGCCGAAGCCGCACCAGGCGAAGACGAAGGCTCTGACGAAGCCGCACCAGGCGAAGACGAAGGCTCTGACGAAGCCGCACCAGGCGAAGACGAAGGCTCTGACGAAGCCGCACCAGGCGAAGACGAAGGCTCTGATGAAGCCGCAGCAGGCGAAGCACAGGCTGGAGCTGCAGCAGGCGAAGCACAGGCTGGAGCTGCAGCAGGCGAAACAGAAGCAGAATCTGAAGGTGGCTGGACGGGCTCCTCGGGCCCCCCAGCTGACGTGGCTTGAGGCTGGTGCGGTTCTCCTGAACCCCCAGCTGACGTGGCATGAGGCTGGTGCGGTTCTCCTGAACCCCCAGCTGACGTGGCATGAGGCTGGACGGGCTCCTCGGGCCCCCCAGCTGACGTGGCTTGAGGCTGGACGGGCTCCTCGGGCCCTCCAGCTGACGTGGCTTGAGGCTGGACGGGCTCCTCGGGCCCTCCAGCTGACGTGGCTTGAGGCTGGACGGGCTCCTCGGGCCCTCCAGCTGACGTGGCTTGAGGCTGGACGGGCTCCTCGGGCCCTCCAGCTGACGTGGCTTGAGGCTGGTGCGGTTCTCCTGAACCCCCAGCTGACGAAGCATGACCAGCAGGTGTAGAGACCACCGGCTGGACAGAAGGCTGAGCAGGTGATGGAGCGAATGACTGAGCTGAACAATGGGGAGCTGGCTGAGCTGCACAGTGGGCTAAGGGCTGAGCTAACGGAAACACAGGAAAATGAACTATTGACTGGGCTGCTAACAGAGCTAATGACTGAGCTATAGACTGAAAAGCATGCAGTAGTGATGGTGGTGTTGGTTGCGGACTGAATTCTCCTGAGCCTTCAGTAGAAACAGGAACGGGTGCAGGCACCTGCTGGACACTAGCCACTCCCACCCGAGGAGTAGGTACGGGTGCGGAGACGGGCTGTATCCTGGCTGACCTCACCCTGGGGACCGGCATGGGTGCAGGGGTGGACTGGTTCACAGCCCCCCTCACCCCGGAAGCCGGGACAGGCACCGGCAACGGCTGGGCAACTGCCCTTCCCACCCGAGGAGCTGGTACGGGTGCAGAAACGGACAGAGCCTCAGCTGGCCTGGAAACCAGAGCAGGGACCAGCTGGGCCTCAGACTCCCTCACCCGAGGAACTGGTACGGGTGCAGGGGTACGCTGGGCCCGAGCTGCCCTGGCAGCAGAAACACGAACAGGCAAAGGAGCAGGCTCAGAAAAAACAGTCTTAGAAACGGCAGGCTTAGGGTTAATATGTATTGGGTCGACAAAAACAGACCTAGCAAAAATGAATCCGCCGTCCACTTCATGTTTAGCAGTCTTAGTATTAGCAGTCCTTGGGTTAACGGTCTTAGAGTGAGCTGACTTGGGGATGATTGAACCAGACTTAACAAAACCTGAACTGAGTGTTGTAGACCTGGTAGAAGTGTTAACAGTTTTTCCTTTAACCGCATGTGCAGACTTAAGCGAGCGGGAATTGTCTTTCATCCCTCCCTGCGTAGAGGGAGTAAAACAAAACGGATCCTCCCAGTCCACGTCGTCATCCATAAGGGAAATTCCCCATGGATCGGAAGTGAGCCGATTGTTGTTAATGTCAGACGGGACGTGAGAATAAAAGTCATTTTCACTCACCACCGTGAGCTGCTCAGCGATGTCCGGTTTATGGCGGCGTGCGCGCCGCTTCCTGCGAACAGAGGAAGCTGGCGGAGCGAGCGACTGAGCCCCTGGTGCACAGAATGGTGACACCGAGGCTGGAGCGTGAGCGCCTGAAGCCACACGGAGGACTCCCACCTGAAGCGAGCGAGGCTTAGATGCAGGCAGCGCAACAGGCGGGGACTTTCGGCAGCTCTTGGGACCTCCGAGAGCTAGCCGAGTCCCGTGGAAAATGCGCTCGTAGTCGGGGGTACGCCACGGCTTCCAGCAGAGCTCCTCCTCCAGCTGGGCGAAGGCTGCCTCCCGACGCTCGTAAAGCTCGCGGTCTGCTGAGTCCATAGTGGTCAGGTCGTACTGTCACGGTCTGACTGGGGCAGACCGTATGTGTTGCAGAGGAGGACTCAAACGCAGACCAAAATGTGGTGTGGATTAACAAAACAAGCCGTTTATTGAGGTTAGCAACGAGGGTACAAAATAATAGGGCATCGGTGAAAACTAAACAATAACCTAAACTGGGTGAACTAATAACAAAACATGAAAAACCTTAACCATAGTGAACTGACATGGGTACCTGGAGATGAGACACGGATGAGCAGACGACCTGACAATGGCATGAAGAAAACAAAAGGCTTAAATACAGACATGAGGTGATCAGGGGAAGTGGCGACACATGGGGGAAAACAGCTGACAGACATAAACCTAATGACAGGACCAGGAGAGGAAAGCTAAATACAATAAACAAAGAACACATGACATTGTCAGAATAAAACAGGAAATACTAAAACATGACAACACAACTTAACAGACCTAATATGTGATGAATAAATACAAAACCCCAAAACATAGAAAACCCAGGAACAATAACTGCCTAAACTAAAGGCAGATAGGAAATAACACAAACTAAATCACATAACAAAATGAGACAAATACAAACATGAACTCAGAGCGCTGGGTCAGAGACCCAGCCTGTGACATTGACAATATTTGCAGTAGAGATATCTATCTTGTGTTGAACCTATTGGAGCTAGACAGCACTTGCCTTGTGCTCAGAGCAGGGTAAGTAGGGGTGGTGCTGAGGGGTGCTCCATAGGTTGCTTGTTATTTTCAGTTATATGGAAGTTGCAAGTTGTCTACCAATCCAAAGGTCAGTGGTTCAGTCTCCAGCTACTATAGTCTGCAAGTCCAAGCACCTTCAGACAAGATGCTGAACCCTAAGTTGCCCTGGTGTGTGTCTGTGTAGGTGTGTGTGTCAGACAAGGTGCTCAGGTATAGAAAAAGAGCTTCTATAATTGTGTGAATCAGGCTTGTAGTAAAAAGTGCTTTGGGACTGAATAGTGTATCTCTGCCAGTGGTTGTTATTTGTAGATAGCTTGGATGTGCTGGCTCTTGGCAGTAAAACTACCCTTAAATCTTCTTATATATTACCGATATTTGACTCATGCAATAATCCGTATGTTTGTGTTCTTTTTCAGCTTTGCAAAATTGAAATATTTTTCACTTGACTATTCTCACCTGCTTCCTTGTCACCATAACAGGCACCTCAGGATGTTTAATTTGACACAAGTTTTATGCCAGATGTTCTTCCTGATGCAACCCCATATCTTGTTACATGGGAATGATGTTTTACTCTGGTTTAGCCTGGGGTTTTGGCTATACTGAACCTGCTATGTGACTTTTCTCATATTGTTTGAGATATTTACATTTTATATGATCTCAGTGAAAAGAAAAACTCATTTGACATGAGATTTCTTAACAATAAGTCACCTGTAATTAATGGATGTGGGTTTTCTTATTTAATCTTTCAGTTATTTTTAACAGATTAGAAAGGAAGAAGCCACTTCATGCAACAAATACATTTTCTGTTGAAAGTAGAATAACCTAGATGTGAGTTAGAGCTGAAATTTTCTGCCTGTTATATTTTCTCCTTGAAAGCATAGGCGGTTTCTATCAAGATAATTTAATAAATTTGGAGCACGGTGTGCCGCTCTCTTTCTGCAGACATGAATAAATGTAGTTCACCCACCGACCAGTCTCTTTCTTTGCCTCATTCTTTCTCTCTCATCTGTAGAGCAATTATCATTTAAATAAATGCACAGATGTCCTATATTGGTCCTCAGAATCCATAATAGAAATAATAATGATATTTCTTAAATTTATACATGCACATGTACCCATTGTAATAAACAGAAGCAATGACATTCAAAATATCAACTTTTGTAATCATAAGCCCCAGCCCAAATTACTTTGGCCTATCCAAAAAATCCAGTGCGTGGGCTACAACTAATTCCTGAAAAATACAAGGAACTGTTTGTTCTTTAGAGGATTTAACCTTCTGAGAACTGAGGAAAAAAGAATCTTCCCATCGAATTTTTTTGTGTGATTTCCTGCCTCTCTAAAAGAGGCCACCCAAACACATGAGATATCAATATAAAGCCCAGGATGTCCATTATTTAGCACATCAGGACTTAGTAGTGTGGCTCAAATAAGCCAAAAGATATAGACCAAACAACAAACATAAAATGTTCATTACAGAGCACATAATGCTGAAGCATATCATGTTTATGATAGCTGTAAAGCTGAAAATACATTGCCTGCAATGGGTGTCAGCATAAATGATGGT
This sequence comes from Diplotaxodon limnothrissa, assembly GCF_057381915.1. NCBI lineage: Eukaryota > Metazoa > Chordata > Actinopteri > Cichliformes > Cichlidae > Diplotaxodon > Diplotaxodon limnothrissa. The sequence goes on from NC_140617.1 coordinate 8,021,971, forward strand.
GTTGTATGCTGTGGGTGTTTGTGGGCCTGGTAAAATTTTGTTCATTTGGATATTATTTAGTCAGTGTAAATAGTTGTATGTTCTTAACTGTGTTTTTAGGTGTGTATAAATGGAGCTCATACTTTTTCTTTCTGGTTTCAAAATGAATTTGCTCGCGCGCACACACTCCAGGATCACCAACATCAAGGCGTTTCCCACAGCTCTAATTCAGAATGGGAAATTAATGTTTCTTTCCAAAACTCATGACTCAAGACAAAAATCACAAACCTTGCTGCAAACACTTTTGTGTAACAATTATTTTCTGTCTACAGGCGTCAAATTAAAGAATTGTGCAACTAGCTGACATTACAAGAGAAAGCCATGCTAACATCCTTTCAACTAGTTTGAGCCTCTAAGTTCTGTTTGATGCACACTTCATTCTGCACAGGGACATGTTTGATGGTTGTAACTTGATTTAAAGAAACTGCTTACAACACGACTTTTGTAAACAAAGTCCATTTTTGGCACTTTGAGCACCACAACTCAGTCACCATAGAAGGTGACCCCCCAGAACTAACTCCCGGGTGGATTTGAGTGACAAACAACTCTACAAAAGCCACTGTTGTTGTGATTTGAATTGAAATTAAACAATTTTTCGATTTACATTTATATATGATATTGCACATACAGTAAGATGAGTTTCTACCAAACCTGTCAAAAGGTGTGAGATCTCTGAGATCTTTATCTGAGAGTGAAATAAAGGACTTCATCCAGCCTCTTTATGGTTACAGTAACACAAAGTGCTAGAGCAACCTATATGAGTATAATCTATACAGTGACTCCACTAATAGCAATCATGCACAATTTTAATCAGCACGGTGGTGCAGTATTTACCACTGTTGCCTTACAGGAAGCAGGTCCACCATGAGGTTTTTCTGGTTGGAGTTTGCATGTTTTCCCTGTGTTTGCGTGGGTTCTCTCCGGGTAGTTCAGCTTCCTCTCACAGCCCAAAGACATGGAGTTAGTGGGGTTAGGTTAATTGGTGATTCTAAATTCCCCATAGATTTGTTGTCCATCTCTGTTAACCCTGCGATAGACGTGCCCTAAGACAGCCTGACTGGATAAGTGTAGAGTAGATGGAAATAAACCTAATTAATGTAATGAATGAGGAAAGTATATACATTTAAGAACATAATATGCAAGCGTTGAAATGAGAAAGTCCAGTAAAGCACTGTGTAGACATGTTGTGTGATACAGGAAAGTACATGTGTAAAGACGTGTGGCTCAGAAAGTATGAGAGAGAGAAAAAAAACGGACACATATGGGCAGTTAAAAAAGCCGCTATTTAGCAAGGTTCAGGTTCCTCCTCTAGTTTCCTGCCGATGAATCGAGAGTAACATCGGAAAAAGAGATTTTTTCAGTTCACAGTAAGAAAATCTCTGGGAAAGCTGCCAAAGCATTAACCGCTATCCAACCACTGTACTGTACTGATTCACTGCTTCCCTATTTGGAGTTCATCAGGTGCAGCCCAGAGAGGATTACATTCAAGGTCTGGGCATTGCATCAGTTACTCTCCTTTAATAAATTACAAGTACTGCATATACGAGCTCTAAATTATTTTTGCCGGATGAAATAAAAACGGCAAAGGTGCAGGCTGATGTAAAGGTGGTGATCTGGTTAAAACGACACTGACCTTTTCCCCCCCTCCAGATCACCACCTTGTACTTGTAAATACTGAAGAAAACTTTGTAAATAGTGACTTGTTATTATTTATCCACTGTAGTTGAAAAAAAAAATTAGCTTGAAAACACTCTTTTCCTCTTGGTAATTGGTTATGTTTATAAATCACAAGTAGCACAAATAAGAGCACCTCTAAATTGTCTTTGGCAGATCAATTAAAATCTGTCATTATACATTGGTGATTCTAAATTGGCTGTAGATGGGAATGTTAGCAGCGTGGTGGGCTCGTTTGTTCATTGATTGGTTGGTTGGATGGATGGATCAGTTGATGTCCAAATAAAGTGCAAACAGTTTTACAGCATGCGGAAAGCTCAAGGATGCCTCAGGATAATAAATATATTATGATTTTTACCGTATTCAATAACCGTAACAGAATTAGCAATAGCTAATAAATATAACATGGCATTTAATTTATTAGGAACTCCTGTACAATTAATTGCAATTCAACATGACGACTCTGCTGTAACTTTTACCTGTACGCAGCTTAAATTGGTCAGTTTGGTTTACAAGTACAAAAAAAATTAACCTTCAATAAATCTAAATTATGATTGCGTGTAAATACAATGAGACAGATCTGTATTCACTCGTCTGCCTGGATTCCTGAGTGTCTATTCTTTACATCGCTTCGGCTTTCCCACGCTGTCAAATTAAATTTTGTCACCATCGCTCTGGCAGACTCATTTACTTGCATGTCTCTCTCCAAGCTAATTAGCCTCTGTTCCATGTGCTTCAAGTCTCAGTGCTCTTTTTCCATTCTGCCTTTGACTTTCATTTGTGCTAGGACCATTTCCACCTCCTCCTGGTCAGTTAGAGATTCTGATCCAAAGCTCCACCTGCTTCATTTCTGCTACCACCAGCATCTACACTCCATGGGGTCTATGAGGATCAGGCTAAAATATGCACCATTGTTCAAAACACCACAATGAAGGGTGAGCCCATGAGAAAGGGGGAAACTATGAAAGAAGTGTGCACATTGTCTGGCTAAATCCTCTGGGTGGCAGCTTGCATTCTATCCAAAGACTGCTCCTCTAATGAGAGGAGGGAAACCAACCAGAGAATAAATCCATATAAAGAAATGTCTAATGACCTCTGCGCGCACACACACACACACACACACACACACACACACACACACACACACACACTAGTATTAAGCATGTGACTTCACATTTTGGATTCATACATATGGCAGTTGCTTCCATCGCCTGCTAGTAGTTTCATACAAATGACAATCCCTGATAATTTAATGCTGCTGAACAAATAACACTGATTTTTCTGACATTCATAAAAGCTGTTTTTGCTATGATTTTTTTCTTATTTCTCTCCATCGGCAACAAATATGTCACAAGGTCCAAAACTCACCAAATACTCCAACATACAAAAAGCTGATGTTTGATCAGCAAGTTCAACCAATAGAAGCTGCTACATGAACAGCCAAAGGAGCTTCTTTTGTGTGTGAAGTTATTTGAAAGGTCATCAAAATGTCCAACAAGCCAAAATAAGGCTATCTGCTCTGTCACTTCCAATAGCTCACTGAAGCGTCTGTATTTTAAAGAGATCAGCTTTTGGCAAATGGTTGTTGGCATTCTGGTGAAACGGGGTACACAGGCACAGCACAGATTGTGTGCACAAATCAGTCCAACAAGCATGACAGATTCAGTGGAATTAGTGGCATATAGCTGTTCCACAGAAGTAATGAATGCGCTCCAAGACCCCTTTTAATCAATGGCATCTTTGGAAATTAGGAAAAAGTATATTGGTCCGTGCAGCATGATAATCTAATGGAAAAAATATAAATGAATAACCCCACTGAATGATAAAAAAGAGCAATATTAACACCGAGCAGCCATGGGAAAATGTCATTATTGAGTGACATTCAAGTGAAAAATATAAAATGTTATGGAACAGCACAGGGTTCAATGATGTGAGGATTTTAAAACCACTGTAATTTAGAAAAAAGATTAATGTACCTTCAGACAGTTTCACGTACTTCCTCTGGTAACAAAGTCTACATGAGAAGCAGTAAAAGAGATATAAATAGGAGAACAAGTAATGAATGTCTTACTGTGAAGCTTTTATCACAGAACCGGCAGATTCTAGAAGTAGCAGCAGAGTGTGTGCCTGAGAGTGTAAATGCTGAATTGTAATCATTTATAAACTGTACATATTTTGCACTGCAGAGTTGAGTAGGAGTGAGAAGCCCTTTTAAAAAAAAAAAAAAAAGACTTTTTCCCCCTCTTGTTTAATGGTTACTGTAAGAGCTTCGGTTGGAGAATTTTTCTTTACTTTCTTTGTTAAGGAAGGGTAGGGATCATTTAAAATGTTTGTTATTCTGGCATTGCTTACTTCCGAAGCAAATAAAGCTGCTGTGTAGCCTCTCTAATTGCTCTGTACTGGTCTTGGGGGTGGTAGGAGTAGGACTCACACCTCCTGCTATGTCTATGTTATTCCTAAGCTGGGTCATACATAAATTGGCAAGCCAAGGCAAGTAAGGAATGACAGAGCTGGTGTTAAAATTCAGCAGGTAGGTGATCCTATCTCCCTGGTGGGGAGCTGTGTGTATCAAACATTCTGGTGTGTGTATATTATCATTTGCTTTCTGTATTTAAGGAGTCCAAAATTAGTTCTGAAGGACACCAGTGTCATGTTTTACCTACCAAGGCCATTTGTTAGTAGCACAATACGATTACAGTGTTTTAGATTTGCAGCAACATACATTTGCATGGGAATACATCTGAGTAGGAAATCATGCAGCTTCTTTCCCATCCTTTTTTGTTTCAACTAAATATTGTTTTGAGGGTACGTTTGTTGATTATCTTGCCCTTAAGTGCAGAGGATGTCTCTGGTTGGAATGAAAACCTGCAGACAGTTCCCCTGGGGGCACCTTACAGTGATAAACAGATCATCTGCAAGAGTATTTTTGAAAATGCCAACCATTTAGCAAACAATTTATGATCAGCATACACTAGCACCTTCCCTGTAACTACAACTAAAGGATATTTGTATTGATTTATCTCAGTTTTGGAATACATATATTGTGGAGTCATTGATGTAGGTTTTCTTTCTTTCTTTCTTTCTTTCTTTCTTTCTTTCTTTCTTTCTTTCTTTCTTTCTTTCTTTCTTTCTTTCTTTCTTTCTTTCTTTCTTTCTTTCTTTCTTTCTTTCTTTCTTTCTTTCCAATTAATTGTTGATGATCTCACCAGTAACCTCTAAGTTAACTGCACCAGATTTCAGTACAATGAGTTGAAAATACCTTATGTTTATGAGGTCAAGAGGCTAGAGTTTGGCATAGAGACACAGTCTCGATTGAAAATAAAAGACCAGCTGAGTGAGCGAATGCTTTATGCCGATATAACATCTGACACAGGTTGGGAGTTCCAATGCGGGGAGTCTTCAAAAGAGGAAAATGTCAAAAAAACAACCATCTGGAACATTGTGAAGAAGGAAACCAGAACCCCTGAAGGGACTGTATTGATTCCAAGGCAAGACACACAAAGCATAAATGTTGCTGTTTCGCTATTTGTGCAAACCTTTTATCAGTGAAGAGCATATTGCACCGTTATTGATGGGCGCTTATCACCCACTCTGTGACTCAAGCAACTGCAGGCTGAAATGACTCTATAGCTCCCATTTTGCAAGATAAATGGTTGCTTGACTGTGTGATAAATCAGTCATCTTCTCAGAGTTAGGATAACAGTTACAATACTGACCTTTTTCCTAGCTTAAGACTTTTTCCTCTGTTGTGGTAATGTCGCTATCTTAGTTCAAAGAGAAACCAATTATTTATAGTCTGCTTTTGAATGTGTGTCTCAGCACTCCATTCAGTTCCTTCTCAGGGAATCCATAATATGATGTAAATTGGAGATATCAAGATTCAGGAGCTGTAAAACACGACAGGCTAATATATGAAACACTGAGAATAATCAAAACGTCAAGTGAGCTTTGTGCAATAAAAATGTAGGAAATTCATCATCGGCTTACATGCATTTTTTTATTTTATTTTACTAAGAAAGTTGACAGAACTACATTTTAGCTCTCTGTGCTTCGCAGCAAAACTGTTAACATACATACTGAAAGAGCAGCGAAGGTATTTGAGGAAATAAACTGTTAAATATCAGCTGCATATAATAAAATCTCTTTTTAGGGGAAAATTGAGTTACATAATCTGTAAATCAGATAATTTGATGTGCATTAGGAGTTCTAACCTTTTCACTGACTGTGTTGAAAATGCAGCTTGAGTGCTGCTCTTTAATAGTGCCACACTCTGTCTCTGCAAATGCTCAGGGACGGTCAGTATGAGAAATTGCTCTGGATAAACAGCAAGGGGTTCATCAGGTCAACAGTGTCTGTAAAAATGCCCTCAAAATACAGCGGACAGATTTAAGTGAATTTGCTGAACAAAGTGCTACTGTTACATGGAGACAAATAACTACTGTATGTCACAGGTAAATTGATTTATTACTCAGGAGAAACATCAGACAGAAAGATGAGCATAGTGGCTATCAGAAAAAAATCAAATCTGATCAAAGTGCAAGCAACCTGCCTTTTCAAATCACAGCCAGTGACTGGCTTCTGTCTAAGCAGACAAAGGTACAAACCAGAGAAGCATTAGACCACAGGAGTAAAACTGTATAATATATGCAGTCAGAGATCTACACTTAAAATTCTGTAAATGGAACAGCTATGAAAAAAAGCCCTCATACAAGCGCTGCAATTTAGCCACCACAATATTAAATGCACTTGTTATACCGAACAGCCTTTACTAAGAGTCACCACACCATGTTGGTTGCTTCATATACAGGCAGGGCCACCAAACATTTATACACATATGAAGTGGCAGAATCAATTTGTTCCACCTTGAACCACTATAAACAGTTTTCCAATGTCTTCCAACTATTAAAACTTTGGCTCTGACTTCCACTTGCCTTTCACAGTGTAACCAATCAAATGACTGCTACACCTAGAGGAAACTGTTAGAAACAGAGATAGATTTCTGTTATTTCCCGTTTTATTTTCCCGTCTTTGCCCCAATCCCTAAAACTAAAACATCAAAGACTTGAATGCTGTCGACAGTGTGCGCAGCCTGTATTTCGGTTCTCATTTCATCTTCGACTTCATAGAATAAAAATTACATAATGATATACTGAGCCAAGCTCTTACCGCGGACACCTAAAAACACACCAGAATTTGGCCTCAGAAAACTCATGTGTAGTAATGAATAAATAACAAAAAAATGCAGTATTTTTCAAGCTTTTAAATGTTGACTTTTTTCTATTATGACTTGAGGGTCTCTGAATTTTAGACTAATTGTTAAAAAAAGGAGGATGGACACATTACACTGTTCCCTTGAAACTTATAATGGACATTTCAATATTTGTATAACTTTTAAAGCTAATGATTTCTTAAGTGACAGATAAATTGATATTAAAAAATGGTTTAGAACAGTCCTAAGAAAACCAGTAATTACAACCCAGAGCTCCTCACCACTCATAAGCTTTCAATTAAAGGAAGTAGGCCTTGTCTACATTTTGTGTTGCATAACAAATGGGAAACTGGGCTGCTTTAAGTTTCAGAAACAACAATTCAAAATGGAACTTCATTATGTAAAACAGCAAACTCAATTGCACATCTCTGCGGGGGAAGCCACTCACATTAATCAGCACACATCCCATCAGCATCTGACACACAACAGCCCAACAATGAGTGTCAGACATGAGAGCTTAATTACCTCTGCTCGGAGTCGGGCTCAAAAACTGCTCCACAGACATCACTGAAACTTCCTGTATGATCAGGCAATGGGCCAAGGTAGAACTTAACACTACAGTAACACTAGGGAAAACAATACTCGGGGTCAGTGGCACATGTTAAATTTTTGCGGCCATCTGCAGTGAACACTTCTTGCTTTTGGATTGGTTGCTTTAAATATAGGGACCAGGTCTGCAATCATTTGCAGTCAGCTGGCAAAGTGACTTTGATGTATCACAAACATACTGCCTGCAATATGTTTGTGATTAGCTGTGATAAATTAGTGAAACCTGTTGCCATCTACACACATATTCACATTAAGTACTTAGATTCAGTCCATTCAGAACCACAGATTTACACATTCAGGAAGCCTTCTATATCCGCAGTGCTTTTATACAGGAGTAGAACCAGAAGTTCCCTGATGCAAGTTCCCTAATGCAAAGAGACACATCCCAGATGGGTTGCTCTCTGTGACAAATTGCCATTGAGCAGCAAAGGTCCAATCACTGCATGCAGGAGACAGGATTCAGCACAGCCCAAGTCTGTTATTTTGATTCATCCAAGCCTCAGTTCTACAGCTTAACAATTCTAAGCTCTTTGGAGCACTAGTAGCTTCTACCAGCATCAAACTAAAGTCCCCCTAATTGGCAGTTGGCAGCACTTTATACCCAGGTGCTGAAAAGCCACATCCTCCTCATAACCTGGGGTGTTTCCACACCTTCCCAAAAAGACAAATGGTGATAATAATATTTATATGTTATATTATATATATATATATAAAATCTATTCATCAACCTATATTTACATTTAAAACATATAATTTATTTTATTTTATTTAACATTTATTTATACAGGTAGTCCCATTGAGATCCAATGTCTCATTTGCAAGAGACCTGTTACAAAATAACACAATCAACCTACAATTACCAAGCAACACCTCCACCCAACCCTCCTTGGTCTCTCCCAGAACTTTTAAATAGAGTTCAGACCCTCAGGGACACATTTTCCCAAACATCCTGGAGAACACAAAGGAGAGAAGTGATTGCTACACACACACAAAAAAATCTGTTTGCACTAAAACTCAGCACCCATATTCGCAGTAATTGCACAAAAACAATTACACTAAAACACAAAAATCAATTAATCTGGGGCCAATCTCATTGTTTTAGCATCTGTCCACCATACACTAAGTAGATGATCAAGTGCCTGGAATGCATATAATTAAAATTTTCAGTAAATAATCAATATTTTGCTGTGTGGCAGGCAGGATGAAAGACCCAAATTCAAGACTCAAGACGGAGAAATAAAGTCAAAAGGCAGCTTTTATTGCTGGAAAAAAAATGACATTAAATACAAAACTAAACTAGGAACTTCACAAAACTGGTTATCAACTTTCTCATTAAGCTAAAATAACTATGACAAAAATATAACACTCCTACAGATAGGAAAACAGATTAATGCTGCAGAAAATCCTTAAACTTGGGCTCTTAGCACATAGATCAGTAAAATAAAGATTTTAGACTTAGTTAATTATTTTATCATTTAGTGCATTTATTTGTAATGTGACAGCTGCACATTAGAACTCTGAAACTTTTAATTGTAATTATTTAAACATTAATTTTTGCTGTCTCATAGCCGAATCAAAGAGATGTTGAAAACACTTTGTCAGCAGATCAAACTAAAATAGATTTTATTGACTGAACAGGTATTCTTCGTAAGTGTGTTCTGTGTTCCAGTAGCTGCAATTTCACCAGTGTAAAAGAGTCTCAGCAGCAGATTTACAATCAAGTACAAAGGTTTTTTGTTTTTTTTTTGTTTTTTTTTCGCCTGTCCCATTTGGTTCTTTAGCCATCAGAATTGTTGTCTGAAGACCAACAAGGATACCCAATGGATTTACTTTGCCAAATGGATCATCGTGGCATTGCCGTATTGGTCCATTTGGTCGATCTTTGTTTTTATTATTTATTATATTTTATTTTCAGATGTTACAGACGGGACAGACATGAGTGAGAGATAGGAAAGGGAGAAAGAAAGAGGAAGGAAAGGAAAAACAGAAGGGGAGAGGGACAGTGAGAAAGGGGGGGAGAAAAAAAATAAAAAAATCCTGGATCACCTGTTGAGAGAAGAATAGAAAACAAGCAAAAAAAGACAAAAAAAAACAAAAAACAAAGCAACATACTAAACACAACACCATCGCATTAATCTAGCTAAGTGTAAACAGCAGTAAATACTAAATATTCAATGTTGTTGTGCAGCACGCAGGACAGATGTGCTTCGAAGTAGCAGCCAAGAAAGGTGTAATTTGGGTCTACGAGCAGTGAACACCCGTGTGCATACCTGTGTGGATCAGCGCGCTTGTATTCCAAAGGTTTCTCCATGTAACGATCTGCTAGGGAGTGTGGGGGGGCCACAGACCCGTCCTCCAGGGTGTGAAGCAGGTATGGAGGAGATCAAAACTCCAGACATCCAGAGGCCCCCAGAACACAAGAAACCATGGAAGACCAACAGAGGGGCAGCCGCGCCACTGTTCCAGTAAGAGCTGAGGAGAGTCCCAGATGAGGGTTCACTCAGCAGCCGCGGAGCAGAAGCCAGGGGGAGTTGCAGTGACGCGCCCGTGAGCTCCGCCGGCCGCCAGCTGTGCCTGAGTGACCGAGCCCCAGGCCGAGAGGCCGGGGGCACCCCACCCCCGAAGGGGCCCGAGCGAGCCCCAGGCTCCAGGCCCCGATAAGCGGCCGCCAAGGAGTGAGCCGGTGTGTACCTGGACGCCCACCCCCAGACACAAAGAACCACCAACGCACCGACACCTGAGGGAGTCCGCCACCGGCAGGGGAAGTGGTGGTAGGTGGAGATAGGCCTCCAAACCTTGGAGGGCCTGAGGTGTCCCCAGAGAGGTGGCGTCTGATACCCAACCTGACATATAGACACAGACATACAGGCACACACAGACACAAACATCCATTCCCCCCCTCATGCTCTCATATGCACTCACTCCACACTCAACCAACATGGAGACAGACATAAAGAGACGCTGTACACACGATCACACTCCCCAAGCGTACTCTACAAACCGGGTCTAGGTACCCTTGCTCCTGGAGGGGGGAACTGCACCCAGACCCAGGTGGTGTTACCCTTTTCCCTGCGGTGGGGAGAGGCAGACCACCCCGACTCCGTAGCAGCAGGGAGGCCCCACACTCCAGACCGCAGTCGGACGGCCAACTCCACCTAGCCCTCCCGCTCCAGCAGGCCGCAGAGAATGGGGGTGGGAGAAGACTCCAAACCTCCCTCCACCCGCTCATTGTAGTGTTGATGCATGTGTGTTCTAAGGTGCAATTAAAACCCAAGTACAAAGGTTTGCATTTTTACATTTTCTGCATCACCAGCTTAATTAGCAATACCATTTTGCCTTGACAATGCAGTGCTTCATTCAGTGGTTTTAATAAGGTATTGCTTAACAAAACAACTTGCACACATAAAGCATATTTCCCCTGGAGGAAAGTCGTACTGTGCTTAAAACACACTCTAAATGAAAGATTCATTGAAAATGTGGCACTTCTTGCCAATTTTAAACTGAAAGTCAGAACATAACCTGCTCCTGGCCAGGTAATGTATTCAGAATAAGTTACCACGGTGATTTAGTAGATAAAAAGGGACCGGCTTTTGTGATCCAGAAAACTTTGGCATTGAGGTCGACAAACCTTGCTCAACCATTAATCTATCTTCTTAGTACATCCCTCAGGCGATCAGTGCAGTCACCTTAAGATTGAAAATGATCACCCAGATGTTAAGGATGTTGCATGCTCCACTTCTGAGCCACTAGTTGGTTGCTGCAACTACTTGTCACTGAATGTGAAATAATTCCGTGCAATCACTGGGCCGCATAGGGTCAGTGATTGCTCCGGAGCCCTATGCGGCTCCAGAGCCGCAGGTTGCCGACCCCTGCACTAGTGTATAAGGTAAACAAGTTTATTTATGTATGTAAAAGCAATTTTATTAGTTTGACTTGACCCTTTTGATTAGCAAGTATTTTTTACAAATAGCCATTACAATGCGTCTTTGGATATATTCACATTTGTTTTATTCTTTTTTATTCTTTTTTTTTCCTTATTGTTCATCTTTTCTATAAAAAAAATTGAGACAAATTAAATTGTCTTTGTGTGGTTTGGTTCAGCAGTCTGTTTCCCACATTATTGTGTACATTACTAATGTTGCATAGAATACCATTACTCTTGCGTGTCCTTGAATGCACGGGTTCTCTACTTGTCTGGCACTACATTAAGAGATTTTAATGGCTTAGCACAGTGGGCATGGGTTAGTCAACCTTTATGCATATTCAAAACATGTAAAGATAGATTTAGAGAACTCTGCAGCCTTATTGAATGCATTTATGCTCTGAGTGCTTTTAGTTCAGTGACATGTAGGACATTTGCTTTTACCTTTGAAGGTTTTTTTCCCAGGTGTTGCCCACATGCTGCATGGTCATCAGAACTAAAACACTGGTTAACCATACTATTAGTGAGTAATCATTCACAAAGTGGTGGATTAGCACTCCTTGCACATGCTCACATTTTTCTTTTCTTTTTTTCAGACAATAGATCATGACAGACACCTCTTAAACACTTTTTCTATGCACTTATTAATTATTAACATGTACTTAGTAAAATAAAAGAAAGGGTCATGTTGGATCTAATAAACATGAGTAGAATGGTCCAGCAAAAAAAAAAATACACATTTGTATATTTGGTCACAGCTGTTCAGTGTTGAGCTGATTTTAATATATTAACATGTTGCTTTTGTTTTTGTTCCTTTGTTTCAGTAGGGTCCTGCTGACATGCATGCTGGCTTTTAGGCACAGCTTACTGGCCTCCCAAGTGCAACAAAGCTACCCCTAATGTTACGGATCAACTGGGCTTGGTGACCTTGCAAATAACTACAGTGAACAAAGTGCATTTTTTTGCTTTTGTGGATATATAATCAGTCAATATAATATATGCAGTCGAAGTCCCATTTGTAAAAACCCCTGGGCCATGTGGGTACTAAGGGTATGTTTTCTTTTGTTGTGCTGTGCTTTGTCCTGCAGGTGCTGATCAGAGCATGTATAGCTGCATGAGCTACGCCTGGGCCTGGTGTGTTCAGCTGTAAAAGCTCACTCATTCCTGCACTATGCATCTAAAAGACTTGTCCAGTTCTATGACAGCATGTGGTTTATTTTTTTGTGCTTTCCATAAGCACTAGCAACCACCCAGACCTGCTTTACACTTCTTTTTCTTTTCTTTCTATACTTTTCCTTTTGCTGGAATCATTCAATCTTTTAGGGACATTTTACCAACTTTATGCTGATGACATTCAGTCCTAAATCTCTTTTAAGCTTCGCTAGCAGAAGGTCCATCCTTGTTGATTGCTTAATCCAGGCTGGTTACTTGCAGTCTAATAATGATCTTGTTTTAAATTCCAAGAAGACTGAGACTGTGATTATAGCTCCTCCTGAATTACATCCAAACATCAGTCAAGTGATTGCTTCCTTTTGCTCATCTGCAATGTCACATGTGCAATATTTGATTCCTCTCTGGGCTTTGGCTTACATGTAAAATCTATTTCTCATTCCTGTTTCTTACAGTTAAGTAACATTTGCAAATTGTGAGCAATAGTCTCCTCAGTGGAACTGGAGAAAACTATTCATGCATTTGTATCATCGTGCCTAGATTACTGCAATGCCCGTTACCAGCTCAAACAAATAATCTCGTTCACACCTCCCCGCTATACAAACTGACAGACTATTAACACTTTCTAGTAAGTGAACTCACATTGCTTCTATTTTATATTCTTTACATTGGCTCCCAGCAGATTTCAGGGTTTGTTTTAAAATTCTTGTACTTATATGCAGAGAACTAGTTCCAGTTGATTTATCTTAGCTTCTTATCAAACACACCACTGCTTCCAGTCTTTGATCACAGGCTTGTGGTAGTCTACTTGAAGATGGTGTGAGCTTTTAGGATAATCTTAGACAAATATGTCCATTCCCCCAACTGCTGACTCTAGTTGCTGTCCATGGTGCTGATCAAATCTAGAATGATGCTATAGTTAATATTGAGAATTGCTATATGCTATATATTGCTTTTGCACCTACTGTGTGTGTGTGTGTGTGTGTGTGTGTGTGTGTGTGTGTGTGTGTGTGTGTGTGTGTGTTACAGAGAGAGAAAGGGAGAGAATAAGAGAAGCTCGATTGCTCCAGTACAATATGGTGGTATGGGCCCAATAAGAAAATCTGCCCTGGGACCTAACTCAGAGTTGTTACACCTGTGGAGAGAAAACTACTGGGAAAGCAAGATGAAAGTAGCCTTTTGTGAAGGAAGTAGTTTGTGTACAGGAGGTAACCTTGGGAAAAAGACAGGACTGGAGCCAAACACTGTACTTGATATGTTTTCACACCACTGCAAACAGCACACTCCAGTAAACAAATAAAACTGGAGTGGCTGTAGGCTATGTGAACACCTACAAGTGGTTTGGCTGTGGAGAGATTCAGTTTGCTTTTACCAGTTTGTTTGGATAGTTTGATATATAAACAGATGGTCTGTAACTAACCATAGTGATTTGAAAACTGCTACATTGGAAATTGATGGAAATACTGAAGGTCTGTGAAAGCAGGGACAGCAGCATCTACACTTCCTCAGAAAGCTAAGATCATTTAATAGAGAAAGACATTGATGAAACAGTTTCATAAATCCAACAGACTCTGTCCTTCCGTGTTATTTGTTGATTTAGAAATTTCTATGTGAAAAGAAAACCTCACTGAAACCTTTGGAAAGAGTGAAGAGCTCAGAGGAAGAGCGACAAAGCGGGTGACGTTTTCCAACGCTTTTATGTTCACCACATGTTAATTTTACACACCACAGCTGTAGCTGTATGTACTTATTTCCTGTGATGTGCCATTACTGAGTCAACATAGCTTCACTGGCTATTCTGGGTCTGTGCTAGCATTTTGTTGTAGTTAATATCAAAGCAATTGACAGCGTTAAAGCAAATACACAGTTATGTTGTTTCAGTTTCTTTATGTTGCATTTCACAGTCTGTTTCTAGGTTTGATTGACAGTGTGTAGAACAAACTCCCAGAAAGTTTAAAAGTCAGCAGGAACAGCAGCAGCAGCCACAGCAAGCAATTCAACAGATAGTTTGTGGGAATTTTTTTGACAGTGAAACCCACCCACACTGCAGCTGCTGATGCCACTGTAAAGGACAAAAACAAATACTCCACTGATGCATTTCTTCCAAGGGCACATAATCCAGTTTATTGGCAGAGACGATGCAATGCATATCCTCACCTTTATAGCGCTCTATAAGTGCAACTGCTATGTTGTGTAAATGGATTTTTGCCAGGGTTGAAGAGGCGATTTGCAAAAAGAGAAGCCAACGCTGTGTTAGACAAGGTGCTTATGTATAGAGAAGAGCTTGTATGAATGAGTGCGAGTGTTTGAGTGCTCAGTTAGAATGAAAAAGAGCTATATAAGTACTAGGCCATTTACCAAGGCTGTAGAGCAGTGGACTCAATACACACCCTTGTGGGGAGTCAGCACTCAGTGTTTGAGTGCATTCTTTGCATTCTGATGGTCTTTGGCATACTTTTAATTATAACAAGTAGTTATTTGAGTTACCATTGGCTTGAAGCTGCCTGAACGCTCTTCTCTAAATTCATCATCAAGAATTTTCGTCTAGAGAACGGATACTCACTGGATATTTTCTTTTTTGTATAATTTTCTGTAAACTCTAGAGACTGTTGTATGGGGAAAACCCAGTAGATTTTTAAAAATACTCCAGCCAGCCTATTTGCCACCAACAAACAACATTCAAGCACATGCTAAATAGTTTAACACTGGCAACTGGCAACATTGAAAAAAAAAATTCTTAGCAGAGACACAGAGAACTTTTGACAGCAGCTGCATAACAATGGGCACACGCTGACATTAAAAATCAATAAATCACAGAATAAAACATAATTTTAATAAGTGGCATTTTATTAATATAATAGCATTTAAGTAGTGATTTGATATTTAAATGATTCTTTTGGCATCACATAATAAACAAAATAAATATATATAAAAATAGAATCAAAGACATAAACATAACGCCAGTCTTTACATAAGCACATCTCTTACATTAAAGCCAGCAGATGGTCCAACCTCAGCATCTACTGTGGGTCCCCAGACTGTTTCCTAATCATAGTAACCACATACTTTCATATGCATACTTTTTGCATATTCCAAGAAAACGTGAGGTGCTTATGTGGTGTGTCGATTATGTCTCTATTGCACTGGTTGGTTTAGAATAATGTTCAATGCTTCTTTTTTTTTTGCAAGTCTAGAAGCATACAAGATGAGGAAATGTGAGTAATTGTCACTTTAGTTCAATACATCAATACATGTCAGTGCTAGCTATAGTGCTTGATCGGCTGTCAGAGCATAATGATGACATTTACAATGCTTACATAAGATTTCATAAAAAGTCATGATAAAAACTTTCTGGTTCCACATGGACACCTTTGCAAGAGCAAACATGTTCCAAAGAGGTTTTATGGATGCTGCCTTGTTCAATGCATTGTAGAAGTATGTTGCAAGAGTTTGAGCATTAAGATGTAAAGAAATTTTTATGCAGTTTAATACTGGTTTTCTTATTGTAGAAACAGTCTATTCTCTGTAACAGCCCATAAACGCCACCATGTTATCAAATATTTTATGGTTACGCGTGGTTATAAGTAATTTCAATATTCTACTGCAAAAATAAATCAGTACTGTGCTTTGTGAAAAAAATACTGGCTTATCATATAGAAAGCAAAAAGCAGAAAAAAAGACACAATCAGTGCCTATATAAATGAAATAACTGTCAGCATTCAGCCTCAAAGTGGCTCTATTATCACTATAGAGGGGCGTTGCTTTTCTCCTCCACAGTGATGTCACTCACACCATGAACCTGCGTGAGCTGCTTACAGTCCAGTGAAACTAGTAATTTTCTCGTTCCAGAAAGGGTGGGGATGAACTGCTCAGTGAGAGACACAGAAGCGTGGCTGCCAATATCTCTGAGGGTAGGACAGGAAATGACAGTAGCAATCACAAAAGAGATAGCTAGACAAGGTATTTAAAAAAAACACAGTATAAAGTATATTATTCCTCCTTACCCATAATTTATCATTCGAGCAGTCAGAAGGCCAAGTCCTTCCACATGGAATATCACTGCTTTCAGCACTTGTGGCAGTGGATTAGTAAATGAAATCTCTACTGACATCTTCTCTCCTACCACAGCCTTCCCCAGTGGCTATTTGACAAAAAACGGAAAGAAAACAACTTTAGATATAGATTTATATCTTAATCTTCTTTCCTGTAATAATCACCTGATTAACTACGTGGCTTACTTTAATGATGAGGTCTGGTGTTCTGAGTCGGAAACTGAACTGAGTAGCAAGGATCTGCTGTGTTTCTGTGACCCTGCCTGATACTGTAAGCATCAGGGCAGCCTGATCTATCAGTTTGTCCTTGTAGTCTTTGTATTCCAGGGCCCACTCCAGAATCTTTTCTGTAGACAACAGAATAGTGAAGATGGCCTTTATAATTAGTGAAGATGGCCTTTATAATTAGTGATATATATATATATATATATAGTTTGTAATTATTCAGGTGCAGTCGGTACCTCCCACACTACCCCTCAAAGTCACTCACTGGTTTCCTGTATTCTGCCTCCTTGATCCCCTCAATGAATGCGAATGCAACTGTATCATCCCAAAATTTGACAGAACTTGGTATTGTAATGTTAGGCACCAGTACATTATAATTTTTTACAATAATTTACCTGCAACCATTGTCAGCAGATGTTTTCAAACATATTTAGCTTCATAATATTATATCAAGTTAATCTTTTTTTTAATATATATATTTTTTGGCCTTTTTTGGGCTTTATTGGACAGATACAGTGAAGATTGACAGGAAAGCTACACCTAGACATCATTGATTCCTTTTATAACATATATGGATACAATGTATGGGCACCGCTGAGGGCAGAAAGCATCTCCAAGTCTCAAGCCAGCTTGAAAAGACTGGATTGCAAACTGTGGATTAGGAATGATTGAGTTTCTCTCTGGAGTGGAGGAATTCAAGTAATCTAGGGATTTGTTCACAAGTGGGAGAAGAATGGACCGTGTATTGTCAGATATTTCGGTGTCATGTCTGTGTGGTGATGCAGTGGTAACGGCAGAGATGAGCCCAAAGGCTTCCCCTCTTCATAAGTTTAAGACTATGGAGTCACGCAGTGGAAATTGGCTTCTTCAAAAAGGTGTCTGCCCTTGCCCATAGAGATGGTGGTGGAGGGAAAAAGGACTACGATCCAGACTTCAATAAATAATAAAAAAAATATTTATTCTGCTTGTGAGATAAGCCTTGTGATCTTGCTGATGAAAAAAAGTCATCCAAAATGAAATGCTCCACTCACCCTCATTGGGAAGTACTTCTATATCTGTCGTGTCAGTTCTGACTGTAGCTTTGTGGACACCGGTGTAGTACATGACTGACACCTGGCTGTGCAGACTGACACTGCGTTGCTGTGAACTGCTGTTTTTCAACGTGATCATCAGCTCTGCATCTTTTCCCATTTTAGGACCTTCACCATCTAGCGTAACTTCTAAAGAGACATCCTGAGCTGTAGGAGATGAATAAGCTTTTGCTTTGGAGCCAAAGCTACATGCTGTTTCCACAGCAATGCGTTCCTCATTTGAGCCTGAGAATGACAAGAAATGTTGAGATATTTGAATAAGTTATCCAAAAATAATATCTCAGTTATAGCCCTTTTTAAATTTTTTGTGATCTCCTTTAAGTCTAAGTAAGTGTCTGCTTTTTTGTTTGATGCTACCTTCAGGATGTTTGTAAAGGTGGGTGATATCACTGCGTTCATTAGAGCCAACTGCTTTGGTGCTGATGGAGATGCCCACAATCTTTTTCTCACTGTATATTTGAGTGAAGGTCCCATCTGCATTCTTCTGCCAGTAGATTTTATCACTGTTCACCTGAGATATCGATGAGACAGACCATGAGAGAGAGATGGGGTTAGAAAATAAAGTCCCCACCACAAAGGAAGCTGTCATGCATATATTTAATGCGTGCCATATGAATCCTTATCAGTATACAGTGTTTTCATATCTACTATGATAAATGTCTTCTACCTTCCCAAAACACAGTAAAGAAGAATATTTCACAAACCTCAGCAAACACAAAAGCTGTGTCACTTTTCAGGTAGACCTGACCATAGCGCACAGCGGCGAGAGAAGCAGGGCCACAGCAGTAGGTGCCCTGGCTGGTCTCTTGAGGCGTGGCGTCGACAGCCTGCCATCCTCCGTGGCCAGGAGGTAAGTCCTTACGAGCCATCCAGCAGTCATTCCACACATGGAAGTTCCTTCAGAAAACAATTATGGTTGGTAAACTAAAGTTATAGTGAAAACAGCTGTGGAAATTTTAGTTCTGCGTAAATCTGTCAAGTACTATGAGGTTTCTGTGGGTAGTTTTTAAAACCTGTTGTAACAATTTTAAAGTAAATCAACCACATACCAATGTATAAATGAAGACACATGTGCTGATGTTGCCATCTTTGTATCGTCAGACTTAAATTATTAGGCTATACCACTTATCTTTTAGTTGTTTCCAAATACTGGTACTTGTACCACTGAGGAGTAACTTTAGATTAAGCCACTAGAGTCATGCAACGCTTAACCTCCTTCTTTGTAAGTCAAGGTAAATGTGACATATGGTGAACATACCAAATTGAGTCCACATTGAGGTTCTCTATAGGCTCCAGGTTCTCATCCAGGTACACATCTGTTGTCAATGAAACATCTGTGTCATGTGCTGAGCTGAAGTTGGTCACGGTTCGGGTGGGAATGCCTAAACACCGTAAAACTGAAAAGAAGACAATGGGTTTAATATCGTATCAGCCACTTAGTTTGATCAAATAAATTTATTGTTAGCTGAAAAAAGTCTAACCTGTAGTGACTACACCAGCAAACACCCAGCACTGGCCATATTTAACAGGGGTTCCATTCTTTTTGTGGTATTCCTCAAGGATTTCTACACTTCCACTCCACACTGTTGGAGAAGTTCCATTTGAATAATCTCCTGACCAGTTTCCCTCCAAAACACCTTGGTCATCAGGGGAGTTTACCTGAGAAATAAAGGAAGTGTTTCATGTTTTCATGGTTGACTTTAAGGACAATACCCGAAATACCTTAAGTTAGCTAGGTTTTTTGTTTATTAATTCAAATCTGGACATTTGTTTTTTGCATTTAATCCATAGCAGGTGTAAGCAGAAGTGTGCAGCCACCATTTGGCCACTTGGTATCCACTCCAGCTTTCAGCCACTGCCTGCGTTTAGGGGACTATGATATGGCATATGCGGTTTAACATATTTTACTGTTTGTTGTATGTCCAGTGATGTCGTTGTTAGTTGGGATCTCGTCTCACCATTGCTGAGATGATTCGCACCACATTAACTGGGTCACCCCACCCAGATGGAGAAGTTCCACTCTTTTCCATGACAAAGAGGCAAGCAGCCAGAATCCTGTCATTAAACTGATATCAAATGAAAGGAAAACATGAGGAGACCATGTCAGTTTCGACCGCTAAGCTTGGTCATTAAACATTAAGATTCAGAGCACCCTCACCTGTCCGTAGTTCCATGTCCTCGCTCCAATTTGATCCTTTGTGCCATAGTAGATTCGTCCAGTGTCATTTAGGATGTACTCTTGCCTTTCATCTTCAGAATCCATGTACACAATGTCATCTGACAGAAAATAGGAAAGGCTAAATTTTTAACTGGAAATAACACAAGGTCACTCTGAAGCATAGACTCTACAAGTAGGCTTTATCTTCTAAATTTGGTTTCTTTTCTATCACAGTTTCATGGTATTTTTACCACCCTAAATATCTTTTATTAAACTGTCTGAGTCATTCTTGAAGGCTGTCTGTGGAGATTTATTTTGAACTGATGACAAGGGTATATCCATACTGTGCTTGTTGTATAAGAGCACCTCCTACACATATATTTGGAAACGATGGCATACGTCTGTTGTCGTCTGGTGACGCTTGTAATTTTTGTACTGAACTTTTGAGAGGTTCAGTAGTTGTCATTTTAGGGGCTGTCACTGCTTTGTATAGGGCATTATTTCAGAGAAATAGTGTGGTATTTTTGGAAAGATACACTCACTACAACATAAGAAGATGAAGCTGAACAGAAGGAGGGAGATGCTGGCAAGAAAAATACTCTTGCTAGCAGCATAACCTGAACATGTTATATTTAGTGATAACTGTGGGAAGATACTGCTATTTAGCACAAAAGATAGTAGCACCATAAGTGACCAGCCTACCACAAATAACAACACTGCAAACAAAAACTAACCCTTTAAAGCCTAAACAAAAAACAAATTTGTTTTTTTTTTAAAAATACATTTTAATTTCCATATATGATTTTTATTTTGTGTTGTATTTGATACATCTGGCATTTTTTTCTTGTTGTGTAACTTCTTTAGATTTATCAGGGGGGAAAATCACACCGATGATTTTGAAGTCACAAAACACTCACAAGAAACTGTATGTATCAAATATGATACACTAGGTGATTTAATAATTTTTTTATTTGCCATTCTCAATATGAGAATTTGATTTTCTTATTTAACACTAATGCCAGAGGACTTTATTCCAAAAAACTCCAAGTATGCAATTTTGTATGTACACAATAACCTACACAATAGCCTGATGTGGCCCAACCTAGAAATGTAACTGCACATCACCATCACCACAACCCACACAGGTATAAATACTGGTAGCAGGGTTGGCCACTTGCATAGGCTGCATTATAGGCTCTGCATAGATTCATTCCAGAAGTATAAATTAACCATAAGATGTCCATATTTACCTTGACACCAGGGGTTAAACAATATGTAGATGTCATTGGCAGGGTCATGTGTGGAACTGGCCGATCCATTTTGATTATTTGTTTCCACTGTGAGTTGATATCGGCCAATGACGGCTGTGGCTGGAGAATTCACCAACAGTTTTATCTTTTTGTCCTCCTGTTTCACAACAGCAGCCTCCCAGCGATCACCCTCCAGCTTCGCCACCAGTGGGATGATTACATGAGTTCCCTTTGCCACTACTGCCAATGGACCTTAGTAGGTGAAAAAGAAAAGAAAAAAAGTGTTACTGGCTGTTATTCATAACATGCCCAAACAGTTACTGTGCTTTTTTAAGAATCACTTCCCTCAATTAAAACCACACCTGCATTCCCAGAGTATGTTTGAACAACAGAAACTAAAAAGAAGGAACACAGAAAGCTCTGTCCTGACAAGCTGTCTACACACACACACACACACACACACACACACACACACACACACACACACACACACACACCTTGCGTGACAGCATTTGATCTCAGCGCAGCTGTGCTATAAAAGTCTCCATGTTTTCAGCTTCACTGTTACTGCACTATCTTGACGTTTGAAGTTAGTGTGGCCTCATCATTATCAAAAGAAAGCTTGATCTTCAAAGACAACAAAAAAAATAGTGTTTTCTATAATATATAAACTCACAATTTCCCACAGTACAAACAGCTGAAATGTTCAATTTGTTGCCACATTAAGGAGCTCTCCTTCTAAAGTGATAGTGGAAAACAACAGCTTTCCATGGCTATCACTCTCTACCCTCAGTGGGTGTGACCTTGTCTTGACTGTGTTTTCAAATGCCTTAAGAGAACTGATTTGCTTTTCTCCAGTTTCACCCTGAGATGTTTATCTGATTCAGTCATGGACAGACAGGCCACTGATTGTGTGTGACAAAAGGAATCGAAAGCGGCTCGCAAAGACATGAGGAAAATGAATGAAACGGCCATTGTTAAGGAAAAAGTAGTTGCCTCTGCATTATAGTGACCAAGAGGGAGGGAAAAAACAGACAGGAGATGCCAGGACGCCATAATGACTTACTGGCTGATGGGAAAGCAGCAGCTGTGCACCACTAGCCACCACGAGTGATAAAGATAGCAAGTTCATTAACATGGACAAAGACTACACCTTTACATAACCACTGAGGGACTCTAACCCAGTGACAGCTACTCGAGACTCTAACTCTGGTTCAGGGAAGACTTTATGATTTTCTTTTATAAAAACAAAAGAGAGCAAGAGATAAACAGAGGGAGAGAAACATAACACTCTCAGGCGCACAGCTCTGAGTGTGAACACATAAGCCCCTCCCACCTGCTGTCTAAACCTTCTGTTTTCATGAGGCTGCCAATCAGAAGAAAATTGACTTAAAGGAATGTTACCGGGAAAGGAGAAAAGTTAATACAGCTTTTTTGTTGTTGTTTTTTCCCAAACAGTGGATGAAATGTTGGGGTTCAACATAACTCATGAGAAGATAAATTAGGATATTTTAAACTAAGAATCAAGAAAGAGTTACTAAGGCCTCTGTAGCTGAGTCCAAGAATGAAAAAATATCCTTGGAAAGGAGCAAGACTCCTTTATAATTCGACAAGCTTGTTAAATCTAACAGATAAATATGCATGATAAGTGCTGTAGATATTCAAGGAGACCAGTTGATGAAGCCTTCTGTTTTCGGTGGCTATTGCTCAATAATTGGGACATAAATTATACCAGTGCACAAAAGAACTGTAATTAGCAGATGGCCATGACATTTTCAGACACTTCTGGGTACAAATGAGCAAAACCCAAAAAGTCTGATGATAATTGTTAAAGAGTTTACTCCTAATTGATGAGTAACTGCCACAACTTGACATTCTTACACTTTTGTTTTGTATCTTCAGTTTATGGTTTCCTGCTGCGCACGGCCTGCATTTCTGCAAAGCAACAGTAAACAGCTGCTGGCTAAAGATTCTAAAGACAACTATTCCTAGAAATATTGAGATTTGATAGTTCCAGGGTGTATTAACCCTTTTGTTTACTGCCAGGCCTTTTCTCTGCCTTACAGGGGGAAAGAACAGAGAAGAAAAAACTGTCAACGTGCAGTTCACTGTGCCTGACACTTTCATTTTGTCAGGTGTGACAAGAATCACCTCCTTAAAATTTTTTGCAGGGCTTCCAAACCAAAAGGTCAGAGCATCTGTCAACTGTCACTCTCTTTCGCCTAAAAAATCCTTGACTATTTAAAACAGTGTGTCGTTTTAGGTTGTGCTGTGATTAGCTTTTGTGCTGTGTGTCTGATGTGTCTCAGAGTACAGTCTTTAGACTGAATATAGGGTACTGTAAGCATGCCTGAAAACAGAGAGCTGGGGGCAATTTAGTTAGTAATGCAGTGCCATTCTGGAGAGCGGTGTTATGGTTTTCAAAAGCATAAAAACTGGCATTGTCTGCTGCTTTTGTTCTCCTGCTTATTGCTGGTATTACAGATGGCTTTTTAAATTAGTGTTCACGTTGAATGTCGCTGTTGTTTTTGTCTCAAATTATGGATAAAATAGGTTAGAACTATATTTTTTTCCCTCTAAATGCAAAATCTAGAATTTAAAATGTATACATTATTATTCTGTCACTTTACCAAAACAAAACCTTTCATTAAACAGTGCATTATAGAGCCCACCTTTTCTGTAGCAGCAGCACTGTAATTATTCTGCTTAAGTGTCCCTAACTTGCTATCACACACAGCTGTAATTGTAAGATCTATATTGGTTTTCCCTGTCTGACAGCATTCAATTCTCACAAGCAGTGTGCAGAGACAGGCATGCACACTGGGTAAACAGGTGGCGTCCGAGGCTCATGCAGCTGGCAGTGGCAGCAGTGACAGTGAATTCTCAGTAGAAGGGATCTCTAGTATCAGCAGGACTGAAGATTGCATCTGTAAAACACTCTCCCAGGACCATAGCAACCCCAACTGTTACCATAGCAATCTGAACTAAAAAATCCCCTTCTCTCATCCACAGCCTTCCCATATATCTATAAGTATCTATTTCACACATCTATGCAGCCTCAACACACAATCAGCAAAAAAACACAGTACAAGATGTGAGCATAAAAGAAAAAAATGTATTTTTTTTGTAAATTAGAGAGCTTCTACTCTCCGGAGAGCCATTTATAATGAATGAATGGGCCCTATAAGACCTGCAGTCCAAAACCTTTGATGCAATCCCCAGCAACTTCTTGAAATTGGCACTAAAAAAAAGTCAGCATGTGTGCATTCCCATGTTAAAATGCCCAATTTCAGCTGTGAGAACAAGTTTGGAGCCTGCAAAAGAAACAAACAACTATTGTGGTTTCTAGGGCTAGCTTAACTTTACAAAGCTGTCCAGTGGATTTTTTAATTTAAATACCGTGCCTTGACTTCAGATAACACAGGAAGCTGTTGCTGATAGTGATCTCCTATTTTACTGTAATTATTTGAGAAGTAATATCATCTGGTTTATGGATGCATCTTGGTGCTTAACTACTGCAGAAAAGAAATACTTCACAGGAGAATAAGAAAACAAAATTTCACTGCATTTCATTGAGTTTCATTTCAGTTCAGGAATATAATCAATACTGTAACTACAAACAATTAAAAATGGGGCTGCTTTGTCTGGAAGTGCATGTAGAAAAAAGAAAAAAGAAAAAGCAATTTAGCTCCATTCATTCCTATTCACAGTAGACTATATTAGAACAGGCTCCCCACTATATGCACTGTATCATGTGCTGCTCTGCACAAGATTTCAGGAAAACATGTGAGTATGTTGTGACCAGTTTGGATCCTTCCCATCCAGTTTCATACTCTGGCTCTAAATATTTCTGGCTAGTCTTGGATGAAATTCAGTCAAATTTGAAATTTTCTGTTGCCCCAAAAAACAAAACAACACTATAACATGTATTACTTTTATAAAAGTCTCCATTCACTTCTCACAAACCTGTTTTAAGGTCGAGATGAAGCTCATCGGAGGAGGGGTTGAAAGGTCGAGATAAGGTTATCCACATCTCGAAACTCTGCCCCCTGCGGATGATTAAATTATCACTTTGGTAGAGATGAGTGTGATGCTCTGTGCGATTCGCCCCTGATTTGCTTTTCAGGAGGTCTATTGACTTCACTTTGAGAAGGACTTCTGAAGAAAAGAAAAGAAAAAACATAGGACACGTTGAAGTATTTCATATTGTTGGCATTTCTTCCCTTTTGGGGGGGGGGGGGGGGGGGGGGTAAACAGTGGCTATATGGAGTCTCTCTAATCACCGTCAAGCTCTTTGTCACCAGGCACAGGTTTCTCGCCGTTTCCCCCGTCCTCCTTACCCGGCCCATCAACCAGCGTGACCTCAGTGTCTATGCCATCATCATGCTTGGGACAGCAGCATGGGCAGACCTTACGCAGCCACTCCTTGCATGCATTTCCTTTTTTAACATTGTTTTCCTTTGGCTCTTCTTTTTCTGCCTCTGTGTCCTCCCCAAATCCAAAAGTGACAGATGGAAAGCGACCTACTGCAGATCTGCCTCTTGCTGATCGCCTCTCTGCAGGCATTCTGGAGAAAAAAAAATTATAAAGAACAACAATTAGATAATCAATGACTTTGGTATTAATAATAGTTAACATCCCAGCCTTTACAAATGCTTCTATGCATATATTTCTTTTCACAACTGTTCATAAAATGGTCATAAATGATTAAGGTACCACAGTAAGTGATCTAAAAGGTAATCCATTGTCACTGTGAACAAAGACAAGAAGGGTCTTTTCATCAGCTAAGTTCAGCAGTATTTTTAATCCATCAAAGCTTCAGTATCTTATGATCTAAGCTCACCGGCTCATTACTGATGGATTCTATGCATCATGTCTTTGCTTCAGTGTGAGAAATTGCTGATTTAAGTCCTTTGAAATAAATTTAAAAAACCGGAACATAATCTTGCAGTGAAACTCTACCCTAACATATTATTTCCCAGAGTGCAACATCTGGGCAGGGAAAAAGAAGAAAATGGTAATGGCATGGTAATCTCAAGAAAGTATTATAAATATTACATGTTATTCATATTAAACTGCAACCATTTCTACTGTTTATTGGTTATAGTCAGTGATTTCAGTGTTGCTTGACTGCTTACAGATAGTCTTTCAACAATTTCTTTATCTTAGCTAACCATCTGAACGACTGAATGGCTGCTTTTAAATGGAGAATATTCATTATCCATTACCATTATCCATAAGAATGTCTATTAACTGGAGAAACATGTCTGGATTTCTGCTGCAACATTCGGTGTAAACAACATGAAAACGTCCATGATCTATCTTGCCTTGAAACAACAATTCATGCTGCTGGTAATAATGTCATAGTGTGCGTGATATTTTCGTAACACACCTCAGGCCCCCTTAATACTGACTGAACATTTTTTAATGCATGCAATTCTACACTGCAATCATCGAGTCCATCCTCACCTCCTCCATCACCGTGTGGTACGCTGGAGCCACTATCAGGGACAAACAGAGACTGCAGCATGTTGTGCGCTATGCTGAGAAGGTGATTGGCTGCAGACTCCCATCTCTGCAGGACCTTTACACCTCCAGGACACTGGGGTGTGCAGCTCGGATCACAGCTGACCCTTCTCACCCTGGACACAGTCTGTTTGACCTGCTCCCCTCAGGCAAAAGGCTCCGGTCCATTTGAACCAGAACCTCTCACCATAAGAACAGTTTCTTCCCCCCTGCTGTTGGACTCATGAACAATAACCATATGACTGTTCACACCACAAACACATGACTCTATACTGTGTTCTCTGCATCTGTTCCATTTTTGCACTGATCATCACTTATGTTTATTTAAGTGTTGTCTTACAGTATGTTTTGCACTACGTACCGCAGCAATTTCCCAATGCTGTAAACCTGCTCAACATTTGGCAATAAAACCCTTTCTGATTCTGAAATGGAGCACCAACCTTGAAAATGTGGTGGAATGGGAGCTTTTAATCACACCCACAAATTTGTAGGAGCCAACGATGCTATCACATCATTATGAACCAAAAACTGTGAGGAATATTCGTTCCTTCATTTATGAATCATTGATTTGTTTTCAAGGAGAAACTCAAACGTGTGTTTTGATTCAGCCTAGTCTGTCTCTAAATCTTTAAACTACTTTGTTCAACTTAGTTCTGTATGCATAAAGAATGATTCCCCCCCCCCCCCCGGCAAGACTTAGGAGGGGTGTTTTGACTCTGCAGTAGGCTACCCTCAGGAGAGTTCTGTAGCTGATCCTCTGAAGCTGATTTATGAGTCTGTGAAAGCATTTGAGTGGTCCTCTGGGGAACCGAGCACATGTTCTTATCCACAGCTGTGCAATGACAAAGAATTTTGTCATTGCACAGCTGTGGATAATGTAGAAACAAAGACACACATTTATCTACACACACAGAAACTGATTTATTGCCTAGCAACAAAACACTTTTTAAAAATATATGTATGTGTATATATATTGTACTCCACACAGCTACATTTATTAAAGATACAGTGGTTTTTCCCCCCCTTTTTCTACAGTCAATACGGCAAATCAATTTGTTCAATCAAGGTTCAAGAGAAGTAACCAGAATACCTACAATGTTGTGCCATTACAGTTTTAGCAGACTTGTATTCTACTGTGGAGGTAAGCATCAACGACACAGCTCTCAGTTCTCACTCCTTCTTTATTCGTCTCCAACATCAACTGCGCATATCGCGCCACAAAACACAGGAACACACTTCCTATACACTGGGTGTGAGTGGAGCCCTCTAGTGGTCCACCACACATGCCCCCCCGAACACCCAGCAGAACTAGTCCAGGACCCGGGGCTTAAGCAAACGGCCGGAACGGCTGAACTGGGGGGGTGGGGAACTGACAGAGGGCAACCCAGCCCGGGAGCGAGGCTGGCACTGGCGGTCAGAAAAAGCTGCAGACGACTCGGATTCCGTTGATTTTGGGTCGCTCCTGGGGGAAAAAACAGAATCCATCAGCCCGGTGGCAGGTGGGCGGCCGCGGCGAGGGGCCTGGGCCGGGACCACCTGATCCTCTTGCATAACATGTGCAGGCTTAAGTCTGTCAACAGAGACAACTTCCTGCCGACCGCCAAAGTCCAAAACGAAATGTTTGTTGCCTGGTTGAAGAACCCTGTATGGCCCGTCATATGGTGGACGCAGCGGAGTCCTATGGGCATCGTGCCTGACGAAAACGAAACGAGCAGAGTCCAATGAACTCGGAACAAAAGTGTCAGGCAGGCAGTGGTGCACAGGACCAGGAACAGGAAATGAGTCTCTTGGGGGGCGAAAAGGCAACAAAGAGGTATCGAAACATGGGGGAGGGCTCTCAGGTAAGAATTCCCCGGGGACCCGGAGAGGCTGGCCGAGGACCAGTTCAGCCGGGGAAACCCCGAGGTCTTCTTTAACCGCGCTGCGCAATCCCAGCAAAACCCACGGAAGACGGTCGACCCAGTCGCCACTTGTCAAGGAAGCACGGAGCGCGGCCTTAAGTGACCGGTGAAACCGTTCGCACATCCCATTAGCTTGCGGGTGGTATGCTGTGGTGCAGTGGACCTTGACTCCCAGGCCGTCAGCCATAGCAGACCAAAGCTCGGAAACAAACTGGGGGCCCCTGTCCGAGGTAATGTCAGCAGGGGGGCCGAAACGTGAAACCCACGTTGACAAAAATGCCCTGGCCACCGTCGCCGCTGTCGTGGACGCCAGGGGTACCGCCTCCGGCCACCTGGTTGTGCGGTCCACCACAGTCAAAAGGTGCGTGAAACCCTGTGACTGTGGCAAGGGACCAACCAGGTCCACATGAACGTGATCGAAACGCCTACCCGGGACACGGAAAGGTTCGAGGGGTGCCTGTGTGTGCCGGTGGATTTTCGAGCGTTGGCATACAAACCGCCGCCCATTCTTTCACCGCCTTGCGAAGGCCCGGCCAAACAAACCTGGCGCTGACCAGCTTGACCGAGGCCCGGACGCCGGGATGAGAGAGGGCATGCACCGAGTCAAAAACACGACGACGCCACGAAAGGGGAACCACCGGGCGGGGGCGGCCGGTGGAAACGTCGCAAAGAAGGTGCGGACCGCCGTCCCACACCGGGGTGTCCTCCAGCACGAGGCCCGTTTTTGTTGACTGAAGGGCAAGGACGTCCGGGTCAGCACGTTGCTCGGCGGCCATGGCAGCGTAGTCGATGCCGACATACACCGGAGAAACCAACACACGTGAGAGACAGTCAGCGACGTGATTGGACTTACCAGCCACATGCTGAATGTCTGTGGTAAACTCAGAAATGGCCGCCAACTGGCGCTGCTGGCGTGCGCTCCATGGGTCAGAGACCTTGGACATCGCAAATGTCAAAGGTTTTTGGTCAACGTACGCAGTAAAGTTGCGACCCTCGAGGAAAAAACGAAAATGTCGTGTCGCGAGGTGCAGGGCCAGCAACTCCCTGTCAAAAACACTGTACTTGCGTTCAGCATCCCGGAGCGTACGACTGAAAAAGGCGAGCGGTTGCCAGAGACCTGAAACCCGCTGTTCCAACACTCCACCCACTGCCACGTCCGAGGCGTCGGTGGTCAACGTGATCTCCGCCGATGGAAGCGGGTGGGCCAGTAGGGCGGCGTCAGCCAGCACAGACTTGGCTGCGGAAAATGCACGGACGCGTTCAGGCAGCCAGTCAACCGGATCTTTGGCTGTTTTACTTTTTAAGGCAGCATAGAGTGGCTGTAGCAGGTGGGCAGCTCTGGGGAGAAAGCGGTTGTAAAAATTTATCATCCCCAAGAACTCCTGCAACGCTTTAACCGACGTGGGACGCGGGAAAGCCGAAACGGCCTGGACTCTGTCGGGCAACGGAACCACACCTTCAGCGGAAATGCGGTGCCCGAGGAAATCCAGAACAGGCAACCCAAACTGGCACTTGGAAGGGTTGATGATCAGGCCGTGCGCTGCCAAACGCTGGAAAACCTGGCGCAGATGGGACTCGTGCTGGCTCGCTGAGCAGCTGGCCACCAATATATCGTCCAGATAAACAAAAACGAATGGCAGCCCACGCAAAACGGAGTCCATCAGCCGCTGAAAGGTCTGGGCGGCACCTTTCAGGCCAAACGGCATGCGCAAAAACTCGAACAAGCCGAAGGGGGTAATGACAGCGGTTTTAGGAACGTCTTCGGGGCGCACGGGAACCTGGTGATACCCCCGCACCAAGTCAATTTTAGAAAAAATCTACGTTCCGGCGAGATTGGCAGAAAAATCCTGAATGTGGGGGATGGGGTAACGGTCATTCTCCGTGGCATTATTTAAACGGCGGAAATCTCCGCATGGCCACCACCGACCGTCCAATTTGGGCACCATGTGAAGCGGAGAAGCCCATGCACTGTTCGAACGCTGTACAATGCCAAGGCGCTCCATGGCTGCAAACTCTTCCCGAGCGACGGACAGTTTCGCGGGGTCGAGGCGGCGCGCGCGCGCGAACACCGGGGGCCCGACCGTGGGAATATAATGCTCAACCCCATGCTTCGTTACCGTGCTAGAGAAATTAGGGACAGACAGCGATGGAAACTCTAAAAGCAAACGCTGAAAAGCATCCCCGGAGGTAACTACATTAGCCCGAATCAGGGGCTCGGCGGCCCGAGTAAAACAGGGTAGCGAAGAAAACGAGAGAGCATCGATTAAACGTCTGTTAGCAACATCGACAAGTAGTCCATGAGCACACAGGAAATCAGCACCCAAAATAGGTACAGAGCTAGCAGCAACAACAAAGTTCCACTCGAAATCCTGGCCATGAAAACAAACAGTCACCAACCTTTCCCCAAACGTTTTGATGGGAGAGCCGTTAGCTGCAATGAGCTGCGGCCCACAGTTCGCTGCTAGTCCGTCGGCAGCGGTAGGGGGAAGGAGGCTCTTCTGGGAGCCGGAGTCTACGAGAAAACGTCTCCCGGAGCGCGAGTCCTCTATGAAGAGCAGCCTTTCTGTATTGCCAGCGGTCGCGGCTGCTACAGCGCGCTGGCGGGTCCGTTTCCCTGGGCCGTGAAAGCGCAAGGCGGCAGGCAGCGACGCGCTCTGTCGCCAAAACGCTGATGGTAGAAACAGATGCTCTTTCCGTGGTGCCGGCGTGTAGCAATCCCTGCCGTCAGCAAGGGGGCGGATGCTCCGGGGGAGGCAGGTGGAGGCCTGGAAGGTGCCGCCGGCGTGTCCGTAGCCAGGGCGTGAACGTCGAAAGTGCGGCTAGCCAGGAGAATACGATCCGCTTCTTCAGCCAGTGAGCGATAATCCTTCTCAGGCAGAAGCGGAGAGTTCGCGAGGACAGCTCTCGCGGCGGCCGGTAGTTGGCGGAGGAAGAGGTGCACGAAGAGGAAACCACCGTCATCCGGCCCGAGCAACGATAGCATGTTCTCCATGAGCTCGAGCGCGGTACCGCCACCCAAGCCTGACAGGTTGAGGAGCTTTTCGGCTCGTTCGGCGTCGGAGAGGGCATAGCGCCGAAGAAGCAGCTCTTTGAGGGCGGCGTATTTCCCTTGGGCGGGTGGGTCCCGGAGGAGCGCCATCGCGCAACGGGTGGCCAGCGGGTCGAGCGAGGCCACCACATGGTGATACTTCGTGTCGTCAGCCGAGATGCCGCGAAGGGCGAACTGAGCCTCCACGTGTACGAACCATGACGGGGGGTCATGGAGCCAAAAGTCCGGCAGTTTAAGCGCCACAGCGAACGTAGCTGCAACAGGAGGCGGAGGTCCGGCGGCCGCTGATGCATCCATAGCGGAGTGTGCGTTATCTACGGCCCGTTGCATGCTCGAGTCAGGGGTCACCAATGTCGAGGTAAGCATCAACGACACAGCTCTCAGTTCTCACTCCTTCTTTATTCGTCTCCAACATCAACTGCGCATATCGCGCCACAAAACACAGGAACACACTTCCTATACACTGGGTGTGAGTGGAGCCCTCTAGTGGTCCACCACACTACTGATATTTTCTCTGTTTAAAGAGTTTAATTTGACACAAACAATGTAAAGCTTCAGCTGTTGAACTAATTTTCTAACTAAATAAGTACAAACATATAAAAACAAACTGTTTTCATTCTTGTTTAGAGAAACTGAAGATCCTTTTTGCCTACAGAGCATTTTAACAGCATGTGCTGAAAGGTCTGCTAAAACGCTACTTCTTTTTAAAATGTTTGAAATTGTTATAAGTTAATTCAAGATGGGTCATCCATTCAAGTCATCATTTCTAGTAAAAAAAAAAAGTGAATATCGACACATTTACAAAGTTATAAAGTTATCTAAAAATAAGCATGCAAATAACCTAAAATAATTGCAGAAAATCCTCCTGCACTGAATAGCAGGAGTTAATGTAAATGTCAATAGCTTTGCATATATTTGTTGAAAACAAAAGAATTGAATAAGATAAAAGTTATCCATCGAGATTGGCCCACAGTGGGTACAATGGACCAGACAAAATCTATATTCTAGATGACAGCACTTACTAATTACTCTCGATAGACTCGCTCTAGATTAGCTGGGATAGATTACAGCCTGCCCGCGACCCTGCTAAGCATAAGCAGAAGAGAATGGATGGGTGAATGGATAAATGTACTCATTGTCTATACTTTCCTTTCTTTTAGAAAACAACACATATTCTCAAGACTAGAAATTTAAGGATAATAGCAAAGACGCCTTTGATAAAGAGCCCCAGAAACCTTTTATGAACTTCATATCCAGATTTTTGTGATGAACTAGACTATTGTTCTGCAAAATTTAGTTAATCACGCAGCGGCACAACAACATATAAGATATGCTTAACTTGGTTTTTGGAAATAAATCCATTTGGATGTTTATCTGGTTAGAGGGCAGTAGCCCAGGCAAACTCATTCAACCTCACCACTACACCTATGTCCAGTTTAGAATCACCACTTAACTGAACATTCACATCTGTGAACTTACCAAAAGAAAGAATGCACGTGCACACAGGCTTGAACCTTGAACGTTACTGGGGTAACAGTGCTGACCAGCACACTTTTATTGTTTGTTGATTTAGTATAGTAAAAATCCCATGCCAGCAGAATGGCTAAAACGTTAAATTAAGCTGTTTTTTCACCCTCCACTTGACACTTAATAAGCTACATCTGTATAGTAGGCCTGTATGAGGGCCTACTATAGGTTTAGGAGACACACAGAATAGACATAGCTCCTGTTAGTTTGCTTGCAGGATGATGTTATATTAAATAATCTGTCAAATGTAAAATTTTGAGATAAGGGGAACTTTCATGAAGCTGCCCATCAGTGAGAAGGAGACAGCCGATTGTCATTACTTCTTCAGCTGCTGTTTTACACTCTAACTAATCAGAGCATATTTTCTCTGGCTGGCAGTGGCACATCTTGGATGACTGAACCAATGAGCAACTGAAACTGGCATTTATTTAATGATAGTCAAATGTCAGATTCTTAGTTTACCCTCATGACTTTAGCAGTTGATGTAAAAGACCCGAGTGTTATTCATTAAAGCTGGGTATTTTCCTTCAGGAGGGTGCTGAGCAGTAAGCATCCACAGCTGCACTCATGACCTCTTTGACCACAGGACCGTTTGTTTTGAAACACAAGGAGAAGTTCTGATATCTATTTCGCATTACAATTAAACTGACAGGAAATGATCACTGTATTTATTGAACTGTTATGCGTAATTTGGCAAATCTAATAGCTATTAAGGTGCTACTGTGAATCATATCTAATATGTACAGCATACAGATATTTTTTGAGGAATTCACTGTGAAGAAAAATACATTAATGTAAAAAATTGATTGACAGCAAGAGCTAATTTCGCAGGAAATAGAAATGTCAATGAACCTTTTCATTATTTTTTCATTAATACACAATCCTGACATGGCAACTGAGGTAGCAATACGTAACTGCGTTTGAGCCATACTCCTTTTCCCTATTAATGAATTACTTGGTGGAAAAAACTAATGTTTAGAAGAACAATTGAATGAATGTGAGCTAAATACAGTAAACATTGTTAGGAACACAAAGTGTAAATCTGTCTGAGCTACATAGCAAGTATAGAGTTCAAACTCACTCAGTTCAGTTTGAGAAGAAATGTGAAAGAAATGCAGTCTGGAGGGAGAAACCTTGTCTTCGATGTGCCTTTCCCTTTCTTAAACAAGCTCCAACTTCAGAGCTGCTTTAAATACTTGGCTAAGACTCAGGGGACACGCCTTTCTGTTGCACATGGAGCAGTCGGGCCAGATATTTCTCCAGACGCTGAAGCAACAACAGAAATTATTTAGGCATGGCACAAGCAGCCTTTTAAATATTACGAGAGAAAATAAATTTTTCTTGTCACTCTTGGTATGAACTATATCGGATAAGTTATGCAAAAACTGACACTGTCTCCTGTTTCAACGATTTTAGTTAGTAACAAATTTTCACCTGTGCCTCTCCCACTTTCACACAAAACAGGTTAATCCTCAGTAAGACAGTGAGGACACACCTCCCTGCTGCACTAGCATCAATCATGTCAAATGTTTAACCAGAAGCCAACGTCAGAGCAGGTGAAATCAAACATCCACTTAAAAATTTTTCCACTATTGGAAAATATGACAGTTTGAGAAACTGAGCTAGTTTCTTGTTCTCTTTAGTATTTTTCATCTTAATTATGTTAAAAAGTTCATTGTTTTTTAACATATGGAAAATGAATAAGTTAAGAAGAAGTTTGAATGGTTCTCTGTGTTGTTGACCCTGCGACAGCCCTCTTCCTCTATGGCAGCTGACACCCTCGTGACCATGAATTGGATAAGAGGAGAAAGCTGGACGAATGTTTTGGGACTTTTTGCTTGTTTTGGACAGTTAAAGTTACAAACTCTGTACCCCGTTATATTTAACGTGATTAGCTGTTCCAGTAAAGTAAAGAATTCTTTATATAAAGATGAATGCACAATAAAAAAGATGACATTTTCTGCTTTGACACATGACAAAAACCCATCCTTCAGCAAAGTGGCATGATCTGAAAACCTTTGACCTACCTGATGGCACATGTGGGATGCCTGCTTCGAGGAATATGTGAACCGGAAGGGAGTGGATGCCCACTCACTTTTATGCAACAGACATGACCACTGACTGGTTGAGTTGGTTTTCACTGATTGATAGGTAAATGAATGCTGAATAAAGCCTAATCCTATTAAGAGAGCAATTAATGAAGCGTAAAACCCCAATGAAAGTCATGTAACAATATTCTTCCTGATACCACTGGATACAAGAATTCAATAAACAGAGAAGACTTCACTATACATAGTGTGGAAAATGTTACTGACTGTGGTTCAGATGCTACAGGGTCCAGTAAACAAAGCACTGGTAATTTAGTCCCCTCCACATCCCAAGATGACCTTGGGTAAGATGGTGGACCCCCTGAAAGCTCTGCAGCCATTACTGCTTTATGACAATGTGTGGGTGTAAAAGGTTGAATGAGAAACACACTCTAAAGCACTTTGGACTGTTAAGCTTTAAAAGTACTTTACCAGTGAAAGGCATTTAGCATAGCATTACAGGCAAAGCAGAAACTTCTTTGCCGTGCTAAAGTAGATCTTGAGATGATCAGTCGATTCAAGAGGCTCCCAAAACCTTCCTTTCAGGAGTTTACATTGGGGGCGGGGGGTTATTCATTGATTTCCAACTTTTCATGTTGCTCAGCAGATTAATAATAACAAGACTGACAAATGATGTGATGATTATTATCTTGATTAGCTTTAAGGCATGGAAAAATGCTCATGTTAACAGCTTGTGACATCATTGTATGACTGCAGAATTGTTTACATGAAGATGAAAACATAACACCGTTATAACCCTTACATAGTGTTCATATTTGATGCCTGCATATGGTCCAGGTTAATTTTGACCCAGGATGAGAATTTGCTCATAAATTTTCAACTGCAGATCTATTTGAACCATATGCATAACCTATGTGACAATAATAAATGGATGATTAATCCTTAATTAATGTTTCAGAGACCAGGGAGAGTGTGTTTTTCTTCATTTTTATTATTATTATTATTTATTTATTTTTTTTCATTTTTTGATACCCCGTCAGTCAGTTTTAGGAAGCAGACTCGTGGTCTGAATGCTTAGTTGTGAATTTCAATTAACTTCTGCCTCTAAGTTGTAATTTTCAGAACACCTTCACCACTTCACTACAGTCAGGTAACATTAGATATTTAGGTATAGATCTCTCAGACTGGGTACAGGTAAAATACATTTGTCTTCTTAAAACGGTAGAAGATGATCTCACATGCTGGAAAACTTTACCTATATTTTTGAAGGTGAAAACGGGATAAGAATTTTGGACCTTTTTGGACTTAGATACATGTACTACCATTACAACGATTAAAGCCTATCCTTGCCACTATCATAAAAAATTGTTGTAATACCATTTATAAATAAGAATATGAAATCAACAGTAATAAACATTAAATTTATATTAAAAACACCAAACAACTAGTCTGTGTATTTAAAGAAATGATAAGAAAACGTGTGCTTCTGTATGAAATCTGTTCCTTATGTGTACCATACATAATGACTTTATGCTGTTTTACTATTTCACTGTTGCCAAGGCCAAGAATTAAAGTCCTCTTTGAACTCTGTCAGCTCTCTCCTATATAAAATAGACACACAGTGAAGAGTATATGAAAGTCATGTCCTTAAGAAATATCCAAAAACACACAACATGTTCAGTTTCTGAAGAATTTCTGAAACCATAACTGTCTTTGACTTTGCCCAGACACACTTTCACATTACATACTAATTTGGTAAGGGTCTTGAAATGCCCTCTTAAGGTAACTAGTAGCGGAGGTAAACTAGCAGCACAACCTTGCCCTAAACCTAACTTTAAAAGCCCGTACATGTAACAATTAATGTCAAGTAGGCATAATGTGCAGCTATATACGTATCTTGTCTATACTTCTTAGCCAATTCAGAGACAGCTGCCAGGGGGAAAGAACAGTTGCATTGTAAGTTACAATCACAGCTTGAATGCCTAAAACTCCTTACAGCTTTTTGAGTGCAGCATAACCTTCAAGAGGTGCCAGGCTGACAGTGACTATGACAAACATTTCTTTGAGTACAAAGGTGTGCCATGTTTCTAATTTTTTCTCAGCTTCTTTTATTGTTTTTAGACACTCCCAAAGAAAAGTTTTCGCCTAATGCAATTCCTTCTTAAAAATGACATCACAGTCAAACAAACCTGATGTGTTGCAAAATCCCAGCTCTTCACTCGAAAAGGCAAACGAATGAACAATGAAGGTGGCATCAGTTAAGGGTGGACCGGGTGACACACTGCTAGTCGCTCTGGCACACCTGAGTTTGGAATCATACATAAAAGTAGATACATATTTTTTCAGGCCTGTCATATAAGCCTACTCAAAAAGAAAAAAATGATCAATGGAAGGAGTATAATATCTACTTAATTTTCCTAAAGATTGCTCAGACCTCCAGTTGGGTGTGAAATTTAGGTGCTTCTGGATTTGAAGTTCATCCAAGAATAATATAGACTCTATGTTTAAGTGCCCAGCTTTACATTAGAAAAAATATATTTGCAGCCAAGTAAAACAATTAAACAAGAGGACAAATACAACTGTTTTGGTCTCTATAGCTATTTTCTCTGTTTTTTATAATCCACCTGCTTTCATTTAGTTTAGACTTAAAGTTAGCCTTGGCCACCTTGACTGACAGGTGTGGCAGCACTGGCAGCTGAAGCCCAACCCTTTCTGCACCCTGTCACCTTTGCTAATTGGAGTCACAGAACTGAACGTTCTATACCTGTGGTGCATTTCAAAGCTTCTGTAATAGAGTTAACTGACAAATAACATGCACAACCCAAGTACAGCACATCTAAAAAGTCTTTGCTTCAGTTCCAGTGAGTCGGATATTTCTTTTGTATGGTCATTTCCACTATGCACCTGGCAGTTTATAATTAATAAATACTGCTCCTAAATATGGCCACATCTGGGTAAAAAAGAAAAACTAAACACCAAGGCTTTAAAATGAAGATTTCGGGAGTTTAGAGTAAGTACTTTTTTTTTGTCTTGAAAGACATTTAACGCTCTTTTTTGGGATGTTGGCTGACTTTTCCCCCCAATTCCTGTTAAAATGATCCCATACTGCTTTAATACTTGCCTGTGCCCTGGGTATGAGTCTACTGCTTTGGCAGTGTGTTTGAGATCACCGTTATTAATGAAGTCGTCGCCAAATAGATGCTTTTTTGCATGGTGGCTCAAAATCTGACTATACTTATCTGCATTCATAATTCAATCAACTGTGCTTTTCAGCCACTGGCTGAAATTCAGCCCCATAACAGAACCTCCACCATGATTTACAGACGGTAGACACACCCTTATACCTATTTCCTGGCGTCCTGTGTATATACTGACAAAAACTTGTGAGTCCAAATTTTTTATTCATCACTCCTTAAGACCTGCTACCAGCTATTCTCAATCCATTTCTTGTGTGATTGACTTCAGCACACAGTAGATGAATCAACTAAAGGCCAGATGCACCTCTCCTGTGTCAGGTCTTTGCTGGATTTTTGGATATTTCTTAAGGACACTCTTCACTGTAGATGTTTTTTAAGCTTCCCACTTCTTCATTCTTTACAAAAAATCTTTAGGGATACCCTACACACCATCCTGATATATATGACACAAGCTTTCATTTAATAATGTTTTTGAAATCACCTTGGTGGAGCAAAAATGTTGTTGTATACCTGCCAAACTGCATTATCGAACTACTGTTCAAGACCAAGAAAGTCTGGCTGGTACTTTACATTGTAGTTGAGCTCCACCACATCCTCACCAGTATTACAGAAATGAGACAGTTAAGATCAAAATGTGAGTTAACCATTATGAACCTTTACTTTAAGGCATGCATTTTTCTTTCAGTGGAAAAAAGTCACAAGAGGCTTACTGGAAGGCAGTGACACAATGTGTGCTGTTTATTACTGGATCTGTGACTTACTGTGCAACAGTATAATGTCATAAATCAAATGCATTAACCGACCTTAAAAAAAATCTGTAGAGAGTGATGCAATACTCTGATCACCCAGTATAACGTTTTCTTTAAAGTCAGCCATTAAACTTTTGGAAGCAATAAGCCATCATCGCTGCCAATCCATAATTAGTTTACTTCATTATTAATGTTTCTGCATGCACTGGTCTGTTGCATTAAAGACATTTGTACACACACACAAACAAAGAAATGCAACATTGGTTATTATGCACTCACTCATACACACACACACACACAGAAATGTTGACTTTTTGCTGAAGATGCTAGAGAGGGTTCTGACATTTGCTCCGAAGTATGAGGCTTTCAGACCAACAGGGTTCACTGTGACTGACATTTTTCCAAAACAGGTGGAACAGACACAGTCACAAGATGACACCCACTCACCACCAAAAACAGCTCAGAACGTGAAGGACAACTGAACGACAGAACAAAGATGGCAGTGATTCCTGCCCTGCGTTGGATCAGAGCAGGAGGTCTGTGACTGAGGGCAGCAGTTCGGCTAACTCCGACTCGACATTGGCCGTTTGAGTGACGGGGTTTCCACGGAGGTCAAGGCGTTTCAGCTTGGGGCAGGATGCCAACGTCTGAAGATCTGCCAATGTAGAGATTTCTGCATGTTTGAGTTAATGAAAATCCCTTGCAGTGTGCTGTGGTAACATCAGTAACAATGAATAACATGAGCTCTGATGCACATATTCCAAGCACCGGTGTAAAAAGTAAGATCTAAATGACAAATATGACACTGAGATATAAATTCATTTTTCTAAAAATAGCAACTGTGATTGCCAGAGGAAAAAAAGAAAAACAGTAACTATCCTCATCATAACCTGCAAATCACATTAATTCCTCCCAAGTGTAGCAGGGGAAGTGAAGCATGAAGAGGAGGGAGTCTGTGGTGATGATGTGTTGTTAAATGTTTCTTCGCTTCTTAATGATGCTGTTTGTTCGGTGAAATTGCGGTGCTGTTTTTATTTACCCGATCGATTCAGACGTAGGTAAAATAAATTATTCATGTATTGAGCTGAAGAGTCTTGTTAAAAGTGCAATTTTCTAAATGCTGTAAACACAATCTTAGTGCGTAGCGTGTCTTTTACATCAGCTGTTCGCACTCTTTACAGGATTGTTTTGAAGCACTGAGCCACTCAGAACTGATTAACGCATTTCTTGAGTCACTAGTTCCCTGTGAAAAGACAAACAGACAATATAAACTGATCCCTATGACACTAATTCTGAAGGATGACTGGAGATCCAGAACACACTACTAACTTAAGGATACTGTTGTTTTTCAAGAGGACTTCCTCCAGTTTGGGAAGGTGATAAACTCCCTCCAGGTTTTCTATGGCGTTGTTATCAGCCTCCAAGACCTGCAAATATGAAGAAGTCATTGAATTGCAGGAGAAGAATTTCATCAATATCTGTCTTTCCTTTTCTAATCTATTGGTGCAGACACAAAAGAGGAAAAAAATCACTGTCCATGCAGGAGAGCAAATTGGATTTCAATTGCAGCTTCATCACCTCGAGACACTGCAACATGGCAAACTGAGGAGGCAGCCGCTGCAGGTGATTAGAGGACAGATTGATATGGGTAACCAACAACAGCTGGTCCAGGTGGCATAAAGTGGTCAGGTTCTGTTACAAAGAAAAAAAGAAATCAAATTTAAGCACCTCCCTAATCAGCAAAAAAGGTTTCAGGGAAATCTGATGTCTTGTTATTCTGACCCAACCTTGTCAGAAATGCTGAAGACGCGCACTTCAGCATACTCCATTTTCAGGATGGTGTTTTCAATCATAAACTTGCTGCACAGGTCACTGTAATATGCAGAGCGCATGGAATCCACTTCCTAGTGAATGAAGCCATTGAATTAGTGATTGCTGACTGCATTGTAGACAAATGCATTTATTGCCAGTCCCATATACTGTACTGTATGTGGTTTATACTCACTTTGAGTGTTCTAAAATGAGCAAGCATCTCCTGTTCGTATCCCAGAGGGTCTAGTGCCCTCATCAGGAGAATAATGGTCAGTAAGCACCCTGCCGAGGCAAAGCTAGCAGTCAGTGGTTGTATAAGACCTTTATCACCAGCAACATCAAACTTCAATACTCAACCTAATCTTGTAATGGGAACAAGCACACCATCTCACCAATACGTTCCTTAACTCCCATCATCAAAGCTGCCTTTCATGAAAATGTCAACTACACACCTGCAAAGTTTCGCAACCACATTGCACACAGTTATAATGCTAATGTATTATGTAATTATGTTTATAGGCCAGAGATTCTTAAAGATTCTCCATTTCAGAAGCTGAAAAAAATACTCACACCCCACAATTTTTTATCAATGACAACACAAATGGATAGAAATTGACTTTAGTGACGTAAAGGTCAACCAGATAGCATCAGCAAACATTTGCTTGTGTGTTTTTCCTGCAAATCATATTTATTTTAGTTAGTTTCACTCCATAGTTTTCCCCAGGGTCAGCCCAAGTAGTGTCTCTATGCCCTACCAGTGGGCTCCACTTCTTTTAGAGAACAATTACTCAAGAGATTAGTACTTAAAAACAACAACAAAGCCATATTCTTAATTATGCAGGAATCAGATTCACATTTAGCATTATTGTTCTGCTCTGATCTGTCATTCTGCACGCATACATGAAAAGCCTGAGGCAGGG
Organism: Diplotaxodon limnothrissa; assembly: GCF_057381915.1. Taxonomy (NCBI): domain Eukaryota; kingdom Metazoa; phylum Chordata; class Actinopteri; order Cichliformes; family Cichlidae; genus Diplotaxodon; species Diplotaxodon limnothrissa. The sequence continues at coordinate 8,064,099 of NC_140617.1, forward strand.
GATCGCTTCTGCAAGCACAAGGACATAAAGGCTGCATAAGTAGGGCACAGCGTGAAAAACAGGGGTGAATGCAGGTCGCAAAGCAGCTTGAAGAACAAGCAGCAAGGGTAGGCAGGCTAAAACACCTAAAATAGCACACTTTATGTGATATTTCTCAGCTGGTCTCAGCTGATATGGGCTCCTGTTTTAGATCACCTGTTATCAGCTGATTGTGGGCTGAGCTCAACTTTGTGGCCTGTCTGAATCGAGGCTTTGCTGAGTTTTACAAAATTCATACACATGCACACATTGTAAAAAAAGAGCCACAGATCTGTTTCTGTGCGAAGCTGGTGATTTCCTGTAAACCCTGTAACATACAAGAAAAAGCACTTACATTTATTGAGTGGCTCCAATTCTTGTAGCTGCTTGACCGACTGTAGCTCCGACTGTAGCACAGAAGTCTTTTCTACTGAAAGTTCGCTCCTGCAAAAAAAGACCATATCTAGTTCCTAATCCCTAAAGAAGGCCAACTACAAAATGTTTCAGTTGTTCCAAAAACAAAAGTACCTGAAAAGTTCCTGATCTGTAGCAGAGTCCCTACACCAACTCTCAGTTCGACCTATGAAAGTTAAATGTTCACAGTGTCATGAAGGTCATCATCCTGCCTTTCAAAGAACACAACATGGTAGATATGTATATGTGTCACCTGTGTAGAGAGCACAGTCCCTATGAGTGTGTTTTTCAGTCCAGTGCACAGTCAGGTTGCGTTCATTGGTGATGTCGCTAATCGTTCCAGGAGGCAGATTGCATATCTAAGCCTTTGCTAAGGAGAGAAAACCTCCAAACATGAATTATGTATTCCAAAAGTGAAACGGAAGTATTTGATTTGAACATAAATTAGTCACTTTAAAGCAAACCCGCGCAGGCCCACAGTGTGAGTGTGCATACTAAGTCCATGGCTGATTTCCAGGGCCAATACGGCAACCTGGTAGAGCTAGGCATTATGACTAAAATATTAATATTTAGGAGTCTGAATGCTCGGAAAGCTCCCGGCCCAGACGGTGTGTCTCCTGCCACCCTCAGACACTGTGCAAATGAGCTGGCCCCAGTGTTTTCTGGCATCTTCAACTCCTCACTGCAGGCATGTCATGTGCCTGCCTGCTTCAAGTCCTCTACCATAATCCCTGTCCCCAAGAAACCTAGGATCACTGGACTAAATGACTACAGACCCGTGGCTCTGACATCTGTGGTCATGAAGTCATTTGAGCGCCTGGTTCTCTCCCATCTCAAGACCCTCACGGCCCCCCTCCTGGACCCCCTGCAGTTTGCATATAGAGCCAACAGGTCTGTAGACGACGCCATCAACATGGCCCTACACTTCATCCTGCAGCATCTGGACTCCCCAGGAACCTACGCCAGGATCCTGTTTGTGGACTTCAGCTCTGCCTTCAACACCATCCTTCCAGACCATCTCCGAGGCAAGCTTTCCCAGATGAATGTGCCTGATCCCATCTGCCGGTGGATCACTGACTTCCTGACGGACAGGAAGCAGCACGTGAGGCTGGGAAAGAATGTCTCGGACTCCCGGACCATCAGCACCGGCTCCCCTCAGGGCTGTGTTCTTTCTCCTCTGCTCTTCTCCCTGTACACCAACTGCTGCACCTCCACCCACCAGTCTGTCAAGCTAATCAAGTTCGCAGATGACACCACCGTTATTGGGCTCATCTCGGACGGGGACGAGTCTGCCTACAGGAGGGAGGTTGAACGTCTGGTGTCTTGGTGCAGCCACAACAACCTGGTGCTGAATGCCCAGAAGACAGTGGAGATTATTGTGGACTTCAGGAAGCACACAGCCCCACTCCCCCCCATCATCCTGACTGACACCCCCATCACCTCTGTGGACTCATTCCGCTTCCTGGGTACCACCATCACCCAGGACCTGAAGTGGGAGCCCACCATCACCTCCGTCATCAAGAAAGCCCAGCAGAGGATGTACTTCCTGAGGCAGCTGAAGAAATTCAACCTGCCAACACGGACGATGATGCAATTCTACACTGCAATCATCGAGTCCATCCTCACCTCCTCCATCACCGTGTGGTACGCTGGAGCCACTATCAGGGACAAACAGAGACTGCAGCGTGTTGTGCGCTCTGCTGAGAAGGTGATTGGCTGCAGACTCCCATCTCTGCAGGACCTGTACACCTCCAGGACACTGCAGCGTGCAGCCCGGATCTCAGCTGACCCTTCTCACCCTGGACACAGTCTGTTTGACCTGCTCCCCTCAGGCAGGAGGCTCCGGTCCATTCGCACCAGAACCTCTCGCCACAAGAACAGTTTCTTCCCCTCTGCTGTTGGACACATGAACAATAACCACATGACTGTCCCCGCCACTAACACATGACCCTACGCTGTGTCACTGCATCATTTCATGTTTGGCACTGATCACCACCTGCACTCATGTATATATCTTTCTACGTAGCACTCATAATTCTTATTCTCATGTATATATCTCATGTATATCTCATGCACATATCTTTCTTTCTACATAGCACTTTAATTCTTATTGTCTGCACTGAAGCACCGCAGCAATTTCCTAATGTTGTAAACCTCAACATCTGGCAATAAACCCATTCTGATTCTGATTCTGATTCTGATTAAATCTCCAAACTTTATTGAGGCTTTAATAAGTTCATTTAGATTTACAAAGAGCACTGAGCACTTTGTTTCAGACAAAACATTTTAGAATATACCAAAGAGAGAAGCAGCCTAAGGTAAAGAAGACTCCTGTTTCTGTGCGAATGACTGCATCTGGTTTAAAAAATAAAATATTCACGTGGAACTGTGAATGAATATGGATGTGAATGACAGATATCGAGGACATTTTACTAATTACTGAGCTTGCATATCAATGAGGGTCATTTCCATGACTACTGTGCAAATGCCATCACCCTATGAAGACAGTGTTAAGTGTGCCCACTTACACATTGCTTACGACCAATGTGTTACATACTGCACACTTAGAAGAAAATCCTGATTATTACTCCAAAGTTTTTCTCCTTATATGCCACTCCCATTGCTTTTAACTGCTTACCGGGAAACATGTATCAATTTGTATGGTACTGGTATTTGCTTTTTCCCTACTCTTCACCCAAATGTAAAGGTAACTCTACAGTCACACAAGGAAAACCAGTAGTTTGAGACTGAGACAAGACAGAGGTGGTCTGTGACTGCTTGTTGTCAGCTGCCATCTTCAAAAAATATATATAAGTGATAAAGTGGTAATAAGATGGAATGAGTCTGCTAACAGTTTGTGATTGAATTGGTTCACATTGGCATTTACAATGTGACCTGTTGTGGTACTAAAACTATAAATAAGGTTGCCTCACATCAAGCAAACCTGTGCAAGGTTAAAGCTGCTTGACATTTAACCTCTAGGCAACCAGTTGGTATTGAATAAATCCCAGGCAACCACCAATTTTTCCCAGTCGCCAGGAGGTTGCCATCCTAGTTTTACTCTAGTGCCAATGAACCATAAAGCAATGAAGTTGTTCTACATACTAATACAGTTGGAGTTTTAACCATTTTTCCATCTTGTTAGCTTGGCCTCTGAGGTCAGAAACAAAGCTAATCTTAGAGATACTCTTTCCAAAAGTATTAACTTCAGCTATCAACTTTAATAGTCAGTCTAAACATGATGTCATGTATTACTAAACTCTGACAAGCACTCTGACAAGGAACTCCCTTCACTAGTGTGCTAAAGCCAACATAACATTCCACTGCAGTGCACTGATCAAAGTTTCATGATGAAACCTTTTCTCTTGATGCACATACCACAGAGTCTTAGCAGCATGAGGTACGTGCAGAATGATAAGAGCAGAATGCTAAACCAGTATGCTGTTCAATCAGCAGCACACCAGGAAAAGTATTCTTATTCTCTGCAGGGGTAACCTGTCAGTTTTAAGTCACAATGGAAAAGGATACCCAGACAGGGCTCTGTTTAAAGCGCGGATGGACACTCCTCCACTCCACTCTCTGGGGCTGACCGTCAAGGACGAGGAACAAGCCGACTGACTGCGCCTGACAGGACAAAAGCAGGGAGAACGTTCACCAAGAATAGACAGGGTACCATATGAAGGCAACTTTGTTTAAAAAAAACAACAAAAAACTGGTCAGACACATCTTACCAGTCTTCACTTTTCCAAAACTGTCACAGTCTCCATGACAGCAGAGGAAAACTCTTTTCTTGCTCACACACAAACTCCACTTTGCACATGATTATATGCACATCATGAATACCTAAATCTACACTCTCCAGTCACTTCATCAGGTACACCTGCTTAGTTGCTTTTTTAGCTAACATCTAATCAGCCAATCACAAGGCAGCAATTCACTGCATGTAGACATGGTCAAGACCATAAGTTAAAATTGAAACGTGTTTTTAAGTGACACCTATTTGAGTACCAAAGTTGTTGGTGCAAGACGGCCTGGTGTAAGTCTTTCAAAAAGAAATGGTCCACTGGGATTTTCCTGCACAGCCATCTCTAGAGTTCGTAGTGAATGGTCTCAAAAATAGAAAATTCAGACAGCTTCAAGTTGATACAAAGGCAACGTTAATTTGCAAAGACTCACCAAAGTTAGACAAGTGGCAAATAAAAAACATGCCTGGTCTAATGAGTCTTGATATATGCTACAATATTCATATGATAGGTTCAAATTTGGCATAAACAACATGAAATCACAAATCCATTCTGCCTTGTACCAACAGTGCAGGTTGGTAATGGTGATGTAATGGTTTGGGGGGCATTTCCTTGGCACACCTTGGATCCCTTAGTGGAAAGGAACATTGTTAAACACCTGAGTTCGTCCCATCATGTCCACAGTGTACCCATCTTGTGATGGTTGCTTGCACCAACATAACGCACCGTATCATGAAGTTGAAATCATCTCAAACTGTTTTCCTGAAGATGACAGGAGGCTCGCTGTACTGAAATGGCCTCCACAGTCACATCTCAGACCAAAACAACTTTTGAGACGTGAGGAAACGGGAGATTCATATCACTGACGAGTGGCCAGAAAATCTGCAGCAACTCTATAGACTTCTTTAGACCTAAATCTTTGAGAAGGTGCTTCCAGCACCTTTTTGAATGTGTCATAAAGGCTTAAGGGAATTCTGGAGGAAAAAGTACTAACAAGGTGTAGCTAAAGAAGTAGATGGTGAGTGCATATTCATACCCTTACATATCACAAATCTACAACATCTAACTAACTAAAAAAAATTAAAAAAAAAAAAAGAGTATATAATTTTCTAAAAGGACAAATTAAAGTACTTATGTGAAAAAAATGTATCTGCAAGTCTACTTTAGAATATTGTCACATTTAATTTCTTTAGGACAATGAACCCTAAAATGCCAGGGTATTTATTTAGGTCACCTTATTAAAAAAATAAAATAAAGAACAGCTCATCCTGAATTCCATTACAGCATTTTCTAAGTGAAGAAAAAGTGGAGATACTGACATTCACAGGCCTGGAGAAGGCCACAGCCACTCTCTCCTCATCCCGATTCACATACACACAGCTTATCATCTCTTCACGCTCCGCTGTTAAAAAGACAAAGAACTTGTGATTTACAAAGCACAGCAAAGCTGAAATGTATTCTTGTTCATACTTACAGACACTACGACCAATAGACATACCTCTGCCTAACAGCCAGCGATAGTAAAACCACGCGCTCTGGTCATTAGGGTCAGTGAAGAAAGCGTTCTGTACAAGCTCATATTCTGAAAGTAGTTAATACAATTTCACTGTAATAGAATATACAATCTGACTTCATTTGCAAAATAACACCTTTTACTTAAGGATAATAAAGACTTACACTGCCCCCTATCAGTTGCTATTGGGAACTGCAGTTTACCTTTTAGTAGTTGCTCTTCACAGACCCGATGGGAATGGGTTTGAGGAGAAGGTGGGGGGGAGGACTGCGGAGGCTCACAGCATGGTGAAGGGGGCTCTGGAGACTCTGGGTGAAGCAGAGGCAGAAGGGTGCTACGGTAGTGCCAGCTGGAGTAGTTGGAAAAGTTGGAGCCAATAAGACGATCAGTAAATGCCAATTCCTGATCTACAGGCACGCCAGACATCTTTACAACCATTCGGCGGTAATCCCAGCAATGGACTGGGCAAGACAGAAACACAGAACATGCCAGAACATGAGTAAAAATAATGTAGTGAAGGACAAGGTTTAGATCGATTACTTTTAAAAAATGCATTATTACACATCTTTAACATTCAGCTCCTTTTTATTTTTTTCTCCCACTCACAGTTGCGGTCATCCAGGCTCAAGCAGCGATCACACAGAGTCAGCTCCCTGGCCCAGTCCGGTCGAGGCAAACGGGCGGAGGCCCAACCTCGGTGGTGCCAGCTGCCATAAGATTTTGGGTTCACTTTCAGGCAAGACTCAGTAAACGACAGCTCAGCCTCGTAAATCTTCTGCACTTCATCTTTGTCTCTGCAGAGGATATTGGGAAACAAAATCGTCATTCTCCTGTGACACCGCAAATGACTTACCATTCAGTAAAAAGGGATTCAACTATGAATCTGTGAGTACTAACTTCACAGTCTCCAGGTGCATTAGGATTTCTCTTCTGTAGTTCCACAGGGTTGCAAAGTCAGGATTGGATGATAGGAGCTGCTGGGTGAGCTGAAGAGCCTCATCATCCCAGATACCCTCATTTCTCTGTCAAACAGGAGAAAGTGAGGAGGGTGAGGAAAATACATGGAGTGAAAAGCAGGCGGAGAAAAACACAACACATTTTTATCTGTTAAAGACACACACCTGAGCCACAAAAACATTTTACATATGAATATCACATTAAGTTTAAATCCTGTCCATTAGTTAACTATTTACAACTGTTAAAAGATGACTACATTAGAAGACAGATGAAAATTTAGAAAGGGATAAAAGGGGGCTGATATCCAAATGTGGACAAAATTGAATTGGTTTTTTCCTTGTTCTGACCAACCACCTATGGAACTCAAATTTCTGTCAATGTATAGAAGTAACTTCACATTTAGTTCATAAGATATAAATAAAGAGAAGCAGAATTTTAACAAAATCTTTTGATTTTTTCCCCCAATTTTTGTACATGATTTAAAAAAAATTGCTGTTCTTTACAGAAAATTCTCCTTTTTAAAAGACCCACTGTAAAAGAAAAAAAAAAGGTGAAAAACCTTTCTGTCATTTAATTGTTTAGTTATTACTTAATGTTGGTGTAATCAAGTGGAGTACATTGGAGTCTTTGCTGGACTGATTCTGGCCCCCAGGTCTTATGTTTGACACCCCTACACTAACCCAAAGACATGCTGCAGTATTGCCACTAAAACATAAGGGAAATTTAATATTCCACCTTAGAAAAACAGGCATCACGTGCTGCTACGTATATCTTGAGCTTCTTCTCCCTCTCCTTTCTTTTCTCCTCCTCCTGCTGGGCTGTAGTTTTAATTTTCACTCTGCCATGCTGTCAAAAGCAAAAAGAGAAGGATATACCAGCAGAGTACAGTTTATTCTGCTGGCTAAATGTGTAAATAATTGACCTACTGTAATTCCACATGCACTGGAAATGCCTAGATTTGAACAAGTATAGTAAATGGCTCATCTCTTACCATCGTTGCTGTTAGTGAAGGAGGCTTCTTTAAGAATCTGTTTATGAGGGGTGACAGTCATGTTTAGGCCAGAGTAATGTTCACATGACATACAGAAGCAAAGTGCTGACAGACTGACACAGAAGCTTTAACAAGTTAACGTAAAGAGCTCTCAGTATTCAGGTATACAGTGCTCAGTAATGCCAAAACACTGAATACAAGTATCACTGAATGTAAACTTAGCATGCTAATTAGCTCCGTTGTGGGCTGGGCTCATTCAGTTCAATGAAACGAGCACAGATTAAGCACAACCGGCGGTATACAACACTTCTTCATTAACGCTGTACACTGAACGCAGCACAACCTATCCCATTAAATACATACCTGGTGTTTCACTGACGCTGATTGTGTGTTTTAGAATGCAGTTTGATTTGTCATGTCACCATCAGGAGTGCTAACGACTACAATTTTTTCACTTCCGTCTCATGACATCTACGTCACTGAGAGGCTCTCGCACAGCCGCCGCGCTTTCGTTGTCCTCTAGTGGCGAAAACGGCTCACAGCTAGTGATGGGACGTTCTGTATCGAGGCTTCGGAGCGTGTGTCGAGTAATGGAGGGGGCGTTTCCGCGAAGCGCGTATCAAGGCTTGCTTCATTTATGGGAGGAGCTGAAAATGATGACGTCCGAAGCCTCGCTGCCCGGCTGTACCACGTGACTGGTTCATGAAGTGGTTCGAACTTTGCCGCGAGATATGACAGCGATATAAACCCCTCAGACTTCATTCAAAAATGTGGGTGTTTGATGGAGAGTTGCGGTTAGTGAGAGTTTGGAGACCGTTTGGAGGTTTATGAGAGTGAGGAAAGTCAGGAGAGAATGGAGCCAGCTAAGAAGAGGAGGATGTCCTCCCCTGTGTGGGAACATTTTGATCTTATTCCTCCCAACAAGGTATGTAAATTTCTACAGAAGATGTATTGTCATGATACTGATGGTGCAATACAATTTATGTTGAGCTGTCTTGACTTTTGTACAAGGTGAAGTGTTTGCTATGTGCCAGGGAGCTGGGATATGACAACAACAACACCTCATCCATGCTTGGGCACTACAGAGCTTTGCATGAGAATAAGGGGGACACCGATTGTGGAGCAAGACCAGGTGAGCCATCAAATGCAATGATAATATAGGATGCAGTAATGTTACTAAATGATATAACAATATTATACAACTGTTATAAGTTACGTGTGTGATATTTATATTTGTGCTTTATCTTTATTGTCTTTCCTCAGGAGAACAATCTCAAATAGATGAAGACCTGGTCAGCATGGTGATTGAGGACTCCCAGCTATTTAGCATTGTGGAGGACAAAGGATTCAAAAGATTTGTTAAATCATTAAATCCTAGCTATGTTCTCCCCACTAAAAAGGTCATAAAAGCAGTGAAAATTTAGTTTTTACAGAATAAAATGTGAACAGGCAGGACTGAGGCTCAAAGCCTCAGTGTGTAGCTGTCCATACCTCAACGTTACAAAAGCACAACTACTGTCCACACCCCAACCACACCTCACCTCACAGTAAATGATCATTTCCATTTCAAGCATTTCCAAATAATCATTTCCCATACTGCCACTATAAATATACACAGTATACTGCCATCACTACAATATACATGTTTTACACACTCCTTTTGTTGTTGACATTTACAGGCTGTGTGCAAAATGCCACACTCTTCAAATTCATGCCAGCTATTATTTTTACGTCCAGTAGGTGTCCTGCTAGAGCAAATGAAGCTTCATGAAGCTTCGCGTTGGGGTGAACCAATTGGATGAAAAGCTTCAGTGCTTCATGGGGCTTCATCTGCCCATCACTACTCACAGCTGCGGAGTTACAGGGGCCACATAAGGTGGTGACACTTAAGAAGGTGACACTAGTCTCTAAGCGACTGGATGAGGCGTAAAGTCAAATAAGACAGAGGATCGGTGTAGTTCAGTTCAATTCAGGTTTATTCACAGCAAAAGTCGACTCAAGGCGCTTTACTGTGAGGTAAAAACCTACAGTTTGGGAGAAAACCCCAACAATCGAGCGACTCCCGTGAGCAAGCACTTTGCGACGGTGGGAAGGGAAACCCCCTTTGTAACTGGGAGAAACCACCGGCAGAACCATCCCCTTCAACTGGTTGGTGGTGAAGGGAAAGAGAAAGGAGAAAGGGAAGAAGCGATCTTAAAGAGACTGGACAAAACACACTATGAGAGAGAGAATTTTAATGACACTCAGCAGTGGCTCTACCATCCAAATGTCACAGCAGAAATTGAGATTCATCAGACTAGGCAATATTTTTTCAATCTTTCCTTGTTCAGTGTTGGTGAAGCAATGTGAATCAGTTTAACTGTTCTTAGTGGTCTGCTTTAGCATAGTTCAAGGTTTTACATTTTGTACTTACAGAGATGCTTTTCTTCATAAATTGGTTGTAATGGGTGGTTATTTATTCATTACTGCTCCCCTCTTATTAGTTTAAAGGTTTCTCTCTTTTTTGAAGATTCTCTGTAACCATAGAAATGGTTGTGAAGGAAGATTCAGTAGATCAGCAGTTTCTGAAATACTTAGACCAGCCTGCCTGTCACCAACAACTATACAACATTCAAAGTCACTACAGTCAGTTTTGTCTCCATTCTGATGCTTGGTTTGAACTTCAGCAGGTCATCAGGTCTACATGTCTAAATACACTTGAGTTGCTGCTGTGATTGGCTGATATTTGCATTAACGAGCAGTTGAAGAGGTTAATGTAATAAAGTGGCCAGTGAGCGAGGACTGTCTTCCTCACTATTTAAAAGTAACTCAAAAAGACCTCTTAAAAATGTCTCAATATCATATCAAACTCACTCTCAATAGTGGGCGAGCACATGGTGTGGCAGCATCAGAGTGTCTGAGTGGGTGAATGCAAAACATACTAAAAAGCACTTTGTAGAATGTAGCTAAGGTTGAAAGGTTCGTCATGAGTGCAGAGCATTTTATTTGAGGACTAGAAAATTTACATTTTTTAAACTTACCAGAAAATGTCTCTTGATACTGGCTTGCAGAGAGGCTCTTCAGATAGAAAGGTCAATGCAATACCGCTTGCATTATTTATAAGAAACCAACCCTGAATATGACCTTTTTAAAATGTAATGCCAGAAACAAGCTCTATATACTCAAAGTGTCTCTTTAAAGTTGTTCCAAATTGTTCATGGCCTGCACTATAAAGAAAACTATGCATGTATTGATTTTTAAAGGAAAAAATTACTGACATCTTAAGATAGTTTCAGGGCCACAGACTTGATGTGTCCTTTTAGGTTAGGACATTCTTCAGAGACATAGCAACTTGAGTGGAAAATTGATTTGTTATCATAAGGAGAGACTCCGACAGCTTCTCATGTCACACTTACAGTTTTTCTCAGTTGCTTTGGTGCATTTCTCACAACAGAATTGATCTCTGCACCACTACTAAGGCTCTTCTCAAAACAATTAGTGCAAACTGCAAAACATGGTGGATAACTTGCAAAAGTGAGTCACTTCATCAAAAAGAAAAGTCAGTTGTTCAAAATAAGTAGTCAATGCTTCAAAAGCAAGTCCCTTAATCAAAACAGATAATACATTCATCAAAAGCAAGTACTTATATCAATCAAAGTGTCAGGGCTGTCACAATTACAAGTCATTACACCAGCACCTTTGGTCACAAAATCAAATGGTTTGAACATGTTCTCATTGTGACGGATTTCTTTGTAGGTGCTTCCCAATGACATGTCAAGTCTGGACAGCATGCATGGCATGTTGAAAACCATAAATTGTAAAGGAAAATCAAGACACTCCATATGCACTCTTGATAATATTTAATTGAAACTGTTCACAGCATTGTGCAAACTGGGGAAATACAGTAAATCAAACATTTTACAGCAAACATAAACTCACTTAGACAGTAAACCTCACTCCAGTGGTTATGAAACAAAAAAACAAAACTGAAAAACAGACACTGCTGCATATCAATCATTGATATCTAGACGCTCCCGTCTGTCTGCCCACATATTTGCATCAACATCACAGCGAATGTCAGCTCTATCGATGCATCGGGGAAAGTATCTTCTGGAGTGTCAACTCCACCCTCTGCAGGACTCTGCTGTGATGTCATCACAAGCTGCATCCATAGCTGCTAGCAGGGTCATTTGGGTATGTGGATGCCTGTCATATACCTTCCACCTCCAGGAAGAGAAAAACTCCTCAATTGGATTTAGGAATGGAGTGTAAGGAGGAAGAAACTCCATAAGCATCCTGTCGTGTGCTGCAAACCACTGCCCGACTACAGCAGAGTGATGGAAGCTAACATTATCCCAAACCACTACATACATTGTCCGATTGTCACCAGGATCATCCCTTTCATTTTGTGGGATTAGGTCCCTATAAAGAGCGTCCAGAAAAGCCAACCGGTGTTGTGTATTGTATGCACCAATACGAGGAATATGGGTGTGAATGCCATTTTCTGAGATTGCTGCACACATTGTAATATTTCCTCCTCGTTGGCCTGGGACATCAATGGTGGCTATTTCTCCAATGTGATTTCGTTCACGCCTTTTGCAAGATTGAATCCCGCTTCGTCAAGATATACAAACGTTTGCAGGGGTTTCATGGAAACTCCTTAAAAATAGGGTTTTCAAAATGGGTGTACAAAGTGTTTGACAAGATGTTCAACAATTTTGAGTGCACTGACATAAGCAATGAAATGAAGACTATTAGTTGTAAGGACAATGACTATTCAGCCGGTACAAGTATAAATAATTGTGACATTCATGATAAAAGAAAGGAGATAGTGATGAATAGCAAGTCAAAAGTGACCATTCTTTAGATATTTGTACTTACTCAACTGCTTCATGTCCAAAGGCATTTGCCTTTGGACGCAATGAACATGAAACCGCCACAAGGTTGTGCCAAAACGACTACATGTTGTGGAGGTTGAACTAACTGTTGTGCAAAGTTTAATTCTGTTGTGAGAAATGCACCAAAGCAACTGAGAAAAACTGTAACTGTCAAGATAGTTTTTTGTGAAATGTGGTGAATTAAAGGATCAGAATACTTTTTTTTATTCCTAGAGGAGATTATGTAAAATTGTGTTTTTTAATTATCATTTTGTAAGAAGTATAAAAAGAAATCCATCATAACAAACTGATGGACATAACAACGATCTGTATCGTTTTAAACACAAAAAATAGAAAAAGGAAAATCATAACTTTGTACAACTTTGTACTTTGTTTTTATTTTCATTGTGGGAAATCCCAGCATGCATGGAAGTGAAGTGACGATTTTTATCTTTCCTTTTATAAAGATAAGGGAAGAAAATACACCGATAGATAGATAGATAGATAGATAGATAGATAGATAGATAGATAGATAGATAGATAGATAGATAGATAGATAGATAGATAGATAGATAGATAGATAGATAGATAGATAGATAGATAGATAGATAGATAGATAGATAGATAGATAGATAGATAGATATTAATCTCAGCTTCTGCTAAATCGAGTGAGAAACTTTCCACATTGTTGTACCTTCTCCTGAAATTACTTTTTCTAGCAAAAAAATAAAAATCCCATAACATGCTAAAATTATCATAAATATAAAAGTATTGAGAATTGGCACAGTTTTTCAGTTAATAATAATTAATGAAGACAATTATATTATTTACCTTAACAAGGAATACAGAATCATAAGATTTATTGGAGTCATTTTTAAAATGTAAATATTTTCTAAAACAGCTACTCTTTAAAATCACTATTAAACTGAATCATGACATCCAACACAAAGCATGGAGTTAATAAATAAATAAAAATGAAACATATGCTTGACAAGACAAACGGTATACCTCTCTCTAAATGTTTATTAATGCTACTGAGCGATCGTAGGTCAAGAGTTGGCAGTTCGTCTTGTAATCGGAAGGTTGCTGATTCGAGCCCCGGCTCGGACAGTCTCGGTCATTGTGTCCTTGGGCAAGACACTTCACCCGTTGCCTACTGGTGGTGGTCAGAGTCCGGCTGCCTCGCCTCTGTCAGTGCGCCCCAGGGCAGCTGTGACTGTAGCTTGCCATCACCAATGGGTGGATGATTGAACATGTAAAGCGCTATACAAATACAGGCCATTTACTACTGCTGAATATGATAAGGTAAAAAGCTTTTAACATACATCTCAGATAAACTACTGTTTGTGAGGATTAATAGTATCTTTTGTACCATCTTCACAATGTGACTCCTTGGGAAAAAGAAACAAGAAATTATATAGTGTTTACATGAAGGTCCTTTTATTTATCAGATGTAATACCTGAAATGATTTATTTAACTGAATTGAAATGATTAGGCTCTGATTACCCTGAGTTCTACAATACTCCTACAAAGGGAACTGGCCATCAATAAAGGTGCAGATTTGGCTCTTATAGTGCTGAAATGTGTACACCATTACATCTAATAATGCTTAAGCCAACATTTGCACTTGCATAGAACAACTGGCCAGGAGCACTGTGGAGGTGATTTCCAACCTGGACAAAATTTAGCACACTTTGAGCTCCCTCTGCTGTTTCAGGAACTCACTCTAGCATAAGCACATAGGCTTTAAGGCATGTAGACATGGAATTGGCAACTCATGTGACGGTGCTTATCGAAGCATATGATTAAAACAATATAAAAATAACATACAACATTAAAAATCGAATATACATTCGTCCAAATTAATTACATTCTATGTGCTCAAATGTTGCACATGCTGGACGTATTTCCCCTCTTTGTTGTGACGAGATTTTGGGGTCATTAATCAAACAAAAGTAATCCAGTACATTGCTGAATTACTCCCAGGAGAAAGTAATTTGTTTAACATTACTCTTACGTTTCTCTGTAAAATGACCTGAAACACATTGTCTCATGATTACCAGGTAACAATATAAACCTATAGGCTACAGTAACACGCGCCAACAAATATCCCTACAGCCTGAATGCACATCACTACTTTTACCTGTTGAACTTCCGGGTCTGGCTGCTGGGCTTTGGGCGGCATTGAACTACTAGGAGAGAACCAGTTCTCCAGTCCCATCCCTAATAATTATCCCACTCTGACCTACAGCGTAGCACTCCTATACAAGTGATAGAGCCAGTGTACCAAAATAATTACCTCTTCACTCTACACCCACCCACAGCCTCACTTCAACTGACATTTTTCAGTTAGTAACCCCTGATTTGTTATTCTTGCATCTTAATACTCACTCAGTGACTTGTATTTCATGCGTCTCACACATTCCTTGATGTCATTTTGCAGCTCAGGGAGTGTTTCCTTGAACCCCATCATCAACTCCAGCTCTCTCCTCCTGTTTCGGCCACTTCCTCTTGAACTTCTCCTCATTTCTCAGGTGGATGTCGTCTCTGAATGTCAGGTCCAAAGGAATGACTAACAGAGTAACATGAACTCCTACTGGGCTCAGTGAAATCTCAACTCGTCGGCCCGAAACCTCCTCCTCTTGCACTTGACATTGTTCATTCTGACTAGATGCAAAGACTTCTTTATGCAGGAGAGTATTTCCTGTTGCACTCTTTCCAACAGTCTTCTGACCAAGCAGTATTATTCTCAGTTCCTGTAGCTTATTACTGGAAACTGAGAAGAAGACAGCTGTCAGAGCAAAGTGAAATGGGAAAATGTCATGTTGCATATAATCTGAGTGAGGATGCTCTGTCACTGGTAAGATTATACACTTCTGTCTATATTGTCCATTTTGAGGGGTGAGGGGTGGTCGTTTCTGAGTTCGGTAAGATGTAATTACCTGGACATTGTGTTAAAGCCAAGTTATTTGACATGTGACAGACACTATACTGCTATCATTACTGAATAACCATACTGTGTCTATTACAGTCACTCATATCCTCTAGCATTTTCAACAAAAGGTACTGCTGTTCTTTTGAAGTATATTTCTGTGTTTTGTTCATCTCTAATATTTATTTAATATGAGGGTGTGGAAACAGCTCTGACATTGCGGCACGTTTTTACTTGTGACACTGATGCTAGGTGATAGTGAAGCATACCTCCAAGGGATTCTCGTGTGGCCTTGACTTGACTTTGCCTCAGCATTGCTCCTTCTTTCACCTTCCTTCTTCTCTATTCGATGGTCTGAAATATCTGCTGGTCTGGAACAAAGTAGCTCCACCCATTTGCTGCCACAGTCTCAGTGATTTTCTCCAGCAGCTCTGAGATTTGTGTACCATCACTTGCATTCTTATTATCAACTACATGATATCTATTTCCACATTGTTCAACTAGAGGCTGTAGGGCCTCCCCCTCTGCTTCGATGTACTGCTCTATGCTGTTTGTTTCTAGCCAGTCTCCTCTGGTAAAAACTATAATAGTGTGTCTCCACACTCCATCACCAAGAAGCTCCACATGTGATGTCACTGCATCTAAGTGTTTGGCATTAAATGACGCATCTGCATCTATCACCAGGAGGAAGACATGGGGCCCAGGAGGGCACAAAAACATGCTGCGCATCAGTTCATCTTTGATCGCTTCAGGAGTGTCGAACACAGGGAAGCCTTTCCACCAGCCTGGTGTGTCAACAAGAATGATTTCAGTTTTAGCCACAAAACCCCGGCAGGCAACAGACTTTGGCGTTCTTTTTCCATCTTCCTGGTCTTTGTACCCCAAGATAGTGTTCCCTACAGAGGTTTTCCCAACATTACGGCTTCCCAGAAGAATCATCTGCAGGAGTAGTTTATCTCTTCTGTTATCGGACAAAACATTTATTAGGCTTGGAGCTCACAGATCATGTAAGTTATTAAATTCAGATACAATGATTAAATTCCCATAGTTCCGATATATTTTAGTGGACATTTGCAATACACCATACTGACATCTATAACGACATTGAGAAAAGAAAAATCACTTTTTTTTAATTCATATTTTTTGTGGCTTCTCAAGATATTATTTAACCTGACATTTTATAGATCAGTTTTTCATTTTCTGTGCTTTCTAAAATAGTTTTTAAGTTTTTAAGTTAAGTTTTAAGTTTTTAACATTTACAAAGTTCCCCTATGACATCTCTCCACCTGTACTTAAAAAAAAAGTTTGTCATTTTACAAGACTTTCATGTGGTGGATGTTTTCCTGGACTGAAACTATGTACTGTACTGCCTATGCAGTAATCTGCACAAGGATGCAAGAGCATTCAATACAGGAAGCTTTTGCTCGAGTGCACCTTCTGTCAAACTCACCTGGAATGAGTGCTTTGATGTGTTGTCTTTGGTCCTCGGCCTTCTTCCTTCTCTCTTCTGCCCTCTCAGCTACCTCCTTTTGCTTCTCTTTGATGACTTGGAAAATGTGCTCTTCTACCTTGTAGTAACTGCCACCATTGCCATCTTCTGCAGCAACTTTGTGACCTGAGATAAGTTACTCTTGTCCTTGTTGTTAAATACATGGTACCTGTTCAAACACTTTTCTATTAACCACTTGAGTGCCTCTCCCTCGCTTTTGATGTGTTCTTCTATTGTCTTTTCCCAGAGGAAATCCCCAAAGGTGAACAGCATAGTGCATCGCCAAACCCATTCACCCAAGAGCTTCATGTGCTCCCCCACACTCATCTTTTGCTCCACAGAGAAAGCTGAGTCTGTTGGAATAACGAGGAGAAAAGTATTTGGTCTAGGCAGTTTAAATCTTTGATTGTCCCTGTCTGGGATCTTAGAGAGGGAAACACAACTCCTTCATCCAGGAATAAGATAAGATAAGATAAGATAGAACTTTATTAATCCCTCGGGTGGGTTCGGGTGGGTTCCCTCGGGTGGGTTCCTCTGGGAAATTCGATATCAATATCAATCACAGTGAGCTTCCTGCCTTCCACAACTTCATGTCTCACTTCAGACTGAGTTGATCTACTTTGACCTCACAACCTAATCCTAACCATTTAAAAACAAAACTAAATTACCTGTTTGTTTATATCCATACCTTTAGCTGAGAAGATCAAGAATATAACTGCAACGTCAACAAGACTTAAGAATAAAGAGAAAAAACAAAAATTGCTTTGTTGAAGAAAGTTTTCATTGAACTGCGTGGCAGTTTTTCCTCTTGTTTATGTTCAAGGTACACAAAACTGTTTGAAGTGGAATTTTGAGTCATTTGATATGTGTGTGATGTGTTTTTGATAGCCTGCAGGAATTCAATTCATTTTGCCCTTCTGGCCAAACATAACTCAGGTTTAACTGGTTTTATTGTGTTTATGACATTTATTTTCCCTGTTCCATAAATGCTAATATTATTGCACAAAAATAATAGCAATAATGGGCAATAAACAGGCAGTTTAACAGAAAGCATGATTTAGTGTTAGTTCACTGGTTAAAGATGTGTCGAACCAAAGTCTTCAGCCAGGGTGCAGCTCATAAAAAAAAAAACCATCTGCATGACAGCATGTTGTAACCAACTGTAGTATCAGATTTAACAGACTACGAAATGAAAGTAACAGAAAGCTATTCCTGATTATTAATTTTAAACCCTGCTCATGAACTAACTGCAGGGTGTGACAGATAAATTTGCTGTACTAAGGGATGGCACTGAAACCCACACTGTTTCCATCAGCAGGCAATGGGCGAGCACCTTGCATAGCAGCATTGCTGCCACTGGAGTGAGCACAATTGGAGTGACAGGGTAGTCTCTTCAACTGTGAAAGGTCACTACAATGCCTCTGGGACTGCATTATAGATAGGAGAGCAGCTCTGAGCTTTTTCACACACAAACCATCTGCACATCCAACAGGAAGGGAAGGGGTTTTATTATGTTTTGATTAAGAGTCTCTTTAAAGTTGTTACAGTTAATATATGTTTTTGTAGTGATAGAAAAGTGGACAGCCACACTGTACACTGCTGTTGCGTAATGCGTCTGTGAGTAAACAAGCGAATAAGGCTCATAATAGTAATTTATGAAGGGAAACTGCTCTTGAAGCACACTGGTATATGGAACTTTGCAGGAAATATGGTTTAATCGTGGTGGATTAAACACCAAGGTGAGACAGAATTCATGCTAATGTTATTCAAATATGAAGCATAACTTTGGTCTTCTTTTGCTGCTGGCTGACACTTCCAATTTTGAAATCTGTGAGATCTATCCTTTCATCACAGACAATGTCTGTCTGTGTATATGCTGTGGGGTGAACAAGGGAATCTGATCTTTGTTTACATCTTTTTGTAGAATCTGTTTACCTGCTCTTTCATTCCTTGTTGTTTTAGCTGTATCTGGTGGACATGTAAATGGTTTAATGAGTATTAAGCTGAGATTCTCATGTTTCTGTAAATACCATACATGTCTATATTTAAATAACAGGTCTGGCGCCTCAGAAAAGTTGAAAAATTGGGCACTTCAGTGTCACATAAAAAAAGAAAGAAAAAAGTTGCAAACCCAACAAACTGTACTACTTACCATTTAGAAATGGAAATGGAAAAGAAATCACTTCAGGTCAGCAGACACATAGCCACAGATGTTCTTTTACATAATGAAAAAAAGCTGAAATTTCATGCCAAAGCAAACCCATTGTAGGCTTGGGCACAATATTAGACATATACCATATTTCTCCATCTGCATGCTGATGGAGAAAAGCACTACATAATTTTAAACCTATAAAGACAGGAACCTGAGATACAGACTGAAATACCTTGCCACTTTAGCATCCCCAGCAATCTTAAAGTGAACAAAAAGCTGGCAAGATATTTCAATTTTAATCTCAAGTCATCGCTGACAATGGAATGGGGACATCTAGGTGATGCATACCAATGCACACATTACCAATGTTAGGGTTACAAATGAAGTTGATGCATTTGTGAGATGGGGAGGAGTAGCATTGCAGTCTAGTGCTAGTGAGCTAATACTGTAGGTACTGTAGGTCGTCATACCCCGCACCCCGCAGCTTGATTTAAATTGCATGGAGGCGGAGGGAACAGAGGTAGAAAGCGAGGCAAATGTGGAACCACAGGACAAAAAAACCCCATGTGAAAAATACAAAGCTACATAGCTGGTCTGTTTTCAGAAGCCTGATGGTGTCAAAACATTCATGTCCCAAGGTTTGAGTTTATGTGGCCATGAGGTTTGCCACTTGGCTTCAGTGTCTGAGATTTCAATCTGGTGGTATAAGTTTTGCAGGGTCATCCACCTTGAGGTTGACCTGGGTGTTGGTGCTATCCATGGTTGAGGATTTCTGCAGGTTGCAATCCTGTTTTGGCCTGCAGAAATCCTCAGAAGTCCCCCACCGGCCCTGGCTCTGAAAGACTTCTGTACCACAGATCGGAGCATGAAGAAATTCCACCTTTCTCTTCCTCCCTCATTTCCTCCCATGTCTGCGCTTGGGTTGGGACTGTGGGTCTCGGGTGCAGCAAAGAGAGGTGCAGGATGCAGATGAAACCAGTGCCTGCAATGAAGACCCGGTGAAGAGTAGGGACTAATGCGGGGGAAGGGGGTGTCGTTAGGGGTAATGGAAGGGGTGCTACCTGGGGTGGATGATGCTGATGTTGTAAGCCTGTCATCTTTAACCTCCTAGGACCCGGCGTCCACATATGTGGACATCACATTTTGCGTTATTTAGACCAAATACTCAATTTTGCTCTACAAGAGCCTGATATCCACTTTATACTTTATACTGCTAAAATTTAAACGAATATCCTCATATGTGGCTCTAATTTTTCTTAGAAACAAAAAATCAGGTTAAAAAAAAAAAACTGGTAATTCTTTGTTTTTACATTCATCAGGTGCCAATATGCCCAAATGTCAAAGAGAAATTAAAAATGCATGCCGTGGAAGAGTTCGGGTCTTAGGAAGTTCCACTTGGCATTCTCAACTTCTTTTTCATGATATCTTTTCTTTGATGCCTCGGTCCAACAGTTTCTTTCACTTTGTCCATAAATTCCAGTTTAATTGATTATTTTTTTTCTTTTTTCATGTCCTTAACGGCACTGCAATTAGAATTATTACCTGAAGACCAAGAAAAATGCCCAACAGCTTTATTTTCTCAAGTAGAAAATTACAGCTTTTGCTATACTGTCCACTTGATTGTCATATTTTGTTGAACCTTTATTATTTTTTATTTATTTATTTTTCTTTTCATTTTGAGTTATTGCAATCAGAACGGACAGGACCGCGGTCAGTGAAGGGAAATAAAGAGAAATAAATAGAGGTTCCAGGTTCTGGAACACCTTACTCAAGGATGTAGACTGAGTTTGTGATATATATCATATTTAAGAGACGTGCCCCTTGGGCACCGGTTTAGCTCAGTGGGTGAACAGTCGATCACATTCCCCATAGTCACTGTTCCTTGTTTGCTCAAAGGCAACCAGTGCTAATGGGGCTGGGACAAGCAATGGTAGCTTATTTTTCAGATTAAGCTACCTGAGCCAATTCTCCAACAGTTCTCCAACATGAGAGGCGCTGCTACCCCATAAATTCACAGTATTGTTGGACTCTTTTTCTCTACATTTTTAAATTCACTACAGAATGCAGTAATCTTTTAATTTGTTCACTCGGGAACTTCAACTTCTCCGTCAAAGTCAAAGGTGTCGGATGGCACCATAGATCTGTAGCCTGATGTTTGAGAGAAGTTGAGAGTCAGCTGGTTCTCCACATTTGTGCCGATATGAAGATTCGATAACCAACTCAGAACTTTCTCAAAGTTGCCGGTTGATTGTTTGCGCTCTAAGAAAGACTCAGGAATAGAAGGTGCTGGACTGCTTCCTTTAACTGAAAACAAAACACACATTTAGACTTATTTTGTGCTTGATAATACTTTAAATGCTATGATTGATGATATAATTGGACTTACAATCAGGGATCAAAAATTCCTTGCTGTTTCCAAGAAAATGTGATAATTTCTCTATATCTTCATCCAGCTTTTTAATTTTTTGGCTGATTTTTGTATCTAGTTTTTCCTCCTTGCCATCTCTCTTCCCCTGACCAGTAGACCTGGTTGCGAGTTTCACCCTGTCACCAACTAATAATAATCATCAAAACATGTTAATAAAAAAAAAATCATCATTTACAAAATAGGATGAATAGAAACATATTTATTATCTTCCTCAAAATACTCACCCAGTGACTTGGATTTTGTGCCCGTCGCACCTCCCCTAATGTCATTTTGCAGCTCATGGAGTGTTTCCTTGAACTCTTTCATTAGCTCCAGCTCTCTCCTCCCGTACTCCCGCACTAGTCTTTGCTTCAGCACATGTTTCAGCTGCTTCCTCTTGAACATCTCTTCGAATCTCAGGTGCATTTCATTCATGTTTGGACAGAAGAGCTTGCCACTGTTTCCTGCTACTATTTCCTCTATCTTCTCAAACAGTTCTGTCACCTGATTCATATCCATTTTTTTCATATTGTTAATGGCATGGTACCTGTTCTCACACTTCTCAATCAACCAGCGCAGGGCACTATGCTCCCTTTCAATGTGCTCCTCCAAAGATTTATCTGCTAGTTTGTCTCCATATGTGAACAGAACCATTGCGTGTTTCCATACAGTGGCATGAAAAAGGTTCATGTGATCCTCCAGAGTGACTCGTTGAGAATCTCTGAATGTCAGGTCCAAAGGAATGACCAGCAGAATAACATGAACTCCTGCTGGGCTCAGTGAAAAACCTCGGGCAATTTCTTTGTCTATCTCATCTGTGCAGCATGAGGAGTCCTGCCACCAGCCCGGGGTGTCAATCACTGTGACTCGTCGGCCCGAAACCTCCCCATCTTGCATTTGACATTGTTCATTCTGACTAGATGCAAAGACTTCTTTATGCAGGAGAGTATTTCCTGTTGCACTCTTTCCAACAGTCTTCTGACCAAGCAGTATTATTCTCAGTTCCTGTAGCTTATTACTGGAAACTGAGAAGAAAACAGCTGTCAGAGCAAAGTGAAATGGGAAAATGTCATGTTGCATATGATCTGAGTGAGAATGCTCTGTCACTGGTAAGATTGTACATTTATATTTTCTTTTTTAAAAAGTTTTATACAGCTCCACATTCTCTTTGGGAATAGATTTCTGCATTTGATAAGATGTAATTACCTGGACATTGACAAGTTATTTGACATGTGACAGACACTATACTGCTATCATTACCGAATAACCAGAAACATTGTATCTATTACAGTCACTGATATCCTCTAGCATTTTCAACAAATTTTGAAGTATATTTCTGTATTTTGTCCATCTCTGCTATCTATTTAATATGAGTGTGTGGAAACAGCTCTGACATTGCGGCACGTTTTTACTTGTGACACTGATGCTATGTGATAGTGAAGCATACCTCCAAGGGATTCTCGTGTGGCCTTGACTTGACTTTGCCTCAGCATTGCTCCTTCTTTCACCTTCCTTCTTCTCTCTTCGAGGGTCTGAAATATCTGCTGGTCTGGAACAAAGTAGCTCCACCCATTTGCTGCCACAGTCTCAGTGATTTTCTCCAGCAGCTCTGAGATTTGTGTACCATCACTTGCATTCTTATTATCAACTACATGATATCTATTTCCACATTGTTCAACTAGAGACTGTAGGGTCTCCCCCTCTCCTTCGATGTACTGCTCTATGCTGTTTGTTCCCAGCCAGTCTCCTCTGGTAAAAACTATAATAGTGTGTCTCCACACTCCATCACCAAGAAGCTCCACATGTGATGTCACTGCATCTAAGTGTTTGGCATTAAATGATGCATCTGCATCTATCACCAGGAGGAAGACATGGGGCCCAGGAGGGCACAAAAACATGCTGCGCATCAGTTCATCTTTGATCGCTTCAGGAGTGTCGAACACAGGGAAGCCTTTCCACCAGCCTGGTGTGTCAACAAGAATGATTTCAGTTTTAGCCACAAAACCCCGGCAGGCAACAGACTTTGGCGTTCTTTTTCCATCTTCCTGGTCTTTGTACCCCAAGATAGTGTTCCCTACAGAGGTTTTCCCAACATTACGGCTTCCCAGAAGAATCATCTGGAGTTTTGGGATATGTTTCATCTCTTCTGTTATCGGACAAAACAACGATTGGTTAGGCTTGGAGCTTACAGCAGCTTATACTGAGATAAAATTATCAAGGCATATGCAGGCCAGTAAAATCACTGAATCGCAACGGGCAATGGAAGTATGTGGTAATAGAATTCATTAACATATTCAACACATTAAAATACTGGACTTTAAAAACTGGAAATGTTTGTTATTGTAATGTTGTTTTAACACAGAATTTTATGCGATTTTCTGAGGTATAATTTATTCTTTTTTTTTTCTAGATGCATGTATTTGTTTGTAAAATGTCCCTTTATTCAGTCTTTCTTTGCATTAAATGTCACTTTTTTCCAGGTTCTCCCTGCACATAATGCTGAAATAAATAGTTTGACATTTTCAGATGCTTAAGTTAGACTGGCATTGCTTTCACGTCTGTATGCTTAACATGCAGTTTTAACAACCTGATTTTGTTTGACTTTTGCAAAATCCACCTAACGTACTACTATATGAACCTTGTTTAATCCAGTCTTTATTTTAATGCACACATCTATCCAGTTGTATTAACAAATACTTTTACAGGACGTTGTGTGGTGGATTATTTCCTGGATGGGCACAGTTATGATTCTGGGAAGTTGTATGTCCCATAAAGTGGCAAATTAGTCCTTTCATCTTGATGTTTGCATTGATTGAATAAATATGGTACCATGATTTGCTGCCATTATGTCATAATATATAATACAGGGGATGTGTTTGAGTGCTCCTTCTGTCACACTCACCTGGAATGAGTGTTTTCATGTGTTGTCTTTGGTCCTCGGCCTTCTTCCTTCTCTCTTCTGCTCTCTCAGCCACCTCCTTTTGCTTCTCTTTGATGACTTGGAAAATGGGCTCTTCTACCTTGTAGTAACTGCCACCATTGTACCACACCATCTCTTCGATCTTTTGCAGCAACTTTGTGACCTGAGATAAGTTATTCTTGTCCTTGTTATTAAACACATGGTACCTATTCAAACACTTTTCTATTAACCACTTGAGTGCCTGTCCTTCACTTTCAATGTGTTCTTCTATTGTCTTTTCCCCGAGGTAATCCCCGCAGGTGAACAGCACCATCGTGTACCGCCAAACCCGTTCACCTAAGAGCTTCATGTGTTCCTCCACAGTCGTCTTCTGCTCCACAGAGAAAGCCGAGTCTATTGGAATAACGAGGAGAAAAGCATTTGGTCCAGGCGGACACTTGGATGCATTGAGTTTAAACCTTTGCTTGTCCCCCTCTGGGATCTCAGCAAGGGAGAGGGAGCTGCTCCAACCCGGAGCATCAATCACAGTGAGCTTCCTGCCGTCCACCAATCCATGTCTCACTTCAGACTGAGCTGTTCTTGTTCGGCCACACTCAAATCTCTCCTTTCTCAGAATGGTGTTACCAGATGAACTCTTGCCAGCCCATCTACTCCCTATGAGTATGAGCCTGATCTCAGTCTCCTCTGAAAAACAAAGAAAATATTGAAACTTTTTTGTTGCAGATAAAAAGAAATAATATTGTGTTCTTATTAGGATTGTGAAACAACTTATTTGGATTAATGATAATGCAGCTTGTTGTGACCAGATTGGCATAGAAGCTTTAAAATAGAAGGCGGGCTTATCTCCTCAAAATGAGGAGCAGAATAGAATCCTTCAGCGTGACATTGTTATCACCACAGTTGTCTCCACTGCTTTAGATGATTGACACAAGAGGAACGTTCTAAGAAATTTGTGCATGGGAGAGTTATTTCTGACCCTTTCATTTCTGTCTGAGGAATAACAAGTCAAAACTAAAATAGTGAAACATTTTTAGAATGACCCTGAACCAAAATAAATAAGTGATCAGAAGCAACAAGAGGAAAAAGAGAAAATATTAATTCAGATAAGAATGCCTCAGTCCCACTTATTGACAAAATATTCAGTTGAAACAGCTGAAAAGCGTAGGCTATATGATGCAATGCAGTGCAACACACAAATGATCTTTTCTGGCATCAAATATATAAGCTCAGACGATACTATAGAAGGCAACGAAGAAAACTGCAGTGTCAAAACACGATTAAGAAGTTAACCAAAAGCAGAATTTTGCAGGGCTGTTTTTCTTTGGAAAGTTTTTCTCTCAACTGTATTGACATATACAAAGCTTCTTGGGCGGAGCTCTCATAAGGAGGAATGTTTGTCAAAAGGTTGCTGGGAACTCAAAATGTTCTTTCCTTCCGGGCAAAAAAGGAAATTCTGGCATAACTGGTTTAGTGGCATGTCTCCTGTCTAAAAGCAAATGCCCAGACTGGTGTTTTTGGTTTTGGTTCTGTTTTTGTTAGCTAGTGTCTAACAGGGCTCTCAAACCTACAACTACATGCTCCAATTGCAAACACATGAATTTTGTCTATGACCTCTAGTTATTGAATCCAAATCCAAACAAATACATTTAATAACAATTTAGGAATGTGTTTAACAGATTTCTTTCTTTCACATCATTGCTTCTGAGTAACTGGTATTCACAATCTGCAGTGAAAAATTAGCAAACAACAAAAAAGTGGATTGTGGATAGACTTTATAAGTTGTTTCACCTTGTGATAAGCCCCAAGTACATTTCACAGCTCCATGCTGATTCATTTTTATTCAAATTGCTTCAAAAAAGTAAACAATATTTCTCAATTAACTTACCAAGATTGGCTTCCATTTTTCCTACTTCTGTTTTAAAAGTGCCTTTGAATGGTCCCAAGCTCTTCACTGAGGTCGAGTGGATAAAGTCTGTATTCAGGCATATTTTAGTACGAGTTCTTGCAGCCTTGACTGCATAAAGTGTGACTGAGAGGGCAAAGTGTTTGTATCTAAATCATCACAGCAGTGCAGAAATCCAGACTAACTGGTTTCAGACAGGTAGTGAGCGGTAAATGTTATGTCAGTTTAGCCACAGTAAAGCTACATAACTACACTACATCATTCAATAGAAATCATTACATTTGCTTTTTTTTTAAAAAGTAAAACATCTTACTATAGCTTATGGAAATAATGAGTGTAGTGGGTGTTTTAGCACCAAAGGCCATAAATAAAAAATATATTGATTTTTAATTGAAGAAATTAATTTAATCAAATCCAAAGATAAAATGTTTGTCTACATATACAGTATATACATGTATTTCCAGTGATGTACTTTCAAATTACAAAACCATTACATATTCAAGGATGAGTCATCCAATGTGCCGTGCTCCTGTAATTATCCTGACAGACACATAATGATGTTGGGTCTCCACAAAAAAGAGCATCATTCAAATCCAGAGCATAAATGAGCCTCTAGGGGATTGTGAAATTATAAACCTGACTTTCACTAAGTCAGCTGAAATGGAATAGACTATTATTTGTATGCAGCATAGGCTAAAGAGTGGCCATGATAACTTCATGGTTTCCATTTGTAGTTGTTATCCGTCTTTAAATCATTAAAGTCAGGCATAAGACAATCAAAAATACACGAGTTGTAGAAAACAAAAGGTAATTTGGAATAGAATACAACAAAGAAAATGACACCATCTAAAAGCATTTTAAAGTGAGAGACCTGTAAAATTTAAATTACTGAAATAATAATTCAATACCATATGGTGGACTTATACGACAGATGCTTTTGGCTCTTTATCACTCTCTATTAATATTTATTTGGCACTAAGGAAGTTCTGTTTGTTTGACTGACTGGCAATAGCTAAACAACTGTTCTTACATCATGCTAGCGGCATTATGTTGACTGAACTACCACAGGGGATCACCTTATGCTGGAGCTTACAGAAAATACTAAACTTGGTGTAAACTCTAAGTGCCAGGGTATATCTGCTTATCCAACAGATTGGACATCTCCATCCACGACAGGTCCCACTGCACTTCCGTCACGTCCTGCTTAGTTGCAGGAACCGTCACTGCTGGCACGTCTTCTTTGGAAAATGGCCAACGTTTCCAAGTACCCAACATCTGGTATCTTAAAAAAATAAACAAATGATAATACCTGAAGCATTTGACAGCTTGTTTGATTTTTGAGTCATGCTAAGACATCATCTGTCTAACAACATATATACAACTCCTGGGTACTGTAACTTACCTGTAGCGATAAAAAAGCCAGACCGATAGAGGAATAAGAAACAGAAATACAAGTCCAACAGACAGGATAATCCATTTCCAGTAGCCTGTTGACAAGAACAAATAGTATTTGTTTCAGTGCAAAAAGGCTCAACCAGGTTGTACCTGAAAATACATTACTGTTCCACATCATTTAGTCTCATTTCTTTTCTATTTTTTAAGTCTGATTTCTAATTAACAGCTGAAGAAACCTGCTAATGGGGTGCAAAGTAATGTGATTCACAGGGTGCTTTTTTTCTTTGCTTGCATACCTTGAATTACTGTTACATCTACTACAATAATCAGTCAAAAAAAAAAAAAGGACAGTTGAATAAGTAGGCAAATTAATACTCGAATTATATTTTTATGAAGTGTTACCAATATAAAAATAGCACTTAACGTTTTGGGTTTTCATTTATGACTTTCTGTGATGCATGTGGAGCACACAACAAAGGTGGGCTCACTTCATTCAGAAATGTGGCTAACCCAATCAATTATGGCAAATAGCACAAACATTACCAGTACTGTTTCTAGCTTATGATTGGGTGAACAGGCTAATGTTGCCCAGTGTTGAGCGAGAAATACAGAGCTCTGAAGCAGACCAACTCTAATCTTAGATATAGGATGAGATGCCAGCATCTGGCCTCAAACTTGCAATTTTTATACTAATAGTTTGTCTAACCTCTGGCTTATGGTTACTTTCTAATGGTTGTTGCTTCTACTAAGTCATCCTGATACAAAAGGCTAAAACTAGGCTGATGGGATATCACTAGCATAGGGATATTACAACAAGTAAATTTTAGATATTTTTGCCAGTGTTATTATCATAATTTGCCTCATGCTGAAAACCTTTTATAAGGTTTTTACTATGAAGGAAATTATGCGCAGCCAGGCTTTCTTTGCAATAGCTGGCTTGAGAAAACTTAAAATCCCAGTCAGGCTTACTGGATATCACAATGGTACTTTTAATCCAGCTTGCATTTCACACAAAATATTCTTCTTCTGCTGCACAAAATGATCCATATGAGTGCTACCTACTCCAGTCATAGACATTATTGGAAGATGACGATGATAAAATGGTGATAAAAATGTATAAAGAACATAAAAAAAAAGCAGCAGGAAATTATTAATCTTGTAATTTTGCGCACAGAGCAATAAAACAAACATTTTAAGTTGAATTAATTATTTTAATCCTATTTTAATTTTTAACTTGATGGCTGCAAATTAAAGCTCTGAAACTGTAAACATTTAAAGATTAAAGGTTAGTGTTCCATAGCCTCTAAAGGGAGCTGTCGACAAAGGTTGCTAACTGATCTTAATCTCCCTTCGTAGTACACCTCTCTAATGGCTCATTAGGAAATGACAAAGTTGGCCTGGTATCGTCCCAGGTACTTGTCATTTATTTGTAGTGCTTTGGTTCTGAGGAAATCCCAAAGTTTTATTTGACATTATTAGAAACATTCTTATGACTCTATCTCCTGCTCTGACTAGTCACTCAAATAAAGAGTGTAAAAACTTTCTTTGCTTCTTTGCTAATAAGATCCAACATTTCAGAGCAAACATTACCCATCCTTTCTCTCTTCTCGCCGCTTGCCTTAACCGCCCATGTGTCTTTGAGAGCTTTGCACTGATATCTGTGAATGCTCTCATCAATTTAGTTGATAAAATGAAACCTTCCTGCTGCCCACTTGACATTTTACCAACCCCACTATTAGGTAGTGTGTTCTCAGGATAATTAACATCTCATTTAGCTCTGCCAGTGTCCCTTCCTATTTTAAACAGGCTATTAGAGGCCCTCTTAGAAAGAAAAAAAAGTGACCTTTTCCTCCATCACAATTTTAGACTGTTTTCAAAATTGCCTTTTATTTCCAATTTTTTTTTAGAAAAGATGGTTTCCAGCCAGCTTATGGATGCATAGAGATGCAGGTGAACACTTAGCCCTTGTTCTGTCAGATATCTGTGTTGCCTTTGACACAGTTTATCATGAATCAGTCATGAGTGAGGATCTATGGGTCAGCTCTAGATTTGTTTTCCTCTTATTTGTCTTGAGCTGCTTCTGCTAACATTCTGTCTTCTCTGGCCATTTTATCTTGTGGTGCATCCCAAGGTTTGCTTGTGGGAACTATTTTATTTACCCTGTACATGCTTCCACTAGGACATATCCTGAATGACTCTGAAGATAGCCCATACCATTGTTATGCAGATGATATTCAGTTGTACATATCAAACTCAAACTTATAGCCAAATCAATGTTCTAAAAACTTAATGGAATTGAAAACTGTTCTTATTTGTGCCCCTGATAACTTCGTCCCCAGAGTAATTGAGAATCATGGACCCATTTCAGCTTCACTTCTGCCCACAGTGAGAAATCTGAGGACACTTTTGATCAGGCATTCAGTTTTAAAAGGATCTTGGCTGTCTTGTGCAAACGTATTTTTATCATCATTGCCTGTCTCAGATATATTGTCTCTCAGTGTGAATTGAAAATGATCATTCATCTTTTTATTTCAACATGATTCGATTATTGTGATTCATTATTCCTACTCTGAGCAAATCCTTCCTGGATCGCCTGGAAATGGTCCAAAAGGCTGCTGTGAGGCTGAATCCTCTAAAAGCTCTCATCAGAGTCAAATTCTTCTTCTTTATTGTTCAGTTTACAATTTTGGTGATCACTTTTAGACTTCTTAAAGGTCAGATGCCTCCCTTTATTCATGAACTACTGTTTAATAATTTTATCTTATATTATATTGTACCTGTAAAGCACTTTTGGACTTTTGTTCTTGAAAAAATCTATATAAATAAACTTAATTACTTACTAACTTATTGTGTTTCTATATCAATTTTTTCCTTGTGACTTTGGTGTTTGTGTTATCTCCTTTGTCTTCTTTAACCACTTTTATGACTTTTGGTGACTGCTCTTCCTTGTGTGCATCAAACCCTTAACCTCCTCCTTTGCCTTCCTACTGGTGGCCTGATTGTTCCCACCTGTGTCTTGTTCCCACCTGTGATTGTTCCCACCTTGGAGTCAGCCTTCTGTGTGCATGCAAAGGCTTGGATTTCCCTTTTTTACTTCGCCTGTTCATTCCATGGGTTTTTATTTCTTCTCCCTTCTTATGAAATCACATTTCTACCTTTTGGAGCTTATCTTGGGACTTTTGTTCAGCCAAAAAAGGCTGCATAGGCTGGATGCTTCTGTTACCTAAAAGGCATTTGAACAAAATGTAAAAATATAAACACAAATCATTAAGTTGAGATTATACACCTGACCTGGGGTGTCGCTCTTGGGTCTCACAGATAACCAGCTCTCTGTACTCTCCATCTTTAGGGCCGGGGATGCACACTTGTAGGAACCTTCGTCTTTCTTTGTTACGTTCTCAATAGTCATGTTTATCTCATTGTTTGGACTCGAAGGCATCACAGAGACGACTGCTCCGTTTTTGAAGAAGGTTGTGTCGTTGTAGTTTGTTGTTTTGTACTGACAGTACAAAATTACTTTATCCCCCTCAAATACAGGGAAGGCTGGAGTCTTCATGATGATATTGTCATCTGTGGGATAAAGATAGTACACATAAATAACTCCTTACTTTTTTTTGTCACACATAAAACAAAAAATGCTCTCCCTCATACGTCACATTTAAAACCCCACCGTGTTATAATTTGTCTCTGGTGTGTTTTCCCCATTATGTCCAGAGGCAGCAATACTCACAGCTTGCTGAGATCCTGACTGAGTTGCTGCGACCCTCAGGTCCCTCACACCAGTACAGCCCACTGTTCCCAATGGTAGCATTGAAGACACACGCATCAGTCCTGTTTGTGTTAACAGCACACTCTAGTGGTGAACATTGGTCACCTTGGACAGCTTTTCTCCTCTGTGTACAGTCTGGAGAGTAATGCCTCAGCTTCCAGCCTTTGGCGTTCGTCTGAGATGAGGGGCAGCGCATACTGAATCTCTCCCCACTAAAGATGTATCTCGTGCTGGGAGCCAGAATCAGCGAGGGAGGGGTCAGCTCTGGAGTTGAAAGACGCAATAAGATTAGAAGAAGAACCAGAGCACTTTCATACTGTAGCAACTGGCAAATGTTTCCATGTTAAAGTTTTACTCATGAATATCATTATCATAAATGCACTTGCGGGCCTTGTTTGGCTGCAGAATAAGTGGCTCACATGGGAACACAACCGCTATAACTACATATCTCTGGAAATTACATTATAATTATTGCACGATTACATTTCATGCACCGCAGCAATGTGCAGTAATGAAAGAAGAAATCATATTCTGAAGTTCAGCTGCAGCAGGGACACGGGAATCCACAGATGACTGGTACATTTTGTCCTATTGAGGTAATTGACTTTTCTTATGAAACCCAACTTAATTTTCATACCACTTAAAATTTGATACAGGCATTCACGTGTCCCTTATGATCAGTTTGGTGATTCCCTCAGCTTTTCTTATTGGAATCTAAATCATACAAAACGTATTA
Organism: Diplotaxodon limnothrissa; assembly: GCF_057381915.1. NCBI lineage: Eukaryota > Metazoa > Chordata > Actinopteri > Cichliformes > Cichlidae > Diplotaxodon > Diplotaxodon limnothrissa. Next base: position 8,096,295 of record NC_140617.1, read on the forward strand.
CTTACTGATCTGCCTTAGCTGTCCTTTGTGCAGAGAATACTGAATGAACATGACAGGTAAAGTGGGTTTACTTTGCATTTCCTAATTTTCTGTCATATAAATAATGTAACAGTGGTAGATGCTCATAATAAAGGTTTGAAGAATGGTTTAAAATTGAAATCAGAGTGTGCCCGTATAATCTTTGTGAAGCAGAATCTTAGCCTGCAGACTACCTGAAATGCTAGCAGATCTTTATAATATCATAGAGAGTGGATATCATTAATATGGTCATGTTAGACACACAGCTTGGGCTGAACCAAAATCACACCCACATTCTGGTTTAACATTATGTTTTCAAGGGTCAGCCAATCAGAAGAAAGTTGGCAAAGAGGGAGAGCGTTCTTTAGGAGAAAAGAAGATAAAACAGCATAATTTAGTTGAACTGAAGGGTTGCACTAAGGCCCAGTATATGATAAATAAGGAACTGTAAACAATCCAAAAGATTCTTGAATATAAATATAAGGGGCGTGAAATTAGCATAATGTTTTCCCTTGTAAAAGTTTGTTTTTTAATTAATTTAAATATTTTGAACATTATGATCTTAATCTCGGTTAAACCAGCAAGAAGATTTGGGCTCACAAACAATACACAACACAGCAGATGTTGTAGCTGCTCACCTGACACGATGAGCTCCACCGGCTGGCTGGATGTTTGTCCTGCTTTGCACCTGTAGCTGCCCGCGTCCTCCCTTGTTACAGCGGTGATGAAGTAGCTGTCATTTGAGACCACATGCCTGGGGTTCAGGGTCAGAACAGTTTTTGGTTTGTCCCACTCAAAGCCCCACTGAGCAGTGGAGTTTGACTCAACTGCACACTTCAGCAGCACAGATTCTCCGAGGTAGACTTTTGACCCTGGGGGCCACACGGACACAACAGTCTTTAGAAGACCTGCAGGAGAACGATAACTCCGTTGGCGTCTTTCTTCTGCTTATGACAGACATATTGTACTTATGTGTGATGATAACATCTGCCGTACCTTGCAGCGAATCAGCTTGGAGAACAAATGCAGCCATACCTGAAATACGGACAAAGTGTTTCACAGAAACAGTCGATTTAAAAAAAAAAAAATATATATATATATATATATATATATATATATATATATATATATATATATATATATATATATATATATATATATATATATATATATATTCTACCACAGATTGTTCCTGTCACATCAGTGACATTTTGGGTACAGTATGTTTTCTCTATTCTCTGTCATTCATGAGTAAAATGTATCAGCATGAACACCACAGGCAGCTCAGATGGCTTATTCCCACATGGCTGCATGCCAGAGAGTCAGTCATGGTCCACTGCTGTTTTTTATATTATATAATCAAGACATAAAAATATATATATTTTTAAAGTAAGTGTCTACAAGTAAATTTAAAACATCTAGAAGCAGTAAACCTGTGCCTATAAGGCATAACAATCTTTCGCTCTTCTAAGGAGTTGCTTTGAAGACCATCTGAGCCACATCTCTTTGCTAACACTCACAGTTACGGGACTGCCACACAGTTTGACAGAGAGCAGAGCTTCCTATGCCTTAATGAGCAAACTCTTTAGACAGTTATCATCCCCATGGGAACAGAAGGAATGTACACAGATTTGCTGTATTTTCCTGTTACACGCCCACGCTATACACGCACATATACAACAGTGTCACATAGTGCTACTACGACCATATAGTTTTAAAATATAACTCATGGCTGCCTGGGATGGAATAGCTTGCACAACAATTTGACAGCTCAGTCCAAATCATTTCCATTAGCCCTATTCAGATTCTGGCTGGTGCACATCATTTTAATTTAACACTGTCTGAAAGTTCCTGCTGCAGGCTAACAGCCTAGTAAAATTTATAACCCCGCATACCATACTACTGATATCTGCATCAAATAAGAGTGCTCGGCTTTGGCTCTGTGTCAGCACTACTCTGACAGCAGAGTGCAGATGCCTCTTAAACTGCTGGGACATGGTTTTGTCCACCGGTACCAAGAGTTTTGTCATGACAACGCTCGTTTTTTTGGAATTCTGCCCAGCAGAGGTGTGACAGAAGGTGTGTGACAGTCAATCAAGTGTTATCTGTGATACTCACCCAGCAGCAGGAAGATATGGATGAGGTTCATTTTGTCAAGAATTGAATGTCCAGAATTAATGTACAACTCCCCTCCTGTTCTTTGGAAAAGAAAAAGGAAAAAGCTTTTGAGATTTCCACAGTTAAAATGATGTATATTTCAGAAGTCCCTGTTATTTTACGAAGCCGGTTTTATTTCAGAGGCTATAAGACAGAGACTAATTGGATCTCATAGGAGGGGTTTCACCCAACTCTCACAGCAAACCACAGACAGAGATTATCATCTTGGTGGAGATATTTCCTTCCTCTGTCAACTAGTTAACAGGTGGAGCCTTTAGGCTGACAAAAAGGCGGAGAGGTGAAGATTTAAACCCACAGCACATCCAATTTATTATCAGCAAGGAGCTTAATTTTCCCTTTCTTCTTTTTTATCTTCTGTTGTTGTGGTCTGACCTTACAAACTTGCTGCAGAGGTGAAAGTATTTCTAATTTCTTCCCCTTCTTTGATCTGTGTTAAATCATGGTGTGGCTTTTTTGGGCCTCCTGCCAATGCTAAAATCCTGCATTTTCACATTTTTATTTACTCATTCAGGTTATTTTTTGTTATCTTTTGTTTGCTCTATTTATAGCCTCCCTTTCGGTCTACTGCTTACGGCTGTGGATGCTCATTTTCCCTTTTGGTGAACATTTATTTATAGTCCCTGTAATCCAGTCAGTTACAGTGCGATAAAGTTTAGTAAATTGATTGAGGAAATCTCAATCCCCCAGTCTGCAAGTTTATAGTCAGCCCACGGCACAGACCAGAACATTGGTTCGGGATGAAATATCTCAACAAATACGAGATTGTTGTGGATATCCACAGAGCCCACAGGATGAATCATAATAACTTTGGTTTGGTTTGGTTAATGAATTTGGATCCCTAGAGTTTTAGATCGTACCTGTTATGCCATTGCTTATTTTCTGCCATATTCATATTGTTACCGTGGTGCTCATATTAAACACCTTTCATTTTTCAAATAATGAGATCAGTGTATGTGCAAGTAAAACATGTGAGCCAAAAGCTCAGGCTTCAGACTGCTTTGAATGTGCAGTTACTAGCAGTCTTCAACAACAATGATTGTCCCTAACATGCATCTCAGGGACACATCTGGCTATAACCCAGCTACTGTTCAACCCAGACAATCAAAGTGAGGGTGGCCTTAAAGGGAGGATGGCTTGTCTCAGTAAGTGAATGAACTAGGGCGGCTGCACCGAGGCCCAGGCAATGTAAAACACTTTAAACTGCAGCTCATGCACTGTCTAAAGAATAAAAACGTAAATAGACATAAGACTACTGCCACTTGGAGGTTAGTCCTGTGGAACATTTGCAGAGCTATTCCATTCATACTTCCTGGATGGTGATTGACTCTAATAATTTCATGAATTTCATGATTTTCACCTGAAATGCCTCGAGCTCTCAGACCTAGACTCAGCTTGACCCCTTCAGAATAAATTGTGATAATTTCAGAGACCTCAAGATTTCCATATGGAATCACGTTTTTACCATTTACTGACTTTCCCATCAACTGCAACTGTCCAGTTCGGAAACGTAAGTTAACTGAAGAATAGCTCTACCTGGATGAATCTGATAAGCAATGTTCACTGTTTAGAATCGCTGACAAGCTCCACCTACACCCATCCCGTTTCCTGCCTCTTCTGTGGAGTCCCAGGGACAACCAACCGTGACACCCGCAGGGTAAATCTTTTCTTGTTTTTTAAGTGGCAATCTCTATTTTGGGTGTAACATTTGTTTCTGCTGCTTTGCATCTTCTGATTTCTAACTTGGGCGTGCTCTCACAGGTAGCCTAACCACAGCCTCATTATCCCAGAGTGATCCCCGCCTCCTCCTCCTCAACATCATCACTCCCTCCACCTCCCGTCTCTCCCACCATCCAGCCTCCCGACATCCAAACGGTTTCTTCCAGGAAGCGCGTCGGGCAGTCGGGTGCTCTGCTGGAATACCTGGGAGAGAGAGCATTCTTTCTGTCCATTTCTAAGAGAGAGAGGGAGAGGGAGACATTGGGGAGGAGGTGGAGGAGAGGAAGAGGAGGAGGGGTGGCGATAGGAGAGAGGAACAGACATGGCTTCTAAAGAGATCACTGCCTCTGGTTTCGTGAGTGTGAGCAAGGATATCACAGGTGGGTAAAGACCGCCGCTTGGTTATTTTGCTCCCGGTCTTGTGTCGGTGTGCTCGCGGTCGCCCCGGGCGCGTGTGTGGTCAGGCTCCTGATGCTTTTTTCTCCGCGCGGCTGTCGGAGGCTGCGACCGTACAGACGCATTGGATGCTTGTCATGAGCTACACCTTTGCAATCAGTCCCGAACCTTGCCGGGGCGGCTTTTTTCTTTCTTCTTCTTTCCCCGCGCATGTGAATTAGTTAATCTTCAAATTAATTATTTACAGTGCAGGGAAATTAGCTTTAAGCCTGCCCTCTCTGGGTGGATCAGGTAATAAAAAACCCCAGCCCTAGGCCAAAGAGGGAAAGGGGCGTTGTGGAAAATAATGGTGTGTACTCGTGGGGTCTGGTACCGTCTTGTTCCCTGCACGTTTCTTTTTCTTTTTAAAAAAAAAAAAAACCAAGACACCCATTTCACAGTGAGATTTCCCCCTCTCTAACCCTCAACTCTTGAGTATTTCATCTTTGTTTTTCTGCAGCCTAACCAGCCAGAGCGCTGCTGCTGATTGCACGCGTGCGTGCGTGTGTACGCGTGCGTGGGAAAGTGAAGAGAGGGGCACTGATACAGGCAGATGTTCACCGTATCTTGCCAACAAAAATGCATGAGCTATACAAACTCAACAGCGCGACAGAATGCACAAATATTTACTCCCCTTTTCTCAAACAGCAACAGCTTACATATGTCAAAGTCACAGCAATGCCTCGATTTCAATATCATACACGCGCGCAAAAGCACTGACACATGCACCAGCAGCACACATGCTCAGGGTAGCAGGGACTCTGCTGCTGTGTTAATTACTCCTAATGGCTCTATTAGGCTCACTGTGATGATTAATCCAGTGGAATCCCTGCCTCTTCATTCAGCCACCTGCCGGGCGGCTGCACCACCTCATCCCGCCTTTCCTGCACTGATTGACAGGTGGAGAACCTGGTGGTCTGCCTGCATGCACTAGGTCACTGGAAAGAGCCTTCCTAACAGCTGGATTGACTTAAATTATCAGGTCTCAATTCTTGGTTCGCATAGCTCTTATTAATATGGTGCAGAATGCACTAAAAGTGTCAAAAATTAGTCCTCTTGTTCCAGGAAGGATCCTATAAGTGTCATCATGTTATCTGATTATTAATTGTCCATGCAAAAAGGTATGAGCGTCATTTACGTGTTGTGTCTGGTTAGGGTGATGATACTTAAATGATTTATTTAGGAAAATGTAGCTTCATCACAGGTCATTCATATAAGAGTTGAGATGCAGTAAAGTTAAAAGTGCTGTATTTTTGCTGAAATTTGATAGATTAGAAGTGTAATGGGACATTAAATCCAAATATGTACATAATCTGACCAAATGTACATAACTGCAATGGAACCTGTTCCCCTTAAGACTTATGAGCACCTAAAAATAGAAATAGGAAAGAATTGTTTGCCAGGGAAAGAATTGTTTGCATCACTGTCCATTGTGACTGTATCAACTCCACTGCCCAATCCCAACAACCCAGCCTCTGTATCGATTTCCTCATAAACTTGTCAGTTGGAAGCTCTGGAGCTAGAGTAATTGAGATGCTGAATCATGTAATTTCTGCTAGCGACTGTATGTGTCTGCGATAGTGTGTCAGTGCTATGTGTTCCCAAACTGTGAGTAAGATGCTTCTTTTGGCGCATCACGGACGTTATGTGCTGTATATACAAGTCAGGGGTCACAACACCGACAGTGACACTGTTTGACAGGAACAGTTCTCAGTGAATCATAGACACTGATGCTCAAATGTGTTATATTGCTCCTGTGAGTAAGAAAATAACACTGAAGCATATTGTGACTACCTCAAAGGAAATACCTCGGAGGCAAAACATTGTTATGTATCACAGTCATTCAGTAATTAATCCACGAAATCGTGTAACTTCCCACTGAGTGCCTTTGTGCTTTGGAGCACAACCTAAAACCCTGTCAATCATTCTGCTTCAGTGTTACGTGCAGATTATATGATTTTGCATATAAGAGGTTTGTTTCTCACGTATAATCATGATCCTGTCATCGCGGTTATTTTTATCATCTAAAATGCCACGACAGGTCAGCGTACATTGCAAGTCTGACACATCCCTCAGCTAATGTTGAGCTGGGATATTTGTACAGTAATCTGAAGTTAAAGGATCCTTCCTTATTGTTTGCATGTTGTTTTTTTGTGTTCCATTTAATTTGAATTTCTGCCACACTACTCCTTATTACTTTTGGTTTCTGAATGTGATTTTTCTACTGTATCCCTTTAGGCAATGTTAACTTTGCAAAAATCAATGTTTAGAGACAAGAGGTCCTGCAAATAATCCTGCACAGTGAACATTATGTCTCATTTTATGTCCTTCAAAATGATATTATTGTTGTAGGATTTTGCTTTGCCTGTATTTTAGTATTACTGTACAATATTAACAGACAAAAAAAATAAATGTAGAGAATATTTTTGAGGTCTCTGCAAATTTGGAAGAGTGAAAAAGGATTCACAAATCTAAGACACAACAGCTTGCAAACTGTTCTTTTTATATGAAAAACTATCAAATTTGCACAAATGGTTGTTTGCTCCTTTCGGAGACTGAAACAGAGAGAGAGATTATGTTGTAACATATGTTAATGTTGTCATCCACAGAAAGCATCAGGAAGATTATCGATAAATCATCTATAAAGTTTGTTCGTGGCATTAAGCTTGACACTAAAAATGGCAAAACAGAGGACAAAATTCTGGTAAGTTGCTGCTTTCTGTTTCCTCACTGCCGACTTGGCTGGTTTAATGGGTTCTGTCTTAGCACTGGTCTGCTGATGTAGAAGAAAAAGAATGCCATAAGCCTGCTACATAAGCAGCCTGAGACATGCATCATGTATGTACTGTCTTTGATGTTTACTTCCCCTGCAGTGTTAATGGATCTCTGTCACAATGTTGATTTCTGTGACAGCAGAAGCAAGAGATCCTCATTATTTAACAGCGACAGTAAACATCTTGCTTCTTTGGTCACTTGCTAACTGCATTACGGCTGCTCCCCCTTTTCTGTGACTGCTGTTGGCGGCTTGGCAGGATGAATATTGGATAGACAGGATCTGCGAGAGTGGCTATGGATCCCTCTGTGCCTGTGGAGGCAGTGGGGGGCCGAACAGCTCACAGCCTTTGATTCTGGGGTGCTTTCATCAGAGAATATAGGACAGAGATATGAAATTTGTATTTGACTGTGCAAAACTCAGCCAGCTATCTGAATAGAATCTGGGGCAATCAGCTTGTACACGGCAGACAGGAAATCAGACTGGACCCTGTATGAATGCCAGTGTTAGCAAATGTGTAACACTTCCACTGTGTTTGCAGAAAAGGACACAACTCATGCATGGGTAACACACACTGCAGAACAGGTATAATTGATTGAGTGCACCATTAAGTGCAGCAAGGCAACCGTACATCTTTATAAGCATAATATAAAACAAATCCTTGTCTAACTAGTGTAGTTTTTATACTGTTTCGACACACTGGTTATTTCTGCTGCCCCTTCTACAATTCCCCCAGTGAGTGAATGAGCTTTTAAAAAAGGTCCATTTTTGCCTCGGCAGTGCAGAATTCCACTCATTGGATGCTGTAATGATTCATCGTGTGGTGAGGATGGGCAGTTAGGAGAGTTTCTGCATGTACAGCCTTTGATATTCAGACACTTTGATATGTCTATCTGCCAGAAACATCTTTCCAATAATCTCTTTCCAATCCATGTCTCATTTACCGCTTCCTCTTAAAAGCTGAACTGGAACGCGAGGGCTCTCTCTCCTGCTGGGTGCACATAGAAAACGGAAAAATAGATTGGAGGTTGATCAAATGCACCCGGGTTAGCATTTGGCAGGAGAGAGGAGAGTTTAATTGTGTTAAGTTTTTGTTTTCCTGTTTCACTGGAAGTTCAGGGTCGGAAGTAAGCAGTTGAAAGCTTGCTTGAGGTTGTGATTGGTGGTTTTGCTTTGTCACTATGGTTTACATGAATTTATCTGCAGAGGCCTCACCCAAACTGTCAAACAAAACAGAATTTGAATATCTGTTATCTAGCTGCATAATTAACCCACAATATGTGTGCTGTGTGTCTGGTCTCCCTTTGAAGTGGAATACTCGATAAGTGTCTCTCTCTCCTGCTGCATCAGCATGATTTACTTCTGTTTACTTGCATGCACTCTCTTAACTACCACCCGTAACCCAGACTCATCACCGTAATGCGATACAATCTGGTCCTTCTAATCAACTCCTTCAGACAGTCTTTGAAGTGAAGCGCAGATCTTCACCTCTCTCTTACACTCTCTCCATCTCACATGCACATTTTGAATTTTGAATGATTTCTTTTTCGACACCTCACTTGCTGTGTGGGTGTAAGAGGCTGTCAATGTGTGCTTCAGACAGGCCTGTGTCAAGCTCCCTTCTCCAAAAAATAACAGTAGAATGAGAGAGCTGTAATTTAATTACTTATTTCATTGGGGAGAGACACATGGGCATGGGGTGAGCGGAGGGGGGAGACTTTGTCCTCGGGGAGTGTTTTAGCAGGCCCATCAGAGAGAATGGAGTAAATGATTGGAAGCGACGGAGCAGAAGAGGAGAAGAAAAAGAGCAGAGGGCAGTACTTAGGGGCTGGTGGAGAGCTGCAAAATGCCAAAGAATCACTATTCTTTGTTTGCCTTGATGGATCGAGACACTGACTTTTTTCTTCTTCTTTTTATAGAGTGTGTGTTTGCAAGAAAAACAAAAAGAAAGAAACTGTTTCTCAAGAAGAAGAATCAGGGGCAGAATCAGATTTACTCAAAAGCTGCATGACACAAATGTCTCCAAGCCAAAAATAAGTGGGTGCACGCACACAAATGGTGCGTGTGCTCCTTCAGATGGAGATGCACAAACAGGCTCTGAGTTTGCTTTCAAATTTCCAGTCACGTCCAAACTCCCATCAAGTTTGCATTGAACTAAAAATGATCCAACACGCCTCTGACCGCAGATACCAAATTAGCAAAGATGGCAAAGCAAAAAAGCTAATTTGATGTCCTGACCCACCATGACCCGCATTTCTGTGTTTAGAACAGATCCTATGATGCGAACGGTAGAGAAGACATCTATTAGCCCTGAAATTTGGCGGTTCTCATATTAAAGACCTGGAGCGATGCTAAATGACCAGAAGAGATTGCTCGCTGGGCCCAGAGGCGCACTGCGTGTCTCGAACTAAATGTATGAGCCACTGTCATGTTTACCCACAGCAGAAGTAATAGAATGATAATGAAATTACGTTTTATGTTTGTGTCATTGTGATTAAAACATTGCAGCATGTCACCATTTCTCAGACTTGAAGATGTTAATCTGTTAATGCTTGACGTTATCGCTGACACAGATAGCAATTTGCTGGATCAGTAGATGAATAGACCCTCTCATCATTACCATGGAAACTCCTGGGACTGTTTTCTCCCTGGGGAGTATGACTGTGCAGTGAACTTTTCAAGAGTCTTCATTCAATTTGCTTTATTTCCTTTTTTTTCCCCAGGTGCTCACAACATGGCGTCTCTATTTCCTGGCGCCAAAGATTCCCACAAAGGTACTTTCTGCCACCCTCTCAAGTTAATGTGCAGTGTGAGGCTTTTAGATTCGTGCCAGCTGAAATGTCAACTATGTCTCTGACAACAGGTAGAAACCACATTCAACTTCTTGGAGATTCGAGCTTTGAATTCTCAACCTGAACATCAGGTGAATTTTTACATTTTTACATGCACTCCTCTCCACTGCAACAACAAAGTTGTCTGTGCAGTTGTATAATGGTGTAGTTACATCACTATGGCCTTCAAGGCAGGATAAAAGCATTTTAGACATTTATTAAAACAGCCACTGTGACAGTAAGAGCTCTCTTATTAACTTATTCTCTTCTACTGTTGATGTAATGCCAACAAGGAAAAACTTACTGCAAGAATTTTTAATTATTTTTCCCAGTTTTTATTTAAGCCTTTGCTTGTGAGATTAAAAGGCTTTTTTTCTCCTACAGGAAATTAATAACCTGTAACCAGAAAATTATTGTCAGGTCTGCTTTTTTTCTTCTAAGTTCTTCCACTACCTTGCTTTGCAGGCAGGTCCCTGGACCTAGATTTTAGCTCCACTCAGGAGACATTGAAGGATATAAAAGCATTTTTGTTACACAGCAAGGACTGCAGACTGTTTCACAGTGTGGAAAGTGTGTTGTTATTTCTAGGGATAAGGTATTAAAGCTTGCAGTATTGGAGATCCTGGATGGCCCCCCGGTTTATTTTATGTCAGGCCTCAGAGAAAAGTGTCTCCCCTCTTTCAACTCTCACAAGGACCAGTGCCACAACAGATTCAATTCATAGATATCAATCTAGGGACTCTAATAGCCATGGTCAGAATGACACCTGGTTAGGAGCAAGGAAGGAGGTGGAGTGAAGTCATCAGGAACTAATGTAAACAACTCTTTGCTAGGCTCAGGTTCAATCAGCTGCTAACTAACATAGAACTGAGTCAACAACAGTCAACAACAGGGAGAGAAAAAATACACTGATGCTCAGTTTGAATAATCAAGCATAACTTTAGTTTAGGCAAGTAAGCTTAGCTGTAATCTCAGCAGATCAGCTGATCTCATTGCCAGCTCATATCAACGGAGATGAGATCGGCTGAGATGATACCCCTCTATGTATCCAATTAGCTACCCAAGCTTCTTTGGCTGGCCCACAGTTGTTGCTCTGCAAGCTGCTTTATAGCCCAGCTCCATGTTTTTTTTTTTTGGACTAATTTAACGAATATCAAACCCGCTCTGTTCTGTGGTGGAGTCTTGCTACTGGTCTCTTTGTCTTATCTATGTATGCGAATGGAAGGTCTGGTAGCTCTATGGCACCAAACATAAATGACTGCAGATGGAAATAGTCTTCTTTTGACTGTATTGTAGTGGCCTTAACTAAAATGCAAATTGCCACCCAGTTAATATCAGTTTTTTACACTGAATTCTTGACAATGGGACCAGAATCATGTCCGTACGTTGTTCAAATTCGTGCCACATGCAGCACACAACAGAAGATTTTCCAATTCAGGCCTATTTTCACTACTACAGGTATTTTCTGTAGTAAGGTTGCAATGACTTCTACTTACTGTTCTCACATTGGTTCAATTTTTACATTATGCAGACTATATACTTGGTAGCTGGCAGGGCAAAATCCAGTCTGACTGATTCAGACATTTGCTTTCTCACATGTGTAGAAAAGTTTAGAGATGCAGTGGGTGTGTGAAAACAGCTGTGGAGAAAAACAAGGAAGATCTTTCAATCTAGACCTCAGGGGCTCTTAAAGGTTCAGCTCATAGAAATCTCCGGGTCAGTGGCTGTTGTGGAAAAGAGCTACAGCATAACAGAGATTAAGGTCCAGTATAAGTTATCAAGGTAAACCTGGCTATGTGCTTATGTAAGGGATAAATCTTTCCTATCATAGTCAAGTACCTGATATAGCTCTGATATACTTGCATTTATACTTGCAGTTGTTTGCTCCTTCACTTTAGTGTTTATTATAACAGACAGATAATCTACGAAGTTGTGTCATCATTCCATTTAACTAGTCCAGTGGTTTCATATATAATTCATATAGTTTAATTGCAAGTAATTAAAAAATAGATACATTAATTTGTTTAATAAATGAAATTTAAGATTCAACTGCCACGATATTTTTCAGTCTTTTACGGATATTTTTCTTATGCGCAGGTTGTTATCGACACTGACAAGTCCAGTTACTCCCTGAGGTTTGAGTCACGGGAACACCTCAATCATGTGGTCAGCCATATAAATTTCGCTCTGTCTCGAATATTCAACAACTCCATTTTTGCGTAAGTGTCGGTGCCTCTCAAGATAAAATGAGAATAAATAGTCACGTCTGTGCAGTGGTGAAAAATTGGAAAGTTTAATGAAGGATGACCTTTATTTGCGCAATTATCAAAAGATAAATGATTCCTTACAGTATCTGTGTTTCTTTTATGTTTGCAGCCCTTCCATCAGTCATTCAGACAGTGACCTTTCGGAGGGCAGCAGGAAGTATTCACCCAGCTCCGAGACTTCAGTGGAGACACAGAGGGCCTGCGGTAAAAGAGACGTTATCATCAAACATGGGAATTTGCACGCATGCATACACAGGCAGTCACACACAGATATGAGCATGTGTACACCACTTGGCAGACTCAAGAGGAAGTTGGCACACGTACTTTACAAATGCTCTCCCAGATGTTCTTTTTAGTGCTGTCACACATATAAAAGATTGATAATTTGGACAAATGTTTCTGTGTGCATTTTCCTCCCTTTTTTGCCATTTACTGCTGAAGGAAGCAGCTGTTCTCATCAACTCTTTTTTTCCCCCTCTTCTGTTTGTTCCTCCCCCTTTCCTTTCTCAGGAGGCTTCTCAGAGACTTACGCTGCTCTGTGCGACTATAATGGCATCAGCTGCAAGGAGGAAGTGCAGTGGGTAAGAGCTGTGGGGCTGTGCCTGTGTTACTGTGAGTGTGTTTGAATGTTACATATATATGACTGTGCACAATATGAGGGGGGTGTCATGCACTCATTGATAATGTTTCTCCTAGGATGTGGACACCATCTATCACTCTCAGGACAACAGGGAGTTTAACTTGCTGGACTTCAGCCACCTGGAGAGCAGGTCAGGAACGAATGGCGGTTGGGCAATATTGCAGCCAAATTACAGTTCCTCATTTATCCAGTTTTTCCCTTTTACAGAGATTTGGCTGTCATTGTTGCATCAATGGCTTACAACACCTGGTTCACTAAACTGTACTGCAAAGACCTGCGCATTGTAAGTATAAACTTGTGTGCTACACCTTACAGTATTCCTGAAGGGTCACCGACCAAGGTTTTAAATATGTCTTTCATGCATCAGGGCTCAGAGGTCACTGAGCAGGTCCTGCACACAGTCAGCAAATCCTCCAGCCTTGAAGAGATCACTCTGGAGAATGCTGGGTTAAAATCGTGAGTAGCAGTCTTCATTTACTTTTTGTGCTTTGACTATTATAGAAACTCTGATTCCTGAAATGGGCATTAATTTTATCCTGCCTTGATTTTTTTTTTAATGCAAATGACAACATTTACCAAACGGTTTTAAGTGTATTTTGTGAACCTTAGTGGTGTTTGTCTTTTAATGATTGACCCATGCTAAGAACTTGGTCAGAATACCTGAGAATGCTGCTTCTATGAGTCAATTGTTGGCCTTATTTTGATTAACTTGTATGTCCTTGAACAAGGCTAAATCTCTGTACTACTGAATTATATATTATATATGTATTGTATGCGTAAGTGCTTGTCTGTGAATGTAGTGTAAGTTCATAGAGTTTTAGTTCATAGTGACACCACAGTGTTTGTCAGTTGTTTCAATCGCTTCATTGAATGACATCAAATATCTTTGTGTTTTATGCTGTTAAGCTGTGTTCATGCTTTGGTGAAGAAGTGTCTCGCTACAAATACAATGAGGGCCAAAAGTTGTTGGATTTTATAGAATTTTTGCCTCTAAATTTCAGACTTTTAGTTTTGATTTAAGTGGTTTTATAAACCTTTTCTTTAACAGTTTAGGAATTGTGTTTTTATACAGAATCTCCCATTTTCAGAGGCTCAAAAATAATTTGACCATTGGCTGACAAGCAGTTTCCTAAGCAGGTGAGGTATGTTCCCTCATTACTGTATGACAAATTAGCCAGGTAAAAGAAGATGCAAGGATGAGGAGTTGGACTTGTTTTGGTAGCTGTTCACTGGAATTCTTTATGTGAGTTTGGCGCAGATGCCAATGCAAATAAGGAAGACGATCACATATAGAAAAAACTTTGAATGGTCAAATGAACAATATACTGGATCTTTTAAACGAATGAGCATCAAAAAGCCGACAAGACTATAGAAGACAACTAAAACAGATGATTTTAGAAGCTCCTTGACTACATTCTTGAGACATCATCATGAATAGAAACACAGAGGAGTCACAACAAGGTGCAAACCACTGGTTACATTCAAGAACAACAAGGTCAGATTAGATTTTGTGAGAAAACTTCTCGTCCTGCACAGTTCTGGAAAAATACTAGTTGGTTTATTGAAAACAAGATGAACTTGTACCAGAATGATGGAAAGACAAAGTATGGAAAAAGACAGAAACTGCTCATGATCTGAAGCATACCACATCATCTGTCAAACATGGTGGACGCAATGTTTTGGCGTGGTCATGTATAGATGCCAGTGGATCCGGGTCACAAGTGTTTATTGATAGTGTGACTGCTGATAAAAGTAGCAGGATGAATTCTGAAGGACCAAGTCAGTCACTTCATCTTAACCTAATGGACCATTCCTTTAAAGTAACGGAAGACAAACCTGAATGCAGAGAGAACCACAAACAATCAATGACTGAAATCTGGTTGCAGTAAAGGCCTGGCTGAGAATCTAAAGGGAAGAAAGGCAGCATTTGGTGATATCCACGGGTTCTAGACTTCAGACAGTCACTGGCTGTGAATTTCTATCCAAGTATTAAAAATAATCCTTGTATTTAAAATTGTTAGTTTTTCCAATTAATTTTGAGCCTCTGAAAATGAGCTACTATGTATAAAAATGGATGTATTTCCTAAATAATGCAGTACTGAGTTTTAAAAACGTCTTTAATTAAAGCTGAAAGTTTGCAATTTAATCACATTTTGAATGTTTGACTTAAAATTCATTCATTACAAAAAAAAAAAAAAAAAAAAAATTATATATATATATATATATATATATATATATATATATATATATATATATATATATAAAACTGCAAAATATGAGCTGGCCTGAAGCTCTGCAGCGATTTATTTAAGAATCAGCTATGGCAAAAGAGCCAAACGGGACAGGCCAAAAAAAAAAAAAAAAAAAAAAAAAAAAGAATCAGCTATGGTATGCTTTTATGTTTCCTCTCAAACACAGAAGCTCAGAGAACATGTCAACAAGTAACTAGAGCAAAGATGTCAAACTCATTTTACACTGTGGGACACATACCAGCCCACTTTGATCTTAGGTGGGTTGGATCAGTGAAACTCCTGCTTCCATCAGTGCAAAGTTTGACTACACATTTAACAGATGGCACTTCTTTTTCTACATGATAGAGAAATATTGATCTAATAAATGAAATAAATTTGCCAGGAATGACAGTTTGAGCTTAAATTGTAAGAAATAAATATGTAAAATTACAGACAAAGTTCTGGTAGCTTAAATCCCAGACGGTCCTGTAATGAAACAACAGAAACATTTTGTTAATTCACATAAAATGTCCTTTTAAAAAAATGCGAGCATATTGTAAAAAATGACATTTCCATAGTAGATGAGTTTTCTCTCATGTCATTGTTTATCTTTTCTATCTTTATCTATAACTTATTTACTCTAGTGTAGTAAGAATGGTTGTAAGGGACATCTTTGTCAGTAGCCAAAGCTGCAAAACCTTTGAAAATACAGCTAAAAGTTCAAAATTAATGCCCTCCTTCACATTTTTCAAAACTATCCAGTGGGCCAGATAGGAGTCTTTGCCAGGCCGGTTCCAGCCCATGGGCCCTATGTTTGACACCCCTGAACTGCAGCAAAACTATGAAAACTGTGTTTCTGGCCACACGTGGCTGTTGTAACTATGTCACTTGTAGTGGCAATGCAGCAAAAGTCACACAAAAAGCACATCAGTACATCATGATGGGCACTCAACATTTATAAACCAAGAGATTTATAATGAACCTGATACTTCAACTGCAGTTGCAGCTCTCTGTAGGTAACTGCACACCCACTTTTGCAGTGACTTCCCACAGAAGATGTCAGTAGCTCTTTCAGAGAACCCTGCATCTGTCATCCATTCCCTCAACTTGGCGCACAACTCACTGGATAACCAAGGTATCGTAAATTATCTCCCTTTTTTGTTTTTCTAATTTAATCTTTGGGTCTGGAGAAAAACTCAAGCTTGTGTTTGATGTGATGAAGAAAGACAGTTCTATTTTCACTGGCTCTCATTGTTCTATATCTAAATATTACCCGAAAGGGTCTGTTGAGTCCAATAGTAAAAGAAAATAGTGGCTCATTTTGGCTTATCTGGTCCCTGATCCGTTAACTCAGAAGCAGGTACATCTGTTACAGTGAAAATTACTTTCAAGTGACAAGAAATTCTGCGACTCACTTTTTATATCTGCTGTGTTCATGCTGCAGGTGTGTCCAACTTAATCCAGCAAGTGTGTCGCCTCAGCAAGGGGCTTCGTCTCCTCAACCTCTCCAAGACCTCACTCACCTCCAAAGGTTAGGAGTTGCCCCACCTTGTTTTTTTCCTTATTTACCCCTGTCTGTGAGTTAAATAAAAGTATGGCACAGGTGTTACTCACCAAAATCAGGAGGAGAACAAGTTGGATCCCCTGCAGCTTTCAGAGCTCGGGTTAGATCATACTGTGGTTGAGGGGATATAATGTTTTCAGAGCTTTGTTTTATGCTTTCGCCCCGCTATGACTCCATATTTACTTACAATGTCATGTGCTGCCCTGCAGGCAGCATGCCTTCTGCTACTGTCTCATCGTACAGGGTACCCAGCGGAGAATTTAAATATTACATTGAATTGCGCTACTTCCCATAACATCCACTGATACCTGCTGCTCCAAGATGTCTATGAATAATTTAAAGACACAAAATGTTTTGAGAGCATTCTCTTTCTCCTTTTTAATATTGTACAGCTACCAGCTCTCATCTTTCTCATTTTTCATTTCATCTCTCTGCGCTCTACTCCCCTTTCTCTCAGGAGTGGTTTCTCTCTCTCAGGCTTTGTGCTCCAGCGATGAGTACTCTAACTCCCTGCTGCACCTGGACCTGAGCAAGAACCCCGGGGTCCTCTCGGGGGAGGATGCATCGGTCAGAAAGCACAAGCCATCTGGAAACACAAATACACGCTGCCCCATTTAATCTCCACTTTTTCAGCCTAATACGATGTTTCTCCTCTTCTCGACCTATTCGCAGAACCTTTATCTCTTCTTGTCTCAACCCAACTGCCTGGTCCACTTGGATCTGTCGGGCACAGACTGCTGTGTTGACTCAGTGAGTATTTAATGGGTGGGTGTGATCAAATGTGTGTCTTTGGGATGCACTTTGATATCGCCTGAAGAGCAGTAAGGGCTTATTGGTAACTAAGATTACATTTTTTGGATAGCACTTGCCAACGTTTGTCTGCTGCTAAATGTTCAAAGAGTGCGTGACGACAAGCTAGAAGTCAGTGAAGTTGTTTTTTTTATAATTGAGATTTCTTCAACAAAACAAAAATAAACACAAAAAAGCAACATTGCCATCACTATCTGCGCATCCCTAATGCATGTGCAATTTTTAAAAAAATGCATTTCTCTCTGCGTGCAATTCTCAGCCCAAATTAACCGTTTCCACCCTGTGTGTCATGCAGCTATTTGGGGCTCTTCTGAGGGGGTGTTGCGCTGATCTCTCCTTTCTGAATCTTTCCAAAAATTCCTTCTCCCACAGGTTAGTCATATCTTTAAGATTACCGAAACAATAAACGCAGCTCCAAACCCAAATCTGGGAAGACATCATCCCTATTTCACCTTAAAGGCATCATCTTTCCGCTCATGTCATTCCGTCTCTATCTTTTTTTCTTTTTCTTTTTTTGTCAGTTGTTATCTTCATTTCTTGCTTAATGGGAAATCAGAAATGTGCTTTGTGGGAATCTCTGGAACATTGTGTTTCCTCTCTGTGGGTGTGTCTACTGCCGTTTAAAAGCAGAACTTTCGGCACAGTCTGCATAGATAAGACTCATGAATGTTTAAGCAGAGCTATCTATCATTTGACCCCACTCGCTCCCTCCTCTTACACCAAAGCAATATTCACTCATATTTCTCATTCTTTGTCAGTAGTCTACACTCAGCTCTGCACTCAAATTTACCTGGAATGTCAACAGTGTGACTTCATCTGCTGTGTGTGGTCGGTTTCATCCCATCCCACTCTCCGTATTATCTCTTCACCTCTACATCTTCTCGCTTTGATCCTCTGTGGGGGGGGGGGATTTCTAATCCAATAGGAAAGTGAAGGATACGCTGCCGTTGTTCCGTCAGTTTTTCAGCTCAGCTTTCAGCCTCACTCATGTCAGCCTGGCCTCTATGAAGCTGCCCCCTGATGTTCTGAGGTACCTACCATGTCACTTCTAATTCTCTATCCAAATATGCTCCCTTTTATCTGAACTCCTCTGCAATAAAGGCTGTGCCAGCGAGACCTTTAATACTCCTTCTGCTTGTCTTTTCCTTGTCCGTCATTTCTCTTCTTTCTGTCTCCGCAGGGCTCTCCTCACAGGGTTAACCTCCAATCCTCATATCAATGACCTTCATCTGGACATCAGCGGCTGTGAGGTGAGAGCTCATCTTCACACCTACACCGGATTTCAACACGGGAGGTGTCCAGGCGGAGTATTGAGCTATAGGTCACCTGTGTTTTTGAATCCCTCTGAACCAAATGCAGAGTGCAGATGTGAGCTTTAACTTGTGCTTTCGGTTTCATTGACAGGTTTATAGTGCAAGAAAGTAGCAAGCTTTCGTGGCCTCCATATGCAGCTGATTTTATTTACACTGGAGTGTATCAGATGAGCGTATCTTGCATCAGATGCAGTTGAGATAAACCGAAAAGTTTTATTTTCAAATTGGACTTTGAAAGCATTTTGAAAGGGAGTTTTACCAAGGTGAACTTTTGTAAAAGTGTTAAGATTATTTACTGCAAGCAGCCATTATCAGTATTTTTAGACTAAAAATGGATCAAATGACCATGCATGTAATGTGAAACTTGGTCTCTTGATGGCAAACCAACAAAGAGTTATCAACTTCCCAAAAAAAGTTATTTGGGAGAGTTAGACACTGGTTAACACACCATAGTACTTGGCAGCTTAAGTGTATTTCCCCCAGAAGGGAAGATGGCAGAATATAAATATTAGCTTTGCAATTGCCTGGCAGTAGCTAGAAAAATAATAGTGTTTCTGCTGGTTATGTAAATAGACATCTGGTTTGTATAAGGTCATAAGTCTCTTAGTTTCAGCCCACAGTTTTATAGATTTACATTCTGCAGTTAGAAGCTTTACTTTTAAACTGACTTTCTTTTCTTTTTTTTTAATTCATCTTGATTTTTCTTTTTTTGTGTGCGTTGCCGGAGGTGGGGGTGTGTATGTGGTGTGTGTGTGTGTGTGTGTGTGTGTGGAGGGGGGGGGGGGGGGGGGGGGGTGCTTTTAATGTTTACCGCCTGTCACCATCATAAGCTTCTCCTCACAGGTAGATGTATGCGTCCTGCTGCCAAATGATGTGATTGAAGGAAAGAAATTAATATCACTGTAAATATAAAAGAATTAAGTTATTTTTTTTAGATTTGTAGCCTTTCAGTATTTGTCAAATTTATAGTGATATCTGTTGATATATGTCAAAGCACCCCAAACACAAATACCTCTAAATTATGTTTATGTACTTGTAATTGTAGTTCATTCCAACACTAAATACTGTAAGGGCAGAAGTGTCAGCTATGTTATAATATGACTGTCAACTGCCAAAAATCTGTTATGCTTTTACTTACAGGGAGTGCAGAATTATTAGGCAAATGAGTATTTTGTCCACATCATCCTCTTCATGCATGTTGTCTTACTCTAAGCTGTATAGGCTCGAAAGCCTACTACCAATTAAGCATATTAGGTGATGTGCATCTCTGTAATGAGAAGGGGTGTGGTCTAATGACATCAACACCCTATATCAGGTGTGCATAATTATCAGGCAACGTCCTTTCCTTTGGCAAAATGGGTCAAAAGAAGGACTTGACAGGCTCAGAAAAGTCAAAAATAGTGAGATATCTTGCAGAGGGATGCAGAAGTCTCAAAATTGCAAAGCTTCTGAAGCGTGATCATCGAACAATCAAGCGTTTCATTCAAAATAGTCAACAGGGTCGCAAGAAGCGTGTGGAAAAACCAAGGCGCAAAATAACTGCCCATGAACTGAGAAAAGTCAAGCGTGCAGCTGCCAAGATGCCACTTGCCACCAGTTTGGCCATATTTCAGAGCTGCAACATCACTGGAGTGCCCAAAAGCACAAGGTGTGCAATACTCAGAGACATGGCCAAGGTAAGAAAGGCTGAAAGACGACCACCACTGAACAAGACACACAAGCTGAAACGTCAAGACTGGGCCAAGAAATATCTCAAGACTGGTTTTTCTAAGGTTTTATGGACTGATGAAATGAGAGTGAGTCTTGATGGGCCCGTGGCTGGATTGGTAAAGGGCAGAGAGCTCCAGTCCGACTCAGACGCCAGCAAGGTGGAGGTGGAGTACTGGTTTGGGCTGGTATCATCAAAGATGAGCTTGTGGGGCCTTTTCGGGTTGAGGATGGAGTCAAGCTCAACTCCCAGTCCTACTGCCAGTTTCTGGAAGACACCTTCTTCAAGCAGTGGTACAGGAAGAAGTCTGCATCCTTCAAGAAAAACATGATTTTCATGCAGGACAATGCTCCATCACACGCGTCCAAGTACTCCACAGCGTGGCTGGCAAGAAAGGGTATAAAAGAAGAAAAACTAATGACATGGCCTCCTTGTTCACCTGATCTGAACCCCATTGAGAACCTGTGGTCCATCATCAAATGTGAGATTTACAAGGAGGGAAAACAGTACACCTCTCTGAACAGTGTCTGGGAGGCTGTGGTTGCTGCTGCACGCAATGTTGATGGTGAACAGATCAAAACACTGACAGAATCCATGGATGGCAGGCTTTTGAGTGTCCTTGCAAAGAAAGGTGGCTATATTGGTCGCTGATTTGTTTTTGTTTTGTTTTTGAATGTCAGAAATGTATATTTGTGAATGTGGAGATGTTATATTGGTTTCACTGGTAAAAATAAATAATTGAAATGGGTATATATTTGTTTTTTGTTAAGTTGCCTAATAATTATGCACAGTAATAGTCACCTGCACACACAGATATCCCCCTAAAATAGCTAAAACTAAAAACAAACTAAAAACTACTTCCAAAAACATTCAGCTTTGATATTAATGAGTTTTTTGGGTTCATTGAGAACATGGTTGTTGTTCAATAATAAAATTATTCCTCAAAAATACAACTTGCCTGATAATTCTGCACTCCCTGTATTTTACTAGATTTAAAGAGCTTACTAATGATAATCCTATATATTTTAAGTAAATCAAATAGCTAAACAGTACAGAGGATTGTGTACTGAAGCGTAAAGGGTTTCCCCTTTCTTTGAGCTGAACTGCTGCAGATCACAAACAAAGCAAAGCTTGCAGGGACATAAATCCATAAATTTGCCCCACTGTGGAAAATGGAACAATTCCCCAAAGACTGAAGTTAAAATGACTCTGATTCATGGCTGTGCACATGTTAGTTTTCCCATCTGTCTCTATCTCTCTCCAGCTAAGGTCTGCAGGAGCTGCTGTAATCCAGGAACTCTTCCCTAGAGTCTCCTCCATCGCTACTCTCGATATCTCCGACAACGGTACAGTGGCACGCTGCATAACATCCAACCATGACCTTGACTTTTTATCCTTGGGCAGCTGAGGTTGGAGTGGGCTGCTAATGTCGAGCTGTGTGTGTGTGTGTTTTGACAGGTCTCGACGCAGACTTACTCACAGTCCTGCCAGCCCTCTCTAGACACCCTTCCCTCAAACACCTTCATCTGGGCAAGAACTTCAACATCAAAAACAGGTGCTGTCAGTGCTCTCTGTCATGCTTTACTGCAGTTATTTATGGATATACCCTATGCGCATGACTGTGTGTGTATCTGAGCACAAACATGCTTGCACTGCATATGCCAGCTTGAATATACACATTTGTTCTTGTAGTTCTGTTTTCATAAGTGGCTGCCATTCCTCAGGCAGCAGGAGATGACTCGACCCAGCTCATCCTGCTTTGTTTCCGTGTTTGTCATCTGCAGGGTTCTGGATGAAGTGTTGCAGAAGCTAGTTCAACTCATGCAAGAAGAAGAATGTGTGAGTAACTAGAATAGATATACAAAATTTAAAGGGCAATGTGCTTTGATTGCAAACAGTAGAAATAGAAAAAGCATAAATCAGCTGCAGAGACATTAAAATTCATCATATTCTGCAAAGATAAACTTAATTGACTTTCAGTTAATTAAATTATTAAAATAATAAATAATGTTTTTTTCAGAAGACTGAATGATTACATATATTTGTTTGTGTCAAATTCAAAATGAGAATATATTTTTGTACATTTTTTTCCCCATATGTCAACTTTCTTTATACTGCTTTTAATTAAAAGTAGGGTTCTGCTTACAGTTAAAATACTGCTCAGATTCCTGGGCACATAATTTTTGCATTATGTTTCACTGGAGATGTGTCACTGTTTCATCAATTATTACTGTTCCTCTGTTAACATTGTGGGCGCAGTGTCTATATCACTACACATATTGTGAATAATTCATGCAAACAGCATGTAAAGTCAAGTCAAAGCACTATTTGCTAAATGTCACCTCCTGGCTTCTCGTGCTTCTTTTCTTTTTCCTGAACAGTCTTCTCCGCTTCGTTTATTAACTCACATGCTTGTAACCCCTCCCTCTATAGGCCCTTCAGTCTTTGTCCCTCTGCGACTCACGCCTGCGTTCTCGGGGCACCGTGCTAGTCAACGCCCTGGGTAGCAACACCTGCTTGAGAAAAGTGGATCTGAGCGGGAATAGCATGGAAGACATTGGAGCCAAGATGCTGAGCAAAGCCCTTCAAATCAACACAACACTCAGGTGAACGAAAGACTAAGTGTAAAGTTTTTTTCCTGGGTTTCTGCAGTCTTTGCAGTGACTTGTGCTCTGTGTGGAAGTTTGTATTCTATGCAACTCTGACCTTGCCCTGCAGGAGTGTGACATGGGATCGCAACAACACCTCCGCAGCAGGATTTCTCGATGTGGCCCGAGCACTTGAACAGTAAGAGTGTTAAAAAATATATATTATCAACATCTATTCTGTATGTATGCCCACTGGACTCTAATCAATAAATAAGAGCATGTCTTACACATCTACTGCTAGAACTATTTTTAAGAAATGTTATTAAAGAATGTTTGAGAACATTTAACCATGTTGCTCAGCTGTGCAAATTGTTGTTTTCCACTTTGCTATCTTAAGTGGTCCAGACTTGCCTTTAGGCAAAAGATGACATGGTTGCAAGGATCAAAGTATTACTCAGTCACTGAATGGCACAGGAAAAATATTTTAGGATGAGCTCTGTCCAGTGGGGATATTAACCCTAACTAACCCTGGACTCTGTAACCCACTTTATTTTCTCTTTTTAGTCTCTTACTGTCTCCCTTAATAACTTGTCCCTTCCCTCGTTTTCTGCTTTCTCCTCTCAGTAATTTCACCTTACAGTACATGCCTCTACCCCTAAGTGACATCAGCCAGGCGTACCGCAGCGCCCCTGAGAGGACAGAGCAGGCGTTGACCAAGGTTGGGACGGTTGGAGTAAAGCCACCAATAAAGTTATTACAGTACTACTTAAAACTGGGAAGATTAAAAAAAGCTTAATAGCTTCTTCATCAGTGGCCTGGGGACCGTTGGGGTAACTCAAAAATAGAGATAAAGAGCCCTACCTAACAACCCTAATCCCTAAAAGCTTTCAACCTACAGGAGACGCTAGAGGGATTTAATTAAATTCTTCTAGTTCACAACAAAACACTTTGGTGTTGACTCTTCAAAATTAATTTCTGCCCTTTTTATAAATTCATCAAATGCTTTGAGGTCATAAATGAGCAGATGTTTATGACTGTAGACAAAGACATTATCCGAAGCAAATGAAAACAAATATGAGGTATTTGAATGAAAACTTGGTGTGCTCAAAGAAACGTGTTGTGCAAAAATTTGGACCTCTGGAGGAATCTGCGTAGTTTCGCACAAAACAGTGAAATTCATCAAGAGATGACGAGGTTTATCTAAAAGCTTCATATGTCTGAGATGAAGCTGTACTACAGGCTTATCGGGAAAGCAAGTTCATCCTAAGCCTAACTGTGAAAGAATGTTTTCTTCATATGTTCTTAAATTTCTGCAGCACTTAAGACTGAGTGCAAGCGCCTACCATGAAGAGCCTCTTAACATGTTCTGTTTGCGGTGCCGACAAACAGACAGTGGTGAATAAATGTGCAATAATTTTGTTCATTTATTTTTCTGTTTACTTGTTTATGAATACATGAATGTAAACTCAAACAGCATCGGGAAAGTGGCATTTTAGGAGATTCATAAATTAGACTTAACAAGCAAATTCTAGTTATTACTGTAATTATTTCTCTCTTGAGGAAAGGAGAGGGACAAGGGCTTTGGATAAAGGCTGTGTTAATTTCTAAGAGCTTTAGGGAGCCACCTCTAAAGCTTTAACAAGGATTCTACAGTCATCTTAGTCTTAAGATGCTTTTGTTGCTTGTTGTAAAATGACAGCACCCTCTACTTGGCTCTTTGCACTTTCTTCCTTCTGCTGAAATCTCCTTCTTGCATTGCCGCCTCTTATGTTCTGTTTGTGCTCTTCATGTTTTCATGGTGAGAGTATAATCGTGATAATCGTTTTGCCGCACAGATCCAGCGTGCTCTGGTGAGGAACAACCAGACTCAGCGCTTCTCTCAGAGACAGGCTTTGCGGCTCCATCAGGGCCTGGTCACCAGCACCGCCGAACAGGTAGGGCTCGTCAGCGTGCGCTCGCATCTGCGTCTGTTTGTGAGTGTTTGCACTTGTAACACTCCCCCGCCTGTCTGTTTCCAAGGTGATGGAGCGCCTCTGTGTGCGTGTCCAGCAGCAGGTGTGTTTATTACGGGGCGTCGGAGAGATGGAGGAGATTCAAGCTGCAAAACAAGTGCTAAAAGAGGCGAGGAACTCTCGCGCTGTGAGTGATGTGAAATGTGCAAGCGTAGTATTTGCATTGTTGTCACACTGAATATGAATGAATCCTTTCTCTGTGGTGCTCCAAGCTCTACCCTTCACTGTGTGAGCTCGCTCATGTGCTGTCTGTGGATGGGCCGGTGCGGCAGAGACTCGACTCCTTGGCTGGCGAACTTGCCAAAGCTGCTGACAAGGAGCTGCAGGTACATCTAGCAGCCTCTTTTTTTGACACTGATATGTAACAGATGACAGAGTCACCGATCGCTGGCATCCATTGCAGGTGATTGTCGACTCCATGGTGTCTCTGTGCCGCGAGCTCTGCCCTCTATCTTCTTCTGCAGCAGAGAGATTAAGCCCACCCCTCTCATCTGTCTCTGAGCGTGTGTCCATCCCTCGCTCTGCCATTCGCACTGCCCTTATGGAAAGAGCAGCACAGGACATTCACAGAGCCTTGGAGTAAGTGAGACGCTGAAGCAGCAACAATAAGTCTGAATTTGATAAGAAGAATATTGATTTGCTCTCACTTTTACCAAGCTTCTTCCCGTCAGTCTCTCCCTTTCCTCTAACCCAATCTTCTGCAGAGAAGTAAAGCTGTCAGTGGTTTCCTATCTCACCAACTCCATCGTGGACCAGATCCTTCAGGAGCTCTATGCCACCCATAAGAACCTGGTAAACACAAAGCATTTACTGTGAAACTGTAAAGGATACACAGGTTTTGTTTGGAGCAAAAGTTTTAGGAGTGCTGTCTTTCTCAGACTCGGCAGGTCTCTCATCTTAAATGCTGGGAGGGGACGTGTGAAGATGGGACAGGCTGGAGGTTTAACAGGCACAGGGACTCTCTGGACATCACAGATGAAGAGCTCAGCACCAGCATAGTGAGTGAACTTACGTGTGTCTTGGGACCCATATACGAGAAATATTCAATTAAATATTTAAAGTGAATTCAGTTTTATTGATATAATGCTAAAACGCAAAAACAGCCAAGAAGCAAAACCCCAACAGTCAAACAACCCCCTGTAAGAAAGCACTTGGCAATAGTGGGAAGGAAAAACTCCCTTTTAACAGGAACAAAACCTCCAGCAGAACCAGGCTCAGGGAGTGGGAGCCATCTGCCGCCACCAGTTGGAGGGTGAAGGGAGTACACCTCACAAATTGGGAATTTGTGGTTTTCTACATGCCTTCAATTGTGGTCGCTACCACAATCGCTATCAAATTTTCCAGAAAATTCAGCCTCCCAGAATTTTTTGTTGAACTTCAGCTACACTTTTGAAATTGGATATTCCTGAAGTCATAGCAGAGCGTTACCCAGGGTTCATGTGCTCCGATGTTAAATGAGCGGTTGCGAGAGGCGCAGAGTTTAATTTTTCAATTTTTTTGTTTACTTTAAATCCTTCCGTTTTTGTAAGTATTTATCCAATTCAGGCTGGGCTGGAGCCGGTGGGCCAGTCTAGTCACCAGTCCATCACAGGGCCAACACAGACAGACGGATAAACAACCACACTCAGGGCCAGTTTCAAATTTTCAAATTGCCATTTAACCTAACACCAATGTCTTTGAACTAAGGGAGGAAGTCACAGTACCTTGAGGAAGCATCCAAGCTCCAGAACACATAGAAAGACCCGTTTGAACCAGGTGGTTGAGACTGAAACCCTCTAATTGTAAAGCAGTAACAGTAAACACTGCACCAACATGCCATCGAAATGAAATGAGATAAGGATGCCGTTAGTAAATATGAAATGATAACTAAATGTAAATGTTTACAGGAAATGTTTTACTTTTTTTTAGTATGCCCAATTTTATCAACACAAATGGGCTGAGGGGGCTTTATTACCTGTAGCCCTCTCCGTGTGATCTTTTCTTGCTATCAAACAAAATCATTTCAGAGATTTAAATTAATTTTATCCCATCTAACATTACCTCTTAGCAATCTTTAGCAAATTGAAAAAGCCCAGGAAGTAGTCCCCCCCACCTTGCCTTCAGCATTTATTTTGCCTCTGAGCAGCTAGCTGTAGAAACTGAATTCCTGGAGTTATGATAAAGTATCATGACTCTCATGAAGACCCTGAAGTAGTGTGATTTCACATATATTAGTCTAATATTTCAAACCGTTTTCAATTTGTGTCTGACATGGAAAGGAGAATTGTTTCTCAGTTTTGTATTTTGTTGCATAATCGCAATATTTCATGTTTGTCATTGCAATCATATATGCATCAGCAAGTGTGCTGATTAAATTAGGTTTACGATCCCCTGCTTGTTTATCCCGTTATTAAATTTGAGCACTACAGCTAAGGCAAAAATAGTGTTTCAGTAGTGACAAAACTTGCAGGAATGAGGACTTTTTCCTCCGGGTTTTGACATTTGAAACATTAAGCTGACTTTCCTGACAGGAACACTACAGTTAAAGGTCAGAAATATTGAAAGGCTCCCACTCCTTCACTGGAGACGCTTTAACAATACTTGAATTGATGATGTATAGTCAGTACAATTGTGTTTTGGCCTTTAGAAGCTTCTACTGATTGTAGTGATTGAAGCATGATATTGAATGTCCATGTTTCAAAAGGCCAATAATTGCTACCCTGAAAGCCTGACTGGCATTAAACAGAAATCAAGTTATTGTTAGATACAATAGACAATGGACAATGAAGAAAAAGCAGGCTTTTTATAGATGAATATTTAAGTTTGTGGCTCTCCATGATGTTGATGCACAAAATTCTGAAGTTATTAAAATATTCTTATCTTCTTATGGAGCAGCTACACCTCCTTCCCTTTCCCAGTTTTAAAATGAGTTCTCCGCTGTGTGCTGTATCTACATTTGCTCATTAACAGTAAATTAGAGCTTTTGTCTGTCTATTAGTTGCAGAATTCTTCTTATCATCTCTCCAAATGAGAAAACTAAACCTGAAACCAAATATTATCTGAATGTTACCAATATGGCTGAAATGCCAGGAGGCCGAATAAACCTGAAAAAAGGAAGAAAAAGGAAATTTCTGCTGACGCACTAAATCAATAGCTCAGTATCTACAACACAGCTGGTAAAACTGCAGGAGTAAAACCGTCCCCCTGACATTATCTCAAGAATCTACTTTAAGTATGGGACTTTATACATCACAGTCTGCTCAATCATTACCTGCAAGGAATTTGAAACATTGCTATTTCATTGAGTAATACAGCTAGTGAAGATTGTTGTATTGCAAAAATGAAACCAATACCTTGCTGTCTCAACTAATACATCATGGACATTGTAGGCTTCAGTACTTTGGTGTCTCAGCTTTTTAATGAAATGCATTTGATCAAGCTTCATTTCAAATATTTTACGCAATCACAGTCCGGGTCAATATTCTTGAGGGAAGTAAACAGTCTTTGCATTGTCTGCTCTTGTGCCTGATTTTGGTGACAGTAACAGTAATTGCTAACATTACCTGTGGAGATCCTCAAGGATCCGTCCTGGGTCTTTCTGTTATATTTAAAATGTAATTAATTATATTTACGTCTAATTTTGCACTCATAACCTAAGATTCATTTACCTTGATGGGCTATTGATAATATTAGCAGTCTTGTGAAGCTGGTGTCTAAATGATGGTACAGTTATATTGCAGATATATAAACCAAATGTTTGAGTTGGCTGAAATTTTCACCCCCTTATTGTGCTACTTTCTATTTCAGTCTGGACCAAATTGATGAGACTGGCAGTGTCATCCCTAGAGCAGCACCTCTATCAAGGCCAGAAACACTTAGCCAGCTGTTTTGTTTCTTCTGAAAATCTCTCTGCAGTAATTTATTTTCAATTGGATCTTTAACTTAAAACTTTGGGTTTCCTCAGTCTGTTTTTCTTACCTTTTCAAATCTGTCTCTCCTAACTGTAGCAGGGAGACCTCTGGTTTTTGTCAGCTTACTCTAACATGCCTCATGGCTCCATACACCAACTCCGCAGTTATGTGACGTATGCACAACAGCACTTCTGCTGATTTGTGGTTGCCACATTTTCTCTACACACAATAAAGTCAGTCTTTTTTCATTGGGCCTACATTATACATATAAGGCCACTCAACTAGAGAAAGGCTTCACTGGGAACATTTTTGCTCTTTCTACATGTGAAATCCATAAGCTTTTGCTGGATTTTAAACAGCATCATGATCAATATGTCTAAAATTTGCACCTTGACTTGACAAGTCTTCATTGGCAAAAGCGGTGATTGCCCTAAAGGTCGTCTTGTACAATATTTCCGTTGACCTGTTTGCCTGTTTGCATGCGTGTCTCGTTCTAATTCCTTCCCTCAGCATCTCAGCAACTTTTACTTTTTCTTTTTTTCTCCCAGGACACAATAGCCATTAAGAAGCACAGCTCTAGAACAAGACGAATACGACCTGTCTCCACCAGGCTGAGTGAGTACTGCTGTATAGCCTATTATCCTCTCTCTTCAGTCAGCTCTGACCCCTTCCTTGTCTCTCCCGAAGCTCCATTAGCGTTTTCTGTAGTCGGTTTTCCCCTCTTTTCCATCTCTTCTTCTCAGAAGTCTGTTAATGGCTGTTATAATCTAGCCTGAGCCAAGTCTGAGTCACTATATGTCAGAGCAGTTACTGATTGTTTTGAATTTGATGACTTTGAAGCAGAAATGATGACTCCCTGTAATCTCCCCACTCTTTGACAGTTCCTTCTCAGTTTCTTGTCCTCACATCCTCTCTATCCCTTTGTTGCTCCTCGCTGCCATCAGGCCTGTGTGATGACTCCAGCTCCTCTCCACCCCCTTCCGTGCCATCATACTCGTCACCGCTATCCCGTTCGGCATCCTGGGAGGGTCTGTCAGAGCTGCCTACGCAGGGTCTGCCCCTTCATCACGTAACGCGAGTTCGTCCAAGGCCTCCGCGGAGACACAAGGGAGGGCACATCCCGTCTGAGAGAGTAAAGCTTGCCTGATCTTGGCACTGTTTGACACATATTAAAATGTTAAATAATCTGCAGCTGCACCCAATAATTCAGTATACATCACCTTTACGCAAATCTCCAACCATTTATCTATATATCTATGCATAATTCTCCCATTTCCCAAAATATGTGCCTGCTGGCGATGACTGCTATCTTTGCAGAAGTAATCTATTCAAATTGGGTGCCTGCAACTGGATTATGTCATCTCAGTAAAGGCATTGTAATCCATTTGTTTTATTGCAAATACATAACATTCACAAATGAAACCCACTAAACTGACCTCTCTAAAAAGATTTTAAGTGTGTGTTTGTGTCTGTGTGTGCACAGCACTGCAGTGAAAATGGTGGGATAAGCCCTCTGGATGATGGACTCCCTGATTTCTACACGAAAAGAGTGCTCCCTGATAGGTAAGAGTTTGTTTTATATTTGCACTTTGACAATACTTACACTCTGTTAGCAACCTGTCAGCTGTAATTCTCTCCTGACCTTACAAAACATTCCCTGAATATTGCATTTCAAACCTGCATCTCACATTTACTTAAAATTACTGTTGTTTCCCAAAGAACTCCTACTTTTCCCACCAGTCATAATTTTCCGTTATTTTGCTGCACTGTGAAAATCAGCAGACTTCACGACTGCTGGAGTAGGGTAATCCATCACAGTGAACTTATTGTCACCCTTAGATTATTGTTGCATAGTTATGCAGGTGTTTAATAAGCTGTCCAAGAGTTGGTTGGTTTACCGTGAATACAAGAAGACATGTTTACTGCTTTTGGGCTTCTTTATAATTTGAATACATGAGGTTGTGAATAAATTTTTGGTTTTGGTTTTGTGGGATTTATTTGCAGTCATCACTCTGTGTTGTCAGGACAAATCCCCACCCTTCTGTCCACATATTTGGAAAGCATAAGGCAGGGAAAAAATAGCTAGCTTTCACTTGCATACTGGTGAGCAGCAGCAAGACCTTAGCAGAGAACAGAGTAGGCATGAATGACAAAGGGCATCATATGCATTAAGGCAGACACAGAATGCAAAGAAGGAACTGTGGTGGGTTGCAAGGTGGCTTGCAGGTGTGCAGTAAGAATGTGCAAGAAAAAACTCTTTAAAGACAGTGTCTTTTTGTGATTTGCAAACTGGATATTTACAAAGATGAGGATCAGCTGAACCATCAGCCGATACTCCAGGCTGAATTTACCTGAGCTCAGCTAATGCTCTGTTCAGTTTGTGTAAATAGTTATGATAACTTGGTAAAAGGAAAATGGGTACATGGGTTGAAGCAATTTAAAATGTATGTGTGCAATACACATCCATGGATTGCATTAGGGGAATTACAAAATAAGTAACTCCAAGAGAATTTTTCATCAATCGATATAATGATTTCCATCCGATTATGTAACAAAGAGGGGAACTGTCTCAGTGGCAAGCCAAGAAAAGAAGATAACAAAAGACACAAAATGAATAGACAAATTATTGTATTGCACTGAAAGCCAGGCACTCTGAAAAATGTGTCTTTTGTAGAATAAAATAGATATTTGTAGCTAAAATCAAACTGCTTATCTTGCTAAGATGCTGAGCTGTCGATTCATTTCATTTCAATTCATTTTAGTTAAACACATAGATAATGACTTGAAAGTGATCCTATTTTGTGTTTCCTTCTTTTCTGTCTGTGTATATGGTGCTCCTGGTAATCATGGCCAAAGCTTAAAATAATGAGGTCAGTGTATGTATAAGTACAACTAATCCCTATAAGCAAAAGGCTCAGGCTTCAAACTACTCTAACAGCGTTTTTCTACTCTTGGCTCTGTATGGCAGAGAGAAGGGATATCCTAAATATGGTAATCCCAGGCATACATCTCCTACCACCCACTGTTTAGATGGGCTTTTTTATAAGGGACAACCAATCAGAAGAAAGTTTCCTTAAGGGAAGGATGAAGAAAGCTCAAAAAGCTTGTTTCAGAGGATGAGCTGAGGGGTGCACCAAGGCCTGTTATAAGATGAAAGACATAGTTTCAAAATCATGCAAAACTATTTTAGTAATGTCCAAGAATAAATATATAGAGGAAATGAGCATAGTGGGTTCCCTTTAATTCGTTGAAAACAATCTCGGGCACCACTTGTAATATCTCAAGATAAATAGGTTTAGTATTTGTTCGGTAATGTTAGCTGGTTATTTTCCTTATAAACAACAGTAGTCATACTGTGAAAGCCTTTTGGAAATGGTATTTTATTCTTAATTATGCCTTTTGAAAAGCTGCCTTTGTATGTGGTTACATTTTTTGATGCACTGTGTTGAGTGTGTTTCTCCGACTTGATTATATATTTAAACATCAGAATAAAAAGAATTTTTAAAACAGATACCTTCAAAGGGTTGAAAGGTTTTCTACTTACTCAGGAGGGGTTTCTGCATCTCTGTTACTTTATCTCTTTTTCTTTTTTCTTTTCTTTTTTTTTTTTTTTGCAGGCTATGTTTTTGATTATTATTCCTAATTAGTAAATGTGATAATTTTAAACATTTCATTATGTTAGTTTGTTAACCAAGATACATTTCTGCAATCTTAGTTCACTAATCCTTCAGTCAAAATGTCTGCAGTTTAACTGACCTGGCTTCAGAAGAAACCCCTGCATTTCAAGACATAAGATCAATGATTCTTCCTCCTTTGTTGTGAACCCTGCTGAGTTCTGACAGCGTGTGTGTTCACACCTTTACTGAGCTGTTATTTTAATTGGCTTATGCTTCATGATTTTCATAAACCAACAAGACTGTTTCTGTGGCCAGTGTGTTGTCTGTCTTTGATGCAATCTCACGGCGAGGTTTGGCTCGCTCCTTATGTCCCGCTGTCTGCTCGAACATTCAGAGGCAGATCGAGCAAATTCCGGCAACCCTCATCTCTTCTTAATTAAATCATTAACTTTGTGATGATTAGTGGAGCTGGACTGTTTAGAGTTTGTGATTTGGTAGTAAGATGATCGGTCAGTTGGTGGTTGCATGTTGATGATCAAAGTAGTCGTTAAGGTACCTCACAGAGATCTCCAGGAGGTACTTTGTGACCTAACGTCAGATCTGGTTTGGTGGTTTTGTTCAATGTGTAATCAGTTGCTGCAGTGTTACAAAAATAAAGAGAAAGACACAGAGCATGCAGTTCAGCTTCTACATTGCATCTCATATCAGATACTGCAACAAATACTGAAAATATCTCTGCATAACTTTATTCCAGTCCTTTTAGTCCACATGTTTTCACCTCTTTTTCACAGTTACTAAGAACAAGAATGCATTTTTGCAGTAGGTGTTCTACAATTTCACATGTATTTGATCCTCGTCCTCTCCTATTTAAATGGTGCGCAGTCACGCTTGCATCAAAAATCATAGAGTAAAGTTAATAACTTATAGTGACTTTTTTCCAAGACGGCTCTCGGGGACATAAAATCCACCGCACCACAGCATGCCAGCTATCAGTGTTCAGCGTAAAGTTGCTGCCTGAGGCTGTCACAGGTCACTAAACTTTATATTTCCACACAAATGATCAAAATAGATACACAAACTCATACAAATGCAGTGCATAGATCAAAACTTTAGTCTTTCCACTCCACGTTATTGTTCCCTTATGTTTCCTGGTTCAGCTGTTAATTGGATCTTTGATAGCAATGAAGCAATGAAGACACTCCTTTTATCTTCCCGATTGTATCTGGGGAGCAGGCACAGGTCTCTCTCCCTAGTCCCCACTCTGCTCAAATGCTCTAGATGTCAATACTTTCACCTGAAGTGTACTGCAGCTCTGTTAGTGTGTCCCCTTGTCCAGCTTTATAAATCTGAAACATTACTCGCTTCTCTGAGGTGACAACAAATTCCTGAGGCTGCTAAAAATTAACAGTCAACTCTCAATTAATTTTTATCCATTTTGTTAACACAAAAGTGGCCACGCATTGCCTCAAATGCAAAACCATCATTATGTGGAGATGCAGGTTTCATTTTGGTGAAGCTGAATTCATAAACAGCATCCAGAGCTTATCAGAATCATGTCGCTCCTTTCCACGCGGAAGCTCGTGAGGCGAAGTCGGTGCTTTTAAAATGATTACTTTTGTAATATAAAAAGTGAACTTTGGATAAATCACTGTATACCACGAGATGTAGCTTAGCAACACACAAAACGCAGCAGCCGATGAGACAGCCAGGATGGCTGTGATGAATTCAGTGATATGCTGATGGAGGTGACTCATCTGTAGACACCAAACATGAATGTGCTGGAATGAACCATGTGTGTTTCATCGATCTCTCTCACCTCTTGCAGTCAGCTCTCGTCGCTGCACAAAGCGCACTCTCTGAGGAGGAAGAAGAGGAGAAACATGCTGGCCATCTTTGGTTTCCGTAAAAGCCGCAACCAAACTCTGTCCCATCCGGGGCCCGAGTCAGAAGCTGAGGTTTATGGAGATGGGAGTCACACTGTTGCTACAGCACCCACGGGGTTAGTGTATTTGCACGCACACACATGCATGAGGATTCTTCTCAAGAAAGATTTGGCCTTGAACTCACAGATGGAAATACAAAACGTCAACTAGGAGTTTATCTTTCCATATTCAACGCTACATCTTCACATCTTTTGCTTAGTATCTTGATTCTTGTGAGGACACTCCACAGCACTGAACCCTATGAATAGTTCAACAAATATCACTCTTAATCTTCCTTATTTCTTTGTTGATATAAGAAATGGCTGATAGCTGCCAAAGCGCAGGCAGGCTGATACCAGAGTGTGTACACAGATGTAGATGGCAGCCGGTGTCTCCGATTCTGGATCCAACAGTCAGCCGAGTGATTAGAAATGAACACGCTGCATGTCAAATACAGATTACAATGGTATTATATCTGATTTTCGCCAGAAAATTGATACTTTCTAAACGCCCTGTTCTAAAAATTTGTTACATTTTTGTGTATTTTGAATATGTGGGATAAATTAGGAGAAATTGTGGACATTTTTTCGTCTTCCAACTTTTAGGACAGCAATGGAGAATGTATACACTCTCCTCCAGCCTCCAAGGTCTACTGCCAGAGCTGGATCTCCCAGCGAGGCGGCTGATGGGAAAATGAATGACCTCCAAGGGAAAAGTACTATCGTTCTGAGTCCACCACCAGTGCCAGGCATCCCTCACACATGTGTGGGTGGAAGCAAACACCCATTTTATTCTCCAAGAGAGGTAGGGCCAGTGTAATCCACTATTGTTATTAACTGAAAGTTTGTAACGCGTCCGTAACCTCTTCTTGTTTTGTTTTGACAGAAATCTGAAGTGGATGCTGTGTTTGAACAGCCGGAGGATACAGACAAGTACTGGGCGGACGACAAACAGAGGACGGCAGAGGTGCTGCAAGCAGACAAGCAGTGGATGATAGCAGCAAGGCATGGCGATGTAGACAGACAGTGGTTTGACGACAGGCTGCAAGACAGAGATGCGAGAACGACCGACAGACAAACAGACAGGTACTGGACTGAGAGCAGGCATCCAGACAGGCACATGGACAGACAGTGGACTGTAGACAGACACACTCAGAGGCAGATTGACAGAAAAATTGAAAGACAGTGGATGGGCGGCAGACAGATAGAAAGGTCATGGTCGGAGAACAAGCCAGCAGACATGCAAGTGGACAATCAGTGGAATGAGAGCAGACATCAGGGAAGAAAGACAGACAGACAGGTCCAAGCACTTCAACTAGCTCAAAGGCCACTCCCTCCATACCCATCGGACAGGACGCCGTCTCCAAAACATGAAACAGATCCTCTGAAAAGCATAGAGGCTTCAGCCATAGAGTGGCATCCGCAGGACACGCAGGGAGACAGACATGCGTGTCCTGATGCAGGTGGAGTTTTCTCAGAAGGCTGGAAGATGAGCGGAGGTGGAGGAGGAGGTGGCTTTTCTGTCAGTCGAGCGACATCAAAACCTGACCCCCCGCCACAAAGCAGCAAACCCAATCTGTCCAAGCTGAGGCAGAGGCATCGACTTGAGAGCTCAGACGCTCTGCCAGGTAATACACAGGTCAACCGTGTTCATTTGCTGCAGGTCAAAAAGCTTGTTTTAGCTTGCAAAGAGTTTTTGCCGCAGTCTTTGCCGCAAGTCTACATGCCACTCACTTCTCTTTTATCTATAGCTACAGAGGAGGAGGAAGATATAGAGAAGGACCCTGGAAATATGGAGAAGAAAGAGAAGGAAAAGAGACGAGATTCTGAAGGTCACCCTCCCCCGATTCCTGAAAAGGTATGAAATTTAAAGCCACACACAAGTCGGTTTGTTCTGTTTGCTCAGTTGTTTTTAGTGTATATTTAAACCAAATGTGTTCATTGATGATGTTGTCTCTGTGTTCGTTCACATGTGCTGTACTCATGCCTAGCCAAAGACCTCCTCGTTTGTGACTTTTCCAAAAGAATCAGCCAATGAAAGGAACTTACCTCCTCCTCCCGTCCCACCTCCTGTTGATAAGCCAATACATGGGTTGCCAGACAGAGCTGCAAGCCAAGGTACCTGGGCTGAAAACAATTAGCAGACATGCTTTTTTAATGTACTCAAACAATTTATTTCTACTTTTCTGAAGCAACAACCACTAGCCTGCTGATTTAGCGAATTAACAGCATTTAGACTTGCCACCGCAATGACCTGCTTTAAGCCACAATCCAGTCAGTGAGTGATGTGTTTCAGGGTAGAATTCTTGGCATTGATCGTGAAGTCTTCAGAACTCTGCAGAAGGCATGAAACAAAATCTTTCAAAGATTTTACTTCATTTGGTGAGGGTTGTTGCTTGATGGTGGTCCATGATTGATATCATAATCAACAAACCATCAGAGAGCCCTTGTGCTCTGTAGATGAATACATTGTCATCATGGAAGAGAAAACTCCCATCAGGGCAGAAATGTTTCATTGCAGGATAAAATTCATTAATCAGAACAACTTTGCATTGATTGTCGACGATTTTTCGCTCTAAGGGGACAAGTGGGCTCAAATCATGCCAACAAAGTATTCGACTTCTGGGTCCAGTGGCCCGAGCTTTTCCTAGAATTTGTCACCTTATAAGCAGAGCCATAGGACTGCAAAGGTTTGTCAAGGACCACAAAGGAAATGAAGAAGAAAAAGAGATATAACTAGGTTGTGTGCAGATCTCCTTTAACTGAATATTTTAATTGACAAAAATGTTACTGATTGAACTTTTTAACAGGAATGTAAAATTTGATAGATTTGAATTGATTAGAACACTGATGGTGGCTCTAACCTAACATTAAATGCTGTAATCTTGTCTGTTTTCTTTATATAAATTATCCTTTGTAGAATCCTCTATCAAGGCATCAAAGTAACTGTGTGGCCACTACAGGGTCACATTTGCAGCTACTCCTATGTGCAGACACATTGCACGATTTCCTCTTGGTGAAGTGTGTTTGCAGGATCAGAAAGTCCCACATTCAGGGACTTTGGGTGATTTCTGATCCTTTCCCCTGGAGAATTGTTCCCCCGACTATAAAACTCTGGCTGAAATGATGCTGGTAATTTCAGTCTCCAGTGTAGCAGCAGAAGCAGAGTCTAGCCTTTAGAATAATAAGACGAAAGCCTCTGCGATAAACTCCCTTGGCGTATTTGATTACGCCAAAAGCAGTCCCCCACCTTAGGTCCACTTAGTTAATACTTGCCTGCTTAGCCAAATTGACTGTTTTACTGGTCCTGCTTTAACAGCAGAAAAAGATTCAGTTATTTTTTGTTTCGTGTTGACATGAGAAGTGACCACAGAGCCTGTTTGCTTTTCTGCATTCATATGCATACCCTTTTCTGTGTATTAGTTCACGTGATCGAGTGTTCTTTTAAAACAAATGTAACAATATTAAATGTCTCATTTAAAAAACATGAAAATGGCAGGAACAATAACATCACGGCAGAGTTATTCTGTCCCTTGTCCGTCCAAAACAAAATTTAAAGATACCTCCTGTTGTGTGTCAATCACATGTTGTTCAGGCGACGAAGGAC
Organism: Diplotaxodon limnothrissa; assembly: GCF_057381915.1. Classification (NCBI taxonomy): domain Eukaryota; kingdom Metazoa; phylum Chordata; class Actinopteri; order Cichliformes; family Cichlidae; genus Diplotaxodon; species Diplotaxodon limnothrissa. The sequence continues at coordinate 8,134,414 of NC_140617.1, forward strand.
TCAGGCCTCAAGCACCAGTGAAGCCACAGAGGAACAGAAAAGCAATGTCCTGTGATGCAGGTATAATCGCATTATGAGCTGCAGCTATTCACCTTAGAATGTTATACGCACACTTTTGTGAATGAAACACGTTTTGTTGATCTCTGTTTGCGTGAAGCGTCTCTATCTAACTGTTAATTTGTGTCTTCTGTCCTCGCTGAACTCAGGCACTGACAGGGAAAGCCCTAATAACGTTGAGAAGCCCCCAAATCGCAAACCCCCCGTGAAAAAACCTAGACTACCCCAAAACAGAAATAAGTCCCTGGACTTGTCTGGTACATGTTTCTCTGTTTTTATTTATGTGTGTTTGTGTGTGTGGGTGGGCGACCAGCTGTAATCAGTTACTATGTGTGTGTTACCATAATGTGGAAGTATAATTACTGTCTATAAAGCATTAAACACAATTATAATACAGTGGAAAATTAGGTAATGTATCTGTAGCTCTCAGCTGAACGGTACTGATTATCTATTTAATGATCCTGTTCCACCGTACAGACAGCTTCAACTCAGCACCTGGGGAAAGCGAGCTGTTGTGATACCTGAGAACTTCACCTGCCGCTGTCAAGCCAGAGTTGTCATCCAGCGAGGTCAAAGAGCGAAGAGGAGGGAAAAGGCCTAACATCAGAGCAGGACATCATAAAACACTGTTCACTCGCTTCAGTTCAAACGCTTTCCTCTCGTCACTTTCCTCCCTCTTCACCCTGAGTTTCTTGTCTTTGCTTTTCTCTCACGTGAAGCTCTTTTTGTGGCTACAGTATTTTAAAAGTATTTGCTACTTTAGAAAAACCCATGAGATCATTGTCGTGTGTGTGTCGGTGGACAGCCGGCTGAGTGCTTGAGCGTCGTGGCTTCGCTAGGCAGAAGAATACAAATGTCTTTATTAGAATGTGGTTTCTTAAATCTGCAATGCATTTTTGACCGCTGATACAGTTGATTGCCTTGGTTGACACTTGAAAATGAGTTGCTTCTTATCAAATGAAACTTGATGATTTATATCTAGTTTTGCTTTCAGGAACTGAAAGTTAATATATTTTATAGAAAAAAAAGAAATATTATGTTTGAGCACCGTCACTGTATGAATAAAAGCCTAATGAAAAACAAAAAGTAGGATGTGTTTATTGCCTGTGCAAATCCATTCAATCATATTCATAGTTTGTAGTTTATATAAACAGTGGATTAAATCCCAATTTGTATGTGAAAGGCTGTGTTTGTGTTATATGTATAGTTCCTATGGGCTGGTTTGACCTCCTGATGGACCTGGGAACAAAAAAAACAAACATATTCCTACACACACAAAACAACAACAAAATTGTTGATCAGATGTTTTTTATGTAAAGTTAAGTAATACTTCATAACAGATAGATTTAAATAATGTCTTTTTATAGTAAAAATTCACTGGTCCTAGTTCCTAACATGTAAATACTTACTGGTTTGCTCACTTTTCTGAGTGTTAACTCGGCGTCTTTTGAGTCTATTAAATTGGCAGATATAATACTGTGTATGTGATGAGTTATTATCTTGTTAGGATTTTATAAAACAACTCATACATACAAGATTAAAAAAAATATTAACACATGGTTGGTTTTTGTCAGACAAAAATTTGACAAAATTCTAACATTTTTTGTTCATATAGCTTTTTTATGACATTTTATACAACAGTCTTAATTGGACTTAAACTGACTTTTTAATTTGGATTGATAATGATAAATAATAGTGCACTTCAATAATATAACTCAATTACAGTTTTTTTTTACAGTTCACTGTCAGTTTGCACACCTTTTTCATTTTGATTTTTAGCGTTCATTTTAGACTTGATTTTTTTTGTCACTCATTTTCAGCCCAATCCTTATAAATGACCATAAGAAGATTTGGGTTTTTTGTTTGTTTGTTTGTTTGTTTGTTAAGCCACTTAGTACTGAACCATGAATTATGCAAGCATAAGAAATGGCCTGAACACAAGTGATGGACCAGTTTTGTGTCGACACATAACAAAAAACTAAGAACTTAGTTTCATTTAAATCTTTGGGCACTTTGTTACTAGAAGCCTGTCACAAAAACATACGTGTTTATTTCGTGAAAATAACAGCCATGAATTAATATTTTTGCACCCACAGGGAGATTACCACTGAGCTATTACCTGAAAACTTGATATATCTCAGGATGGTGTGCAGGGGAAGAAGTCAGTCTTGCGAAAGGGAAATAGGGAAAGGCTGTGGTGTGCTAAGCTACACAAGAAGTGCACTGAAAGTCAGTGGCATGATGTTTTATGGAGTGATTGATCTAAATTTGGAAAGTCTGTCTCAATTTGTACCGAGGAGATCAAGAAAGAGCTATAACAGTGAGCGCCTACACCCATTTGTAAAACACAGTGGAGGCTCTGTCATGGTTTGGGATTGCAGCCAGTGGTGTTGCGGATCTTGTCAAATTTGATGGAATTACGAAAACAGAAAAGTACCATCAGATTTGATCCACTGTGCAATGCTATCTGATTGACAACAGCTTCATTTTTCACCAACCAAACTACCAAGGCAGTTAAAGCATAACTAGACAAAAAAAGACACAACAGGACAGTGCCGATCGTGAACTGGCCCAGAAAGCTTGTCTAAAACAATTTAAGTTGTGTGAATATCCTTTCAGGTAACAAGAAAACAGTTTGAGATTAATGTCTTGAATATTAGATTAAAAGGCAACCAAACTTCTTTCTATTTAACTCCTAATAAGGTTAACAGCTTGGAGGTGGTCATGAAAGTTGCTGACTAATCCTGCCATTATATGTGTCACTAAGGTCACATGATCAAGGTGTAACTGGGATTTGAAACACCTGGAAAGGGATCTCAAGATTTATGGCTGATGCTTGGTATCGTAGTCCACCTCTAACGATGGATATAAATGAACCCTTCTCCTCTCATAAAGCAGCTGTCTTCTTTGTCCAAACTGTGGATATATTTTTTTTTTAAAACTCCTTTAAGTGTTGTCCTGGTGAGCTGGATCTCCTGTGTTGCACCTTGTGTTGGTGGAGTGCTTGAGTTGTTTGTTTGTTCATGGGAGAGCCTATAACCTATACATGGGAGAGACCAAACACCCACATCACAGACGCATGGTTCAAAAGAGCTTTTGGAAGATTAGAGGTGAAACATCTTAAAGAACCTAAAAAGAGAAGTTCATTTGCCTTCAATTCAAGTGTTTTAGTCTACCATAACATGAACCTACACAGATAACTCAGGATTTCATCATATATATATATATATGTTTGTGGCTGCTGGATGTGTAATTAGGCAGCTTTTTCCAAAAGTCAACTTTAAGACAATAATATCATTTTGGATTTGTTTTTGCTGCCCCCATGTGACCAAAATGTCAAAGAAAAATATGAAAAGAAATGAAGCCATGGTAGGAGGGCAGCTCCTCTGATGAAATTGTGTCAAGGCTTAAACCATGCACACGGAAACCAATTAGCAGAGACCGTGAATGGCAATTCAGTGACTTACAGTGATGACAGGCAAACTGGCCATGACAGACTTAAACTCATTTCAACTTTGAGATAAGCAGCTGAGGTGAAAACAGAATACCACTGACTGACAGAGGATGCTGTAGGAAACTTACAGCTGGAGCATCTCTGTCATAGTGACCAGCTATCAACTGCAAAGAGAAATGAATAGAGTCGTTTTCATGGAGATAGAGCCTTATGCATTATTAGTGTCATGCAGCCAGTAGAATGATCCAACAAATGATGTGAGCTTCTCTGTGATGACTTCAATTACCAACCAATCTGCATACCAGTTTTAGTGAGTGAAATTGTAGTATTTAATTTAAATGTTACAAAGTACTAAAGACAAGGTGTGTATGTGTGTGATATCACATAAAGATGAGACATCAAATAACCTGAATTTAAATATAGGAAAAAAACTCTCAAACAGCTAACATGGTGAATAACTTTGAGGGGAAAAATCCATCAGAAACTTTATTTTGGGGGCAAAGTTTGGCAGTTTTTGAGCAATTTGACTTCTGTGCATTCAGTTTTTTTTATGTCCTAGTGACCATTTAAATTAAATTAAATAAATGTTTTGTGCAGATATAGCCTGTAACGCATCTTGCTACTAAGGATTTCTCAACTTGTAACTCTTCTAAATGACTTCTTGTCTGGGTATCTTTTATTTTTGACTCAATAAAACCATCCAAAATGCAACATCCCAAACTTCAAAATATGAGTTGAGAAACTCATAGGCAGCCACAATCATCTATTATGTACAGTCAATGGTCTCAACATTAAAGACTATTGTAAAACTACAAAGAATTTTATTTATTTGTTTGTTTATTTATTTATTTATTGGCATGTTATCTCCGTTAGCTCATGTGTAGATCGGTAGAACTAATACCAAAGGCAAAAGCTATGGTTCTGCAGTATCAAACTCTAACCGTCTGATTTTCATGATCACAGGTGGATGCTAAATTTACTTCCTGACTTCAGAAATGCCCCCCTCTGGTTGGCATGACAACCTCACATATTCGCACGTCAAAGAATGTAAAACAGCAGGGGGCGACTGATCCTCACAAATGAGGCAACCACTGGGCACACACGAACACACACACACAATCCAAGAAGAGAAGCAGTCTTGGAGGTTGTCATTAGCAACCGTGCTGTGACCTTTTTTTTTTCTAAAGATGCTGTAATGACTCAGATGCGAGTTACAATACTGCCACGCAGTGAGGAAATATTTCTGCAGTTTGCTGAAATGGAGATAAACAGGTTTATTTTTTCCCACCGAGTCAGTGATTTTTAATGAGCAAACAGCCTTTGGGGGAATGCGAAAGTGTTTGGGTTTTTTTTCAGTTGACTTAAACTAATTGCTGAGTTCATTAAATGCAACACGTGTATATTTTGCAGAGTTTATGAATGCATTTCTGCAATAGATCCCAAAACTCCCTCAGGTGGCCGGGAAATACTGGTTTTACAAGTTTGCGTTGATGAGCTCCTTGTTAATTAATCACAAACACTTTCTAGGTAAATATTTCGTTTTCCCCAAATCTACTCTGGGCTCAGCTACTCTGCCTGAGAAACAACCAGCTCTCTTCAGATTTAACATCTCAAACTCTGATTTATGGTGAGCATGGATGGAGTGTGTTGGCAGCAGCTGTAGCAATGACTTCATGACGGTGGAGTGAAATATAACGCAGGTGCTGGTTTGAACTTTTAGACCCACTTCACCTCAGAAACTGATGTGGAATCCGTTTTATCATGAAATACTTTAAAATTTATGTTATAGATTAACTGTGGAGAGACCTGCTTCAGTAAGTGCAGCTTTGAGTTCCTAAAGGAAGGTAAAAAAAATAAAGAAGAAATTAATTAACTAAAAAACTTAATATAATATTCAACATATCACACATTTTCTTTAACGTTAACACATGCAAATGATGAGAAAATACACATTATTTATTTTCATTTATGATAGGGCAGAGATTTCTGGCTTTGAATGTTACAGTATCTTATTTTAAGAAAATGTCCTGTAAAAGACATTTACTGCATGACTTTGTATGTTGTATTGGAATCACAGTGACAATTTCCCAGTTGATTAATTGGATTAAGAGAGCTATTATTAGTACTGCAAGCTTTCTGAACAGTTTCAGTGTGCAATAAATGAGCATCATTATCTATATAATTAGGCAGTCATTTGGATAATTACTTAAACACTGGATAAAACCAGATTCAACAGAGAGAAACTTTTTTGTTTTAGGAATATGATGTTTTAAAATTAGATTCAGCTTTGTAACAAATCAGAATGAGTCATCTAAAGATTTTGGTCATAAAGGTATGGACATGGTAAGCAGGTATGCTGTAGTGTTTAAATGATGCTCAGTTGGTGCTGAGGCATGATGCATCCATGGTGTCATGTTGTTTACACCAACTGATAAAGATATCTGATAAACAAAGTGTAAAATAAACACCTAAATTAAAATTTTAGCATTATTTTCCACATGTTCCACCGAACACAGACATGTTAGAAAGCAAAGAAACCAAGAAAAAAAGAACATGTAGTGTCTTGGCTTGAAGAAGTAGATTTTGCTTGGAGAGAAGTTTATTTCAACCAAAGCAAACTAGAATGGGTAGATATTAAACTCAAATACAGATGAAAATAAGACACAATGTTGGGCTTGCAACATAGCAAACCAAAACGTAATTGTCATAAGTTTCCCAGTCTTACACTTTAGGGTAAGTTTCATGGCTGCGGTTATGGTGACTGTAGCTCACCATGTTTCTTACGGATGATGTGAACACATCCTACTCTTCTCCTCATCATTCTTCTGCTTGTTACCAAGCAACATGACGATCACATAAAGGCCGAGGGAAGAGAGGAGCCAGAGAGAGAACATGTGTGGGCAGAAGAGAAAGATAAGTGAAAATAAAAGGATGCAGACAATCCAAAGAAATGCGTATGAATGTGTTCATACAAAGCTCCCAACACCCCTCCGGTATAAAATTAAAATCCTCTGCTCTTCCTTCTGAAATGAGGAGGGATCCAGCCTGACTATAGCGTCTGTGACTTATTGTAAGTGCAGAATACAACTTAAAAATGACTTTCTTCTAGATTGAGCACATTGCCTTTTACAACTAATGCCAAAATCCTTTGTCCTGTGTGTGCTGTAGTTGCATGGATAATGACTCATGAAAGCAGACAAGGAAAAGATGCAGTGTAATTTAATGTAATTACAACCACGTCTGCAAAGGTCATAAGTGAGCTGTTCAGAAGGGTTGTCATGGGAACTGCCTCCCTAATGGGTGACAGAGGCTACTGCCTTTGGAGTCATCTTTCGGCCCAGCAGCCTGTTTGTCAGATGGTGTGGCTCACATCAGTCCATGGTTTGTAGCAACTAATGAAGACAACCTACAGAACTACTGCTCACTGCTAATTATGTAATTCTGTCATATAAATACAGCAACCAGGAAGAACTTGGCAGCTTCTTTCTAAGAGTGGGTTATCTCACTTGAAGTCATAAAAATGTGCAAAGAACAGTGAGCAAGAGTTTAAAAGAGTTGTAAGCATACTAAGAGATGGGAATGTTAATATTTTTGCAAAATGCGGCAATGCAGTAAAAGTCAGCATGTGATTAAAATGCATCCTGATTGGAACATGAATGCAATCAAAACTCTGGAATTAAAGCGCACTGTTGCCAAATTGGTAGAAATTTAAAAGGGTGAGCTTTGACCTGTTCATTAAACAGTCTATAACTGCCTGCATAACCAGTTGCTCACTGATGTGTGGTTACATCTATTTTTAAATGTCTTCAGGACAGGCAGTCTATTCTGTTTGAGAACTGGGATCATTTTAAGCCATGGTTCAAAAGTCAAATTCACATTTGTAGCTGTCAGTCACACGTGCCTCATGGACCGCCCATACCTAACAAGCATGCTGAGACGGTATTGCAAAAAAAATAAATAAAAACACGTAAGAAGAAAAGTTGATGCTGAAACCTTGAAGACATACATTTTAAGACAGACATCATTTGCACTAACTGACAGTTGTTTTAAACAGTCACTGGATACTTGAACTAGGTCTGCAAGTATTGGCTTGGAGCCCTTTTGCTTTCAGAGCTCAATTAATTATTTCTACTATAAATTCAACAAGGGCTGGAAATGTTCCTCTGAGATTTGTGCAAGGATAGCTTCATAATATTACTGCTAATTTGTCTGCTGCACACCCATGATGCAAATTTTCCATTTCACCACATCCTAAAGGAGATCTATTGAGCTCTGGTAACAGCGGAGGTCATCTTAGTACAGTGGAATCATTATGTTCAAAAAACGACTTTGAAATGATTTGAATGATCAGAAGATGTGTACACGGTGGCCATAGAGATATAGACTAGATCCGCAAAAATACCCTGGTAAGCTGTGCCATTTAAAGGATGCTCATCTGTTGGTAAGGAGTCCAAAGTGTGCTAGTAAAATATCCCTCACACTATTACACCACTGATCTACCATCCAAATATCACACCAGAGATGGAGGCTTTTTAGACCATGTAACGCTTTTCTCGCTAATGTTTAAGCTTCTATGGTATGCTTTTCTGCATACATTGCTTGTAACAAGTGCTTATTTGAATTACTGTTACCTTCCTATCAGCTCAAAGCAGTCTGGCCCAAAGAACCGCAGCACACTGGATATTTTGTAAACCTCAGAGACAGTAAGTGTGTGACATCTCAGTAAATCAGCAGTTTCTGAAATACTCAGCCCAACCCATCTAGCACTAATAACCATAGCACATACAAAGTCACTTAAACCACCTTTCTTCCACACTGATGCCCAGTTTGAACTTCAGCAGGACACCTGAACCACTCCTAAATGCACTGAGTTGCTGCCATGTGATTTTCTAATTCAGTTGAACATACCTGTGAAGGAAATCTACAACATGGTGAAGCTAACTTTTCTTTGAATCCTAATTATGGACAAATGCAATTATTACTAGAGGAAATATACAAATCATTTTTAAACTACCCAAACCAAAATATTAGTAACCAATGAAAATGGGGGTGTATGTATATTTACTTGATACTGGTTATGCGAGTGTGTCTATCTAAAAGCATAGATGAGGTGTTGAGGTACATTCATAGATGTGCATCTATGCACATACACAGATACTGTTAGGTACAATATGTCCACGAAAAGTTTGTATAAAAAATGAAAAGTATAGGTTAAAATGTTGAACATGTCATTTTTGGGCTGTTGGAGCATGGTGGCACTTGCAGGTGGATTCTAGGATAAACTGCGGTGTTTAAGAGGAACAGCTTCAACTAATTTGAAATGAATTGGAAATTGTTAACAAAAATCACATTTTGTCATGAGTAAAATTAAATCCACACATTCAATCAAATATTAGAATTAATAAAACTGCTTGAAACACATACTGTTATAAAAAGAACAAACCTTTATTACAGTTTTTAAATGATCAAAGCATAAAGGAGGTATGCTGTACAATACAGTGCAGTATGAACATAAACACAAAGAGGCAAAGCTATTTCTAAAGAAAAACGAGGCAATGCAAACCCACCAAAATAACCCGATTAACTCATAAATACCACAACATCCGTCTGCAGAATCTGTTTAAAGCAAACACAGTTGTAAATGTCCTAACAGCTAAAATAAATGTTTTATTTTTATTCTTGCACTAATGTAGATACTTTCAAAAAGTTTGACAATCTTACTGAAAATTTTACTGCATCTGAATTATTGATAAGTGAGGTGCACTATTAACTCAGGGAATAGTATTAGCATTAAAGTGCCTGACGTGTTTGTGACATTAAGAATGACAGTAAAAATATCCTAATCCTGCAAGAGGATAAGAATCAGAACAGCCACACGAGTGAGGATGGAGGGAGGGGCATAGAGGGGGAATGAATTAACAGATTTAGTGTCATCTCTCAGTCTGGGAGAGGAGCCAAAGTATCGACCACCTTAATCCCTTCATCCCTCTCTTCCTCATGCTCATCCTCCAAAACCACCGCCTCTGTCTCTCTGTCTGTTGCCACCCCCAATTTCTATCTCTCTTCATCTTTGTTGTTTTTATTTTAAAGATTAAAGCCGTCTAATACTTTTTGTTTGCGTGTTTAGTGTTGACGTAATGTTGTGCTCATAGACATGTTAAACTGTCAGATTTAGAGTCTGTCATTAATTGATTATTTTAAAAAAAAAAAAAAAGAAAATTATGGCTTTTATGGATCAAATGAAGAGTTCATTTATTAATGGATTTTATATTCTGTAAGTGCATAATTATGATGCCAGTTAAAGTGATCAGTATTCAAGCATTATGTGTATGAATAATAGTAAGAACATCATAATATGTGTTATTTTCCTTTTAAGATTGTAGCTTGTTTTGTGGCAAATGTCTCCAAAGGATTAAACTCTTAAATATCAAAATATCAGTAGAAGTGTACAAATAGAGACGATAAGTGTATCCATTGATCTGAGGTGGGAATAGATGGTTGAGTCTAGGGTAGGTGAGGTAATAGCAGTGCTTCTGACAGCTTATGTGTACATTACAGATGGTTTATGTAGGCACAGGTATCTGTTAATCTGACACTAGTTTCAGAGGGAGAATCAGATCTAATCCCGTGACTAGCCTCATAATTCCATTCAGATGAGTAAGACGGTCTGGAGTGGAAATCAATAAAAGACTGTAAATAGCTTACAGGATATGAAATGTGTAAGCTTATAGGTGCACAAGTTCAAAGTCAAATTTAAATGGGCAATTTAAAGCTTAGCAGCTGAAGTGATGGATTAGAAGCCTGTTAGAAAAACACTCGGCTTAGAGGACCCAGGAGAAGGAAGTTAAATGATAAGCAAAGACCCCAGAGGAAGAATGTATATAGAATATTTATGCAAATGGCTGTTTCCAAAGATAATGAGCCAATGTGATGTACACGGTCATTATGAATGCATCACAACATTCTGCATGGGTTTTCTGCTTGCTCATCATAAGGTAAACTGTAAGCAGCCTAGTTATACACCAATTCAGCCAAAACAATGAAACAAATCTGCAGAATATTGTGATGATCGTGCTCTGATCAGTTGGGAGATGCAAACAGGACGTCTGGAGCTGTCCTGTGCTTTGCACCAGGAATTTAGCAGCAGGGTTAGGCTTTCTAGAGGCTTACACATCCGGGTGCACCAGAAGCCACATCAGCAGAACGTTGCATCATAACAAAATGACCAATGGCATTCACTTCACTTGTCAGTGGTTTTAATATTGTGGCTGATCTGTGGATGCAGTATGTTCAAAAGGGATAAATGCTGCATATATGTCATTTTCACAAAAGGCATATAATAATCACAGACCTTTTATAAAAGACTATATTTCAAAAACTGTATTATTTGGAATAGGCAACAGTGGGCGGCTACACAGGTTGCAAAAGAATATCCAATTCTATTCAAGTCTAAGGTAAAATTATCCTACTTCTCCTGCGATCTATGTCCTCACTAAATGCATTCGTGATGAATTTATTGGCTTAATTGCTAGTTATGCATCCTACTGAGTCCCATGTGATGTTAATTTTGTAAACCATGGTCAAACCTTGTGATTTACCAGAGAATGCAGAGCCCATGATTCCTAAAAAATTCTCCCTCTTGATGTCACATATGATTTCAAAGCAAAAACATGGTCAAAATAATTACATATAGACTATTAATCTGAGCGTTACGTTCCCCTGAGTGGTGTACAAGGTGAGGGGGGAGTAACAAAAAGTGTCCAGGTCAGAAAAAGGAGTCAAGGAGGCAAAAGGGTTAAATTAAAGAGTTTTATTAAAGTTTCTGTTAATATTCAACTAAAAGAGACGGACAAGCCGCTATCACCATTTAAGGAAACAAACAAATTAGTCAATTATTGGTCAATAAAGTAAAACATAAGTCAAAAAGAGAGAGGGCAGCTCACTAGCTGCACATGGCACTCTGGGCCAGAGCTCACCTGTCCCTGGGCTTAAATCCCTTTAATTACTGACGAGAGTCAGCTGCACAAAAGAAAAAGGTGGCAGCTAAGGCAGGAGAGATTGAAGGACACGCCCACACAGGCACCTTCAGGAGGAGGCCCTGCTAGGGCCGTAACACTGAGCCATCCTTTATATACAGTCTATGATGATTACTATTATAAATAACTCAATACCTGTGCTATAAATTAGGAGAACTGGAATACATCCTAGTAGTATATTAATTGTAATGTCGCTTTCAAGTTAAAGCCAAAATACTTGCCATCAATCCTTTTAATATAGAAACTACTTTTTGAAGCCACTACAAATAAAATTTCAGTCAAAAAAGTCAAAATTAGTGCATGTAGATGTTGTAAAACCAGGACGAAATATAAAGCATAATATAACATTTGTGTCTTTGGCACAATGTGATTATCCTACAGGCATCATTTAACCGGTCACGTATCTTTTTTGAGTACTGTGTTGTTTCTGTGTGTTTGCGTGTGTGCATGAAGAGTGAAGGAGACAAAGGACAAGGGAGGGAGCCCCTGTGAGGTGAGACGGGTAAGCCTGTTGCTTGTAGCAGAGTTAGTCAGGATTAGGACATGTATCTGTGGGATAAGACCGAGTTACTGGGACCCTACAGTGCTCCAGCTAACACCATCTGTCCTAACAGTCCAGGTCTATCCTCAAATCAGTCACTCTCTCATTCCCTCCGTCCTATCTGTCTGTATTCTCTTACTCATGTCTCCTGCTTTTTGTCAACAAGTTGTTTCCTCCTGCTGTTTGTAGTTGGCCTCATCCTGAGTTTCTCAGTAGCTCCTGTGGTGAAGGAAGTAAGGGGGGGAGTACAGTCCAAATAGTCCAAGTCATGTCCTCTGTTGGCCTTCAGAGCCTCTAAGTAGTAATTCTGAAGGCTATGAAACCGGGTTAAGAGCTGATAGGGGGGTCAGTGTCACATTCAGGGGGTCAGGGCCAATAGCCTGCTCAAGTTTTCGGAGTCTTTTCTGCCAGATCATCAATTTACATCTAAAAGCATCCTGCAAGGGAGTGTTTCCAGTTTTATCTGTTGTGAAGAAATGTTAGTGTAATAGTGCATGATGTATTTTCTTTCTAAATATATTGTAAGACTAATATATTTTTATCGGCATGGATGATATTAAGTCATAGCGTGCAGTCAGTAAGCTTAACATGAAGACAGGAAACAGGATACGATGTCATCACAGCCTGGCAAAGCTAAGCTAAACATTTCCTCCGCAAATCAAATCCAGACTACGCTTTGCAAAGAGTGTGTCTTTATAGTTATTTCCCTACATCATGTCATCATGTTGTACTTTGTTTTCTTTTGTGAATTGTTGTGTTTTTTGCTTTCTGTCTTTATTCCTTTCTTTCTCTTTGCTGTGTCTCGTAAACTAATCAGCCTGCCATCTATATCTAGTTTTTATTTACCTCTCTCATCATCTGTTTCCCCTCATGTGCAATCCCATGTTTCTTGCCTTTGTCCCCAGTGCCTAACTTTTTCTGTTAGTTTGGATTTTTTTTTTTCTTACCTTCTGTTATTACTGGGCTTTGGCTTATCAGCTTTTTGAGGTTTCAGAAAGTGGAGGCTTCAGTTTTGCATTAAAATGATTCTGTGTTTGGCTCAATATATCATCGTACTCTAATTAAAGTATGCCAGACATGATATGGAAAAATTATGGTAATGAAAAGAAAAGTCATTGTTTTTGTTCCAACTACTTGTTACCAAGTTACAGCTGGACTTTGCATACAATATGCTCAAATATGATGCTACTCTGCTTCAAGGAGTCAGAGCTTCTTTGATATATGATGACATAATTTTCTAATTATTACAAGAATCTTTTTGCTACTACTACTACTACTCTATGTAAGAAAAAAGCTTTTGTGTCACTGTGTGTTTAATGTGATAAAACAACACCAGCCAGTCAACATACTGGTCGACCTCTACTACGTTATCTTAATCACACGACCTCAAAACTTACCTTTGCCTCTAAAATAAAAGAGCAAACGAACAGTGAATCATTTGAATCAACTTCAGGTCACACCTGCGTGTAAGGCACACTGAGATGCTAAAAGATAAATGTGTGTAGATGCAGGAGGAGTGATTGTGTGTTTGTCATGAAGTATGAGGTAAGTTCCTCTGTGTCTCTCCCTCTCTTTGTCCCTCGCCCTCACAGGAGGCCCTGTTGGTTTAGCTGCTAAGCTTTCCCCGGAAACACAAATGATGGCCAGATAGAGAGGTTAAAGTAGAGAGCAGAGGAAACAGAAACTGAAAGAAGAGAACAGAAGCTTTTTACCTTTAAATTCTTTTCTATTTTACTATGTCTATTAAATCTTATTTAGCTGTCAGTAACATCTCTGCTTATTAAAGATTTATTTTTTTAATTACATAGTAAAATACTAAACTGTTTATCAGTCTTGTGCTTTTTTTTTTCCACGAGTCAGCATGTCTGCTTTCAATAAAGGTTTTGTTTACAGTCCAAATCAGATTTGTGAAGGCACTATTAACTTACTGATTCCTGAACGAGACGCTATTAAGACACTGAGAGACTCGGGATTAACAAGTTTAGCTTTTAAGGAGCATCTAGAAACGCTTGTTGTGCATTTCCCTGCAGACTTAAATGGCTTGGAAGAAGAAAAAAAAACAGCATTAGTTCACAGATTTTGATCCTAACTGTGAGAGGCAGGGTAGTAAGGCGACGCGGGGGGTGCTAATTTCAAATCACGAACCTCTTTGTTGAAATGTTTTGGGTCTGTACCCACAGAGATGAATATCTACCAGCTGAAAACATATCCAGTTAGTGAGATCATTGTTCACTGATACATTTTCAGTCATACATCTAAATTATCAGTCTTTTATGCTTAAAATGATATTAACTTATACTGCTACAAATTAATCCAGACATAATGAAGCACAGAAGTGCTGTTTGCCTTTGGGGCCAGTAGGCAATACATAATTAAGACTCATTACTTTGTTTGAATAAATCCATAAATGGGATGAGCTTAATGGGTGAATCACTGCTGGTATGTATTTATTTAATATTAAACAGTGGTAATAGAAATTACACCAGAAAACATTCAATTCAGTTTTATTTATATAAAGCTAAACCACAACAGCAGTCACCTCAAGGCAATTTATATTGTAAGACAGAGACCTACAATAATGCAGAGAAAATAATGAGAAATATTAGGCATCAAATGCACAAAAGCAATACTATAAAAATTATAGATATTGTATTGTATCAGTGGATATAATTACTTTATGTTGTAGACTGTCAACATAAAACCATGTTAGAATAAACCAACAGCCAGCTGGTTTAGATATTCAAAACCTGTGTTATATATATATATTTTTTTTTTTTCTCTGGGAAATTTACCACGATGAATTTTAAAAAGTGAATATATTCAAGTAAGATAAAAGTACCTTGAAATTGAACCAAAGCACAGTACATGAGCAGATTGCACCTCTGCTGACAAGTACGTTGGACACTGGTTTAAATTGACAGTGTCCAATTGCTGCAACACAATTTTTATCTAAATCCTGTAATTTAAAACAATTTTTTTCAATAAATTCCCCCATTTTTCTTTGTTCTTCTGTGGGTTGTTGTTGTTTTTGTGTTACCTGTATAATCTGTGAGTCTCGAGTAAACATCCAGTGACCTTAATAGTAATACTCTACAGCTTCTTCTTTTTAAAGCATCTTCCATTGCAGTGAAACATTTGAACAAAAAGGCACCAATCAGATGGAAAAACAACACAATAAGTGTATGGTTTTAGACTCATTTGACCTTATGTGGTTACAGTGACAGGGTCTGTGGGTTAGAGAGTTTTTAAAACTTTGTCTTTAACCTGGTTGACTGTAACAACTCACAGGTTCAATATTTAACAGCATTTTAGCGTTAAAGCAGAGCTGCTCTTGACTCATTTTCAGTTCAGGATATGTGACTATCCACTGTGAGGCAGCACAGAGCCTACAGTCCAACTTGCAGCAACACAATTGTTAAAGTTGTTATGTCCGAGAGATAAATATTCAGAGATAGTTGAGTAAACTTTCATGAAGTGTCAGCGATACTTGTTTTGCAGAACAACAGTTTTGAAATGAAATTTTATGTCGCATCAAAGGAGAGAGTTGGGAATTTGGAGGTATGTGTGTGGGGTGTATGCAAGGAAACAGAAACGTGTAAAACAAGAAGAGAAAAAGAAAAAGGAGTACAAAATATGGGATGGGGTGACAGAGTGAAGCAGGGGAAACACTGCCAGAGAGCGTGAACATGCCTGTGAACTATGAGAGAGGGATGTGGAGGGGAGAGACGGAGAGAGAGAGAGAGAGAGAGAGAGAGAGAGGAGGGGATTGCTGCAAACAGGGATTTGCAGCAGAGTGGACAGAAAGAAAGGGGGCAGTGGCACTCAGTAGCAGAGTGCTATACACACTCACATGCGCACGCACATGCACACACACGCTGTTTCCTCTGTGTCTCTTTCCAAACGTGTCAGTCAACCAGTCAGTCGATTATTTGTGTTTGTGTGTGTGTTCAGTGGGGACGTTGACAAGAGCTCGTAACCATCCTTCTTCTCTATGACCGACGGTAAGATCTTTTCAGTCACTTTGCCTGTTTGACCGTCTCTCACACCGGGCCTTTATCTCGGCCTGCTTTCACTCTACTTTTTTCTCTCATGTGTGTGTTTTTGCTGTAACTCTGGTCCGGAGCCAGACTGAGGCCTCCATGGAGCCCTGTCACTGTTTGCTTTCTTTTACAATCCATTTTGAGCCACAGGGGGTGAAAGTAATGAGCAGTGAAGCAGAGGCACTAGTCAAAGGTGGACTTTTTTAATTAGGTGTTCATTTTATTAATAACAACTATTACATCTGAAGGAGTGTAATTAGTATTGGCGGAAACCACTTACAGCTTTCTTTGATGCACTTACCCCTGTAGCATAATGGAAGTGTTGAACTTTTCAGTTATATTGTGAGGACACTACTTTTAGCCTCTTCATTTGTTTTTGAATGTTTTGACTTATTATGTTAATATTTAACTCATTTATCGTCTCAGACTTTCTATAAGTTACTCTAAAATATTGTCATGTAACTCTTTTTTTGTGTAAAACGAGTTTTTGAACATGAATTTGACAGCAAATGCATAAAAAGGTCACATTTTACTATCTTGATATGTTACTTTTAACTTGTTATCAATTTTTGCTAAAAGTAAATTTACAGCTGTATAGAATTTTAGAAAGTCGTGGCCTCTGGATTAAAGTCTGAAGTGCTCGATAATTGGATTTGCTCTCTGAGACCTGTGGATCTTTCTGTCAAAAATGATTAAGCCTGTGAATTCCTCTGCTTCAACTGCTTATGAGTTCAGCGAGCGGATGTTTCTAGATATATTGCATTTCCTGAGCAACCTGGAAAGTATTTCTACATGGAAGTATTCCAAATGCAAAACCTGACATGCAGAAGAAGATGTTGTCAAAAGGCATCTGGCAGCACATTTTATTCAGTTTCTTCATTTAGCCAGGAGATCTTAAAAAGAAGAAATGTGACGCTCAGTACTGATATAATTACAAGAGAGGAAATGCACTTTTTAAGTGCACGAAACTTTGTGTTTTTTATGTACACAGACTGCTTACATGTGTGGGATGCAAGAGGTGTGTGCTGCAGATTCGTGTGTTAATATACAAACACAGCCTACCTTGATGTTTACCCATTTCTAACTGATCCTTTTTTTTTAAGGCATTTCATGATAGAATCAGTTTGACTGATATATATATATATATACATATATATATATATATATATATATATATATATATTTCAGTCAAACTGAAATGGTTAAATTAAAGGGGGTCTTTAGATGTATTCATGAATGAGCTGACAGAGCTTGGGAGTAGTGCAATATCTAATTTAAATTCAAGGCTGGAAATTAAGTTCAAATGAAAATAATCTGGATGTAGATGTAGGAGGAGCTTACCACTCCTCTGCAGCCTAAGGCCTGCAACACAACACACCTCAAAGATCATTGTCAGCTTTTATTATGGGTAATGTAGGCTTCCAGTTTTAATAAGGAAAAAGAACGAGTGAAGTTAAATAAAAAACACATATTTCTGGTTCGATGCATCATTTCTTAGCTTTCTTTTAATTAATTATGAGTGCTAAATCTATGCTGCACAAAATTAGTAACATTAATTACAGCTTATCAGCTCTTTATAGACAACATCAACCACCCATTACTCTTATCCCTTCCATCCAAACCCTTTTTTCCCTTTTTATTTCTTCAGGACAAAATAAACAGAGACAAGGAAAAGGGGACATACAGTTTCTCACAAAAGAAACTCACCAACCAGTGGACTTTCTGACATCACCGCTGCCGCTGTCTATGAGCTGCACTGAGTCAGAGGACTGGACTTTTCAACAATCCTGACACACGTAAAAACCCTGTTGAAGCTCCCGCCAGCAGCAGCAGCGACAAACATCATGTCCTCTCCTTCCCTCCCCATGCCTTCTCTCCCCCCAAGCCCTTTGGCCATGGAATACCTAAACGACTTTGACCTTCTCAAGTTTGAGGTCAAATCTGACACTCCTCCGCTCCCTCCTCCATGTGCGTACCCTAAATCTGGTACCCATGACCCCTCCAGCTCTCCGTACACCAGCCACCCACCACAGGACTCCAGCTTGAGCTCCAGCCCTTACAACTCACTGCCACCTTCGCCCACATTCAGCGATGCCCACCCACCCCCTTCGGGCTCTTCTTCTCTCTCTTCATCGTCCTCCTCCATCTCCTTTCCCCTCTCCATACCCAACAGTCTCACTTCCAACATCAGCTCCGGCTCTCAGGGGAACGTGGAAGGCAGTCCAGCCCATGGCGGCCCTCAAGGTCCGACCCCAGCCTCTCTGGAGGACCTGATCTGGCTGGCCGCACTGCAGCAACAGTTTGGAGGTGAGGTGACGGGGCCCGCCACTTTGCTGGGAGCCTTGGGAGGGGTGCCAGAGAGAGGGGACCGAGAGAGAGGGCAGGTGAATGGCTTCCTGGGGTGTGAGGATGCTGTGGAGGCTCTACTGAACTCAGCTGCAGCAGCTGTTAGCTCACAGGTAAGAATTTCTTATGCTATGTCAGTGTTATTATTCATTATACATATACCCACTAAACAACTGACTTTATACTTCTCTCTCCCTTCATCATTTGCACCTCCTCTTTTCAGTTCCCAGGTCTTTCTCAGAGTTCAAGCAGCAACCTGGGAGACTCAAGCAGCGACAGCGGAGGTGACATCTCCTGCGCCAAAGCAGCAGACATCTGCCATCGCCCACTCGTCTTCCTCTCATCAGGCCCTCCCTCCCTCCCCAACACTAACCCTGCTTCTGCTCCATACCCCCAACCCCTCAGCCCCCAGGGCCGCCTTCATCACCACCAGCATCACCACCAGCATCACCATCATCAGCATCACCCGCACCACCCCATGCATGGCAACCATCACCATCATCACCACCCACAAACCAATCAGGTACAAATCTATCCAGAATTGAAGAGAGGGCCTAATTATGATTATAATATTCAGCAGGAAGCGTTAATCAGTAAACCATGAGAAATTCCTGGAGGGAAAAGACGTGAAGCGAGAAAACAGTCGCATTAAAAGGCTGGGCGGAAGGAGGGAGCGATGGTCCAGCAAAGGATTAGGATTAGGCCATTACAACATGGTTATTAATGTCTTTGTCTATCTGAAGTATCACTTTAAGGATTGTTTTCCACATGGCAACAATAAGGGAAGATAAATCTTTACCTAAGGGAAAATTTGGGAACATTTTTTCCCAAAACAGTTTAGCAGCTGCAGGTATTCTGTAGTTTAATTTAGTTATAATCTGACATCTGTAAATCTCTAAATGTTAGTATTTTAAAAGGTATACTGTAAATTTGCATTATTACAATAAAGGATGCACCAAGATTTTGGCTCAATGTTGCAGATTGTTATGTGATGCCAGTTTGGTGGTGACTAAATCTTGAAAGACCTAAAAAAAAAAAAAAAAGTTAAGCCACTTTTTCTAATTACTTTGTAATAATTTCTCAGTTTTCGTTACAAATAATGGGGAATAAATAGAAGCAAAGGCATAGAAGCTCATGGGTGGTGCATCCCTTCATTCATTAACTGTATATACAGCCGGCCTGTTATTGGTGTCCTCAGGAAGAAAAATGTTTGTCGATAAGTATTTCTGCTTAAAACTACATTAGTATCTTATTAATAACTCAGTTGTGAATATTCTGCTCTGCATGTAAAAGGTAAATAAACTTTGTAATCTGTGTTCTGGTTGATCAAGATGTCTGGGTGGATCTCTATATGGAACACAGTGTGAGCTTATGATAATATCTGCTATTATTGCTGTGGGTAATCCTGATAACTGTCTCCCACACTTAGTCAGATTACATGACAGATTATAGACATGTGGTGCCAGAATGTGCCCCCTGACAGCCAGGCACGCTCACACACCACACACACACACTCAGTTTGACACATCATGTGTACACCATTCATGCCATATATGAATCTAAAGCTTTGCCAGAACCAGCTTCACACCCTGCACACCCTCCCATAATTTCCTGCATGTGTCTTGTTGCCAATTAATGGTGAGAAACAGCATATTCTTTATGTGTGTCGTCTCCATCTGTTCCTCAGTGCGGGGCGAACGAGCGTTTCTCTGATGAGCAGCTGGTGAGCTTGTCAGTGCGCGAGTTGAACCGACACCTGCGTGGAGTGAGCAAGGACGAGGTGGTGCGCTTGAAGCAGAAACGCCGCACGCTAAAGAACCGAGGCTATGCCCAGTCCTGCCGCTACAAGCGTTTACAGCACAGGCACGCTCTGGAGTCTGAGAAACATTTGCTTACCCAGCAGGTACACAGTCTTCAATTTCTTTTCATAAGTGTCAAACCTGAGATTTTGCCTCTTTTTCTACACTGGCATTAATCATTAATATCAGCCAGCTTTTTAATGGGAAATTCTGGTTTTAAAGTAGGTGAGGACAGCAAAAACATGCAGCATCTGACATAACTGCTGACACACTCTGCAGATAGAATAAATAATGCACTCCAAGTGAGCATCTTTGCACTTTAGCTCAGCGAAGCGCAGATAAATTACAATCTTTCTACTCCTTTCTCATCAGTTGGAACAGCTACAGTGCGAGCTGACGCGAGTGCTGAGGGAGAGAGACGCCTACAAGGCTCGCTATGAGAAGTTGCTCAGCACAAACCATGGTACCGGTGGTGACGCCCAGCCGACCCACACCAGCAACCCACCTTCCCCGCCCCCTGACTACTTCCTCTGAGTTTAATCCACAGGGGTGCACAAAGAAAATAGACAAGCCAGCGTGGAGCAATCAATAATGAGTAATCAGACTTGGAGCGAAGAAACAAGAACACGTGTGTGTGTGTGTGTGTGTGTGTGTGTGTGTGTGTGTGTGTGTGTGTGTGTGTGTGTGTGTGTGTGTGTGTGTGTGTGTGTGTGTGTGAAAGAGAAAATGGAAGAGAGACTTTGGAAGGCTGTTTTGGGGATCATACAACTGTGAAAACCACCCTTGAATGACTAAAGGGGAACTGACTGTTAATTGATAGGGTTAGACTCAGCCCTGGGCTGCTTCACAGGCTCAGATTTACTTAAATGTGAATCATGGTTGCACAAAAAACTGACTGAGAGTTTCCTGAGAGCTTCTGCTGGTGATATCAGTGCAACAGGTGACAAACAGTACTCTGAAAATGGATTTTAAAAAACAGCTTTATCTTGCAATAAAACTATTATAGTGTCTGATATTGTTATCTATGCAATATTACATATTTGCAATGTACTTTGCAAGTGAGTGATTGAGGCTCAGTGTAGTTGTTTTTTCTTTTTTTCTTTTCTTTTTATATTAAGCTGCTAAAGCTGCAGAGGTCTGAGTAGTGCAGTGGTGTTGGATGTGGAGTGGTATGGGCTTGGATAAAGTATCCATGGCATGCAGTTAAGCTAATATTTCACAGTTGCCTACCAAAGTGTTTAAGCTCACCAAGACCTGGTATTCTTTGTAAGATTAATAATCATAGATTAAAGAATGTACAAGAATATCTTCCAGTGATTGTGTTAAATGAATAGCGGGGAAACTGACCTTTTGTTTTAGAAAAGAAATGTACTTTTGCCAGTTGGAATTGGCAAATTTCAGCCATTAACAGACTTGCTGTGTGCTCTCGAGAATGGGTTTTTACATACAGAGACACGGGGATGGTAGTGTGCTTAACTCAAGCAACTGCAAATGAAAAAAGAGGCAACCCATTTCAGCAAGCAAAAAGAAAAAAAAGTGTGGCATGATTTGTGTGGTTGTGTCCAGTTCTTCAGACTAGGAAGCTATTTTTGGGCAGAAGGAATACCTCTGTTAAAAAAAAAGAGAGAGAGAAAAAAGGAAAAAGCATTGCTCTGTGAAAACACAGATCATTTTCATATTACTACAACATGCAGCACCACAGAGCTGGTCACTGTGGACTCGGGTACTGTGGGCTACTGATGCAACAGAAAATTTATGGTGCAGGGATGAAAAAAAATGCAAAAAAAAGATTTAAAAGAAAATCTTCATGGAGACACATTCTTAATTGTCCCATGAATTTATTGCCAGGGTTAATGCATTAGAGTTATTTATTTTGTTTGGGTATAGGTTACATAAATTGTTGTTTTATTTATTCACTTATTTATTTGGTATTTATTGTTTATTTATGTACTGATTCTAATTATTTTTTTGGTTTTATTCCATTAGCGTGTATTTTTACTTTCCTACAGTTTATTCTTTTATTCATTTGTGATTAGAATTAACATTATTTTACAACAAAGGCCCTTATCATGGTTTCCTGCTCCTGTTGTAGTGTGGTTTCATATGCATATACAATAAACCAATTACTTTACCATCCCTGTGATGTGTCAGGGTTTTTTTTAACACCTTGCACACAGGTTTAAACCTCATCTCTCGATTCACCTATCCTAGCATCTGCCACTGTCAATCTCCTGGAAGCCTTTTCTCTGCAGCACCATGTCCGGCTCCATCTCTCTCTTTATCTCTGCCCCTCTATAGTGAGGCAGTGACCCTGGGTGTGTGCTGTTTGGGATGACCTCATCTTCAGCTCTACCTCCCTCTCTGTGTCTCTCGCTCTCTCTCTGGCCTGTATAATAGGAGCAGGATTAGGGCTATAATAGCGCCCTGGCTGCTCACTGCCGGAGTCTATTGTGGCTTTGTGTGGGAGGGACACACCACTGCTCATGGCCATGTTCGCACTCTGACAGAAAACATGTTCATATACACTCCTTCGATAACAGACTAGAAAATACTTTGGTGAACTGGAAATTAATCTGTCAAATAAAATATTGAGTGTCTTCAAAGAAAATAAAAAAAATAGGGCTATTAAACTTTGTAAGCAAATGGGTAGGCAATCAAGTCTCTGTTTTACAGCAGGGATAACCTAATAACACATTTTAAACATTCTCACACACACACACAAAAAAGTCAATTAGGAATGTGATTACTTATGTTATAATGCCCCCTAGCGACCGCTTCCTGCATCGCCTCCATCTACCAGAGGTCAGTGAATGCTTCGTGACTCTGAGCATCTTCCTACAGCACTGCTCCCTACATGCACGCATGCATCACGCTTCACTGCTATCACCGGGCTGCATGCACCTGCAGTAAACATTTCCAGCACGTGGTAGTGGTGTCACCTCTCCTCTCTAGGCAGCAAATCAAGATCTGGAGAGCTTTTTAGGCGTCAAGTCAGTGAGTCACAGTAGTCAGTCTGTGGAGTGCTGATGATGAATGGTAGTACTGACTTACCGATCTGGACCTGGGCCCTAACCTGAGAACACAGAATGACAGCGAAGAGCGAAATGAAGAGAGAGAGAGAGAGTGAGAGAGAGATAGAGAGAGGGGGGGAGAGAGTGAGAGAGAGAGAGCGAGAGAGAGAGAGAGAGAGAGCGCGCTAGGGAGGGAAGATTGAGAAAGAGAGAGAGACCGCGCTTAGTGCTTACTTTTTAGTAGCTGATAACCACCTGACAGGTGAGAGATCATACCGGGCTGTTTGATAAGGGGTTCATAAAGTGAGAGTGGTGGGTGGGGGTGGCATGGGTGAGGAGGAAGAATGGTGATGATGCTCTTCCCTGTATATCTTCTGGAGTCCTCATTTCCGATCGCTTGATTTCAGTTTGCAGATGCCGACAGATGTGCCCGAAGACAGCGAGGAGAATGCGGCCACGGTAAGGTGCAGGAAAAGAAAAAAAAGAAGGGAACTGAGGTTATGTGCTGACGGTGTATGGTATTCTTGCTGAATCTCTGTGTGTGTGTGTGAGTGTTGTAGGTAGGTGGTGGTGGTGCAGGGAGGGGGTGTCCTGCATTACAAAATACAAGGAGTCAGTTTATAATGGAGTTACGGCTACAATGACTAATTTTAACCACAATGCAATAAACAACCGATTATAATGGTGCTCAATAATTAACTCACTCGGTGGCTTAGTGCAGCTCAAACTTTAAATGTCATTTCAGCCCTCCAAGAACTTTATGTCGCCTTTCGACTGATTTTGGTTTTCATTCAACCTTTAATCTCAGGTTAATTGTCACCACTTCTCAATTCTTAGTTACGTCTATTTGCAGGGAGGGCGGGATCTGCTGTGTTATGGTTGTTGCTCAGTTCCAAGAACTGAAGGTTATCCTTTAAGCAACAGGTTTACCCCATTAATTAACATTAATCCTCAGAAATCCAACCAATAAATCGATTTATTAATTTCTGAAAATATATGCATTTTCAAAAATTACTTATTAAGTTGCCATTGTTGTCAAGGCAGCCACTAAAAATGAAAAAAAAAATTATACCACTCAGTAGATAAAATAATTTGGTGTGTTTTAAAACACCCTCTGGCTAAATAATCGACACAGTAGAATTTAGCAGCTAAAATGCCAAATTTTTCTCTTTAAGAATTTCAGAAACAGCTAAAACAAGAATAAATATTGTCAGATGGACATAAATCTACACTAAATATTAGAGGTGGGAGAACTGATCCGAATACCAATAGTTTATCGATATACATACGGTGCTATCGGTATCTGATCGATACTAGCGCAATAGAAAGGATACTTTATTTCTAACCACTAGGATTCAGTATGCAGCACACATTTACATTTCAGGTCTCCAAAAAAAGAAATCCAGTTTCAAAATACATGAAAAGCTGAAAGGCCTGTTTTGTTGTGTTAACTTATTATTATGGAAAATAAAAACCACAGGGATTTAGAGGTGATCTCATAAAACATGACATACTGATCTCACCTACATAAGCTGCCTTTATAGGTTAAAGTTATCAGTATCGCTATCGGTATCAGCAATACTGGCCCTCTATTTACTTGGCATTGGATCCATGCAATATCGCAAATATATCTAAAAGACTGAGGTAGGTTCTAAATGGACTGAGATTTAAGACAGTCACAGTGCCTTAGGCCTGCATTATTTCCAAACACCAGCAGAGGCTGAGTCATCTGGTTGCCATTGAAAAGAAGTCTGTAGGAAATAGACCATAATGCTCTCTTGCTCTATGGTCCCATTTAAGATGTTTCTGGTGAGTCATGGTCCCAGTTGCTTGTCTCAAATCATGTTAAATACACCAGGGTCTTCATTTTTTTTTTTAAATAATGGCTCTAATTAGATACAGAGAGACAATTAAGCAGAGCTTTAGGGCCGGTCTACCTTATGACTGAGAGGTCATTTACAGTGTTTTTTTGGTTTCTCCATTGAATCCCACCCTCACTCATCACATCTGGTTCAAAGTGCTAAATTGGGATGAATTCACAGGACTTCATAAACTAAAAGGCAATGGCAGGATAGCTTTTATAGACAATCTATAGCACAAACAGAATGCCAAATTTGATCCCAGCTGATTCAATGTGTAACAAGTTTATTGATGTCAGAATAACTTGGCATTGCATTTAAACCCATCCAACACTCATTTAATATCTTTAAGACTTACAGCCAAATCTGCCCTGTGGTGTCATGCCAGTGACAATGGTGGAAAAAATTGTAAGGCATAGTTGTAAACCTTTTGAAAAGGGTGTCTTATAACACAACTCTCAATTTTTGCTCAAAGGTAAATCAATAAATAGTAGCAGGAGAAGAAAAGCTAAGATTACAACACCTGCTACCTAACCCAGATACCCATGTGTTATCATCTGATGACTCAGCCTTTGGGACAACAAAGCCTATTTGGGCCAAGAATTCCTGTTCTGTGCACCTGTAATTGTTTGATAATGAAGATAAATACGATAAATTTGTTTTTAAAAAACCTAATAAAGACATAACTCTTCATCACATGACAGCTGATGGTCTTGAAATTTAATCTAAGCAAATATAATCTCTCTTTTGCTCTTTGCAGGGTTTGTTTATTTCCATGCAACCCAAATCTACTCAAACATGATTGCTCAGCACTGCAAACAAAAACCAAAAAGCTTTCAGTACCAAAGCTCTTGCCCACAGAATCTGCATATTTATATCCAGAGTCTATTTATTGTGAGGCCACATTGCTTGCCTCCTTTCGCTGACCTTAGTCAGCTGTCAGGTTGACACTAAACGGTTTCTCTAGGTGTTAAAACGTGAACCCAAACTTCACAGTATGTGTGTGTTGCTAATGTGAGAAACATTTTCACAGAATATCATGAAGAATATGATGGACTGGATCAATTTGAAATAGTATCATCACATAGTTTGACTACTTTGGGGATTTTACTGCACAAATAGCAGACTATGTATTACAGTTAAGCAAACTTGTCTTTGTGTAGGCTATTTCACTACTTAATCAAATGCATTGCTAAAAAGTCTATAGACAATAGCCATGTCATAATTCATTATATATGTAATGTGTTCCGCTTGGGCTGCTTGCAAAGAGTAATATCAGGCCAGCGGTTAGTCAGGTTCTACTCCATCCTAGTATTGCTGTGTTGTCATTATGAGATTTATTGAAGCAAGGATTTCCAATGCTTCACTTGTGTTAGTGACTAATAAGTATATCTCCCTGTGCACTCTTTGAAATTTCAGGGTTTTAAAAAGAAGTTCTTTCTGTCTTTGAAGTCCATTTAAGGGGAACTGCTCATTTTTAAAACTACATTCTTTCCAGTTCAGAATAATCCTTATTTATTTTTATCCCAAACCTTAGGGCAAAGCCACAGCCAGTGCTGTGTGCCTGATGATCCTATCAGGGATATCTACAACCTAGAGCCCGAGCTTTATGATCACAAACATTTTTGCACATAGAATCCACAACAGTAAAGATATAGGGAAAAAATAAGGAGAGGTTCATGTAGATCAGGTTTTGGGATTTGCTCTGGTTGGCATGTGGGAATCACTATTTCACGAGTGTTACACTGTCTGTCTATGTTCTTCTTTCCCACCAGTGTGACAGTATGACTCTGCCCAGCACTCCAACCGTTCGCAGAGGAAGCACTCCTCTGCCGATTAAGCACCAGCTCAGGCGAGAAGAAGCCGTCCACGATGAATGCGACTGGGCGTCAGGTGCGGCCGGGCCTTCGGTGTCCCCAAACAGTTTCAGCCCTGCCTTGGATGATACTCCAACCGTGACTGTGGAGGGCAGACCTGACGGGCCACTAAGGATTGCTCTCCTGGGGCAGAATGGCGTCGGGAAGTCCTCTCTGGCCCTGGCCCTCGCGGGAGACATGGACAGGACTGCATCTGTGGATTCTGATGGTACAGTGCTGTTTGTATGCAGAGCAATGTATTGCAGTGGAGTAAGTGAGCAGCAAGTAAATAAATCACAGTGCCCATTTCCCTCCTGAGACCTAACTGCTGCTCCCTTTGTCCTTAGGGGAGGGTTATGTGCACACAGTTACCGTGGATGATGAGGAGAGCACCATCATTATCTATGACAACTGGAGACAGGTGAGCCAAACAACACTTCATAGCTCCCACTCTGCTTCCTGCTCCCTCATTAGGCCAGTGAGCCCTCTGTGCAGCTGTATACAGTGTGTTCAGCTGCTCCTCTGTGCTGAATACTTGGACTGCTTTAAGAAGAAGAAGCTTAAATTGCTCCTTTGCAGTTTAGATTTTTCAGCACTTGGTTTCATTTGCTTTTCAGTATTTGAAGAACTCTGTGTGCTGGGAGGAATAAAGCTTCGCTGTATTAAGAGATTAACTGGGGTAATAGAAAAAGAGTTTGAAAGAGCGTGTAGAGAAATTTGCAAGCAGAACTGACAGCATATTAATGCATGAACACAAGTATATCACAGCACTCGTGAGCACAATTTTATTGTTGGGGGCAGGGTAGACTGCCTCTGATAGATTACTAATACAGCTTACATTTGACATAAAAAATGGTTCAGTTACAATATATAAACAAATGCTTACTGCATATTTAGCATTTGATCTGCTCACAGTGTGCACAGTATTTGGAGCACCCTGTATTGTTTATTGCCATCACTGTAACAAAAACTGTCAAGCTCAGAGAACTGTTGGACAAAAAGGGGACAGTCAATCTGCAGCATCTGCATCTGGTCGACTGAAGGAAAGCTCATTATCAGGTTGTTTTCCACACTTTCTTATTTTCCCGTGAGTGCAGCTCTGAGGCATCAGCGTGAGGATGTGAATAGGAGAGAGAGAAACATACAGAAAGACAGAGAAGGAGTCGCCCACAGAGCTGGTGTGCCAAATGACTACATTAATGTTTCTGATTTACTGTAGGTGCATGTGCGAAAACGCTGAAGCTACACTCTTGTGGCACAATCTGTCTTTTCTGATGTGGGGGATTATAATGTGTTACTCCTTGTGCTACCAGATGTGAGAAATGCTAAAACACACTAAAACTGTGGCTTTATAAGGAATCTCCATCCGTCCATCCTTCTAACTACTTGTCCAATTTAGGGTTGTGGCAGGAGCTTACCCCAGCTGTTGTGGGGCAAGAGAGGTTGGGTACAGCTTGGACAGGTCACCAGTCTGTTGTAGATTTTACATAGCGAGACAAATTTACTATTTATGCTCGCATTAACACCTACAGCCAATTTAGAAACGCCAATTATGGCTTTGAACCCTGGGAGGAAGTTGGAGTACCTTGTGAGAACCCACGCAGGCACGGGGACAACATGCAAATGCCACACAGAAAGGCCTCAGTTGGCACATGGATTCAAATCTGCCGTGAGGTTGCAGCGCTAACTACCACACCAAGGAATCTACTTATCTAATTTCCCAGTTACACCATTAGGGTTCATACGTTCCTTTTGGTCTGTGCTCAGTTGTAGACTTAATTAAAATTTAATGAAAACTCAGTGGACCATGGCAGCACTGACTAAAGACAAAGTGATGGTGAGTTCAGTTTGTGTGAAAAAATCACTCAGGAATTTGATATTTTTGGAGTCCCTTTGCTGCTGGAAGAGGAGTGTGCAGCTGTTGACTAACAAGGGTTTCAGGTAAAGTTAAAAAGACAGATCAGCCACCTGCTGGTTCTTCAAACACAATCTTTCTCTTTTCTGTATTTTTAGGGTTGGTGGAAATATTCATCAGAGCACTGGAAAGTAAAACATTATGAAGGAAAAAGATTTTG
The DNA here is from genome assembly GCF_057381915.1 of Diplotaxodon limnothrissa. Classification (NCBI taxonomy): domain Eukaryota; kingdom Metazoa; phylum Chordata; class Actinopteri; order Cichliformes; family Cichlidae; genus Diplotaxodon; species Diplotaxodon limnothrissa. The sequence goes on from NC_140617.1 coordinate 8,163,488, forward strand.
ATTCATATGCAAAACACTACATCAGTTTGAATTAGAATCTTTGAGTTTGTTTTGGGTTTTTTAAATTTCATTTCTATTTTAGTGTCTTATATTTCACAAAGAACAAAAATGCATCATCCTCTGTCCCTGTGCTTGTCATTAAGGACCTGTCGGCTCTGCAGAGTGAGGTGTGCGTCTTGGTGTTTTCGGTGACTGACAGGCGTAGCTTCCACCGTACCGCGCAACTTCGGCTTCTCCTGAGAGAGACTCAGCCCCAGACTCCAATAATCCTCGTTGGTAATAAGAGTGACCTCGTTCGCACGCGTGAGGTCACCTCTCAAGGTGAGACGATTATCTTTTCCAAGTCACCTAAAAAAAAATATTTTTTTTGATACATTACACTTTACATTACTCTTTCATATAAAGTATAAGCATTTCCTTTGGGAGCAGATTCTTTTCACAGTTTAGTTCTGTTTTGGCTTTCTTCATTACACTTGACATTGACATTTTACGCTCTTTCTTTCTCTCCATAAACAACGTAAATGTGAATGTCATGCTTTATTGCAGTGTGGGAGTTTAATTACAGTTAAAGCAAAAGCCTGTTCACCGTGACTACGCTGCTTGTCCACACGCCACAGTTTTATATCACACAGGCTATGAAACTACATACTTTTCAACCCAGTGTATGCCATTCTTCCTTATTTAAATGACCCTGCAGACCAATACTGCAGAGGGAGATCATGGTCTGCATTGAAGATGAAACTAAAGACAAATGTGCTACAGAACTATATAAAGAAACTAAAGCAAAAAATTCCAGCTTGATTTAGCTTACTTTATACAAGCTCTGTCCTGTTTACTTAATCAGTAAATATTAACTATCACTATCACAGGCGATCCAGTCGTTGTATAAACCTCTTGATGACATACTTCGTATTGCGTGTTTTGCACAGTTGGAAAACTATGAAAGATATCTCACTTAGCATGCAGACATCTTCCCTCCAGCACAGTTTTCATTACCAAGAGATAAAAGCTTGCTCTTGCTGTTTTAGTTATCTTTTTGAGACTTTAACCCTGAAATTTTCACTTTTAAAGGGTAATTGCTCCTTTGAGTAGAAGATCCTTCCATAACCCCAGCTACAAGCCTTAGATGATACACAACATATCATGGTTGCTAATGACTTACGGTGTAATCACAATATTTACAGCTACCTGTCCTTATTGATTCAGCTGTGTACACACAAATCTATTTCATTTATTCAGCCATACTTTACAGTGTGTTTTACGATGTGCTGACTGGAAACAGCGGTGGGCCTGGGATAAATGGGCACCCTTTTGTTGCTTAAGGCCAGGTTCGTGTGATGGTTTATGTTGTTATAATGGCCTTTTTCTGTATTCTGAACACAGATTAAGGCACGGATCATAAACCTGCAACGTAGTGCTCAACATTTCAAGAAGGTTTTGTGACCATAATATTTGTGACAGTATATATATTTTTTAAACTGAACATTTTCTTAATGCTTGCCTGACTCAGTACATGGAGTGCATGTACTGAGTGTTGTTAGTAAATCTCAGTGGAGTCACTCATTTGTTTTTGTGTTGGACATCTGGTTGTATTCCCTGGTGTGTTTTTGCCTCAAGTGGTGAAACATGTTTGTTGTTTCCACCTTAAGCGGGAACATTTTTATCACATATTTCCCAAGTATTGTGCTTTGTAAGAGTAGCCTTCTTAGTCGTCACTGAAGGCTGACATGCAGCTCTTCCTCTTAGACGTGCCCTGGCTTGGAACCTCTACTACCAACAATCTATTACAGGTGAAGGAGTATCAAAAGGTTTATATGGATGAAAAGACATGTGGCTCTGAATATAAGCTGTGACAGCTGCCTTTTTTCTGATCTCCTCCGTCTCCTGTTTTCCTCTCACAGAGGCCATGTCTAGCGCTGCCCTTTTCAACTGTCTGTATCTGGAGATCTCCGCCTCTCTGGATCACCGTACCGTGGAACTCCTGGAGTGTGCGGTGCGACTAGCCAGGGGCCAGTCTCCCTGGCCTCCGGGGACAAGCGCCGAGGACATGAGCGGAGGAGGGCAACGTGAAAGCATCACATCTCGTGCCAAACGTTTCCTGTCCAGTCTGGTGCCTCGGTACCCTCGAGAGCGAGAGGTGGGGAAGTTCCTGAGGCAGAAGTCCCGCTCCTGCCACGATCTGGGAGCGCTGTGATGGTGCCCCACGGGGAGCAAGTGGTTAGATTGTTAACAGGGATAGCTGGAAGGGATGTATTATACCAACAAAGAGAAAAAGATGTAGTGATGCAAATGAGTAGACAAGACAGGAGGAGTGACTAAGAAAATGTGAAGGAAACAGTGATAACAGGACAATGTTGTGAGGCTCACTCATCAGAGGATAATTGTTGATAGGATGATATAGAAACTCTGTAGACAGAAAAGGAGATGATAAAATACCGTTGTAGAAACATGTAAATAAACTGTAGTAGTGACATTTAACTGCAACCTTCACAGCTTTGAGAACTAAATAAATTGCTTTTTTGAGTCTTGAGAAAGTGAGTGCACAGTGGCCTTGAGGTCTGTTATTTTACTATCTGCCACGCGTTTTATACACTGAATAGGAAATCACATTAAAAACAGTCCAAGCCCCAGATAAAGTCATGACCACACATTTTCATAACTCATTTACAGGTTATGCTTTTCTGATGATTCATTCACTGTTCGTGAGCTATTATAGTGCGCAGTAAAACAGTGAAAGGCCAGTGATGACAGGCAGGAATTAAAGAGCTTTCTTTTTTAAAAATGGACTCAAAGAGCCCAGCATGAGAATAAGAAAAGGAGCAGAAAAAGGAAAGGGAGATTATTGTATATGGAGTGATTGTTGCCATGTTACTGTTGTCAAGGAAACCTGGAATCGTTGAGACTTACACATTATGTCCATTTCAGCTCTGTGACTGCACCTCTACCCTTTCTGGTGCATGTCGACTGCGAGAGAAGAAGGATGATTCGTGCAGCAAATCATATTTTTAAGTATGGAATTCGATCCAAATTAAAATGCAAAGACTTTTTATTATTATTATTATTATTATTATCAGATATCAGCCTCCATGCACTCATGTGAACCACGCTCGGAACCCTCAGCACTTCCATCCTCCCACTGACACCCACACGTGAACAAAGATTTAGCACATCACAGGTCATTATACCCATCATTTGTTATCAAAGGGAGAACTGGGCTATAATACAAGTAAAAAATAAAATGGTGGCATGATATTCTGACTCATTCCCTTGGCTGCAAACTACTGGAACGAAATGAAAGGTTAAGATTTTGGATCGTGAACATGGGGTGCAAGCTCCCTCGTGTGGCTGATTTCAGGTCCTGCAGCATGTAGAACATGAAGTTAGGCATAAGAATGAGACGCAAACATAAGGTGAAGGTTTAGTAATAGAAAAGAAGTCTGCATCCCAGTTCATGACTTGCTTGCAAGCTACTTAGCTTAGGTGAAAAGCAGCTATCTTGCATGCCTCCATGCAACAAATCGCCATATTTACTACATGCAGATTCACACGGGAACCCTTTTGATTTTTAAAAATAAATACAAGTACAGATGCTTTAAGTGCTTAGACTGATATTGTAGGTATAAAAAGGATGCAGCGACTCTGTAAGGAGCAGATGAAGATGTTGCACCTGTGCCAACATTAGTCTTTTATACCATGCCCAACATTTTGCTTATTTTTAACTTGTCCTCTGTTGAAATTATCCATATTTAGCAAAGCTACTCCAAATTCAAATTCAAATTCAAATTCAAATTTTTATTTGTCACGTACACAGTCATACACAGTACGATATGTAGTGAAATGCTTGGACAACTGCTCGTGACCTAAAGAAAACAAAAAAGGAAAAGGCTATGAATAAGATAGGAAATAAATATGAAAAATTAAAAAGGGTAAATTTAACTAGGAAGGAATAAAATATAAATTAAGGTTAAAAATGAAATAACTGTACAACACAAATTAGAATGAAGGGTAAATTTAACTGGGAAGAATAAGATAAAATATATAAATTAAAGTTGAAAATAAAATAACTGTACAACAAAATACACAATACACAATATAGAACTATATAAGAATGTATGAAGAAATCTAAATATAAATAAATATATACACAATAACAGCAGCTGTACAAGTATTAACCGGAAATGAAGAATATAGTGACCAGTGTTGTGCAAAACCAAAGTCCAGAAAGTCCAGTGTGTGTGTAAGAACTGTATGTGTGGGTCAGTACTGTGTGGTGGTGTGATTGAGAGACCGTATCGCCTGCGGGAAGAAGCTCCTCCTCAGTCTCTCTGTGTTGGTCTTCAGGGAGCGGAATCGCTTTCCTGACCTCAGCAGAGAGAACAGTCTGTTGTTGGGATGGCTGAGGTCCTTCACGATCTTCCTGGCCTTGGTCCAGCACCGCCTGCTGTAGATTGAGTGCAGGTCAGGGAGCTCGGAGCGGATGGTGCGCTCAGCTGACCGCACAACCCTCTCTAGAGCTCGTCTGTCCTGCATGGTGCTGTTCCTGAACCAGGTTAAGATGTTTCCCGCCAGGATGCTCTCTATGGTGCACGAGTAAAAGTTCCTGAGCACCTTGGAGGGCAGTTGGAAGTCTCTCAAGCGTCTGAGGTGGTAGAGACGCTGTCGGGCCTTTTTCACCACAGTGTTGATGTGACAGGACCATGACAGGTCCTGTGTGATGTGAACTCCGAGGTATTTGAAGCTGTCCACTCTCTCCACTGGGCACTCGTTGATGACGGGGGTCTGGTAGTTCCTCTCCTGCTTAGTGCTGAAGTCCACTATCAGCTCCTTTGTCTTACTGACGTTTAGAAGGAGGTTGTTCCTCTGGCACCAGTTCTCCAGATTCCTAATCTCCTTCAGGTAGGCCGTCTCGTTGTTATCAGAGATCAGGCCCACCACGACGGTGTCGTCAGCAAACTTGATGATGGTGGTGGAGCTGGTAGTGGCCACACAGTCATATGTGTACAAAGAGTACAGCAGGGGGCTCAGAACACACCCCTGGGGGGCTCCAGTGCTGAGAGTGGTGGAGGCTGAGACATGTCCGCCCATCCTTACTGCCTGTGGTCTGTATCTCTTAAGATGAAATCCTGCTCATGGTGATAAAACCATTGGGAAAGTATCTGCAGAAAAACTGTCTTTCTTCTGGTTTTAAACTGAGGTAAAAATTGCTCCTCCTCATCTCCCTACATTAATGATTTAAATAGCCCTAAAGTTATCTGACTGTTCCCAAATGTATACCATGACATTAAATGTCTTGGTAATTTATTCATTTTACAAGGTTGAATGATTGTACAGCATAGATCTAAAACAAGAACTAGGTACACAATTTTCAATTTATGTAGATTTTCATGGCTACTACTGTTTGATTTAATGTCCCTTAGCAAGGTGCACTTTCACCAGGCTTTTGGTAGCCATCAACAAGCTTCTTACATAGTTCTGGTTGGGATATATGACCACTCTTACTGGCTGGATTGGTGGAGTTTATTTCCTGGCACTAACCCAGCCTTTAAGCGTAGTCCGCACATTTTTAGTAGAGGAGAGGTCAGGGATTTGGGAAGGCCATTACGCCAGTTTAATATTGGCTTGCTTCATGTATTATTTGAACAGCTTTAATGTGTATTTGTGGTCATTGCCCTGTCGGAACATCCAATTGGGTCCAAGTTTTAACCATAGATGTTAAATATAGCTAATGTTGAATTTTGAGGTAGTCCATTATACCATCGCTTTTGTGCAATGTGCCAGTATTGCTGGCAACAAAACAGCCCGAGAGCATGACAGTACCACCCCGACACACAACAGTTGGTACAGTGTTACGCTTGAAAGCCAAACAGTGACAATAATGTGAAGTGGTCTAATAAGGAGTTAACAGGCCTTGGCATTTTCAGCTTAAGACATCGTAGAACCTTCAACTCCATTTTTTTTTTTAAAAATACATGCATACACTCACTCATATCTGTATGCATGTATGTAGGTGAGCCAGTATGTATAATTTAGAACCTGGGTAATTATCTCAAAGCTCTGCACCTTTTTTAAATCATTAAGGACATATGAAGTGCACTCATTACAACCTTGGAAAAACAAAAGTTCAAAGAAATCATGAAATCCTCCAAACTATCATGGGATTCATGAATATGAGTATATAAACCCATAAAAATTAGTCTTAAAGAAAGAAAATGCGCAGAAATACATATAAGCTTTAATCATTTGTCTCTTCATGGAATGATATGTGTGACAAGCAACTACATTTAATGGGTTTTTAATAGTAAACAAAGACAGTGTGTTAAAGTGTGAAGCACGCTGGGCTCTTCAGAGGCTGCAGGCCTGTAACTTCTTGTCAGCCAGCTTGAGAGACACCCAGGTGTTGAGCATGGATGCCCTCAGTTTGCACCACACCAGGTGGTCACTCAACCCGAAGATCTGCGCTGCAAACTGGGCAGAAGCTTCTGGAGACAATACTGTGGAGCAGCCAAGACCTGCAGGACAAATAAAGTAGAGAAAGACTTGGTTACCATAAGTGGGAAAAAATTAAAACCGTATGTATGATTCACACTGCACATGTATATATTGCTGCAGAAACGATGCACCCCCCCCTTCTTCTCCAACATGTTTGCACCGAGTAGGAGATCATCTGTATCTCATTGTACATCTGTATAGTGACAATAAAGGCATTCTATTCTAAAGAGCTCTTCTCACCACTTGGCATGCGGAGGGATGACCATACATCTTGCGATCCCCAGTCTGGAGCGAGAGGAGGGCAGTTGATAACAGGGTAAGCCGTGTTACCAGACATCACTGGGCCGAGGCCGTTACTTCTCCCAGCCACAGCCACGAATACAGTGGGTATCCCATCACCTGCAAAAAAGCATAGAGAAATTATCACATTATCAAGAATCCCTAGATCAGTTTAAAGATGGAATTATGTCAATATTAAAGCACACCTTCATATTCAGCCTTGATTCGGAGCGTCTCATCTGGACCCTTGTGTGCCGAGGTGACTCTGAGGACGCAGGGGATCCCGTAGGAGGTGCACGCCTTTCTTATCTTCTCACAATGGGCCATGTCTGAGGTGGAACCCATTAAAACCACCACCCTGCTGCTTGCCTGGGGCTTCAGCAGCAACTGTAGATGCACAGAAACCATTGAATCATCAGTTTATTTCAGTTTTTGACTGCTCAAATTGTACTCGTTTTTTTCCCCGAATTGCATAAAAAGCAGCTGCAGGCTTTTGTGATGTTAAACAATGTCTGTTGGTTAAGATATTCAAAGCAAAATACTCCTACAAGATAAAGAAGAATTTAGAGTTTGTTTGCTGTACCTTGACCCTTTCAGAGACCCACTCAAAATTCCTCTTCACCATCTGCATTGCCTCTGGGGTAACCTCCTTCAGGTCTCTGTACACCTACAAAGGGGAAGAAAAAAAACAGTTTAAGGCTTGTATCTTTCCCCCCCCCTCATATCAGCATGAAATGAAAGTCAATGCATGACCTGTTTATCTTTCTGCTGGCTCCGATCTCCAGCTGGCCAAAGCCTCCATGAATCATTATCAATCACGTCAGCGAGCACAATCTCTTGAGTTTTAACATTGACACCAAATTCAATCTATAAGCAAAGAAAAAAGTCCTTAATTGTAGTTCTGCTGTAGGTACAGAAGAAAAGTGATTGCACCAAGATATGAAATTAACCAGCAGGGGGAGGTGCTGCACAGCCTACCTTCATGTCCACCAGGGTGCAGTTCTGAGTGGCCCAGGCCTTCTCCAGAATCTCAAAAATGGCCACAGTGCTGCGATTCATTATGTCCACCTCACACTGACCAATAGTGAGCCCAGCCAGACAGAATTTGGCCTCCAGCAGCTGCTCCTCTGACCACTGAGGATCATTGTTGGCATCATCCTAAAAACAATCATTGATGAGTTTGCATGCAACACTCACAGACTGAAAATGCATCGAGAGAATCACTGCACGCCTGGAAGACTCACTTTAAAGAACATCTCCATCTTTAGAGGAGAAAAGCGGTAGCCCTCTTTGACTCCTGGATTCCTCTTGAGGAAAGATCCAGTCGCCACTCTGCGACATACCCACTCAATGGGTATCATCTCACAGTGCGCTGCAATGAACGCCGTGTCCGAGTGCTGCTTAACAAAAGCTGTCTTAATGCCTGGGGGGGGAGGGTGGATGTTAGGGCAACCTCAAACTAATGGACAAATTTCAATATGTGCAACCATGTCAGATTAGAAAAATATAGATTTTATTTAATTTTTTATACACTGGCACACAGATGGCTCTTCAAGTTACCATGATTTAAACCTATCTTTGATTAGGGTCAAGTGGATGGGATGTGGCTGGTTGGATCGGGTTAATTCTAAGTGGAAACACATCAAGTCACAAGGCAGCCATTACTACAGCTTGACTGACCTACGCGTCACACACAAGATGGTTACAGTTAGCCAATTGCTTATAAATTAAAGTCATATGGAAAGTAATTTTGGGATCATGTAAATCTTGCATGCCCTTCACATTTAAGTATTTTTGCAAGATTGTCATTTCTGTTCAATTCACCCCCCATCCATCCATGAAACACAACATAAAATTCAGTTCTTAGTGGATTGTCATTCAGAGGGTTAAAAAAAAAAAAAAAGTCATTTTTAAAAAGTTGCAAAAATGAGAAGAGCCGAACTGCTTCCCATGTGTGGAAAACTGATTACCATGTACTTCTGAGATATTTAAATAAATCCAATGGCATTTCAGAAAAATCCTGCAAACTGAATAAGTGAGCCAGGGCTCTGACAAAGTGTGACAAACGTTTTATATTTTCTTAACATTTAAGCCCCCACATTAACTGAAACTGAAAAGATCAATGAGTCCAAAGTTCGTTTTTTTCCAGTAAACTCTACTGAATCAATTTACCTTTGATAGTTTGTTGCTCACAAAAACTTCTGCAGAAACAATGTGCCTAGATACTGGCCAAGTGTAAGGGACTTTTTTTTTTTTTTTTTTAAATGGGAAAAAAAAGAGAGCTGCAATAATTATACACATGCGTTTGACAGAACTGCCCCAACCCACTCAGACTGCAGAATACTGTCCCCCCCCTACAAACATTCAATAAGTCCTCACCAGACTCCTGCAGCAGCTGGAACACGCAGCTCGTAGTTTTGTTGGCAATGGCAGCTTTGCCCTCCATCTGATCTTTCCTCACGGCATTCCCAGCCGTGATCTGGTCTTTAGACTGGACTAGAACCAGTCCCGGCTGGTCCAAGAGCTCGAAAATCTGTTTTGTCTTGCCCTCATTGAGCTTTTGGCCGACTTTCAACTCTGAAAAAAAAGAGGAAAAAGTTAAAACACGCACATCTAACTTAAGCGCTAACGTGTGTATTAAGGATCGTGCAGTACCTGGGGTGGATGCCATAGCGCTCGTCGATCCTGAACAGTCCTGAAAGACAAATCACAAAACACGCCAGCTAACTTATTGAGAAGCAGAAGGTGTGCAGGCAGCCGGGGAGGGGAAGTGGGCCGTGTCATACTTGCGCCGGGAGCCAATCACAGTTCTCAACTCATCTAAACAACCAATCACAGCGGCGCATCTGTTACCACGTGAAAGGGAAGCGCTCAAACGTCAAGAGAAGACGTAAAAAAAAAAGAAAAAGAAAAAAACTTTTGGAGGTTTTTCTACCAAAGTTCATCCTTTTACTCTTTGATGAGAAGGTTGTCTTATCAAAAGCTCCAACAGGACTAAATAGTGTGGTTTTTGACCTAATCGATTAATTTGATTAGAATTATTCGTAAATTCCACGTATTCCATTTAATTCGTTATGATTTTAGTTATGGCGGACCGGTTGTTAGGTTAAAACGTGTCTAGTCTGATTTAACTCTGTTACTCGTGATTTCATGCCCAATTCAGCAGTGTCAGCTGAGTTTGGTAATGTTTTAACAAACCACGTTGTATCGCTGCAAGCACGTGTTTGGTCACGAACGTGTATCAGGCAAGCGCTCATACAAACACGCGCGCGCACGGTAATTGCTCACGGACAACTAGGCGCGAGACTAGACCGCAGTTTATACGAGAGGCATCGGCGACAGGCGAGCCCATGGAGTTCGAGGAGTCGGGTATTGGAGAGGAGTGCGGAGTCTTTGGGTGTGTCGCTGCGGGAGAGTGGCCCACACAGCTGGAGGTGGCTCAGGTCTTAACTTTGGGGTTGGTGGCGTTACAGCACAGGTAAGTAACGGAAAACCAGTTACTCCAAAATTGGTAACGACTGAAAAGTTACCACACTAGTTAATGACGTCCAAGCTTTGCATTTTAGATGAAATGTTTGGTTTAAATTTGAATCTGACCCAAACTTGAGCAAGAAAAACAAAAATGCAAGATGTGAATTTTTGCAGAAAGCAACCTCATGCATCTACAGTATTGTGCAAAAATATTGACCCCCGCTCCCCCTTTTCTTTATATTTTGCAGAGAAATTAGAAAAAAACGGTAGCGACTTTTTAAATATGCACAGAAATAGGCTGTATATGACAAAAACTGAGTTTTTACTACTCTAAAGAGCATCAAAGCAAATATTAGTATGACAACCTTTATTCTTCAACACAACCTGAATTCTCTTATGGAAACTTTCTTGTAACTTCTGTAAGTAGCCTTCGACACTAGTTCTCCTGGCTTGTTGAAGGACATTCAGAGTTTGTCTTTGGATGTTTGTTTCCTTGTTCTGTTTTCCCTCAGTCTGTCAATTCTGCCATCCCACATTGCTTTAAAAATGTTGAGGCTGGGCTCTGGAGAGGCCAATCCATGACTGACCATGTTTCATTGTGTGTGTGTTCTTTCTGTCCAGGTATGCATTTCCTGCATTGGCAGTGTGTTTGGAATCACTCCTGTGCTGAAAAATGAGGCATCAATCAGATGCTTCCTCGCCATGCTAGATCAAAATCTGTCAGTATTTTTCTTTATTATAATTGAATCAGAGGCAATACAACCATGATAGAACCTCCACTGTGTTTTAAAGATGGCTCTCTATTTTACCTCTTGGTTTTTTTTTAACACACTGATGGCAGTTTGAACCGACAATTGAATATTAATTAATCACATCACTGTCGTCACAGATTTTTCAGTCCAGTTCTTGTGTTATTTGGCATACCTCAGTTTTTCCTCCATGCTCCCCCTCCTTAAGAATGACATCTTTACAGACACCCTCCCACTGACCACTGAAGAACCAAATCCATCTCTTAGGTCCTTTGACAGCCCCCCCCCCCCCCCCCCCCCCACACACACACACACACATTTTTTGTTCATTTGAAAAATGAAAAACATGAAGAGTTAAAAATGCTCAGTGACAAGGTCTACACTGAAAAGGAGTGAAAGAGCAGCCAATGTCTAGTGAAAACTATAAAAAAACTTATGTATGTGTAAATACATTACTAAGGCAAGAATAAAAGTGAGCTTTGCATATTTCCTAAGGTTTAGCTATATAAATGTACATGTGCATAAGTTTAGGTTCAACACTGTGGACAACAAAAAAAAAAATCACTTTGTATAAAACCAAAAAACATATGTATGAATTAGTTGTTCCAGTATTGGAGAGTACTCAGCCATTTGATTGCTATACCATAATTTGACTATATTTAATCCCTAATGTTTTGTAATAATTCTTGCAGTGTTATTGGTTTTCAAAATGGAACATTCCCTTAGCTATCTATATTAGAAGGACATGTTATTCTTAGAGGATCCCAGGCAAGGATTGCTGTGTTAAGTGTAAAGAGCTGCAGCCACACCATGGTTCTCTACAATGTTCTGGCAACCAAGCACTCAACTCTTTCTGAGTGGGCATTGGATTACTTCATATAAAAGCACCAAATATGCCACATGCTTCTTTGCACACTAACTTTCTTTTTGGGATAACCAGCTTTTTTGGTGGTTATGACAAAGTGCTATATATTTCTGAATGCAGCCAGGTCATCCACTTGCTCAGCGCAGTAAAGTACCTTCCCGATTCAGAGGAGGTGAATGTTATAATAAACAACAACCTTAAACTCTGCTGCAAAACCTGTATTTCTACAGGTTCTGTCCTGTGACTGATTGGGTAGTAAAGCCTGAACACGGGTAGGACAATTTCTGGATATTTATCTACCACAGAATCAATTTTTTCAATAAGCAGGGTTTTTTCCAGTTTCTACTGTGTCAGTAGACCATTTTGCTGAAATGCTTTGCAAGCTGTGCGAAAAACATCAATCACTTACTTGGGTGGTTGCCTGATTTGTGGCACTGTGATCTACCACAATGGTAGATGCCTTCTCAAAAAGGCTTTGGAAAGCATCATTAGTTTTGCCTTTTTTGCCTCGGTGTGGGACTCAACAGACAGCCTGCATACCAGAGTTGGTTTGTGACGTTCTTTGGAGAGAAATATTGAGATTTTGTAGCTCTCCAAACTGATCTCCTGCATCCTGACAGTTTGCTCTACATCATAGGACTGGCATAATTCAGGCTGTGTCTTTAGCCATTTTTGAAAGGCTGTCTTACCTTCTGCCTTGTGTTTAAGAAGTTGGCACAGGTTTCTGATATTACCAAGCATGACCTCTTGAAGCTCAATGTTCTTGGGCTAAATACTTGAAGCATACATTCTTAAGCAATGAAGGCCTTGCTTTCTTCTGTTCTTCTTGAGCACACACTGAGAAAAAGACTACTCAATAGCTTTTCTCTTTTTTGTACAATTTTTGAGTCTACACTCATAAAAGCCAGATTTGATTGCCTAGCAGTTAGCAATTTTTTGTTTTCTCATCGACTCTGGTACAGTGGAAACACAAAACACCTTTTAAAGTGTCACTGTAGTTAGCAACATTTTATCAAGCAGCTTTTCTGAAAACATATCATATGATTGCCACATTCTTGGTTCTGATGAAATATTCGATACAGTTGTTGAGACCATGCTAGTTTTAAGTTACTGAGTTGAAGGCAACTGGATTTCTTTTTTGGTTCATGAAGCTGTCCCACATAGAATTCACACTTAGGTCTTGTGACCGAAATAACCCATCCATTTAGTCACATGTCAGCTCAACTGATGTGACCCTTAACGACTTGCATAAAAACCGGGTGGGTCAACGATCCTCAGGACACCCTCCAAGAGCACAACCCCACTAAGGGTTAAAATACTTTGTTTTTGGAACTGAAAAAGCTTCACACATGAGAGGTGAAATGTCTTCAAGAACCAAAAGGCCTGGTTTCCTTCATCTAGCTTGCAATTTAATATATCATTCTTTTTCTCCCAATTTCATTGAATTTAGAAAGCCAACCCGACAACCTCCGGTTAGCAGATTGGACAGCGCAGAAGAGCTAGCCCATCAGGACAGGGCTGTTTACACCTACAGGCCAGTGGCCACTCTTTCAGTGACGATGTGCACATCCTGGTTTGAGTGGCGAGCCGTTATGTGAAAAGGGGATGACATCTTTGAACTATTGTTCATCATCTTAGAGTGATGTGATTGCAGCCAATTCCTAACACTGTCTAAATGGTACTCATGCTACCAATGGTCATGACAGTTTGCATACTAACAACCATGGAACTGAATTTGTGGCTCATTGTTAGTCAATGGTGCTGGTTTCAGTTGTTATGCAGCTATACCGCTCAAGTACTGTACTGTAAAGTTGTGGAAAACTGCAGTCAGTCGATACTGAAGAAGTCACCTGGATAAGCGATGAAACATTTCCATTGAAAATGCTGTGACCAGATGAAGAAAATCAACTTTCTGGGATTTTCTGACATGGATTAGTGAATAACCCTTAAGACATAACAGTTTTCATTCATAAAAGCAATAGAGCTGCAGCTTTTTTTTTATTTTTATTTTTTATGATATATGCATTAATCAGTTCACCTTTGTTTTTGCAATCTGAAACAATCTAAAACCTAAACATGTTCAAGTTTGCAATCATAATTTTAATGTTCGGCATTTTTATTTAAAAAATGATTAACTGATTATCACAATGTTCGCCAAATAATCTGTCACTCGATTAATCAAGTAGTTGGGGTAGCTTTTAAAAAGTTGCCACAACAGCTTTTATTATTTAAAAAATACCTCAGTTTTATAATGGTCACATGAGATCAGTATATGTTACCTGTAATTCTGGCGACGGAGCAGGGGTGGCCATTGAACAGACTGAGTTGATCTTTATTATTGGAATATGGTCCGTCTCTTCTTTACACTGGCTGTGGAGTCTTTCAGCAACGAGAGGCCCAATGTTCAGCTTTTTTAGTGGTGTGTGCAGTCCAGGGTCTGGAAATAAGAAGGACAAAGGTTTACATTAACCTACTTTTTAAGTACTACTAGTGTAACATGTTAGCTCCTAGTAGGGTTATGCGAGTTGTGCATTTTATTAGAAGTCATGACCATATCCTTATCCATAATTTAATTATGAAGCGCCATGGCATATCATGGGACTTAGCCAGAAATTACAAAAGCTTCAGTCAATTGTGGATGTCACGTGACATTAAAAGGGATTACAGAAGGAGACATATTTCAGACCTTCATCTACAGCTTTCCTCTTGATTCTTCTGTGTGTTGAAGTAGTATCCTCTCTTTCCACCACACTCTCAGAAGCACCTGCAAAAATATAATATTAAAGGTAGTTACAAAAATACAAATATGCATTTTTTGCTACAAAAGAAAAGAATTGTCTTGGTACTAAACATAGTAAGACTGGCTTAAGACCACCTCGGGACTCCTTTTTAAATAAAATCTTTAAACTATAATAATAATATATTTTATATGTATATAATAATATATTTTAAAACCAAGTTGGACCAAGTTGTCTACTAATTGGAAAGTTGTTGGTTTGATGTCCGACTTCTCTGGACTGAAGTATCCTTGGGCAAGATAATGAACCTAAAGTTCAGCTGATGCATTGATTGATTTCTCATGAAGTGGTTAGAAATCTGTGCATTTTCTATCACATTTGGTAACAGATTCAGTGCCTTGACTTTGCTGGGGCTAATCTTGCATACATGTGTCATAAACCAAGAAAAGTCTGTTGTGAGCCAGGGAGAACCCTGAACTAAATGTCATCGGTTTGTTTTGTGTATGGGAAATGTATTAAGACATAATGTAAAAAAAAAAACCACATTTGTTTTTGGCTGTCCAAGATGGTCCTGCTTGATTATCTTACTCATGGTAACTGACCACTGAAAGCATTATGTAATCTTTTTCATCTAATTCATGCTGATAATAATGATGATGATTAAATGATCAGCTCACTCATCAACATGTGTTCTTGATCCAGATAATGCTCCTTAATTTTATGTCGCTTTGGCTCATAAGCATTTGATGTAGCCTCGATGGTTACTGATAAGTCCGAATCAGAGGTGCAGGTTTTGTCCTCCAAGGCTCCCTCCACAGCTCTCCTCGTGTTTGTCAACTTGCCGTCCACGTGATTTTTCTCATCACAGTTGTCAGATGTAGTAAGTCCGCCTGAATCTGCAGACTCGGCTGCTCCTGTGTCTCGCAGAGAGTCGTTAGCCGTGCGATTCATAATGGAGTCCACTTCCTCATAGAACCTCATGAGGCGTCTCGGGTCAGCTTCATCAGTCTTGCCCCTTTGAAGGGACCTGTAGAGGTACTTGAGGTTCTTGTACTTTGTG
The DNA here is from genome assembly GCF_057381915.1 of Diplotaxodon limnothrissa. NCBI lineage: Eukaryota > Metazoa > Chordata > Actinopteri > Cichliformes > Cichlidae > Diplotaxodon > Diplotaxodon limnothrissa. The sequence continues at coordinate 8,179,139 of NC_140617.1, forward strand.
TGGCACTGTTTCCAGTCACGTTCAATGCCTTGTTGCATTAACCTGTTCGAGATCTGGACAAAGATGTCCCTCTTTCTGGTTGAGCTCTCCAGCTGCCTGCGTATGCGCTCATCCGACCAGACTTGGATCAGGGCTCGCACCTCTTGGTCGCTCCAGTTTCGACCCGTGTCCGACACTGTGACTACTTGGAACTGGTCAGAGCTGGAGTCTGTGTGTGCTAGATGGGCGTCTGGGATAAAAGAAGAACAGATATGGAAGGAAAAGTTTAATTATGCTGCTAAACTCCACAGTTGATTTGGCAGATTTTTCTTTTTCGGCATACCTGCACTTCTCCATTTTACTTCCATTTCTCCATCCATGTCGTAATCGTCACTGTTGTCATCTTAAATGATAAATACATAAGAAAATTATTTTCACGAAGTCTTGAATCTAAAACAACTGCTTGCAAACTTGATGCTTACCATCATCAATTTCAATGACCACCTCACTCTCAGAGCCCGTTATCTGCCCTGTGTGGCCTGCTGCTGTTTGTAGCCTCCCTGCTTCCATTTCACCATCATACAGTCTCTTCTGCATTTCCCTGGTCCCATTTTCCAGTCCTTTGTCCAGTAGAATGGCCTCCACTTCATCAAAAAACTTCATGTATTTCCCCGGGCTTCCTGCACTGCTGCCTCCCGCAGCGTGTGCACTTTTCGCAGTCTTATAGTCATATTTCAAATTCTTGTATTTTGTACGGCATTGTTTCCAGTTCCGTATCACCCCAAAGTTTCTCTGCATTTGACGAGCCATCTCTTGGAATATGGATTTGTTGCGCAGCGTGCATTTCAAACGTTCCCGAATGTTGCGGTCAGCCCAGACGCACAGCAGCGCTCTAACCTCGTCATCCGTCCAGTGGCGGCCTCCCTCTTCAGCCACATTAGTAGAGTAAGAAACAGCTGAATGAAATCGAGTCTTCATTCCTGTGCACACATGAAAACATTGTAAATTTTGGCTAAATGTTGATGTAGAAAAAACCCAAAGAAGAACAAGATGACTTTTATGTAAGTGTTTGAATTACTTTTTAGCACAAGCAAGCTAAGAATAGTTTTAACTGGCGTGTCTGTTTATCCTTGGATACCAGTTTTTGTTTTTTCCCAAGGTGGAAAAAGTCATGTTGTTATCATCAATAGTACAGTGGTGTTGTACATGTTTACCTTCCTGGACTGGGTAGATTCTTCTTTGATTATCCACATCTTCTTCCTCCCATGGCCTTTCAAGCGGCCTTTCTTCCACTCCTTGGCTGTAGTTTGCCGATGTGCCTGCGTCAGCCTTCCTGCTCTGAAGTCTCATGCTTCTGCATTTGGCCTGACACTCCCTCCAGTTGCGCACAACACTGAGCCTCCTCAGACGCTCTGAAATCACCTCAAATGTGCTTCTGCTCTCTACTACGTGCTGAGCTCCAACCTGGTCCCACACTGAGAGTAGAGCCAGCACTTCTGCTTCCCCCCACTGCCTCTCCACTGAGCCTTTTTCCTCCCCCACCTCACTATCACCTCCTCTTTGTCTCTCTGCTCCTCTCTCCATGTTTGAGCTGACCTGGAAACGCTTTCTTTTCCCCCAGCCTGTCTGTCTCTGCTGCCCGGTTCCCTAGGCAACCAGGCGGTTAAGCCTGAAAGCAACGCCTTCATGCTGAAAAGCAGCCTCACCACTGGCTTAAGCTGTGTGCTGAGGGGGCGGGACTAAGTGTAATCTGAGAAGCAGCTTGGTAATGGATTGAAACTGCAGCAAGGCGACTCTCCATATATGGCAGCCTCACCGCAGGGAAGCAAATCTGCTTTTTCCTTTTTTGTGGGGGGATTTTGTTTCTGCTCCATTTGGCCCTCGTTAAACCAGTTTTGATTTGCCTCAAGGCAACCGTAACTGACTCAAGTTTATTCTTGCAGAGAAGAAACAGAAATCATTCATGCAAAAAAACACACTTCCCACTAATACATGAAAATTTACACTGTAATTGTGTGTGTGTGTGTGTGTGTGTGTGTGTGTGTGTGTGTGTGTGTGTGTGTCTCTACTCAGGGGACAGGAAAGTGCTGGGATTGTCACAAGTAATGGAGCCAGTCCACCCACGTACACAGCACACAAGGTAACACTGAATCATGATCAGAAGCTTCTTATATGATAAAACAGAAGCACAGTTTAACCCAGCATCTCAAAAACAGACCCAGGACGTATTTGGGTTGCGTCCTGAATATATTTCCATTTGGCACAGTTACATCAAAACAACCCAGCTGGTCAGAATCACACTGAGCACTTTAATGTTTGGCCTTTACAGACATGTTTTAAAGCCTTCAGACATCCTCATTGTTTGCTGATTTTCTGCTTTTTAACATCACTTTTATTTATTTTAAAATATTTTTGTGCAAGTTAAAACCTTCACAGAGCAATGTTGTCATTTTATAGGGAATGGGATTAGTGAGCACCGCTTTTTCACCAGAGGCTCTCACTAAACTGCGCTATGGTAACCTCGGCATTTGCCACACACGCTATTCAACCACTGGGATCTCAGAGCTGCAGAACTGCCAGCCCTTTGTGGTGGATACACTGCATGGCAAGATTGCTGTAGCACACAATGGAGAGCTGGTTAATGCCCATGCCCTGCGGAAAAAGGTGAGGAGGGGGCTCTGCTTGTCCACACTGAATGTTGCGCATATCAATGTGACATAAAAATAATGAACTGAACACACACAGACACAGTTTTTCTTTCTGCTGAAATATTTATTTGCTATATCCAATCTTAACGAAGGTTATGGGCTGGATGTCAACACTTTCACATACCAGAGCTGCATCCATCATCCAGTCAAAGGATTTGTTTGACTATTAAGTGTTTTGCGCTCTCAAAAGAATTTGTATCTGCAGTTAATGCTCGCATTAATGAGAAACAAAATGAATAGCTTTTTAAAATGTATATCTCTTAAGAACATTTCAGGCTGAAAATCTAAAAAAAACCCCAAAAAAACCCCCCAATCTATAAAATGTAAGCTATATTAAACTGATTTTGCCCCAGGGTGGTTGTGACTACAATGTAGCTTGCCATCACCAGTGTGTGAATGGGTGGATGACTGGATGTGTAAAGTGCTTTTGGGTCCTTAGGGACTAGTAAAGCGCTATACAAATACAGGCCATTTAGCATAATTTAACAAATGTGTTCCCATCCTGTCTTTTTCTCAGCAACCTCTCTTCCAATCTGAGGCTAAAATACACAGGAAGTTTTGACTATATTTATGAGAATGTGCACTGAGTGAGAATTCCACACATGATTTGCCATGAAAAATCAGTACCAAATCATTAACTGCTCTCTTAAACTTCACTCCAAATTTCAAAAGTCTGAACGCTCAAACAGGCTTTTTGAAGTTCTGCCATCACTCTGATGGTTCAGTAAATCGATTACATTTACCTTGTCAAAGGTGATTTGAGACACTTACTCATGCTGGTTGTATAAGTGGATCTTGAGAAAGCTGTATTACCATAATCTGCTCGTTCGACACTGCCATTTCTATGATTATGCTTTCATACAAACCTGCACATTCACTGAGTGCATATTTATAACTGTCCTCTTTTTTTTTTTTTTTTTTTTTTTGTTCTTTAAAGTAATCTTATGACAATCCATGCACTTTATATTATATATCTAGTCGACCAATTACGATGAATTAATAAGATTTTTTTTTTTTTTTAACGCAGACCTTGTCAGCTGGATTTGGTTTTTAACCAATTATACATAACTAACCTTTCAGAAGGAAATTTAAAGCTTTACATCAAATAAGTCCTATTCTTTAGGTAAATTTAGACTGCCTCCCCTTTTTCCTAACAAGAAGTCAGTATCTCTATTCATAAGTGGCACTGAAACATGCTCAGTCCAGCTGGATCACATCAACGTCCCTTCTCGAGTGCACTTTGTGATCACTAACAAAAATCTGTGTGTCATGTATATGTGTTGTGTTTTTGTTTGTTTTTTTTTTTAAGACAAGCCAGACCTTTATATGGAATATACAGTACGTACTACCTATTGAACTGGACGGTGAAATAGATCATCAATAGACCAATGGATTAACTTCATACTCTTAGTTGTCCTTTATGCTCAGCAGCCATCTTGGAAACTGTTTCAGGTGATTATGTGGACAATTATTTTAAAGTGATTTAGTTGATAACATTCAGTTGGCAAGTAAAGGTCACTGTTTCATTTCCAGCCAGAGACACAAATCCTCTTTGTGCATCAAGAAAGTCAGCCGGTATAAATCTCTGCCAACTTAAACATGTGGCCAACCTCTTGTGACAAGCCAGAATCTTAAAGTAGCTTTGTCTGATCTGAAAAACCCATAAATTTCATTTTGATGGCCGCTGAGACGTAAAAGCAGGACTGATTTAGAAATAAAATGTAAAAAACACAAAACACTTTTCTCCAGAGTCCTGACTCACATTATAGATGCAATAATTGAAGGAAAAATAATAAGTAGACTTATGTATATCTTTGTGTCATTATATAGCAGCTGTGCCTAAGCGCAGTTAAAACTATCATGAACATCAGGCGAGCCTAGACGTCAGTGCAACAACATGATTGGCCTGTGTCTCTTTCCCAGAGTGGCTGTTGAGTGGCTCTTTGAGGGCAGGGGTGTGACAACCATTTCCATTATAAAATTTTCCAAAGACTGCTATTCCACAGAAAATAACATTATTCCATAATTAATCAGTCACTATAAATGTGCCTTGTAGGTGATGCGCCATGGTGTCGGCCTCTCCACCAGCTCAGACAGTGAGCTCATCACCCAGCTGCTGGCACTGACTCCACCTATGGAGGAGCTAGACTCACCTGACTGGGTTGCCAGGTGACTGTTGTGACCTAATGATACATAAGCATATAAGCATAAATATTTTTGCTTTACATTACTTTAATGCTGTTTTTATTTGTTTTTTTTTGTTTTTTGTTGTAGAATTAAAAACCTCATGACTGAAACGCCAACATCATACTCACTGCTGGTCATGTTCAAAGATGTAATCTACGCAGTGCGTGACCCTTATGGAAATAGGCCACTGTGCATTGGGCAGCTCGTTCCCATCTCTAAACTGCACAATCCAGGTATCTACACAGTTGTTGCATGTGACCGTTGCATCAGAATTAGTGCAACTGCAGAACACAGGCATGTTTGCTCTCAAAAGACTAGCTTTACTGATAAAAAGGACGCCTCACGAGAGGTCAATGGTTGCAGCAGAGCTTTTGGCCCTTTTGATTTTGTCAGAGGTCAGATGTGTAAGCTGGTGAATGATTAACTTGATTCTTGTTTTTTGTTTTTGTTTTTAAGCAGGCGCTCAAGAGGAAGACACTGAGGGGTGGGTTGTGTCATCAGAGTCGTGCAGCTTCCAGTCGATTGGTGCCAAGTAAGCATTTGTTACCTTTGCAAAAGTATTCTTTAGTATAAAAGGAACCGTAATGCCAGGTGTAAATCATTTTTATAACCTTATTTTTTTATTTTTCTTTCTTTCCCAAAGGTTTCATATCATTTGCCTTAGGCCACGAGTACTTTTTTTTTTTTTTTTTCTATTTTGGCGCTTTACTCTCTCCCCCCCCCTCCCATAAAGATGGCTTTCGATAACAATCCTGTAACCTAAATGACAAGTTTTGACTAGGGCTGTCAGTGTTAATCGCGTTAAAATGACGTTGACGGCAAAACCGCGTTAACGCAGCATATCTCCGTTAACGACAGACATGATTAATGCCGACAGCCCTAGTTTTGACACCTTAGTATATTCTAGTAAAGACGTGATTCAATGACCATCGTAATAGTTCTGGTGTTTCCCAGTGGTAACGACATAGCTTTTGATGCACGCCCATTGCTGTTCGGTTCCGGGTCGCTGCTCGTGCGGCCAGCTACCTAGCCTGACTTGTCTCCCCAATGTGATGTTTGTGTATTTTATATACGGTTGGCAAGGTCAGTCTCTTAATTGCCCCTTGGGGATAAATTCTTCTGAATCTGAATGCATGAACAGTGAAATGGTGTTCCTTGAGTCCATCCGTTCATTGTACTTTTTTGTCGTTATTGATTAACAGGTACTACAGAGAGGTCTTGCCAGGAGAGATAGTCCAGATATCCAGACATGGTGTCAAATCTCTGAGTGTTGTGCCCCGACCTGAGGGAGACCTCCCAGCCTTCTGCATTTTTGAATATGTTTATTTTGCCAGACCAGACTCTATTTTCGAAGGTATGCATATTTATTATGGGTAACACACTTACTGATTACTCATTTCTTAAATGTATTAATACTGAAATATCAATGTACTACAGGGCAGATGGTCTATACTGCCAGACAGCGATGTGGGCGGCAGTTGGCCATCGAGTCTCCGACTGATGCAGACGTTGTCAGCACTGTGCCAGAGTCTGCAACCCCTGCTGCTCTGGGCTACGCTGAGCAGGTCTGTCTACAGTGTGTCTGCTCCACCTCAGTAATCTTATAATATACCGGGTGGACTTACAGTCTCACTAGTTTTTCTTCTGTCTTCTTCTCACAGTCTGGTCTTCCATACATTGAGGTTCTGTGTAAAAACCGCTATGTTGGAAGAACTTTTATCCAGCCAAACACCCGCTTGAGGCAGCTAGGAGTGGCCAAGAAGTTTGGAGCACTGACGGACAACTTTGCTGGGAAACGAGTGGTGCTCATTGACGACTCCATCGTCAGAGGCAACACAATTTCCCCTATTATTAAGCTGCTGAAGGAAGCGGGTGCCAAAGAGGTTCGTTTAATAGTGTTTGGCAATAGTTGTTGATATAGCACACACAACATTTTGGCAGAGTGGCTCAGAAACTGGTTGGTTTGGATTGTCTGATAATTCAGACTGTAAGTAGACTAGAAGCACAGGAAAGTAACATAAAACTGGAGTTTTTTTTTTTTTTTCTTTTAATGGCAGTAAGTGGAATAAGTGAGAAAAGCCCATGTGTTTGTCACATTGCGTACTATACTTACATCAGGGGTTCATAGAAAATATTAGGCTCATTAACTGTCAACTCAAAAAAGTGGGCGTACCACAAGAGCAGTCTGAGACTGTATTTCCAATAAGACAGAAAATTCCCTCCGCACTATGCATGAATTAAAACCCCAAATCCAGGATATCTGGATCCAAATTTTGGGGGTATTTTCTTGAACATCCCAGTTATTATTTCATTGATACATGTTTATTTGGGAATATCTAATCTTGTAATACTAAAGATAGGAAGTGATTAACTTTTGGATTTTTTTAAAAGTTGGGCCAAGCCCCACGTCTGGTAAACCATTTTTATGAAAATCGGTCCCTAATCAGATTTATGGCATGAGTAACATACTCTCATTCATCATTTTTGGGCCTACTAGTCAATCTGATCTGAACCGTAATTCACATTTTAACCAAACATTCATGCAGCACTTTATTGTCTCTTCTTCTATACACATCAAGTGCTTGATGTGTATAGAAGAATAGATAAATGCTACATTTTTGCCACACTTAGTAAAGGTAAATAATCATTGTTACATGAATTAACGGAAGATACGTTTTGTTTTGTTATTTCTGACCATTTGAAGAACAAATATTGGTCCTGAAAAGGGCACCTAACTGTGTGTGACCAGAATATAGTCACACACTAACTTTGTGTTTATAGTAACCTAATTATTCTTCTGGACAGGTCCACATCAGGGTGGCTTCTCCACCAATCAGGTTCCCTTGCTACATGGGCATCAACATCCCAACCAAGGAGGAGCTCATTGCCAACAAGCCGGAGTTTCAGGACATTGCTGGTTATATTGGTATTTAAAAATGCACATCTACCATTCATTTCTTTGCCTGGTCAGAACAAAAGCTTGTGTTTAATGCTAACGCTGTTTACAGGTGCTGACAGTGTTAAATATCTGACTGTGGAGGGCCTCGTATCTGCTGTCCAGGAGGGTATTGCTTTCCATATTGAAAAGGACAAAATTAATTCCAATAACAAGTCCAACAGGAAAGTGGGCCACTGCACTGCCTGTCTGACTGGGAAATATCCAGTGGAGCTGGAGTGGTAACTGCTGCACCAACAGTAGCACTGTGGATGGTGCTGCAAACTTTAAATAAACCCCCCCCCCCCCTGTTCTACATATGGTTTATCTCAACATTGCCAGCCGGAACACTAAGATGTTGCACAACTACAGAAGGTTACTTTATTCAGAACCTCAGGAAGCTAAAAGTGATGCTTTTTCTCACCTGTGGTGGCTAAGCTTTTTTCTTTTCCTGTTCCTGGATGTGACTAATTCCAGGTGTGTATTTCTTACCACACAAGTATGTTTTTGTTTTGCAGCTGCATTTATTTGAAAAGTAGATTTCCACATGTATTCAAAGCATTTACAATGCCAGAAAAAGCGCACACGATAAATGACCAAAACATTAAATCATCTTTATTTCTGTTATTTACTTAAGACTGTTTTGTTTGGGTTTTGGGCTGTTTGCTCAAATTTGAACAATACAGGAATATGATGTATGAATAATAAACAATAACTACAATGACAAGTACTTTTTTTTTTCTTTTTTTTTTAAATAACTACATTCTCCCATTGACAATTTTATTTCAATAATGAATAGACAGAAAAAATGGACATCAAACACATATTCAAGAAATGATAGAACATATAAGAACAATTATAATCAATTAAAAATAGTTCAGAGATTAATTATCAGCGGGTTTCCATCGCAGAACTAGATGGTCATACATTTCATTAAATTTCATCGGCCCATCTCCTTGATGATCCCCTTCATCGCCATTTTCTGTATGTGACGGGAAAAGGTGAGTAAGAACACATCAACCCCCAGAGGCCAAAAATATCTTGTACATGGGAATTATTTTAGTCACCTGGGAGAGAAGCCACAGGTCATTTTGCTCTCTAGTGAACTTCCTGTTGAATAAAGCATAATGATTAGGTAATCAGAAACAAGTCAAGAAAACTATGAAGATCAGATGTGAAGGGACAGACAAACTTCACAGGTGCAGTGTTGGTCATTTAGTAGCTGTCATTTTTGTGCGAGTTGTATGCTACAGTGACCTCTGTCTGCTCCACTCAGTATGAGAATGAATTTTGGCTTGTACGGCCTCTCATACAAACACACAGGCGTGCTCTCTTTCTCTTTCCCCAAGTGGAAATTCACTGACAAAATACACGTCGATAGACTCTTTACATAGTTGTGATGATTAAACTTGCATAAAATAAGTCTGACTTGTAATTTCAAAACCCAAACTTTAAAGAAATATTGGGGGTTCTTACAAAGTAAGCTGACAATCAGTTTATATATTTGTATCTTCTTTAGTTTGTGTTGTCTGGGTGAGTGGTTCCTTAGAAAGCTGCACCCTAGAAAAAACATGCACAATCATGCATGCATGCATGCATCCAAATTCAGTGGGTGTGTCCTCATCAAAGTCCTCTTCCCAAAATACCTGCCTGCACCTGATATGTTTAGGAGGCATCTTAACTGCACTTTTGTAGCTATGCAAAAATACATAATTTGAGCACTATCACTTGACTTAAAAAAAGGATGAGGCTTACCCATGCCAGAAAAATCCGCTGCAGATTCAGCCTCCACATATTCCTCATGTGCTGGATACTGCTGGCTGCTGAACCTTTGAAACATGTTGTGCTTACTGGAGCTACCACCACGAGGCAGCTCCAGTTCAGACAAAGGCCTTAGCATCGCTCTGCTGTGGCGTTTGGACCCTGGGGAGTATGTGCAATACACTTCCCTGAAGCGTTTGGACTGTGGATGGCTGCTCCAGTCTAGGTCCCTGTGGCGTTTCCTCAGGACAGACCGGTGTGGTGACAGTGCAAGAGCAGCCAGAGCTGATGAAGAGTGACCTCTGCTGGCCTCAGAGCTTCTAGCACAGAGACGGCATGGAGAGCCATTGAAGAAAGTTGACTTGTTCTGACACACAAACTTGTGGTAAAGTTTCATGAAATCCTCATCAACTTGTTTTGGTGAGCACGAGCCAGGGGATGAAGGCAGGACGGAATCAATGGAGAGGTGTCGTACGAGCCTGCGATGACCCCCTGCTGCTGAGGCTGACTGCGGTGAGTGTGGCAGGAAGGACTGCTGGGAGTTTTGAGAGTAAAGCATCTTCGGTGGCAAAACAGGCCTTTTTGTCGGGGAAAACAGAGAGGCCTTGAGTGATCTGGGCCTCATAGGCTCTCTGGAAGTCACAGAATATTCACTGGGGCTTCTGGAAAACAAATGAGGTGATCTTCCCAGGCTGGTCACCACTCTTGCTTTTAGGGGACTCCTGTCCCTAAAGCTCGGCGCCTCCTGCCTGACTGGGGAGCCATAGATATCAGGTCTCTGTATTGCAGCAGTGAATTCTGGTGCAAGGATGGAGCTCCCAGCTGTCTCTAATAGAGAAAGACTTGATCTTTCCTCAGAGGCTTTAGCACAAGGTCGTGAAGGACTGACGCTATAGGCAGAGGCCTGGTCTTCCAGCTGGGTTTGTTTACGAGAGGACAGCTGAGACACAGTGAAAGTCTTGTTTAATGGTATCTCTTTTGGTTTAAAGGACACAGAGGAAGCAGAGAAGTCCATTACAAGGACAGGCTTATGCTGGTGCCTGCTCATAAGGTTTTCCTCCCTATCAGGAGATTGGTGCATTTCGTGCCAGTCTCTAGGACAGGTCACAGTCTGCATAGGCGTTGTTTTGGTCCTCGTGAATTGCTCTTTCATAGGCCTGCTGGAGCTTTTCTCTGGAAATGCTTTTGTGGTCATCTTTGGTTTGCTGTTTGTGTGTCTAAGTGGGACGACAAAGGTGTTGTTGAGGTTACTTCTGTTTGATTGTTGACGCCATCTGCGGTACCTCCTCAGCACAGAATCAGCGGCTGTAGAGACATGCTGCCGATCCCAGGCCCTCTTTATCCGACTAATCATACTTGGATAGAGCTCCACCCAGGAACTGCCATGACTTCTAAGAGACATTTCCAGCTCCTCATCTTGGTCTTCAGGTTGAAGGTCCACATTGGAAAAGTTTCTCTGACTCTCATCCAGTGAGCTCACAGTCAGCTGAGTCACATCACTTCTAGTCATCCCTGTGTGATGCACAAGGGGAAACAAAATTGGGAATTAGACAAATAATATACTCAGTGCTTCTCTTGGATGAACAATCTTTATATATACACTAGTGGACAACCCTCTGTTTTATTTGGAAAGTTCACACACTACCAGCTTCCAGCTGCCTCACGGGCCAGGTTACCTAACTGGGGTAACCGGATGTACTCCAAATCTTCTATCTTGGATTGCAGTTGGCGATAGTGGTGTTTCTTTTGCTCCGAGGGTTCACTGTGAGCTGGAGGCCCACTCTAATTAACCCTCGCCAAAGCTAAGAGCAGAACAAGGATTACCTTTGCCAGCTGCTGTTCAAGGTGTTGGAGTCTAACACTTAAAACTACCACAATGGTCAACTATTCATTTATCACAAAGTACAGGGAAATCAAAATGTTTGTGGAGGCAAAACTTATTAAATATATTATTTAATAATTAAAGAGAGCGTGCATGTGTAATTTAAGAAAGCAATCACGCATTTCTGTTGTGCATTTCTTTGTTGTCACAAATTTAATCCAAGACTGGAAAACACTGAAACAAAAGGATTTCCTTTTTCTTACCACCATCTTCCATAGACAGCTGGATGCTGGTATCAGATGACAAGTCCAGCTGTCAAAAACAAACCATCATTAACTCAAGTTATGCCAGATATTTTGATACAGAAGGTAATTGCAGGTATATTTACCTGAGAGTCTCCTGTGGGGTCCTGTGCTGTGTAAGAAATGTTCAAGTTGTATTAGATGAACTACACAGTGAAGCAAAGAAAAAGATGCATGTTGTCATTTAAACTCTTAATTCTGAGAAATTACCTCTTAGTGACTCCTCTCTGACATCTGTCGAGCTCTGAGGAGAAAATGTGGGTGATTAAATAGTAGTAAACGCAGCTTATGGTATTTTGTGTCGTGCATGGCTGCAAAGGTCGTTGTTAGTAACCCAAACCTTCAGTTGCAGTGAGATCACCTTCTTTTTAGATAACGTCATGTAGCTGTCAAGCTCTTGAGGACAGAAAATATACACAATGTGGTCAGACAACAAAAAAAAGTGAACATTACAGATCGTCAAATATTAAGCAGTGTTTCAGGTATCAGGCCTTCACCCATTGGACACACAAATACCTATAATTGAAATCTGGTGAAGAAGATAACAGCTGGAGGACGTAACATTTTCTTCCATTAAATACAATCAAAATCACAAATCATGCAAATTGCATCAACCACTAATATTCTAATTGGAGCTGACAGAAACAGTAAAATGTATCATGTGACATGGCCTTAATGTCTGAATGACATTAAAGGAAAGCTCTGCAGTTTTGCTTCTTTCAAATTATATCCAAACCTTTAATCCAAAATTAAAACAACACTCAAAATTAGATCTGGGAAAACAAATCATCCAGGTTTATGTTTTTTCTGGGATAGACCACCTCAAATCTCTTACTGCTGGTAAAAATCTCACCTTCAACTAATTAAAAATGCAGCAGCAAGACTTAGCACATAGCATTGCATTACCCCCGTTCCTGGCTCCTCTCTACTGGTTCCCAGTACATTTGATTTTAAGGTTTTACTGATCACTTTTAAGATATGTTTTGATCTCGTCTCCAAGATACTTTGCAGAAATATTATCTTGTTTGTTCTTCTTTTTTCAGCTGCTCTCTTTAGGGATTATCTTTAGCAGATTATCTACCTTCATCTCAGCCAATCTTTCTGCTCTATCACATCAACCCTCTGCATGTCCTCCTTCAACACATCCTCTGTCCAGTATATCCACTATACCTCCTCTGCTCAAACCATCTCAGCCTTGCCTCTTTAAATAATGTCCAAACCACTAAACCAGAGCTGTCCCTCTGATTTTCTCATTTCAAATCATGTTCATCCAGGTGACTCCCAATGACAATCTTAACATCTTCAAATCGGCCACCTCCAGCTGTGCTTCCCGTCTTTTTGTCAGTGTCACCACCTCTAAAGTACACATTGCAAAACTCACGCACCCCAAGATATTTAAACTCATCTACCTTCCTTAACTCTACTCGTTGCATCTTCATCCACACACATTCTATCTTGCTTCTGACTTTTAATCCTGTCCTCTCCAGAGCATACCTCCACATTTCCAAGCTACTATTATCTCACTTTATTGTCCTCTCATCTCAATGTTTGTTTTCCGTTTTTCACTGTTTCTGAATTTAGCATTTTGCTTTTGCTTGTCTGTCAAACTGCTTTGCAAACTCAAAACACTTTTCAAAGATTTATAATTAAAGTCTATTGTTTTTATTGTAATAAAAGGCCCTTCAGGCGACTATTGCTGTGAATTAATATATAAATAATACTGAACTTCATTATTCCAGAAAGAAAACAAGTCCTGTGATTGATCTAGCTTACAAACGCATCTAATTAGTTAGTTTTCGGTTACCTTTACTAACACAGACGATGTTATTAAAACCTTTCCGGCTCACTTACTCGTGGGGCTTATATCGTCGAGATCAACCTCTGTCCCCGCGTCCTGGTACTGAAGTTTTGAATACTATCAGAAGGAAACAGAGGTTGGTTAATTCTGTTGCTTTCATTTGCAAAACCCGCTGATAGTTACGTTCATGCTAACCGTCCATAGCCTTATTCACACACCTTGTCTATGATTCGATCCAGGGAAAGTTTGAACTTTGAATTGTTATTTTGCAATTGTGTCTTTACAAGCTCATCCATGTTTGCATATAAAATTATTTTTTATCAAAAAGACGACAAAGAAAGAGAACAGCTAAACGAAGAAGAAAAATGGCGCTTTCGATTTTAAAGATTCTACGTCACAAAATAGTGGAATGTGATTGGACAGTGGACATATGGTGCCTTCCTTGATACTAGGAAATTGCGGTTGTATCTTTATTGCGTTTAATTTGAAAGACAAAATTAAAATAGAAAACTGTTGTTTTGTGTTAGCAGTGATAACACGTAGCGGTTATTGTTCATATGAAAATGACTGCAAGTATTAATAATATTTTGTAAGCAAAATTTTAAAACGACATTTAAGGACAAATTGTTGTTATGGCCGAGCTTTGAGACGAGCATTTGAAATAACCGTTCATTGCTTACTGTAAAATCCGCGTCATCAATCCTCGACAAATGTGCTTGTAAACAAATCCAGCTTCTTCTGAAATTAGCAACACTTGAATGTTTAAAAATTTTCGGGTTTTGCCAGAATGTACACCGACAGAAGATGAGCATTTGGTCACTAAAGGGCTTCTCAACATGTCTGCTCGGACGCTGCAGGAGCTGGTCGCCGCCGCTGCCTCCCTGCACGCCGACAGGCTGGCTGTGACACACTCGGTGTCCGGAAAACCATCGGCGTCCCTCACCTACAGAGACCTGGTTCAACTCGCCGATGAATTCTCTCGTGCTTTGCAAAATAACTGTTCTCCTAGGAGCGGGGTGATCGGGCTTTACTGCAGAGATGATTTGTTTGTACCTGTCTGGATTTTGGGGTGAGTGCAAACCTTAGAGATCGACCTCTGTAATTTATTTATGGGCGATATTAGTGATCAGAATCAAGGAGACGGAAATTGAGGCAAAAAGGAAAGTTGTCATTCCAAGCTACGATAATTTATATCAAAATATATACAGTGAATTCTTATTTATGTGACAGGTACAATGCATGTTAATAAAAGAGAGTACACAGAAGATTCAAGGATGTAGTAGAGTAGAATTTGCAGGTGACAAGATAAGATAACCTTTAGTTGTCCCACATGTGGAAAGTTTGTTTTGTTACAGCAGAAAGTGGACAGTGCAAAGTTACATAGCAAAATTTAGAAAACACTGGAATAGAATAAGATAAGATACTGTACACAATAGAATAGAATAAAATTAAAAATAAAGAATAAAATAAAACAAATGCTATATGCAACTGAGTATAATACAACGATGTCAGAAAAGAGTATTGCACTTAGTTTTATTGCTATTGCACATGCGTGTGTTTGGTCAGTTGGAAGTCTTTGTTGTGGTGTCTGACAGCAGTGGGGAGGAAAGACCTGCAAATCTCTCCGTCCCACATCGTGGGTGCCGCATCCTGCCACTGAAGGAGTTGCTCAGTGCTGTCAGAGTCTGCATGGGGTGGGAGATGTTGTCCAGCAGGGATGACAGCTTAGCCACCATTCTCCTATCATTCACCACCTCCACTGGGTCCAGAGGGCATCCTAGAACAGAGCTGAAGAGCTGTCATATTCAGAACTTCTCATTATTTTAATATTTGTCAGTGCCTATGTGCTTCTTGTGTGTTATGGCTGCATGTGCCTCACTGCTCTATAACAAATCATAACTCACAAATGACTCTGCTTTGTTTGTCAGGATCTTGCAATCCTCTGCTGCTTACGTCCCACTGGACCCAGAATCTCCTGGACTCCTCTCTGCCAGAGTCATGAACCAATGTGGCCTCAAGTACTGTGCTGTACAGACCGACCTCCTGCAGGTTGAATTTTGTCATATTTTATCAGCATTAATACAACAGCTGTGAGTAATTTTGCAAATGTAATACTCAGGCCTCACTTAACCCTCGGAGTAAAAGAGTAAAAAAAAACTCATAAAAAATATGTATGTGGGGTAATCAGGTTTTTAGTTTTTAACTGTTGCAAATCTGCAACGCCTGCCTTGAGAGGGTTAAAAGGTTAAACCATCCAGACGATGAAAACACACGAGAAAGGCCATGGTCTTATTTATTTATTAAGGCCAACAGCCACCTTTGTCTTTCCAGATTTAGTACATAAAAATACACACAGCCATGGAGACATCCTGAGAAAGAACCCCACCCCAAAAGACATGGAAATATAAAATAATGATAAAATTAGATATTCACAAAGCTGACACTGACCTATTACAACAAGGGCTCCACAGTGGGACTTTGATTCTGTCTGATTCTGTCCATCTAGTATAACAATCTGTGCAATAGCCAACCCAAGATTCTAATTAATTAATCCAGCTACGTAACCTGAGAACATCTTACTAGCCAGATGACTGTGGATTTTGGGGTGTTTGGGTTGAATTTTTCTTTACAAAACCCAATTCAAGATCCCCTCCTGTGCAGTAACAAAAAATATTCCAAGTGTATGTTTCCTACAGATGACTCGTCTGTAATATTAAGAGTTTTTTTTTTTTAATGCAATATCAGAACACCTTTGTAAATTCTTTGTTAATGAATTGTGTTTTTTTGTGAATATTTATATTGCTATTGTTTTTTTCAACTTAAAGCAATTTCAGGCAGCTCTCATCAAACACGTAACTGTGGAAGTTTGTGTGGAGCTGCTCAAGTTCAAACTGACTCTGATTCACATCGAGCCGCTGCGAGTCGCCCAGCGTGAACGAGGAGCAGGACAAACTTCATCAGTAAATGATCTCAGCGGTTCAGCTGTGGAGCAAGACGACGCTGGGCGCAGGGAGTTGGCGTATGTGCTGCACACATCGGGAACAACAGGCTTTCCAAAGACTGTCAGGGTACCACACAGGTGTATACTTCCCAACATACTGCATCTGAGGTCAGTAAGGAATCATTTATGCCTTTGCCTGTTGTAGAGTGGCATTTTCAGTCCAAGACAAATCCCTTCTCTTTCTGCTCAGATCTTTGTTTCAGATGAGGCCGGATGATGTGGTTTTCCTCGCCTCACCTTTAACCTTTGATCCCTCAGTAGTGGATATTTTTCTCGCCTTATCATCTGGGGCTCAACTCCTCATTGTCCCTAATGTGATTAAGAAAATGCCCAATCGACTAGCTGAACTGTTGTTCAACGATCACAAGACAACTGTCCTCCAGGCAAGTGTAGAGCCAGTTGTGTTTGTGAGGCAGTATTCCTTGTTTGTGCAATGCTTCATTTTCACTGTTGTCACAGGTCACGCCCACTCTGCTGTTGCGCTTCGGCCATCGTATTCTAAAACAGGACGTGCTGTCGTGCAGCTCTTCACTGCGGGTGTTGGCTCTGGGTGGAGAAGCCTGCCCGTCGCCCGCTCTGCTGGAGAGCTGGAGACATGAGGACAATAAAACCAAAATCTACAACATCTACGGGATCACTGAGGTTTCCTGCTGGGCCAGCTGTTACAGAATACCAGAGTCTCTGCTGCGGTCAAGTAACCTGTGAGTGGACCCCCCGTTTTAAAATGTTCATGACTTCTACAAGTTTGTCCTACAGATGTAGGAGTTATCTAACATTACAAACATCTCACAGCACGGTGTCTTCTGTGCCTCTCGGGACTCCTCTGATGGGCACAGTGGTGGAAGTCAGAGATGAACATGGCTGTGTTGTTTCAGAGGGTGAAGGACAGATCTTCATAGGTAGGAAAAACACTGTGAGTTCTCTGCAAATTAATCACATTGAGATGAAGAAAAACCTCATGAATTCATATGATCGTTTGTGCAGGTGGAGAGGACCGAGTGTGTCTCTTGGATGATGAAGACACTGTTGTCCCTGGGACGATGAGGGCTACAGGAGACTGGGTGAATGTTAAAGATGGACAGCTGCACTACCTGGGACGGAGAGACCGACTGATCAAACGCAATGGAAAACGAGTGAACTTAGACAGCCTGCAGCAAGTAAGATGTTTTCTGATGTACAGTGGGGCAAAAAAGTATTTAGTCAGCCACCGATTGTGCAAGTTCCCCCACCTAAAATGATGACAGAGGTCAGTAATTTGCACCAGAGGTACACTTCAACTGTGAGAGACAGAATGTGAAAAAAAAAATCCATGAATCCACATGGTAGGATTTGTAAAGAATTTATTCGTAAATCAGGGTGGAAAATAAGTATTTGGTCAATAACAAAAATACAACTCAATACTTTGTAACATAACCTTTGTTGGCAATAACAGAGGTCAAACGTTTACTATAGGTCTTTACCAGGTTTGCAAACACAGTAGCTGGTATTTTGGCCCATTCCTCCATGCAGATCTTCTCGAGAGCAGTGATGTTTTGGGGCTGTCGCCGAGCAACACGGACTTTCAACTCCCGCCACAGATTTTCTATGGGGTTGAGGTCTGGAGACTGGCTAGGCCACTCCAGGACTTTCAAATGCTTCTTACGGAGCCACTCCTTTGTTGCCCGGGCGGTGTGTTTTGGATCATTGTCATGTTGGAAGACCCAGCCTCGTTTCATCTTCAAAGTTCTCACTGATGGAAGGAGGTTTTGGCTCAAAATCTCACCATACATGGCCCCATTCATTCTGTCCTTAACACGGATCAGTCGTCCTGTCCCCTTGGCAGAAAAACAGCCCCATAGCATGATGTTTCCACCCCCATGCTTCACAGTAGGTATGGTGTTCTTGGGACGCAACTCAGTATTCTTCTTCCTCCAAACACGACGAGTTGAGTTTATACCAAAAAGTTCTACTTTGGTTTCATCTGACCACATGACATTCTCCCAATCCTCTGCTGTATCATCCATGTGCTCTCTGGCAAACTTCAGACGGGCCTGGACATGCACTGGCTTCAGCAGCGGAACACGTCTGGCACTGCGGGATTTGATTCCCTGCCGTTGTAGTGTGTTACTGATGGTGACCTTTGTTACTTTGGTCCCAGCTCTCTGCAGGTCATTCACCAGGTCCCCCCGTGTGGTTCTGGGATCTTTGCTCACCGTTCTCATGATCATTTTGACCCCACGGGATGAGATCTTGCGTGGAGCCCCAGATCGAAGGAGATTATCAGTGGTCTTGTATGTCTTCCATTTTCTGATGATTGCTCCCACAGTTGATTTTTTCACACCAAGCTGCTTGCCTATTGTAGATTCACTCTTCCCAGTCTGGTGCAGGTCTACAATACTTTTCCTGGTGTCCTTCAAAAGCTCTTTGGTCTTGGCCATGGCGGAGTTTGGAGTCTGACTGTTTGAGGCTGTGGACAGGTGTCTTTTATACAGATGATGAGTTCAAACAGGTGCCATTCATACAGGTAACGAGTGGGGGACAGAAAAGCTTCTTACAGAAGACGTTACAGGTCTGTGAGAGCCAGAGATTCTCCTTGTTTGAGGTGACCAAATACTTATTTTCCACCCTGATTTACGAATAAATTCTTTACAAATCCTACCATGTGGATTCATGGATTTTTTTTTTTTCACATTCTGTCTCTCACAGTTGAAGTGTACCTCTGGTGCAAATTACTGACCTCTGTCATCATTTTAAGTGGGGGAACTTGCACAATCGGTGGCTGACTAAATACTTTTTTGCCCCACTGTATGTAATTATAAGTCATGTGATTGATTCAAAAAAGAAATAATTCCACTGGCTTAGCCTCATGTTAGACCAAGACTGACACATGAAGGAACACACATCACTCGTGCTTTTAACATCCAACAACTTTTACGTCTTATCCAGGTCACAGTGTCAGCAGAGAAGCCCAGACCTTGGTTTCTGAGGGATGAGCTTGACCACCTCCCCAGAATACCCTCCCCAAGCTCAGTCAGAGTTGTAGCAACGTGTTTCCGAGCTAGCCAAGAAATATAATCTCTCTGCCTGGCCTGGGTCTGCTCCAGGGCCTGTTCTTGTTAGAACATGCCTGGAATACCTCAACTGGGAGGCGCCTTAGTCAGTTTCTCGAGCCACTTCAACTGGATCCTTTTTTTAACATACTGAAGGCAAAGCTGATGTACTGATTGTGGTAAATTAAAGGAAAGATTTGAATCCTTAACCCCCACCCTAAAGAAATCTGGTGTCTCTGTTATGAACCAGTTTCCTCACTCAGATTCACTGTTACTAAAAATAATGAAAGACTATTTTTTCAATTTATTGTCACATACACACAGCAATAAGAAAAAAAGAGCAAACAAGAGAAAAGCAGTTTTAGCTGATTAATAATTGCGTTTTTAAACTGGTGGCACCTTTTCTTAATGCTGTACTTTAATGTGGATACTTTTCATTAATTCTTTGTAAACAAAATACCTTTTCAACATCTTTTTAACACCTTTATGATTTTGATTTACATCTCCCCTCCTGCAGGTCCTGCTGAGTCTCCCTCAGGTGGAAGCCTGCGCTGTGGGTCTGCACCAAGGATTTCGACTTCTCGCCTTTGTCGTGGCATCCACATCTGGACACCAGAAGGCAGCTTCCACCTCCGCATCTGTACAGCAACGTGCAGAACAAATTCCCTCTGCTTGTGCTTTTGGTGAGCATGCTGAGAACCTACCCTCTTCTGTCAACCCCCCCCTGGAGGAGTCAGGCGGTGCAGACGGAGATCTGAAGAAGCTCATTCTGAGCCAGTTGTCTCTGCTGCTGCCTGCTCACAGCGTTCCTGACACGCTGGTGCTTGTCCCGGCTTTATGCCTGACTGCTCACGGTGAGCTTTAGACACGCTGTCACTGCTGAGGAGAAACAGCAGCTAATTCATTCACCACTTTATCCATTCACCTTTCTAACTGTTGTTTTTTGATAGGCAAAGTCAACATGGAGGCATTAGTCAGAGTTTATGAAAAACAGAGACAGTGTTTAGAGTCTTCACAGAGAAATCGCAGTGAACTGAGGCAAATTCTTCAGACTCTGTGGCGGGTATTTTCATTTTTGATGACAACATTCATGCTCTAAATTTAAATAAACCGTTGTCTCCTTATGTTTATTCTCTTTTAAACTATCTATCAACAGGATACTTTAAATCTTGCTGTAGATGTTACCGTTGACGAGAAGTCCAAGTTCCTGTTCAGTGGAGGAGATTCTCTGAAGGCTCTGCGTCTCTGTGAAGACATCCTCACTGCTGTGGGAGTGACCTCACCAGAGCTCCTGGAGGTTATACTTGATGGGACCTTCTCTGACATCGTGAATCATGTTGCCAGAGCAAGAGGAATCTTGGAGCATGAGAACAGCCAGTCAACGCCGTCTCAGGCCAAGAGACGGCACGTCGAATCCACGTCTCAGGTACTAGAAAAGAGAGTGCGCAAAGACTGGACAGCAGCTGAGAGTCTGCAGGTGGAGAAACAGGCTGTGAAAGTCATAAGAAGAGGGGGCGAGGTGATAGAGATGAACATCGGATATACAGAAGATGATAAAACCGTGCAGAATCAACTTCTTGGAGAAAGGGAGTCTTGTGGAGAAGCTGATTTGGGCCTCAGTCTGAGCTGGTCCTCAGACACAGGCAGATGTGTGGACGCCTCCCCGGTGCTTCTAGTACAAAACAGAGCTGAGCACAGGTCAGATTTGTTCAAAGCAACAGTGTTTATCGGCTCACACTCCCACAGGATCCAGGCTTTAGAGGTCGCCACCGGAAACCTAATGTGGGAGCGAGTTCTTGGAGACAGAATCGAGGCCTCTGCTGCCGTGTCTCACTGTGGCGCCCTTGTTGTAATAGGTAAGTGTCAGCTTTGTGAATACCTAATGTTCAGGAGGTTTTATTACTTTATATTTCTATATCTAACCCTTTTTTTGGGGGGGCGGGGGGTTCTTTCACAGGATGTTATGACGGCTGTGTGTATTTTTTATGCACTGAAACTGGAAAGACACAGTGGGTGTTTGAGACGGGAGATGCTGTGAAGAGCTGTCCTGCTGTGGATCCTCTCACTGGTCTGGTGGTAGTGGGCTCACACGATGGGTACGTTTACGCCCTAAACTCAGAGGTGAGTGCTCGATGCAAAGAGACACAAGGACTCGAATGATTCAGAAAAGTCACAGATTGATGGTTGCACTCGATACCTGTCTCACGTGTTTGAAGCAGACACTCTATTTTCTGTTTTCAGGTTCAGAAGTGTGTTTGGAAGTGTCACTGTGGTGGAGGAGCTGTGTTTTCTTCTCCACGTCTTCACGCGTCACGCCGTCAGGTGTACGCGGCTTCACTGGGAGGACGCCTGCTCTGTCTCAGCATCGTAAGTGAAGGTCGTTTTGCCATTTGGTGCACAAGTGGAAATAAGAAAGGAAGAGGCACGAGTCTGTTTGAATCACAAATTTTTGTAAAAATATTTCTATGATGACTTTGAGGGTGTTAGTTTAACGTTTAAAATGAGAAAGCTCTTCATCTTTCAGCTGTTCCCTTTAGGAGTCGCCATGCAGATCATCTGTCTCCATCTCACACTATCGCTAGCATCCTCCTCTGTCACGTCAACCCTCTGCATGTCCATTTTCACTACATTCATGAACTTTCTCTGTAACATTCCTCTTTCCCTTATGTGCACATTTGTCTCAAAAGAGAAATTTGCTACTGACTATAAAACATTAAAAAAGGAGAATAATAAGAGTGATGGCCCTACATGTCTCACGTGTGTTTCTCTTTCCCAGGACAGTGGAGATGTCTTGTGGTCTTACTGCAGAGACACTCCTTTCTTCTCCTCACCAAACTGCTTCTCTGAGCACATTGTGATCGGCTCGGTTGATGGACACATCTGCTGCTTCAGCAACACAGGGAAACTTGTAAGGAGCTCACTTTTTGTTATAATATTTTCCAGTTACTATATATACAAAACCTGATTTGCTGAAGATTTGAGTGATTTCGGGGGTTTTGGGTTTTTTTTTTGGTTTTTTTTACATTAAAGTCACAACCATTCATTACGACAACATTCAAATGTACTCGTATGGTGAAAAGGGGGGAAGGGGCCTGGCTATTTTCTGAATCCTCTGTGTAATTCATAACTGTATGACCCTTGTGTGTATTTGCAGCTGTGGCAGTTTCTAACAAAGGGTCCAGTTTTCTCCTCTCCATGCATCACGTCAGACCAGCAGAGACTTCTGTGTGGATCACATGACGGTTGCCTGTACTGTTTGAATTGTGCAGATGGCTCTTTGGTTTGGACTTTTCAGACGACAGGCAAGGTGTACTCCACCCCATTTGTGTTTGACGGCTCAGCTGTGGGAAAAAGGGGTTCACTGGTGGGCCTGGCCTCCACTGACGGCACAGTCTGGATCCTGGATGGAAAAGACGGACGGATGTTGGCCTCGCATACCTTTCCCGGGGAGCTGTTTTCATCCCCGGTGGTGTGGGAAAGGTCACTCCTAGTCGGATGTCGTAATGACTATGTGTATTGTCTGAGCCTGAGTGTAAAAGAGGAAACGTAGAAGGATATATTTTATTTTTGTACCTTTTTTAAAAAAAAACAATAAACACAACTTGTTTGTCAGTGAAGTGAGGTGTTTTGGGAAATAGGATTTTTAAGTCAATTCTACTTGTTTTCTGAGATCCAACAAGACATTGTTACACATTACAAGCTTAGTTGAGGCATTTTTTTAGAACTCATCAATCTTTATAATTTCAAAGGGAGTCCACATCCCTGATGTGACCATCTCAGGCATGCACTCTGCCCCACCCACTTTCCGTTTAAACCAGGGTGGTGTTGGGGCCCGCCAAAACACACAGAGCTGTAAATGGAAACAGCTGTGCTGATTACTGCACGTCGCAGGTCACTGGGTTACACTTACACTGGGACAAATCTAGTGAACATACACTATATTGCCAAAAGTATTTGCTCATCTGCCTTCACATGCATATAAATGTTGGAGGAGAAGCCCTAGCTCACAGTGTCCACTCTGATTCATCCCAAAGATGTTCTGTTGGGTGGAGGTCAGGCCTCTGTGCACCATGCTTTATGCACCTGTAGCCATGGAAGTAATCGAAACACCCGAATTCAGTGGTTTGGATGGGTGAGTGAATACTTTTGATGATATAGTTTACCAAAAGTATATCAAAACCATTTTTAGATTATGTCCCAATTAGAATAATGTAAAACAGAGAAGGAAGCGAGCTAAAACAGCTTGTTTCATTCAAATATGAACTCAAGGGCTGCACCGAGACTTAGCAGTAAGGTAAACGGATTAATTTGAATTATGAATCATGTAAAGCCACTTCAAGAATAGAAATATGGAGTTTGTAATGAGCATAGTACTTTCCCCTTCGTGATTTTGAACAGTATGAGACGGCAGTTCTGTGGTTCAGACATCAGTATTTAATTTACATTATTCATAACATTTTGTATCTTTTTTTTCATATCTGTAAGTGGGACAAAAAAGTGCAAATAATACCAAACATTTTTTGTTACATACAACACTGCGTACACTACACTATTGTGCACGACCAAAGTTAGAAACAAAATGACTGAGTCCACCTCTTTTAGGGCCCTCTTTTTGACCGAACCTCCGGCAATGCCTTTCACTTACATACAGTACATACTTACATAGATACAGATCATTAAGTGAGTGGCAGGAAATAAGAATCAAGTTTTTTTTTTCTTCATAGAGGAAATGTTTACATTATGTAGGATCATATCACATTTAAGAGAAAGTGATGGCGCAAGCCTACTAAGACGAGCGTGTTACAGGAGGACAGCTATAAGAGTCGTAGGTCTACAGCTAGGAGGTGTCACATCTGTCTCCAATAAGCAAAGCCTAAAAATAAAAAATCCAAATTACATCGGCACACAGCTGTGAGGATGAGGTGCAGGTTCACCATAAATGCCCAGTAACACTTGTGGTCTTCAGTGCTGTGTTTAGGTGCACCCACCATGTTTCTTTTCTTTTTAAATCATGGCAAAATTGTACAATAGCTCCTTGGACAGCTATCACAGTCGTCACGGGCACAGTGAGAATTGTTAAGCTAAGATTTTCCAGTATGTGTTGATAAAAAAAAGGCATCTCTTGTGGATGAAAAACAAGGCTCAGAGAAAAGACACAGGAGAGGGAGAGCTGCTGCTTTACATAAATAACGCCAAGAAGGACAGAGGGGATGCCTGTAACACTTCCAGAAGCAGGTTCGTGCTGAGTTTAAACTGGTAGCCCTTAAAACATGATTCAGACAGTTATCCTCTGTTGATTAAACACTGTCATAGATCAGAGCTTCACCTCTATAATAAAGAAGTGTTATATTGTGTTGAGCAAATGATTTATTTACAACCATGGTGACACAGTTGGCTACACAATTAAAAAAAAAAAGAAAAAGGTTGGCTATTGCAGTGGCCAACCATGGTTGCGATTGGCTGCAGGAGTTTAAGAGACATATAATTTATGTTTTTATACAGTATGTGCATGCTCGCATCAATTGTTTATATCTGTGTGGCTGTATCGGATTAAGTGAATGTGAAGCGCACTTTAACATGATAATAGTACCAACCAGTGTATGTGGGGGGGTTAGGAGGAGATGGAGAGCTTTACTGGTTTCACAGTCGGGAAGAGTTTTTATTGTGAGAAGTGAGAGGTGGAGTTCTCAGAGGGGGGGGACAGTTAATGGTGACACTCCAAGTGTTTCAGAGTCTGTGGGCAGTGTACACTCTTGATGCAGGCGGGAGTGTCGTGTGTAGCTGGTGGTTTGAGGTGTTATTTGATGATCTGAGGACAGTCGCTCCAGGCTTTGGCCTTTCGTTTGGCCAGAGCAAGCCAGGCCGGCTCTGTGGAAACCTGCGGAGAGTCACTGGAGGGGAAGCGCTTTGACACCTCTTTGACAGCAGGTGGCGACGGTGTAGAGTCTGCAATCTCAACTGCAACAACAAACATGTAAAAATGTGTTACTAATCTGTTTGCTTTCTATATCCCATTATTAAACTCATTTTAAAAAACAGATTAATTTTGAAGAAGAGCTTCTGGAAATAAAGAAATTTGCCTGACTAATAACAGCAACTGTAATCAGAATAACCAGAAATCGCAGAAAAAGAGCTCATCCTGTTGTTTGTGACGCTAATAGCTACTTAGTATATTCACTTTACTACGATATATGACAATTTTACCAGTGACAGAGCTCGGTAGAGTGTTGGCCTTCTTTAGGTGCTCCCGGCGTTCAAATTTTCCCAGGAGGCTCTCTGGTCTCTTGGGCTCCTCTGGCGTCTGAGGTTTAGAAGAAGGACTGGTGCTTCCACTTCCTTTGCTGTCTGTGGGGCTCACCAGTGTAACCTGCAAAAGAGATTTGGGATCCATTCAGAAGATGGACAGTATGTTACGGAGATCACGAGAAAGTGTGTAAACGTTTATCTGTGGGGCATACACTGTCTCGCTCTTTAGCTTGTTTTTCTGCCAGCTTGGCCTCTCTTTGGCTACGACGCTCCTCCCGGTTCTGCTGCTGCTCCCTGAAGCCTTTCTGCTTCTGAAGAGCCAGTGTGATCCACAAAGGTCCAGCCTCCTTCTCCTGGACCCTCGCACTGTCCAGTGAGTGCCTGCTCTGTAGGGATGGTTTTTCTGCAGATGAACACACGATAGATGTTGTTGGAAAGCTTTGATACTACAAAACACTATTTTTAATTTAACAAAACATTCATCTCAAAATCATATTCCAAATTTTTCCACAGGACCTTTTTTTCTTTCTGTCCGACAATGCGTGTAGGTTAGTAGAAAGAAAATAGCCATTTACATAAAAACTATTCACATAATTGCTTGCGGATTTATCATTTAGTCCCAGTATATTCACGGGAAGGCAGACATCTCTACTGCCAATATCACCAACTCATGCCAAAACAATCTAGATGGATAAATGGTAATTTGATTTAGGTATGGAACATCCTTTTAAGCAGTAAATGTTGCCAAGGTATTGGCAAATCAAATGGATTTGCATTATGTAGATGAGAAGATTGTTGCTTATGTCTCTTTACTTAAATAGGAAGCTACGGTCTGGAGATGCTTGGGGATGAAGCAGCTTACACAGTTTTGTCTAAAAGTATCAAGATAAGCTTACAGGTTCATCTAAAGCTCGTTATTTCACGTGATAATTTCAGCTAACTAACAAAGATGCTGACCTTTCCTGATGAGTTCTGTCTTTCTGTCTGCCTTTTCCCTCCAGGGTATGTTAATGGAGGGGAAGAATGACCTCTTCTCCTTGGGCTCTTCTTCCCCTTGGACATGACTTTGGCTGCTCTTGTGCAGCAGGGCTGAAGGTTCCTCACTCCTTCCGGCTTGCTCCTGGATGGATGAATCCACACCCATTGTACTCTCCACTGAATCATCACTGGGAGACTCATGAGCTACCTTAGGTAGTGGTGATGGGGGAGGTGTTGGGGCTGCACCTGTAGGCTTAGGTGATGTCACTGGTCTGCGGTAGAGCGGTGGCTTGGAAAACACTTTCTCACCCTCACTGTGTGGAGTCGGGCTGGTAGACTTAGTCAGTTTACCCCGGGGGAATGCAGGAGAGGCAGATGCATGTAAATACTTGCTGACCGCGCCTTCTTTCTGAGGTGACGTGGGGCTTGATTTGTCAGAAAAGACAGAAGAGGCATCAGAGTCTGGCTCAATGGGGGTAAGAGGCGAGGGGACGCCATCAAAGCTGTCCCCAGCACTGTAGCGCTTCTTCTTTTTCTCTGTGGACTGCTCGCTGTGAAAACGCAGAGAGTAGTTGGTCCTCCTCAGCTTTATGCCAAAAGGAGAAGGCTTCTCCTCACTGTCCTGGCCCTGCTCCTCTCCCTCCACTCTGCTTTCAGATGTCTCTGTTTCACTCTGAACCCTGCTCTTCGACTCTGCCTCTTCAGATTGAATTTCAGAACTGGGAACGAGGAAAGAAGGAAGGTCTTTGGCAAACATACACTCATCTGACCCTCTTTCTATGATGCGGACACTTTTACTTGTCCTGTTCTGAGGTTTACTTGATGGAGAAGGAGAGGCTACAGTGGGGCTTCCAGGTGGAGCAACCTCCTCTCCTGCTTCCTTATCTTCTGCACCAAACACCTCAGAGTTCCTATTTGAATCTCCAAACTTCTTCCTTGCAGGGGTGATGGAGAACTTGGCGCTAGCAGACATGGTCTTCCTGAGGTTCGTGTGGGCAAACAGAGGCTGTTCTTCAGCGCTGGACTGAGACTGGCTCCTGCTCGGCTCTGGGTACTCGTCGTACTTCCCCTCTTCTACCCCCTTGAATATCTTTGATCTGATGCTTGCCCATTCTGCCAGGACAGCTGCATTGGACTGATCGGTAGAGAGCACAGACTCATTGAGTGATTTGGTTTTTCCAGACTTGCGTTCTGGGGAAGTCTTGCTCTTTGTTGGCGGTGTTCCTTGGGCCTTTCTATCCTCTCCCAAACCCAGCAGGGACTTGCAGGCGGTGTCTTTGATCTGGTCTAAATTGACAGCTGTCCCACATAGCTGGGCGCCTGTCACTAGGATAGCTGTATGGGGGACATATGGAGATGCTGGCAGGTTGGGGGAGTCTGGTCCTTCAGAGGAGGAAGCCTTTGCTCCATCTCTTTGATAAGCGACAGCAGCGCTCTGGTGGCTGGAGGCCGGCGTAACAGGCGTCAGATTGACCTTCTGGAAGAGAATCTGTTTCTCACCAGAGGACACTTTAAAAGTAAATGGCCTCTGTCTCTCCTCCATCTCCCTCCAGCGTAGCTCTTCAGCTCTTCTCTTCATCTCTTGTGGATCAAACTTCCCATCAGCCTCCTCCAATGACATCCTTCTTTGCTCCTCTTCCTCCTTTTTCCTCTTCTCCTCTGCTACCTTTTTCTTCTTTTCTTCCATTTCCCACAACCTCAGTTTCTCTGCTTCCTCCTCTTTCTTTCTTTCCTCTTCTTCTACCAGCTTCCTCCTCCTCTCAGCCTCAAGCTCCTGCTGCCTCCTTGCCTCTTCCTCATGTTTCCTCCTTTCCTCCTTCTCTTGCCTCTTCCTGTCCTCTTCCTCTTTTCTCCATTGTTCTTCTAGTCGTCTCCTTTCTTCCTCTTCTTCCCTCTGCCGACGCTCCTCCTCTTCTCGCATCCTCCTTTCCTCCTCCAGCCTTCTCATGCGCTCTTCCTCTTGCCTTCTTTCCTCCTCCTCTCTGATCCTCTTTTCCTCCTCCTCCCTGATCCTCCTTTCCTCTTCTTCTCTGAACCTCCGTTCCTCCTCCTCTCTGATCCTCCTTTCCTCCTCCATTCTCCTTCTTTCTGCCTCCTTTAGCAGCCTCCTTGCCTCCTCTTCTTCTCTGATCCTCCTTTCCTCCTCCTCCTCTATTCTCTTTTTCTCTGCCTCCTCTAGCAGTCTCCTTGCTTCCTCTTCCTCTCTGATCCTCCTTTCCTCCTCCTCCATTCTCTTTTTGTCTGCCTCCTCGCGCAGCCTCCTTGCCTCCTCTTCCTGCTGTTGCATACGATATCTCTCCTCCTCCAGTTCACGCAGCCTCAGCTCCTCTGCTCTCCTCTTCCTCTCTTCTTCCTCCTGTCTGAACCTCAGCTCCTCAAGCTCTCTCATCCTCCTCGCCTCCTGTCTTTCCTCCTCATGGAGTCTTTGTTTCTTGAAGCTTTCAGGGGACTCAACAGACGCTCTACGCTGGTCGTCTGTGGAGATGCCAGCTGCTTCGAGGTCATCTTGGACCAAACCAGGAATGGATACCTCTTGGAGGTCCTGGAATGCAAAAGTCCAAGTAGTGTCAGCTTTTTTTAACAATAACAAAGGGTGTCACAGAATAAACAAACATGCAAACCCACATTAAAAGAAACTCACCTGTGTGAATCGTCTGTGCTTGCGGGAAATCCTCTGGTTTTTCGGCTTGACGGAGAGTTTATGTTTGGCGGCAGCGTTGTCTAAGCGAGGAACTGATTGAGGGACGGCATCAAGGTTGATGGACTCAATCGTGCCAGTGAGTGGAAGAACTCGTTTGGACCTTGGAGACTTCACAGGGGGGCTGTGTGGTCCAAATGGCTGACCTCCCTGCACCTGCTTATGTCACAGTAAGAGCAATTAAACTACGACTTAAAGAGATCTCTGTAGACACAGTACACAGAAAGCAGAGGTGTCCGTGGTGTGATAAGGTTGTTTATTTATTTATGTGTTTATTTAATATTAATACAATCCCCTGATGTGGAGTGATATACCAGAATCACAAAAGGTTCTAAGCAACTTCTTCACATGTTTAGTGCTACCCAAGACTTAAACAGAACAAATGTTGTGTTAAATTAATCAAACTTAAAACAAACAGAAAACCTACCAGTCAGTCAACTCATACCTTTGGCTCTGTTCCTGGTGGCTCCGCTTCTACCTGGGCCAAAACTTTCAGAGGGCTACGCGGAACCTCTTCCTCATCTGAGCTGCCCTCATCTCCCTCACTTCTTCTCAGAGAAGGAGGCCTTTGGCCAAACTTTATACCTTGTGCTATCTGCCTCTGTGAGGATAAAAAGCAATTAATGATTACAACATATCTAGTTGGAGCAAAAAGAGAAGTGAGTGTACACCTCTGCACGGCCCACCTGCAGATTCCTAACTTTATCCGACACGTTTTCCTGGGACATGCTGTGATCCAGACCAGCCTCCTTCACCGGTTCCTCTGGAATGAAGATGCTGTCGTGTGAGAGAGCTCGAGATCCGATGGGATTCAACTCCCTGCAGGAGAAGGAGATTTTCTTCAGTGCTGCAGCGTGTCATCTGTCAGTCATTCATGCATTTATCACAAACTTGCAGCAGCAAAAAACTTTACACAGTGAAATGATTGACCCCGCAGTCCTGTTACAAGTCGTTACAGGTAAGCTCGTATTGTCAGTGAAGCCTTTTGCCTTTAAAGTCATTTCAAAGCACAGCCTCACCTTTGTCTTTACAGATTATGTCACCTTGCAGCATTTTGCAACCGCGTGATTTAACACTTTCATTTGTCTAGAAGTGAATAAGAAGCTGAGTTGCTTTTAGCAGAGAAAAAAAACAATGTACTGTTTTAAAAAAGCAACAAATTCCAACCTTTGGTAGTGTAGTGAATGGACAATAAGCTCAGTTTCTGTGTGTATAGTATAGATGAATACATGTTTTAAAAAAAACTGATCCATGTACTAACCTCAGATTTTGATCGGACTCCTCATCAGATGTAACACCATTGCACACTTCCCCTGTGGAAAAACTGGTTTTTAGCTCTGCTCCATCAAAGCCCTCTCTCGCCTGTCTTTTCTTCTTCTTCCCAAACAGTCGTCTGAACGGCTGGAACTTGCCCTGTCGCCTTCTCTCTGGCGGTAGAAAGGAGAATGGATGACAACCACAGCCACATGCAATCACATCATTAATCTTTATATCTCACCCTCGGGCGAGATAACGAGCAGGACTGTGCCTATGAGCATATTCATTGTTACACGCGTGTACTTAATGAAATGTGTTTGACGGAGTTAAAAGAAAACGAAGAAAACAGCAGATGGAATGAGAAGAAAACCTTGGCTCTTTGGTTCATACTTGTATTTACAGGAAGTGTGAAAGATCGACACCACACATAAAAAATAGAGCACCAACAGCCAAAGCAATTAAAAAAAAAGGAGGAGGTCACTAGCTCCCCTACTTACAGACTGAAAATAAATGCACAACTGAAAGTAGGGAAAGCTCAGTTATCGTCACAACTCCAAAAGCTATTACAAACTAGCCACATGTGTGCAGCACTACAGTAAATATAAAAGTTCAAGGCTACACATATCACAGGTACCACTGGAAGATTTGCTAATCTATCAGTCTGTGAGGTAATCACTTCAAGTGTGTCGATTTAGACACAATAAAACAGGGCAGCTGTCATAAACCCTGCTATTGCTACCAAGATCAGTGCTGATTCATGAGAAAGTGTTTGACAAAAGCGAAGAATTTAACTTTGGACTTTCAGTAGGTATCTTTACCACCTCGTCATTGTTCATGCCAGTAAGTTATAAACTCTTACACTAAACTTTCCCATGTGTAAACGCGAAAACGTGTCTGTGCGCTCTCTTCTCAGGATCCAAACAATAACATAACAATAAAAGTTTGCTTGAAAACATTTAACAGAACCTCATTGAAACAGTAGCTCGTGCAATTCGCGATCCATCATAATTCAAAGCTTATTGCGCATAAAAAAACAAAACAATTATGATTCTGACCTTAAGCACAATTTGATTGAAGATGCATTAGATGATAATTGTGTTTAAGTGTGATTAAATCCTGACCACTACTGTAGCAGGAGAAGCAATTCTTGCTATTTGAACATGGACGGATGACACATTATGGCAGGAGCTCATTGGTTCTTCGGCTAAAACTGTAGACAAACAATTTAATGATCTCCTCCAAGAAAATAATGTGATTGCTTCCTGTTTTTTTTCCTCTTGGTTACCAGGATCAAATAGTTAAAAACAAATTACGAGAGTTTTGGCTTGCTTCAACTTCTGGAGTCAATCCAGTCACTAAAGACTTCCTGGATTCTTGCTAGATCCAGGAAGTTTTTTAGCAGATTCTTTATCATTGAGATATAGAGCAAAACTTTGACATTTTATGTGATATCATCACAAATACATACCTAACTGAAATTGGGAGACATCCCCTGATGTTCTTAAGCTAATATCACAAACTAATCTGGATCTGGATTCTCTCTCCTGATCCAGGGATTCAGTTTGTCCACAGAGTGGAGGGACTTTTCAGCCTTGGTTGAGGTGTTTCAACAAGTACTGCAGAACATTTCTCCTTCAAAACTACAGCAGCTACCCAGCTGTGTGTCTTACTTCTGTGTGTTTGTGTAGTTGTGAAGGTCCACTCCCTGAACTAAGTGAGTGAGGTTACAAAGCTACAAAGCTACTCTACACCACTGTGCAGACAGGCATTCTCTGGGCTCTGCGGGTATCCCTTTCAGTGCTATAAGTAGAAACCGGTGTGGGATTTCACTTTGCATGCTGCTCACTAAACGAAAGGCATGATGGGAAATGATACAGTAAACTAATTTCCCCACTCCTTGACCCTGAAGAACTCGAGGGTTTTTTTGTGTATGAAAGAGGACATGTTTACACAAAAAAATATTTTAGAAACTCAGTGTCAAGGGACAGATGTTTCCATCTTGTTCATCTTATATTTGACTCTGCTGAAGTCCCCCATCATTCCAAAAAAGATCTATATAAAGATCTATATATACACCTTATCTTTTTTACCCTGTCCCCTAGCTTAAATCTTACCTAAAAAACATAACCCTCATTTTCTTTTTGAAAAATGTTCACAAGTATCAGCCAAGATAAAAACTATTCCCATTTTTTTCTATAAAAACTTAAAACTACTGTTGTTTTTCTTCAAAACATGGATGTGACAGGGTTACCTTCCATTGTGATGCCCCAGATCCCAAAGAAGAACATGTTCATTCCTTTTCTTGCAGAGACTTCGAGACTTAGCTACTTTCATGACTTAATGTGAAGCTTAGCTTAAATCTATGGGAGAAACTGCCACCATGGCTCTTTCCAAATTGAATAATAATAATAATAATAATAATAATAATAATAATAATAATAATAATAATAATAACTAGCAAATCCATGGCACACAAATCAGCATTTTATATTTATTTGCTTCTGTCATAGTAATACTTAAGTGTAAAACCTGTAGGTAGATGTTTGCTTGTAAAGCAGTGAATCACCAGCAGTCATTGTCTTTGGTCAGCGATGATATTATGAAAATGATGAATGAGCTTACATGACTTTGTATCATATTTGTATTTTTTTTTCCCAGTTTCTTATGGATATAGCACATGTAGGTGCAATCTGTCATATGTTACTCCAAAGGCAAACAGGAAGGAACAGAAAACACCTTCAGACATTGTGCTACGAAACCGCCCTTCAATATAAAATAAATTTTCAACCTAAACAAATTTTTAAGTCAAGATTTGTAAAGGATTCAAGACAAAACAAGGTCTACTGCACAAAACATTTGTACTCTAAATAAATAATTTAATTATTGTTTTTAATATTGTGGCTGATCTGTGTTTCTGCTGCCTAACGTGGCTTCTTGTTATGTAATGCACCCTAAAATGACCAAAATGGAAGAAAATTGATAAAATCAATCAATCAATCGAGACATTATGTCCACACGAGTCAAATGGATTTGGGTTTAAACTGTGCGTTTGATAAAATGGTTACAAAACACACATTAGAGTTAGATTAGTATCTAAATCTAACTCTGAGCAATACGCAAATCTATTAAAATCGTAAAATAAACAAGTATTAGGTATTTCTTATATTTGAGGAAGTGGAATAGGATTGATAACTAAAATCATGAGTCCCTGTATCTGCATCCAGACTGACAGCGCTGTCTTTGCTCCTGTCAACAGCTGCTGAGGTAGTTTAGATTCACAACACTGAAAAAAAAAAAACATACGAGAACTTTCGAGAGGTCACTAATGCTTTTAAGTGTGAAACAGTTCATGAATTATAAATATTAATCTTAGCCGTTTAACTACTAGCAATTACCCGATAGCCACATTAGCGTGTATTACGGTAGCAGCTAGCGGCTATGGCTAAACCTTAATGTGAACGTTAGGTAGCAAGCGTTATCAGTCCTGCAGATCTGTAACGGTAATAAACAGCGTGAATTTGACAAAATAACCCATTTTGTTAAGCTAAAAAGTGTTGTGTTTCTCTTGAAGTCAAAGATTGAAGCTGATAAAAGCCTACCAGCAAGTAGACAGAAACGTTGGCAGCCTACCTTAACAGCTCTAATTGATGAGCAACGACATATGGAGGTAAGGGTCTAGAAGTACAGCACTGCCTCAAGCAAAAGTAAAATAATAAGAATATATAGTAATGACAACAAATTTGTTAGACCACCAAATGAAAGGTTTATTCCCAGCTGCCAGAAATCAAGCAATAATTTTTAATATTTCTATTAAGGTTCAACCACCAGTATATGCACAAGGTCCTCAATCAAAATTATGCATTTTAATGCTAAATTTTAATGCTGTGTTTTCCAAAAAGCTCATGACATAAAGCACATCATCATTATTATTAGTATTTTTTATTTATTAGGCTACCAAATTCTCACCTCTTCAACAAAACCTTCGTTTTTTTTCTACTCTTGTGTAAAGCGCCCTTTGAAAGGCACTATACAAATCTATTATCATTATTATTATTATTGTTAATAATAATAATAGTTACAGCTGTTAAGCTAGCGATTAAAACTAAATGCATTCCTGAACAGAAAAATTAGTTTTAACGGTTGAATGTTTAATTACTTTTTGATTTCTCAAAGAAGTCCAGTGCTGGCTCAAATTTGGGTATTAAAACAAGATTTCAGTTTGCTATATGCCTAATA
This sequence comes from Diplotaxodon limnothrissa, assembly GCF_057381915.1. NCBI lineage: Eukaryota > Metazoa > Chordata > Actinopteri > Cichliformes > Cichlidae > Diplotaxodon > Diplotaxodon limnothrissa. Next base: position 8,214,076 of record NC_140617.1, read on the forward strand.
AAAACATGAGGTTTTTAACAGTTTTCTACAATCTTTGTGTTTTCTTGTTTTTTATGACAAGTGGTCCAATAATTTTGTCATACCTTACAGTTAAAGTAAGCAGTAGGAGTGTGGTGGGAGCAGGTGGATATCTGGAGAGTTGGAGGCTTGCTCCAGAGAAAAGAGGAATTAAAGACAGAATACATGTGTGTTAGTGGGAGGGAGATCTGTAACAGTGGATTCAATTCAATTCCATTTAATTTTATTTATATAGCGCCAAATCACAACAACAGTCGCCTCAAGGCACTTTATATTGTACAGTAGATCCTACAATAATAGATACAGAGAAAAACCCAACAATCATTTGACCTCCTATGAGCAAGCACTTTGGCGACAGTGGGAAGGAAAAAACTCCCTTTTAACAGGAAGAAACCTCCTTCAGGGAGGGGCGGCCATCTGCTGCGACCGGTTGCGGTGAGAGAAGGAAAACAGGATAAAGACATGCTGTGGAGGAGAGACAGAGATCAATAGCAGTTACAATTCAATCCAGGAGGATTCAGGGTCACCTGGTCCAGCCCTAACTATATGCTTTAGCAAAAAGGAAAGTTTTAAGCCTAATCTTAGAAGTAGAGATAGTGTCTGTCTCCTGAATCCAAACTGGAAGCTGGTTCCACAGAAGAGGGGCCTGAAAACTGAAGGCTCTCCCTCCCATTCTACTTTTAAATACTCTAGGAACAACAAGTAAGCCTGCAGTGCAAGGGTGAAGTGCTCTAATAGGGTGATATGGTACTACAAGGTCATTAAGATAAGATGGGCCCTGATTATTTAAGACCTTGTATGTGAGGAGCAGGATTTTGAATTCAATTCTGGATTTAACAGGAAGCCGATGAAGGGAAGCCAAAACAGGAGAAATATGCTCTCTCTTTCTAGTCCCTGTCGGTACTCTTGCTGCAGCATTTTGGATTAACTGAAGGCATTTCAGGGAGTTTTTAGGACTTCCTGATAATAATGAATTGCAGTAGTCCAGCCTGGAAGTAATAAATGCATGAACTAGTTTTTAAGCTTCACTCTGAGACAGGATATTTCAAATTTTAGAGATGTTGCACAAATGGAAGAAAGCAGTCTTACATATTTGTTTAATATGTGCATTGAAGGACATGTCCTGGTCAAAAATGACTCCAAGGTTCCTCACAGCGTTACTGGAGGCCAAGGTAATGCCAGAGTAAGAATCTGGTTAGATACCATATTTCTAAGATTTTCAATAACCTCAGTTTTATCTGAATTAAGAAGCAGAAAGTTAGTGGCCATCCAGGTCTTTATGTCTTTAAGACATTCCTGCAGTTTAACTAATTGGTGTGTGTTATCTGGCTTCATGGATTGACATAGTTGGGTGTCATCTGCATAGCAGTGAAAATGTACACTATGTCTTCTAATGATACTGCCTAAGGGAAGCATATGTAATGTAAACAGAAACCTCCAAAGGACCATTGGACTCTCCATTTACGTGCAGAAAATTGGAGTCGATTTGATAGATATGATTCAAACCACTGCAGTACCTGTAATATCTGTAATACCTACAGCGTGCTCTAGCAGGACAAGCACAGAGATGAGTCTACTGTCAGAGGCCATAAGAAGATAATTTGTAACCTTCACTAAAGCTGTTTCTGTGCTGTGATGAGCTCTGAAACCTGACTGAAACTCTTCAAATAAGCCATTCCTCTGCAGATGATCTGTTAGCTGTTTGAGCTGCCAGTAGTAGAGGAAGAAAAGGTTGATGAGCTTCAATACCCGGGGTCAAACATCAAAAGCAAGAGACATGAAGAAGAGAGTGCTAGCAGGGTGGAGTGGGTGGAGTTGAGTGTCAGGGGTGATTTGTGACAGAAGGATAGAAGCAAGAATGAAAAGGAAGGGTTGCAAGGTGATAGAGACACCTGCTGTGATGTATAGTTTGGAGATGGAGGCCAAGCTGAAGATGCTAGGAGTTTCGCTGAGAGTGACCAGGATGAACAAGATTAGAAGTGAATATATCAGAGGGACAGCTCAGCTCAAGTGGGAGTTAAAGAGGAACGAGTGAGATGATTTGGACGTGTACAGAGGAGGGATGGTGCAAAGATGGTGGAAAAAGGATGTTGAATATCAAGGTGCCAGGCAGGAGAAAAATGAGAAAACCTGAGCGGAGGTTCATGCAGAGGGTTAGTGTGACTGTGAGATGGAGGCAGATGATCAACTGTGATGACGCATAAAGAGAGCAGCCGAAAGAATAAGATACCTTACAGTTACAGCATTTTTTTGCACTGCGCCAGACAGCTTAAAAAGTGTTGTCACTGATGTTATCTTTTTTTTTTTGTGCAATACCTTATGTTTTTGTCATTTGTCCCCTGTGGTTTTTCAAAATAGAATCAAATACATTCCTTTCTATCAGTATTGAGTGTAAATTTCCACTATTGTAACACCCTAGTTTGGAATCAGGTTAAATTTGGTAAAAAACAGCTCACTGAATGACAGAATAGTGGACTGCCTAATCTGTGGATAATCTCAAAGCAGTACTTTTGGGATATATTACAGAGTGATTATGAGGAGGCCTCTGATATTTTTTATCTTGGCTTTGTTTCTTTTCATGCCATTCTTGTGTCTCTTTTTGATCAAATTGGTGGCATCGACCTGTTCACTCTCAGTGCAAGTGCAGCGACTCATATTATGGGTACGACGGTGATGCTCTGTTTCCCTGCAGCACGCTCTTCCAGCATGAGGGCCAATCCAGTGGTACAAAGCTCATAATACACCGCCATGGGCATGCTCACACACTCATGCATGAAACAAGGCAGGACACATTTTTTCTGCAGAGAACAAGACTGTGCAGCAGCACAACCTATTTTTGAGGGTTACGTCTTGCTTCCCATGTGCTCGCAATGCAGGATGCTTTGACCCTGGTAATCCAGGATTCAAAATCCTGCTGCTTTTTCATTCTAGCCATTCGATCTGGGATTGTTTCACATCTGGTGAAGGTAAAAGACGGAAGCAGAACAAAGCAGGGGGAAGCAAGCTAAAAATAACTATTTATGCAGTATGCAGTCTGTGATCCTTGATCCATAAATGTAAGGGGGAAACCAAAACACAGCAGCTGTGTAATATTCAGGTGATAATACCTTTTTTTTTTTTTTTTTAATTTAAGTGTTTATTGAAGTTAAACCTGAAATAAAATGTACATCACTTGACACATATAGTCATATTTAATATATATAAGTTTAACCACTAATGCAGAAAATATGAAGCATCACAGGTCCACTCTAATAGTAATATTAATACTGACATGAGAATAAGAAAACCTACAGTGTTTCTTTTATATCGACAAACTCCTCAAGCTCCAGGTTGACAGGGCCCTGGTGACAACACTTTATCTCTCTTTTATTGAATTTGAACTCACTTTCCAAGCTGTCATTTGCAATCAGTCTCTCGAGATCAAACAGAAAACATACTGAATAAGGTGATTAATATCTGCAGCAAAATAACTGGAACAGCACTGAAAACCCTGCAGTTACATAAGAAAGCAAAACCCATCATGTCTGATTGTTCCCACCCTTTACATCATCTCACACTAGTACATTCCCTAATGTCCGCAGCCATCTCTTCACTAGACCCTTAAGATGAAAAGTTTACTCCCATATATAATCTAATGAGTTATTTTCCTATTTTTTCATCTTTTAAATAGTTGGTTTCTTCAGCTCTTCTTCAGTTTTTTCCTGTGCATTTCTTTTTTGTTGTTGTTTTTGTTTTATCTGTAAGCTTCAAACTGCTGTAAATGAATTACCTGATCGAAGGCTGGGAGATTCAAAAAACTACAAAAAACCCAACTAGTGTCTAATCTTTTCAAATGTTTTTATGCTTTTATAACAACAGCAAAAATATGCACTGTCTATAGCTGGGCAGGTAGTATAAAGTAGAGTTTTGTAGCTTTTTTACTTAAAGCATCAGCAGAGCAGTGAACCATTAAAGCCATGGTTTTCATCTTACAGTCACTAATAAGCGGTATGAAACTGATGAGGGACATTTTTAAAAAATATTTCTCAGAATAAGCAACATTCAAAACTCCCAAATTGCCTATAGAGGATGGGGTTTACAGCCACTATAAACTCCTGGACATGTTATTTACAACCAGTTTCAAATTGTGATCGCTGCCAGGAAATAGTGCATGCAAAAAGGGCATGATAATTCTTTCATTTTGTGTCCATAATATTTTATTATATACACTTATTATGCCTTTTCAGCTCCCTTTCCCCCTCATTCTTGGTTCTATCTTTGTCTGAAATGTGACATTTTATCTGCTCTCACTTAAAGTCACCTGTCAGCTGACTGGCTGCCCCTCACAACTAAAAGGTTTGCACTGCATGTTTGTAAGATGACCTTATTAGGGATATCCAGTCTCACTGACATCACAAAGATCCAAGAGTAAAAGTATCCACCACTGAAACAGCATATATGTCAAATAGTCGAATCTGTTAACATTATCATTAAGACAGCTATCGATTATGTCCACCAATAAATGTACAGAATCTGTACACTTGCAATTCCTGAACACAAATGTGTTTTCATGATGTTTTAACATTGATGTGTTACTTTGTTCAATTTGCACTATGCTGTACTCACTCTCCATGAGGGTCATCGTGACCCTTGCAGGGATCACAGACAAGCAAGAACAAGGCGATTAAAGAAGTCAGAATGTGGACACACCACACCACAAATGAAGTAAATCTCTTCTATGAAGTCAAACCCATCACCACACCATGCAGTTCTTAAAGAGACAGTAAAAAAAAAAAGGTCATGATGCGATGAACCTAACATGTTTTTTTAAAAGGCCGTCTCTTTAAGATGTCTATAAAACTACTTTACCTGGGCCTTTGGATTCGGTTACCTCTAGGACCATGTCATGCTTAGTTTCCATGGTGTCCGTTGCTATGATCACTGCCCACCTTGGCTGTGATGAGAGAAAAAAGGAAGTGAACATGGGGATGCTGCTATTAAGATTTTAATTCAGGGAAAAGGAGGAAGAGGAAAGGGCCTGTGCGCTTTCCATTTTACTCTCATCAGAAAGGTCGGCTTTGTTAGCTCTTGCAGAATGGCTCTTGTGATTGGCTTTCCTGGGGTATGATAAAAACAAGATGAGCTCTCTGAAGTCTCTCTGCTGTGGCTGCAAAAATAGTGATTAAAACCCCCAACAACTCAGGTTTATCCAAAGTAACAGTTCTCAGCTAAGATGCAGGTATTATAAGTTGCCTCATAATTAGAGATCCACACAAACCACCTCTTATTTGCAACTCCTAAACTGGCAGGAACCAACACACCACAGATGGCTTCCTGAACCCTGAAACCCCAGCGTCCTCTGGTCAACACCTGTCTGCAGCACGCCGGCCGAGCCAGAGGTTTTCTGATGTACAGCAGAATGTGTGTTGTGTTGTAAAAAACCACAAGTGGTCAGGATAAAACCAGAGAATATCAGAGACAGTACTGAGAGAGCTGGAGAGAAGCCCGCTGCCTCCAGTGGGATCAGCATGTCGTGGGCTTCCTTCCTGAGTGTGACAGAGCTGCACAGACTCTCTCAGAAATGTCTCGCTCCAGAAAAAGGCTCTTTGTCCTGTCTGACTCCAGCCAGCACAGGACAAGGAGCAAACAAGCATGTTTGGAAGTAGGAGTGTGAACACAGACAGAGAGAGCGTGTTTTGAGGAAAGAGACTGCATGTGTTTGTGTCTATAAACGGAGATATTGTGGAATCTTGTTTTATTGTTTGTCTGTTTGGCTGCTTGTGCCAATGTTGAGAAAGTGTCTGTGTGCCGAGAAGCTTTTATTTCGTGTTTATGTGTAGTCCGATTGCTGCAGAGGACAGAGATGGGATGAGAGAAGCACGAGGAGCAGCCATGTGCTCTACAGAAGCAGAGAAATGCCTTTGACAAGGATACAGCTGCATCATAGTATGGCGGTGGCATAACACGATGCTGCGTCTCAGCGCTTTTGAACGACTCAGCAGCTCAACATCCTTCAGGCCAGACAGCTACCAGTGTCCTGATGGCATAGCTCAGAGTTGTAGCAGCTATGTGCCATAATCGCACAGCACAGGTAGCTTGCTGACAAAGCAGACAGACGAACGTGTTGGAGCTGTGTTAACAGTTTACCTATTTCAGCTGCGCAGCTCGAGATGGCTGCGCACCACTGCAGTAAAACCTTAGGGAACATCGATCTGCCCTTTTGCACAAAGCTCGTTTTACCCAGATGAATGTTCCTGCTGCCTCCGCTGTGTCTTTGGGAGAAAAACGGTGAAATAAATACAGTGCAGTGACAAAACAACAGGTCTGGGTTTGTTAGGTGTATAAGCATCAGGTGTAGACTGAAGAATGGGAGCATGGATTGGAAAGTGAGATGGTAAGCGATGGATGAGGAAGGAGATGCAATCCCAAGATCTGTTAGGTGCCCTTAGGGTTTGGACTTCGATCGTGTCTCAGCCTATACTAATCATAGAAACAGGCAGGGCCAAAGGAGACCGAGAACGTACACAGAACAAGTGCTTATCACTACAAATAGACTGAAATGGTTCTCTAGGTGCACACCTGCATATGTGCAAACACTGCTCCTGGTTCTCCTGATGTAGTTGTTTTAAGAACAGTTGCACAGAGCAGCACAAAGTGGCAAGCAATGATAGTAAAAGGAGCATGCATGTGCACTTGCTATCTAGTGCACCCTATATTGGTTAAAATAAATATCAGTGGCAAAGCAAGTGTAATGGTGTAATCAGTTCCTCATGTTAAATGTTTCTATGAAGTGAGCCGAAAGCCACAGAAATGACAAAAACTGCAGTTTGCGGTGTGGCAATTTGCAGCCATGATAAAATCACCAGTTTAACAGAATTAACATCACATTTACAGCCTGCTACAAAAAATAGCTTTGATCTCTATGTGTAGTTTCCCCTTTCTTAACAATTGCACTTTTCATAAAGCTTTGACAGGTGTGCCAAACAGACAGACAGCAGCTGCCTGCTAGGCCTCAACTCCACTGATCTGAATAACTGAATACGACCTCGCTATTGCGTTTGTAGCGTTGGCGCCTTTTGAAGAATTTTTAATGGAACTATCGAGCAAATGTCATGGTCCACTAAGAAGTACAGCTCATCTATGAAGTTTGTGCTTTAATTTTGGTGAAGGAAATTCTTGTAATTTTATTAGTTGCTGTTACATAGTATTAATTAGCAGGTGGCTTTCCATGTACGTATTTGCTGCACCCATATACAGTATGGGTGCAGCAAATATGCAAATATGGTTCCAAAAAATCCAAACAGCACCAGCTAGTCAGACGTAGGCTGTATAGGTGCATACCAAAAACAAAGACACCTCTTACAGTGGGGCAAAAAAGTATTTAGTCAGCCACCGATTGTGCAAGTTCCCCCACTTAAAATGATGACAGAGGTCAGTAATTTGCACCAGAGGTACACTTCAACTGTGAGAGACAGAATGTGAAAAAAAAATCCATGAATCCACATGGTAGGATTTGTAAAGAATTTATTCCTAAATCAGGGTGGAAAATAAGTATTTGGTCAATAACAAAAATACAACTCAATACTTTGTAACATAACCTTTGTTGGCAATAACAGAGGTCAAACGTTTACTATAGGTCTTTACCAGGTTTGCACACACAGTAGCTGGTATTTTGGCCCATTCCTCCATGCAGATCTTCTCGAGAGCAGTGATGTTTTGGGGCTGTCGCCGAGCAACACGGACTTTCAACTCCCGCCACAGATTTTCTATGGGGTTGAGGTCTGGAGACTGGCTAGGCCACTCCAGGACTTTCAAATGCTTCTTACGGAGCCACTCCTTTGTTGCCCGGGCGGTGTGTTTTGGATCATTGTCATGTTGGAAGACCCAGCCTCGTTTCATCTTCAAAGTTCTCACTGATGGAAGGAGGTTTTGGCTCAAAATCTCACGATACATGGCCCCATTCATTCTGTCCTTAACACGGATCAGTCATCCTGTCCCCTTGGCAGAAAAACAGCCCCATAGCATGATGTTTCCACCCCCATGTTTCACAGTAGGTATGGTGTTCTTGGGACGCAACTCAGTATTCTTCTTCCTCCAAACACGACGAGTTGAGTTTATACCAAAAAGTTCTACTTTGGTTTCATCTGACCACATGACATTCTCCCAATCCTCTGCTGTATCATCCATGTGCTCTCTGGCAAACTTCAGACGGGCCTGGACATGCACTGGCTTCAGCAGCGGAACACGTCTGGCACTGCGGGATTTGATTCCCTGCCGTTGTAGTGTGTTACTGATGGTGACCTTTGTTACTTTGGTCCCAGCTCTCTGCAGGTCATTCACCAGGTCCCCCCGTGTGGTTCTGGGATCTTTGCTCACCGTTCTCATGATCATTTTGACCCCACGGGATGAGATCTTGCGTGGAGCCCCAGATCGAGGGAGATTATCAGTGGTCTTGTATGTCTTCCATTTTCTGATGATTGCTCCCACAGTTGATTTTTTCACACCAAGCTGCTTGCCTATTGTAGATTCACTCTTCCCAGTCTGGTGCAGGTCTACAATACTTTTCCTGGTGTCATTCGAAAGCTCTTTGGTCTTGGCCATGGCGGAGTTTGGAGTCTGACTGTTTGAGGCTGTGGACAGGTGTCTTTTATACAGATGATGAGTTCAAACAGGTGCCATTCATACAGGTAATGAGTGGGGGACAGAAAAGCGTCTTACAGAAGACGTTACAGGTCTGTGAGAGCCAGAGATTTTCCTTGTTTGATGTGACCAAATACTTATTTTCCACCCTGATTTACGAATAAATTCTTTACAAATCCTACCATGTGAATTCATGGATTTTTTTTTTCACATTCTGTCTCTCACAGTTGAAGTGTACCTCTGGTGCAAATTACTGACCTCTGTCATCATTTTAAGTGGGGGAACTTGCACAATCGGTGGCTGACTAAATACTTTTTTGCCCCACTGTATATATGTATGCAAAGATATAATTTGCTAGGCAGTTGCATTGAAAATGCTGCAAAAGGCGCCAGGGTCATAAACTGTTGACACTTCTAGTGACTATGGCTTATCAATACCTGCTGGTGACTTGTACTACAATCTTATTTTGATTTGTTATTTTTTATTTCAGTCTTCTATATCTGTGGACAGACGCACTTACACCTGCTAATGCAGTGGTTTTACAGCAGCAGGCTGGTTTTCATACAGACCATCCAGTCGTCCACTGATGGATTCAGAGTTAATTACAGATCATTTGACTTCTACTGTCACAGTCAACTTTAAATTTAACCTGAATATCTAAAGATGATGCAAAGTATTTCATCAAATTATTTGTTAGCAGTTTCATTATTGTCAGGGCTGCACATTTTCACTTGCATTTAAAGGTGGATTAACCATTAGCTCCATGCTCTAAGCTGATTTCAGTCCACATGTGTCTTTTTAAGCTTTTTTTGCAGCTAATTTTAATGCAAATCTCCCGTCTTACAACCTTTGTACCACACTTGCTGTACAGGGCTTAAGGAAGACAAACATAAACATCAAAACACCAACATGTGCTGATGCTGTTTCTGCTGCCATGAAACCAGAGCCCCATGTGAGTTAGTGAACATACTCAGTTGTGCGAGTTAGATCTAAACCTACTTTTGCCTGAGTTAGAGCTAAGGCATAATCTACTGACAAAAGATAAAAAACTGCCATAAGGAAACGTTCTTATGGATGATGCAGTAGCACCGATATTTACAACCTCACTTCCAAAAAATGTTGGGTACAAAATAAATACAGCGATTTACAATTCTCATAGACTCATATTTTATCTTTGATAGACCATAGAAAACGTACAAAATTTTCAAACTTAAGACATTTTACTATTTAATGAAAAAATATTTAACCCATTTTGAATTTGATGGCAGCAACATGTCTCAAAAATTTTGCAACAGAGGTAACAAAAGACTGAAAAAACAGGTATAAAAAGAGCATTTTAGAGGGGCAGAATTTCTCAGAAGTAAAGATGGGCAGAGGTTCAATCTTCAAAAACACTGATCTACAAATTGTGGAACTTTTTAAAAGTAACATTGCTCAAAGTAAAATTGCCACAACTTTGAACATGTCATCGTTTACAGTACACAATATTATTAAAGAGTCTGAGAAACTGAAAAAATCTCTGTGCGTAAAGGACAAGGCTGAAAGTCAATATTGGACACTGCATTAAAAATGGACATGAACTCAGGAACACCTCCATAAATCACCTGTGAACACAGCCGTGCATTCCACTAATGCAGGTTTAAACTTGTATCATGCAAATAAGAAGCCATATCTGAACATGATCTAGAAAAACCACTGTCGGCTCTGGGGAAAAACCTCTGTTAAAACTCAGTTTAATACTGCTGTGTGTTCAGATGAGGCAAAGATTACATTTATTTTCAGACTAAAGAGGAGGAGGACAGTCCAGTTTGCTATCAGCACTCAGTTTAAAAGCCTCTGATTGTAAAGGGGTGCAGTAGTCCTTGTGGAATTGCAAAGGCATCATCATTGCTAAATGCTTTTTTCTTATTCTTAAAATGGTAAATTTTCTCAATTTAAACATTTAATATATTTTCTATGTTCTATTGTGAAAAAATATGAGATATGCAAATCTTTGCATTCTTCTTTTATTGACATGTTATGCGCATTCTAACTTTTGTGGAACTGGAGTTGCACATGGCATTTAGAAGACTACATACAGCTTCATGAGGATGCACCTGTGCACAGTAGTGCTTGGAGCTAACATTACTGTACTGAAATTCTCATAATGCCAGTGCTGACAAACTAACATGATGCAGGTAGTCAATATCATTGACCATCTGGGGAGTATAACTGCCAGTATAGCTGTTAACTGACTGTAACTGACATTTCTCCATGGACCTCATTAATGGTCTTATTATTAACTTATTGCCTGAACTCCGCAGCCATAAAGCGTAGTGTTGAAAAACCTTAACAGAAGCACTAAATGTACAGTTTGGTCGGACAGGTCTGGAGTAAACACCAGCTGCAGTGTTCTTGGTATTTGTCCCCTCCTTTGAAAGCCAAAGGCTGCGTGTGGTGTAACAATGGATTTAGGAGTCACGTGCAACATGTATCACATGACCGTGGTTATATTTTCCACATTAGGCAAGTGTTAAGTGACTATGCTTAAGTTTTGCAAATAAGCAAAAAGCCCCTTTTCTCCTGCCTGACCATCTCACACACTAACATCATGACTCAGCATATTTTATTAGACAAATAACATACAGTAACATTACTGCACATAATAACCTTGTACAGCATGAGCAACATGATAGGTGTCTTTCAAGCAGAGAGAGACTGTCTACACCAATCTACAGCTTAAGTCAACCATCAAACAGCATAGAAGAGGCAAACCTAACTGTGTGCTCAAGATTGCTTTCTTACCCTTGTGAAGTCGCTTTGTGCGCGAGGGGATCTGCGAGTGTGTGCCTGTTCCACCTGCCTGCTGTCACTGTGGATCTAGGGCATTACCTGGAGTCAGGTGTCAAATGCGGTGAGCACTCGGTTGTGTGCGCATGTACGTCCATGTATGTGGGCGCACGGGAGAATGACTCGGTAAGCATCCCTTGATATTCTCACGCTGATGAGAATATTATTGTCCCTGTGAGGTGACGTCATATGATGAAAACTCATGTCAGTTTTGGCTCATGTGTGTCAGAGAGTGGAGCACACGCACAGTCTGAAGGGAGGAGGTGTGTCGGTGGGTACAGGGGCAGTGAGAGTGCCTAGCGAAGAGAGATGGGCGTTCTCCTGTGTCTGTTAGTGCTGCTGTGCTGAGGAGGCACAAAGTGACACTTTGTTTTCCCCGCCAGATATCCAGTGCAGGAGAACAGAGTGGCATTCAGCATTTCAACTGGCTGATGCTCATAAAGACTTTCTTTGTGGGTTAACTGCAATCATGGATGCACATGTGTGATTATAAAGGTCTGTAATGCGCCCCATCACAGCTCCCTAATAGTGTTATGGTCACAAATGTCTGTAATAGACTAGTCTGTGAAGCTCACAGCCTTTAGAGCTATCCAACACTATCCAACACACACAAGTCAGCTTGTGGAACTATTTAGTGGCTTTTTTTTAAAGTAAATATCCTTTTTTAGGAGAACAAAAGGAGCTAATTGCCCTCAATCCTTTTTTTTACATTTATAATAATGTGACGTGGTACCATAATGGCTGTGAGAATCACCACAGTGTTACTGTGTAATAAGGGCTATTCCCCCCACTCTCCAGTTTTGGCAGGATCACACTGCAGTCTCACAGGGATATGGTAATGATGGGGCTTTACCAACCTGGATGCCGCCTATGTTACAGCAGCACAGCACTTCAAAGACAGACTGTTCTCTGACTGCCTATGTGCATAAATAGAAACCTCCCAGTAAAGCAGCGCAAACATGCTCTAGTACAGATATTCACATCCTCGTGTATTCGCGCACACACGGCGAGCAGAGTGTCTTAACGATTCCACTTTGTGCGAAAAAGGCCAGGATCAAACAGCCTTCTCTATGCTAAGTGATACTGTAGCAGCCACTACACTTGGCATGTGGTAAAGCAGCCATTCAAATTTTTTATGGAAATTGGAAAGCATGGCTGAATATGTTTCTCCGTAGCACGGAAATTTGTATAGATGCAATGTGATGTCATCTTGTGATTTATAAGAAATACACAGAGGGGGAAATGTCCACAAATAAGAACATTTTGAATGGATCTCATTAAATATACAAACCTACACAGATATGTGATCTACAGCCTGCTGCAATCCCTTGTCATTTTGATATATGCTAACATTTCTGTGGTGACCTAAATATATGACGCATGTCAGGAAAATAAGAATAACAACATAAACACAATAAACACTGTGCGGTCATATTATTTAGGTCAGAGATGTGTTACATAAACATTTCTAAGATCATCCAGGAAGGAAATTTCTAAAGAGTTGATATTAACTTGCATCACAGAGGACTGAATAATTAGCACAGGCCTCCTAAGGAACTGACTGCCAGACTGTAATTACATTTTTTTTTTTAGCTTTGGAGAAGAACAGCAATAATCGTAATGCAAACCTCTGTATAGAATAAGAGAACTTATGCTTTAGATGGGCAGTGCGGAGCTTTGCACAACATGATTAAAACTGTGATTATTTAATCAGGTTAGGTATCTAGCAAATTCTTTATCATTTTTACATTTTTTACAGGGGCTGGTGTATTGGTTAGCCTGGTGGTACGGGCTGGTGTCAGAATCCAGTACTTTTATCAAATCATTTAGGCAGTCTAAAAGGACCCTGGGGCATTTTGACTCACTAGAAGCAGTAGGGTCTGTATAGTGCCATATAAATAAATTAAAATGGAATACAATTGAGTTTTGTGTTAATAACATACTGTGAGTTATTCTGCTACTATTTTGAACTAAAGGAGGACAAATCGTAGTACTTGTTTCATTTCAGTATACAGAGTCAGGTGGGTCATGCAGTAAGATGCAAACTACAATCAAATGCTGGATCCGGTCAGTGCATCACACGCTGTGCACATACTCTTGGACAGTCACTCGTTTAATGAACAACCAACCTTTCTAGGTTATCATGGGGTTTTTCAGCTCTGTTTTTCCTGATATTTAAAACACACAGAGACCAGAGTATCAGACAGACATTTTTACATCTTACAGAATTTCAAATTAAATCATTTTATTTTGAGGTCCCAGGGCCATACATGACTCAAATAAAATAAATTCATGTCTGGCACTACAAAGACACTCAGCAGATGTCTCTGCAAAGAAAAAAAAGCCAGTTAGTCACCATTGGGTGGTGATGATACGATAACGGTTTGTTGTTTACTGTGCATCAGTGGATCTGATACTCTAAAGGCTGGATATGAAGCGGCTTGTTGTTATAGCTGCTAAGTAACTCCACTTATCTGCTATCATCGTCTTTACTATCATATCTTTCTCCTGCAAAGCACGTGCTTCAGTCTTTCTATTGATGACCTAAAACATAAATACTACAGCAGTCTACATCTTCATGTCAGTCAAGCACTGAATCAGCCAACCAGAAAACAGACCAGTTTACTCCACACCAGCACCATAAACCCAGCACCAGTAACCTGTGAATTAATATCTGGCAAGCTGACATTAATATTCGCTGCCTGTGTGTCTCAGCCTCAAAGTCCATTGGTACGACAGTGTTGCAGCATTGATTTAAAGGCTTTAAATGACGCGTGGGAAAATAAATCCATAATTTCCTTCATTTCCCCCCCGCACATGTAGGCCCGCACCATATGGCCTGCGCATGGTTTTCAAGCTGGCATAAACATCCTTATAATTCATACCGACTGCCCATCGTTTAGGGGAAGACAAAGTAAAGGAGAACATCAACATACACCCTAAAGGCACCGATCGATACCTAACCGCTGATTGCAGATTAGCGGATGCCGCCGCACGGGGACTACAGTCTATTAATTGCAGACTAAAAAGCGCGTGGAGAACAAAGAATGTGGCCTCTGCTTTTCTCACATTTTTCACTGATAGCATCCAAACGGCGTTTAATTGATGAGGATTGTTTTGGGGTTTAAAAAGTAACGATTGAGCACAACCTGGCCTGTTGACATCGGCGTTTGCGCATTTCAAACCGGATCAAATTGCAAGTACCAGCCCATTTACAGCAAACACACACACATACACAGACGAACACACACGGATCTGCGATGGATGGAGTAGAAGATCTGAGCAGGTCAATGGGTAAAATGAGGGGTGGTCTACAATGACAAGGTCAATAGCGTCGTGAAAATGGAAGTCAGTAACCATAAACACAAACCGACATGGAAGAGAAGAAGATAAAAAATCCCACCACCTTTGCTCGGAAACGCGATCCCCTCCTTCCGATCCGCGCTGAGGTAAACCCAGCTCCAGCTCCGACCCTTTTGTGTTGCTGATGCTGCGGGTGCCCGACACGGAGACGCACGCACCGCCCGACGGTCACAGCTGCACGCGTGAGAGATGGAGATGAAGATGGGAGGGTGTGGCTGCCAGAGAAAGGCGAGTGTCGGCGAAGTAACAGCGCATATATGAGCTCCGGTCACGATGCGAGCACGTTACTGTAACGTAAGCTCGTGCCTGTGGGTGGTAATGAAAGGAATGACGAACTGAATGGAAGTGAAAGCACCGAGGAGGGAAGGGAGGGCAGGGTGGTCTTCCTGCAGGTGTAAATCCTGCAAGGGTGTCTTGAGTCTGTGGTTTTCTTGTATGATGCCCAGTGATAATACAACCCTGAAGCATCACAGTTACACAGCAGACCGCTTACACCGTACTGTGGGCTGCGTGTAGGATAACCGGAGAAGGGCACATATATTCACCCCCCGTTCACCCATCCAGCATATTAAGAGAAAGACTCATGTTTTGTCTCCAATCTTCAAAAGGCAAGAAGGCATGAGAGTCTCTCAAAAACTAATTAAGTAAAAAAGATTTGAAAAGACATCTGTAATCAGCAAAGCAGCAAAGGTGTCAGTAGTTTGAAAGTTACTGCCATAGAAAAGGGAAATACACAAAGATCACAAAAATAAACTACTTTGGCAAATTTTAACTAAGAAATTCACCACCAGGGGGCAGTGTTTTACCAGCCGGTGTGTTGAACTCTTTCCGAGGTGCTCAGCTGTTCTTTTAACTTTTGGCTGCATCTCCTGCCAGTCACTGGTGAATTTCTAGCTGTAGTCTCTCTTATATACAGTGGTATCAATGATTCCAGCTTTGGGCCAGACAGTTTTGTGGAGCAGTAAGGTGCAGCTGGATTGAAAAGGTGGATAAAAACAAGGAATGCTGTACATTTTAGGCTTTGTATTGAGTGCCTAGCAGGATGTATAGTTTTGAAATATAAACAGTTTGTGTTCACAGCTGATTCATACTATATAAATGTTTTCAGTCTAAGGACCATAGATTAGTTGAGGATCTACCAAGCTATGTTTGAATGCGGAGATAAAAATCAGAAAATGCTAACTGGACTACATACACCAGCATGCATAGGGATACTTTGGTCCCCCCCTCTCTAAAACAAAGCAGTAAGGATTTTATTTTGAAACTGTATATTCTAGTTAGCTTGATCAGTTTGCGCAGTTGAAAAACAGCGAGCAAAAGCACTTTACAGAAATTATTACATTTATTTTTCAACGTCAAACAATCTAGTTTGCATCATAAATTTAAAAATATACATTTTTTGTTTTACTACAAAAATTCTACATGGGGGAAAAAAACTACACAAAGTTTTGTGCCTTTCTCCTATGATCTGTAACTTAATGCACATGTATTCAGAGATGATGCAGACGAAGACTGGAAAACTTAAATCATCACACTAAAAATTGCACTTATTTCTCTTATGAAATCTCAAGTAGTTTACCGTCTATGTTGTAAGTGTATTCTCAATAAATTAGAAATGAAACCTTCTGTGGTTTGTTAGGCAATTTTGAGAGTGTTTTTTTTTTTCTTAGCAAAAACTGAGACTCCGATTTACCCCTGATTAAGGGGTTTTTATTTTGACAGTCAAAACAGGAAGTGCTTATATTAAAACACAAAAACACTTCGTGCACTTTTGAACTTAAGTATGGGTACGTGGTAGGTATTACTGTAGTTAGAGAGCAACTTAGAAAACCTGGTAGGCATCAAACAGACAAGCCGGACACAAACTATGCTCCCTCGGAGGCAGGAGTACGGCATGAAGAGGAGCGGAGGAGCGCGGAGCGGTTCGGTTATAAACTTCAGGTCAGCGATGAAGTTGAGCTCTGGCCGCCGCAGCTCCGCCGTGCTGCCGTCGCTGTTAACCTTCTTGGTCATCGTAGCATCCGGAGGCCTGCTGCTCATGATAGAGAAGGGAATGCTAAACGGCATGGAGACGCCTTCACCCCGCAGTAACGGCAGGCGACTAGACTTCCACCGGGGGCAGGCGGGGGGACGCAGCCCAGACGCGGCGGACCTGGAGTCCCAGGTAGAGGAATGTAACCCCACATGAAGATTTAGCTTAGATTTAGTCTGAATATTTCAGCATTTCGTAATAGTTGCTGATCGGTGATAAGCCGGAGGCTTAAGAGCCTTAGAGCAGTTTCCTCAGTGAAATGGTTGAAAGGTAGATTTTTGGTTGGTTTCCGTGAACGCTCGATTTAAACACCATCTTTGAATCCCTGCAGCCAACTTTGACATCATGGTACCCCTGATCAAATGTAGTTTCACTCCACATTCATGGGCGTAACTTTGTGCTGAACATTGGTGGTGGGGGGTGTAATCATCTGGGTAAATTCCCAAATGATTAAACATGCAACTATTTTGCTGGTAATAACTGAAATGAGTAAACAAAATCAACAGCCTATTTATTAATAACTGTATTGGGGGGGGAATCATAACCCTCCTGGAAATTATGCCCCTGTCCACATTACTGCAGTAAATAATATTTAAAGATCTTTAGTGAACTAAAACTAAACTAAAATTAGAAATAAAAGGAGTTGGTGAGTGGCTGTGAATAATACACGACCACCCCTCGGTAACACTTACTGGACATGCTCTGAACACGTTTCAGCTCCCCTCTAACAGGGACAGATGCACAAAGTGTTTACCACCTTAATACCAGCATTCACGTTAACTTTAAAGCTCCTTACTGTCATATTACATTGTGAATTACTGAGATTTTCCCGTTAAGTGTAATATTCTACATTTCTGAGACATTTCCTTCTGAGATGTTTTTCCATACTTTATCTGCTTTAACACATTTCCAACTTTTGGGATAAATAATTTAACTCAAACCAGAAATCATTTTAAGCACTCAAAAGTGAACTGAAATGGAAAAATACACAGGAAACGACCATGTCATTATCTGCCTCATGAGATTTTGGTGCAGATATTTACTGACACTCAGGAAGTCCACACAACTGAGTCAAATGCCTTGAAAAAGCACTGTTTATATTCTTAAATTCAATGTCCATATTATTTTAAAGAAACTAAAACTGGAAACTAATGGGACTTCAAATTAAAAATTGTAATTAAATAAAGTAAAAATCAACTATAATAACAACTTAGTAAATTCACCAGTCACATCCACCTATAAAAAGTTTAAAGTGGCCAGAGTCTGTAACGAAAGATTAAATCATGACATTTTTCTGCAAAACATCTACCCAGTAAAAAGTGTTGCACTTTCACACCACTGGAGGCCTCTTAAAGGGGATTCACACCATATACGAGGCTTTATTTGCAATTATACAGTTGCTGAAATGCTTTGGAAACCCACAAATACTGACATGTAACCACAAATGGGAGGAGGAGACATACAAGAAACAGCCAGAGTCAAATATCTATATAAAAAGATTTAAATGGTCCAGCTGTCCTCAAACAGCACCATTAAGGTTTCCCTGTTTATATTGATTGGTAGAATCACAAGTGAAATCCAGTCTATCAGCTAATAGACACGGTCAAAATTTCTTCAGGCTGGCTCGGCAAAGTATTTTCTACTTGTGCAAACATGTATTTGCCATACCCAACTTCAGGTTTATTGCGAACACAATACGAGGAAAACAGAAGGACTGAGATATCCTGAACCTCAGTGACAAATGTTTCAGTATTTTTTTTTTATTTGATGCTTGTTCAATTAAATTCAGTTTTATTTATAGAGAGCCAAATCACAACAATTGCCTCAAGGCTCTTTGTAATGTTAGGCAAAGACCAGACAATAATACAGAGAAAACGAGATCAGATGATACTCTATGAGCAAGCGCTTGGCAACAGTGGGAAGGAAACTGCCTTTTAACAGGAGGAAGCTTGCCAAGACCGGCTGTGGCCATGGCAGATGTGAGGGAAGGGAGATAGGACTAAAGACTCACAGTGGAAGAGAGCCAGAGACAAATAATAAGTAATGATTAAATGCAAAGTGGTATATGAACACAGGGAGTGTTCTTACTGTGTAAAATTAATGGAACACAGCTTGAAGTCACTGATTTCTGTTCACTTTTAGATCCTCCAGGAGATCCGTAACCGGACCATCAAAACCATGTGCAGTCACAAGAACATGCCCCACAGTGTGTGGTCACTGAGCCTCCTACAGAGGAAGACGCTGCTGCAGCATGTCCTCGTGAACGACGAGCACCGCTTCCTCTACTGCTACGTCCCCAAAGTGGCCTGCTCCAACTGGAAGAGGGTTCTGAAGGTCCTGAGCGGAGCCCTGGAAAACGTGGACGTCAACATCAAGATGGACCACCGCAGCGACCTGGTCTTCTTGTCCTCTCTGAAGCCCGAAGAGATCCGCTACCGCCTCAAGCATTACTTCAAGTTCATGTTTGTGCGAGAGCCCATGGAGCGCCTGCTTTCCGCATACAGGAACAAGTTTGGCGAGATAGAGTCCTACCAGAAAAAGTACGGCGTGGAGATCATAAAGCGTTACAGAAAAGGCCGCGCTAAGGATGCAGCTATAACAGGAGACGACGTGACTTTTGCAGAGTTTGTTCGTTACTTGTTAGACGAGGACGTGGAGCGCATGAATGAGCACTGGATGCCCATATATAACTTATGCCAACCTTGTGCTGTTTCTTATGATTTCATCGGGTCCTACGAGCACCTGGAAAGCGACGCGGAGTTTGTGCTCCAGCATGTTGGAGCGCCTCCTCATGTTCACTTTCCAGAAAGGCAAACGTGGTACAAGCCGGTCACCACGGAAACAATACACTATTATTTATGCAGCTTACCACAGAAGCTACTGAGAGAACTCCTGCCCAAGTACATTTTAGACTTTTCTCTATTCACATACCCTCTCCCCAACACAACCGCTGCACACTGTCGGCATTAAATGAGCAATGCTTTAAAGTTGTATTATTTTTTTTTAATAGAAAACCGTTTGTACTATTTTTAAGGAACAAATTGTATTTTCAGAGCTGTTACACAGGTTTACTTGATGTCCGCGTGCCTTTTAAAAGTGCTGATTATTGGACGAGAAAGACCTGACTTCAGAACCACTAAAGCTTGAAATCAAATTCAAAAGAAAAGGTCAACCAAACCATACGTTATGTCAGCTGTTACAGTAATTATATCTGCTCAGTATACAACAATGGAAATATTAATATGGTTGCAAGACCAAACTCTGTTTTTATTTGTTGCTTTATACACTGTAGACCTTAGAAAAAAATTGTTCAGTGGTTTTAGTGGGCATTCAGTGGTTTAGCAGGCTAAAACACGCACCATGTGCTGGGATGGTCAAGGGTTTCATATCAAGCTTATTTAATGCTCAATCGCAGCCTCTCGTTGCCAGCTCCTCTCCCTCTTTGATGTAACTGAGATTATTTACCATGTAATAAAACTGAAGTTTACCTTTTCTGATGTTCGTTTGCAGTTTTTAATTACTTTATTTATGAATAATTTAAGCATAATATACATAATACAAAAAAAACCTCACACAAAATGAACACTTGCTACATGTGGTTAAAGATGGTGGGAATCACATTCATTTTTTTGGGACTTCTTTATGAAGCTTTTGTTTTTAAATCAATAGAAAATACTTAATCTACAGTGCAAGTAACGCATTCAAAAAACATTGTTAGAAATGTTAGAAAAATCTTCACCTTTAGTACAAACGTTATTTAAACAGCCCTGGTTGCCCTTTTGTTGAACGGAACAAAGTTTCTATGAGGTACTCCACAGGTTAAACTGTGGTTTACAGAGGCCTTCATTTTTTATGTCCAAAGTCAAGACATCACTCACAAGCTTCTAGTGGGTTCTGACTCACTTGTCAGTGCCTTCATTTAATCTTTGTTCCAATCAATCCTTGAAGCTCACACTCCTAAAAACAGAAGGGAGGAAGAGAGGTTTTAAACACATGATAATAGTCATAATAATGGCAATAAATCAAGCCTCAACATTTTCAGCCTCAACTTAAGATCATATTGGTTTTAAATGTCTTTCACCTTATTTCCCAAACTGTTATGTTTATGGCTTACTTGTCTGCTGATTTATCAGTGGAGTGATCAAGAGATCGGAGGATGGAGCGTTCTGGTGAGATGTGGTGAGAGCTGCTGGAGACGCTGAGGGATGATGAGGTTTGCAGGGTTGAGAACGACAGACCCTGTCTGCGCATTTCCTGAACTGCCCTTTCACTGAGGTGAGAGAGAGAGGAGGCAACAAAACAGCATCAGAATATTTGTATCTGCGGTCACGTCCTTGTAGCTACAAAGTTGATCTGACCTGATGGGGTGATGACAAAACCCCATCAGTCTTCTACGGCTGAGGGGTAAAAATGAAGAGTGAGGTTGTTTTGGAGAATTAAATGTCAGAAATCGTTTCATCCAACTTCAAATGTATTTGGCCAGTTTTTTACAGCTAAAATTAAAAACCCAATGTAATTACTCTTTTTTTTTTTTTTTTTTAGTGGAATGATATTTAAGACTGCTGTTACAT
Organism: Diplotaxodon limnothrissa; assembly: GCF_057381915.1. Taxonomy (NCBI): domain Eukaryota; kingdom Metazoa; phylum Chordata; class Actinopteri; order Cichliformes; family Cichlidae; genus Diplotaxodon; species Diplotaxodon limnothrissa. The sequence goes on from NC_140617.1 coordinate 8,235,508, forward strand.
CAGCTGTATTTACTCGTGTTATGAAGCTGCAGTAGCTGAGTGATATGATGGAATATTGCATCAATCCTGACAGATGTGGTGCACTCAGGGTGAAATTTTGATAACCAAACATTTCTGGTTCAGAGTTAACATTACGTGATTACCCAAAAAATTAATAATGACATTTTTCCAATGCAACACACTGATATCACCTGCTCTGTATTAGTAAGTGGTTTCATGGGATGGATAGAGTTGCAAAAATACTTTTTTTTGGCACTTTTGAGATTTTCGGTCTCATGTAATGAAAATATTGATTTCTTTTTGATTAATCTAGAAACAATTGCTATCAGATTCATCAATAACGCCCACAGATAGACTGATAGGTTACTTTATTAATCCCCAAAGAGAAACTGCTGTTATAAGCATCACTGTAAAGACAAACAGTCGTGTAGCTCACCGCTCAAAGCGCTCAGTGGTCAGCTGCCTTTTCAGAACGTCAATCTCTGTCTGCAATTGAGAGACTTTGCCGCGAAGCTGGGACACCTCCCTGGCATGCTCTGCACTTTACACAGACACACAAGTTACCAACTTTTTCTTTAGGAAGGAGATTTCTTTTAACAAGTAGAGTGAACGGGATTTATTTACGTTTTGCTGTCAGCCAAGGTGAGCCTGTCTCGTAGCACTTTCAGCTCTGACTCTCGTTCGCTGGCTGTCAGATGTGTTTGAAACTCCTTTTGCCGATTTGTGGAGAGCAGTGTCTCGAGGTTACGCACAGTCAGCCGCTCGCTGGCTAACTGCTTCTTGAGAATCTCCGCCTCTGACCGGACATCCTCCAGTTCTCCTGTAACCTAAAAACAAAAAGCAAATATCATAATTAAGTTTGAAGGAAAACAGGATGTGAACAGTTTCCTGCCAAGACCAGAAAAAACACTGTAATAAATAAGCCGGCACCACAGCAAGCCTCACCCGCTCGAGGTCCATGCTCCTGGAGGTGAGCTGACGTGCAGTGAGCTCCTTGCTCGAGTCTAGTTTGACACATAGCTCCCTAACTGAAGCCAGATCTGCGAGGAGAGCAGCCTTCTCTTCCTGTGCTTTGTGTAGCTCTTCCTCTAATCGGGACATCCCACGAACCAACGAGGAAACTTGCGCCTCGTAAGCCTGGATCGCCTGCATGTGCTTGGATAAACAGAAAAGTGAAAAAGGGTGCATTTCAGACACATTTGTTTAAAGACTGAAATTAACATTCATTTAACTTGTTTACCTAGAATAGCAGCTAGAAATGTCTCTGTAATCTTTTTCCAGTGCCACATCTCACCTGTTGGATTTCCTTTTCCTGTTGGCCGACTGCATCTCGGAGGTGTCTGCGTTCTGTGTCTGAAGAGAGCAGCTCCAGGCGGATGGAGTTGCTGAGGCCTTCAGCCTGCTGTAACTTTTGGTTCCGCTCCTCCATCTCCATGTGGGACAACCTGAACCGCTCCAACAAATCCCTGTTCTCTTGTTCCTGTGGGTCAACAGAGCTGTCAGAAGAAGGCTTCTACAAGGGCTTCCAGGTAATTATAATATGTGTAAAGTCGCAAACATAAAATACAGGAGCAAAGGGATATGTTCTTGCCTTTGTGGCAATCAGCTTCTCTACTCTGGCCACTTCAGAAATGTAAGAATGGAGCCTCAACTTGAGCTCATCCTTCTCATGTAAAGACTCTTCCATTTCTGCATGTACAGCCTGGACAAAAAAGATGCAAGTAGCTAGTGTCACTTCTATTATTTTGGTACATGACACAGAAGACTCAACATTGATTACAGTAATTGTGATTTTTTTTATTTACTTGGTTCTCCCTGGTCATTGTGGCTAGGTCATCTTGCAGTCTCCTGTTCTCTCGGACTGTAATTTCCTTCTCTCTCCTGAGTCCAGCCAGCTCCTCCTGAGACGCATCCAGCTGTCTCCTGAGGCTGTTCAACTCCCTCTCACGACTGTTTAACGCTCCTTGAAGCTGACTGAAAGAATTTAAAATATTGGTTCATAAAAATAAAAACTTTATTTCTTACGTTGGGTTTTTATCCTAATATTTACTTAAATAAAACCGACATTGAACCCCAAGAACACAGTACTCACGCTAACGAGCTGTCCATGTTTGTGACTGTGAGTCTCACGTCTTCAAGGGTCTTTTCCTGTGTAAATATCAAGAGTTTACCTCATTAATTTTTTAAATAACATGTTTTAGATGCAAATGCAAAGTGCATTTTAATAGAAAACCCATGTGTATTTAGTTACTGTATTTATTCCTTCCTCATGTGATTCCAGTGTATGAGTACAACTCATCATCCAAAGCCTTCTTTTTGTACAAATCCATGGTTTGTTTCTTGAGCCACAGATTAGTTCATATAATATGTTCTTTGCAAACAATAGCTAGAGTGGACACATCTCTCCATTAGTTATGTAAAAGCTTTCAGTTATAAACCGGTTCTTGTGTGACACACTCAATGTTTCGATCATGGATTCAGTCTCAGCTTCAGACCCACTACTCCCATAATAAATCCATTAAGTTTATCCGGAGGGACAAAGAAGACAGAGCTATTTAGTTAGATCCACTCTTCTTTTGACCCAAAAGACTGGGCCACAAAACACTGAACTGGTGTACGCGTACTAGGCACAGTTGACTTACACAGCGTCCAAGCACAATTCCCCATCCAGGTCCAAGTACGCTTGTGTTTCTCTCAGCATCTCAACTCCTCTCTCGTAGTTGCTCTCAATTGCACACATGGTTTTGAAAAGTGCTCTTGTAGAGCACAAAGAGGCTCATGATTTTATTTGAAATATTTTTCTTTTGGAAGTGGTTATGGAAGTGGTTGTCTTACATGCCTCAAAGAGTTAATTATTTGACAGCAATTTTCACAGAGACAGCTGGCACAGTATCCAGCGATCACACCCGTCACATGAACTGGACATTAGGGGTCAGATGTGAGATTTGACCTTTAAGATTTCACATATGGACATGAAATTCGATCCTTTCATAAAAGTTTGTAATCTTGAACCTTAAAAAAATAAAAAAAAAAATAAAATAAAAAAATACTACCTTGTTGGATAGTTCCTCTTGAAGAGCAACCAGTTTCTCAGTCTTTTGATCCACCTCATCCTGCAGAGCATCTTTTTCTTTATCCAGGGCAGAGATTGACTTGTGAAGAACAGCTACTTCCCCTTTGTGCTTGGAACTCTGCTGACTCAGCTCCCCTGGAAGGCAAACTAAAATTCAGCAAACAGGAAACAGAGCCTTACGGAAAAAGAAAAAAGCGTAATGACTGTTTCAACATATTCACCTATTCTCTCCTCAAGTTTTTCTATCTGCACATGGGAAGCATGCAGCTCATTCATCTTCACAGATAGCCTGTGCTGAGTATCAGACAGTGACTTCTCCATCTGCTCCTGTAGCAGCCTACAGACAGGCAGGGAAAATCCCATCAGCTCTCCAACAACTGGTGACAAGTATAATAATCCCTTAGTGCAGCATCAAGAATGATGACGTTTCAGATGAGGAAGTCTAAAGAAACCAATATGTTCTATTTTTGAGCTTAATACATTTTGGGTACTTTTTGTATTTGGTGTGATTAAAAATAAACAAAAAACAAAAACGTTGCTACTCCGTCCTATAAAAATCATAAATCAAGGTCATATCTTTGTGCACGAGGACAGCTTCCAACACAGCTCCCAGAAGTTCTGTTCGGACCACTCACAGAAAACCATCTGCAGAGACTTGCACACAGAGCAAACATAAACTTGAACTAGAAGTTTAATGCTAAGAATCATCACTGATGATGAAAGCTGTGTATCTGGCTATGATCCAGTCAGTGACTAATGAGCAGTTTTCTTTAGAAAACCCAGCAATATCCAACCCCAGTGGTCAGGAGTGCCACCAAGAGAATACTGTTTAAAGACATTAGATATTCACAGGGTTAGACACAGATTTACACACAATTGTATCCTCCAGGGTCAAATTTAAATAGGGTAACTTTTTGTTTTGTGAAGTGTCGAGAAACTGTTCCACTGCACCACATATATAATGTGATAAATTTGTGATACAATATTATAAAGCATTTTACAGAACTGAACTATGGCACCATTAGTTGGTTACATTATAAAGATCCTCAAGTGGAAGTGAACACCGCTGATATAACCAGCAATTCAAACCTCAGAGCATTAGACTCAACCCTCTGCTGGGCGACCTCCTCTCCATTGTGGACCATAGCAGCAGACTGAACCTTCAGCTCCTCCTCTGCAGCCTCCTTGCTCTCCTTTAGCAGGGATACTTGTGATTGGAGATCCAGTCTCTCCCGTTCCAGCTGCACTCCAAAAATATACATGAACATTACATAATATCACAGTATAGTGAGAATTCAAGTGCTGGAAGGTTCAAATAACTAAACCTATTAAATGAAATATCCCAACTCACACTCTTTACAGCATTCTCCAGGTTAAGAATCTTCCTCTCTTCCCCTTGTCTGTCTGTTAGAGCTGAAGTCTGTGCAACCTGCAGATACATGTGCACAGCATGTGTCTGCAGAGCTGTAACGGCGCATCAGAATCACGTGCAGATTTAAAGGCTGTATTCTTGCACTGACCTTTAACCTCTCCATCAGTGTGTCTCTTTCAGTCGTCATCTGCTCGAGCTTTGCTTCTGCTCGTTTGATCTCCTCCTGTAGTTTCACAACATTACTCGACGTATCTACTCTGCGGGTAAGCTTCAGCTCATCCTGAGTCTGAATGAAACAGAATCATATCATGTAAAAACAAAAAGATTTATTCAAATGTGTTATTGGTGCAAATGTAAAGCATCTAAAACTTACTTGTTTAAAGAGGGTTTTGAAATGATCCCTCTCATTGCTCAGGGCCTTTATATTATTTTGAATGTCCTCCATGTGCTTCTCAAAATCCAAGAGAGCAACCTTCAGCTCATCTCTTTCCTGAATTACACGAAGCAGCTCCGCTTCTGCAGCACCTCCCTGAAAATTTGAAGTCATTGTTCTTTAGTATCAGTTTAACATGAAACTACCTCAATTAGAAATTTGCTAGTTTCTTTTTTATTGACTCTTACCCTGACTACTTTGGACCCAGGACTCCTGCCCCTGCTTGGGCTACGGCTAGGGCTTATGTCAACACCGCCAGCTCCTCTGGCTCTTTTGTAACGCTCAGATTCTTTGCGATAGTAATCCCTCTCCTCCTCTAGACTCTTGACAAATGCATCGAGACGAGACGGAGAGCGTTCCCTTCCACAAACGCCATATTTAGTACGCATGGCCTCCAACTCCAGCACCAGCTCTTTGTCTAGGATATAACATCAAGTGCGTATATAAACACTGCAATGCATATATAGCTGCTGAGGTATTTCCACTGCTGCTCACCAGCTGCCATCATTTTCTCTACTTTGTCCTGAAGCCTGTTTTTCTCATCCTCCAAGAAATTCACGAGTCCCTCCATCTTCTCATTCTGCTCTTTGAGCTCCACCAGCTGATCTCTCAGACGATCTTTTTCAAAGTCACTTTCAGATTGCTCCTGAAGTAAATAAGTAATAGAAGTTTAAGCAAAAGGTATATTATACTGTAAAGTAGGAAATCTAGAGTTAGAACAGTGTATACTACTACTTACCCTTCTTGTCTTTGTGATAATAGCCTCCAGATCTTCGATCATTTTCTGCTGCCTTTGAATTTCTTTCTGTTGAGAAAACAGTTTGAAGTCCATTCTTAATGGATGAATTACACTGAATGCTTTTAAGCCAAGAACTCCAGGATCATCACATTGCTTACTTTAGTTTCTTGTAGCTCCATGTCAGCAGTTTCCAGCACGCGCTCTTTGTCCATCTCCATTCGCTTTGCGAGGTCGTCGATGTGCGTCAGCTCTTCACACAGTTCCAGGTTCTTTAAAGACAGATTGGCTACTTCGGTGGAGGCGTCCTTTTTTTTCTGCTGCAGTCCGTCTATTTTCTGCTCCAGCGTCCTGTTGGTCTCCTGTAAGTAATCAATCTGCACACAAACATATCAAGAGATTGTACTAAACTACCAGCAACCATTCAAACCAAATTTCTTTACTCCACTTTTATGCTGTGACTGTAGAGCTTGCCTGCAGGTTAAGATGGGCGATTAGTTTTTCGTTGCTGATGTTCTGAGCCTCAAGAGAAATTATGTCATGAGGTCGGCCGCCATGAAGTGCGCCATTCAGGCGGTCAATCTCTTTGTCCCTCTCCTCCACCTAACAGAAGTGCGTTTTAAAAAATAGAGCTGATTACCTCTATGACAACTTAAAATATTCACAACGTAACAAGCACCCACTTAACGTACCTGAGTATTTAAATGTTTTGCAACTTCTTGAGCATTTCCAAGGTCTAGTTTCAATTTGACAACACCTTCCTGCAACTCCTGAATTCTACACAAAAATTGGAGCGAGTCAGACAGAATAAATGCAGATACAAACATTAATAATCAACAATTTAATTAAGCAACTACAACAACTTTCAGTCACAAAAGAAAACAAACCTTCCATCTGCCAGCTGCAGTAGATCAGCTATGTACGGATCATCAGGTTGCTGCACAGGATAAGCTGATGTTGAAGACGGAGGTACTAGCTCGTCAATCTGCATTCTCTGCCGTCTGAAAGGAATACTGCGTTTTTTTCCACCTGTTAAAAGCACGAGAGGGGTCAAGATTAAATATACCTAGATGGAATATCATTTTAAGTCCACTATCTAAGAGTTTAGGCCTTACCCCTCCCCTGTCAGTACCTGGTGTCTGAACAACAGCTTGCAGGTTCTTCTCCTGAAGCTGCTGAATGCGTTCAGATTTAGCCTTGCTATCCTTCTCCAGGCAGCGAACCTTGTGCACATACTGATTATTTAAAAACTTCAGATCAGTCGTCTCATGGTCCAGTTTTCTGATGTTGGTTTTGAGCTCTGGAGCCAGACAGGAAAAAAAATGTTGTCTGTTGTGTATGCAGGTGATGAATATGAGGAAAATGATTCAAACTGTGCTGAAGAGCCAGTGCTTGCTTATTATAACGCAGTTATTACCACTAATGACACGCTCTTTCTCGTCCTTCAATTTTAGAAGCTTAAGGTGTAGCTCATTGTTTTCCCTGACCAACCGGGCATTCTCTGTCCTGTATGGCTCCAGAAGAGAGTCTACGTTTCGGTTTTCTTTGTCAGACTTCCCTGCTGACAGTTTGGCATTGCGCAGGCTTTCAGTTGTGTGGACCAAGTCACTGTAACACAAAGAAAGACATGGCTGAACTACACTGGACCACATGGTGATATTAAGAGAATGAGGGTACATGGTTCAGAGGTTTCACACCTGAAGAGTTTCTCCACAAGTGGCAGTGACTCGATTCCCAGCGGTTGCCGGTAGCCCAGCTGGTCCAGACGTTTTCGCAAATTAACAAACTTCCTTTCTGCATTGCTGGTCATGGTTGGGAGCCGATATTGACCTTGGTGACTGCTATCAGCCTAATCGCAAATAAGATGACGTTAAAAGGATGTCAGTATTGTCTCACATCTGTTTGTTGCTGTTCTAAAAATGAATGTAAATTTCAGGGGATACGCAGGGGACACAGGCCCCAAAAGATTTAAAACACGTTTGCCCCTCCAATAGGTTTAATGTTACTCATCAAAGAAACATTCTCATAGAATGGGTCATGTTTATTCCCAAAATGTGTTTAGGAACTTCAAGTTCCAGACACTTTTGTGCTTCAAAACGGGCCCTTCAGGATGATTACATATGCAAGCACAATTGATCTGCATGGAACTTACATTACCTACCTATGAAAAAAAAATACATAAGTTAATATTTTAGAATTTTTCTGCTAAACATAAAAATACAATCACTGTCTTCTAGTTTGCCAGCTACTTTGGAGGTAACATTATTGCGTTAAACAATAAGTAACTTAACCTAATGCATTTTTTTGAATGTGCCAGATGATTTTAACATGACCAGACATTTTGCTGTAACACATCTGAGTTAAGACAGGTTTATTTATCACTGATCACATTTAACCAGGTTTCCTCTCCAAATAAAGTATCAAATCAAGTTAGACCACTCCAACTTTGACATTTAGCCTGTGGCAAGAACAGCCAAGAAAACAAATTCATAAGATATTTACTAAAATGTTTATTATTCATAATTGACTGTGTTGAGTTTATAGAATGGCTAAAAGAAGTTAGCAAGTCTTTTTAATGTTTGCTAACGTTAAGCAGCAAGTTTAACATTAAGCATGTTAGCTCATCAGAGACATTAGCCTTATGCGTTTATTAACACTGAGGTAACTTTTTGTTGTCGTTTTGTCGCCTGCAGTAGCCTGTTAGTTAGCAAAGCTTGACGACTAACGAGCTAGCGTTAAATCCCAGAACGATCACAGCTTGTCTTACCCTGGAAGTGCTTTCCTAGCGGCTAACGTTAGCCCGTCCAGCGTAATTCTACATCACCGACAGTATGTTTCCATTTCCTTTGACCAATGACTTGCACGAGCCACATTATAACGTATCATATATGTTTTCTGGTAGTGTTAGACAATCTTCAATTCTGAGTTGACACGTTTCCGCGGTAAAGTGGTTTGAAAAGAGCGCCGATGGTCTCCGGTTTGGATTCGTCACCATGGAAGTAAGAGTCTAGGGGAAGTATTTGGAGCTGCGTGTTTTGTGCACCGGTGCTGCCCGTTCTGAAAGCGGACGGGTGGTGTCGACAAAGTTATTTAGCCCAAACAGTAAATATTAACGCAAGGGCGTTTCCAGATATTTTCGATCGGGGAAGGGGGGACTAATATCAAGCAGGGGAGGACCCAACAGGAAATCAGAACATCTGAAGAGAAGAACTGGAAAACCATTGAAAAAAACAGTCACAGACCGTCGGGCACAAACGTTTAATAGGCCCAGCCGACCTTTTTGTTTTTTCTGTAATTTCCTTCTTTTAGTTATATTTATCCTGGACTTTCACAGAGGTTTACAAAACACACAGCTTGCATCTTTTTCTGATAAAACTGAGAAACAACATTTCTGTGGTCCTGAGTATTATTTGCCACATTTATGTCAGGATCTTCAATTAAAAGTAAAATATCAGTTTAGCCCTGTTAACTTGTTCAACTTGGTTAATCTAATTTTAACCTTGTTACTATACTATATTTCTAATGGGGGTTTTTTTTGGCTCACAAAGGTTTATTTAATAGCTTTGTAATATGAATAGTTTATTTGACCAAAAAATTGGAAATAAATACTGAAATTACCAATAAAAAATTTGCTTAAATTAATACTGTGTTAACTAGAGTATTCAGTAGGAGGGTGACTATTACCATTGATGGGTTGTTTTTCCTAAACACACTGTAGTTATCATAACCAAGTAGCCTAACAGTATAAAAGTTTTAGCATAAAAAAAATAAATTACCTAAAGCAAAAGTAGTCACTACCAAGTGTATGTATACATCACTTTATTGATGCAGCTGGAGATGTATAACCTTTAAAGTAAATGTGCGCAGTACAAAATGCAATGTTTGCATTCAACTGTAAAGAAAAAGCAAAATAACACAGATATACTTTAACAAAGTATATTAAAATTGTACTTCAGTAAAGTTACGCTCCACCACTGGTCCTATCCCTGCTCTCATCCAGTATCGAGAGCAAGGACACTCCCCTGACTTAACGGTAAAACAAACAGAAATGTGCGACAAATACTAGGAGGGGTTGTGCAGATGCTAATTTATTATGTACATATGGCATCAAAAAATAATAAAAATATGACAAACAAGAAGTATTTAGAGAGCTGTTGTTAAATCTCAACGAAACACACACACAAAAAAATGCAGCAATATCCCTAGCACTGTCTTATGTACAAATTCCCTTTCATTCAAATAAAAACACAAAGAGGAAATGTTCTTAATTCAAAAAGCATTAGATGGTAGTTTGTAAATTGCTAGTGTATCTTCAGCCAGTGTGAGCCAGTAATGAATCATTAAGGAAAGGTGCATAGCAGCAAGATTAATGAGACTGAGCAATGCTGGAGAAGTACTCCAGCATGTCCTGGATTGTAAACTCCATAGTGATCCCAGAGCCAGGGTAGCACCTGCCTATGAGATCTTCAAAGTGCTTGTACTGACGGATGAACTCGTCTTGCATGGAGTGCCACACCACCTAGAGGAATAGACAGGAAGTGCAACAGTTCAGAGGCAGGAAGAGGCATGCAATGATTTTAATCCCCTAAACTGTTTTTTTCTCACCTGCAGCAGACTTTCTTCTTCACACAGGTGTTTGTCCACCTTCTTATAAAGATTGTCGAGTCCCTTTTTCACCTCTTTACCAGGATACTCTTTGATTACTTTTCGCAGCTCTTGCTTGTTGAAGGCCAGCTGATAGCTCACCTCCTCCTCACGAACACCCTGGGCTACACGTGCTTCAACTCCTTCAAAGAAATGCTGCAAGCGAGATGACAGTTTGCCTGTTATAAAACTCTGCTTATATTCGTAATACTCCAACTCAGGCTAATAAAGATGACTGAATTTTGTGGTCACTTTAACTCTTCTCACATTCAGTTTTTCTAGAGGCTGGCCCAGAGAATTGATTACGTAAGACTGTAGATGGTCTGTGTATTTGTGCTTGGCCTCTCGTCTCTCTGCATCCAGGCAGGAAATCTTTAGACGTGACAGCGTAGAAAAGATGTGGTGGAAATTCTCCATCATCACGACATCTCGTGGTGTTTTCTGGCTTTCATTGGCAACCTTCTCCACTGAGAAGACAATAAACAAGTCAGAAATTCCAGGACACCACATCAACTTCACATGATCCTTTTCCAATAAATAAAAACTTGCTTAATGATCAGTGGTCTCACCGTTCATGAAGACGGCCCTGATAAGCTTAACGTAAGCTTTGTCCAGGTCTCCTCGACGCTCTGCATTGCGAAATATGGTTTCAGCCAGTTCAGCGAATTCCTCAAACCCAGTGACAAAAGGCAGGATACCAACTTTGCTCTTCTTGGATATCTTAAATTCCTCCATTTGTCGGATCTGATTAGACTGTAAAAAAAGAAAAGAAAGAAAGTTAAAATTTATTCCCAAATTCAGCCCAGCAATGACTCCTTTGACTGAAAACAAACAAATAAACAACAACACTAGTAATTTCCCACAGGCCCTGGATTATCACAGAAAATGAATTCTGAGTAAAATTTTGCTTGGCCTTTTCACAAAATGATACTACTGTTATGATTTTTGAGGAGTAGATCGCTATAAATAAATTCCTCAGCATCAGAAAACTACACTTTGCCTTTATGACTTCATTGTAAACTCACGTGTTTGGTGTCACAACACTGAATGCAATATCCAGGCATGAGTAGCCGTGCTGCACAACCATTCCTGACCCACAGTCACCCAGCTGCAAGGCTTTCTACCACTTTAGTGACTCCAGGTTTAAGGCACGTCTGTGTTGCCCTTACCTTTCAGACCCAGAAACTTTGTCCCTCTTTTATACTATTTTGTGGAGTTTGCATGTTATCCCTCAGCCTTTTTGATTTTCCTTCACCTACTTTCACTTCTTCCTACAAGCCAAAGATGTGTTTGTTAAGTGGTGATTCTAAATTGGCTGGAAGTGTGGATGTCAGAGCGTGTTTCTGTCTCTTCGATGGACTGGCGAGTGTCCAGAGTGTACCCCCCCCCTCCACATGACCCCAAGTTGCTTGTGGGTCTGGAGTTGGATAGGCAGTTAAGAAATTAGACAGACACATAGTGTGGCAGCCTTCAATAAACCTACATAATATTCCTTAACCAGACTTGAATTTAGTGATGTCAACAACAACAACAAAAAAGGCACTACTCACAATGCATTTGTCAAAGTTTCTCTTGACAGTCACCAGCACATTTCCCAAAGTTGTGCTGAGATAAGAGGCCGGGTCAACGTTCTCAGCTGTCCACACATGGTGACTCATCTTCACCAGCATGTACAGAGAGTGGAAGCTGTCAATCTTGTCGCCCAAAGCGATGAGGCTGTTGAGCTCTGTCTCGATGCTCTGGAAGATTTTATTCATCATCAGCCGCACTATATCTTTCCTGGAAATAGAAAAAAGAAGCGAACAATTGCATTTAAAAAAAAAAAAAAATTACATCAGAAATATTAGCAATGATCTGCAAGAACTCACTCTGATGACAAGGAGTGTTTGTGTTCTGCCTGGGGAGGCTTTTTAGATGGCAAGCTTCCATCGAAATCCTCCGCCTCTGGCTGACAGGACAAAAGAGATCAAACATGACAAACCTAAACAAACATCTGTGGATGCATATATGAATGACACTGGACCTGATAACACGCTAACATCTGTCATCACTGTTTTATTCTACGCTTTCAGGAGAAACAAATGCTCCAGTTTCAGATGCTACCACACAAGTACAAGCACTGCTATTGTTGTGAAGTATTATAATTCATTTAGATGACATTTGATCTTTCTGTTACAGCCATTTCCAGTATGTGATCAAAAAAATACCTGTGCGAGAGGGGGTGCAACTGTCAAATGCTGCTGCAGCTTGAAAAACTTGCTGATGAAGTCTTGTTCTGCAAGACACAAAGGCTCCAGCTCACTGAGGACCTGCTCAAATATCTGCAGAGACAAAAATAAATAAATAAATAAATAAATGTAATTTCTCAGGATGTACACACATGTTGCTTTATTTCCACTCCACTTAAATTTCTGGTAGTGTTACCTTGTCGAACTTGGTCCTGTCGGCCACATCGAGGTCAGAAGCGGACATGTTGCCCATGTCCAGTAGTGATGAAGACTGGGAACGCCGGCTGTTGGAGCCCTGCACTGTGAGCTTATTCAGGCTTGAAGTAGAGCCTGTCAGCTTCCCAGAGCTGCCATGTAGGCCTAATGTAGCACAACAAATATGGTATGAGTTAATGGCTATGTTTTGTGGGAAGGCTAATACAAGTCAGTTTTCCAAAAATTCTACAGTGAAGGAATCCAACTTAACATCAAATTAAATGGTTAGATTTTTGGCATTTGTTACAGAATGTGTGGTAATGTACTGTGATGATTTAGCCCAACCAACCAGGTACAGGGTGAGGTAATTGGAACAGCAAAGGGGTTTGATCAGAGGATTCATTTTAGTACAGCCATGTAGTGATCAGAAGCACAGTTGAAAATTGACAGTGGAACAGCTCCATTTCAAATGTCGTACTTACTTTCTGTTTCCTGTTTGAGTGCACTCTCTTTCCGCGGAAGCGTAGCTGCAGCCAGTTAGAAAGGCGGGCATCAAAGACAGACACAGGTTAGGCTTAATACATGCAGCATGGGAGGGGTAAGGCTAGATGTTAGATGTACACATATGCTGACGTGCACCACAGTGACTTAGGTAGTAGCTCGAAAAAAACCTTTGGAAAACAAAGTCTTTGTTTTTGTTTTCAGAAGGAAAAGCTAATACAGAGTGCAGAAAGCAGAGTCCTATAAATCTGCCAAAACCTAAGCTCATCCAGGGGTTCTGTGCAGATTATACATATTGAGAAACAAAGCATGTAAAGTCCCTGTGCAAAGGGAAAAGGAGACATTACTGAAAGACAAACTTTGGATGCAGGCATAAGATTATAAGATGGAGAAGCCTGCAACAGCAAAGATGGTGGTATAAGAATAATTTCAGGGGGGAAAAAGCTATTTATAATCTTATTTTAAAAGCTAAAGCACATAAATCTTCAAGTGTTTTGTTTTTTAAAATCATATTCAACTGGTGATTCTACAGATGCAGTTTTTAATGCTGCCGTGATCATTAGATAAAGCTTCAAAATAACTGTCCAAATAAGTGTCTAGAGGGATTATCAAGAAGGCTGCCAAGGATGCAGAGCTGTGAGACCTGTTCTAAAAAGATTTTGGTAATGCTTTTGGTACCAGACATGGTGCAGAAATGTTTGTAAAGGTGTGAGAACATAATATAAGAAGAGGATAAAACAGTCAAGAAATGCAACAAAATTCATTCCTTTTGAGTGAACTACATGATGGAAGACAAGCATAGTTCATGTTAAGTTTAACGTGGGAATCATAGCGCTTACCGAACTTGCCCTTCGGGTCTTTGGATGTACCCGCCATTTTTATTTTGGCAACTTCAAAGAACTCTTTGATTTCTCGCTCATACAGTTTGCTCATATATTCAACATATGTCTGTAAAAAAATGAGAGAATATTTGTTAAGATTTACGACTTGTTACAGCTAAAATGTGTATTAACATTTTGGAAAACATACATTCTAGGAAAGCATTATATTATACTAAGAATCATGTGCTCTCTCCTCTTTTCTTTGCTTCTAGTTTATTTCTTAGTCTTTTTTAACCACTCTCTGCTTCTTTAACTGTATTAATAATGCTCACAAATGTCCGCTGTACTATCCAAACCCCACAAAAAGCACACTTCCCAAAATGTCAAACTGTTTCTCAAGTATTTTTGCAAAGTAACACTGCACTGACCCTCGACAGGCCTTCGTACTTCTCCCTGTGTGTGTTCTTCAGCCACTCCATGAGCTTGGCGTAGCGCAGTAAGTCCCTGTGGAGAGGGCTGTGTTTGGGCAGGGTCAGCTCAGCTGTGTGCTGTGACAGGGTTGAGCTCTGGTCATGGCCCTGAAGATCACAGTGAGAACAGATAATCATTAGCAGTATATTCACCAGAAGTATACATTACAGGAGAAAAGTTATAATATGCATTTTTCCATATATGCACGCAAACACATGTTATGCAAAAGGAAGACTTGGCCTGCTTCCTCTTACAATCATCTGAAGCATTACCTTAGTGTACTGGATATCCAAATGATGTTAAAGTAAATAATCTAAGACGTTCTTACACTCCAGAGCCACCACATTCTCAGCCAACTTCCTGAACTGCATCTCTTTTGATACCGAACTGATGTTCTTCCCACTTTCCCCTAAGCTTGTTCAGTCTCTTCAAGACATGCACGCAGACAGGCACAGCATCTTATGATATGAGACTATTAGCAAAGAAGCCACGTTAGCACACAAACATAATGAGCCCTGAGCCGAGGCATTTGCCAGAGGAGGAGGAGGATGGACAGAGCCTCTTCAGCTTTGAGATCAAATGTGAGATGTTCAGTAGTTAGAAATATATCCCATGCAATACATAATGTGCTATGGTGAAAAGCTTGAGCTCTCATGGCATGTATGTTTGAGTTATATGTGAGAATTCAAACATTAGCAAAATGGGGCACGTGGGGATTGCTGTGAGGGTACTCACTGGAAGTGACAGACAGGAGGACCTATAGAACTGAGGGATGGTCATTTTGAAGTGACTGAAGTGGTTGAACTGACACAGAGACAAAGAGCAGAGTGGGATGATTCAAAGTGGGATACACAGAGAATCAAGGATAGGTGAAGGGAGACGATACAAGGAAGCCCAGGAAGTAAGTCTTAACTAAACAGAAAGCTCAGTAGAGGAGAAAGAGAGAGACAAAGAGCTTGGAAAAGCAAAGGATAGACTGATGTCCTCCATTTCACAGCAGACCAGGGACGAGGATACCAAAACATTTCATTATTAAATCTGCTTACACTACTTTGTTCAGCCAAACATTTACGAAACCAACAAATTTCAACGTTATCAGTACACCTTGTTCAATTTCACAGTTCAGTAGTGCTGGGGGATTCAAGAGACATTTATTCTGATGAGATTTTCCTTCTTTAAATGTTTAGAATAAGACAATGAAAATATATTCCTGACCAAGCTATGCCTGTTACCTGATGAACAAACACATTGTTGAGATGATTCGTGAGGCGGCGAGCAAAGGTGTCTCTCAGTTCAGCAAACAGGAGCTGTTGCTGGTTCACAGCCATGAGTTTTTCATGGCCTGCAGAAAGAAAACAACAAGACTTTAATCTCATTACTTGTTTTTTTTAAAGAGCACCGGCTCATCAACCCAGTCAGCAAGTAATCAAGAAAACGTCATTTTTAAACTTACCTGGTCTGAGAGCCACATTCATACACTGCAGGAGAGCCTCAGAGGCATTGATACAGGCCTCTATACCTTTAGGGGATGTCAGATCTCCCTCCTGTAAGGCCCTGATGTGTCCCTTTGATAAGTCCATGTAGTTCTACACAAGGAAAACAAAATGAAAGTCACAAATCAAAGTGTCGTTGTCTAGCAAAATCTAAATTTGGTTGAAAGTAGAATTGCTCAACTGATCCTCAAGTGGCCTTTTTAGACTGGTTCTAAAAGTGAATTTCATAAACGCAACCTTTTGAACTTTATCAAGTCCTAAAAATCAGGAGTGTGTCTGCTTTGACTATGAAGTGGACATGGGTGGCTTCACCTTAATTTTACTTGTCGTGTGATTAACTGAACTAAAAAGGCGCCCCAAAAGACTTTTTGTACGTTACTTCACTACTTCTTCTTCCTCTGAAAAACAACATGGCCATTCCCCAAAAAGTTTTAAATTTCCAATACCCTCAGATCCACTGAGGCTTAAAGTTTGCTGCTTATTTTGGAAAACATTTTAATGTGCTTCTTACCACTAAGAACTGGATCTCGTCCAGTAGTTTGCCATTGTTGGTGTTGCTGATCTGGATGAGACGATTGCTCTGTGAGATCTGGTCCATTTGCTCCTTCACACTCTGGAGCATCTCTTCATAGCTGCTCAGCTTGCCCTCGATGGTGTCCACCTCTCCCAGTGCCTCATCCAGCAGCTGCATTAGGATATTGACCTGCTTCTCTGATGCCATGATGGACTGAATGTTGGCCTTATTGTAAGAACAGATAAAGAGATATAATTACTATCATTTTCTTTCATTATTAATGAGAGTGGTTTTAGGTCATTAAACAGATGTCACTCTTAAAAATGGACAATGAACTGGCTTTACTCACCCCATCTAAAACCTGAAGCTCCTTGAAGAGCTTCTCAGCAAAAGCCTCTGCATTGGAGATGGCGTACTCGCATGTCACCATCATGCTCTCAATGTCTTGCTCTTCACGGGTGCTGAGTTCCTGGTATTCATCCAGAGCATCCTCATCTCCCCCTGCAACACTCTGGCTCTCACCACTTGGCACAGACTCTAAGCCCAGGAGAAGAGAACAAAAACATGTGCAAGACATAAGTAGAGTGGCAAAGTTCAAAACACATGATATGGCATCTTCGGACTCAATCCAGTTTTCTTCCATTATTGAAAGAACATCTACAGGCACAATTACACTGAGTAAGGGATACCCAGATCTTTCATGGTTTTAAGAGTAAAGCTGTACTTATTTTGTATGAGTGATGAAAGCGTAGCATGACTATGAGCAACAAATGAAAAACAATATTAGATAGTGGCAGGAGGTTGAAAATATGAAGCATGTCTATCAGCTTCCAAGTAAAGAAATTACTGTAATAATTAATCTGTATGCTGAAACAACTGAACTAACAATGTACTTTACTTCTTTTAGCTCCAATTAAACTACAGGTGTGCATTAAATAGTGTGGGATATATTACTAAGGTTATATACTGACATATCCATATGTATGAAAAGGGACAATTCACAGCAAAATCAAATATAAATATTTTCACTCTGGCCTCTAGAGTGCGACTTGCCCAGTTTTGGAGATAAACAGCTGTAGAGATGCCTTGAGGAGCTCAGGTAACAACATAAGTACATTTTAAAACTCTGCATCAATATCTTTCCATAGTATTATGATCCAATTACTTAAAAAATGTACCCACCAGGTTAAGAGCAGTTTCATGTAGGAACTATTTTCAACCTGATAAACTACACCCAACAAAAGGAAGTACACACATAGTCATGAGAAGAAGTTCATGCTCAAGGCTCAAGAAAATGACACAGGATCTACACATGAAAGGAGACCTATTATACTTTCCTACGATTTTCAGATGTGGCTACTCATTAAGAAAGGTTTCAAATAAGTCAGTCAGTATATATATGCTAGAAAACCCGATAAACCAAAGGCTCATGCTTCAACCTGCTTGCTTTTAAGTACATTTATGCTCAATTAAGAGGGTTTTTTTTACTCTTGTATCTCTATGATGTCAAATAGAAGTAAGAGTGCTTGGTCAGTATAGACAGCAAAAGGCAAATAGTCCCAACATCAAACTGTTTATAACGCTTGTTTTTTTTTGAGTAATTGGCTCATGATTTCTAGAAAGAGGTATACTGCTGATTGTTTCAAAAATATTCTGTGCACATCAAAGTTCACATGATATCTAGTTCAATTATAATCAAGAGAAGACTGGTTATTTCCTCCAAAACTGAGTCCTTCCATCCAATTTTTTTAGTTCAGGGTTGTTGTGGAGCTGGAGCCTATTCCAGCTGTCATAGTGCGAGAGGTGGAATAACACATAGAGACATACAACTATTCACACTCAATTCCACACCTATGGCCAATTTAGAATCACCAATCAACTAAACATGCATGCTTTTGGACTGTGTGAAGAAATCAGAGGTACAGAGAACCCACACAGGTGCAAGGGAAGCATGCAGATTTAATTCAAACACGCTCTTGCTCTAAGGCGATGGCACTCAAAACAATATAAACAGATACACAGCTACAGGCCAGAGGACAAGTATGTAAATTTGATTTTGATACAAACAGTCATTTTAATGTGGAACGAACATGGGAAACAAGGAGATTAAAAACATGATCTAAATGTCTGTAGACAAACAAAATGAATAATTTCTATTTACTTTCTAAGGACAACGAGCCAAATAGCAGCAGTTTTAAGGAGGTGAAAGTCTCTGGTGAGAATGGTGGTTTGATGTAATGAAAACACATGAGGAACGAGGAGGGGGAAGTTAAGTCCTACCAACCTTCCGCTTTAGGAAGTTCTGGCCAGAGAAAGTTAAAGAGAAAAAAGTGAGAATAAAGAAAGACTTTAACACAGAAAACCATACCACAAACCAGGAAACAGAGAAGAGGCAGAATCTTTTTGAAAACATGCCATTAAAAATTTTACTTAAAAAGAAAAATCCAGGTGGAATTCTCACTTCCATATTAGATTACCTCAAATATGTGCACTCTAGTGTCAACGGCAGTGGTTTGAGATAAACAGACACACCTTTAAGCAAATGCAATCAAATTGTAGCAAGAGGCATGCCGTCACAGGGATGGCTAATGGTGGAGTATTTATTTACGCACCTTCAAGCAGCTGAGAACTGACATTCACAAACTCCACCTTCTTCCTCAGATAACGCTGGTTCAGCTTCCAGATGCAGGAAATGAAGGAGTTTTTTTCAGCTGTACTGCTGGCCACCCACCGGTAAACTTTCTCAAAATGAAGATCAAACTCAGGATTTTCCTAAACCATAAAAGTAAAAAACAATATCAGCTTTGAAAACATGTTTTCTAAGTGAAAACACAAAAAAAAGGTCAGAGAAATGTATTATTTCTCACCTTGCTTGCATCTTTGGCATCTACTTCTGTCAAGTCTCTGAGCTCCCAGGTCTGCTGTCGCTTGTAGAAGTCCCCCTTGTCCGATTTTTTCACTTTTACTACTTTAACCTGGACAGGCCTCTCTGTGGTAACTGGAAGAGCAAAAAAAACCAATTACTTAAAAAATTACTTCAAAAGGCTTCTTATCCTTACACATTATTTACAGCCATTTATATGGTGACTACCTGTAGCACACAAGAAGCAGTTCTTCTTCTTTTTTCCTGCTTTGCAGACATTAACAATGCCAAGGAGACGCTCATCATTGGGTGTGAAGATGTCCCTCTGGAGAGCATGCTTTATGGCTGTCATGATGGATGCTGTCATACAGAGACCATGACATAAATAAATGCTTCTTTCAACTTCAGGTACTTGGAAAGTTAAAGCTGGTTGTCTGTTTTAGGGACTTTGAATGGTTATCCACACCTTAATTTCATCCTGAGTGGACTACTTGAATAGATTTTATTCAAGTATCAGTCTGTCACTGCCTGGGTGACTACAGCAGGTCCAAAACACAGCAGCTTGGCCCAAGCAAGTTTTTTTTAATCGGATGTTTCCTAGAAGCACATTGTTACTTTTTAAGAAAAATGCTATATAAATAAAGTTGATCATTTCCTTCATACAGAAAATTTTGGTGATTGCCCCAAAGAAGTTTAGCCTCTCCCAAAGAGGTTTTTATACTCTTTTGGGAAATTTTTGTGTATCAAATGGTAAGAAATAACAGGATGCACACTGCAGTTTAATAAGGTAACATCATTTCACTGCCTTAACTATAACTGATGTGCCAAAAAAAATGATAAGTAGTATCATATAAAAATTATTTGATTTTGATATTATTATATTATTTTATATTTATTTCACATTTATATATCCTGTATTTATCGAGGTAAAAAGTATAACTGACACTAAAAATGCCTTTTCCAAGACAGTTCCATAAAGATCTTTTAATGTAGAAGACGGAGTAGGTACAATAGTGCAAAGTCATCAGGATACTAGAAAAACTGATTTCTTTATTTTATATATAGTGGTGTGAAAAAGTGTTTGCCCCGTTCCCGATTTACCATTTTCTTGTAAGCTTGTCACGCTTAAATGCTTCAGATCATCAAATAAAATTAAATATTGGAGAAAGATAATATAAGTAAACAAAATTCAGTTTCTAAATGAAGGTGTTTATTATTAACTGGTTGGGCCACCCTTAGCAACAACTGCAATCAAGTGTTTGCAATAACTGGCAGCAAGTTTTACAGCACTGTGGATTAATTTTGCCCCACTCATTGTTGCAGAATTGTTGTAATTCAGCCACAATCGGATTCAGGTCAGGAGTTTGACTAGACCAAAGTCTCAAGTTTGTTCTTATTAAGCCATTCAAGGGTGGACTTGCTGGTGTATTCTGGATTGTTATCCTGCTGCAGAACCCAAGTGGACTTTAGCTTGAGATCACGAACAGATGGTCGGACGTTCTCCTTCAGGATGTTTTGATAGAACCATGAATTCTACTGTCCATTTACCACAGTAAGTCTTCCAGATTGTGAGGCCGCAAAACAGCCCCAGACCGTCACACCACCATCACCACATTTTACTGTTGGTATGATGTTCTTTTTCTGAAACGCTGTGTTACTTTAAGCCCAATTAAGATCAAAATGAAGGGTGGTCAAGATGTACATTTAGTTTCATATCCCTGATTGAAGAGGTTACGTCAATGCACATAAATAGTCGCTTTGTGTCTTTGTGCATTTCTAACGCTGACATATTTAAAGGACGTCGATTAAAACTACAACACAGTGCCCCAAAAACTAAAATAAACGTGCTTTCGAGGCAGCTGGCGAATACTGCAGCCCTGAACCCAGAGACATCGGTGACCCTTCCTGCTGTCCTCTCTGTCGGTTAGCGTCTGTTAGCTGGACAAAGCTAGCTGCTGCTGTTAGCATAAATGACGCCGGTTGCATAAACCAGGCGAAAAGAGTGCGTACACCCGCGAAATACTCGTATAAACCACTGTCAGGGTTTTTATTCAAAATGCACTCTGTGTCCATTTTAACAGAGATATAATACAATAGCGGTTACCTTGTTTTTTCAGCCCTCCAGCCCTACGAAGCACCGCCCTCTTACTTCCTGGTCCTCAGATGGAGCGGTCATGTGACAGCAACATCCTCCTCCACCAGCAAACGCTAAAAATAACACTACAAGTCACATAGATTCTGTGCAGTTGTTTAACAGTTGCTCCTCGTAATATAACAGATCTCCTCGCTACAGAAGTGTAGATTTGTTCTTTATGTTCATTATGTTGAACAACAAAGCATTTATTAGTTGAGTCCTGTACCACATGTTGACGCAATGTCCCACGCACTGAAGTCAAAGTAAACTTTATTGTCATCTCCGCTACATACAGTCCAGTATATAGAGAGACGAGACGACGAGGCTCCAGTTACAGCAGTGCAAATAAACAAACAACAAATATAAGAAGAGTAAGAAAATAAATATACACTTTAGGACCAGGGGTAAAGGGATCAATAACGATTTAAAATTTATAATTTACAGTTTGATGATTTAAAGTCTCACACACAACCTGTCGACAGGGCAGTGGGGCCGGCTGCTTCCAAATAGAGCACATTTCATTCATAATGTTGTAAATCCAAGCCCATTATGTATTCATGATTTGTTCCTGGGTTGTGCGAAATTCCAGAAATACACCTTAGACAAAGTGAATCTGTGAACTAGGGTGTAGGTCAATTAGGTTCATACTGGAGTGCAAAATTAAAACCAATGGAAGATGGACAAGAAAAGTTGAAAGCCATCAGGTGCTCAGTTTAGAAAAAATAGGGGGAAAAAAGAGGAAGAGAAATGAGCAAAAGATAGAGGTAAGCAGATGTGTCATTGGATAATGGCAGGTCATGTATCCTGAAACAATCAGAATCACAATCAGAATACTTTATTAATCCCTAAGGAAATAATGTGGGTTACAGTTGCTCCAAAAAGAAATGGTAAAAATAGTAACAGTACAATACATAATGTTACAGATTTTAATATTAATTAGTCATTGTCAATTGTTGATTTGTCCTGTTCTCATTGTATGACGAATTATGATGGCTGTTTGGTAGCTGTTTGCATACTATGCATACTTTCTCTCTCTTCATGTTGTTAGTGTGTGCGCATTTTTCTCTGGTGAAATTCAGTATGGTTCTGACAACAGTTTTATGTGGTTGGGGGGAGGAGGGGGGGAGGGACGCCAGAGGGAGTGTTCACTCAGGGCGCCAAACAGGCTAGGACCGCCACTGGGTAGACCCTACAATAATACATGCAGAGAAAAACCCCAAAATCATCTGACCCCGCTATAGGCCAGCACTTTGGAGACAGTGGGAAAGAAAAACTCCCTTTTACCGGGAAGAAACCTTCGACAGAACCAGGCTCACGGGCAGCCATCTGCCATGACCAGCCGGGGAGAGAGAAAAAAGATGCGATAAAAGACATGCTGTGGAAGAAAGCCAGAGATTAATAACAAGATTCATTGAAGTATGATTCAAGTATGATAAATGAAACCAAAATATGAAACTCTGAGATATCTGTAAAACTACTCCTCTAAAACACTGCCAGACAACAAAATGTTTTATTTTCTGTTAAATTATTTTTCTCTGATAGTGAGTATTCCCTTTGTCTTAAAAATAAATGTAAAATCAAAATCATTGAGTCTGCTGTGATCAAGTGTCAAGCTGTGGAACACATAAGTGCAGTTTTGATAACCAAATATGTCTTTTATGACTTAAAGAAGTCAAATTTACCAAAGCAATAACTTTGACACCCTTGCTCAAATAAATGATCTGAATATATGTAGCTTTCATAATCTCATAACTATGTACTTTTTAATTATGGCAGGAGAAAAAAAGGTTTATGCCCTAAACAGAGGAAAGAGGAAAGTTTTGTAGTGAGACATCCATTTCTGTCACTTCAATTAATTCAAGAAGGGTCAGCCATCTGCCATGACCAGCTGAATAGAACATGGCTTTACCCAGTATAGGTCAGCTGGACAGCAGGAGGGGTGCATAAAATGGTTAGAACTGCCAAAGTGCAATAACCATTTTGATATTGACTAAAATATCGTGTAAATTAAAGTAACATCGTGAAGTTATATACATTGTCTTTGAACTGAGATTCAAAAATAGGAGCCTTCCTAGCTACCAAAATATTTCATTCCTTGCTGGTGGCTCAACTTTCTCAGGCGATGACAAAATTTCATGTCATTCAAACATGATCAAACATGATAAGGACAGCAGGTGGCATTATTAAGCCACGAAATAGATATTATTTCTATACTTTCAATGGCTTATGTGTATTTTTTTTTTCATAAATACACTGGCCAAACACCATGTGTTTAAGAACACGAGGGTGTTGTCAGTATTGTACAGATGAATTTGCCTTTTTTTGCATCAATAAAATTATATTTGTGGTCCAGTTTTATAGCAAAAGTCCACTGAGGCCATACAGAGACCCGAAGCAAACCAATAAACAAGTCAAATGAATGTCAACACAATGAGTCAGAGATGTGACACAGATTAAGATCAAGGATTAACATTGATCTGCAGACAATGCCTTGAGGTAAATGGCTGTGTTGAAGTTATTGTGCAGAGACAATGCTGAATCTCCCAGCTGGCGTATGTAGCGTGCACTGTCACCATCAGTTAGCTTCAGAGCTACTTGCTCAGTGTGATGAAATGGGGAGATTTCAAAACACATCCAAAGTGTACAATGTGTGCTTTCATATTTTCATTTCCACCACTTGTCATGTTTCATAAACTGTGCCTCATATGTCCAAGTTAAAGAAACTATAAAAGTCATGCATTATTTAGGGAAATGAATACAGCATCAGTGTAGGATGTGATGAAAACCTCTGTTGTAGCTCATTGATGTACATTGTACAGACATGAAAACATTTTATGGAGTTATGGCTGTAATAATGGAAATATCCACGGAGTATAATACACTATAGAGGAATATGTAGAGGAATTTAAGTCTTGGCCAATTCTGCTTCATACATTTAAATAACGTTTAATCTGTAAATATTTTGTGACAATTACACACATTTAGTCACAGAAAAAGAACTAGTGTATTTTGGGGGGGTTATTTTTTGTGTAAAAATAACACTGTTTACAGCCCATGTGTGCAATATACACCTTTTTATTTATTTATTGTTTTCTTGTCTATGGACAAGTCTGTAACATGACCCACAGCACAGCATTAAAAGGCTAACTATTTTTCCAGCTAAAAACAACTCGCAGCCACACATACATTACAAAATATACACACACTGTAATTGTCTTCATTTTTTTCCACCACCACCTCATTTTAAGGGTTCACTCAGAGCTTCCACGTATGTCTTCCTTTTATGTGAATGCGAAAGTTTATAATGGTCGGTACTGACGTTGATGTTCCTAAAACAGAGCGATGCTTTTGCAGTCGCAGGAACTTCAAACTTACTGAATTGTGATAACTGCCGTTTAGTGGGCATAGCATCAATTAAAAGTACTCAATTTAGAGGAACAAAACAAAGTGGAACCTGCAGGTAAGAATTTTCCCCAACTCGTGTCAGGAGGCCATTTCTATGATGTGGGCGCCCCGGTGACATGCACGGGGTGACATGCAGATGTGACAAAACAAAAGGGCTTTTCACGCTGGTGCTGCAGTGTCAGAGGACGGTGATTGCATCTGTGTAATCTACATTTGACATTCACACTGGTGATTAAAGGCTGATAGCATTTTCTGCTTCTGTGTCTGTTTCATTTGGTATCAGGATGACATTTTCGGCAGCCTTTAATATGCTTGAAGAAGGCATCATTGGTATTGTTTTCAAGTCAATTCAATTCAGTTTTATTTATATATTGTCAAATCACAACAACTGTTGCCGCAAGGCACTACATATTATAAGGTAAAGGCTGTGGCGACAGTGGGAAAGAGAAACTCCTTTTTAATAGGAAGAAACCTCTGGCAGAACTGGGTTTAGGGAGGAGCAGACATCTGCCATGACTTATTGGGGGTGAGGAGAGGGAGACAGGGCAAAAGACACACTGTGAAAGAGAGCCAGAGATTAATAATAATTAATAATAATTGATTTTAATGCGGGCAGCACGGTGGCACGGTGGTTAGCACTGTTGCCTCACAGCAAGAAGGTCCTGAGTTCAATTCCACCATCAGGCCGGGGTCTTTCTGTGTGGAGTTTGCAAGTTCTCCCCGTGTTTGCGTGGGTTCTCTCCGGGTACTCCGGCTTCCTCCCACCGTCCAAAGACATGCAGCTTGTGGGGATAGGTTAATTGGATAATCCAAATTGCCACTAGGTGTGAATGTGCAAATGAATGTGAGTGTGAATGGTTGTCTGTCCCTGTGTATTAGCCCTGCGACAGACAGGCGACCTGTCCAGGGTGTACCCCGCCTTTCGCCCTATGACAGCTGGGATAGGCTCCAGCACCCCCCGCCACCCTGAAAAGGATAAGCGGAAGCGAATGGATGGATGATTTTAATGCATAGTGGTGTATAAAAGAGGTGAGTGAAGAAGAAACTGGGAAGCCCCCATCAGCCCAGGACTATTGCAACATAACTAAGGGCTCAGGGCCACCTGATCCAGCTCTAACTGCATACTAGAGTTTTAAGCCTAACCTTTAAAAAGTGTCTGTCAGCTGAATCCAAACTGGGAGCTGATTCCACAGAAGAGGGGCCTTGAAAGCTGAAGGCTCTGCATCCCATTCTACTTTGAAATACTTAGACTGCAGGCTAACTTGTGGTTAGTCTGAGAGCAAAGTACTAATTTGGGGTCATATGGTACTATGAGGTCGTTGAGATTAGACTGGGCCTGAATGTTCAAAATTTTGTATGGGAGGAGAAGGATTTTAAATTCAGCATTTTGGATCAACTGAAGTTTTTTCGGGGAGTTTTTAGAACAATCTCATGGTAATCAAGAACAATACTCCAGCCTAGAAGTAATAAATACTAGACGCGAACCAGTTTTTCACTTCAGACAGGATGTTTCTATTTTTTCCAGATATTATGTAAATGCAAGAAAGAAGTCATATACATTTGTTTAATATGCACATTGAAGGACATATTCTGGTCAAAAATGAGTTGAAGATTCCTCACAGTGTTACTTGAAGCCAAGGTACTGCCGAGTAAGTATCTAAGACTCATATTTATTGTAATGTCAGGACTCACACAAAATATTAAATTAGTATTCATACAGGGTAACTTTTATTGGTCTTTTATTGGCAGCAGTCTTTTATTAGTTGTTTTAATTTTTTTTTGAAAATCAGACAGCAAGCTGTAATAAACTCCTATTCAAATGTATGTTGATGGAAGTTTTCTTTTGCCACTCTTTTCCCTCTCAACTCCCATCATGTTTCTTTAGCTGTTAAATTATGGATCAAGTATGTAAATGATAGTGACACTTGACTCTTGGAGCAACACAGCAAAGCACTCACATGAAAACTTGTATGAATGGCATCCCACTTGAGTAACCTCATCCCAACATGAGGGCTTTGCTCATCACTGGCAAATTACACATAAAGAAGAACATGCTAGTCATCCAAAGCGAAGTAAGCATGAGAGCTGCTATTACATGAGCAATGCTCCATGTAGAGCTCTTTGCTCATTATGAGGGTCAATAATGTGTGCGATTTTGTTTTGAAGTAATCATGTAATTTAAAATGTGCGCGCCTCTGTGTTACCCGGTGTGCTCTGCTGATTGTTTATGTAGCTTCCTGAAACATGGAAAAATATAAATTGGGAAATTGCTGTCATTATGACCGAAAAGTGAGTAGTTTTGCAGGACTTATGACCCAGACACTGAGAGGGAGAGCAAGGGCACGAAAAGCAATTCTTTTGTTTTGGGCTGTTATTGTTGGATAAATTCTTTTCTTTCTTGCTTTTTTTTTTAGTCTAGTCACAGATTTTTATTTTTATTTTTACTGGCATGAAAATGCTTCCATAGACTTTGTGTGAAACAAAAACAAAAAACTTTCAAAACCATAACATTTTTTTTTAGGTAAATGCAAAGTGGTGTATAAACACAAAGAGTATAAAATCCAAGTCTCAGACTACCCCCTAAGACCAAGCACCTGGCGACAGTGACAGAAAATCTCATTTTTAACAAGGAGGAACATCCAGCACGGAGGGACAGCCACCAGTTGGGAAAGAGTGAAAAACAAGAGAGCAGATGCACACAGGACAAAAGACACACAGGAACAAGAGCCAGAGTTTAAAATGAATTACTAATGAAAAATAAAATATGTTGTATAAACAAATGGAGAGTGAAATGAAGTGAGTGAAGAAGAAACAGTGCATGATGGGAAGCCCTCAGCATCATAAGCTTAACTAAGGGAGGATTCAGGACCACCTGATCAGCCTCAACTGTATGCTTCATCAAAAAGGAAAGTTTCAAGCCTAATCTTAAAAGTAACGAGGATGTCTGTCTCCCGAATCCAAATTGGGAGCTAGTTCCACAGAAGACAGGTTGGAAAGCTGAATGCCTCCCATTCTACTTATAGAAACACTGGTAACAACAAGTAAGCTAACATCCTGCAAGCAAAGTGCTTTATTTTGCCAATATGGTAATGATTTGATATGAAGGCCCTGATTATGTAAGACCCTGTATGTGAAGAGAAGGATTTTAAATTCAATTGTGGATTTAACAGGTAGCTAAATCCACAATGAAGAGAGGCTTATATGGAAGAAATGCAGTTACTCTTTCTAGTCCCTGTCACTACTCTTGCTGCATCATGTGATTTTTATTGTCCTGCAATAAAAATCACATGATATGATAGTCCAGCGAAGAGGTACAGGAAAGAGGATAGTTCTAGTTTTAGAGATATTGCACACTACAAGAAAGTAGAAAACACCTCAATTCTCCAATTACGAAGTATCCATATAAGGTATATTTGTAATCTGTGATCATATTAAGATAATAGATTCTGGAGCCTATCTCTGCTGACAGTGCCCAGTAGACCTTGGATAAGCTGCAAGTCCACTGCAGTGCTAATACAGAGAATCCACTAACTACACACTCTTGCATCCACGGCCATGCGCAGTGCATATAGTCACCACCTAACCTAACATGCATGTATTTGAAATGTAACAGGACACAGGAGTATGCAGAGACAACCCATGCATGCACATGCAGAGCATGCAAACAAAACAAAAACCAGTAGGTTCAAACCATCGTCTTGTTCTAAGGCGAAAGTGATAATAAATGAATCACCAATGTGTCTTGTGTGCGATGCAAAGTGTTTCACGAG
Organism: Diplotaxodon limnothrissa; assembly: GCF_057381915.1. Classification (NCBI taxonomy): domain Eukaryota; kingdom Metazoa; phylum Chordata; class Actinopteri; order Cichliformes; family Cichlidae; genus Diplotaxodon; species Diplotaxodon limnothrissa. The sequence continues at coordinate 8,264,161 of NC_140617.1, forward strand.
TCCAAATTATACTGTGTATAAACCACAGTATTGGCTAACTGACAGTTATAATGGCATCATCATGTGTTGGACTTTAGGCCCTGTGATATACTAAGTCAGTCAACAGCTTGCTATTGCTTCATGTGTTAAATATGTGATATTAGCAACATCAACTCTTGGATTAAGTTCAGGAAAATATATTTCCTTTGATTTAGTATGTGGCATTTCAGAGTTCCCCTATTATATTATTTCCAGCTAATCTGGTGGCATATAGATAAATAATAAAGTAGCTAGCTGATGATCCAATAAAATGATTGTGAAATAAGCTCAAAGTGACTATGGCAACGGGAAATCATCTGCACTCTGCAGTGTGAACAGTTTTTAAAGTTTTTTATTTTATTAGACTAGAAATATTTTTATTGTACAAAACACAGCATTGGTTGGGCTATCAACAGAGGCTGAATTTGATTGTATTACAAACATAAACATATTGAAGGGAACAAAGGATCTTTGTCAAAAAACTGTAATAAGTGTGGGACATTTCCATCGATTATGGTGAGGGGAAGAAGATTGCCTTCTGTTGACATTCATTTAGCAGATTCTGCCTACACAGGAAGTTGTAAATGTGCCTGGTCTGAATGCAGTAGTCAGTGTAATGATAAAACATAATAATATTTATAGCCACGTGTTGAAGTATGACTGCAGATAATCTCCTGTAATATATGAAAAAATTGATTTCTGTTACTTGATACGACCAACATATGTAGCAGCATTCAAAAGTAAAAATAATTAGAATCACAGTAAAGACCTCCTTTAGTTTGTTGTTTGATTAAGTTAGTTTTCTCTTTTTTGACATGTGATGTCAAACCTGGTGATTTAATTTTCAGTTCAATTTAAGCTTTAGAATATTAACATGGATTGTTACATGAATAAAACTAATAATATACAAAAATCTTTATAGTTATTCTATATATTTATTCAGAGATTTTTCTTCATAAAGCCACTGCTGAACTGGAATTACATTAACATTTTACATAACACAATGAAAATTTCTTTGTTAGTTATGTACATATTTTAAAAGCCCATTATTTCACTTTCACACTAGTTTGCAGGATGATTCTCACAATTTTTTTATTGCTTTGATTTTCTTCATGAGAAAACACAATAAACTTAGAGGTTTGTCATATTTTATAAAGTTAACAAATCATCTTTGATGACTTGCTAATACGTTACGCTCCCTGCTAATTTTCCTCATTTCCAACCATGAACATCATTTAAAACATCCTGCTACTGTGTAAGAAATTGATGCGTTTTGGTGGGTCTAATTTTTTTTAATACTTTAATTGATGACACTGGGCCCAGTAGTTACAGTAAAGGTTTCTGGTTGAGCTGATGAGAATTATTATTCTTGTCATCTTAGCACAAACCGTGGACACAAGAAGAAAAGGCTGGCCCTGTCCACTTTTTTGCTGTGCAATAAGCTTTAGAACCAAAAAACCTGAAAAACCATAGAAGACACCTAAAGTACATAGCGACAGAATTATTGCCTTAGTGAAGAAAAACCCCTTCCAAAATCTAGCCGGCTGAACAACGCTCTATGTAGGTGAACATTAAGAGATTCTTCAAATATAACTATACTCTCGGCTCAGATTCAGCTAAGTTGATCAGACGGTACTTCATCTCAACAGAAAATAATACTGCAAAAGCAAGTCAACGGTTTCTCAACGCAAATAAAAGACATACTGTATTATTCAATGGCCAATTACTCAAGTCAAAACTGCAAGCACAACAAGCAGTAACTGAAGACAGTTACAACTACAGTAAAGTCCTAGCAGAGTAGGGGAGACCGGGGATAGTTGTAACGTGGGTCAGTTGTAACACTTCCAATTTCTCCAGTCAGGGCTAAGTTTCAAATGATGTGACTCATCCTGTGCATGCCCAATTCAGTTCTGCTATCACATGTGAAAAATCAGCACATTTTGTCAAACACAGACAATTTAACACGAAAAAAAGTAATTTGTATGGCAAAAAGTAAGTTTTTCTACTTTATTTCAATTTCTAATAGCATTATTTGCTTTTCAGTTAAACTCATCAAACTTAAATTGTGTTATTTGTATGTCTATGGGGATATATTCTGTGTAGGTCTTTAGTGCTAATGTTTTAGCCGTTGGCTGTAATGTTAGCTAGTTCATGGCTATAGGAGTCTGGGTTAGTTGTAACAATAATGCAGATGTTACAACTTGCCACACTATTACTTTAACTTATATTAAACAAGTTGGGGCAACGACATCAGCAGAGAGAGGTTCACTGGTTTCATTTGTATATGCGGTTAATGCCATTGGCAACACAATTCCTCCACTGTTTGTGTTCCCACACATACATTATGCAGACCACTGTGTCAGAGATGGACCAGTAGGAAGTACTGGTAGTGGAAATAAATCAGGATGGGTGCAAGAAACAGATTTCCTCATCTTTCTGAAGCACTTTGCAAACCACACCAAGGTAAGCCATGATAAAAAGTAATGGAATTGCGATGCTGGTGAACAACTACATTTTTCCAGCTTCATTGTTATGTTCAAAATTGGTGCAAGAGTTGTAGGTTATAATGCCCACTGAGCCAATGAGGCCAAACTCAAGGAAGACCAACCAAAATTAATGAAATATTCAGTTGCAGAAAATTCCATAACTTGTCTTTTTTGGGGGGTTGGAATATGTTCAAAAGCTAGATTTCTGCATTCTGTCACACACACACACAGCTACATAAATGGCTCTAAGTGCATTCATGTGTTGAATAAACAAAGATTACATGTTAATGTTTTGTTAGTACCCTTATTTCATTGTGTTACATTTCACCCCAGGATATGTTACAACTAACCCAGACTATGGGGTTAATTGTAACATTTCACTCTTTGTGTTTGAGACCATACCATGCAATGGGTAATTGTGCTGTTTTTCAACGTTGGATACCCTTCCCATCGCACCACGGATGACGTCAGTGCGCACACTGTGTCTGAGGAGGATGTGCGGAGGTGCTTCAGGAAGGCGAATGCACGCAAAGCTACTGGTCCGGACGGGATTCCCGGCCGCGTCCTCAAGTCATGCGCGGCTCAGCTGGCTGGAGTGTTCACGCACATCTTCAACCTTTCCCTCTCTCTGTCTGTAGTCCCAGCCTGCTTCAAAATGGCCACCATCGTCCCTGTACCCAAATCCTCCACCATCTCCTCATTGAACGACTGGCGACCTGTAGCCCTGACTCCCATCGTAAGCAAATGCTTCGAGAAGCTGGTCAGGGGCTTCATCTGCTCTGCACTACCCGACTCACTGGACCCTCTACAGTTCACATACCGCCACAACAGGTCCACTGATGATGCCATAGCCCTGACACTACACACTGCCCTGTCACACCTGGAGAAGAGAGACACGTATGTGAGAATGCTGTTTGTAGATTACAGCTCAGCATTCAATACCATCGTTCCCTCGAAGCTGGACAGGAAACTGCAGGATCTAGGACTGAGCAGCTCCCTCTGCAGCTGGATCCTTAGCTTCCTGTCTGACAGACGCCAAGTGGTCAGACTGGGCAGCATCACCTCATCCCCCGTCACACTGAACACTGGTGCTCCACAGGGGTGTGTACTGAGCCCTCTCCTGTACTCACTCTACACCTACGACTGCACAGCCACTAACAACTCCAACATCATTGTGAAGTTTGCGGACGACACTACAGTGGTGGGTCTTATCACCAACAGTGATGAGACAGCTTACAGGGAGGAGGTCAGCGCCCTGACCCACTGGTGTCAAGACAACCATCTCACCCTCAACGTCGCAAAGACAAAGGAGTTGATAGTGGACTTCCGGAGGTGCAGAGAAGTACACACCCCCATCACCATCAGCGGCGCTGCTGTGGAGAGAGTGAGCAGCTTCCGGTTCCTTGGCGTACACCTGGCTGAGGATCTTACGTGGTCAGTACACACAAACAAAACAGTGAAGAAGGCGCAGCAGCGCCTCTTCTTTCTCAGGAGACTGAAAAGATTCGGCATGAGCCCCCGCATCCTCAGGACCTTCTATCACTGTGCCATTGAGAGCATCCTCACTGGATGCATCACCACCTGGTATGGCAACAGCACCGCCTACAACTGCAAAGCTCTCCAGCGAGTAGTGCGGTGCTCTGAACGGATAATTGGAGGTGAGCTTCCCTCCCTCCAAGACATCTACAGGAAGCGGTGCCTGAGGAAAGCGGGGAGGATCATCAAGGACTCCAGTCACCCCAGCCATAAACTGTTCAGACTGCTTCCATCAGGAAGGAGGTTCTGCAGCATCCGGTCCCGTACCAGCAGACTGAGAGACAGCTTTTTCCATCAGGCCATCAGACTGCTGAACACTTCATAGACACCTCAGCTTCACTACTGGAACTTTAACATTATGCACTCCATACTGTACAGTAATGCCACTGTTTTGCACATGTCTCACTCTGTATATTTTATTTTATTTATTTTATATATTCTATTCATTGTTTACTCTATTTAATTTGTAAAATATGTGTACACACACACACACACACACACACACACACACACACACACACACACACACACACACACACACACACACACACACACACACGTAGAAAAATATTTAGTATACACATCCAGAAATGCATATACTATTATATATTGTACATATATTTATTAGTTTCAGATGTAGCCATTCTTGTATTTTGCTTGTTTACATTATTGTATTTTGCACAACTCTGTTGCTTGTGAAGCTCGCACACAAGAATTTCACTCACATGTGCTGTACCAATGTACCTGCACATGTGATGTGACAATAAAAGTGATTTGATTTGATTTGATTTAATAGAATCCCCAGGAGTCTTCTAAGGTGAATGTGTAAACCACTACACTATGAAGCCATGGATAATTTAGAAATACTGATGAAATGTTAAGATTATTTCAGTTATCTTAGTAAGTAAGGTAGCTACTGAGTCAAACGTCCTGATTTCATTTCTTTGAAATAATTATTGCACAATAAAGACTGTAATCTGTGTTTTGGCTTCAAGTAATGTGTGAATCATAGACAATAACCTTCTCTAAATACCTTTGGGTTTTAACTCCCAAAAAATATTTTACCCCAACATACGCAAATGCCAGTCAGCTTCATGACAACACAGAACTCGTTAAAGGTCGTGACATTTCAAGACTTCTCCAGAATGCTGGACCAAGGGGAGCTTTCATAAGCTCAGCAGGTGTTTCTGAAGTAACTTTAGCATCCATTTCACTTCAAAAGACCGTGAAAACTTGTGTTTATCTAACAAATATCAAAAAGCAAAGAACAATATAGCTTGTCATCCTGCTGTTATGCTTGCACCGTGACCTCCCCTGTTTGGTCTCCATTCACAATAAGGAAAAGTGGGAGATAAAGCATGGTTAGCGAGATTAGTGTAGGAGGATGACAAGGGTGGAGATGAGTGTGATGACTCCTTGAATTGCTCCATTATCAGCACACTCCATTTGTTTCTACTTGTGCCAGTAAGCAAACTCGCATCAGATTTCGAAGACAAAGCTGTGAGCAGATTACAGCCCTCTGTCGAGTGCATCTCTTGTTTCCGCAGCAAAAGTGACTTAAAAATGACCTTTAATCTTTTTACAGTGAATCAATATATATACATTTTATCTGGTGGCAGGTAATGAAAGTGGTAAATGAAAGCAGTATTTTAATTTCTCAAGTAGCTTTATATGTACATGTAAGTGGCAAAGGTGCTTTTCAAATCTTGAGACAATGAATCACATATTGCTGTGTGCACAAAGTCCTTATGGAGTATCTACATGACTCCAATAAATCTTCAGAATCTTTGTTGCAGCATCTGTTTCTCATTTGTGGTTCGTGTCATGCCTTCTTAGTCAATCAATCCAAGCCCCTGCTTGTAACAGTGAAGCCAATTACAGCCAAAATATACCCACCTTGCTTTGTAGTATCTCATTAATTCATCTTATATTCATAATGGGTTGAGATGAAGAAAACAGAACAGTGGCGATCATTATTTCCTTTTGTTACACTGTCTGGATCAAAATGAAATGTAGCGTTGCCAAGTGTGTCTGCTTTTACACACGCTGCTTCACACAAGGGCCAACAATTACCTGGTATTAGAAGAGATAATTCAGTAATGATCTGTAATGACTCATCCTAATAATGATGTACATTTAACTATACACGACTGCGTGAATGCATGAAAAGTTTAACAAAAGTTTGAAAAAAAAGAAGACATAATTCACTATACTATACATTATGCTCCATGCTTACAGTGAGGGAAATAATTATTTGATCCCTTGCTGAATTTGTAAGTTTGCTCACTTACAAAGAAACGAACAGTCTCCAAATTTTATAGTTGTTTCATTTTAATGGAGAGAGACCGAATATTAACCAAAAACCCAGAAAAAAACACATTAGATGAAATGTATAAATTTATTTGTATGTCATTGAAGGAAATACAGTGGGGCAAAAAAGTATTTAGTCAGCCACCGATTGTGCAAGTTCCCCCACCTAAAATGATGACAGAGGTCAGTAATTTGCACCAGAGGTACACTTCAACTGTGAGAGACAGAATGTGAAAAAAAAATCCATGAATTCACATGGTAGGATTTGTAAAGAATTTATTCGTAAATTAGGGTGGAAAATAAGTATTTGGTCACCTCAAACAAGGAAAATCTCTGGCTCTCACAGACCTGTAACGTCTTCTGTAAGAAGCTTTTCTGTCCCCCACTCGTTACCTGTATGAATGGCACCTGTTTGAACTCATCATCTGTATAAAAGACACCTGTCCACAGCCTCAAACAGTCAGACTCCAAACTCCGCCATGGCCAAGACCAAAGAGCTTTTGAAGGACACCAGGAAAAGTATTGTAGACCTGCACCAGACTGGGAAGAGTGAATCTACAATAGGCAAGCAGCTTGGTGTGAAAAAAATCAACTGTGGGAGCAATCATCAGAAAATGGAAGACATACAAGACCACTGATAATCTCCCTCGATCTGGGGCTCCACGCAAGATCTCATCCCGTGGGGTCAAAATGATCATGAGAACGGTGAGCAAAGATCCCAGAACCACACGGGGGGACCTGGTGAATGACCTGCAGAGAGCTGGGACCAAAGTAACAAAGGTCACCATCAGTAACACACTACAACGGCAGGGAATCAAATCCCGCAGTGCCAGACGTGTTCCGCTGCTGAAGCCAGTGCATGTCCAGGAGTGGCTCCGTAAGAAGCATTTGAAAGTCCTGGAGTGGCCTAGCCAGTCTCCAGACCTCAACCCCATAGAAAATTTGTGGCGGGAGTTGAAAGTCCGTGTTGCTCGGCGACAGCCCCAAAACATCACTGCTCTCGAGAAGATCTGCGTGGAGGAATGGGCCAAAATACCAGCTACTGTGTGTGCAAACCTGGTAAAGACCTATAGTAAACGTTTGACCTCTGTTATTGCCAACAAAGGTTATGTTACAAAGTATTGAGTTGTATTTTTGTTATTGACCAAATACTTATTTTCCACCCTGATTTACGAATAAATTCTTTACAAATCCTACCATGTGAATTCATGGATTTTTTTTTTTTCACATTCTGTCTCTCACAGTTGAAGTGTACCTCTGGTGCAAATTACTGACCTCTGTCATCATTTTAGGTGGGGGAACTTGCACAATCGGTGGCTGACTAAATACTTTTTTGCCCCACTGTAAGTGTTTAAGCTACACGTAAAACATTACTAAGTACTTGGTGGAGAAACCCTTGTTGGCAAGGGGGATTTTGCCTCTCTCCTCTTTACAGAAACTCTATAATTCTTTTAGGTTTCTTGGCATCGCAAAGCTTCGGTTCCCTCCACAGGTTTTCTATATGATTGAGGTCTGGAAACTACCTACACTACTCCATGACCTTAATGTGTTTCTTCCTTAGCCAGTCCTTTGCTTCCTTATCGGTATGTTTTAGGTCATTGTCATGCTGGAAGACCCATCCACGACCCATCCTCAGTGTTCTAGCTGAGGGAAGGAGGTTCTTATCCAACTTGTTCCAGTACATGCCTCCATCTAAAGTACAGTCTCAAAGCATGATGTTTCCATCTCGGTTTTAAGGGTCGCAATGGTGCTCTTTGGGTTATACTCAGGATTTCTCTTCTTGCAAACATGGTGGATTGAGTTGATGCCAAAGATCTGCACTTTGGTTTCTTCTGACCACAGCACTTTCCCCCCCAAGGCTTTACTGAATCATTTAGCTGTTCACTGGCAAACAGTTCTGTACATGTGCAGTCTTGAGCAGGGAGACGTTGCAGATGTTGTAAGATTAGTGCTTAGTGTTTTACCAGCGGTGTTCTTCTTGACTATGGTCCCAACTGCTTTCAGATCATTAACAAGCTCCTGTAATGTAGTTTTGGGCTGATCCACTATCTTCCTCATGATCATCCTCATCCCATGAGTCAAGATCTTGCATGGAGCTCAAGACTGATCTATAATTGATTGATTAAGTAACCGGTTGTAATATAATTTGTTTTTTCTGGATTTTTGCATATATTCTGTCTCTTTTCATTAAAATTAATAGCCATTGTTATTTTAGTTATCATTGGGCACAACAGTGTGTTGGATAACTAGCACCAGCACTAAATAATCCATGCTACAATATCATATTGCATTAGTGTTTACCACTGATTATTAGAGCGGGTCTCAAGCGTGAAATAACATTTTCCATCTCACAGGTGAGGTGATGTTTTGCTGATGACCACATAAAATGAAACCAGAACCAATTTCAAGCTTTAGGAACAAGGTGAAAAGTCATAAACAGTAACTGGGATATAGCTCTGCTTATGTCTTCCCAGCAAAGCTATGGTCTACACCAACTCTCAGTCCTTTCAACTTTTTGTTTTGATTATCCTGAGTGTGTGTGTGTGTTTTTTTTTTACCCCTTTAAAACCTCTCTTATATCACTTACCATCTTTCTTGTTTTTTACTGGCACCTGTGTTCAAACACACGATGAAAGTGTGACTTAGCATAAAAATATGATTAAAAATAACTACAATCATGTGAAAAACCAAGTTTTCATAGGACTTAATGGTGCATAGCCCATGTTTTGGTAGTTTATAGAACAATCTTTAACAGCAATAATTTGAAGTTAAAATTTTCAGTATGACCTTATTGGTCTCTCACATCACTGTAAGGGAATTTTTGCTTAAAACATTGCTTCAGTCCATTGACCTCTCTAATGCACCTACCACAGGATTTCGTTTAGGTTGAGATCTGGACACTGAGCCATGACACGCATATTCTTGTATTTTTCAACCATTCTGTTGCAGATTTGCTCTCGTGCTTAGGATCATTGTCCTGTTGCATGACCCAATTTTAGTGAAGTATTGGCCATCTGGTGTTAGCTGTTTAACAATAGTTAGTTTAGAGGTTATAAACTGTGAGCTGAGTGTACAGGTCTGTGTCAAAATGTTTTTTTAGGATTTTCCTTTAAGAACATTTTACTTGTGGAAGAAATACAAACAAGTGCTTTGATGCACATTAATACATGCACAGTGGATATACAGATAACTAAAACAAAAACATGTTTGCTGTTAATATGAAGATCTTTTGTTTACTGGGTTTGACCTTATTGGGTTTGATTTATTTTGATTTCTTTGTGTTTTCTACTTCCTTCTGTCTCCCCTGGCTCCTTCATGGTGTTATGTTTAACTAATACTTTATTTTTCATAACATAGCCTTTGCCATAACGGGATGGGCACCTTACTAGTAATGTAACTACACAATGTGGCGGCATAGACGTCAGCAACCTTGATAAGTCTGTTTGGTGGCAATATGTAGTGTAAACATCATATATTGAATAGCACAAGGACACTACCTCAGTGAAACAAAATGTAAAAGATTGCAGTTAACATGCTCATTATGCTAATAAAATAGATTGTGTTTTGCCAGTGTGGACATGTGCAGTTTTTGTTGCTTGCGTAACTCTGCTCTGAAGTCAAATGATGACCTTGCCCACCATGGATTCAATACAGTACTATAAATCGCCCTTTAGTCTTTATGTGTAAATGTTAATGTTGTGTGTTTCTTGTGCTTTAGGTATATTGTTTCATTTATTTATTTATTTATTTTTGCCAAGGAAGGCTCAAATCTGTTGTTTACTTTAGCTGAACCTGAATCTTGTGACCTCTCTCCAAGACCACACCTGAAAAAGTTTGCATAGCATAAGTGATTTTAAAACGCTAACATGCTAATATTAGATTCCTGAGCTCATGTGATGCAATAACAACAAGCGTGCAAATTGATTATTATTAATGTAAAGACCGAATACTAACTTATTTTGGGAAAAATAAGTTATTAATGATATTAATAACAAAAAATAAATAAATAAAATCCACAGCTAGTGGAGAAAATTTCTCATGATTGTTATGATATAAATACTTTGTATACTTTACAATAATTCATGTGGGAATTTTTACAATTCTAAAAGAAGATAGGCACCGATCTGAAACTAGATATCAATTCAAAGACATGAGTAATACTGTAGCCTACTTTATCATATTCGTATTTTTCAAGTTCGAAACGAAAAAAAAAACATGTTTATCTTATTTATTGATTTATTTTCTGATGGACGTGATACAACTTTACTCACTTCCTGCTTTACATCCATCCTTCATCAGCCTGCCCGAAGCACCTCGTTCCGCCAACCTGTTGCGGCAATCAAACAACTTTTACGCGCGCCGAGCTCCAGTGACGCAGTCAAGTGTCAGCACGAGAGGCGGGTGTTTGACACGAGCCTTCATATTTCTCTGACGTGAGATACAAGCTGTCAGAAGAGCAAGAAGTCAAAAGACAAAAGACACCAAAGGCCAGCCAAAGAGAGAGATGAGAACCTTTCAGAGCCAAAGTCAGCGCGGAGCCTTCAGTACCCTGCACAGCCTCAGCAGCAGCGCCATGAGTCCACTCCGCACGGCCAGCATCACCTTCGCAGCCCTCCTCATCCTCACCATACCAGTCTGCCAAAGTAAGTCAGTCAGCTTATTTCCTTATAAGCAGGTTTATTCCTAATTAAAAAAGTTAAAGAATAACGTCTAAATCTATCTATCTATCTATCTATCTATCTATCTATCTATCTATCTATCTATCTATCTATCTATCCAAGTAAGCTAAGAAAGAACAAAATAAAAATGATTTGTGATAAAGAAATTTAAATCTTAACTTTAACATGAACTTCTTGTCTATCTTCTGTATCAATATTACCTGGATTTAGTTTCTGATATGATATCAAACTGTACAAGACAGTTTGGTGAAAGGAAAAAAATCTTAAACCCCTGACTTTTTGCGTTTACTAGCTCACAGAAAGTAACAAATGACTGAGATGTACTTAGATGTAGATTGACAGTCAGTTCTCCAGCTGTCGGAGTAATCTGTGAGTTTGCGTGTAATCTTTTGGAGTCAGTGTCAGTGCTGGAAAATGTTGACTTATTGTCTTCTGCAAAAGTCATTCTCCAAGGTGAAGGAGTTTACAAAAGATTTTATTTTATAGATCAAAAATAGACTTACATTTATATGTGTTGTGAGGAGTTGGGTTTGTTTTACCTTTATTGTAAGGGCAACATAAGAGGTAAAAAATAAATACAGAAATAATAAGCAAGCACTTACACAGTAAAATAATGCTGAGATAGTAATGAGCATAAAATTTGTCAAGTGAGGAAAAGTCAAATTGATTTTCATCATAAAAACATATTCAATTAATTTATAATTTCTTCAGAATATAGAAAAGTGTTCTCAGCTATTTGCCTAATGTGGTAAAACATTTTAAATGTCTTTTTTTTTTTAATTAAAATTTTATTTGATGGGGATAATACAGTTTAACATACTTCAGACACTGACTTGCTGTACAGAGAGTTTTTTATTACTCCTAGTTGAACATTTATATACATGTATTTGAATACATTTAAAGATTTTAGTCTCATAAATACAGTCTAAAGGTCTAACACATACATAATACATATCATTATTACTATTGTTAATAATAATAATAATAATAATAATAATAATAATAATAATAATAATAATAATAATAATAATAATAACAGTTCCTGTTCTTCCTTGGTTTTAGCTGACCCCTGAATCATAGAAATGACAAATTGGGCAAGGGAGAAAAACTGTAAATCGGTTGCGTCAGTTTCTGTATTAACTGTATATTGTATGTGTTTCTGTATGAAACAAAAAGGTGCTCCAGCAGATCTTCAGCAGGCAACAGCAGATCAGGGGCAGCTACTCAGAGAGGTAAAGCACACTGATTTATTCTTTTTAATCATTTCTGTTGCTGCACTCCTCCACCATTCTCTGTGTCGCTTTGCAGATTGATGCCATGTGCTCATCCTACCTCTCTGAAGACCTGAGGTTTTTGGTGAGTTATATATATCTATATATATATATATATATATATATATATATATATATATATATATATATATATATATATATATATATATATATATGTGTGTGTGTGTGTGTGTGTGTGTGTGTGTATTTTAATAACTTGAAACATTTAAACAACTCTCTGGTCTCTTTCCAGGCATCTGATGTCTTAGGAGAACTCTGTGTGTTGATGCTGGTTCAGAAATCAAAGGTACCTCAGAGTTGTTTACTTGAAAAGTAACATGAAGCACTTTTGTTTTGCAGAATTTGGTACACAACATTAAAACATTAATTATGGCATTATGACAGAATTCACAAAGAACGACCAAACCATAACTCAGAGAATTCACAGTATGAAGACTTTGGACTAAGATACCCTGCTTTCCCTATCCAATACAAAACACTATGAAAACTATACGTGGAACTATAAAGACACAAATACTGTGCAACAGTCATAATTTTAAAAGGATCTATTTTGCTCTTTCTCCAGTCTGATGTCTTTAATCTTGGACTCTACAAGAGCAGCTTTGCATAATTCATAATTTAAAAGGATCTTATACTTGGATTTGGTGCCGGCTCACAAGCAGTTTCATATTCCACCGCCTTCCTGTTTATCGAGATCTTTCTGATTGGCTGCTCCTCCTAAGCAACATGTGAACAGCATGTGGGTGGAGCTTCAGTGCTCACAGCTACAAACGCATGAGATGACCCTCCCACTAACATCATACAATGTCAACAGTAAAAAAAAAAGACATGCAAAAGACCAAAGACTAATTTAGTTGTCAATATTTCATTGTGTGTTCAGGAGCTGAATGTGAGAGAAAATAGCAAAAGGGTAAGTAAATGTTTTCTCACACTTTAATGCTTTGCCTTATATGGCTATCATTATAGATTAAACATTGCATGTGTTGTGCTGGTTTTTGAGTGGGTTTGGTTGTTATTTTTGTTATTTTTTTATATATATATATATTCCTGCCCTCTATGTGCAGTTTTTGTTTCATTACTCTAGACCACAAGGTTCTGTCTTGTCAAAGGGAGGGGTAAGTTAAAAGATTGAACTGGATTGCTGCAGAATGCTGCTTGACCTAAAAAAACCACCTCTTTTGTTTTACAACTGAATCTGCACTTCTTGTTGTGACGCCTCTTAATCGGCTGAATTTAGGCCTATCAGAGCTATTAACACCAGCAATTAAAAGTAACTGCACGTCATGCCCCTAACCACAAATGCATGCCAGACCAACACTTGGAAATGTAAACATGCACGGTCCTAATATATCTAAATATGTACATATGTATGATAAAATTTTGCTCTGTGTTTGCTCTGCATGTGAAATACCTATAGATCATAGATTAGTAGGAGGCTGTGCTTCATGATCGCACGAGAACCTGGATGTATTAGGGTTAGCGATCCTTCCTGTCTGCCCTTCATACCTGACACCTCACACAAATGTTGTGTCAAAAGCAAAGGGGATTGTGTCTGAAGTTGCAGATGATATTTTAGCGCACAATTTTATACTTAACTATAAGGAAAATATGTCATTATTTATTTGTTTGTATGTTTGTTTTTGATGAAGATGAATCCTTGTTCATGTTGTTTCTGTATGCAAAAGACTTTCTGGCTGTTTACCACATAACAGAACTCAAGCTAGATGATGCAGGGAGCCTTTTTCTACAGCTAATATAAAATAGAATGATACGTTTACATCGTCAAATATTATACGCAGTGTGAAAAACAGATGTCATATTTACAAACATCATATTTTTTTCCTCGGTGTGGATTTATGGTTATTGAAGCCAGCACAGACAGGAAACATCCTTTAATGCACATGCAGCAACTTTTACTGAAATAACACAGCATTTTGCTTCGGTGACATATGATGCTGTTCGCTTTCTCACTCCACCATCTCTGTGATACAGAATGAGACACAGAATGTGATCTATTTATACAGGCAACACACTTTGCTGCAGTGAGGAAGCATTTGTACGTTTGTATTTCTGTGTAGCATGCGTTTATCTGTTGAGAGAAAAAAACTTGTTTTTCTCTTTGCCCTTGTACATTCCATAGTCTGTACTTTCTTTTTTGCTGTTATTCATGTGTGTGTATCTGCCTGTATCTATCTATGTGTCTGTATATGTGTATGTTTGTCAGTCCCCTCAGTTGCACCCTCTTCTGCGTCTAGTTTCCCAACTAAATACTAGAAGACAGAGAGGACTCACAATGCACGTATGTACCACTCACATCTGTTCTCCACAGCCACTGACTGATAAAACAAAGAGAAATACTTTGTTTTTTGAATGCAAAATGCAATCAGTAGCTCAAACTGTCATTAAATCCTGTGTTGTTTAATATCCCCCTACACTGTGGGACAGCTATTATGCAAAGTTACTTCTTAAACGTATATATTTGGATATCTCAAGAGCAACAGGATGGTATAGAAAGAGGTGATGAATAGATGATGATAATTGCAGCAGGCACGATGAAAGCAGCTCCACTTTTGTGCGCTTGCTGCAAATGTTTATAGTGAAATGTGTGTGCTCCATTCTGTAATTGTTTTCAGTGTGTTTATCCACATCCTGAGCGTCCACATCAATCATGCTGTTGCATATCTGAGAGCTCTCCTCACTCTGTGCAAACTCACTCTACATTAGTTGTTCTTTCCCAAGCTGAGAGTTATTATGGTCTATAATTGGTGTGGCAAGCCAGGTGAATTCCTCCCCCACTTACTATCAAAGCACTGACAAACACAAAGTGGACGCCGATAAAACGTGAGCAAGAAACGTGGAGAGTGTGTGTTTTCAAATCCAGATGTGAGTCTTTGAGTGGGTACATGTTGGTGGTGAAGAGGTGCTGTAGACAACACTAAGAGCAATTTTGCAGGTGGCTAAATTGTGTGTTTTTTAAATGTTTTTACAGGCCGACCTCCAGGGACCTGGAGGAATCCAGAGCAGAGGCTACTTTCTCTATCGGGTATGTTTACATTTGTGCCACTAAAAAGGAATTAAAAAGCCTACAAAATAGGCAGAATTTGAAATTAAATTAAAAATTGTGTTTACACTTACAGCCACGGAATGGGAGAAGATCCTTAGAGTATGAATGAACTAAAGGTAAAAATTTGGTTATAGTTTTTTTCCTGCCTTCATGTTATGTTTGAAAGATTAAGTAATTGTACATGAAATTTAGAGTAGAAGAAAAAGCTCTAGGAGTTTATTAATGATTATGTGACTGTGCTAAAATAAGCTAAAATATCAAAAACCCAAAGGCACTTTCATGCACAGTGCGTTTTGGCATATACGTCTTCAACAATTAAAAAACTATATCTATTCCATAAAGGCATTTTAATTTTACATGAAAAGAGAGTGCTTTGGAGTTTTTGTGATATTTATCCTCTTGACTTTTGTACTAGACTCGTAGGACCGCGTTTATATGCCGTTTATATGTCAAATGCATGTATCTGTATCTTCTACTCATACACATCCTGCATGTGTTTTAGAGTCTCCACCTCTGAAGCTTAGTGTACAGAGACAAAACAGACCCTGAGACCCAGGCTGCTGTACCGCCACTGAGTGATCCAGACATCAAACACATCCCTCTGCCTCTGCTTTATAGTGATGTTTGAATGTACACAATGGATATTAATTAAAACACTATTAATTTATCCATATTTTGTTTTGTGTTATTAAAACTGCTATCTGTGGCTGGGTGTAGTTGTGTAATTTTGTTTCAGTGTGATTAGTTCTATTTCAGTACATTTGAAAACAGTGTAAAATAGAGTGAAGGAGTGAAGGGGTGAATTAAGTTTTTACATAAAATAGTAAGAGTAATTTAAACATGAAAATGGCTTTGTTTGATGTACAGTTGTATAATGTGTAATTTTAATAATAATAAAGTTACAGATGGTAAAGTAAGTTCCTCCTACTGCAGAAGCCTCAGGTGTTGAGGCTCTGATACTAAACTAGCACTATATCTGCTTGGTTTTCTGGGGGGTTTGGCTGGGATATTTTCTTTGTTGTTCTCCACCTTTTGTGGTGACTTTTCATGTGTGTGACATCAGACAATTTATTAAGTACATCTGGAACTCCACCACCAGCCTGAACCACTGATAACAACGCAGGTTGGAACCATGCTTTCATGTTATTTACACCAAATTCTGACTCTACTCTCTGCATGTTCAGCAGAAATCAAGACTCATCAGACCAGACAATGGCTTTCCAATTTTTATTGTCCAGTTTTTGGCCACCTGTGTGATTGTAGATGACAGCAGTGACACCTGCACTCAAAAAAATAAGTCATTGGATGAACTCAATTGGACTGATGGCAGGTTTTCCACGTAATACATCTATTTTGGTCCAACCTAATCTACATACATCATGACAATTCAATTAAATTGAGTCAGTAGAACACAATTTTGTAAATACTGCTAAAATGAAAAAAAGTACATTAAAATGATGTGAAAGGTTTTGGTTGGTCCAACTCAATACAATGTCATTCACTTGAGCTAGATTTTCATTGCATTGAAATCATTATTTTGAGTTCAACTAAATCATAATTTTCATTACCAGAAAACTAATTTAATTATTAAAATAATGACAAAATGAATTTGTTTTTACAACTCAGGTTTATTCACTTGAATTAAAAGCAGAAACAGAATATTTTGTAAATAAACATACATGTCACATGGTCAAATCAACCTTAACAAAAATCAAAGTGCTCACAAAAAAGTGCTGACGTACATTTGTAATGAATGTCAAATCTGAATAGCACACACCTCTGTACTACTAGGCAATACTGAAAACAAACTGGAATCTGTAAAATCAGATTTCACTTCAGAATCATTGTATATATTTATAGTGACACTTGCAAATTCACAATGATAACCTACTAAACATTGCAATTAAGATGCAATTAAGATTAAAGGTCACATCACTCACAACCGAACAGCAGACAAAAATAGACAACTTCCATTTGGCCAAAAAAAAGAAAGAAAAAAAGGTCACAGTTTGAACAAAAGATATAAATAGGCCAAAATCAACTTTTGTGCTGGGTCTTGTTTGCCTAAGCAAACATCTTCATTTTCATTTGCTGCATCTTTGTACTGAGCCTTTGTCCATCCAGATTCATCAAAATCTTCTGACAGAACTCAAAAGTGTACTTGTAGTCATTTGGATAGCTCAGATCAAGTGCATAAATCAGTCCAAAGAGGACGATGAATGCCATGATGACACTACCGAGGTTGTTCATAACTGTAGTACCTTCAATGACAACTCCAACATCCTCTGGCTCCTGAATCCCTTCTCTTCTGATGGTGTAAATGCCCATGACAGTTGCTGCAGTGGACCTCAACCGTTCATCCTCAGTGGAGGAGGTCTGAAAAACAGGTTGTTTCAGGTTTAAGGGCTCTGTCACTTGGTAGGGGACATATTATGCAAAACTCAGCTTTTGTATCCTTTTGTGCTGAAACATAGGTCTCTACCGCCTCTATAAACACTCCAAACATAAATAAAACCCGTCAATCTGTTTCCTATCAATAGTTTGGGTTCAGGTATTACGTACCTCCCTTTGGGAGGGGCTTGATATAGAGCAGCAGCTCCTCCAGTGTCTATCAGTGTGTGTGTGTGTGTGTGTGGGCTGGGTCAATTTCCCTTATTTCATCACAATTGGGAACCTTTTGAAACAGCTTGTTTTATGCACATTATTCCTGAAACCAGGAGATTGCTGTAATGGCAGTGACACTAGTTAGTGTCTTGATGCAATCTGCTGTGTTCCTTATAATGAAGACTTTTTACTAATTGGCATAATAAACTGAACTCCATTGGAGTGTTTACTTTCTGAAGTGCCTTGAGATGACTGTTGTTGTGATATACCGCTATATAAATAAACTGAATTGAAACACTGACAGAAAATGGATGAATGTTTTGTCCACATTTACTGTGTTTATAGAGGCAGTAGATACCTACATGGCAGCACCAAAAGAATGAACAATTGAATTTTTGCTGAAACTGTCCCCTTAAAAAGTGCTCTCCAGTGCAAGTTTCAACAATGACTATTAAGAATAATACATATTTCACAATTATATTGTCTCTTTTGAATATATGAGGATTTTGTGTGCGATGAACCTAACTCAAATTGAATCTAGAAAAGAAAGTGTGATAAGCGTACCAGATACTCCTTGAACAGTAGGTCTGGATCTTCATTAAAGTAGATCACCAGGCTTTTAAGAGTATGCTCCCTCTTTATGTCGATGTCATCATACTAATGCAAGGGTGGGAAAAAAAGGGTGAAAAAAATGGAATTGATTGATTGCATTTAATTGATGGGTTTATCACCGACCAAACTACTGATCGCCATGATATCCTTGATCTTTTGGCCCTTTGCTCCTTTGCTCCCCTGAAAAATTTGCATCAGCTTGTCTGTTAAATTGTCCAGCTGAGCCAAGAACTTCGCCTGCAGGGGTTTTGTAGTGATCTGCAGGAACTCTGCACCTGGAAATAAAACATACATAAATATAATAAACTAGAAGTTTAAATACAGACTGCTGAATCAACACACTGAAAGTTGCTAAACATTTGAACCATCAGTGAAGTTTGTCAAGACCTAAACTGTTTTTAGCTGAGTTTAGGAATATATCGCCACCTGTTGCTTTGGCATGTTCCTAGCAGCGTTTTCCTTCATTTTTGCGTTTACCTGTGGACGGGATTATTTTTTAAAACGAAAACGGAAAATCTCCATTTTCAAAAATACCTGTGTAAGTGTGGACGTAGCCGAAATCTTTTATAATAATAAATAGGTTTGAACGTCATGGGAGTGCGCATTGTGCTGCCTGCAGTTACTCTTCCGGCCACATGGTTCGCTTTTGGTAGCACCCTCAGTAAACTATGTAGTGCTTTTAAAGACACCTCAAAACGATACTTTCTACTAGAAAATGGCATATAATAATAAACACAGAATACCATATTTTTAGATTATAAAAAGAAAACAGTAAGAAAGAAGTTAGCTATAGGACATCATCTTTCATTGAGCACAATGGCTAGCTGCTAATAAGCTAGCACACGCTCCGACTTAAAAGTTGGCAGCTACACAATTTCTCCTCTAAAACAAGGCACTTTTGAAAAGACCTGGCTATATTGTAAAAAAAAATAGTATTCAAGCAGAGAAGAGAATGGTAGCACCACCAAAAGTTCAAAAAACAACTGTTACTTCTATGATAAATAGCATTGCCATAGATTTAGCTGATAAAGAAATACACAATTGGATATATGAAAAAATAATATGTTACCTTACCTGAAGGTGTAGTTTTATCCAAAAAGTACAGAGAGGCCAAGAGCAGCTGCATTCATTTAGGTGATCCTGAAAGAGCGCAAAATTTTCAAAGAAGGCGGACCGTTGTGTAACTCAGTAACTTTGTGTTCTTGTGACAAAGACTGCTTTGAGAGAAAATAATTTAGGTTCACCACACGAATAATAATTGCAGTAACGCTGGAGTGCTACATTTGCGTTGAATGAGATTAAAAATAATGTTTAAGCTTAAAGAGGGGCTTGAATTTATTTCTTTGAGTTTACAAATACTTAAGTGCAAAAATGTACTCCTCCTACCCCCAGTGCCCCAACAAACTCATTCATTTTGTGTTCAGAATCAGCCTCTGCTGGTTTTGAATAATTTTAGGTTTACACAAAGAAAATCAAATTAATTTGGTATTTTTTAATTGCATTTGTGAACAACTAACATAATTTGCATGTGTTCTTTGAAAGGAGGACCTGAATCTGTTTTTTGAGTGTGGTGTGGTCTTCTGTCGATATCACATGCTTCAATATTCAACATGTGAATTGAGAGATCTTCTTCTGCATTCCTTGGTTGGAATGAGTAGCCATTTGACTTAGTATTCATCGGGAAGGCGGTCTGGTCATTCTCCTCTAATCTCTGAAATCAATAAGGCATTTCAACCCAGAGAGTTGCTGATCATTGGATATTTTCTCTTTTACAGATAATCCTTGGTTTACAGAGGAAGTTGTGGTTAAAATCCCAGTGGATCAGCTGTTTATGAAATACTCAGTCCAGCCCATTTGGAAATAATAACCGTGCCACATTTAAAGTAACCTGAATTCCCCTTTATTCCCATTCTGATGCGCAACATAAACAAATAACACGACCATGTCTACGTTCCTAAATACATTGAGTTGCAATTGACTGATTAGATATTTGGTTATAAGGTATTAGATAATTACTGGCAGGATTTTATTTTATTACTTATTTGGTGCAAAAAAAAGTGCAAATTACCAACCACGGAACACGAATGTGTAATTACTACTATCAACAGTAGATGTCGCTATCATCAGCCAGTTAAAGCCTCTTTCTTTGTATTCTGTTTTCGATGCTGGTGTGTCGCTTTAAAGAGGAAGGAAATGTATATAATGATGTTTACGCGCTGTATAGATCTATAAATAAGTACATTCCGATTATTTCACAGAGAGTTACTCACCTTTACCGGTGAGATAAGTGAATGAATTTAAAAGTGTTCAAATTCCTTTAGTTCATCGTGAAATATTATTGTTATGGCCTATCTTTATCCAGGCAAGTCTCACTGAGATGAAAAAAAAACAACAACTCTTTTTCAAGAGTGACCTCACTATAATGATCGAGGGCAAACACTGTAATCAGTCTTTTGGGTATAAACAGTGACAGCACGATAAATAAGAATGTGTTTATCTTTAAGGCGTAATTAGTGTGCGAACCTAAAAAACAGAAAGAGCAGTTGTGTAAAATACCACAGGAGCTCTTGCCAAGTCAATAAAATAAAATCCAACTGCAGCATTTCACACAGGACACCAATCAATAACCTCCAGAAAGGCTATTTCTTCTGTGTACTCAGTGGGTTCCAGCCAGACTGAAGACTATCATCACATAACTGGAAAAACGAAAAACGTTTTTTGACCAAATTGCCCGTCTGCCATCCTTCCTTAGAGATGAGCACATGTGAGCAAGAAATCATATTATAGCCCTTTTAATTGTTTTTGTAGCTTTGAAATTGTAAATAAAGCTCTGTGGTGATTTTTCTTATTGCTGCCTCTGTATGTTTGCTTAAATTTAAGACGCTTGCAGGGGAGGCTTGAAGAAGACGCAGACTGTGATAAGGTGATAATGCTGTAATTTATAGGGTTTATAAATTACAGTATTGTTCTTTGTCCCTGGCTTTTCATAATTAATCTTAAAACCGTTTTAAAGATAATTTACTGTGTAAAATCTGTTTGTTTTATCCCGAATAGTTAAATTTCTAAACCATTAATACTTGTGGTCCAGGCCAAACTGAATGCTCTGTTATAGACTGAGTTTTAAATGTTATAATTTGTTTGGGGTTTGCAGTAGCCTAGGTATGACAAACTTAGGCGAAGTGTAAACTCTTTCTAATAAGTTTTGCAATTATTATTTTTTTCCTATTTAATTTAGAATCGTTTGGTGTACTACTCCATGTTTATTGCGTACAATTTCGGAAAGATTGGTTGTTTCTAATTCCTAAAGATCAGAAAAAACTGTAATATCTCCCTCAAAGTATCGGAAAAGCGCCACACATCCTTAACGTGGCCAAAGGTGGCATTGCAGGGTTTGCTACTTCCTGTTGTCATGGAGATGAGTAGGCTACCCCGGAGTTGGCCGATAAACATAAAGACACACGTCCAAAGGGCAGACAGAGATAATTTATCGACAAATAATCCTGTCTTCAAACAAACTTGACACAAAGAACAACAACGATAAATAAGATATAAAACAATGACATATAAAATTACAACAATAGCTTTTATTTTGTCCCCTGGCTGTGAATTACCGCAAAAGTAACACGTGAGTCTGCTTGAGAAAACTTAGAAAGCGTAGGCCAAATGCAAGCGGAATTTATATTCTTTAAACAAACAAACAAAAAACACTCCTATGCATGCAGATCTTCTTTGGACATCAAACTGAAGAAGGAAAATTATTCAAATGACTAGTTTTGAAGTATGCACAATCTGAGTTATTACTTTTATTAGTTTAGTCACAGTTTTTTTTCCCCAAGTGTGGTCGTTTTAGTTTAGGTTTCATTGTTCCATAATGTGCTTTTTTAAGTTTCAGTTTCAATTTTAGTTTATAGTCTTAGTTGCAGCCAGCCAATGAGGGGTATGTGTCAAGTGCAAGATGTAAAACATTTAGTACTAACATTTTAAGGCCTTTGACTCATAGTAATATAAAGACCTCAGTCTCAGTAAACACACACACACACACACACACACACACACACACACACACACACACACACACACACACACACATATGTATATATATATATAACACAATTCATTTTACTACCTATTTAAACTGATTATGTTTGATTAACTTGAACTGATTTGCATATTAAGTAAGCTTCACTTAAAAGTGTAGTTTCCCAGTTCTCATTTTTATTGTTTCAGGTTGAGTGTGAGGCCAACATTGTGATGTGAGTGATGGGAATGCATCAGTGTGAGAAAGGCTGCTAGTTGTTAGCTGAATACTGTGCATTTCTTTCTGTTTCTGTTAAACTGTGTCCACAGGTTTTGTTTTATTACCATCAGTCACGTCATGAATGTTGGCTGGTTGGTGCAGAGAGGAGTGACAAGGTATTGCATGCTTTATGTAAAAATAAAGCCGGATAGACGTCAAGCTCTTGACATTCAAATTTTGCAAAGCAAAAGTAATGCAGAGACCTGGTTTTGATTTTGTATAGGGTCACTCCATCTCAGCTCATCAAAAAAAAAAAAAAAAAAAGGGGGGGGGGGGGGGGGGGGGGAGACAGAAAATTCCCTACAAGTTTCCCTGAAAAATGACAAAAAGAATCCAGGGGAGAGGTTTTAGGGTTAGAGGAGGTGTTTATAGATGTCTTTCTAGCTCTGTGTAATATGGGCTTAGGCTATGTGTAATGAAGGCATATGAAAAATTCACAATGGGAAAATGAGAGTGATCATCAAATGGCAATTAACAGAAATTTGCTCTTCTTTCTAAAAAAGATGATTTGGAAGTGACAGGGTGTCATACCTGGGGAATAACACTGAAGATAGATGAATTTCTTCTGCAAATCAAATAACAATTGTCTACACGCAGAATTACGATTGTCACAGACTTTCAAGTCTGCTGTCAGAGGCTGGACATCTTAAGGACTAATTAGCTTGAGCTAGAGAGTTGAGTCATCATAGTAACATTAAATCATGGTAACATATATTTACCCTAAAGCAATGGACCTATAACTTCATGTTTATTAGATAATGGAATTAAAGTGGCCCTGCTGTAAAAACAAACAAACTAAAAACAAAAATAGGAAGGACCGGAAACCTTGCAGTATTCCAAAGAAGTGTCGCTTACTCCTGGAATTTTTTCCCCGGTAAGTCTTAAAAGTTCAAGGTGGGAGGAATTTGATGGACTGAGAGGGAATAATTGCATAATGATCTAATTTCTTTAATCACATTCCTGCATATAAGCTCACTCCCTTCCAGTTTATGGTAGGCTTAGTTTATTTTCATGTTTAATTAATTACTTACTTATTAGATGTCAAAAAAATCCACTAAAACATTTTTTTTTCTTCTTAAAGGTTTAACAAATTCAGTATTTTACCTATTTTATGGCCAGTCTATTAAATATGCCATAATCAAGTAGACTTCAAAGTTAAAGACGCATTAAAATACTATTGTCAACTCATTATTTACACGTTATTTAAGTTTAAAGCTAGGAGAATGGCGACGGGAAAATAAATCAACGGAAAACATTTGAGTTGTCCTTAAAGGCATTTTGAATACACAGTAATCAAAATACAGAGACGTTAATCAAAAATATTTGAAGCATGAAAAAAATTAATCTGCTGAGCTGGAGGATATAGTTACTTTCATTTTTGGGACTTCTCTATTAACTTTTTACGGGTAATGTAATGTAGGTAAATCTGGATTTGGATCAGGCCTCTCCAGCCAGGTGTAATTTATGTGTAAACAGTGGATCTGTAGGGAGGTAGGCTCTCTTGGCACCGTTTCCAGCTCCAGTGAGTCTGCCTGAGCGCTGCGCAGTCAACCGTCTGCAGCGCCACTGGCTGCTAGTGATGGGATTTCCGGCTCTTTTTAGAGAGCCGGCTCTTTCGGTTCGACTCACTAAAAAGAGCCGGCTCTTTCGGCTCCGAGCCGGCTCTTCCGGCTCCGAGCCGGCTCTTCAGGTTGTTTTGTTGCTTTAATTAATTTATTATTAACAATAATATAAAATTATGCACAAAAGGAATTACTAACGTAAAAAAAAGTGGTTTTATTTGTATATGTTTATATATAAATATATGCGGTGGCCCCTAGAGACAAAACACGTACAAACTCCAAAACACATTTCTAGCATGAACTGAACTTCCAAAGCAGAGCTACTAGATCACTTAAATTACACAATTGAAAGCATGTGTGTATTGTTTGTGTATTTATACACAGGCACTCATATATATTCAAATAATTTTAAAAAAGTTCATTTACCTGTTACTACCACACACCAAATCCGGTCGTTGGTACTTGCTGGCTTGTGTAGCCACTAGGTAACAAAAGCTCAACACTGCGCCCAGCATCCTGGAGCACTTCTGTTGTCTTTTGTAAGTGTTTTGAGTTTTTAAGTGCTTCTGAGTTTTTTGTACGTGTTTTGGAGTTTTTACGTGTTTTGGAGTTTGTACGTGCTTCAGAGTTCGTACGTGATTTGAAGTTTGTATGTGCTTTGTCTGTAGGGGCCACTGTAAATATACTTTTATTTTTTCACTCCACATAAAATGTAATAAATAAATCATATAATACAAAAATCAACTATTCACATTTCAACTTTTAACTATTTAAATTTTCAGCTTTTTCCTTTTACAAATTTAAAGTGAAAACAACACAAAACACTGCAAACCACAACACAATTAAATATAAATTATAATATGAAAACAAAAAGAAGATGCATATTCTCTGTCATATGGGCCTGCATGAATAAACTTTCTGAATCCTTTATCATCTGCAACCGAAAATAGTTGTGGATGATTACTATACCTTTCTAATGTGACGTTGTTGTCCCTGGCTCTCTTTCTCTCTCTCTCCCTCTGGCTCTGTTCCTGTGCTACTGAGTGTAACTACCGCCCCTCCCCCCTCTGCCCAGCATAAAGCACAAGGCTCAGGTGCGAAGTGAAGCGGAAAAAAAGTGCGAGAGAGAGAGAGAGGGGAGCCGGCTCGCGTCGTTCACGTCAAAGAGTCGGCTCTAAGAGCCATTTCGTTCGCGAACGACCCATCACTACTGGCTGCAGGGATATCCCGATGAAAGAGGAGACTGCTCGGGGTAAGTGTCAACTCGCAACCGTTTGGTTCCGCTCCGTATTTGTGTCGCTTTTATCCGCAGCTTCTGTGTATACTATCGACAGACGTAAATGTGTAAACGGAACAGTTTTGCTTCGGCTTCTTTGGTGACAGAGACTGGCCAAAGGCCCGGTGACCCACATTCTTATCTAATGCTGCACGTTAGCTAGCTAGCTTCAGCTGAAAGTGGGTTGACACACATACAGTACATTGTTGCCGA
Organism: Diplotaxodon limnothrissa; assembly: GCF_057381915.1. Taxonomy (NCBI): domain Eukaryota; kingdom Metazoa; phylum Chordata; class Actinopteri; order Cichliformes; family Cichlidae; genus Diplotaxodon; species Diplotaxodon limnothrissa. Next base: position 8,290,110 of record NC_140617.1, read on the forward strand.
CGAGTCAAACGCGCTACCTTCTATTATAAAGTCGCGAGCCAGCGACGTACGATACAGACAGGTATGTTGTTTTATCTTCTTCTTCTTCTTTTTAAATCGGGTGTACATATATTCCCAGTGTGTGTCACACGTCTCGGGAAGTGTGTTAAAGTATATAGCTATTGGTTTATTGCTGTAATTGGCGTTAGCGAAGCAAGCTAGGTGGCGTTAGCCTCCAGGCAATCAGTACCCGGTGTACCGGCCGGCATCACAGGCAGGAGGAGACGGAAGGAAACATGAGCTGTACCTGTGTTTGTCGCGTCAAGGTTCAAGCTCAGTTGATTTTTACAAACGCTACCACCGTGAATACCTCATCGGCACATATTTCTATATTTACGCGTCTTTTTAAAAAAAATTTAATTTAGACGTATGTCTTTTATTCCCCCCTCTGTGTTAATCTTTGTGACTCTTGTCATTTCTCTCAGATTTCGAGCCCTATATCCGCCCCGGGTGCTCCTTATTCACCTGTCCTAAAATCGATCGCGTCTCATCTTCTGTCAGTCTGGTCCAGAAGTGTCTGGACACAGCTGGATCATAGCTTGTAGATGCTAATGAGAAACTGTATAGTCTCATACGGGTGTCAGCAAAGCTTTACTTGCTGCGTTGCTGACACTGCTGCCTGCAAACTGAACACAGTGGAGAGCTGTGGCAGCCCTATGATATAAAAAATAAAGCAAGATTTGTTTTTCTGTAATTAGAAATTGATTTTTACAGTAATTTATTCTGAGCAAGACACCAGTAACCACGCTGTATTTCTGAAATGGTCACTTCAAAGCTAAGGTTCTCTCTCAGACTTTTTGTTTTTCTTCCTTTTTTGTTGTCCCAGAATAAAGAGTATTTCTCCTTTTGACACTAATTGGATACACAGAAGACTTTCACTAATCAAAGTTATTTGATTCTGTTTAGTTAAGTTCAGATTTAATAAAACATGACAGATCTGTTTTTATACAGTACATAAACTGGTGACTAACATGCCAACCTGGCGTCTTTATACAAACGGTATTGAAATGGTTTATACGCTTCACTTTGTGCACTCTGTTCATTTCGAGAACCACAACTGCAAATCAGTATTTATTATTTGTCACTGTCATAGCTTTTTAATTGTGGGCAAATGGCATAGACTTTAACTTAAGCCTGGAAGCTGAAAAATACCTTTAATTACAATGCTGTCTGTTGTGATTAAGAACAACTAGAACCACTCTTAAGGTTGTGTGTGGTTTTTTTTTTTTTTTTTCTTCCATGCTTACCCTTTATTTTTTTGCCTGTGGTGATGGGCAGTAAACGCAATAGTGAGGATTTGATTTCATTGTTAATCATTAAACTAATTAAACTATCAAGTTGGTATCTTCCTTTTTATCATCTTTCTATAGATATATACAAGTAACAGATATATCTATTTGGCATGATATTCATTGACTGATGAGTAACCGTGACTGTAGAGAAGTACTAACCTGAAGTAATTTGGGAGCAGTTTCCCTCTTCCTTTGTTTCTCTTACAACGGAAAATGTTCTAATAATGGTCGGAAAAAAGATGGATCAAAGGCATCTTAGTGTGTGCCTTTGATTACTTTAAATGTGTCTAAATGACTTGTTGTTTTCAGAATTTTTAAGTTAAAAAAAAGGGTCCAGTGTTGGTCAAGCTGTATTAACTGATAAATCTTTGGCAGCTGTGTTTACAGACGGTACAGTCTCTGTACTCCATTTTTACCCATAAATAGATGTTGAAGCTGTTAGCAGAGCATGGAAAAATACTTTGACACCTTTTTAGTTGCTGGCACTACATTGTGCTGCAGGTAAAAGGAGGAAGCAGAAATTTTCTCTTTCTCCACTTTCTCTCTGCTTTGGTAGATTAGATTTTACTTGTGTTATCTGTTTCTACTTGGCATCTTAATTTAAGCGTCACGTTTTTTCTACTTTATTCTAAAACCTCAACTGCACATTTACATTTACAGGGAATAAGTGTTTTGTGCGTTAGATGCTGTGGCTATTTGGAATAAAAAGCAGCAGTAGAGCATGGCAGATTTTCTTTAAACGGAGGAGGAGGGACTGGCAACACCGTGAGCTATGACGGAGGTAGAGGAACACATACAGATTATATTATTACCTGCTATGCCTAATAATGTAATTACTGAACGCCTGTCATATCAAGTTTTCCTGATAGAGAGGAGCCTGTGTTGATTCAGTGCAATGTTCTCTGGCAGCTTTCAGCTATTCAGAGGACAGATAAAAGGTACTACTCGGGCTTTATATCTATAGTTGATACTGTTAGTCAGCAGATTGGAGTGCTGTGCTGAATTTTGGAAGTTGCATTAGTCAGTTCACATTACAGAGTTTGTGTTTTGCTTGAGTAATCATTGATGCCATGAACTTGGTGCATTTGTTTTGAATGTGAACTGCACACTGTGTCAAGGATGACTACTAGAGCATCGTGTCCTCAGGGTCATTTTCCTCTCAAAATCTGTGCTACAGCATCCATCTATAGAATTCAAACACCAGATTTCCATTCAGAAGTCTTTCGTCCAACCCTGTCTTAGTAATATTATGTTTCTTAAGTTCTTAACCATGTCTTTGCTGCATTTTGTCAGACAAACTAATTGCTTTGTTTTCAATCTCTGCCAGAGGATGACTTCTAAAGCCTTTTTCAGATGAATCTCTTGCTTGTTGCTTTTTTTTTTTTTTTTTTTTTTTCAATTACTACAAATAATTATTGTATGAGAGTTTTGGCTGTTGATGGGTTTTACATCTGAAGTTGTTACTGAAAACAGGAGTTGATAAGTCAGCATTTAACTTGACCTAAAAACCTGAAAAAATTTGACAGGTATTTCCTCTTTTGATGTGAAATGCAATTTCACAATGACTCAGAGGTTTCAATTCTTTTGTAATGAGATAGATCGACTTATCATTACAGCCATTTATTATGCTGATTTCACTAGTAGGGAACCTTACTGCTGTTTTAATAATTTTTGTTGTGTCATTTGGATTGCATTGCCTGTTGAAGTTGTGTAAGATTTTGTTTCTGCTGAAATACAATATCCATCCATTAAGCTATCTATCCATGGATCCATTTTTCTGCAGTTTATCTGCAGAGGTTTCCCTCTTCCCAGCCAACTCCTTCAGCTAATCTGGGGAAACACAAAGTGTTCCCAGGCCAGCCGAGAGATGTAATCTCTCCAACTTGTCCCGGGTCTACCCTTGGCACTCCTTGCAGTACGACATGCCCAGAACACCTCACCCAGGCAGCAAAGTCAGATGCCCAAACCACCTAAACTGGTTTCTTTCTCTGTGAAGGAATAGCAGCTCTACACTGATTCCCTCTTGTAAGAACTCCTTACCCTATCTCCAAGCCACCTTTCAAAGAAGACTCATTTCTTCCACTTGTATCCGCAGTCTCATTCCTTTAGTGACTACCCAAAGCTTATAGGGACATAGATAGACCACTAAATCGATAGCTTCAGTTTTACGCTTAGCTCTCGCTTCACCACGACAAACTGGTGCAATGCCACAGTCAGTCTTTTAATCTCCCGCTTCCCTCACTTTGAATAAGACTCCAGGATATTTGAATTTCTCCACTTGGGGCAACAACTTGTCCATAATCCACAGTAGGTTCCTGCCGAGAATGTTTTGGCCCCTAAGGCCTGGCCACTAGATGCTCTCTCTTGAGCTACCTCTCTTGGCTCCAAGGTTGGGCCCCAGTAACCACAGTAATTTCTTTTCACAGGGTACTTGGAATCGCTCTTCATTTGTCTCCCCACCCAGGGCCAGTTTGCCTTAGGAGACCCAACCAGGGCTAAAGCCCTTGACAGTATAGCCCCTGGGATCACAGGGACACAGAAACCCCTTCCACTAACATAAGAGCGATTTATCTTGGGGTGAAATAAAGTGGTATTTGTTTAAAAACAAACAAACATTTTAACTGCTAACATTTGATGTTTACACTTGATGAAGCCAGTTATTCAAAAGCTCACTAAGAAATCAGCTACTAGATTGTTTATGTTGACTGTAATGAAGTGATATGTCATGCTGTTCTAAAGCAGGCTACACTTTATTTTGTTTTTGATGGTAGTTAAAAAAGACTGGAGGTCAGTGGAATAATAACAGTCCACCTTTAATAAGAAGACCACATTATAAGATCTAAATACATTTATCACTGTTTTTTGTAATAATGTATTATAATAAATATGATGTAAATATTCTCAAAATAATTTTCAGACATCAAGATGGTACACTGTTAAACAGTATTTTTTTCTTTTGAAGTTTTATTGAAACCAACATATTAATTACCAAATTAATGAATTATGTGTTGGCTCATAATTAGTTTTTCACACAGAGCAGTGGCAAGTGAAATATTAACAAGCTCGTGAAGATTTCTCTTTGCTGTCCCCAAGCCTTTAGAGGACAATGATCTCTGACAGCAGCATTAGTTGCAGAGAAATCCTTTCACCACACAGGGTTGTTTGTGTCACACTGACCTTTCACTGAGAGCTGAGAGGATTTTTCCTCTTCATTCACAGACTTTGTCAGCAGTTGTTTCTTTGTGTGACCTAAACACTAGTTCCATTTCTTAGTAAACAATTTATCTCTTTGGCTCAGTATGCGCAGTGATATCGGAGTTATGGGAGCTGACGAGGTGCAGGCGGAGGCTTGTTTGATGTTGAACTTTTGAACTTGTAAAAATGTGTAAGGACTGAACTATATACTTATGTTTTTATTATACTCATTGTTTGTGCTTTACCAGAATGGATATTTAGTGAGTAGTAAAAATACAGTGCAGTCTTGCTTATGTTTCACCTTCTTTTTGCTGCTAGTAATCTGTTGGTTTAATTATGATATTATTGTAAGTTAAACATCATAAATTAAATTTAAATGCAGTAAAATCTTTAAATATACAATACAGAGCAAAGGTAACTTTTTTTGACAGCAAGTAATTCTTGTAAAAATAAAGAAGCTGATCTACATGGAGATTAGGTGGAATTGAAAACTGTCTTAGAATGATGCTACTATGATGAAGAAAAAAATAGGTCAAGTCTACTGGGGTTTCCCTTAAAAGTGACGTTAGTATACCAGCAACTTCACTAATGATTTTGTATTTCTGAAAATGACTCGTTATTTTTTTAGTAAAAGACAAAAGCACAGAGAAATGTGACAAAAACCAAATAGATGATTTGTAAAAAGTTTTTTTTTGTGTTGGAAAATGTGGAAGTTGATCAGTTGCGTCTTGTGCCAATGTTGCCTAAGCTGAACCCAAGTTTTTACATTGATGCTTCCAAGTCTGTACTTACACATATTTGTATGCTACTGTTTGTTTGAGGTTATGACTGTTTGCACCCTGTAGGCTGTAAAAGCATCATGATTCTATTTAATGATAAGAAGTCAGTTAAATATAGACGGTAACTAGAACATCCATCCATTATTGCTGAAACAATATTATTACCTGTGGAGTTTTTCCACGTATAAAGTAAATTAACATTTGTAATTACCAGCATTAAGTTGGGCGCCAAGCGAGATATTAAACAACTTTTGGCTGCAGCTTCACATTTTCTAGAATATTCTGTTTTGCTCAGTTTCTTTCTGTTTAATTAATGCATTTAAGATTTTTAATAGTTTTTTTTTTTTTTTTTTTTTTTTACCAAGATATTGATTTAATTTCAGGCAAATGTGACATTTTTGTTGACGCTATTTTCTTTTTTTCTTAACTAATGAATTGGCAACTGAAAAATAAAAATAGTTAGTGGATACTTTTCTGTGGACGAGTCCGCACAGTTACAAGAAAATAGACATTCAGGCATAATATGTGACAATAATTATTGTAAGTAAGTAAAGTAAGTAAGTAAAATGTATTTATATAGTGCTTTTCACAGATAAAAATCACAAAGTGCTTTACAACACAAGAAATGGAAATATAAAACAATGTAACAGTAAATAAAACAACAATGTAAAACAATAAAAACAACATAAGAGGAAATTAATAAAATGCTTTTGTATTTAAAAGAATCAATGGAGTCCGTGCAGCGTAGAGACAGTGGAAGAGAATTCCACAGCCGTGGTGCCACTGCCTGAAAGTGCGCGGTACCACCAGCAGTCTCTGATATAATGACCTTAAAGCTTGAGAAGACGAATGTGGTTTCAGCAGGTCGATAAATATTGGGGAGCTTGACCATGTAGGGCCCCAAAGGTTAGAACTAAAATTTTAAAATGAAACCTAAAACTTACAGGCAACCAGTGAAGGGAGGCTAAAACTAGAGTAATATGAGATCTTCTCTTGATGCCTGTTAAGAGAGGTGCTGCAGTATTCTGCACAGTCTGAAGACGATTTAAGGCTGATTTGTTAAAACAAGTAAAAAGACCATTACAGTAGTCTAAACGGGAGGAAATCAAATCATAAGGGTCTAGGAAGCTGATATGCTGTCTAATTTCTGAGACCATGTGGCCTGGAGCAATAATTAGTTTCAGTTTTATCACAGTTTAGTTGGAACCGTGGTTAAATTGTCATTTAACCATGGCTGATTTCTGTCAGGCAATTACTTAAATTAAACAATTTCTAAAACTCAGAAATCCTGAAGGAACAGTATAGTTGAATGTCATCAGCATAGAGATGATAGGAGATATTTTTATAGCGCTTAATAATTTGGCCTAGGGGGAATATATAAAGTAGAAAGAAAACTGGACCCAGGACAGATCCTTGAGGTACCCCACATGGCAAAATTGTTGATTCTGACGTCACATAATTCATGCAAACAGTAAAAGATCTCTAAGACAAATATGACATAAACCATTTTTAAAACAGTAATCCCAAACAAGTTCTTGAGTCTGTTTATCATGCTACTGTGATCTACAGTATCAAAAGCAGAGCTGAGATCCAACAGAACCAGAACTGTGTACTCTCCAGAGAGTATCTATATAACTAGATACTCTAAGTAAGGCCGTTTCAGTGGAATACAATTTACGAGTGTGGTGCTGAAACACACACGCACACTCGCACACTCCTTCAGCATCACTTTTTCTTACGATTGCACAAACTAACATTCAGGTTAACATATTTTTTTATTTATGTTATCTGTAAAGAGACCATTTCAAAGCTGGTGAATGAAGTGTGTGTCATCTTATTTCTGCAGTGCTGTGGGAGGCTCGTGATGACCTAGATGTTTTAGCTCTGAGTCAGTGATGACTCTTTTCTCAAAGCCACCAATTTGTAATTTTAGCTTTTTTTGTTTCTGTTCAACAGGTGAATTCGGACAAGTTTTAACTACAAGTTTTAACTATATTGAGGTGGAGGAGTTGGCGAATTAAGCACCACTCAAAGACAAAAGGTAAGACTTTCTTGGAAATTAACCACTGAATTTAGCTCCGGGTTGCAGCAGTGGACTGTTTAGAGCTTGTGCATATTCGCCTGGGTTAATTAGGCTGTTTAAAGTCTAATTCATCAGAAGCTGTTACAGAGCTATTATTCGTCCATGTTTCAGTAGTGCTCTATTTTTGATTTGCAGTCTGTCATGAAAATGATGAATATGGAAATGAGAATGGTGCTGGCTGAGTCACCAGAGAATTTCAAATGAATTTGTCATGCGAAGATGCAAAGTAGTTCAGTTCTTTGACTACATCTTGCTATAACCTTGATTAACTTCAGACAAAAGCTCTATCACTACTGTTGTTATACACATGTTGTGTCTCGTTAAGCTCTCTAAAGGTATATTACAAGAGGCCTAGTCTGGATAAATGTAAATGTATAATCTATTGTATGTATTTATCTTTTCCTGCTTAATAGTTAAAACTAAACTGAATCTCTCTTTTTCATATTTTTAATCTGGATTCCCTGTGTTACTCTGTTAAATATTAATTAGATTAGGCTTAAAGTATAGGTTTAAGGTGGCCTTAACCCATAATAATTAGCTTTTGTTAAAGACGGCTATGTCCGTGGCTATAGACATAGCTGATTAGATGCCATACTGTTGGGTAAATCAGACCCAAGATGGGTTGTTTAAATAAAAATATCAAATATCCTTCTAGAAAAATCTAGAAGTCTAGGCATCTTGGAAATGCCTCCAGGCAGTTATTTGAAGCTCTTTTGTGAATCAGTAGGAGAGAGCCTGAGTATAATAATTTTAAAGGTCACTCTGACTTAAAAACTAAAAGTACAGAAACATCACTCAAATGAGATTGAGATTTTTATATTAAAAAACAACAAAAAATTGTTTTGGCCCAAATTAAGGTGCAAGTTATTCTTCTACAAGACGTGTCCATAGTTTTTGACAACATCATGGTTTTATTAACAACTTGATTCAGAGCTCAGTGTCTGTGGATCATCAGACTAGACTGTTATAGAATTGACTAATATATTTTTATTTTTTTGGATTTTGTATTCACCATATCACTTTATGACTCTGGTTATGCCAACGGTGACTGATATAACTTCAAGTACAAATGGGCTAGTAGCCTCTTTCTTTTCTAACTCGCTGTTCTTTTTAGTGTTTGCTGTAATTGTTTCATACATTATACACATTGAAAAAGACTTAATGTGGTGCAGTACATGAGGGAAAAATGTTTTATTTGCACACATCATTGACATTATTTGACTTTGTCCAGTAACGGCAAGTAAAAAATAATGTTTTATAATTATTTATTCAGTGCAGAAAGGCGTTGGATTTGGGGGTCTTTATAACAAGTGTTATTATTAGGGCTGAAATTCATAGAAATATCTAACACTATATGTGCTATCACAAGCCACGGTCATGGGATTATTAACTATTATTGCAATTTCCTCTTTAGTTTGTGTGGAGCGAAATTCTTTTATTTTTAAACTTTAAGTCACAACTGATTCTGCAATTATATGGGGAGACTTAAAATACAACTGCACACAGCTTAATAAAAATATGTATAATCGGTGCAATTCCCATTTCACGTAATGGCGTTAATGGCATATAAGCATTTCCCTTTATTATGGAAGTTTTGCTCAAACAAAAGTGGACAGTAGATGTTTTATAGTTTAGAAGCTGAGGGGTTGTTTAGTTTTAATCAAAATGACAATTTCTTGTTGTTCAAACATTACCTTTTTATGCTAACACTGTTTAATGAAAAATGGTAAAACGTGTAACATCTTCAGAATGATTATTTTCTGCCTGTAGTCAAAAGATAATATGGTTTAAAACTAAGACTGGATTTTTGTACATGCATTGCAGAAATGTCCTGTTACATTCAAAGGCTGAGCTAAAAGCAGATATGGCTATCTTTGGCTATCTCTGAAAAGTTCAGTCAATCAATAAATGTAGTCCAGCGTAGTTAATGCCAAAGAACACTGTAGATAGACATGCCCACTGCATCCGCTTTACTTTATTTCTAATGATTAAACAATAGCTCAACTGACGTGTAAGGATGTTTGCTACATTGCATATCTACACAGGTCTTGTTAGACTTTTAGATCCCATGTCACTTGTTTGTGAGTTCTGCATGATGAATGATGTTTAATTTAAGCTTGTGTAGTGGCAGACAACGGAAGAGTGCACTCTTTATCTGAGATTAACTCCAGTCAATAAAGAGAGATTTTGGCCAGAGCAAAGTTGTTTGGGTGTGCCCTGATATATTAATCTGTGGAAAATAATGTTGCTAAGTCATCTGGAAAAGGACAAGCGCATAATCTCAGACAGAGCAGTCAAGTAATATCATTACTTGTGCAGGTTTTCTACTTGTTCAGTTTGCTCAGAGGGCTACTGCTTGTACGGTGGGAATGCAGTGTTGATTCTTATTTAAGTGGTTGTCTTCTTGTGGTCAAATGTTGGTCATATAGGGCTGCAAGTCCACGTTTAATTTTGATTGCTTTCCCCATGCTGCCAGTCGTCCTCCTGAACTCCAGTGACCCACTTGGCGTCAGGATTAGGCCCCTGGCTCAGGTCCTGCTCTTCTGGGAGAGGAGGGCAGCAGTAGTCAAGGGGACCCTGCCAACTACTGCGGCTTGTGTCTCAAAGATTCCTGTCTGTGGATTAAAAATGCAAAACAAAGACTCCTTTTGTGCCGCTGGGCCTGGGGATGTGTGTGCAGTGAGTGGAAACACAGCTGGCTGCCCTGTGTTTAGTTTGGTTGGTATAACTGTGCAGCAGACTGGTGGGCAATGTTGACAAGCTTGTGCTGTGGATTTTATTGCTTACAGGCCAAATGAGTATGACATTATTAAAACCATCGAATCTTCCACTAGCCACAGGAAAGACTGCTCTGCCTGTAAACTGAGAGAATCGCATCATTAATTGCTGTGTGAATGCCACTAGGATGTGCAGACCTTGAAGCTGCCTCTCACAGGATGTGTGACTGAGTAATTTATTCACCAAAGTGTTGTTGTTGATTTGTGTGACCTGCTTGGCAGTGAGGCTGTTGCTGTTGCTGCTTGTTAAAACGGCATAATATTATCCTAGATATTTGCTATCACTTACAGCAGAATGAACACCCTCTCTTCCTTATGGCTTTCTAAACCCTGCATTGTGTCTGTTTTGCTGAAAATTGTGTGAGAATAAAGGGTGAGGCTTATAAGCACCACAGGTTTTTAAGTGGTTGACAGACTTTCAAGAAATCTTGTTAAAGCTGTGGTCTGTGCTCCCACACTTGGGATCAATGAGAGTTCACCCATCCCCTGTTCTCAGGTATCGGGGTTTTGACAGATGATGGGGAAAACACAAAGGTTGCTATGAAACCAGAGTTCATCTACTCATGTGATATAAGACCTGCTGGACAGTGTTATCTGTAGTTTGGGTTCAAAGTTTCACAAAATGTCCCTTTTTAAACTGTTTTGCCTTAACATTATTTAGGGCACTGCGTCATATTTTAGACTTGAGAAAAGCATCTAGAGCATAGGTGTCAAACTCTGGCCATACCAAATTACTATTAGAGCAGGCCTACTGGTATTATACAGCTAATGTATATATTGTTTAGTATTAAGCTTTGCTGTTCCATATTCAGTTTTTCAGCTAAACTTGTTTGAGTCCATAAGAAAAGATTTATTCTTATATCTAGAGGAAGATTTTTTTTTTTCAATAAATATTAATGTTAGCCTGTGACTTTGTTCCATTTTGAATTTTGGCCTACTGTGTATTTGAGTTTGACACCCCTGATCTAGAGAGCCATTAAATTAGGTTTCTAACAGGCTGGAAGAATGTTCAAATGAATTGGACTTAAAGTATGAGGATTGTTTGCAAGACTGTCTGGTTTGGTGCACAGACAACTTCCTGAGTTAAATATTTAGTTATAAACTGACTGGTATGCAGAATCTTTTGAGATGAGATTTTTTGATACTGGGTTTTTTTCTGGTTTAAATTGATTTGATTTTAATTTTAGTCATAATTAAGGCATCTGTTTTTTTTTTTTAGTCTAGTTTTAGTCAACTAAATATTGTAAGATTATAGCTGAGTTAAATATATAATGTGTAAATTTTGATAATAAAAGTGATTGATAATCAATCTAATAAAACCAGGAAGTCTTGGCCCAAATATTTGGTGTTAAAAGCGTCATATTCACAGGATAAGTCACTGAAAATAAGTGATGGGTTTTCTGATTGTCTTGTCTAGATTACTGATATATTTGTTTTTTATGAATGTAAAAGGCAAAAACTTTTCATTCGCATCTGCAAGCTGCGCATAACTGCAGTCTTCTTGACTTCTTTGAATGCTTCGAAGACAGAATACTGATGAATAACACCATAACAAAAGGTCTTGTTTTAATAACATTGTGAGGGAGAAAACATTTTCATCCTGACATTTTCATTTTAAATAACCATGACAGGCGGAGCTGTCTGGGGCTTTATTGTGCATCTGTATTAGTAGCTGCTGCTCCAGCCTGCATATGAACAAATGGTTCCTGCTCTCATTAGAGTGGAATATAATCATTATACAGTTATTTAATACTGTCCAGTGTAAACTAGGGATATTCCCTGTGACTAATTTACCAGTTGTTTATTGCTATAGTCACATTAGGCATTCGGAAATTGCGGCATAACCAAAATTATTGCAAACAACCACAGAGACATGTCGCAGGCAATTTGTGCTCACCAGTGCAGACTGACTAAGATTGAGTGCAGCATTTTGGCAATGAATTGGATGAGAATTAATAATAAAACTTTCACCAGTCTGTCTGATAGTAATTCTAGTCATTCCATGTCACACTGCAATTGTTGTGATTGAGACAGGTTTCCCTCCACTTAGCGACCTTTGTAGTAGTTTTGTGATTGAAAGCGGGTGCCGAGAGGTTGCTGCACGCTCAGAATCTCTGTGTAGTTGGTGGAAAATATTCAAAGCAATCACCACTGATGATGTTTATTTTATTTATTTAATTTTCTCTCTTGTAGGAGGTTGGTGGACTATTTTTACTCTAGTTTGGTTGAGCCATAAATGAGAGAGAATTATAGAATTTTGGGCTAAAAGCCAAAAAACAAACAAAACAAAATATCCAAACCCGAGGACAGTCTAATTTTTTAAAATCAAACAACATCTGTACAAATCATCAGTGTATTTAAGGACCTTAAGTAACATTCTTCAGTTATAAAATTGTGTGCTTTCCTCACTGTTAACATCAACAGACCAGTGCAGAAAGTTAATACAACCACATTACATGCACATAGGAAGAGGCTGTCAGTGATGTGGGGACCAGTGACTGCAGAATGTTAGTGAAATTCAAAGACTTTCAGCGACAGCAGGAACAGTAACTTTTAATGACTAGAAGCAGCAAGTTAAAATTTTCTCTGCTCTGAGGGGAAGTGATTGATTTGTTATCTTTCGTGACATGACCACGAAAGGTAACAAAGGATACCACTGACTAATGCATAGGTAACCTTGTAAATACATTACTGGGTTACCGACACAGCTGAAGGCATTAATGCATACTTGTGACCTACGGTTAGCATTGTGTTTATTGCTCTATATGTGGACAGGGCTTTAGAATAATTTAACTGAGTATTTCTGGTCAGACAAATTGTAGTAATCTAGCGTTTTGTTAATTTTTTTTTGTTTGTTAATTTCCGAGCTTACTGAGTCATATGTGAAAGCTGCTTTTGCTGTATTCTATCTTCTATCCATTTTTGGATCTTTGGCTCTTTTTCTCTGCTTTCCACGACCCCCTTAACTGAGAAGTAAAAGTGCTCTGCCTCACAAGTAGAATCTGCTTTATTATAAGTTAGGGACAAAAAGTACTGTTTGAATTGGTGCGTAGCCATGTTCACTGCATGAAGACAACAGTGCAGTAATGTTTACAGAACACATGTGTTACTGCACTGCTGCACAGGTGGAACCTGCAGAGTGTTTCACATCCACAGACTCCAGTTCATGACAAAAGGAGTCGCTCGCGGTAGTCTAATAATTCTTAGTGTATGATGGAGAGAGTATCAGCTGCGGAGGAATTCGGCTGAGCTATTTTTACACTGCACGGTGAGGCCGGTTGCTATGGTGTTGCCCATTGGCACAGTTGCTGTGTTGGCATCTCAGCGCCGGGGTGTGGCGGAGTGCGTGACGAGCGGCGCCATAGATCCACTTCAGAGTGACTCATATCCTCAGAGCTCTGGTGCCCTACATCTGAATGCACACACCCACATACAGGCATTCAACAATGTTGTGTGAGCCACATAAAAATTATGATAAATGACTGTCGTCAGTCAGTGCTTTTTGAGATGTTTCGGTGTGAAAAATGCATATGTGAGTGAGGCTGTTTGGTTGATGTTGTTAAAGCCCGATGAAAATGCAGCACATCTTCATTGCTTTCTTCCTTGACGTTGGTCCCCGCTGAGGCTTAGGAAACCCCAGGAAGCCTTTTCAAATCATGTGATTAAATGAGGAAACGTGAGATGCAGGCAGTTTGACTCCCTCTTCACACCTTTTGTGAAGTATACACGCTGTGGAATACTAAGGATTTGTGTTGACAGAGTGTAGTGTTATTAGTGAGAAGAGGAAGGTGTTGCTTGTGGAGCTGTGATTAAGTTAGATCGGAGGAGGAGGAAAGTAGGTCACTGGGCCAGCAGGTCAGTGAAGCACAGATGACATCACAGTTATACAACGCCTGTTCTCCCAGTTACACAACGTTCGCTCTGTGCCGAAAGCTACTGCTTCAACTACAATGTTTTCTTTCTGTCTTTCATTGTGCTCTAATATAGCCAATTTATTTATGAAATTGTCTTACATTCGATGGCCTCTGTTGCCTTTTCTTTTTTTCTTTTTTCCTTTTTCCCCCCCAGTCTTAATTTGCAATCCAGTTTAGCTTGCCTGCTTTTAAGATGATGTACAGCCAAAAAGGAAAAGCTCTTTGTGTCTGTTGGTACAAAATCTTTAGACAATGCTCTTTACTACAACTCACCGCTCCCTTTTACAGTGCTGTGCCAATGTGTAGTTGGCCACTTGTGTTGACAAAGGTTTAATCTCAGTTAAGACATCCACTCTCTAATGTATTTGTGTGAAAAGCGTCACATGTAGGGTGCAGTAAAATAACACTGCATAGCTGAAAGTCAGTGGGCCATGACAGAACCTACTCCTCCCTCTTACCTTCATTTTTTCCACTGTCCCAACACTAAGGTGTAAACACTTCCAGTGCCAACTTCCTTCCTTATTTTGATTGACTTGACAGCAAGTTTATTCCAACCAATAGAAATCCTTTTTTTAAACCAGTATTGTCATTGCTGACTGAAGTTTCCATTACACACGTACTATACCTGCTAGTTCATATCTCAGTTATTTGTGTACTTTAATCAGTTTTAAGTAGACAGTGTTTGCATCTGTTTAAAAATGTTTCAGGCTTCTGAAGTTCTGGCATCACCATATATGATGGTGAAAATTGTTTTTATGTCATTATTTGTAGTCCCCCCCCCTTTTGACAAAAACCAAAAATCCTGTACATATAAATAAATAAGATCCATCCGCTTCTTCTTTTCAGTGTGGCGGGGGGGGGGCTATCCCAGCTGTCATAGGGCGAGAGGCGGGGTACACCCTGGACAGGTCGCCAGTCTGTCGCAGGGCTAACACACAGAGCCAGACAATCATTCGCACTGACACTCACTCCCGCATTCACACCTATAGGCAATTTAGACTAATCAATTAACCTATCCCCACAAACTACATGTCTTTGGACTGTGGGAGGAAGCCGGAGTACCCGGAGGGAACCCACGCAAACACGGGGAGAACATGCAAACTCCACACAGAAAGACCCTGATGGTGGAATTGATCTCAGGACCTTCTTGCTGTGCGGCAACAGTGCTAACCACTGTGCTGCTAAACAAGATATAAACTTTAAATGAATGGAAAGAACAAATTACTGAATGAAAATGTGCACATTGAAGCTCTAGCTCATGATACTCTTTTTACAATGCATTTTCTGAATTGCAACACTTTGATGACTAGATTTCAATGGAATATGAAAAGTAAATAAGACAGAAATATTTTAAATCACATTAAAAAGAACTATATTTTAATTATGTGAGGTGGCTGATGTATATTTTTTGAAACGTACCATAAATATGCATATTGGATCCAGAGTTATGTTTATTATTATTGTTGTTTTTTAGCTTTAATTTTCAATACACTTTAGTTTTAGTTGATTTCAAGGGTGGGTTGATTGCTTGATTCAGTTTAAATATGTAATGCTACCTCTGTGGTGACTCCTTGTGAATAAGGCAACTGCTGAAAGTAGCTTTATTTTTATTGGTTTTTTCATTCATTTTCATTTTTTTATTTCAATTAACTGAAGAGCTTTGTTTACTCTAATAATACACCTACACTCACTCATTCTATCGGTGAGTGTAGGTGTAATTCTTCTTTTTGGCTTTACCAAATGTTAACAGGCCTAATTTAAACTCTTTAAATTATGTCTACCAAGATTCATGGGGAAAAACACTGAAGGGATTTTCTCACCAACACAAATAGGCCGTTATGTTGAGAAAGCCTCCCACATAGGTTGTGACGGTAACTGGTTCATGAAGTAAATGGGTCAAATATTTAGGCTAGAGACCCAGCGGGCTTTCTCATTTTAATTTGAAATCTAGTGTACCTGGGCAAAGAGAATAGATAGTAGAGATGGGTGGTAGAAAGAGTATTTCAGTTACTGATGGTTGCATTTGTGGCTTGTTTAAATCAAGACAGATTCTGGTATATCTGACACAGCAGCACACAAGCAGGCAAATATTTGGTAGTAAGTACCCTAATTTATTTTTTTTATTTTTTTATCGCTTTTAAAATTACTTCTGTCACCATTTTAATTTTTTTTTGGGATGTTGCACTCGAGCCAAACCCTACTAGCCAAGGTTTTTACAATGGCCTAAAAAAGTATGTTTGTAGTTAAACCATAATGTATTTGATTACAGTTATGACTATGACGATCAAACGTCAATTTAAGTAATTAATTCAAAAATTGTAATCCACAGGATTTTTTTTTCTTTTTTTGTGCAACTGCACATCTATTAATATTTTTTTATTTTACTTTTTGTTTTTGTTGTTTGAGTTTGTTAGTATTTAGAGTCCACTTTTGCCACACTTACTTTAGATTGCTTGGGTGATTTGCAGTTAGCAATGGAGCATATAATCCAGTGTAATTTTATGTAATTGATAACAGCCTCACTGTTTACTGTTCACTCTCTGTGACAGAGCTGTTTGAGGTTACAGCTATTGCAAACCCAACACATTCTGCTGCTGTTTCATTGGCAAAACACACAAAGAATTGCCAAAGAAACTACGCAATGACTATTTGATGTAGTACAAAACTCCACTTGGTTTTATTAAAGTAAAGGGATGTATTACCACATTATACTATACAAAAAGAACAGTCTCATTGATGCTGACCCACTGCAAACACAAAAAAATAAATTGATGAGAACATCAGCACTCATAATTGTTTACTATATGTAATGGTTTTAATATTACATGGCAGCAGAAAGAAACTGACTCATTTCAGCCTTTGGCTTTCCTCGGCGTCTCTGTTGCACATGTAGGATGTGACCCCTATTAAAGCACCACCTTAATATAAGCTGTGGTGGATGCAGGTGATTATAGTCATACATTCAACAGCAAAATTCACTGTGCTGATGTGAGTGCTGATATTGTGCTGCCACATTAAGAGTGAATAACAATTGCAGGTCGACAGTTCTATTCTTGAATTCAGGTAAAGCAGTTTTGCAGGATTCACAGTTCAAACTTAACCTTATCTTATACTGGACCTTGGTGTTGCCCATTAGTTCATCTGGTTCTGAAATAAGCTGTTTTAGCTCCCTTCCCATTTGAAACTGAGCTTTATCCTCTGTCACTGACATCATACAGAGCCAATAGTAATACAGTAGTATTAAAATAAACTGTAACCAATAACTCTTAACCTATATCTCACTTCCACACCTAGTGTTAAGAGTCAACTCTTAGAACCAGTGTTCTCACACAAACACGCAGTGCTATTAGCTGCCTAACTGCTAGCTCTTTATAGAGTGGAGAGGAGGCAAGGAGGTTAAGGGGTGGCTGTCCAGTCTGTACACAGCAGTTTCTTCAAACCAGCCAATCAGCAGTCTCGCCTGGTCTCAGCAGCAAACACACTCACCTACCTGCCTTGCAGAGAGGAGAGAGAGCTCCACACAGCTGCATATCTAAACAAACATGGGACATGATCGTTGATCATATTAGCATCCACCATTGTTATAATGTATTTATATTTATGAAAGAATAAGGAGTAATTTCAACCCTCAGGCATAAATGTAGGCAGAATTCTTATAAATGCTTGTTTTTTTTATTTTTACTTTTTTAAAATATAAATCAATCTCATATATCATGGTTCTCTAATCTTTCAATAACGGCCTCGGTTGTTGTGTCTTTTTGTCTCATAGACTCAGATGTTGCTGCCATGTGCCAGACTTACACCCTAAGCAGACGAAAGACACAGCACCCCGAGGAACTTTTAGCTATTTTCTGCAGCCTGGTAAGAGAGACTTTGAGAGAATATCCTCCAAGACTCATAAAAGCACACCCCTATCACAGAGTGTCCACCTGTACTCTACCTTCACCCAGCAGCACCTTCCTCATCCTCTCACAGAACTAGCTGTACTGTCAGTAAGGTGAAATGTCTTTACCATCTTTGCTCGTGTCTGAAGTTTTTTGATTCTTTGACACTCTGCCATTTTATGGGTGTTTTTTCTTCAAAGGTTTATTCACAAATGTCTACCTCACGATTAAAAGACCCCTCACCGACACTGCGACCCTGAACAGGATACAAAATGACCTCGAGCATTGACCAGTGAGTCAAACATTTGGCTAGTTTTTTTTTTTTTTTTTTTATTGTTGATTTAAAAAAATAGTGGGACATGAAGAAAATCCAAAACACATTAAGCCCACAGTTCTCATGCATCTAATTAACAGTGATTTCATTTTTTCCTTTTTTTGAAGATTAAGATCAAAGTAATTTAGGGATTTACAGTGCCTGAGTTTGATGTCTTCATGTTTTCTAGGAGAGATTTTCTTATCAAAGAGCTCACTGTAAATGTTAAAGGATCTGATATAACTGTTGGTTTGTCCAATCTGCAGGGATGACAGTAGTATTTTTGATGGGTTAATGGAAGAAGATGAAAAGGACAAAGCAAAACGGTAAGATCTTGGGTTTGTTTTCATATCAAATGCATTCAGTGAAGTTACATCCTCCATAAAACTGCTATTGTAGTTGTTACAAGACTTGATTTTAGATATCGTTTTGAATTATTACAGCTACAGTGAACAAGATTTTGATAAGTGTTCCTAGTTAAGATGTCATCTAACTTTTACTAATATTTGTTCTTCTAAATAACCAGCGTGTCCCGTAACAAGTCTGAGAAGAAGCGCAGAGACCAGTTCAATGTCCTCATCAAGGAGTTGGGTACAATGCTGCCGGGCAACACCCGGAAGATGGACAAGTCCACTATTTTGCAGAAAAGTATCGACTTTCTGCACAAACACAAAGGTGAAAAACTCTAATAACCACTAGAATTAATTATAATGGTAGTGGGTTTATCCCTCAGTTCATCCTTAGTTTAAAATGAAATGTTTTAGCTCTTTCTCTTCAAGCCAACTTGCTTCTGTTTGACTGCCTCTTGCAAACAAATTCTGTGTGGACTCATATTAGGGCCACCATACACAGCCAAAAGTAGAACAAAAATGAGCTGAAACTGATTGCTTTGTGCATTCTGAAACATGAACATTTGGCTTACTGGGATTACATATACTGACCACTTTAATGGTCCATAAGGTAAAGCATAATGGGTGCCTTTTTAAATTCGCAGAGTTATAAGTTACATGCGTTATGTCTACTTTATCAGAAATCGCAGCTCAGTCAGAGTCAACTGAGATCAGACAAGACTGGAAACCTCCTTTTCTTAGTAATGAAGAGTTCACTCAGCTGATGTTGGAGGTAAGGCAGTTTCTTGCACTTATTTTTCTTGTGTTTCTATGCAAAAATATAGATGAAATATTATCTAACCTTTGTTTCTATTAGGCGTTAGATGGATTTTTCCTTGCAATTATGGCTGATGGGAATATAATCTATGTCTCTGAGAGTGTGACTTCCCTACTAGAACATTTACCAGTGAGTATAAGCTTTAAATAATAGATAAAGTCAGTAGTTCACTGATGAAACATTTGGTAATAAACATATTCATTGGTTTTGTTTTTCCCCAGTCTGATCTTGTTGATCAGAGCTTGTTAAATTTCTTGCCTGTGGGGGAGCATTCAGAGGTGTACAAGGCTCTGTCCTCTCATGTCATGGAAGGAGAAACATTGACACCTGAGTATCTTAAAAGTAGGTTGGATATGTTATCTGTCTTCAGCTGCTGTTTTTGTTCTTCAATTCTTATGTTTAAGCTATTATTATTATTATTATTATTATTATTATTATTATTATTATTATTATTATTATTATTGTTATAGCAAAAAATCAGCTAGAGTTCTGTTGCCACATGCTCCGAGGGACAATCGACCCCAAAGAGCCCCCCGTGTATGAATATGTAAAGTTTATTGGAAACTTCAAGTCCCTGAATAATGGTAAGTTACAGTACACGGAGTCAGAATGTAGAGCAGAGATGTTGTGTGAAAGGATTAACTTTGCTTTGTTCCCATTCTTTTTTACCAGTGCCTAACTGTACCCGAAATGGTTTCGATGGAGTGATCCAGCGATCACTTCACTCTGCCTTTGAAGACAGAGTGTGTCTCATAGCCACTGTGAGGCTAGCCAAGCCACAGTTTATCAAGGTGAGAATCTTTAACTGCTTCTCCTTTTATCTGGTTGACACACATTCGGTTTCTTGCTTTAGGGCTCTTAAGGTAGCTTTAATTAGGACAGGACTCAGCAGTAATGGTCACCTGAGGAAAAATGATTTGGGCCCTTGTCATTTATCATGTGTAGTTCCCTCATGCCTCTGCTGGGAATAACTTTTTTACCTCATTTAAAAAATGGGGGAGGGGTTATGTTGACATATCGCTGTCGTAGAAACCTGGGCTGTTTTACTGGAGATGGCAGAACCTAAATGGATAAAATAAGTTGAAAATAAACCAGAACTTGTATTGCTGAACAAACAGGGATGATTGATCATGTAATTTGTCATACTGCACAAGTTTAAAAGGCTCTTTTTAAGACAATATACTGTGTGTAGTTTAGAGTTGTGTATGTGTATTTTTATGTCTTCTAAGTTCTGTTTTCTCCCCTTGCACCAATAGGAGATGTGCACAGTAGAAGAGCCTAATGAGGAATTTACATCCAGACATAGTTTAGAGTGGAAATTTCTCTTCCTGGACCACAGGTAATTCTTTTCCAATTTATCAGTGTAAATGCATAACTTAATTTCCAGTTTGTGCTACAATGGATCAGTATTAAGTGTTTAGTCAAACCTAACCTACTTGATTTGGTGTGAAAGTTGCTGACCTATATTTATAAAGAATGACCTTTTTTTTTTTTTTTTTTTTTTTTTTTAACCATGGTTACGGTATGTGACTGTGTGGCTTTTTTGTTAAATCAGAATTGTTGATTTTTGTGAGAGACCAAATCGAAAAAACTCGTGTTTTGTAACACTTCTGTCATTATTTATTACACAGCAGGCTTGCTTTTATGAAGGCTTGTGGTCAGGAAACATAATTATTATTATAAAAGAAGAGTGAGGTCAACCTGACCCGCTATCGGTCACCAGCATTTTTACTTTATTTCCCACGGGCCTTCGACGTGGTGCTGATGACTCGGGGTGATATCACGAACACTATCCAAAACCTGTCAGTCACTCTAACTTCACGATTGATATTTGTTTTTGTTGACTATCTACACAACTACATATTGTACAACATATTGTTTGTAAGCTCATGGATCTGGAATATTTATGTATATATTTTCTTACACAAATAGATGTTTGGGGGGGATAAGAGGATTTGAAAGTAAGCAAGCATTCACTTTTGTATGCCTCTGAAACCATGCACGTTTCAGTTGATATCCTAGGTTATGTTTCAGTGTAGCTAATTCTTTACCTTTATAAAAATAAAATGGAGTAACTTAATAATTTTATTATTTCAAAGATGTTTTTCATAATTAGTGCAGACATTCCTGAGTTTTGGCTGAAATCTCGTTTTGGTAGATCAGAGTGACCTTTGTCCAAAAAAAATGAGTACATTTTAATGAGTTCATCCTTAATTCAAAGTTAATATTTATCCCAGATGTGACGACATTCCCTCCAGGCATTCCTGATATATTACGTGAATGGGATAGACAACCCAAAAGATCCGTTCTGGCCACAGCTGTCTCCAGCATGGAAGAATAATAATAAAAATCCTAATCAGTGTCGAAATAATGCCTGCATAATGATGCAATAAACAGTGTGACGTGCAAATGTCATTCAGTTAAGGTTGAATGATAGAAGTCCAAGGTTAAGGTGTGTAAGATAAGAATAGTAGGTAGTTCAGAAGTCAGATAGCCTGAGGGCTGAAGCTCCTCCTTCAAGCTTACGCCACTTAATATGTTTAAAAAAAAAAAAGTGTGAACATGAACTCAGAACAACGGCGTCGCGTGTGTTTTCCTTGGGACAGGCCAAATGAAATGAACTACAGGTATAACTGTAACCAGTAGCTAATTTAGACACAGATGTAGTTGGCTCTCATAGTTACAAAAGCTCAATGATCTTATTCAGGGATTAAAAAAAAAAAAAAAAAGAAGCTTTATCAGCTTTATCAGTCTCATTAAACATTACAACAACAGCTCTTCTGGGCTGGTAGAAAGGTAAACTGTACACCTGAATACAGACATTTCATCCTGGTGAGTGGTGAGAGCTGGGAGTAGCAAATTATCCCAACTCTCAAAATGTTTAGGCATGCTACCCTGAACCATTTAGAAAGACACTTATTTTCCTTATGCTGTGAAAGCATCAGGTGAAGCTACATGCATACATACTCCTTTATTGCTTTATGTTGTCATTTAGGGGTAAATATGGCTGGATGTATGACTTAACGTAAGAACAAGACATTTCCTGATTGACTTCCAGTTAATCATTTCAATAACGTTTACTGTGTTTGTCCAGAGCTCCGCCCATCATAGGTTACCTCCCATTTGAGGTCCTGGGTACATCAGGATATGACTACTATCATGTAGATGACCTTGAGACACTAGCCAAGTGTCACGAACACTGTGAGTACACTTCTGTCAGCGATCACTGAAGCATGGTCAACTCCAGTTATCAACTTCCTCTCGAGCTTCCAAAGCAGAGCATTGAAATCTTCTCTTTGCTTCTGTGTAGTAATGCAATATGGGAAAGGAAAGTCCTGCTACTACAGATTCCTCACCAAAGGGCAGCAATGGATTTGGCTTCAGACCCATTACTACATTACTTATCACCAGTGGAACTCCAGGCCAGAGTTCATTGTCTGCACACACACGGTCGTAAGGTGCATGAAGATTTCCCTCTTGACCCTTTGATATGACATTGCTCACGAGCTAAAACATACAGTCCTCTGTAAAACCCTAGAGGTAGTATAATGACATGCTTTGCTTCCAGTGATGTGGTGTTTTTATTACTATGGAGTAGACAAAAGCTACTGGAAATATTTTTACATATTGAAATGTATAAGAGGCAGCCAAATGCGTGTGTGTATGTGTGTATATATATATATATATATATATATATATATATATATATATATATATATATATATATATATATATATATATATTAGTAGTATTACAATTGTATTAAACTTTATATTAAAAAAAAGTCATGATTTGTTAATTTTCCATATACTTCTGTTCAAACTTTGAAATCAGAAAGTCTGAACTTGAATTGTTTTAATTCAGGTGTATTCTGGTGATTTCCAGAGCCATAATTATGAAAGTTGTGTCCAACCCTAACTGTGTGTGTCATTAATTGTCTTTGCGCTGCAGTTATGCTGAAGTAAGAGCAGAACAGCGCAGAGAGCTGGGAATTGAAGAATCACCACCTCAAATCACCGCTGAGAAGGTCAGACCAACATGAGGTATGATTTGTAAAAATTAAAGAGTGGACAGCATAGTGACCTTGTGACAATGCATTGTTTGCAGCAATCCCAGGATTCAGGCTCTGAGTCCCAGCTCAACACTTTCAGCTTGAAAGAGGCCTTAGAGCGATTTGACCACAGTCGGACCCCATCGGCCTCGTCTCGCAGCTCACGTAAATCTTCCCACACGGCTGTGTCTGACCCAGCCTGTAAGTACAAGCATCTGTTCACTACTGAGCAAAGCTTGATGTATATTAACTATTTCTTTTTTTATTATTATTATCTGAGCATCATGTTTATATTTGCCCTTCAGCATCACAAATGAAGCTTCAGGGAGATAGGAGTACACCAGGTCGCCAGTCGGTCTCTGCTGTGGAGATGACATCACAACGGAGATCATCTATCAGCAGTCAGGTCAGTGGATGAACAAGCGCACACGCTCTGGTCTTAAATTTCACGATACCTGTATTCTGGGTCATGAGGGATTTCATTAGGACTTAGGACTTTTGTTTGGTGTCTTTAATTCCATCAGCAGTCGATGAGTTCCCAAAATACAGGACAGAACGTGGCGTCATCCATGGTTTCACAACAACAGCCGCAGCAGCCACAACAGCAGCAACAGCAACAACAACAGCAGCAACAGCAACAAGTTCCGACCAACAACCAAGTAAGATATTCACGTCATTTTTTTTTATTGTCTAATATTGCTGATTCTTAAGTATAACTAGCAGACAATGACTGCAGTGGACAGCGTTTTTTTGTTTGTTTGTTTGTTTTTTTTAATGCTCAGTTTCACTTCACTATAAAGAACTTCTTTATCCATCATGTCTTATGTCTTCTGTGTGGCACTTGATAAACTGAAGGTCCAACAGCACAATTATGAACAAGAGTAGCCTATGTGTCTGTTTGACACTGCCTTATGACATGGGACAGCCAATGAACATGGATCTGCAAAGCTCTGTATAGCTCCCACGCACTGACATGATGGGGCTGTTAACCCAGGAATGCCTATATTTATATATCTAAAACGTAGACGTAGTCCCTATGATGCCACCTATTGGTTTGTGGACTACTGTAGCCTGTAGTCTGACCGTCAGCATGTTGGATTTTTAAGTCTTTAAAAAATGTAGGTGAGTTAAATAAAAATATAGCCCCTGCACACAGTTGTCATGAACCGTCAGTTGGCTGTAGAGAACAAAGGAAAGTTTGCAGGCTGTAAATATGTTTATTTTTGCTTTAAAGCTGAGAATTTTATGGGTGTTCACAAATTCACTTGCTTTTATTGCCAACGTTAAGCAGATATTCTTGGAGCTGCAGTTTGAATTGGTTACATTTTTAAGCCAGTGGTCACTGTTGGTTAAAATGTGTTCTGTGGTCAGCATGCAAGAAGTTGTTTGTACTCAGAGAATGTGACCTGAGCCTTAACAATTTGTAAAATATACGTATGGAACATTTAAAATAAACTGCCATACTGTTATGTCTTTATTCTTTAACAGTCAATGGTCCAGTTCTCCAGCCAGTTAGAAGCCATGCAGCACCTGAAAGAGCAGCTGGAGCAGAGGACCAGAATGATCGAGGTCAACATTCAGCGGCAGCAGGATGAGCTGCGGCAGATCCAGGACGAGCTACAGAGGGTGCAGGGACAGAGTCTGCAGGTAGGACTGAAGAGCTGCGCACAAGTGTTGCAAATGAATGATTACATAGCCTAGTAAATATATGAAAGGTTTTCTTTTTAATTGTTTTATATTCAGCTTACATGATGGATGTGTTGCTGTTATAATTAGAGCTGGAGTTCGAATGTGTGATGTGTATCTCAGATGTTCCTGCAGAAAGGGCCTGGAGGACTAAATGTGAGCTCTGTACAGATGGCCCAGGGGAATGGTGGGCAGCAGGGGGGTACACTCAGCATGCAGGGCCAGGTGGTTTCTGCAGGATCTCTGCAAAACAGCATACAGCAACAACATGCTGTGCAGCCCCCATCCCAGCAGCAAACACTCCTACGGGAACAGAACACAGCACTCTCGCAGGTCAGACAGGCTAAACTGTTCTCATTTTGCCTCTCACTGACCCGCTGAATTCATAGCTTAGCTGTGTTGTTATAGATTTTTCCATCCAGCATGCTCGTGTCATAGACTCCGGTTCTGTTTATTTCAGCCTCAGAGGTCGTCGCACACAGTGCAGCCTCAACAGAATCCACTGCCTGCATCTCTCTACAACACGATGATGATCCCTCAGCAAAGTCCTGCTAACGTGGTTCAGATTGCCACAAGCCTGGCGCAGAATACTGGACCCAACACTCCTGCTGTGGCAACATTTGCACAGGACCGTTCGGCTCAGATTAGGTGTGAATCTTCACATAAATCTATTTGTTATATTTCTTCATAATGAAAATGTTATTAAGTAGTGCTCGAGTTCATTGATGGCACCCTCTGTGGTGCATAATACTTCAATTTAATGTAGTACTAATTTAGGTACAGTGCACTTTTATAGTGAAAAAAGGTCATATATATTGACCTTATGTCAATTTGGGTTAATTAGACTTATCAGACCTGACTAACTTCCTGAACCTTACAGGTTTCCTGCAGGCCCCCAGCTGCTCACCAAGCTAGTGACAGGGCAGATGACATGTGGGGCAGTTATGGTCCCCACAACCATGTTTATGGGTCAAGTGGTGACGGCCTTTGCACCGCAGCAGGGCCAGACGCAGACAATTAGCATTTCCCAACAGGCTCCGCAGCAGCAACAGCAACAGGAGCAACAGATTCAACCGCAGTCTCAGGTCACAGCCATGCAGCAAGGGCAAGCTCCACTGACCCAGCAGCAAACACAGTTCCTACAGGTAACACTGACACAGTAACCACTTATCAGGTGAAGTTTTACTGTATGAAGTTGGCTCGCATACAGGCAGCTTGCTGTTTACGTGATTTAAAATATCCTAATGAATTTTATTTTATATAAATTGAAAATTCTTTGTATGCTCAAAGAACTTGACACAGGAGATGGAGTTGAATGTGAATATTTTTTTTCAGATCTGTTGACAGACGAGGACATTTTCAAAATGTGATTTTGATTAAAATACAATGTTGAAAGATGCAGCTTAGTTTAGATGAATTCCTGTTGACAACAACGATGTTTCAGTTCCATATCACTACTCACTGTTCAATCGGACTCTAACCACAACAAGAGGATGGTGGATGACAAATTAGATCTAGAAATTAAAGTTTAACTTAATGCCACAAGTTACTATTTTTTTTAATATAATTAATATACGAGGAGGAACTGATATGCTTTGACTGATGGCCTCCAAAAGCCTGTTTTTTTTTGGTCGCACTACAATCATAAGGCTAAGTATGGTGAGACATAGCGGTCCAGATCTTTTGCTTGTTGTAGTCTATTACATTTCAATAATCTGTAATCTCTAAATAATGGTCTGCTTCAGATACTTTTAAATGGTTAGAAATCCTCTGGTTTAGCCAAGGGACCACCCTGAATAGAGCATGAAGAACGCAGCATGCGCACTCATGTCTCAGTGTCTGTGTATTGTTCAGCCATTACACAGACACTGATTTGCCTGCCTTTCTTGCTTTACAGTGAATCAGCAGAGTCCTAGTTACTGCAGCTTTAAGTTACATCTTGGCTCGTTAGGCTGTGCCGACTAAGCTAATGTAACTTTTTCACTTAAGGCTCCTCGACTCCTTCATGGAAACCAGTCCACCCAGCTGATCCTGCAGGCAGCGTTCCCTTTGCAGCAGCAGGGTACCTTCACTGCAGCAGCCCAACAGCAGCAGCAACAGCATCAAACACAGCAGAAGCAGTTACAACAAAAGCAGCAACAGCAGCTGGCTCCTCACAGAGCAGATAGTTTGTCTGACCGCTCAGCGACACAGCCGCAGTAACTAGCCCAAGCCTATCAGAAGTGCAGTTAACCAAACTCAGGTGTGGTTGATGGGAGTGTAAAGTGCAGTTCTGCTGAAAGTGCACCACTGAAACCTCAGAGGATGAGAAGTGGACACTCTGTTGCTCTGCTTCTCTCACGCGAATCTTGTGCTGTTTGCACTTCACTCCTGAGCCCAGAGTACACCAGAGAACCCGGGATGGGGCTTGCTGTGGCAGCAGGTTTGGCTGTGGAATGAAGCCTTCCCTCCAAGAAAACAGGGCCATACAAGGCCTGCAAAAGACTCCCCCTTACGCCTCCCCTTGTGCCGTGTGTGTCTGTGTTTGGGTGTGTGTGTGTGTGCAGGCGCGCATGTGTGCTCTAGTCACCCTCACAGGATTATTTCACAGTTCTCCCGTCAGTGCGGTGGAGAGCTTCACTTCGAGGACGTCCTACAAAACAACCAATTGTTTGTTTTGTATGTTTTTCTTGTAAAACTAATTATGGGTCAGAAAATATTTTTAAGAATGTGGTGTAGATTGAACTTTGACTGTACAGAATATCATGTGTAATATATACTGTAAATATACTGAAGAATAACTAATATTTTATATGATGCATGAAATGAAATGCATAGTCTGTTATTTGCAGCTTTGAATATGCTTTTTTTCTAATACTCAGAAAAAAAGACCTGAAAATGCTTAGTGGCTGATATTTTCACAGACTTCCTTTCTCCTAGGGGATGTTTGTTTGTGTGTCTGCATCAGACAGTGCCGATGCTGTTTGTTGTGTCACAGTTTGTTTAATCCTTGACCCCTATTTTCACACAACTTCACAAAATTATCGACAGAATGATAGAAAAATACTTTAGTTTTTTTAAAGATGTGCTCAAGCACTTAAGACTTGAAATCAATGTGTGAGATTTGTGAATAGAATGGAGGCAACATTAAGCTCTGCTAACATTATCCTTCATATCATCATTTCTTAATTTTTAGAACTTGAGATCCCTCCATTTCACAGCCATCCATATCGCCTGTGTTGGCACCCAAGGATGCTTTATTTCACCTGTAAACATTTATACTTTTAGATGTATGTAAATATAAAATACTAACCCATTAAATACTTTAGTAAGAGACATGATCTAGTTTTAAGGCATCTAACTGTTTTAGCTGGGCACGCAGAACAAAAAGCATCCACTCTCTCTAGGACTTTCTGGGAGACACCAGTCATCCTGTCAACCCGATACAAAGATCCCATCCTATTCCATTATACCCTTCTCTGAGCTCTGTGGATTATCGGGAGAAGCCAGTTGCTCTGCTTTTTGTAGCTGTGCTGAGTGGTCTGAGATTGTCTTGTGAGAACTGCAGTAACGTTATTTGGCCCCTTGATGGCAGTGACATGGATATATTATGGCTTTTTACATTTAGAAAACAAACGTATGAGTTACATTTGGGATTTCATTTGCAACCTCTCTTCCGCAGACGAGGTGCTGAGCCAGTTCTACCATTGTGCCTTTTGAGAACCAGCACACATTTTGGCAGAGAATCTAATATCATGAAGTGTTCCCAGTAGAAGTAGGTGTTGTTTCTGTGGGAGGAAAATTGAGGCTGTATCTGACAGTGTCTTGGTGTAGACACTTATGTCACTTTGGGTCCCAATTTAAGGGGGCCTTTTTTTCTTTTTTTTTTGTAAAACGGTGGAAAAACATGTGAACCCAGCTCTACATCATGCACTGGTACCACCAAACCGTTGCTTTTCAGCTCCTTAACACTTGATGGTATTCAGCAGCTGGATGCTAACATCGTCTGCTGATTGATGCTTTGCAGGTAATATTTATTTTTCTAAACTGCAGTTATGGATCGTAAAACATTCAGAGTGAGGACAATGCAAAGCCAGTAATACTCTTTAGGTTCAGAACTGCAAGCACTTAAATATAAGCAGTCATGTGAGCAACTGTCATTGTAATAACACTGATTAAAGCTGCCTTAAGTTTAAAAAAAAAAAAGAAGATTTTTCAGGACACACTTATATAATATTAGGCCAAATCCAGCAGTACCGGGAAGACGTTTTAATTACCCATTAAATATTTGACAAAAGCTAAAAAGAACCTTGGAGTTCTACAGTCACAATGGAAAGTTGGGGTAAGCCAGACTTTTAGTACACTCACCATAATTTGTATCACTGAGCTAAAGATGGCATTGAGGGGATCAGTGTTACTGTAGACGGAGACCATCACCAGGATCCCCAGCAGACTCAGCCCTACATGTTCTGGCTTAGTAGGCTTGCTTTGCAGCCTCCTCACCATCTGATCTAATGCACTGCCAGATGGTATGAAGCTGACAGTCCAACCTCCTCTTCATCTGTGTGAAATGATGGGCTGAGCTCAACACATGGCCACAAAGTCAGTCTTTGACATCTGCTACAAGATATCTTGTAAAACCGTGCACTCTTATATCATCTTCCCAGTATTAGAGTGTAGTGTTCACAAAGGGGAAACCCTACCCGATAGCATACGTTTATTTAGAAAGTCAGTTTTGTTCTAGGCCACCTTGAATCCAGCCATTTTCAGAAGACTGAGTCAGTTGTACAGAGTGCTTCAAAGCACTGAAAAGTGAACATTTTATTCCACTGTTCCCAGTTTGTGCAGTACAGCATAGAAAACCCAAGCAAGCATCGAGTGTCAATAGAAAGCGCCTCTACTCTTATTTACTGTTTATTGCTCGAGGATAGAGGAGCCTATCATGATTTGGCACAAGCAGCAGCTTTTCTTAAAGGTTGATGCTGCTCAGGTTGGATTAGGCTGGGAGGAAAATCAACTGTCACATCAACAGCTACAGTTTCTACCACGATAATACCTCTGGGCACTTATGATTCTTCAGTCTAACTAGGCTGTTAATGTCTGAAAGTTCATTATTCAAAACTTCAAATACATTTGGCCTTTTTTCTTTGAATTATTTCTGTGACTTATCATTTATCATTGGCCACATGTAACTACCATTTTCATTAACCTTCATACTGCAGATGGGACCAGATGAAGAATATAGATTTGTATATTTGTCTTGACTTGGAGAAACAATGCTTCAAAGTATCTTCCTTATCTCACAAATCACCTTTTTTTTTTTTTTAAACTTAAAATGATAACGGAACAATAATTTTACAAGATTTATCTATCTGATTTAGTAAGTTCCCTAAATTACTGTCAAGTACAGAAAAGAGTGAAAGCGAACGTACAGAATGCACCTTTATGATCCCAGATCCCACAAATGATGACAGAACCATTCTGAGTTAATTATTCAATCTCTTTCTTCAGGACAACTCTAAATAAATAATAAAATCCAAATCCGGGACATTAAACTATTAGACATTCTCGCTTGCTATCTCACCAGCCTCCTGTCAGTGCAAAAGAAAAAAACAAAGCAAAAAGCGCTTGTATAAACTGCCTCCTTGTTTTTAAAACCCACAAATTACATTTTCATTGAATCTCCAATACCTGCTTGCTCCACTGTGATGATTCTGTGCTGCATAAATTGGATTATAATTGGACCTCGTAGTCCTAATTTTCCACATGGCATTTCTCTCCCTCCTCCTTTAAAATCAGTGATCATACTACAACAGATCAGTGTTTGAGTAAGACAACCGCTATCTCCTGTTACGAATTTCTGTAGAGTGGACCTCGTCCTGTGCTGCATGCAAGCAGCACATGCCTACAAGAATGTATTCAGTGTCATTAACGTGGGGACTTCATTTTTCATGAGGAGGCGTATGCCTGTGGGAGGCTTTGCACATTGTAAGATAGGAAATACAGTAAATAAGAGAACTTAATTATTTTTCTATGTGTGGTATAAACTTTATGGAACACTATATATATATATATATATATATATATATATATATATATATATATATATATATATATATATATATATATATATATATATATATATATATATATATATATATATATATAAGAAATCAAATAATCTAACTTTTAATGTGCAAAAAAGACAATAATAGAGGTTTGATAAACATTTGAAGGATTTAAACTAACTGTGACATAGACACAAAGACCCCAGAAAGTGCTGGTTAACACTTGGAATCAAATTAAAAGTGTGTGTGTATGTATGTGTATATATATATTACACACACACATACTTTTATGTATATTTCTTTTCAGTCTTTATTCAGTGTTTATACTGAGTCTTTCCCTGCCAATTAAGCAATAGTGATTTAAAAAAAAAAAAAAAACCCCACAATGACCAATTTATATATATATATATATATATATATGTATAAGGGCAACTTGGGCTTTTAAAGTTATCTGTGGGTCACTGGCAAGTCTCAAAAACAAGTGGGGGAAATGTTGTCCAGGGAAACCTCAGGACACAAACCCTAAATCAAAGAACACAGTGAATTATGTTCAGTGTTGTGTAGTTCTGATGAAACTCGGTGTTCTCTCTCTCTCTCTCTGCTTTCAGTTCATATTTTTGTGGCTTTTTTTTGGTGGTTTGGCTCAAGTAATTAACTGCTGCAATGCGCTCAATAGCAAAAAACAACATTAAATCTTTCATGACTACATCCCACACAATGTGGTCACACCCTGATTGATGACGGGAGCAGGACTTTTGAACTCCTGTAATGACGTCAGTAGTTCAGGTTTGACCAGAAGATCCAACTTCTGATTTAACTTTGGTAACACATCTGAGTATGAATTGAAATCTTTGGTTACATTTGAGATAAAAAATACACCCTTTGTAAAGAGTTTTAAGTCATGTCTTTTTGAGTTGTTAATTAACCTCTCTCACTACATTATAGGCAAGTCTGATCACGTGGTTCTAGAAAAATGTGCAGATATGAATTAATATATTTAATCGTTATGTGAAGCTGAAAAACACATATGCATGGATTGTTTACTTCAAGCAGAATATTTGAGTTACAAATTGGCAAAACTAATATCTAACTCTAAAACAATCAACTCAATTCAGAGCAGTTAATCTCTTAATCATCAATAAATGCATCTATTACAACTTTATAACCACATAATAGAACCTATTCCAGTTTTCTTTCTAAAAAGCTTTAAGAGTTTGTAGTGAATGCTAAGGCTTCCAGTTTGTTCTTCTATGAAGCACAACTGGGAAATGTTGCACTAAGCATCCACTACTGACACCTGCTGTTTGTTATTAGGTTAAACACCTCAGCTCAACTTTAATTACTGATTATATCCAACATTTAGAAATTGTACACATTAGCATTTTATTGCACTCCAGTGTTATAAAGACACTTAAAGATGACCTATTGTGCTGATTTCCAGCTTCATTGTTTTTTGGTAAATTCTTTAACAACATTACCGTAGCTTTGCATGACTCAAAGTTCAAAATAATCCGTTTACATTTCATACTGGATGTTGGTGCAACCCCTCAGTACATCCACTGTCTGAAACCACTCATTGTAGCGCTCATCCCTCTGCTTTTCTGATTTGCTGCCCTTAGCAATCAAAGTTTGAACAGCGTGAGATGTGACGTGTTAAGAATGATTAATACTTATTCTCACTGACGACATAAAGGCATGAAAACTTGTTTCAACCACTGAAAAAAAATTTTTTTTTTGCCATCCATAAATCATTAAGTTGGTATATGTATGTTTATTTCAAAGGGACAATGCATATTAATTAACATGAGCACTAAAATTAATCTTGTAAATAGCCAGATGG
Source organism: Diplotaxodon limnothrissa (assembly GCF_057381915.1). Taxonomy (NCBI): domain Eukaryota; kingdom Metazoa; phylum Chordata; class Actinopteri; order Cichliformes; family Cichlidae; genus Diplotaxodon; species Diplotaxodon limnothrissa. The sequence goes on from NC_140617.1 coordinate 8,323,177, forward strand.
ATTAATTTTCATCTGTAGTCCCTGCCAGGTTGATGGCATATTAAATGAATCAACAAAACCAAACCCCAAAGTTTGACTTATGGATGTCATTTTTCCACCCATGCAGTGTCTGAAATAAACTTCCATATACAGAGCAAAGTGGAAAAAATACTCTAAAATGAGCTTTAGTCACTGTATCAGTAAATAGATGACAGTAATATGATGAAAAGTATAATGGGTATCCTTTAAGGTGACTTGCATTAATTTCTTGAGCCAAATTATTCATGGACCTCAACATAACCCTTATGAGGCAAATATGTCAATCTTTTGCTCCCCTTGGATTCAAAAATAAATCTGTGTGAATCATCTTTGGTGCTGTTCCTATAATTGACTCTGTATTCCTCCTCACCACTCAACTCAAACACGGCACTAAATGTTAGTTTAGAAATCAGACAACACATGAAACTTTTATTGATTTTTTTTTTTTTTTTTAAAGACTTATAGGCATTTCAAAGAACCTGTATTACAAACAGAAGTAGTTCACAGCCTGTCAAATATTGACAACACAGCTTTAGCCTATTCACTTAAAAAAATATTTCCATTGCTTGTACAGTAATATCATCCACCCTTTGTCAATACATATGCCTAGAAAGGAAAAAGAAAAGGAAGCTAAATAAATACGTACCATTTAAAAATGAAGGGTGAAATTTAGGTCTAAATTAAGTTAGGTCGAGCTGTCACCGCAGATCCAACACACCTAAGAGAAGTGGCTTCTACTGCAAGTCTTGTGTAGGATAAATAATTTTTGTACCTGATGTAGTCCTCTTTACAATCTGTCTCAGTAACTGAGGTTCATGCTGGAAATGGCTTTAATCGCAGAGGAAGACTGAACCTGTCAGGGTGACTCCTGGCCCTTTCTTCAACCTAATCCCACGCCTTGTTCACCGTTACCGTCTGATACCATTATGAGTAAATACGATTATCATTTCTGAAGAGGTTCACGTGAACTGTAGATAAACCCAGGATGCTGACATTCAAATACAGGTAAGTAGAGGTATTCTAGTGGTTCAGGTCTCTGTAAAGGACTGCTCTTATGTGAAACTAGAGGGGAAAAAAAATCTTGTATTTACAAAAGAAAAAAAAGTGTAAGTCAGATCACAGAAACTGTTGCTATAAATGTGCAGCTGGTTCTGGTTTTGGTGTTTTTCCCTCTGAAGTAAACAAGCTCTGTGACAATCCGCAGAACACCAGACGGGGATATGCTCTACAGCTGTCCCACATCTGACATGTAGCAGCAGTAAATAGTACTCGAGACATGCTCACACCGTTGGAAGTAATCTGTGTGGTAACCACAGGGGAGCTATCTGGATAGTGTGATGTTAGCTGTGCCATTTGCACACTGGTCCAATCTGACAGAGAATCTGAATGCACTGTCACATGCACCTCTGTAAGGTGTGCGTTTATAAAAACGAAGAAGCTAATAACAGATAGTGGAAACAACAGTAACACCAGCCTCAACTGCTGTACTTGGGAGGAAACTGGCAGCTCATATTCTGCCAAAAGTCACCTGACAGCAAAGGGGCTCATTCTTAACATTTAAAATAGACATTAAAAACGGAAAAGATTTTTTAAATGGACTAAGTTCCTTTGCTGAGATATTACTATGAGGAAAGTTGGCTTCAGTTTCTGAGCCACCTGTAGAACGTTATAGGGCAGCAATCTGCAACAATCTAGTTTTCTCTCACACACCGTGTGAAAAGAATACAAGTTTTAAAGAGTGTGACAAAGTCCTCCCTCCTTTCTAAGCTCGCACCTGTTAATCAGGCCTCTGTGATTCAGTCTTTCCTTCACTAGACGAGGTGAAGATGAAACACACCTTGTAAGCAGTCAACAAACACATTTCCCATGAGGTTTGGATGCCACCTACAGGTTGTTAATTAACCTCTGAGAAATCCAACTGATTCACAGATCACAAAGGAACAGAGACGTTCAAGGAAAGGAAGACAGGACTCCAACTCTTTGTTGAGTCCTTTAGACTAAGAGGGTCGAAACTAAAATGCATCTACAGCAACTTGATCAAATGTTACGAGTATTTACAGAGTGAACCTGAAAGTCTTTTCTCCAATTTAAGGTCCAGTTTCTGGTGTGATGAACAGGGCAGACAAGGCAAATGCCAGAAAAACAATTCCTCCAATGATTGTAACTACAGAAACAAAACAAGAAAACAAATGTCAGTTAAGCAAAGATTTTCAGTTTAAACAAGGCAGATTTATTTGACGCTAAACTGGTTTCTTTATTTTTTTGATCTTTTAAATCTGATATAGCTATATGAACAAACTACTGAATCTTTCTGTGAAGCCCCATCATGGGTCATCTTGAGGTTTTTGTAGCAAATGTGAATTTACCAGTAATTTTCATGATGGTAAAACCAAATGATTACAGCATTGCATCACTAGGAAGGACTCCCAGGAGTCTCAGCATTCCTGCGAGGGAAGTTAGGGGAGGGCAAATGGTCCAATATCGTCACAGACCATGTCAAGAAAATTTTAAATGAATCATATTAGGTGGAGGCAGCAGACTGAAGTCTTAGAAATAGGAGTGTCAATGGTGCAGAATCCAAACTAAAAGTGACTTTGAAATAGGTCTGCAAATAAGGATTCATTTAGTAATTAAGTATTCTATTGATTAGTCCATCGATTAACTGAGCAATCAGATAAGAACTTATTAATGAGCAATAATAAATATTCAAAAGAGGGGGAAACCCCCCCGCAACAGTTCTTTCAAAATATACTGCTCGTGGGTTTCCATTTTATATAACGGCATCTGTCAAAAAACACCTAAACCCTTTAATTAGTAATATTTTATCTTCTGGATGAGGTAGGTTTCATGTGTATGTGTTTGTCTGCATCTGTGTGTCTGCATGTTTGAGTGTGTTAGTGAATGAATGGGGTTGTATCTGTAAGCCTTTAAAGGACCATGCGTTGGCTGAAGTTTGTCCTATGCTATTATGAAAAATTTTCGTGCTGCTGAAAACAAGACGTTATGATGGTGCAGATGTTAATAATGACATGTTAATAATAAGTCAGTGTCTGACTTAACAGCCACAGGTCAGCAAACTTTATATATATATTTTAAAATATTAACATGTGTATTCATATTTAATTTCACTTTAAATCTGAAAGACAAATTTGTGAAAGCCTTGAAATATTGTCTAAACACCCCATGCCCTCCTTTAGACTCCCTCCTGCTTGTTTCAGGAATCATTATGATACAAAATGGGACGGTTTTCGTCAGGCTTCAGCCGGCTGCCTAATTTTAAACATGGTATCAGGCCAAGTTAACAGCTCATTTGGATATTTTAATGCAACTTCTGTAGCTTTACTATAGATTTTCACTGTATAAAACAAAAGCTTGGAGTTCATTGATTGGATGGTTTGATGAAGACTCCCATTAGCTTTTTCCCAGTAAAGGTTTTAATGGTGACCACAAGAACAGCGCTGCTGTTTTGGACACTAGAAAAACGTTTTCTTTCACTCTAACTGAGGTCACCATCTCAGTAACGACTCCCCCTCTTTGCTCTTCACCGTGCGTGTAGACAGACTCCATGTTAAACATCATCATCATCACTGCTGCTGTTGTGTTATTATACTCTTGTTGAAAAACATGGGCCTAATACTGACATATTTTATTCACATGCCTGCTCCTAGATACGTTTCTAATGAAAGTGTTAGTGGTGAAACGCTCATGTTTACATGGAGATGACTGAGCGCCACACAGCCGTGTGTTAAACAAAGGAGAAAATTTGTGTCGAAGATTTTCTTTAAATCGTCTGGTTATTTGAATTATTCAATGAGTCATTACAGCTCTACTTTGAAAGTTTTTACTTTACTTTTTATTTTTAGACTGCACTCTACAAATACCTACTTGATTTTTTAAAAATAAAAATGCATTTCAATCATTGTAAAACGTGGGCTGTAAATTGTGTGTGTACCATTTTTGGGCAAAATAACAATTAGTTTAACAGTAGATCGCTGTTTTCTCTCTCTGTTTGTTTTTAAATCTGATCCACCTAATCCATCAAACCTTAACAGGATTGTCTACAAATATTTTGATAATTATTGTGTGTAAACAGAGCTGCCTCCAGAGGAATTCTCCCAGGAGAATAGGAACCCACTTCTCCTACCCGTCTTTTTTTTTTTTTTTTTTTTAATTAAAAATAAATAAATAAATAAATAATTTTTTATTTTATTTTATTACACAATTTAGGCCATCTTACCTGTTCTAACCGATATCTTCTGGGCAATCATTCTCCCTCCTATCACAGCCAGACCTGTGCACAGACAGTGTCCAATGGTGCCGCCCACTGCGACTCCAAATGGATCCTAAGAATAAAAAACAAAAACAGTTTATATACCATATTTTTTTTTTTTTACTCTTTTCTTAAATATTACCAGTGTATTAATACAGCAGCAACTAAAAGAAACAAACAGCCAATCAAAGTGAAAATGTATGGCCTCTATTTATTGTAAAATATATTACAAAGCATTAAACAGCAGCTGTCTAACAGTGAAAGTCACAAACCTCCCGGGCAGCTAGAATAATTGTAGTTAGCTGCGATCGGTCCCCCCACTCTGCGAGGAAAGTGAGAGTGAGGGATTGGATGAAGATGGGTGAGATGAAGCTGTGCCACTTTCCCTGAGGAACAGCAGTCCCTGTTCCAGCCTCCACATCTGCAGTCCCATTAGCGAGCTTAGTCCGCTGGAGCTGCACAGACAACAAGGCATGAGGTTTGAAAGACAACCCAATAGAGTACTTTCACGGCTCAGTACCTGCAAGAGGCAGGGTTCACTTACAAGGGTGCTATACTTTGATCAAAATTTTGTCATGAGGTCCTCTGTGGATGGTCCAACTATATTCCTTATAACGGATTTGTTTTGATCAAGAGGATGTAGATTTATGTCCTCTACAAGTACACCTTAGAATGCAGATCTGCACGGGAATATAATTAAGCTTGACTTTGTATGACAAACTGTCACTATTGCTAAGAGGTTCAATCAGCCATCTGTTTTTTAAATTTTTTTTTATTTAGTCTACAGTACAGCACTTCGATTACAGCTCATAATGGTGCCATTCAATAAGACAGCCTCAGGCAACTTTAAAGTGTCCATGTGCTCATATAGCCTGATGATAAGATCAGAATTTCCACACAACAAAAACTCACATCAGCAGCAGCAAAATGTAACTAGGTCTTCTGGGTGATTAAGTAATATGAGCCATTTGCGAATCGCTAATTACTAAGCAAAATGGTGTCAGCAGTTAGTAACTGGACCCACTCAGGAGGCGTTTCTATTACTGAATATGTAAATTATGTATGTGGACTGGAGTTGTACTACTGGACATTAAAAAAATGTTGTTTTTCTAGATAGTTTATAATCAAGTTAACTTGCCTCTTCGTCCTTCTTCTTGATCTCTGCCTGCACCTCCTCCAGCTCCTCCTGACCTTCATCTGGACTCATTTTTAGCCCCTCTCTAAGCATGCGAATACCGAAGATGGCAAACAGAGCAGTGGATACATAGTATGTGTAGATTCTTGGGATGATGGTAGTGGCATAGCCAAACAGTACTATGATGTGGGAAAGAAAAAACAACAACAACACGTATTTGTTATTTCTCAGGATCTGATCGAAGGGTAATGCCAAAAAAACAAAACAAAACAAACAAAAAAAAAAAAACAGTCAAGGCCAAATCCAAAGTTTTACAAACCAGAAAGACAAGTCATGAATCCTAAGGCCAGCATAGCCCCGGCCAGCACGGTGAGGCGGTTGTAGCGCATGGCCATGATAGCAGCGATGAAAAAGGTCTTGTCTCCCAACTCAGAGACAATGATGACAGATAAAGAGGCAGCAAAGGCATGAATGAAGCCCAGGTTCCCTTTGGTGGAGACATCTTCAGAAACCACTGGGCCCGGTGGCTGGGGACTGGAGACTTTCTGCAAAGGAAATGCACACAGTGACTGTCAGCTGAGTTACACACAGTTTGTAATAAAAATCAGTATGAGGTATTCAAGTTTGCCCTTGTTGGCTGTAACACTTCGGCCACAATGTTTAAATAGGTAAACAAAACTGGCGGGGACATGACGACCTTCTCGTCGTGACACCCAAATGACTGTCACCTTAACTTTAAAGCAATTTCTTCACGATTAAAAAATTCAAGTGTAACTTTGTCCACTTCTGCTAACGTTACACCCGGAACTCTGCGAGACGTATCAGTTAGCACGAGCTCGGCTAGCCCGGGGCGCGAGGAAGAAGCGCGTCAAAGACCGCTTCCTATACATGACGATAAAACACTTAATTAGTGACAATGAAGCAAAACCTTTCACCTCTTGTGGGGGCTGTTCCGGGACAGCTTTTTGCTCCTCTTGAATAGCAGTAACACCGACCGACAAAAACAAAAACACGGCGGTGAGCGGAAACAAGACACACATCACATTTCTGCTAGCCCCACCATCTCTTCTGCCAGCCGCGCGAGGCATTATTACTTCTTCCGAAACACCGACACGACTCGATTTGCGCGCTAATTTCTCTCCCTCGTATCACTGCATGTTATCTGCAACAAAACCGTATAACTCCATATTTAGTAACCTATACAATTTGAGGTAACACACGTCACGATCAGAGAGACCGACCGGGCCAACTCAACTCATGGGGGAAGTAGAACCGTGCTGCCGCAAAGAGGAGCAACGCAGACAGATGATTGGACGTTCAAATGAATGACGTGGTTTGTAAGCTGACGCACACAGCGAAGTGCTCAGTGAATGGACAATCTCATTGTCGATCATGCTATTTAAATATAGTTTCATTGTTTTCTTTCAATAGTTTTGCATTGAAAAAAAAAACTTGAAAAAGGACCTTCTGTTTATTAGTTACAAATTTTCTCTTTATATATTTTTATGTAACATTACTATTCTAATCCTAACAATAATGAGTGTTTGCCCCTCTAAATATCAGCCCATTTACTTTAAAAATATATTATTATTAGTAATAATATTATTTACTTTGAGCAGAAAATTTGCTTGGCAAATAATAAATTTGGGATAAGCAGAATAAACATTAAATAAAATTAAAGCGACTTTGAGGTCGCTGAGATTCCAACTCATCTGAGTTTTTAGTAGATGATGCTATGTTATCAATTTGAAAGTCCTATGTCGCCTTAACATTCACAAACTTTGGTGTCCAGCACGCCCGCCTGCCCAGTGGAATGAGGACAGTACTCCATCAGCCTTTTATAGGGATAAAAAGGAAATAAAGAACGTGACCAGAGGTGGCAAAAGCACAGATATTCTTTACTTAAATAGAAGTACTTATTAAAAGTCTTTACTCAAGTTAAAGTAAATACAACTTAACCTTGTTATATTATTGTGATATTAAAATAATATTAGTACATACAAATACAAACTTTATTTCAGTCCAAATTGTAATTCTAATAAAGTTACTCAGCTTTAATCAGTTAAGTAGAACAAGAGCAGAGAAAAAGATATATTTTTTATGTTCTTCTATGTTCTGTTGCCTACATTGTAGAGAGGGACTTTGCCTCAAAAAAGGAAAATGAGTAGGAAGAGGTTAAAATTGAATTTGGCAGGTGGGAGAACTGGAAGGATCCATCACAGCACAGCAAACTAGCCTGTTTATACAACATTAACCTGCAGCTTATTTTCATACAACCATTAGATAAGTTATTCTACCTCAGCTTCTTTTCCAGCAGGTTTCACAATATGAAAAACACAATGTCAAATGTACAGTGCCCAATATCTGATGTAGAAACATAAGAACTTACATTTCCAGTTCATAAATATCCCACTAAGCAGTCCTTGCCTTTACATATAACCTTTGTCCTCTCGTGTTCTTATGTTTCTCCATCTCTGAGTGAAGTTTGCTCTCTTACTTTTCTCTCCCCGTGAAATACAGCAGCACACAAACAGTTTGTGAGTTTGCTGATGTTTGTTAAGCTGACAGAAATGCTGCATTTGAAATTACCTGCCACAATATTACTCCCTTCATGCTCCTCGCTACTCTTTAGTAGTGCAAGCAATAAGTAATGCAATTTCATCCCCTGACTTTGGCGTAAGGTTTTGCCTCTTTCTTCTCTTTTTACCTGGTGATTAAGACACGAGTATGAATGTTTGAAGGTTAAAATAATAACTCTCCGCTGTGTAAGTAGTAGAAAATAGGGATATTTGTTTAATATTTGTTTTGTATGCGGTACTGAATCCGATACATATCTGATGTTTTAGAAAGCGACTGCTGTTTGAACGGTCATGTCGCATTAAATCCGTCTTTTACGACACTGACACAAGACAGACGCCAATTATTAGCGCCCAAGAAGACATCGCGAACGCTTTCGGGCCATCCAGTGTAGATGTTAGTGAACCTGTTGGGAAGACGGCGCTGGAGAAACGTAAACATTTTATTTGTACTGTATAATCTGCAGATTCTGACAGAAATTTCCAACTATCATTTGAAGAACCGCTCCTCTCTAAAAACAGAAATAAGGATCATTATTAGGCCAGTTGTAAATAACACAATAACGTTACAACTTAAAGCAAAATTGGGAAACGTAAAGTCCGAAACAAGTCTTTATATTAAGGGCCATCAGTCAAACAATACTGTTTGATCTGGGTCTAAACAGAGCGCGTTGTGTGTGACGTCTTCTTTTGTGCACGCGGGCCGCTTTGAGGGTTCACACTAGAGCGCGTTTTCTGTCACATTTTATTTGTAGTGTGAACAAGCAGACAAAACAATCGGATTTGATCAAAAAAATCGGAATTGAGCATTAAGACCTGCAGTGTGAACGTAGTAAGTGGAGTTCTTGTGAATGAATCAGGGGCAATTTGTGGTTCAGTATCTAAAGGATAATGAATACATCATGCAAACTAGTGTACCTGGGGATTGAACCACCACACCCCTGATTGGTTTATGACTTGATTTCCCTCCTGAAAGTAACGTCCCCATGTTTGTGCCTCTTTAAACAACAATACCGTAATACTTTTTGTTGAATAAAGTTTCTTTATTCATTACAACATGTCCATGTCATGTTACTTTTCGTTTTAAAGTAAAACTCCTTGTCGTTCCGGTATTAATACAATACATTCTGTTTTGCTATAAAAGAAAAATATTCAACACCACAGTGTTTTGCAGGTTTCTTTTTCACATAAACATTTAGAGATTACAATACCAGTTATAACTCGAGAGGTTGGCATACTGTAAAAGGAAGAAAAAGATTTTTAAGTACTTAATCGTAAGAAAAACAAGTTCTTAATGTAATGAACAAATGAATTCCAGCAATGTTCCTCACAGTGTCTTCACATCAGTCGGAGAAAGTTCTCACCTCTAGAGTCTTCTGCCAGAAATCAAACACAGTGTTGGCCTCTTAGCTGTCAAGCCGATTAGTTAAATTTGGAGGTTTGAAAGAACGTTTAGAAAAAGATGGCTTTTGCTCCTAAGGTTTCTGCTCCTCCGACATCTCTGGCAGTTTTCTTTACAGTTCCCATTTATCACCACAAAAAGACCAATACAGTGTCTGAGTATTCATAGCACAAAGGGTATAAATGCTCTTCTATGCCTTGGGTATGACTTGTATTTGCTAATGTAAAGGTCATGACAAAGCTGTCCTGCCAGTGCTTGGTTGAAGAGCACATACAGTACCACAAGCCACCAGGTGAAAGAGAGGCCTCTGAAAACAAAGCTCAACGAGATGTAGATCAGCAGCTCAGCAAAGTAATGGGGACAAGAAACCAGCTCAAACCAACCTCCCTTTGGCACTCTGTGAGTCAGCGTTTCCACTGTTCCTGCATGACATGACAAAAAACAAGAAAAAGTGACATCAGCAACTTTCAACGTTTACATAGACTGGTTTACCATTTCCAGTGTGTATCAGGTTAAAGCTGTGCTAATTAACAACTGATCAAATTACTGTCTGTTGTGAAATGTCTCACTCACGGCGCCAAACCCACAGAGAATTATCTCGCAGCTCTGCAGTTCCACTCAGCTCTCTGCAGTTTTTTAGCCTCCTTTAGCTAATGTTTTTTTTAAATATTCATGCTTAAACATGGCCTCGGTTTTCAAAGAGCAAAGATAAAAAAATCAAATAAAAAATGCTGAAAGTGGGTCAATTGGCCATTTTTCAAAAATATATGTTTTGAAAAGTATTTGATACATAAATCTAAAATTTAACAAAAATCATTACATGTATCCTAACTTTGGACCATACGTTCTTTAGGAAAATACAAGCTGGTTGAGCTAAAGGCAATTTGGAGATGGGATGACCCATGTGCTTTATGGTTAACACATAAACAGAAAAACAGACAGCAGAGGAAGTTAACTTCAAGCTGTTAGTTCCTTGATCATTAATATGCAAATTCTCAGTGATAGCAATAATGCTGGAGGCAGCAAAGAAAAAACAAAGAAAGAAACAAAGAAATAAAAAAACAAAACAGAAAGACAGAGAGTTTCCTAGGTTTACCTGACTTTCCAGTGCGAAGTCTGGCCAGCAGGACCATAGACTGATGCTGCAGCCACGAGGCCCAAATGAAGAGTAAAAACCCAGCAACAAGCAGCCAGTCCAGCTGAGAGAGGAGGGAGCTTCTCTCTAAAAGAAATGGTGGAAGCATCAGTACCACAAAGCAGATGAACCAGGGAATTGTGCACATAGAAGCACACAGAAAGCACCAACTCAAACCTTTTTCCATACGATCACAGCAGAGGATCGTCAACCCTAACATGATGTAATACCCCAGGCCGAACATATATTGTACCAAGTGCATCGCCCCATCAGAGAAAACGCTGACAAACAGGCACTCCAGCAGCCTCCTGAGGGAGTGGACCCACAGCAGCAGCTGCACCAGGACGGTGGAAAGCTGTGGGACTACAGCCAACACTAACATCAGACACAAAAATGAATTAAACAGAAAAACAACCATTTTTTTTCTTTAGCTTACCTTGACTGTCACTGCTGTGTGCGCCAGTCAAAATGTCTAAAAAGTCGCTCAACCACAAAGGGTATGACTGATGCTGAAATATAAAGCTGAGGTACAAGACCAGAAGAAGACCATTCCAGCCAACAGAGACTGCATAGAAGTGCCAGAACCACCTGGAAGGCGAAAAGCATGCCACGTTTAAATATTTAAAAAGTAAATAATGATTCAAAACCACCTAAATGTTCGGTTAGATATAGTAGGATATAAAATACATTACAGTAAAGTTCTGTCATTCACTGTCACCTTTTTGGGACGTCAAAAACCCGCAGCCATTCGTCTCGCTTTAAGCTCTGTTTAGTTTTTCCGTAACGAATAAGGTCCTGAAATAAAACGTAAGCGGGACACGTGTCAAATATTCCCGGCAACAGTCGCGACACTTTGTGAGCACAAAAAGCAACGAGGAAGCACAAAGCCAGAGAAGACCACACAACGTTAATCACACTCAACCCTACTGAGCTCCACATCGTTTTGAAGCTGTGCGGGTCCGCAGTTATTGTTTTGTGCAACACGGAAAAGAAGCCGCCGGTAAAACCTATCGTTCCGGAATAGCAACCGGTTATTTCTTTATAGCACAGTAAATGTATGTATTGATTTAATTAATCAATTTAATTATTTAAACATCTATATATTTATTTAATTGCAAAGTATTTTTGCATTTATTTTATTCGGCACGCACGGCTTTGAAGTGAGCATTACGACCCATTTAACGTTCGCACAGCAGAGGGCAGCATTTGAATCTTTCCCCATACACCACCCGAAAATAGAGGTCTAGCCATGTAAACGGAGTCCAAAAATGTTTATGTTTGTGTAAGGGGAAGTTTTATTTTGAACAGGAAATGTTTAGTAATGTGCTAAGCAGGTATTTGGGGCAAAGATTTCATCATTTTATTTTTTTGATTGACTGACTGATAAATAAACATCAACGCTAATACAGAAGTTGTCTATATAAAAATAAAGAACAAACTCAATTAGAAAAAAAGAAAAGAAAACCCAACCCTGTAAAAATGTGAATAAAAACAGAAAACAATGATTTTCAAATCTTACAAACCCATATTTTATTTACAATAGAACACAGAAAAGATCAAATGTTTGAACTGAGAAAATTTACAATTTCAAGAAAAATGTTGCAACATGTTTGCAACTGATTTTGGTAACTTGCAATATCTCAGTAACATGACTGAGTATAAAAAGAGCACCTCAGAACAGATGGGCAGTGGTTTGCCTTTCTGCAAAAAGCTGAATCTGAAAATTGTGGAATATTTTGAGAATAATCTTTTTCAATATAAAATTGTGAAGACTGTGAATATCTCATCACCTACAGTACATAATATCAAACAATTCCCAGAATTTGAAGAAATGTGTTTGCATAAGAGACAAGGCCAAAAATCAATATTCGATGCCTATGATTTTCAGGCCCACAGAAAAATTGACATTTTCAATTGTTTTAGCCAAACAAATAACACCACGTCCTCCAGACAAAAGAGGAGATGGACAATCTGGCTTGTTATTAGAGCTCAGTTGAAAAGCCTGCATCTCAGATAATATGGTGGTGCACCAATGCCTGGAACTGGCAGCTTGCACATCCAAAAGGGCATCAAAGCTGAAAGGTATATACAGGTTTTAGAAAAACAAATGCTCCCACCTGAATGTTGTTTTTGTTGCATATTTCAGCAAAACAATACTAAAGAGCTTACTGCATCTATTACAGCAACATAGGTTTGTTGTAAAAAATTCTGGGTGTTGAATTGGCCTGACTGCAATTCTGATTTTTCACCAACCGAGAACATTTGAAATATCATCAAACAAAAAAATCTTAGATGTTGAGCAGCTAGAATCCTGTATCAAGGTATATATAGCAACATGCCTCCTCAGTTCCCAGACAGACTGTTGTTAAGAGAACAAGCATTACACAGCACTAAAAATGATCCTGTCCCAAGTTTTTGAGACATGTTGCTACTCTGAAATTCCAAATGAGCTAAAATTTTCTTAAAATGGTACATTTTCTCCAGTTTAAACACTTGATCTCCTTTTCCGTGTTCTATAGCGAATAATATATGCATTGAAGACGTGTGCATTATGTTCTTTTACTTACATTTTACACAGCACACAACAACTTGGAACTGAATTTGTATAAAATAGATTAAACCTACAAATCTGGCCAAAATAAGTATAGATTGGTTTTGCTGTTTTGTATACTATATTGTACCAGGGAAACAAATACATTGGAATTCTAAAAAACAAAAAAAAAAAAAAAACAGTTTCAAAGATCTTTATTGCACGATTTATAAACAATCCAAAATTAATTTGACAAAACACATGCACAGCAGCCCCTCCTGATGAATATCAGTATATTTTATCTTATTTGTATATGAATATCAGTTAGGGAGTAGTTTGAATGTCCTATTGCCAAACTAAGTTAGTTTTTTAAACCTGTTGCCATTTGAGAAACCATGAAGCACTTTTTAACTAGTTCTGTGAAACATTTAGTGGATAAGAAGTATTGCATAAAATCTAATGTGTATTAAGCAGAGGTTCCCAAAGTGAGGGGGCGCAGAGCCATTGCAGGGGGGTCCTGGTATGAAAAGAAGAAAAAAAAAGAACACTTGGACACTGCTAACATAATGAACAGGTTTTTGACGGGGCTTCCACACAAAGGCATAGCAGGAGATGAAGCATCGCCAAATATGTTTCCAAAACAGCTTCCTTCCAAGCCAAAGACAAGAAAATCTGGTGAAGCATATCTTCCCTTTGGCTTCACCTGCGCAAGTGCCAATGTAGGTCTCTGCGACAGCATTAGTTTCCCCTGCATTGGGAGCACGCGCTGGACTTTCCAAATCAGGGACAAACAGTATCCCACATTCTTGATTTTTAGTTCACAAACACTTCTTGTAATGACTAACTACTCCCGACATTTTGGGGATGTTAAGTCTTTATACAGTAAAGTTACAGCAGGATACAAATAATATCAGGCTGATCCTGCCACAATTTGTTCCCCCTCTCCAAATCACGGACTAACAGTATCCCACAGTTGTTTATGTTTTTGAACCCATTTTGCACAGAGACATTTTTTGAAAAATGTATTGGTAGTAATGTTGAATATTATTACAGAGGAAAAAAACACAACTACACGTAAAATAATCACATCGTGATGCCTCTGCCTTTCTAAATGGAGGGACAGTAACTGCGTGTGTGTATGTAAGCGGGTAAAACCTGAAGATAGTAAGATTAACAGTATTTTGACTCTATCTGCCATTCTGCAATTCATCTCATGTAAACAATAATGTGGCGCACAGCATGACGTGAAAAAAGGCACATACCAGAACATTTTTCTTCTAAAACAAAGGGGGGGCAGCAAAGAAAGTTTGGGAACCACTGGTATAAAGTATTACATTCATGCTTTAGGTGGTAGGAGTTCTCACCCAAAGCAGTTTTTTTCCATAAACTGCACAGTTTCATAACACATGATTTTAAGGGCATGACTGAAGACGTTTAACTGACCTTGCAGCTTCAGTTCTTGATGCAGAGCAGGAAAAGTAAGTGTTTGTATGAAAGACTTGCCGAGGTCTTTGAGGCATTAGATTCCAGGATGCCTCTTAGAGGAGCACAGTATCCTGCCCGAGGAAGTGTGGACAGTTTCCTGCCTCCCTCCCTTCTCTGTCCTCAGTGTCCTTGTCTTTTTTTTTCCTGTGCCAAGAGCTGGATCTCCATTAGGCCCCAAAAGATTGCATAAATATCTCGCCAAGCTGGGGTTGCTTTCATAAATACCCTGTGAGCACATTTTGAAAGCATTAAAGGAGGAAGAAAAACTGAAATTTTCCGGTTCAGAGACAAAAGTCAGAAATCTTGTAATGACAAAGTTTTTCATGTTGTTCTTATGTCGTTGATCTTCACTAATGATTTAGTAATTTTATTGTCTTGTTACAAATATAAAATGATTAAAATAATAAAAGACTAATTTTCTTTACTGTATCTGGACTGATCAAGTTGTGTCACCCCATTCATAGCCTGGAAAAAAGCCCTCAAAGAAATCCAAAATATCAGACATTGTACAAATGAGCGTGATACAGAAACACATGTAACTGACTATGCTCTTCTCCTTTCTTTATTCCACTCAAGCATATAAAAGACTATATCGACGTGTGTATGTTAAGTGGTAGGCTTGTACAGGGAATTCTGTCACAGTCTGGCTGCGAAGCAGACTGTGTGGGGTGAGGAGGTGGAACCAAGAGTTTTGTCATGCGAAGAGACAAAATAAAACTTGAGAGTGACAAAAACCAGCTGTTTGTTAAGGCTGGCAAAATAGTACAGAACAAAAGGCAAAGCTGAAACTAAACAATAACCTAAACTGGGTGAACTAAGATTAAAACATGAAAAAACCTGGCACATGGGCACAGCAGACAACCTGACCACAACTGAATGAAAACACACAGACTAAATGCACACAGGAGGTGATCAGGGGAAGTGGAAACACATGGGGAAACAGCTGACACAAATGAACATAATGATGGTACAATGGAAGCGTAAAACTAAACACATTGAACATAGGAACACAAGATCTCTTCAAAATAAAACAGGAAACATAATGAGAGGCAGACATGAAACACGAACTTGACAACATAAGCCACGCAGACATGACACACAAAGGCAGAGGGAGATTTAAACACAGGGGTAGGAGACACAAGGGGAATCTTAAACCATAAACATCAAAATAAGCTAAAACTCAAAATGCTGGGTCAAATGACCCAGGATCGTGACAAAGTACATCCTGGCAACAGTTATGAGAAAACTGATCAAAATTTCATTCATCACCAAGTGTGACCATTTCTATAACAAAAAAAAGTTTTTTGATCTGGAGCATCCAGATGTGTCTTAACACAGTGGCACAATCATTCCAGGACTGGACGTCTCCACAAATTCACCCCAATTCCAGACCGTGTGATTCTCGGAGAAACAAAAAACCAAAGGGCCCCATCTCAGACTCTGCGGGCTTCACTTAACATTTTAAAGTCAAAGTTCATGACAGCATTGTTGGAAAAATGCTGAAAAAGTATGGCTTGCTTGGACAGTTTGCAATTGCAGTTCAGGTTAGTTCAGTTACATCTATATAAACCACAAGACTTCTGGAACAGTGTCTTTTGATGAGATGAGACCAACATGAAGACGGACCTGGGCACCTTGCAGTCATTAGGGCAACTGTGAACTCCTGTGTTTACCAAAATATTCTAGAATCAAAATGAAACAGTAAAACATGACCTTAAGAGAGCTGTGCAAAAACGAATGCACACAAACCTGAACTGAAACAACATGTAACAACTGATTTAATCTTTTTTGTGTGTTTATTTTGGTTTAGTGCATAATGTTTGATATATTAATTTAATTAAAATCAAGTAGAATTTCTCCCTTTTTATAGTGAGGTTGGAGAGCAGAGACGGGAGAGTGTGAGACATCTGGGAAGCTGGTGGACATATGTGCCAAACCAGGAGAACAGTATAAGAGTGTGAAATCAATAAAAACCATTAAGCAACACGGGAACAGTGTGTCAGGTCACAGTTCTTTCTACAATTACAATTAGAATGGACAGGACCAGAGGACAGGAAAGAGAAAGACGAAGGAAAGAGAAGTTGGGAAGAGACTTAACAGAAGGAGAGGGAAAGGAAAATAGAGGAGAAGATGGTCACCTGCTGAAATAAAAACAAGCAAAGAAAACAACATTGTAGGGAAACCAGAGCAACGACCAACATAAGCACAAGTAACAGTAAATAATAAATACTGAATGTTACTGAGCAGCATTCAGTACTAATAATGCATGATAGGTTTAGAGCCAGAAGCCAACCAAGATAATGTGTGTCTGTGAGTACCTGTTGTACACTGGTTTGAACATTTGTGTGTGTGAGCGCGTTTGTATTCATAAGGTTTTTCTATGTGAGTGTCTAATAGTGGATGTGATTATTTAAAGTTAATCCTATTATTAATAGCTCTATAAACTGGTGAATCATTTGGTGAACTTGTCATATCACAGGACTCTTGTGAAAACTTTCTTTTGTAACGTCACCGATGTAATTCAAGTCAGTAATGCCATATGGGAAAATTAAGAATTAAACATAGTGATCCGTTAGTAGGACTGAGCAGTGTGATACTGTTACAAAATGTAATCATGTACTTTATTGTTGGTAAGAAAGAATACTTTTACTTATCATGTCAAATTGTCCTTTAATTAACCTAACCCGCTAGATGTTTGTAGTCTCTCCGTGCGTTGCCATTCTCCCTCTTCTTTTTGTCTCGTTTTGTCTGTTAACCATTTTCTATCATCTTCTATATCGGATACAAAGATTAAAAGTACCTGTTCCAACCACATTTACAACACCTGTAAAACTATGAAAAAAAGTTTTGTTGACAGATGATGTTTTTCAGATTATAAATCTTTGAAAATTAGCATTTACATCACACTGGAAGACCAAAACTGCCCTAGGGAGAATATCTATGTTTTTAGAGCTGCTGAGATACAGCAGTTTAAACTACTTAGAGAACAAAATAACAGGGTATTGTACATGCAGTATAGAAATAGGAAATAATATACAAAAAAGGCCTCATGCCAACAAAAAGTGACTGGTTTGAAAGCCACTTGTTCACAAGTCAACATTTCCTGAAGGTTGGTGCAGTGCGCACACTGAGCGTTGCCTGCTCTTTTATAGATTTTACACATGACCTGTGTGTAATTCTGTCCCTGATGCCATCAGTGTGCAGATTGTTTTCTGCAGCAAGCAACAATGCATAATGAACACACATACGCGCTCGTTCTCTCTCTCTCTCTCTGCACGTTTGTGCTGTGGACATTTTGTTCGGTATTGAATTGTGGGACACTGACCTTTAAAATCCCTGCTGTGCCTTCAGACCACAGGGCAAAAACTCAAATGCTGCCTAAACAATTTAGAGCTTTTCACTAAGAAAAATAAAAGAAAACACAAAACAGCATACGGGATAGAAACAATTACAGCAGTATGTTTTTTGTTCATAGAAGGTTTAAAAATTTTATTTTATTCATTGTTTATTAATGTTGTATTCTATTTTATGAAATTTTAGTGACAGTTTTAGTTGGGATATATATATAATGTGCTATATAAATACATTTGACCTTGACTTTTTTCTTTTTTTAAAAACTGTTTTTTTCCTTCATGTTTTTTTTCTTTGTTTTGATGTTTAATTGTTTGAAAGCTTGCAAATTTTATCCTGTTCATGGCACACACATTATCCTACATACCATACAGTTGAATACCATACATAGGCTTATTTCAAAAGAAAGTATTAGGGCCATATTTATGTTAAATAATCCAAAGGCATATTCCAATGTAAATGTTTAATTTACAGTCATTCATTTAAAATTTTTGCAATGGTTATTTCAGTACATGATTGTTGTGGATGTGTGATATAGTTATATTGTGTGTGAACTTATGGAAGTAAACAAACATGGGGACACGGATGACAGGACATAGAAATGAAACATACATAGATAGACTGGACACAAAGGGGGAACTAACATCATTAAACAAGAAATCAACTATAATCAACTCAAAGGCACAAGAAGATAACATACTTAAGAAATAAAACATCATTTATCTTGTACTTTCAAAGAAATCAACAAAAAATCCAGAACAAAACTCAAAATACTGGGTCAATGGCCCAGAACCATGACAGCCATACAGAAGCAGCCATGCACCTGTGATGTGAGGTTTTGTAATATTTTGTCCAGGAAAGACAAAAACCTGAACACAGGATACAGGTTCAAAGTATAGATTCATTACACCTTACTAGGTGGTCCTCCTTTTACCTTCAGCACTCCCTTTTTTTTGGGATAGATTCAACAAAGTGCTAGAAACATTCCTTAGAGATTTGGGTCCATACTGACATGATAGCATCACATAGTTATTGCAGCTGCCATTTGATGTTGGCAATCTCCTGGTTCAATACATATCAAAGAGCTACTGGAGTTAGATCTGGTGACTGTTGAGGCAGTTTCAGTACACTGTCATTGTCACGTTTACAAAACCAGTTTGATTTCATCTGACTTTTGTGAGATTGTGCTGGAAGCAGCCATCAAGAGCCATCAACAAAATTCTCACGTGTGGGACTAATAAAGGTTATCATATCTTATCTTAAGATAGTTCACTGTGATCATAAGGGAATGGACATTGTTATGGCCCCTGGCCTTGGAAGAAGTGAACCAGCCTTCCTTCAAGCAAATTCAACCGTGACAACACCCACAGACGATTGGCTGTCTGGGAACCCGTGTCAGCCTTCCTGCATGTAAATTTGAATTTGACAATCCTCTCAGACAATTGCCTGCCTGAGGACCTGTGGTTTGCACCTCCAGGGAGAGAGACCAATCTGCAACCAATTGTGCACACCTGTGCCTTCAAATGGGCTGAAGAACTTTCATTCAGGGGCTGCTGCTTTGAACTGAATGTGCAGTTTTCCCCACATGCTTCTGTCTGTGAGCCTAGCTTGTGAAACCCTGTTTAAGGTGTGGAATTTGTTTGAATAGCGTTTATTCGTGTTACTGCCCATGAGGCTAGCTTTAATTTCTACTTGTATGTGAGCAAGTTATATTTGTATTGGTTATTTGCCAAGTAATTTGTAGTAAATGTCGCTATCGGTTTTCAGTTCTGAGTTTCTTTCTGTAAATGAAACTTTGTCTTAACTGATCTCCCTCGTGAGGGTCTTGTTTATGCTATCTTCCCTGTCCCCTAGCAAAACCGGGTCATAACAGACATGTTCAGGAACAATTCTCAGGAAGGTTATGGTGCTTAAATGATGTTCAGTAAGTGCTAAGGAGCTCAGAGTGTTTCATGAAAATATCCCCCATGCCATTACATCACTCCAACCAGCCTGAATCATAAATGCATTTAGATCAAATTCTGACCCTACCGTCAAAATATGGCAGCAGAAATCAACCAGGCAACATTTTTCAAATCTCTTGTTGTCCGATTTTGAGCCCTTGTTAGCCCTTCAGTTTCCCGTTTCCTGTCCTAGCTGACAGGACTGCCACACATTGTGGTCTTCTGCTGTTGTGGTCCATCTCATTCAAAATTCAACATATTGTGCATAAAGATATGCTCTTCTGCATACTGAAATACACAGACCAGCCTCTCTTATTCACAAACAACCAAAGTCACTTAAATCAGCTTTCTGTCACATTCTGATGCTCAGTTTGAACTTCAGTAGGCTGTCTTGAACATGTTTAAATGTCTGAGTACAATGGGCTGCTTCCATGTGATTGATTAGATATTCACTTGAACGAACGGTTGGACAGCTGTGCCTAATTAAGTCACAGCTTACAACAGCTGAAAGTCTTATACCATTAACCTCTTAAGCCCCAATGCCCCCTGATACAGGGGCAAAAGGCAGGAAATCAGGTAGGCTTGAGGCTTAAGAGGTTAAGCTCACATTTTATCCATATATCTCTTTTGTAGATTTTAGTACAACAGTTTAATGGTGGACAAATTAGCAGTCACTACTACTACTACTACTACTAATAATAATTATTATTATATTGTAATTTTTCAGGAAAATTGCAAAATACAGTAAAATATTTTCTTTCACACAACCACACACACCTCATTCTTTCCTCTCCTTTGCTGAAATGCTTTAAACTATGAAAACATTTCTCTTTGTCTGTGAGTGGGCCAGAGTTCAAAGCAATCACCTCTCTTTGGATTTAGAAAAATAAACAGAGATAGAAAAATGGAAAAATGTTTCTGATTCCAGCTTTTCCAGAAAGGAATTCAGTGTAGACTGTCCTCCAGGAAATGATGGTTACAAGGCAGCTAGGCAGTTTAGTATTCAGAGAGTCCCAGTAGAAGTGACCAGGCCAGGAAACATGTGGATGCAGTGCATAACACACAGCCCTCAATCATCTCCCTCAACCCTCCTGAATCCATGCCAGCATCAAAACACAGCCTCCTCCCTCCTCATCAAATGAAGCACTACATTCATCACACGTTTGAAGTTCTGGAAAAATACAAAAATGGGACACAATCTGATGTTAATCAGTTCCAGGTATTACCTTTATCCCTTTCCTCTTTTCAAGGCAGCAGTCCTAATGTAAATGTCAGTTGGGTTTGGTATAAGCTGCGCCCTGCTTTCCTGACATGTTTTTGGCACTGTCCCAGATTATCTGTTTCTTTTTCCAAACCTTAACAGATATCTTTGGGTAGGTAATGGAACCCGATCCACTGATATATTTGACCCTGTAAAAAGGCCCAGTCTGTGTCACTAAAGCTTAATACTTTGATTATTTTACAGCTGTAATTTATTTCCAATTATTAAGAAGCTACCCGATCAGCATTGGAGGGACATTAGTCATTAGTTAGGTTTAGTCAGTCATACTGCATTTCACCATTAATGCTCCATTTTCAGCCTGTTCCAGGAACTGTAAACTTACATGAAAAAGCCTAAATATTTTTTTCTTTTTTTTGTGAATAATCATGATGACTAAAATGCCGAATTGTAACACAGTTGTTACATTACTTAATGTCTGTATTCAGTAATCAAGAGATCCTGTAAATTTGCAGGTTATTAAGGTGACATTAATTACAGAATTACATTAATTAATTAACCGGTTAATTAATTGTTCTATGAATATCTTAATATTGTTTTATTTGATTATAAAATATCAAAAATTTTTTAATGCATCTTCAAATTCATGATATGGTAAAATGGTAAATGGCCTGTATTTATATAGCGCTTTACTTGCCCAAGGACACAACGACCAAGACTGTCCAAGCCTGGGCTCGAACCGGCAACCTTCCGATTACAAGGCGAACTCCCAACTCTTGAGCCACGATCAGTGCGGTCTTTTGTTACACAGTTAGACAACACCATACTGTATTTGTAAAGAGGGGGACTTCATATAGAAACTAGAAAAATTTGCATTTCCTGCGAAAATGCTGTGTGGATGCCTTAATGCTGAAGATGTCGGCTGAAAAAAGCTGAAAAAGTTGAAAAAAACCCCCAAAAAAACATTGCCCTGAGCAGAATTCGAACCTGACCCTTCTGGTCTCAAGGCGGCAACGCATCTCACCTCGCCAAACTCATTCTCACAAAGAAGAGGTGGAGAGACTGACAATTCTGGTGAAATTAGCAGAAGCTGCTTAGAATTGTGTTGATAAGAGGTGAAAAGGCTAAAAATTTTGCAGAAAAGAGGTGAATCAGAAGAATTTCTGCTGAAAAGAGGTAAAGAAGCAAAAAGATGAGCTGAAAAGAGATGAATCAGCAGAATTTCTGCTCAAAAGAGTTTTTTCTGAAAACAGCTGAGATTTGTGCTAATAAGAGGTGAAAAGGCTGAAAATTTTCAGAAGAGGTGAATAAGCAGAATTTGGGCATAAAAGAGGTGAAAATTCTGCTGAAAAGAGTTCAATCAGCAGAATTTCTGCTGAAAAGAGTTCAATCAGCAGAATTTCTGCTGAAAAGAGGTTTTTGCTGAAAACAGCTGAAAAAGCTGGTATTTGTGCTGAAAAGTGGTGAAAAAACTGAAAATTGTGTTGAAAAGAGTTAAAAATGTTTAAGTGTTAACTGAAAGAAATTTTGCCCTCTGAGGGCATCTACACAATTACATTAAAATCATATTTAACCAACATCCTTGATATCCATTGTCTTTGTTTTAAGTTCACAAGCTGCAGCACACACAAACAACATGTTTAAATATGTTTTTACTCGTCGAAGAATACATTTTTAACTGCGTCTGTAATATAGCGATTTCAGCGCATTTATTAATTAAACGTATTGTGCTTTCCACTATTTCTTGTATTTACAATCCTCCCACTGAAAACGCTGCACCCAGATGAAAAGAATCAACTTTCCGGTTATGCACCAAAACTACATGCAGTAAGTTTCTGTCACGTGTTTGGCTGATTGAAGATTTACGTTAAGGAACAATTTAAAAGTTTTCCTTAACAAAGTGGCTGTTAAGCACAAGTAGCCGGTTTGTTTTGTTGATTGAGAATCACGCAAAGCAACTCCAGCAGGATACACGTGAGGAGCACTGTGATTGTATGGAAGTGCGTAGGGTCTGTTCGCTGGGAGATGTACGCCTCTTTACGGCGCTGGAATAAAGTATGATCAACATGAACTTTCATGTGGCGTTGTAACTGTGTGTTCTAGAAGAAGCGTAAAAAAATAAAGTTATTCTCATTCAACCATAGTAACCTGCTTTTTAAAAGTTGGTTGTAGCAATAGTGAATCTACAAGGAAACAAGGATTTAGTTATTATTAGGCCTCATGACTCTGGTTCTGTGACCTACGGCCTACTGTTTTTTTCGTTCTCATCGGTTTCTATTTTGACAGCACTTGGCATTTATTTAAAACTCTTGCGAAAAGGATCCGAAAGCACATTTCCTTCAGCAGATGGCAATCAAGGCAAAAATGGATCTTGGTGTTGGTTTCATATTGGTGAGACCTGAATGCTAATGTTGCTTTAGGTCACATGGAGGAGAGAATAAGCAACTCTTGGGCTTCTTTCTACTTTTATGCAGGAGGGAAAACAGGTCCTTAACCCTAACTTATAAACACACGTTTTCTTAATGCTTTTGGTAATGGGATTTTCCTTTTAATAAATGTATAATTTTTATGATTATCACTCTAGGAGTCAAAGTTATGGTGTAAACAGTTTTACGACTCCTCAGTAGGGGGTTATGCATCCTGGCTGTCACTAGTTCTTAAGTCTCCCAAGTTTCTCTCAAAGTTCAGTAAGTCCTCCCATCAACTGGGCAATAAGCCCAGAAGTTTATTGCAGGCTGCATTCGCCTTGGTAATTTTACAGAGAGTCAGAGAGAGAGACTCCTCCCCTGCAGGCACGCTGCTCAGCCGAGGCGCGTCTCTCCATCCTCAACCGCAAAAGCTCCATGGGGACACGCACAGTCACACTTTAGCCACTGCTGATCACCATCCACTGCAGGCTGTTTTTATGACTTTCAAACTTTCTCTGGGGTGGAATATGAAACAGCTTTTTTTTTTTTTTAATGGATTGGTAATGAGGCAGTAGGATTATCATTATTTCTACGGTAACGTTATTAATTGGACTTTGATGAGGACTTTGTCCTTGTCTTTTGTCGGATGATGGCACAGACACTGTCCGTCATTCCACTACTGGGCATTATTCTGGAAATCACTTGTTTTGCTGGTAAGATAATAATATTATCCCCATTTAATCGTCTATCTTAATAACGGATTAAGCTGAGAAACATGAAATATATTAGATTATGATCTCTGTCTGATCTTTTCTTTTTAAAAAAAAAATCTGTCAACTCAAAGTCACCCTCCAGCTCTATAAAAGCTTTTGCCGCTTTTCTAAGACATTTCAAACACTTTGTCCTCAGTTGTTCTATAGTTTTTGTCTTTGCTGATATCACTTTAGAACTGCAGTCCAGTTTGAGGAAACATTTAAGGAAAAGCGTTTGAACTGTGGCCTGATTACTTGTTCTTATGTTGTAAAATGTAAATGACAAAAGTACCCAGTTTCTGCTAATGTGCTACGTTGTTCAACAGTTTAAACTTTTTTTTTCTTCTGAGATCATTAAGGTCCACTTCATCAGCTCAGCTCAACACTTAGTTTTTTTTTTTTTTCCATACAATGTATTATGTCCTTTAGGGCCTCACAGGGAGGTGGTGGGCAGGCTGTATCCTCAGAAACAGGAACCCCACCTAAGGCACACTGTGCTAGACTATTGAGCCTGACCCGGCCCATCTTCTCCTGCTTCCTGTTTTCACACAGCTCCGCCATTTGCTGCAGCAATGGAAAAAGGGCCCTATGTAGCCAGAGACTCAGATACAAAGCACATCTTATAATGGAGACTGTTTTTTTCCTGTGCTCTACTTTCAGTTTTTACCTTGTGCCGTTTGATTTAATCTTAATCTTATGTGCATTTATTTAAAACAGCAGGGCCATGATCTCTGAAACCTTCATTTAATCATTGTTTGTAGAGACTTATGTCATCACCCTGATTGTGTTAAAAGTAAGTCATTGCTGTGACCGATTTGTACTGTTAATCTCTCCAGCAGCGGAACTGCGGTTTATATCTGATCCACCGACACTAAATATCTATGGCATCCATAGGATGAACAAATCTGACAACCTTGAACTAACATGCAGGTATGTACCCTAGAACTTATTCATGCCCCCATCACATGCAACAAACGTGTGCGTGTCATTGTCTCTGTTCAAAAGGTGCCTGCGCAGTATGTGTTCTCAAGAACTCCTTATATAAACAACATGAACATCTGACTGGCGTAATTGTTTTTTACAGGAAGACCAAGTCAATAAATGAATAACATTTAAGTAAAAACATGGCCATTTGATAACATTTTGTAAAAGTTAGATGTTTTTGGTGTTGGTAGTTTTTGGCAGCTGTTCACTGGCAGGCTTGAAAACGAAGACCTGGTTTTAGGCTTATTATTACAATTAAGGTAAAGTAAGGATTAGACATATACAGATGTGTCCAGGAGTTTACATTCATCCTGGAGATGAAGGTCATGCTACATTTTGGCTATTAATGATTACACAGCATTCGTTTTTAATGATTAAAACAAAACAAGGATAAGGTGCACAATTTTTCCACTTTATTTAGTCTGTTCTTTAATCCACAGTCAAAAGTAAGAACATGGATGCTAAAATATATACATTGAGTTAAATCCTTTAATAAGAGGTGCTGAAGGTTCTACAATGTCTTTTAACTTTACATGTCCAAGGCCTATTAACTTGTAATCATGATTGACTACAACTGGTAGTTTCGCTAGGCTCGCATAAAAGAGATTTATTTGACAACACTCATTGGACTGACCAATACTCAGACCAGTGGGAAAGCCCAAGGAACTTAGGATTTAAGATGGAGAAGTGTAGATTTACACAAGTTTGGAAGGTATCTTGGAGTCATTTTTAAAAATCTGCAGTTTCCAAGATCATCAGTTCCTACAACTGTACATAAACACAAGTTATTAGGATGTGTCACCACTTTGAGAGGAAATTGGTTAGGATTTTCAAGAACAACCCAGGGAAACCACTAAGGCTCAAACCTGCCATAAAATGGGAACTGCTGGAACAACAGTGTCATTGTCTCCAATGAAGTGAGCTGTACATCAGCCTGGTGGTCGGGTGCTGATCAAGAAAGAAGCCCCTGCTCTTAAATCAATACCTTCAAGCTTGACTGAAATTTGCAGCTGCCCACATGAACAAGCAAGAAGCCTTTTGGAGAAAACTTTTATGGTCAGACAAGAGAAAGATTGAGTAATTTGGCCACAATGACAAGAAGTATTGTTGGAACAGTAAATATGAGACTTTCAAATCTAAGGGCGCTGTACCATCTGTCAAGCAAGTTGGTGGTAGCATCATGCTCTGAGGGTGTTTTGCTGCCAGTGGTACTCTTACATTGTACAAAGTGGATGGAATATTGATGAAACACTATCTCTAAATTGTTCAGCATCACTAATAGTGGACAATGATTCTTGGAACGGGTAAAGTAGGCTAACATTAATCTTCTAGAATGGCCCTCCCAAAGCCCCGACCTCAGCCCTATTAAAGATTTATGAACTATTCTTAAAAGCCAGATCTGTGCAAGGAAACCAACCAGGTTAAATAAAATTTACCAATTCTGCCAGGAAGAGTGGTCAAATATTAACCCAGAATTATGCCAGAAGCTTGTTGATGGATACCAAAAACATTTGGTCCAGGTGCAACTTGCTAAGGGACATTTCCCCAAATATTAGTGGAAATGTATGAATATATATGAGCCTCTATGTATAACTTAGACCCTGTGTGGATTATAAAAATCCCAAGTAAATTCAAACTTTTGTACCCAATCTTGTTTTTAAAGTCATTAAAGGTATACAGTTTCAAGAGTTCATTAAAACCCCCCAAATACCATGGCATTCTTGCCTATTTTGAGTGTATATAAACCTTTGACCATAGCCTATGCTATATAGTGTGATCTTCCCAGAACTATAACTACACTTTTCGCCAATAGAAACCTCAGCAACTGTCTATATATAGGAAAATGTGGACTAAACACAGTATTGATCGCACAAGGACAGTACCGTCACTAAACAAAGTGTAATAGGTTATTACCGTATAGTTGACTAATTTTGCTAATGCAGTAACTAGCGTTCTTCCAGTGTAAACATTCAGCTTTTTCTATTGTCATAGCTCTGAAAGTAAGTGTATAGTTTCAGAGTTGTTTATGACATCATCTCTCCTTCCTGTGTTTCAGTAAAAGTAAGTATGACTCAAAGTTTATTAGCTTCATGCCTATATGAACAGCTCCGTTTCACTCTTAATTGTAGAGCAAACTTTCTCCGCAATCCTCAATATAGCCCTTTAAGTTCCACTTTACTTTTAATCATAGACTGTGGATATAAAACGGACGCAGTTGTAGATTCTCAAATATGAACGTAATGTGAATGCGCCTTAAACTTGCATTCTCTCTGATGGTCAGCAGGGGGCAGCTACATTAGTTGCAAAAACAACCATGCAACTATATTTAGGAAAATTACAGTCTGCTCACTTGATCTCTCCCCTTAGTAAAAAATCATGAAGAAAATAAAATGGAACTTTTTATAGGCAGATATTACAACACTGGAACAATAATAGTAATTAGTAAATACTATAATTTAATATACTGTACTTTCTTTTGCTTAAAATTTAATGTAGTAATAATAATGGATTGGATTTATATAGCGCTTTTCAAGGCACCCAAAGCGCTTTACAATACCACTATTCATTCACTCTCACATTCATACACTGGTGGAGGCAAGCTACAGCTGTAGCCACAGCTGCCCTGGGGCAGACTGACAGAAGCAAGGCTGCCATATCGGCCATCGGCCCCTCTGGCCAACACCAGTAGGGTAAAGTGTCTTGCCCAGGGACACAACGACCAGGACAGAGAGGCCGGGGATCGAACCGGCGACCTTCCGGTTACAGATGCGATTCCCAAGCCCCTGAACCACAGTTGCCCGCAAGAGTTATACCTACCTAGTAGTGTTAGTAGTTGACTACTTGAGTCAAAATGTAAATAAAAAATTTGCTAAATGGCAAACTACCTCAAAATGCAGATAAACTACTAGATTAGAGAAATGTTGTTTACTGCTCCCCATCACTGGCTAAATTCACCGACTCGGTCATGTAGCATGTGCAGTATAATTCTCTTGTTTCTTCTCCTGCAGAGGTCGGCAGAATTTGAGGTGGACCACACCTGCTATAAGCACTCGTTACTCTATCAGTGACTGCAGCGGATCAGGACTGTTCTGCAAAAGGCTCACAATCATCAATTCAACTGTCAATGAAACTGGACAGTATCAGTGTTTCTACATAGGCCTGAAAGCTGAAGATGGTAAAACCTCAGCAGCAGTTTATGTGTTTGTTCAAGGTATAACTCTTTTTAAGTTTATTCTTGTTTTTTTGTTCTTGTTGTTGTATTTTTTTTTCAAGCATCCATTTATATGAAGGAAAATATGGGATTTATCAACTTCACACACTGAAATACATCTACTATTGTGATTTGTTTGTTAATTTTTAGATTATAAGGTGCCATTTGTGCCATCTGAAAAGGAATATGAGGTGGTGTTTATCCGTGAAGGGGAGCGAGTGGTAATACCATGCCGGGGCTCGGTGGAGAATCTCAATGTCACACTAAACATCGTAAGAAGCTGTTTCTGGTCTTTGCTTCTTGTCAGTAAAGCAGTTTTATGAAGATGTAGGTTGGTAAACAGTTGTGTTTACCAGATGTGGTGTTTTATTTACACGCTGTGCTCATGTGTAAAGCAATTGGTGTGAAATTCTTTAAACATTTCTGTTTGGAATCATGAAATTTGTGTGTTTGTCAGAAGTATCCAGTAAAGGAGTTTCATCCGGATGGGAAGGATTCTGTGTGGGATGCCAGGACGGGCTTCACTGTTCCCACTCATCTGATCAGCTACGCTGGTGTTGTGTCCTGCCAAACTCATATTGGAAACGAGACATTTAAGTCCCCGCTCTACATTGTGGCTGTTGTTGGTAAGATGGAAAAAGATACAAAGAGAAGTTATCAGTTGTCAATGCTATGGCTGTAAAAACACCTATATGTGACTTTTTCGAGCTGAATAACACCGAAACTTACCAGGAATTCTAATTTTGACTTTGTAAGGTGAAAGACTCTCTGCACTAACACTCTGTTGCTCAGAGTGTTGGTGCAGAGAGAGTCTGTAGTCTCAGGAGAACAATAGTGTGTCGATTTACTATCTTCCCTCCTTTTTCCGCAGGATACAAGATTTATGACCTCACCCTGACCCCCAACAATGTAAGGCTGTCTGTGGGGGAGCAGCTCATACTGAGATGCACTGCATTCACAGAGCTGAACGTGGGCATCGAATTCAACTGGACGCACTCTGGTGGGGCTCTGGTCAGTACCCCACACTCTTCTGTTCTCATTATCGTTGTAAACCTGTAATGAACTTATGTAACAGTCTTAAAGAAAAGTTATATTGCTCATGTCAAGAAAGTACTAGCTGTGGATTATTTACAAATACAAACTACAGAAAAATAATTATGAGCACCGGTGAAGCTCCTCAGTTTATCCATTGTCTGAAAAAAGAGACACGTCAGACAACTTTCATAGTTTTGGATCCCCCTGAGAAACAAAAAACTTGAACTTATTTTGGGCCTAAGATGCAAGTATCAAAATTATTAGAGGATATCTGCTCTCAGAGGCATCGTAAATATCTAAAGAGTACAAAAATGGTCTGAAATTGATTATTTATAGCAGTCTTAAGCCTGAACTTTTGTCTCACAAGAATTGTTTTTGTATATACACTGATCTCATTATTTGGAGCTTATTTGGAACATAAAATTTGAGCATTCTCCATTGTAACAGTATAAACATGACAGAAAATAAGGAAAAGCGTAACAGTCCACCTTTAGGTTGGCCTCTTTGACTTACTGATGAGAAGAGACTGAGATACCAGAAGTGCTGTATCTCTCTTCCTGCTGTCTTTGCACAAATTCATTACTTCCTGCTTTCAGGAATCCATCAGCCTTCATCTTGTACCACCAAAGTGCAAAGGTGACCAGATGTGTTTTTGATGTTCTGACTGCTTACATTACTGGGAACAATAAGCTGTCTGGACTGAGGCAACACTTGATCTTTAATTTCTGTAAAACTAGAAAAAAAAAACCCTCCCACATTCTGTTATCACAGCCATTATGAGTGTCACGTGAGTTTAAAAACTGTGTGTTTATACATTATGTCTTCCCTCTGTCAGACTTCGGTCAATGGTTCAAGGCCGCCCCACACAATTCCCCACAAGAAGAAGCTGTGGAACTCTCTGGAGCTGTCAAACACGCTGATCGTGGAGAATGTGACGGTAGCTCACGGAGGAGAATTCATCTGCTCTGCTTCGAGTGGGCAGATGGAGAAAAGCGCTTCAGCATTTCTTACAGTTTATGGTGGGTGCTCTGAAAACAAAACACCTGTTATGTTGGCTGAAAACTTTCAAAAAGTTCCAAGTCAAGCAATAATTCAGCATTCACAAAAAATATGTATGTAGTTGTTAAGCTCGAAGACAGCTGAAGATTGTACTGTGTTAAATATTCAGAGTAGGTTTTAACTGAAACAAATTATTTAGTTTATGTTATTTGATTACTGGCGTTTTATGCATTAGAAAAAAATATCCTACAGTATGCTGTATGCTGACATAACACTTAAGCAATATCAAAGATGCTTCTATATTGTTGCTGCAGAGCCTTCTGGTTGAGCCAAGTTCAGCCTTTACTAGTTTGTGATGTTTCCAGTTAGGATGCTTTCTGTTCCTACTTGGTAAAACTTAACATTAAGTTATTCATGGGAATTTAACATCATTGGTTTCCTGAGGAACTACAGATGTTACTGAGATGGTGTTGACTGTAGTACTTTGGATTGGGAACCTAAATTGTTAGCTAAGGCAGATGCCACATCTTTAATCTTTGTCTCTGTTAGAGTGGCTTTGCCTGATTTACAGTTCAAAGTATTCCTTATAGACAAGTTGTTTTAGCTCCTCCATCTTTTGACTGCCCTTTGCAAACACAATGTTTGAGCAGCAGGTGGGTTGGGCTTTGTGCTTGGAGAGATGTGTCTGAGATGTCTCTCCTCACTGACATCAAACAGATCCTAATAATTAAAACCCTAATTCAGCCCTCTTTGAAACCCCAGAATTTCTGCTAATATTTTTTTTAACATTAATAATATTTTTCATCTTTATAAACTTGTTTGTGTTATTTTCTCAGATTTTTAAAAAATACTTTTCCTTTCATTTTCTCATCTTTTTTGCACAAATTTAATCTCTCACAACATGCTGTTTATTATTTGTGCATTTATCTTGATGACAGTGATACAGGACAATTAATTTTAAGTATCACACCGATGCAGTTGAATTGTAATATTATTATTAGTAATAATAATACTTGTTCTTGTTCTTATTCCTATTATTGCAATCAGTTATGCTTTTAAGCCATCTAATAAATTTTAATACCACTTTCAAGGATTTGGAAATTGTCTAAATTGAAAATCTCTAACTTCCCTTTCCTAAAATTACATTTGTTCAGCATCAGGAGAAAATTACACGTGAAGTTTGAGATAGATTTTCCTAGAAACAATTGCAAAATCATAGAATCAAATGAATCATTTTGTATGGTTTTGTATGGTCTCAGATAGTTTTGGGGTTTTTGCTTCATTTGAAGCCAAAATAATAATTGTAAGAAAGTCATTAAAAAATTGATCTTTTCTCTGTTTTTGTGATTTTTGTATTTCCAGAAAAACCTTTTATTGATATGGAAGAGCCCTGGACAAAGGTGTGGGAGGTAAATGTGGGAGAACCATCTACATACATCCCCGTGAAGTACTCAGCTTACCCTGAACCCATCATTAAATGGTGTGTTCACAGCAATATTTGCTTTATGCATAGCAGTTTCCATGCATTAAAGCTACAGTTTCAGAACTGGATGGATTTTGTAACTTTACTCTTACTTTGTGTTCCCAGGTTTAAAAATGACCTCCCATTGAATGACTACCGAATAAAACAGAAGAGTGATGCCCTCGTCATACGTGAAGTTAAAGAAACAGACGCTGGCATTTACACAGTTATCCTGACCAATAAAATTACAAAAGAGGAACAGAGGCGCTCTTTCCAGCTGCTGGTCAATGGTGTGTTTTTTTTCCTCTTCTTTTCCTTTTACATTCATTTTCGGCTGCCTGTTGTGGATATGACTCTACTTCTTCCTTTGCAGTTCCTCCTTGTATCATAGAGAAGGAGATGGCAGTGGACATTGATGTGTACCTGTACGGCAGCAGCACGACTCTGAGCTGCACCGCTCGTGGATTTCCCGTACCTACACACATCCAGTGGGAGTGGATGTCCAAAGAGGACTGCCCAGAGGCTTTCATGCAAGTCAACTCTTCAGTGTGAGTGTAAAAGAGAAACAAAGAGGCTATTTTCACACATAAATGTTAAAGTTGGGACTTTTTCACATGTGGCACAGTTAGACAGGTTCAGGGCAGAAAGATACATTCGGTTCGGGACTTTTTTTTGTGTATGCATGGAGTAGTCACATGACTTTGAGTCACTCATTGTCAACAGGTTGTTGATATAGAAGAGGAATAGCTGCTTTCGTGATGTTGACCAAAACAAGAGGGGAGACAATGAGAGCACACTGTGACCTGATGCAAATCAGCGGATGTGATTCATTCTCTTCACAATGTCCATTTTTAGAACCATGTCAGTTATTCAGACTTAGAATGTGCTCACTAATTTTGGACGACTTGTACTGACCTAGTGTTTGTGCTCACTCGATCAGCTGTTTAAGATAACAGCCCTGCCGATGCAATATTCAGCCGGTTACACAACAACCTCACGAAAGACTCCTGTTGTGATTTCACAGTGTTGATAGAAAGGAGGATGGTGTGTGTGTGTGTGTGTGTGTGTGTGTGTGTGTGTGTGTGTGTGTGTGTGTGTGTGTGTGTGAGGGACCAGACAACACCAGCAGCAGATTCCTTATCATCTTTCTACACATCTGAGCACTTCCTCTGTCCTGCACTACGTTTCCTGTTGTTCCTGTCATGTTCTTTTTCAAAAAAGAGGTTCTTCCTGCTAAAGCTAAACCTCTTCTTATTACTTACTTACTTTCTTTCCCTGTTTACTAAATTTTATGGTGTTTCTCGCTGTATTTGGGTGTATTAGCAGTTAAAAATGAGAATAACAATTAAACTAGTAGGATTGGTAAATAGAAAAAAAGTGGAAAAACAAGTACTTAGCCGTCATTCTGAAAGATCTGCCAGCTTCTTTTCATCTTCTTTTTGTGTACCATTTGTCAGTGCTAATTCGGTGTATCAGAGTGAAAGAGGAAACTGCTGTGCAGCTATTTACACAGCTGGTGTTTTTGCATTTAATAAAAATTTAATAAAAGATCAGAGCTGGATATTTGTGTTTTATGATTCTTCTGTTCACTTTTGTCCATCAGGTCAAGACTTGTTAGGTCTGAATCACAGCTGAAGGAGTGCACAAATTGGAGAGATGTCAGCAACAGAACTGGTCACAACCACGTACAACCAATTAGAACTGACACTGATCAAGCTCAAAAGGTAACAAAAAGTCTGTGATTACACCATATTTTCCCTTTTGCTCCAAGAATTTTACGATATCTGAACGATACGGTATTTGGAGTTTAGCTAAATAATAGTAACTAACAGATGAAATGTATTTCTCTAGAAAATCACGAGCTCTTTAAAGATTCAGAAAGCTGAGGCTCACGCCCTCTACAGATGCACGGCTGCGAACAAAGTAGGCAAGGATTCACGTGTCATCTTTTTCCATGTAACACGTAAGTTCCATCCTTTTTTTCTCCTCTTAAAAAGCATCTTGTTGTAATCGTTTTGTGTCTGATGGTGTGACTTCTGTCATCATATAAACAGCCTTTTCAGTATTCTTCTTTTTCTTATATCCTTACTCATTCTTTACCCATGTGTTTCCATCCCTAGGTGGCCTCGAGGTGACTATGTCTCCCTCTAACAGGCCTTTGGAGGAGGATCACGTCATTCTGCGGTGTAAGGCAGACTCGCTGATCTACGGCAACCTCACCTGGTTTCGTGTGACCAACGTTTCCAAGTCAGAGCAGGGAACATTGGCGCAGCCTTGTCGCTCACTGACTCTGCAGCCTACTCCACTGTCGCATGCTGTCCTGACCCCCCAGCCTGGCACCAATGTGACTCTGGAGCTGTCACTTCGCAATGCGTCCCATCAGGACGAGGGCCTGTACGCCTGTCAGGTGGTAAACATCATCACTGGGGAGAAAACCTGCCTGCTACACAGTGTTTCTCTCAGAGGTGAGATGTACTCACAGCATTTTCTTTTTGTAAGGAATAGGTCAGGGTTTGTTAAGTGAATCATACATTTGTTTCAAAATAATCTTTATAATTTTGATGTTTAGACCTCGAGGCTCCAAGGATCCTTAATAACTTCACTGACCAAAAGGTTAGAGTAAGTTCGACAGTCACTCTCCGCTGTATGGCTGCTGGGACGCCAAACCCGATTGTTGCCTGGACCAAAAACAACCACACTGTTGTGGAGAGCTCAGGTGAGACATTCGCAGCGTTTCACTGAAAACTGATTTACTTCATGAGTTACAAGAGCTGCAAAACAAAACATCTGGTTGCCTTTCAGGTGTTACTCTGAATCAGCAGAACCGTAGCCTGACAATTCAGCGTGTGACGAAGGAGGACAGTGGTCTGTACACCTGCACTGTATGTAACAGCCTTGGGTGTGACACAGCACAGGCCTCTTTGAGTACTGAAGGTCAGTCACTAAGTAAGATGATGCCTTTTATTGTAACTCATGTCTGCTTCTTGCAGATGCTTTTTAATGTGTTTTTTTTTCTCTCATTGGGGTTGTGTTTTGTCTTGTTTTTTGTCCACCTGCAGATGTTTTTTTTAAAAATCTTTGTGGTTATTTCTTGCAGTTTCTCTGCATGTTGCATGTCATTGTCATTGACTCAGGGTCTCCCTGACCTTCTGGGCCCTTGGGCCTGTCCCGGGTGTCTTGTGTTGTTTGTAATACATTCTCAGCTTAAAATCAGGAATATCTTATTGTCTGTGTGAAAGGTTTTGGCCTAAACCCTTTGGCAATTCCACCAATACTAAAAAGACTGTATGGTTATATCTGGCTTCAAGGTTTCACAAATTCACATCGCACATAGTTTTACTTTTTATATGTCAAAGATCTAAATAAAAATAGCCTTGCTTCCTCATGACAGGAAGCTACCCCAGTTAACGCACATCCTCCTGGGAGTATCTAAATCTAAAACAATTAAGAGACGGCAGGACAAAGGGAAAGGCCAGCCCTGCCTGAGCTCCAGCCTCTGCTCTCTTGTCCACAGTCTTTTTGTACCAAACACAGGGACACAGCGAAAAACAAACAAATGAACTGACTAGACGCAGAGCCTACGTGACCGTCTCCCCGCCAGCAGAATGTGCACCCAGTTACAGTAGCTCACAATTCTGCTTAGGCGCCAGCTCTGTTAAAAGAGGGGGTAGAGGGACAGACCTTCTCACAACAAAAGCCCTGTGTATGAGGGTGGGGGGAGGCAAGCAATTGCACGTCACTTTAATAACATTTTTTGATTTTTACATATTACAAAAAAGTAATACTCACACATTTGACCAGCTTTTAACTAAAAAAAGGAATACCTAACCAGTAAAAATGGAGAGCTTCTATTACAAATATACCGTAGCGTAATGATGTAAATGGCCAACAAATAATATAGCCAGAGAGTAAGTGAAACTAGCACAGGTGTCTGTGGGGGTGTGCTGTTAACGAAAAATTTGTGATCAGAAATCTGACTGTCCATCATGTCTGTCATATTCACAAAGGGATGAGAAAAATCCCTGCAAACAACCCTTCAGTGTAACCTTCCCATTTTCTGACCCCATCTGCCCCCCAAATAATTCAAGCTCAATAGCAGTGGAACGAAAGGGCCCATTACAGCACGCAGCGACACACTACAATGGCTCTGATAGACCTTTTCCAAGTTGTCTTTGGCAGTAGTTATTCATTCTGACTCCTGACCATTTGTTATGACTAGATAAAATATCAGTTTGCTTACAGTCCAGATTCCAACAGTCTCCTTTCTCCAACCTAAACACAGACATACACATGTGAACAGGCCAAAAACAATGATAAACCTGTCTGAACTTTAGGAAATGCTGCCAAGGCACCTCACTGAAATTATAACCAACATTCCACTGCGACTGTTTTTTCCTCAAACACGGGCCTCAAATTTGTCATGCATGTAGTAAAATCTGTTCTGTGATACCATTACACATTTTATGTCATGTACCTTTAAATTCTTATTTTAAAAGTATTCTTTGTGTATATCTAAGGTGCAGAAGAGAAGACTAATGTGGAGCTGATTGTTCCTATTGGGTCAGTGGTCATCGCTATGTTTTTCTGGTTACTGATCGTCTTCGTCATCCGCGGGAGAAAGAGAGTAAGAACTTCCTCATCCTCTTTTTCCTGTACTTTTCCTTCCCCTTTCCCCTCCAGTTACGCACACGGATGATGTCCATTAAAAAAAATTACAAACACGGTAAAACTGACGAGTACAATGACATGCACTGTAAGGCATTTACGGCTGATTGGAAGTGACTGCTCTGGCCCTCAGTAGCTGCTCTCTTTTGTATCCAGGAACAACAGGGAGTCTCTCTGCTCCCCTAAGTCACGTAGGCCCACCACACTGAGTAGGCCCCTTTTATTGAATGGCCACGGGAGTCACTGGCAAACTGTTGTACACTTTGATTGTGGTGAAAGGGAATAACTGAGAGAAATGGCAGCTCATTAATTTACATGTTACATCTCTGTTTGTCTTTAAAATTTGCCACTGCATCACTGTTTCAGCCAAATGGAGTGGATCTGAAGACCGGCTACCTCTCCATGATCCTTGACTCAGAGGATATGCCAATGGATGAGCAGTGTGAGAGGCTCACCTACGATGCTAGCAAATGGGAATTCCCCCGGGACAGGCTGAAACTTGGTGAGACATGATTATCATTCAAACAATCTTTGAGAAGACTTGTTAAAACAAACATCTGCGCTGCTACCAACCAGTGCCTACCTTATGAAAGAGTTTATAAAACATTACATGAAGTTACAGCCCACATTTGATTTAAACTTTCAGTGTTTTGATCACTGGCCAGCCAGAGGCAAAAATAGGCAATCATGAGATTCTAAATATTGTTTTTAAGCCCATAGACCAACAAGCCAGTCAATCAAGACTTGCACCATATACATCAAATACAACAGAAAGTTCAAGATCAGTGCTGTGATTTGAAACACTTGTTTTTGATACTTCCTGTCACAATGGCTGATAAGATGCTTGAGATGGTCAAAGCAGACACTTTGACATCCCCCCCCCCCACAAACAAACAAAAAACAAAACAAAACCTGATGAATTTTTGTCTGTTGCCATTTTGGCGTTTTGAAACTGTGCCAATATTTGGATAGGAGAATGATATTAAATGGCTAATGCTAGCACTACCTACTTCTGAGTTCTGAGCTGCTATTTGAACTGGGCTGATAAGTCTAGCTCAGGGGTGCCCAATCCCGGTCCTCGAGAGCTACCGTCCTGCAGCTTTTAGATGCATCCTTGTTCCCACACACCCGAATCAAATGAACGGCTTGTTATCAGGCCTTTGCCAAACATGATGGCATGCTGAAGAGGTAATCAAACCATTTGATTCAGCTGTGTTGGAGTGGGGATGCATCTAAAAGCTGCAGGATAGTAGCTCTCGAGGACTGGGATTGGGCAGCCCTGGTCTAGCTGATTAAAGTGAAGTGGTAATAAGTTCCAAAGAAAAACTGCATCACATCTGAAGGTTCTGGTAGCCATCGTGTTAAGTTTGAAACGAGGAGCAGTCAATAGAGCTGCTGAGTGTAGGGCAGCACAGGGAAAGGGTATAAGGATGAAGGAGGTATGATAGATATGGGGTACCATGTAACTGAAAGCTTTAAAGTGAGAAGCAGAATCTTTATTGGATATGTTAGCAAATGGGGAGCTAATGAAGGTGTGATATTGTCAGTAGACTCTTGCTGTAGAATTCTGTATCATTTGGAGTATCTCAGAGACCTTTACACTTACCTACAAGTGTAGAAAGATCAGGGAACAGCTCAGCTAACATAAATGGCCCTATAGCATAGTGGGTTACACATTTGCCTAACATGTGAAAAGTCCCTTTAGTGTTTTGTCACGAAGGCCATCTGAGCTATCTGCTGTGGTGACCCTTTGTGAATAAGGGAGCAGCTGAAAGAGGCTTCTCCTTCATGTTCAGCATGCTAACAACCATCATACCTGCCAGAAGCTTTTTTTTACCACCTTAGTTTGGCATTTTAAAATTTCTAGCACTGTCCTCACTAGTTGCAATATTTCTATTAAAAACTAGTTGTTTTAAAATCATAAGTACTAAAAGTATTTTTTTTAGGGATTTTGGTCATGACAAACATTTTACTTTAAAGGTGACCCACTGGGACGAGGGGCATTTGGCCAGGTGGTAGAAGCAGCTGCATTCGGCATTGAGAAAGCGACCACATGCACCACAGTTGCAGTCAAGATGCTTAAGGGTTTGTATTTTGTCCTCCTTTTATTACACACAGCGAGCAAACACAATAAAAACCTTCAAACACGCAGAACTAATGTTATCTCTATGTGCAGAGGGAGCCACAGCAAGTGAGTACCGCGCCTTGATGTCAGAGCTGAAAATTCTCATCCACATTGGACATTATCTTAATGTGGTCAACCTGCTGGGAGCCTGCACGAAACCTGGGGGTCAGTCAAACCAAGTGCATTATTTACTTTAGCTGACTAAGCATGTCCTGTATATGCAACTTTTCTTCACATGAATTTGAATCTTATAATCTTTATAAATCAACATCAGTGTGCCATCTGTTGTCCTTTAATGTGTTAATGTTCATTCTTCCTCTGATAATTAAACTTCTTTCTCTTCCTTCTGCTTGCAGGACCGCTGATGGTTATTGTTGAATACTGTAAACATGGAAATCTATCCAGCTACCTTAAGAGCAAGCGCGGAGAGTACAGCCCCTACAAGGTAAATTATGTGTAACCCACATGCACCCAGTAAACCACAGTCAGTCCACTGATGTGGTTTACAATCCAGATGGTTGCACACAATCAAATAGACTGACCGATCATTAAGTAGTAGTGCAGTTCTGTACTGTCCACAGATTGTATCTAACATGAACCATATTGCAGGCAATACAAACAATTCCTGCATGAAATGTTGGGATTTTTTCATTAGTTTAACTGTTCTGTGGTGAACAGAGGAAGCGAGTAAATAGCCAGAGGTGGGTGTCTGCAGAGGAGGATGTGACTGAAGGGGATCTGGGTCTGGGGAAGATTGCCCAGCTGGACATCTGCACAGGAACAGCGGTCTGTTCTACCACTTCAGACAGGGCTTCAGGCAGCAACATGGACATTCAGAAAGGTTCTGAAGACAACTTAGAATAACATTACTGTGGTGCCACTCAGGCTTCGTATTTATTCCTGTGAAATCCCGTTATTACAGAGAGTTCAGATGATGACCATCTAACCATGGAAGACCTGATAAGCTACAGTTTCCAGGTGGCCAAAGGAATGGAGTTTCTGTCTTCTCGCAAGGTGAAATCACAAGTGTCTGAATTTTTTGGTGCACAAATCTGCATTGAAATTGGAGATATTACTTAATTCTTCCATGCTTTGAATATAAATGTCTCTGTTTGGTCGATAGTGCATTCACAGAGATCTGGCGGCCAGAAACATCCTTCTTTCAGAAAACAATGTGGTGAAGATTTGTGACTTTGGTCTCGCTAGAGATGTCTACAAAGACCCGGACTATGTCCGCAAAGGAGACGTGAGTCCTCTTAACCGATACTCCACCAGTGTGTCCCTTCATTAGAAGCACTAATCTAATAGCGCTTGGGCTGCCCTCATGCTGTAAATCAGTTCTGACCCATTGAAGCTGAGACTCAAGTTATCCTATCACACCATTCACCAACACATTACCTGAAGTTCATTTTAGTCAATGTTAGTGCCAAATAGGATCCTGTCTTGCCTTCTTCAAAAAGTTCATCCTGTTGCTTTCTCCTCCCTAGTTAAATGATCCTTGTGCACCCAGGTGTTCATATGATTGAAAAGACAGTGAAAGTCACCAAAGCTATCTGCCATTCTTCCATAGTCAGCTTCTGATGCTCTTGTGCCCATTGTAGGTAGACCTGGGTCAGCATGGGCGTTCTGACCTGTCTGATATCTTTGTATCATGTTCACCTGCTATCCACTATATCCATGCACATTACCAGATACCACTGTATTAGGATAGTAAACGTTATTCACTTTATTACATACTCATTTACACAAATAAAGCATAAGAAGGAATAATTTGCTGTTTTATTGTTACCACAGGCACGTCTCCCTCTAAAGTGGATGGCTCCTGAGACCATATTTGACCGCGTATACACCACGCAAAGTGATGTTTGGTCCTTTGGCGTCCTTCTCTGGGAGATCTTTTCCTTGGGTAAGGGTTAAGTTTAGAAGTAATCACATAACACTGCTTAATGACCACTTTATATCTGCAATGAAACTTCTGTAATGTCTTCTTCAGGGGCTTCTCCTTATCCGGGTGTTTGCATTGATGAATCATTCTGCAGGAGGCTTAAGGAAGGTACCAGGATGAGACCACCCGAATATGCCACCACTGAGATGTAAGTAGACAGTGACGGTTGAACGATTTACAGAAATGTAACTTGAATCATTTGCTCTTATTGCGATCCTCATTGTCCATATTCTCAGATACCAGACCATGTTGGACTGCTGGCTGAATCGTCCCACAGACAGGCCAACATTTACCGAACTGGTTGAACACCTGGGAAACCTGCTACAGGCTAGTGCCCAGCAGGTCAGTTCAGGCCTAAACAAAAAGGCAGCAGTGTTCATAAGTAATAGGATATTTAAAATTCCTTTGTGCTTCAGCAACACTTAAATATTGTCAGCTACAAAGAAGCTTCCTTAGTTTCATCTCTTTCTCTGTGCTATTGTTACATCTGTGCAGCATACCCTGAATGCCTTTTATGGGAGCTTTGGCAAGTTTTTTAGGTGAAACAAAATCAAAAAGCAAATGACAGCAAATATGAAAATATCACATATATTTGAAATGGATTTATAATGTGGCTTATGTATTAGATTTTTAAAGGTTATATCTCTAATTGTTTATGTATAATTATTTAATTCAGTGTGTATTTGAGCCAGTAACGTACTCTGTATCTCCAGGATGGGAAGGACTATATACCTTTGACAGTAGGTGAAGCAGAAGAATGCCAAGCAGCCCCTGACCCCAGGAGACCATATAGCAGGCCTCAAAGTGGCGAAATTCTTGAAGCCCGGCTTAACTATGACAACCCATCATCCCTTGGGTCAGCGTCATGCTCTTACCTCCTTCTGTCCACTGCTTCTCTCATTTTGTTAATGCTAGAGCACTCAGTTGTGGTTTTATTGACACATCCTCTTTGTACAGGTTGTCCCAACAGAATGAGAGGTGCAGTCGTCCCCTCAGTGTGAAGACATTTGAAGATGTCCCTGTGGCGCACAGCAGTGTCATGGTTAGTGTAAAACTACACATTTAACAACCACCTCATTCATAAAACAAGAGCACAGTTAATCTACTTAGTACAAAAAGTCTTCAAAAAGTCTACAAAGAGCAATCAGCACCTTTAGAAGGAACAAGATTTTATGTGTCCTGAGTTGTAGCTCTCCTTTGAAATGTTGAATTGTTGAAACGCTCAGAAGCATTTCCAGTTTTACTGGACTTTACACTTTTGTGTTGTCTTGTGTTTAAAGGTTTTCTTAGAGTTTAGTTAAAACAACAGGATCACTGATATGGGAAATAAAGATTATTTGTTAGCCAGAGAGGACACTTAATGGATGTGACATTTTAGCAAAATCCCTGACTGACATTTTGGAGAATACAAGAATGCAAAAAATCTTTTGAACTAGGACAATAACTTTCAGACGAACAAAAAAAAAAAAAAATCTAATTTGTATTAAGCAAAACTTTTTGTGCAATAGAGAAAAAAACCCTCAAATATCTATTAATGAATTTTCTTAATTGCTTAATATTTTTTACAAATACAGCTAATTGATAATTAAATAATCATTCAATTCCCATTTCATAAAACAACAAAGTGGGCACTAACAAATGTGATTGAAAGTTAATACCTTCCCGCCATGCAGCAACCACTTAAGTTCATTTAAGTGCTGTCTTCTTGGCAGGAGGGTCACACAGACAGTGGCATGGACTTCTCACCAGAGGAGATGAAGGGTCTGAATCAACATCTACCAACCACACCCAACTTAAGGTGGGGACTAAGCCTTTGCATGCTTTCTTTGAGTGGTTTATTTCATATTGTTTTTTTACCCTGTGAATCTGTTTTAAATGTGTCCTCGTCTTGCTTTGACTCTTTAGCCAACTGTTGCGGTGCAAGAGTAAAGAGTCTCTGGGTTCGGAGTCATCCAATCAGACGAGTGGATATCAGTCAGGGTACCACTCTGACGACGCAGACACCCCAATAT
This sequence comes from Diplotaxodon limnothrissa, assembly GCF_057381915.1. Taxonomy (NCBI): domain Eukaryota; kingdom Metazoa; phylum Chordata; class Actinopteri; order Cichliformes; family Cichlidae; genus Diplotaxodon; species Diplotaxodon limnothrissa. The sequence goes on from NC_140617.1 coordinate 8,365,839, forward strand.
ATGCCAACGAGGAAATCATCATGAAGCACAAAATGCTGAAGAAGCCTCCTCTTCCCAAGACGCCGGACAAATTCAACATGGAGATCCGCTACAGCACGCCACCAGTCTGACCCCATTTTTTCCCCGCAGTTGTTTCACTGTACAGTATTCATTTACTCTCTGCGGGTATTTCACACAAGGAACGATACAAGTAATAGAACTTCACGTGTTCACTGTGGAGCTGAGATATTTTCACAAGCAATAATGTAATTATTCAGCAGAGAAAAATGAAGGTTGTATGATAAGTTTGTAAGTGCAGCTCTCTTTGGACAGCCGGAGAAATGCTATCGTGTTTACTCAGCGAATAAAAAACCCCAAAATGTCTAAGGTGCCCAAATGTGAAGGAATGCCTACTTCCTGAGGCACAATCCACCCACTTCCTTTACTACAGGAAATGGCATCTGGAATTTTTAGATAATTGAACCAGCAAATATTTTCTTTCACTCTTTTATCCTTTTTTATTGGTGGCACATTGAATGGCTGATAAGGAGGCAGTTCTCTGATATCGATATTTTTAGAGTATTATTTGTACAGTTTCTTTATTCATATTACTTGCATTATTTTATTGAAAAAACATTAGTAAAATGGCATTAAATGTAAGTAGTTTCATAAAATAAAAATAATCATAGATGAAAGCTCTTCTCGTGTGTTGTTATTTGTTTCCTTTAAATCACTTATCACTTATTGTTCATCCCACTATGATAATTCGTGAGTGTGTTTGTCTGTTTCTTTGTGTCATACATGTCATTTCCTTTCTGCGTCAAAGCAAACAATGTTTTCCCAGCCTTGGTCATTTATTGTTCATGTGTGTGGGTGTGCTATCGGAACAATGCCCTTCTGCCTTGGTTATTTTCTTTGGTGTATTCAGGTCTCGGTGCCCATAATAACAACCAAGGTCACTGTGGCCACAAACACATTTAAAGTGCATATTATTAAAGCAGGTTTGCAGGCTAATGGCAACGGTTGTATTCCACACTTTACTCCGAATGTTATCATCTTCCTGGGTTGTTATATGTATTTTTAAATAGCTAATGTTTTTAAGCCTTGTTGCTGCAGTTACTGAGGTGGGGTTTAAAAGCTGAGTGGGTGATGAATGAATGGGATGCATGACAACAAAACATATTTTGTCTACAATCAAGGACAACAAGCCCAGCTAATTATAGCATAGACTGGAGGAAACGATACTGTCTCCATGGAGTTGTTTCCAAACTTTAAAGCGGTTATATTGTAGTTAAATTTAGAATGTCCTCCCAAGTGCTGCCAGAGGAGGCCAGAGGATAGTCCAATGCAGATTTACTGAAAACGACAAATTAGAATTTTTAAACCTAATTTGTGTAATGCATATTCTAACTGAGATCTGATCAAAGGCACCAATAAAGCAAACCTTATTCATATTAAAGAAAAGTATTGACTGTATAGGAATTAAGCACAAGTTGCATTAACCTCATTCTATTAACTATAAGTGAGCAACAGCGCCCTCTGTTGTGGAAATGATATAGCTACACCCCCCCTCTCAAAAAAAATACAGTAGATTAGATACACCACCAATTAATTATATGAAAAAGAACGTTGCTGGAACATTTAAAAGACTGAACAAAATTTATATCTGCAACAAATAAATGACAGCTGTCCACTGCAGGAATTTGGAGCAGTTTCCTCAGGAATGGACAAGCAGGCCAAAGACAGAGCTCTGCACGGGCAGGAAATACCTTGGCATCCACAAACAGACTGCTTGTGAACATCATCTCGTGTTACACCCCCAACAAACCAGACTGCCAGCTCACCAAATGTACCCAGACATAAAAGAAAACACATGCAGACAGACATCCTTCCCCAGCATTAATGCTTGAATTATGCTGTAATAAAGTTACAGGAAGAGTGCAGATGTGAAATGGCTAAAGATGGTATTCTGAAACATAGACAGAGTCTGTAAGGTGTAGCCAATGTGGAAGTGCTGTAAACCTGCATTCTTTTATGGCCAACAGAAAGATGTGGGAAGAATGATCTCTGACTTCTATAAACATTCTTCTAGGGAGTTTATCATTGTAAACACTAGTTTCAAGAGTTCTTTGCAATATGATATTCATTTGATCAAAACAAAAAAAGAAAAACTTAATAAATTTTTTTAAAGTAGCTTGTCTGATGGCCCTCCACTCCTCAGTGGTTCTTTGCGCTTCTCTCATCTGTCCTCTTTTTGCTCTCTCTCTCTCAGTATGTTTGTGTGAGTGTGTTTGAGTGTGTGTATCTAACCACACCCTTTTCTTGCAGGGGCGGAATAGCTTTTGGTTTCCTGCCGTTTTTTCTACACACCTGAGGCTAATAAGCTCTCCTGTTTGTCATCAGGTGATTGTCTCACCACTATTTTGATTGAGGAACGCCTTCTGTTGTTGACTGAGTTTTAAGCTATGTTAGTAAAACTGGCTCCTCATGTGGTAAGTATGATCTGGTTTTGCACCTTGCCTGCAACTTACCAGTTTTCTCCTCTGCATAGAACACCTGGTTTTGCCCTTGTGAGAGAGAAAATTCTGGTAAAGTATCTGTGGAGGAGATTTCTGACTTGGACCTGAAGCCAAGTGGAGCCTGGACCTTTACTGTTGGAATCACCTCTCAATGTTGTAAATTAAGTTGCTGAAACTGATCTCTCAGAGTCCTGTGTTTGGGTCCAGTCTGCACATTGGTTATGACAGAGTGTGCTTACCATTGGACTGACAAGTTTCTAGGCATGTATGCAGTGTTGCACATCGTGGACACACAGGCATCTTGTTTTAGTGACACAAAACAATAATTTTTTTAATGATTATTTTAGGTGTGTTACGTGTCTGCAGGCTGCATGTTTTCTTTCCCTCTCCTTTTGTTTGCCGTTCCCTTAGGTCGCAGACTGATGTCAATCTGGGGACGTCCAACTAATTAGAGGGAGGCCCTGATTGGACAATCCAGGAGTGCACACCTTGATAAGGAGACTCACCTGTGGCTGGGTGTGGCTCTCTTCCCTCCTTTGAATTGTTTGGTACATGTGTGAGCTTTCTCTGCTGTCCTGCTTTTGTTTGATGATTGTGGTGGGAGTAAAGTGGACTAGGTAAGTTTGGGGACCCCATACACTTACTCACGTGGAGTCTTTTTGTTAGAAACACTAGGTAAGTAGGTTGGTAATGTAATTTTGAGCTTGTTTTGAGTTGAGGTTTAGGGTCTTTCCCTCTTGTTTTTGCTATTCTAGGATAATAGCTCAGCTAAGTTTTGGTTTTGTCTTTTTGGTGTGTGTGTGTGTGTGTGTGTGTGTGTGGGTTTTTTTGTTTTTTTTTGTTTTTTTGGGCACAACCTAACTGTCCCTTTCTCCCCCACATTTGTTGTTTGAATCTGGGTTATTTAATCTGTGAGAGCGCTGCCATTAAACCTTTTTCATAACACCTGTACAGAGTTTCCAGAGTTGTTGTGTTATCCCCTCCTGCCCTCGAGGAGACTTAACAAGGTGGTTTAAAAATGATCTGCTTTAGGTTTCAAAAAATAAACCTTTTCCAATGGTAGACAGCTTGGAAACTATAAAAGTCCAGTTTCTATTTCATTTTAAAAAGGACAAATAGCATTTGTAGAATTAAATTTGATGTAAAGTACATGAAATCTGAGCTCTTGTGCTAGTAGCAGAATTCTTCTCATTTGTCTGTTGGGGTACATCTATTATACTGTTGTGCTATAAATATAGCAAACAAAAGTTATCACCACTTAAACTATAAAACAAGAATTCTCATTCAGGGACTTTGATCTATCATTTACACCACTGAGGGGCAGTAATGTTCTAACATCCAGTCTAAGATCACAAAGAGCCAAAGGGCTCTTGATAGGTGACTGCACCTCAATTTTGGAACCCCAAGGTCCTGATGGTATGCAACATCAAGTACGAGCATGAAAACAAAAGAGGGTAGCAGCACCATTCTGGATCATACAGGCGATCTACCTTGCTCTTTCACTCATCTAATCATATTTGAAAAGATTAGCTGAAACATTTGTGCACACACACAAAGTCTGGAGTTGACAGAATGCCTTGTTAAACTGTCAGACTGGGTTAGTGCGTCACTCACAGATAACAAACTGTGAGGTCTTATGACCAGGATGTCATTAGTCTGTCAGTGTCTAAATGCCTGCATAGATCGAAAAAAGAGTGAGTCAGAGAACTTTTAACAAAGAGGCTTAGGTGCACGCACCGCCTCACTTGCAACCCCCATCAATCTATCTTTGTCTATATATGTGCATACACACTTATTTACAGTTTCACTCATGCTTGTTTGACTGACACCTTTATCTGAAATGCCTGTCATTTGCCCTAAGCGTTCAGAGGCTGGCTGTCAAGATTGCTTTCCATGATACACAAGTATTTAGCAGCAAATTAACTCCTGTGGCATTTATCAGAAGAGGTAACCTGGAAGCAAAATGTTATGAAATTTTCTAAGAAAAAACATGGGAAATGGATGCCAAGGGAATATGATTGAATTACAACATAATTAACAAATTAAATCAACCACAGCAAAGAAAATATCATGTACTGTGCAGGGAGTGTGCAGGGAGACCATGGGATTTAAGCTACACTGTCGACTGTGCCTAGAAGGAGAGCTGAGGTCTGATAGGAGTGGGAGGTGATATGGAGTACTGTTGGAGCCTCTGGGCTTGGATTGGAAGCAATGTTTCTATCAGTCTCAGTCTGACCTGCCAGCCTGTGGGATATGCTGCTCAGTCATAAGGAAGATCTCCCTCCAATATGCAATATGTGTAACTGACTGAGACCTGCCAACTAAGCTGCTGATGCAGTGCTGACTTAAGTCATACCTGTGGTTTGCAAACTTTCCAATGTAATCAAATGCATTTCCGTTGCAGGGATAATTATTATTAAATGGTGAAAAAACCGCTTTACTTTTATTCATTCATTGTTGATTTAATGTTTATTTATTTAACTGATGTGCCACCCATCCACTAGTCAAACCCAAGATTCCTCTTTAATGAAAAGGAGACATCAGAATTATGGACAGGTACTAGCACACACACTGACTATAATTTGCCAACACATGTTTGAGCTCAAGTCACAACATAATCCTCAACTGCCAGAAATCCAGACCCACCAGGTATAAATGTAAATGAGCGGTGTGATTGTAAAGACTGATTTTATTCTCGTAAACACTATACTAGCGTTTATTCTCATAAACACTAGTGTTTACGAGAATAAACGCTAGTATAGTGTTTACGAGATTAAATATCATGGGTGATATCAGGAACTGTTTACAAAAGCAGAAACATACTTGTATGGCTTTGATGTGTCAATTATTCACGACACGCCACAACGTTGCAGGAAACTGTCGGACATTTGTGAGCAGAGACCTGTATTAAATGGTGCTTGGAATCATGCATATTAACAAGCTGGAAATTGAATCAGATTAATATCCCAGACAGCAATATGAAAAACTGTCATAAATTACATTACAGAAGCTTTCAGAAAGAGATAACATCTATAATTTGAATACAATAAGATTAAAGTATTTTTTTAAGCAAGAGGTTCTTTTGTCTGCGAGAAAACATGGATGTAATAAAGTTGTTTTATCACGTCAGATGGCTTGGGATAACGACATTTCAGAGACACATCACATGAATAATGCATGCTGAAGAAACAGGCAGGACGATATTTGAATGTACGTTTATTTAATGACACCAAGCCTCAGATTTCCCATGGTACTTTTTAGTCACATCGCTTTGTTTTCAAAAGGGAGCATGAATAAAATGGCCCAGCTCCAGCCCAACATTGTTAGTGCAATACTGCTATCTGCAGCTGGCATCAGGTTATAAACTGAATGATTCCTTCACAACTGTGCTGTATATTCACAACAATTGATTGCACAATTATCCATTATGTATTGAGCAGAGCAGGATGTGCTGCCACACTGTTATTGTGTGTCTTCCTACAAGGGGGTTGAAATCTGCAAAGCCAGATAAGAGTGCCGGCCAGACTGTCCATTCACAAATTTCTCATGAGGTCACTCAACTGTTGGATATTAAAAGCCAGTGGGGAGGCTGTGGTAGTGCTGGTAGAGGAGGGGCAGTAAAACAGTAATAACCCAGAGGATGTTTTTCTCACTGTCATGATAACACTGCTAGTTCCTTCCTTAGAAAAAGGAATGTCCAGGTACTGTAAATACACTTCATATCAAGGAAAAGAAGACTATCGGTGTCACAATTACCTCTTTAGGTTTGTGAGTGTGCGCACGTGTCTTTGGTGAGTAATCGCTGAGAAGTGTTTTTGTGCCGGTCAAACACAGCTGTACAGGAAGGAGAACCTCTTAGGTTATCACTGCTCTCACTGGACGCTCACGTCATTGCCCAGCTCCGCTGCAGATGTGTTTTTCTGTGCCCCAGGAGGGAAAACACGGCAGGAAAACTATAGTGGTGACAGGGACATTGCACAGAATGACAGTTGCACAATTCCTAAACACAAAGTGATAGTCAAAAGATCATAATTCATAACTGTTGCATTACATTCCTGTTAAACTGTATGTTCATGTATTTTGTCTTTCGCAAGAGATAAGCAGTACTGTCAAAACACTGTTTGATGTGGGGACCACATGCCTGTAGCTGCTGTATTTATGCTAATTCCAAACCAGCAAAGCATGACTTTGTAAAGAAGAATTTTGCAACAAAATTCCTAAATGTGAATGTTCTTGTTTTGCTATTTAAAGTGACTTTTTTATGAAGTGAAACAAGATGAAACTATCAAAATCATTATGGTAACAATTGTGTTTTTTTTTTTTTAAATGCAAGTGTGTTGTGGGTTACATAGAGGGTGATGATGAGTTTAATAGCCCAATTACTGGAGAAATCCCATAATTGGAGAGCAGATTGTGCTTTTTATGCTGCACTACTTCCCTTCTTCCCTTTCCACATTTTTTTAATCTTCACAAGATTGATTTTGTATCTGGTATTTGCTAATAGTGCGTTTTATCATCTAATCTTGAATACTTTTTAATGCCACACAGATACCTGGCAATGTTAATCTGTTCTTTATTTTGAAATGCACAGCCCCTGCTAACATTTTCTTTCACCAAACGAAAATGAGAAAAATCCTGCACTTGGTTGTTGCAACGACAGATGTTCAAAAGCTAAACAGCAGAGCATGACATTTAACAGGTGATTTGGTGTTTTGCAATATTGTACTGGGGAAAAGGTGTTGACTTACTTTAGCCTCTCCCCCCCCCCCCCCCCCCCACACACACACACACATCTCACAAGAAAAAGCAACAAACCCTCAAACATCTTAAATTAGCACCGTAGTCTGAAAATGCAGTGTTGGGTATATTTTTAATTCAAACTGAGTACATTAATGGAGTTAATTTAATCTAAACATAAAATACAGATTTTGTTACCATGCAGGTTATTGGTTGAAGAGTAAGTTCTTTGGTTGACTAATAAGCCAGAAAGCTTTACTTTGGTAAGAAACACTTGTATTTGTTTACTTAATTCATGTGAATATACCTCCTGCCTCAATAGACAACACGCATTAGGAGGCAGTCTTATTGTTTCAAAGTAGGCTCTCTCATCCTGAACCTCTGGGGCCAATGTGGTATCCATATGTGCAAATCTATCATGTTTACCAATAACTCATTCCTGCACAGGAATGACATATATAGTCATATGTGAACTGGCCTGTTAGTGCACTGACACTCTGACAGTCTCCACATGTTTTAACTTATTCTGTATTTCTTGAGATTGTGAGGTTTTGATCAGATTCTTCACTGCTTGTCCATCACTTTTCCTGTTTTTCCAGCCTTGGTAAAAGAAATAGGGCAGGTAGCAGGAGCCATGGAAGAGTGGGAGACACTCTGTCACAAGATTAATTTCCTAATCTGCTACAAGCATTTTCTTGTCCTCTCTTGTTCGTTTTCCCTTTAAAAAAGGTTCACTTGGCACCAATATTTATGTATGCTGTAAAGTATTCTCCCTTCACTTCTTCGTTGTTATAATTGAATATGATCTTTATCTCTGTGGGACCTAAAATACTGGGAAGTACCTCTATGTTTACGTGTCTGAAAAGACCCGTGTGAAAGAAACATCTCTATGATTATATGTGTCCATTCACTAGTGTAATGGAAAACATGTTGACATACATGCAGTTTAGTTCAAGTATGAATTTTCTATCCAGTAACTTGAACTCCTTTATTTTCTGCAGTTGTGATAGAATGAACATGAAAGAAAGGGACTTGGAGCAAAAGTATATGCAAGAGTCACCTGGCTATGCATTGTTATGAGCATAAATAGGATCGATGAACTACAGCACTTGGACAGAAGATCTCACTCACTGGCAGATCAGAGTTTTAAAAACTTTAAATCAGGAAAAAGAAAAGAAGACAATTGTTAATGTTGTACACCAACCCCAACTTGACTCAAACCAGATGACTCAACAATGTGCTTATTGGCTCTGAAATTTTACTTCATTACTACGACAGTTTCCTCACATTGTAACAACTTAAAAGTATTCCTGTGGTTGGCTCAGCTGACAATTTGACATGTTTAATCAGGAAAGGCACAGGTGTCAGCAATCATACTGATGATGACTGATCTGCATTTGAGTTCCCTGTGCATTGTGCCAAATTACCCACTAGCTAGCCATATTAAAGCACCTAATAAAGTAGACTGGGTTTTAATTTTGTTAGTTAAGACATGCTTTTATAAGTCCAAGTGTTTGCTTGTATTTGTAAGTTGCTAAGAAGAAGATCTTAATTTAGTTTATTTAGTTAACTTACAGTAGCCAGGTGTCATACAACTACAGTGGTCCACACATTCAGCAGGTCGCTTATGGCACTTACAAGAAAGCGGTCTAAAGTTAATGGAGTAGTTGAACATATTAAGACATGCTTGCTCTCTCTTAGATGGAGCTTGGTTTTAATTGTTCTTTTTTGAACTTGTCTGAGGAGGGTGGAATGACATTAAGTTAAACATCACACACAAACTCATCAATGTAGGATTGGAGGATGCGTGCATGCGTGTGCATGGATATTTATTTAGTCGTAAACAGCTCAGATTGGAGGGGAAGGAAGACCGATATCCTAACACTGAAAATAAAGAAAGCAGAAACAGGATGTTTGGTGTGCACAAGGGGAGATAACGCCATTGTGTCCAGCATGGTCAGTATGACAGCTGCAAATGCTGTGCCTCCAGTCAAGTCATTTAATCCATCTAATTCTATTTGTGATAAAGAATTTTATTGGTAATAATAATATTGATAATAAAAATTGTTATTATTATAATGCAATTCCTCCAATTTTTGAACTGTCAAACAACAGATTAATTTCATCATGTCATCCATGCATCTCTTAACCACTAATCCAGTTAAGGGGCTTTGAGGCGGCTGGCGCCTATCCCAAATATCATGGTCATGGAGTGAGATTTGTTAATCATTACTTTCCATAATCTTATTTTATTGAATTTGTCTTGCATAAACAATGTTTGATTAAAAAAAAACATTCAATAAAGTATTTTTTTCTTTTTAGGTCAGTTACCTCCAAACCAATCATGGATTCCTGAAATGACATTGAATGTTATCTGGACAGTCGGCCTTCTAGGAATCCAATAATGTTCAGTTATAATAATTCTATAGATGATCCAAAAACGTTCACTAATGCATTCAAAAACATCACAGTTTAACATGTCTGGCAAAGAGTAAAAGGAGAGACCAGGTCAAATACTGAATATATGATGAGACACAGGTGAGAACAGCTGAAAACAATGAAAATCAGGTGAAAAAATGAGAGAGGGGCAGACAGGAAATAAGACACAGGTGGAAAATATCAGCGGGAGGAAAAAAGACAGGGTGTAAAAGCATAAGAGAAGAACAAAGAAAATAATTTACCTGAATATACCATGGGGCGACAGCACAAACACATAGACAAGACAGGGGATGGAAAAGACAGAGGACATCTGAAATAACAAAATCAAAACAGGAACCAAAGCTCAATAGCATCATAAAAGCAGAACAATAACAAAGGGAGTCCTTCCCTTCCATTTCCCACAGACAAGGGTTGGAGGGGTGAGGCTGCGGTTAATGTGGTCTCGAGTCACATCCAGGTTTTTCCTTCCCACTGTCGCCAAAGTGCTTGCTCATAGGGAGTCATATGATTGTTGGGCTTTTCTCTGTATCTACTGTACAATATAAAGCACCTTGAGGCGACTTTTGTTGTGATTTAAAGTATGAAAGTGATGTTTTTCATTGAAAAATAAGAGCAATTATAATTAGAAGAATAATTAGAATGATGACCTATCATGCTTATTTCTAGCTCCACATATGTGTTGTTGGACTCTAGATTAGCTTAGAGTCCAAGCTAACCTGTCTGCCCCTCCCTCATTAGCTTAGTATGATTCATATTCAAACAGTTCCTGACAATGAAGGGCAGAGCAGTCTGATGACGGAGCTTTTTGCTGAACCCATTATCTGAAACTTTAGCACTAAGCGTCCACCCTTGTAACTAATACACATGTAACAACTAGTCATTATATATATTGTGTGGAGCAGGGAAATTATTTTACTGCTATTGGTAAATAATCATCATTACCATTGCATTAATAATATAATTTACAGTATTGATATTGTATTCAGAGGTTTAAACAGTGTGTGTGTCTTTCAGAATGACTAAGTTGCAGGAGTTGACAGGAAGTTGCAGAGGCTTTGCAGAACTGAAACCGAAACCATTCAGCTTTTATGCTCCTTATATCTGGAACAAACTCCCAGAAAGCCTCAGATCAGCTGAAACACTCAGTTTATTTAAATCCAGGTTGAAGACTCACCTGCTCTCAGCTGCATTTAAATAAAGCACCAAATCCACACTGTTAAGCTTAAATTTCAAAACTAACATTTTAACTACTGATTTTATCTATTTCTGATTTTATCTGTTTTGATTTTATATACTGTTTTGTTTGTTTGTTTGTTAATTAGTTAGTTTGTTTGTTTGATTGTTTTAATCAATTTTAAATCATGCTTTTTATTTGTTTTTGTTTCTAATGTCTCTGTAAAGCACATTGAATCACCTTGTTGCTGAATTGTGCTATACAAATAAACTTGCCTTGCCTTGCCTATATTTCACCACACTTGCACATCACTTCTATGTAGAAATAAGTCTTCAACAGTGACTATTCATCTTTATTTATTTAGCAGAGCAGTCTTCACATGAATCAAAGCTACAATAAATGACATGTTTATGTCATTCTGGAATGCTAACCTTGTTATTTGTTGTCTGTAGTGCAGAATAGATTGGATTTTAACCTGTCATGACAAAAGTTGGTACTTGTCAGCATCTTCTTAGATACCACTTGAGAATGGAAAACAGCCTCAGGTCTTCTTTTAATCTAAGCAAATATCTAGATATGCCTCACTTAAATGTTCTTCAGAGGTAAAAAAAAAAAAAAAAAAAGATTTGTCATCTTTGACATAAAACAAGCATGACATCACATACACAACATAATTTAAACTGTCGCAAACTACACCGCTTTAAGGTGTCAGTATCATTACTGTGCCAAGTTTTTTCCTCAGGATATTTTTCAGTCAACTACTTGCCTGAGAACTGGAGCCTCTCCCTGTCATTGGGCTAGAGGCAGCACGCATCCTGGACAGTTAGCCATCTAATCACAGGGCTAACACAGAGAGAACGAAAAGAACATTCATACCTACAACCAATTTAAAATCACCACGTAACCTAAAAAGCACGTGCTTGGACTGTGGGAAGAAGCCAGAGCACCTGGAAGGAATGTACACTCCACACAGAAAGTTGTGAGCCCGGTTTCAGACACACACAGCTCTTCTTGCTGTGAGGCGGCAATGCTAACCATTGTACTGTTGCACTATTTGCATAATGTTGCACTGTTGCATAATATTACTAAACTAAAAAGATGATTCTTTGCCCTCATAAAGATGAAACAATAATTTTGAGTAAAATGCAACTGAAATATATAAAATCAAAGGTTTATTTATGCAACTGATTAATCATTACGGTAAAGTACTTGCTATAAACGGAATGTACGCCAATCAAATGAATTTCATTTGATCAGAATCTGTTAAATTTAAACGTTTACAAAAATAACAGAAACACAAACATGAAAATATAAGAACAGCGGTGAACAAATAAATGATAAGGAAACATTTAGGATAATGAAATTAATTAAAGTATTTTTTGAGTGTGGAGAAAAACAAGGTCTCGTTTTAAAAATGCAGTCTGTGTTTGTGTGTTCCTTACTAGGTACTAGTGAAACAGTGAAATACAAATCAGGAAGTGATGTTCAAGTGATTCATGTTTGAAACAGAATATTGTTCAGACATACAAGACACTGCACAGTGGTTTGTGCTGGGGTTTTTCAGCCCTGGAAGGTGTATATTCTGCAGTTAGGATTACAAGGTAACAAATAATAGTCTGTCAACCTTCGACAAATACTTTCAGAAGTTTACTGTACAGCAGAGTCAGGTTTGGGTCAGGGAGCTGCTCACGTCTCATCTAATTGATGGCATTCTCACTCCAGTTTATTTCCTTTGGTCACGCGTGCTCCCACAGCTTTCCTCTCACATTTAGACCATATGTGAAGGGGATTAGAGGCTCTGACAAGCTGGGCCCTGCAACTGTGAAAAGTCATTTCACAGTCCTGTGCGTTCATCACCTGACCTGAGGAACTACATATTACATGCTTTACAATAATTCTCAGTAAACAAGAATATTGCTTCAAAAGTAGAATACATGCTTTACGTAATCAAGTATAAGTATCAGTAACACCAGCTTTTACAGATAGAGTAACCCTAACCCTTTACCCCTGGTTTAGAGATAATTTAAATTATTATTATTTGTAGTAGTACTAATAATACTAAAATAGCTTTGATGAAATGTATTTATTTGCTTGGTCTCTTATTCCCAAACTGTGTTTGGCGTTACTTACAAAGAGAGAGAGTATCTGAGCTGCTCTAGAAGAATTTATCTTTAAGCTTCATAGATGAATTTCATGTAATATATCTGCCATCTAATTATAAAATAGGCCATTAAACTTTCTAGGAGAGAGAACAATTAAACATAAAATATTATCACTGTGAGTTTACTGTGACCACAGTGGAATCAAGACAAGTCAATGTTAGACAAAACAGTGGATCGAGCAAAGTTAAAGTTTAAATGGCATGTTTGGCAAACTGAACTCCGGGTGAACGTCATGAGCTGTGTGCAGTTTTCAATGAAACTGGAGATTAAAATGAAATGAACACCTTGCTTTAGTCAGCCTTGAAACACAAACTAAATGTTTAATGAGCAGACAGGTGATACCTGCACATACCAGTGGAATGTTCCAATGAACAAAAAGGCTTAAAAACATGTCACAGAAGAAAACACCGAACATCGAAAATGTATTTCCTGATAAGATAAACTGATAACCTCTATAGGTATAATTATTTCAAATACATGAAACTATGAGGCCTGTTGACAATTTATAGGTTTAATGTGAGGGAACCAGATGTTTCCATGACTCACACTGGAGAGTGAGAACTGTTTTGGAGAAACTTTGGCTCACCTTTATAGAGATGTTGCCTGGGTCCAGGAAAACGATGTTTAACAAAGTGGCAATTCTGTTTGATATCAGGCACAGAAATGTTAGCTAGCATAGTTGCCATGCTGTGCCGTGAGCTGGCACCAACAATGTGGCATCAGGTTAATGAATACCTGAACTGCACAAGGATGTTGACTTCTCTCACTTGACCTTTGAGAAAGATAAACACAATGCAGGAGAGTTTTTCAACTACCCCTCTTTATAATGCTGATTATAAATTTCCAGTTTGCTTTTTGGATTAATTTTAGCCTTTTATAAGTAAACAGAAGTAAAAGGAGGACCTGAACAAAAAAAACCAAACAAACAAACAAAAAGAAAAAACCCATGACAAATACAAATGTTTCCACTCAGGTGCACTGCATACTGCAATATAATGTCCGTAGTTAATTGCTTTTTTGACTCTAACTTAATTTCTATTACATTTTTAAATATATAGATTGTGCTTCAAGTATTGTAGGGTCTTTGAAATATAAAGCACTTTGAGATGATATATATGTAAATAAAATTGGAGTGAAAATTGAATTGAAGTACTTATGTTGAGTTACTGAGTTGTACTATCTGCCCCCATACTGAAGAGTATAGCTGTGCATTCTTCTGCAATGGTAATTGTAAAGATTCATGGTCCTGTTAATGTTCAAATCCTTTATATAGTATTGTTGTCAACTTATGTTATGTTCAGATTTAGATTCTTGTGAATTGCTTTGTGGTTTCCATGGTATGTGTAGTCCAGAACAGTGTAAAGGTTTAGCTGGAAGTGAAGAGCTACAACCACTATGTGGTTATTTTTAATATGTAAGCCTTTACAAATTTTTAATACATTGTCATTTAAAAAGCAGCCTCATTAAATTCTAATTTTTAACATATCAGGACAAAATAATTAAAATATTCTGAAAATGAGGTGAAAACAACCTCAGATGGACTACAACACATGACATATTACACTGTATCATTGTTTATTCCACAAATATTAAGCCAAAATGCAGAAGTACTTTATGAAAAACTAGGTACACTCTTGGTGCTTCCATAGGAAATAAAAAGGTACAGAAGTTAATCAGTTGCATTTGGTTATCATGAGCAAGGTGTGAGCACCTCCATAAAAGCAGAAGTTTTGACTGATCTGGAACATGCAGGTGTGCTTTAACAAAATGCCACAGAGGAAAGATACCCATTAATCTGAGGAAGGTTATAAGGCCATTTCTCAACAATTTGAAGTCCATTATTCTGCAGGGAGAAAGATTATTAAGTGGGGAACATTCAAAACTGCTGCCAATCCTTCTAAGAGTGGATGTCCTCAGCAAATTGGGGTCAGCGGGGGAGCTGGCCCCAGGGAGGGGTTACCTGCCCCTCCCTTCCTTCCCTCCCCATCTCCAGCTGCCTCCCTCTTCCCGCTCCTCCACAACCACCCACACATGCAGGGCCTTGGAGTGGGGGTATGTCACCAGGGTGCAGAGGAGGCTACCCCCCCCCCTGTCCCCTTCTGGCTGCCTCTGCCCCAATTTTATCCCACAACTTAGACATTCACATTATTCACACTCTCATTACACATACATATAGGATCTTGGGGGTGGGCACAATCACGGAGTCCAAATCACCATCAGGGTGTATACCTCACCCCTGACGTCGTTGCCCACCTCTCAATTTTAAATACACTTAGTCATTGAGGGTTAGCAGGAGGGACTATGCGCTTACCTGCTGCTCCTTGGCAGGTAGCTCCATGCCCTCCTGGGTTTTAATTGCACCTTAGAACACATATGCATCAACACTACAATGAGCGGGTGGAGGGAGGTTTGGAGTCTTCTCCCACCCCCATTCTCTGCGGCCTGCTGGAGCGGGAGGGCTAGTAGGAGGAGTTGGCCGTCCGACTGCGGTCTGGGGTGTGGGGCCTCCCTGCTGCTGCGGAGTCGGGGTGGTCTGCCTCTCCCCACCGCAGGGAAAAGGGTAACACCACCTGGGTCTGGGTGCAATTCCCCCCTCCAGGGGCAAGGGTACCTAGACCCGGTTTGTAGAGTACGCTTGGGGAGTGTGATTGTGTGTACAGCGTCTCTTTATGTCTGTCTCCACGTTGGTTGAGTGTGGAGTGAGTGCATATGAGAGCATGAGGGTGGGAATGGATGTTTGTGTCTGTGTGTGCCTGTATGTCTGTGTCTATATGTCAGGTTGGGTATCAGACGCCACCTCTCTGGGGACACCTCAGGCCCTCCAAGGTTTGGAGGCCTATCTCCACCCACCACCACTTCCCCTGCCGGTGGCGGACTCCCTCAGGTGTCGGTGTGTTGGTGGTTCTTTGTGTCTGGGGGTGGGCGTCCGGGTACACACCGGCTCACTCCTTGGCGGCCGCTTGTCGGGGCCTGGGGCCTGGGGCTCGCTCGGGCCCCTTTGGAGGTGGGGTCCCCCCGGCCTCTCGGCCTAGGGCTCGGTCACTCAGGCGCAGCTGGGGGCCGGCGGAGCTCACGGGCGCGTCACTGCAACCCCCCCTGGCTTCTGCTCCGCGGCTGCTGAGTGAGCCCTCATCTGGGACTCTCCTCAGCTCTTACTGGAACAGTGGCGCGGCTGCCCCTCTGTTGGTCTTCCATGGTCTCTTGTGTTCTGGGGGCCTCTGGATGTCTGGAGTTTTGATCTCCTCCATACCCGCTTCACACCCTGGAGGACGGGGCTGTGGCCCCCCCACACTCCCTAGCAGATCATTACATGGAGAAACCTTTGGAATGCAAGCATGCTGATCCACACAGGTATGCACACATGGGTATTCACAGACGCGGACTAAAGCTTTCTTGGCTGCTGCCTCAAAGCACACTGTGCGCTGTCTATCTTGCATGCTGCACAATATCGTTTATTACTTAGTAAATACTGATATCTATGACTAGCTAGTTTATTGTGATGGTGCTTTGTTTTCTCTATTATTATGTTGCTCTTTGTTGTTTGCTGTCTCCTCTGTTTGTTTGTTTGTTTGTTTGTTTTTTCTCCATACAGGTGACCCAGGAGTTTTTTTTTTTTTTTTTTTTTTTCTCTCTTCCCCCCCCTTCTCACCGTCTCTTCTCCCCTTGGGTTTTCTTTCTTTCTCTCCCCCTCTCTCTCTCATTCATTCCCCCTGTCCTATTTATTAAAAAAAAAAAAAAAAAAAAAAAAAAAAAAAAAAAAATGACAAAGGATGAACTGAAGCTCTGCCATCACGTAATGTCGCATACTGCTGTTTCTGATGTCATTTAAGAGAAAAAAAAAAATAAATAAAAAAAAAAAAAAAATAAAAAGCAGCCTCATTAAATTCTAATTTTTAACATATCAGGACAAAATAATTAAAATATTCTGAAAATGAGGTGAAAACAACCTCAGATGGACTACAACACATGACATATTACACTGTATCATTGTTTATTCCACAAATATTAAGCCAAAATGCAGAAGTACTTTATGAAAAACTAGGTACACTCTTGGTGCTTCCATAGGAAATAAAAAGGTACAGAAGTTAATCAGTTGCATTTGGTTATCATGAGCAAGGTGTGAGCACCTCCATAAAAGCAGAAGTTTTGACTGATCTGGAACATGCAGGTGTGCTTTAACAAAATGCCACAGAGGAAAGATACCCATTAATCTGAGGAAGGTTATAAGGCCATTTCTCAACAATTTGAAGTCCATTATTCTGCAGGGAGAAAGATTATTAAGTGGGGAACATTCAAAACTGCTGCCAATCCTTCTAAGAGTGGATGTCCTCAGCAAATTCAGCCCAAGTTCAAAGAAACAACAACAATCCCAGTGCTACATGCCAGACTGTACAGGCCTCAGTGAGCATGTTAAATGTCAACTAAAAAAAGACTGAACAAGTATGGCTTGCTTGGCAGGGTTCTCTTCTCGTAAATGCTAAACTGCATCTAAACAAACTGCGAGACGTACAGAACAATGGCCTTTAGACAGTTGAGACCAGCATTCATGAAGAAAAGAAAACAATCTAAGTTTTCCACGGACTTTCTGCAGTTTGATTTTCTTTGTGCTAAATAAACAATGACATGATGTAAAAAAATTGGCTCAAAGGTTAAAATCTGAAGTTACCATCCACCAAATTCGTGAACTTACTTTACTGTATGCCTGCTAGATATCAGGATTTAACCTCTGTGAGCATGGTAATCTACTGACATATGCTTTTAATTTGTAGAAACACTGAATATAAGTACAGCTTCAGTCCTGTTTAAACCAAGCAATGTGAACAGGTTTTAGTTTTTTTCTGCAGTAGTGATTTATGTTTGTGGTTCTGTTAAAAGCACATCCCATCGTGTCATAAATTAGTGTCATAAATCTCTTATGAAATCCAATGGTAGGATCCAAAGCAGGATGTGAAATTTTGTGAGGTTTGTCAGGTTATATAAGTGAAAACTATACTTTGATTGAATGACACAAAGAAAAAGCAAGTATTTCCTTTTGTAATTAAGTAGAAAGATATGCTCTCGTATATAGTAAACAAGATCTACCATGACCATCACATCATGGCCCCGGGAAGACAACAGTGTGGCATTAAATCTCCTATAAAACCACAAAGTGTATTTTTTGGAAGAATTAAGCAAATAAAGCATAACATGTTCATTAGTTAGGTCTTCTGACTTTATAAGGTAGAATAGATCTCCTCATGTTTACACACTGAATCAATTTAATTAAGTAATTGTATATCTGTTATAAGAAAAACTCTATAAAATACTGCAACTTAAACAAAGTCGGCCTTGAAGTTTGCTCACTGTTTTTGTATTTACAACAGAGTGATGGAAGCCATCTGCTGGGGCCCTGAGCCCTTCTGCCTGAGAGTTGCCTGTTAATGAACTGATACACAGTTATAGGAACAGAAGGTTCACTCTTAACACAAGAGGAAGTGCAGTGTACCTTAGATAAAAATTTTTTTTACCATACCCACACACCCACACACACATGCAATACACACGCTCCTCCTCACCCACCCAAATCTGCCCACTCCCTCTGCGGTCTGTGTATCTCAGAGCTTCTGGCAGGCAGGCCACAGGAGCACCCCTCTTCAGCCCTGACAGGGTGCACAGAGGGGTGCATGTTTCCTGAGCAGCTTGAGCAAATATGGGAAGTGGTGGTGACCCAAAAAATTACCCATATGCTACGCTCCTTTCCATTTTCAACCCGACACATCCGTTAACTGCTAAATATGTGCAATAAAAACAATTTGGAGGCTTCTAGTGTTATTCAATTTGTGCAATTTAGTTTGAGAGGTATCTTTTTCTGAGAAAGACCTTCTTGTCATGTTATTACTAATGAAGTAGTAAGCTCCTGACTCAAGTCATGGGGGTCTTGTGGGTATGGGAATGTGTTTTGGTGTACATCAAGACAACCCTTTTTTTTTCTGAGTAAAGACTCGATGTTATCTCTGTTACATATTCGCTCGCTGGAGAAAGACAGAGCTCGCGCATCACATGGTAATGCATGAAGCATCACATGATGCTGAGTAAAGACACTGTGGTCAAGGAGGTCATTTAATAGAGGCCCTGGAGGGATATTGCTGAATGTTTCTTTCTGGAAATACAATTATGATTAGTCAACTTCACAGATACTGGAGGCAATTGTGTTGCCGGGTATTGCAACAATATTTTACTTTCTGGAAATCTGAAAAAGAACAGACTGTTATCATTGTTTATCTCCTGAGAAAAGTCTTTGTAATGGCCACAATCCACTAGTTTTTCTGTTTCCTTCTTACCATGAGCTTAGAAACACACCGGAGGTTTTCGTATTAAACCGCCAGATTTACCATGAACAGCGTCCAAAGGAAAGTGACATGCTTATCAAATTTACAGCCACAGCAAGGAACCGCAATGCGTTGAGCAATTGCAGACACAAAATATTGACAGGGACGTTTTTGCACACAACACATGGGTTACAAAGACATGCTTTGATGTTTTTATTTCTATTTCTTTCTACTTTATGATGAAACATATCATTTGTGTCAGTTTTGTCTGAGCAAAACAGAGGATTATTAGAACATTTTTTGATACTGATTTTTGTTTAGGAAGAAAAGCTGCATTCAATGTCATTGTAAGGGATTATTAAAGTATTCCGATTCTGATTGATTCTGATTCTGATTAATAATGGTGTGATATGCTTTGGCAAACGTTTTTGCTGTCGTAGTAATAGTTTTCAAAAGAGTGCAAACCTGTTAATCCTAGAAGAAATGCGTAAGCCTAGAAGTCAGTATATCTATACACTTGCATAAGTTATGCAAAGAGAAAACCAGTTTTGTGACTGTTGTTTCCATTAAAATGCAAAACACTAGCCAATCCTGAGGGTAAGATAAATGTACTGTGGGATTAGTTATATGTGTGAATTTAAAATGTCTTGTTTTATGCTGTGGGAAATCTGCTAAAGATCTATATTTCTACCAGTGTCCTAATTACAGATTCATCTTAACCTTTCTTTCTAAAACTTCCTAAAGTCTGACTAACAAACATCTTTGCCTCAATGATGGGATTTCCTGGCAGTCTCTTATCAGCTAGATCCTGAAACAATGGACTCTGCCCCCGCAACTTTCTGCACCGGGTCTTTCTGAGGGGCTGCTTCAAGTGCTGCTGTCCTCCTCGTGGCTTTCCTCTCATGAACAGATGTCCTTTTCTGGGTTCAAGCCAAAGGATTTAAAATACAGCAGGAAGAATGGCAAAAAAATATCAGATAGTGTATCATCTGTAACTTTATTTGGCAAAACTGAGATCCAGTTAACCTCAATTTTCTGGTAATGTAGAGCTTATCAAAATCACTTGTGACAGCGGCCTGAGGGCAAAAACCTGCAGTGAAGATTCATCCCCATCCAGGTGGCAGAGAAACATATAAGGACATGTGTTCCTCAGCCTAGAAACCTAAGGATTTCCTTTATACTAAGCCATCATGTGTTCTCTTTATTCTAATGACTTAGTATAAAGAGAGTTAAAATTGCCAGAGCTATACAGTAAGTTGAATTGTGGGAGCAAAGATGTAAAATAAGGACCAAAAGGTTTGATTGGGAATTCAATATACACAAATTTTATTTACACTGACACGTGTAATAACAACACATCAAATTTACAGAATAACTCTAAAGCTTTTAATAAATATTCAGCAAAATGCAACCAAAAGCTCTTAAATGAGAGGAGGGAAATGCAGTTACAACTGATCTCTCTATTATTCTGAGACATCTTCTTCCTGGTTGTAGAATTGTATTGACTTTGTGATGATCACACATGACCATAAGGAGCAGTTCAGCTTTGGCAGTTACCAAGTGAACTGGCAAAACTGGCTGAGATAATGAATTAGCTAAAATTAGCCAGAGTGAAAAGTTGCAGTGGCAACACAGACAAAAGCAATTTCTCAAGTTGAATCTACAGTAGGAAGTTTGTGCGCACATAAAACACACCATAATAAAATTCTGTACCATATCCTCAATAAGATAAACATCTTCAAAAGCAATGTTACTTTAAAATATATGCACATTTATATTTACAAAAAGACAGAGCAGTAAGACTGTGGGGTTTTTGAAGCCTAAATGACTTGATGACTCTTTAGTAGTGGCACCTCTTGACAGTAATCATACAGACACATGCAGACACACACACACATGCACGCACACACACACAAACACACATACACACACACAAGCATAGAACAAAGCACACATGTTCATACACTCAAACAGGACACTTTCTGGGTGCTCCTCATAACATCCACCACAAGGAAGAGGGGGTTTCATAAAGGTCTGGACTGATACAGACTACTGGCTGAGAGGTGCTGAAAGTCCCGCTTCTGGTGGAGGAAACAGCTGGATACAAAGAAGAGAGGTACTGCTGGGAAACCAGCTACTGGCCGGAGAACAATGAGATGACCGACACGCTGAATTCTGTACCCAGTGTCAATATCTGAAGTTAGAGCCTGGAAGACCCTGTGTTTTCCTCTTGCTTGTCACCTCAGGGAATACTGCAGTCCACTTAATGGCATTTCATATGACTTTAACCACTGTACTGCAATACAGAAGTACAGCGTTAGCATGGGGTGAAAACAACTGCCTTTCTGTTTCCTTGTCCTTTGTGAAGGGATAGAAGGTGAAATACAGAGAAAACACAGCGCAGAAATGGCAGTACCTGTCTCATGCTTGTAAACAAATATCATACACTGGATGTGGCAGGAGAGGAACTATATCAACCTTAACAGCTATTTACACCCTTAACAGGAGAACTCCAGCAATGCATCTGTCAAAAACGACCTGCTTGTCTAAGAAAACTAAAATGAAGACTTAAAGGCTTCAGGAATCGTCTCTGTTGTAAAGAATGATCTAACATCTCATCGTAAAGCATTATTACCTATACCTATATACAGTTAAGCAGTTAAAAGTCGAATAAATGAAAAGCTAGCGTACCATCTCTCTGAAGACAACTGTGTGTAAAGAATAAGTGCCACCCCAAGTCATGGTAATGTGGTAATATGGTTCAGCAAAGACAGGTGTTTAGTGTCTAGGAAATGACCTCCAGCATACAAAAAAGCAGAAATACGTTCTAACTAACATGAAGCACTTACGGACTCTAAGCATGGCATAACATGCTGTCTAATAGCTTATACACCAGAATCTTATCATCTCATTTTCAATTGGCCCCTGAAAAGTAGCTCCTTCATGTAAAATAGATCTAAACAGATGGGTATAATACTGATGATAACAGAACAGGATATCAAAAAAAAGTAAAAGCTGCATTAGTTAGTATGTGGAATGATGTGAAGTTCAAGTGCCTTGAGTGCTTTTTCCTCCAACAACTGCAACAGCAAACCACAGTAAAAATAAAAATGCTACATACATTTTCATGAAAGGAAACAACAAACAATAACAGAACACATAAATGCAAAAAGTATATATATATGTATATCTTAGTGCTGTCAGTGTTAATCTCGTTAAAATGACATTAACGGCATAACTGCATTAATTAAATCTCCGTTAGCGAGTTAGCGCAGATCGGCCCATGCGTGGGTCTGGACAGCACTAACGCGTTAACAAGCAAACCACGCTAACGAGCTAACTGCGCTAAAGCATTGATGCTGCGCAGCCCCACGCTAACTCGCTAACGGAGATTTGCCACGTTAATGCGGGTTATGTCGTTAATGCAAGATTAATGCTGACAGCACTACTATATATATATATATATATATATATCGGAGAGAGAAAAGAGACACTCCCCCCACGCCCCGGAAAAAACGCAAGAAACAAAAAGAGGTAAAAAAATAAAAACACCAAAACAACCTGTATGAAATGTGTAAGGAAAAAATTAACTGGAAAAACAAAACAAAACTGATTACAGTGTAATATGGTTTTACATAATGACAGTTTTAGAGTAACGCTTGATGTCCCTCAATTCTCCCTGGTGCCTTAACAGTTCCTTCCTGGAAGCAGGGGAGCATTAGTCCAACTGTTCTCCCCGTAGTCGTCAACAACAGTGGCAAAGATAAATGCCTTCCTTCTGCAACACAGGACAAAAAAATGCTGCTGGTACCAGGTTGAGGAGCAGGTGTAGTGGTTGGGTGTTTTGTGGCGGATCATTACAGGCACTTTATGAGGCAGCCAGACAGGTCGGGTGGGTTCTCACACCCACTCGGCTGAGAGGATTGTTCCCTCCAGGAAGACCTCGTGTTGGACTAGTAAGGGCTGAGTTGGAGTGTTGTTACTGCCGGCTGAGTTGAGATGGTGAGACGCTGGGCTCTGAGAACTCTGCTCCTCCCTTGCTCTAGGCATCATAGGAAGCATGGAGCTGAAGTTCAGATAAATCTAAAGATAAGATGAAAGAGCGAAACAAAAATCTGTGACGGTTGATACTGTTACTGGCGTGTTTAACTTTAAACATATCAGTGATCAGTGTTGTCTCATCTACACAATTACTCTGTCTTTTAGCTGTGTTGTTTTCCTATTCATTCTTTCTTATTTTTCTTTTTTTTTCTCAAGATCAAAACCAGGTTTTAGGCAGAGCCTAAACAACCATCAACAGCATTGTAATAAAATTCTACAGCTCTGTTATCTTGACAATTTTCATATGGGATGCAGAATTACTCATCATATAATGCCTCTGCAGGAGACTTCACAACACATCTCTAACATATCGTGTCCTTTTCAAGCATTCTTGCTATTTCTAGGATTGCTGTAGCTCAGGTGGCAGAGCAGGTCAGCCACTAACCAGAAAGTCAGTGGTTTGATCCCAGGCCCTCCCAAATATCTTGGGCAAGATACTAACCCAATGTTTGCCTACTGGTGGTGATCAGAGAGCCCGGTGGCGCCAGTGTCCGGCAGCCTCGCCCCAGGGCAGCTGTGGCTACAATGTAGCTTGCCATCACCAGTGTGTGAATGGGTGGATGACTGAATGTAGTGTAAAGCGCTATACAAATACAGGCCATTTACCATTTCTAACTTGCTCGGTCTCATGTTTTTTGTCAGTGATTGCTGCTTGTGCTGTTACTCTCTCTTAGACATTAAGCTCCACATGTATACATGTGCAAGGCCTGGGTCCATCCAAAATTAAGCCATACTCCCAAATAGAAATTATTTTCAAATGTAATAACAATCCTATTTTGGCTAAAGTGGTCCTGTCACACAAAAGATAATACGGTATGAATCACTGCTTTTATTATATTTAATATGATTCCAAAAATGAAATGATATCTTGTTATTTCTAGGCTTGTCTAACAATAATTTCCTGTCCTTTAATAAACCCTACCAACTGGAACAAAAGTCTATCTAAGCTAAACTCACGGTCTGTGAGGTATTCTGGGTACATTATTTTCCAGGAATGTTGCCTTGGATAATAAAAGAAAACAACACTCAAATGTTGAAACCTACACGCTTAGTGGCATCTGACAGCTGCTGTTCAATCGTTTCCACGACCTTCCTGAACGGGGGTCTGTTGAAGGGGTCAGCATCCCAGCAGCACCTCATAATCTCATACCTGCACAGCAGTAATCAAACATACAATTATTATATCCTGTTTCTTTTGTGTATATTGTTTTCTGTTCTCACTTCCATCTGAAAGTTTTAACACATCCTCATTTTTAGTTTTTCTTGTGAAAAGCCAAGCACAACAGGAAGAAAGAAAGCTGCTATTGATATCCTGCTCATTACACTCTTTCCTAGTCCTAGTCCACCTCCATCTGTCTCACTAAATCTCTCCTTTTGATGATCCACATTTCAATTCAACAAAAACTCACATTTCACTGGGCGCAAACTCTGGGGCATCCATTCTGTATCCTTCTTTTATTAGTTTGTAGAACTTGGCGTCCACCTGCATACCAGGGTACGGACTGTTTCCTATGTTCAGCCAAGATATTTAGTTACATTACACACTTGTGAAAACACACAGATAGCCAGACAAACACACATAAAGTGGATGGAGAGACATACCCAGTGAGAAGATTTCCCAAAGCAAGATGCCATATGACCACACGTCACTCTCGAATGTGTAAACACACTCAAAGATACTTTCTGGAGACATCCATTTCACTGGCAGACGAGCCTGAAAGGTAAAGTGAGTATATGGCAACTTGCAATAAATTACAATGTGACATGAAACCTTTTCCTGGAAATGTTTTTTTTTATGTGGCTGGGGACAGAAAATGTGCAACAGAGGGTTGATAAATGAATAGCCTTGACAAAGTATGCAGAAGGTATTTGCCTGGGGTCCCAAAGAACACGCAGAGCTCGGCACAAATTTGTGAGGCTCATACCTCACAAATTTGACAATCAGTTTATTGGCTGTCATGCATAGAGAAATAAATTTGGGATAGAGGTCAGTCAGAAATAAGACTACTTGCATAAGAGATGTAAGTGTTAAAGTTTTTTTCTTTTTAATAAAGTACTGTGTTTGCAGCTGTCTAGCACCTGAGGGATACAGAACAACTGAGGCCACTGTTGAAACAAGGAAAAAATGTAATATGCTAAAAGAAAACTTTATCACAAAGAGATTCTTCTATAAAATGTAAATTAAATACAGTACAGGTTCTCCATAGACAGATAAGATCAGGTACCTACACTGGTTTGGGAAAAATACACGTAAGCTACTGTGTTCACAAAAGCTCGTCTTATAGACAGGTACGTTAGATAACTCCTGAATTTACATATCAGGAAGTGTGGCAAGGCAAATGAACCCCTGGATTTACAATTTGAGAACTACACAAACAAAAGCTTCCAGTTTTCCGGATTTGTCTGTACCATGTTCCTGCGAATCCATTACAAGAGTAGAGTTCATACTAGCAAGAAAGCTAAAATCAACAAACAAACAAAAATCTTGTTCAAATAATCACTTATAAAGTCCAAATCTTTCCTTGTGACACTGTTGATGATTTTGATTCTGGTGAAATCTTAAATTTAGACTTTCCTGCTAGTTATTTTCTAGCACGTGAAAGTTTTGCTAGTGAATTCAAATGAAGCATCATTTAAACTAAATCTCACTTTCTAGTGAACTAGAATAGGTCATAAGGAAGGAATTCATTTTTATAGTAGGTCTGAATGGTGATGAATTAAGCGGATGACCTCCAAACCTATCAAACAGTCTTATCCTACTCCAAACTAGTGATACTAAAGATGTATCACGCCTCTAATATTATATCCCTGTGTGTCCTGCAGCTAGTGCAGACTTACATTGCCTTTGACGACATAATTAGAATCTGTGGTGATGTCTCGGGCAAGGCCAAAATCACAGATTTTGGCCACTCTTCCTTCAGTCAGTAGGATATTTCTGGCAGCCAGGTCTCTGTGAATACACTGAAAAACAAATGCATCATTACTTATACAATCCAGTGATACATGATACATGTTACATACATTAACAGTTAATCACATAGTCATGAATGAGGTGCTTTTTTTGAATGCTCTTTGCTACTGAGCTTCCACACTTGGGTCTGTAACATACAACCACTGACACTGATACATGAGAACACTGGCCTCAGTATCATTGCCTCCACAACCAATGAATTTTTCAGCAGCTTGCTTCAACATCCATTTTGGATCTGTTTACTAGCTGTGGAAACATGATCCATGTGCTGCGTTAAAAAGGTCAGATTATCAGGCATCAGAGTTTTATCCACAAATCTAATTTGGTAGTCCATGTAAAGAAAATGCATTTTATATATGGTAGAAAATAAATAGTGAAACAAATGTGGACTGCCGTTTGTGTCCAGCCTAATATTGTCATGACTGGACATCAAAACCTGCAGCACAGTTATGAGGAAAATGGACAAGAAATACTGATCTTATGCAAGCAATATAACCCTATAGCATTAGCTCAAAAGGACAGAATGTGGGGTGGTAATGATAATGTTAAAGGTGTACAGAAATTTAAGAGTAAAAACCTCCCTAGAATGTTCTGGAAGGACACCAAATTTTTTCACTGTGAGTGAAAAAATCAGAACATATGTATTTTGCTGCTTTATATGGACTGCCATTAAAAAATGACATTCAAGTGGATGCTCACATTTTTCGAGGCTAAGAACTCCATGCCTTTGGCAACTTGGTATGAGAAACTGAGGAGATCTTCGGTGTCCAGAGACAAACCGTCATCAGCAAACATCTCATTCTCCGTGTCTGCTTCAACGTAAGGACCACCTGAGAAGACAAACAAAATGAAGATGATTTTTCCAATGTGATGATGTAACCACCTTGGCGTGCTAATAAAGATAGGAGAAATTTGATGAATGGCTGGCCGGCTTGCCTTTGCGTAGCGAGTTTCTCTTCTCAGAGGATGAGCTGACCGGTGCGTTGCCAGCAACAGAAGGCTTCATGGTCATGTAGCTGTTCAAGCTGTCACTGTGAAGAGGAAAGGAGCAGTCTGGTCTCAGCTGAATACAGCCACACATAAGCATGCTGCTGTCCAAATAACTTCCTCCTACGCACGTTCTGGATAGTAAATACTAGTTCTGTCTTTTCCACAGGACAATAAATCACTTTTTAAAGATAAAAAAGAACCTGACCCATCTGTGACTCTCTGCTGCATGACGTTGCGGTTGTAGTAATCGTCCTCAAGCTTAAAGCAGATGCACAAGTCTCTCTTTCTGCGTAGAAAGTTGAGCAGATCTCCGAAACAGCAGTACTCTGTGATCACCAGGGTAGGACCTGCAGTACAGTGAAAATAAATCTCCTCAAAAGTTGCAGCAATTTATGAAGTTTACAACTTTATTCCAGTCATAAACAATAACGCAAGCGAAAATGGTTGCCTCACCTCCAACTGTGCAGGCTCCCAGCAGGTTGACAATATTAATGTGGTTTCCCAAGTAACTGAGGACTTTCAGCTCTGACATTAGTGCTTCTTTCTCTGTGGCATGAGCGCTAGCTGTGGAAAGAAAAATATGCAATGCACTCATTATTCACTGAAATATTAAGGGTACACTGTAGCCAAACTCATGTTAAGCAGTGCTTGCGTATCGTGATCTGGTATTTGCTAGCTTAAAATACATAATTGTTGAGAGCTAAATGAAATAAAAGAGCTCTGTTGAAATGTTTTAATATAGCTATATAGCATAGCGTGCAAACCACCAAAAAATATCCACGTAATGACTCTGTTTACAGGCATCTGCAGGCAAATTATGTTTTCATTAGAATTTCTGGACAGCGTGAAGCTACTGTGCACATTTCTCACATAGTCAAAACAGCTACACAGTGCTTATCCCACTTCATTTGCATGTGTGTTGACAGCACTTACATTTGAGCATTTTCACAGCCACAGTCATGACTGAATCTGCTTTGGAGAGTCCATATGCAGTGGCTTCCACCACTTTTCCAAATGCACCAGATCCCAGAGTCTTCCCTAAAAAATGGAGACAGAAACAAAACTGTTAATCCCCATCCTGTTTTTTCTCCAACAAACAAGTTCCATGGTAGTGTTCCTAGGACAGCAGCAGTTTTAACCCCCAGGCTGTGTACGTAGGCACCAGGACATACAGGATCCTGTTTAAGGTTTGTTGAAAACACCCAGAATATGTCAACAATATTGTGTTTGCAGTGAGGGAGTGGGGTTTCATCATTAATGAACTGTGGAACTGGTTAGTAAATAAAGACCACAGACATGGCTAAGCCCCTAATGCTGTGTCCATACACAGAAACCAGAGTGGCTGTCAATCAATGGGAACTAGCCTGAGGGTGGCAACGATGATGTCATACCCACTGGACTGTTAGGCTTTATTACAGATACAAGCCCCCATTTATCTTCATATCATCCTGCTCCCTACTTACACCTAAGACATGGCACCCAGAACATAAATTTTAGGGCTGCAGTGTGTCAGAAATTATGGATTAATGTAATTACGGGAGCCTAGATACGGAACACAGTACAGATTTTGGTGAATAGGTTCCGGATGCTCACCAAAGCGCAAGTTGTTTCGCGGAAACTCCCACTGGTCATCGTACGGTAGCTGGGTGGGGTCAATGTCCACATAGTCGTTTCCGATAACTTTCCACTGAATCTGATATTTGGGTTTCTAGTGTGAACAATAAGACACGGAGATATCAAAAGACAATTCATGCATTAATTACACGTGGCATCTCTCTGGTCTTTCTATTCACTTGTTTATAAATGTAATCAAAGAGGGTGGGGCATGCAGGAAAAGTACAGTGCTTTCTTACCTGCATGTACTTGTAGAACAGCATGATAAGGATGAGGCAGAGGATGCCTGCTGCTGAAATGGAGCCAATTAGCAGAGGGGTGAACAGGTCATGTGGAACTCTTTTCTCTGCAGAGAGACAGAAACAGTAATGTTTGATAGAGCCAATCGGGGAATCTTTTCAAGGTTTGTCATGTTTACATTCTAAACGACATTGACACGGAGGCAATAAGGTAAGACAGAGAAGTCTAAGTCACAGTGAAGCCCACTTTGATCAAATAACCACAAACTAATCCAATTATACAAGTATACATACTGTGGAGTTCTGTGCTTTTATTCTTTGTTTAAAAAATTATGCACTTTGTTTTGCTAGTTGCTGAAATTCCCCTTGTTTTTAGTTTGTTTTTTTTTTAAGCCACAATGTTGTCCTTATTTTATACAGCTGTGCTGGGAATAATTAGAAGTAATCAGTGTTCTGTTCCTTTGTGTCTGGCTCATTGTGATGCCTTATTGTTTTGCTCCTCTGTACAGTGGGGTGTAATAAGCTCTTTAGCGATAAGAAGCTTTCTCTCCACTTCAAATCTGAGAATGCAGAGTCTGCAGGAACTAATCCCCTGTAAACCTGTCAGTGGTTTCTAAAGCTCTGCGTGTTCTCTGCTGCAGCTCACTGACACCTCCGAGCCTCCCACAGCCCCACAATGCCCGGCATTGCCAGGACTCCTACTGTGCTCCACAGTCTCAGCGCCTCCGTCTGGTCCGCTGTTACTCTGTAAAGCAGAAAAATCCTGGGCACACACTCCCAAAGGCCTGTCCTGTCTGGCCACAAACACTCGTCTTCCTCATAATGCTCGCCCACATACCCGCTGGAGCCACAGTTAGCCCCTGTGTCTTGCATAAACCCAGTCCTCCAGGCTCATTTGGGGACAACTCAGCTCAGACTCAGACTACTTTGAGGACACTGCAGAGCAGATGGGGAGGCCGTTACAAAAAAGTGGTTTTGGGGTCATGAAGTAAACAATGGACTCACCAAATGCTATCTGAGCCAATCATGTCGGTGGTATCTCTTCACCAAGGTTTACCTAACAGATCATAGACGAACAACATCTAGTAGTAGGACTTCATTTATGGGTTAATCCCTGCCAAAGTCATGTTTTCAGTAAATATTTTGCTGAGGAATTATCCTTCCCCTCAGTGGCGTTCACTGAGGGGAAGACCTGCTTAGATAACTTAGTGCATGGAGTCACAGACAGAGTTTGCCAGATCAGTAATTTTTTTGTGTTCCAAAAAGTAAATAAATTCTTACACCTATGTCCTCTGTTGTTGTCCTATAATATTACAAAGAAAGCATGGAGAGGATTGCATCACTTCAGCAGCAAAACATGTGAACTGACAGACGTCAACGCCTCCTTTAATTCCACAACCCCTATTTAGACTACCTGTGCTGCTTATGTATGACTGGATGTATATCCGTGAATTCAACTCACCACTAATAGAGTAAAGTATGTAGGCTTGCTCTCCCTCCACTGTAGCCACACATTCCAGAGTATTGAACCGTGCTCTGCTGATGTTCACCCGACTCTCCACCTCTGTCTTCCCAAACATGGGACTGAACAGTGTGATGGTGATGACATTGAGCTCCTCCTGGGTGGAATTTACCTGCTGGGAGCACCTGAAGGCAGAAGATTATATACTGTTGACAAAAGAGTTGATGGGATCATCTAGATTTCAAAACGGTTGTCTGTTGTCTGGAATCTCTTCTGTATGTCTCTGAAAGATTACTTTCCTGAGGCTATAAAACCCTTTCAAATAACCTAACTTTACAATATGCAGAACCACAGAAGCATGCACTTCTATTTTAGTACAACAGCAGCTGTTAGTTTCACCTTTTGTGATGTCTTTTTGTGCTCATGAACCAAAGATGAAATATTTGTAATTAACCTTTGACGGTACTGTACTAATAAGAGTAGCAGTTATTTAAGTGCTCTCTGGTGATAGGCTGACTTAGATCAGGTTACTTTCTACTTGGATATACATGCCTTACATGCCTTTAATGATTGTGCATGTAGTGAGCGTTAAGTGGATTTGACTACAATTTTTTTTTTAAAAATGACTGGCTAAAGTTTGGATTATCAGCAGTGATTCATTGACCCAGCTGCTTTGGATTGGTATTGCTACAGCAACCCAGGGCTCCTCCTTCAGCACACTTTATGTTTGACACAAGATGAACCCTGTTCACTTGTAGCACCAACCAATCACAAATCAATACTTCTCAATCCCCTGTCACATGGGAGGGTCATCTTATCACAGTCAACCAATCACAGGTCAGCCCAGTCAAATCCCTCAATCTCACATTCCACCATCATCATCATTCCAAAGACAAAGAGGAGTTGAAAAGGGTGCAGAGAGAGTTGAGGGGACTGATAAGGAATGGGAAGGACAGCTACAGGCAGAAGATGGAGAACCAGCTTCAGCAAAACAACGTTGGTGAAGTCTGGAGAGGCCTCAGAACCATCTCAGGCCACAAACAGCAGAACTCTCTGCCTGGGAGGGATGTGAGGTGGGCAAATGAACTGAATCATTTCTTCAACAGATTTGATTCAACCATGAGACAGTCTACAACATCGGCTGCAGACTCACCCACCCCCACTGCTGCTGTTCCACCTCTGACACCTCAGACACTTCACACCTCCTCTATTCACCCTGCTCACTCCCCCCCACCCCCAACAACAGCATCCAATACACACTCAACACAAGGCTCCAGCCTGTCTCTCTCAACCACCCAGGTTAGGAGGGAACTGAGGAGGATTAATGGCAAGAAGGCAGCGGGCCCAGATGGCATCAGCTCGAGGGTCGTCAGGTCCTGCGCGGACCAACTGTGTGGGGTGATGGAGCACCTCTTCAACCTGAGCCTGAGGTTGGGAAGAGTCCCACAGCTCTGGAAAACCTCCTGTGTTGTACCAGTGCCAAAGACTTCACGCCCCAAGGACCTCAACAGCTACAGGCCGGTGGCTCTGACATCCCACCTGATGAAGACCCTGGAGCGGTTGGTCCTGGCTCAGCTTCGGCGCCTAACAAGCTCATCACTGGACCCACTTCAGTTTGCCTACCAGCCTGGCATTGGCGCGGATGATGCCGTCATTCACCTCCTACATCGTTCCCTCGCTCACCTGGAGACCGCTGGAAGCACTGTGAGAATCATGTTCTTTGATTTCTCCAGTGCCTTCAACACTATTCTTCCCTCGGTTCTGAAGGACAAGCTGGAGAACTCTGGAGTGGACCATCACCTCACTACCTGGATCCTGGACTACCTCACCGACCGACCACAGTATGTGAGGACTCAGGGCTGTGTGTCGGACAGGGTCGTCTGCAGTACGGGGGCCCCACAGGGAACGGTTCTGGCTCCGTTCCTCTTCACCATCTACACTGCAGACTTCTCCCACAATTCCACCCAGTGCTTCCTGCAGAAGTTCTCTGATGACTCTGCAATAGTCGGCCTCATCACTGATGGGGACGACAAGGAGTACAGAGGACTGACTCAAGACTTTGTGGACTGGTGCCAGCTGAACTACCTCCAGATCAACGCCAGTAAAACCAAGGAGCTGGTGGTAGACTTCCGCAGGCACAAGCATTCTCCACTGCAACCACTGAACATCCAGGGTATGGACATTGAGGCTGTGGACAGCTACAGGTACCTTGGTGTTCATCTGAACAACAGACTGGACTGGACTCATAACTCAGACGCCCTCTACAGGAAAGGGCAGAGCAGGCTGTACCTGCTGCGGAGACTCAGGTCGTTTGGGGTGGAGGGCCCACTCCTGAAGACCTTCTATGACTCTGTGGTGGCTTCTGCTATCTTTTATGGTGTGGTCTGCTGGGGCGGCAGCATCTCTGCTGGGGACAGGAAGAGACTGAACAGGGTGATCCGAAGGGCCAGCTCTGTTCTAGGATGCCCTCTGGACCCAGTGGAGGTGGTGAGTGACAGGAGAATGGCGGCTAAGCTGTCATCCCTGTTGGACAACGTCTCCCACCCCATGCAGCAGACTGTGACAGCACTGAGCAGCTCCTTCAGTGGGAGACTGCGGCACCCACGGTGTGGGACGGAGAGATTTCGCAGGTCTTTCCTCCCCACTGCTGTCAGACTCCATAATAAAGACTTTAACTGAACAAACACACACATCCACACATGTGCAATAACACTAAGTGCAATAATCTTTTCTGGCATCGTTGTATTTTTACTCAGTTGTATATAGCATTCGTATTCTATTTTTATCTTATTGTATATTTTTATTCTATTTTATTCTACTGTATATAGTATATTATTTTATTCTATTCTGTACAGCTGTGTACTGTATTTATTCTTATTGTATTCTAATTTTTGCGTCATAACTTTTGCACTGTCCACTTCCTGCTGTGACAAAACAAATTTCCCACGTGTGGGACTAATAAAGGTTATCTTATCTTATCTTATCTTATTCCTGACTCTTTCCAATGTGTCTTTAGTGTGACCTTTAGGACCCTTGACATGCACTTCATTTCAGCCATGTTAAAGGTTGAATATGGAGATAAAACTCCAAATAAATAAATGGTTAGTGTTGTGTGCAAACACAGTGCTAAAATACGCAGTAAACCAAGAAGAATTCTCCGAAATGCAAAATGAAAATGTTGTATTTAGAAAGATTTTCTGGAAAGTATTTTGTTAAATTCACAGATGCATGCATGCCTCATTGCCTTGCTAAAGCCATGAGACTTTTTTTTGCAGACATAAATCTAATAATTGGATAACATTAGAGAATTTTGTTTGTTGGCTACAAATTACAGAGCTGCTATTGATTTTGGTTTGGCAGGTTTTCCTTTGTTTAGTCAGTTTATGAGACAGATGACCGATCTGGCTAATATGAGTTTCCAACCAGTATAATTACTTTAGGCTGGGGTTCTAAAGTGCAGCACATACCATTGCACTCTGCCTCTGCTAATTATTATTTTACTTTCAGCTGTGTTACAAATTGAGCAAATATTTTGTTTTTATCACAATGAAAATGTGTAGTTTCCCTTGAGGGACCACATCCATTTTTTCATTTTTGCAAACTGAAATGTTTAAAGCCTTACGAAATCACACCAGTCAGCATAATAACTGAAACTCTCTAGCTATATTATTTTTGGGAAAAAAAGTTGCTCAACACTTAATCAGGGGCTTTGAAGGCCATTGTTTGGTCAGATATGTTTGGCAGTGCCCCAGCAGCTGTCATTGCTAAACGTGGTGCAGGAATGTATGACATGACATTTCAAGATGCAGCCCCGTCCACAAAAACATTGAGAAAAGCAAGACAAACAGAAACATCTTATGAGAAGTCACAACCCTTTAAAAAAATATTTTGACATGTTGGTAACAGTAAGTAGTAGTCAGTAAATAGAAAGGATTTTAGAAGCTTTAAAAATCTCACCTGCCATATGGATGCTCACAGTAGTACCAGGTGATCTGGGGAGCAGGGAAACCCTCAGCCACACAGCGCACCTGTCCATTCACTGGGCTGTCAATCGATACAATTTCTGGTTTACCTGATAAACACAAGTTAATGTCACAATGTGTTAGGTATGTGACAATGAACCAGAGGAAAAATATTGGTTTAAGCATTAGCAAGGTATATTTGCAAGGTGTGGTGAGGGTGGAGAGCTGGACTTCATTCCACACAAAGTAAGTGTAAAATACACTATGGGTGGGTCATGAAATTCATCCCATGGCTTAAGGGAATATGAAACCTTTCAAAAAAAATGTGAAAACAACTTACTGATCACAAAGACGGTGAATGTCTGATTTGCTGAAGCATCACCATTGGAGGCTTGAAAGGTGTAAACTCCACCCTCTAACATTTTCAGCCGCACTAGCCTCAGCTCACTGATGTAACTAAGCATAAAATAATTATTTTATTAGTGCATTTGTTGATTTTTAAGATTCAAATATCACAGTATTTCATTCAAGCTCTAATTGTGCCAAAACAGGAAAGAGCTGATTCTCATTTAGCCACCCTGTGAGAAAGAACATAAAATGTTCAGATATTTGCATTTTATATTGTAACCATCTTTTCTTTGTTTTCTGCTCTTTCATGTGCATCTGCAGTATGCATATTAAAAATATTATTAGACAAGTATTAAATCTTTTCAGTCTTTATTTGCATCTATTCACTGTTGTGGCCACTGTAGTAATAAACCCCCAAAAGTTGATTCTGTTCATCTGGTGAAGTTTTTTCTAGTTATCGGTATCAATTGTATCAATGGATATTTACGAGTTATATTTATTAAAGTCAGGCTTAAAGGTTGCATCAGGGTTTTATTAGGAACAAGTCTCAGCAAACATCTTGAAACTAGTCTGGGTGTCTTCTTCCTGTTGTAATGAAGCATTACTCAAATGAAGTTCAATTCTAATGATCATTGAGACATAAAAAAGTGTAGCAATAAACACATATCTTCTTTGCCAAAAATAAGTATTTTAAAAGCTGTTCACCCAACAGGATATACTCTTATTATCTTTTTTTCTGTTGCAGAATTTTTCAACATATTTCACAATGCCATATCTCCTGACAGTAATATTGAGGGTGGGAGGCACGCAGGATTACATCAGAATACACATTTCTATCTGCAGCATGTAGGTTACACTCCAGATATATCATGGTTTTATTTCTCAAGACAGTCATTCACAGTCTGACAGCTCCTGTTTCACAATAAACCCCAGGGCACTGTTTCAACTGTATATTTAAAGGGACTATGACCTGCAGCTAAACCAGAGATTCACCTAAAATAAACCTGGCTGAATATGATGTTTCCATCTTTCCAACAATTAAATAAAACAAAGCAAGTGTGTGCTTGTGTGCTGTCACACCTGTATTCATCACTGTGTGTGGTGATCACATGGTCAGTTGTGTTTCTCAGCTCGTGGCCTTTAAAGCTCCAGGAGATGTGTGGCTTTGGATAAGCCACTATTCGAACTTTCAGGGACAAACTCTCGCCGGAGCGGACGTGAAAGATGCTGCTGTTTGTGGGCATTAAGTCGATGAATCCTCTTTCTGAAAAATAAGAAAATTAAATTGTTGTCAAATTTGTAGATTAATGCACCGAAGTCTGAATTATCTAACTAGTGCTGTTCTCATCCAACACATGCACTCCAAAGGGTTAGGATAAATTTAAATACTGAAAATAGTAGGGGTGCAACGATATTCGTATCGATATTGAACCGTTCGATACAGTGCTTTCGGTTCGGTACGCATATGTATCGAACAATACAACATTTGTAATTTATTTTATCAACTTTCCTTCTGACGATGCTGTCTGTGTTGAGCGCTCAGTGAATCTGCGTTCGACTACTCCGCCTAGGCTGCACTGTCGAGCGCAGATCCACTGAGTGCTCAACACAGACAGCATAGTCAGAAGGAAGAGCGCAGGGCAAGCTAGCAAGACAGAAGTTAAGCTCTCCAGATCTGGCGTTTGGAATTATTTTGGTTTTCATGTGACGTATGACCCTGAAGGTAAGCGAGTCATGGACTAAAGTAAAACAGTATGTTGGATGTGCCGTGCAATGCTCAATTACATGGGTGGGAGCTAGTGTGTTAGCGCAGTTAGCTCGTTAACGTGTTGGCCGTCTAGCCCCATGCACGGGGCGATCGGCGGTAGCTCGTTAACGGAGATTTGCCGTGTTGTGGCGTTAAGGTCATTTCAACGAGATTAACCTGAAAGCACTAGTGGGAACACAACGAATATGACTGCACATTTACGCCGACATCATCCTAGTGCAAAGACAAAAACAACAAGCATGCTACTAACTTTAGCCGAGTCATTTAGACAGCTGTTAGCACATGATTCTCCTTATGCTGCTGAGAATATAGCCCAGAAGAAGCGGATAGTATAGCTTTTATTTTGGAAAGAGACATTTCTCTGTAATAAACTCTCTTTTCCAAAGATGAGTGATTCCTCAATCAGATACAGGGCTTGCAATATCGCTAGCCCGACGTCCTGGGGCTAGCGATTTTTTTCAGTCGGGCTACCAAAATCTATCTCTTCCCTGCCCGTCGGGCTATTGTAGGAAGAAAAATATATGTCAATGCTTTTGCATTCTTTCAGAAATGTAGCTGGGTAATTATGTCATTGGCATCGGTGAGCCACTGTCAATATGTGACATATTGAAATCGCGTTTGAATTTGCGCTTGTTTTTTTGCTTTCACTTTGCAATCGCGCGAACTGTGTATAGAGAGCGACAGCACTGATCTGTGAGTGATGAAAATTTGTGCACCAATTCCTCTGACATCGTCTTATTAATCGTTAGCTTACTATGCAAACATGACAAGTGAAATCTCCCGCAGCAAGCTTAAACATGTGAGAGGTTGATCGCGCAGAGAATCGCTGAGCTTATGTGAGTGCGTGTGTAAAAGCAGGAGGATATATATTTCATTTCTTCTGAGCCAAATAAGACAGGTCAGGGTGAAGAAGTGACAGCCAAAGAAAAGCTTACCACAAAACGGAGAAGTTATGACAAATCAGACTATAAGGCAAAAAGAAAGTGCAGCTTCATGGTTTCATGGACAAAAGAATTTCTGTGGCTGCAATATGACGAGCTAAATAACCAGGGCTGCACATAAGTGGTCCGCAGGTGCG
Organism: Diplotaxodon limnothrissa; assembly: GCF_057381915.1. Lineage (NCBI taxonomy): Eukaryota > Metazoa > Chordata > Actinopteri > Cichliformes > Cichlidae > Diplotaxodon > Diplotaxodon limnothrissa. Next base: position 8,403,690 of record NC_140617.1, read on the forward strand.
CATTCGCTGTCAAAATAAAAAACGCGCACAAGGGTTAGGGTTAAATTTAAAAACTGTACTTTTGAGTTAAAATATATATTTATAATTTTAATAAATGACAAATTAAAAAGGCATGAACATTTTTTTTGTATCGAAAAAATATCGAACCGTGACACCAAAGTATCGAACCGAACCGAACCGTGAATTTTGTGTATCGTTGCACCCCTAGAAAATAGATCTCATCAGGGGTTGGGAGAAAATGTACCACTGTATGCTCTGATTGATTTGGTCTGTTATTTGGGGCATGATGTTACTTATGTATTTTATTATTATCACATGCCAGATAATCAGTGACTGTTTCAGGAATATTAACTTATTTTGTTGTCACCATAAAATGTGACTCTAAGTGGTGATGGTCCATGAGAGTTCATGATATACACAATACTAGTGCCAGATGCATTAACGTCTTTAATGAGTTACTGCGCATCGACCCGTGCGTGGGGCTGGACGCCGTCAACGTGTTAGCTAGCTAACCACGCTAACGAGCTAACCACGCTAACGCCATGCAGCCCAGAGGCGCTGCACAGCCTAAAATCCTTTCATTTTCTCAAAAGTTGACAGCGCGCCTTATGTATGAATTCTGGTTGTGCTTGATGGCTGCGAACCGATTTTATGTGGTACACAGCGCTCAGCAATCTGTCAAAAAATGTTTTAGTACGACTTTGGTAAGCTACGGAGCTGCACCGCTTGATGGACTGTCAGAGCATTACGGCTACCGAGGAGCCTCGCGGAGTGATACGTACTGTGCTTCAACGTAATATTACCCTACTGTGTATAAGGACCATAAATGGCACCTGTTAAGAGACGTGGTTACGAAGAGGATTTCAAACTCAATGCTGTCAGTCACAGAGTAGAAGTTGGGAACAGAGCAGCTGTGAAATCTGTCTTTGTTATTGTGCTCAGCGTCTTTTAGTTTACATTTTGACTGCACAATTGTGAGCTTTTTGTTATGCACAAAAACAACATTGTTTTCTTTTATTTATGGAGCATTATTATTTAATAAATGCTCATAATTTATTTTTGAGTAAATTTTATGTACATCTATGCTCTATGTTAATAAAAGTGCCTGTGTGACATCTGGGACACAGCTTTGACTAAGAACTCTCTTTTTGTTCTTACTTTATGGCTTTAAAAAAAAAAAAATCGAGATATATATCTTATATCGCCATCTAGGTAAAAAATATCGAGATATGAATTTTGGGTCATATCGCCCAGCCCTACTGTGGAGTTTAAACATTGTTCAAAGTGTGCCAAAAAAATATCTGCCACACCATTACACCAGCACTAGCAGCCTGAATTGTTGATACAATGCAGGATGAATCCATTCTTTTGTGTTGTTTACACGAAATTCTGACCCTACTATCCAAATGTCACAGCAGAGATGGAAACTCATCAGACCAAACAATATTTTTCCATTCATGTATTGTCCAATTTTGGCTGTGGGAATTTTAAACTTAGTTGGCAGGAGTGGTACCTGGTGTGGTCTTTTGCTGTTGTAACCCATTTGCTTCAATGTTCGACATGTTGTGCATTCAGAGAGCTAACGCTAACTGGATGTTTTCTCTGTTTTGGGCCAAAAAAATCCCAGTAGATGAGCAGTTTCTGCGACACAGTCAGACAGTCCCATCTGGCACCCACGATCATGCCATGTTGAAGTTCAGCAGGTCACGTGCGCCTAAATGCACACAGTTGCTTCAGTGTGATTGACTGATTACATATTTGTGCTAACAAGTGGTTGAGCAGGTGTGCCTAATAAAGTGGCCACTGAGTGTATTTTATCTAGCAACAAGTTCTTAAATTCTGCTGTGCAGCTTACCAAACATACACAGCTGTCTTCAAATGCCTCCATTCATCATAGCTGTGTCCCTGGTTATTTCAGGGAGGATCTGGGCTTCAGGCTCATCTCAGAGCAGGTGAGCCATCACCCTCCGGTCAGCGCCTTCCATGCTGAGGGCTTGAAGCAGGACTTTGTTTTTCATGGCTCTATTTATCCCAAACTCAAGTTCTGGGGCAAGAGTGTGGAAGCTGAGCCGAAAGGCACAATCACACTGGAGCTGCCCAAGTAAGAGCTGCTAGCTGTTTTTAAAAAGGAAATATTACCTGTATCAATATTTATCCTTTTACCAATTCGCCTATCGCCTTTTCTATTACCATTTTGAAAGTGCACATTGTGCCAAACTGTTTTGGTTTTTTTCCCTCCAGGCACAATGAAGCCTACACATGGACAAATCCCACATGTTGTGTTCACAATATCATTGTTGGTCAGCTGTGGATTGAACAGTATGGAAATGTGGAGGTGGTCAACCACAGGTAAGAGGATCAGCATGTAAAATGCTTGTACATAAAGTACTTGTTGAGAATTATTGAAGCATTAAAATGTCTTAATTAAAATAAGGCAAAGAAATAAAGGGAAATGTGATTCACAGTGTTATACTGTCTGCATTTGCATTTTAAACATGTTTTAATGTGCGATAATCAAATAGGAAGCAGCCTTTGGTCTTTATTACATTATTTCATGAAAAACAAAATGAAACCATTGTTATCACTGGCACATGCAGTAAAGTTAAATTGAAACAATGCTTAGCCAACCAAACAAAAGAACTGTGTTTTATGTTGTATTGTTAAAGAAAGTGGAAGTGATAGTACAGAATCAATGCTATTTTGTTCCCTTAACTTCTTGTACAGTGGGTTACATGTAGTTCAGCCTAATTAATGTCTAATAATCACAGTGAAATATATCTTCTCATTTAACTGTTATGCTCTTCCTTTTTGTTTTAGTCATATCTGTACTGCTGCAATGGTGGATGCTTATATAAAACACTGGTAAAGTTTCAAGCAAGGTATGTTTAAGTATTACCAATGAGCAAAAAGCTCAACATTAGTCAGTTTTGTTCTTATTCTTGACTCTATATGGTAAATGGCCTGTATTTGTTTTTGCTGCCCTGGAGCGCAGTGACAGAGGCAAAGCTGCCAGACACTGGCGCCACCGGGCCCTCTGACCACCACCAGTAGGCAACGGGTGAAGTGTCTTGCCCAAGGACACAACGACAGAGACTGTCGGAGCCGGGGCTCGAACCAGCAACCTTCCAATGACAAGACAAACTGCCAACTCTTGAGCCACGATCGCCCCATGACATTAATGAGAGAGAACATGCTTAATATGGTCATATAAGGTGTTCAGCTTTGGATGTGAGTGTAGAAACACCTACCTGATGTTCACATATTTTGTTTGTGAGAGGCAATCAGAAGAAAACGATTTTTTAAAAGCATGAATCATACAAAGCTTCATTAGTGGAATCAAAAAATACTGATACCATTGGAAATCAGTGTATTGGGTTCCCTTTAACTCATTTAAAACACTGAAAACTTAATGATGCAGAAAATTTTTGAGGAGAATAATTCACAAAAACTCTTAAGTTCATGTCCAGCTTTAAATGCAAAAAACAAAATTACATCACTTACTCACCATATACATCGAGCCACACCGACTTGCTGCTGACCCCTTTTCCATTCCTAACTTCACATATGTAACTCCCAGCATCCTGTGGCCGTACTGCATCGATTTGCAGTGTCGTTCTGTGGCTATTGGCAAATTTTTCCATCAGGGATTCTGAAGAACTGCCAACCTTTGCTGGTTGCTGTGGATACCAGACGGCACCCTGTCAACGCCCAGAGATCTCTAGAGATTAACCCTGTCTGCATGTCTATGCTCACCAAGCACAAACTACCACATGCACACAACCACCTGCATGCAAGCACACACACCTACGGTAGCTCACAAGGTACACTGCAAGGCATACCTGAAGCTTAGACATTGTGGACTTTTTAAAGACAGGCAACAGGAAGACGCAAGGACGAGGCTGTGCTACCAGTGAAAGATTCGCCAATATTATAAGGGACTTGAATTAATTTCCTTTGAATTATTTTCATTTTGGAGCACCAAATTGTAGCAGCTCATTTGGAATGGCAACAAATGCAGAATTTTAAGGCAACTCAAAAAGGGAAGCAGTTAAATCTTTCACTGACGGCAAAGCACACAGCAAAGACAAAGGCAGAAGGTTCTCACCGAGCCAGGTGGGGTGACCCACGTGATGTTGATTTCTCTATTGGCATTACTGGTGTTGCAGGTGAGGGAGAATCTCTCACCTCGGGTCAGAATCACTCTTGTGGATGGTTGGAGCTCAACTACAGGAGGCGCAGTGGGTACTGCAATAAAACAAACCTCATGTGATGTCATTCCTTTGGTTGATTTTAGCCAAATCGAAAAATGTACATATGCTGCACACCCACACTAGTTTACCTGGTACAACACTCAGGAAGAATTGGCCTGATCTGACGTCCTTTCCATGGAGTCTTCCTGCACACACATAGCAACCTTCGTAGGCCTTTTGTGTGTTGTGCATGTAAATGCCATGCTCCAGGCTGGCGGAGAACTGGAGACCAGGGGGCAGAGTTTTACTGGAGCATGTTTCCAGGTGCATATTCTCCAGATCTGGATCAGTTGCCAGGCAAGGGAAGGAAGCATTTTCTCCCTCACGAGTAACATATCTAGACACCTTTAGTTTTCTGAAGGGATTTCCAGGATCTGGCAAAAAATAAATAAATAAAAGAAATTGCAAAGGTAGCATGAAAGCAGGGTAACAGTATATGGGTATTTGAACTTTTTATTATAATAATGGGGATGTAATGCTGGATATCCAATTCCTTTATATACGAGGAACAATGTACTTTGCTGTGACAGTCTTTTCTGTTTCACATTATTATTAAAGCTATGTTGCTAATAATCTCCAAATTCAACCATGAAACAGCTCTGATACAAATAAAATAAGTCCTCTTTTGATCTCAGTGGACCCCCTGAGTACTGTGAGATGCTGACTCGATAGATTGGTTTGCTCTGATAGATTCTGCAGATGCTTTATCAGACTGGGACTGAGGACTTTCTAGGCTGGGTCGATGGCTTTGCATCTCCAACTAATTTCTGCAGTTAATTGTCTTGCTGGGGAAGGCTCATCTCAGATGTTTGAGGTAATTGATAATATAAACTAGAAACTGTTGCTACTTAACTCAGACTTAACTTTGTGCTGTTTGTGCCCTGTGAAATCTGGGATCTGTAGTCTTAAGTCACACTGCTATTACCATGGGAACCATAATTGTTGCCAAAACAACCAACAACCAGGACTAACATGTGAAAGATTATCAATCTGTAGATATTCCTTTTGAATAAGTTCCTTAACGAGAAAACAGGATTATCTTCCAACACGATTTAAATGATTACCAAACAAATTACTTCTCAATATTTCTAAATATCATCTGCTAAGCAGTTCCTGCTTGTTGCCTCAAAGGTAGATGAACGGATTGTGGAGTGAATGATCAGCACATGATAGAAGCCAGCAGTGATGGCTTTGGGCCAAGGGGATATTGGGTCATGTAGAAGAAGAACTACAGTAAAACTCAGTCATACACTCAATAAATAGCTCTGGTAGCTACTGTACCTGTCCAGGGCAAAGTCACAAACACCTTCTTCTGCTAATACACCCACACACATAGATTTTGTCTACTTTTCCCTGCAGCCTGCGTACATGCTCCTTTCTCTTTCTCTCTCACAAAATTACCACACAGTCTCGAAAGGGTTTAATCACCAAGAAACATTTAGGTACCTTTCACATAGACGTAGATGGAGGCATGTTCCTTGGAACCCTCCTCCTGGCAGATATAGCGACCCATGTGAGTAGGCAGAGCCTTCTCAATTGAATATGTCAACATCCCATCGATGTTGTTTGCTGCCAGCAGCTTTGACCTCTCCCGCTTCCACTGTATCCTGTTTTCACCCTGGCAACGTAGTTTGAAGGGTTCGTTGAGCTGGATGACGACGTGGGGTCTGGCAGGGGTGATAGTGGGCTTTGTATCACCTTGAATGGGAAAAAGAATGTATTTAAATGAATGCCACGGGTATGAAAATGCAAGAAAGTGCAAAATCAAGGCATTATTTCTTAAGCCTTCATATGAACTTAAGGCCCTACAGTTTATCCATTTGGAGATTTGTTTTGTTTTTACTTGACCAAAGCTATTGTACAACAGTAAAATGTTTTCAGCACTGTGAAATCAAGATGTTTCCACTTATATGGCCCCACAAGCCTCCCATGCATCATGAAAGCTTAGGGATAAAATCTCTGATGTAAAGTTAAACATAAGGGTAGCCCACATCAGATTTCAAAACAAAAGATTTATACTGGCCATCATTCACAAATTGACCAACAGGGACATGAACTTTATATGTAAAACTTCTTCAGTATATTTATTTGCTCTCAACATTTATGACTTGTGACTTCTTGAAACAACATGAATTGTACTCATGGCTTCTGTACTCAGGATGTAGCTCCACAAAACAAGATGTTTTGCCAAAAAGTTGCTAGTCAATCAATGTCTGATTGTTACTGAAAGATGCTAGGAGACCAAAAAGAAAGATTTTCACGAGAAAAAACGAAATCAATCAATTTATTGATTAACTTAAAAAAACAAAACAAAAAGCAATTATGCACCCCTTAAATTAATAATAGGGTTCTCTGATGGATCCAGACCCTCAAGCTGGAAATGACTTTTCAAAACATTTATCTGCATCAGCGGTGTAAGTAAAACAGCTTCAGAATATGTAAACTGTTCTATGATAGTTAAAAGAAATGCTGGCATTATAAAGCAGACTGGTGGTGAAAAATGTGCCATATGAAAAAACACTCAATAATTAATATGTGCTTTTTACCAGTCATGGTATAAAATAAAACAAATGCTTGTAGCATGGTCTGTATTTAAAGGGGCGGGGGTGTTACCCAGAGTCTTAATCTGCTGCACCAACTGAAAACAGGTGGGGAAAGATTGAGTTGCTCGAGTAATGTTTTTGTTCCCTGAGAAAACATCACTGTCTTTATTGAAGCCACTTGTGATAAACACTATAGGACTGTGGTTGCAGCAGCAGTACAACAGGAATGAACAACAAGGTTTTTATGTGAATAGATGTGCTCTTTCCATCCTTTTAATTCATACTTGGATAAAATATATAAATGAATAAACACTGTTCAGAGAGCCAGTCTGGCACTAACAAGTCATGAAGAAAGACACTATTGTAAGAAGGAAGTGTAGCAAGAATACATTTATCTTAAATGATGAAATAACACGGAATTTCAGGAATAGCAGGGTATCAGTATACAAATACACCCTGTTAAGAGACTGTAAATAATACCAACATTGCCCTGAGTTAAAACGTGAACATTTGGATATCAGTATAAAAGAAGGAGATTAATTTGCATGCGATGTATATTAAGCCTAACTGAATCTTCATAGCGTTTATTTAGTTGATCTGATTTCTTATATCCACCAAATGCAGAACAAACATGGTAAAACTTAATTAGGTCCACACTGTGCGTAAGCGGGCTAAAGGCAAACTTCATGGCGTGCCGTATTGCGTCATATGCCAGGTAAGCTTGTGCGCGCTCGCTGGAAATGTGGCAGTTAGTCGAAGCCCCTGGTGAAAATGTCGTGAACATCAACCGTCCCCTATGGGCGCATTATATGCTGCCAAGCTGTCGGTCAGATGGAAGTCCACCTGATGCCGCCCTGAGCTGGAAGAAGCTCCGTAGACGCACCATGTGCGCAAAAGAGCGCAAAGTTAAACAGCAACACTCGCGGTTCACCGCTTTTATAAACATGCATGGCCAATGTCGGTTTTTCATAAATTTCCATAGAGATAGCTCTGGGAACATCCAAAACTCTGTTTCCTAACAAGATTAAAAAACAACAACAACCCAAATCGAATTTAAAAAATGACAGGCTGCACATCAACCCACTTAAAGCGACCAAAAAATTGAATCGTGAAATTAAAAAAAACTGACACTGAGTATTTTTAAAAGGCAGTAAAGATATCATTAGCTGTTTATAGACGATTGACCTATTCGGCTGGACTCTGAAGATGATGCCAAAACACAACAGTTGCAATGTGTTTTTGATATTCATCCTCAGATCAAAACACAACCAACCAACCCGGAGCGCAGGCGAAACGTTTTACATTGCTCAGTGTTAAAAGTCACACATGTGACAATATTTATCTAAAAAAAAAGGGAGAAATTACATGTGAATGCAGTCCTGCTTTCGACAGACGTTTTGCATACTTCCTGTGAATCAAGAGACGCCAATAAATTTTCATACTGACGGTTATGTGCAGCTCCAGGAAAAAAAAAAATAAAAAAACGGCTTCATCGTGCACAAAATGATCAAGAAGTCTCTTTGAAGCTCACTCTTGCACATTGTTCAACACTTTATCGTTTTGATTACTTTTTTTTTTAAATAGCGCCCTGTTTTCCCAGTATAACATAAAATATTAAAGTAGCTCCAGCGCCCAGATCGTCCGCATTAGTATCCACTTTCCTCATTAGGTTTCTCTGACTTCGGGTTGTCTTATTCAGCACCCTTCAGATCTGACTACTTCATAGAACAAAGAGAAGTACGGACAAATCGCGATGGGAGGCAAGTGCAGCGGTACGGTTCGCTATACGTAGATTATCTTTATCACACTGGGCTGCAAAATAGCAAGCATTAAAACAGAAACCCTTTCTTTGTTCAAAATTGAAAAGCAACAGTTGTCTGCGTAAACTGGCGCGTCAAGTGTAAAGGCTCAGTCTTACCTGGATGGAAGGTTAGCTGTAAAAACACAGAGAGAAGTATCCAGTGGTATTCCATAGTTATCATTCCATGGGTCTACCTGTGAAGGTGAGCCAATGCCTTTATATGAGTAAGGTAGCTCTTGTCTGCTTGCCTAGCGCGTCGGAGTTGTGGGCAGTTGACCGTGGGCTCTGATAGAGGCGCACTTAGAAGTCTTTAAAAGCACAGATGCTCAGTTCATCTCGCAACAGCAGCAGCCGTCGCCAATCTGCAAACATACTGTTCTCCTGGGGAGCGCCAGAGGGGACGGAGCAGGCCGACCAGGTATCTCTGACTGGCTGTGGCGTCAACAACATGTTTATAGGAGCCAGTGGTGGAGCCTATTACTCACACGATACAGTGAAAGAGGGAGGTGTTTGTGACCTGCAGTGTGCTTCCCAGCACGCACACACACACACACACACACACACACACACACACACACACACACACACACACACACACACACACACACACACACTGAACTCAGAGAGAGACTGACAGATGAGGACAAGGATATATGCAAGATGGCATATGCTGTAGATGATGTTATCGCCGATGTAGCCCGCATGCACATGCTTCAGATAATTTCACTTTTTTTTTTAACCTTTTACGTATGAGTGGAAGTCAGATCGATAGATGTGCATTTTTTGTGGCTTTTGTTTTTATCAGATAAGAAGTGACTGCACACCACTAGCATCCATTTCAGCTTTAATCACACTAGCATTGGTCATTTTTCCCACGGCTTTATTATTTTACATGTTTTTTCACCAGACAACTCCCTCCTCCTAAGAACAGTGACCTGCAGTGTGCTTCCCAGCACACACACACACACACACACACACACACACACACACACACACACACACACACACACACTGAACTCAGAGAGAGACTGACAGATCAGGACAAGGATATATGCAAGATGGCATAGATGATGCTATCGCCGATGTAGCCCGCATGCACATGCTTCAGATAATTAACCAAGTGACTGCACACCACTAGCATCCATTTCAGCTTTAATCACACTAGCATTGGTCATTTTTCCCACGACTTTATTATTTTACATGTTTTTTCACCAGACAACTCCCTCCTCCTAAGAACAGATATGACTAGCCCTGTGAAACTCTCTCTCTCTCTCTCTCTCTCTCTCTCTCTCTCTCTCTCTCTCTCACACACACACACACACACACACACACACACACACACACACACACACACACACACACACACACACACACTAATGTAGTCTAGTTTTCCGTTGCCTGTCACATCCATTGCTTTCTGACTGTCCGTATTTGAAAGCACGTGGCAGCGCGATTTTAGCTCAAAGCAACTGTTGCAATAAACCACAATACCGTCCTCATTAAGTTGATTAAGTTTACTCTGTGAGTTAATTATTCATTCATAACGCACCTTATCTGTCATCGTGTTCACGTCAAATAGGCATAGAACATACATTTTGGCCAGTAGGATAAATGGGGTTCTTTTCCTTCCTGCAAAATGTGAAAATAGTATATTCAGTTGAAATTAATGCAAAATTTTCATTTTTCTTCACCTTATTAAACAAAGATTTCAGTTCTTCCCTCTGTCATATTTAGTATTTGAGCATCAGACTAACAGATCTGGCTAAAAATCACATGAAAATTAAAGAAAGCCAATGTTTAGTTTTTAAACTATAATTTCCATAATTAGACTTTGCATTTCCAGTTGCACTGCTTCACAAAAGCAAAATAGGGCTGCAACATTCAAATAACCCCCAACACACACAAACTAAACCTTTGGTTAGATTTATATCAGATCTAGTGAACCTGCACAACCAAGCTCAGGCCATAAATGGCACTGCCAGCTCTTTGAAAATAGTGCCATGAAATCGGATATGTTTGCTAAGCAAGCAGGTAATTACTAATGCCAAAAAAATAGGGATTAAGTTAGCTTTCCGTTGATGAACATATATACTTTGGCTCACTCAGTGCATCATTTAAACAACGTTGGTGTGTAGAATGTATTTATAACTAAACCAGGATGTGTTCATAGTGGTGAAGGACATCTGTAAATATGTATTTGATGCAGTTGCGTGTTTACTTATAGAGTATATGCTTGAACCACAAAATCACCGCATGTCAAAATGACAGGCAAATAAAACCTGCAAATACTCTGCTGCGGCACATTATTTTAACTGATAAGAAGAACTCAACATGCACAAGTGCTCCTGTTTTTCATCTGTGTACAGTGCAGCAACTATCACACAGTTTCGAACAAGCTCTATGTGTCTGAAAAAACATATTTGTCATGTAAATATTTTAACAACATAAAAAAGAAACGAATTTCATCCTGAATCTTCTGACATTTAAAAGCCTCTCCAATCAATTCTTAAAAAAAGAGTATCACAGACCTCGCTCTAAGGCTCAAATAGCTAACACATTGAAACCAAATCTCTAATTTAACTTGCTCGAAACATTAGCTCCTGTGAAAGATCTTTCAGTTACCACACAGCAATTTTTCCATTTTGTATACGTGTTAGGATTACGAAAAATAAAAAACCCAAATTGTCTCATTAGCATGTGAAACACGACAACTTGTTGTCAAATCCACCATATTCTTTGTATGTTTAATTGAAAATTACATCTCATTCATTCACCTTGTGGTCGAGGAAATGACTAGACTGTATCGCAGCTTGGGTATTGAAGATAATGAATTAAAGATTCTTCTGAGAGTCACAGTGCCAATAATGCAGCAAAGAATTAAGATTAATGAGTTAAGTCAATGCAATGAAACACACAAACAACAAGCTTTTTAATATATTTGCAAAAAAAAAAGCAAAAACTTGTTGCCCAATATGTCATAAATATAGAAAATGGAACATGCTCTGAAAGAGTCTATGAACAAACCTTTGTTTTTCTTCTGTAGCCAGAACACAATTTCCACCCACAAAACCATGATTGTAATATTAGAATGTTTTGACTATTTCATGTCAAGGCATCCCCTCTAAACTTCCAGAACAAGGTTTTTACTGTCTCTCTCCCCTAAACATTTCCTGTGATGAACACGGTACAGAAGAGCAGGAGAAAACACTGGGATGGAGAAAGAAGTAGGAACCTGACACTTGTTTTCATGCTGATTAATATTTTGGACTCCCGATCACCCTGGGCCAAGAACACAGTTTTGAGCCAAACCATAATTGCTTCCAACACTTCACTGAGAGTGACTAGTGAAATAAAGATATATGCAGGCACATTTAAACTTGTGGAAATACACAGATGAAAAGATTATGATGGGAGAAGGGTTTTGGTCAGGATACTGAGGCTTGTAAGAACTTGTGCATGTGATTCAGTCAACAACCCCTTAGGAGCCATCAGCTCAGTACCAAAGAATCTGATACCAGAACAAAAGCTCTTTGTTTCTTGTTTATAAGAATAGTGTACAAAATGGGCAGGCAATGTGTACTAGTACAACTAGTACTTTAAATATTAGTAGTAATTCAAGTTCTAGTTCAAGAAAATTTAAATTGCAACATATATAAAACTGAAAAAATGGAAATAGCATGCAAAGCATGTATCTTTCATCACACGCACTTTTTCCATTTTGTTTTTCATCCCCATACATGAGCTGCACCAAGATATGTTGAAGCGCTAAACTAAAATAGGCTGATCTCGCAGAGATACCATATGTCGTGTAAGAACCAGAGCCCATCAAATGAAAGAGCAGATTGAGATGTACGTTTGGGTAACTGGTCCACCTCGTTTCTCTAGTTATTTTCTTACCAGCCCAGTAACTGCTGCCTGTGCTTTTACAGAAATGCTTTCAAGTCCTAAAGTCTCTTTCACAGTTATGCTTGATGTACGACATCTGTGCTTCAGGCCAGGTGTGTCTTCACTACAACCAGCACTGGGAGATGCCAACTTTCTGTCATTTGCGTATTTCTAATCTCTTACTCTGTGACCTCTAATTACTGTGTTTTAGTGTTGAAAAAAATTCAGTTGATGAGTTGACATTAGGTGATGTGACATATATATATTGCTTATGCCTATAATTTACTGTCCTTTTTCTTCTTGGAACTATGAGATTATAAAAAAAATGTGAAACACTTTCATGAAGCTGCAGAACAACAAAATTTATTTCCTGCTAAGAGAAAACAGATGTACACTGAGTACAATGTATGTGTGTTTTTGAAAAGGCTTGTGCGTCTCCTGAAATGTTTCTAGTAACAAGATAGAGAGAAAGAAAGGGAGAGAGAGCAAGAGAGACAAAGAGGGAAAGAGAAAGAGAGAGATACTGCTCTTTCACAATAAAAGCCTTTGTTAGTGGCCCCTTGATTCATGCCTTAGGTCTTCAAGGGTCGTGCTAATTGGTATGTGAATGTGTATGTGTGCATGCGAAAGATAGAAAAAGTTCTCATGGTTTCTGTTGAACATCAAAAATTAAACAGCAGTAACAGATTGTTTCAGTTTTTGAAACAAGAAGGAATGCTGGAAAACTTTGTTTCCCAGTTCTGAGTTGTCAAAGCTTGTCAAAAAGACCTGTAATTTAGCAAAGAGTGAATCTTAATAAGTGACTTGCATAGAGTCACAACCCTAAATCCCCAAATCTTCTGGGAAAAGAGAATAATTAAAATCACATCAAATTATTTTTTAGGGGTTCTAATAGTAATTCTTCCATAGCCATAAATGCAGTGTTGAATCTGCTGCCACATATTGGTTGTTGGATGATAGCACCCTATATCTTGTGATTAACGCAAAGCTGAATATGGTTATACAACAGGAAATATTTGTATGACAGAGGACATATTTGGTTCCATGAAATGTTTCATCGGCCTTGTAATGAGATACACTGTCCTGGAAGTACAGAAAGCTGAAAAAAGACAAATCCATACCCAGATGGAGGTGCTGTAATTTGCTCAGACGTGTTTTATAATGAGCAGAACAAAAAGGACTGCACAAAGTAAAATCTTTTAAACAAAAGAGAAACCAAAAGCTGAAAAACTTCTGTATAAAAGAGCACCAGTGGGTAAGTACTTGTTGGTGCTATTTTCTTTTTATGTTCATGTATTAGGCAACCTGTTTTCTAAGTATGCTACACAATTACTTTTATTTTAATAACTGTAATGGGTGGGGATTTAATTGACAATATAAAATTAGTTTTCTCAGAGAGACAAACTGACTTCAATGTCAGTACAAGGCTGATGAAACAATTTATTTCCTGGGAATTCCTGTTCGCATCAGGATACCAAACAAACACACACCGCACTGGCAGTTACCATTGACCGACATCAGCATAGTTAGTAACTGCTCCCAGACTGTCCCAGGAATCAAAATTGTATTTCTAAGAAATGAGCAATTCCTTTATTGATGCTTGGAAATGTCAGAGGGAAAAGGGGTTCAAGAGAACACTACCTACTATGGAATTGGACATGGGGCCTTTTGAGTGTAAGGTGAATATCTTATCCACCACAGCATGGAGCCACTAAGTACTTAAAGGTGATCATTTGCTTTTCAACTGCAGAAAGACCTGAGCACTAAAAATACTTGTGTTTTTGTTAACCATACTGCATGCTCAAAGTTACAGTCACACTGACACAGATGGTTAGAGAGACAGAAACCGTGTGCTAGTGTCCACCAACCTTAAAAACAAAACAAAACAGAAGAAGTTTACACATCTGTGTATTTTCTGTTTCTAGTGTTAAACATGTGAGATGTGATGATAGGAGTGAGGTAGTTTATGCTTTTCTTCAAAGGTCATTGATAAAATATAACTGGTATCGATTAGCTAGTTAATGACACTCCTCTCATTCTGAAGCCTACAGAGAAAACAGTTCAAGTCTGCTGGGTTTGACAAAGAGATCGTTTGAAAGAAGATACATTTTGCTTCAATTTGCTGATAAAATTTTGTCTGTAGAGTGAAAAATGCGTGCTTAGCAGCAGGCTAAAGAAGAGATTTTCAAACCCTTTTCTTAATATTCAGAGTGAATTAATCACCAAGCCACAGGGAGGCATAAGCCAGTGTACGCCTAGTGCCAGTTTCAAGATAAATGGAAATTGTTGCATCATGAAGGGCATACGGCATAAAGTCATTTACAAATTAAACATGCAGATCATCAGTAAGATTGCCACAATGGATTGGGGTCGTTGTGATGACTACTAAAGGGAGCAATTGAAATAAGCAAGAGAAGACCTGGTGCAAATTAACAACTGGTCCAACAAGTACAAAAACTCAACTACCACATTGTGTGTAGTCAGAGAAACCTGCAGCTGGTTTACTGAAGAAGTGTGTTAAAGCCAAGTCAGTATATTCAAATTCAAATTCAAATTCAAATTTTATTTGTCACGTACACAGTCATACACAGTACGATATGTAGTGAAATGCTTGGACAACTGCTCGTGACCTAAAGAAAACAAAAAAAGGAAAGGCTATGAATAAGATAGGAAATAAATATGCAAAATTAAAAAGGGTAAATTTAACTAGGAAGGAATAGAATATAAATTAAGGTTAAAAATGAAATAACTGTACAACACAAATTATATATAGATTGAATATCCATGTAATTGGCATCATTACATATTTTATCCTGCTTATCTTGCTGGCATGCTGCTCTTTACATTCAAGAATATAAACCGTAAGTCAGTTTGGCATTTATATATGTATGCATATATCTTTTAAACATCATTTTCTACATCTTTATGCTTCAAAAACTGTGCAGAGCTTTTGCACTTTAGCTTAGGATGATGTGCAGCATTTCTAACACTGTACAAAACAAAGGTTTCATCACACTGTTTATAATACTGAGCTTTGGCCAGTCTTATCAGCCTACGGTGGGGGTCTGAAGAAGATGATTTTCATCTGAGGGAACTGCTGGTGAAGATTGTAAGTCCTGTTTGATCCCTGGGATATGCATTGGTCCTCCTGATGTTTCTGATATGTCTTCTGCCTTAGTGGATCAACAGGACATCTGGCGCAGGAAGTGTGTAATGAAAGAAGGAAAGAGGTTTCTCCCAGGTTGAGCCCAGCAGCCTCCCTTATTCCCATACTGTTCCCCGTGGGTGAATATAACTATTTATGGTAATGCAAGTTTCAGGTCCTATTTGCTGGATAAATGAAACCTTCTACTCATGCATTTTTAAAGGTCATGTTTTATTAAATTTTTCTGTTTCCACATTACTAGGCTGTAGAGTGTTTTGTGAGCACCTGTAAAAATGTTTTAAATTTCAAAATGATTTGATTCATGATGTAGTCTAATGCTAAAACCTGACAAGGCAAGGCATACTATCCAGATAATTCTGATATTTACTGTCACTCTGGGCCTCTGTGGAATATTTGGTTGATGCTATTTCATTGTATAAAATGACCATAATAAAACTAAATATGCATTGAAACATGTTGACTTAATAAAAACAGCACAGGTGCACAGGTGGGTAAAATTGCTAACCAAAAGGTACGAACACATTTTATGCCTTTGGTAACTGCTAAATTAGTTAATCACTAACAGTAGAAGGAGCCAGTGGTTGAGTCAAATGGGTGTGTGTTTGATACAGCAACTCCTTCCCGTATCACTACTGTGCACACTAGCTCCAAAAGAGCAAGATGGCATCACTTAAGTGGGAAACCTTAGTTTTAATTGTGTACAGCGGGTCCTCCATCTTTTTTGGAGTCATTGACCCAGACATGACGGCAGGACAAGAAAATCATGGTTTCAGCCTAAGCTGATAATGGTCAACTGTAACGCTGAGCTGTCATAAAATAAATGTTTGATGTCTGGATCTTATGTAAAGTCTATGGTGATAATACCTTTAGCTTGACAGAATTCTCCTAAACACTGAAAACAAATGCTCTGTTTACTTAATTCATATGTTTTAGGTGATGAAAAGCAACCTAGTGTTAGTGTTACAAATGTGTGGGACATGCTGACCAGACATTACAATAATGCTGTCCTTGCAAGCTATCACCAGAAACGCTAGCCAGCAAAACATATTATTCTTATTTTATTAATATACGACAGCAGTTGCCAGTACAAATATGTTGCCATGCCACCGGCCATGCTATCTGCAGCCCTCGTGGATAAGAGCTGATGGGTTAGTGGAGCAGCTTCAGCTGGCTTTAGCCCCCAGGCTAGCTGTACTGTAGCACTAACTACGGATGTTCACTTCAATCCACACGAAATTCAATTTATTTAGCACCAAATCGCAACAACAGTTCCCTCAAGGCCTCAATGTTGTAAGGTAAAGACCCATAATTTGCTAGTTGTTTGAACAAGAGAAAAACGTTAAAAGCTCACTAGTCTAAAAGAGAGTTTTATGTCTTTTAGACTAGTGAACTTTCAACGTTTTTCTCGAAAAGATTGTGAACTGAGCTCGCTTTAAATGGATGACTGTAATCAATGGCCAAACAAATATTTCCCATGTGTTTTAGAAGCTATATAAAACATTAAATATGTTTCTCAGGAATCATAAAATGCTTTAAACGTAATTGGAACCTGCATCATTTTGCGTCATGTATAAAGCTGCAAACACGCACAGTATCAGAAGAGCTTGCAGAGCTTAACCAACCTTTGCAGTGTTTCTTGGTTCCCATACAAATGTCCACAGCCCAGTACAGAATGCGGGTAATATAATGAAAAACCCTTTTAGGTTTGTACAGAAAGTCAAAATTAATGTAGAGAGGATGAAGAAGTCTCTGTGTTTCACTTTAAAAGTTGTAGTGTCAGGTCTGAACCCAGTACAAGAACAAGAATATTGATAGATTACCCTCACATAAGTTTTGTGAGATCAAAGTGGGTGATGAAGTGACAGATTTATTAGTCTTTATCAAGAAGTATTTATTTAATCAGTTATTCATTATGAACAGGAGCATTGTAATTTATTTTAGCATGTCCCCTGGCCGCTCTTCCCTGAGCCTGGTTCTGCTGGAGGTTTCTACCTGTTAAAAGGGAGTTTTTCTCTCCCACAGTCACCAAGTGCTTGCTCATATGTGCTCATTGTTGGGGCTATCTCTGTATTATTGTAAGATCTTTACCTTACATGTCTTCTGCTTTCACTATTTTATTGTTCAGTACTTTGGTCAACAACTGTTGTTTTTAAAAGTGCTATATAAATAAATCAACTTGAAGCTTGAAACTTATAATATGAAGAATACTGAGGACATTTGGTCCTATAAAAATAACATTGAAATAAAAGTTGCACACAGAGATTTTGTGTAGTTCCTTGTCTTGCAGCAGTCTTCACTGAAGCCCCTGACCTGCAAGCAGTTTTATTTATGAACTGTCAGAGGTGGGGAAAGTGGCTATGAAAATGTAATCTTCTCCTAAGTGGTTACTGGTTAGAATGAAAGCAGTGTCAGGCTGAACGTGGATCGTGGGTGTAATAGACGACTTTATAAAGGATTTGTTTCTGCAGTCACCGGGTGTAACGAGTTGACATTTCTTTTTGACAAGCAACGTGAAGCAACCGATACCCTCAACTCCCTATTTAAAATTTACTGGTCTAGAAATGAGAAAGCAAGCTGCCCCTTGAAAGCCATAACTCTAATGTGTGACATCCCACCTTACTACATCCATGTTTAGTACAGTGTATAAACAGAGTTGTGAAGTTAATACTTTAAAAACTGCTATGTCAACGCTCCTTTGGAGGCAGAAGCAAAACAAAAGAAAAGCAGCATTTCCCTGGTGTACAGGATTAAGTATTGAAATAGATGTTTTTTTCCCTGATTCCTACAGACTGGCACACTGGCAAACAACAGGGCATTTGGGCTGACCAGAAGGTCAGTTTGCGGGCACTTGGGTTGTCGAAGTGGTCATATGATTTGACTTTAGGGCAGAAATAAACAGGGAAGTGTTTTGTTATAGAACAGGCACATCCTGGCTAACATAAGGCATTCAGAGAAAAACACTGACACACATACACAAATACAGAAGAAAAACAAACGCACTGGAAATTAAACATTTTGTGCACACAATGTTTGAAAAAAACAAAGAAATTGACATCGGGAGACTAAGTAGGATGATAGGAGTGTGCTTGGGAGTAAAAAACAAGAGACAATACTGACCACGACTTTGAATGATTTTACCTCAAGATGTGATGGACTCTTGGCCACCATCTGAACCAGAAACCATTCTTGGAAACTTGGTTTTAGAAGCATTTCAGGATCTTTTCTGTAAAAACCTGGAACAAATAAGCGACTATTAAACTTTCAGTGTTTATCAGCGTCAACCTCTGTAGTTTTGTAAAACAATGACAGCAGTCAAAACTAACAATTACAAGAAAGTAACAAAACAAAGATAGGGAAGGATAATAGGGAGCGCTTTTTTAGGATGTTGCTATTCCTTTGCACAGAATGTCCAACAAATTAAATACTGTTAAAACTCTAGTTTTATTTTTCTTGCGATTACCTTTGTAGACAGCTCATGTTTCCCAGGACTGTTGCTTTTTAAAAGAGCACAGAATGAAAAATGAGCAGTTATCACTTCTAGTACCCCACGGTGGGAATTGTCAACTTTGCCCTTCCTTCAATTTTATATGTATCACATGAACTTGTTGCAATCGTTTCCAAATATAATGCTGTGTTTGTTATAGGCCATAAACCTATCAACATGATACTAACAGACTGCAGTGAATGTCTGTGAGTCACAATAGAGGAAGTAGCAGGTTGAACACAGCTATATTTTAATATTGTGCGGGGAGGTGCAGCTGACGCTTATGTATCACTTTGTAGACATTAAAAAAATGTTTCCCAGTGAGCGAGAGTGGGCTATTTGTTTCCAGACTTTAGACATATTTATGATCTAGATGCAATTTGCTATTCCAACTTTGAGAAAAAAGACAGCTTTATGTACTCCACCAAGGTTAGTATGATACTTTACTCAAGTTTCCTTGAATTACATTGAAGAAAATCTGTTAGTTTTTTCCCCCAGCCTTTTCCTTTTGTTTAAAATCTTTTCAGATGATAGGTGAAAAAAAGGCCTGTGAGATACAGCTTTAGCAGAAATTCCTACAGTATTCCTTACAGGCCTCATTGACTTATACCAATAATAACACAGCCAGAGAATGCAGACTCGACAACCTGGGTTTTGAAATGCAGGATCTGTCCGTCTGTGCATCCAGCACAATAGTTATTGATACACAGCCAGGACCAGAGTTTAGGTTTGCAGAACTTGATTATATCTGGAAGTCCAAGAACAACAGAACACAGACAAAAATAAATGATAAACTCGGGGTTTATTCATGGACAATTGACCAGCACAAGTGTTGTTTCTTAGTGCATGACTGGTTCATACACATCTGCCTCAAATACAAAGGACAATAAATAAAATTGATAATTCCCCCTCCTCTGTTTGTTTTAATCCTCTCTTCTTTTTCCTCTCTCTGATGTTTAATCAGTAGCATACGTTGCAAGTTTGAGCATATAACTAACACAAACTTCTGCATCAAAAATACAATGCTGAAACAGATAAAGATAAACTCGCAGTGTATAAACACTCCACTGGGGTCCTTTAGCAGTAGGGTGTGGTTTTTTGCTTATCTGCAGGTGGAGTTGTGGGACAATATCATTTAGGGAGCAGTGCCAGCTAGAGCTGATTGGCACAGCTGCTGTGTATTTACTTACCAGCTTCCTCCTTTTTTATGTAGTAGTGAGCTGGAACCTAATCACAAACAAGCAGCACTGTCACACACAACCACGGCAGATTATGGTGTTTATTTCCCAGTCAAGTCTGTATCTGAGTTGTGTGGAGGGAAATTGTCTAGAGACAGATATCTACATGTAAATATGTTAAAGCAGTAGAAAAGCCTATTGGTATTTGCTGTTACTGTTTCTAACCCAGGTTAAATTGACCAAACACATTTGGGCAGGCTTTGATTTCCTCAGGATAAACAGCTTTTGTCGAGAACAAATGATGGATTCCATCTGGTGAATCTATTGACTGTCTTCTGATGTCGATTTTGTTTTTTTGTTTATGCTTTTTAAATCTATTTGCATTTGTAAACAACAAAGAAGGATGGAAACATGAATTTTGGCTGACATCTGCACCGCAACACCAGCTTTGAAATACAGGCTTTTGTCTTCAAAGAAAGACCCTTAGTAGACGCTTAAAGCTGGCATTTGAAACCATTAAGTCACCAGGAATGTTTACTGAGTTTGGCAAGCAAGTGGGGTCATTTTCTCATCTATGCCAGCTATGCCCAGCTTTTATATAGTTTGTTCTAACCTGTACATACACAGAGCTACAGCTGACTCACTGGATGTGCTGAACCAAGAAGCTGTAATACAATTCATTTCACATTAACATTTTGAAACAAAAAAAAGAAAGTTGTCGTCTTGCTCACCAACATAATATTATAAAAGATCACACTCTTTTCTTCATTAGAGATTATGATCGTTAATTTATTGGATTATGTCTCATGATCTCAAGCATGTGTTCAGAATGATCCTTTGAAGTAATTGAAGTTTTTACATGGAAACATGGAAGATTTTGTTCTGATTGGAAGGGCTGATAATCAAGATGTGGAACGTGGAGTAACTTCTCCATAGTCTATTCCACCACCAAGGCTGCTCAGCTGATTGGAAATATCCGATCGATCGATCGATCGATCGATCTATCTATCTATCTATCTATCTATCTATCTATCTATCTATCTATCTATCTATCTATCTATCTATCTATCTATCTATCTATCTATGACAACATCTTATTTTCATATGATATATGTTAACCTTGGTAGGACCTCAAAATCCCATCCTTTCGTGAACCTCGGGACCAAAAAATGGTCCCGCCCCAAAAGTGCTCTAAAAATGTTATATATCAATATTTTTTTCTACTTTAAATTAGTCAATCTTTTAAAACTACTTCTGCTTAAAATATCCATGTCAAGTTTTAATTATATTTTCATTGTTTTAACCCTTTAAATCCCAGTTTTATTACATGAGCGCCCTGTTTTTTTAGCCCCAAAAAACAAAAAAACTAAATATTTTCCAAAAAAAACATTTGAAGTAATATTTGTTTGTTATTATAATTAGGCCTTTAGATGGACTAAAGATTGGCACCAACAGTCATTTCGATCGCCTTTTATTTTTTTTCCAGGAGCGCATTTCATAAAATGCACACTATCGACCACGCCCAAAAAGTGCAATAAAAATATTAAATATTAATTTTTTTTTCACTTTAAATTGGTCAGTCTTTTAAAACTACTTCTCCCTGAAATATTCATATAAAGTTTTAATTATATTTTCGTTGTTTTAACCCTTTAAATTACAAAAAAACTAAAAAAAAAACTAAAAAACTAAATATTTTCCCAAAAAAACATTTGAAGTAATATTTGATTGTTATTATAATTAGGCCTTTAGATGGACTAAAGATTGGCACCAAGAGTCATTTCGATCGCCTTTTATTTTTTTTTTCAGGACCAGAAAATGGTCTCCAGGCGGCAAATGCTCCTCCTCTAGGCCGAAATAAGTGCATGTTGCCGGGGTAAGTCGCGACGATCACCGGGGCACGATCACCGGGGACTGCTTTTTCCAGCCCACACGTCCGATACCACGTGACAACAAATACGTCATTTCCTGTTGACTAAAAAAAAAAATGCACCCTCTTATGGTCCTAGGGACCAAAAAATGGTCCGCCCGATCAGCGGGCGAAGCCGCTGCTGCACGCCGGAAATGAGGCTTCATTTCCGGCAGGTCTGTCCAAGCAGCTCGCTGTTTTCCAGCAGAGGTCAAATGTGAAGCAAGGGCGCCACCCGGTGGACAAATAAAAAAATTACAACTCTAAGGCCTGTAGTCCAAAACGAAACCTAAGCTGGAAACCTGACGATCCCTTTGACCGTAATTTTTCTGGCGTGAAAAATAGCGTTTATAATGGGTTTCAATGGGGCACAAATCGGCCACGAGGTTCGATAGTGGATGTATGCCTTTTATTCAGCCATTTAAGCTCATTTAAAAAACTCAGACTGAAATTTTAAAATAAAATGGGAAAAAAATACATTTTTGAAAATTTGGCTATACTCCATTAAACACAGTGGAAATGGCGTGGAATTGAAAAATGCAAAGGCCACGAAATGGTCCCAGGTTTTACTGAGGGTTAAAATCCCACGCTCTTGTAATATCCAAGTTTTATCAACATAGTAATTATCCACAGAGGTTTCCATTTTGGCTCTCTATCTGTGACTAACAACTGCAAGTTATTGCAACAAAGGTTCACTGTCGATTTTCATAAAAGTGTGTTCTTGCTGGCTCTGGGATGTGGTTTTTCAGATTTTCTTGATTATCAGTTTAATAATACTTGCACAGATGAAGCTTAAATGAGGCTCTAGAGATCAGAATCACTATTTAGAATATATAATACTTTACTAAGGGACTTATTTGAAAATATAGAGAAAGTGTTACTGCAGTTAAAGTTTTTAGGAGAGAAGAAAATAGGAAAAATTCTGACATAAAATTATTTATGGTACTTATTTAAGAATACTTTGATTCGTATTACAGGGTATTTTAAGGATGTAAAATTAACTGGTGGCCTTTTCGCTGGATTTCATTGTTGTAGGAAATTTTAAAATGTATAGTGAGAGTTTTTTTGCTAAGAATGAATTATCTATAGTTTTTTGTTTCTGTATTCTTATTTACCAGTGTATTCCCAGTACATATTGTCTTAAGGTAGATCTATGAAAAGTTGTGAGTATATTCATAAACTAATTTTTCTTTCATTCATCATTCTAAATCCCTCAAATCTCATTTCAAGGTCTGAGAAATGAAACATGATAGATCACAATGAAATGATTTGTAGAAAGCATGAATACATTAATTCCATTTTATATATTAACCCCCTGCTGACCCTTGACTGAAGCAAAAGAAGTCCGAATAATTTCATGGAGATTTCCACTGTAGCTGAACAATTATGATTGCTTTGGATGACTGCAGCACCTTGGTGTCTGTTTTGTTAATAAATACGGTTCTGTTTCTAAATTACACATGGTATGAGCAATAAAACACTGACTGCAAAAACAATGTAACAATTCTCAAAGCAATTTATTCAGCAGCTGAAACAGAGAATGTGCAACCTGCTGCATTTTCTTCCAGCCAAAGTTGTGTGACTGCCCCGACAACAGTGAAAGTAAACGAGGGAAAATCTAATTAACTAAAAAATAAAGCCGAAGATAGC
The DNA here is from genome assembly GCF_057381915.1 of Diplotaxodon limnothrissa. Taxonomy (NCBI): domain Eukaryota; kingdom Metazoa; phylum Chordata; class Actinopteri; order Cichliformes; family Cichlidae; genus Diplotaxodon; species Diplotaxodon limnothrissa. The sequence goes on from NC_140617.1 coordinate 8,427,553, forward strand.
CTTCTTCCTAATTTTAGAGTTTTATTTTATTTTGCATGTGTTGTGAAATGATGCTTTGTCTGTCTTTTTATACTTTTACTGTTTGCGTGTATTTTATAAATTGTAGTGTGTCAGGCTCTCAGGCCTTTGTGTAACTCAAAAGTTTGACAGAAACTCTCATGGGAGCACTAGTATCCTGACAGGATGTGAGAGATATGAGTTAATATGGACATTTCTTGTTTAACTAGCAACACAAGCTGTTTTTGTTTCATAATTAACTTGATATTCTGAGGGACAGGATTCGAGTTATGAAAGTTAATGTAATCCTCCTGTCAGGAATTGAGAGACATGTTTTTGTTAAGTGTTCTTTGCTTTTTTGTAAAACAAAACACAAACAAAAAAAAAAGCCTCATAAAGCTACTCAGAAAATAATTCCAAGTGTTGTCTGTGCCAAATCAATGAAACTGCAGCCGGTGCTCTGCAAAAAACAGGGAACCGGGCACATGAGAAATATGCACGCTGTTAGTTAGCCTCACGGTTGTGCTGGGAGACAGATGCACTTTGATGACTTCCATGAGTTTATTTCTATCAGTCTGGTATATGAAAAGAGTATGTTTAACCCAATTTAAGCCTGAGGCTTCTAGAGAGTACCCACATAGCCCACTGTCACCGATCACATGAATCTAAGGGTGTCATCCCCAGGCCAAGGCCACAAGTCAGTAAGCACATGACTACTACATTGGCTTGGTCGCAAGCATGTGAATATTTCCACAAAGACAAGCAGACCCATCAGAGAAAAGACACGGACTGAAGATACTATGGCACACAAAAACAGTTTTATGCACAAACAAGAGCTGGAAAACAAGCCACAATTGCTTTGAGTAAACATTGTTGTATCCAGGTCATATCTCCCCAGAGGAAACAAGAGGCACAGTGTTCCAATTCAAACACTACAAAATTGAGGGGGTTTAGTTAAAAAATATATATACAAAAACAGTCTTCCCTTTGAGATACAGGGGCTGGGTATGATGCAGATGTCATGGGCCTTCTTGCGTTCTGAAAGTCTGAAAGACCCTTTGGGCACTGTCACTGTCAGGCAAAGCAAAGAGTTGTCCAGTACAACTTTAGGTTTAAATGCATTGATCTCCTGAACTATCCAACTAGGGTTACATCAGCAAGCTTATCACCAATCAACCTGTGCATGTCTTTGAAGAGCACTCATTGAAAACCCCATGCATGAACAGCAGGAAAATGTAAACACCACACAGACAGACCCTCCTCTGACCGCAGACCACCCCATGCTTTTGAATTTGACCTAAATTATCACGGGACTAACTGTTTATAAAAAGCGTATCTGTAGTTTGTCATAAAACACAAAATATGAAACAACAATTTAATCTGAAAAACCTAGAAAACACAAATAAGTAACTGTTTAAATTGGCAAAATAAAGGTCTGCACGAGAACAGATTTTGTTTATATTTTTAACTTTGACCTCAAGAGATTACAACAGACAAATGATCATTATGACCAAAAAATATAAATATATTTATTTAAATTGACTGTCTTGTACAAAGAAGTCTAGGAGCAAGATGTGGCCAAATGAAAGTTGTCTTGGTAAGAGTAGATATAAAAGAAAATCATAAAAATGCATTTTGGACTTCCGTACTGTCTCAGCCTGGAGCTGTCTCATATGATTCCTGAAAGCAAACCCTCCACACAGTCATGAGTTTGCATGATTTCTTGGCTTACAGCAAGTTCTCAACAACAGGGCTTAAGTCATTACAGCTATAAATTCGAGAGATCACTGCAGCATATAGCCTACTGCATGTGTGTGGGTCTTTGGGTGGTTAGGCTAAAGGTGCAGTTTGTGTATTTAACATAGTTGCTGTTTGTTTTCCCCTCCTATTGTGCATATTAAATCAATTGCGATATCTCTTACGGTGATGGTGCTTTAATCTGGAAGTGATGCTCTGCTGTTAAACAAAAAGCCTGGGAAGCACACGCAGGGCAGGCCCCTCAGTGAAAAAGCTTGAAATGAGACACCAGCCTTGAGGATGTACAGCGGCCAAGAGACAAAAATGCCTCGCAGCAGATCTGTCGAAACCCTGAACTGCTCCTGGACCTGTTTTCCCCGAGGAGCACAGGATGGAGACCGCACAGACGGCAACAAGGCGTCGAGTTTCACGAAGGAGACTGATGTTACATATCAAACAAACCAAAGAGATTGCTAATCTAATTGTCTCACACTCACTCGTGCAGCCAAATATATCAAAATCAGATTCTCTCTCACTCTCGCAAAGTAAAACATTATACAATTAAATTTCCCTCAATCTCTTTCATGACTTATGATCTGGTAAGGTCTCGCTGAGTCTTTCCATATTGTTAAAAGAATCTTTATTTGTCATTGTAAATCCAATCAAGTGTCAGTTTGGTTCTCCAAGCATTTGGTTGATGAACAGTGTTATTGGGTTGTGCTTTGTTTATGACGTATGTGCTATTCACCATTCCATTAGCAACTCAGAGAAATGAATTGTGGAAAGGTAGGGTGCACCAGAATCCTTGGAGTCATCTGATTTGCTGCATATTGTTGCACACTAACTTTCTGTGTTTGTTTTATTTTTATTTTCTGCCCTTAAGGTGGGTAAAAGTGTACCGGCTGTGACACTTTAGACAGCGACGAGACTGTTTCACTGGACTGTTTTGAGTAGCTCTAAAGAATGAAGTATATAGTGGGAAGTTTGTCAGCAGCACGCAAAATCGCCTAATAAATAAGCAAACACTGACACAGTCTGTGTCTTTGTTTTGTCTCGCCCCTTGGCGAGAGAGTTATCTTTTCACATAAGCACATTTGTTAGTTGGATTTGCTTAACATTAACTGCAAGTGTGTGTGTGTGTGTGTACAATCTGTTAGGACATAAAACTCACGCAGTCACATTGTGAGGACTTGCCTACTTTTAGAAAACACTTCATTTTGTGGTAAAATCTTGGTTTATAACAACATTAAGGCTTGTTAAACATGGTAAAAATGTTTGTTAGACATGGTAAAAATGACCTGCTAAAGCTCTAACTGAGCATGAGAATTGGGAAGAAGGGTGATTTACACGACTATGTGGCTTAGTTGTTGGTGCCAAACAGGCTGGTCTGAATATTTCAGAAATATCTACTGAGATTTTCCCAATCAACTCATATTTAGCACCATTGCTGCTCATAACAATAGCAGCAGTTCTCTGAAAATACCATGTCAGATGTCAGAGGTCACAGAGAAATAGCCAGACTGCTTCAAGCTAGTGAGAAGGCAACAGTGGCTCTATTGGTTACAGCCAATGCACGCAAAAGAGCATCTCTGAATGCAGAACACGTCAAACTTTGAAGCATATGGGCTACAGCTGCAAAAGATTACACCAGGTGCCAATGTTAGCTAGGGTGAATTCTGACCGAGTTAACTAAGGTAGGAACTCACACTAGCTCACCAAAATGGGACAATAGAAATTTTTAAAAGGGTTGCCTGGCCTGATGAGTTACGATTTCTGCTGCAGCATTTGGATGGTAGGTTAGAATTTGAAAGTGAAAGCATGAAATCCATCCTACTTTGTATCTGTGGTTCAGGCTGGTTGCGATGGTGTTAGAGCATGTGGGATATTTTCCTGGCACACTTTGGGCTCCTTCTTTTACATCATTTAAACAGCACAGTCTACCTGAGGATTGTTGCTGACCATGTCTGTCACTTTATGACCACAGTGTATCCATGTTTTGATGGCTGCTTCCAACAGGATAACATGCCATGTCATAAAAGTAAAATCATGTCAAACTGGTTTCTTGAGCATGACATTGAGTTCAATCCATGTGTGATGATGTCATGCCAATATGGACCAAAATCTCTGAGGAATCTTTCCAGCACCTTGTTGAGTCGATGCAAAAAATGCATGCACACCTTTGACATTGCAAGACAAAATCTGTTTTTTTTTTCTAGAAGATGTTTTTCAAAACCTTAATTTTTAGTGACCTGAGGCAAATTTTACAAGTTGACAAAAAGATGAAACCTATTGAAAAAGTTACATTTACCAAAATACCTGTTGACTCTTGGACAGGGTCTTATATGCTCTCCTTTCTAATGTGTAGCAGTGTCACGCTGCTCACTGATTGGTTCACCCAATGACAGCTTTGCACGAGAGCAAAACATGTCAGCAACTATAGGATTAGATATATTGTCAAAACACATCATTAACTTTCTTTTCAGTGAATTCTCAACACTGGCATGAGGTTTGCATTTATCATATTGTGAAATAGCTCAAAAATCTTTAGATAGTTTTACATTACACCACTGACCCCCTCCCACTTTCTTAACACACATGTACTCACTTTGGTAATCTTTTGACAAATCCTCTGTCCTTAACAAGGTGAAGTCCTTATTTTGTAACCTTGTATTTCTAGGGCTTGTTTTTATACTTCGAAGTTTTGTTGTTGTTGTTTTTTAAATATGCACTTTATGTTGCGAAATAGTGAAATTTAATAGTCATGTGATTATTGACTTGTGGCTTTGGCCTGGTGATGGCTCTCCTGTGGTTCCAAGAGAGATTGTATAAACGTCTTTAAAAAATGTTCTCAGTTGATTGATCGCCTCACCAAACATTTTCCCAATGAGCCCCTGAGTTTGTCTTTAATGCATCATTTTGCTTACTGTGTAAAATATTTTCTCATATATAGTAATACAGATGATAAAGCAGGATAAATGGTAAATGGCCTGTATTTGTATAGCGCTTTACTTAATCCCTAAGGACCCCAAAGCGCTTTACACTACATTCAGTCATTCACGCATTCACACACACAGTCACACACTGGTGATGGCAAGCTACATTGCTTTACGCTTTAGAGCTACGCTGTGTGTAAGAAGTCTTTACGCTGTGGGCATGAGGTTTCCTCAGTTTTTTACCCACTGTTTTACCCTTTCTGTTGTGGTTTTAGGTTAAGTGCAATTAACCGTAAACTTGTTAGGCACAAAACATCTCAAATAGTTGATCAATTTCCAAATATAAATATAAGGCAGATATAAGGTTGTTTCAAATGATCAAGATCGGTTATGTCAAGCAGTGTTACATATGCTCTCTGGTCCGTATGGTGTTGGTAAGTGGTAGATGCTATTTCACATCACCTGCTTTGAAATAATAGAAATAATCGTCCAGTAACCACTGTGTAAATTTTCCTCTCTGAAATTGTTCGAGTGCATTGTGAATTTACAATTTGGTGTAATCAGTTCAGTGTAACACAAGTCAAAACTAGATACTATGCACACTAAGCCATTCAGGAAATTAGAGCAAGGTACGGAAATCTCAAGTTCTTACTAGCATGCTAAAACTCCACTCACATTTGAACGTATCTTCCTTCATGTTGTTTTAGTACACATGAAACGGCCCAGCTAACTGGGTGATTGCCATCTTTTGAATTTACTGACCTTAATGAAAAAATGTTCTTTGTATAATGTCGTAGCTAAAGGCACAATCTCCTTTTGGGATTGAATTAGTCTTGTTTTCACTGTGCAGTTCTGCAATGGTGTATGGGAAAACATAAGCACTGTTGCACAATGGAAGGCCAGCAGATACTGACTCCCTTGGATAAAAGAGCATTTTATTTCCTTTTAACTGAAACAGGTTTTTGAATTCAGGAATGCAAACAAGGACCAAAATTTGATCAGATATATTTCATGAAATAAAATGTATTCATACATGCAGCAGTTCCTTCTGTTATTTTATTGCACAAAGTTCACCACAACACTTTGCATGCATGTCTGCATGTCTCACGGCAGGCAAAGTTGTCTGAATGGAGCATTTGTTATCATCGTTGGGGGTTGGGTTGGCTAGTATCTTTCCACCACTCGAACAAAGTTTCCAGTGCAAATAAAAATAAAACTTTAGGAATATTATCTTGAACTTTTTAGAAGCTAGTAACAAATACTTGTTTTGTTTGCAAGCAGCTGCCTGCTGACAGAGACAAACAGGTTTTCCTTTGACTGACTCTCTCAGTTTCATCACTGAAAAGATTTTGTTTTTTCAAATGGTTTGCTTTTTGGTGCTAATGTAAATGCAATAAAATTACAAATAGAACAAAACAAAAACTGAACGTAATGCTAGTTCATTTTGGTTATAAGACAATCTGCATGTGGAGTATTTTTACATGCGGGCATGTTTACTAGAGGTTTATCAAAACAAGACTCTTCAGAATAAGCTCCTTCACAGCTGTGGGTTTGAGCAGATATTGACCCTTTTGTGTACAAGTACAGGTTCGCCTTCAGGGTTCAACAGCTTGAGCAAACAGAAGACTCAAAATAAAACTGGGAAAACAGGCCCCAAATAAATAAGTCAGAAAAGTTGCTTTTGCTGTTAACGGTGTATAGCAGTGCAGATGGTGGTAAAGTTATAAAAGAATACAACCAGAGTGATAAAAAAAAAAAATCCATTCCCAAACGGCAAATAGCTGGCAATTCACCACAAATTAATTTATTGCGTTAGTTATTGCTTTATGGCAGAAAACAGCTTTAGATTGTAGCTCTGGAGGCTCTTTCTCAAGCAACATCCTCATCACAACAGCTAAGGTTGATTGTAAGGAGGTGGAGAGAGGACAGATCTGCATTATGTTGCCATCCCCCTTAGGCCCTCCTGAACGCATATAGCATTATCTTGATACTACCTCCCCCTTGTGGAGGGTCGGTCAATGACAGCTAATACTCACTTGTAGTGTCTCCAAATGCAATTGAAGGGGTTTTTTGTTGTTGTTGTTTTTTTTTTTAGTAGTGAAGCACACAAACAGACACTAAAGCACGGACAATGATAAACTAGAACAGCACCATGTATGACCTTATACTTTATACTTTTTACGTTTAGTTGGCGATTTCACAAGGTGATTCATGAGGAGATATCTTTGCCCCCCTGTGGCAGTGTCTTAGATTGCACAGTATATTGACAATGTTTGGGGTTATGTTATCTTATTAACCTCTTTTTGGCACATAAAATATGAGTGATGTGAAGTGATACAACTAAGTAATTTGCTGAAACACTATGCTAAAGTACAATTTTGGAATACTTGTGCTTGACATGAATATTTTCATTTTATTCTACTTTGTAGAATTTGTCTTCATCCAGTTATTTCACGTTAATAGATATTTGAAGTTCCACTTTATATTTAGATTAACATCGTATTACAGTATATAAATACAGTTTGTTCTGTTGTAACAATAAGTCTCCACCTCTTTGTCACACTGTTGCTTGCATGAAAGCAATGACCAGTTGGGGTCACTTGAGATAAATTAGAATTTACATTTTGAATAAATGCGTTTTGAAAATGAGATTTTGTAACAAAAGATGAAAAATAACATATCTTTGTCTCACATTAAACTGCTGACCACACAGTGACATTTTTATGCAGAAATTGTCTTTCATGTCTACTTTAATACTTTTACTCAGTAAAATCTGTGTATAGTACTTCAAGGAGAGGTTCAGAGTATTTCTTCCATTGTTGGTTATTTGTGTATATTTGTTTGTGTGCGTATGATGACACTGATTTAGGCAAAAGGCAATTCTGTTCCTTTTGCAATTTATATTGGTTTATTAGAATATTACAGTCAGATGTAGGGAATCTATTTCGCTGCATCTTCATGGCATGTTATATCTCTGTAAGCACATTTTTTTAATTGATCACTTTATTTTTCTTTATTCTGTAATGAAAAATGCCTCAGAAAATTTTTTCTATTCCTATATATTTTTTGTTTGGGTGTGCAATGCTTAAAAATCACAAAGAGCAATAGAACATGATTTTTTTTACATTATAAATCATTTATTGAAATATAAATCATCTGAATGTACATGATGTAAAATAATGAAGCACAGTATTGAATCATCATACTGGGTGTGATTACCTTTACTTACAGGTAGGGTACTGATCACAACACATCACTCAACCGCACCACAAACATTCACATCCATACAGCCTGCCATAAGCATCTAAGACCAAAACTAGACGAGAGCTAATTTGTCAGCAACATCAAACGACAACAGTAAGACAAAAAGACAGGAAAGTGCAACAACCGTACGTAGTTTATGTCACAGTAAAAGAGAAGGAGGCAGTGGCACAGCTGGTTCAGCAGCAGGAAGATACAGAGGGTTATAAAGAGTCTACAGATAATTGATGTATGACATCATATAAAAATGAATCTGTAGTTTATCTACTGTCTTCTTATAACTAGAACCTGCTAATAGACATCAGGACAACAGATAAAATATGAGGTTAGAGGATGTAACCTTCTGGTAAAGCACTATATACTTTTTATTGGCCATGCTGCCATATTTACTGATACAAATGCCTTTTGATCTCTATTATTTTATGATTCCCATATTTGCATGAGAAAACTAATATTTTTGACTGTCTACTGTGATGTTTTAATGTTTCTCTGACTGAAGAAAGGAGAATTATCTCCTTTTTTGTAATGGATTTCACAAAATTATTGTCTTCAATCGGGTGAATAAGGGTGGACAAGTTGAATATGTGTTTATAAAATATTTGAGTGCTATCCCAATAATTCTTTCTTATATAACAACTCTGAAGCTATTTACATTACAATCACACTTCGTTAGACAAAGCCTATATGACAGATATGACTGGGGACTTTATCTGAGAACAAATGTTTGAATTTGTATTTCTGCAAAAAGCGCAGCGCCAAGAAGCAACTCAGAAGCTCATTTCTCCGAACCATACAAACCGCTGTGGTAAAAATCTACTTGGTATTCACAAACTAAACATGTTTATATATTGATAAAGTAAAAAAATAAATTTGAATTACTGTATGTACTTAACCACTGAATACATTAAATGGTTATATACAAAAAAAATGCACATAGTCCAAATTTTGTGCTTTAAAGTCCAAGTATTGCTACTGATTGTACCAGCATCAGGTGCTTCTCTTGCAGCAGGTGAGTATGGAGTGTGTTTACCTGCCAAAGTTGTTGCTAGTGTTGGAATCATATAGTTTAAATAGTGCACTATAGTGGTTTTATAGATACCATATGAATGACGTCCCGCGGTGTTCAATCAAAGTTCTGACTAACATGTTTAATTTGTCCCTTGTTGCTTATATTGCTGTTAAAAGAATGCCCGATAGAATAAAGCTCTGCAAAGTACAAAGACAAATTAGATCTTTTTATCTAGATGTCTCCAACACACAGGCTCTGAGTCTTCTGAGTTCTTTAAGGTAACTTTCTGCTCACTCTCATCTCCAGCCCACGGGGACGGGGGGGCAATGTCCGAGGGGTAGCGATGTCACCACAGAGTCATCCAGATACTGAAGTGGTTTTGTTCTGTCCTCTCTCTCTGATGGGGTGACTGATAGGAGGGATGGCGGGGCTAGAGGGTTGACAGAACAGTCTTTGGTTCATTTACAGGTCTTTCTCTAGATTCCCATATCCTCACACCCCTTGTCTTTTCTGCCAATGCTTTATAGGCTCAGCAGTTGTCACAGAAAGCTGTCTTCCACCAGGTCACTACAGTCTAGACACATCTCATCCAGCAGCGTGATGTCCTCCAGAGTCTCACCCTCACGCTTAGCAAAGGTGGAACTGCTGGAGCCTGTCTCAATGGCGCTCTCTTCAGATGTTTGAGAGCTACAGGGGGCATAAATAACACACAAGTTAATCGCATCTAAAGCGTAACACTGTGAACTGTAGCAAAAGTCACTGACTTTTACCTGTGTCTGTTCCTCTTTCCATATTCTTCATCCGATATAGGGTCCAGGTCAGGAAGGGGAATGATGTAGCCACTGTCAGAGCTCAACCGCTGTTCATCAAAGCCACTTTCTCTGTCCTTCAGCTTCCCCTGGTTTTTGTAGGCAATCCCAATGTAGTCCTCATTTTCCATGCATACCCGAGTAACCGCAGGGTGGTCGCTCTTCAGGAACTCGTGGTTTACTCTTTCGTATTGCTGAATCAAAAACAACATGGGCCCATTAGAACTAGATACCAATACAGGGTGGAAACAAAAGATATAACTTTTTCCTGTTGCACAAAAGCAATGATGATTCAATTCACAGAATAACCATAGAACTATGGAGCCACAGGACTGGAGAAGTGCGGTATGTTGTGTGTAATCACTAGCTCATTTGCCAGCTGGATGGTGCGATCTAAACTGAAAATTACATATCTCATGCTAGCGTGAGGTGCTAAAACAGGAGCTGGTTCGTGTTCTGCCACCAGCCATTTACACTGTGGGGAAGGCAGAGGTGAGGCCGGTTTGATGTGCCATGTGTAGTGGGGTCATTAAGACTGGGTGGTGGAGGCAAGAACTGGGGCTGTGTCATTAGGCCAGCTGCTCTGACATCCAGCTACTGCATTTGAACCCTAATCACTTGTAGGTTTGTGTGCTTGCATGTGTGTGTGTGGTTTTTTTGTTTTTTTAAGAAAAAGCGAGAGAGCTTGAAAAAAATATCCAAATGCAGAGAGAGTGGAAAGGGCTTTAAATACACAGCTTGCATTTTAAACACATGCTTGGTAAATGATACCTAAAAAGCCAATAAACAGCTAGAAAATGAAAAAAATAAAAAGGTAACAGAATGCACACGTCCAACCATGAGGTCAAGAATGAGCAGAGGTAAATCTTGAAAGCAGGTGTTAAGTTTCCACAGAGCTCTGAGGCTGTAAGAGGTCACAAGGAGACTCACCCTCTTGTAGCTGGAGGGTAACAACAAAGCTACTGTTTCACTCAGACCCAGGAAAGATGGCCTCTTCTCTGGCTCACTGTTCCAGCACTTCATCATCATCTCATACCTGAAAAAGCAACAAACATGTGATCTGATGCAATCGTCGAGAACATACAAGCTGTCTTGCACTTTGTAAGTTTATCTTGACAGATTCGAGATGCCGTATATGAGCGGTCCCCAACCCCCGGGCCTCGGACCGGCACCAGTCCGTGAGTCGTTTGGTACCGGGCTGTGAGAGTTGAGGCTCAAGTGTGAAATGTATAGTTTTCAGGGTTTTTATCGGTTTTCAGCGTTATTTTGTTATCGTTTACTCGGTTTTCCTGGGTCTTTTCACGTGTGTTATGAATAAATCTTCTTTTTTTCGGTACCGGTACTAGTTTTATTTTGTTGTATTTATCCGCGATACCTTAAAGGCCGGTCCATGAAAATATTGTCGGGCATAAACCGGTCCGTGGCGCAAAAAAGGTTGGGGACCGCTGGTGTATATCACAGCACAGAAATGAACACCCCAACAAAGCAACTGTATAACCATTACGTGAACCCCTACATACACATCATGAGGTGCATGCTCTGGTTTTGACATCCTGTATCCACTCTTGATCTTGTTGTAGAAACTCGAGTCCACCACCATCCCTGGGTACGGGGTGCCACCTTTGCACAGAGACATTTTCACGTGAGTTTCTCAACCAATATTTGGATTTTCTTTTCTTTAACAGAGGTTTGCTGGGACTCACCTAGGGAGAATATCTCCCAGAGGAGGATGCCGTAAGACCACACGTCACTCAGAGTGGTGTACAAGTTATCAAAAATACTCTCTGGTGCCATCCACTTCACCGGGAGAAAAGTCTGTTTTACGGCAGAAACAAAATCTTCAGCTATTGTTGAATCTGTTATTTTTTAAACTACAGTATAATTTGTCCGGAGAAGAAACACTTACGCTCCCTTTGGATACATAGTTGTTGTCATGCATGATATCTCTAGCCAGTCCAAAGTCACAGATCTTCACTATCTTGCCCTGAGAGAGAAGGACATTCCTGGCTGCAAGGTCTCGATGTACACACTGTTGTAAGAAAGTAAGGAAACTTGATTAGCACTTCATTGAACGACATAGCTGTTCTCAGTTCTCTCTTAAACTCATATTCTCTTCGAGCTCAAACCAGTACACTCTGCTCCCATAGCTACTCTCTCAAGCACATTTTTAATGCAGTTTCATAATGCTTTATAAAGCATACTCTTTGTGTATACATGCCAGTTGGAGGGATGTCTGTGACCACTGGATATTTAGGGATAATAACTATGAAGCTGAATGAAAAACTTCTGGCTGCAGTGCGTCCCTGTCTGGTAATTCTAGCTCTGGCTGTGCTGCTACTATATTCGGTTCCTGGCCGCTCTCTGGAGTGGGCTCAGCAGCCTTCACGGGACTGCTTATCACACAACCACTGATTTCCTTAGTTCGCCCCTTTGGCCAGTATGGCTGTCTTCATATAGGTCAAAGCACAAAACCTATAATCTGCGATTAGTGCAGAGGGAAGCAGGGGAATGCAAGGTTGTAGATCTGTGCGTGAAAAAAAATTCTTTTAAACTTACATTTTTGGAGGCAAGAAACTCCATGCCTTTGGCCACCTGGTAGGTAAAGCTGAGCAGGTCAGTGGTGGTGAGGCCTTCATTTACGTCGTCTGACAGCATGATTTCCATTTCACCTTCTGGTTTAGAAAACACACGCAAACACACCCTGAAGCGTTATGCGAGTATATGTTCAACGTGTATTGCAAATATAGCACTGCCTGCGCAAACCTGGCTTTTACTAATGGCAGGGAGAAATGAGGCATTATTATGCATGTGCTGCAATTATCCTCTCCATGTAATTGCAGGGTTTTACCAGTCCTAAAATTCTGACAGGGTGTACCCCCTGGCTAAAACACTGACTCAAACATAGCACCAAGGCCAAACAAGTCCACATCAATAACTCTGAGGGCAGAGCAAGAAGCAGGACAGGAAGACGATGCGTACCACTCGAGTCTTTCTGCGAGGGTGGATGGTCATAGTTAGACCGCTGGATGTCTGAGTACTTGGAGGCATTGCTCATCTCCAACATGGGCACATACTGAGTGCTGTCAGCCTGCTTCATATCCATGTAGTCCCCTTTGCTTTCAAATGACAGGATCACATAACTGGGAGCAAAGACAAGAAAGGAACGTTGTTAGTGATGGCAACCTATAGCAAAAATACATTCTACAAATTATGTGCATGCATGTCAGTTTATATGTGTGTGTGTCCTTAAATCCTCTCACTCCCCTAGGCTGAGGTTAGAGGAAGATGTGGTTGAGGATAACATGGTAGCCAGGATTAAATTGTGTTATGGTCATTTTGAGGTGTGGTCACTGAGTCATCCATCAACACAGATGAGCCTCAAAAGAGAGCAAGAGAGGGCTGCTATTTTACCATGAGGATTTGGGTGGACACAATTAACAGGTACCTCCATAGTAACGCAATTAAATTGAAAGCGGAGACCACTTCAGACTGTGATCTGATTAGGCAAAGATGCCAGACAACCTCCTCAACCATGGAGAAACTGGTGATAGAGTTACTGATTGGGGGTAGATGGACAATGTGAGTGCATGTGTTGTAAACGGTTGCTTGGGCTTGTAAAGACTTGAGGATGTTTGGTCTTTTTGCAAAGTACCTTTTGATAACTGTCTGCATGGAAAAAAAAATATCATTCCACAAATGAAAATACATTATTTGTGATATATGTGCAGATGTGAGAAATATCTTCTATATGTTGTACCTCCTGCTGCTTTCATCTGCAGGGTTGATTCCAAAGATATCCAGCTCCTTCTTGTTCTTCTCGGGGTTCAGACTGAGGAAGTTCTCCCTGTTCTTGTGCAGATAGTTAACCAGGTCCCCATAGAAGCAGTACTCAGTGATAATGTAGATAGGGCCTGGGAACAACACAGAAGATGAAGTCGTGCATTGGCGTCAGTCTGCAGGCTAATCTTATCAGAGGCTCATAAAAGGCTAAAAGCACAGTCAAGAGGGCAAGCCTCCACTTTCCCATAAAAAGCCTATTAAAATACCACACCCAGCAAGAGCTGAGGAAGGCTGTCAATCTTTTTGGGCTGTTACAATTGTAAATGTCTGCAGTTCCCAAATCTGAAAGAGTGTTTGTGTGAGTGCGTGCATACAAATGTGGGTGTTATTGTTTGTGTGTCTTTGTAAAGTGGTGACTAAATTACATAGGAGAGGCAACAGTGGTTATGATAAACCTTACATGTTTGCTTATGAAAGTGAGTGTGTGCATGTGTCTCTATGTGTGTGTGTGTGTGTGTGTGTGTGTGTGTGTGTGTGTGTGTGTGTGTGTCTTTATGTCCTTGGTTTGTGTGGGTTATTTACCTGACTTGGTGCATGCTCCCAGGAGGTTAACAATGTTGAGATGGGGTCCAAGATGAGTCATGATCTTGAGTTCAGACATCAGGGCCTGTTTCTCACTGGAGCGTGCTGTGGCTGAAAGAAGGTACAGCAAGCATGACTATCACACACTCAGTCAAACCAACAACAAGCCACTCAGTCCCATATCTAAAGACTTTTATCATAAGATATGGGACTAAAGACAAAAATCTTTCACTGTAGTGTCCTGTCTTCACTATAGTGTCTTTACAGCTTTCACTTTACCACCCCCTTGAGTTCCTTCAACAAATAAAATGAGCTGTCAGCTGTTTTCCCAGTAATATATGTAATGTATATAGACAGGCCTGTACCACTGACTGAATTCATTGTTAGAATTTTTTCAAGGCTTATTTTATTTACCACTGAATTCAGTCAGTTATGACATGGCAACTGTTAAACTCACGTTTCAGCATTTTCACTGCCACCTTCATGACAGGTTGGGAGCGGCTGAGCCCATAGGCGGTGCCCTCTACCACCTTCCCAAAGGCTCCAGAGCCCAAGATACGACCTGTGAAAGACGCAACAACAGGGGATCAGTTTCCTTGTAATAAAAACAAAAGAAACTGCTCAGGCATACAAACACATCCATACACTTTGCATGCTTCTGCTCTCTCATCTGTGACTCTTTCCAGTGATTGACTGTCCCCTTGATCACTGACTCAAAACAAATCCCAGGCAGAAAAACCTCAAGCTGGATTAGTTTATCGCACCCTAACTTCAAAGAAAGAGTGAGCCATCCTGGCTGGAACATCCCAGCAGGGAGGCCACAGAGCCTCTATAGAGTTAGCATATAAAAAATGACTGTCAGCTCACCAAGCACAAGTCTGTCACGGGGAAACTCCCATCTGGAGTCATAGGGAAGCTGCATGGGATCCACATAGATGTACTCATGACCGTCTGGGCTCACAGATTCTATGACCCTCCAGCGGATTTCATATCGTGGTTTCTGAGAGACAAAGAACGCATAAAAGATGGTTAATTAACATTTGCAAATTTACTTTTGTTCTAACAGTATTGGGGTCTTTGTTTTGCAGATCCACCCACTAATTAAATTTCCTTTATTGTCTCGAAAGGAAATTTTAAGTTCAGGAGCTGATTATGCAATATTGAAATATCTTGCAGGTGAAAAGACTAACAGTGTCCAGTTGAAAGCTCAGAGTAAAATCTGCAGTTCATTATGTATGCTGAAAAAAGAGAAATGGATGAACTGGTGAGCAGGTGAGAAGTGGGGATAAAATGCAAAAATGATCACAACAATACCTGTTTCCAGATAACAACCAAGACAATGAGTGAGATGATGACAATGACCAGGAGCACCAGCACAGCAGCAGCTACAGTCAGCTCAGGGTGAGGGCCTGTTCAAGAGGAAATCCAGCAGTCACACATGTTAAATGGATCACGCATTAATCACGTGGATGCAGCATGTCTACTGAAATTCTTGCAGTGAAATTTGCTTTATTTATTGCATAAGAAATATGAAAACCACAGGGTGCGCAGAGAGTTAAGCCAAAAAGTCATGTTGAGAAAACAACACAGAAGTGGGGGGGATGGGGTGGAGATGAGGAGCTGTTGTAGGGAGATGGGGGTGAAATTGTAAAGCTCATTTGAAAGGACCAAATGGCCTAGTGATTCCTGGAGTCCCAAAATTAGCTGTCAGAAGAAGAGCCCCTTCCTGATGACTCACCATCAGTTGTGCGACTAAAATGTCATCAGCTGACAGCTGCTACAACACTGGCAGAGCTAAGCTAGCCCTAAACAGTCTTTACAGAGCACATCACACCCTGAGCATCAAAAATTAAAGGAAATTTGGAGGATAAAAGGTGGAAAAAACAACATCATTTCAAAGCTAGGTTAAAAAAAGGAGGTTATTGAAGAGGATGCAGTGAAATATATTTGTGTGCTCTCACCATTGGACACCAGTTTGACCTCCCTGCTGACAACAGCCATTTCGTTCCTGGCCAGGCAGCGCACTGCCATTGTGCTTTCCAGATGACCAAACATGACCTGGCTCTCCAGGTTATTGTCTTCATCAATGTGTGAGTCCAATGTGATCTCAGTGGAGTTGGCAGGGATGGGCACCCACGAAGACGAATCATTAGCGCAACTGGATGGTAACAGCAGTAAAAAGACTATGTAGAGCATGTGTGTATATAGAGAGGTCCAGGAACAAATGAATGTTTTCTCAAAGAAGACTGCACATACTGTTTGATATTCTTGCAGACAAACCACTCCACCGTGGGTGTCGGCTGCCCTCTGGTAATGCAAACCACAGACTGGCCTTGAGGTGAGCCATGGTGAACGTCCATCAGATCAACAATGACTGCAGGCACTGTAACACAGTCAGTGTAAGCATGAGAAAAAAAAACAGACTTTAACTGAGGCTAAAAGGTTGTCAGAGCAGTAATCATAGGGAATTGATTTCTCTGACCTTTGATTTCAAGGATTAAACTGATATCACGACTTTGGTTTCCGTTCTCCACCCGCATGGTGTAGTTCCCGCTGTCCTCCTCCTTGGCTCGGATCAGGGTGAGAACACTCCTGTAGCTGTAAAGAACAACACAACCAGAAGTTCCAATAAGCACCCAGTAGTGACAGCTCACAGTCGCATCAACTCTAACTAATTAAAAGGTAAACTAGCTAATGCATGAGAATTTTACTTTGAGGTTGTCATTAGCTCTGCTGCCATTAGTGGCTTTTCACCTGGTTTCATTGATCTGCCGAAGGCTGGTGGAGATCTCTGCAGTCACATAGCTGAGTGGGTAGCCATCTTTAAACCAGCTGACATGAACACTTGGGAAGGAGTTGACAACAGCCCTGAACTCACAGACTTTATCCAGCGCTGCAGATTCGTATTCTCTGAACTCCGGCTTGATGGACAAGATATCACTTGCTGTGAGACATGAAGAGAGTCCAAAAGATAATCACTAATATATCATTGTAAAAAGAAAGACTTCAGAAATAGTATACATGATATTCACTCTGGATAAGGAAGGTTTTATACCATAAACTTGAATAGCTAGTTGTTTCGTCTGGCCCCTGTTACTCAGTATGTCAGTGATGGAGCAAGAGTAGATGCCGCTGTCTTTGGTTGAAGCTTGTGGGATGGTCAGGGTATAAAAGATCTCCTGAGTTCTCTTATTTTCTCGCACTGTTTTTATACCACGATTTGCCTGCCAAACAAAAAGGGAACATCAGAGACGCTCAGTTACAAACAATTTTAAAACAACATTAAATACAGATGGAGTCAAAATGACGTGTGCATTCACCAGTTTGCCGGGATACTTCCAGTGATCTTCCAGAATCTCAGATCCCCGAGCCAGACAGGTGACAGTTATTGTGTCGCCCACCAGCAGAGCAGTCTTTTTTGCTGTCAACTCAACATCCAGCTCATCTGTGATACAACATTTTATCGAGTTAAAATGATGGTATAGAGGTAAATCTTGATCTTAGAATTAACATGTAGGATGCTAAACTTGTGTCTTTGTCTTACATATTCACGAACACAAGAAAACACACCTGTCCAACCATGGACAATATATTCCTCGCTGTAGAATTCGTGTCCATTTATGACGGCCTTGCAGACATAGGTTCCAGCAATGAATATCCCCAAAGCGCCCCTCTTGCTGTCATAAATACTAGGCACAGGCTGCTGGGTGTCACTGTTAATCAGAGTCACGTTAGCATTTGGATCAGACACTCGACACTGGATCTCCATCTCATCGTATCCAGACAGGACGTGGTTGCCAAAAGGTATCAGTGATTCCAGAAAGGGGACATCGGGGTCTGTGTAGGAATAAAACAAGATTATCACACCAGAAAATAAAATCAAACACACAAAACACACAAGCTCAGTTTACTCCATACCTGGAACATAAATGTAGATTCTGCTAAATTCTGCTGTATCCTCAGTGATAGTTCTACTATAAAAGCACGTGTAGTAGCCAGTGTGGCTTGCGGTGGCACTATCCACTGTGATGGTGCTGAAAAACAAGCCGTTGGAGTCCTCCTGCGTTTGCTCCGATAAACTGATTGGCGTCTCCCAGCCCAGTTTTTCCTGTCCATGACAGGTCAAGGTGAAAGGGGTGTGGAGAGTAACTACCATCTCGTCCAGCTCTGGCAGCAGCACAGGGACTGAAGATGATGGGATCATTCCTGCAGTGAGAGCTGAAAGAAGACAAATACAGTGGGTCATAAATCTTCTATAGGTCCTAAATACTCTATGGTCTGTCAGTCTGTCTTTCTTACCTTTCACGTGCAGGTTAAAGGAGAACTGAGCAGTGTGAGAGCCACTTTGAGCAATTATGGTATAATTTCCATTGTCTTTTTCCAGAGGATGTCTGAATTTCAAAATGCTCAGATACCTGGGTAAGAAAATGATATGCTAAATAAGGATAATGCTAAAATCACATTTACATCTCATTGTCATACATGTCTTTTTTTTTTTTTAATGTTACTAGTTTTGCCGCTACTTGTGGGAGATGTTATGCTGGACAACCACCATAAGACCTTCAAACTAAATAACTGCTGTCAATGTTGAATTTTCCTGCATATAAATCTAATAACAAAGAATATTTTTCCTCACCGATTTCCTCCCTGGTGGCTAGTCGTAGTAAAGAGGTAGTAGTTCACTTGTAAGTCTTTGTCATCTTTCATCCATATCACTTTGGGGGCTGGGTATGCGTCAATAATGATAGTAAACTCTGTCTCCTCAAAACTGTGGACAAATTCTGTGGATAAAATCCCACTGTGGTCCATGGCCACAAAAGAATTCTCCTCTGCAAAAGGAAAAAGCAGAAGACTGCAGGTTAAAATGGGTTAAAGTGAGTGAGGAAAGTTAACAGTGGTGCAAGTCAAGGACTGGGAAGAAGGCACATTGACAGGGAGGCTGAAGGTGAAATGAAGACCTGACACACATCTGTTGAACCCATCCTATAAAACACAGTAGCTGATGCTGAAAGCAGCGGTGATGTTTTATGGTTGGATAGCAGAAAATGACTTCCACACACTGCTGAAAGCATTTTGTGTACATATGGGAAAATACTAATTTGACCTGAATGATGATGAGAATGTTAAATATATATGATATAACTGATTTTAAGTCGGCCGTTTACGCAGTTATTCACATTATTACAGCTCTGCTGGAAACTCATTGGTGGTATCTAGGAAAGGTTTCTTGGGGATGACTCACCAAAGACCGTCACAGCCACCTTTTTGACTCTGACCTCACCGCGTTTGTCTGTAACAGAGCACTCATAGGTGCCACTGTCCTCTGAGGCGGCTCGTGGGATACTGAGGATGTAGACGACCCGCTCAGGAAAAGTTTCCTTCATCAAAACTGCATCCTTAGCCTATAGACACAAAAGAACAGTGTGAGATCACCAGAGAAAAAAAAATTAGCAATATGATATCTGAATGTTGTAATTCACAGAGTTTTCCCTTTTGCAGATACAACATCTGTATATCAGAATCTGTATGTCATGGTGCTGAAGGCTAATGGTTAAAACACTTGCTAGGCCACAGGAGATAAATTAGGATCACAGAGGCTTTTAAAGAGCCTGTAATTGCAGCTGAGACCAAAACCAGGAGTCATAAGTCCTGTGTTCCTGACCATCTCTGGAAAAGGGCTTAAAGGAATCCCATGCAAAATGTGCACATAGATTAACTATCTGAATATAAACAAACTTAAGTTACAAATGCAACTTGCTCTGACCCTTCAACGTAACACGCATTAAAAGCATTAAATGTTTAGCTGGTTTACAGGAGCAGATAACATCTGTCCGACATGTTTCAAAGTCAGTGGGGTCAAAGATTTACTATGGTTTCTCTTGCCCTTCTTTTAAACTGCTTCTTTCCCTCAAGATAGCTGTGGCAGTTAACTCTATGCAAAAGTGCTGTGTTTGGCTTACATCCTCACAATAAAGACTCAACCTTCAGTTGCTGCTTTCCTAACACATAATTTGTAACCACTAAAGGCTGTCCTCTGAGCTATATTCCACTTGCCACTGCTAGCTTTGGGTCCAAAACCATTATTTTCTTATTTAAGGCTCAGTACTGCTGGCTTGGAAATGACATTGGGTAGAAGGACACACTGCAAGATGAAGTGGATGAGTGGCTGAAGCTGTATAGGAGACTAAATTTAATTAAAATGGGAAAACACAGAGGGAAATGACTGCATCTTGCCTGTTTTTTAGGATGGAGCCACTGCTGTTGAAAGTCCAGGCCAGAAGGAACGATGCATGTGATGTTAAAAGGCTGCCCTGCTCGCAACGTCTCTTCACTGGCTATTATCTCCATAGGGTCTAAAGAGGGACCAGCGGAGAGCATTTATCAGCAACACAATCTCTCACATCACGTGTGGCAGCCTGATTACCGTGACTTGATTTATCGCAGAGTGGTGGTTATACACCAACACACACACACAAACACACAGAGAGTGCAAACATGCATGTGAAGTCATCCCACTTCTGTAATAATGACATAATGTCATGCAGTGAGATCACCCTGTAGCCTTCTCTTCATAAACAGGAGTGTTTCCAGCTGTTCAGTTATTCTTTTTTTTTTTTATCTTTATCCTGCCATTACCATGTCTATAGCTCCTATTTCTTTTTTAGTAAAAAGAGAGTATATCATACTACAACTACACTTGTCTTGACTTACCATTAGATATTACAGTGTAAATAGAACTTCGGAATATCTGGTCATTCACATTGGTTTCACACTGGTACTGCCCAGGAGATAGGTTGTTTGAGAAGAAGCCTTCTTTGTTGTTGTATAAGGCATGCATAGCCTCTCCACTGGGGACTTTTCTCAGGATGACATAGGAGTCCCAGTGAGACACACGACATGGGATGTTGAATCCATAATTGTCCATATTGTCCATGGAGACAACCAGGTCTCTGGGTAACTCGGGGACAAATGGAACGTGTGGATCTAGGTTTAAAAAAAGACGATTTTTATAATTTGCTTCATCAGCCTATGGCATGTGGGCGACCGCTAAACGCGAAAAACCGTCACCCCCCACAAATTCACTCTAGTGCTGTAAGCCGCCCGAGCAAAAGTTATATGGTATAGCATAACATATGACCAATATATTCACCTGGGACAAAAACATAAATTTCTGCTTCAGCATCTTCCAGTTCTTCATCCGGGTCTTCATATTTGCACGTGTAATAACCTGTGTTTTCTACAGTTGCGTTGTCTATGAAGAGTGTTGAAGTGTAATACCCCGGATAAACCAGGGCATTTTTCGGCAGCGGTTCCTCCCAAACCACGTTTCTTTTACCGGTGCAGCTTATATTGAAGATGGAATTGCGCTGTAGGACAAACTCCTCCTGGTCAGACAAGATGGTTGGTGGAGGCAGTCCAGAGGTAACTAAGAGACAGTTTGGTAAACATCAGAGAAACAGCTGGGAAACTATCAAAAGGATTTACCTGCAGACTGTTTTACTTACCTGTAACCAAAACCACCAAACTGCCCCCAAAGAGGACAAACGTCTTCAGCCAATCCATGACTATGGATGCTTTGACCTGTAAAGACAAACGGTTATTTACTAAAGACGAGGACACTTTATCCGATCTTACACGATTTATCCCATTTGAAAGCATTAATGTTTTAAAAAAATGGATCAGTGGAGTTTTCACTTTTGAATTTTGACTTCTACTTCCTTTAAGCCCAACTTTAAGTAATTATATCGAGCATGCGCTTGCTATGATGCGTGCACATTTCTGGTGCCACACATTGCTTTAGTGCTGAAACTGTACACATGTGAAATTTATTGCAGATATGCATCCATTATTTTATTAAGAGGAGAATTACTATTCGCAAATTGTGACTCGCAATTCTGCCGTTAACCCTTTAACCTGAACCATGAAATAACTGCCAGAAATCTTTAATTTTTTGATAACGGAGTGTTTGTTAGACAAAATATATAAAAATATATCGAATTTTAATCTGATTATATATGATATTTAATATGTATCACATTTGCTACACAAGCCATATTTTTGCAATTTAGTCATTAAAAAGTTGCTGCTCCCAATCGATAGAGGGCGACACAGTCCGCCTTATAAGTGCATCGAAGCTAATCCCCCCCCCCCCCTTTGCTTACTCGCTCTCCTAAAGCTTATCTTTTCGTTTTATAAATGCACATTTTAGTTTTTGCATGGAATGTAAGCACAAATTGGTTGCACATTGTTCTGTTTCTCCCCTTTTTGTTACAATTCTAAATGTACCTATAAAAACACTGTTATCGTCTGGATAATCAGGTCTGATACCTTCTCAAATTTAGCCCATTATTCCGAACAATTCTTTACAAAGATCGTGTTATGTCTGCCTTTTTCAGGTACCTCTGCAACTATGATCCCCATATTCTTTGAAGCTGATGGGCGATCAGGGATTTTTTTTTTGTAAATCAGGGGGAACATAATTTGAGTGGCCCACTCAAAGAAAACTCTGCTAAAGATTAAGCTCCCCTTCAATTAACTTTAAGTATTTTTCTTTCTTTTTATATCTCAAAATAGGTTTTGCATGTGACGGGGAGGTCTAGATTCCATTTTCTGCATAACTTCCCTGGTCCCAGACAATACAGCTGCTGGTCCCTTTGCTGTTTCCTGTGGCTGCCCGCTCTGGCTCAGTCGAAAAGAACTAAATTATCCATGGGTAACCTGGGTTTGTTTAGCTCTATAATTAGCGCACCCAGTGTGCACAAAAGTACATATTCGCGTGGGAATCAGTTGACAAAATGCCTAATCCGTTTGGCATGTTTGTACACTCGCGTTGTCTCAAACAATTTCGAGAGAGGATTTTTCAATTGCATTGGCTTGGCAAGAATTCTGTAGCCACTGAGCGTAAATCTGACTGAGCCTAAAGTGGCAGTAAGACTTCGTGCACGTCCCGATCCACTTTTATTTCCTCTGCTCTCCCAGCAGGAGACTCGACAAATGCGCCACAGAGCAAACGCATCCTCCGCTGGGTTTGGACACAGTTGAGCAACAGCTGATATTGGCTTATCTCAACTTTCACCGGGTCGGTTATGTACCATAATTTTCCATAAAAAATTAAGAAACTGTCGAATACAGTTAAAATGTTTTAAATTCTTGTGAGAATTCACTCTTGAAATTCTGACCACAAGCGGTATTCCTCTGTTAAACCCGTTGGTGACATGGCCCTAAAAGTTCTTCCTTTCTTCTTTTTCTCCTCTTGGATCAGTTCAGCCTCCGCTCGAAATCTCCAGTCAGCCTTATTGAAGTGCAACCAGCACAGATTTTCCATTTTAATTCCTCACATTCCTGGGACAGACTAGAAAACAATGTGATGTACAATTTCCAATGTGTTTCTCATTAAATGCCAAGCAGCATCCCACAATGGAGCCTTCAGTCTTCGAATTGACACCTCCAGCTGTGAGCCTAAAACCGAGCGCTTTTATCCAGCAGAGTCAGCATGATCTCTCCGCTTGGCGTCCAGGGGTGAGACCATATGGTGCAAGGGGGAGAGGAAATCAAACCCCAAAATCCTTTTGGATTGTTTAATGCAAAGCCTGCATACAAATTGCAGGGTCGAAGGGCTCCCTGCGATCCATATTAAGTGAATGCAACTTTTAGATCAACTTTTCTATTAATATGATACGAAATGATATAGTGCATTAACTGGCTAAACTAATTAGGAAGACAATTAAACTCCATCTAATCTTACAGAACAGTAATCTACTGTAGATTTCCCACTCTTTAATTATATCAAAACGAGACAACTTTTCAAAAGACTAAGAAAAATAGTTTCAATCGACCCCTTAATTACCTTATACTAATCCCTGCTTTATATTCCTTTCGTGTAAGTATATCCACAATGAATTGGTCACTCCAAATGCCGCAGCATAAAGGGTCCTTTGCAGCGGTTATAATCCTCAGAGGTCCTGCTCTGTGAGAGCATATGTGCCACCCTCTGTCCGCATCCACGACTGCCTTCACTACTGCGCTCCAGCTACATCGACCTGTAACTGATTCGATGTTACAGTCCACC
This sequence comes from Diplotaxodon limnothrissa, assembly GCF_057381915.1. NCBI lineage: Eukaryota > Metazoa > Chordata > Actinopteri > Cichliformes > Cichlidae > Diplotaxodon > Diplotaxodon limnothrissa. The sequence goes on from NC_140617.1 coordinate 8,451,730, forward strand.
CTCCTCCCACCGAAAAAAAGTAATCATCTGTCTCAAAGTAAATAACTCCCAGGAAATGACCCCCCCCCCCCCCCCTCCCTTTCTCTTCTTTCGAGCTCCGAGACCCTTTTCAAAGTAAGAGTCGGACGTGTATACCCGCTGAAATCTGGGCACAAAATGGCATTTTCAATGGACTTTAGTCGGATACGAAAACTTCTGAAAGTAAAACTCTTCATGAGATACTTTTGGGGAACCTATGTTGTATGTGATGATGTTTAGCTTTGATGGATATGGTATTTTGTGACTGATTGTATTACTGATTCATGTTAAGAAGGGTTTTCCTCAAATTAAAACGTACTTATCTATGTTTTCTTGCAGGATCCCCGTAGCCTACAGTGAACAAGGTTCTCAGTCAGAAACCGCGAACTGCGGCTCTCGGAACGCATAGAGGGCGCTCCAACACCACCATATCACCACCTACCTTTTCGTCTTTGCTTCTTCTCTCTCCCTGACTCAAAGGACAGAGCCTTCTCGATGAGGGACACACACACACACACACACACACACACACACACACACACACACACGAGAGTCAGCTGTTTACCGAGTGCTCATCCAAGGCTATTATTTTTTCACCGTATCTCCCTACACCCCGGGCCTCTCCTGGTGGGCTCACAAAGAAGAATGGGTCCCTATGAATCACCTATCTCTTGGCAAAGCAGAGGGGTATCAGACCGTTGTCTTTGCATGGAGCAGGGCCCCGGGTCCGATGTTTCACCCCCCCCCCCCAACTACGGCCCCTTGGCGCAATTACTTCCACATGTTAGGGAAAAGAACTGTGTCCTTGTTCTCCAAACAAAGGATCTCAACTTCGGAAGCCAGAGCTCAGCTCAGACCTGTTTTTGCCTCGTTTGGGGGGATAAAACTGCTCAGTTTCAACAGTTCTAACTTCCGTAAAACATTACAGGTAAACTGGAAAAGTTTTAGTTACTTATTTCTTCGTGTGAATAAGTTCAAAGCAAAATCAAGCAAATACAAGGCTTCGCTAATAGATTTCTTAAGAAAAAATAATCACAGTTAATTTTCACAACAGATTACAAGCACAGCAAACGCCTAAATATTCCAGATATAGGCCTACACTGCATATAACTCCAGTTCCTGCATGGTGACTGTCTTGCCACCAACTCTCCACCAGGGGGCTTTGACAAAAAATATAGCGGTATTAATTATATGTTAACAGCAACGTTCAGTTGCTACATAACAAATAAACACATAAAAATAAATAATATATGTAAATAAATAAAAGACTGAGAAACTCCATTTGATATGTGTTTAAACATCCCTTTTAAGCAAAAAACAGCTTCTTGCCAGAGCAAACTCAATGCACAACTGAGTTTAGCAAACATCGATATCCAACATAACATTTCGTCTCATAGACATGATAAGTACTTAAATGGAGTACTTAAACTACTGGATGGACGATGGCCTTTGGAGGGCGGTCCTTGCGGGAGCTGTCCAGCGTGCTGAACTGAGCGTTGTCCGTAACCTATTCAACACCCTCTTTTTTTCTTTTTTTCTTTTTTTTTTTTTTAGCTCTAACCTCTCTAAAAGGCTAGGCATTAAGTTGATTTTTATAGATCATAGAAAACGAAAACAGTGACTGCATGATACACAACATGCTAAACATTCACCAGAATCCCGCATTATATTACGATGTATATTAAAAACAATTCCAAAAACCTCCAAACAGTGTAAACAAGGAAAAAATGGGATTCATTTTGGATCAACAATGCAGCATACAAAAGTCAACAATATATGTAGTTAAGTTCATTTAAGCTGATATTAATACAAATATATGAGGTCTCCATAGCGCTCCATGTGTGAATGTACCTGACCCCGTTTATACAAAGATGGATGCAACCACTTGACTTTTTGAAAGGTCAACGTAATAATTAATTATCACATCCTTGTCTTGCACACACACACACACACACACACACACACACACACACACACACACACACACACACACACACAGAGAGAGAGAGAGAGAGAGAGAGAGAGAGGGAGAGAGAGAGAGAGAGAGAGAGAGAGAGAAGGAAATTGGCCACCATATAAATATATTAGTTAATTACTATAGCCTAAATAATACACATTTCGACTGTAGCTTGGTCCGAAAAAGTAACCCAGTATCATAATTTCAGATCCATGTGTTTAAGTGTAAAAACGTTCAGGTGTTTAACGTGAGATCAGAGCGTGTGTCCCAGGGGAAACCCGTTGATATGTGATTTAAATGAATGGAATAGATATATGTGCGGAAGTTGAATGCTACACTGCTGATAAATAAATAAAGTGGACCTCTCTTGGAGGAAAAAAAAAAAGACAACACCCCCCTCGGGTACTTCAGCTTCTTCCAGCCCATCTCTCCGCATGAGACAGCAGCTGCACCAGGCTCAAAAGCGCTCTTATTAATTGTCTTTTGTCATGCGTAATTGCTGTATTTTCAATGGTGGCCGATGCAGGACGACTTTGGAGTGCTCTCGTTTTTCTGTGCATTGGTTGCTATAGTCCCTTTACTGCAGAATTTATGCTCCACAGTCTCAGCCCGGCATTATTTCAAATATCTGTGTAACCTCCGTGTGATCGGAAAAGTTCGTCATTGTGACAGTTATAGAAGAGATAGCCGTTCGACCTGGAAAAAGGAGCTTCAGCCCATCATTATATAGACCTTACAGTTTGAGGTCACGTCCTGTGGGGCTGAAAAGGGGGAGAGTCTTTGTCGAAACTGTGGTTTATTCTATTGTTAATAGCTTTAAATGCTGCACTGGTCTTTCACACCTGCAAGGGAACTCTAATTCGATTAATAGGAACTTCAATATATATTCATTAGATGGCTTTCCCCCAATAATATATGATCACCAGCGGGATGTGAATGGGGACCATTTATTCCTACTCTGAATGGGCCTGCGTGGGACCAAAACTTCACCTGCTTCCCCTCTCAATTAGGAATGTATCCCAAACTCTGACAGAAACGAGTTAAATTAGGCGTCAACTAATTTCCAGTGGCCCCTCCTACGTAATCCCTCCTCAGAGCCTTTCCATTTGAGCGTGCCCCCTTTAATTCACCATAAGTTGAAAGGTTCAAATAGTGCCTAATGAAACAGTGACTAAATCGTTCTCTGTCGCTCGGAGGAACCCTGTAGCTGTCTCTCAAAGCTCTCTCAGCACACAGCCGTCGGGGGTCCTGGGCTAAATGCGAGTCCCAAGGCAGGACAATCTAACCTGTCAAAGCCTTTGCCCACTTCTATATATACTTGTTCTGTGGTCTCAAGCAATAGCAGCATAATCAACCAACGTGGGACCGAAAACGCAATTAAACTCGCTTTGGACAACCAAAATCTTTTCAAAAGCGAACATTAATGGACTATTGGCTGCTCCCCGGGGGCGTTATCGGGTACCCTTTTGTGGTCACATCTAAGGAGAAATTACACTTTCATAAAGCTCACTTCATCCATTTTGAATTAGATAGCTAGATCTTGTAAATTGAGCTCTGCTTCATAATGTTCTTAAATAAAATACGCACAGTGGACATTGAGGTGTAACAGAATAAGACCACTGGTTAGGAATGACAGCTTAATAATGATAGCTGTCGTGACAGAAACACCTTAATTCGGTGAAATGCTAAAAGATAACTGAACTCACGGTTTAATGAGCCAGAGGCTAGGAAAGTACAAAGTCTTTGTAATACAATAAAACAACTTTATCTTTTTTAAGGTGGAATTGTAATTTTTTGAAAAAAACATTTAATTGTGTTTAAATTAAATTATATAAGGGGGGCTTTTTTCTTCATAAAATTACAATGAATGTACGTTTGAAACCTTGTAATATTTCACTTATAATACTGAATATTTACATATTTTTAATGGAAAAGTGAAAAAAATCATCCCTGCGAGCAGTTTTTAAATCAACTCGACTCTCAAAGACGCAAAAATCAGTTTTTCCACTTTGTATTAATTATCAGTGTTAGAAATATTAGAGATTCGGGTGAGCATGTGCATAATCAATCATAGTAAGTCAATAATGACAAATTATTAGGTCAGCTCGTCATGTTTATTTCAATAAATACAGATATACAAAGTTTACAAATTGTTACATACAGGTTTCGGGTTTACACGTCAGACCTTTACTATTTCCTGGGGTTTTCTGTGCTACACGTCACTGACTGTAAACGTATTTCCGGCAAAAACTGAAATCATTTACTGGGGATAATTAACAAGGTAGTGTAGGTGAGAACCTCGGGGGGATCCACATAACATCAGTCACATAGTTGGCCGTGTTCCCAAATATTTCACAAACACCTATCCACACTGGTTTTTAAACATTAAACATTTGTTTTGAACATTATAAAGAACATGGAGCGAAGAACAATTAATATTTTCAGAACTTCTTCTCAGGCTTCATGCAGCAGATATTTGGCTCAGGGGCTGGGTGATGCCGTGATCCACAAATGCAGCAGGGCAGAGGATGCGCCAGCAGTGGAACTTGTTGAGCCGAGTTGCTCTCAGATGGGTGACACCTCTTTCTCTTCAGAGGCTGAGGCCGGAGATAGAGACTCCTCGTCTTCTGACCTTGAATAGTCTGTGTGGCCGGTTGTGCACTTGCAACCACTGTGCGCGCTCCTTTGGGTGGCTTTACCCTCCTTCTTGTGCTTCACTCTGCGGTTCTGAAACCAGATTTTCACCTGTTTCTCTGACAGGTTTAAATATGTAGCGATTTCGATTCTCCTGAGTCTAGAAAGATACATGTTCGTGGAAAACTCCCTTTCAAGTTCCAGGAGTTGCGTACTTGTAAAAGCCGTGCGCATCCTCTTGCCATTCTGTATGTGGTTACTCTCGGAGGCACCTGTTAGAGGAAACAAACATTTTTTGAGTCATGTTTTAGTTCTGTACTTCGTCTGTGAATGCGCGCTCAATCCAAGACAGGTGAAATATCGCGCGTAAATCGTCGTGCGTAAAAACAAAGTGCATACCATTGATCTTACTGCTACAAAGTACAACACGAGTTCTAATAAGTACACAAATATGTGCCGGACAGTAGCTCTAGTCATGAGCCGAGACAGTAGAAAACACGTGCTTACCAATAGAGAGACAATGGTATCTCCTGGGATCTGTGACGCTGAAGGTGGGCGTGCAGACAGGTGTATGTCCAGGGTGAGCGAGTGCAGGAGACTGCTGATGTGCTATTCTCTGACAATACTGTGGCTCTGCTCCTGGAAACTGACTCTTCAGCATGGGAATGCCGCTGCGGGAAGAGTGGATGTGGGATGTGACGCACAGTGGACAAACACAGAAAGTCCCATTTTTCCTGGAGGGGCACACGGGAGCGGTGACAGTCATTACGCTCGGAGAGTGCATGCTGATTGGAATAAGGAAGTCTTGTCCTGGATGCTCAGTTGGTCCAGGTCGCACCGTATCCTTGATTATTAAAGAATCAACATAAAATGACCTCGACATGGCTGCGTCGCTGATAAGTGATCACTCGGTGAGCAGGATGATTGCTGCTTCTCATCTGAGCCCCTCGGGATTTCCAAAGGTGCTTATGTTTGATGGTCCAACAAAAGAGAGCCCGAGGAGGGTTGGCCCTGCAGCGTCACCCACGTGCGCACCCGGCTCTTGGGGTTTATACTGTCAGTGACCTAGACCACGTGATGTCTCATATAGGCCTCCAATCACAGCTTCAAGATTTGCTTTTTTATGCCGAATTTACAAAAGTCTTGACTGGTAACATAACATAATCAGGGATTTTTTTTTTATTTATTTATTATTTTGAGAACTGTGTAGAAAGTTCTACAAAGACATTTTTCAGCACATTCACACTGACTGAAGTATTACTTTGTAATACATTTGAAACAAAACCTAATATAGGTAGGTAGGTAGGTAGGTAGATAGATAGATAGATAGATAGATAGATAGATAGATAGATAGATAGATAGATAGATAGATAGATAGATAGATAGATAGATAGATAGATAGATAGATAGATAGATAGATAGATAGATAGATATTGCGAACATTTAAAACGTGCTGGTGAGATTTGAAAATTCAAACTTGTCACTACTGAACAGCTGTTTGGAAACACCTGCAACTATATAAATAGATTGTTTAGTATCCATAACACTTCAAATTTCTGACAAAACGTGCTTTACATACGCGATTCACTCTTCTTTTCTTTTTCTTTTTTTTTCCAAATTTGACCTGCAGTCAGTTATTGGTTTATTCACATTCTTTTAAATTACTGATAAGTCTGACATAGGAATGAACGATATATGTCCAAGGCTAAGGATTGATAGTTCGCAAATGAGATTTAAGGAATTGTCCACGCGACCATGAGCAATAATTGCTTTGCAGACTAATCGTGCATTGAATCCGGTTGGTCCAGGTTTCACTTCTAGCAATTAAAGAATTATGAACTCATGGCGAGTCTGGACTGGGGTTATTTGACGGCGATTAGGATTCAATTAGAAAGTGTTTATAATGGCCAGTCTGTGCGGGGGTAAACAGGCAGCTATTTCAGAAATGCGTTAATCCCTCATCTTGTGACAATAATTAGCGAGTTTGATCCCCAGGCGGGTCACCGGTAGGTTTAGCTTCTGCTTTCATCTGCCAAGTAACGCCTCGAACCTTCATATGTGAGCCGTCAGCGGGGTTAAGGTGCAGACGGTACAGGTACAACACCGCAGATATTAAGTTGTCCGCTGTCTGTAGCAAAACAAATAAGGCCAAAAAGAAAAAAAAATAGAAATAGCCTCATGTGGATTCCAACTTTTAAAAAGTTATTTGTCACCATTTTTTTCTTGAAAAACCTGCTGTATGAAACTCATCATCGCAGAGCAAACACACATGTTTACAACAAACAAGGCAACCGAAGCACTTAGTCAGCTGTGACTTTCGATGCACTCTTTGAGAGAATTACAAAATCTTTAAAATCCAACCATAATAAAGATAAAAACAGACATGTCAGTCACACAGACAGTAATTGCTCTAATAAAGCGAATTCAGCGTTTGACAAGGAAGACGCGCAGTTGTTATGGTACAGATAACAGTCCTGAACCAGAGAGAGGACGGGAGAGAGAAAGTAAACCAAGCGGAATGATGCGTGGCGCGCGCCCTCGCCTCACCATGCGAGGTCTAATATTATTTTTCCATAATTTTGCACGATAAAATTCCATTGTCTATTAAGTAATCCTACAAATGAGATCCTTTATGAGGCTATAATGAGTCCTAATTGCCAGGACTAGTGGAGCCACGTGGAAGGATTTAGGAAGCATTAAGCCGTCGGGTACTGAGCACAGGCTGTTACCTAGCCATTACTTTCATAATTCAAGGAGAAAATTAGTCCATTTAAGGGAAAAATCCTTTGATTCCCTTTATTCTGCTCGGGGTGACAGGGCTGCAGTGCATTTTTTTTTTTGTCCGCTTCGGTTAAGAAGTCGGTGCAGTAAATGGGGCCGGTGCAATATTATTGGGTGTTTAAATGTTAGATTAAAAATGAGAAATGTGTCCAACTCCCGAGGCCCCACCTCCCACTTTGCCTCTTCTCCCTAACGTTTTGCGCCTTTAGTGCAGCAGTACCCTCCACTATTCAACCCCTTTTCAAATCATGCTGATGGGCAATTAATCAACGGCCCATTCAATGACTTGAAAATTAAAATTAAAAGAGGGGGATTTTTTTTTTAAGTTAAATCCCTTCTGAGATAGGTGCAAGTTTGTTTTTTCTTTTCAGTCCCGCACAAAATTTCTAGTATCAAGTTCATCAAATAGGTGGGTGTGTATGTGTGCATATCCAGCTCCTCCCAGTAGTAAAAACACACAAACTTATTAAAGTGCGCAGCTAAAGTCCCCCCCCATTCACCTCGCACCTCATGCCATATTATACCGTGAAGAAGTCCATTAATGTTTTGTTCAACAAGCGTCATTAACTTGTTTCAACGCCTTTTTACAAACCTTGCATTGTTGTGCAGGGCCAGTCTGCGGCCCATCTTGGCCAATACAGTCGATGATTTGCCCCTTTATTAGTTTCCAGGCAACAGATCCTGAATACCAAAACTCAAAGGAAACACTCTGGTTCTCCATATAGATCTCAGTGGCGATGGGGGGAAATGAACAATGATCCCGTGGACAACATAATGCCATCCAATGACTTTTCATTAACAATTATCTGGTTGATGTGAATAGCAGCTGCAGTGGCTACTCTCCATCTCAGAGCAGGGGAGAGAAAGAGGCTTGCCCCTGAATAGTATCCTGCAGGAGTTTGGGGGGTCATGGTCTTCATGAATGTGGAATCTAATTTATATCTCAGTGAATAATTAGGTTTCTATGCAAAATTGAGATAGAAATAATTACATCTTAAAATGGTGTGACAACTTAGCCGGATAAACAAAACAAAGCAGGGCCATTTAATGTCTCTCATCAGGAGTTTTTGAACTCTTTTAGTTCCCTGATCAAGATCAATAAACGGCATTTAAAGTTTTGTCCTAAAAAATGGATCAGATATTCTTCTTTCAATATACAATCACAGGACTGTTGTGTCGCAGCTATATCCTTGAAAATATCTACAAACTGTTCCAGTGATTGGGTACACACAACACTGTTAAGGAGCTCAGGCTTATAGAAAAGTAAAGTGACAGCTTCCGTGTAAGAAGAGGCTGCTGAACAAAGCCAGCGAGGGCCCTGTTGATGGCCTATATAGATGTCCTGCACCAGGCTCCCTCTAATTAGGGAGACACTTCTCAGCCTTACAGAGCTGTTCAGACCAGACACTCCAGTCTGAAGTGTGCCCCTACATCAACGAGTGTGTCTGGATGTCCACACTCGGTGTAGTATGTGTATGAGTCTGTGCTTCGTAGCGCACACAATTAAGGAGTCTCGAAAATGAGATAAACAGCAACTGATAGTGACGCCGATCACGCTTAAGTTCCCAGAGAAATGTCTTTATTAGAGCTTATTGTTAGAGCCCTGATTTGTCCCTCTGCTTGCTCTGTTGTTTCCAAAAGACTAAGCAAATGCCATTAGAGTGAGTGCAGCACAGAACAGCCCTTATTTCAATCTTTTCTTGCTTGAGTTGTCAAATAGTCGTGAATTTCAGTCCTTATTGTAATAAGACGCTATTCCATTGTTGGTCACTTAAATCTACACTGCAGGGCTTAGGAATTATTAACTGTAACGGCTCACTACTGAGGAGACGCACAGGTTTCCAAGAAGATCAAGATTCTATTTATCTCTGTTAATGATTGGCCTTTTAGCAGAATTATTCACGTTCAGAATAATGCCATTGGAATAGCTTTTCTGATTTCTTAGTAGATCAGCACATTTTCAGAAAAAGTCAAAATTTAAAATGTAAAAACAGTCATGGCCTAATTGGCCCCTTTTTTCTATTGCGAGCTCCCGACTTCCAGTGAAACCTAAATCAGGAAATGAGTTGGAGAGTGAATGACAGCAGTACCTCCATCCTGTCTCCCGATTTAAAGGAGGTGATATTGTAGCCTCCTTTTCTGGCTTCTGAAAGGGGAAATCCCTGGGATTGAGCTTGTGTGCTGGAGCGGAAGCAGACTGGAATGTGTGTCCAGGCCGCATCTTTTGTCACCAGCCTGGGCCATGAATAGACGTGGGCCACAATCTCTCTGTTTATCAGACTGTAAGGAAGCAAACAAACCAAACTGTATCATCCATGTTTTCCACACCTTATACCTGTCAGTTGCTCTCATGCAGTCGGATTTGCACTTATTATTATTATTATTGCAACTTACAGTCAAAGTAAAAAGCCACTATAGCCTCTATCAGTTTTTTTTTATCAGGTTTTACATATTAGGGTATAATGATAAAAAACATCTGGTGCTTAGAAAGTCTTAAAATTAGGTAAATGCAACCTCAAATGAACAATAGTGCATGACATATTACGCTGTTTCATTACTTATTTAAAAAAAATTAAGCCAAAATAGAGAAAGATAGTGTGCAAAACTAGTAGCACCCTAACTTCGAAAGGAATTAAGAGTAAGCAAGTAGCAAACAGGTGCTGATAACCAAATGCACTTGAAGCTTGCTGGTCTGTTAATATAATGCTAAACAGGGAAGAGATCAGCAATGATCTCAAAGAATTAATTGTTGCTGTACATCCATCTGGGAGCAATTGGAAGACTATTTCCAAACAATTTGATGTCCATCACTGTGCAGTCAGAAGGATTATTCACAAGTGGAAAACACTGAAAACAACTGATAGTCTTCCCAGGAGTGTGGAAAATGCATGTGAACAAACCTCAAGACTCCTGCAACAAAGTGGAGATATTTGGCTATGATGCACAGCGCCATGTTTGGAGAAAAACAAACAAAGCATATCCGCACAAATACCTCATACCAAATATCAAGCACAGCGGTAGAGGAGTGATGATTTGGGCTGCTTTTGCAGCCACAGGACCTGAGCATCTTGCAATCATTGTATCAACGATGAACTCCTCTGTATACCAAAGTATTCTAGAGTCAACTATGAGCCCATCAGTCCCATAACCAAAGCTTGGCTGTAACTTGCTCATACAACCCAACAAAGATCCCAAACACAGCAGCATAGCTACAAAAGAATGGCTGAAAAAGAAAAGAATCAATGTGTTGTGTGGCCCAGTCCAGACCTCAACTCAGCTGAAATGCTCTTATAGGACTGTAAGAGAGCTGTACATAAGCAAATGCAACAAACCTCAAGGAAATGACGCAATATTTAAAGAAGAGTGAAGGTGAAAATGCCTCAACAATCATGCGAGAAACTGATAAAGTCATAAGAAAACCTCAAGTTATTGCTGCTAAAGGTAGTTCTACGAGATACTGAATCATGGGGTACAGTTAGTTGACATTAAGGACATAATGTAATGTGTCATGTGTTGTTTTGTATTTATTTAACTTAAGACCTGGCAAGAACTGGGTCGGGTTTTTTTTATTATGCAATGATATGAAAAACCTCAGAGTTGGCAAAGTATATTTGTCACTATTGTGTACCTGTGGGTGTGCCCTTTGGTCATGGCTTTTGAAAATAGGTCATTTAGACATACACATGCAAACAAACCACTTTTGCTTCTTTAGTGACATGAGCTCAGTTTGCCAAATCCATATTTGCTTTAGTTTTAACAGGGTTTATTTTGGCTTATCTTTTATAAAAGCAAGCCTAGGTAGACCTAAATATAAAGAGTGGTTTACATAAATTATACAAACTAACATATTTCAGTTTTTAATAGTGTATTAGCAAAACTGTAAAAGATTGATATTTGTCTAGATTTAGTTTTAGTATTTCAAATCAGACTGTCTGCATCTTTTAACATTATAAGTGACTGCACTGGGCTCATATTTTTGCTTTTTTTTGTTTTCCTGCTGCACTTGATTAGTGCTGTTTGCTTAGATAAGATTAATGGAATGATTAATGTTTTCTAAAATGATTGTGCTTTGTTTTGTTTTGTTTTTGTTTTTATTAATGTTTCTCAAAATCCAATCAATTCAGTCCTCCTACTTAGCACTGAAAATTTAGAATAATGAGACAACAAATGTGTAGAAATTACAATGCAAATCATAGGCTGTATCATGCGATGCTGCCAAATATTTATTTGAAAAAGTGTCATGTTGAGTAGAGTCTGTCATTATCTTGATCCTCATTATTGCCCGTTAGTGTCTCTCAGGCAGCTTGTCACTTGCAGCTTTTCCCCGTGTTTGAGGTCAGATACGGTCGTCCACAAAAACACAAACTTATTTCTTAATTCAGATAATGTCCACTTTTTTTTCCCATCTGTTACACATATATTGAACGATATGTAGAAGTTAAAGGGAGTTAGAGAAATCCACTGTAAGACTGCATTCTGAACCTTATTCCTCTCATCTGAACAATGAAGAACACATCAATCTCAGTTTCCAGTTTAGTCTTCCTCGCTGTTTGCATTTCAGTGTTCATTTAAATTCACTCCTCTGTGCAAACAGCATCCAAATCCTTATTTTCTCACTTAAAGAAAATTTAGATTCAGTAAAAGGCTGCAGAAATGACATGATGATGGTTACTGTTGATTTACTGTTGATACTTTTTCTCTCAGACGAAAAGGCCAGCTTGAACATACTTGAATATCTTGCTTACAACAGACCAAATGTGCCTCAGTGCTTATTTTATGTGGCAGCTGCAACTGTACAATTGATATTTTGTTGAAGAAAAATTAACATGAATTCATCTATCTATCTATCTATCTATCTATCTATCTATCTATCTATCTATCTATCTATCTATCTATACACACACACACATATTTATATATATGAATTCATGTTAATTAGGTTCAAAGTATTCGACAGACTATCACTGCTATGTAATGCACAAATTATGCTTATAACAACCAAATGTTAAACAGCCTGCTCTAAAGATCTGGAAAAGCCACCTGTTCTTTTTTGTGTGTGAGTGCATCCCATAGTGATTTTTGTAAATAAATAAATAAGTAAATAAATAAATAAAAAGTCAGAATTTGTAATCACAATCTGTTGCCTGGATCCATTCTTTTCCCACCAGTCATAATATGGCATCAAGCACAGTGAGGGCATCACAAGGTCTATTAGCAGAGAAACTAATCTAGTGTTTTAAGCCCAGCAGAGCTTATTATGTAACATGCAGCTAATTATGTGGTAGGTAATTTGGAACATCACATGAACTGGCTAGTGTTTGCTGGGAAGCATCAACCAGCCTCCAGCCTCTGTGAGTCATCAGGCATAGCAGCAGCAGCAGCAGCAGCACAGGGCCACCCTCTGCAGGAACAAAGCCCCGGAGCTTGTTGCAATTATTATTAACACCTTGAATCAGTTCATAATATCATAATAATTGCACAATTAAATTACCGTAGGGATAATCCCAAATGTGTAACTATGATCTGTGCAAATGTAAACATTTTATGTGCTACTTAGTGAAAGCTTCTGGCGTTTTCATTTATTGAAATATATTTGCATTGGTTCAGCAGACTGCTACATTTTTTTTAAATGTATTATCATCCACTAACAAATACAGCATACATCTGAAAGGATTAAGTCTTTTTATTTGTGAAAAGGTGCTTCAGTTAGGCCAATGCACTGACTGAAAAGTTGGTGCTGACCAACATATAACAACTTTTTATGAATTTATATCTGGTCTGTGACCTCAAATAAAGTTATTAATAAAGGTCATAATTAATGCTCAATAAAGCGATATATATTTTCGCTTGTAACTAAATTGGTTTGGTGATTATTTCTAAAGTAATAATTTAGTAAAAGTTACTTCAAAACTGTATTAATGGTTGTTTGTGATGTATACATACACAATAACACATGAAACTGCAAAATAAATGAAAAATCTTTCAAGTGAATGATGAGTTGAAGTTGTTGAAAATGATAAACTCTAAAAATATATTCTAAAACAAAAAATAAATACCATTTATTCATTTAGAGGAGAATATCCATATCAAACATGAATTTCAAAGTATTAGAAGAGGTTTAAAATTCATCAGTGTCAGGTACAATTTTTCTTTTTCTTTTCACAAAGCCATCTAACTTGTCCACATAGATGTAAGTACAAAGAAAAAAACTGAGACAAATTTAAGGTAAGGTAGGTTTTTAAAAACACATAAATTGTATACAGTCCAGCATCTGATGTCTGAATGATAGTAATTTATTAATGAGATACTACTTTGCCCAAATAAATTTAAACATACACACATACACACACAGCTATGCCATCACAATTCCACTTAGTATTATACTCTATCATGACAAATACACTTGAATTCCTTTTTCTCATTTTCTCACCACATTCATTCCCAAAAAAGGGGAAAAAAACTAGAGATTTTGTACAACACTTGAAACTTGGATCAGTGTAACTTGTCCATCACCTCCGTCATTATTCACTCTTTTCCCCTCAATTTCTCTGGAAACAAATGAATTCATAGAAACGAAACAAGTGTTGACATCGCTTTGTTTGCATTTCCAAGTATGGTGGGCTTGCTTTTGAGCGTTTATAGACAGCTGAGGTCAGGGGTAAGGGTGCCTGTCTGCATCATCCCAGCTCTGTGCCAGCCAGATAAATGGAGAGTGTGTTTATAAGCTGTCTGAGCTTTTTGTGTTTGCACAGAGTCACAACTTTGTATGGGGTCGAGGGGGAGTACGGGGCAGTTAACTAAGATTTGTATGCAGACTACATCGCTCAACCGCCCCCCTGGTCCACTCTATGTCCTCTCACCTGCCTGTTGCAGTAAATCATAGAGCCATCAAGCGAAGCGTGTTGATGGGCCTGCACGTGCAAGAGCTTTGCTGCACCTGTCGTGTCTGTGTGTGCGCATAAATGTGTCTAAAGAAAGGACTTGTTTCATGGTTTCTGTGGATGTTTACGTCTCTGTATTCACATCTTCTGTCCGTGTGATTCCTCTTGGAGGTCTGAGGGTCGGCGATAAGAGAGTTTTGGATATCTGCCTAATGCCTTGGTAAATGTGTGTGCATGTGCACAACCTACTGTGTTAGTAGTAGGGACTGAAATAGAGGTAGCTGGGTGTCAAACAGGAGGTCTGCAGATGCCTGTCCGGCTGAGTGCTGCAAGGTCCCTCCTTTTGACAGAGTATCCATTCAGAGTCAATGAGCTGGGTCAAAGCCTGCACGTCAGGCTGCAGCTCGGCCGAGCACTGGGGCGGTCCAAGAGGTCAGTCTTATTCACATGGCGCTGTCATGCAAATGAACCCACCCACGCTTAAACAACTCTTGGAATTTTTATGTGTGCTCCCTGGCCTTTTTTTCTCCATTTCTCCCTCATTTCCCTACTTTCCTCACTCCCTCTTCTCCTCTCAAAATCTCTCTTCCCTGTATTCACAAAGTAATTGACGAGACATTCAAAGCTTTTTAAATTGGCCAGCTTCATTGTGCCCGCACTAAAGTAGGGGGGAATGGAGAGAGGGAGAGTGTAAAGAAAAGTGGGCCTAAATATACTCCGGTCTGAAAGTAGTTAGATCATGTTCTTTTCATGGTCCGATTAGAATCAAATCGATCCCCCCGCCCCTCCTAACACTCAAAGGTTTGAAGAGGAGCGACCAAACAAAGATTTCTTGGCTTAGACAGGGGTGATGAATGCCCAAACCTGAATGCTAAACACACTCTTAAAAGTCTTATTCTGACACATGACAATACCCATGAGAGTAAATTTGTTTTAAGTGTGAGTGAGAGATGTTTGTGTGGATGAAGAAAAGATATCTCTACAGTGATGATACTGTAGGAGCATCTCTGGATGAGACCTGATCTGCATATAAATCAGGAAAACACACAAACCTCAGTGGATCTTCACTTAAAAAAAGGCTTTGAGACTCTTGATGACAAAGAAGAGGATTTCACACAAAAGTACTTTATCAAAAAGTGGTATTTTTCAATCAAGGAGTATTTTTGTGTGAGTTTTCTTTAGGACGAAGGTTACATACACGAAAGACAAAGAAGTGAGTTAGTGTTAGGAAACTGGCACTTTGGCCCGAGGATGTCAGATGACAGAGAGAATTACAGCTGGACGCTGTGGCGGTCCTCTGGGGAGGCGTTTTGAACTTGGTGACACCCTTTCTGCACCTGCAGCTGTGAAAATCATCTACTTATTCTTCATTTTTTGTCTTTTTTATTGGGTTTGTGTAGTTTTTGAGGGAAACAATTACAGCATCATTTTGACCTGATGAGCAAAAAATAAATTGCTTGAGTTTTTGATTTTTTTCCTCTTTAAAATCTGGCAAAACCAGCCCTATTTCCAGCTTTTTATGATGTCTTTTTCACAGAACCCAGTGGATTTAAATCAGTTTAAAGTCTTAGAAGACAAAAAGAAAATTTAGTTCTCAAAAGTTTAAATCATCCAGAATTGGAAAGGGAAGTTTTTCACTACAGAACAATATTTTTAGGCATGCTTATGTTTAAAATTATAAGGTGAAAAGGCTATTTTTAGCAGTCAGTAAGTTAAATCAGTTAATAAACTAGCAGGTATTTTACTTTATCCATCCCATTTATACCAGGAATGCAGTTTAAATAATGATGATAGCCTCCAAAATCATAATCAAAGTTAAATCAAAACCTGACTACTAAACTGTAGGCCTCATTAGTTCTTTAAAGGTATACTCCAGGATCCAGAGACTTCAGTGATTAATGAATATAACTACCTTTTTAGTGATCCAATTTTTTTTTAATCTGGTTCATTTTTAAAGCACTGATTTCATACAGTAAAATGTGAAAAGCATGCAACTCCCCCAAAGCTCTGTGTGAAAGGCTTGAATAAAATCGCTATGGAAACACTTTTTCCTTTCCCCTTTTTTTCTGTCTGACTTCTGGTTTCACTTTCTCTCTGTAGGTATCATTAGCCTTTCATAGTCTTTTGTTTTTGTTTATTATATATATTTTTTTATATCTGAGTCAAAGTTTAACCTTCTTTCACTTTTCTATTTTTTTTGTTTTGTTTTTAAAAATTATAAAATTATTACCCCTGGATAAAAACATGTCCTCAAATTTATTTAATACACTCTGAGAGCAAAGGGAAAATGAACAACATGGCATCTGTTGCTAAAAGAAAATGGAAACAAGCTTCTTTGGCCCCATCACTCGGTCAGAATGAGATTTATTAAAGTAAAGCAACTATTTTCATTTTTACTTCAGATGACTTAAAACTATAAAGTGAAATAAAACATTTCTGAAATTTTCTCGGTGCTTAACAATACTTCACCCATTTCCTTGGTGGTTTTCTCTTAGCATGATATATTTTTAGCCAGCCCGAAAGTCAAATATTTGACCCCTTTTCTAATGTTGTAATATAATTATTACAGCATTAGAAATTATATTACATTATAATAATATAATGTAATATAATGTCTTGTCTTGTTGTTAACCAGGATTTAATTTACTCATGTCTTATGACAGGAACAGAACATCGATTTTGGTCAAATAAAGGCTTTCATTTCCTTTACTGTACACAGCAAACCTGCTTACTATTAAGCATGCACAAACACTGTTTCTATGCCAGTAAAAATCCTATTAAAATCCACCTTTTGTATTAACTTTTGGAATGATGCAATAAGAAATCCAGCCTGGTCCTGATGCTGGAACCTCCAGGGTAGAAAGGGTTAATGGACTGTATTTATTTATATTTACTGTATTTAACAAGTGATACAAGTAACAAGGCTGATATATGTAGTTGTGTTTTACTCAATCGGAGGTCATTGTTGGTTCTATTAAACATTCTGTGTGAATAAACAGGTATAAATGTTTTGTCCTTTTAAGTAGCGTAGACTTTTAGCTATTATAAATTGTATTCAAACTGAGAGATTTAAAACTTTTTTTTATTGCTTTTGCTTTAGTGAAAGAAAACACATGAGTCTGAATTTTACCCCAAAAAAAAAAGGCACACGAGATTATTTCCATTAGTTGGGATAATGAAGCCATGTGAATTCTAATATTTGCACGTTTCACTCAGTGTAAACATCATACAGCCTCATGCGGAGCTGGAACAAACTGATGCTGTAGATAGTTTATGATGTGGTCAGACAGTTTGCAAAAAAGATTGTATAAATGAAGGGGGGAAAGACAGGGAAACCGAAGCATCAAGGTAAATGTATACACATTGGCCCCTTTCAGTCCACATTCTCTACTTTCTCCTCCCCTCTCAGTTCTTTCACTGGAGTTATAGGAGCAGTCTGAACTTATAGCACGTACCACGAAGTTGTTTATGTTCTGAATCCTACACTGTAAACCCCAACAGTCTACCTGACTTATAAAGTTTGTGGATATAACAATTAAAATTCCTCACAAAGTTGAAACAACTTAAAACTTTTCTGTTCGGTTAACGATTCAAACAGTTATAATTGTACATGGCTTAGAAGTTAAGAGTAAATACTGCTTTCTTAATTATGATTTTTGAGTAAATGTTTTTTTCCGAGCTCCGCATGTGGACGTCATGACGTCATGACGTCTTCTCTCTAACCTGAACGACGTTGACAGAAAATTCTGTTCAATATGGCTGCCCTTCTCGAGCGACTGGAGAACACATTTGGAGAAACTTGTAAGTAAAACGGAACCTTCGTTATGTTTATTTTTTCCGTAAAAAAGCAAGTATATTAATATGTTGCAGCCAATAACTTGTTTTCGAATGCGCTGTTGTGTTAAAAAGCACAGACCCAGGTGGTGAATAGTTGTTCGCGGTTGTTCGCGCTCTTTTTCAAACATAGATTATGTCGTCAGTTTTACAGTTTTAACCGATTAAAACACAGTTTTACGAAGAATCACACATAAAGAAAGGGTCTTAGTGATATTTTAACGACCCCTTGCCAACGCAAGAAAGTTGGCGTTTTTACAACAGCAGCCTCACTGTTCGGCAGGTTTTGTTTTTTTTTTCTTCTCATTAGCATCATTCAAAAGTGACTTAGCTAGCAGTGGCAACTTCTATCTAAAACAATTGAAATATAGCAAGGTGTTGTATATTTAGTGTGCTGATAAGGTTTTCAATATTTTTATTTTTTCTTCCAAGGCTGAAGGCCAAAGACAAAAAGACAGAAGAAAAAAAAATTCAGACTGCAATTAATTTCAGGTGGAGACAGTAAACACAGGTGAGTTGAAAGATCTATTGAAGAAACCATTCATTAAGTCCCTTAAGGTGAAGATTTCATATATTGATAATGATAAAATTAACACAAATTAAAAGTTTCACTGATAAACACACAATTTTTCCTTGCTTTGAACCCCATGTTCTATATAGATCACAGCTCTGATCTGGAGAACACTATTTTAAAATACTGTGTAGGGTTTTTGTCAAATGATTAAGAAACATACTCTCTGTCACAAGAGACAGAAAGGTTGTATCTTAAAAGAAAAGTCTCCAAAATTTAGTAGAGTCTGATGTCATGTAGTTTCATAAACATGTATTCTCCCCAAAGAATGACACCTGAAAACTTTGCGTTAAATTAACTTTTCTTTTCCCTTTTTAGGAGGCGCCTGATATCAACGTGAAACGCACTGCAGTACTTCGTGCCCTTCCTGTATACCTGCGGGAGGAGGACCCAGAATTCTTTTAGACATGTAATGTAAGTGTATTTTTGCATTACTTAAATTCTGCCAGTAAGATAAAATGCTATGGATTTTTTTAAATACAATTTAATACCCTAGCAGCTACCAAATTGTACAAACAAAATACCCTCTCTGTAGAAAACCCACACACACACAGGTCAGGAGCAGGGCACAGGCGTATCACAGCACTATGGCTATGCTGCAGGTGGCCCAAAAACCAGGCTGAAGTCAAGATTTAGTTTCTTTTTGAGATAAAGTCATGAAATAAAAAATTACTTTTTTTTTTTAGAAAAATAATAAAAATACAAATTATGTAATGCAAGAAGCTAACACGTTAATGTACATTTTTCAAAAAAAGTAGAGTACCCTAACTCGTTACAAAGTAACCCACTACACTGCTGAATGTTTTGCTAGATTACAGGTCATGCTTGTCACATTCTCTCAAACCAACCTTACTTATTTAATTGGGGCGATCGTGGCTCAAGAGTTGGGAGTTCGCCTTGTAATCAGAAGGTTGCCGGTTCGAGCCCCGGCTCCGACAGTCTCGGTCGTTGTGTCCTTGGGCAAGACACTTCACCCGTTGCCTACTGGTGGTGGTCAGAGGGCCTGCTGGTGCCAGTGCCCAGCAGCCTCGCCTCTGTCAGTGCGCCCCAGGGTGGCTGTGGCTACAATGTAGCTGCCATCACCAGTGTGTGAATGGGTGTGAATGTCTGGATGACTGAATGTGTAAAGCGCTATACAAATACAGGCCATTTACCATTGATACTGTGTCTATTCCAGGCGGACGCATTGGATGAGTCGACCCTCATTGACACTCCAGTTGCCCTTCTCACAGTGGTTACCGATGGCGCTTCCCAGTCCAGTCCATTTTACTTCCTCAAGCATGGCTGTTTTGGTGAAAGGCGACTAGGTGATGCGTGATATTCCCAGATTTGCAAATGCATTTGCTTTATTGTTTGGCTTGATCTATGCTCTGCATTTAGACTACCCCAGGAAGCTGGTTCACACATTTGCCTTAGTCCAAAATATCTTCATGGGGCTTGATGACGGCAAACCCCTGAAACCCCTGCCTACATGCTCTTAAGGAATATAAGGCAATGTTTGTTAGGACACGCACTCTGTTACTGAGCACTTTGTTTGAAGCACTTTAAGCACTTTAAGTTTACTACAGGCTTTGGGTGGATTTAACTCCATCAGTTTACCTAATTTTCCTATACTTGACTGCCTTATCTGGTTATTTGGAAGCTGATCGTCTTTGTACCCATTTTAAAAAATTGTTTTTCATTTCTATTTAAAAAAAAGTGATTAGTATTTGACTTTTTGTTTTGCATTTTTGTGTATTTTGAGAAAGATGCAATTAGGACTGATGTCGTCCTTTGTGAGTTTATAAAAAGATAAATGTTCTACACAGAATTTATAATGCTCACTTTATGGTGCCGATGTCCATGTTAGTTGTTTTATAAAAACATTTGTGATGTTTTTAAATTTTCATGAAAAAATGTTAAATAAACAAAATGTAAAGTAACTGAATTTCCGTACTTTTTTTTTTTTTAGTAGTCTACACTCACAACATAAATATCTTTTAATTAATAATCAGATAATTTGAGTTTAGGTTGTAATATAATTGCATTGTGTTGCATCAAAATAATAAACTACAAGAAACACAAAAATATTGAAATTAAAGTATACAGTCTTTGAGTAATGCTCAATTAATAAAATATAAAATATAATTTAAAATTTTTTAGGTTAACAATAAATACAAATTTTGAGTACCCCATACTTAGAAGATATGAGTTTTTGTACTTAAATCTTTTGAGGTAATCAGTTTCCACAAAAGTTTTAAGTTCAGTCAACTTGTTCGGGTTTACAGTGTAGGAGAAGCCAAACAACTCTCTCGAAGTTGTTGGAGGTGGAGGGACAGAGGGGTGGGACCACCCTGCAGCTGCCCCCTTCTCTCCTCTCTCTCTCTCACTCCCACCTCATCCCTTCATTCCCTCTCCTATTCATCCTGCAGCTGCAGTCTTGTGGCTCTCTCTCACTCTGTCATAAAAAGTTTCTCCCTCTCTTTCTCTATTTGTCCCTGAGAGACAAAGATGGATGGAGAAGCTCCTGGAATGGGGTCCACAATAGACTGTGCCACAAGGTGAGCAGCCTCAGCTGCATACGGCTCAGTGCTGCCTTTTTTAGCTCCTGCGAGGCTCCTTACCCGACTGGAGTATGTGTGTGTTAAGGGGGGGTTGAACGGCACAGTATGGCAACAGATGCTTTTGTTCGGCCAAAAGTCTGAAAGGGGCCTTGGGTGGGGGGCTTAGCAGTGTCAGAGCACAGAGTCATTTTTCTCTCACTCTGCCTCTCTTTCTCTGTGACTCCCTCTCCCCAGCTGTGCCTGCCGTGGCGGCTGAGCAAGAGGAAATGCAAGGGCAACGGCATGATGGAATACGTAAGTGGGGCGCGCGGTTTTGGCCTGTTTTGTGGGCGACTTCATTAAAGGGTCGTTTATCTGGCCTGTGATCCCATTGTCCTGGGCCTTCTTTATCAGACCCGGTGTGTCAGAGGGGTGTAATTGGCTGATTGGCCACGGTCTGCACATGCTGAGGTGATTTATAAAGCTGTGAATGGAGCTGACTCCTCTCCGGGCAGCACTCCCTCTCCCATATAGGAGACACTGCACTGCAGAATAACACTGAATAAATGCAGAAGAAATGTGAAAAGGATGAAACGTCCCCAAAGCTCTTTGTGCGAGTGTGAAATCAGAGGCTTGAATAAAGGGCGCTGGAATCACTCTTTCCCTTGTCATCTATTTTCTCCACCTTTATACTCTGTCTGACTTTGTTGTTGCACCTCTTTAGACGCTCGTCTTCTCTGTGGTGCTCACCCGCCTCCCCCCCTAATTTCCTTCTTGTTTAATCAGTTGAAACTTGGTATGAGTGAAACTTTTCTTTTACCTTTCCTACAAACTTTTGTCCTAATAAGTGAAGAAACATGGGGCAGACAGCAAAACTGTTTCATTTTAGTAGCATGCTTGTCTTTTTTATTTAATATACTTATCATAACATTTTAATTCTAGGCTGTGGAAAAGGGTGAGTATTTCCTTGCATAAAATTAACACAGACAAGAACAAGACATGAAGTTTTTTAGGTATTCAGCACTGTTTGACTGAAAGTCATTGTCCAGATTTTGTGCTTCCAGGTGGGAGTGCTGGCATTATGTGTTCCCGTGGTGTCCAGAGGTTGGCTCTTAATGACCTCCTAATTAAAGCAGGCCCTCCTCTCAAAGGGTTGATCATGTAGTGGAGGTCAGAGGTCATTTACAGGGCCGCTGGTGGCCAGAGTTCCTGCTCATGCTAATTGTTTTCCAATATACCCAAATGAGCACATGATCATTCTGATCAACTATAATGGTAAATCTGATTTCTAGTGGAATCAGCAGACGAGGCTCTTTCGATATTATTCCCAAGCATGATTTATTTTTATTTTTTTTTATTCTATTTGTATAATTTTTCTCTGTTGACTTAGAATGACTTCACCAGTGCTTCTTCTTTTACAGCCGCCAGTCTCTCTCAGGAAGTTTTTGCATTATCCCCCCACAAAACCTGAGTTCATTAAGCCAGCCTAAGTGTTTATCTAAAGGCTAGACGAGACGACTTAAATCTCTAACAAGTGTTTGTTGACATGCAGATAAGGTCTTGCTAACACCATTTAAGGGTACATTCACAGGCAGACCCTTACTTATTAATGCTACTTACTTACATACTGCTTAAATGGTATAGATTGTAACCTGTTTGTTAAAGAGAAAGTTGATTTTAAAAAAAGAAAAAGAGAAAAATAAGACAGCATGTGTTCCATCTTAAACGAGAAACTTAGAAAACAAACATGTTTTTCTTTGGTAACTACTCTCTCTGGAAGTTCTCTGGAACTGGGCAAAATCCTGATGGAGCCTCCTTCCACAAGCAAGAGAAGGCCAAGCGAGGAGGAGGGGCCTGGCTTGGGTTTAATGTAGCTGATTGTGTTCCCATGAAAAAAAGGAACAGTTTCTTCTGTGTTAATTTTCAATTTTGTTGCTGTCTGTGTGCCCACCCTTTGTGTCCAATTCTTCTTCCCTCCCTAACAGCACCAGCACCCCTCTCTTTTTTTTCTTTTCACTTCTTCTCTCGTCAGGCTGTCTAGATTATGTTGCTAAGGAGATTTTTTTTTCTTTCTTTTTTGCTTTTTTTCACTGTTTCCCATTGATTTGGTGTTAATGCGTTTTGAATGCCCCTTGGTGTGTGCCGAGCACTGGGGGAAGGAGGGGTGCGCAGGGTCTTGCCGAGTAGAGGAATTTAAATCTGAAGCATTTAGGTGGGGGTCCGTGTGGGTTAAGGCCCAAAGAGAGGCACTCAAGTGAGAGCTGAAGTGGTTTGCAGAGCTAAGGAACTTGTCCGGCAGCCGCTCCCCTTTTCTTCCCCATCTCTTTATTCAGGGTCACTCCTTCATTGGCAGCCCACAGGTGCACTGCCAATCTTCTCTTTTTATATCCAAAACCTAGCCCATGAGTAAAACAAACATATTATTTCCTTCATCAAAAAAAAAAAAGAAAAAAAACTTGAGGTCCAGCTTCCACACCATATTAGGTGCACAACAATTCAGTTCAAGGTTAGATATAAATCATGGTTATCATGGGAGATTTTCGATGCGGTGAGGAAGCCTAAGAAAACACGCCTTTTCATTTCTAAAGTGTAAAGTTTTCATGGATCATATTCTAGTCCCAGCCAAGAATCCTGTACGGTTATAGAGCTCATTGTGTACATCCAGAGGGAACAGTCAGTGCCTGTGCTTTATGAAGCAGAAAGTAAGGGTGTGAATGTGAGTTATTCATGTAGCCAATCCAGCCTTCACGCAGTCAGCCATATTTTTGCCTCCTGTTGCAGGCATTTGTCTCTTCTTTCACACTCTCTATATTATCCAATAATGACATTCAAGTCTGGTGATAGGTTGACTTCCTTAAATGTTAGAGCACTAAAAGCAGATGGTTGGGCAACTATGTCTATCTTTGTGTACATCAGAGGGCAGGGTATGCTTTTTGTGCCTTTCACCTGGAGCTCATGTTAATTTCCACAGTTTTTCCTTAAAAACAACTGAGTGAGCAACATCAACAAACAACCTACTGAGTTTTCAGATTGAAAAATTAGTGCATGGTTTGTTTTGGAATGCGGTGACAAATGATTTGACTAGTTAATGATGTTTTCGGTGATTAAGTGTGGTCACATCTGCGGCAATAAAACTTTTTTGCACTGGGTATTGCTTTGTCCCAGTGTGAGTCATCGTCATTCAGTACCGTAATAGTTTATTAAAAACACTCCGCCTTCCAGCTTCTTCCACCTCTTGGGTGGAACTTGAACTTGGATGTAGACTGTTATTATTCTACTGGGACAGGAATTACTGATTTGGGTGTACCATACAGAAAAAGCATGTGTACCAAGCAGGCTTACAAGTTATTGCTTTTACTGTGGTTTTATTTATGAGATGGTTGGAGCTAATGGTTAAATGGGTAGCCACCATAAACAGTGCAAAAGATGAAAAGAAACATGCATTTTGTCTTCCTGCATGCTTGCACGCCAACCTGCTTACTTCAGTTCATGTGCAAAGAGGACAACGCTAGAGTGATATACATGAGCTTTTGAGGAGTAGAGATATAGACATTTCCGCACTGTTGCTAACACAACCTCGACTCTTGGAAAGAATCCGCACAGACAGCATGCTAACACAAGGCTAGCTAAGAACCCAGAGTGAATGCTGACACCAGACCAGCAGCCAGACCCTAAACTTCAGCAGGTAACAAAAGTAGTGATGAGGAGACAGGCTTGTAGCATTGTAGCCTTCATGTCTACCTGTTCATGTTTCTACAGTAGAATCACTGTGACAATTGCTTTGAAGTCTCTTTGGGCTGTTTTTTTTTTAATCTTTGCTTTGTGTAGTTAGCTTTGTGTTCATACGTAAAAACTAAAAGAAGAGTCATATGTGTGTCTTCATTGGGATAGGTGTTGGTATGTGGGACTGTAGCCTCTGATTTATATTGCTAACTGGTAATTATGAGATATTTCAGGTCAATTTGCAGAATAAGGTAAAAGTAATGTAATGAGCAGTGTAGCAAATTACTTTCTCTGTCAAGTAATTAAGTAACACAATGCATTACTTTTAAGAAATATAACAAGTAATGTGTAATGCATTGCATTTTAGAGTAATGACCCCAATACTGCTTACAGGTACATCATATGCAACCAGACGCAGTGCAGTCCCCTTAGCTTCATGTTTCATCTTCTCCTTTCACACACACACACACACACACACACACACACACACACACACACACACACACACACACACACACACACACACCTCTATCTAAGCCCTGAGCAATGTGAGAAGTGTCCCCACATAATGACCTTTCAGACCATTTCATTAACATCAGGGTTTAGCATAATTAGGCAATCAGAGATTTGCCTCCAGCACAGGCTGCTGTAGCAGGAAAGTTTTGACACCCAACTGCAGTGTATATCCTTTAGTTAGACCAGGAGTCTCAAACGCATTCTACTTTACCCACCCAGTTTGATCTTAAGCGGGGTCGACCGCCATCCCCAGTATATTTGTCACTTCTTTTCAGCTCAATAAAGCTCTATAGCATCATTTGGCATTTTATGCAGCATTAACAATGAAAATAAGATATTCTATTTAACATCTAACCCAAGCCCAGCTTTTAATAAATGCTTGTAACTCCAAACTAAAGCTTTGATTTGGAATTTGGCAGCAAACAACACTTTGAAATGTAAAAAGTGGTTATTTGTCTCCACACGTGTATTTATGTTAGATAAAATTAGAGTTACAGGTGAATGCCTGAGGTTGTTGTCTCTAAGTCAATTAAAACTGTTCTACACCAGGGGCAGTGTTGACCTCTGACCTTTGACCCTGGTTTAACTAACTAGCACCAGTGTACTACAAGGAGACAAACACTCCCAGCTGCTGAGGATCTCAATAGTCTTCAACTGAAGGGGAGGAGAGGCCATTCTGTAGCAGCAGCTAAAGAAAGCCCGAAACTCTTGTACTCCACTTGTAGGAAGTCGTTTGAGACTGTTGTTGTCTCAGCAGATACAATGAATGGTGCATAATATGTGCAAATTGGAAATGGTGCTTTGATTTACCAAATAATTTGAATGAATAAGGCATCTAATTCATTGTATTTTTGACCCCCTTAAAAACAGATCAATCGCTTCATGAGGTCGGCCAGAATACACGTACCAAAATATTTCCGTTTCGATATTCTTGCTTCTGTGTTTATTTTTAGTCTTTGCTGGGAACCTCTCTTGGTTGGCGTTAACCAGTTTAGCCATGCATGGCCTGTCACGCTGACATAAATCATATAATGTGTATGCAGGCAGAACGAAGAGACAAATAAACTGACACTTTTCTGATGTGATCTTTTATTTAAGTACTGATGCTGGTTTTCTTGGGAGATGAAACAGATGAAAATAAAGATTACTGTGCAGCTTCACTGTCAATTATGGTCTGCCCTGTTTGTTTAGTCTTCTCTTTGATTGGATAATGATAGACTAAGATGTAATGAGACATACACGGGAACAAAGAACGAATTTCACACACCAGGAATTATCTCTTTATGCTTTGTGCTTATTGATGAGCTGTAAGCCTTTCTCTGAACAAGTACCGGTTTATTCAAATATAAATAAAAAAGAAACTTAGTTCAAACCAGCTGTGTAAACTTTGGTGACTTTGTGGTCTTCTGGGGTCTGATGCAGATAAAATAATTTGTTTGTAAGAAATTAGGGATTTTAAAGGAAATTTTTCATTTATAGGAGACACACAGACCTACAGTGGCTTTCTTTTTGTTTAACTGTTGTAGCTTGTAGGAATTACCTTATTACTGGCCACTGGATGGTTGCAAGCTTTCTTTTCAAGTGGTGTTGATGGTGATGGAGGTTTGTTTATCTTTAAGTCCTGTGGGAAACATGACAAATATTCCACCAATGTGCACACCACTTGTTTAGAAGCAGTTCCTCACACAGGCTCAGTAATTTTTACTGACTTAAATTGACAACATATGCATACACTTGCTCCTGAAGCCACCTGTTTTTATCCTCCACATAACTCACATACAAGAAAAATGCACACATATGCATGCTCATACTGGATACACACTTGTGCAATGCAACAGTAGCAACAGCAGCTGCAGTGGGGTGCCATCACTGGTCATGTCTTCATACGTTTGATCCTTTTGACAGCGAACTTTACTGGTGGAGGAGAAAAAAACAGCAAAACTGAGCTAATGTGTGTCTTTGTCCGCCATGGGAGGGGAGAGCCTTTCTTCTCCCCAAGTACAAATCGCAAGACTTTGGCTGCATTCTCCCAGGACAGAGGGAGGCAATGGCAGAGTGAAAGATCCCAATCAGACATTGATCTGAACCAAACTAATCCCCCATTTGTGCCAATGTGACCTTAAAAAATCGGCTTAGAGCAGCTCGGTTAAACTGGACACGGTTTTCTATTTAAGCGGTTCCAGCACAGCCCACCCTAATTTTGCCACCCACAGACATTAGTAGAAGAGAATTAAGACACATACATTCATAACACTTTTCATTACATCGAGGGTGGGGCTGTGGGTGGCGTATCTGCCGCCCTCACACAGCGAAAACAGCTCTACAAGACGGATAAGCCTGTGGGCCTGATGAGAGGAGTTTGGATGATAGGTTGATTTTTATTCTCTAACGGTTTTCAGTGGAGTTTTTTAGTATGGAAATTGGTTCTTTTGAACCTATGTGCTGTAGAGCTCACATAGTATGTTTGTTTTTGTGAAATATACACATAGAAATCACTTAATCTTAAAGCTCTGATTCGGATTAGAATACAAAAACTGTCCAACTTTACAGCATTTAAAAAGCCTGATGCAACAAACAGTTTCATCAGTCGGTATACTGGAAGTTCGAGTGTGTCCATGTTGATTGACAGGCGTCTGCTAGGTCTTACCTCCTGAACCGGAAGTGACTGAACTGGACCTGTCGGTGCCCTTTAGAACATTTTTAATGGAATTATCATACAAAACCAAGGGCTTTCTGTGTGTGTGTGTTGTGTTATGTGTGCATTAGACCCATACATTTTATGACCACAGCTTGCTAACCGAGTTTGCCAGTGTTAGTTGATAGCTTAGCACGGTACCCTCTAATCCAAATACGGTAACTTTGCATGTCAGTTACAGTTAGAGGTTTTGTATATTTGTCCGGTACAGTTTTTGTGTCTTGCTGGCTTTGTGTTTTTAAAAGAACTCAATTAAAAAGCAAGCGTGTGGTTTTTACACTAACAGTCGTCAACAATCCTAGCTCATACAGTACTTACAGGGCTCCTAAGGGTTCTATGATGGAGAAAACATATACAGTGGAGCAAAAAAGTATTTAGTCAGCCACCGATTGTGCACGTTCCCCCACCTAAAATGATGACAGAGGTCAGTAATTTGCACCAGAGGTACACTTCAACTGTGAGAGACAGAATGTGAAAAAATAATCCATGAATCCACATGGTAGGATTTGTAAAGAATTTATTCGTAAATCAGGGTGGAAAATAAGTATTTGGGCAATAACAAAAATACAACTCAATACTTTGTAACATAACCTTTGTTGGCAATAACAGAGGTCAAACGTTTACTATAGGTCTTTACCAGGTTTGCACACACAGTAGCTGGTATTTTGGCCCATTCCTCCATGCAGATCTTCTCGAGAGCAGTGATGTTTTGGGGCTGTCACCGAGCAACACGGACTTTCAACTCCCGCCACAGATTTTCTATGGGGTTGAGGTCTGGAGACTGGCTAGGCCACTCCAGGACTTTCAAATGCTTCTTACGGAGCCACCCCTTTGTTGCCCGGGCGGTGTGTTTTGGATCATTGTCATGTTGGAAGACCCAGCCTCGTTTCATCTTCAAAGTTCTCACTGATGGAAGGAGGTTTTGGCTCAAAATCTCACGATACATGGCCCCATTCATTCTGTCCTTAACACGGATCTGTCCCCTTGGCAGAAAAACAGCCCCATAGCATGATGTTTCCACCCCCATGCTTCACAGTAGGTATGGAGTTCTTGGGATGCAACTCAGTATTCTTCTTCCTCCAAACACGACGAGTTGAGTTTATACCAAAAAGTTCTACTTTGGTTTCATCTGACCACATGACATTCTCCCAATCCTCTGCTGTATCATCCATGTGCTCTCTGGCAAACTTCAGACGGGCCTGGACATGCACTGGCTTCAGCAGCGGAACACATCTGGCACTGCGGGATTTGATTCCCTGCCGTTGTAGTGTGTTACTGATGGTGACCTTTGTTACTTTGGTCCCAGCTCTCTGCAGGTCATTCACCAGGTCCCCCCGTGTGGTTCTGGGATCTTTGCTCACCGTTCTCATGATCATTTTGACCCCACGGGATGAGATCTTGCGTGGAGCCCCAGATCGAAGGAGATTATCAGTGGTCTTGTATGTCTTCCATTTTCTGATGATTGCTCCCACAGTTGATTTCTTCACACCAAGCTGCTTGCCTATTGTAGATTCACTCCTCCCAGTCTGGTGCAGGTCTACAATACTTTTCCTGGTGTCCTTCGAAAGCTCTTTGGTCTTGGCCATGGCGGAGTTTGGAGTCTGACTGTTTGAGGCTGTGGACAGGTGTCTTTTATACAGATGATGAGTTCAAACAGGTGCCATTCATACAGGTAACGAGTGGGGGACAGAAAAGCGTCTTACAGAAGACGTTACAGGTCTGTGAGAGCCAGAGATTTTCCTTGTTTGAAGTGACCAAATACTTATTTTCCACCCTGATTTACGAATAAATTCTTTACAAATCCTACCATGTGAATTCATGGATTTTTTTTTTCACATTCTGTCTCTCACAGTTGAAGTGTACCTCTGGTGCAAATTACTGACCTCTGTCATCATTTTAAGTGGGGGAACTTGCACAATCGGTGGCTGACTAAATACTTTTTTGCCCCACTGTAATGATGAGCTTTCTGTCTTTTATGGTATAGCTAGTCATGGGAATGTCCACCACCTTGGGACAGACTCAAATACATTTGCCGCTACATCCATGTTTGGTGGAGTATTTTTTCATATTTGGGTTGCTAGTATCTCCAGCCAGGCTGTCTCCTTTGAAGACTATTAGTTTATTGAAATTTCTTCATTGGATTGATTGTCATGATATTTGGTACATGTATCAGTGAGAACTAGAAGTTCAGGTAGAAGTTCAGGTATGTCGTCTTACCTATCAGTGTCTGACCATATTAAATTCTGTGCAATAAAAACAAAGCAATCTGTGAACAACAAATAATGTGCCATGTTGTACCAGCCAGTGTGGCGTAAGCCTTTCTTAACCGCATCTAACGTTTTCATTTCTGCTTCTGATTAGAGACCATGAGCCCCGACAGCTAATCGCAGCTCCACCGTGTCTGCTGCCCGCCTGTCTGTCTGTGACTCTGAGTAGGAGGTTAGTATATGAATAGATAGGAGGGATGTTGCATGGAACTTTGTTTATATGTACAGCACAGTGAAACTAACATTAAAGAGGCTAAAGAAACACTAAAGATGTTGATCTGTATTGTGGCCTGCTAGCTTACAGGCTTGTCTGAAGACAGAAGGCTATTTTGAGCCTGGGTAAGAAGCTTCTCAGCTTTGTCAGAGATTGTAAAGATGAAGAAAGCAACCACAGTAAAAACAGTCATATCTTGATTTATATGAGCACCAGTATGGCCGCTATCCTCGACCGCCACTTCCAGGGATCAACGGCTAAACCAACAGCCAATAAGAGGCATTTTGGGGTTACTGGCAGTATGCCAGGGCCCATAGAGAGGGTCCCATTATAAAGCCAGATCCTCTTATTATACAGCCTTCGCCACAAAGACTCCTCTGACAGATCTCACACAGAAGAATTACGCAGATACAATGAATACAATTACGCATAGGTCTCATAGATTCTGTCAGATGGCCTTTCAGTTTATGACTTCACTCCTGTATGACACATGTCTGTGTAATTACAGTCCAAATGTTTATCAATAACAATGGGGATAAATTTCAAAGACAATCGTCCACTTCTTTCTGTGAATATGAATGATTGTGATGTGGCCGCATTGGAAATTATGAGGTTTTGTTTGAGTCTTTGGCAATTCAGCTGGGCAATTCTGTAAACTTTGACCATGCCCTGTGAGGTGTCTGTTTACTGTTTAGTCTGCCCCATCCGACAACACAGGCCTGGCCCGCGTCCTGTCTACTACTGAGACTCTCTGTGGGGAGGCCATGAATGTGTGAGAGTGTGTGTGTTCCTGCACCTTCATAAATCACTCAGTTGACTTCTTCTGGACGTCTTGCTGATACATCAAAAGACTAGCTATCCAATGAAGACAGCAGTAATCTTGCCCACCTACAGCAGGAAAACAGGCAGACACTTCACACATTTGTCTTGAGAAAAATGCAAGGTTGCAGACGGAGGGAGATTCAATTGCTAATTCGTTCACTGAGCAGAGGGATTCGGCTGTCATTTAAGATCATTTACATGAGTTAACACAGAGCTAGGTTACCTACTCTTTATGGAAATTGGAAGGAGGATTTAAAACAGCAATAACATTTCATTTGCGTACCCAAATGAAACATAAAAAATTGAGTTTTTCTAAAACGCTTCTACTTCAGACAAGCATGTCTTTTTTTTCTCGTTTTTTTCGCCAGCTGTATATCTGACCACATTTAATCTGGCTCTGACACAGTCAACATGTTTCTGACAGTCAAACAAACCTCATTTATTTCCATGATAGTTCTAGAGTCTCCGGTTTCCCAGCACTGTTCTCATCGAAAAAACTGAGCGCTTGCTGGAGACACGAACTCTCAGGGCAAATGAGGCAGCTTACAAAAACCACACCACTCTTAACTTCTCAAGAGAGACAGATGCACTCGAAACCATTCTCAAGACTCTCTTAATGTGTCTCTTCAAAGGAGACAAAAGTATAAGAGCACCAATTACGGTAAGTAATCTTTTTTAGTATCAACAAAGTGCTATTGAGATTCAAACCACAATGTGAATGTAGAAACGTCATCAAGCTCTGTGCAGGAGAGAGACGAGTGAAAGGTTACATTATTGTTGTTCTAAGGTGTGATATAGTTTTGCATGGTGCTTCTGTTGCATCTTTGAATGTGAAGGCCAGTGTACTTGTTTTTTAAGGCTTTAGTCTTTCATATGTTGCTGATAAACTGACTCCTCCAGATCTGTTTCCCATGAGACCACCTCAGCATGAAAAGACAAACACTGCCCTCTACCTTTTTTGTGCGGAAAGACAGGAACATCACAAACCCTTATTTGGCCTATCTATAAACAATGTGATGCAGCCAGACTTCGCTCACAACCTGCAATGTCTAGCTACAGTTATGTATTTTGCCCTGGATGATAGTATATTTTTTGTGCAACAGTTTCACGTGGCATTTTCCTCACTTGTTTACAGAAGGGAGACTTTAGCTGACTTTGTGAGGAGTGTGGTCGGTGAGTCGGTAAATTGTTTCTTAAAAGGAACCCAAAAAGTTTAATTTGCCAGCCCAATGACAATGTGATGTCTTTTTTTCTTACCTGGGGTTGGGGGCTGTCCCTTAGGGAAATATCATTCAGCAGGTCCCTCTAAAAAAACAGCGATTGTGAAGCTGTCAACCTGATCTGCACATCAGCACAATATTGTATTTTCACACAGCACTTTCTAATACCAAAGTTTTTGTAAGCAAAACAAACTTTTTTTTCAGCGAGTTAATTTGGAGACACAACATTTGAAAAGTCCACAGGGCAAAACGGACAAAAGGTATTAGATCCAGGATAAAACTGAGGATGTTACTCTGTTGCTTTAAGTTAGACACAAAGAAACATGAAGCTCATACTTTTCTTTAGTATGATGCTGATCTTTGAATGGCAAATGTGAAAATAATACCTGTTTAAGGCAAGAGAAGCTGCTAATAATCCATTTATACTTTTACAGAACTCAGAGAAAAATGCATCCAAACATATATAAGCAAATAAAAGGCAATATCAAGTAACTAATTATTTGTTACTAAAAGAATGATCTGTTTTTAAAGGACATTTTCAGCTTATAGTTAAGATCACTTTTCCCACTCATAATCTGTAATGAGTTCTTCAGATAACAACTACCACAAATGAATCCTTCGAATACGGGAAGACATCAATCCAAAGGAGGGTTTATCAATGGGCACCTTACAGTTGCCTACAGATAAATCCTGAGTCGTGAGGAAGAAGCATGTAGAAGCAGCATCTCAAGTACCACTTGAGATGTTCCTCAACACCTGGTCCCTCTCAAGGTGTTATTTAGTTCAAATCAAATATTTAGTATACGTTATCTTCGGTGCCATTATAGAAGCACAAAATCAAATAAAACTTACGAGGCAGAAAAGTCAAGCTGTGCCGCGTCATACATACTTAATCACTAATACGTCAAACAAACACACTCCCCCAGTCCTCCCTCTTTAGTGTGGCTGCTGTTGTGCATCAAAAGAGTGATGCTAAATTCAAGCTAAATTCTTCTGTTGTAATAAATAATTTAAATGAGTTTTAGACCTGAATAACTTTATCATCATAGTCATGTAAAGATAAATATATATGTTTCATATATAGTTATTGTCATATTTGTCTCTTTGTGAAAACCAACTAATTGCATTCACTGAAATGCTGTTAGTTCAGCACTTCAGATGTACTACTTTCTGCTTCTTTATACTTCTGTTACACTACATTTGATAGGAATGTTATACATTTTACTGTACTTGTGTTTATGATTTATTACCCTTTCCAAAAGAGCTAATTTACATTTTTCTTTCCTTTGCAAAAACATTCATTATCTCATGCCATGTCAGATTTATTTAGAGGGGCTAAAGCACTAGACCAAGCCAGTGAACTTTACTCTATTAACTCATTCAAACTGGTTCTACAAACATCATGCACCAATTTTAAAAAAAATATCTAATCATGTAAAATTTAGCAATACATAGTTTTATTGTGAAGTGGAAGTAGGGGTCATTACTTTCCCTTTACACTGTTAATTGTTGTGAAAAAGATATGAATGCTCTCCTAATGAATTTAAAACAAAAACAAAAGGTCATCTAACACATGACAGATTTTACTACCTAAACTTGTTTCTTTTTTAATCTTTAGTTATAATCAAGACATGAAAAAAAACATTTATAGCCTGATCTCTAATCGTGTGGTTTTCTGTTGAACTCATCACAAATCTTTTCAGATGCACTCCAAAACTGGAACAAAACAACCAAGCCACACTCAGTTTTGATAAGTCTGTCCTCTCACTTGATCCCAGGACAACTATTCTCCCTGTGTCAGTAACAGGCTACTTTCTCATAACCATTATATTTATTTCAGGGGTTGCAGCTCATCATGTCTAATCCCCCCTGCAGCCATCTGGTTTCCATGGTGTTAGCCTGTGGCAGCTCCTGGGGAGGTGACCTATTACTGTGTATGGGGACCAGCTACAAATGACAATGACCTGAGGGTGGCACTCAGAAAAATCCGTCATTTCTTCGATCGGCCTGACCTGTCATTTGGCCTGCAGGGGGATTAAAGCCATCAGTCTTGCAGAAAAACTCATCTTCAGGTGGTAATGACTTTTCTGCACCTTTTAATAAATGCAACCAGGAGCAACTGGATGATATTCTCAGTCAATAAAAGTGATCAGATTCTGAAATACAACTTAAAGATTTTATGTTTACCTGTTATTTAGTAGTTCTTTGGCTGTATATGTAAAACTCATCAAACCACCGCTTCTGCTGTCTGCTGGCTCCATGTGGGAGGTCAGCTTAGTAACCTAACTCCACCTCAGCCGTGTGTGAAGGAGGTGGGCCAAGATAAGGGACTATAAGGAAGCATTCAAGGGAATTTGACATGGTTTGTTGGAGGGCTAAAACAATTTCCGGGCGTTGCATTTTTTGGCTCTGTTGAGCGTGACTTGATTCATAAAATCCTAATCATTTCTAAATTCTTCTTTTCACTTTCTCAAAATTTAGAATCACATCCCTAAATTTTCTATATTTCTAGCTAGATTAGACATTTCTTTCTTTCTTGTGTGTGTGTGTTAAGACAAAAACTTATTTCACCCTCTTGCCTTCGTAGTTCTTGAGGTGTTAATGATCCTGGTTTCTTGGGTGTTTCAAACTCACTATATTTTAGGTTTGGGTTAAAGGTCAGGAGGACCGGTCTGTTGGTATGACCTCCTGTAAACACGGTCACTTATACCAGTCTATGAATCATTCAGTAATCTGACCTTCTGTAGCTGGATGCTTACCAGCCTGCATCCTGGCAAAACTCAATTTGAATTGATTTCATGAACAAATAAGTTTGTATTCTGAGTCTGTACAA
Source organism: Diplotaxodon limnothrissa (assembly GCF_057381915.1). Lineage (NCBI taxonomy): Eukaryota > Metazoa > Chordata > Actinopteri > Cichliformes > Cichlidae > Diplotaxodon > Diplotaxodon limnothrissa. Next base: position 8,487,218 of record NC_140617.1, read on the forward strand.
ACAGATAGCAAAGTTAGCTACTCTAAATCACAGCATGTAATGTATTAAAATAGCTTTACACACTTTGTTGTTTGAGCCAACAAGTTTTCTGGTTTGTGTGTGATCTGAGTTGCTGTTGTCTTCCACAGGATCCATGTTTTGCATTCCAAACACGCAGTGTTTTATGGCTTTTGGTGTCGGCAGTGGGGAAAAGCCAAAATCCAGGCTCTGTCTGCTGAAGTCATTAGGCTGCTGGTGGACAACCTCTGAAATATTTTACTGTTAAAGGCTCAGTGCCCAGGAACTCCCGCCCTCTCCCATGTGGACCCCCACATTCAAACCTCAGTTTGTACACACAAAGTGCAGCTGCATGGGAAAAAAAGAAGTATACCCAAGGGATACTTAGTGGGTTGTATACCCATTTTTTTCACTGGCTGACACAAAACGCATCTCAACTCAAAGCATAACCTATCAGGCATTTCAGCTCACACACACGACACACATATGCCTCATATGAACTTAATTATACATTTAACAGTTGTCAGCACCCCAAAACCGAGAAACTACACTCCAAGCTGTATCACCTCTGTCTATATATCTCTGCCTTGAAAAGAACAGACCCCCCTGAACCCCCATCCAACTCTAGCTCGTAGCAGCCCTGTTTCCCACGAGCAGGCATAGGGAAATGGCCCGGGCGCGGACACAAAGGTCATCTAACTGACTGCAGAAAATGAATGGTGTGCTCATCTGCTGATTGACCAGCAGGAAAATCTGTCATTGTGGTTTTAAACACTTTCACAGAGGTGTCTGCTAACCTCTAACCCTGTGGCTACGGGGGGGAGGGGGGGACTGTGACAGTTCCATGTAAACATACACACATGCATAACAACAACTAGGCTGTGGTTTACAGCTTATGTACAACCTCACAGTTAAACATGACTCATGTTGTAACCCAGCAGGAAAAGCCAGAAACAGCTACACTATCACTGCATCTACAAACAGTGGAGTCTTGCAGGTAATTGACCGGAGATCATCAAAGCATCCGACAGTGACACACACATAACTGGAAGTGTTTTCCATTGCAGCAACAAATTTTCTTCTAATGAAAATGTCAAAGCATTTAGTCAGCCATGATTTAACAGTTGGAGTGAAGAGGTTTGTTGATTTGTGGAAATATGATAAGTAGTGAATAACACAATGGATGCAGTGAGTAAAAATGAAGACATATACATTGTGAAATTAATCAGAACATGGGTGTTTATTGAGCTAACCTTTGGGGAAAAAAATCCTCATATCAGGCATTTTTAGCAGAGGTGTCATGGTGGGGGCTGCAGAGCTCATGAGGCTAAACAGACTCCAGATGTTGAAGGAGAGCAGAGGACAACAGTGCAAGCGGCCTGACAGCAAGAGAGTACACAAGCAAGAGACGCTGCAGGCCCCCCAGGGCCCCACAGGGGACATGACTAACCGCTGGGTCATATCCGTCTCCTTCTTTCAACATAAAGTCATTCCTCTCTTTCCTCCTCTTTCTTTGCAACACTACGGTATGTGTCAAAGCCCTTCCTGGCAACATTCTTCCCACTTTCTTCTCATCAATACTGTATTTGCTAAATTTACTATTTCCGCTGCCAATTTGGTTCAAATCTACTCCTTTATTCTATGTTTCATCCCTTTCCTGTACCCTTCTCTCTGCTTGTGGCCAGTGTTGTGCATACTCTGCTTCTTCACAGTGATGCCTCTGTGTGTGGATTACAGAGGAATTTATTTACTGGAAACATGAATGCAAATTAATGCAGGACTAGGTTTATTCTTGCTCAAAGAGCTGGCTTGTTTTCCTGACAACTCCGTGTAGCGGGAGAAGAGGGATCTGCAGTTTCTATCAAAGGTCCTCGATGACATTCACATGTGCAAATAATCCTGTATTTCTCTTAGGTTTTGATCAAAGCTCTTAATTTGATTGAATAATTCTGTTTGATGGTACAGGATTCATATCAGGTGAACAAGTGCTTTATATTTGCACATTTATGTAAAAGTGAGCTCAATATGTTAACATAGGCAGTGGCTATTTCTGGAATTCATAGGATTTTTCCATCAGAAGGAATTATCTTAGCTATCAGTGGCTTGGATAGGATTTTACACACACACACACACACACACACACACACACACACACACACACACACACACACACACACACACACACACAAAGGTGCTGGAAATCAGTGCTACACTGCCATCTACAGCATCCTGAAGCATCACATTAACACTGCGTTCATCTCCGTCACTGCTGCATATGCAATTTTCTCATCCCTACAGATGTTACAAATAAATTAAAGTGCTTCTATATAGAAACAGTTAAATCAGTTAAAACATGGAACAATAGACTGAGGCTTCAGTCTTTGTCCACTAAAGGTGTAACTGAGATGGGAAACATATTTGAAGATAAAAAAAAATTTGATGTTGCATAAATAGCCAAATATGAACATGTGAATTGCCATTTGTTTAGAAGCTGTAAAACAGCATTTCATAGGCATTTATAAACTCAACCACCTTTTTCTAAAAGGGAACAGTCAATCTCTGAAAAGTGTTGTAGTAAAAGCTGGATTTGATCAATTCAATTGAGTTCTATGCTGACCAGTTAGAAGCCTGAAAACAAGCTGTACATGTAAGTTAGATTAGAGGAAGTAATATGTGTATATACACCAGCCACAAAAAGAAGATTATGATTACATAATATACAATATAAATGATGCACAAAATGCTGGAAGTAAAGCCAACCTACAGTGTTTACTTTAGGGTTATATCCAGTCACCCTAGCCCTATCTAAGCAAATACTTATGGTAATGTGTTTACTCCAGGCAAAGCAATTGATTGCCTTATCATGGAAGACTCTTTAGTTCACAGGTGGCCCAATAGATTAAGAAAATGAGGCACTGCAAAGCCATGGAGAAGATAACATATATTCTAAAAAGCTAAAGTGATACCCCTGACAGGATTTAGACCCACTTTATCATTTGGGCACCTTTAAAAGGTGGTAATAATTGTAAAGGTAAGTCAGCAGAAATTTAGCTAACAGTATACAGGATGACTGACAACGCTTTTGCCAGAGCTGGCACAGATTTGTAATTGTACCTCTTAAACTGGTGTAAAAAAAAATTACAATCCTGAGATAAAGTTAAGTTTTCTCCAGTTTTTCTTGTTGTTTTTCCCGTGTTATATACATTTTTAACGTAAATTTGTGTAATATATGTTGTGTCATAAACATAAACAATTTTTTGTGTATTTATTTACAATTTAATGAGTTTTTAAGATTTAAAGACTAATGAATAATAAGAATATCCAAGTAAGTTAACTTAAGGAAGCAAATTTTATTTTCACATTATAATAATTTAGCTCTTAATTTAACACATCAGTTCTCAATTTAGTAGTCTGTGCAGATTTATAGTTTGCATGTGTTAATGTATGCAAGGGAGTTGGCGAGTAATGCAGTGTATCACAATGATAGTTTGCTCTTATGTTAAACACATTTCTTAATTTGATAATGTGACCCTCCCTTCAGCCCTGAAAATTTTTCTTGCTGAGCTTAACAGACTTACCAAAGAAGCCGTCTCCTACAACTATAGATGCGGTATATGCTTCAATTCTGTTGCATGAAAATTTGCAGTGGAGGATTTCTGGAAGGGGCTTGATAACATCAATATATACTCACTGTCACAGAGCTATCAATCAGGCAGACATTAAAAAAAAATGCTGTAGAATTTCATGACTGGCTTAAAGCTGGTGATACATTTAAGGAAACTAATAATGTTTTAAAATTCTCCCAAGTGTCTGTTACCCATATAACCCTTTTACCCAAGGTTATTTATCTTGGTCTTACAGTTTTGCAGCTGTTACTAAATGGACACCATTGTCTTGTAGGTTTAACAGGTTAAGTAAACTCATCATTTCAAGCCAATTCTTTAGTCAACTCAAACGTAATACATATTTATATTAGGGCAGAATTTAAAAAAAATAAATAAGCGATCATATTAATTTATGGATTTTGTTGTGTATTTAGTTTGTGCATTTAGTAATATATATGTGTGTCATTGATTGACAATGGCATCCATAGATGGAACACCACATGAAATTCCTGTTCTCGTGACCTGCAGCGTGTATCTGTAAGATGCCTGATTGAACACATCTTCCTTCCTCAATCCCACCTGATTACTGAGCCGGCTTCCACTGACCCTGCCTCAGACGAAGTCACTCTGGCCCATTGTGACTAAGAGACTTCAATCAGAGCAGTGAGCCGGAGCTGTAATGACTTCCATCACATGCGGAAATTGGACCAAACTTTGCAGTGTTTGACTTTGTGACATGTAGCAACACACAATCAGAACGGTATGCATGGGCTGCCTCTCTCTCTCTCTCTCTCTCTCTCTCTCTCACACACACACACACACACACACACACACACACACACACACACACACACAGAGAGAGAGAGAGATGGTGTTCAGAAGCAGCTCATACTCATTTCTATTCTCCAGGGGGCGATTGTGGCTCAAGAGTTGGGTGTTTGTCTTGTAATCGGAAGGTTGCCGGTTCGAGCTTGGACAGTCTCGGTCGTTGTGTCCTTGGCAAGACATTTCACCTACCCCCTACTGGTGTTGGCCAGAGGGGCTGATGGCGCGATATGGCGGCCTTGCTTCTGTCAGTCTGCCCCAGGGCAGCTGTGGCTACAACTGTAGCTTGCCTTCACCAGTGTATGAATGAATAGTGGTATTGTAAAGTGCTTTGAGGGGTCCCGAAAAGCGCTATATAAATGCAATCCATTGTTATTATTTCTCTTATCACTACTTCAGCAACACAGCAAGAATAAAGATGCTTCAAAATAAAGGATTGGTCACGTGTTTCATTTCATCTACGGCTCAGACCAATCCAATTATCCCTGAGGGGTGACAAACACATCAACCCCCTGCAGTCCATCCTATCGAAATCAAGGGATAAGGCAGTAAAGAAAACTTCTCAAAGTTGGACCTCAATGGATTTAGTGATCTGTAGGTGATCAAACCTTTCACTGCTGTTGGCAAAACTGTCCCAGATACAAGAGAACAAACATGTCACAGAGTAAAATTCCTATTATGGAGTTCCAGTATGGTACAGGTTCCAGCAAGATGACATGCAGAGAAGTATTTCTCCCTTTAAATCAGCAGTCAGCTGAGTGTTGTTGTGTTGGTGGCTAGAGCAAATTGTTTATGGCCAAGGTAAACTATTGATCGTTATATATGCAAGCATCAAAAGATAGGAAAGTTCGCCAAGGAAGTTTGTGCTGCGGCAAAGCTCCAGTCCAGATGTTCACATAGAGGGAGGAGGTGGAAAGACAAATATTAGTCTACAGGAAAGCTCAGAGGAGTGGGCTTTGGGTTTGGAAAAACATCAACAATGAAAGACTGAACACAAAAATTTGGTGAATGAGAAGATAAAGGGAACAGAACCCTTGTTCCTTAAGAAGAAAGTTTTGGCAGAAATATTTTAGTCAGCTGGGGAAGAGTCTTTGTTCAAGAACATAAACTCTAAAAAGCCATCACAACATGGATGTTTACTTTGAGAAAACTTTAGTTTCTTAGCAAAGCTGTTCTTTATGTATTTATGCAGAGGGCCTAAAATGGAAAAGTTTGTTCATAAAGTATAATTTGTGCTGGGAAAAATGGGGCCAGCACCCTGTGAGGGAGCATCTTTATTTTAATGAACCACATGGAAAATATAAAAGGACTTATCTTAGATCGCTTCCCTGAGAATATCTTTTTCTGAAGGAAACATTATAAACATGTCTGTAGTTATGATACATATAGGCCTCTTGAGTCTTAAAATATATGGAAGAATCAAATATTTAAGAAGGAGGGTGGGGCATTAAGAAAACCAGCAGGCATCATTAAATATATTAGTAAAGCAGATTGCTGATACACATGTATCAGCGTGTGTTAAATCATCTAGTCACGTGTCAAGTTGAGAAGTGTCGCCAACCCAGTTAGCATGAATTTATGCTGTTGTATCAGGTTTTTTCCCTTCTATGTCAAGGTCATGCTGATGAAATTGTTTCTGAGATTTTCAGGGTGTCCTCCTCAGCACCCCTTGGTCAAATTCTACTTATTAGTAAACCAACCCAGAGAAGCACCTACACTAGAGTAAACCAGACTCTCTGTGCCTCTGGGGCCCTGTCGAAGGAAGGGCTCTGGGTGTTAAGTGACACTGAATTGAATTAGCAAATAAAATGGACAGGCTGTAGCAGGGTAATTTACCATGTCAGCCCAAATCAAATTATCCCCGAGGTGCAGATGGCAGTGTGTCCATTACTACAGCTGAACTGGTAAATGCAGGTCATTTTTATCTTTAGTCTGCCAATTTCTTTCCCTTATTTTGCCTAGGAGGAAGTATGTTAAGCAGCAATGATGAAATGATTACTGATTAAACAAAATTACTGCTCTGGTGTTTAAGAGGAAACTTAAAAGAGGCATGCCAGGAATATTCGGCATTGTTTTGTGTTAACATAGATCACATTTTTGGAAACTGCAGATTATTGTCAATTAGCTGGATTCTCGTAGATTAGAAAGAATCTGGTTCAAAGTGAAACAAGCCTGCAAAACTTCCAACAGTGCTTGAAACACTGTGAGATTCTAGCACAGCCATACTTTTGGCTAAGCGCTAATCTTAGCATAGAGCCTTGTATCTTTAGGCACTTTGTTACTTTTGGAGGCTGTTGCATAAACACACAGTTTGTTCCCATTTCTTTATTTAAATCAATGAAAAATACCTTATTTAACAGAGTTTAGCATGAATAAAATTGTGTTTTTGTAAACTTATTAGCTGAAAACTGGGTATGTCTCAGCAAGGTGTGCATGTTTCCTTAAGAAAATTGAGGAGGCTGGACAGTGGAAGACAATGAAACTGGCAGTCCTAAAAACCTATCTGCAGCAGTGTATGAAAGTGATGTTCATAAAAGGAAACCCTATCCAAGGATTGAGGAAGCCTCATCAGAAAAGGTCTCAGTGGAAGAGTGGAAGAGTGGCTGTCGAGGCGCTATTCTTAAGAAAGAGAAAGCGAGGAGAAAAGGCTGAAGGGTACTAATTCATACAAAAAGTGGACTGAAAATCAGTAGCAGCAGGTCTGATGTAGTGATGAATCAGTTTTTGAAATGTTTGGTTCAAATTGTTGGTAGCATGAATGTGAAAGTTCAAGAGAGAGGTGCAACAGTCAGTATCTACAGCCAAAAGATGGATTAGAGTAAAAGGATGGAGACTCTGACGTGGTTTGGGGCTGCATTTCAGCCAGTGGTGATCATGTCAAAGTTGATGGAATTATATCCTCAAAAAACTACAGTCAGATTTTGATTGACCAATTAGTACCAATCAGATGCTCTGGAAAGCGTCTGATTGGTAACAGCTTCATTTTTCAGCATGACAATGATACCAACCACACTGCCAGTGCAGTAAAAGCATACCTGGGTAGAAAAACAGAGACTAGACCTCAACATTATTGATGCTGTGTGAGATCATCTTGACAGAAAACGGGACAAACGGCAGCCGACATCCAGCCAATATCTCAGGGAACAGGAGACGTCTGCCAGACAGGAAGATCGTGTTGGTCCAGGATTATATCTCATGCAAATCAGGTTCACTGTCTGAATGTCTGAATACCTCTCCTAGACTTCAATTCCAGTATTTAACAGTCTGGCTAGGAGGCTTTATTTTGGATGTCTGTGGAGGTAATAGACATTCAAGACACTGAAATGTGATTAGTTGTTAATTCTGTTCAAAAGTTTTCAGTGTTAGTTGGTGTAAACGGTTGTCTCTTATAGCATAATGTTCATACATGTTATTGAAGCTACACAGATGCCAAAACTGAATGTCTAGAAGAATCATAAAACCTTTCTGGTTCTCCAGGGGATGTTTTTACAGTGAGCAAAAAGCAAAACACATTTTTATAGGTACCTTAGAACAGTGCATTTTTTAAAAGAAAAAACAGTTGGACAAATCAAAATTCTGACCTCATCACTGAACTAGAAGAAAAGGTGAAAAAAAATCCAATACCCGATATTGAATTTGGATGAAAGAAAGTACACAATATTCCCAGAGAGGGGTCAAGATCTGTACTGCACTGAGTGCCAATCTGCCCAATAATTGTTGATGAATTCCACTCAGTGCCACAACGATCATCTAAAAACACTAACAATGGACCCCCTGGGAACCATTAATATCCTTACAAAAATAAAATGTCAATCCACCCTGCAGTTTCTGAGAAGCTTTTTGTTTGAACGGAAAGGAATAGACTGGCAGATCAAGCTGAAAATGCAATTTTCAGTGACATGCTCCAAGCATGGCAAAAGATGTTGTTATCACAAGTGTTTCAGCTGTAGGATAAGAGATCAGCAAGGAAAGAGTAGCAGCAAAAGATTCAGATTCATTTTTGTGCCCTATACAGGCTTCCACCTATGATACATCAACCTCTCGCCCATCCCGTTAGACAAATATTTAGGTTCCCCTGATACATGTAATAAAACTGTTTAGACTGTTTCCCCAGTGTTTCACCTCAGAGGAAGGACATAAACTATTTAACAGCTCAAGAAAGAGAGGAAGCGTGGAGCAAAAGGAGATTGAAAGCCTATGCACACCTTATCTAAATATTTAGGACATCTGCAGATTCTGGGTAACCTTTCCTGTCTTGAAAGATTAGATGTTTCCTGTGATATGGATCCTGCCTCATCTTTCCCATGAATACTGTCTCTTTTTTTATCACTTTGTCCATCTGGTGGCCCATCCTGGCCCTATAATAAAAATGATGCTTTAAAAAACTCAACAAAAGTCTTGCCTCTACTTTTAAAATACACAAAATAGGGATATGAATTAGAATGTAAAACGAGAAATAAAGATGCATGGGAGAGATCACTATGAGTCAGACACTCAGGAGAGAATATATAACTGCACTTGTAACGTCTCTCACACTCTTCATGCACACGTGTCTGCCTCCTTCCCAGTGGAGCTGAGGCTTACATAAGTGGCATCACTGAATTAATATTTAAGGTTTGTTTTGGGGATGGTGCTTCTTGCATTTTTTCATGCTTGTCTTTCTCCCATGATGATATTTCAATTGAGCTGTTACATCATCTGGATCACCGCCACAGATGAGATAAAAGAGCCCTGTGAGCCATTAGTGCTGGAAGTATGCTGCAGTATGGTCCATGTGATACGTGTTGGGAGCTAACCGGGATAGCTGCTCATTAATATGTCTCAGATGTGTTTCCAGAAACAGAAAGACTTACTAATCATTAATCTGGTGGTTATCGCCAAGGTTATTTATCAGCACTGGATTTGTGTATTCATCTGACTGATACAGTAAGCTTGTATGGGTATTAAAGTCTAATCTGAAACATTAAAAAAATCACATTTTATATGCTTTGCACATACATAAGGAGTGAAATAGAAGGAATCACATGGGGGGTCCTTTCTCATTGGTACAATATGATGCTCCTGACATCAACCCCGGAGTCCCTATTTTAGCCCACAGCTGACAGATTGCTCCAAAAGACATCGCCGGGCAAATGAGAGAGAAGCTGCAGGCTCTGTCTTTCTGATGGCACCTTGATCATATCATGCTTTGATACAGATCTATCAGAGTTTGAGGCAAAGCTCAGTGCAAAGGTAGATGGTGTTTCTGTTCTCTGTGACTATACAGTGCACATCAGTTTGTATTACATGTGCATCAGCAGAGAACTTTTTTCAGTATTGTAATGACTGCTGTTACATTACATCTTTGTGAATTTCCTCTTAGAGCTGTGCCATGAGCAAGTTTTAAACGCATGGTTACTCTGTTCAGCTGACAAGCTGATCTGAAATGTATGAGTGTGGCCGGGGGTAAAGGTCCTCATTTACTGTGAGTACTGGGAATAAGTCACTGTAATTAGCTATTAATATTGCTGGCATGTAATTAATCTGTAATGAATAAATGGTTGCGGCAATTGCTGAAAACAGAGTTTAATAGTATAATAAAATTACTAGTTTTATAAATTATATCTTCTTTTATTGTTCCTAAGAGAAGATATTAATTCTATCCCCCCATGACCCCACATATAACATCATATGTTGTATGTTATGCAGTTGTTACTGATTACCAAATGTTTTAGAGGTTTTTACCTAATCGGTGAACCCACCCTCGTTCTGATGGCAACAAATACTCTGGTCAAAGTCCCTGGTGTCTCAGAGACACACTCAAGTTTTTCATACAAGGGTTAAGTATTATAATCATCAGCTACATCAGCTAATGCACTAAATTGTTTGTTAACCATTTACAAAGTTTCATAAAGATTCGTTTTACTCTTACAATAACTGTCCACTTAATATTTACAATGGCTTATAAAATAAAGTAATTATTAATGATATTGTAAACACTGTCTTTTAAAATGAAATTCGCTACATTCAAATGACTATTAATTTACTATTTATTAATAATATTATAATATAAAAAAAGTTCTTGCCTCTACCGTTATTCCTGAAGGTAAGTATAAGCAACCAGCACAACAAGACATTAAGTTAAATTTGGCAACCCAAGTGGGATTTCTGTCTGAAATTCTCTGTCATTACTGCCACACATAATAAAAATCAAATTTCACAGCTTGGAAATAGCCTGAGCAAGATGATATGTCACATTGACTATGAAGTTATGAATTTGGTCGTGTCAGAGTTTGTGTCTTTAATCACTGTTTCATTCTTTTGAGTATTTTCACCTCAGTCTGCTCATTATATTGCACCCTGGTTACTGTCAGTTATCTGACACCTTTGGGAAGAAATGAAAGTTGTGCTGAGGAATAATCCCTCCAACAATATGTCTTCTTGCAAACTTTATTATCACTATTGTGTCTTATTTTTTAATTCGAAGGGTTTTTGCAAGCAGAAAAAAATAGTTGATTTCATGCCACCAGAAATGTTTCTTAAAAATATGAAAATCAGTGTCCACAAATGTAATTACTTTGACATGTAAAGCTGAGCTGTCGACAGAGGCTCTTTAAAATGACTGTAACTTTAAGTAATGCTGGTATTCTCTGTTCTATTCTCATGAAAGAACACGACTTGTATTATTTATGCCTTTACCGTGGGTTTAAGACACAAGAACTTCAAACATAAACCGTCATCCATTTTTTCACATGGAACTGCACCAGTAACTTTTGGCACACCATCCACACTCCTGTTTTTCATGTCACCAGTCAGCTTTCTGACACATTGCAGTGTTTTAGTATTCTGTCAGCTCCGGCCAGGACTATGAGTAAGATGGCTGTCTGCATCCATCTCCAGCACCCTGAGGGTTCCTCGGGTTCCTTCCTGTTTTTACATTTTTAACACTAAGCCTTTTTATACATTGAAGCCTGACTATACCCATAGTTTGTCTGAGAAATGACAGGGCGAATTGTAGGGTTGGATAGAGTGTTAGTCAGTAAGCAAAGAGAGAGAGGGAGACCAATTTTTGTGACAAATGATTAGAGTTATGTTCTCTGATTTTTCCTCCATTGATGGAAATAACTATTCTCTAAGTTATGGTGTAATTGATTTGCACATTGAACTGTGCTGTTGCATTCTTTTTGAAAATTTATTGATATATTGTCAAGCGTGGGGATGCTTAAAATGCTGCAGAATGAAGGCTTTCATCAATCCAACGCTTCCAGCTGCATTTCAGGCTACACTGTGTTTTTTCTACATTAAGTGAAGAAACAGTGTACGTGTGTAACTCATATGCACTTTTCAGTCTATTGTCACTCAATAGACTTGTCCCTCATTGACTTTTTCCTTCCATGTTGTGTAACATTTCTTCTTAAATTATGAATGAGATTACACTCTGGACTTTATTATGCAATACAGCATCCTAAGACCACTGGTGCTATATTCAGTCTGTCAGAAGTTCTGGTCACAAGACATCTCCTGGGAAAAAGAGTAAAAGAAGAGTGATGAATATTTAAGATGAGGACCTTTAGACTTTAGACTGTTTTAGCTTCACTTCTCAGCTAAACTTAAAAAGTCCAAATTATTAATCCGTTAAATGGATTGCCTATACACAGCAGTCTCACAAGAGCCATGTGAAATGTGGAAGGTGTGCTAAGGTGTAAAGGAAATAACACAATCCATTCTATTACCCAAGTTAATCGAACTTGGCAGATTGTCAATTTCATTTATGAGAGCAACTTTAAGGTTAACAGTTGCAATTAGGTTTGACATGGGGAGGGTGAAGGCAATCAGCAGTGTTAGACAGTGGATCTATAGCAGTGCATATGTAATTAATGCATTCAGCTATACCCAGAGTGTTTCTCAGAGGAGAACAAGCAAAATGCAAAGGCAGCTTTAAAGCTGGGATAAGTACAGCTGCAGATGTGAGTGCACTTTTTCTTTGTCAAAACCTCCTTTGCTGCCTTGCTCACTTGCATGCGAGTGAACTGCTAAGTCCACAGACCGACTTCATTTACTGGCACATCTCTTCTTTTAATGTTCTGCCTGGGTTTCTGTGCATGTGTGCACTTACAGTATGCGTCAGGACATGTGTGGCAGAGCTGACAGGCCATCAGAGTAGCTGTGGCAAATGAAAGCGATGCTCAGGAGGAGAGATGCCTGAAGGAAGGCTGGGAATAAACACCCGGATCTGTGACGCACTTTGAAGCGCACATCTAAGAGGAAAGAAGGAGGAAGCAGACAGGAAAGGAACAAGTGCAGGGACAAAGTCTAAGTATAAGGAAGCTTTTTTCAAACCCTTATGGAGCTGAATCTTTAACTGACCAGACAGAAAGCCATCTTCCAAATGCAGAGTAGCATTCTCTGAGGACTCAGCCTGATGCCAGCCAGCAACTCCTTCAACATCACACACATCTACATATGTGCCTAAAGACACACACACAAAGACTTTGAATCAAGAGAGCTACAAGGTTGACCTGTAGAGCACATCTTCAAACTGTTTTTTGATGTCAAAAATGTTTTCTTGTACCCTGGATGAATAAAGCAGGTAAAGGTAGCAGAACAAGCTGACAAGATGATGGAATATCAGATAAGACTGCCATGCCTATAGCATCGCCCAGAGGCACCGAGACAATGTTTCTACTAGTTCTTGACACAGACGAGACAAGAAACTGGGGTCCTCCGGGGCACACACGATGTTATAAGAGAACTCGGTGTTTCGCTACAGAACAAATATAGGTTTTAAAGAATGTATTTACTGCAGTGTAGGATTAGGGTCATGTCATTGTACCAGCATGATAAGAGGAACTGAGATTACAGACATTCTTATCTAAAGCCCACCACCACTATGGGCAGCATTAGTCCGCTTACTCCAACACAGGAGTGTGTTGCGCACACTGTTATCTACATGCGCACACCACACATGCATATGTGAAAGTTTTAAATCGGATTATTAGCAGTAACAAAAATAAATAAATAAATAATAAAAAAAACTTTTATCCCACATAAAGTTATATCATGTACATTGGGCATCTAAAATAGTGCAGCAGCCTCATGTCTGCTCTTGTTTTGGGTATATTGACACCTTCAAAGAGAAATTCTCCTTGTCATGCTTCAAGGAACTGTAGCTTGTAGCCATATAATCACATTTTTATTCTGAAAAACAAAATTCAACTAAGTATAGATGCTGTTGTAAAAAACTACCACTTTCTTTGAAGGAACACACTACCAGATATTTTAGGATTGTGATTTAATATAGATATATAGAATAGACAAAATCAAAACCAAAAAATAAATTAATTAATACAATTAGATGAGATAAATATGAAATAAAACAAATAAGGATAACTGATAGTCTCTTTGGACAACATTCAAAAATTACAAAAAAAACCCTATTTTTTTTTAAATGCACATTTTGTTATATTTTATTAGACTTGAGTTAGACCACAAACTGATCAGGACAATTAAAAAAATAATAATATGTATATATTTTTTTAAAGTATGACAATTTTTTTAATTTTTATTGAGTTCTTGACTGACTTTTAATGTTTAGTGTAATTTTAATGTTGTAATTTAGCACCTGCTAGCTGTGGAAGTTCATTATTAATAGCTGAAAACACAACACACACTCACCGAACACCACAAATATCCTCCACCCACACTACCCTGCATGGTGTAATGAGCATATAAGCAGCCAGAGGCCCGGCGAGGTTGTGAAACAGATCAGAGACAATCTTGATCCTTTTAGGGATGAGATGCTCTGAATGCAGGTCTCTCATTATCGGACAGCCAAACGATGCAGAGCACAACCCCATTTTAATCCTAATCGCTTAAATGTATTCACCTGCACATTCTGAATTATTAAACCAGGATGTATTTACAGCCTTTTTTTCATGCCATTTAATACCATGAAAATGAGCAGGGATGCTGAAAGCTTCAGTAAACACAAGTGTGATCAAAGAGTGACACTCTGTGTGTGTTATAAGCAGGAGAAAGTATAAGAACGAGTGTGTGTATGTGTGTGACTGCAGGTTTATACAAGTGTGCCTGTGGTCTTGTGAGAAGCCATCTGTATGCATTTGAAGTGTTTATGCATTTCAGTGTGTGTATGCCTGGACGAGACTGTTGATAAGTGATAAGGGTCATAGAGAGTGACAGGGTGGACAGCCGGCAGGAGTGTGTCAGTGCTCAACAGGTTGAAATCTGGGTTATCTGACAGGGATTTTTAGCTTGCACACAGGATGCAGCTGCTACAAAAGGAAAAAAAATCCAAGGTAGCAGGCTGTGGCCATTTCACAAAAACTATAGCAGCCTGTTGGACTATTTTTTCCTTCTCTCTGAGACTGATACCACTCTCAGATCTCTGTTCGTTTTCTGATACTGGCAGGAGCTTGTTAGTTACGTAATGAATCTGCTATTAATATTGCCTAGCAAAACATCTCACAAATTCATGATTTTTTTACAGTACTAATTCTTCATGACAGTAAATATAGAAAGAACATTTTGGAGCTTTACAGTGTTAGACTACAAACAACATATTTCCTCAGTTTTTGATCCTGGTAGACTTTATTGTTTTCCCTTTAGCCCTCATAAATTTGTGTTGTCATTTACTCCTAAAGCAGTACCATTACCTCATGCACTATCCAGCGGTAAGCATAATTTTCAGAATTCCTTCTTACTCCTCACACAAGTATTGCGTTATGTTGCATTAAATTGCATCAGCTCACACCTTAGAAACTGGAATAGTTAAAGTACATTACCTTTGCACTTCTGTGTGAATTGTAAAGTGAAAAAAAAGCGAGAGGAAAAAAAAGTTGCAAGTTTTTGTCAACACTCAAGAAAAAATATACCGTACCTGCAGAGACTAGAAAATCAATTCTAGCCATTCTTTTAAGTCAAGAGATCGCGCAAACTCAAGCGATTATGATGAAACTGATTTGGTGATGAGAATCATCTGAGGCTCATATATTGACTCATAGGAGTGGTGATAATATTTTGTAACTGAATTTTAATTAAATAAATCTTAAATAATGCCTCGCAATATTATTAAGAATCAAACATTAGATTGCAATGCAAAAATTATTCAGTATTATCTTTAATAATGTGATGTATATTATTCCTAAAATGACTTGTAAAAAGACAAATCCTTAAAAAGAAATTCAACTATTGTATTACTCGTGCTGAAAATGAATCCATAAGCCAAAAGCATGTAAAACCTCAGCACTTTAAACTAGATTTAATCGCTTAATGTAAATACACAGAGAGTTTAACAGCAGGTTATGTTGATGTTATTATCAGCTGTAATAACCTCATAATATCAGAACAACTCCTCTCCTGATTCTTGACCCTAGTTTGGGACCTATATTTCTTTTTCTTGTAAAATCAAGTCACCCCACCGATACAATTTACTGTACATGCAATCACGGGCATACATTTAATTCTTGCTTTTAATGAGGAACAAATAGAATATTTGCTCCTTTTTACCTATTTTGGTGATGCAAATGTCACAGTATATTTTGTCCATGTTCCTGAGTATATGATTTTGTACCTGTCCATCCAGAGAAACAGTACAAGCTGGAGGCTATTTTTCTTCCATTGCTGGAAAAAAGCAATATATCACTGTTGGTCAACTTCAGTCAGTCAAGATCTGCCAAGCAACTGAAAAATCATGCCTGACATCAGCAACAGGCAGTTATCAGTAAAAGTGCAACAGGTACAACAAAGCAAGACTAAGTCCCATTCTGCAGCAGCAAGGCAGCATAAACAACCTAGCAAACCACAAAGCTAAATGCCCTCTATATATCCTGGGGAGCTAATGAGCAAGCGAGCAGCAGCTGTGCAAGCAGGTTGCTGATCACAAGAGCAGTCAGGTGATTTAAAGGAGGCAGGGAAGCTTTGAGAATGCCTACTGGCAGGTATAGCATGAATGGGTCTTAAAAATAAAGTACAAAGTGTGTCACGGGGCTGAATCCTCCTAGGTTCTTCAGTGGAAGCATCAGCATGTAGCTACACCATTTTAAAAGAAAAAAACTGAGTTTTATTTGTTGTTGTTTGTTTGTTTTATGCTTGTTTGTTGAATTGAAAGGACATGGTCTTAGTGTCACTGAACAGTGGTTACATGATTCTCAGCGAATGAAGTTGGCAAATATTAAACAAGACTGCATACCTTTGCCAAGGCTGAAAATTCCCTTAACACATGCAACCAGGACTCAACATGTTTCCCAAGTTTTCTTATTCACTTTTGATATGAATATATGAAGATATTACATAGACAGTGACTCCGGAGTTTCACCACTTCATGGTTGGACCATAATGATGGATCTGCTAATCAGGGGTGTCGAAATCCAGGCGTCTAGGGCTGGTGTCCTGCAGGTTTTAGATATCACCCTGGGTCAACACACATGAATGAAATGATTAGTTCATTACCAGGCTTCTGGAGAACTTCAAGACATGTTGAGAAGGTCATTTAGCCATTTGAATCAGCTGTGTTGAATCAAGGACACATCTAAACCTGCAGGACAGTGGCCCTTGAGGCCTGGAGTTTGACACCCCTGTGCTAAATCCTTTCTGTGAATCCACCTTTCTTGCCAGCTAACACTAGCTGTGCAGCTGCAAGTTGCTTTGCAGCTCTTCTTTTCATATGTCTGACTTATTCTGTGGTTATTATTCACTCTATTGTCTTTTGTTCCTTTGAGAAGAGAGCCATACTGCCATATATAAATCAATAAATAAATCAATGCAAATAAAAACAACATATCTTATTTTTAGTATTATATTCATGAGTTCAGGTGGTCATTCACTTGTAGTTATTTAGAACATGCACATAGAAAGTATCTTTCATTTGCTTCAGGCGTTTGCCAAATACACATAAAATAATACATCTGGAACATCTGGTAAAGAGTTTAGTAATAGTATGACATTTTTGGAAATATGCTTTTTCACTGTTATGCATACCGTGAAATATGGAAGGACTGTTCCAGGACAATAAATAATCTAAAACATGAATCTTTGTACAACATTAAGCTTTCATTTTTCTTTCTGCTATTTCTGCAGTTTAAATAAACAAGTAACTTGTTAATTGTTAGAGTTAAAGATTCTGGGACATTGGTTGTATTACCTGTGAACAGAGCTACACTCTAATCAGTAACAGTTTAACCAAAAGCAAGGCCAATAAAAGTAAACAGCTGTTCCTAGGACTGCGCTCTTCTGGACAGAGATCTCTGATGTTATTCCTGGGATCTGCTGGAGCCACTCTGCCTTTATCTGAAAGTCCCACCGAACTTCCAGATACGGACCGACACAATAGGGGGCGTGTCCCATTTTGACCTCGAAACTTCCAGGCCATACTTGGTACAGACGTTCCTGTAGACTATGCTGGCCACTTGGTTATGGCATTCCATGTATGCCCTGCCTGCTTGGACATTACACCCTGCTGTTATGAGCTGGGGCATCTTTGCACAGCCTGCACCTGGGGTCTTGTCTGGTGTGATAGAGCCCAGCCTCTATAGATCTTGTACTTAGAGCTTGTTCCTGTACCACCACGATTAGTGCCCCTGTGCTGTCTTTCAGTCCATTTTTGTCCACCCACTATTAAGATTTCTGGGTGTCAGCCACTTCATCTATATGCTGGTGCACATACCTTGCAGGGGACTGTCCTTCCATGATTGTTCTTCTCCTTGTTCCTCTTCTTTCTCTGGTACTTCCTACCTGAGGTACTCACAAAGCACAAGGTCAATTGGAGCCATCTGCCTGAGGTACTCATGGATGTTTGTTGTCTCATCCTGGACAGTAGTTCTGACACTCACCAGTCCTCGACCTCATCTTTACGTTTGGCGTGCAGTCTCAGGGTGCTGGATTTGGGGTGGAACCCTCCATGTCTTGATGTCAGAGGCTTCTATTGCCTCCTTTGGCCAGCTTATTATCCCAGAAGGGTACCTGATCACCGTCAGGGTGTAGGTGTTGATTGCCTGACCCACTGCAGGTACTTTGTGATTGCAGCTTTCCTAGCAGCCTCTTTGTGGTTCCCATTTGCCTGTGGGATTTCCAGGTACTTGTGTGTATGTGTGTGTATATATGTATATATATATGTGTGTGGGGGGGTATAAGTGTATATATGTATGTATAGAGATATATGTATGAATCATGATATGAAAATAACTGATTTACACAGTATGAGATAGTTATGAGTTAAACAGCAGAATGGGGGGGAAAGAGTGTTCTGGTCAAGCAACACTGGTCACCTTCACACTGACTCAAAGGCATTTTCTAAAGCTGTTGATACTTTAGCTACCTGTAGCTGCTGGTTCATGGAGAGTAGAAGCTGCTGACAGGGAACTCCCAAGAGCACCGTTAGTGCTGTCAGCAGTTGCTCAGCAGGAAATGCCCAGGCTTCAGGACTATCAATAGACCCTTTCAACAGTCACACACCAGCAGTGTTCAAGCCAGGTAAACAAAATACGAGTCACACCTTCCACGTAAATTCAAAATGTACAGTCTCAGTGCACATTCATTTACTGATGCTATGATATCCTGCATGCATGGTCTAATACCTCATTTAACCGGACTTAAAAAAAAAAAGCAGCTATAATTGTAAATTTATTTGAGTGCACCATCTGCTTCCAACCTGTGAAAGGAAACTTTGTTGTTTAGTTCAGCAAAGCCAGACTTAGAAGTTAACTGATTTTTATTTATTTTTTTGTCCACACCTGTAGGCAGAGGTGCCTTGGTAAAAATAAAACATCATATTTATTTTAATGAACGCATTGCTAATTCGGGATGCAAAGAGAAGAGGAAATGAATGCTTGTATGAGACAGAGGATGAAGGAGAGCAGTTTAACTGAGGGCTTAGACTGAAAGGAGAAGACAAAGGTGAATATGTGAAGTAAAAATGTAAGAATCTCATAATCATAAAGACTAATTGACTTTTTTTTTTACTCTGTTTGTGGAGAGAAATTAGCTTTGAAGTTCAGTGATGAACACAGTTTGTGTGTTCATAAAACAGCGACAAAAGACAGGGAGAAGTAAAGGGAGAGTGAAAGCGAGGGAAAAACCTCCTCCAGACAGCTGGTTTTCATCGTTCTGCTTCATGCTCCGTCCATCTTCCTCGTTAGGGGCTACTCACACGGCTTTCATCAGAAATTCTCACATCTCTGAGTTTGGAAAAGGTATTTCTCTTGTGTATGACTTCCACTCTTTTATAAGCCACCTTCTAAAAGTCATTCACACTGATCATCTGCTTATCATACTGAGTTATTCCCCTGTAGGCTGTGAGCCTTTCACATAACCTTGTCTAATGACTGATCTCCCACATCAGAAGTGTCAAGCTCCTGACATGAATTCTGGCAAATCAAAAGGTGGCACATGGACTGTACGCTGAATTACAAGTAAAAGTTGCTGCTTCTCTGGGAACAGGTGTTCAGCCTTTCTACTTTTCCTTCTCTCTGTCAGTCTGCCTCCCTTTCTTCTTGTATCTCTCCCTCACACACCAGTCCTCTCCCCCTCCAGGTGCCCCACCTCTCCTTGCAGCTCTGATAAGAAGACAAAAGATAAACAACCCCTCCAGCATCTGCCATCGATCGCTTCGGGGTAAAAGCTTAATGGCTTGGCTCAAAGTAATAACACTCCCAGAGTTCTCTCAACTGATGGAAATGATAGATTCCCTTCCCTCAGCCTGGAGTTTGTAACCAGAGAGAGTCTGTATGTAGATGAGAGGGCGAAAGCAGGGGCATAGAGGTCAGGACAAGGAAAGAACAGAATATGCACCTCAAAGAACATAAGGGAGCTTCTTTTCTTGAGGCATGGAATGTATTGTTATGCCTGCCTTCACTCTCTGAGGTAGTTTGGGTTGCGCCCCAGTACATGCCACTCATTTTGATGAGCTGCCCGCATTGACATAGCGCCTGGCTCGTGGCTGAACATCCCTGTACTCAGTGTTCTATCTGCATATGTCTGCAGATGGTGTCTTTCAACACCAATTTCTAATTTTTGTGCTTTGATTGCCACAACCCAGCTCTTTATGTACGCATCCTGAGAAAATTAGTACTGAAGAGACTAGAAATACTATTAAAAACCCAATTTGGAGCAAACAAAGGAATCGAGGGAATACAGCCTGATAATATGAAATAGGATTTCACTGTCACTTTGCTGTGATACAATAAAAATGACTACAGACTCATAACAGAAGGCGATCATAGCGTTTAATTTGGGAAAACAATTCCCAACAAAATTACTTTTAGTGTAGTGATTGCACAGAAGGAAACAAAGACTTTGTCATACAGTTCAAGCTCGCTTTTTTGCTGGTACAAAAAGACTTGACGTTCACATACTAGGACTTGTTCATCATAAAGTCAGCCCACCTCAAAGCATCCTCTATTTTACCCTCCTTTTTTCTTTTCTAATGAGGACCATAATTTACAAAATGAGCATCATGTTGTATTCAGACAGACCCGCAACAAGTGATTTAGAGCAAAAACTAATCAAGGAAGTGTTTTCTAAGGTCATATATCAAGGGAGTAGTAGATTAGTTTCCCCGTAGTACAATACAATTTGACTTCTTTTTGCATGGCCATTTGCAAGAATGTAGGTGTATGACAGTTCCACACTGGCTTCATTTTTCAGACTGGGAAGCTGCACCCTGGTCTGAAAAATGAAGCCAATGTAAAGTCTATGACTTCAAATAAAATGCCTCATGCATTTAGGCCAGATTTGTATTTGTAAACGTACTTCTTAGAATTAACTTTTTCCACCTCCAAAATGTATTTCATATCATGTCCAAACATTCAGTAATAATGGAAGCTAAGCTTAGTATAAACAGAAATACTAAATACTAAATAACGCAGCTCTTTAATTTGTTTTTTAAAAGTGACTTTTTCTAAGGGGGTATGAATAAGAACAAGAAGGAGGATAAAAGGATAGAAATAAACAACACTTTCAGAGGAAGGTCCCTTCTCTGTCTTTTCAAGTGGTTTTCTTCAAAATTGGCTCTGACACTTTTTACAGCTTAAAAATCCTGCCGCTCCCATGGGGCTGTGACTACTGCTGCTCTGCCCAGTCAACAACAGCTTACCCCACCCTAGAGTATTTAAAACATTTACTGGGGTCCCAGCTTATTCGCAACCACGTGTCAGCCTCTATCATGCTCACATCGCCATTTCTTATGTGGCAGACCAGAGCTGGAGCTGGTCCACTGTGCAGCCTGAAGCTTTGACAGAGTGACATATCTTCTTTGGTGTACAGTCAGTAAAAATTTAGCTCCATGCAGGGTTTTGGTAATTTAGAGAGTTAATTAGGGAACTAATTAGCCATTCAGTCATTACAGTGACTTATTAGATTGAATAGTGTCAGAGATTCAAACAGTGTCATTCACTTACTAAAAATAACAGTCTTTGCACTTTGGATGACTCTAGTGGGTCTGATGCAATGACACGCTCTCCAATCAGAATTAATCAGCTTACGTTTACAAGGTTTTCTTCCATTCATTTTTTTTAATTGAAAAAATGATTAATCAATATTTTAACCACGTTGATGAGGTGACAGTGAACAGAGACAAGCTCTCTGTGCTACTGTGGGAACAGACGGGACCTCTGACCTCTGACCTCCCTGCTGAGGCTCCTTTTGATTGGCTGTGGCTTCGTGATCACAAACACTCACCTTGGGCATGATGGACTGTGATGGATGGTAACGCATGAGCCACAAGGTCAGCTAAGTCAGCCCCACACAGATTCAGCCACCTGACCTCAGATTGGTGTTTATCTACGTGTGTGTGGCATTGATTAATTCAACAATCCATGTGTTTAAATAAGCTTCTTGGCATTTTGTTTGGGTTAGATGAATTGGGAAAAAATCTCAATTTTATAGAATAAAGAAGAAAAAAACAGAAACTTGCAGGTGTCTGGTGATCATTGCTTAGCAACAAGCAGAAATTGCTTTTGTTCTGTTTGAAAAGCAATTGATTTTAAAATTCACAAGAAAAACGCTGCTATGAACAAGCAGTGAGGATTCAGCTGATGGTCTTGCATTTATCCTGCGGTGTCTCACTGCAGCAGCTCAAGTCTCCTATGTGCATGGCAGGATAATGATATCTCCCCTTTTAATCTTCAAAGTGAGTCCTGACACTCATGAAAATGTCCCTCGGCATCAGCCCAGGCACGTCCCCGCTCCGTCACAAGCACGCAGATGCCTTCCGCCATCCATGCTGAAGGTGGGAATGTTACGTAAGCATCCTATGATAGACGGGAAAGCAAGTTGGCAAACTGGCTCATCCTATCTCTGAAATCAGAAGGAGATAGCTTAAAGACACGTTTATACTGAGATGTGTATGATGAGGACTTCAAAAAGAGAAGCTCAGGCACGAATAATCACTGAAGATTTTAATATTAGGCACACCAATTTGTAAATTGGAAGTTGGTACTATCTGATACACATCTAATATATAATTTCACAGCTGCAGCCAGGTAGAGAAATTAGATGACAGCTCCTTCTGCACCCTGAGATACCCAGATCACAAATGGCACACTCAAGCAATGTTTGCATTATGTATGCTTCTAATTAAAACTCATTGAAATCACTTAATTTGCCCTTTTAAAATTCATCACTTGCAGCATCCCCATCATTGGCACTAGCTGTCTTACATACAGCACTAGCACGGACAGAAAAGAGCCCACCTTTTACCATGAAGTGCGTTTAGGTAATTGCTCAAATTTCCAGGGATAAAATCAGACAGTAGGCTGCTCTAAAAGCTCTATAAATGGAATGAGTCCTTTTGTTCTTCCCCTAGAGACAAAGTCACACAGTTGCCTCACACATGGAGGCAGATGAATAGTTTTTAGCACTAGAGTGGAAAGCCTTTTACAAGGCCCTTCAACAAACTCTCATCGCTTCCTGTCAAGCAGCCATCATATAGGAAGGAGTTTTATAAAGGTATATTTAGCCACAACTTGGTTAGCTCTAGTGGACTTTGGACATTCTGTTTGCATTTCATCTTATAAATGAGAAAATTCTGACTCATAAAATCAAAGATGAGTTTCCCTTGTCCTCATGTGCTGGCTGGCAGTGGAGTGGTTCTGGGTAGGCCAAAGTCACTGGAGTTAATTACGAGAAAGGTCTGTTCTCTCTTTAGAGGAGAAACAGCAGGCCAACAAGACACTGTTCAGATAAAAGCTGAGGGACAGACCAAGCAACAAAAAACAGACAAGTGGACAAAGACTTTTAGTTTTCTTCTACCTGCAGTGAGAGGACCAAGAAGTTAAAGACCTTTTTGGGGTCTTTTGTGGAGCATCATCATACTAACCCCTGGGCATGTGAGCATCAGAAGCAAACCCTCCAGCAATGCAAGAAATGATAGTTAACCTAACAAGTATGTCTTTGCACTATGAAAGGAGCCTGAAATACCCAGAGTGAGCCTACACAGGCACCGGAAAGACATCCAAACTCCACACAGAAAAGCCCCAGCAGAGCCAGGACCTTCTTGCTGTGAAGTAACAATACTAACCACTGCACCACTGTTTATTTACTCAAAAGCCAAAAAGTAGTACAATATGTCCCAACATTGGAAAATAATAGAAGAAGCAAAAATTTCCAATACAGGAAATTCCTTCCTCCAAAACAATGTGTCCACATGAGAAAACCCAAATTTCTTAATCACTAATTAGAACATTGTGTTCATGACTCAGGAGGTTAGCAACAAGGTTAGCAGATATTCACAACAACAGTTCACAACAAACTTTGTTGGACCAACTGTTTTTTGCGGTGTGATTGACCACTTGAATACTGTCTGTCTGGAAACTATCTCATCCATATTCAAGCTGAATGTGAGTCTCTGCAGGATAAACTGCACTTTCTCTTCCACAAAAAGGAAAAAATGCACAGGTAACTAAGGTCAGAGCCAGACAGAGGCATCAGCTCACACTCTCACACTCTCACACACATGCATGTTCATCACAATCCACCAGGAGAATAATGTGCTGCTCAAGGGTCTGACTTGGATCAAAGGTCACATATTGAGTCTGTCCTCATCAGACGTTCATCTCTGACACCGTTGAAGAGGGGTCGTGCATTGCGGTGGGAAGTCCTGCGTGTCAAATTAAACCCTTGTGTAGAACGGGCCATCCTTCCTGTTTTTAGTATGTGTGCTTTTGTGTGTGCATGTATGTTTGGTGAGTGATTCACCAGTAAATAGTCCCAAATCTTGCATTATTTCACCAGCTATTATATTTTTTCTTTCTGTAAGGGTCTTTAGCTTATAACAGTTCATGTTTGTGTCTGCCGGTGTGAACAGAGATTTTCTCAATATGTGATTTTTCGTGTACAGTGGGGCAAAAAAGTATTTAGTCAGCCACCGATTGTGCAAGTTCCCCCACTTAAAATGATGACAGAGGTCAGTAATTTGCACCAGAGGTACACTTCAACTGTGAGAGACAGAATGTGAAAAAAAATCCATGAATTCACATGGTAGGATTTGTAAAGAATTTATTCGTAAATCAGGGTGGAAAATAAGTATTTGGTCAATAACAAAAATACAACTCAATACTTTGTAACATAACCTTTGTTGGCAATAACAGAGGTCAAACG
The DNA here is from genome assembly GCF_057381915.1 of Diplotaxodon limnothrissa. NCBI lineage: Eukaryota > Metazoa > Chordata > Actinopteri > Cichliformes > Cichlidae > Diplotaxodon > Diplotaxodon limnothrissa. The sequence continues at coordinate 8,512,234 of NC_140617.1, forward strand.
TTTACTATAGGTCTTTACCAGGTTTGCACACACAGTAGCTGGTATTTTGGCCCATTCCTCCATGCAGATCTTCTCGAGAGCAGTGATGTTTTGGGGCTGTCGCCGAGCAACACGGACTTTCAACTCCCGCCACAGATTTTCTATGGGGTTGAGGTCTGGAGACTGGCTAGGCCACTCCAGGACTTTCAAATGCTTCTTACGGAGCCACTCCTTTGTTGCCCGGGCGGTGTGTTTTGGATCATTGTCATGTTGGAAGACCCAGCCTCGTTTCATCTTCAAAGTTCTCACTGATGGAAGGAGTTTTTGGCTCAAAATCTCACGATACATGGCCCCATTCATTCTGTCCTTAACACGGATCAGTCGTCCTGTCCCCTTGGCAGAAAAACAGCCCCATAGCATGATGTTTCCACCCCCATGCTTCACAGTAGGTATGGTGTTCTTGGGATGCAACTCAGTATTCTTCTTCCTCCAAACACGACGAGTTGAGTTTATACCAAAAAGTTCTACTTTGGTTTCATCTGACCACATGACATTCTCCCAATCCTCTGCTGTATCATCCATGTGCTCTCTGGCAAACTTCAGACGGGCCTGGACATGCACTGGCTTCAGCAGCGGAACACGTCTGGCACTGCGGGATTTGATTCCCTGCCGTTGTAGTGTGTTACTGATGGTGACCTTTGTTACTTTGGTCCCAGCTCTCTGCAGGTCATTCACCAGGTCCCCCCGTGTGGTTCTGGGATCTTTGCTCACCGTTCTCATGATCATTTTGACCCCACGGGATGAGATCTTGCGTGGAGCCCCAGATCGTGGGAGATGATCAGTGGTCTTGTATGTCTTCCATTTTCTGATGATTGCTCCCACAGTTGATTTTTTCACACCAAGCTGCTTGCCTATTGTAGATTCACTCTTCCCAGTCTGCTGCAGGTCTACAATACTTTTCCTGGTGTCCTTCGAAAGCTCTTTGGTCTTGGCCATGGCGGAGTTTGGAGTCTGACTGTTTGAGACTGTGGACAGGTGTCTTTTATACAGATGATGAGTTCAAACAGGTGCCATTCATACAGGTAACGAGTGGGGGACAGAAAAGCGTCTTACAGAAGACGTTACAGGTCTGTGAGAGCCAGAGATTTTCCATGTTTGAGGTGACCAAATACTTATTTTCCACCCTGATTTACGAATAAATTCTTTACAAATCCTGCCATGTGAATTCATGGATTTTTTTTTCACATTCTGTCTCTCACAGTTGAAGTGTACCTCTGGTGCAAATTACTGACCTCTGTCATCATTTTAGGTGGGGGAACTTGCACAATCGGTGGCTGACTAAATACTTTTTTGCCCCACTGTACCTCAGTGAGAAGATAAAATGCTAAGGTCTGACATGTGAACAGAGGGAATGTTTTTTAATTTGTTCATTTTAAAGTATTTTTATTCCCAGAGTAATTGTCATGTGACTTGGTTGCTTGGCTAACCAGCTGCACTATGCATATGAAGTTGCTAAGAAGGATAGTTGCCACCTCTGCCACAGTGGAGATACAGCAATCTCTGTACACTTTCACTCATGCAACTTTCCAGGACTCTGCATTGTTCAGCCATCATTAAACATTTTGAGGGAAAACTTGGAAAAAATGAAAAGCTTTCAGATTATTGACTCTGCGGCACGTCTGTTAAATAAAAACCTTATTCCTCAGAGAGCATCCGTCACTTTTTTTTTATCATCAGTTTCTGCAACAAGAATTTCTGCAAACCTATGATGAGACACAACAGTAATAATGGAGTGAAGATAGCTTCCTTCATAGGCTTATTTTCAGCTTCATGATCTATGACACACGTTTGCAGTTGTCCAGGTTTCTGCTATTTAATGATAGATGAGCCACAGATTTAGAGATTGCTCTCATCTTCTCTACAGTTGTCTCCCCATCCCGCTCCAATGCTTTCCCTCTCTCCCTGTATCGCTTTTTAGCTCCGGTACATTTTCTCCTCTGAGCTTTCCTCCAGCTATCTCCCTTCACACTTCTCTGTCCCTCCCTCTCAGTGACTTTGTGGATTTTTGCATCTCTGTTACATAATGGGACTCCGGGGACGAGGGCACTTCAATCAATACTTCAAACAGCCCAGCTCCAGAGGACTTGCTCCAAATGCCACGTGACAACATGAGAGGATGACATTTGTGGAGGGGATCGTCTGCCCCAAAACACCTATTACTACCAACAGTAGGGAGATGGTTATGACTGGGAGGAAGAAAGTGCACCGGGAACACTGATAAGAGAGATTAGGGACCACTGGAGAGGGGAAGAAATTTCAAAAATAGGAAGAACAATGGGCAGATAAAAACACATTCACTTGGGGACCAGAGCCCAGGGTGATTCATATGTCTGGGTGAGATAAAAGCTAGCCGAATAAACAGAAATGGAATTATTCATACTGGTCCATCGGTAGAGTTAGCACAAGCTTTATTTTTGAAAAGACATCAAATCTGCATACACTAACTAAAAAAAGGCAGTCTGTTCACGACCAATTTTGTGAGGGTTAATTGTGAATTTGATCAACAAAATGAGGATTTATAATAAAAATATGTAAAGGTCTCTCTCAGGTCAGTAACGTCATCCTCCCATTATCGAGCCCTTCAACTGGGACTTGCTCTGAGAGGAAAGCGAAGGCCCTGTACTTCATAAATCTTCTGCCTATTCATGCTATTTTAGGTCTAAGTGACAACATAGACGTAAGTGTAATTGTGAAGCTTGTTTGTATAAATCTTTATTTATTTGAAACACTACCTTTGAAGGTACACTCTCCTCCTCTTAGAGATAATCAGCTGAATAACGTACTGGGAGGTTTTGTATGATGAATTGAAGAGAAAAACAACAGCATGCATACATAAGCCATTATTACAATGTTATTACTGTGATTATGTTATTAAGCAGATTAATGTTTATGGCAAATTTAATATGTTGATGGCTCAAGACAATTACAAGTTCATATATATACATATCATACACTCACCATACAAATGCTATGATATAAAATATTTTTAATGGAGTATGAATGCTAAAATGAAGGGTGACAGTTTTGTGTTGAGAATGACTTGACAAATTTTATTCAGGAAAGCACAACCTGAGCGTATCTTTCTCCTCTGCTGGGCCAGTTTATATCAGATTCAGACCTCCTTGTTCCGTCTGCAGACCTGACCTGAATCTTTCAGCCTCTGCGCAGTTTTTTTTTTTTAAACTGTTGCGTCCCAAATGTTCTTGTTCAATTTGACAGAGGAGGTTTACAATATCAGAACAGTAGAGTACTGGGTCACAGCCGCAGGATCATATGTGTGTGCAGTTTAAATGCAGGAGGTTAAAGTGTGTAAAGAATTTGATTGAGTATTTGAATTCTTTGAAATCATGCCCCCATCTTATCTTAGAGATCTCACCGTACCACATTTCCCTAATAGAGCACTTTGCTCTCAGACTTCTGGCTTATTTGTGGTTCATAGGGTATTTAAAGGTACAATGGGAGTTAAAGCCTTCAGCTTCCAGGCTTCTTTTCAGTGGAATTAGCTCCCAATTGGGATCTGGGAGACAGACAGTCTCTCTACTTTTAGGACTAGGTTTAAAACTTTCCTTTTTGAGCAGCATATAGTCAGGACTGGATCAGGTGACTCTACACCTTCCCTCAGTTACACAGCAATAGGTCCTGACTGCTGGGGGCTTCCCATGATGAGTACTTCTTTTTCACTCACCCTTTTTTCACTCTCACTCTCTATTACTTTGTACACCACTCTGTATTTAACCATTAGTTAATCTTCATCTCTGGCTCTCTTCCACAGCATGTCTTTGTCCTGTCTTCCTCCCAGCATCCCCGACCGGTCATGGCAGAAGGCTGCCCCTCCCTGAGCTTGGTTCTGCCAAAAGTTTCTTCCTGTTAAAAGGGAGTTTTTCTTCCCACTGTTGCCAAAACCCTTTGTAGTTTAGGGGGTTGCTAGATTGCATTGACTGTATCACTGGGGGTCTGTACCAAAGGCAACCAAATGTGTTTGAGGATAGAAGTAGCTAAATAAAACTTGGAAAAACAAAACCAGTAGCTGAAGTATTAAAAGTACAAGCATATTTAGAGTATCACTCTCAAACTGAACAATTCCTCCTTATACAGCATTTGTTAAATCTAACGTCAGTTTAAGTTTTCTTGAAATGCAAGAGGTAATCTGTCAAATTAGTCATATACTATAGCAATACTATTATCAGACTAAACATACCAAATTAGAGAAAAAAAACTATGTTAAATACAGGCTTTGTGAAAACCTTCCCCACGTTGATGCCATGGTATCTTAGGTCCACATTTCCTCACATGACAACACCTCTGCAGTTGGTGCGAAGTTAAACTTATGTAAACTCTGATTAATGGATTACTCATGCCGAAATGTTCCCAGAAACAGAACCCTGAAAGGACTTTTCAGAACAAAATAACACTAATCACAGCAGGGTTGCCATTTCCAGAACTGCTAATGGAGCAATTTTACCTTATTTTCTGAAACCCCACATTGAGGTCAATTAGTGAGTCAAGGTAGGCTGAGATTTTCACACTCTTAGTCACCACAGTAAAGAGCTCAGGTGGGTGAGGATAAAAGAGAAGTGAAGGCAGTTTGTAATAGTTGAGTCAGGGAAACAGCTTTAAATCCTCAGGTTTGATTACATTAAAAAATACTGATTTTGAATTATAATCATAAACTAAAACCATGTATGATTTTAGTTGAACACTAAATTCTGCTTCTCTACTGTTAAGATGAAGGCCACTGACAGTTTCAGTTCTGTCTTGTTACCACTTTTGCAAAAGTCACTGAGCACTCACATTTTTTTAATGCAACATTGTCAGATTAACATTTAGGGCTAGTTTATTCAGCAACAGCACAGCACTGTGGGAAAGCAATCTGCTCTAGCCGGTCTAGTGAAGCTGTAAAAAATGTCCACAATAAGCTGACATTCAATAAAGGTAAGCAATATTGTTGTACTGTTGTGTGCTGTACAAGGAAAACTGATGGAAATCTGTAAAGCTGTGTACTACCCAACTGAAGAAAAGATAATCAATAATGTTTAGTTAGTTTAGTTAGTATTCACTTATTAATTATTTACCTTCATTTAATCAAAATCACTAGTTTAAAGTGTCCAGCAGATTCCAATACTATTATTTTGAACAAATTTAGATTAGAAATCAAGGAACTATGAATAAAGGCATTAAATATCCACATCCACGTGACGCCTGCATGATAAATGCTCTGACTTGTACCTCTTTGACTCTTCCACGTATGTCTCCTCCCATCTCTGTCACATTGGCTGTGACTCACATCATTGGCCTCAGAGACTGATCAATCACCATCAGCACTGACCTGCATGGATGTCATCCATCACTACTGCTTCAGAGGTGTTTGTGATGGTCTCTTCAGTGCTGTGTGCCCATATTCCGGCACAGCCAGCCAAGTTCCCAGAATTCCTTTCATTTGGATGGAGACTGTTAGGATAATAATGATAAACATTGCTAATCCTCCCGTGTGCTTTGTTCCGGGTATTAGATTTGCAAAGCTGATCCATTGATCATTTCTCAGGGGATTTGGAGAGAGCATGTTACAAAATGTTAAATTTATTTTGGGATCCACATGGCACTGTATATAAGTTGTCTGTTGTGTAAGATAATTTTTTAATTGCTATGTCTTGATTAACTCCCAGATTTATCTCCCATAAGCCGTGTGTTAGATTCTTATTTCTCTGGGTTGAATCCTCAGCTGAAGGTGAGATTTAATCAGTGGTTTTGCAAGCATGACAAGAAGGAAAGAGGTTTTTTTTGTTGTTTGTTTGTTTGTTTCTCTAATCTCAATTCTTTTTATCCCAGTTTGCCTCATAAGCTGGTTGTATTAGTGAATGGTCATCTATAAACCTAAATGTCCTGTGTCATGTGCTTACATGCTGCCACCCCATGTGTATCCCCGGTGTCTGCTAAGCTACCTACAATATGACTCTGGAATTTAGTTGTGTGGTTAATTATCACAGCCAGTGCTCACAGAGCTGAGGGAGCAGACTAAACTGTTTGCCTGCATTTGGTCCCAGTTCATTTAGCTGCTGCCCGCGGGACTGAAGCTCTTAATATGAATGAGGCGCCTCATTGATGTGCCTCAAAGTCAGAGGCTCATTAGAGTTAAATACTGTGTGCTGGCTTTGCTTGCATCTTGATGACTCAAACAGCAATGCGCTACCACTCTGTTGTAATGCCATCATTTTTGTGCATTGGCAGCTACCTGACTGATATGTCTGTTTACAGAGTTATATGCTCAAAATTGCACTTGAATTGATAACCCTTGCGAAGAGGTTCATCAGCAATTCTGCATGTATTTTGCATTTATTATCAAAATTAATGATTATGGCTTATTTTACATGTACATATAATTTGATTTAAGAATGTGGTGGAGGCAGTATTAAACATAAAATGCTGCAAGCAAACTGAAGCTCTTTTGGTTACGTTTTAGCCACAGCTGTTCTTGATGCTGTCATTTTAGGACAGACTTAGACAGGATTTAGACTTCTGGAGTGAATCTTTGTAGTGCCTTCGACATAAGCTATTTTAGTGGCTGACATAATTGCTAGCATTTATTGTTGTGTTGGAGCATTATGTGTTAATTACCTTGTGGTCGTGTCCTGGTGTTTTATATCCAGTGCCAGCTGATAGAAAGAAATAAAATGCTGGGACTCTTATCCCTCCTGGTCCCCGCTCTCTGTTGTTGTCAGTTGTTTTCATGGACAAACATTTTTGTTTATTTGAGATTTTCCAGATTTTTTTCCCCAGATTTTCTGGGTGATATTGTGCTGTAACAGATTTTCCTGTTTTTTGTGCATTCCTTCTTGTCCTTCCCAATAGTGTCAGCAGAGATTTGCTGATATTTGTGAGTCCTTATATTGATGCTGTGATTATTGTTCACCATATTAAGCATCAAGTTACTCACATGATACCTGTAGGCAGCAAGTCATTGCCACATTACCTGTTAAGGATATAAACCTGAGGCTACAGTCCCAAATACCAACACAAATCCCTATTATAGTGACAATTACTTTTAGTGTTTAAGTGTGAACACAAAGCCAACAGCAAAGCTGAAAACAAACGAAAGAGCACTTCACAGAAAGACATTGACATTGACATTGCTCCAGTGCCACAGCCTGCGAGTCACTTCTTTTGTTAACTTTTGAAAACTAAGTTTTGGTTGTTTGGTTGGACTTGGCATACAGTAAGTTTTAATATTACTGCAGTTTTGCGTTAGCATTTTGACTTTGCTGATCCTTGCAACAAGCTTTGATGTTAACAGCAATACATACTTGTTTCTGGCCAAATTAAACTTGACCGTCCGTTGCTTTCATGCAATAAGAAGAAAAAGAAAATTAAAACTGATTCATTAAAAGTAAAAAAAAAAGTCTTTATTTTAATATAAGCATGCATTTTTTTAAATTTGTGTTTTTATTCTGTTAACTTTGACAAGTTTTATTTGATAACCTTTTCTTCTGTCAGTGTTTACTGTGTTAGAAATGTGAAAAATGTAACATTACAAAAGGTAACCTAACTCCTTTTTCATTGTCTGGCATTTTCTGATTCTTTTTTTCTAAAGGGTTAGTTTGACTTTTTAGGGAGTCCTTATTCAGTTATTGGAGCTTTATTGAATAAGAAGATCAATATCCCTCACATGTCTGTTCATTAAAAAGAACAGTCATTTATCTTCAAGCTTAGCTTAAAAAAGACAATTGAAATTGAAATACCAAAGTTAAATACAGCAGACCATACAGTGTACTTGATAAATGTATGGTTTCCCTAAGACGGTGCATCATTAGGCTCGTAGCAACAATGCATTTTTACTGCACTCATAAAGAAATGTGCACTCAACAAAAACCTCACCAACGCTTTACTTACAGCAGTGCTTGCAACACAGATCAATGGCAAGCAATGAAACTGCACCTCTAACAAACCAGGCGCTGCGTTACAGCTGTCTGTTAATGTGTTATGTTTTCACCACATCCACTCTTGCCTAATCATTTTGTTGTCAGTTTGTCTCGAATAATGCTGTCAATAACCGTCCATTTTCAAAAGACTGAAACAGATTACACAACACCAACTGGAGCTGTTCATTGCTTTCATTTGAATAACTTTGCATAATGGGAATAATTAATAAACACAAATGTTTTTTTTTCTTCTTGAAAATAAAATGACAAAAGAGATTGAAATGAGTTGAATATGCACATAATTTCCTACCTCACCAGTTCACTGCTTTGTTTACATTGGTTCAAGGCCATTCTTACTGTGTGCTGCTCCAAGTGAATATTAGACGCTGGAATTCATGTTCACTTCATTCTTGTTAATAAGTAGGAAGCTCTGTTTGTTATCATGTGCGTCTGCATGTGCACGTGAGAGAGAGGGAAGAAACAGGGAAGTGTTTATGGTGATGAGAGTGCATGCACACCGCCCTCTTGGGAGTTGTTAACATGTTTACATCCGACCTATGTCACTATTCTTCTTTCTCCTTCAATTGACTTATTGATTCACTCTTAATTATGTAACAATTTCAGTTTAAAAATAGACCTTCGCCGCAGTCAGTGCATTTTGTCATTATAGTCTACCCAGCTCGGGACATCTATACCACAGTATTAGGGGGCAGCTGAATGGGATTAACAGCAGTTCAAGGACCCCTTTGCTGTTCACTCTTTCAGTCTCTCTGAGATCAATAATTTAAGTTCCACATTAGTGTTTTGTCTCTTTAAATGCAAAAAATAGCTGAAACTCACATTCTTTGCCTTATTTATCCATTGTTTACTATACCTTGCATCTATATGCTTTGTGCTCCTTAATATGGGTTTGCATAATAGTGTTGTTCCATGTTAACCTTGTTTAAGGGTTTTAACTGTACAGGCTTTAACTGTACCTCGGCTCAATACGCACTGTGAGACAGATTAAGAAGTTGATACTCTTGCATTTCCAGATCAACAACAGAGCTCACGCTCCACCTGGAATGTTTTAACAGTCAACATTCTAGCCTTAAGAACTCTGCAAATTCTCTGAAAATTTCTTTAAGACATAGGTCAAGTCATGCTACACGTTTTAATCGTTCTCTCCGTTGCCTGAACCTGTGATTGCTCTGGTCAAAAAACGTAGGTTATCTTCCGTACATGTGTCAAAGCTAGTTGATGTTACATACTCATACTTCACCTGGAGGTGGTCTTCCTCTGATAACTTGCACATGTGCAAGCTCGGTACCACACCATGAATGCTGTCTATCATTACACCCCTAACCTTGATCTGTCCCTAGCTGTGCACCTGCGAGTGGATAAAGCAGAGTAGAGCCATGCAGAGCAAACCTGCGATGTCTGATTACACGTCCACTTGTTAAGAGAGGGGAAAGACAGGCAAGGGAGTAGACAGCAGAGAGGAGCGCATTGCTTAACTGACTCATCAGAGACATCATAGACAGTTAAGCTGCAGTTGTTGGCATTTTACTTTAATCCTTTGACAAAATGCACAGAAAACAGCTTATGTTAATGCAACATGTAACCTTAAAAAATACAGATGTGTGCGCACTTATGTTACCTAAGTCTGTCTATTAATGTTATGCAGCAGCGCGTGTTCACGATAGGTCACTTTCTATTTATGTCTGAGCCCGCACCCACACTCAGCTCTGCTTCGCGCCTTCCCCTTTATCCTCTCAGTGATGTTAACCTCCACGTCTGTTCAACGTCACAGGACAGCCACAGGGGAGGTTGGGCGAGGGAGGGAGGGAAAGGGGATGAAAAGGAAGGGATGAGGAGAGAAAAAGGAGCTGGTGTTGGAAAGAGCACAGGAAAACAAGGAGAGAGGGGAAGGGACAAAAAAAAGGGGCACAGTTCCAAGTGTGACCTAAGCAGTTCCCCTGGTTGACTCCTACTGTTGTGACAGTCTAGTTTCATTTTACACACATCCATTAATCCCTGGCTCTGTTTTCTTCTCATCCATTTGACATCTCCTCCCTCCTTCTTTTACACCGTGAACTAGCTATTTGGCTTAAAAGCCTTCAGTTTCTCGCTGCACTCCTCATCCTCCTCACCTCATTTTATTTCCCATGTCGGCTTTCTCTCTGCTCTGTGATGTGAAAGCTCTCTTTTACTTCTACACAGCAACTCTCCTCCGCAGTCTCCCAAGCATCATAATAACTTGTGATTCAAATACTGTTATTCTTTATCTGACACTGACCCTTTTTCTACTAAGCTTCTCTCAAGAGTTTCAACAGTACTGCCTGAACATCTTACGTCACCCTCAGGGTAATGAAAACTGTATCAGCCAAGTCTGTTTTGCAGATACTGGGAAAATTGGAAACAGAGCCCCGTCTGGGACACACAAGAAGACTTACAATAAACAATAAAGAAAAATACAGCGAGATTTTTGCTAAACAGCCGGATTAATATAATTTGTAGATCATTGTCATGGGTTTCAAATATTGCTTATTGCTTTATAGGGGTTTTGCGAAAATGTCCTCAGTATATACTTATATGTACTTCAGTTTCTGTGAGAAACTAAGTCTAAAAAACAATAAAGAACATACATTCACCAGTTACTTTATTAAGTACACCTTGCAAATACTGGGTTGGAGCTCTGTTGCTTTGAGAATCGCTTTAATCCTTTGTGACATAGATTCAACAATGTGCTGGAAACATTTCTCTGAGATTTTGGTCCAAAGTGACACGATAGCATCATACAGTTGCTGCAGATTTAGTGCTGCATATCCATCATGTTAATCTCCAGTTCCACCGCATCATAAAGGGCTCTATTGGATTGAGATCTGGTGACTGCGGAGGCCATTTCAGTACACTGAACATTGTTATATCCAAGAAACCAGTTTGAGTTGATTTAAGTTTAGTGGCATCGCGTGTCATCCTTCTGGAAGCATCCATCAGAAGATTGGTAAACTGTGGTCATTAAAGGATGGACAATTGTGAGCAACAATGCTTAGGCAGGCTGTGGCCTTTAAATGACCCTCAGTTGGTACTAAGGGGCTTTAAGAGTGGCAAGAAAGTCATGTTGTTTATACCAGATTCTGAGCCTACCAACTAAATGTTGCCGCAAAAATCAAGACTCCTACGATCAGGCAACATTTTTTAAAACTTCTATTGTCAATTTTTGTGAGGCCATGTAAACTGTAGCCTCAGTTTCTTGTTCTTACCTGGTCTCCTTCTGCTAGAGCCCATCTACTTCAAGATTTAACGTGTCGTGTATTCAGAGATGCTTTTCTGCATACCTCGGTGTCAATGAATGGTTATTTGATACTGCTACTGCTGTTGCCTCCTATCGACTCAAAGCAGTCTAATCATTCTCCCTTAACATCAATAAGTATATGTATAATAAGCTTTTTAAGATTTGACTGACTTAATTCTAAAAACTTTATCGCAATTACCCAGCACCAAATAGCAGTGACAATAAGATAATAGCTGCTGAAAAAAGTGGAAAATTTAGCAGCTGAAGATCCAGATATTTCCCTAGGAGTAGGAATCGGGAAGCTAGTAGTACAGATCCTTGGAATAGTTGGTATATCTGCCTATAAATCCTGCGTATTGGTTCTTGCGCTACAATCAGATGATTTCAGCTCACTTGTCAGAGGAGGAAAATAGCCACGCAGTCTAGAGTGTGAATATGGACATTTATTTTTATTGCACAAAAAGGACGAGATACGTGGTAAAGTAGAAAACTGCATCCAGGACAGAAACAACCGCATTATGCTGCTGACACAACGCTAAGAACCCAGCAGCCAGACCCTGAACTTCAACAGGTAACAAGCAGCCTGCAGCCTCCCTTTCTACCTGTTCACGTTTGTAAAGCAGAATCAATGTAGTGATCGCTTTTTTTGTGCTGGTTTTCATCTTTGCTTTGTGCGGTCGGCTTTGCGTTCTACTAACGATCTTAGAGATTTGTGTCCACATCAGGGTTTTGCGTAGGTATGTGGGGTTGTACCTCAGGTTATATTGTTAAATGGTGATTATGAGACAGCGAGTTTCATCTGTTTTACAGAGTAACAAGAAAGTAATGTAACGAGTAGTATAATAAATTCCTTTCCCCGGGAGTAATTAAGTAATGTAATCCATTACTTTCAAGTGTTCTGTGTAATATGTGTTATAATGACTTTTTTGAGTAACGACTCCAACTGATCTCAACAAAGAGGGAAATACCTCAACAAAGGTATGCACAAGCATTTGACCCACAGCATGTAATTCATTAGCATGTACGTAATGTTTATTTATTGCTGCTCAGTGGTAGTGACTTTCAAAATGGAGCCAATGAGAATCCTATGGGAATCGATAGGAGAATCAATAAGGAACTGAATCGATAGGTGATGTTGATAAAGGAATTGGAATCGCTAAATTCTTATCAATTCCCATCCCTACGTAGGAGAGATCTGAACAGAGCAGATCATTACAGAAGAATATTTTTGGAAGTTTCTTGCTTATAGTGGTGTACTGTGACACAATTTATTGCTACAGTTTTCAGTGGAATATTAAAATAATAATGTGTTTAATTTGTTCATTTGTGATCTCAAGAGGAGCTGGTATGTTCATTTTAGTTATATGCAGTCAGCCATGCTAAGAATTGTAGCTTCATTCATTATATAAATCTTTTCTTGAATGAAAGTGAATAATGCTCAAATTCAGCAAAATGTTTTTAGAAATTTAGCTATATTTAATGGATTGTTTTATTAAATTAAATATCTTCAGAAATTGTTGCATAAGGAGCACTTTAATACAGCTGACTTCTGCCTCAGTTATATATATTTTATAATAGAAATAACTCAGTATAACTGGAACATGGCTTTAATTCAGTCATTTGAGTTCAATTTTATTTATATAGGATCACAACAACAGTCGCCTCAAGGTGCTAAAGTCAGGCCAAGACATCAAGCTTAGTCGCAAGCTTAGCAGATCAGTCTCTCCTGGTACTGGGTCTACGGCCCAGTATTTGTGTTTCTGACTCTGTAAATATTATAGTGTTTGATTATTGTTGTTCATGGTTTTGGTTTTCTTTAGTTCTTAGTGACTGTAGTCCTTCCTCCCTTAGTAGTTATCTTAGCCTGTCTTTAGTGTCTGTTCCCATGTCTACTCTATGCTTTTCCTGTATCCCATGTTTTATGTCTAGTCACCCTTGTCGCTATGTTTCCTATGTCTCCCCAGTTACTCTGTTAACCTTGGGTGTCCTGAGTCTGAGTTTCGGTCTGTGTGCTTCCTGTTTTATTTTGATAGTCCTTGTCCTTCGTCAGTGTATCTAGTTTTGCTTGTCCTCGTCTCATCATGTCAGATTAGTCCCAGCTGTGTTTCCTCCTGTTCCTCCATCATCTCGTGATCCTACCTGTGTATTTTAGTCCTCAGTCTTCCCCTGTTTGTTGTCACGCTGTAGCCTCTCCATGCTGTGTTTTCTCCCCTTCCTGTTCCTGATTTAGTCTAGTTCATTGTTCCTGGTACATTTCCCTAGTTCATGTCACTTAGTTTCTTGAATCCAGTTTATTTCTAGTTTCCATGCTCGAGGTTTTGGTTTGGGTTTGTGAGTTAATTTCATGGAAAATTCTCCTAGCAATAAAGGCTGCCGCTTTAAGTTAATCCTTCTGTCTCTGAGTCCTGTGTTTGGGTCCTACATTCTGCCTGCCACACAGCACACCATGACACAGCCAGCTGATGAATCAGCCAGTTGCCTTCTATTAATTCATTTGAAAAATCTCATGCACTGTTTAAGTTGCTTTTGCCTGTTCAGATTTGCTGTGCACTTGCAGGGTTGCTCTGAATCCACCCTCACCTCAGCTCCACCTTTTCACACTCTATCTGACAAAATCAGTGTCAAATGTGTTGTCATTGATGCTTATTCTCTTCTAAACGGAGGTCTTGGCACTGCTCACCCTACTGTTAGCTTTTCACATATGCGAACAGAAGGGCACGGAGGTGTTTTCTCACACAACAGAGACAAACCATCAGGCATAAATTACTGCATTTTAAACTGATACACTTTTATTGTGGTCCTGACTGAAGTAGAGCCTAAATCTGGGAAATTATTGCAAAATCAAGTTTAGTACTTATTCAGTATCCAATTTAGTTTTCCTATATTAGTATTTCTGCTGTAGGAATACAGATGCTACTGTATACAAGCTGTCTTTTATGTATTTTTATGTCTACAGTGTTTCTTCAACATGTGCTTTGTCAGGGTCTGTGCAGAGTAGTATAGCTATGCCCTGAGGCTGAATGAGAGCCATCAAGATGCTTCACATCAATGACTCAGTTTCCCACTGGTAGCTGGCTTAAGAGCAGAGCAGCTGCTGTGACTGGCACACGAAGGACAATGGCCAGAGAAATATATAAGACTCGGATAGACATCACAGGAGACAAGGCGGTGTGCTGTGAAAATCAATACAAGCCTGAAATACTGCATAGAGAGAGCCATGGACATGCAAAGCAACTAGTCAGTAAACAACAAAAGAATCCAAAGAACTGATCTGCATCTTGGGAGATTGTAATAAGAAGGATGAAAGCAAAAGAAAAAGAAATATCATAAAGTCATAAATGGGTGGTAGGACTGCCAAAAAGAACAAATACACTGTTCTGGTAAGAATATAACTTTGTGCTAATAGGATTTGGTGCAGTATTTTCCTGCCAAGATTACAAATCTCATTTGGAATACATGAACATTTTTATCAACAAATAAACATGTTGAGTTTCACTGTACTAATAAGATTTTAGAGCCCCGATGGAAGTTAGCGCCTGCAAAGATCTGAGGCTTTTTGGCCGTTCAGCTAAGTGATCACAGTAGGGTAGAGAGAGAGGAGGAGAGATTTCTGAATATTTATAAAGCCTAATTCATTCCGCGTTCAACACTTCTTCCCAAAAGGAATGTTTGCTTTCAGAAACACTGAACAAAAACAGGCCCTAAGCCGCCATCATCTCACATAAGCTTTTGCACCTGGATTTCTGCATCATCCTTTATCTTCACTGACTGTGTGCTGGTATCATGCTCATGTATGTGGATACAGGGTTACATGGCAGCTGAGTAAAGTGACTGTCTAATAAAAGGATGAGAGGATTACATTACAGTCATGATGAATGACTCCCGTCTGTTCATATTCTTGTAAGTCCTGGTCATCTGGACTGTTGCATCATAAGCCCAATTTAATCACTCCAAAATACTACGAAACGATTGGAGGAAGACTGTCCTAACGGGCCCCTGTTAATAATATGCTGCAACTGACACAACTTTTACATAACCATTACTAACATTATGAAAGATATCTGAAATGAGAATTGGAGGGACTCAAATAACAATTTTAAGAAGAGGGTTTTCTTGATAGGACAAGATGTTAAGTTAAAGCAGCGAAAGCCTTTCTACACAAACCACAACATAAATGTCATGCAAAGTTAGACTGTGGTTCGTCACTACTTGCCATCTATTCTCAGTTGGGTGAAATGTGTCTTTACACATCTCTTCAGAAGCAAGGAGGTCCTGCTGAGAGCCTGAAGGCTTGTCAGGGGCTGGGGTATGGCCAGGTATGCAGGGATTTAACAACTGGTGTGATTTATCCTTGCAGCTTACAGTACCTGCAGCTGTTAAAACCTGCTAGTACCCAAAATTGATCATTCACTCTTTCCTGCAACCTTCTCCATTTTTTGTAGTGTATTCTCTTTATTTTGTCTCACACTAGAGGACATGTTAATCAGCCGTCTCCTGTTACAGAACGTGAAACCAATCAGGCTAATGTGCCGTTAGCGAAGGCAACTTCTGAGTGACATATGAGGTTGGCGGGGGTCGCCGGTAGCCTCTCACACTGGACCAGGATAATGAGACTGTCCCGCTGTCAAGCATCTGTGGCCCTGCTCTAGTTTCCTTCAACACACACTTCAGGCCACACAAACAAACACATACACACACACATTCAGTCTCATTTACACGGTCACATAGAACATTTTATTCATTATGAGTCAGAAACATTAAAATTAATTTTAAAAAAATGAAAGAACTTCAGTAGAGTAGTGTGTGTGCGAGAGAGAGTAAACTGGAGGGGCTGAGAGGCCTTGGTCTGCGTGTATGTGTCTCAATGTGAATGTGTAGTTTTGGCAGCTGAGAGATTAACTGCATTCATCTTCATTTGTTGGCTGGCGTTTGCTGTGTTACCTGCTGGAACAGCAATGCTCTACTTCCCCCTGAGACTCAGACCACCGATGTGATTCTGAAAACTGAAGCAGACATACCGCTCATTTCATATCTCATTTTCTTTCTCCTCTCTCTCTCTTTCCTTGTGTTCTGATTCTGTATTCTGCTTAGCACCCTCCCTGACTGTCCCACATGTTCAAATGCCTGGCTGAGTCTCACTGTGACATTTGACAAATAGCATAACAATCTGCAGTATCTGTCCTTTGCACTTTGAATGATGATATTCACATCAGCGATCACTTTTTATAGAGCAGCTGTCAAAAATGCACACATACACATGCATGATCTGCAACCGCTGTTGCGCAAGTTTCCTTTTCCTGTGTAAAAACGAGCCTCTTGTGACACTAAACTAATGACTTATTGAATACGTCATTATTTCCCCATATTATATCATCAGGGTTGGGAAAATTAAAATCGACTGCCCTACTTTATCAGCGTGCCTTTTTGTGCAAACGAGTGTAGCAGTAATAAAAGAGAAGTGAAACACTTAGATGAAAATGCTCCAAAACCCATCCTTTCAGATTTCTCAGCTCAGGATTGAAGTGTGTCAGAGGTGGGTGGGATTTAGAAAGGTGGCAGGGAACCAGCAGTGTCAAGGCAGCGACTATAACACACTCCTCTCTGATGTGTGACATGTTAAAGCAAGTATATGTTAACGGGCATTTGTTTGTAGGTGTGTTTGAGTACAGGAGCAGTGAAAAGTCACAATCTATTACCGCTGTGAGTGAAAGATGAGAGAAACAATATCAGACAGGAACACTTGCGTATTTCAGATGCCACCTTGAATTAGGTGGTTGAAGATTACGTGGTGAAATTGAAAGCATTTGCCTCAGAAAATGAATTCATGAGTGAAAAACACAATGGCAGCACTATTTTTCTGAGACTGAATAAAATGAGTAGACATACCGAAGAGAGCAAAACAGCGGGCACAGAAGCAGTCTGAGGGTAAACCATCAGGTAGATGGCAAATTGGAATTGCATGAACAGTGACACTTTCCTTTTTTTCTGCAATATTTGAATGTATGTGTGTGTGTGTGTGCCTGCATCGCTGCAAGTGTTTTTCGTTAAAGAATACGACAAACAAAATTTTTTCTAAGACACTCTCTGCCAGACTAGCTTTGTAAGGTGTGCTTAATGATTTTGAAAGGATTAATTTTTCAACCCCAATCATGACCTTTTTCTAAATTTAACCTACAGCTTTTGTTGCCTAAAGCCCTGAAGGAGTATGGCATCTAAAAGTATTCATTCCTCTCACTGTTACTAAATGAGAGTATTCTGAATACTTTGGATTACTTAATATATAATCATGCTTTTTACATCTACATGAGTGTACTGTTGCTGTGTGATTTATTACTATTACTGAAGACTACTCGCCATACCAATACCAACTAGATTTTAAAATCTTAATATAAAATGAGTAACAGTAAGGTGGACATTAGGCAAGGCTGCACTTTCTGCAGCGATCTCGTACAGAAAACTATTCCGTGCTTATATAAAACAGGTCCGCAGCTTCTGGCTAATACGTTGGGTTCCGTGTCGGGCTCATAGCTGAAAACTAGCTTTACTTTGTTGTAGAGATGGACCGATCCGATATTACGTATCGGTATCGGTCCGATACTGACCTAAATTACTGGATCGGATATCGGAGAAAAATAAAAAATGTAATCCGATCCATTAAATATCACGAAAGCACCTCA
The DNA here is from genome assembly GCF_057381915.1 of Diplotaxodon limnothrissa. Taxonomy (NCBI): domain Eukaryota; kingdom Metazoa; phylum Chordata; class Actinopteri; order Cichliformes; family Cichlidae; genus Diplotaxodon; species Diplotaxodon limnothrissa. Next base: position 8,530,140 of record NC_140617.1, read on the forward strand.
CAAAACTTGCAACACGCCGTAACTCACCTCAGAACGTTAGCACGTTGGAGCAGTATGCATCACGTGATAGAGCGGCTGTGGCATGCAGGACCTGTCGGTGGTCTGGATAGCATGTGGAGCTTCGCTAGCAACCCGGCATTTCATCTCCGACAAAGTTATCCCCGAGAGAAGTAAAGCACGTGTGTAAGTCCATCTCTGAATGTAAAGCATTCCTGCGTTAAGCTTAACAAGCGACTGCCTCTCCTGCTGCTACTTCAATCATGAAACTGCTTATAATGATCAGCTGATCGGCTTTTCTGTCGCGAGTCCGTCTGTCTTGTTTGTTTTTGGCCCACTTTGCACCAGAAAGAGGAAACCAGCGGCTGAACAACAGCAGCACGTTTAAGCTTGATCAGCTGTTGTTAGAATTTATTTATTATTACTTTCTACTCGAGGATCTTTTTCTACGTAGCTGACGGCTGGTAACTGAGCAGGGGCGGATCTAGCAAAGTTTAGCCAGGGGGGCCGATAGGGCATTAACAGGGAAAAGGGGGCACAAAGACATACTTTTCTTTCTTATTCTCATTTAAAATGTCTAATAAATAAAAGCTTTTAATAAATAATTATCTGACACCCAAAGTTTTAATTTGATGTAAAATGAATAGAAGTCAATTACTGTATATAGTGACTATTAAGTCTAATATATATACCCTAGTAAGCTATAGCACTTTTTCCTTTGGGAAGGTACCATCTGTGCAGTCTGCAATTTTGTTGAAGAAAGATGTTGAATCTATTTAATATTTCTTGAAAAATAATTGATTTCTGTGCATTTTTTTTCACACTGCATCAAATTAAGGTTGATTACGTCGATTAAGCATCATGAGGTGGAGCGTGAGGGGTGGTTCCCTATTTTTTATTTATTTATTTTTGTTGCTGGGAGTTGGAACCCTATTAGTTAGGTTGCTTAATATTTACGCTAAATACTCTTTAAAATACCAGAATAGGGAGGATGGTGTAGGTTTAAGTTTATTAGATTGATCAGTATTGCTGAACTATGAAACATTTTTTTTTTGCATACAGGTATAACAGAATAGCTTTAGTGTAGTTGTTGTTTTAAACTTGAGTATGAACTTATACAAAATGCAGCAAGATATTTTAAAAAAAACAGTTTTGTTGATTAAAAAACACTATATCGGATTCATATCGGTATCGGCAGATATCCAAATTTATGATATCGGTATTGGTATCGGACATAAAAAAGTGGTATCGTGCCATCTCTACTTTGTTGTCTGGGTCAACTTTGCTAGTGAGAGACAGAGAGAGGCGTTGAAAGGGTGCTCCAGTGGGACTTATTGTTTCGGAGGAAAACATGAACACAGTGTACAGTCGAGTCTTAATAGCTTACTTACAACTGGGCTCGTCAGGCACTCTTCTTGGCTGCAGTGGTTATTATTATATTTACATGCTTCCATCTCCCGTTTCTGCTCGATGACAACTCGTACTTTTCCACTTTCCTTTTTCTCCCTCTCTCGCTCACAGACACATAATAACGGGTATGGCAGTCCATTCTCCCTGCAGCACGGACTACACTGCCCATGAGGCTACATTCTTTAGGGCTGTAACACTCTACTTATTGCGTTCATATTAAATAACTTTTGTGAATAATTTTTTTAAATATTGCTTCACGTCATTATGCGGGCCGCAAGTAGAGGTGACATGGGCCGCGAGATTGAGACACAGGCATTAGAGCCTCTGTGTGTTTTGTTTGGGTTTCCACCGGCGTGGAAACCAAAAATAGACAGGACATAGCCTTTGAAACAAGGAAATACCGCTGAGTAATCCATTCATTTCAACAAAGTAACTGTATTCTGAATACCACCTTTTTAAACGGTAACTGTAACGGAATACAGTTACTCATATTTTGTATTTTAAATATGTAACAGCGGTACATGTATTCTGTTACTCCCCAACACTGTTTCCCATTTTATATTTATATACTAGCAAATACAGCTAACAAATGATCCCTGGTTAGCTTATCACATAGCACATTCCCAAAGACGTTTACTGGAGCTCACAGTATATTTGGGAGGTTTGGTGAGTCATTTTTTCCTGCTGTACCAGATCTGAAGTTTCACTTACTTGCCAAGTCACAATTCACAACCTGACCACACCCGTAAACAAATCTGTATTCGTGAATGCCGCTGGGAAGTCATCCTGTAGTTTCACTGGGAAGTGTAAATCCATTTCACATGACTTCACCTTGTTTTTGCAGTAGCTACAGGGATGCCACTGGGATTTTAGTTGGACTTCTGATTTTGAACTTTATTTGTGCTTAAATCTTTGTATTAAAAATGTCCCTCATGTTTTTATATATAGTAGTAACCAGAGATGGGTAATCTGTTTACTTTTTTCAAGTAACGACTAAAGTAAGGGATTACTATTGCAAAAACGGTAATTAGATTACTGTTACTTTCCCGTAGTAACGCTGCGTTACTGCGTTACTAAAACCGTGATTTTTTGCCAGAATGTCTCACGACAGTGACGTAAGCAAGTGCGCCGTTAGTGACAACAGCTGTGTGCAGAGCAACAATGGATCACATATCGATTGTGGGAGAGAGTATGAGCGTGCAGCGTTTAAAGCGTGGAAGTACTGACCTTACTTTGAGTTTGATTCCATAAAAAGTGACAAAAACATTAGTGTCCATCGTGCGTGGGAAGAAAACTTCTTTTTACAGCGAAAAAAACCCCTAAACTTCCAAGCAAGCACCGAGTGTGCAACGACGCAATGGGAAATTCACAGAGAAACTCGCGGATTCTTCCACTGACCGCTGCGGCACACCTGCACCAGGGTAAACCTCCGCCTACCCTAGTCCTGCTTTACAGGTGAAAATAGAGCAACAGGACCGCTGAGTCTTTGACTTTATTTATTTTCTGCTGTGTTTTACTTGCATCTATTTGAAAGAGTGAGTGTAAACACAAAAAATATTTTATTTTATGTGCTGGAATGTGTAGAAAATAGGTTTATATGTTAAACTAATTTATTCAACTCAGAGAATGTTGCATATAATTAAATTTTTGCTTGATGCATAAAGTTAAAAGATTAAAACTGATAAAACAAGTTAAAAAAAAGAGACTTTTCCATTTGATTACATTTTGTATGATGGATTATGTAGAAAAAGTCGAATTGGGCTGAAAGATCTATCGCTTTATCACCTATTCAGGTTGTAAATCGTGTTTTTAAAAAGTAACTAAGTAACTAAGTAACTAAGTAATTAATTACTTTTGAAAATAAGTAATCAGTAAAGTAACGGGATTACTTTTTTGGGGAAGTAATCAGTAATTAGTTACTGATTACTTTTTTTTTCAAGTAACTTGACCAACACTGGTAGTAACAGCAGATGGGTTTTAATATATCTTGTGCGGTTTATATTTATACTAGATACTATTTATCTTTCATAACTGCATATTATAATCTCATAGCTCTCTACCTTTTTTATTTATTATATCTACATCTTTTATATTTATTTTAATTGCACATCATGGCTCGTTTCAATCCTGTTTATGCCCTGTGCATATTGCAGAACTGACAATGAAGTTGACTTGAACTTTGATTTGTTTTTCTTGAGAGGTTTGCAGTTCTTCCCCCTATTTTGTCCAGCCAAAGCCTGCATGTCTCATATTGCTACAACAAAAATGGTATTTTGGCCACAGAATAACAGAAGATACCAAGTGCAGTAATAGCTAAATGTAACATCTTTATTGTAATATAAATATAAACTTAAAATACATTGAGTTGGTGCTTTAGTGTAAATGTTAAGTGTTTGTTTTTTTGGAACAGGCAAAACGCATGACCTTAAAAAGCCACACAGGCTCTTTTTCTTGGCCTGATACCCAGTGGTATGCTCATGATACCAAAATGCTTGCAACGCCACTGACTCACACCTGCACTCCTACAACGTCTGCGTTGAATAACCACAATAGAAAGACAAGAAGGATGCCATCTCCTTGCAACCCGTTCTCACTCCCAAAGCGTAACATTTTACGCTAGGTGACAAATCGTCACCATATTACGTTTTCGGCTACCCACCACGTTCCTAAATGACGACCTCGGAAAAAGAGGAAATATGAGAACCGTCTGGACTGAACCTACACATGTTCGCTCTTATTCTTCAAATCGCTTAGAAACACGCTATTTAACATCATTAAAGTCCTGGTTAAGGTCAGGAATAAGGTTATGGTCAGGGCTAGGGATAAGGTTAGGTTTAGGGCTGGAATACAGGGCTGGAACGTCTACTCCCGCGGGAGCGTCATTGCACTGGATTCCAGCCATAACCCGCCGCGTACCATAAGAACGCCGAAGGTCTCCTTTCGTGTTCCTCAGGAACGCCGCGGGACGTGACAAAACGTCGACATGTTACGCCTCGGGAGTGAGAACGCTCTGCTCCTTGGTGATGTTGGAGCTGGCTCGGTTGCATCTATTTGATTACTTTCATTCTGTTCTTTCCTGTCTTCATTATTCATGGTAGGCAAGGCATTTGCATTGATACCATGAAATATGGATGCTCTGTGGAAGGAAAAGAGAGACAACCGACCTTTCACTGCCACATGAGAATGGATAAAAAAAGAACTTAATAAAGGCTGTTTCAAATACTGAGTTAAAAGAGAAATAGTCCCTGTCTTTTTTGTCAGCCAGATTTTTTGTGTTGTTTTTTTTTTTTTTCTCCATTCGCATCTGCCATCTGAATTCAAATCATTGCACGGTACTTAGAGGAAATATGTCAGAGGAATGTGAAACAGTTAAGCTGTGAAAAAAATGGAGAAAACAGTAAAACTGTTTGGTGTGTGTGTTTCTGAGAGATGGAGAAATAAGAGAAAGGCAGGGAAGTTTGCTAGGAAGAAGGTGGGGATTGGTTTCACCTGCACTACAGTGTTTAGATAAGCTCCAGCAGCAGGGAGCTGAGGCATCAGCAGAAATGAAACAGGATGCAGGTTCAACTCAGCACTTCAAAGAGAACTTAAGAGTTCAAGAAACTTAAAATCTTTGATTCACTGCAGCAATACACACTGTATAATTTAGCATAAGGCGAATTTCATGAGCGTTCCTGACTCTTAGTACATCCTGCCATATCATACTGTTTGCCAGAGTCCTGCTGAGAAGAGAAGAGAAGAGAAGAGAAGAGAAGACTGCACTTATTTAGTTGAGAAACTATTATTCATCCTGTAATTTTACAGTGATTGTGAAAATATAAGACTGGCAAATATCTCTCCGAATCCAAGAACATTTAAGTTCATGTCAACAACAACAACAACAACAACAACACATTTGCAGGATTGTGAGCTCCATGTGAACTGCAACTGGAATAAACTATGCTTGAAGGTAAAAATGGACTAAACAAATGCTGCTGATACTGTGAACATGAGAAAGGATTGAACTTTACTTATCACAATCTTAAAATCGTTAAATAGATTTACTCCTGTTCATTTGTCACCTGGGAATTTGCCTTTATTGCAGTACTGAAATAAAGGATTTCTAGCCTCATGAAAACCAAATATTATACACAGAGACACAGCCTACATTGTACCTTAATTTTACTTACCTGTTTGGTTGACCCAACTGCAACTGTTTTGCTACACTTCAGTCATTTATTTTCTTTTAAGTAACCCATCTGTTTGTTCTCTTCATGCACTCAAAATAAGCTTCAGATGACGGGGGGAAAAAAAGCTCTGACAGGTACTGCATAATAATATGTTACAAGTGTGTACTGTTTGAGAATATTCTTAATAAACAAGCTAAATGATTCAGCTCTGTCTGCGTCACTGAGTGACTCATAAAGAATTGTCACTTCATGTCTGCAGTTAGTCTGGAGCACCTGTGGCTCACAGTATCTGTGTTTAAAGAGCAGCCTGAGGTAGGAAAAGCAAAGAAGGAAGCCACACGTGAAAACACAAAGGATAACAACTGTTTTGTGCAAAGCTGGAATCACACGCATGGATTTAAAAGCAGCTTTTCTAAAGGAAAGCTTAGACAATGATAAGAAAGAAAGTCACATACAACTAGCAAGTATTCCGATTCCTGTCTTGTAGAAAGGTTTAAATGCTTACTCTACAGTACCTGGCAACATTATAAAAACCTGAGACATGTTGTCATTTACTCAGATTATGGGCTTTCTGCTAAACTACAGAGCACAGTGTTTCTGTTTCAGTAAGTGGTCTACAGAAAATCAATCATGTAGGTGTTTGAAATGCTTAGTGGGTTATTAAATCTTTGCCATGTTATAGAAAGGTCCTGTCTGAACTTGTAGTTTAAGCCACTGGTGGCATTTTGCATGACATTTTAGTTCATTAAAAATATTTTTGTTATTAGCACTAGTCACTTTTGAAGTGTTTCAGTTGCCTTTTACACAAAGTTCAAGGTTTCATTTCCTCTGCCCACACTGTTTTAGAAGAAAATCCAGCTTCTGTTGAACTCCCAGTACAGGTTTGGGCAGTTCTCTTATTTACCTTTTCTCTAACCACGCCTCTATTCTCTGCCCACTTCCTGATCACCTTTGCCTGTTTAGAGGTGAGCAGGTTCTGGGCTCACACAGGAGAAATCCTCTCCGCTTTGGACTCATTCCGTATTTTATAAAGTCCAGCAGCAGGATAAAATTTCTCTCTTTCTACATGAAGACTGTCAGCCGGTCTCCGGTTTGCTTGAGTTGGACAAAGTCCTCTTTACGGAGTCATTTAACTCTCCTGTCCTTCCCCTCCACCTCCTCTCTGAATGGTTTAAAGTTACACTGCCTGCCAGACTTTACCTGTTCAGGTGAACTGCACTGCCGAAAGTGAATGCTGCTAATGAAGCCATGTAAGTATAGTTTCCTATTTTACATTTTATTAGAAGCATGTCTGTTATTTATCTTAAATGCTTCACTAAGTTACACAAAACGTCATGCCAGCAGTTATTGCTGCTCCGGTGTTTGCATGGAAAGAATTTGCATTAAATTTGTATTTTATATGTGAGTGTAGAGTATGTCGATTTTCTCTTACCTATGTGCACTGGTGTTAAGTATAGTCTGTGCTGACCCACTCAGCCATTCAGATACAAGTGACGCTTCATGGGGTTTCACATCTGGCTTCAGCTGTTTTCCCAGATTGAGGTGTCAGGTCTGGCTCAGACTCAACGTTCAGATTGCTATGAACTCAGAGAGAGGCCAGAATACACAAACATACCCACGAGCCTAATGCAGAGATTAGTAAAAGGGCAGAAATTATACTAATATTTGATTTGCACATCCCCTGTTTATTCTAAAAGGAACAAAATGCGCTGAAGAAATCAAAAATATTATGCTGTGTTACATTTGGTGTACAGTTCAATGATAGATAGATAGATAGATAGATAGATGGCTGATTGTTGCTGTTTTTCCAATGTTTATCGCTGTGTGATTGCAAAACAGATGTTTGTATGAAAAGAAAAAATGGCTTGTTGGAATTTTTCTGTCTCATGGACATGTCTGAACACAACTGCCTATGCTCTACAACACGTAACTTTTGTGCCTGAGTCCAGCCTGCCTTGTGCTATGTTACGCTTAGAGTCCTTGATTATTGACCTGTCAGCAGGTTATCTGGTACTATTTAAATATTTTTATGATATGATGACTAACCCATTTGTCAATGAGGAACTTATTGTTTCCACTCTCTAAGTGAGATTTCTCCTAACACGAGTCACAGATCAGTTTATTATCTTCACGGTCTTTAAGCTACACCTGTAACAGGTGTCTTCCTTGTCAATTACAGTAACACGGTGCTTTGATTTGACAGAGAGATCATTATGTTGCAGCATGAACTTGCTTTGCAGACACTCATACTTTGTCTGATTTGTCAGGCTTTGACTTTTACGCTGAGGGTGTGTTTTGTTTGGTCGATACAAATATGGTTTGATGTCTGTGACTAGAAATGAGGAGTGGATTTGTACATAGCAACAAGCTAGCTCAGTGTGGACAATGAGAATGCTGATACAGAAATTACCTTATTAATGGCTTATTCTTCACAATCGTTTGTTAAGAAAAGAAGCTGACTTGGCATGGCCGTGTCTCTTTATTAACTCATCAAGTTATTTCAGATCACAGGAGAGAAACCTGAGAGTGAATAAACAATGGTAGTTAAAGACAATGTGCAAACTGTATGAAAGAAGGCTCACGCTATGCTAAATAAACACCTCTCTTTGCACTCAGTTGCATAAGGCCTAGACAGCCAACAACTGGCATAACTATAGTTCAAAGATGAAAATAAAGACTACCCTGAGTGTTGTATTTACCATGTAAACATCTTTTTTACTTTGTAGTCCAAACTGAAAGCCTTGAGCCTGACAGCCCCACCTTTCTCATTCTCTTTGGATACTAGATGGCCGGTGTAGTCAATAATTAAACGTCAACAATATGTAGTCAAGGTTCAGTCAATTAGCTGTCGTGAATGATTTTGTTGTGAGGAAAGAGCAGCAGTCCCACAGGACTGTTGTGACAAAGTGAACTTATCACTTCAGAGATTAGGAATGATCCAGTATGAGCCAATGCTCCTCAGGCACGGGTGTGTCCACTGAATATGCCTGCATGCAAAAGCATGAAATGTCTGCATGTAGATACATGTAGCAGCACTGGGAATATCCCTGCTATTGTGCCATGTTGTATAGATGTTATTTATGCATGTCAGGCTCAACTTCTCCACTGTAAAATTCTTGAGAAAAAAGAACTACACCCAATGGAAGACATCATCGATCTGTTGGAATAACCGAACATAAGATTATCTTTGATTGTAAGTTAGAAGAAATGCAATGATCCCTGTGAGAAATTGTTTTTAAAAGTTCGAAAAATTTGCAGCACAATGACAAACAGCACAAACAGGAATTATATATCTTGATTGACGGTGTCTCTTTGGTCCTGTCTCCCTCACCCCCACCCGGTCACGGGAGATGGCTGCCCCTCCCTGAGCCTGTTGCTTCTGGAGATTTCTTTCTGTTAAAATGTAATTTTTCCTTCCCACTCTCACCGCATGTTTGATCATAGGTGGTCATCTGATTGTCTGTGTTTTTGTCACTATTACTGTAGTATTTTTACTTTACAATGTAAAGTTCCTTAAGGCAGCTGTTGTGATTTGACTTGACTGAACAGAACCGATTTCCAGAGAAAGGTAGGGCCCTCCCATCTTTGGGTGAAAGTTGTCTTTCCTCTCTCTGGAATATCTTGCGTTTGTTGGAAGATGTTCTTATGCGCAGGACTGAGCCAAGTCAAGATCATGCCAAGATCAGTGACGCATTTGACACAAAAGGAACTCCTTCCTGAGAACCACCAGTGTTGTCCCAGGAGCCGCAGGTAGCTCCTAGTGCTACCTGTTTCTCATGTGGCCCCTTGTGCAATTAAGTTTCCCAGGGGGCCACATGAGAAACTTGGCCTGTTGTTAAGGGCTGCATCAATGGGCTTAACTCATTTCTACTCAATATCAATTTTAGCTCTTGATAAATTTCTTCTGGACATTACAATTTGTGAAATTTTAAACACTTTTTATATTTTATACAAAGTGACAAAGAGCATGTATTGATTTCTTTGGTCAATAATTTAAGTTCAATAATTTAATCCCAGTTGTAATAGACCGTGTACCCTCTTAGATTCACATTAAGGAGAAGATAGGATACAAACGGACATAGATACATAATTACATTTTAAGTTTATTAATGGGTCAATATTGGCTTCTAAAGCCAAAAAACTACATTTCCTTGTGGTATCATTTGAGATTCTCAGTTTCAGCACTTCAACGAGGCTGAAATATTCGTTTGTTAGTATGTATAAGAAAAAACCCCATCAATGTTCATTTGATGAGCCAGAAGTTGGAGCTCTTCTTCTTGTTTGGAATGTTATAAAATCATTATACGCGAGCTCTGTAGTGGTCTAACATATTAGAATTTTCTTTTTGATCCAGCACCCCCCGTGCTACCGAACTCTAGGGTGTGCATGCCAGATTTCATTTTTATTTCTCTGTGCTCTTGCTTTTTCACATCACTGTTTAATACTATTGTTAGTTTGAATCGTTTTTTAACAGCTTTGCGTCAAGTGCGAGAAGAGAACAGACGTAAGCTAAAGAGAATATTAGACAAGCTTTATTTTTTATTTACTTTGACTATGAATCACCATTTTCTTGTTCTCATCACCTACTGACAGGTACTTGGTCTCTTTCCCTCCCCTTTTCTGTCAGTAGCTTTTCCTGTGTAGTGATGAAAGTGCTCTGCTTCATAGACAAAGTCAGACGTTGCCACAGTGTGATGAATCAGCTGTGCCACCACAAGTTCTCAGAGGGAAAGTTCATCTTTGTTAAGACTGTTAAGCCTCTACTTATTAGCCTTCCGCTACCCGGCATACCAAAAGACTGTAAGCTTGTGGCTCTCACAACTTGCCACCCAACAATTTCATACTGTAAAAAGAAATTATATTGATTAATTCTGCAGCTTGGTGGTTAATCTGGACATTTGCATGTATTCACAAAGAGGTAGGACAGATTTGTATGTATTACCATATTGGAATCCACATCAAAGTCTATTGTTAGTTATAATTTTTTAGAAATAAATTATTTAGCAGAAGAGCATGGGAATCTGTCCAATTAAAACAGAACTAGGGCTTGGATTACATAAATATTTTGTAGGCTCCAAACACAAGTTTTGTTGTTGTTGTTTTGTTTTTCTAACTTGATCTAGTGTCTCATTAAGCAGCCAACACCCAGCAGTGGGTCCAGAAACAAAGCATGTGGAGAGTCAACAAGATGGCTTATGCCAAGGTGACGTGTGCCTCACTGAGCCCATCTGTTTGTGTCCATGTGCCCAAATAGCATGCCTGTTTTGGGTTTTGGATATGACGCGTTCATTGGCACACTCACAATGTAAACCTGTGTATCAGTAAAGAAAAAAAAAAAAGACTTGGCACGTCTAAAATCATGTCACATTGCTGTGGATTAACAGTGATGTATGTTTGTCAGGCTGTACACTGAGCAGGAGGCTGAAGACTTATCTGATTCTATCTGTCTCTGCACTTTCTGCTGACATGAGTAGTATTGATGTTGCTGCATCCACAGAAGAAATCTCACTTGTTCGATCTCTCTTCTCTGTGTCAGTGCAGAAAATCAAACTGAGGAGAAAAGACAGGTTTGGAGGACTGCTGCACACAACATGTTCTGTAGTTGTGTTTGAAAAATATAAAAATAAAAGTGTCCCTGCTCGGCTCCTCCAAGATATCATGAGTATTTTCATAGCAAAAAAAGGATGAGCAAATCGCCCTTTTAGATATATGTCACTCTTTGGACCCAAATAGTGACCCTGAAATTTATAGTACTTCAAAGTGATTTAATTTTGAGCAACTAAAACAGGTAAATGTGGCTTATATAGTGATGCATCAGTATTACTCATGAAGCAGTTTCATATAATTGCAGTCATTTAATTCAGTTCAGTTGTATTTATATAGTGCCAAATCACAACAACAGTTACTTGTTGTTAGGTAAATAATCTACAGAAATGTGAAAATACCCTACAAGCATTGCTGGTAACACTGTTGCACTTGACTTTTGAATACAGACTATATTTTTTTACATTTTTGTCTGTTTGCATTATATTTATCTTCCCCACAGCTCTCTTTTGCTAATGACCTCCTTACCAGCTCTAACATGGCATCCCAAGTGTTCTCCAAATGAGTATCCAGGAGCAGAGTACATACCCTGAAGTTGCCACGGCAATGGCTGAAGCATCAGCTCCACCTCTTTCCCCTTCAGACTATGGATCATTGTCTCCGACTCCTGAACTGTGCGCATCATGTGGCCACAGTCATCAGTTGGAAGAGAACCATGAGTACCTTTACAAGGATGAAGTGGACGATGACCTCATCTGTCACATCTGTCTGCAGCCACTCATCAAGCCTCTGGACACGCCCTGCGGACATACTTATTGCCAAGAGTGTCTCACCAGCTTCCTGCTGGAGAGTGACTTCTGTCCTGTGTGCCGTGAACCCCTCATGCTGCAGACCTGCAGGAAGCCCAGCCTTCTGGTCCACAAGCTGCTGGAGAAGCTGTCCGTGGCTTGTCCCTTCACTGACCATTGCACTGAAACAATGCCCCGTGGTCAACTGGAAGACCACATCAAGTTCAGGTAGGCTGGTAGAAACAGTTTGCACCATTAAATTCCCTGTTTAAAAATGATATTATTAGTATTGCTATTAAAGTAAGCAAGTACTTTAGCTCCTGGTTTTTCCTTTCTTCTATTTGGTTTTGATGTGTCTACTAAACTCTACAATGACCTGAAGTAAGTACACACTCCAAGTCTCCCGCCCTCCTCCTCCTCCCGTCGTCATTAGCCCACAGCTCCAGTCCCAAAGGCTAGAGTTCTTCCAACGAGACTTCCATCTAAACTAGGCCCAGATCCTCTGTTTATAAAAGAAAGCACTTCCTTTTTTCTCAGTCTGGGTCTGTTTTCATTAATGCTCATTAACACTTCCTTAGCCCAAAGGCCGCTGGGATAATTAGTGAATCTTGCCCCACACCACACATAAGCACCAGGAGTATTTCCTATTCATTTGCACTTAAAACTTAGAAAAATCAAATTGCCTAAAACTCCTTAAACTCTAAAAATTTTGTCCCTCCCTGAATCTTATTTCCCATTTCCAAAACATAGACTCGTTTCATCTGTTTATGCTCTTTTTATACCTTCTTTTCTTGCTCATCTTTTCGCCTGTCATTTCTTCCCTAGTCTTTTCCTTCATGTAATGTGAATGTTATAATGAGGTGTGGCTCTCTGAGGCCAGTTCCCAGAAGGATTCAGCTGTAGAGGTGAGAGACTGCTTTCAGAAAGATGACTCTACACACTGTTTGCAGGAATGTAGAATAGTTTCAGTGAAATGCCGATTTAAACATTTCCATCAGGGTCCAGTGGGTACATGGCGTCTTTGAGTTTTTATTGAAAGATGTTGGTTAATATTCTCTATATATTGAATCTATCAAGTATATTTAAATTATAAACTATAGGAAACTAGTAGTCTTGGGTCGGGATTATACTTTTCATCTCCGTAAGTCTGTAAGGACCCAGGTGCACCACTCAAAGACAGAGATAATTTATGAGTCCTTACTAAGACACAGGGTGCATGAGACAAACAGAGTCCAAAAAAACCAAAAACCACACATAGTTCAGGAGATCGACAATGCCTCGGGGCAAAACTCAGGGGCTTTTTCTAGCGGTGGAGACAAAGAGGATCTGGAGGTCAACCGCGATGCTGAAGACGAAGACGGAGCAGACCCTGAGACCGGGTTATCCACAGGCTCTGAACCCCTAGTAAAACGCCAGTAAAACCGCCAGTAAAACCAAGGAGCTGGTGGTAGACTTCCGCAGGCACAAGCATTCTCCACTGCAACCACTGAACATCCAGGGTATGGACATTGAGGCTGTGGACAGCTACAGGTACCTTGGTGTTCATCTGAACAACAGACTGGACTGGACTCATAACTCAGACGCCCTCTACAGGAAAGGGCAGAGCAGGTTGTACCTGCTGCGGAGACTCAGGTCGTTTGGGGTGGAGGGCCCACTCCTGAAGACCTTCTATGACTCTGTGGTGGCTTCTGCTATCTTTTATGGTGTGGTCTGCTGGGGCGGCAGCATCTCTGCTGGGGACAGGAAGAGACTGAACAGGGTGATCCGAAGGGCCAGCTCTGTTCTAGGATGCCCTCTGGACCCAGTGGAGGTGGTGAGTGACAGGAGAACGGCGGCTAAGCTGTCATCCCTGTTGGACAACGTCTCCCACCCCATGCAGCAGACTGTGACAGCACTGAGCAGCTCCTTCAGTGGGAGACTGCGGCACCCACGGTGTGGGACGGAGAGATTTCGCAGGTCTTTCCTCCCCACTGCTGTCAGACTCCACAACAAAGACTTTAACTGAACAAACACACACATCCACACATGTGCAATAACACTAAGTGCAATAATCCTTTCTGGCATCGTTGTATTTTTACTCAGTTGTATATAGCATTCGTATTCTATTTTTATCTTATTGTATATTTTTATTCTATTTTATTCTACTGTATATAGTATATTATTTTATTCTATTCTGTACAGCTGTGTACTGTATTTATTCTTATTGTATTCTAATTTTTGCGTCATAACTTTTGCACTGTCCACTTCCTGCTGTGACAAAACAAATTTCCCACGTGTGGGACTAATAAAGGTTATCTTATCTTATCTTATCTTATCTTAGACATGTTATTTTCACAACTGGTGGGCACAGAATCAAAATTAACTGATTTATTACTTGCCAGCTCAGAAACAGAGGACTTTGAACAGAGAGTTCATTATTAGTCAGTTCAGGAGCAATAAACTCATATTTGATAGCGACTGGCTTAGATATACACAAGAAACTAAACAAACTGAATTAACAGTCTTTTGATTTAGCCTGTTTTGTTGCACACTGATCAGTCTTAGGTCCCGTTGTATTGAAAACAGTCTTGTTTCACTGGCTTTATTTGATCCAGACAGAGAAAGTCAGTTTCAATCACCCTCATGTAGTAAGTCCAGTAACCAAGGAATGGTGGATACCAGTCTTTGTAGCCTATAACTAACTGCTCCCTGATATCCTTACACCTTAAAATCATGCCCTCCTTCAACTCATCTAAGGGGTTGAGAGCTACTGGGTCCATAATGGCCGTGTCATTTTGTCACAATTCAGCCTTGTGGCAGGTTCGGCAGGTGCAGCACTTGGAAACAATGAGAATTAACTAAACTCACAACAAGAAACTAGGTGCTAGGAACAGGAAACTAGGAAACTACTAAGGAACCATAGACCTCACAGAAAAAAACAAAACCACACTCCAAGGGAGACTGAGGACATAAATACACAAGGAATAACAAGGGAACAGACCACAGGTAGGAACACAGCTGAAACTAATCTGACTGACGAGGCAGAACACAACACACACAGGATGAGAGACTATCAAAATAAGACAGGAAGTAATAAACACTGAGATTCATGGGCTAGACACTGGGACAGGGGAGAAACAGACATGGACATCAGAATAGGAAAGACATGAACTGACCAGAAATCAAGAATTACAAATACAAGCTCAGAGGCACAGGAAAGAGACATGTTCAGAAACTAGATAACCCAAAACGTATGATAACCTGGAAAACCCAACGTCATTCCTTCAAACTTTTGAAAATAAGTCCAGAACGGAAACTCAAAACCCTGGGTCACATGACACATGTCATCTTTAGACAGTGACTGCGAGCATCTGTGCAAATGTCTATGAGCCTGCTTGTTTTTTATGAACTTGCACTTACATGTGTACAATGTATAAAGTACACAAGCGCTCCGGGCAGCAGATTTAAAGAAGTTTAACAGAAACTATCTCCAGCTGTCTGTTTCCATGTCCGCAAGCAAGTATAATCAACGCCTTCGTGTAATTTTAACAGGACAAAAGTGACACAGGAGGAAATTATATACAAATACTGTAAGTTCTTTTCACCAACTCACTCAGCGGTGAGTTGGAGAGGAGTTCCAAACAGTGAATTTCATCATTTTATCATTTCATTTGCAAAGATATATTTTCTTGCCTGTCAAGCTGTTCCTGTGCATTCCATGTGTAAGCACCTTTATTAATTTTGCTCCCACTCTTCATTTATATCCTTTTGTCCTTCAGATGGTTAAATAGCTAATGTGAGAATAGCACTTTAAAATGTGAGAGTAAATCCACGTTGTTTTGCATGGGTTAGAAACCTAAAAATGCTTTCTGCTGTAGAATCAGTGCCATGGCAGTTTGTTTTATGGCCCTCCAAGTATATAGCAATAAGACAAAACTTAACTATGCTTTAGGATTGGAACAAATTTCCTAAAATTTTATAAAAACTCAAAATGGAATTTGGGGAAATTAAGCCAGTCAAGATGTGCTTTCAGTACCCATTTCATGTGTGTAACGCTGCTCCTCCCTCTGCCTGTATTTTATGTTCTAATGATGGGTGGACTGTTTCTGGCTGTTGCTACCCCAAAATCTGGCAATGTGTCAGGAGTTCTAATGACTTAGACAGCCATGCCATCTGTTCAGAGCTGATTTCATACTAATCTAATCATTTGTGACCTTTATTGGCCTTTGGATAGAGAAAATGCCATCCTGGACACATCTCTGCAATCAAGAATAACATCTCAACTATGTAATCTTCAGTATCTTTTCAGTTTTCTATTACTTTTCCCTGTATGGATATATAGGATATGGCAAAAAAAAAAAATAGCCTCCTTATGTGATCCCCCAGGTATTTTCTTTTCTTTCTTTTCATTCGCTAGTTTCATGTAGCTATGTGTCTATCTATAATGCACAAAATCTTTTTTTTTCTGCTTTGAAGGTCTCTCATTCTCATGTTTTTCATATTAGCCAATTTACCCAGAGTTCTGTTTTGATGATATTTTGCCTTGAGCATGACAGCATTTTGTTCATCTCCTTTTTCCTTTTATGAAAACTACCTTGTTTTTCAAGTATGCCTCCAATGCCCACTGAGGAGTAGTTCAAAGCTTATGTAAATACATGTGATGCATGCAGACATTTTCTATTTTATTCTGTGCTTATTTTATTTTATTTCATTTCATTCTGTACTGTTCTGTTTATGGTTTTGGTGAACATGTTCGAATTAGTGTTTCACTAGATAGACACTCATAGAGGGAGAAAAGCCACCCAGTGAGGGAAGCGGAAAAGTGTTTTACCTGTCTATGTAATTCTTATAGCAGATTTATAGTTATTTACATATACCTATTTGATATTAGATGACATAACACACTCTGCAGAGAAGGGTGTTATAGGTAACCTTAATATCTGAGACATATGAAATAATGTCTCTGATTCTGATTCTTTGTTTAATACATTAGTGGTTCTTATCTGGATTGATGTGTTATTATTGGGTTTTGGTCTCTGTTTCAAAAGGGCACTAAGCCCCTAATTGCAGAGTGAATGGTTCAGTCTTTGACACCTCCATGGGACAGGTGTCTTAGTGGAGGTGCCCAAGCTGCTACCAATGGCAGACAAGAGTTTTTAATGTGTCTGGTTGAGTGGATGAATTAGAAAGTACTTTGTAAAACTGCTAAGATTAAAAAAAGAAACTGACTTATTTGGAAACCTAACTAAATAACCAAGCAACCACAGTCTTTATTGCAAAGATTTTTAATTCAATTGCTTCACCATCTGCAGAGAGTGAACCACTGAAGGAGCTAGATAAATGTACTTTTTCAGGACACGGTTTCTCGTTAGTACTACCATAGTAGCAGAGAGAAGAAATACATAAAGTGTTACTGCATAATTTATTTTTAAAAAAGAGCTCTAGGAAAAGAGAGTAGGCACTTCTACTGTATTGCAAGCTCCTGCAATAGAGAATATCACGAAGCTGGGAAAAAGATGCAACACAGATAAACGCTATAACACTGTCACACCATCTCTTTGTTTCCTTTACATGTTACTTATTAGCGCTTAAACAGCCTTGGTTTGTAAGCTGACTTTAAAGCAGAATGTCAAGAATACAAAAATATTCTGTAAAAACTTTTAAAGATTATGACTTTGTGTCAGTATGATGGATTGGCTGCTGTGAGTGAGAAATGAAAAGTAATAATGTGGTTGGAGTATGTGTTTATGTGTATGTTATGATGCCTCTTTTGTGACTCCAAGTTAATGTGCAAGAGAATGAAATGAGTCCTGTGGGGCAGACTGGCTTCTGTTCACAAACTGCATCCTGTCACAATCCAATTACTTTTCCATTTCCTCCGTGCCCTGTGGTCTTGTTGCTGTGCGTACTGTTCAAATATTGCCGGACAACTTATGCCTCAGTTTGCATGCATGCATGCATTAACACACAGATGCACAAACGCATTGAGGAAAAAATTCAGCCGGTAACTATACTGCCTCCATCCATGAGAAATTCATCCAGTCAGGGTATTTACACCACAATTTACAAGTGTGTTTTTTGAGTGTAGCTCAACACTATGAAAATCGGATAAGGGTGGAAAATATAAGAGCAAAATAGAAAACAGAAAGCAAAGGCAGACTTGTAATTTTGGACTACATGAATAGAATATGGCTTGATTGCTCTACTTTGAGTAATAAATGAATTATAAACTGACGGAAACGCGACTGAGGGTGAGATTTGATAGAACGGAATAAAAATAGATCAGATGTCCTCCTGCATTTCATATTCACTTCCATTGCACTCTGTTTACTACAAATGAATGAAAAGATAGAAGAGGATGAAAGAAGCCCCATGCATACCCCAAACACCATCAGTGCAGTTAGCAGATTAAATATATCTTACTCATATTTAAAATCAAATCACAATAGTTAATGCTGGCTGCTGTCACCAACACCTAATACAGTTTGTCAGCACACAGCTCTCCTCCAGCCATGTTTCCCACAGCTTCTCCACAATCAATCTAAACAGGTGGAGAAGTCTTGGTGAATGGATTCATCCTTTGTTATTATGAATTACCTTTCCCCTTCCATTTACCAGCTCTTGTACATTGCAAAATTGAATTAATATGGAATGAATGAATGAAAATGGACAGTGTGTCAGTAAAGACTTATTCTAAATCTTCTCCTTTTTCGCCCATATTTCTCATTCATGTCACTCAGGATAACAAGGCTCCACCCGTGCAGAGAATATTGATTTGCCGGTGTGTTTTGGTCATGCTCTGTCTTTTTTGTTTCCACACATGTAGGCAGATTCTTTTGAGCGATCAGACCAATCTGCTGCACTGGGATTAGTCCATCGTTAGAGAGGAGGGGCGAGGGTTTTGGAAGGCAACATACTCTCTATCCTCCCCTTCACGGGTGAATGTATGTGCAGGCAGGGGGGAGGTGAATGCAGAGATTGTACTTGTGGGTATGTATGTATGGGAGTGTACGTGAGAGTACGCATGTGAAGAGGGTAGAGCCAATCACAGCGCACCTGGTACCTCTCCCCCCCTGCTGTCTCTTTTTTGGTCTGCTCCATCCCCCCCACCTCAGTGGTTTCTGCTGCAGTATAAGTCACAGCCTGCGCTGTTCTCTCTGACATACACACACGCGCACACATACGCACACACAGAGGGAGACTGACATGCACACACACGCATACGAGCACAAATCCTCTTACAACTCGCCAGTGCCCAGAGCAGATTAAGGGGCCGTACATCTCAAATTGTATTCCAAATGTGCCACCTTTGCAAGGGTCTTCTTCCTGTTCTTCTTGTACTTTTACATCTTCCTCTTGTGCACCAACGGGACTTCTCTGCACCTGCTTCTGCTGCTTCTTCTTCCTCCACTACGTCTTCAACCTCTGGCAACTGGCCCGTTTGCCTCTGCAGCTGAGATGACCAGGCAACCAGCCTGAGGCAGAGGAAGAAACTCACACAGACATAAGTAGAGAAGGGAAAACAAAAGGGGGAAAGAGAGGCTAGAAGGAAGGAAGTCGAGGATTAATTCAAATCTGAGAGCGCCCCTTGAGAAGAAAGACAGGCGAGGAGGGGTAGGTCAGCACGGCCAGGTTCGGAGAATTGGAGGTGGAGGAGGAGGAGGGGGAGGAGGGGGGAACAGGAGAGGAGAGAGCTATAGTTCAGAAAGGAGGAAACAGGGAAGAAAAGAGAGGAAAAGGAGCAGAGCATTGATCATGAAGGCTCTGTTGCTGCTAGTTTTGCCCTGGCTCAGTCCGGCCAACTACACAGACAATTTGGGCAACCTGCACATCCTCTATTCAGAACTGTGAGTACAACACTCAGCCTCCTCCTGCATCCTCTTCATCAACATCTACCCATCCTATCCCTCCATCAGCGCAGCTGTTATGTGTAATCGTGCATTTTGTTTACTTTTAAAACCCATTTCTTTGTGTCTGCATTCAGAGCGTTAATGCATATTTGTATATTACTTCCAATGTTGACATTCGGATCATCGCTTGAAGAGTCAGGGTGTTCTTCTTTGTTGTGAAAACAACCAGTCAGTTGCTTCCTGATGCTTTGGTCACTGGTTGCTGTGGCGCTAAAACGCAGCAGAGCCAGCAGGTTGTGCTTTATGCTGTCCAGGACGGTTGGGATGCTACAGAGCGGCACTGCAGCATGGCATCTCTGCCTTTATCTCGTTCTCTTTAGTAGCATGTGTGTTAGTGTGTCACTACTGTATTGACTGGAGCAATACAGTATTTGGACACACAAGCGAGTATTTTTTACACACACAAACACTGTGTGTGTACAGCCTGTATGGGCTCTCGGACGGTTGTAACTACTCTGTGTTTATTTGTGGAACAGACTTTCACCACATTAAAAATTCATATCTGGCTACTCTCCGTTTGCATCTACTGAAAATAAACTACACATTCACTTATACACACATTCATTTTGTTATACTGAACAAATTGAGAAATCTGTCTGTGTTGGAAACAACATAACATAATAATGCACCTGTTGCTGCACATTTCCTTCTAATTAATTCTGCATCAAACATTATATCAGAACTAATGCACATGGAAACATCTGTGTCAACATTTCTGTGTTCATTATAACCTGATCTGCAGAATACACTTCTAGTTAATATTAGTCATATGATGTAATGTCCTAGTAGTGCTTGTTTTGTTTGGCCAATAGTTTGATCTAAGTCATTTAGACCAGAGCAAAGTTGCAAATACTTTTATTTTTTGCTTGCAAATTGACATTGATGGATAATCTAACATTTAATACATTTACTGTACGTCACACCGTCTTCCTTCTTGGCTCCTCGGTCTCTCTTTGTGTGGGAGTAAGCATTGACTACATTCACTAGCTCCGTGTGAACTCAAAGCTCTGTGATCCCGGAGCTCAGCAATTGCTCTTCTCTCCAGTCTGTCGGAAATGTCCCATTATATTGCATGAACACATGGAACAATGGACCGCCTCGCAAATCCCCTCATTTCATTGTATGCGCTCTCTGCACTGAGTGGGGCTTTAGCTCCTGCAGACAGCAAGAGCCCGTGTTGGGCAGCAATGGATGCCAAAGAGGAGAGGAAAGAAGGGTGATACACTGTAAATACTGCAAATCAAGTAAAACAGATTTATTATATTAGATAGGTCAAACTGATTTAATTATACACAGAAAGAAGTGGTTGAGGATGTAAGAAGAATAGAGTGGATGAACCATGCAGAGCACAGAAAAGAGTAGAGGGGAGATGAGAGGAGACAGGAGGGTATAAGGTCACTTCCTGTGCCTGCCTTCCATCTGGCTATACATACGGCTGCCATGGTGATGGTACCCAGCAGGCACAGTATGCAGGTCCTTTCAGCGAGTGCTTGTTTGTAAATAAAATCATATGATTTCTCTCTGACACTCACTAAGTGAGAAATATTGACAGCATGTGTTGGAGCGTGTCTCTGTACCGGTGACAGTAGAGCTTTTGCTGATTATGACATGACAGAGAGAGTAACTTAGAAGCAGACAATCGCGGACGTGGTGTTTTTCTGCCTGGCTAGTGAGCAGTGGAACACCATTTGTCTTTATCCATACTGTTGACAGCAGCAGCCTCCAGCTCCCGTTGTGCGACTACCGCCTCAGCCTACACCCTCTCTCCACTCGTCTTTCTCAGTCTGTTCTTTCACTTACAGATGTCATTCTGTGTGTGTGCGATTGCTTCAGTGAGTTTGTATGGTGTGAGAAAAGCGAGAATGGTTATAATCTGTCTTATTTACACATCAGTATGCTTGTACAGGCTTGTTTACACACTATACTTGCTATACACAGGGAGTAAGTGTAACCAACATTGCAAGTGCAGAGTTAATGTCTCTGTGATGAAACTCTTAATAGGTTTACTGCCATTGTATTATGTCATCAACAGCCAATACAAACACCACGCTGGTACACGCAACACAGCAACCGGGTGTGATATTTACTGCCCACATCATAACAGTGCACACATACACACACACACACACCAGTCATTGGATCTTGCGTATTCCCTCCCCCAGCACACGTGGCATCCCCTGATCATCACAGTGTCGTGCTGTAGAGCATTAATGATTAATCTGTGTTCATTTCTGGGCTTGAGCTGAGATGTCTTAAACACTATGATTAGCTTAGCTTCCGTCTTTTCAGACCTCATCTCGGAGGTGTTTGATCACAACGAGCAATACGCACTCCTATTGCTCCAGACGACTTCAGCATGAACGCATCCTAACAGGCTTAGACACCCAGCCGCCGCTCACTCTTTGGATCTGAACAATACCAGTCATTTGTTTGTACCAGGTCCACCTCGAGTCAGAGGCAGCGCGCCATGCCATTCCATGCCCCCTTTAGCCGCATGTCTGAACCTAGTGTGGGGCAGGCTTCACTAATTAGAATTTTGTTTGGATTAAATATTAATCCTTGTTCTGTAGTCATGCAGCTCCCCCTGTCTCATTGTATCTAGCAAGGCAGATACAAGTGATACAGTGAAGGCCAGTGGGAGTGAAGCCAAAAGATAAAAGTCATGCTTACCACCTCTTGAAGTACTTGCACAGCTTTCCAAAAATTAAATCAGTTTAATTATTTCTTTGCATGGGATTCTAGTTTATGAAGCAAATTCAGTGAATCAACCATGCAAGCATTTATATGCAAAGGTGGGCAAAGTCTACAGAAGCAACACAATTAAACATGCAAGGAGACATGGGGCAAGGACACATGCAGAGGACACACTGAAGCAATTCAGACTAATGCATTAATCTAAAATTGCACATTACTGTTCACATAAAACAAATATGGACTAATCAACACACCAAAGACGCATTTGATGTTGTATAATTGAAGTGCACGCCATGCATGTGTAAATACACAGTCACAAAAGAACAGGTGTGTGTATTCATTTATTCATGAACAGCAGTGAGTAGCAGATCAGTGTGTTTACTTCAGCAGAGCTTTCCTCTCAGGTGTGTCTGGTACTGTCAGCATGCAGAAAGGTTTGAAGATGAGTCTTACCGTGGTGTTTCATTAGGAGAGACTTTAAGTAAATTTAAACGTCTAATATTTTTTAATTCAGATGCCCTTCTTTCTTAGCTACATGATAGAAGTTAGGTGTATTACAAAGATTAGTATAAGTTAACCTTTGCTTATGACTGACTCAAAGTTTTGCTGCTGTTGATGGGTTTTGATGCATGACGTGTATGACATGAAATGCTTTCTGCATCGTCCTGTCTGCAGCAGCTTATCTGCAGGAGGCGTTCCATATGAGCAGACTGCAGAGCACGCATCTAACAGAGTGTAACTGACAGCAGAGAGGAGTATGAGGTGCCGTAAGGGACATTATTACTGAAACGCTCTCACACACACACAACTGAAACGCTCTCACACACACTACTGAAACGCTCTCACACACACTACTGAAATTTTAGCTCTCACACACACTACTGAAACGCTCTCACACACACTACTGAAACGCTCTCACACACACTACTGAAACGCTCTCACACACACTACTGAAACGCTCTCACACACACAACTGAAATTTTAGCTCTCACACACACTACTGAAACGCTCTCACACACACTACTGAAACGCTCTCACACACACTACTGAAACGCTCTCACACACACTACTGAAACGCTCTCACACACACTACTGAAACGCTCTCACACACACAACTGAAATTTTAGCTCTCACACACACTACTGAAACGCTCTCACACACACTACTGAAACGCTCTCACACACACTACTGAAACGCTCTCACACACACAACTGAAACGCTCTCACACACACTACTGAAATTTTAGCTCTCACACACACAACTGAAACGCTCTCACACACACTACTGAAACGCTCTCACACACACTACTGAAACGCTCTCACACACACTACTGAAATTTTAGCTCTCACACACACTACTGAAACGCTCTCACACACACTACTGAAACGCTCTCACACACACAACTGAAACGCTCTCACACACACTACTGAAACGCTCTCACACACACTACTGAAATTTTAGCTCTCACACACACAACTGAAACGCTCTCACACACACTACTGAAACGCTCTCACACACACTACTGAAACGCTCTCACACACACTACTGAAATTTTAGCTCTCACACACACTACTGAAACGCTCTCACACACACTACTGAAACGCTCTCACACACACTACTGAAACGCTCTCACACACACTACTGAAATTTTAGCTCTCACACACACTACTGAAACGCTCTCACACACACTACTGAAATTTTAGCTCTCACACACACTACTGAAACGCTCTCACACACACTACTGAAACGCTCTCACACACACTACTGAAATTTTAGCTCTCACACACACTACTGAAACGCTCTCACACACACAACTGAAACGCTCTCACACACACTACTGAAACGCTCTCACACACACAACTGAAACGCTCTCACACACACTACTGAAACGCTCTCACACACACAACTGAAACGCTCTCACACACACTACTGAAACGCTCTCACACACACTACTGAAACGCTCTCACACACACTACTGAAATTTTAGCTCTCACACACACAACTGAAACGCTCTCACACACACAACTGAAACGCTCTCACACACACTACTGAAAAACCAAGGCATTTCAGTTAAACAGGAAGGCATTTCAGTTGAACAGGAAGGCATTTCAGTTGAACAGGAAGGCATTTCAGTTAAACAGGAAGGTGTTTCAGTTGAACAGGAAGGCATTTCAGTTGAACAGGAAGGCATTTCAGTTAAACAGGAAGGCATTTCAGTTAAACAGGAAGTTAATTCTTGACAAGGAAACTGAAGGAAAAAGTGTTAGATTTCAAACAAACCACTACACAGATGTCTACTCAGCAACCTGTTAGTTAGGGGTGGGTTTTTATAATCAATTTATTGATTAAAATCGATTCTGGCTTGGATAACGTGAAATCGATTCATTAAAATCCTGAATCGATTTTTTAATATAAATTTATTTTACCCGAAATGCCAGAATCTCTGGTGAAACCTCACAAAATTTCAACAACCACCAAACAGCTAAGACAGTAAATGAGAGCAGGTACATGGCTTCTGCACAAAGACGTAAACACACAGCGCGGACCCGCGGATCAGAATCAGTGAGATGTCGCCTTTCTCACCCGACAGCACGGACACGGTCGGGGCTGAAAGCCGACAGCTCGCTGACTCTGATCTGTCGGCAGGTCCGCGCTTTGTTTTCACGCCGTTTTTGCGCCGATTCTAAAGCTGTTAGTTTTATCTCTCTCCAAACAATATTGACTGAACCAGCAGCAAAAGGAGATCCAAACTGCGCTTCACATAAACATCGTCATGAATTCCCTCACTGTTTTGCTTCCACCACGATAAAATCGCACGTCATGCACAGCCCTCTCTCTTTCTTTCTCTCTCTCTGTACTTCAAGAACAGTTTCCCTCTAAAAATCTGTTTTCTGCATTATTCGCTTGCTTGTTAGGCACAAGTCTACTGTTGTTTACAGCGCAGTCAGCCGCTGTTTTTTTTTTTTTTTTTCATTTTACATACTTCCGAAAAGAAAACCTAATTTCTGCCGTTCAATACTGAATAAATTTAAACTTTTTAAAATTATGCAAAATGCAAAACGTTAGCCGTGTCTCTAATAAAACCGCTGTAACGTCAGAGGTAACGTTCATATGTTAATGATTTTCTTTCGTTTTTGATGTACTGCAGAATATTTTTTATAAAATCCCAGGCCAGGAAAACCACCTTCATGTTTTTATGTGTTTTATCTTCAGCTACTTTGACACAAAGGCATCTGCTGTGATGCTCACACCTTTGATAAAGTCTTGCGTGTGTCAGCTTCCTTTTTTTAAATACAAAAATATGTAAATGTACTGATCTGAATTATAATATTTCTGACTGTCAAAATTCCCCATAATCAAATCGAATTGAATTGAATCGAATCGTGGAACAAATCGATTCTGGACCTCAGTGAGACAGCTGCATTACTTAACAATATATTAGCCTCAGCATAAGTCAAAATTTAGAATAGCGGGAGACGTGCATTATCCTGGTTATTTTTTTGGCATATGTGCTTTTTGTCTTTTTTTAGCAAAGAAAAATATCTTAAAATCATCAATAAAACCAGGGAGAGAAGGCTTAGCGTTCCTCCATTTAGCACAATGGATATGATATTTACTCAAAAGTATTGTTAAGATATTCATTGTGTGTACTCATGTTGTACAGTGTTTAACTGCATTATGGTTACTGTGGTTTAACAGAGACAGTATTTTAGTTGCCACCACAAGGAGGCACTGTTTCATTGTAAGAGCACGGATGCTGCGTCATCACGCCCCTAAGAAAAAAAAAAAAGTATACCACAACGAAAATGGCACCCATGAGAAAAGTTTTGCCGCATGTTGATGAGGAATAAAGTTCCCAAAAATATTAAGGACATTTTTGCCTCCGTCGTCATTTTCCTTCGAGTTGATCGCTGTCGATGCTGCAATACTCAACAAGTATGATGATGTTAATAATGTCTGAGACATCCAATGCTAGATGATCCATATAAAAAAAATTATGATGTAATTCAAACAGTGGCACATCATTAATATTTAGGGAAATCCAATTTTTTAAGTTGCACCAAATACATTGTGTGATAGGGCATAGGGGAAAAAAAGATGTTCTAGGGTTTCATTTTCATCAGTACAAAAAGAACACTGATCCACCTCAAAGCCAAATCTCTTTTTTTTAGAAATTCTGCCACAGTATTAGTTTTGTTTAAAGTGTGTTTCTTTAACTTTAGGTAGAATAGGCTATTTCATAAATTTTTAGTATGCTTTATCCAGTGTATATGAAATAACTAAATTAGAACCATGCCATGTAACCATTCTGTTGTAACTATGAAATATTTTGTCTTTGAAGAAACTACTAACAAATTTCTTATTGCATTTTTATCAAACAGCTGACATTGCCCTAGCAATAAATTTGGGAGCACTGATGAGAAATTATTGTATATCATAAAAATTTTAATCAAATGAAGCAGAGGCAGTGGGACCAGTTCACAAAATTTGTTATATTCTCTTTGAGAACAGTTTAGACAATATTTTTCTGAAAAGTCTGTGTAACTTAGAATGACACCGTTATCATCCAACAAATCTGTTATGAATATAATATTTTTGTTCAAACCAGTCACTCTTGAAAATTGATTTTTGATTAAGTGTTATTACCCTATTATTCCATAAGGTTGAATTATGGGGAGAAGTTGTGGGTAAATCTCATTTTCCCAAAAATGCAACGTCTGTTTTGGAAAGTTTGATATCTTTATGGGGATTTTATTTGCCGCAAAATCACATTTCAAAATAAAGTCTAATCCTGTATACTATTTTATTAAACAAGAATCATGGGATGTGGAGCTAAGTAGAGTCTGGCTGTGACAGACAAGATTTTAACCATTTAATTCTAAGGGTGCCAACCATAAATTCCAATTCTGGAGTTTTGATACCACCTTTATTGTATCCCTTCACAAGCTGAGATCTTTCTATGTAATGGGTTTTATTCCTCCACAAAAATTCGAACACATTTCTATTTATGGTTTTCATGGTATTTATCGTTTTTTTTTATTTTTTATATTGTTTACGTGGCGCAAAAAAGGTTGGGGACTGCTGTACTAGCAGGTTGCTGAGTAGAAATCCTTGTAGTGTTTTGAAATATACCACTTTTTCCATCAGTTTCCTTGTCAGGAAACAACTTCCTGTTCAGCAGAAATGCCTCTGGTTTCAGTGGTGTGTGTGAGAGCGTTTCAGTAGTGTGTGTGAGAGCGTTTCAGTTGTGTGTGTGAGAGCGTTTCAGTAGTGTGTGTGAGAGCTAAAATTTCAGTAGTGTGTGTGAGAGCGTTTCAGTTGTGTGTGTGAGAGTGTTTCAGTTGTGTGTGTGAGAGCGTTTCAGTAGTGTGTGTGAGAGCGTTTCAGTAGTGTGTGTGAGAGCGTTTCAGTTGTGTGTGTGAGAGTGTTTCAGTAGTGTGTGTGAGAGCGTTTCAGTAGTGTGTGTGAGAGCGTTTCAGTAGTGTGTGTGAGAGCGTTTCAGTTGTGTGTGTGAGAGCGTTTCAGTAGTGTGTGTGAGAGCGTTTCAGTAGTGTGTGTGAGAGCTAAAATTTCAGTTGTGTGTGTGAGAGCGTTTCAGTAGTGTGTGTGAGAGCGTTTCAGTAGTGTGTGTGAGAGCTAAAATTTCAGTAGTGTGTGTGAGAGCGTTTCAGTAGTGTGTGTGAGAGCGTTTCAGTAGTGTGTGTGAGAGCGTTTCAGTAGTGTGTGTGAGAGCTAAAATTTCAGTAGTGTGTGTGAGAGCGTTTCAGTAGTGTGTGTGAGAGCGTTTCAGTTGTGTGTGTGAGAGCTAAAATTTCAGTAGTGTGTGTGAGAGCGTTTCAGTAGTGTGTGTGAGAGCGTTTCAGTTGTGTGTGTGAGAGCGTTTCAGTTGTGTGTGTGAGAGCGTTTCAGTAGTGTGTGTGAGAGCTAAAATTTCAGTAGTGTGTGTGAGAGTGTTTTAGTAGTGTGTGTGAGAGCGTTTCAGTTGTGTGTGTGAGAGCGTTTCAGTTGTGTGTGTGAGAGCGTTTCAGTAATAATGTCCCTTACGGCACCTCATAGCATAGAGTTAATCTCTCACGTGAACGTCGCCTACTAAGTGTCAGGGCTTTTGGTTGGGCTGACCAGTGCTGGCTGTGTTTCAGGCTGTTGTACCATGGCACGTGGAGGTAGAGAAACCAGGACACTGCCAAGGGCTAGGATGGCATAGAGTGAAAAATATAGGCTAAAAGGTGCCAAAGGCAATGTGGGACAGCAGCCTGGTGGGGATTCTCTATGATTATGCAGTTCAGCGTAGCGTGGAGGGGATTACAGTTAGAGTTGTCGACACATCAACGTACACATCGTGCTTGACTGCAGCACTGGAAAACAGCCACAGTTGAGCTGGACATACGTAAGGTGTATTAGTAAGCAGAGATGGGCAGTAACGCGTTACTTGTAACGCGTTACTGTAATCTGATTACTTTTTTCAAGTAACGAGTAAAGTAAGGGATTACTATTGCAAAATCGGTAATTAGATTACCGTTACTTTCCCGTAGGAACGCTGCGTTACTGCGTTACTAAAACCGTGATTTTTTTTGCGAGAATGTCTCATGACAGTGACGTAAGCAAGTGCGACGTTGGTGACAGCAGCTGTGTGCAGATCAACAATGGATAATATATCGAGTGCGGGAGAGAGTATGAGCGTGCAGCGTTTAAAGCGTGGAAGTACTGACCTTACTTTGAGTTTGATTCCATAAAAAGTGACAAAAACATTAGCGTCCATCGTGCGTGGGAAGAAAACTTCTTTTTACAGCGAAAAAAACCCCTAAACTTCCGAGCAAGCACCGAGTAGCTACGACGTGATGGGAAACTCACAGAGACACTCGCGCGGATTCTTCAACTGACCGCAGCACACCTACACCAGGGTAACCCTCCGCCTACCCTGCTCCTGCTTTACAGGTGAAAATAGAGCAAAAGGACCGCTGAGTCTTTGACTTTATTTATTTTCTGCTGTGTTTTACTTGCATCTGTTTGAAAGAGTGAGTGAAAACACAAAAAATATTTTATTTTATGTGCTGGAATGTGTAGAAAATAGGTTTAAATGTTAAACTAATTTATTCAAGTCAGAGAATGTTGCATATAATTAAATGTTTTGCTTGATGCATAAAGTTAAAAGATTAAAACTGATAAAACAAGTTAAAAAAAGAGACTTTTCCATTTGATTACATTTTGTATGATGGATTATGTAGAAAAAGTAGAATTGGGCTGAAAGATCTATCACTTTATCACCTCTTCAGGTTGTAAATCGTGTTTTTAAAAAGTAACTAAGTAACTAAGTAATTAATTACTTTTGAAAATAAGTAATCAGTAAAGTAACGGGATTACTTTTTGGGGGGAGTAATCAGTAATTAGTTACTGATTACTTTTTTCAAGTAACTTGACCAACACTGTTAGTAAGCTGAGATCCAGCTCAGCCACACACAGCAGAGAATAAATCAGTTTTAGTACTACTTTAACTCTTCTTCTGTGTTGACAAAAAGAGTATGTGATTGCTCTCCTGGTTGAAACCAGACACTGACACAGTAAATGCTGCATAAATGTTCTTCAAGCCTGATCATGGGGTCGTGGCTCGACTGATAATCACACATATTGATTTGGTCAAAAACCATGACTCAGAGTTCGGGCTGTTGTAACAGGCTGACTCGACTGACACTGTGCTGGCTTCTCATCTGCGCTTGTGAACGCTCAGATGCATTAAGCTTGCCAAACCTGCGGAGCCACTGCTCACTGCACAGGAGCACAATAGACAGTTCAAACAGAAAGACAGGATTTATCGGTTACTGTATGCGTTCCCTTTTGTTTTCAACACCCACTTATCTTTAAATGCGGTAAGAAGTCATGCCCAACAGAAGCTCACCTCCTACTTCAATTTAGCAGATCCGTCTTTAGAAACAAGCTTATCCCAACTGTCCTCACACGGGAGACGTGGCCCCTTCTAGGTTTGGCCTCATCCCCTCCTCATGCGGCAGATGGGATTACCCCTCACAGCAGGCGGATCCAATCAACACACCAGCACATCCTCTGATTAATACTCTTCTAGTTCATCATTAACTGGATTACTCTGTCTTTATGTCACTCTCTCTTCACTTGATCTATGCATCTATGCATCACTCTGTCCATTCCCCCCAAATCAAACTTTATGTATCTGGCATGCACACCTTATGTGTGATTGATTCACTACACTAATCAAGGAAGCAACTCTGCATCAAGGTTTTATCAACACAAATTCAATTACTGGCGGCCACTCCTACTGATACTGCGCTAGCATTCTTGTGCAGCCGTTTTTTGTGTGTCTATGTGTGTTGTGACCACAGGTGCTTCCCCAGAGCCTTGTGTTTTTATTTCAGCTCAGACTGTTCTAAAACAAGTTATGCTTGGGACTCAGCCAAGAGCTGTTAGAGATAGACAGCTTTCACTCCCTCTATCAGCTAGATTGGATGTACACCAAGCCCAGAGTCTATGCATAATTGCTGGATTTCCATGATTGATTTTCTGATTATAATTTTGAATCCTTATTTTTTGGCACATACATACTGTTACAGTGATGAATGTTCTTACTGAACATGGCCAGGGTTTAAAGCTCAGGTTTTGGACTGCCCTAAATGCTCTGTTTTTAATATATATATATATATATATATATATATATATATATATATATATATATATATACCTGCATAATGTCAAAGAGAGCAGATAAAACTAACATCATCCCATCCACATCCACAATTCTGTTTTCAAATACAGAAGCCCCACCTACCTCTTCAGCCTCAAACCTCCTCTTTACCAGAAGCAGCCAATTAGAATTGAGGGAGAAAGGAGCTAATATGGCTTGTTTCAGACAGTGAAGTGTCAGTGAAGTCCAAGACTAAAATTATGGAGTGGGAAAAGAGCCTAATAGATCCACTTGACCAGCGCAATAAGGAGGGTGGCCAAACATTCTTGAGCACATACCTTACATACCAATGGCGCAAAACAGCAAAAACAAATATTGCTTTTGCCTTTTTGTGCAATCATTTGGTTATTTTTGTGTTTACAGTGTGGCAGACAGGAGCATTTTAAGCCATAAAATGACTATGAAACTGTATATATACTGTTTACATATCACAGTAAAACCTTCTGTACACACATATACATACGCACACATGTGCAGTCTACTTCCGGGCTCACAGTGTAGCGTCTGCTTATTTCTCCTGGGTTCTCACACGTTATATGTCTTCGTTATATTTTCAAACCCATCTGAAAGTTGGCAATAGGAGCCAGCACTCATCAAGAACAACTACCTGCCGCTGCACTTAACATTAATAAAAGAATTAGAAGAAAGGCACATTAGTCATGCAACGCCAGTCAAACTGTAGATCACAGGCAGGTCAACAGAGGCTGTGTCACCACAGACTTAAAGTGTGAGTTTGTGTTTAAACAGTGCTTTAGATTCCAAACTGCATGTATCATTATAATCTGTTACCTACATTTGAAAGTATGCGCTGAGCCCAGTTGCTGTAGCTGACTGTCTGACCTGGAATTGTCACCTTATCAGAGGTAATTTGCGTTATATGCGGACTGTGGCCCAACATGACTGTCCGTGGCAGTCAGGGAGCGGAGAGAGTATTTGGGTTAGAAAGGATAATCCACTCACCCCTAAAGAGGATTGGAGAATCTCAAGGGCTTTGATGAGTTGTGAGCTGGTGTTTATTTCACATCACATGAACAGCCAGGGCGCTTGGGCACGATCAGCGTGTCTCCGAAAGCATCATGGGTAATTGTTATTGCTCTGGAAAGAGTTCGGGAAAAAGGAGGGGAGGGTAGTTGCGTAAAAGGGAGCAGGAGGGGCTGAGCGCTAAGGTATTTTGGTGTCTTCGCTCTTTATCTTGTCACAGATCCTGGGGTTTAGAGAGATGATGTGATAACTGAGGCTGACCAGGACAAGTATACTGCAGTGCTAATGAGCATCCTCTAAGCTGAGTGATCATCTCCTGAAACATGATGCTGAAAAACAGCTTTGCATAAGCACTCAAAGTCCCATTTTTAAAATAAAAGGATATGTTTCATGATATTATGTAAAAAAAAAAAAAAAATGGAAATAAAGAGAAGTGTATGCTGTTTGTGTATTTCTCTGTGGATATGCAAGCACTTCACCTCTCCAGTGTACAGACTTAATTGGCTCATTTTCTTTGGCTCTAAGGTTGCAGGACCACCCTGGTGAGAGAGACAAGGGCTTTCTATCATGCTTCCCTGCCTTCAACCTCATGTAGTGCAGATTCTGGACTTAGCATTAAAAGACAGACATTAAAACTCTAAGCAGCAGAGATACGGCTATGGTTTTAAGGCAACTCCTATTCCCTAAAGAAAAGAGAGGAGGTTTTAATTAACAGAAGACAAAGCCTTTAATAAACTGGTCCTGAACTAAACAATAGCGCTATGCTGCTATCTCACAGACTTTGTATTATGACGCCTATAAGTTTCAAAGTGTAAGGGGTCTCGATATATTTCTGTCACGTCTTTATCTGAGACCCATCACAGCGCAAGAAATGAAGCCTTCGAGATCTTAGGTGATCTGTTGGCAACGCACACATTCAAAGCTGGTGTGTAGACGGCATTGGTTAATTTTTTTCTGACATTTTTTCCAAGTTTTGGGTGGTCTGTAAAAACTGAATGAACCCGTATTCAATAGTATTTGCACGTTTCCACAGGCTGACTTTGGTTTTCCGTTTTCCACTACTCATGCTAAAACAGGAGAATGTTGTCTAAGTATTGAACTCCATATATTCGCCATGACCACTACTTATACACAGTACAATACCTGTGAAATCAGTGTGTGGGTGTGTGGAGAAAAGCAGTCACACATGTAAGTCAGAAACACTTGAAATAAAAAAGGACATTGTTTTACAGAAATAGCCAGAGCTGCATTAACATACCTACTATAATATTACGAAAATTAAGGCCTAACTAAAAGTCTTCTTCTTTCATCCTTTTAAGTAGTTTTCTGTATGACTAATGCATGATGCATCGATGTTAACTGAGAATCTAACGCCATGATACTGATTCTTGCATCCAAACAACCCCGTCTTTTTTGCAGGCTGAGTGATTCCAGGATGTATTTATTTTTTCTGTGTGATGGCAGACAGGGGACCAAGAAGTAGTTAAGAGGGAACCATGGGAAGCCAGAAAATTCTATCAGGAATAAATCCAGTGTTGCAAATTGGCTTAGAAAATATCGAGCACGATTTTCAGGCTGTTGTCCAGCGCCCAGTGCCTTAATACAAATAGCATTACAGGAAAAGTTGTACTGCGTTAAAATCTAAAAACATTTTTGATTAAGCTGTTTTGTACACTGTTGAAAAGAATATCTGAGATCTCTCAAAACAAAAAGCAGTAATGCTACAGTATTAAAAAGTTCAAAGGAAAAGTCAAAATACCATTTAATTAATATCAAAGCATAGTTATTGGTAATGCAAAATGTCCAATTTCACTGTTATATAGGGTTCATTAAATTCCTGGATCACTCATTCATTAATTCATGTAAGGTTAATGCTTCAGCTGGAAATAACCGTAGTTACTTT
Organism: Diplotaxodon limnothrissa; assembly: GCF_057381915.1. NCBI lineage: Eukaryota > Metazoa > Chordata > Actinopteri > Cichliformes > Cichlidae > Diplotaxodon > Diplotaxodon limnothrissa. Next base: position 8,564,225 of record NC_140617.1, read on the forward strand.
ATATACTGCTGAGTAGCTTAATCTATAATAATATTGTATCATTTGCAAGTGTGATTATATTTTATATTTCTAATCTAAATTTGCATTTAATGATAACTATGGCCATGAAATTCATCTAGCGGAGTTTAAAGTACAAGATTTGCCTCCAGAATACAGTGGAATCGAATAAGAAACTACCAATATCATAGGATAGAAATACATAAAGTACAAATACATAAAAGTTGTACTTCAGTACAGTATGTAAATGGTTACACTGGTCAGTTCACCACTGATCCTAGCAATGTTTTCTTATGGTAAGGGATATTTCAACCAGCACCATCTGAATAATAAATTAGCCACTGATCAACTGTCAATCCAGCAATGCCGTCTTTAAAGCAATACTAACATACAGGAGGATGACTAATGCTCTCCTCACTCTGATTAGTGCTGCATGGCTTTGCCCTTCAATGGTGCCAGTAAAAATATAAAGGCCAGAAGGTTTTCCATGGTTATTTGCAACACATAATATCTCACAAGAGCTTCTGGACTCTGGAGTCTTAGAAATACTAATCTGTTTATATAATCAGGTGACAATGATAGGACATCTAAAATTGTCACTTATGTTCACAAGTTGTTTTGCAATTTTCAGTTTCTGTGTTGCATTTAAGAGAAAGGTTCACTTTGTACCATGTGCATATATGTATTGTTTCCATGTATATTCGTGCACAGGTGGGGAGTTTCTGCTTTCAGAGCAGTGTGCACAAGCTGAATTTAGATTTAAGTTTTCTAATTGACAGTGAGTGACGTGAGGAAAGCTTCTGCCCCTCAAGACTGCAGAGCTGCCCTCTCCTCTCCTCTTGATTGCAATATTACTCTATTCAGCCACTTCACTCAGTTAAGTGGTATGTTGCTGAATGGACATGCTTGATAGCGTTCAATTTACTAACTGAATGAACAAGAATAACACCGTGGCACAGCCCACACACAGGCAAACACATGCGACGTAACACAGTAGCACGTTTCTGAGGTCAGAAGAAGATCAATGTGCATTTCAGCTTTGTGTAATGTTGTACCTGACTACAGCTCGGAAGTAGAATCTACTTCAGGAGTCAGTTATTTTCCTTGCCAAATATGAACAGAAAGCAGCATGCCCCACTGAGACATATTTATTATAGAGACAAAATACCACTTCCAGTGATGTGGTGCCCTTAAGGGGCTGATGGCTTACCTGGCTCAGTGAGTAATCTAGTTTCTTTTTGTAACTGCTATGATGCCCACGATTGTACTTTGCTTTCATTTACATCTCCTTTTTGGTTTAATATCCTACCTGTCAGACCACAGCACAGGAGAATGAGTGCTGCTTCTCTTGTTTTTCTGAGCTACTGTTGAAGCAAAGCCTGGGTTTGATCCAGCTCATTAAAACCCAGTTAATGTTTGTGCTGATGGCTCCACAGAGACAGCCGGAGAGACAAGCCAGAGTTATTCCTGCGTCTGATGAAGCATCAGCTCAAAGCCTTTATGACTTTCAGATGGAAGAAAATTCTGCAGCAATAGAATACCATGCTCTGTAGGGATATCTTTAATTCGCACACAAACATTCCCAATTTAATATTGTCAGTGTGAAAAGCCTTTCATGGGTTGTAGCATTATGTGTGTATAATTGTATGTGTGTCTATGTATGACAGACTGTGGAAATGTGTTGCGGCTGTGTTGTTGACAGCTGGAACTTAGGAATTAGATTTGTTTTTGAGAAAAACAACTATCAAACGACTTCTGTTTTATATTCACATGTTGTGTCAGTTACCCGCTCTCTTTCTTGCATTTGTATTCAATCATCTGTCAGGGACGCTCACACTCAAAGCAGAAAACCCAACCTACATGTGATTGCACATACTGTCACAAAGATGGTACAAAAACTCTTTTTATATATTTTTTTCTTTTTGTGAGAGTAAGTATGAAATTTTTAGACCAACCTCAGATGGCGTGACAGATGAATTCTAAATGCGAGCACTAGAAAATGTATCTTCCCTTACCATATGTTGTTGTGGTTTATTGTACAGCCTGTGTGGTATCTCAGAGAGGTGCTGTCTGAGTGTTAAGGTCAGATAAGCAGCCTTTGTGTGAGGCCATCCCCGAGCAGAAGATATAGGTCGGCATGAATAAAGCCTGAGGGTGGAGGACATGCTGAAATCTGCTTGCATTTGTCTTGAGAGTCTGACCTTTTCATTGGCTGCTAACGCAAATGTGTTGACTTTCACTCTGACTGCTTCAGAATTCAGTTTATTAGGGAGTTGGAGCATGTTTTAAAACATCATCAATGTCATCAATTTATGAACACGTCTAGTAATAATTGCAGCCACTTTGTAATTTGAGTTTGCTACTGACATTTTGTTTTTCGTGTGTGTAGGTGTAAAGGAGCCTCTCACTATGGGCTCTCAGCAGACAGAAAGCGACGCTCGCAGGAGGGCGAATGCACTGACAGCACCTCAGAACTCACCATTGCCACCCTGCCCAATGATGGCCCCACTTCTGCTGCTGTGGCCCTCCTGTCAGATGAACCTGGTCTGGTCAACCCTGCCTTTGACCCCAGCATGGAGGATAATAGTCAGTCAGGCAGCACGACTAGCCTGGCTGCTCGGAGTAGCACAAAGAAGAGTGAGTGTGAGTGGGCGAATAGATGTTTGTGTGTGCTCATGTTCAATGCCATATGACGTTATCTGGCAAGAGAAAGAGCTAAAAAGGTGTCTGTTTGCCATAGTGACAGACTGAAAACCAACAGAGTACAGAGATCTCCAGTCACAGTTACACGGTCTGCAGTCAAAACCAAGCACCAAAGATCTGTATTCATACATATATTTACACCCGCAAATGACATGACACATAACACCAGTTTCACCAATCTATAAAATCTCTCTGTGGAAAAAAGCAGAGAAACACATAGAGACAAAGTCACCGAGATGCAGGCACATTATGCAGTCAAGGAGAAATGGAAGGAGAGGTAGGTTAAATATAGCCTGTGCAAGTGTGTGTTAATGCCCAATGACGTGATCGCAGCTCTTCCCTCATTTCTCCCACCTGTGAAACCAGGAAGCAGTCACGAGTGTTCCTATCTGCCCGTCCATTGCTCTGCTAAAGTAAGCGCATAGGCAGTGGGGAAACCAAATGACGCTGCACCAGCACTTTAGGTCTGGTCAACTGAGCACCCTCCGCCACCACCACGAGCACCACTACTGCTGAACAAGCTGTCAGCTCCAGAAGCGGCTCGCGCTTTTAAAGAATAATGTGGCTGTCAGGAGCCTTCACATCTCCATGGGCCTGCAGAGGGAGGGAGGGGCACTGCAGAAGCTTGCTGTCCCGTGCTCCGAGCAGCCGGGCTGGGGCTTCTGTCTTCAATGGAAGCTCCTGTAGCCTAAAGAGCAAAATACAAGTACAGACAAGAGCCTCTCTGGGAGGGTCTCTTTTGGTACCAGTCGCTAGAGTCCACTACTGTTGTTACGCAACCATGTAACTTTACTGTGCACGGATTTGGTTTATTAATTAAAGGACTATCAGCTGAACGCATTTCAAAAGATTTGAACTTTTTAAAACTTGCCAAAAAAAAACAAAAACATAGCCCAAAGAGGGAAAAGAAAAGTTTTCTGTTATATAAGAAAAAGTAAAAAGATTAATGGGGCCCCAGTGTTTTCCCCAAAATTTTACTTGTAAACAAATATAAGCACGATTAATTAATGTATTGCTTCCAGTTTCTAATATGCTACACTTGGATTCATAACAAGAGGTACCTTGACTTGAGTATCAGTATTTTATTTGCTAATATCATTGTTTCTTTGGGGGAGTAGTAGTATTTTCTTAAAGCCTCGACTCACACATTACCTGAATATGGTGAAATTTGCAGCTGGAATGCGTTTTTTCTTTTTGAGCTCTCTATTTTAACAGTGCAAAAAAAAGAAAAAAAAGCATTGTTCAGCCTGAGAGGCAGTTTGTGGTCTCTCGAAACTCATTGATAAGGCATGCACTCTGACCACAGCGGAAATAAAAATACCAAATGGACACACTGAAATGTAGAAGGAAGAGACGGTCTCTTTTACAGGACAACCATGACATTCCACTTGGTTCATATAAGAAATTCCATTAATTGTTTGTACTACAAAAATAAATTTCAGTTTCTGAATGCTAACCTCCATGCTGCAAGTTTGAAGTGCGTGTGGAAGCTTCAAAAAGTTCCTTAAATATCAAGCACAGTCCCCCTAATCCAGTGTTGAATCAGAGTTAGGGATTGAGGCTTCCAAAGCTAACCCACCATTTGTATGCAAGGTGGAGTGTTAAGCTCACTTTAGAAAGAGTCAAAAACACAACTAGTGATACAACACAGAAAAGCACTGTGCTGATCAATACACAGTGCTTTGAACAATGTAATTCTTATGTTCATTTCACAAAAAAAGGGAAGCTAATCCAAAACCCTAACAAAACTGGACACTCTTCTTTAGTAATATCACTTTGCACTGTTTAGATCCTTTAGAGATTTAAGGGTTATGGGTATTATTCAAACAGGTCTTCCTGCATTATACAGGTAATTGCAACAGGATCACAGATTGCTTAATGTCTTTGGTGCAGCTCTGAGAAAGCTTTCCATTGGCTGTGAGTGAGATTCAGACATGTCTGGGCATGTTGAGGGTGAGGTCATCTTTAAAGTGCCTCTCTTTCACCCCTGCAGTCAGAAATTTTGATCGCTCTTCAGTGAGGAGTCGCTCCTTCAGAAGGTTGAACAGGGCCTTCAGCGTTTTGAGGAGGACTAAGAGTGGCAACGCTGTTAGCAATGAGACATCTGAGGAAAGAGACAATGCCAGAAATTCCAGTGTGCCACAGGAAGGTATGGATTAAAACCTTTATATCTGTGTTTCTGTGTTTCCCTGAATGTGTATACTTGTTTCCTCAGCTTTATATGGAGGGTGACACAGCTGGGTCCCACAGTGTAACAGTAGTATATGTTTCTTTAATAATTCAGCTGTAGATTGCATAAGCTTGTGCAGACAGATCATGGGAGAATGGTAGCCTGAGGGATGGGATGGCCAGAGGTCGCTGAAGATAAAGCAGATGATGTTCCTACTTCTGTCTCCACTACCTGTTCTTCTTTTTTATCTCATCCTTCTATTCAACTCTACCATATCCTGTCATTCCTTACCAACTTGATGATATATTCACCTGGGAAAGCAGTGTTCTAGACGTGGTAGAACCATAAGATGTATGTATGCAGTAAAAAAAAATGTGCCGTAGTGATATTTAATGTAATCTCTACAGACTGGCACTTGTGGTGGAAATATAGCCAACCATAGAGTATAACGTTAAAGCAGAATTGCAGTGTGATTGGACGAAGGAACGTGGGATTGCGTAAGAATGAAGGATGACGAATGATCTGGGAGTAGATTATTCTCAGAGGCCATCACTGACGGGGCTGAGAGAAAAGATTAAATATTCATTGCCTGCCACTGAGAGACAAAGATAGACGGGAAGGATGCAAAAGTGAAGTAGACGTAGTTCCATCCTGGAGAAATGTAAGGAAGAGTGGATGCAGAGTAAAATAAAATGAAAACAAATAAATAAGCAAACACATCATACAGTCCCATTGGGGTGGGTAAAAAAAGTATGTGACAAGATGAAGCAAGACAGAGGTTGAAAGGTGAATGATGGAGAGAAAGGAGGATTACATAACGGCTGTGAGTCTCTCTTAATGTGCTCTCCACCCTTGAAGCAATCTGCTGCAAAAAAGACAAAATATTGACTTTGTATTGGAAAAAGTGCAGCGAAGTGTGGAACAAGTGTCTGAGGCTACAGAGACAGAGATACGAGGGGAAACAGTGCATTTAGGAATAAGAAATGAAATGAAAAACTCAACTTCTTAAAGACTTTGGCCAAGGCTGTCAGCCAAGATAATGTCCCCCACCCATTTCCACATGGTCCTGTTCAGAATGAATCATTCTGCCATTTAGTAAAATTCAACAAATTCAACAGTGGGTATGTGGGAGGATTGCACAAAAGAATGACATAAAACTAGAAGAGACATACTCTTTCATTAAAAATGCTGAGGCTCATAATGAGGTCTGCATTATACTCGAATCCTTTATTTTTTGCAGATGATCAAGTACTGAGGTGAAAACAAGGGGAACAAATCTGTTGTGAATCAAAGTAGTTGGACTGTGTACAAATTTAGTGTGTATTACAACTTTTCTTACATCCCCACCCTAGTAATAACTTTGTGGAAATGTGAAATTGAGGGTTTTCCCAAGCATACTTGCTACAGATGTATGTGACTAATGATACAAACATCACAGAGGATAATCAGCCAAGCAAATTTTCCCTCTTGACTTCTACAAGTTTGTTTTAGTAACCTTAGGGAGTAGAGACAGCTGGCTCCACTGCTGAACCTCTACACTACGGTATACCTCCATCTCCCTAGATGTGTTTGTCTTTTCCTTCTCAGCGCTCTCCTTTTCTCCCATTTCCTCTCTTGTTTTATTTGGCTGGGTCTTTTTGGCTGTTGATCTTTGTACAATAGAACTTAACACAGCCTTTTCCTTCTTCCCCAGTGGTGGCTCTTCCTCAGCTCCATCACCTGATCCCTGATGGTGAAGTTACCAGTATTAAGATCACGCGGGTGGATCCCTCAGAGCCACTGGCCATTAGCATCGTCGGTGGCAATGAAACCCCTTTAGTTCGCATTCTAATCCAGGATATCTACAGAGAAGGTGTCATTGCTCGGGATGGACGCTTGCTTCCCGGGGACATGATCCTCAAGGTATAGTGAGTTTAACAAAGCAGCTGGAAGTGATAAAAAAGTCCTCCGTGAAATTACATTTCCGCTTGTCCTTCAGGTAAACGGCATTGACATTAGCAACGTGCCCCACTGCTTTGCTGTGACCACCCTCAAACAGCCGTGCCAACTCCTCCGGCTAACCGTGCTCAGAGAACAGCGGCATCGCTACCGTTCGCATTCGCATGGCCACCCACATGGCCACATCACTGGGGGCCACCCATCACACGGCCTACCCCATCATCCCTTGAGAGATGATAGCATCCATGTGGTCCTGAACAAAAGTGCTCCAGAGGAACAGCTGGGCATTAAGCTCGTGAGGCGGCCAGAGGAGCATGGAGTGTATATCTTTCACCTGCTGGAGGGTGGACTAGCTGCACGTGATGGGCAACTGTGCATTGGTGACCGCGTGCTTGCCATCAACGGGCACGATCTACGTTATGGCGCACCAGAGCACGCTGCTCTACTCATTCAGGTCTGTTAGCAAGTCAAGGAAAGACTGCATGCATTAGCATTACATAGAAAGTTCACAGTTGTGACAAATTCACCTTCATGTTGTTACAGACCATAAACAACTGTGTTGTGATCTTAATGTGAGTCCCTGAGGTATTAAAGATAATTGTGGTGATTCAGGCTAATTGTGTTGTGCTGTGCTGTTGTGTCTGCATTCAGTGCAGTTAATAGTATTTAATTGTGGTTACTCCCTGATGGACTGGGCCATGTGGCTGCCTCTGTATCCTGGTTGATGCCAGTCAACGATGGTGTGTTTTTGGTTAATAGTGGTTAATTGCAGTGTGTCTGCGGCTGACTGTGCAGGGTCTCTGGGCTCCAAGTTCCTGTCTGGGTTGTTTGACTGGCTCTACTGGGTCTCTGTGGAGCCAAGATGGCCTCTCAGAGTAGGCACTTTCTGTCGGAGATTAAGAACTGCCAGGATAGAAATTAAATTAGTTCAATTAAGGCAATAATGAGCTGGACTGGCTAATTCAGGACTCAGCTCTTTGCTAGAAAGACCCGTGGAACTCTCCAAGGAATGAGAGCATGGGGAGAGGGATGTATCCAGCCAGTCTGTGTGGCTGTATGCTTGCATATGTGTGAATGCGTGTAGGTCAGCCTGGAGTATAGTTCTAAGAGTTACGACAAAGTGGCAGTGAAGATTAGCTATCCAGAAAATTTCACTCAGAATAAAATTAATTTCCCCATTTAACTGCAACACATGTCAAATTTTTCTGTGGTTGTTTTTTAGGCAAGTGAAGAGCGCGTCCATTTCATAGTGTCTCGTCAGATCTGCCTGCCCACTCCAGACCTCATACAAGAAGATCCGTGGGGCATGGATGGTCCCCCACCATATTCCCCTGTGGATCTAGAGCAAACACTGCTGGTGAGAAGCTCATACAGACACATATATATACACACACAAGAGACAAGGACGGTACTGATACACAGAGGAGCTTTGTTCCCCCGACTCCCCTTCCCGTGATAAATATTCGCTTTCAGGTGCAAATGATCCATGGAGGTATTATTCTCCAGTCAAAGCTGAGTATGTCATTCAAGCAGTACAGCAGGAAAGCTGTTTTGTGTTGCACCCCCATCGATCTCCTATTTTTTTCACCACAAAGAAGACATCCCAACCTTTACTGTTTTTTTGAACATAGCAATTTATCTTGCTCTACGACAGAGCCAAGGTGAAAATTCATGGTATAATTTCAGGTTGATCAATTCCCTTTGATTTTTAAGAGGCAATTGTTTTGGCTTCCTGCTATAAGTAGAATTTGTCTGATTTCAAATTTGAATGTAATTGGCACAAAAAAAATGCAAGTTTGCGATACTTTTTGTCTTTGCCACAATATTTAATCACTATAATCACAAACTTCCTTACAGATCTCTACTTTGGGGATATTTTGCATATACAGTACAGTATCTTGTGGAGAGTTCCTCCTCTTTCAATGTCACCGGGATCAAAACATGTAAATGCATATATTTTTATATATCTTTGATTATATCTTTAATGCGGCTGCTTGAGAAGTGACTGATAAGAAATTATTCATTGTCAAACCAAAGGTGACATCTAGCGAGATAATGCTGCTTCATGAATCTTTAGTTTTGGGGACATTGTTCAGTGGTCTAGGGCAGTGTTGACAAACCAGTAATAGTCCAGTTAGGACAGCACAATATTAACTGAATCGTAATATTTTTCCCAGTGTCAGCTTATATGTTATACCTGAGTGATTTAATTTATAATAGTAGGGATTCGTGTGGTTTGGCCAAGACATATTCCAAGACATGAGAAGTACAATACTCTGCTTCATTATGCGGCCATCAGGGGCCATATCCTCACTTTCATCCGAATGCATAGAAGTTTACAGGAAAATGACCTCATTTGTTCTATGACCTCACTAAATACATTCCTGGTAAGTTTAACATCTTAAGTGCTAGTTTCAAGTCTTTTTGTTTTATTACTCCAGTAGTGTAAAAAATGTTGATAAATCAGGATGTTCTTTAGGTTAACACTGTATGCAGTGTCTGTAAGCTACTTATTCAGGCTTTACTTGTCACATCAGGTTTAAAAACACCAAGATGGGATTGAGCAAAATGCTCAACCAGAAGCTTCAAGATTGCACATTGCCCACTAACCAGTGGGTCATGTCACACTGATTGCACCAGCTTCTAAATTCTTCTTTAAGTTGTGTACATACTGATAAGCCAGTCTATTTAACAACTATCCAGCATTTTGCCTAAAACAAACCTGGTAAAAATAACTGGCATGCCACAGAAGAAATCCTTCTTTTGAACTCCAGGTGGTTGTTCTTTAATCACCACACGAAATAGCTAGCTGCTTGGCTAAGCATAAAGAACAGAGATGACAAAATATCTTATGTGAGCTCGCTGTGCTGGGAGGTAACAAACTCTGCTCATTACACAGCATTATTGTTCATCAAAAGCCATCAAATAATCTGGGAAAAAACAGACAGAATTGACAGTGCTTTAATATGAAAGCCAGGTAATGTGTCATGCCATAAGGTCAGTCAAGTGATCTCTTGTTGTGAGTGCAGCTAAAACGTGTGAATGTGGCACATTAGCAAAGCAGGACAAGCTACATCCCACCAACCTCAGTGTGTCCATGTGTTATTCATTAGTATTCAACTCTGCCTCATATGACTCACACACTTGCTATGAATAAAACCTCATTCACTTTATCCCATGCAATGCCTCGTTCAAAACATCAAATAACACATCACGACTCTGTGTATGAATCTCTGCATTCAACATGGACAAAGACTGAGGAGGCACTTGAGCTGCCTAATGTTCTACCATAATAACCACCATATATTATACATTAACCAATTATGCTGACGAGGTCATTCATCAATCAGCTTTTAACTGTGTCTATGTTATTGGGCTCTTGTTCCCATAACCCAGCATGGGTGGCATTCATGTGACTTCTACCATTATTGCAAGTCTCACAGAAAACGCTCCTCATTATTATGCAAATGCACTACATCTAAATCTAATTACATTATATAATTTATTTAAGATGCCCTTGGTGTAAGTCATTATTATGTTTGGAGTGACGGTGCATGCGGACACTCAAAACACCACAGTGACAGCATCAGTTCTGAATGTGTGGTATGTCCATTAACATCACAGTTGGAAAAGAAAACGGGATATTAGGGGAAGGAATAAAAAACAACCTTGGTTGTTTTTAAAATCAGTCACTTTACAAAAAACTCTTTACTTCAACTATTTGTCTGTCTGCTTTCTGTCTCCTGTAAAGGACTCTTGTCAAAAGCCTGCATGTTATGAGAAGACAGTAAGTCTAAATAAGGAGCCGCATGACTCTCTGGGTATGACAGTGGCGGGCGGCATGTCCAGCCGAGGGTGGGACCTCCCCATCTACGTTACAAATGTGGACCCTGATGGAGTGGTGGGACAAGAGGGCTCCATACGCAAAGGTAAAATGAGTTGTCATCTAATTATGTAATCATTAGAATATTACTCATGTATTTCAGAAGAAATGTGATGTCTGTAATCTGTGCAAATAATTACTCATATAGTGGATTAAGCATGAGTTTCATTGCATAAAAATTCTGTCAGTATTTATGTGGGTTTGGTGATGAATACTTGTAACGAACAGATGGGGTGATTGATGAACATTTAAGGCTCATGTTTCATTATGAAGGTTATTCATGCAACAGAAAACTCTGGTGCTGCTGTGGTTCAGTGCTCCGCAAATTGGCTCTAAGAGATTTAAACAAAAACACAAACAAACATTAGCATAGCAGTGCTCGAGACTTGTACTCCAATTGCAATGCAGAAGAGAATTTGTCAAGTATCTAATTATTTTGCTACATGAAATTCGTCAAGACCGAACCAGCAAAACATGAAGAGACACACAATAGCTGTATGGAAGAGCAGCAGCCTTAAAATCCTGTAATGCTACTGAAGGCAGGGAGAGTGGAAGATTTTTAGCCCCAAATGCTGATTCCTGCATATTCACCTTAAAATAGAACCATATTAGGCCTTTCATTACTCTCAATCTCAATGCCTTAAACTCTGGTTATGAGAGGATTGAGAGAAATGCTGAGATGGGTGATAAGAAGTACAGTATGAAGGCTTAATAAAAATAGAAGTAAATTGAGTCTGTTGTCCTATTCATGGTTCAAGGTGCACATTATTGTATTCATAAGGGACAGAGCAGCAGCAGCAGCTGTCTCCTTTTGTACGGTTATGAAACATGTTTGCGTTTTGTAATGGAGTGTTAATTTGTATTTGCATATCCTCACAGGGCAAATGTGTCCTTTGAGCTGCTTACTAGCAAGATGGACTCTGCGATTATCAATTTATCTTTGCACCACTTTCATCACTAGGAGGCTTTTTAAAGCACAGGTGGTGCTTAGTTTCCATCTCTTTGTCTTCTAGCGTGGAGGTTGATGAATATTAAATAGGCAGATGATGTGTCCCACGTCTTGTTTTAAGCTGTTATGAGGGTATCAGCCCCAGGCAGAGCTTGAGTTGTGCTGTCTATATCTTCCCCTGCAGGTGACATTTTGTTAAATGTGAATGGCATGGATTTGACAGGGGTAACACGAGGTGAGGCCGTGGCCAATTTGAAGAACACCTCCTCTCCTGTTGTGCTCAAGGTTTTGGAGATGCGTCCTCCAGAGGACTTTGTGCAAGATTGCACATTGCCACCTTGTCTTACGCCATCACCTACAGACAGCATCAAGAGCCCGGTGCCTAATGACGATTACTCCCCACTGTGGGTGTCATGGCTGCAGCTACCCAGGTAGAGTACCCACTGCTGCCTTTGCATCATCTCCATGTACAATTGTATGCTTTTTCTGAGGCCAGTATAAATTAAACCCCTCACACCGGTCCTTGTGACCTCTGCCAGCTGGTGCCAACTGAAATTTTGACAAAGCCAGCTGGGAAAGGAATGCTCATTATACTTTTAAAACTAACCTTTCAGCTTAAATATTTACCACTAAGATATCAGTTAAACTTTCTCTATGTTCTTAGCATATGAATTTAGAAGGTGTGTTAGAAAGACAGCTGTGTACTGATAACGACAAACAACTGCTGCTCCTAGTTTTATAAAGTATGATGAAACAGAGATGCAAAGAAACCAAGCACTAAGTCACAGTGAAAATTTAGCTTTGGACTGTGATTTGGTGCACTACTGATACAAAGTCCAAATCACACCTGCATTCAAAGGTTAGCCAGGCCTTTCTCTTTAGAGTGGGGCTCATTTCAGCACTCTATCTACAGCACACATGCTCAGTATAGATGCACAGTATGTGTAATCTAAAGATGCCGTTGAGAGATTAGTGTGATTAATCTCCCTCTTGGCTCATGCAGGCATCTCTACTGCTGCAAAGACATCGTCCTGCGGCGGAGCACTTCGGGCAGCCTGGGCTTCAGTATTGTTGGAGGTCAGGAAGAGGTCAACTGCAATCAATCCTTTTTCATCCGCTCGATTGTGGAGGGGACACCAGCTTACAATGATGGCAGGATAAGGTATCTGCTCGTTGGATATCACTTTTTTTCCACAATTGCCCATGGGCAAAATGTTTTAGAAGTCAAAGAAGATCATTTTCAATTCCCATTTCTCTGTCTGTGTAGGTGTGGGGACATCCTGCTTGAGGTGAATGGAAAGAGTACTTGGGGGATGACACACACAGCACTGGTTCGCCTTCTGAAGGAGCTCCGTGGCAGAATCACCCTGACCATAGTGTCCTGGCCTGGTAGCCTGCTGTAGCAGTGCTTTAAGCCATCCAGCACTGTTTCGGTGGCAGTGACCAAGGAATGTCAAAGGCAGAGCTTTAGTCTGGCTGACTACCTAATTTTGCTGTGAGGGAGAAGCTTAGAATAGTCGTGTAGCTGTTTGGATACCTCACGTCTGATGGACAGCCGTGACTTCGGCAGGAGTTTGGAGGGGGACAGACATAAGACTGGATTTTTACCAGAGGTTAACGTGCCCCTCAGAAAATGCTGAACTGGGAGGATCCAGGCTTGAGACACTTTTAACTAAGATGTTGGGTGTTATCAGTTTAGAGGACATGATCATTCTCTGGCATCGAGTGGGAGTACCGACAGGAGACACAACATGTTGCCAATTCCAGTAGTTATATGTTAGGATATGCGTTAAGTTGGACTCACATTTCTCTACTGTAACTGTTGGGTGTCTAAAAAAGATCCAAGCACTTGTAATATGTTTATTTTGTTTGTTTGTTGTATGGCCTTTTAATGTAGGCTTTATTCTGTTTGTACTGACAGTGGTTGTCATCTTCATCTGTTGATCTGAAGACACGTTGCCAAGTAGTAGTCTGTGAGGTTTTTTATGTTATGTCAGAAGCTATGGCTAAACTATCAAACCACTGGCAAAGAAAATATATGAAAAAATAAAGGATTAATGTGTTCATAACATGTTAAAAGATATTTAATTAGATAACAGTGTGGAGGCCTTACTAATTTTCTTACATTTAAGAAAAAAAATGACTTGGTTTCTGTGTATCAGTGGAAGGGCTGAGGCCCATCTACTGCAGTTCTATCTGTCACGCTTCGGCCTGTGTAGTATATCTGATGGTACATTTGGTTAACTGATCAATAAAATCATTTGAAAAATTGGTTGCTGTGACAAAGATGATTAAAAGCATATCACCCTGGGATTCACAAAGCTACATGTACACATTCCCTTCATCTGAAGAAAATCAACAGAAAAAGAAACAATGAAAGCATAGTGTACTAAACATTCATGAAATTATCCTTAGTTTTTCAAATAAAATTATTAATTTAAATGAATTATTACTACTGAAAATATTAATTTGTGAATGATGTTATCTATTAATTAATTTTCCGAAACAATATAATGTAAGAGGCCATAGGGCAGTTCTCTGTTAATCAGGCTGGGAGACTGAAAGTCAGTCAGATTTTAATTTCCTTTTTTGTTAGGAGAGAACTACTTGCTGGTTTCCTTGTTCTTCCTACATGTCTTGGCTTTTCTGTTTCTTTTCTGTTTGTGTCTCCTGTCCCTGTTCCCACCAACATCTCTGCTACTTCTGCTGCTCCTGACACTGCTGCTGTTGAAGACACAAGATAATGATCATTAAGGTTAGTTCTAGTATTTTCATCCTTTTACATATATGTGAGTGCGCTTGTTTCTCATTAGACCTTTCTGATCTTTTTCGTGATCCATCTTTGTTGCTCTTTCTCTTTTTTCCACTGCCTCTGTCATAGCAATACTTGTACCCTTGGTTCCTAGGCTCCCTGTGCTTCATTTGCGCTTCCCTGTTGCAGAAAACAAAATGGTTTTTATTTTATTCTTACATTACTTACTGATAAAACTTGAGAGTTTCTCATTGGGACATAACACAAAAGGGGGGGGGAAAGGCCTGTTGACCCACAGGAAGACTGCTGCTCTCTTGCTCCAGTGAAAGAGAGATAAGTCATGACTCAAGGGATTAAAACTGTAACCACTGTGTTAGCTTTTATAACCTCCCCCCGGCTTCCACTTTGAGTAACAAAGAGCCCAATACAAGTGTCACAGCATGCCTTTTACATAAAAGCCACACATCCACACTGCAGTTACCTATAAGTTTTAAATTCTAGTGTTCATATGACCTCTGGAAACACACATGCAAAAACATGGTGAAATCAGTCTAAATCAGCACTGGAGACATATTGGACAAAGCAGCTGCAAACATGTATGGTTTAAAATTTATAGTCCAATGGTTCTATAAGTGAGTGAGATGGTCTTTTCTGTGTCTACATTGAGCACCTTGAGGTACCTTAAAGACCAGGAAAAGGCTGATCCAGGCGTGTCACTCCCCAATTCTCTGCCTGATTTTCTCTCTAGGTACTAAATATCCTATTAAAAATAGCTAAAAATGCCTGAAAAAAGGATGTTTAAACATGTTTTACGCACTGCTTTTTTTGGCCAGTAAACCTATTTTATTGTGGTACTTATTACATCTTTGGACCAATGTAATGGCTCTGTTTTGTAATATTTGATGTCATGGATTTTATCCCATTATGCTGGCAGCTTGTTAAACTGTCGGTCAAACCACCTAGAACACTGCTTACAACTGAAAAATGATGAGAAATTCCTCTGTTGTTATCAGGGATGGTCAGTAACACCTTAGTGTAATCCAATTACTTTTTTCAAGTAACGAGTAAAGTAAGTAATTACTATTGCAAAAAAGTAATTCGATTACTGTTACGTTCCCATAAACATGCTGCGTTACTAAACCGTGAGTTTGTTTGTGAGAGTGTCTCATGACAATGATGTACGAACATGCGACGTGTGCAACAGACGTGTGTAGATTAACAATGGATAATATAAAGTGCGGGAGAGAGTACAACCATGCAGGGTTTAAAGATTGGAAGTACTGACATTACTTTAAGTTTGATTCTGTAAAAAGTGACAAGAACATTAGCATCTCCTGTACATTCTGCGTGGTAAGAAAATTTCTTTCTACAGCGAAAAATTTAACTTCAAATCTGAGCAAGCACCTATCACGCTGCCACAGCAATGTGAAATTCACAGAGGAACACCCAGATCCCCCCAGTGACATGACTGCTGCGGCACATTTTTGCTGTGTTTTACTTGCATCTATTTGAAAGAGTGAGTGTAAACACAAAAAAATTTTATTTATTTTTTTATATGCTGGAATATGCAGAAAATAGGTTTAAATGTTAAACAAATAATCTCCACTCAGAGACTGTTGCATTCAATTAAATTTTTGCTTGATGCAATGTGCATGTAGTTAAAAGAATAAAACCAATAAAACAAAAAAAGAGGCTTTTTCATTTGGTTCAATATTATATGATGGATTATGTTTTTAAAAAGTAACTAAGTAATAAAGTTGCTAATTACTTTTGAAAATAAGTAATTAGTATAGTAACAGGATTACTTTCTTGGAGAAGTAATCAGTAATTAGTAACTAATTACTATTTTCAAGTAACTTGACTTGGTTGTAAATATCAAAGGGTTAAGCTGCTAGCATAGTTTCTCATTTTGTAATTCAGTTCACAGCAAAAATGCAAGAAACCATGCTAAAAATTGTTGTTGCTCTTTTAAGGCCAGGGGCATTTAACAAATTGAAAAGCTCTTCCTTGATCCAATGTCATAGTATGGAGGGACATGAATAACTTTCAGATGATATTAGTCTCAGATAGTGTTCTTGCGAGAAAACGTATTTTCTATTAGAACAAATCAACAGAAGTAGCAAATGTACCTCAACTCATCATCTTGCCACTTATAAGAAAGGAAAACACTGGAGGATTTTGCCTACTGCAATGAAGTGTTTGGAAGAACATTGAGTGATAAATTATTCAGATACCTGAAAGCATCATGAAAGAATGTGGACTGAGTGGCAAGAAAAGTGCGTTTGGGTGCAGTACTACTGTGGTAGCAAAGACGGCCACTGAGGCGAAGTTATGGAGTAGTTATAATTCATTTAAATACAGCTGTGAAATCATCCACACCAGTGAAGGTATTGGTACTCAAAAAAATGCCGCTGCACTCAGGTTGGCATACACTCAGCTTTAACATCAATGTGGGCTCTTGGCTTTGTGTTAGCATGCTGTCTGTGCAGATATTTCCAAAGTGCCGATGTTGAGTTAGAAGTAAAATGCAGCTGTTTCTGTCCTGGATGCAGTTTCCACTTTACCTTTATGCTCTTGTCTTTTCATGAAATAAAAATAAAAGTAGTGTCCATATCTCCATTCATCAAAATTTGTAGACCCATGCATCATTTTCTGCCTTGAACCAATATCGGCTGACTGTAACACAAGTACGTAGAAATATAGACGTTTGATGTTTTCTGTCTTTCTATCGGTCCTGAATGCAGATAACTTTATAACTTTATAATGCAAGTAACAACATAAGTGGAACTGTAATGTGATTACTGAATCGCAGTAACTTGTTACATTACTCCATTTCTGAAAAAATTTTACGTGTTACTTTCTAACACATTATACCCAACATGGGTTAGCTCCAACATAGTTTGTTAATCATTATGTTTTTACATTTATGTGGATACATATTTTTTTATCTCCTCCAAATTAAATTTGTATGATTTTGTTTGATTGTTTGAATTTTATCTTGTGCTTTCATTGCCTCTTCTTCTTCTTTTTCTATATTCCACCACATGAATTAACTCAGCAATGTTGAAATATTCTTCATTACTGTATTTTTATTTTACATGGTCTCTGATATATACTCATATTCATACATTTTTTCATCTCCCAGTCACCAGTTTACCGAATATCAGGACTGATTTATCGTAATTATATTTGGGTTTTCTGTCTGCTCTTGGTTTTCCATATTTACCAGCAAGCTTTCTATGCATCAAGTCTTTGGATCCTCACCAATTACTTGCCCACCTTAATGGCAACTATGTTATCAGACAGAGACCAACTAGTTCTCTGCCTTCAAAGAAACATTGTTTCCTATTTTAGAATTCTGTAAATAAAATCTTTTCCTTCTGCTTCAGTGTTCTACATCTTTCAGTCTGCCAGCACCATTAGTTTTATTACAGCGAAAATCTTACCCACTGCTAAGAGTGAATGAGTAGTGTATTAAAATAATTTTTCCCCTCTCTATCTAACTTGCTCATCTCGCCACCTTGGCACAGCAATAGTCTGTAATTTTAAAATAATCAGCCTGACCTTTAAGAATCATCAGACTAAAGGCACTGTTCACGTCCCGTTTTTCCAAAAAGTCTATAGAAAAGTACAGATGATGCGCTGCTTATGCAGACAGTGTGCTCACACATAGCTGGAGTAATTATTATCATTCACTTGAACAACACAGAGAAAGAGAGAGAGAGCCTTAAGGGGCAACTGTTGCAAGTAAAAAGCTAAATATATTCAATATTTGTAGACAGCTCTTGTGTTAGCAGCAGGGACTAGGACTCTAGGCCCACATTTGTTCTTGCTCAAAGCCATTAGTTTTAACACAGAAACATCTCACCACACATAATACCATAAACACACTCAAATGACTCCAGAGGAAAGAGTAAATTATAGCATAAAAGCCTCCTTTCACATATATTTTTTTGTATTATTTTATTCAAAATTAGTGCTCAAGCTTGACCGGATGAGCACTACCGTAGAATTCACAACCTGACTGAGAAACCCTGATTCTTCAGAGAGTGGTGTTGTGGACACAAAGTACAATTTTTCAATTAACACAACCTGTATAGCAAGGGATGACTGCTTTGCAGTGAAAAAGAAATTTGTTTTTTTTTTCTTTTGTAGTAATTATCATTTAAAACACAATCATGGCCAAATAATGCAATCTTTATTGGGGTTGTCAAGCTTACGTCTTCTATTTGAATTTGTGATAAACATGCAGGACTTTTGCATATTAGAGCTGATTAACATGTAGATTCTTTGTATCAAGGTCACATAGCAGAATTTATACATAGTGTTAAGCTCACACACTTTTTAGAAATTTGATATTTAGGTAGAAAGAGTTGTCCTTATTTTTAATTTTCTACATATGTTCATTATGGTAAATTACATTGTTTTGGATTAACTGACATGTAGGATTGGTTCAATGTTCTCTGCTAGATAACCGGTGGTATAAAATGAGTAATTAGCTGACTAACTCTGGGTTTTATGCTCTACTTCTGCACAGGTTCATATAAAAGGCACAAATCAAATCAGACTCATTTAAATAGTAAAACGCTATGTTCTTCTAACCCTTTCTAATCTCACCTTATTCAGTTTTTGTATATTAGTATGTGAGAACAAAGACAGGGTCAGTGCATTTTACAATCATTGGAGTATAAATCTAAGACTAAATAAATTGTATGTGAGAAACATGTATGTTTCGTAAAATATAACTAGTATGCAATGACTTAATCAGCTAATATACAGCAAGCAAGCACACAAGTGTTTCTGGCAATGAGTGAAAGTCCTAAAACAAAGATATAAAAGCTGTACGGTCACTATGAGTTATAGCCGATATTATAGTGCCTGCATCTAGAAATATGTAAGTTAAAGTCAAGTCAAATTTTTATAGCACATTTAAAATTTTAAATTTCATGCCATATAAAATATACATAATTAACAATAACCAGTCAACAATAAATATGCACTAAAAAACACACTAAAACAATAAAAACATCCGGGTATCCTGCTCAGCAAAGTGTCGAGCAGTGTTTCAAAATGATTGAGTGACTGTGCAACTGTTTTGTCAAAGATTAGGTTGTTTAAAAGTGTCACAGACCGGCTCTGGGGACTCGGAGTCCGTGAGCAGTGGGGACTATGATTGTTGTTGTTGTGATTATTATTATTATTATTATTATTATTATTATTCTCATTTGGTGTGTCGTCTGCTCTGCCTCTGGTCTCTGTCCGCATCTGTATGTAGGCAGGTGTGTGTGTGTGTTGCGGTTTTCTGTGGCGAAGTTACAGGCACCTTCAGGCCGTGGCCTGGCTTGAGGACTGGCCACACCCGAAGTCCTTGCCACACACCTGCTCCTCATCTGGGCTCGTCGGGGGAGCTATTTAGAAGAGCGATGGAGCTTCCACCGACGCTGGATTATTGCGTTTGACTTCACGTCAGTCTTCTAGCGTAGTCGGAAAGTCTGTGAGTGTATGCCTGCTGGGATAAAGTGTGTTAATGGCTGCCTCTATTGTTTTCCCTCAGGAGGAATGTGGGACGAGAGAGAGCAGTGAGCACGGGGAGTGCAGAGACACTGGAGCAGAGAGCACTACACTGGGACTTTTTGGGAAGAAGACACGACATGGGAGTCTGGGACACTAGGGGATTTATTGCTGCTTACTTCACCACCTTGTAAATAAACACTGTTTGCACTGAAGAGTCTGGCGTTTGGGTCCTGTTTCCCCACCTCTCCACAGTCTGCCGACACAGACCGTGACAAAAAGATTAGGGATCACCACCAAAAATGCTGTGTTACCTCTGTTTTTGAGCCTGGATTGACAAATGTCCAAGAGCAATAGTTTCATAGACCTCAGGGCTCTAGTAAGAATGTAGGGCTGTAAAAACAACCACTGATACTCTTATAAACAAGTAATACAAATTTAAAACAGACCCTGAAATGGACTGGAAGCCAGTACAGAGGCCAGTACAGGTGTAATGTGATTAGACCATTCTTTTCTGTCAAAAGGCGAGCTGCTGCATTTTGTACAGCCTGCAGAAGAAGCTAGGAGCAACTGATAAAGGCAAAGAATTATTAATAGTTAAACTGAGAGGTAATGAAGGTGTGATTACTCTCTCAATGTCATGTGGAGGGAGGTAGGCCTTCACCTTACTGTGGAGCCTCATTTGAATACACAGGTAACAACAGAGCTAATCTGTTTATCTTAAAAGCAAAGTCAAAAATCACATCAAGGTTCTTTGAACTGGGTGACAGTAAGAAGCTAAAAGACCAATGGTGCTGTCATACTCATCGAAAGTGTTGAGTTGCCCAAATAAAATAATTTCTGTTCTATTTTTATCCAGGTTGAGGTTGAAATTTAGATACCAGATGATGCAATAGCAGTTGCACTACACACTGCCCCTCTCTCACCTGGACCAGAAAAACACATATGTGCAGATGCTGTTCATCGACTATAGCTCCGCCTTCAACACTATCATACCATCCAGACTCATCGTGAAACTCCGTGACCTGAACATCAACTCCTCCCTGTGCAGCTGGATCCTGGACCTCCTGACAGACAGACCTCAGGTGGTTCGGATCGGCAGCAACACCTCATCCACACTCACACTCAGCACAGGTGCCCCCCAGGGATGTTTGCTCAGCCCCCTGTACACCCTGTTCACCCACGACTGTACAGCAACACATAGCTCCAACACCATCATCAAATTTGCAGATGACACCACCATCATCAGCTGCATTTCTGATGGAGATGAGACAGCATACAGGGCAGAGGTGAGAGCCCTGACATCATGGTGCCGCGACAACAACCTGCTGCTTAACGTCAGCAAAGCCAAGGAGCTCATCGTGGATTACAGGAGACTGCAGAGAGGAGCCCACACCCCCCATCCACATCGAAGGAGCAGAGGTGGAGAGAGTCAGCTGCTTCAGATTCCTGGGCATCAACATCAGCGAGGACCTGAGCTGGTCACACCATGTTGGTGTGATCACAAAAGCAGCGGCTCTTCTTCCTGCGGCGCCTGAGAAGATTCGGCATGAACCCCAGAATACTTACAAACTTCTATCAATGCACCATTGAAAGTATTCTGACTGGCTGCATCACCACTTGGTACAGCAGCTGTAATGCTCTGGACCGCAAAGCTCTGCAGAGGGTGGTGAGATCAGCACAGCGCATCACCAGGACTGAACTGCCAGCCATACCGGATCTTTACACACAGCGCTGCATGAGGAAGACACAGCGGATCCTCTCTGATCCCAGCCACAGACTTTTCACACTCCTGCCGTCCGGCAGGTGGTTCAGGAGCATCCAGACCCGCATTACCAGACACAGGGACAGTTTTTAACCACAAACTATCAGACTTTTGAACTGCTGACATTCCATACACACCACTACACACTCACTACAATTACAGGACTCTGCACACTGTCACTTCAACAAATGCTACTTAAATGCTCACTGCACAACTTTGTACAACCTGCAGATACTCTTGCACAAACTTGTAAATACCAACTTGTCTTAAATGTAAATACCAACTAAATTCTCTAATATTTAATACTTTTTCCTCTCTTTTTTTATTGTTGTTATTATTATTATTATTTTATTACTAATAAACTGCTATTTTCTGTTATTTTCTTCTCAATATAACTGCACACTCTCTATATGCTCATGTAAAGCTGAGGAGCACGAGGCAAAGAATTTCATTATGGATAAATGTGGCTACACTGTTATCTGTACATGACAATAAAACTTGAAACTTGACAGGCAAACAATGTAGAAGTAATTTTAAAATTTATCTGGCACAGGCACCAGCTCTGGGAAAAAAATGAGTTTCTTGAATGATACTGAAAGAGAAAGACAAAAACATGTCACACTAAGAGATAATAAAAAAAACTTTGGTGAAAGGAAAGTAAAAACAGATGTAGGTGAAAGAATGTCCAGGCCCCAAGACAGACCCTGAGGCCAGGATAAGTGTGGCATCAGGCACAAGAGTAGCCGAGGAAAATCAAGAAATACATGGGAATTTAGACTATGCTCTAACCTCTAAATCCAAATCTGATGTTTCAAAAATGATGAAAATGAAGTTGCATGAAAAAACTGTTTCCCCCTAACACAGGCAAAACTTTGGTAATTTTGAAATGTTATTCTTTAAATAATTCAACTAATAAATTAAGTGCAAAGGTAATAACGTGCTAAGCTTTCAGGAGTTTTGTTCCGAATTAGCAATAGCCTGATTTGGTTGCACAACATACCAGCAAACCTTTTTTTTTCAGCTATTAGCTCCTTTTTAATAAAATGTGAGCCATACCCTCTGTTAACGCTGAAGCGAGTCTTGGAGCATAATGATGCTTTTAATCCAACCTAATAGAAGATAATTATCATTTTAATTTCCTTATCACACTAGAATTTCTTAATTCCGTTATTATCCAGGTTTGATCGAATTATCCAAGAGGTATTAGATCTATGCCTTGTGTGAACTGATGTCAAGAAAAAGAGGATATTGCAATTCGTCACTGTGTTGTGCAAGGTCGGGCATATGTGTGCATGAAGGAAATGAAGAATATCTGAGGTACTGCCAGCTGGAAAAAGTTACGTTTATCATCCAAAGCTAAAATTTACAGTTAGGGGGCAAATGTTGACCAAATGGCCAATCAGTTACTCAGACTGAATGTGTGCCCGAAAAGTACAATATATCACTCGGTCTGAATAAATGTACTGGTGAACAATAGCCTTGTGGAATCTATTAGTAGTGGGGTTAAATCCGAGGCATGATGTCACAGTCACAGCTAATAACCAGTAGCTGATACTTAGAAAACCTCTTGCCACACTTTGCCTGTGTGCATGAGTAAGCAAAGGACAAATAGGCTAGCTAGTTTCTAAATGAATAACACATACATGTAACACTCCCACTGACTTAGTCAGTGAACAATAAGGATGGCTAGCAAAGCTATGGAGGTCTCCATCTGCTTCTCTGTCCTGCCCACACACACACTAACAATAAATCCCCCTGGGCCTACTCTAAAAATAATCTAGAGCCCAGTAATAAATCAGCGTAACAAAAACATAGAACTTGTACATATGCATGTGTGTGTGTGTGTGTGTGTGTGTGTGTGTGTGTGTGTGTGTGCGTATCTGAATTCTGATCATCTGACCAGAATGTAGGACAAAAACGTCAGCAGAGCCACTAACGTGTGAGGAGCACACACTGGGCCAAAGGAATAGTCCTGTCAGCTGGGACCAAATCTGTAGAATGACTCTAAATCTCTTGTGTGTCTGTCATGCACATGTGATTCCCATTCTTCAGATCTTCTACATTTAGCCTATAACTTCCCATCTGTCCCATGTCCCACTTCCCTTATTTGACCCAAAATGTTGCTTTGAGCTATATGTATAAACCTGAATTCAAACATCTAGGGCATAAACACTCAATGAAATGCTCACCACTTCAAGTAGGAAAAGTGCTGAACAGCACAGAAAAGCATGTAAGGATATTTTAACAGAGCCCAGTACAGTAAGAAATACTTCAGCTTGTCATTTTTGCTATTTTGCACTTATTTTAATTGCAAGTTAATTACCAGCAACGCTTTTACAGTAGCTGATGCAGGGATTTGTTGTTATCAACAACATTACAGCTTTTGAAGCCAAAGAAACAGAAGAATTTCACCTGCATTGCATATATTTGTAGTTTCAAGTATTTAGAGGCAAAAGGGGTTGGCTGTAGCTCAGGAGCAATAGCAGGCCATCTACTAATCGGAAGATGGTGGTTTGACCCCTGACTGTCCCAGTCATGTCAAATATCCTTGGGCAAGTTACTAACCCCAGGATGTTCTCAATGAATGTGTGTGAATGTTAGATAGAAAGCACTTACGTGGATAATACACGAAAGAGTGCTTGTATGTCTGGTAGACTAGAAAAGAACTGTACATGAACCTATTCCTATTCCAGAAGGTAAAACCCCACGCAACCTAACAATACTATAAGCCTGCCTTTTCCTATAGTACGAGCTTCAGGTCAGCTGAGGAGTGTGTGAAAAGATGTGCCTGTGTGTATTACAGTTGACAGCTGTCTAAGTTAATAATAATTAAATAGAAATTTGGCTAATGGTCAACACTGAGAAATGTAGGGCATGATTTGGCTTGTTCACATGTTAGCATGTATGAGTGCTTGTACAGCAGGCGCTCAGGCTGTCACACTATAGGGTAGTAGGGCACTATGTGAAAATTGGAGAGGAAATTATACTGCTCCGATCAGCTGTGAGCCTCAGAGAGAGAGAGAAAAAACAATTTCCATGCTGAGGAGTGCAAACTCAATCTTTCTCTGGCAATAACTGGCAAATATAGCAAGTTATTCCCTCATCTCACTGCACCAGAAAAACTGAAATAGTTATGCCTGTGCTGGCAATAATTTTTCCTTGTCTTGCAATAGTCTTGATTTCTGTCACAATGGCCTTATGCTCTTTTGCAATAGTATGCATTTCTTCACTAGGGCCATTTCTCACAATAGTGTGTTTATTTTATAGCGATCAGCTGGAGAGCCAAGAGGGTAACCACTCACAAATACAATGCCTTTAGCTGTGTTAATAGAAACATTTTTGGGTAAGTTCAAATACTAAAATAATGTCGTTTATGTCTGTATTTTCAAGCACAAACTTAATTATTTAGAGAACTAATTAATCTATAAAAAGCAACTCTTTTTTAAAGTGTATTTTTTTATTAACACTTGTCTTGAGCAACTTTGGTTCTTCGGTTCTCTGCCATCTAAGACAGCAAACATAACACAGAAGCGGCTTCACAACCATATATTGCACTAATATCTTGTCCCTGTCTGGTCTAACCTGAAAAAACAGAGCTACAGAGTTTTACACTGCACCTCATGATCATTTTTTGGTTCTGTTTTTGTCTTTTATCTAAAATTTTCAATTGCTCTACAGCAAAATTCTCTCTCTTGCTCTCTTTCTCTTGCCCTCTCTCTCCCTCAGTGTGTGTGTGTGCAGGCAGGCTGCAAATACACACATACTGAACAAGGCCAGGAGAGAATGAATATCTGGATTACTTCCAATATATTATATGTTGCCTAATCCAGAAGGCCACAGCTGCACAGCAGACATTCAAATTCAACTACTGCAGAGGCACCCAACAGTGGAGAAAGGAAGAACAAAAGGAGAGAGTACACTGTGCTAAATGCAAAGCGCAAACTGAAGCACATACATTAAATAAAATCATCATCAGTTCACATAGACCAACCTATAATAGGAAGAGGAGCAGCCCTCCTTCTCTCTATTTCTGCTTCTTTTGTTCTCTTTATCTTGACCATGCGCTCTGGATCTGTCTCTATCCTTGTCATGCTTTTCCTGCAATATGTAGCATTCCCGAGCCTTGGTGGTATCAATCACTCCAGGGCTGATGGTGATTCTTCCTGGGATTAAAAATGATACACCCATTAAAGAACAGAACCAAACCAGGTCAGAAAATTGGGGAGAGCAACTAACAACCACATGCATTACCATTTGTTTAGCAATTAGCTCTGAGCTTTGAACCAATTCTTCTCACCTATTCTCCCCTATTTCTTTTTCTCTAACGGTTAACACAGAAAAAGATCTAGTAAATATATTCACATACTGGAAGTTCAAACTGAATATGTAGGGGAGCTGAATAGTAAGGATTATGATTCAGTTTTCCAATACTCAAGACAGCTGAGAAATATGAATGAGAGAGCACGGCCTAAGGTAATTTTCAGAATGGTTGAGTGCTTGGACACCATACCTAACAGGTTCACTAAGACAGTGTAATATACAGTACTGATCTATCTTGAAACAGTTAATAAATATGAAACACTATCTCTTATGGACAAATGTACATACTTGATGAAGCTGATGGGCTGTTAAAACTTGTAGAGTTCCCACTGAAAATAGAAAATAAAGAAATATGTGAAAATCCTATATTTACGTCAGACCTTTACAGATGATCCAAGTTTACATTCTTTTTTTCAAACTTCAGTTTCCATAAATGGCATTAAGAAGGCTTTCATGATAGCATTTTTGAATTTTTTTAAAAAGACAAATTACTGTTACTGAGCAGAATTTATTAAAACATACAATTAGTAGTATTAGCAGATCTAACAAAAGGACAACATACATTACACATAGATTTACACCAACCGTATGTGTCTGAGGCCCAGAGTTCTGAGAACTGTATAAATGATTCTTTTGGTTTTGAAATGTGATTTATATTCCAGTTCTGTATTATTTATAGTTATTATGTATACTATGTGTTTTATTGTGCCATTTATTAGATAATTCCCTTTTGTCATGCCATTTGGTTCTCTCAGTCTTGTCTCGGAATTTGTCTTTTTCTCGTTCTTGTTCTCCTGTTAGTTGTGTCACTTTATTCTTGTCGCCCTGTTCTGTTGTGGGTCACTTTGCTTTATTTTGGTGACCATTGTTCTCTGTGTCTTGTGTCAAGTTTTTCTTCTTGTGTCATTATGTTAAAGGTCCTCGGCTGTTTTCACACCTGTTACCACACTCTCATTTTCTTGTGTCTATCGTCTACGTCTCCCTTTGTCCTTTATTATGTTGTCCCTGATTGCTGTGTATCTCCTTGCCATGTGTTCCCAGAAAGTTTCTGGTATTTGGATTGTTTGGTTCTGCTCTGTAATGTTTTTGGATTTCTTTATTCCCTACAGCATTGAAGCTGAGTTTTGAGCTTATTTCCTGTTTCCTGCATCCTCAATTTGGATCCAGCTACAAGATGACCCTCGACAGTCTCTTTTTATCTGCTTCTGGCAGATTGTATTTGTAATTGTCTGTTTACTGTCTTTAATGTTTAAGGAATGTTAATGTGCATTCTAAAAAAGGAAACCGCATGAGCAAACAAATTTACAGATGAATCAGTGAAGGAAAAAATAAAAGAAGCGGGTCTGCAAAAGGATCAAAGCACTTTTACAAATGCACAGCTGTGTTCTCCAAGTGTTTGAAGTGACTGGCTCATTGTCAAGGCATAGTGTGTGCTCGCCAACGCAAGAGGAACGGATGGAGGGCATATTACTGATAAAATCTGGGTCTTCTGTCCGTCCACGTGGCCAGGGCACACTTGCCTCCAACTGAAAACTTCCGAATGAGCTGAATGTGAACTTGGCTTTTGTTTGAAGCTCATCCAAATGAACGCCTTTCCAACAGGTGTGAGCCCAGTTATGTTGCTCCATAAATCCAAAAGTAAACAGTTCCATCGCTGAGGAATTTTATTTTTGGCTCAACAGATGCACAAGAAGTTAAAAGACTTACTTATGAATGGAGAAGAATCAATGAATGGAAGAGGGAGTCTGGTTCTCTGAGCATGTGACAGGTAGCAAAGCCCAAAAAGATTGGTAATGTAATATACACTTGAAGGTTGATAATGCTCAGAATCAACAGCTTTGGTCGAGGAGACTGATTGAACACACACCAAAATAAAGTTATAGATGTGTGATAAAACTCTATGGAAGATATGGCAAACATGCAAGTCATTATCATGCTCTAACGTTCCTTTATTAATAGATCACAGTTTTTATACTGATTCGGCCTCCCTCTAGGATGACTAAAGGAATATTATTGTGAGATATGTATAAAACATAGATGAACATGATTTTACACTACCACTGCCTGAACAGTTAACTTTACCACATTAAAATTTAGCTCATTTTGAATAATTTTTCCAGTGATTTTTGTTTGTTAGTTAATTTTCCTACAAAGGGACATTTTCATTTTGAGATTAATTGTTACATCCTGTCACTATAAGGGAACAATGTTGTAGAATTGCCACAGTCTAATCAGATCTTAAGTATTTTTGAAGCCCTCAGGACCCTTGGCCCTCATTGCAGCATGGCATGTCAAGGCCAAGATGATGCCAGAAATACCTGCTGTTCCTAATAGCCCCAAGGGAAAGGCAACAGTGAAACCAGGACTATCACTGCACATGTGTATACTTTTTTTTTAAAGTTTAAAAGGAAATTATTCATAAAGCACACAGGAGATGGCTGGCAGAGTTCATAGGAACAGTAAGTCCCTGAAGGATGTGAGGATTTGGCAGATGGACTGAGATGTGAGAAAAACCATCTTTATGGACAAAGTACTGAGCACATTTAGGCACACATCAGACACAGCAAATTAGGGGAAGGGAAAAAATAGGAATGAGAAAAGAGAGAAAAGATGAAGGAACAGGAAGCTAGTGAGACAGACAAACAGAGCTGGACTCAGGAAGGCTGGATACAGACAGCATCCAAGTGAAACAAGCACAGCAGCAAACACAAATGGAGTAGGGCTGCATTCATTAACGTGTAAGAAAATGCAAGAGGGGTACAACGTGGCCCACTTGTGATCTAAGTTGTGTAAATTACTGCTGAAATGTGGGAGTTTGCAGACAGGTTGTGACATAGATCGGAAAAGCAGAGTGGAGGGGGTGCCTGGAATACTGATAAACAGGAGACTGGAGGAACAAACAAGGTTGCTATCTTGCTTTCTACCTTATATGGCCATTGATTCAGTTGGAAGATGAGCAACAGTGCATGGTGTACAGAAAAGAAACCCCAATCCAAGTTGATCTTTAGAGTCTAACTAGAGACACCTGGTCTGTTTCAGAAGTTGTTTTATCAAACTTTTGAGTTACTTCCTTTCACACTAACGTAATAATCGCTTGACTAATGATTTCTAGTCCAGTCTCTGAGTAACATTTTTCTTTCCCTCCCTGCACATTTGCTGAATTTGTGAGGGAGTCCGGTTTTCACTTTTTCACTGACACAGTAACCTTCAGTTTCTCCTCATTACGGTCATTACATATAGAGCTGACCTACAACTGATGCATAAAGATAGACACATTATAGGGCTCACCTGACCGAAGTAGCAGTAGAGGAGGGAGGTTGGGGACCTGAGCAGGAAAAGAAGACAGCAAAGTTATCTATTGTTCTCTTCAGTAATACTGAAATTCCAAAAAAAAAAAAAAGATTTTAATACCGTAACTACATTCAACCTCAAAAGGGAAATAATAATATACCCACAATAATTTGCTGCTTTAATTAGAGCAAAGAAAATAATTATTTAATTATTGCATGAAAATTCACGAAAAAGCTGCATATTAAAGGTTGTACCCCTTAACAGTTTAGAAGGTTTAGAATATTATACATATTCCAAATGCAGATTTTGTCCAACACAGGCCAAATATTTTAATCAAATGGAAACAGAAATAGTCTAAAATCACACATTAAACGTGAGAAGATGTTTTGTTATTATTAATATAGCAACAAATAACAGAAACACAAGACAAATAACAGAAACACAAGACAAATAACAGAAACAATATAAAAGAATATGAAAAAATATAACCCATTACCAGGAACATGCATTCATAATTTATAGTGCTGCATCTTTTAATCTTAAGAAATTAGATCAGCCTCAAAATGTCAGTGCAACAAAATGTAGCAAGTGCTACTTGCCTTTTCCTCCATCAATAAAACAGAACAAGTCAAATGCTTGAGTGCACACTTAATGGACCCACTTGTTATAATGCTCAAATTTTACGTGACCAAGCTGCAAAATCAGCTCTCACACTTGCTGTATGGAGCCAATGTGTGTACACATAAAGACACACATACAAGCACACATATATAGAGAGATTCCTTTGAAGACTCAAGGCACAAGCACACATTCACATCTGGATACCATCTCCTACTTTTTTTTTAAAGACCCCTAACGTGAGAGTGGCTAGAAACAGCTTGGTTGAAGCAGGAGGAAGAATAATATGAGCTGCTATGTGTGCTGTACATATGAGCTGCCTGAATTTGAAAAGAACATCAAGATGCCGTCCTGTGAATAAATCTAAAACACTGTTTTTTCCCTTTCAAATACAAGTTCCACAGAGTTGAGATGGCCTGAAGTGCTCATGGAGGAGTGCGGTTTTTGATACTTGAGACACCTGGACACCCAAAGAAAAGAGCAGAATTTAACATACACGTACAAACTTCTCAAAATTCAAGACATCGAAGTCTGAGAGTGTAGCCTGGAGGGTCTTCAGGTAATTCCCTTTAATGTGATTCCATGATGTGAATAATCAGGAACATGAAGAGTGCAGCATGTAAAAAAACATCTGCGACAAGCTCTCATTACTGCAAATAGATGAGGTCACTGCATGAGACATCACAAAGAGTTTGTAGAATGAATTATACTACAGAAAATCTAAGTGGATTGTAAAATGTGATTGGCAGTATTAGTAACTTTGCTAATGGAATGCTATGCAATGCATACTGTATACACAAGCAGATGCACAAAGTACACAGCAGCTTGTCCATAAACATGCCATCAAGGTTAGCGTGAGTGAGTAATTGTTTTTACCTGTGGTGATCTCAAGTGAGTGTTTGATGGAGGCTAGAGTTGCATGCTTGGCAGCATATGAGAGAGCAAATGGCTGAGGGCTAATTGCATCTGATTGTTTTTGCGTGGTTTTGAGTCTCGTGCTAATGCTTTACAGAGCTACAGGCTGCAGTGTTTTAGATGGAGCTGATATTTCACATGGGACAACTGGCTGCTGTTCTGCACTGCAGCACAGGCCCAAGTGATCTTTGTTAGTGTAAAGGCTACTGTCTCCCATACTCTCAGATGCAGCAATCTGCAAGGACAGATGTGCATAAATCTTCTTGCAGTGACAGCATCCTGTCATTACACTGTCACCTGTTAAAAGCACAGCCATCAGCTCTTTACAAAAAAACTAGCATTCTCCACTCTAAAGCTGAAAATCAATACAGGGCACAGATTTTTTTTATGTTATGAATCAAAACAAAACAAAAAAATTATAAGGTTAAAAAAGCATTTTTTTAAAAAGTCTTATTGGTAATAGTCCTAATGTTGCTCTGATTGTTCATCACGGGGCATTTACTTGCATAGTCAGTTTTTTAAAAGAGTTTAAAAATCTGCTCAGTTCAGTCAGCGAGGACATTCACATACAAGCTCTGTTGCTACAGTGATTATAGTGACCCAGTAACCAGCTGTATGGAAAATTAGCTGCAGTGCACAGCAGCAGGCAGCATCACCTTCACTGTGCTGCACTGATAGATGACACAAGTACAACCCTGTAATGACACAGCTCCACTCCAAAATGTGCACCTATGAAAAACACTTGGCATCTAATGTGACCTTACTGAAAAACAAACCAAAAATTAAAACAGCCCCTTCTTTTCCTCTGCCCTATTCCCCACAGTTGGGTCTGTTCAGCACTTTTCTCGTGCCTCAATCTGCAGACCCAGCAACTTTTTTCTTTTTTTTACCAGGGGCTATTTTTATCATGCTACACATTTGCCTCACACAAGGAGACAGGGCCTATAACTTAAAGAAAGGGGAGTGGTCGGCATTAAAGCTATGCATATAACTTCAAAGCTGGTGCCGGCAGGATGTTTGATATTTTGGTTGTATTAGTGGCTCTGGCACGGGTTTTGCTGTGCAGTATGGGGCTCGGAGGGTAAGGGGCAAGCAGGCCTAAGCCAGCATTTCTATTTCAGAGCCTTTGAAGATGAAGATATGGCATGTGCTCAGCTGTGTGCTTGCGCCAGGGAGCCTTCCTGGATTTCAATATGATTCACTGCAAAGACTAAGAGGAAGTCTAAAGACTGATGGACTCCCACCTGGACAGCACTAGATACCTGACTGCAGGAAGACATATATCCATACAGTGCCTTCAAACACATGCAGGCAGGTGCAGAGATACACACGTATACACACAGTTAAGTTCACCTCTGTCCTTCAACTCCACAGGATAATTTATTATGACACATGTTGCAGCTTCACAAACACATGGTCTGATTGCTATTAGTCATTTGTGCAGCTGCATGATGCATGATGTGTCCAACAGAGGGTTCTCTTTGGGGCCTTAACACCTGAAAATCTTAGTATTAAATCTAAATATTCTCCCGCAGATAACTCACATGTTCATAATTATCATGTCACATGAAAAAGAACATACAAGAACCTTTCTCAAATAGTTTTGTAAATATAGTAAATAAGCATTAATATAAGTAAATGTGTTGCATTCCAATAGCAGAGTGACTTACGTGGTGGAACTCTCTTTTTAATAAATTTAAAGAAAGAGTTCTTGCTGAGTGGAGGTGGCAGCTGATTAGTATTACTGCTGTCCTCATAATGGCACATCTCACAAACAACCTGAAAAATAAAGATAGTTACTGTTATTTATGACAACAATAAAAAGAAATCTCATTTAAAAAAATGACAGCGACAAACTATCAACAATAAAGTTGTAGGCTGAACCAGTAGCTTAATACACATATAGTTTTTTTTTACAAAAATTCTGTGCGGAACACAATAAAAATGCTATGTTAATTGAAATTCCCATAGTTCAATCAATTGTCTGCAGGTTGGTTCATGCCAAAAGGTTTAATTATAGCTTCCGAGACTGATCATTTCAGGTCCTCCTGCATTGGTGCCCATCCTTATTAAACCCATACTAACATAATACCTGAGTGTTGCTGCCTCCATCATTATGACATTGGTGCCCATCCTCTCTGCTGGATTCAGGTTGTCCTCCAGCCAAATTAGTGATAGGATCTGAATCTCTGTTGATCAGGTAATATGATAAAGACTGTACAAATACATACAATGTTTTGATACTGTCACGGTCCTGGGTCTCCTGACCCAGCGTTTTTAGTTCTTTGTGATTTTTGTATTATTGTACTTGTGTGTGATTTATTCTATGGCTTCTAGTTTTGATCCCTTGCCCTTCATGTCTCTCTGTGTCCCCTCTGTTCTGTGTAATTGTGTGTCTTTGCATGTTTGAGTTTCTTGTTTTCTGTCACTCTGCATTGTGCATTATGTTCTCATGGTTGGTTTTTTGTTACTCTCTCTAGTCTAGTCTCTTGTGTTCCCAGCTGAGTATTTCCCTGTGTATTTTGGTTCTTAGACCTCTGCCTTATGGTTTATGTCTCTGTATTTCTTAGTTGCTGTCTCCACTGTGTCAAGTTCGCGTCTCTGTGTGATACTTCCTGTTTTACTTTGATGGTCCGTGTCTCATGTGAATGCGTCCTGCTTTGCTTGTCTCGTCAGTCCTGATTTCTCCCAGCTGTGCCCTCCTTCTGTGTCTCATTCCCCTCGTTACTTCCCAGTGTATTTAAACCCTGTGTTTCTCTGAGTCAGTGTCGCGTCGTCCCTCATGCTGTGTGTGGATCTCCCTGTGTCTCCCTGTGAGTTCTTAGTTTATGGTTTCCCAGTTTAGTCTAGTTTTGTATGTTTGTTCTACCAGCAAATAAAGCTGTGTTTTGAGTTCACCTCCCCGAGTCTGTGAGTCCTGCATTTTGGGTCCAACTCCTGCCTGCCGCACAGCGATTCATGACAGATAATGTCCTAAAAAAGGCAAGTGGGGGTTCTCATACATAAATCCTTCTTTTTAATGTGATGCTGATGTGCACTTATATAACATTTTTAAAAACAGGACATTCATTTATCCTAATGTCACTTTCAATGTCCTTACTTAAACCCCCTGCAGGTCCATTAACGCATTAAACCTCCTTATCTGGGTCATCTTGCCATCTTCACAAAACAGCCCTTTACAGCCCTAAACCCTGCTACACTCACCCCGAGTGAGCTCATACACACACATACGCACACAAGCGGAATGTTAACCCGCTTCTGTCACAAGGACTTTATCAACAGTAGAGAAAAGCATACATAAAAAAGTAAAAATGCCTACATCTAATGGCAACTCAATAGGGAAGTGCCTGCAGCTCCTTAATGTCTCTTTGCTCCAGATCTGAGAACACAAACACTTTTGACCTGAGCTGCACAAAAACAAACCAAAATCTTTACTACATTATCATGTAACACACTAGTAAATTCCTTAACCAAACAGTAGACCCTCTTTGAATAAAGAGGGTCTTGGTCAATCGCTGTCACATAGGGAGAGAGACATGACACACACATGACTCAGATCTGTGTCCTCCTCCTAAGGGTAAACTTGCCGATGGAGAACAATGACATCAAGTAGGACAGATCTTAAACTGGCTGGCCATTTCTGTCAGTCAGTCTCAGATGATGGTCAAGGCATCCAACAGACATCTTAATCACCATTAAAGTAAATGAATAGAAGCAGTGGTAAAGAACCTGTTTTGCATGGGACAGCTTCACTCAATGGCTGAAAGCATGGTTTTATAAATAGCTGCAAAGTGCTTGCTGAGAGTGAATGTTTTTTCCTAGCATTAAAAAAACAAAAACAAAACAGGCCCCTCATGAGTGTGTACACGATTTTTTTTTTTGATTCGTTGATGACTTACTATGCATCTAAGCACAATCCATCCATAAAGCAAAACCCCTGCAACTGTGTTACCCTATTTGACAGAGGTCTGTTCACAGTGTTATTTATGACCTCGAATAAATCAAAACCAAATTAACAGGATTTGTTAAAAATTTTAATTGAAATCTGTTTAGCAATGCACCAAAAATATCTCTTTGCAGGAAAAACACACTTGTCTACACATAAAGATTTGGCACTAACTGGGTTATAAAGCCCAATCTAGTTATGTTTGATGAATTGGTCGCTGCAATCGCAAACTGTGACGTCAAAATGCCAAACCTTTTATATTTGCACTTGTCTGCAGCATTTTTCATTAGTAAGTCATGGCTTGGAAAAACACACCGCTACACTCCTGGAATAGCAACAGAGGAGGTCATTTACAGAAAGCTGAAAATCTCTTTTTTTTTTCTATTGTCTCGATCCACAAATTCAGTGTCATCTAAAAGTCCAATGCTCCCACACTGATGGATGGCACCTCCAGCTCATCCATTTTGTAAATGTACCAGCAGTGCCTAAATCATCTAATGTATCAAAAGAACAGTATACAGTAAACAGAGACGCTATTCGCCTAATCAGTTCTACAATTATATATTTATTACACTAAATTCTAATGAATTACTACAATTTTTAACTAAAACTACAGCGGCTGTTAAAGTTGGAGTAAAAATCTGCATTAATTTCTGCTGGCATAGGGTTACATTAAAGAACCTAAAATGGAAATACTAATCAGGGTTTTTCCTGACTCCAATTGGCCTATGAATGTTAACACAGTTATTTTGTGTTCAGATAAGTCTTCTTATCTTCAAATGAACAAAAGTGGTTTAAATAGTCTCTGCTTAAACCTTTTACCCTGCTCAAGTAAAGCACAACTGTAAATAAGCATTGACTTGTGCCCAAGACAAGCTATGATCACAAAGTAGTGTCACTGTTGTTAGCAGATAAATCATAAATGTATGAAATATAAATACGGGAAAAAAGAATGGCACAAAGCCTAAAATTTTTTTAAAAAGCTTTAACCTTCGATGAAATTTTGCCTTGGGCTTTAACAGATGAACATAAGTCTGTGTTTACCTCAACATTTTGCAATCCCTTGCCAAAACAACCCTAATATGCTGAGCACATCTTAGGATCACAGAAAACAGATGGCATCAGGCAGATAGTTGCCGTGTCACAAACAAACAGAAAAAACCAGCTGCCAGCTTCTTCTGGCTCTGAGCTCAGAGCAGTAGCATAGAATGGGATAGAGGGTGTAGGACTGAAGGCACAAAATATAACAGTATGGAGAAGACATATTACTGACCTGAAAGCTACAATAGATGGTCTGCCTGGGGAAGAATAAGCACAAAACACCTCCTCTTCTTCATATCCAGTGTGCCTCTTCTGGGCCTGAGCAGAATAACAATTTCTCAAGTTTCAGTCTGATTTATTATTCCTAACTATGTTCTCCTGTTTAAGTGAAGGGTCTCTTTAAAAAGAAGGCTGACTAAATCACATTAGTGATAGCATTATCTTACCCTGTCTTTAGCATTTACCTTTCTTATCATGCCATGAAGTTTTGCTTGTTTCCTACAGTAAGCATTCCAGCTTTCTTCATCAAAACCATAGTTAAAGTAATCTGAGATGTTAGCACCTAAAATAAAAACACTAAATGGTAATGAATAGGTCTGAATGTAATTACTGAATGCATACAAGAATCTCATTGATGTGTCAGGTCAAACAACAATACTTACCAGCTTTTCTCCATGGCTTTTTCTCCAAAAACTCTACTTTCTGGTTAATTTCTTCATTTCCTTGGACTTTTTCTAACAATAGGTCATTTGTAGTACCTGTAAATCATCCCAATGCAGACATAATGATGTCACATACATTTCATATATTTGTCACATATATCGTCATTTCTCATTTATTTTCAATAAGGAATATTTTAAATCATAAAGATCTGAGTTAAGTCAGCTGATTTGCAGTAATGAAGCTGACATTCTCAATGTGAACTAATTATGAATATGTGTAAAATGACTGAAAGTGTACTTTTTTAAATGTCAAATGGTCACTGGGTTCTCTAATAGGCTGATAGTTTTCACTGTAAAATTCTATATTTAAATTCTTGGCTGACTCTGAGGAGAAATATAGTCACTGTGTGTCTTTGGAAGCTGAATGCATATCAGTTAACTGATATAAGACATTTATATCTTATAGTCTTCTTATTTCTTAAACCAAGTTTACAATAAAGCCTGGTCTTTGTGTGGCTGTTTTGTTTAATGTTTCACTGTCATTTATGTTGCCCAAAAATCTCAAAAGGGTTGTCACTACTCACCACCTACATGTTGTGTCCTCCTAAGATGCATAAATGTACTGCAAGAAATAAGGAGGCCCTCACATCATCACCACTGTTATCTCTATCATCATCATTAGTAACTTTAAATAACAGAAAGAAACACTTCTGTCTGGGTTGAGTGCTGATGACACAACGCGTTAACTTAAACACTATGAAAATATCTCAAAGCAAATTTTTGACAGAAGGGGGTTTTTGACAAATAAGGCCCATTCATAACATACCTAACAGCTACAAAAACACAATAAAAAGCTGGAAAAATTCAAAATAATATGTCATTATCATCTTGGACAGCTTTCAAATTGTCCCATAAACAAAAGAAAGGGATGAAAATAATATCAAATCATCAAAATAGAAAAGAATTTCCACTCACACAGATAATTGTCAGAATGATTTTACATTACTGCAAGAACACTAAACCTTGATGGGTACAAGTGAAAAATGGCATTTAACCATGTCTATTCACGTTCAGGTTTTTCATGTGGGTATTTTTTTCCCCATTAGGCACTGATCAACGTAAGTGACACTGTTGTTCTTTAAATTGCTTGCATGATTTCAAACAAATTCCCAAATGCAAAAACAACTAAACTATCCCGCCCAAAAAACAACATTGTTTAAGCCTTAGTATCCTTTACAGTCACTAACTGTAATTGGCATGTTATGCTACATTTATTCTGAGGCATAAAGGCTGGTGTAAACATACAAAAAAAAAAAAAAAAAAAAAATCAGGGCTCCAGTTGTATGATTGCTAACATCCCCATTTCCCAGCTCACAAACAAATACCTCTCGCCTGACAGCGAGTTAATGAGCATCAAATTCTTTTTAATGCTCGACATGACTGATTGCACATTTCGGGCAGCACACAAGGTGCCGTCACATGTATTGTGCAACTATAATGTCATTATCGTACTGTGAAAACTGTATTATACCTGAACGCTTCATTAGTATAATACTGTTGGAAATAATCATGCCATTACAGTTTATTTTCAATTTGTCTACTGCTCACTGCAATTTACGGCCTGTGAGACGAGTATCTAACTCCTTCTAATTCATGACAACAAAATTAATATTGCTTTGTAACTTTCAATAATTTTGTATTCTTTTGTATTGAATTGTTTCCTTTAGTTTTTAGTGGTTTAACTTAATTTAAACAACATTTCATGTATTTTTTTTTATTATTTAGAATATTGTCTTGACATATAAAGGGTCCCCTGCTTGGTTAGCGTGGGGACCCTTACTGGTCCAGTGTCGAGTACCACTACGCCTTATATACATATATGCACATATATATACACGCGCAATGCCAGAACAATGGCTGTACACAACTGTAAATTTGCACACTTATTTATTTAAGGCACTGGCTACACACCTGGGTGAGAGTCCAACCCTTTGTATCTCGTGTCGGTCATCTGTGGCGTTCATGTCATATACCCCTAAAACAAGGAACTTGGAGGCACATTAAAATCAAAGTGGCTCTATTGAAAACAGAAGAAACAGCTGGCCTCTTTAAACTAAGCTATGGTATCTTTCCGTTAAACGCTGGGGGAAGTGATTTAAACAAATATAAAGAGGAACTCATAACTCTAAGCATTAAACATTTTTAGGGGTTTAATTGTTTGTGCCAACTGTCATTTAAATTCGTTTTTTAATGAAGGAAGCTCGTGTCAACAAATCGCCATGACTAATTTCAATTAGCTTAAAATCCATCAAGACTAATTAAACTTCACATGTTTAACATAATTTTTGAGATTAAATTTACCCGCTGGATCTTCCCCCTTTTAGCTCTTGTCGTTCTTGGTTATGGTAGTGAAAGTCTAGATACTTCGTGAGAATATTGCATAAAAAGTTTTCCTTTATTAACTCTGTAACGATTGTTCTCGGGATACTGCTTATTGTCATAGCAACGACGTTTGGGTGACGTTTTAATGAAGCGACGGGTTAGCGCACGTCACCTTTAAGAGACGTGTGTTTGTTTTGTTGGAGCTACTTAAGCTGAAATTGCTGATGTGTCTTTGATTTCGGTGAATTTAGCTGATACACGTAACTAGGAAAATGTTGGCGACTGAGGAGTTTACGCGATTCCCCCTCTTGATGTGGGAGAAGGTGCTGTCGAAGGTAAAGAAATCTGTTGTTTTCATGGATGACAAATGTGCAGAGGCTCTCCACTGGAGTGGAGGAGCTGCCACGTTATTGGAAGCTGGAGCCAGGAATTTAAAGCAGTTTTCGAGTTTCGAAGCGTGCGGTGTCAATGAGCCTAAAGCCGTGTTTGTTGTCAGCACACTGTTGAAAGGGAGGACAGTTGACATTATTAAAGACATCATATCCCTCAGTCACTTTCAGTACTGCGTTGTCTTTACCACCGTTGCTCACTCCGTGCACCTGCTCGTCAACAAAGTTACGACAGAAATGGAAGGAAGCCCTGTGT
The DNA here is from genome assembly GCF_057381915.1 of Diplotaxodon limnothrissa. NCBI lineage: Eukaryota > Metazoa > Chordata > Actinopteri > Cichliformes > Cichlidae > Diplotaxodon > Diplotaxodon limnothrissa. Next base: position 8,603,713 of record NC_140617.1, read on the forward strand.
TTGAGCAGTTTGAAGAGAAATTATGCGAGTGGATGGGAAATATGAACTACACGGCGGAGGTCATGCATGTTCCAGTTGTCTTCGCCCCTGTGTCACAGCAGTTGATAGTTGCACCCCCGTTTGCGCACCTGTTCCCTCTTCTCTCGCCAGACCTGGAGGCCATCAATGAAAAACGACCAGAGAAGAGAAGATTTGCAAGCCTGAATGATATAGACATGCACTGTCTCCCTGCTGAACTGCAAATTGAAGTCAAATCCTTAGCTTCAGCGTTAAATTCAATGTTTGAGGCTACAGGTACGAGAGAGGAGAGTTTTGCTCTGGGTCCAATGAGCCGCATCATAGCAGGGGAACTCGCCAATCTTCCTCAAGCAAAAAACCGAAGGAAGACAGCCCCTAATAAAGCATCGATCATCTTTGTAGACCGAACGATGGATCTTACAGGTAATATTTGTGACCATGTTGTGTTTGACCTTTCTGCATGCTGCATAAGCCCAATCACACCAGAATCATAACAATGAGAGTGGTAAGAGTCAAGTAAATGTCTAGCACAAAGATAAGCAGTTCATTTTCCCAAGAGGGTTTCATCTAAAGAAAGTTTAGATGGGTCTAATGAATCACCTTTACCTTCACTTGCCTGGCTTGGTGTGTGGGGGTCATTTAGCTGGAGGACACATGGAACCAGAATGCACATTGGGAATAAGGAAAGCCAATGGAGGCAATGTGATGCTTTACCGGCTGGGAAACCTTGGGTCCTGCCGTCCATTTAGATGTTAGTTTGATGTGCACCACTTATAAGCATTGTTGCAGACCATGTACATCCTTTCAAGGAAACTGTATTCTATCATGGCTGTGGACTCTTTCAGCAGGATATTGAGCCCTGCCACAAAGCAAAACTGGTTTAGGAATGGTTTGAGGAGCACAACAACAGGTTTGAGATGTTGACTTGGCTTCCCCAGAGCTCAGTCCACTAAAACATCTGTTGGATCTGCTGAACAAACTAGTTTGATTTATGTAGGCCCACCTCAAAACTTACAGAATTTAAACTGTCTGTTGCTAATATCTTTGTGCCAGATACCACAGCACAACTTCAGGGGTCTAGTGCAGACCATGCCTTGATGGGTCAGGGCCATTTTGGCAAGAAAAGGGGAACCAACACAATATTAGACAGGTGGTCATAATGTTATGCCTGATTGGTGGATATACTTTTGTTTACTGGCAGCAGCCTCTTTCTTCTGTGAAAGCATATGATTCGTCATGTAAAAGAGAAAATGTAAAAAGAAAAAAAATTCCTCACAAATTAGGTTGATATCCTATAGATAAATTGAAATTAAAGAAGAATAACAGATGCTTTGGTTTGAGCATCCCCACCAATTAGGAACTTTCTGTGTCGAGTTTCTATGATCTTTCTGTCTTTCTGAGTACACATTTATATTGTTGCCTCTTTTTACATTCCTGTCTTCTGTAATTTGGCAATCATTAAAATTAAATACCACCCACGATGAGATTAGTTATTGCAGAGCACTGCAGATATTACCTTAGCCACCTCCCAACGAATATTTATATCAAGTTGTCCTCTGATGCACATATATTTTTCCATACTTTTCTCCCCAAGACCAACATACATATGTACAACAGTACACTCACCAGCCAGAGCTACCTATTACACCAAGTAACCCAAGCAGCCAGGGAATGTTCAGCTTATTGATGTGGCCTTCCACAACAGTCCCAGTTTTCTTTGTGGCTCCTTGGGAAAATTAATTGCTTACCTTTTATCTGGTATAGAAGGCACATATTTTTGTTGCGTTACCAATGACTGCTGCTACATACTCAACACATATTTGTTCTTGTTTTAAATCCCAAATTTATTCATTTACAGGGGCTGTTGGTCATCATGGTGACAACCTAGTAGAGAAAGTTTTGACTATGCTAAAACTCTTACCGGGTCATGTGACAGACGTGCAGGTGGACATGCTGGAGCTCACAAGTCTGCATAAAACCCCTCACTCCAAGAATATCCTGGCCCCTGGCTGTCTTGCACAGATTCAGTGAGTGTATTTAATTTTTCTATTAATTTAGAGCATTCACCACATTCCCCGTCATATAGAATCTAATAAGGGTGACTTGGAAATAACTCGTCACATCATAAAGGCAACATCCAAGTGTTGCTACAGCAATGACCAGCTTGGGGTGTTAGTTTTTGCCACAGGGCTACTCTGACCCCATTATTTACAATACTTGCAGAAGTACCACATATCACTTATATACATCTTAGTACATATTGAAGACATACGTAGCACTTTGATATTGTTTTTGCTGTCTGATTTATTATAACCATTTGATCAATCATTTCACCTAATTTCAGCCAATTGTTAAAACAATAAATGTCAGTATTTGTGCAGTATTGCCGTGTATAGCCATAACCTACCTGCAACAATATTTCTCAAGTGAAGATCTGAAATATTTTATTTTGGCATTTCATACAATGTGTTTGCACTTTAAATTCCGAGTCCACGGTTCTCTGGCGTAAGACGGTTTATTCAATCTTTGCTGGCAATGAGTTGCTGCCCCGAGTTAATGAGTTTAAGTATCTAAAGTTTTTGTTCGCAAGTGGAGTTGGAGACTTACAGCTGCTGTGGCTGTGCCAGTCCAAATCAATAAACTGGTACACAAAGGTAAAGCTGTCCATTTACTGGTTTCTCTACATGCAGTGGTATAGTGACCAAAGAAATAAGGAGGCAGATAGAAGTGGCAGAAATGTGCTTCCTCTGATGTCTGTGTGTGCTCAACCTCGGTAGTAGGGTGAGGAGCTCAGTCATTGAGGAGAGGTTGACAGTAGTGCTGCTACATCCTTTTTATGTAGAGGTTGTTCCACTGAGGTTGTTTGGGGATATAACCAGAATGCCTTCTAGGTGATGCGTTTCAGGCATGTCAAACTGGGATGAGATCCCAGTGCAGGCTCATGACATGCTAGATTAAGTCTGTCCGCTGGCTTTGGAACACCTTGGTGGCCAGGGAGAGGGAATTTGCTAGTCCTACAACCCAGACACTGATAAGTGGTTAAAAAAAAAAAGAAAAGAAAGAAGATGGTTGGATGGATAAAATCATTTTGTCTAAACAGAGTTTAGACAGGTCAGCTCTCTTGCCTCATAAAGCCAGCTTTCCTTTCCTAATTTTATATGTTATGGAAAAAATGTACTTTTGTTTAAAGAACGGACCCTGTTTCTTACAGTGAAAGCATGACTATTCATTTAAGAGAGCATTTTTTTAAGAAAATAAATAAGGCTGATATCCCACAAGTAAGTTAAATTGAAATAGAGTAACAGCTATGTTTGGATTTGAACTCTACACCATTTAGGGCCTTTCTGTGTTTCCAGTTTCCATGATCTTGCTGTCCTAATGTGGTTTTCCTCTTGGTGCTCCAGCTTCCTACCGCAGTTTAGACATGCTGGCTAGATTAATTGGAGACTTTACACAATTATATTGTTGTCTCTTTTTATATTACTGTCTTCTATAAATTGGCAATGAGTAAAAAGGCATCCTTTAACACAACCTAAAAATAGATTTCTCCCCAAGCCAGGCATACTTATGGACAAATGCACACTTACCAGCCAGAGCTACCCACTCCATCAAGTCGCCTAAGTAGCACATGATCAACATTAGTGCCAGTAGTTGAGTGAAACCTGCCTCTGGTCTTAGCTCTGCAGATGCACATGCTAGGCGCCTGCGGTGGTGCTGTTATCCATGGCAAGGATTAGTCCTACATCAAGTGTTCCATTCTGGATTTGCCCCTTTATGTGGTTGCTGGAGGAAAAGACTTTGACTGAGAAGAAGAGTTTAGTGGACTGAGCTGTCATGCAGCATGTCTGACTGCGGTGATTTCATGAATGGACTCACACATACTGAATGTTTTGAGCTATGGTAAAGATTCTCTTGTAAGAGAACCCGTTTTTCTAGTTGGTGTTCCCCTTGTAATTATTTAAGGACATCTAGGCAGGGTTACCCCAACATGTGGTTGGATGTACAGTTCAAGTTTGGATTCCTATCTACCAAATAACTACGGTATACCCACAAATTACTGTAGTTGCTCTGAATAGCTGCACATCAGAATTAAATCTGGATAATTACAAGTACAGCATCAACAAGGTTGCCCTCTCATTGTTAATTTTATGATGGTATAAATGGGCCACCCCAAGGAAAACTGATAACAGAAACGAAGGTACCAACCACAATCACTGTTCCTGAGCTTTTCACCAAATATGACCAGACTCCCAGCCTAACACCAGATCTTAAAACATTTAGATGATCCATTCAGATATTGTGAACAAACTCTGCCAAGAGCTCAGATTTTTTTTTAAAAAAAGAATGCAGATAAGTATTGCTGAAAGTAATAAGTAAATGACGACAGTCTCGGTGGAGAATATCTGTGATCAGAGCCAGTTGGATCAGCAGGAGAGTTATTCCCTACACTATCTCTAAGCAGATGATCCAGCTGAGCCTTATCACAGATGTGTAGGAGATTGAAATGCTGCTGAAGCAGAGCAAGGGAGATGCCTAGAATTCCCACTTTCTTTAACTGGCCTCAAGTGCACAGCTCGCTGCAGGAAGTGTTTATGTCAATCATTCTAATATGTTCAAGACAGAGTTCCTTAAATGCATGTTTTTAGAGGTCTACTGTTCTTCCCTCCTACTGGATGTTTATTTACCCATGATGTTTTTTAGCTATTTTTAGCATGGGTAACAGAGTGTTTTTATTGGTTTTGTTATGTATGCCATCTCAACCCTTTAAATATTAGGTGTGGATTTAATTTAGACCTTTTGTATGATATTTCCCTCTGTAATTCCAGGATATTTTTATAGATTACTATGTCTTAAACATTCTGTGGGTGGCTGTTGATTCTAGCTCTACAGGCAAGACCCCACACTTACTGTGCAATTACTCTAGTATTGTCTTTCATAACCTGGTGTGAATTTCCATATCCTACAGCCTGACTCTGTGGTTGTAGTAATCATGCCAGAAAGAAAGCATACAGCATGTGGGTGAGTGCACATGCAAACCTAGGCTCTTCGTGCAGTGTTTTTGTATATTTGCTATTTCTATGCTACTACTGTCCTTTTTTTCAGCCATTAAACGGCACCAGGGTGCGCCACTTCGTGTATATAGAAAGATGATGAGTGAAAGTGGCAGTCAAAGTGTTGTTTTATATGCGTGTGTGTGTTTGTGGTCAAGTACGTTCGAGTCCCGTCTGTATAATTTGCTGTGCTTGGATTCACAGCCCTTTTGATCCTGAGTAGGACATTTGAACCCCATTGGCAGAAGGCACAGAGTTTTCCTCAGTCTCAGACTGAACCCTGCACCCCCGTCATCTGGCCGCCTTGGACCTTGATGCTGTGGCGGGAGTGTGTGCAGTGTGGGCAGAAGCAAGTATGGGTGGCCAAGGTGAACTGGGCCTGCCTTGGGAGCTGTAGAGATTGAGCCAAGCAGTGTTACTGACCGCACCCTGCCATGAGAAAACACTACATGGCTGCCATCTCCACAAATCTGGCCTGCAGATCCCTCATGCATACCACCAGAAAAGAGGGAAAACACCTATTTCTGTCCCAGCTGGGAAATATGAGCATGAATAAAAGCCATGAACACTGATTTCGAACAGTATGAGAAAAGTAACAAAAACAGCCTAGATAGTAAAGGGTGGAGAGGATAAAGCAAATGACAGGCAGTTGAGGATAGCCAAGCCTGTTTTTACTCTACCAAGAATAAGAGTAGAGTATGAAAAGTCACCACGTTTCTTCTACGGTTTCTCCTTAAAGGTTAGAGATTGTTTTGTTATTCTATACTTAGACAGTGAATAGTGGCATGAACAGCTGAATGAGTCTTTCAGTGATTTATAAGCTTAGCAACCATTCTGTTCCTTGCCAACAGTATAGTATGAGTTCCTATACAGTCCTGCATAAGGTAGACACACAAGAAGAAGGTTCGAGCATAGTTGAACTATGCTGCATAGGATGTGGCTTCTGGTCAAATGTGAGGTTTTTGCCTTTGTATTTGAATGAACATTTATAGTAACTGGTTTCAGTGTTGGCTGATTTTACAACTAATGATAAATGTTTCGTATACAGAAAGTGTGCCCAAAGGAAAAGACACAAAAAGGGAAAATGACTTTTTCATTTCTTAAAAATAATAGTCGATCCAAAGTGAGAACCAGTTTTGCTTTGTATCTTTTGATTATTGCATTAAATTGTGAAAATAATTTATTATCCTTTAATAAAATTGAGCCAGTTTTCAATCTGATTTTATTCACTTTCACTTTTCCTAAAGGTTAATGACAGATAAAGCTGATTTGGAAAATAAAGTTTATATCAGTGTCTAAGATGCAAAGTTTTAGCCATAATAATACATTTAAGGATGGAGTAAGCTGATGTGTCTTGTGGTTCTCCTCTTAAGTTGTTTCTGTTTCATTCACTCCCTAATTCTGCTTACTCTTCTGAAGAAGGTATCTCAAGCTGAAACTCAGAGTACATCAATCAAATAGATTACGTGCACCTGAACAACATGTACTCTGTGTTCCCATCAAGACTGAGATAACATAACCTTTTCAGTCCTGTATGCTGTCTTCTACTCTGTGGTTTAATTTACGCTGCAGAACACAAGAGCTGTTCAGGAAACTTTGTGTGTATTTGTTAACTGAGTTGATAAAACATCTCCCTAAAATGGTACTTTACTTCCTCCAGGCCCATTCCTTCAAAGAGCCCCTACTGCTGGCTTTTATTTGAAATGTGAATGTAGCCAAGACAGAGGAGGAGAGGAAGACTCCTGCATTTCCATTTCCCCCCATCAAGATCCTTTGATTTTTAACCTTCTCCCACATTTTACCATTCTGCCAGTGCTGCAAAAAAGAAACTTTTTAACATGTCTTTACTATAACCCTGTTCAGAAGACTTGACTTTCTTTCACTTAGGCATAAAGATTTAATCGACATCTTTTATGGATGTTTTAATGTTAATGTGATTATTTATTTATTTATTTTTTGTTAAATGGAAAGCTCAAACTGCCACATGAGAATTCACAGCCACTCTATTTGGCTTTTGTAGCATCATTAAATAATTAATTCATAAGTAATACGATAAATGCATTTCGCTTCTTGCAAAAGAAATGCATACAAAAAGAAAATAAGTTTGGGGAAATAAATGGAGGAAGCCGCAATGGCAAATAGAGATGTAAATATGGAAACTAACCACGAAAAATGAATGAAATCATAAATACAAATAAAAATTACACGTGAAAGTAGATAAATAGAAGTATCAGTACAAAAGTAAATAAAACGGTGTGAAACGGACAACAAATGGGCACGCTGTCTATGTTGATTTTCCTTTATTTCAGTGACACACTACTGATAGTTTCTTTTTCACTTTTGCCTCTCCACCTACGCATGCAGATTTCTACCTCTGACACACACTCTCTACTCTCCGGCCTCACAAATTACAAATCACAGAAAATGATTATGAGCTTGTTAGCCAAAAATCACCCCCACATCCCACCAACCTCCCTGGCATCCCCCTGTGTTCACTACACCACACCTCCCCTGAAGCTGAGCCCGGGACCACACCTCTGCCACAGAAGCGCCCATTTATTTTACATTTTATGAATTGACACATTTCATTTTCCTAATTATTTTGGTGCATTTGATATTATTTATTTGCTGTAGCAGTTTATAGTTGTCTTTGACGTGTTAAATTAAATGTACATTATTTCTATGAATGAAATTACTCAGACATTTCTTTACTCCGTGCATTTTATTTTATGTCAAAGCCTCGAACCTACGTTATCCACAATGTCCGATTCAATTCAGATTCAGAAATTTTAGACTAGCAGTGGCTTATGTAAACACAAGGACCAGGATCTATAGGTTATATTAACATTTTAGTTTTTAGCTCCAATCAGGACAGATTTAAGCAACATCACTTGAGGACATTTCATTCTATTTGACTTCACGTGCAGCCAACACCTATAGGGAGATGACTTTTGTGCAAAATTTCTTAAGCTTCCTTTCCTTTAACGATTGCGTATTTCACTGTTTTAGTTGTAGTAAAAGGAAAAACCTTTTACTCATTATTAAAGAAGTGCAGTTTTAAGACACATAGAACTGACCCTCAAATTCGCATCAGTTTGTTTTATTTTACTGTTTTTTTTAATTATTATTGATTTATTTATTTATCTGTTTGTGGTGTGCCTCTCCCATCATTTCCCCACTTCCTGCAAAACTCCTCTGCCTCTTTTTCTCTCCATAAATTCACTGGGTCATTTGTCCCTCTCGCCAGAACACACAGACACTCAAGGCCAGGTCTGGTTTTACTCCCCTGCCCTCTTTCTCTCTCGTGTCATGTCCTGTGCTAGATGGGGATGTTTACAGAAAACCAACAGTGTTTTTTACCCCATTAAACACACTCCATAAATTAACTCACCAAGGAATGGGTATGACCTTGCACAATTCTGTTAGTCCATGTCTATTACGTGCAGTTCTACTGGAAAATGCACAGATCATCTAAATCAGGTGTGATGGGAAATGGATTACTCTCTGGGTTTGCAGTCTGCTGAGTGTGAAACTTCAATACTCTTTAACACATTGGGATTAGTAATGTTGGTTTGCACTAGAGCGTAATGTAGTTTGTTAATGTCACTTTTTGCAGAGATGCCAGCGTACTCTATGAAGTACTTTCATAGATCTTATATAAAAGATCGGCATACCCTTTAGGACTGATAAGGGAAGTTGGTGTTTGGTTGCCTTAGTCTTCAGTCACACAAGCCTGGAGACTGGCCTATGACCCGCCTGACAATCTCTGGGAACTAGAGAAAAATCTATATTCCACTGGTTGATGAGTGGTCTATAGAGCTTACTGGCTGGTGTTTGGTTAAAATCAGTCTCGAAGATAGTGCTGCACCAGAACTCTTGTTGTGATTGCTTTGGTTGCCTGTATTTTGTATGAAAGATGGAGTCAGAAGTGGAAACTGTTGCTTTCAAAGTAAAAATTATGCCTCACCACTGCAACCAGCATTTCAAAATACAAATGCAAAACATTTCTACCACATGGCAAGTAGTTTGCAAGTATTTGCTGTCAAGTTGATGACTTCCATGCAAACTGTGGGTGACTGTGGGAAACTGCTAGCAATCACAACAATTCCAGAAAGGATTTTGGTGCAGAAATGTATAATGCATTGTGGTCAATTTCAGACTAGTAATTGCAGCAACCTCCAGAAAACAACCAGTTCCGGAATACACACTTTTCACAGTATGCTTGGTAGTTGCCAGATGGACACTAACGGGTCTAAGCCTGTGTGAAGGAGACCTAACTTGCACTCTGTTAATGGCTACTGAGGGGTCCAGTTCAGTAGAATTCTGTGATTATAAAATCTCATTGCTCACTTAGCTAAAATCTCAGTAGAAACGTACCTAATGAGTTTATTGTGTCAGTCGTTAGTTTTAAGTCACTACATACTCACTACATGTAATCCTGTAACTGTTACCAGTGAAGGTAAGTGAGGAAATAAGGGTGCTTTGGTTTTGATGTGGGGGGAGTTTCCAGGTGGCGAATGAAATGACCATCTAATACTTTTCCTTCAGGCTTTATCAGTCACATGTATCAGTAGTATGACTCCTTTCTGAATCATAAACACTGAATTTTGTGGCAAACATGCACATACATGTTTGGCAAAATAATGAACTGGGGGGGGCTCATGAAATCCTGAGTCACCATGGTTTAAACTATCCTATTATGCTGCATCATACTTCCAGGAATGTTACCCCCCCCCCCCCAACCACACGCACACCCACCCCACTTTCTTTAATGGGTTCGATGTGGTAGGAGGAACATTAACAGACATTTACATGGCCATTCTTTAAAATAGTACACAGATTTTTCTTCAAGCAAGTATTTGATGTTTAGCTATTTTTAAATGTTACAAAACTCATTACTAATGGAATTTACTTTGGGTACAAACACCCATACACTTTAAACCCCCACTCAACATATCCAAGCAAGCTAGACAGGGCGTTCAACGTGATGTACACAAGTCAGGTGCAAGAGTGCCCCCTTCAGTCTCTGTGTGAGCAGCCTTTCAACTAAGAGAGCCTTCACTCTGCACTTCGCACTCAGAAAAAAAAAAAAAAAACAGATGACCAAACACGCGAACCCCAGTTTCCCAGCACCCCACCTCCTACCCCTTTCCATAGTAGACTAGTTACTCAATAAGGTTTCTGGCTGATTCTGTCTCACACCCTGCCAATATAAACTTCACCCCCGGGGGGATTATTCTAGCTCAAACCCCCACCTTCGTCTGACCAAATGGCCTGAGGAAAGCATCAGGGGAGTGGGACGTCTGTGGTTTTTGGGGGGTTGGGTGGGCAATAAGCCAAATGAGAACCATATTTCATTTGTACTCTGCCGAGGCCCTCCAACTTACAAGAACACATGCAGATGTGCAAGGTTGCGCACAGACATATACATGCACACACCCTCAAACAAACTTGTGGTTACTTACATATGGCCCGGTCAAGTCACAATATTGGTATTTCAGCCATGACAAGCATGTGGGACGTGATTTGATTAGTCTTAGCAGTTTTAATGCATCATCGAGTTTTCAGGGAATGGGCCCCTGCCATGACTCTTCATTAACCAGAAAAATCTGCAAAGTATTCAGAAAATCAGGTAATTATTATGATTCTATCTGATTCATCTTTCCTTATTTTCCCAAAGTTTTTACTGTATCAGTCTTTCTGTATTTAACACTTGTTGTCGGCTGAGTCATACTTGCTGGTCTTTGTGTCTAGTTCTAGTGTGAAGATGGCGGCTGTCCCCTTGTGAGCCCCTCTTCTCCCCATCTAGCCCCTGCCCAAGGTCTGGAACAGATTACATCTGATATTAAACACATGGCAGCAGTTAGAAAGGAGAAAAGGCGAGCGAAGAAAAAAAAGTTCTTAAAAAAGACGAAAGAAAAGAAAAACAGAGTGGATTTGTCAACTAGGTCCCTCCTACCTTCTCTCTGTCCTCTGTTCATTTTCTCAGTGTAGTCTCTTTCTCTACTTTGTTTCTGGGCACTCCTGAGTATGTGGAAGATCATGACCGCTTGTCTGAATAGCTATCAAAAGCACAGACAATGATGTAAGCTTTTTATGTCCTTTTATTCAACCAGCAAAGTTTAAGTTTTCTTATCATGAGGGGGGAAAAAAGAAAAGAAACTAGACCAACTTGTACAGAGACATAAAATATGGTCTGAAATTCTTATATAGAGGCTGTTTTGTAAGAAAAATGTCACTTTCTATTCATTTAATGATGATGAGGCTCCTCAGTGACACTCTTAGATTATTTTGGGGAAAGATTTGAATGCGTTTCTGCTTGCAAGCAGATGGTAATGGTCTTAAACGCATGCCTTGCCGCCAGTCTCCCATTAGAGTGTGTTTCGTAATAGCGTATAAAAAAAAAAACCCACTAGGGCCTGAGATGGCACAAAGACGAGTCTCAGTCTCCAGACTTACTTTTGTAAGGACGGTGGTTATCAGTCCAGAGGAATGTTGGCACACAGATCTTTAAGGTGGATGCAAAACATTCCTAATGTTCCCTCTGTTGATTTCAGTTTTTTCCTGTGAGGGCTCCCATCGGGGAGTCACCAGTCCCCAACCAGTAGGCTCTCTATCACTGAGGCTTGAGCTCAATCATGCTCATCTTGTTCTGTGTACTCTGAACAAACAAGCAAGAAAAGTAACCATTGCTCAGCTTGTTAGTGCTAAAAAACACAGTTCACTTTCTATTGCAGTGTTATGTTTTCCTCATGACTAAACTTAACCTGTTTTGATTGCTCTACCTATCAGGTCATCTGCAAGGTCTCTGTGGGACGCCATGCTGACCAGTAAACACAAAGAGGGGGTGATAGAGGTCCGCCGGCAACTAGTGGAAGCAGCCAGTAAAGAGAATCTGCCAATCAAGATGAGCATGGGTAAGAACCACTATGCCGTGGAAGGAGCAGAGCCCATATCATGTTTCACATTAATTAAAGACTAACTTATACAAAACACAGAACAGTCATATCATATAAAGTATGTAGAATTTTTCTTGCTTAAAGAGAATCATGTGCTACTTCTGTCATGTTTTTCAGCACTCTCAAAAACATTACATAAGCACCTCCTATTGAAATCAAGCTTCTTTGCCTTGCTGTGTATTTGCCCATGTGGCCACAGAAGGAAATGTGAACCACATGTTGGCTCTGTGACACACACTTACACACACATGCTGCTTGCACACATGCTGCTTTTGAAAACTTTTGTTGTTTGTTAATGAAGCAAAGGGACTGAATCGAGGGATAAAAATATGCGTAGGCACACAAAAATAAAGTCATTACGTGCACGAGTGTAGAGTGTCCTTGTGCACGTTCACCTTTATGCTACCCTCTGACTTAAAGAGGTAATGGATGTACTACACTCCCACAAACACACACACGCACACACTCCCGTTCATGGCTAATATGCAGGTTAGCATCTGGCAAAAAAGGGGGTGTAAAAGGGAGGGGCACTGTGGTCCCTTAGCTCCTATAATCTATGAGGTAAAGAAGGTCTTGTCTCTCGTAACAGGCAGGTTGTAATATGCTGGAGGTCGCACACATATGCTCACACCCAAGGCACTCTGTCTGGCGTCCAAATCTACACGTGGCTGTTTCCTTTCACACACGGCAGTCCCTTTAATTCCAGATGTGTGCAGGCTTTTAGATTTTATTGAGAGAAATACGCAACATCAAGTGACGCTAAAAGAAAAATGTATAAAGAAGGTATAGCACTGAAGCTTCTCCCGCTGGTTCACTGACAGCCTGTTGACTTAATGTTTTTGCTGAGAGAGAGAAAACGAGAGAAGCAGTGAGAGAAGGGGGTACTGTAATATCCTTAACACTGAACCTTTATACCCCGCTGGCAGAGGACCAGAATTCACAAAACCCCCTGAGCTCCCATAGCACCCCCCACAGTTCCCATCCTGCCCACCAGCAGAGTTTTCAATCCATCATGCTCTGCTCCTGAGACCAAGCTAAACCGAGTAACACAAAACACTTAGCATTAATACCTATCTGCTCTCTCAGTGCCCACTCGCTCGCTAGGAGAGGAAAATTTTCCCCCTGCACCCAAGAGTGTTCTCACTCTGGTGGGGTTATGCAGATCAGAGGAGAAAAGAGGATATCGCTGTATTCCAGGCCCTAAATTTTCACATACAGACTGACCCAACTTGGCTTCTTTTCATCTCAGCAGGATAAGATCATCCTGTGAGAAACAGAAAATAATCAATTTCTCAGCGCCTGATATAACCCGTCAGGTTTCTCACAGCACAATAGAATGATGAAATTCCCTAGCTCTGTGTAGGGATATGTACAGTATGTGGTTTTGCAGAGTCCAGTGTTTATCTTTGGTGTTTTTGCTCTTTGCAGGGAATTAGCTGGACAGCTTCGGTTTCATCTTCCATAAACGTGCGTTCATCTCATCCATCTGCTTGTGTTTGTATATATGCGTGGATATGCGTGCGTCACAAGTTTATACCCTCTGTGTATGTGCTGCGTGCACGGACACCGTGCGGTAAATGGGATGTGTTGACAGGACCTTTCTTCCTGTGGCACAGTCCGGCCTTTTAACGACAGAGGAGCGTGAGTCAAGCGGACAGTTGATTTGGGGAAAAATACATTTTTGTAACAGCAAAGATGTGTTTATGTTTAGCAGTGTAATTTCTCCCTTTTGAAAACTAAATTTATATACTCACATGTATACATGTGAGTAAGAGGAAAAATGTTATATTTTATCTAGTAATTAAGGCGGGCCTATTCATTTCTTGTTTTGTTTTTGTTGAATTGGATTCTCTGTCACCATAAAGGAGCAATTTTTTTTTTTTTTTGTCTGTTTAACAAATGTTCGTCGGATTTATTTAACACTTGGCAGGTGAATTGCCAAGTGTTAAATCAAATTTGGGATTCTCTCCAGTGTCTATTTTTCTGCTTTTCTGCATTTATACCAGGGTTCCCATACCAATGTAGATGCTTATGATTGATTTGATCGATTTGTCCCAACAGTGTCACCAGCTCACGTAGCATAATTCATAAATTTACCTTAAGAAGTGAATTTTAAATGAGTTAAACACACAGAACAAGGAACCTTTTAAATTGCACGTTACCTTTTAAAGCAAATGAAATGAAGACCTGATCGTAGCTTCTTTTCTTTTTTTTTAGTCGTATTTGCTTCTGTTTCTATGAAAAATTGTTGAATTTTATATTGAATGTATTTGTGAAATTTTGTGAAGAGGTGGACCATGGCAGATACAAGCCAAAATATAGATAGAAATCTCTTTCTTCAAAATTACAAGATTGCACATTGACCTTTGTGAATGACTCGTCCTAGGAAATGTCGCTCTAATTTCTGTATATCATCTCTTTTCTGCTCTTGCAGGTCTGCATTATGTTACTACCAGTCACATCCACACAAACTGTTTAACTTGTGTCCCTTAGCCAGAGCCTGCTGTGTTGTCTTGCAGCTTCATGATAGCCAGGGCCAGTCTACCTGGAGCATTTAAAAGCTGGCTTATTAGCTCTTGCATCCCTTTTCTCCATTTATCCAGCACCATGTTATTTGTATGGTTGGTTTTGGGTTTGTCATTTTAGGTTTTTTAAAATGCACAACACTATGCATACTTATTAACATTCAGTCATCCAACTACTGACACACTGATTAGAACCCCTCATTGAGTACTATACTTTTCTACTTAATTAAGTTAATAAATTGGTAGATTTTGTTTCAAGTGATTTCTTCCCATTATTTGTCATGGCCCTTGAGCCATATTGTGACACTCAGATCTTTTAAAATTTCAAAGCATCCTAGTTTACGTTTAAGGAATGAGAATCATTTCATTTGTAAACATAGATTTGTCCTATTAGTCGTGTTAACCACAGAAACAATACAATCAAAATTTCCAGTGATGCACTTCAAACATCACTCTTGAATTTGAATGAAGTCTCCCACCCCAACAGATTCAGTTTGAAATTTACTTTAAGTTTGAACTAAAGAAAAGCCAGAGATAAAAGCTTTTTTTGGAGAGACACTGAAGACACTAAGTGCTGCGACTGTGTAGCTGCCCACTTGTAGCCTCTGCTCTAATGTACAGTAAAGTCTTAAAAGGGTCCCTAACATACATCCTCAGATAAAGGCTCCAACATGTTCCTCCTCTTGGAGTGCATAAATAAAAATCTCTGAGCCTTCCTGTGTCCTCATCCACACAGAATTACTTATGAGGCTGTCCAGCTGCTGAGGCAGGCTACCACTCAGCTTCACTCCGACATCAGACATCACTTACCCTCTGAGTAACCCTGTGCACCTAGAACTCAAGTCCTCTTCCAGTAACCGGACTAAATCATTGTTGGCCCTTGCCCCTTCTTACATTGTTGAAGACTTTGATCATAGCCAAGTCTCAATCGCCACTTCTGCACATCAGGCTAAAATGCGCAGAAGATCCAGATGTTTATAGCAAGAGATTAAAAATGTGATTTGCTTTATGGCTGACTTTGCAATAAATGCACCCAGAAGATTCTTGCAATGTCCAAAAGGTTCAGGTTTCCCTACCATCTTGTGTGGAAAAGCTACAGAAACTGCAGTACTGCTGATTCATATGTATGTAGGGTTCTTCTTAACAAAACTGACATTCTGAAGTACTGATGTTATTTATATTTATTTTGAATCGCTTCTTATTCCATGCACACCCAATGCACTGAAGACTGAATGGAAATATTTCTATACTTGGCGCTTGTCACCACCAGAAAGGAATGCACGGTTCTTGAAATGCATTCAAATTTACAGATGCAAACATTTCGTTTTAAAACAGTTCTTCTGTTTTGCTGCAGCTATGGTAGTTAAAATGAGAGCTCAGCTGACAGATCAGATGACAATGAGAAAACGTAAAACAGATTCATTTTGCATCTGGCAACAGGATGCCTGAAGAATCATAGCACTGTTTTGAAGGAAGTTTAGAGACACAGATAAGAGCTAAGCCTGAACCAGGACTGTTTGATTGTGTAATGGAGTGGAGGCTTTTGTGAGGCTTTCTTGGCTAAAGTACTTTCTCCGTGTTTCTTTCCGATGTTTTACGTTTTCTCATTCTCATCTGGTCTGCTGTAGCTGTAAATTCCGATTACCTTTAGCCTACAGGATACCATTCTGGGTGAAATTATTCCCTGGTTCTGTGCTGAATTATGGTTGGCACATGAAGCTTTGTGAACTTTAGTTATACTGCCAGGATTTTTATGGCTGGATATGCTCACAAAAGAGCTTTTCAGTATTCTGTCTGGACTGGAGCTTATTCTTTAAAAATACTTTAAATTCAACAAGAAACTTGATTCGCCTTCGGAGGCGCTTGCTCTGTTTTGTCTTTAAATGCCACCCAGTGCACTCAGTCCTTCAGTTCATTTCAGAAGGTGTTTCCCAACACATACATATGGAAATATATGTTCCTGTCGCGTTTACTGATTAGCTGTTGTGAATATAACTTTGGTAGCAGCTTTGTGTGGCTCTCCCAAGTATCCCTCCTGAAAATAGTACAAAGCTACACATTTTGTCGTCCAGTTTAACATGTGCCTTTTTGCATTTCTAGTTCTGTCTTTTTAGATTTCTGTTTCGTTTGTATCCTGCCTGTCTGTTTCTCTTCTGGTCATATGTTTTGCCTCACTAAAGAAAACACTGGCCATGTAGTCCAACAGGAAATACTCCCACATCTGGTGCTGGTTCAGAACATCAACATAAAGAAGTAGGCTTTATGGCAAGTTAATGTGTGCCCTTTGTCTATCCCAGCCCCTGACACAACCTCTCATACCTCTAAGCCGCGCTTCATACCACCCCTGGACTTTACACCCTTTGCACTGCTTTTCCTGTCTCTTTAAATGGGAGAAGTTAGGGGAGATTCAGAGGTTCCTAAACAGTAAAAGGAGTCTGGACTCTTTCTGCTACCTCTATAAATAATCAGTGAAAACTTCTGATTTACAGTTATTAGTCATACTCAACACGGGTTCAGTGCCTCTTGTCAGTGTTGCTGCACCTCAGCTATATGTAGACATGCTTAAGCACCTACACACATGCTTACATAGTGCAACATTTATGAGTCACTGGCTAACAACAATCACAGAAACTCTATGGAGGAACAAGCACATATAGAGAATATTCCTTTGTGACTGTCACACGGCAACACTCACGCAAGCCGTGCAGTTTGCTTTCTCTCACCCTGTGGAGTTTTTGCCTGTTAAGATAAAGTTATGCTCTACTTTAGTCTCAGTCATTCCCCTCTGCCCCAAGATAAGTGTATGATTTTTTTTTTTTAATGCTGTTATGCTTGGTAAAATGTTATTGTTGTTTCTGCTTTTGGCTCTTCCCTTCTATGTGTGTGCAGTGTTCCCTCGTTAATCGTGTGGGAGTTACGTTCTAAAAATAACCCGCAATAGGCGAAATCTGCAAATTATTATTTTTTACAATTGTTATAGATATTTTAAGGCTGTAAAACCTCTCACTACACACTTTATACACTTTTCTCAGACAGGCATGAACATTTTCACACTTTTCTCTCTTGTTTAAACACTCTCAAAGTTCAAACCTTCGTAGAAAAATAACTCCAGTATTATAGAATGAAACCAACTTCAGAGTCACAGTGCTAGCAATCGAAGATTTATGTAAATTTGACAAGGCCAGCGCATTCTGTACTGGACAGGAGACATGGCACAGAAGAGATTGATTGACAATGGTCTACAGCCGATCAGGACACAGAACACAATGAAAACACACACACACAAAAGCACGCAAAACAAAATTGCACTAAAAAAAATCAGTGAAACGGCGAGGCCGCGAAAGGTGAACCGTGTTATAGCGAGGGACCACTGTATAGTCTAATCATTTTCCCTTAATATAATTCTTAAAATGCTGTATGTATAGAATATGTTTGTACACTGTAAACCCAAAAAAGTTAGCAGAACTTAAACAAATTAAGGTAACCAACTGCCTTAAGTTTTTAGAAGTTGATGAATTTCAAAATTGAAGCTTATCAGTACTCCAGTATTTCAGTTACATTTGGTATGTATCTTTTGACTAAAATAAAAGTAAAACATTTAGTAATTAAATTTTTAAAAAAAGTAACTAGAACTTAAAGTTTTCATTCATGTTTTCATGGGAATTAGTTGACATAACTTCAGTTCGACTCAGTATTTAATGATTTGGATGATTTTATGACAAATTGTGTCTCCAATTCATGGTCGTCATCGTCATCATCATCAATCATCATCAGAAAGGTTTATAGTAGTTGTGACCCAGAAGAAAGTGGGCTAATGCTAGAATTCAAAGTCTCAGTTTGAGGTTCATGATAAAGACAAGGAGATTTTATAAATGGTGGAATGTTGGGGGGTTTTTACGCCCTAAAAACCGATAACCACGGGGCTCCAAAGTTTTGTTGCTTAGAGTGTGGGATTCCTTTCATTCCTTTTTATTGTAAAATACAATCCAGCTTTGACGCATCTTTTACTGAGTAGAGGGTCCACTCTGCCATAAAGTTTAGTGCTTCAAAGGTAGTTGCCCTTTCGAAAGTTTCTCCCATCTTCACCCCAAATCTTTGTAGCTCAGTGTGAGTAACCACCAGGTTTAGGTCTCCTTCCTTCCACCTAAAACATCAGGAAGGAGGGAATTCGATCAAAGTTGATAACTTCATGTTCTGAGGCTCCTGAGCCAAATACAGCAAGCGCTCTGAATACTTATGTCAATGTAATATTTCAGATTTTTCTTTTTAATGAATTGGCAAACCTTTCAACAATTCTGTTTTCACTTTGTCGTTAGGTTTGGATGAAATTAATTTTGAACAATTTCATCCTAAGGCTGTAAAACGTGTGGGAAAAGTCAAGGCGTCTGTAAACCTTCTGATTGCACTGTATACAACGATCTTTGCCAGATTTTGATTGATTAATTTCTTACGGCTCCAAATTGCTCGCTAGATGATAACTGTATCATCTTCCCTCCTTTCAGGCCGTGTGACCCCCGAACAGCTGTGCTCCTACATCCAGCTGTTCCGGAGCAGTAGAGGGGCGCTAGAGAGTCACTGTGGGGTGCTTCAGCTGGGCCTGGCCACGGCCCAGACTCTCCGACACCCAAGCCTGCCTCGCTGGGATTCCTGTCTGGCCTTCGAGAGGCTGCTGCTGCAGGTGCGCGCTCATCTTACACGGCCTTATTATCCATATGTGCTAGAGCCGATGAAAACTTGATGTTTTCCTTTTTAAATGAGATGTGAACATCTTAAAAATGCGATACCACCTATGACAGATTGACACATTTTTGAGCTCTTCAACTGCAACACAGTAGCCTACTTCAAATGAAAGTAGTTTTCTTTTAGAGTGTGAGAAGTGTGACTGAAATAACGTCAACAACACATATCGATGTTAGATAATAACTTGAAATAAAGCGACACTGATAGTTTTAACTAAACTGGAAAACTGCATATTCGCTAGCATTTTTAATTAACATCGCTCCTGTTAGTAAATATGTTATTACCAGTGCACAGGAGGTAGGTGTGTGTTTGTGGTTAGCAAGATGGTGGCAAGAATGTTGTGTTAAACTGACAGCAACAGGAAAAAACAGATTCCTCTCTGTCATAAACAAGGTCAGTTTTGCTTGTAGGGAAAACATTCCGTTCAAGTAAACACGGAGAAAACACTAGATTGCCATGATTTCGTGTAGAGCCTTTGAATCTACAGGAGGTCTTTTATGGTGGAGGCACATGTACATGTGTCTTTGAGCTTTTAAAGGTCGCAGGATAAGTCGGGGGAAGGAGGCGGAGTATAACGAATAAATCAAAAATAAGAGCACAGTCAGTCATCACTCATTCACCTCCACAGCAGTGATTAGTACATGTTCTGTACTTTCTAACACACAATCTTAATGGCGCCAAGCTATGAGCTCACTAATACAAAGCCATTTCCTGCTTCTCTTACCTTGGTATTTTCATTGAGTCGCTCTATACTCCTGAAGCTGTAAAGCAAGCAGTAAGACAGCCGAGTATTTAGGAACTTATTAAACTAAAGCACGGAAAAACAAAACAAGCTCTTAGCCATGCCCCATGCCAAATTAGAATTTGAAAACAACCTCATAAACCTTCATCCTCAGCTGGGGCCATCCCTGTTTTACTTAATAAAGGAAGAAGACTTTAGGGCTTACTGTTCCAATATCCATTTACTTCATGAACCCACTTTGATCCACTGCCCCATGGTTGTATGCTATACCTGGATAATTTCTCACCACACTTTTTTTTAGTTTTAGTTGTATCTTATGAGAACTAACTTCATTAAAGTGACTGTGTCTCATTAAGCTGATGGTGACTATGTTAATAACAGTGTAGGATACGTGGCACTTGCCCCAAGTTCAAAATTGCATTCTTCAAGAGTCAAATCTCACAAGCAGGCCTTGAGCGCGATTTGAGGGTTGTTTGCAATCAAAACTGGCTTGAGTTTTATTGAGGAATTAAGGGAAATGAGTTGTGTGTCCTCTGTGCCCCCTCTGTTTATTTAATCTTCGTATGAGTCCGTTTTTTCCCCCTCTGCTCAACATGGTCAGAGAGAAGTTAATTACTCTATAAAATGGCGGGATGAAATGCCTTTCAGCTCTGCCTGGCAGTCTGGATGTGTTTGCTCTGCCTGAGTGTGTGAGGGCTGCTGTGGGTATGACCGACCAGAGCTGGACGCTCCATTGCTGGTGGACAGTGTGACTTCATTCAGGCCAACACCTCTGTGGTTCACTGGGGCTTTGGATGGGCAGTGACCGAACTGAGGCAAAGGACCAATGAGTTCAAGGCCTAGCCTAGTTCATGCCTTTCCCAAAAGTTGGCTACAAACACAGAAGCACACAAAAGAGATTCTAATATCTCAAATATATCAATTTCTGGTGAAATAAAGGTTCAAAAACACACGTCGTGTAAGATGCTGCGTAATATCCACTATGTGACCTGAGCTGCTGTAGAATAGTGTTCTGGTCCGGTCATGCTTGAGTACTTGTGAGGGTCTTGCTGCTTGGAGGTTAATCAGAAAAGGGTACAGATGTGGTTTTGGAGGTCAGCATGTTAGTGGGACTGTGAAATAAATGTGGTTAGTGTGATACTTAGTATTTATACTGCCACCAGATTTATTACCTCCTTAATAGAGTTGTTACGTGTGTGTGAGCTAGATATCATCTTGGCTGGCAGTGCCACCCTGCCTGCTCTTATACCTCCCTCACTGTTCTTGGCCCTGGCTGTCTGACATAAGACTGGGGTTTCATCTGAATGGTTCAGATTGAACAGGCTTGGAGGCTCTCCAGTCCACAGAATGTGTAGTACTAGGCAAGCTAGAAGGGGTGGGGCAGCTAAGGCAAAACTCAACAGACTCACTCTTTCACCACTTCCAGGAACACTCACTGCTTTACCTTCCCATCACCATCCCAGCCAGGACCTCAGCCTTCCCAAACTAAACATGCACAATTCTACTGTACATCCCTCCCACGGAGAGTAGACTTTGCAAGTTCATTTTTTTAAAAGACCGATTTTTATTAAGGTACGTAGTGTCTCTATATAGCGTGCTGTCCAGCCTACTGTTGATTAGTCTGTCACATCACTGAACTTGGAAGTGATGACAGCAGTGCAATAGAGAGGAGCTAACCTCTTTCACCCCGGCCTGTTGCTTTACTCTGCTGGGATTACCAGGGCATGCCTCTGCAAACATTCAAACTCAGAGTTATTGCTGGTCACAGCGCTGCTCAGACAGAAAGCTGCACTCGGCTGTATGTCCCCATCTCCCAAGGGTAACTCAAACTGGTTGCCTGGTTCTTATCGCTGTCTCTGCTTTAGCTGCATGTTTGTGTTGTAGTCTGAAATGGTGTTTATATGACTAAAACTGAGCTATGAATCCAAAACCAGTACCCTTAACATTACTTTATGGCAGATAGATAACATTGTAAAACCTCTTCTATGTACAGGATATGAAAAAAAATAAATAACCCCCATTATTTCATTAGTTCAGATAAGATTGAAAATGTAAGTATCTGTTGGTTTTTGTTGGCAGGATCTGAGCAACTACAAATATGAACTGAATTGGTCCGACTTAATACTAGATATCCCTCACAAGTTGCACCATTCCCACCATACTGACTTCAGTCTCAGGTGTGAGTGTCAGTGTATGTGCCTCAGTGGGATGTCAGCCTTCATTTTCTTTATCAAAATCATTTGGAAAAAAATCCATCCATCCATTCGCTTCCACTTGTCCTTTTTCAGGGTCGTGGGGGGCGCTGGAGCCTATCCCAGCTGTCATAAGGTCGCCAGTCTGTCACAGGGCTAACACATAGACAGGAGACAACCAGTCGCACTCACATTCACTCCCACATTCACACCTATGGGCAATTTAGTGTTTCCAATTAACCTAACCCCACTAACTGCATGTCTTTGGACTGTGGGAGGAAGCCGGAGTACCTGGGGAGAACCCACGCAAACACGGGGAGAACATGCAAACTCCACACAGAAAGACCCTGGCCTGATGGTGGAATTGAACTCAGGACCTTCTAGCTGTGAGGCAACAGTGCTAACCACCAGGATGAAGTGTAATTATTTTCTGTCATCAAGATTAGACAGAGAGTTTGACCTGCAAATTTCAGGAAAAATTACATAAAAGGCTACTTTTTGATTGCAGCTGCTCCCTAGTTGGGTCTTTTGAGCTGACAGAGTGTTGAATCAGTCTTATCCTAAAATCTGTTTAAATGGGGCTTTTGTGCAATATTTCCACAGAAACAATTTAGTTAAAAATGCCCAACCTGTGAGACCCTCTTTCGTAATCGTCCACAAATTATTCTGCAAGCACACTGAAAACCTACAGTTCACCATGAGGCATGGTTAATTCATCAAGATAAGTCCAGAATAGTTTTTTTTTTATTATTATTTGTTTATGCATTTGGTGACGTCTGTGTTATAAATTATTATATAGCCAGGGTGGAGCCTGGTGACCCTAACACTCCATTAATAACCCCCAGGACAGTGTCAGTGGGCTCTGCCCTAAAGACTCGTGACCCTCAACCTTTATCCCTTGACACTCTTGGATGTACAATGATCTGCAGAGAATCAAACCTGCAGGTCTGCAGTATGTTAGTAGTTTGACAATAAAAACCCATGTCATCTCCTTTTATATAAAGCTGTAAGAAAGTGCACCCACAATACGTATGCTCATGCAGTTATATATGCAACATCTGGATTGCATCATTTCTTATGGTGACAGAGGGGAAAAATGTTGATATTGGTCCCAAGTAACTTTCATCTTATCTGAGCTGCATGCCAGAGACAGGCAGGAGGCTTTAAGCCTGTAATTGGCCTTTCCCCAGGGTATGGAGACTATCCCCACATCCCAGACATTCCCCCTTATGTTCTGTCACCACTGTGTCCCTGCTGTTTTCTCTGTTTTCCTCCAGATTGTAACAAAGGGGTGTGAATGACTTCGGGGTGCTGCCCTGAGATGTCCACCATTGACCTCCTCTAGTTCCCTACTGTTTAACAGCCTCACATCTGTACTGACCTGGACTGACCGTCTCCCCATCCATCCACTTTCTGTACCACATTCTCCCTCATCCAGCCCGTGTATTATCCTCTCTGTGAGTTTGTTAGCCCTGGAGCAATGCAGATTTGCTCACAGAAGAAACCACAGGAGGTTCAGGATCAACTCCTGTCTGTTTCTCTACAAAGTGGACTCTTTGTCTCTCAGCTCCTGTTTCCTTACCCATTGTTTTCTATAACTTCATCAGGCTTCCTTTTAAATATGTCTTGAGCAGGATTACTGTTTCTCTGTGATGCGTTCCACAAACATATGGCTCACTACAGCATAAGCTCACATGGCCCATGTGAACTCCTGTACTCCACTAAAGTCCACGCCTCTGTATTTTCAAGCATAACAAGCTTTATAAAAATGTAGAGTGGGAAAGAAATTAGTTTATCGGAAGATCAAGTTATTTACCTATCTCTTCCTTCCTGTGTTTAGTTGGAAAGGATTATAGTAAGGGGGAAGAGCAATGATGATCACTCCCAGGAAGACCCAGGAATAGCCCCCATGTCAAGCCAACACCCCCCCCCCCCCCCCCCCCCCCCCTTCCCAGCACCAGTATCCTGAGACGGCTGTGTTTACATTGTTCTGCACAGCTCAGCCTTAATGTACTATCTGTTTAATAGGCAGAGAGAGGTCTGTTTATAGAGGGGGGGGGGGCTTTTTAGCAGAGGTGATGGGTTGGTAGGCCAGAGGGCAAAATCAACTCATCTCACTTCCTGTTATCATTACCTCTCTTCTTTCAGACAGATAGGTGCTTGACTCACCCGGCTTTCTGCATTACTTATCCTTAATCGCCTCGCCATCCTGCTGGCTATAATTGTGTTCAGTTTGTGCCTCCCCTGGAAAATCAAGTAACACAGGAAGGCTCAATCAAGTTGCTTCATATTAGGCCTTGCTGCATTCACTTCACAGCTCAATAGTCATTTGCATGTGCTGCGTTTTAAGTGCTCTACGTCTTTCTACTAAATCTATATCTCAGCCCACTGAACTGAAATTTTATTGCTTTGATGTTAATAGCTGTAGAATTACAACGCTGCAGCGCTCTAAAATTTAAAGGTGGGGAATAAGATGGTCTCATAAGGTTTTGATATACTGAACATTTTCTCTTCTACTTAAAGCGCCCCTCGCTCTGTATCGAGGCAGAGTTGCACTGTCACATATGTACATCTGCGGATATCTTTTGTTCTGGTTTCTATTGTTTACTGCGCCTGTTAAACTGCAGACTCAAAGCCCTTCATGTCAGGAGGATTTTTCATGTGGCCTTGAGTTTTT
This sequence comes from Diplotaxodon limnothrissa, assembly GCF_057381915.1. Classification (NCBI taxonomy): domain Eukaryota; kingdom Metazoa; phylum Chordata; class Actinopteri; order Cichliformes; family Cichlidae; genus Diplotaxodon; species Diplotaxodon limnothrissa. Next base: position 8,628,617 of record NC_140617.1, read on the forward strand.
TCCCCCACGAGTGTGTGTGTTTTGAGGTTTCTGCAGAATGTTTTTCACAGCGTTGGCCAAAGGAAACTCGTTTTTCTCACCCTTGCTCAGACCAAACTTTCATCGCGCTGAAATCGTTGATCTTTCTTGAAGATCATTTACACTGCTCTCTCCACTTAGGCACACTTTTGATATTCCCGAAATTTGTTGTGCTGAGGTGCACTGTCATCTTGCAGTGTTTAGGTGAGGTGGTCTAGGGAACATGATCAGAAGGTAAGGGGGGGGGCTCATAAAGCTTCCACTAACACTCTCCATCCGTGGTGAATCAGGTTAGTGTGGTCTGCTGACTTGGCCTTCTGGCGTCAGACTTCATTTGAGCATGCTCCAAAAAGACACCACAGACTGGGAAAAATCCCACAATACACAGCATTCATCCTTGGATTGTTAACAGGGAAGACCGTAGAAAAAGCTGACCATTAGGGAAGATGGCGGGGGTTTGCAAGAGGCCCAACAATGACCCACTGTCCCAGATGGATCCGAGCAACGAACCGCATCGTACCTTTATATTCCTGAGACTGGCACACAGACTCTGCCTTCAGTTTTACGTGTCACTGCTCATTGTTGGTGTTCCATTTTTTTTCCCATGGTTTTGTGCATCTGAAACTATATCCAGATGTTCTTGTAAGCAGGTGCGTGTGTGCACAGCTATGTGTGCGTGCAACCATTCATGCGTGTGCATCCCTTAATGTGCTTATTCTGGTGAGATTGTCTCAACTTCCTGTTGTCACAAACAGGCTCTGTGTTCGCTGTAGAAAAGCTCCACCTCAGGACAGATTTACTATCAGGTCATTTGTCACTACCTGCTGAGCACAGGCCAGGGAAGGTCAGAGCCCACAGGACATACGTCTTTGTGTTAATTTCTCTTATTTGAAATAGAGACAGAAGAACATTCCAGGACCTTTGACTGTCCTCTTTGGATACTGTTTAACTAAAAGTAGATGAAAGAGTTTAATCAGATTGAAGATTTATTGTTATTGGTCAGTTAATGGGAAAAAGCATATCAGCAATCGGACGATAAACCTCACTGCTAGTTCTTGCATTCTCAGCTTGTCTTTAATCATGCAGGCTTGTGCATAAGTTCAGTAAAGGTGAATGCTCTGACTTGTGAGCCATTAAACAAACACAATCTTCCCACTTTGGTCGTGATAAAAATCAAGGCCCAGGACAAACATGGGTAAATTACACATTACCATCTCAATCGCACCCTCAGTATCATAAAAGGAAAAGAAAACAACATGAAACATAATCAATAAAAGCCAGAGACATTAATAAAACTCAAGGTGAATAACTGAATCTGTACCACTGCCTAAATGCCTCTACTTAAGTGTCTGGCATTCTTCTTCTGTAATGACGTGTTACAGATCACAGGTAATGGGTAAACATGCCTGCTCTGTGCTGTGTATTTTAACATTGACATTAAGACAGATTGTGATGAATTTGCAAAGAGATGTGACCAGTTGCTCCCAAAAGGCTTAATGACACAAGTTTGTGAGATTGCTTATAAATATCTTATTAGAATCAAAGACTGTATTAAGACAGTATAAAGGATGTATGATAGCAAACAATTATAGTAATTATTAGAGACATAATGGAGGATCATCCAGGATATGATCATTAGCTAACAACTCATCAATCACAAGTCATCAACCAAAGAGTGTAGATCATCCCATCACGTCGTGTTTCATGCACCAAGATGGCCACAGCATAAATACTCAACTTGAGACTTTATTATAGGATATTAGCCAGGGGTTAATGTTACCCTGGCTACATTAATTTTCAAACAAGCAAAAAGGAATGAAGGCGAATTAATGTGTTCTGTAGTTGCAAGCCATGTCAATGTCTTAATAAGCCACAAATCAGCTGTAGATACAGTAACTTAAGTCAAATAACAAATGTGATGTAGTTTTAGGATGTTTCAGGTTGTATAGTATCACACTATGATGTCATTCATTCTATTAAAGGGATTATCGATAACAAACTGTAAATAAATGCATAAAAATGAACTTGTCAGATTTGTTGCATATCCAAGTCTGTTACTGCAGTTATATTAGAGTTTAAGTTAGCTTAACAATTAAATCTGATACCTGCACACTCTGGACAGGTTGCCAATCTGACATAGAGCTAACACAGAGGGACCGACAACCTAATCCAACTAAGTGCGTGTCTTTGGACTGTGGGAGGAAGCTAGAATACCCAGAGAGAACCCGCACAAACACTGGGAGATGCAGACTCCATACAGAAAGGCCCCCGTCAGATGATGGAGTCAAATTTAGGACCTTCTTTTTATAGGGCAATGTGCTAACCAACTTATTATAGTGCTGCTGCCCTATTATATTGTAATATATAATATATATTCAGCCTAAATTAACATGCATTGAAATTCATGGAGCTTAACAGTACTCAGCATTATGGTTGTCATGTTTCAGTTCACATTTCCATTATGTGGTCCTTCACTTTTTCTTAGCCAGTGTGGCCCTTGAAATGATGTTGCCCACCTTCTCGACTAGAACCTCTCTTTGTTTCAGAGTGTAATTGTGAGACGCCAGTCTGCACAATTTTCTTTCCTCTGCCCCCAACACTTTGTTACCTCATGCCCGTTCTGTGGGCTACCTTGTGGCCCCAGGGAATTGCCCAGTCACCCATAGGGAACGAGACTGACCAATCACTATGGCAACTAAGCGGTGAGGGTCAAACCAGGTCAATCAGAGACAGACTGTTGCCATCCCTGCTCTGTCATTAATTACTTATACCTCCCCAGGCACTGCTCCATGTGTAATGCAAAGCTGAAAGGTTTGGATCCAAATGGTTTGAGTGGATGGTCAGGTGAAGTTCACCGATTCATTTCATACGTGTATCTGTGACAGGGTCAGACTTGTCTTTATTATGAACCAAGAGAGGGTTTCCACCTCTGACTGTGTTTGGAAACTAACGTGTCAAATAGATATGTCATGTTAGCAATAAGAGCACAAACGACCTGTGTGATGTTACAGAGACCTCTGACTCTAGAGGAAGGCTTTATTTGTTGATTTGATTAAGTCCAGCGTCATCTCAGTGTTGTGCGAGCCTGTTCTTTAGAAGTGGGCATTTAGTTTGATTTGAGCAGCCAGAGCGTACAGAACCCAGTCCTCTCCAACTTTAAATGGTTCAGTGTTTATAGGTTGTGACAACACTTGCTGTGTCTGGTTTAGAGCTCAGCTTTCAAATTGAGCTGGTATTTGCATTTGTTAGGCGCTATGGAGATGAAAAACTGCATGCTGCACAGCTTCCCTTCTGTGTGTGTGTGTGCGTGCGTGTGTTTAGGAAGGTTGCCTTTTGTTGTTCTTGGACTGATCTTGTATGAGCTAGAAATGAAACTCATCTGTGGAGGGAAACAATCTCTCTGCTTGCCTTGTAACATGATTGACATAGGGGTGCAAAGAATAGGGAAATACCCCCCAGGCTCTCTGCTGGAGTGGAATCTGGTGATGGTTAAATGTCCTCCTTTCCCCTCATTCCATATTATTAGTGTTTTCTTTCTTAGTTTAGATATTCTGTTTCATCCAAGTGTCCATCTTTTTCCACCTCTAACCCTTTATTTTTCAATTTTTTAAACAATTGGACTTCATTCGTACAAATGTGTCTGACGATATCTTGGTTTTTATCTGGAGTAGAAGGGGAGTATCTGGTCCTGCAGTAAAAAAGAACTGTAGCCATGTGCTGAAACAGCCTGTAAGACACTGGAACCAGAATGGCCAACTTGAAGAAGTACACGCTGATGAAATATTTGTTAATGAATTTGTTTGAAATGCCTTAGAACATTTGCCAAAACACTGGATATGTTTAGTAGAATTATGACAAATGGAAACCACTGCCCAAATAGCTGCTAGATACAAGTGACACAAAGGTAAGTAGAAGTATTTTAAATGAGCTACACATTACATAAATGCATTGAATTTGCAGAAATAACTAAAACATGTTGGCTATTGGACAACAGTGCATTTCACAATGCCTGCAGAGCGTTCTTGAAAAGTTTCCACTAACTGTCATGGTGTATACCAACCAAGGCCAAAATTAAGCTGTTCCAGCCCTCCACGCTGCATTTTATCCAATACGAGAACTCAATTTGAAAACATGTGAGCGAAAACCTCACTAATTCCTGTGTTTTCCCACTCTAGCTTTCATCTGGAGTGAACTCATACACCCCACTTTTTGTCTACTATTGTTCTCGCTGCATTTAGAGACACATGTGGGTCTGTTTGTCCCACTGCTGTTTTCATGGAAATGGTGCAAGGAATAAAAGTAACCCAAAACGAGCAGCGACGCCGAACCGCTAATTATGAGCGGGGGGAGGGATGAAGGGGCCCGAGGAGGAGGAGAGGACTGCTTATATACATTCCCCCTTCTCACAATCTCCAGCTATAAGTCTCCATCTTCTCCACCCTACTGTTTTGTTGTTTTGCTTTTGTTCTGAGTTATTTAAGATGCTGTGTCTTTCATGTGTGCAGTTGTGATCTCTCTGAGCTTTTAGCACCGTGGGTCGTAACACAGCAGAGATGTCTGCACGACGGGTGCCAGTGACAGCAACAAGTTTTATGTTCTGTGCTTGTGCGGCATAATAATTCATACCTTTTTATGATTTGATGATTTTGTGTTCTGTTTAGGTGGTCATGTTGGTGTTAAAATTGTCAAAAGCATCTGCCTTTTTAGTTGCTGATTGTGAGTATGAGGATACGATCATAGGAAAAAAATAAAGCATTTAGTCAAATGACACATTAAGCACATACTGCACATCTGGCCGTGAGGATCTGAAGTTCAGATGTCCTCGTTCACACTGCACTAACCACTTCTCCACATCCTGTCTAAAGCATAACAGTACAGAGGTTAAACTGCAGAATCCAATTTTTATTTTTGCAAGTTTGCATGACTCCAGTCTGCAGTTGGCTGTCTCTGTTTTTTCCCTTACTTTGTTGAGCAGGCAAAACTTTTGCTAGACACATTTGGTGAAATATGTCATAATGCATTAATGAAATAAAGCAATTTTTAACATGACTGAGTTTAGAAAAACACAGTCCTTAAGCCAGGCTGTGTTGCCAGTTAGATACACCTATCGAACTATAATCTTTTCCAACACAGAAACTCTGCAATAAATCTCATTTATAAAGCTTATCATATTCAGTTTGTCTTAAGACTGTGCCAGAGAGGTTCTGACTCAGCTCTTTGGTCATATTGGACGCTATTGTGAGAGACACTCCATTAAATTATAGTAAAGTTGGTTGCAGAAGTTTTTCCACTGCCATTAATGTCAGTAGTGGTGGACAAAGTGTGTGTGTGTGTGTGTGTGTGTGTGTGTGTGTGTGTGTGTGTGTGTGTGTGTGTGTGTGTGTGTGTGTGTGTGTGTGTGTGTGTGTGTGTGTGTGTGTGCGTGCGCCGTACTCTTTTTCAACCAGTGTTGGAGGTAAAATGTTTTGGTTGAGTGTGTTACTTATAGTTTTCTTGAAAACAATTACACCTGCTGTTTCCAGGTCTTTCTGTAACTCTTGGACAACTCGACTGATAATTCTTTTTACTCCTCTGTCTGAAATTTTGCAGGGAGCACCTGGTCATAGTTGATTCATGGTATGTTTATGGTGAAATGATGTTCTTTCCACTTCCTTGCTCATTGGAACCTTTAGTAGTTTAGAAAGTTTCTTCTGTAACCAATGCCCTCAGTATGTTTTGCAACAATAAGTTGCAAAGGTCTTGAGAGAGCTCATTTGTTTTACCCATCATGAGATTTTTTTGTGTGACACCTTGGTAATGAGACACCTTCTTATAAGATAAGATAAGAGATAAGATAGAACTTTATTAATCCCTCGGGTGGGTTCCTCTGGGAAATTCGATTTCCAAAAAAGCACAGCACCGACAGAAGTTACAGAGTTATACACACACACATATATATATATAAATACAGAGACAATATAAATAAAATATACGAAGGGGATAAATAGAATAAATAGGAATAAAAATAAAAATACAAGTGAATTGCACATTTCAAGTATTGAGTCTATTGCACCGTTGACTATTTACAAAAGTATTGCACAAAAGGTATTGCACAGTGAGGTGAAGAGGCACTACAGCTTAGTTGTTCCCTCCTTTGTCCTCCTGTTTCCCCTCCCTCTCCCCTCCAGAGAGGAGTTAAACAGTCTGATGGCGTGTGGGACAAAGGAGTTTTTAAGTCTGTTAGTTCTTGTCTTTGGGAGAAGCAACCTGTCACTGAACAGACTCTTCTGGTTGTTAATGGCCGTGTGCAGAGGATGCCTGGCATTGTCCATAATGTCCATCAGTTTCTTTAATGTCCTTTTCTCTGCCACTGTCACCAGAGTGTCCAGCTTCATGCCGACCACAGAGCTAGCCCTCCTGATCAGTTTCTCCAGCCTGGATGAGTCCTTCTTTGCTGTGCTGCTCCCCCAGCACACCACAGCATAGAAAAGTACTCCAGCAACCACTGACTGGTAAAACATCCTCAGGAGCTTCCTGCAGATGTTAAAAGACCTCAGCCTCCTGAGGAAGTACAGTCGGCTTTGGGCTTTTTTATACAGGTGCTCTGTGTTGCATGACCAGTCCAGTTTATTGTCCACCCACAGCCCGAGGTACTTGTACTTGTTGACCACCTCCACCTCCTCCCCCTCTATCTGAACCGGCAGTGGACCTGCTCTAGACCTCCCGAAGTCCACAACCAGTTCCTTAGTCTTTGAGGTGTTGAGTTGCAGGTGGTTTGTGTGACTCCATGCGACAAAGTTCCTCACCAGACTTCTGTACTCCTCTTCCTGATCATCCCAGATACACCCCATGATGGCTGTGTCGTCTGCAAACTTCTGAATGTGGCATAATTCAGAGTTGTAGCAGAAGTCAGAGGTGTACAGGGTGAAGAGAAGAGGGGACAGCACAGTTCCCTGTGGTGCTCCTGTGCTGCTGACCACTGTGTCAGACGTGATGTCCTTCAGCCTGACGTACTGTGGTCTGTCGGTGAGGTAGTCGGAGATCCAAGCCACCAGGCAGGGGTCCACCTCCATCCTGTTCAGTTTTTCTTGAAGCATACAGGGCCGGATGGTATTAAAGGCACTGGAAAAGTCAAGAAACAGGATCCTGACCGTGCCTTTTCCCCCATCCAGGTGTGAGTGGGCTCTGTGTAGGAGGTACAGGATGGCATCCTCCACTCCGACACCCGCCTTGTATGCAAACTGTAGTGGGTCCTGGGCATGTTGTACCTGTGGTCGGAGGAGGTTGAGGAAGAGCCGCTCTAGAGTCTTCATAAGCTGTGACGTCAGTGCCACCGGTCGATCAGTCCATCAGTTGGGACTCAACCAGCTGATATTAATTTGCACTAAGTGGCAGGATTTCTTTCTAATCACTGATGGATTTCAGCAGGCGTCATGACTTTCCATGCCTTTTTGCGCCTCCCTTGCTTCATGTGTTATTATTACACCTAATTTATGGACATCTGTGGTTTGATTTCTTTTCATGTGTGGACTGGATTGGTTGTTACCGACATCTGGTTCATGTCAGTAGCACTTACAAAATTGGTGACATGTTAAATATTTTACCCGTTGTATACTATGAATATCAGAAAAAAGTGGATATTCTGTCATACATATACTGCTATCGCAATGCTCATATGAAACAAGTACAAGTAATCTCTGTCAGTGCAAGGCTCAGGCTATAGGCAGCTCTTAGTGCTCTGTTTAAAACTGGGGGTTTTTCTACTCTTGGATCTGTATGATTTAGCTCTGGCTGTGAGCATACAGGGAGTGCAGAATTATTAGGCAAGTTGTATTTTTGAGGAATAATTTTATTATTGAACAACAACCATGTTCTCAATGAACCCAAAAAACTCATTAATATCAAAGCTGAATGTTTTTGGAAGTAGTTTTTAGTTTGTTTTTAGTTTTAGCTATTTTAGGGGGATATCTGTGTGTGCAGGTGACTATTACTGTGCAGAATTATTAGGCAACTTAACAAAAAACAAATATATACCCATTTCAATTATTTATTTTTACCAGTGAAACCAATATAACATCTCCACATTCACAAATATACATTTCTGACATTCAAAAACCAAACAAAAACAAATCAGCGACCAATATAGCCACCTTTCTTTGCAAGGACACTCAAAAGCCTGCCATCCATGGATTCTGTCAGTGTTTTGATCTGTTCACCATCAACATTGCGTGCAGCAGCAACCACAGCCTCCCAGACACTGTTCAGAGAGGTGTACTGTTTTCCCTCCTTGTAAATCTCACATTTGATGATGGACCACAGGTTCTCAATGGGGTTCAGATCAGGTGAACAAGGAGGCCATGTCATTAGTTTTTCTTCTTTTATACCCTTTCTTGCCAGCCACGCTGTGGAGTACTTGGACGCGTGTGATGGAGCATTGTCCTGCATGAAAATCATGTTTTTCTTGAAGGATGCAGACTTCTTCCTGTACCACTGCTTGAAGAAGGTGTCTTCCAGAAACTGGCAGTAGGACTGGGAGTTGAGCTTGACTCCATCCTCAACCCGAAAAGGCCCCACAAGCTCATCTTTGATGATACCAGCCCAAACCAGTACTCCACCTCCACCTTGCTGGCGTCTGAGTCGGACTGGAACTCTCTGCCCTTTACCAATCCAGCCACGGGCCCATCCATCTGGCCCATCAAGACTCACTCTCATTTCATCAGTCCATAAAACCTTAGAAAAACCAGTCTTGAGATATTTCTTGGCCCAGTCTTGACGTTTCAGCTTGTGTGTCTTGTTCAGTGGTGGTCGTCTTTCAGCCTTTCTTACCTTGGCCATGTCTCTGAGTATTGCACACCTTGTGCTTTTGGGCACTCCAGTGATGTTGCAGCTCTGAAATATGGCCAAACTGGTGGCAAGTGGCATCTTGGCAGCTGCACGCTTGACTTTTCTCAGTTCATGGGCAGTTATTTTGCGCCTTGGTTTTTCCACACGCTTCTTGCGACCCTGTTGACTATTTTGAATGAAACGCTTGATTGTTCGATGATCACGCTTCAGAAGCTTTGCAATTTTGAGACTGCTGCATCCCTCTGCAAGATATCTCACTATTTTTGACTTTTCTGTGCCTGTCAAGTCCTTCTTTTGACCCATTTTGCCAAAGGAAAGGACGTTGCCTAATAATTATGCACACCTGATATAGGGTGTTCATGTCATTAGACCACACCCCTTCTCATTACAGAGATGCACATCACCTAATATGCTTAATTGGTAGTAGGCTTTCGAGCCTATACGGCTTGAAGTAAGACAACATGCATAAAGAGGATGATGTGGACAAAATACTCATTTGCCTAATAATTCTGCACTCCCTGTAGAAGCAACCGACCTGCTGGTTAAACCTTCCATTTGCAACGAACAACCAATTAGATGGAAACTGACTCAAAAGGAGGAGAAAAAAGACTATTTTTTTGTTATGGCTCATGGACATTGGAGTGCCAAAATGGCTCTGTGGCACTCCAACGTTTCAGGTCAGTCAAGCAGTACTTTTATGTATTTCAGATCCAGATCATCATTTCAGTATTAAATCACTGTAGAAGTGCATTTAGTTGGGGGGGAGCAGTGTCAGATGTGTCAGAATCATCCGATTTACATTAAATTTACATAGTATATTATTTTTTGCAAGTGTTATAAAGAAAAAGGAAAAAATAATTACTCTTGTTCTCCAGTGGCACAGAAATCGACATTAACTCTTTTGTCCAATATCATGTGAGACTAAAGACATCTGAATGACAACAATAAAATCCCTCGACTGTTGTGACCTAAGTAGTTAAGGTTTGTACCACATGGATACAAATGCAGCAAACTGCAGTTTGGTTTCTGGACAGTTAGGCTTTTACAATTTGTCCTCTTTCAGCTAGCTTTTGCCCTTTATGTCTAAAGATAACTGTGCCATGTAGCACTGGCACAAAAGTGTGAGTTTAATTGTTTAACTTTAATTGCTTTGATACTCATTAATCAGACATTTTTATCAGTCTATTAATTGTTGCAGAACTTTTTTTAGGAGATTAAATCAAAGTATAACAGCATTTTATTAGAATGGAATAAAACTTTATAATATTTTGATCTACAGATTTATGAAGTCCTGAAGTGGAAATTTGTTAACAAAGTATACCAAAAAGTGTGTGGTGAGCGCAAGTCTACAGACTACTGAATACAGGCGTTGTGGTACAAATTGGATAATATTAGCCGAGTGGTATACTTGGGTGCACTTTAGTACTTAAGTCATCAAGCACAAAGTGACACTATAGTTCTCACAGTCTTAGTGCTGTTTGGAGAAGATGTACCTCTTTGCCAGTGTGATGTGTTTAGTTCTTGTTTAACAGCGAGGCTCTGCGCAGCGTCACAGGATAGACAAACAGACAGACAAGACATTAGTGATGTGTTTACCATCTGTTCAGGAAGGACAGAGATGATGGGAAGGGATGAAAAAGAGAGACATTTATTTTCACAGTGTATGAAGAGATGAATGGTGTCTGAGGATTTACTGCCAGACATCTACTGTTATCAGTTATCACAGAGGTCAGGCAAACGTCATGCACCCTGTGACACATTGTCAACTTTAACTTGGAATAAAGGCCAGAGATGGTCAGTGATTGTGGGCCCAAGAGGTGCAAGGGATATAGTCAAATTTGAAACAGCTGAAAACATTTTAAGCCTTTTCCTTAGTTGAGAAATTATCCACCCAAATAGAATGTGTGAGAAACATCAGCAAGCTGTTGTCTTTAAGTTGTTGTGAGGGATGTGTGATGCGTGAGGGGAACGCAGCACGTGACCCAAGAATTCTGGGAAGTGAAGAAGAGCCATAAGAACTCTAGGAGTATGATAAGGATTTGGGTATAATGTATGAAGGGGAGTTCAGTGTTCAAGTTTAGTGAATCACTTGGACTCATTTGTCCAACACCATCTTGATCCTTAGTCATTCTAAACTTTCTTGCAAAAGCCCTCTGGAGCTGTTACTTGATTAATGCTATAATACTTGTTAGTGTTGGCAGTTGTGATTTCACCATTTGTGATTTGTAATTGAATCTTGTGCGTCAGTACACCAATCATGTTAGCACAAGTCATCTCTGTGCTATGTTGCATATTTATGGAAGTACGAGATCTATCCACAAATCATCATAACTTGCTGAATTTTCAACCAGTTTTTCACAGGTTTCTAGCCAATGCAGGATGTGTTTATATAATACTTGATGTTTGGTTAAATTGGAATGTGAGCTTTGATACTTCTTTTGTAGATTAAATTTCTATTTTCATTAGTTTTTAAAGTACATTCATTTTCTCTCAGCATAGTTGGCATGTCATTTTGTATATGCATTTGGAAGTCAATTAAAAATTACTCCTGATATCCCTGATACAAACTCCTTTGTCCCACACGCCATCAGACTGTTTAACTCCTCTCTGGAGGGGAGAGGGAGGGGAAACAGGAGGACAAAGGAGGGGGGAACAACTAAGCTGTAGTGCCTCTGCACCTCACCGTACAATACCTTGTGCAATACTTTTTGTAAATAGTCAACAGTGCAATAGACTCAATACTTGAAATGTGCAATTCACTTGTATTTTTATTTTTTATTCCTATTTACTCTATTTATCCCCTTTGTATATTTTATTTATATTTGTCTCTGTATTTATATATGTGTGTGTGTGTGTGTGTGTGTGTGTGTGTGTGTGTGTGTGTGTGTGTGTGTGTGTGTGTGTGTGTGTATATATATAACAGTTCTGTAACTGTAACTTTGGTCGTTGCTGTGCTTTTTTTGGAAGTCGAATTTCCCAGAGGAACCCACCCGAGGGATTAATAAAGTTCTATCTTATCTCTCTTATCTTACACTATGTGATGGATTCATAAATCTTGGAATGGGGAGAGAATAATGGGGATGGGGATGTGTTGCGTCTAAAACCAGGTTTGGGGGGTGGGGAAAGGTGTTAGCCAGTATTAATGGTTTAAGCTTGCTTCAGTACTTCTCCTGTTAGTGTTTTTAGCTGAGCCATGAGCTTAAAGCTCTGGGAATGTTTGCGCAGTAGAAATCCTGGCTGATTTTGTTTGTATTGTTCCATTTCAGAATGTGTTTTGAACCAGAGTCAGCAGACCAGGACTGTTTCGTTTTCACACAGACGCACACATATATTCATACATAAAGAGAAGTCAGCCATGCGCTCATCACCCTGCCTGTCTCCATCCTGACCCCAACTTCTGTCTCCTTCAGCCCCTGTACTTGTTTGTGGCTATCAGTCTTTGCCACTTTTCATGAAATGTGGGTCAGGCTCAAATGAATTGCCAAAAAGAGATCCTGTTAAGCCCTCTGATACTCAGTGTTATAACAGATGGAATTCATGGAGGGTGATGGGTGTTAATGTGCAGACATGTAGTCTGCAAACAAATCGCTGTATGTCTGTGCTCGCGCTCTTGCCTGCATGTTATGTTGTGTATAGCTTCTCCTGTGACACGTCAGTTAACATAAGCATGGCACAAAATGCTTCTGTTGCTATAATTTGGTGTATGTTTGCATTAGTAAGGCAAAGTTAAACTTGTATTAGTGGTGACATGCTAGTATGTGTGTGTGACAGAGGACTGTTGTGTGTGCAGAATGCAACCCAGACACAGGACTTGGGTTACTCACAGAAAAAGCTTTCTTTTTATGGTCCACTGCTCTGACATGCTGAGCACAGACAGAGAAGTTACTGTGTTTAAAAAAAAAAAACATCTTGCAAAGATGTGTTTGTCAGTAACGCTTTCAAATTTTGGAAGTTAGAAATAAACATTTTATCTCTTCTCAGCTTTTATTTTGAAAGTTCCTTTCATCACTAGCCCTGACTGTGGCTCCAGTTTCCTAAGTCAATTTTCTCTTCTCCTTTATGTGTGAACCATGGCTTTCCAATAAAAAACGGATTGAAGAATCTGCCTGTAGCTCTTTATTATGCGGTCATTCAAATCTTTAATTGAAGTGTTTGTATGCACACGCTGAAATTCAGGTCTTCTTTCACAATCTGCTGATTTTAAAAAAAATAAATACTCAGACATCTAAAGTTAGCCTCAGCTCAGACAGTAAAATGACCTGGTTAATCATAATTGACTGATAAAGAATTGGTCTGAGTCTCATCACCAAATAGATCATCAGAGAGCATCATGGGATCTAGCTCACTCACTAATAGCATCTCTTAGAGGAGGTCTTTCTTCAGTCACTTCCCATAATTCCAAACTTTTCCTCTGTCTGTCTTTGGATTTATATTTATGCTTATTGTATATTCTTTCCAGATTGTTTTGTTTGTTGTTAAAGTCTTCCAGTACACATCAACATCCAGCCAGGTGTGTGTATGAGAGTGCTTTTACAGTGGGATGAAGGGAGATTAGTTGTTTTCCATTTCCCGTTGCAGTAATGAGTGTTCTATAAATGTTTAGGGAAGAGCTGCCACGCGTAGGCGTGTTTGTCTGTGTCTATCTGAGATATGCACAGGTTGGCTAGACAGTCCAGATTATGATGTAGACCTTATTTACACACACACAAAAAAACCCACATGCATCACTCACATTTCCTCGGCAAGCCTTGAAACCCATTGCTTTAAAACAGATGTGTGCATAACCATTTTTTTCTCATTTTGAAGTCCTCTCTGGTAAGTACAGTGTTGCCTCTGACCTCTGTGTTAACGTGAGGTCAGAAAAGAAGCCCTGCCTACTGCCAATATGCGGCTCACAATATAGTTCCTCAACACACACACACACACACACACACACACACACACACACACACACACACACACACACACACACACACACACACACACACACACACACACACACACACACACTAGCTCCGTCCATTGAGAGACTGAGAGCACACTGCTGCTCCTCAGAGTAATGACTCGCGTCATAGTACACCAGTACGTGATGCAGCTCTTAGTTTATTCATAATGAATTTCATGTTTTATTCAAACGTTACTACAAACTAATTGATGACAGAGTTCTGCCAAAGCTAGTGATGACACGCTGCTGAATTTAGAAGTTACTGCACGGACAGACTTAAGGTCAGATATGCAGGATTCACAGTCACACAGCTCTGACCGGCAGTATGCAGCATATAGTTTAAAAATATTCATTTCAACTGTCGCACATTTCCTGTCTTTTGAAGCCTTTTCCAGAATGGAGTTTTGGAGGGAAAGAAAACAGACAGACACAGTTCAGTCCATGCAGGGTGCATTCATGGATGGGATTTGTCATGGTGCAGCAGTGCCCCCTAATGTTTGTGATTTTCCTCAAGCCCTGGATCTGAATCAAAGTGCAACATCTCTCAGAGGCAGCAACTTTAGCCTTCCCTTATACAAACAGACTCATTAACTTAAAAAAATTTTTTTAATCATAAATCAAGCTTAAACATATTGAAGGATCATGCTTAATTGCAAGTAAGAATTTACACATTTGAATTTTGCCTACTCTTTCCATATAAGCCAAGCTCTTATTTTGAAATAACCTCCTGGTTAACTATACTCAAACCCCCAACTATTCTGCCCCCACCGACTATGCAACTTCTCATCCATGTGTGAGACAGACCCTGGATTCAGAGGGGCTGTTTTAATCTCTCATGTTTCTTTGATTTAAGAAAAAAAGAAAGAAAAGTAGATGCATGAAAAGAAAAGTGAATATGTATATTGTGTCTGTTCTGAATGGATGCAGGAAAAAGTGAAACTGAGCAACAGTAAAATGTCAAACACAGTTGTTTTGCTTTGAATCCCATCGGACGAATTGTGGCCGTTTCATTCTGCTTTGTGTAGAAACCGTGTGTTTACCTCAGGATGTTTTCTCCCTGCTGGAGCCTCCTGAGTCAATTAGTAGTGGATGTAATGTACTATCCTTGGCAGTATTAGGGGGATGTTTGTGTGTTTCTGTGTGCATGTGTCTTTGTATGATTTGGTTTTCCTCAGTGTGAGAAAAATGCGGGAGGTTTTACATGGCCCTGGGGTTTGTGGCTGCAGTTCTCTCATCTGGAGAATTGCGCCATAATCTGTTGCAGCCCATGCAGCAAAAAAAAGAAGCCTTGTTAATTTCCTTATGTTTCCAACCATAAGAGAGTATACTACCTTAAAAGCTTGTGCGACTTCTGTCTTCCGTATTTTTCCAGCACCGCAAACGAACTGCAGGTCTTAGCCTAAGTGAGATAAGCAGGCATGGTGTCGTGTGCCGGGCAGACAGAATCCAGCCACATTGACCAGCATGTGGCTGACTGGCGGTGACAGGGTGGAGTGCGGGGACTGTGTTTGTTTCTGTGATTGGGTCTCATGTCTCCTCTAAATTATAGTCCTCAAGCTCTGTGCCAAACCAACTTTTGACACACAGGGAGCAAAAGAGGAAAAGATAAAAGACCGAGAGTTGCATGGGGAGACAGACGATTAAAGGGGATAAAAGGTGAAAGAGACGAAAACTGATGTAAAAACTACTGAAAGTTTTTACTTGCACAGACAGAGAGGCAGCTGACCATCCATCCCTCTCTGTGCAGATGTTCATTGATTTCTCCCCCAACAGTGTAGCGTGCAGTTCAGCATCCGGGCTACTTGGCTGGGCAGAATGGAATCACACACATCTCAAACACTGTGTGGTTATTCAGACCTCATTTAAAACAAAAGTTTTACGTGTCTGTCATCCAGCAAGCATTACAGGCAAGCTGCTGGATCTAGACTGGGGGGGTCACCTTACAAATAAGAGCTTACTAAGCTCACTTTCTGTACAGCGGCCTAAGAACTCAGTACATACAACTTGATGAAATGCATACGAATCCAAGAAATGTTAAGAAAACATTTGCACCAATTTGATATTGCAGGTGCAGCATTCAGGAAAAAAATAAAACAAATACAGGAATGAACTGTAATACAAAAAACAATTTCCAGTGCGTTGAGCTGCCAGGCAGCTGTACATTTATCCCATCAGGCAATCAATAAAGTACTCATGTCTTTCTCCTTTACTCCTTTTTTCTATTTATGTTCCCCTCAGTCAGAGACATGCATGAGTTGGCCCACTGATAGACAACATGCATGTTTGCGATCAGGGTGTACGTTCCATAATCCACCCTGTACAGGTGGAGTTGCATGAAAGAAAATCTCGGTCTGCTTTCCCCTCAAACATTTTTGTTACATTACCAGGTCACCTGGATGATGATACGTCTAGAGAAGAGAGAAGTGACAAGTGTAATCCTTAAAATTTCAGCCCTGGTGTATGTGGCAATACCTGTAGTTGTATGTAGTACCTGAGTACACAAAACGTTCAGAAGCTACTTGTTTTTCAATTTACATTTGTACATCATAGTCATGACTTACATCAAAGTCAGCCAGCAGCAAAAGTAAGATGTATTTGTAATTTCGTACAGCTTCTGAACAGCTGAAGCCTCACATTTTAGAAGGTAGGGAACCGCTCAGGCTTTCAGATGTTGTAGTTAGCACAATCCACGTCTTTGGCCTGTCTCAACCTCTGAAAAATTAGCCAAATTGAATGATGTTTTGTGAGAACAAAAAATGGACAAAGACAAATAAACTCTGCAAATGTTTGCTGATAAAAATCTTACTGTAAAAAGCGGTTTTAAATGTCTCTTGTATATAAACAAACACAATCAGACTTAATTTCTATGGCTAATTTATTGCTTGTTTCCTGATTAGGAAGACAAGGATGGGATGAATAAATAAAATCCAACCTCATTTCGCAGAAAACAGAGTGATTTAAGTTGATCTTCCACTGTTCAGTATGTCTATGATCTTATGTGCACACTTGCTCTTCTTTGTGTTTAAAGTCCTGTTTCCGTTGTTCTGGTTAAAAATCTGATACAATGTCCACAACCTTTCACACAAGACAGAATAATGGCTGTTAAGAGATCCAGAGATAAACTATATTTTTCCATTCCTCCTTAACTTGAGGCAAATTTCCGCCTTTTAATAAACGGTAAACCCATTCTCGGATCCGTCATTGTCATCACAGCAGGTTACAATGACCAGGTGTCTCCGCTGAGATACTGCACACGTGCACTCGTGCCAGCAGGCTTGGATAAGGCATGCTCATTAACAGAATGTGAGTTGCATTCATTTTTGGTGTTGTTTACATGTGCAGAATCCTTCCAGTCTCTCTAAGGGTAAAGACTTTGTTTGTCTTCCAGCTGTTCTATTACAAATCAATGGTAAGCTTGCATTACATAATTTAGAGGCAAACTTTAGTTGCTGTCTTCATTCCCCGAGGATTTATGTGTTTTGCTTTTAGAAGTTTGCTTGTATCCCTTCCAGCTTTGCGTGTTATTTGTGAATGCAAATTGGTTGTGATTATATATTTGCAAATGAAGCACATGTGTGCTTTTCCAAAAGAATTCAAATTAGTTTTTTTCCTGGTTCCTATGGTAATGATAAACTGTGTGAAAACCCTTTGAGGTGAGTTCTGGCCAGAGAGTCTTTGGTCGACTAGAACAACTGACCTATAGCCAACTTGGTTCATGCTCCCACAAGGACCCACACCTCCAACACCCACCCCCTCCCCCTGCCTTCAGGCCCAGAAAAAGGTTCATTGTGCAGGCAGGGAGCAATGCAAGTGAGGCCTGGTTCTGGTTAGTGCACTGCACTGCATCTGAAACACTCACCTTCCTCCAGGGGCTGCATCTGGAGCTGGTTTCCTGTGCAGGCAGCACTAGGCTTGGGCGGAGTTTGGCCCGACTCTGTGATTGGACGAGATTGAGCCTTTATGGACTCCAGGATTGTTGGAGTTGCCAAACGGTAATCTGTCAATCACTGGCAGACATATTTAAACCAGAACATAAGCAAGAGCGAGCTAATGATTGGTGCAAAGGTCTGAGCAAGATGCCAGTGATGTTTCAGCTTTCTACCAATAGCCTCACTGGCAAACGTTGCATTAGCCAATGTCCTGAGTCCATTTGGAGAACAAAGACAATTTCTATATTTTTATCCAAAGTCAGCTTTTCTTAGGCAAATACTATGTCATGATAAGAAACTAGAGTAATTTAAAGTAATGGCTTTCTCTGAGTAATTGCAAGCCCTAAAATTAGCTTTGTTTTGACAGAGTAATGCCATTGTTATTCTATAATTGTATATAATGGTCGCATTAGAGCATGGCAGCAGAGGCCGTGGATTCAGTAATTGTCTTTAATAATAATAATAATAATGCTAGTTTCCTGCTATTACAGTAGTAAGACTGCACCTAAATCTACACTCTTTCACAGACATGCGTGTCACAGATTTAGCCATCTTTCTGTCATTGGGTGTATATCTTGCAGGATTTCCTGGGAAGGTGCTGGTTTTTTTTTTGAGTTTACATAAGTACTGGGCTCTTATAACCCATATGCTTGATAATTGCACTTAAATTAAATACACCTTTGCATAAAATGAGCTTAGGTGGTCATTTTTAGAGCGTTAGATTGCTGATGCTGTGATTATGAGATCCAGAACTTGGAACTTGCACTGCTCACTGTCTTATTTTTTCTTTTATAAAGTCCTACTTTGCATTTTAATCTACACCTTTGTGGCTAAATTATCTTCTGGAATAATCTGAGGGAAACACTTCTGTCTGACCCAAACTTCTGCTGAAAGCATGGTTTACTCCACTCCATCATGTTCACAGAGGTGTACAGTTCACCACCACATTTCCACTTATCCTGTGTGCCAGAGCTGTGAGTCGGCCATTGTTGAATTTAACTTGGAGAGAGTTTTACTCAGAGGTCCCACTCAGCTTCACTCAGCTCAGTCCCAATTCTGTACCAAGACTTCTATTTCCTATCTGGCGCCATGGTATACAGCTGACAGCAGCTTTTATAGCGCGCTTGAAAGGACTCAGTTGAAGTGCACACTTGTCTTGCATGTGAAAACACATGCACATAGCAGTACACAGTTTATACATATGGTTAGGGAAGGAATGCTTGGTTGATTTGTACAAATTTGAAAATTGGGGCAAGTTTAGACGGCACAAGTTTTGATATCTCGTAATTGCTGTTCTGCTTATGTACCAAAACATGTTTTGTCCCTTACTGTCTATAGGTGATCTATGCCACTGTGTTAATTCCAATAAGATGTGTCAAAAGTCCATGATATCAATGGGTATCTAAAAATCAGAAGCTCATTGGATGAATACACAGTGTGCATTTCATTTGACTTTCTAAATCATCATGTGTAATTCTTGTGAGCTAATAGAGATCCAAATAGGGAATCAGGACATCCTTTCATTTTCTACAGCAGGGGGCACCAGTCTAAGTAAAAACGTCCGGCCCTCCCTACCTGCCTTCAGCACTTCTGTAGAAATACCAAGGTGTTCCCAAGCCAGTTAAAAGCTACAATCCTTCGGGCTACTTCCGGGTTGCACATGCCAGAAACACCTGTAACACCACCCCAACTGACCCATTTGATGCCCAGCGGGTTTACTTTGAGTCACTCCTGAATGACTGAGGTCCTTGCCCTTTCTCTAAGGGAAAGCTCACATATGAGTATGAATGGTTGTCTCTCTCTCTGTTAGCCCAGACAGACTGGCAATCTGTCCTGGGTATACCCTGCCTCTTACTCCATGCCACCTGGGATAGGCTCCCACATCCCTCACCCACAGCTCCAAATTGGATAAACGGAAGAAGATGGATGGGGTTTTCAATTTTTTTCATCCAAATATATCAATGTGGCCAAAACATATGACGATCTGTCACAGTGGCCATTGCTCCATTTGAAAAGGCCACAAGCCATAAAGGTTGGTAACCGCATGTTCATCTGTCTATCCATTTTTCTCAGCTTTTCCATCTCATGGTGGCTCTGGCCCCTATCCCAACTGTCATTGGATGAGAAGCAGGATACACCCTGGTCACCACTCTATTACTGGACTAAACCAGAGAGACAAATAACTATTTTTGCTCAATTTCACACCTATGGAAAATTCATAATCACCAGTTAACCTAACATTCATATCTTTGACATTCATGGACTGTGGGGAGAAGCCAGATGGGAGGACACGGAAACTCCAAACAGAAATACCTTAGCCAGAAAGCTTATTTAAAATGAAGCAAGAGTGCGACATGGGAACCATATATACATTTAAAAAACTAAATAATTTTCTGTGTTATAATATTATCAAATGCTTACATCCTCTGTTGTAGTGTAAATACCATAAGTGAGCCATTTGTAATGATTATAAGACTGTTTAGCGTGTCAAATTGAAACTTTAACTGCAGGAGCAAACACTAAAAACACTGAATCTTCTACACTTGTAGTACACTGTTTGAGTGAGGTAGTTTTTGTAGGGCCCCAGAAACACTCCAGAGCTCCCCTTTCAGCTTTCTCTGCAGTACCATATGCTGAAAGCTTCTGATGCCAAAGTTACATGACAACGGGTACCTTTCAAGCCAACTGTGGTCAAAATGAAAATGTAATTTGCTGACAGTGGCACGCTTCTTTTCAAACCTAAAAGATCAGGTTGAGCGTCGTGGTATAGACAGAAGTGTTAGAAATCAATATTTGTTCTAAGGTTAGAGAGGAGGGTGAAAGTGCTCAGCAGTTTGCATTTCAACAAGAAAGCCATAATGTTCTTTGTCTGTCTTTCCTCACTGCCGTCTGCAAGTGAAACGAGTGAGGGAAAGCATTGTTTGGCAGTTCAAATGAGAGCAGCTTGGAGAGGTATTTGATTTCACAATGTTTAAGAAGAAAAATGTGTGGTGGGATTGTGTTTGAACGGTCCCCAGGGCCGAGTGGTTGGCCGGGGTCTGATGCAGGAAGGGGGCCTCGTTGGAGTGAAGAGACTTCTGTTTCTGTGATACCTGCGTGTTTAAAGGACGTGAATGATACTGATTAATTCACCTTCAACGTCTTTTCCTGCCACTTTCATTCATATTAAGTTATTTATGATGCATGAAATCAAAGACTTCACTGGCGTCATCGTAGGTGACCTTATACTGAGATAATTGTTTGGTGTGACAAGGGACAGTCAGTCAGCTCTGTGGCTTTGGCTTACCATTTCTGGACTGTATTGGATCTTTGGCTCAGTGAGGAGATCTTCTGGGTCAGATACAGGATCCCCCCACTGGGCCCACCGCAACATCGAGAGCTGCTCATTCTGAAGGCCTGTTTGTCTTGGTGAAAGAAACACAAATGTCTTTACAAAAGAATCTCTTGTCAAAATGAAATGTATCCATGTGGGCATTTGTAGCTACAGCCAACACAAACATAATATCCTCTGTTAACATTCAGCCCCCCCTTTATGCTATCATCTGAAGGTTAATTACTCATTTATTACCTTAGTATCTTTTTTTGCATTGCTTTTTTGACTTTTCCCTCTGTTGTGAGTCTTTCCTGTCTCTGTTTTTGTCTTTTTGGGCCTTCAGCCCTTTTTTTCCCCATTTGAATTTCATGCTGTTCATCGGACAGATTAGATCCACACCCTTGTTTTATAGGTCTGTGAGCTCACCCTTGTTGTGAGAGTAGCCAGTGTTCTGTAAACGGTCCCGTGATCTGCAGCACGTTGGATCAGAATGCCATCCAACCATCGTGAGGGCCCGACTATTCAGACCTGCTCAGACAGGCTCACAAAAACAGGTCACTGCACCTAAACATTGCTCCAAATGTTGGCTTTGTGAGTGTGTGTCTTTGTATGTGTGCATTTGTGATAAAAAGAGAGGGAAAAAAATAGTTCGGTACCCGAGCAAATCCAAAAAAAGACTAAAACAAAATTAAGCGTTACATCAGCCACCCAGAGTTGTAAAATTAGCAAATGGAACGATGAGCTCACTCACACTGTCCCTGTGATTTTTAAACACTTACAACGCAACACAGTATTTTTACGCTTATGTCAGTCATCAAGAATGTATACTTGTGGTTTAATTAAATCAAATGATCGAAATAGTTTATCTCCCAATGCAGTTTATTCTTGATTTTTGTTTATGTAAAATGTCCACTGGGAGTAGAAATGAGTAACTGGGACATCAGAACAATGGGGGCCTGTCAAAATAGTGACTTTTATATTTTGCTTCCAAGGTGCCAGACTTACTTGTAGTTTTATAGTGGTTTTGAGCAAAAGTTCTTCAAGTTTTCTGAACGTATTTCAAAGTTTTTCTTTTGACATTGGCAGCTTTTTCACTCTGAGAGAGGGAGAATCTTAAATTGTGTGCTCCAGCTACAGGGGGGTCATACTGTTCAGCCTCCCTAAAAAGGTCTATGCCAAAGTCCTGAAAAGGAGCGCTCATCTGTTAGTTGAATCTTAGATTCAGGAGGAACACGCTGGACCACCTCTTTATCCTCTTCGAGTGTGTGGGTGGCTCGAGACTTTGCATAGTATTGTATGTGGAAGTAATAAACTGAAACAAAAATAAAATTTAGACTTTATTCTGGAAATTTATTTCATTTGGATATTTTCCAGTGTAGTTAAAAGAGTAAGGAGGATTCAGTGCAGTTTATTACGACTTGGATGTCTTTGTGACGGTGACTGAATAACCAACATAAACATAAAGGGTCCTGAACTTGTTGAATTTTGTCTCATATCTATATTAAAATGATAAAAATACTAAAAACAAATATTAGTAAAAAACACATAAAAATCTGCAGTAAATAAACAAAAAAATCCGAAGGTAAGACAGACTGTAAATATTATACAATATTATATTATATTATATTATATTATATTATATTATAGTGATGGGGTATCTATTACTTCCCATTGTACCATTGAAAAAAATTACCCTTAAAACAATACTGTCAAACATATAGTCAGTGTGATGTGTACTTTATTATAAACAATATTCTCCTTGAAGTACACATTTCTATTATTCTCTAAATAAAATACATTTCTAAGATGATGTGCTCTACAATGTTCATTTCTGTGTAATTTATATAGATATATTGATTATATTGTCCATATTAGCAAGTTTCTTATTAAAGAGATGACTTTGTTTTCTATGCATTTAAATAATATGAAATTTAGCGTTAACTAAAGGATTCTAATGTAACTGTTGAACTGTATGTTACCTGTCATATCTTAAACTTTTTTGTAAATCTCCTGTTTACATAAATGCTCATTAGAAAAGAAAACGTAAGAACCAGCACATCTTGCAGTAATCACGATTACAGATTAGCGTGGGTGTTGTAATGCTAACTCAGCTACCCTGCATATGACCCTTGCCTTGAAGGCAACAGCTATGCTCTTGCTAAAGCTTATTAGCTTTATAGTTGCCAGTTAGATATAGAATTTAGTTGAGTTTAGTT
Source organism: Diplotaxodon limnothrissa (assembly GCF_057381915.1). NCBI lineage: Eukaryota > Metazoa > Chordata > Actinopteri > Cichliformes > Cichlidae > Diplotaxodon > Diplotaxodon limnothrissa. The sequence continues at coordinate 8,651,861 of NC_140617.1, forward strand.
TAGTATTTACTCTTTGTGTAATGTTAAAATTTGATTATCATACTTTTTCAAAGCACTCTATATGTCCTATCATTAGCCATTTTATGTTCACCACACATTAAAAATTTTTAGTTTCATTTAAAACAAAGAAACAAATAAAATAATTACTTCTTGAAAAGTGTGAAGTAATTGTGTGTTTGGAAGTCATTTATTCTGGAAATATAAGCCTCTGCTAAAGAGTTAAACAGCATTTAATGAAGTCTTGGATTTTCGGCTAAGCTAAACTAACAGGTTAATTGTGGTGGCTTCATATATGGCATGCAAAATTGTATTGATATTTTAATTTCACTTCCAGCAAGAAAATATGTTTTCCAAACATGTCCAATGATTCCTATGACGAACATCCTTAATAAGCCAGTGGTCATTTCTTGGTATGGTCATTAAAAATAATAAAACCAGCAAGGTTCAAAAAACTGCATTCCACCGACTAAGCCCTTTATTTTTATTTTTATTTGTATTTTATTTTATTTTTTACGTGTTTGTGTGCCGTGTCACAGGCTCTTGGAGACGCCGACTTCCCTGCTGTGCTGAGGCAGCTGCTGCCTTTGATGAAGCCCCGTGGAGTCGAGGACACCTCGGCCTCAGGGTCGAGGCTCAGGGAGGACGAGTTGGGTCCCGATGAGCTGATCCTCCTGCTGGTCTATCTCTACTCCCTGGCTGATGAGACCCAGCCTGCAGATCATGATACAGAGGAGGAGGAGGAGCTGGAGAAGCTGGAGAGGGACCTGATAGGAGCGCTCACCCTAGTCATCAGTCGAGAAACAGAACTCAGCCCATTGCTTCAGAAACTGACTGGTGAGAGAAAGTTATTGCCATTGCGGTTGTTCAGTTTTGCAGAAGCGCTGTTGGAAAATGAGAGCAAATGGTTTGTTTATTGCTGCCCCAGTTCTTGGAATAGGGGTCATTTTATCATTGTCTTGACACTTCATCCTTTTCTCGTGTCACACACTATAGTGCACACACACCTACACGCATTTTCTAGTCAGTTGGCCAAGTGGCTGTGGGAACTTTGTATATTTGGATAGGTGTGAGAGAGAAATTACTTCTACCTTTAACCCCTACAGCTTCCCTTTCCACAATATTAAGATTTACCTGTAATGTGTGCATCTATGGGAGTCCGTGAGAGTATATTGATTTTCTCTGTACTTTACCAGACATTTCACTGGTTTAGCTGAGCATGTAACCATGTGGCAGAGAAGATCAAGGCCAGCTCATAAGATGAATTAACCGTCTTCCTCCACACCACAGCCGACTGTACCTCCCAGAGTAATGGCGTCTTTAACCTTGAGCCTCTCCTCCCCTACCACATAGTTCATAATTAGCGCTGCTTTTAGTTTTGGCTGTACCTTAGCACACGCCCTGAAATATTACACTGGGATTGGGGTTTTCATCTTATATGGCACATGGGGTCATATGGTGTACATATAGGGTTGGTAAATCTATGTAAAGCACTAATAAAGATTAGTGATACATCTTTTGTATTTTTACTCTTTCTCTCTCTCTTTCCCTTCTTATACTCGGTCTCTCTCTTCTTCCTGTTCTACTTGGCCAATGCAGTTTAGAGGCGAGGGGCCTCTTGGCAGGCACAGGCTGTGAGATGTGGCTCATGTTAAAAACCTGACTCTCTGTTATAAACACTTCATTGCAAATTAGCCTGTCATGGTGTGCCAGGTGTGCTTTAGACAGAAAAAAACAATGTGTGTATGTACTCACATTGCGCACGTCTCGCCCATTCAGTGTAATTTGGCAGTGTGTGCACTCTTTTAAATTTGAGTCTGTGTGTGTGTGCACGAATGTCTGCGAGAAAGGCTTTATGGCAGTCGATGAAGTGCTTGGCTGGGGTAACATGAGTCGGGAGGTCGTCTCTTTCAGCATCCAGAGCAAAACATTGATTGTGACATTCTCCCCAATTAAAGGACTCAAATGAAAACCAGACATTCAAAGAAACCTGGTCGCCATGAGAACAATGTTTTTACAAATTCTTTTATTTTGTTCCCCTTGGCTACAGTACACAGCCAGAGCTTAGCTAACACGATGCAGATACACAGAAACACACAGCGCATGCACAAACATAGTGCAGAAACACAAGAATAATATACACAAGCCAGAATGCCAGTGAAAGGGAGTAAGAAATAAGGACAAATAAGTTTGTGATAGTAAGCAGCAACACACCCTAACCCTTCTAACTACCTCCTTCTGGGAACTTAATTAAAGAGCATCTTCAGGAAATGGTGTTCCTCGTGTGGAATTGTTTTCTGTTCGATGTTTGCTGCCAGCCCCCGTGGACTTTAGTTTTCATGAAACTCCTGTTAACTTTTAAATATATTCAGACAGCATGTGTGTGGCAAGGGTTAGTAAAGCCCCGTTTGAGTAATGTTTCTGTTAGGATAAGGTGGATGTTTGGTGTGTGTGGTTTTTTTATTAATGCTAATGGGGGTGGTAAAAACTTTCCCCCCGTGACTTGAGTGAATTTCGACTCACAAATTTGCATCAGGGACAAATATCAAGCCTTGTAGACAGTGTTAACATTTGAAGAAATTGAGGGCTCGAGAGTCCACGGTGGAGTAAACAAGCTTCCAGACTTTATTCTTGTCTTTTTTGGGGGGGCGGGGCAGCGAGAGACTGTTCTACAGTAGCATATATATGTGTACCTTGAGAAAACTCGGCGTCTTTCAAACAAAAGGGAATTCTAAGCTTGCAGTTAAATCTTCTCATATTAGTCAGCATACATTATCATTTGCCACACTCATTTATTTAGTCCTTGGATAAATACTGAATGATTTTATAGATAAACTGTCAATGATAGATTTGGCATGTTTATATGTTACATCTGATTCTGCAAGGTGAGGTTTCATTCTCGACATGAAAAAGCATAAATATACTTTTTTTCCCATTTCTGGATATGAAATACGTTTTTTTTTTGTTTTGTTACGTTTTTTTTCCACTGATTTTTTTTAAACTAGAACACGCTAGCTGTGAAAAGGCTGTTTCATCGGTTTTATTTAGCTTCATATGTTTGAGAATGATGTACTCCAAAAAAGGTGGTTTATCTTATTGTTGTCATCTAAGCAGATAAAGCTAGCCGGCCATAGGCAAGTAACCAGGACCATAATGCTAAAAACGACAGTACTTGTTCTTTATGCGTACCAAAATTCTTCGTGAACTGACAGTGCTAGTGCTAGGCAGTACTGCTACGTTAGCTCCCACCCCCACACTCATTGATTAGAAAGGCAGTAAGAGTTAGATGAGCATTTCAACTTGTGAGATCAGCTGTTTTCCATTGGCTAAAACATTTAATAATGTCATGTAAATGCTTAAGCTAAATTCTACCATAGTAGTAATGTTTGAATGCTATTCAGGAACCACCCTAACATTTCAGTCCTGTCAACGAAATATAATCTTTTTTTTTTTTTTTCTTTTTTTTTAAATGTTAGTGACACAGTAAGGTGAGGTCATGAGTTAAACTCAACTTTAAGGCCAGAAATCAAATGAACTAGCAATGGGAGTCAAGACTACAGTTTACTGACATACTGTATGAGCAGTTTGTCAACACATTTTAGGGGTTCTTGCATAACTGGAGTCAGGAATGTCCTTTAGCAGCCAGCTCTGAGTTATAATTGATGCACAATGAGCAAATTACTTTATTTGAGGACATTGTTTAGTGGGTGCCATATAAAACGAACAGAATATCTTCAGTAAGTCTTAAAAGTACTGACCATAAACTCATTGTGGGAAGTGCTTAATGTGGTTATAGAGCAAAGAAGCCTTATGTATAATCAGTTTTCTTGATTGAGGAATTGCCCATTAGAAAGAATTCAGGTTACCTTATTGGCTTCATTTGTCAGACCCAAAATTTATTTATGCTCACATTTATATTTTAATAATGAGCACTGCAGCTGCAACAGTTGACCAAGAAGCCCATTAAGGTGTCACAGATTCACAAAGCTCTATGAACCAAAAATTAAAGAAATTAAAAACATTATTATTTTTTTAATTATTTTAATTGTGGTTACCCCATCAAAAATCCCAGAAAATGATTACCAACAATGTGTAATAATTTTTCACTTATCCATTTAGTCTGTGACACTGAGACCCCAGTTCATATGTCCCAACCCTTTTTAAAAAATTGGTTATGAAAATAATTTCATTTTGCCAGTGTTGTCTTTAGTAAAATTACTCAAACTGGATTAAATACTATAATTTTGAGGGGCTATTTTAAGCAAAAGATTTGGCACACTACTAAATATTTATGGCAGCTGGACCATGAATATGGGGCTGGCTCAAAATAAACTGCAGTGTTAATGTTTGTGGTAGTGAGAGAACATGTTGGCCAGTGCAAGGGGATGATTTAAAGCCCTTGAAGACCTTTTAATAGATATAAATTAATATAATGGCTAGAATATCACCAGTAATTTCTTGTAGCAGCGCTTCTTTAAGTTGTAAATTTGGATTTGTGCAAAGAGCAATGCTTTGTTTTCATTGTTAGCATGTGTCTATATACTATAGACATATTGCAGTGTGTGTGCAGCATGTATTGTTGTATTAGGGTATGGATTTGATTAAAGAGCTGAACAGTATTCATCCAAGAAAATTGTTCCACTTATTCCAGACTGGGAAATGAGCTCTTAAACCAAATGCTCCGCAGCCAACACCACATCTGGAACGATCTGGATTGGTTGTAGGCAACGCCGCACACAGAGAGCAAATGATGGGATTGGAGAAGCAGCCCAGTTTGTCCTGAAGTCTAGAATGTGATTGGCTGCTGGCAGACTGTAGTGTATGTGGATGTGGTGTGTGTGATGTGTGTAGGTTGTAAATAGCTCTGAGCATTTACTGTTAATCCCTCATTCAGTTGTGGCAAAAACTACATTTATTGTGGTAAGAGAGCAAAAAATTTGCATTACTTTGTGCTTTATGGATTTGTTTCCTGTCAGCCCTGGTAAATTTTGGTTTTCTTTGGTTCAGAATCAAACCTACTCCCTCTGTTTTTTCCCTCTTTTCTCTCAGCATTGGGGTGCAGAAGATAAAAAAAGAAATCGGGCCGATTCAAATGTTCTTAATTCCCTTTTGTATGACATCTAGCTGGCTACGGATGATGGATCGTAGTTTGTCTATACTTATGTCAGTGTGGGGGCGTACAGGGCGGGCAATCCACAATTTGTGCTGATGCTTATGATTTACTCACTGCGATGACAGAAGAAGGAAAGAAAGTCACAGTATTCTAGGGAACTTCTAGGGAAAATCTTAACTGAAATGGTTACACGACATGTTCTTCTCTCTCACTCTGTTTCTCAGTCGCACATTTTGTTTGTTATTCATCCTGTCAGTGGGGTGTGCACAGGGTAAGGAAGAGGGGAGCAGTCGGAGACTCGGACCTCCCCAATGCTGCTGTTTGGGTTGGCACAGCAGCATGGGCCGGTCAAGGGACATGAAAGGGATCTCGCATAACTCTGGCCACCAACACGCTCTGCCTACTTTTTAAACTTTACTTCTCTTTTGTTTTTATATTTCCTTTTTCCATTTCTCCCCCTTTTCTCTCTTTTCTGCCTCCTTGCATCTCTCCTTTCTCTCTTCTCCTCCCTTAAGCACCTAGCTGGTTGCAGGGGGGAAGCGGAGCATAAGTTAGTCTAATGATTACGCCTGATTAAATATATTCCCCCTGTTGCGCTATGTTTATGAAATTAGTCCCAATTATTTTTAATTGGTGGTCTCTCTTTACTTCCGCTACTGTTATACAAACACATATGCATACATATATGAGGTGAAAACCGTACGCCCCAGGGTGAACAAAGCAGCCTGTGGTGTTGTTCTCTCTAGTTCACTTCATCAGATAAGCTCAAGATTTGGAGTTCAGGCTTTAATTAGCAAAAGCTCATCAGAGTCCTCACTGGCAGGCCTGGTTAGCAGGCTGGGCCACACACAGAGCTTGATGAGCCCCAGACTCTCGCACCCAAGAAATCTGTTCCCAAGTCAACACTGTGGTTGCTTCTCAGCACTGCCTCCAGATACTATACCTTTTCTTATTTCCTGCTAGCTATGTAATATACCTGCCATTTGACAGGGCTAAAGGGAAAATGTGTAGATGATGATGAATCACATACTTATAATACTCATAATCAAATCAGCCCAGCGCTTCTGTCTGTCCGCTTCAGTTTCTCACAACATTTTCTTGGCGTGTCGTCCATTGAATTGAAAGGATATGTTGTGTTTCAAATAACAACGTATTGATGACATAATGTCTAGCAGGCTGAAAGTGATTATACTTGTTAATGGGAAAAAGAAGAAATATTTTAAAAGTAGACCTTTTCATGGATTTTCATAGAATTTGTTCGTGGTATGTTTAAAGTTTCTACAATCATGCAACTTTCATTCAGGGTTAATCAACTGCTTTCCTGTTCATATAAACTATTTATTACTTTGATTTTCTTTTCTTGGATTTTTTTGGTCTCTATGTTCAAAACTAGTAAACCTTCTTTTCAAAGCTATTAAGTATTTAATCCTGTTTTTGGTGTTTCACTTGCCGCTGCTATCTATGGATGGATGGATGGATCCACATTCAGTTGAATATTGCTGCATATTATACTTTTTGTTATTATTGTACTTATTATACTCAAAAATCCACTATTTTAATCACATTAGAAGACTCAAAAAGTCCTTTGGCATCACAGTTTTAAGACTTTTTTCTGAGACTGCATGAGCTATAAATGATACCTGTGATCTGATCACTCGGCAGCAAATCATTTTAGTCAGCAGTAGCTGCTGTTTGTTGGGTGGATTTCACAGAACTGGCCCAGTATGGAGTTTACACCTCTGTTTGGTTTATGGAGTGTGTTAGCGCTCGTCTGAGAATCCCTCTGCTTCTTATTTATGACAGGAAATGCACATCATAAAAGGCTTGTAAGCACTTATCTCTCTGCTGGGAGTTAGGCTTGATGAAAAGGGAGACTATCGAGATCCCACACAGATTTGCAAATACATACGCACATGCTTGCTAAACAAAGCAAAGGAAGAAATACATACCAGAGGCGCATAGAGGCTGGCTCCTGAGGGACTCTATGTGTTTGTGCCTCTCTGCACAAACACATCTTTGGGTCTGTACTTGTATACATAGGGCTTCTGCTTTACAGCCTGCAGAAGAATTTAAATAAGGCCTCAGAGGATGTTTTTGTTTGAGTCTGCGGAGGTCTCTGTGCGATTTTTCTGCAGTTTCATGGCCATAGCTCAAAAAGTATTCATGAATAAGTGTAGAAGTGTGGTTCACGATGCCTGCATGTGAGTCACCAGTTTTTCACCAGACCCACTCGGTTTTACAGCATATCTGCGTTTTATCTGTTGGTGCGGAAGAACTTGTTTACATTTAGAATTCCAGTCAGCAGTGAAAGATGACCTCTCCTAATGTACCCGCTTTCCTCCCTAAACTGTCCCCTTTCCTCCCTTCCACAACCATCCTAAGTAACATTTTGAATCAGTGGAGTCTAAGTTTCACCTCAATCATGTCACTGAATGTTCAAGTAACCAAATAGCCACACCGAGTACTGATAGATAGAAAGAAGGTGATCTTGATTATCGAGGTCTAGACTGAAAGACCGCAGCCTTGCACTGCTTTTGCCTCATTTGACCTCAAACAACAGGAACAGAATGACAGTGTTTGCAGCAGTGTCCTGTACAAGCAGTGGAATTATTCTCAGCAGTCCTGGAAGTGAAACGGTTTCATTCACTTTTGCTCAGTTCGGAGCTCTCCTGGGTGGAGGACTCAGCCTCGATACCAGATGGAAGCTCTCTTGGAGCTGAACTGGCCGGGTTATTTCCTGTCAGGCCTGGTGTTAATCAAGCGCTGAGCCAACAGGAACGCCCCCACCACCTCCTCCTTTTCTTTTTTACAGCCCCTCTCCTCTTACACCCCCTCATCACGCAAAGAGACTTGAAAATACACTTTTTTCTCTCTCCTCCCCCATTTTTCCCCTTTAGTTTCTGTTCTTTTGTCTTCCATGCTATGCCCCAGCTTTGTTTAGTTTATGACATGCTACAATCGGGGTGTATTTAGTTGGTCTTCAATCATGTTATCAAAGTGTCCCTACTGAGAACTGCAGGTCCAGCCAATAGATAGAAGGAGATAGTAAGGAATGAGTAAAAAGGAGTCTTTCTTTACTTGCCATCTGGTGTCTGGTCATTTTCTGTTGTCTGTTGGTGTCTTCAGGAGTGTGATGGACACAGTCACAGATAGGCTTATCTCCTGCTCCACCTACTCAGCTGACCTCTCGACTGAGCAGACACAGGCCTTAGAAATGAGAGGGGGCCTCAGTTTTAGGGAACATTTGAACTCCGTCTCTCCTTATATTCCTGCTATGTTTTCCTCAATTGCTTAATGGTCTACGTGCCTTGTCTTGTGACACATCGGCTAAGATGTGATTATTTTTCATGGAAATTATTTAACAGTACATGCGCTAAGAGCCTAGATACATGGTTCTCATGTGTGGCTCACATATCCTAGTTTTGATTCAAGATAAAAACATAATCCAGTAAGAGAAAATTCAGTTAAGCTAAATATGAAAAACAAATTAAATTTGAAATTTGCTAGACACGTAATAATCCATTAATGTTTCCTTATCATTGGGATAGAACTGACTGCCCTTAAGGATCACTCAAAGCAATTTAGTTTTTCATATAGCGCATCTTCCACACACTTAAGCAGGTACCTCACCTGCAGCCAAATTAGAGGCATGAGTTAACTTAAATTGTATACTTTTAAACTAGGAGAAAGCTGTATTATCAGATAAGTGATTTAGTTCTCATGACCAGTTCAGACTTGTAGTTAAAAACACAAGAGCCAGCAAGTTGCTAGGAAACCAAGCAATTGGTGGCACTAACAAATTCAAGCACCATTTGAAATCGAGAGTGTTTATTTGGACACTTGCTTCATGTTCACACTTCATTTCAATACGTACTTAATGTTTTAAAACAAATCCGAAAATGTGAAGTGTTCCAGTTGTTTGCCTTTGGTAGATGAGTGTCCCTGTTGTGGGACAGAGTCTGATAAAGTAAATGGCATTGGGGGAAGATATCTTATGTCTTTTAAATCTTATTGTCAGTAGAGCGTTATTCCATCATCACATCTTATGTCTGCCTCTCCATCATTGGATCTGATCTTCTCTTAGTTCAGTCTGCTTCTTGGTCCCCTCTTACTGATTCTTATTCTGTTTTTCTTGCAGACATTTAAACATACACACACACTGGACTTGTGTTAACTTCTCTGTTGCCGACAGCTTTTTGGCATCTGCGCTGTGTCTGTGAGCCCAGCGCTATCGCATCCGACTCTCTGTCCAGGTAAACGTCTCATTCTGACTGGCAGAGATGGAAGGAGGAATGAACTGGTTCTTTTAGCATTTTCTGTGTAGTCTCTTCACAAAGCGAGTACCGTTTTAGCAGAGAGCACTACCACTGCCATTAATCATGGTCATCCACGTCATGTAGGCGTATAGACAGCGATAAGGACCTTCTATAGACAGCGATAAGGACCTTCTACAGCCAGTATTGCTGCAGTAAGGCCAGTATAAACTCAGCGCCCCCCCAGAATAAACACATTAGAACACACACATATACACACACACCTTCTTTATAACTGTCGCACTCTTGAGTTAAAGCCAAGACAGCCCACCTACTCCTATTTTACACTATTCCTGTAATACAGCTTTTTCTCATCCCTGACCCAGAACATACAAACTACTGCTTCCACTTTGAAAGAACTCACTATTTCTGACTGTGCTTTCATTTTCCTCTCCATACAGTAGCAAAAGCAAATTCTAATGTAATATTTCCAGGAAGGGATATAGAGTATGGTTTTAATTTTCTCCTTTTCCTGTTTTCTTCTCCACACCTCCTCCCTCTTTAGACTTTCTCCTTGCATTGCTGCTGGAAGCGTACACAACCTTTAGTAGCATCTCTCCAGGGTTTCACAGTTGTATGCAACCTCTCCTCTCCAATGAAACAATCATTCACTTAGCTACACGTGTTGACAAAGTGATATTAATGCAGCATGTTGGTGTATTAAACAGACTCAGAATTGCGACTGAAATAAAGCACAATCGCAAAAGAATTCTTTTCAGATAGTCTTAAAATGAAAATATATGCGTGTTAAGTGTGTGAAGTACTATTAGACCAGTACTTGCCACTACTGGCCGGCTCATTTCTGCCTCAAAGCACAAATACTTCAGTTGTTATTGCAACATACAACTGCAATGAACTGCTAATTCACTGAATCTGCATTTGGATTCAGCTCTATGCCCTGGACAAGTTCTTAAAAATAACTTCTGTGAAGAGGAACCCCAGTCTGTTCACTTTGTTGCAAATGGTACGAATTATGAGAGCATGACTTATCAGAGGTCCTAAGTGACAGAGAGGAAGATAAGAAACTTTTTTGGGTGATGCAACCAAAAACTAACTACCACTTCAGTTAATCAACAATCTTACTCATTAAAGAGTATGCAGAAACTCCCTGTGTGTGACTATAAGTGCACCTGGGATGTCTGCATTACTCAGATCAAGTGTGTAATCTGTTGAGACAAGGTGGTTGATGCTAACATGGTTCCAAGCAAGCTCAATAGACACTTGGAAACCAAACATTCCCCCTCAAAGAAACCACAAAAGAGGTCATGATCTCAACAAGAGGCAGTAAGACTGTTTTTTGGACTGTGTGAAAGTGTCTGATAAGGCAGCGGAGATCAGTGCTGCAGTGGAGCTTATTACAGAGACAAAGAAACCTCAGACGGCCACAAACGAGCTGTTTAAAGTGCCTTTGGCTTACAATACAATCAAACAAACGGATTATGTGTCAGATCACATAGAAGTGGTTTTGTGCACATATGCATATAAGTGTGCCTTGAAATTTTGGCTTTTCCTTAGGTGTGCCTTGGGCACAAAATGTTTGAGAGACTCTGTCATAGACACACTAATGTGCATTTAATAGCATTGCATTGGCAGGTCTCTTTACCCGCGTAGGCACTTGGACGCATACACAAACTCTCAGGTGGGAGCAGCCAGCCTCTGCTAGGCCTCTGCATCGCTGCAGTAGTCAAGTGGTTCAACACACACAACACCCACTTCACTCTCTCACTTGAACTTGACTATGAAGTTGTTACTCTTAGTTAATCCGTGACAGCTCTATGTTGCAGCATGGAAGTACAGATTAGCTGGGATTTTTTTGGTTTTTCTCTTTTGAGTGTTTATGCAGGACTGGTTCATATAAAACTGGTGCACTGGGTTGTTTAGGTTTTGCTGACTCACTTTTATAAGAGGTATAATGCATGTCTTCAGCAGAAGTAAGACTGTCAGCCCTCAGACGCGGGTAAAAATGCATGCACGGTATACGATTAAAAGTAAAATGAACCTTAAAATAATGGAAAATGACAGGCATATAAAACGACTACATATTTGTGCACTTTTTTGTGAAGATGAAGCATTGCAACATTTCCTTAAAACAAGGGTGGCGTCAACATATCAAGGTCAGTAATAATAAGTGCTATGTCTGCTAGCGGTCACTGTAGCGCTCGTCCACCCTATAATCCACTTTGATGTGGACCTAAAACCCAGCAGGATGTGATGTTTATGTAGGATGCCTGCCTGTATGGGTAAGTATACATGTGACTCCCTTTGGTTTGTGGGTATCGTTGTAAGTGCTCATATGATGTCGAGCTCCAGGGACTGAAAAGGGAAGCGAAACCACGATTAGGAGGATCTGACATTTGCAAGAGAAGCTTCCTGTGATACGAGGTTTCCTCTGTGTCTTTGGGACTCACCTTCTTATCTCGCGCCCCCCCCCCACCCCCCCCCCCCCGTTCTCTATCTGGCGTTGACTACTCTCTTGAAATTCATTCCTTTCTTGCTCACGGTTGCGCAAACATGTTTCCTGTTAAAGCCTCATATTTTATTTATAAATGAAGTTCAATTTGCATCATTTACAATTTTTTTTTTTTTAAAAACCCATTTTTTTCACTTAATCTTAGTTGTATTTAAATTTGTTTCAGCCAGCCAGTGATAATGAGTGCAAAGAAATATAGTATGTGTAACTCACAACATTGAGAAATGCTGTTTTTAAAAAAGCAGCACTAACAACAACCTCGAATACATAAATATGAATAAAAAAGAAGATGGGGAGGATGATAGGGAGGAAGTTGGACAGTATACAAGTTGCATGTTTTCCCATAAAAACAGAAAAAACTGTAATTGATTCAAATTTGGCCCAGTGTTCTTTAGGGTCAAATGCACCTCTTCACCATTTCAAGTGCTCCTGCTAAGTTTGGATCGCCTTACAAAAGTCTCATTCTGATCATTTGCAGAATCTCATTTGAGATTTCACCAAACTTGCTCACAAAGCAAACATTAACTTCTGTGTGAAGCTGACCCAACTTTCATGTCAAGGATCGTCACTTGTTCCAGACATGACTCAGAAACAGAACAGCACTTTTCAGTGGTTGGGCCAGCAGTGGAGGCACAAAAGGTGAGGAGCCAGACAAGGAGCATACAGAGGATAGTCACCCCAAACGACCTGGGCTGTGGTGAATGTGGTGTTTATGGCCACACCAGAAGATTTGCTGCTATTTACGTTTCCTGGATACCAGTTTCGGGTGTCTTCAGCATCACATAGTTGCTGCAGATTTGTAAGCTGCACATCAATGATTCAAGGCTCCTTTCCACCAAACCAAAAGATGTCCCACTGGACGGAGATCTGGTGATTGTGGGGGGCATATAAGTACAGTGAACTTATTGTTATGTTCAAGAAATTAGCTTGAGATCATTTAAGCTTTGTTAACCATCAAAAGAGGGATAGAGTTAGGGAGGGATAATGGGGTCGTCAACAATACTCTGTTAGACTGTGGCATTGAAACAATGATCAAGTTGTACTATGGAGCCCAAACTGTGCCAAGAAAACATCCCCACCACCAGCAGCCTAAACCGTTGAAACAAGGCAGACCTAATTCAGACCCAGTTTTGACCAAATCTTCTGAATGTTCAGATCAGGCATCATTTTCCAGTCTTCTATTTTCCAACCTTGGTCGGTCTGTGTGAATTAAAGTGTCAGTTTCCTGTTTTTAGCTGACAAGAATACGACCCGATGTAATCTTCTGCTGCTGTAGCCCATCTGCTTCAAGGTTGACATGTTGTGCATGTCATGTAATTGTCTTCTGCATACCTTGGTTGCAATGAGTGATAATGTTGCCTTCCTGTCAACTTAAAGCAGTCTGGCGATTCTCCTCTGACCTCTGGCATCAACAAGGCATTTTCCCCAGCGAGTGGTTGCTTACTGGGTATTTTTTCTCTGGTAACTCTGTAACAAACGACTTAGTCTCACTTTTAGCCTTTTATAAATTCTTCGAATTATCGTGAAAAAGTGTTGGCATCACTTTACATCATCCCCACAGCTCTGCTGTCACAAGTCTTTGTCCTGTTTCGTGCATTTGATAAACTCAGTTGCACAACAAATCGCTGTTCTCTAGGAGAAATCTTGCTGCAGAAATGAGATTCCTGTAATCCGTTAGCCCAGAATATGACTTTCTTTTATCCATAATGTTCATGTTGCAGAAAGCTGATTAACGCTTTTCAATGCTTTAAAAGTCCCCATTACTTTGAAACTTCTTTTTTTTCCTCATTTGAACTACATGCAACATTTCCAGTGTGTTATCTGTATTTTTTACAAGGACATGTTCCTTGTTTTGGGTTTTTTTGGCTACCTGGCACTGAAAAGTAGAACTGAAATTGAAGTTTAAATGCCTATCATTCCAAAATCAACATGCCAGCTACCCTTGGAAATCCTCACACCCATGTAAACAGTTTTAAGTGGCAGAAACCTCCTATGAGAGAAATCTGAAAACTATGTATTTTCACAAGTTTCCCATTTTTTTGTTTTTAGGTCCCATGTTGAACTTCTGATCCCTCTGTAGCCTCCACCTTCTTCATCACCACGGGCTTACACAGAGACTAAACCTATCCCTCCTACCGTGTGCTACTGTTCCTACAGTTAGAGAAGTATCAGAAACGTCTTCATAGAATAGTTGTCTGTGGGGAGAACACAACTACTTCCTCTGTCATGCTACAGTGCTCTTGTAGAACTGAGACTTAAAGATGAAGAGTACCTCAGTCTCTTTGTTCTCTGCAGCTCTAGTTTGTGAGCAAAGCCCAGTGCAGCAGCTCTTCAGTCTCCCATGTTGAGAAAAATCCTGTGAGTCACCTAGATAATCATATGACTAAGTCACACTAAAGTAAAGCAAGTGGCTGACTGGAAAAAAATCCCTTGAAATGTTAGTCTGAATGTGCACTGCAGTATTGTCTGTTTTGGCTTTGCAGTGGAAATTTTCAGAGAGAAGAAAAAAAAAAATCCAGATTAATCAATCAGTCTGTGTGCGCGCGTGTGATGTGTGCTACTCCTCCACATGTGGCTTCAATCTCTGCTCTCTATTCCGTCCCACCCCTCCTTTACCCTTTACAGAAACTTGTGACCACCGAAGACGTCTTTGTGGTTCAAAACAAGTCATTTCATATTGAAATTTACATCAGATTTGTCCTCACTTTTTTTTTTTCTTTCATTATGACTCGGAATACGTCACAGCAAAAAATCCAGTTTTGCGCAGCGGTAGTCCATACAAACAGGTATAGTACGACCGTTGTAGTGTGTTGACTGATGAGCCAGTAAACAGACCCTGCGTCTCAGATATCAGTGAGTTTATTGCTCTGCGTTTAGATCGGTCAGTTCCGAGTTGTTTATTTGGCTTCCAGGTATGAAGCCAGTGAAACCCGCAACTCTCTCTCACAATCGTATGTGTATCCCCTCAGTTTGACCATGCAGTAATGGCTTTGTAGAATCAATAAACAGTCATGCAAGAACTTGTTCGCACAAATACACAAGTCTGTCTCCAGCGCATATAGAAACTAATCTCTCTTTTCTGCTTTCCCACAGACAAAAACACATTTTCTCCCTTCTTTGACCCTACTGCTCACTTTTTCCGGCACTCGTTTTAACATACACACATATAGAAGTATTCTGCATTCCCATACTTTGTCCCTAGGCACACTTGGCTTTTAAAGGTCACACAGATCTGCTGTCCGACCCTCCATCCCCTCATCTGCAGTATGTAATTCAGACCAGCAGCACCCAGTGACCACCATGGGGTAGAGGCTACACAACCACCTGACCAAACTGTCACCCACTCATCAAACAAGCACACAAACATACACAGCCGCCACCACAAGCCTTCGTTCCCCCCGCCTCTTTCCTGCTCCATCCCTGCAGCCATTATCAAAGGATCTGAACAACGTCAGCGTTATCTATCGGCTGTCTCCCATGGGAGCAGCCGAGCACATTGCACACTTATCATGCAGCACTCACTCTCGGTCTCTTTCTTCCAGCACACTCTAACATGCTTGCATGCACACACGCACACACAAACGCACGCTACAGAGTGAAGATCAAAGGTTAAACATCACTTTTCATCAGCTGCGCCACCCTCTACTCTATCTGTCCTCTTCCTGTCTAATGGTTGTGTGTTTGTGTGTGAAGCTATGTGTACATGAGTACGAGCAGACGTTTGTCTGTGGTTGTGGGAGCATTTCTGTCCTCACCAGGCGACGTTTTGGAGAGGCTTTTTTTTTCCTTGCACACAGTAAATAAACAGTCCTGTCCTCCTCCATTGTTTTCCTCTATCTTTCTCCATCTCCTGGATGTTTTTTTCCCCCCTATGAAACTACAGTTTTGTTTGCATTAAGCGATTAATGGGAGACTTAGTGTTTCTTTTGTAGTTGTAAAATTGGCTATTAATTTGACGTATGCTCCAATAAAGTCTGTAACAGAGCCTTTCTATAATTTGATAAGTATGTGAGATTTTAAAGTGCATGCCTAGGAGTTTGCAAGTGAACTGAAAATCCTGCTCTCGACTCTTTCAGGGTTAAAAATAAAAAAGTGAGAGAGAGAGTGGGGTACTTCACCACTTAACCCCCCCGTGTGAACCCCAGTCCTGGCTAAAGCAGGAAGCGTGCACTTATTCTCGAGGTGTACGTTTACAGAACCTCTTTCTCTGCACCCTCAAATTTTTGTGGGTCAGGGGTTCAATACGGCTGCAGAGTACTGTAACGTTCAAGACATGAGGTATTCAAGTTTTATTCAAGTCTTTTCTCTTTTTTGGAAAACAACACGTCTTAACACTATTCACAGTAAACCTTGAGAACTCCTCCTCCTTCCAAAATAAGTGCTCGAGTATGAGTTTGGCAAGTGGATATTTTTGTGTTGTTTTTTTTCTAAGCTTTTCTTGTGGCAATAATTTTGAACTTCATAATTATCTCTGGTATTTAGAAATATTCTTGTGAGAGTGTGTTTCAACATCAACACTTAAGGCAGTGTGTGTGTAAAGTAAATAGAAATAAATTATGCAGTGTCTGGGAACACGTTCAGACTATGAAACCTGGTATGTTAACGGTTTCCTCCTAGCGCTGTATGAATTTGTCCAAAGTGGTTTGCAATTATTATTAAAACCAATTTCTTTCTTATTTTTGTAATTACAGTTCTTTATTTAGCTGAAGAAAGTAGACCTGTGTGTGTCTGTGCAATCTTTAAGACTTCATATGTAAATCACATTGCGTTCTAGCCGTTATCACTGTTGTTTCTTGTTGCATCTGGCTGACTTTCATTGCGAAGTCAAGCAGCCTTGCTCCATAGTTCATTAATGATAACCCCATCAGTGAGGTTGGCCACAAGCCGTCCCTTTCCTCCAGCTCTTCATTAGCACGGTGTTGTGGGTTTGAGCTTCAGAGCAGCCAGGCTGCACTCTGGGCAATCCAGGCTGCCATGCATATTATCACATTATTATGCTTCCTAGTGTGTGGGATTGAACATTTGCCGTAAGGCTTCTAAGCACTTTTACCCGCTGATCCGCCACACACTTGTAGAGTTTTTGATGTCATTGCGACCTACATGTAAATGTAGATTATTTTTAAATCAGCAGCATGCATATCTTTGACTCTGCTGTGTTTTATGTAAAGTATTAACCTCGTGGTGGATTTCTGCTGTTCATCAAAAAAATAGGTAGTAGCAGACGTAATCAAATAAATACGTTCTTTAGCAAATAAATGGTAAATGGTCTGTGTTTATATAGCGCTTTACTAGTCCCTAAGGACCCCAAAGCGCTTTATACATCCAGTCATCCACCCATTCACACACCTGGTGATGGCAAGCTACATTGTAGCCACAGCCACCCAGGGGCGCACTGACAGAGGCGAGGCTGCGGACACTGGCGCTACCGGGTCCTCTGACCACCACCAGGCAACGGGTGAAGTGTTTTGCCCAAGGACACAACGACCAAGATTGTCGGAGCCGATTACAAGGCGAACTCCCAACTCTTGAGCCACGATCGCCCCAGACTCCTCAGGGTTAAATTTATACTTAACATGGTTTCATAAGCTTTTAACATCTAGTGAGCTAATAGATTATTTCTTTTAGGATTTTCGACTCCACATTAATAGGCCCTTATGAGCTGTGCTTATATAACTGCCTCCAGTGCCACGACAAAGTTAGACAAAAGTTATATATAGAAGTTAATAATTGTGTTTTCCCTCATTTGCTGCTCCTGGAGGCTGCTACATGTCCTACTCTCCTGTGGATGGCTGCTAATTTTCTCTGCTAGAACTGATGCAGTGTACTTTTCTGTACCATAACAACAGCTCCTCTGGCTCAACCATATGTCAAATTTTTAGATTTTTACAGAAAGGATTTAATGACGTCTCCTGATAATTCGTGTGTTAAACAGAACTGGGTCGGATTGGGGGTTTATTTGGCCATTTCCAAATGCAGAGGCACTTGGCACACTCATTTTGGAAAATTTGCTTGCTACAACTGACATCTTAGTTTAGCTTAGCAAAAACACTGGAACAAACCAGTTATACTGCTTCTTTCAAGGTTTGCAAAACCCACCTACCAGCATGTTTAAGGCTTACCAACTAGCACATTATATTTCTTTAATTCATTCTTATATAAACAAAGTGGTTTAGGTGGGATTCTGTATAAGGGCTATTTTTTTGGAGTGATCAATCCTAGGCCAGCGGTAACTTAAGTTTCCGCTGGCCTATTAAAAAGTGGCAGCTGTGCCAGCAGTTTCCACCTATTTTCTGTCTTGATGCAAAACTAAACTGCTACCTTGAATCAATACAGGAACTATTCCATCTACCGTAATTCTCTGTTATAATCTAGTGCAAAATATCATTAAACATCTTTTCCACAAATTAAAATATAATATTCCTTGTCACTGCATTGCTGCTTCTTTGCATAAACTACAAATCCACAAATTAGTATGTAGACCCAAACAAGCTATTCATTCATAAAAATATGACCCCAAATAGCTACTAGCGGTAAAAAGTAAAGTGTGAGATTAACCATCCTTATCTTTTTTTGTTTAATTTTAGCTCACTGGCACTTCAGCACTCTTCACCAGCCTCTTAGTGGGCTCTGCACTATCGAAGAGCCCATTTTCTTTACTCAGTTGTTCTCATGGAGGTCTTATTGCAGAGGTTGTTTTATTTTTACCTAAATACTAGGTTTGGATCTCTATGGCAGCCTGGAATTGGTTTGGTTTTCTAGGAATTCATTTACCTTATCTTATTTTCAAAGAGCTGGGTACTGCTGTTTCACCTCAGTGTCTCTCTGAAATACCAAACTGTCCATGTTGATGATAGTGTATTACTACTATGTATGCTATTTGAAAGCAGATCAAACCTCTATTTTAACCATCATTACCATGTTACAGGTCACAATTTCTGTGTGAGGTCCTGCACATCCTAGATGTGGTTTGAGAAATGTACTGTAGCCAACCTGCCTGTCACTCCCAACTACTGGAGCTCCTTAAACTGTCCCTTAAGGCTGTGATTTAAAAGAAAAGTCAGGTGTGGGTGTAAATACAGCTTCATGCATTTTAGTGTGAGGGTCATCATACACACAGAGTAAACAACTAATTTAAATGCATGCTGTAATATGCACTGTTAAAACAGTTAAAATTTGAACTTTTGAATTGTATTTTTGGATGTTTTTCTACTCTTCCACATCATACACGTTAACTGTTCTTTACTCAG
Organism: Diplotaxodon limnothrissa; assembly: GCF_057381915.1. Taxonomy (NCBI): domain Eukaryota; kingdom Metazoa; phylum Chordata; class Actinopteri; order Cichliformes; family Cichlidae; genus Diplotaxodon; species Diplotaxodon limnothrissa. The sequence goes on from NC_140617.1 coordinate 8,671,001, forward strand.
CAGGAACCACAAAAGCAAAAATTTAATTTAATGTTTTTGTGGTTCTAGTAATATGCAATGTGCTTCAAAATACAGCAAAAAAGAACGACCAGAAAGAGGCAGAGAGACCAGAGAAGGAGGGAAAGTGGTTCTGGTTTTTTCGCAGGTTTGAAGACACTGCGCCCACGTCTGGGCTACAACGTCCGTGTATTATCTGAGAAGTTTGAGTCACAGAAAAAGAAGAAATGACGTCGAGCTCCCCCAGGAGAACGAGAGAAAACAGTTCATTCGTGGCAGCAGTGAGAGTTGGAACGTATGTGTGTCTGTCTGTGTGGCTGTGTGTGTTGGAGTTCAGGGTTCAGTGGTGTAATAGTGCACCCTTTTGACCATATTGAGAGCTGCAGCGTTACAAGATTGTGAGAAACTGAAAAGATTAAAAACAAAGTATTGCTCTAAGATCCCGCATGGTTTATGCAAAAATTCTTTAGAGTATCTTCAGCTCTGCAGCATTTCCCATAGTAAAATGGGCCTGGAGACATAACCTTTTTATTGAAAAAGGGAGGCCTGTCACAAAGGCCAGATATTCTTGCCAAGTGAAATATGTTCGCGCTTACACAATGTTTGCTTAAGAGCTGTTTTTTTTTTAGCCTTGGATTTCTTGGTTCAATATGTAGTAATGCAATAAAAACGTCAGACACAGCCAGAAGACAATAAGCTCTTCGGTGCAGCTTTCACTGGAGAGTCGTATCTGCCACGTTCACACGTTCACAGTGCCCCGACAGCCAGGACATTAGGACTGCATTCCTCAGCCTGCCTTTGAAGTTTGTGGTATTTACTTTTCATCTAATTAAAAAGATTTAAATTGTGCACAACTTCACTGCAGCATATTTAATATATAATAGTCATATACTACAACTGAGATAAAATCCATCAACTTCAAAATGCCCTTACACTTTTATGTGTTGCTCTCCAGTGTGTATGTGCGTCTTAATGTGTCCAACAGCGCACATGTGTTTATGCGTTCTTGTCCACCAGTGCAGCTTGTAACTCTAGCCCAGCATGTTGCACAGAGGAACACCACAGATGTTCAGATGTTTCTCCTTGGAAAACAAACAGAGAGGCCATTTTCTCCCTGGACAGAGTGACTGTCAAAATAAGAGCCTCCCCCCCCTTGGATCTCCCCTGAAACAGAGACTCTTATTCATAGGTTCCTTACTCGCTCTGACCTGCATTTGCATGTGTTAGTTTTAGGTCAGAGTTTCTTCTACATTTGAATTTTATAAATATTTGTTTGCACATGCTTCTGGACTGCACATTTTTCTTGTGGCACACAGGGGAGAAGCTTTGAAGGTGAAGATGGTTCAGACTGAGAGAGATTTAAAGTCCAGGGAGGGGGATTAGAGAAGTCATGGTGGGAGAGCAGGGCGCCCTCTCCTCCTTCTGCCTTCCTCTTTCTGCTCCGCATTTGATTGATGTCTCGTGCTCTACAGTGTATGGCAAGGCTCCACCGGGGCCTTACAGGGCCCCAGGTGAGGACCTTGGGGAGACCGAAATGGAAGGGGAAAAAAATAGAAAAAACATGAGACGGTGGGCTAGCTGTTTTCTTTTTTGCATGTCATAGGCCAGCCATTTGTCTTTCAGCTTTACAAAGATGATATCATTGTTTTTTTTGTTTTACCTGACACATGCATCAGTCTCACACTGATGATGATGATGATGAGACTCAAAATGAGAGCATATACTTTTTCTGAAAAGACCCGCGTTTTGTGCCAGTGCCAGTAGTAGAAGATTGGTGTGATAAAGTCAGAGCAGAGGGGAAAGAAGAAAACAAGCTGTGTGAGCTGTGAAATTGAAGAGGATTAAAGTGTCAGCGAGTCGTAAATAAATCCTGGTCCCTCCCTGTGGGTAGATGGACAGGCTGTTGCATTGCACTGATTCCGTGAGCATCAGGAAACACACTCGAATCTTTATAACTGCATGTGCAAACTCTTAATACTGTCAGTACTTTAAGAGACGGTAACGCCGCTGAGGTTGCTCATCAAGACTGAGGAGGTGGTCCATTGAACCCTTATTGGCCGGCACGCTTTCCCAGAACTCTGTGTTTGTGTTTGATGCAATGCTGGAGACTCGCAGTGCTATGAGCTTGTTTCCTCTGAGCCACATGTGCTCTGCGGTGCTGAGCAGACTCAGAGCACAGCAGTAATGAGAAGTCCAGGTGCAGATTTTACCCTTGGGGAGGAAGTCCTTGTTTACTCATATTTAACCTTGTTTCTGACCCACCCACCCCCTTGTTTTTAAGGCATTCTGACCCCACGGACGTTCTGCTATGGTAGCCAAACTGCTCCGCAACATGTTAATGATACTCAACCGGTGGACTTTGATATTATATACTCAGATATGTTAAAACAAAATTGTACTTGTTACAAACCAAAACCACAGCTACATTCCAGTCACAGGCGAACACTGAAACACAAAGTGATGACATCAGTGCAGGTGTCTCAGCAGCACTTTTTTTTTTAAAGATTGCATAACATCTCTATAAATCCGAGGTTAACACAGATTTAAATCCCGCTAGTGTAGATACAGTGTTCTACACTGTTGTGCACTTTTATCTCTAAATATCATCATGTACTGGCTACAATAAAATGTTCATGACTGTTCAAAGTTAAAATCATGCCGCTTTTATAGACCTGACTTTATTTGCTTTATTCCTTTAAGTATAACCTGACAACACCAGTAAACTTTGTTATTATTAACAGAACTTCATCTCAAACTTGTGACAGTTGAAATAAAATTTGTAGTAAAAAGAAAACAGCACTACCTGCCTCCCAGACAAGTTTTTCTAATTAATCTTTGTCTAATGATAATGTATAAAATGTGAAAATAACATGGCAGTATTTGGTAGTAGATGTTTTCTTATTACCCGACTCTGTACCTCCTCCTATTTTAATGGAGCGTTGCAGTGAATTTGGCAATAAGGTCAAGGCTAGAATTGTTCTTGACTGCAAAAAACATTAACAGGGAGGAGATATTCTACCAAATATTTTCTCTAACATGTTTTTAGGAGACCAAAAACATTATTAACAAAATAGTGAATATCAGACAAACATTCAAGTCAGGCCAGTTGGTCAAAGATTTTATGCCAAATTAATGTTAATATTGCCCCCTAACTGCAGGATGTGTAAATGAGCAAATGTTTGCTGAGTAAAAAAAAAAGAATTGAGGTTTATGAAAACTTAGTTGCGCTTCATTAGAAGATTTTCCACAATGTTAATTAAGCAGAACTTGTTTTCCAAAACATCTTTACCCTTATTTTAGAGTGTGCCCGTATGATTAATGGCCATGACATCTAAACTACAGTTTCATGACTTACACTCATTTAAGAGCTGCACATCAGACAGCGGTTATGTTTGTTTTGACTAAAAACAGGCTTTCTGTTCATGGAAAAAGATGTTTACAACCCTCATAGGAATACCCTTTGACTTTATAAATGTTTTGCCTATTGCAAATTAAGTGTCATAAAGTTTTATACTGTTTAGACTGCTGAAGGAACTGCAGCCTTATAGACACAATGCATTCAGCTTTTTTTTCTTTTAGCTCCAAAACAAGATGCATGTAATTTATTCTCTGCATTGCTGCTGTCGTCCTCTAGGGGACAGACTAAACCAACTTTTGCTCACAGCACGCCTTAGTTTAGGTTGGGCCTCACTGCCCTCACCGCTGCCTGTGGAAGAAGGAGCTGTTATGTCATGGTGTGTCTGTGTTTCTTGTTTTCTTAAACAAGATATGCAATCTCACTGCCCATCCTACAGTCAAAGTCTTTGTCAGCAATTTGGAGGATTAGAAAAGGAAACACTGTGAGCACTTTTACTGTGGAATGGCCTTATGTCTGCAGCCGCTGATGATCGGCCTCTAGAATGATCTGGAATTGAGGAGTGATGAAAACTGCACCTTACCATCTGCTGACGTGTGCACGGTGCTTATCCAAGTACGTGCACACAACCACAACATATTTTAATACAATTTTTTTTTTTTTTTTTTTTTAAAAACCTCTCTGTCCGGGTTTGGCACATGCACACACTCAGTCATCACAGTGCTAATGACATTCTTTCAGACACATGCAGCTATGATTGCACAGCAGGTTCAGTTGGGTTCAGTATGTGACCTACAAGAGGGGATTGCACTGTGACTTTGTGACTGTTACAGATTCCAAATGTGCACATTTTACAGTCAAAACTAGATTTAGGATTGTCAAATAAATAATTTATTATTAGGATTTTTTTTTTTTTTTTTTTTTTAATGAGGTGTTGAGTGTTTTGTTTTTTTCTGTATTACATAACGCTTTAATGGCCAGCCAGCTGCATGATGATGTATCTTTGGCTCCTGTAATCAAATCCCTCGTGCTCACTGTTAATTAAAGTTCAGTTGTTTCAAATGGCAAGAGAAGCCATTCTCATGCACACATGCATGCTTGCATATGCACAGGTACCCCACATACTTACACGCTTTAGTGCACACACATGCACAAATGAAAGAGACCCTGAGCCTTTATGAGATATACTGTGCCTATTCATTGCAAGGAGCCTTTTAAGCATTTCTAAAGGGCTTCTTATGTCAACTTCCCACTTACCCGCAGACACTCAGATCCTGCAAACTGTCCAGATAAGCAAGCACCTATTGACACACTTTATGAACTCAGACACCCAAATTGAGAGTGAATACAGTTTTCATAGCATTCCGTAAGTAACTTTGCTCCCAGTGTGTTTGCAAGTGCCTGCTACTTAACTACACAGCATTGTATCCGTTACGATTTGATGTACATTACTGGTTGCATTTTACAAGTATGGTGCATGTTCCATGTATAGTTGTAAAAATTTTAGTTAAAACCAGTGGAGATATAGTAGCAAAAAGTTTACATTCCTGAAATTTTCTAAAATTATGCAAAAATATGGAGGTAAAGTTTAAGAAACTTAATATTAATAGGATAAATTCAGAAAGAATATGATATGAGTTTTTAAAGGTATTCTATTCCATCTTGCATAACTAAAAATAAACTCTCATAATTCAGCTTTCGGACATGTTTTATCCTTTTTTTTTTTTTTAACGCCAGTGCTCTCCTAGCATCATTGTCACACACAGGAAGCTGATTCCATGAAGGCAAAGCTAATGGCACATTGAAAATTAGATTAAATTAAAACGTATACAGTGGAACCACGACGACCCATCGCGCGTTTTGACTGAGGCGATGCTGAACGATAGGCTAATTGCTAACTAGAACAACAATACGTGGTTCAAGTGGAACAGCGAAGCGCAAGTACAGAAGCCAAGGGGTTGTCACATGTTTCGGAAGGCATTGTGGGCATTGTAGGCTCAGCCAGTCAGAGCCAGCGGATTTCGTTACTCGGGCATTTTGCCGTAACACGGGCAAAAATATTGCCGTTCAGTGCCTTCGTATCTTGAATTTTTTGTGAAACGGGGTATTCGTAAGTCTGGGTTCCACTGTACCAGGTAATTAGACGAGACTTATCTCTGGCTCTCTTCCACAGCATGTCTTTAGCCTGAGCCTGGTTCTGTCGTAGCTTTCTTCCTGTTAAAAGGGAGTTTTTTTCTTCCCACTGTCACCAAAGTGCTTGCTCATAGGGGGTCATATGATTGTTGGGTTTTTTCTCAGTGTGTATTATTGTAGGGTCTACCTTACAATATAAAGCGCCTGAAGGCGACTGTTGTTGTGATTTGGCGCTATACAAATAAAATTGAATTGAATTAAACTGGTATGATCACTCCAGTCTGATTGCGATTGATTTATTGATTTGGATTTAATTACACAACTTGTTCTTTACATTTTGCTGCACTTTATAAAATAAAGATGTGGAGCTCAGGGCTTTTACATTTTCCTGCTGTAACATCTAGCAGATTTGACTTGCCCTGTTTGGACTGGATTACGGTGAACAATGATAAATGTAGTTTTGACACAAATGACTGCATAATACATATTCGATCCGATTACAAAACGCATGAAATATTCAACAACTACTCAGCAGACTTGTGTGCATGTAATAATTCTTTCCGAGAAGAATATTTTGCATGTGCTTAAGTCTCGCTCAGATGCAGTTATGTAACTACTGAGAAATTCATGAGACAGGAGAGCTAACATGCTGCATATGCATTCAGTCAGGCAGCCACAGTTAAGCTGATGTGGATATGGGGAGTTTGTTCAACATCTTCAACATAACACTTTATACAACACACACTGCTTTCCCCTGCTCCCCCTCGTCCCTCTATATTAAAGAGAGGACTCGGGTTGCATTGCGTGCAGAGTTGTAATTTTGACTTTGTCTGGAATTGGTGTAATTTCTGTGTACCTCTCCTCCAGATTTCTAAGATTTCTACCCCAAAACCGTGAAACACTGCAACCGCTGTGATTATAACACACTCCGCCATTCAAACACACTTGCAAACACACAGCACTGTAATTACAAAGGATCAAAGACAGATTTAGCATGCCTGACATCTCAACTAATAGCACATGACGGCACGCTAAAGCGCAACTCATAAGGAGCAATATCAAAGAGAAGTTTCAACACTGTTTTTTTACAGTGAAGTTTTTATGTCTTATTTAACACTGCAGTCATGAGTCAGCTGATGTCTGGCACAATCGAAGAGTTTTAAATAAAAAAGGAAAAGAATTTGAGTACTGACTTTAATATGAAAAGAGGTAATGTGCCATTCACAAAGTATGGTAAAGCTGTAGTGTTTGTGCAGCTTTGTTCACACAGTGAAAGTGTGTGAGTGTTTGTGCGCCTACCCATCTGATCTGCTTTTAAAGACCTCAAGTTAGATGAGAAAATTAGGGCCTGCCATTCTCTGAATTAGCAGATTGGTATGTTACCCTATGATTTAAACTGGTGTCCTCACATTCAGCTCAGAGATAGCATTAGACACATGTACCCTTATCCTTGTTAGTCATTTATTATACTCATGCATACTGGCAGAAACTCCCTTTAGTGGTGACAGGGTGTTTTCTCCATCAGAGGGTGAGTCCTGCGTGCTCACTGTTTGATCACACCTGTTAGCAAACAGCATAACATCTGAGGGTTGCCACGCCACTGCATCCCACATTCCTGTCATCTAACATAGCCACCAAGCCGACATGAAAGTGCTCTGTGTTATTAAGGCAGATCCTTTTGCTCTCCACAGTTATGCTGTCTGCGGGCTGCTTAACCATGATAGTTTTCTCCATAAGTGGCAGAGTGGAGACCACACCTTCCCCAGCATGTAATTAATCACATTAGCTGCCTCGCACTATCTCTTGTAGCAGAGGTGTGTGTCCTTTTTGGAAATGACAAGAAGAGGAAATAAATATAGAAACTCAGATCCACACTAAGAGTTGTGCTTTGCAAGGTCTTATAACAGTGAGGGAGGTGGGAGTTAAAAGTGAGTGCTTGATGGCCTAAGGTAGGTGTGTGTGTGTGTGTGTGTGTGTGTGTGTGTGTGTGTGTGTAGCATTGTTCTGTACTTCTTAAAGAGTCAGTGAAGCAGCTCAGATTAACAGGTCTTGTGTTTTTTGTCAAGTGGGCCACTCTGAGAAGGATTAAGTTCTCACAGTGGAATTCACACAAGTATATGCCCAACTTTTTCCAACTTGGATGCTGACACAGCAATCCAGCTCTCAGCTTTAATTAGTTTATCACTGATTAAAGGTGGACGTCCTATTTTGTTTTTTGTCCTTTTAGATCTGCCATTTTTGCATTAAGTGATAATAAATAGTGGTCCTTTTGACTAGTTCGACACACATCATTCAGGTATTTAAAAGTGTAAAGTGAAGAAAAAGCTAAACTGTTAAGAAAAATTGGTGGATAAAGCCTCCATAACACCCCCTATTGATGTGTGGGCGACTCCGAAGCCCAGTGACCTTGACCAGAAATCAAGTTTTCTGAAAATCTTGTGAACGGTGTAACTCGGGAAAGATGCAACTTTTGGATTTTCAAAGTTGTAGTCTGGTTCGACTCTGTCTGATCTCAAGGTCAAGGCCAAAGGTGAACTTTTCAGAAGATCGCCTAGGGATTTCAAATTGGTGCATCTACTAGTAGAGTGAAGGGTAGAGCTGGCAGCCGCTGGTACATTTACATTTTTTTTGTGTTAAAAAAAAAACAAAAGTTTATCAACCTATTAAATTTTAATTAATTTAAACTCAATAAATTGCAAATATTCACATGAAATTGTTTAAAAAGTTTGTCTGTGTGGGAACAACTCCCATTGAGAAACGCTGCAGTTACCCTCCCTTAATGTCCTTCCACTGGTGTTGGTCTTTAGTCAGTGGTGCTGTGGCCAAACTTTGGTTGGCCTCCAGGGAAATAGAGAAATAGCTTTTGGAAAATGAATTCATAAATGTTAGAAATTCTTCTTAACGGTGTATGTAATTTGCTGTTTTTATCAGATTTTATGAACATGCACATGCTTGCATCATCTTCAACTTCCTCATAACTTTGATTTGCTGTTCATTTGCATAAAAGTCCATTATGATTTTCCTATATTTATTATTGTGTTAGCAAATGAAAGTACACAAATCCCTGTATATCAAAAGATCCACCTCAGTGATCAAAGATTTTATGGTTAATTTTAACCTGCAAATCTGTCTGAGGTTAACCTTGACCGAGCTGGATACAGTGTTTGTTTTTCAGTTGTCAGGAAGCATCATCATGTAAGGTAAAAGAGGCACGACAAGCATGTAGCTCAAAAAGCCCACTACTTCCGTCTCTCCTTTTTCATCCCGGCGTTCTGCAGGAAAGATTTTCTTCCTCAGCATTCCACACGGGATTACCACGTCTGATATAAACTCTTTTTAGAAAGTTGTGCTCGGCAGCATGAATCCTTCTCCCCCTCGCTTAAAAATCACGTACTCTCATTCTTTTCTCAGACCAGAATAGAATTTTTGATCACGTTTCAAAATAAGCTGTGATATTTATAAGTAGTCGGGTTGTCTACATTCCACTGATAAGTACAGAGTGATTAGTTTGATTGTGGGGTCAGCCATAGACAGTGAGCTGTTGCAGTGCAGTTTCAGTGTTTTGAGGGTTGTTGAGGAAACAGACTGTGTTTTTCTAATTTAATGTTCCCTGTGTTCTTTAGCAGAGAGTGCATTTCTTGTGAGATGAATAGTGTGGCATTGGTAATGAACACAAATGCTTCCACATTTTTTACTTCCTCTTCTTTGATGATTTTTTTTTTTTTTTACTTGATTGTTTACGTGCACAGTGCATTCAGTCTTTGTTGGTGCAGCTGCTCTGTTATATGCTCGAGAGAATATTTTTCTTGAACCTCAGTTGTAACTGTACATTTGGAATTTTTCATAATGTGGAGAAAACACACAAAAAGGCTCCGGTAATTAATGCGCTGATCCTTGTAACAATTATTTCCTGTATAAGCAAAGCCTGATCTGTCCGATATGCCTGCACTAGGCGACATCTTTCTTTGCTAGCATGAGAATTGGCACTCTCCTGTATTTTGACTCAATCCTGCATACACTGTCTTGTTGCCATAATAACTCAGTAGAGGGTAAATCATGGCTGAAAATAGTCCCCAGCAAATACACCTCCTGTTTCAGTAATGGGTGATCTAAAATATGTATATATAGACAATTACTTAGCGATAAAAAGGCGTGTTTGTACAGAATACGTGATGTATGAATGTGAAAAGTGGCTTAGTTTGTGCTTATAGGGCAAAAACTTAAAGTTTATTTTTCTTTTTATGACATTATGTAATCACAGTCTCTACTAAATACAGTTGTGGTCAGAGGTTTATATACTTATCGTGGACATGAATTATCGTGGTACTTTTAATGATTTCTTTTTTATGTTCTTTTTCCAGGACTGTACTAGCTTACATCTTTAATCTGTAATTGGGTTCACAAATTTGAAATTATATAATCATTTCAAACTTGTACACCCAATTCTTGTTTGTTTAAAGTCATTAAAGATGTACAATGTACAGTACAACAATGATGAGTTCATGTAAATGTGTGATCTTAACTGTATAATACGCATATGTCACCACTCCCCCTCTTTATTTTGGATAGGCGAGTGTTTAACTATGAGCTAACTCTTGCTAACGTTGTTAGCCCAAGATGAATCTGTAAAAACAAATCTACTCATCTGTTAATTAGTGCTAAGAAACATGTAAAGAAAATACCAATTCACACATCAAACAAGCTACAGCCCTTTGTGTCATCATGCAACAATAGACAACTTTAATAACATTTAAACGACTGAGATATCCTATAAAATCAATTTCCTGTACAGTTATAATGACAAAGAGATTAGCTATTGAGACAAAACAGTGTGTTTTTTCATAACAGTTTGCAAACATGTTTCTTTGCGCACTAAAGTTGGGCTTTGACACACAGGAATCTAAAGGGACTCAACTACCCACTGAGGAAACTTCAGTCGTTGGCACTTAGCCTGTTTTTTTGGTTTTCAGCCTCTGAGGTTGTCGTATAAAGTGGTAAAAAGAAGGCCTGTCTTTTCTTTATGTACAATCCCACACAGCTGTGGTATAAAAGCTTGTCATCTGAATCATCCAAGCTTTTATGTGAATCAATGCGTTACACATTCAAAAAAATAGCAACACCTACTTTTATGAGAACTCATCAAATCCCATCTTTTCAACCTGATAGTAGTTTTACTTCAACAATGAATATTTTAATATTTCTTAAGTCTTCAGCATCATCTTCCAGCTCTGCTTATTACCTAACATCCTCCTCTGGTTGGTTCTTTTCACCTTGTGAGTGTCACAGGTTATGTTCGCACCTCTCTTAGTAATTTATTGCTCATCTCCGGCTCTGTTAGATCAAATTAAGGAAACACTCAGTCAGCTGTTTCCTGCCTGGACTCTTACTGGACTCTTTACCTAATCTCTTTGTCTCTAAGCAGTGTAGTGTAGCGATGAGTCAGACTTGAATAATATTTTCTTATCTACTAAACAAGTTGGTGTCTGTTAAGATGGGTTGTTTCTGGATATAAATGCATACATGGAAATGGCAGAGCTGTTCATATGACAGCTCTCATTTATTTTCCATCATCGTCCAATGTTGTTCACTTAATTTAAAAAAAAAAAAGAGAGAGAAAGAAACGGGGGGATAAAGATAATTCAGCTTGCATTTTTGCATGTGAGACACGTGTGCTGCCGATATGGTGGGTGGCGTGACTGTGCAGCGTGAGATGAATTCAGACACAGGTGTTCAGCCTCGCCGCCAAACTGGATGTTCCCGGGTCAGCACCTGGTCCTGCTCCTGCTCGGTGTCTGCAGATCAACATCCAAAGCACAGGTTGCTCGGGGTGGGACCTGCATCCAACTCCTAGCTCTGGGCGTGTACTGTATTCTTTGGCAACAAGTCGAGCAGCTCCCTCATGGCAGACACGCAAGCGCTCAAAGAGATTTACACATCTCCCTCTACCTCACCCTCATATTGGAGTGGACTGCCACCACTAACACACCCACTATGCACAGACAGTATTTTAGTTGATTGCTTTCAGTAAATCAGTAAAATTTACTGCGTGTTTGCCTGATCCCCCTTTTCTTTTGCTTCTCACTGTAGAAATGCTCAGTGACTAACATTTGTAGTAGGGTGTTTTTTAGGACGCTTTCCCCCTCTGCGGGTGTCTGGAAAGATAAGACCCACATCTGTCTGAGGCTTCACGCTCAGCTCAATTGAATAGACCCGCTGTTTTTTTTGTAGGAGTTTACCGCTCAGCCTGGGCAACGCGGGAGAGCAAATTCAGCGGACCAGACACTTTTACATTCCTGAAGACAGCAAATCAAAACAAAGACACGCTTTGCTTAATTTGATATCATCTATATGGGATGGGGAAAGGAACTAACAGAGATCAAAAAAACCCAAGCTAGCATGCTGAAAAAGTAAAGCTGTTCACTCTAACTGCTGAAAGTGATGTATAGCTCTACATACACTCAACAAAAATATAAACGCAACACCTTTGTTACGGCTCCCATTCCCCATGGGATGGACGTAGAGACCTAAAATTCATTCCAGATACACAATATAACCATCCCTCCCAAACAGTGGTCACAAATCAGTCCAGATGTGTGGTAGTGGGCACATCTGCTATATTGAGATAATCCATCCCACCTCACAGGTGTGCCACATCAGGATGCTGATCTGACATCATGAGTAGTGCACAGGTGTACCTCAGACTGCCCACAACAAAAGGCCACCCTGGAATGTGCAGTTTTGTCTTACAGCAAAATGCCACAGATGCCACAAGCAATGAGGGAGCGTGCAATTGGCATGCTGACAGCAGGAATGTCAACCAGATCTGTCGCCCGTGCACTGAATGTTCATTTCTCAACCATAAGCCGTCTCCACAGGCGTTTCAGAGAATATGGCAGCACATCCAACCGGCCTCACAACCGCAGACCTCGTGTAACCACACCAGCCCAGGACTTCCACATCCAGCAGGTTCACCTCCAAGATCGTCTGAGACCAGCCACCCAGACAGCTGCTGGAACAATTGGTTTGCACAACCAAACAATTTCTGCACAAACTGTCAGAAACCGTCTCAGGGACGCTCAACTGCATGCCCGTCGTCCTCATCGGGGTCTTGACCTGACTCCAGCTCGTCGCCGTAACAGACTTGTGTGGGCAAATGCTCACATTCGATGGCGTCTGGCACGTTGGAGAGGTGTGCGCTTCACGGATGAATCATGGTTCACATTGTTCAGGGCAGATGGCAGCTGAGAATGTCCCAGTTCTTGCATGGCCAGCATACTCACCGGACATGTCACTCATTGAGCATGTTCGGGATGTGCCTGACCGGCGTATACGACAGCGTGTACCAGTTCCCACGAATATCCAACAACCTCGCACAGCCATTGAAGTGGAGTGGACCAACATTCCACAGGCCACAATTGACAATCTGATAGACTCCATGCGACGATGTGTTGCACTGCATGAGGCAAATGGTGGTCACACCAGATACTGACCGGTTCTGGGTCCCCAGACCCCCAATAGCGCAAAAAACTGCACATTCCAGGGTGGCCTTTTGTTGTGGGCAGTCTGAGGTACACCTGTGCACTACTCATGATGTCAGATCAGCATCCTGATGTGGCACACCTGTGAGGTGGGATGGATTATCTCAATATAGCAGATGTGCCCACTACCACACATTTGGACTGATTTGTGACCACTGTTTGGGAGGGATGGTTATATTGTGTATCTGGAATGAATTTTAGGTCTCTACGTCCATCCCATGGGGAATGGGAGCAGTAACAAAGGTGTTGCGTTTATATTTTTGTTGAGTGTATATAGCATGCCAAATACCATAAAGCAAACTATTTCTGCAGGTCTGTTTTTAGTGTTGTGAAAATCCTCCTGAAGATATAAGAGTTTGAGGTGGCGTAGGTGCTCTTGCACTCCATCAATTTAGCTTGCTGTGCATAAAGGGCGATTTTTACCACATGTTCTGCGAATGTTCGATTTTATCTTCAAAACTCACATGTTCCTAACACACAATGTATACATCTGGCTTTGCTTTCATTCCAGAAGTAGGTCTGTGTAAGACATGAGCTCATGGTTTGTTATGTAATATTTAGGTAAGAGCTTTAAGAGAGTTTCCAGGATTCAATGGTAACCCTGTGGTGGTAGAAGTCATGCATGGCCCTTTGAGTCTGCTTAATTAGACCGATGTTGGGTTTAACTGAGAGCAGTAGTGAGTGTTTCAGAGAAATAGAGATATCTTGTTTTTTAGTGTCTTCTGCATTCAACAATATAATTTTTGCTTTAAAGTGATGTCCACAAAATCAAATGTATGTATTATGCAGCTGTTTTTATTTTTTATATTGACAGCTGCTCATCTGAACAATTCACACTTGGTGGGTTTATTGTTACAGACCCGAGTTGGGATGCATGGTTCGTGTATTGTGGCTAAAATTGCTCTCAATTCCCAGGATTCTTGTGGTCTTTGGTTTCCTACAGTGATTGCTGTTTGGGCCTCCCTGTGAGTGTTTGGTTATCTTTGTGAGGGCATTCATTGACATTCCTGAACCTCTTACCCGTAAGGTTTATCCTTAACAAATTAATGTGCAATTTAAACCTAATTCAACCCCAAAACAGGATGTGGATAAAAAAAATGAAAACAGGCCAAAAAACTTCTAACATTTGCAAAGATTTAATCTTTTTGATGGCCCAGAACTCAATCTAGCTCAAAAGATAGCTGGTCATGATTTTTTTTTAGTTTTTTTTTTATTTATTTGTTTTTATTGTTTTTGCATTTCCTGTGAAAGATGGCTAAAATCACTTACTCATCTTTTTGGATGAGTGGTTCTTGATAAAGCTGTATCCCACAATCTGTCCACTGTGCACAGTCACATGCACACACTCCTTCAGTGAGTGTATCCTTAAAGCTGTCCGCTTTTGCCTGCGTGTAACGCGATTAGTGGATATCTGTAAAGTGTGCCGGGAAACACGAGTGAAAGAACAAACAGATGCTACGTTAGTTCAAGTGAAAACGCCTGTTTCTATTGCTCATGTCTTTAAAACTGCACAACTCACACTCTCGATGAATAAATACTACTTAAGGCCAGAGAAAAATAATTTAAACAAGAGTTGGGTGTAAACCGTTCTGTTAAAGCAGCCACAATTAATATCTTTGTAATAACTGTGCATCATTTGGCAATGCCTGTGTCAGAACAACGTGACAGGCTCTGTAGTGAAGGGTCCACAAAGAATTGCCTGAAACTCCCTCATCTCTCAGCTTTATAAACCCTTCTAATTTCAGCTCAGTGTTTTGTATTCACTGTGCAACTTAACTGTTTTGATTCACTCACATGGCTCGGAACAATATTTTTGTCTGTAGCAGACATCTGTTTTCATTTGTTTCATTTCATTGTAGACTTCATGTCTAGAACCAAAACGGCAGACACACACTTATGTCCCGCAGGAGTTGGGAGATACCAAAAATGGAGTTAAAAGGGTCTAAATGTTGACGTTTTGCCAGGTGACTACAATATACACCAGAAGAATCATCCTATCACTGAGGGATTAAAAAAACAAGCAGGTTTTACTGATGAATGGATCGATGGATGGGATTTTTTTTACTGTGCAGCAGCAGTGCTGTTGTGGGTCATACCTGCTAAACATCAGAATGTTTCCATTGATATTATGAAATCATGTAAACATTTGTCATACTTCAGGATGTAAGTGTGGTAAATATATGTAGCCAGAAGTATGCATATGCTGCCATAGACCACGAGTATGGGCTAGAAACCGTGATGAAAACCTCGTACCTGCAGGAATGGAAGCTGCCTGTTTGTTATTTGACAGTCCATGCAGTATTAAATCTGGGGCGCTACATGAACCCGAACATACTTAAGCAGATAAAACATTTATGAAATGCACATTTGCATGCAGAAACTATGACTTGGCCCTTATTGTGGCTAAGTGTTACCGAGCCAACAGAATAACTGTAGACTAGTCTTGTTGCGTTATTGTTGTTTTTAGGATTCACCCATTCATCATTCCAGTTTCTGAACTACTTATCCTATTCAGGAGTGCTAGAGGAATGCTAGAGTCTATCCTAGCTGTGAATAGGGTGAGAGGCATGGACTATGTCCCCAGTGACACAAGCCTGTAACCTGGCTGGCAACCTTCTTGTGACTTCCAGCAACAGTTTAATAATTGAAATCACAATTTTTAAAGGCTAAGCAGCTGGGATTGGGGAATACACATTTTTCCTACTAAACTCAGTTTAAACTTTGCTTTCCTAACACTGTGAAACAAAGTGTAACTTATAAATACATATTATGAGTATATAAACGTAATGATTTGGCATTTATTGGTTATATAGTAGATAATAACAAAACAGAACAGAACTGAGATGAACAAAATGAAAAATACAAAAATGTGTTTATCTTATTTGCACTCATTTCAGTTGAGTTCAATTAGTCTTTACTGCACTTTGGTGTAATTTGTGGTAGCACTAGTTTGTCCTTTCTCTGGCTTTCACTGTGTGTGCAACTGCTCATTACTTCAGTAATGAAGCAGATAAAACAAGAGTGAAGTGACGTTCACGGCATTAATACGTGCTTCAATACGTGCAATAAGATCTTGTTGTAATTCCGGTTAAAATGTACGTCAGGTTTATATGATATAGGTTGTGCATTTTTATCACTGAGTGGACCAACATGTCCAAGCAGAACATGAGCCAGTTCCTGACTGTAAGGAAACTGTAGCTTAATGTTGGAGTCACGCCGCTGCGTGAAAAGCACTTTTATGTGTAAACTACTTGTACAAATGGTGGAGTCATCATTGTTCTTTTTGTTACGAGCCTCTCAGAGTCTGTAGTGCTGATTCAGTTTTCAGGTCTGTGTTCTGTAACACAGCTGACCTCCTTGTTAATTAAAGGCAGGCAAATCCCCAAGCTGTGTGCTGTGGAACTGCAGGTGCCCCTCAACCCACTTTGCCAGAAGCGCTCTAAACGGACGTCTTGGGCGCCATCGTTTAGCCTTCTTCACTATCTTCTCACTCGGTTTACTTGTCTTTGATATTTTTAAGCCCCACTCTCCTTTTCTCACTGCCATTTCTCTTTCTTCTTAAACGCTGTCATTTCGGGTTTATTTCACAGCAAGTCTTTGCTTCCCTAGGCACTTCTTTAGAAAGAAGGGAACATTAGATTTTGATTAGGCTGCAGTGCTTTCCGCTGGAATAAAGGAGCTCTTGTCCTCTCACTCCCTTGCGTTTACCTTGATAATTGGTTTCAGTACACACCCAGCTGAGAAAATTACCCACAAAAATGAACATGCCACATCTTATGGCCAATTGTTTTTGCAGAATCAAATGGGTTGTTTTTGCCTATTTAGCTTTCCTCTCTGGCCAGTTTTGAAGCAAAATGTAATGTGTCTACTTTTAGATGAATCTGTGGTTTTTAATGTTCTGTTAATGAGACTGTGTGCTTGTTTTTTATGAGGTTGTACAAATCCTGAGGAGCTGACCGCAGAGCGAGTTCATTCTGCAGTGGAGAAGATGTTCAAGACCCTCCGAGGTTTGAGCAGCACCAGAAACCACCTCAAGCAGCTACGCTCCATCTACACTGCCAGCGATGGAGTTCACCAGGTTGGAGGCACACAAACTCTGACTGCCAGCCTCAAAACACATGTTACAGGGGTGGTTTGCTTTACCCGTATCAAGTATGAACACTACCACAGCTTCAACATATCCCAAGTTAATACAGAATACAGTTTTTAAATGATGATTTCATTTATTAAGGGATAAAAGATATCCAAACCTACCTGGCCTGATGTGAAAATATAATTGTGCTCTAAACCTAATAATTGGTTGTGCCATCCTTGGCAGGAAGAACTGCAGTCAAGTATTTGTGTTAGTGGTAATGAGTCTTTCACTTTGCTGTGGAGGATTTTTGGCCCATTCTTTTTTGCAGAATTGTTTTAATTAGGAGCGTTTTCCAACATGAACAGCGTGTTTAAGGTCATGTCAAAGCATTTTAATCAGATTTAAGTCTGGACTTTGATTAAGCCTCTCCAGAATCATCATTTTGTGTTTAATCCAAGTGCTCTTGAGCATCAGGGTATATACTGATGGCCAGACATTGTCCTTTAGGATTTTCTGGTAGAGATCAGAATTCATGGTTCCATCAATTATGGCAAGTTTTCCAAGTCCTGAAGCAGCAAAGCAGCCCTGGACTATCACACCAGCACCACCATGTTTGACTGTTGGTATGATGTTCTTTTTTATAAAATGTTGTGTTAGTTTTTCACCAGTTGTAACAAGTTCCACTTGTGTCTTGTCAGTCTCTGGGATCATCAAGATGTTTTTAGACACATGTGGGATGAGCCTTTGGTCAGCAGTGATTTTCTCCTTGGAACTCTCCCATGGATAGATGTTTTTTGCCCAGTCTATTTCATATTGTTGTTACTCTGACTGACACCTGCAGTTCTATAGATGATATTCTGGATTGTTTTTTGACCTCCTGGATGATCCATTAATGCGCTCTTGAAGTAATTCTGGTAGGCTGGCCACTCCTGGGAAGATTCACCACTGTTCCAAGTTTTCTCCATTTGTGGATAATGGCTCTCACCGTAGCTCACTAGTTTACTTTCAAATCGTTTCCAGCCTGATAGATATCAGTGACATTGTTTCTGAACTGTTTCTGTAGATCAAGGTGTGATGTGTTGCTTTTTGAGATCTTTTAGCCTACTTCAGTTTGTCAGATACTTTCCATTTAAGAGATTTCTTTCTCAACAGGCCAGGAATTAATGAGGCCCGGCTTTGGCCTGTGTAATTGAACTCAGCTTTCTGAAAACTGTGGTGAATCACACTTAATTCATGATTTAACAAGGGGGACATTTTACTTTTTCACATAAGCCAAGATAGGTTTGGAAAGCTTTTTTTCCACCTTAAGAAATGAAATAATTAATTAAAAACTGGGTTTCATGTTTCCTCTCGTTAACTTTGTCTAATATTAAAATTTGCTTGATGATCATGAACGTAAATATTACAAATATCTTTTAGAAATCAGGATTGTGTAAACACTTTTTCACTGCACTGTACATGTAACTTTTTACTTTGTGTTTTATTTAACTACTCCATGTAATGTTCACTCTTGCAGTGGTTGTAGCTAGGGGTGGGTTTTAATAATCGATTCATCGATTAAAATCGATTCTGGCTTGGATAACGTGATATCGATTCATTAAAATCCTGAATCGATTTTTTTATATAAATATATTTTGCCCAAAATTCCAGAATCTCAGGTGAAACGTCACAAAATTTCAACAACCACCAAACATTTAAAACAGTAAATGAGAGCAGGTACACGGCTTCTGCACAAAGACGTAAACACAAAGCGTGGACCCGCGGATCAGAATCAGTGAGATGTCGCCTTTCTCACCCGACGGCACGGACACGGTCGGGGCTGAAAGCCGACAGCTCGCTGACTCTGATGTTTCGGCGGGTCTGCGCTTTGTGTTTATGTCCTTTTTGCGCTGATCATAAAGCTGTTAGTTTTATCTCTCTCCAAACAATATTGACCAAACCAGCAGCAAAAGAAGATCCAAACTACGCTTCACATAAACATCGTCATGAATTCCCTCTTACTTTTGCTGTTTTGCTTCGAACACGATAAAATCACACTTCATGCACATCTCTCTCTCTCTCGCTTTCTCTGTATACTTCAAGAACAGTTTCCCGTTTATCCCCAAAATCTGTTTTCTGCATTATTCTCTTGCTTGTTACACACAAGTCTACCGTTGTTTACAGCACTGTCGGCCGATGTTTTTTTTTCCTTTTACTTACTTCCGAAAAGAAAACCTCATTTCTGCCGTTCAATACTGAACAAATTTATAAACTTTTTAAAATTATACAAAATGCAAAACGCTTAGCGTGTCTCTAATAAAACCACTGTAACTTCAGAGGTAATGTTCATATGTTGATTAATGGTTTTCTTTTGTTTTTGATGTACTGCAGAATATTTTTATAAAATCCCAGGCCAGGAAAACCACCTTCATGTTTTTATGTGTTTTATCTTCAGCTACTTTGACACAAAGGCCTCTGCTGTGACGCTCACACCTTTGATAAAGTCTGGAAATTGTCAGCTTCCTTTTTATAGATACAAAAATATGTAAATGTACTGATCTGAATTATAATATTTCTGACTGTCTGAGGCAAAATTTCCCAGATTCAAATAGAATCGAATCGAATTGAATCGAATCGTGGATCGAATCGATTCAGGACCTTGTGAATCGGAATCGAATCGATTCTAGAAATCAGTGACGATACCCAGCCTTATTTGTAGCACAAGCACAGATTTACCAGAGGACCTCTGACCTCTCCTGCTTTTGTTGCTTTCCCTTTTGCGTCATGCAAGCATGCAGGCACATGGGACTTCACTGCGAGAGCCTCGTCACACTCGTCTTGGAGCTTATGTAACTCCAAAGGCCCTCTCAGTGCATCTGAAAGCTTTGTCCTTTTGGTATAGACAGTGACATTCTAGAGTGGCGGCTTCACTGCTGTTGTCCTTCATTCTCATTGGGCAGTTTGTCAGAGAATTATAGGCCAGGAGCTTTAAGGTCAGTCGATTGAAAGTAAAAGAAATATTCTTGGAACTTAAGCTTTTGCTGAAGTTTCATTTAACAATACTTCTGTGTCCTTGTCATTTAGTCTTTTTCTTGTCTACTTCTCCTCCTTCTACCCTCTGAGGTTTATTTCTTGAGTGATTCTCTCAAATCTTACATCAATAATTTAACCAATCACACAGCCATGATGTAGAAAACCTTGGAGATGAAGTTCGTCAGAATAGTGAGATAATATGGTTGAAATGCATTTGAATGTTGCAATCTTTTATCCATTGTACATGCTTTTTCAAACATTTTAGCCACAGTATAAAGTAAATGACATTTAATATAAAGTAGTTACTATAGTCATAGGAAAATGTAATTACTTTGTGAAATAACTTACTTTAGTTTCTTGACAAGAATGAGAGCTCTCTTTCTCTCTGGCTTGCATGCATTCACAGAAAATCAAACCACAGCTAGCTAACTTCAAAGACTGGGATCAGTGACGTGAAGTCTTGCCTGTTTGCAGTCTAAACATCTTCAACCAATTTACAATCTAGACATAACAACTACAAAAAATGTAATGTGTCATTTTTACACAATGTTTCTTGTATTCACTCTTCAGTGCATAGAAATAGAGAAAATAATAAAAAGCTCCACCATAAGTAGAAAATAGACAGCTGTGCTTCTGCAGCTCTCTTCTCTTCTCTTCTGTCCTCCCAACTAGACAAGAATTACCTTATATAAATTGTCTGCATGGACTGGGCCATCTACATGTTACTGTAGGTGGCCTGTGCATTGAAGCTCCCAGTGCTCAAATTTTGTGCTGATGTGCAATTCAGATTCGTAGGTGTGCCCCAAGACTGGAGTCTAATTCTTTCTCAGACAACTTAAATATCTAGTAACTGTTCCAGTTCAGGCTTATGTTCTTGATTAACACAGAAGTTTGAATACATTTCATGACTCAGTCTCTCATTTCTGCATCTGAATAACACTGTAAAAATAATAATAATCATGCAGTGTCTGTGAAAATGTGCCAGTAGCCTCTTGACTGAGCAAGCATTTTGGATGCATGTGAGAAGCATTGTGTTAGGCCAGACCTGGCTGTTCTTGTTCCAGGACTATTATAAAATGATTTCATATGAAAGTAGGACAGTATGATATCTGCCAGCTACTGCTTGTTCTTGAGAAACGTCAGAAATCATCCAGCCTCTCTGAGGATGCACCCCTGCCTCCAGTGAAGCCGACACCTGACGTTTTCTTATTAGGCCGTAGCCTAATATGCAGAGGTCCTCACTCCAATGTTTAAGGCCACTGAAGAGGAGTCAAGTCGTTCTGTGTTATCTACTCCTGTTGTGTGCGTGTGGTACCTGTAAATCCAGTGTAATGATGTTATATAACCCACCCTTTACAAAAGAATATGTGGAAAGACATGATTGTGGCTTTGGCTTGACATGGGTCAGAATCTCTTGCTCTGACTCTGTGATGGGACTCATGGGAATCATATGTTTTTATCCTAGTGTGAGGGAATGAGTGTTGTGTGCCATCAGCTTCAGTAATCAAGTGTTTTGGGGTTCATCAAAGCGGTGAACAAGAGCAAATGAATTAAGTTGTGGCTTAAGTAGGGTTGTTTTGGGGTTGAGCTCTGTCGTTGCATGTTGTCATTTGTGTTGTGTTGTAACTACATTTGTGTGATTATAACACTAAACATAAAAATATTTCAAATTAAAATCAAATACCGCAGCTCCTTTGTTTGCTTCAGTTAGGCTTTCTTTGTTACAACCATAATTATTCTGACCAGCAGACAGCTACACTCACAGCCTTGAATGGTCACGTGTATTCTCGTTGTAGAGGCGCACAAAACTCGCGCATGTCATGGTGTGAGTAACTGAGCACTATTGAAATTCCGAGAAAAGAAAACAGTGGGCTATAAGTGATCAAGCTGTAACAGCGAGACGCTAAAAAAAACTGAATTCGAGTTCAACAAAGGGCTTGATTTTATTGCTTTTGTGGGAAACACTTGAAATTGGGTGGAAAATGTTCTTAGTAGCAAGCATCTGCATCATGATGAAAAGTTTTAAGACTTTCAGAGACTAGCAACAAGGTGGGAGAGTTGTATAACCAACCAAAAACCATAGTAACGAGAAAATGAATCATTTGCATCTACATTGAACAGATTGTGACACATGGGTGAGCATACACACCTATGACTAGATAGACTGTCCTCCCTCTTGCGTGGGTTTTTGAGCACAGGCTTTCGGAGGTATTTACTCAGGTTTTTATGTCTTATGTAATATCTTTTCTCTTTC
The DNA here is from genome assembly GCF_057381915.1 of Diplotaxodon limnothrissa. NCBI lineage: Eukaryota > Metazoa > Chordata > Actinopteri > Cichliformes > Cichlidae > Diplotaxodon > Diplotaxodon limnothrissa. Next base: position 8,693,365 of record NC_140617.1, read on the forward strand.
TATTATGACCAGTCATTGCATTGACATGGTAATAAGATATAATCTATTACCACCTACATGAGATGTGAAGCAGTCTAAAGCATAAGTGCATCCAAAATAAAAATGAAATTCAGAAAACGAAAATTAATGTCCAGCGAGGGCAGTGACTGAAAATGACTCTTATTGAACATTAAACATTAATTTCATTTGTTATTTAATATACAGTTATATTAATTTTTAGATGTTACATAGAAAAAAATAATAAAGGAGGGTATTATTTAAGGCTGCCCTACTTTGTGATAAGTAAAGTTGCTAACATACAGTTTCTGTTTCTTGATCAGCTCTTGCCTTCTAGTTCAGGAAGCTACTGTTTCCTGCCAGGAAACAGGTCAAGCAAACTCCTTGTTGCTTCAAAATTATTACTATTCAATTGTTTTCTAATTATTTTTAGTCAAGGCAGCACGGTGGCACGGTGGTTAGCACTGTTGCCGCACAGCAAGAAGGTCCTGAGTTCAATTCCACCATCAGGCCAGAGTTCTCCCCGTGTTTGCGTGGGTTCCCTCCGGGTACTCCGGCTTCCTCCCACCGTCCAAAGACATGCAGCTTGTGGGGATAGGTTAATTGGCTAATCCAAATTGCCACTAGGTGTGAATGTGGGAGTGAATGTGAGCGTGAATGTTTGTCTGTCCCTGTGTGTTGGCCCTGCGACAGACTGGCGACCTGTCCAGGGTGTACCCCGCCTCTCGCCCTATGACAGCTGGGATAGGCTCCAGCACCCCCGCGACCCTGAAAAGGATAAGCGGAAGCGAATGGATGGATGGATATTTTTAGTCAGTATATTGATATATTAATGGGAGGAGATGGCCTCATGGTTGTGTGTTGCCCAGTTTTGGGGAGAGCCACGTCTGAGAATGTTTTGCCATCAATTGGCGGTAAATTAAAAAGAAATTACAGCATATATTCTATAGCAGCATCAGTTTTCCTACTACCTACATCCTGCTATAGAGAGTGTATTCCTTTACATACTTAACATTTAGCATGACTCGCTAAAAGGTTTCATATTTTGACAGGAATGTTCAAAAAGAAAAGAGTCCACAGGCTGATGAATTAAACAACACCATTTTTAGGCATTTAAATGATATGCATAGTACAACTTTATCATATTTTTGGACTGGGTTGTTTCCAGGGACATGCCAGACTGTAGTTTTCCATGCTCCATTTGTGTTTTTCATTTTATCACCTGTTGTTTTGGAACATTAATTCGTTCATCTACCTCAAAGCCAATAAAACCCATGGGGAAACCTGATACTCACATTTGACGGGGGTGTGTATGTGCCCTCACATGTTTGTGTTTGCAAGGGAATATTTAAGCGCTGACATTATCATATGACTAATTCTAATATTGTTTTTAACATGTGGGTGTTGGTTTAATGGTATTGGTTTTAGGTTTTTCAAATTCAGATGATAATGGAGAGTGCGTGACTGCGGGTTGGATTTGTTGTTTATGCCTTGATGTTGCGTATGCACATGCACTATCATGCTTGAGCCAGAGGTGAATCATTATTGTGTTTACTCCAAGGTCTGTTTGTGCAGAGTGACCCAAGCTGCACAGTCATTTTGGTGGAGGTGTATGTTAGTTTATATCATTTGGACAGCAGGATTTCCCCAAGCCTAATCTGGATTCTCCTGCAGGTTGTTGAGGAGTGGGAGGCTCTGAGGTGTCTGTTAAGAATGATGCATATTGAGAGGATGTCTGTGGGCAGAAACACCTGGACGCATTAACATTTAGACAGTATTGTATGTGTAGGTGTGTGTTTTTAGTGCTTGTTTCTTTGCAAGATCTAAATCGGGGGTGGGCAAGTAGTTTTTTCAAGGGTCCACATGAGAAACTGGAACTGTTCTGCTCAATATTTTTTTTTTCTCTAGGGAAATTAAATTATCTACCAATGATCTAAAGGATAATCCGCTCCTTCCCACCAAATATAACCTCATGTAAAAAAGAGACTTTCAGTTCTGGAACATGTTCACAATGTTTATTTAGACACTTATGCTATTCACAGTACTCAAATAAGGCTTTGCCAAGTCTTATCTGGGTCTTTATTGTTCTCTGAGAGAGCAAGCTTTGGTCCCTTTGAGAAAAAAAAATCCGCCTTGAATTCTTGATCCGCTAGCTTTGAGGGCTATAAATGGTTCATTTTGTCCTGGGTCACTGGGCAGAAAAAGTCCTCTGTTAGAGTTTTTTTTTTTTTTTCCCCTCCATGGATCACTGTAAATAAAGACATTTATGAAGCTTTAGTTGAGGTTGTGCAATTCAGCTCCTCCAAGGACACACACTTTATTGAAACACCTTCTTTTTTCTGTGAAGTGGGACAAAACATAAGCTGCGGTTATTATAAAAGCAAGGCTGCTGAAACTTTGGAAAAGTGGGCCAGGTGTCTACTTTGAAGAAGCAAGTTACATCACACACTAAGCTGTCTAAGGCGAAAGGGGGGATTGATGTGTTCACCAAAGTTCACAGTAAACCATCCACAACCATTTGCTGCTAATAATAATTCAGACTGGACATAGAATAGTTAAACTAGTCAGCATGAACTTAAATATCCCTGTCTGAATAATCTTAGTTTCTGGGAATCATGTTAATGGAATATCACATTCTTCATTTGATTCATCCCTTTATCACCCACATGGTTGGCCAGAGTGCTTTTTTTAGCCACATATAACCATGTGGGGTTCTTTACTGCGCTGTTTTAAAAGCTCTTCCTGAATTGACTCATAAGTCAGCAGCCTGTGCAGAGCTTGAACAGGGCTGTTTATAACTTCACTGTCTAACACCCAGAGCCATTCACATAATCACGCAGGGGCTAAAAGCCCAGAACAATATGGACTCCACAAAGACACCAACAGTTCCTCAACCCCCAACCTGTAGCAATCTGTATATTTGCATAGAGGCTGTTATAAAGAAAAACCTCCACTGTGATTGGAGATGTTAAGCATGCTTATTTGTGTGGTTTGATATTTATGCTTTACAGGCGACCTATCGACCTTTCCTGCGGCAGATTCTAGAGGAAGTCTTTCACCCTGATCGACGTGAATGTCCTGACATCGAGCACATGTCTGGAGGTCTTACAGACCTGTTGAAGACCGGCTTCAGTATGTTCATGAAGGTTAGACATTCCTCACAAACACTTATATGCAACAGAGTCAGCTCTGTCGCAGAAGAAATTACCTGATTTGAGTTATTTATACTTAAATTGGATAAACTGTTAAGAAAATGTATGAATGGACGAATACATAAAAGATTAAATATGGAAACTTTACAACTGGGTTACATTAGTACACATGGCTCTGGTAACATGCACTCTCTGAAGGCATCATTTATACTGAAATGTGCATGCGGAACCTGCATTCCAGACATTTGGTATACTGTGAAACAGAAAATCCCAATGTAGATCCCAAACTGTCAAGCCACTGAAAGCCGATGTCAACCCTTTACCATTCACTTTCACACGAAAGCAACTGATTTCTTTGGTTGCTAAATGACTGCAGTTATAAAAAAGAAAAGTCAGTCTTCACAGTGATAAACATGTCGTACCATATTCCTGTGCCAGTTTTTACCAACATGTTGCTAGCATCATGTTCCAAATAAACTATCAGTTTTTCAGCTTCCGCTTTTTATTACGATGTCTTTGTACTTTGTTTATAGTCAAATATAGTTTTAAACAAATTTTCATTTAAATCTTATATTGCATCGCAATTTTTTGGATATGGCAGATTTCAGAAATCCCACACAAAGCTGAATGAAATGACTATACTTTTTGGACAAAAATCAACCCTTCAGAGGATAAACCGCCAAACTAATACTTTTTATACACATTTTCAAAAGTGTTTGTGCTGTACCTCAAGTCTGTTATACATATCAACCAGTGATATAACTAGAAAGGGTTTGCTGACTATTTTTCTTGATTCCCAAGAATGAGACATCTTTATTGTATAACTGGTAAAAATGAGTCACTTTTGGGAGCTCATTTGAAGAAAATCAGAGATTACTGATGAAAAAGCATGAAGCCTTATAGTCTGTGGAGATGAATATCTTCATGATATTCCAGTGCCTGTCACCTATGGGTGATTTTTGATCTCTGGGATCTATATGTGTATTAGCCTCATCTCCACAATGTTTCCAGCCTAATGGCATTACATTTGTCGACAGTGTTGGGGTACTTAATTAGTTTCTTTAATTCCTTACTGCTTTTCTATTACTCTTTAACTCTACAAGATGTACTGTTATGTAATAACTACTTAACAATATAAATGTTATGCTACAGTGCAACACACTGGCATAAACCAACCCAAAGAACGCTTCAGTGATTTTGTTGTAGAAAGTTGTCCTGGTAGAAATTGATGCTACAATATTACAAGCCTGGCTTGTAGTTAGTATCTTGCCCAAGGATACTTGACATGCAGACTGGAGGAGTCAGGGATCAAACCAGCAACCTTCCGATCAGTAGGTGACCATAATATGTATTATACGATTTTTTTTAAAAATATCTGTGATATTTCTAGGATATCTAGGATAGCAATGAATTTGCAACTTTTGCAGAAAGATTTGCAGAAAAAACACATATGAGAACTGAAACTGTTGTCTGCCGCCGTACCCCAACGTTTTTGCCTGGATCTGGTCATAAAGCCTTCAAATTGGATATCCAGCTCACAGTAGAAGCTATGCCAGGTCACTACTTCAAAGAATCACATTTATTTTAAGGCAGAAAATAATCCTCAGATGACAGCAGCACAGTATGATATTGAGGCTCTTAAAGAGCAAGACCTTAATGGGAACCGAAACAGAAAAGAAAGAAGTAATGCAGTTGGATTTGCAAAGTTTAATTGTTAAAAGTCGTTGATAATTGGCTTATTCTTTCATTATTCTTTCATTATTTTAGCACTAGTCTGAGTTTTTTTTTTCTAACACTATGCATAATGTACATTTCCTGCAGAGTGGATCACTCTCCACAGTCTGATTGTCTCACATCTGGGCCCGCTTAAACTGATGATTACCCAGAAGGGAAGGAATTAGACAAGTTGTGTAACTGTGGCCCGGTTTCACTCAAATTAAGAAACTTGGCTCAACAACCACCAAGTCAGACAACCTAAACCTATAAAACTGACCTTGTAGTCTATAGGAGCCCAGTGCACACCCTTTATGCCATAAAACACCTCCTATAAAACTTCTATTTTCAGCCAAAGAGTTTACTGTGAACACAGTTTACATTATTAAAACACAGTGGACCCTGCTGTCTGGACCGTGACCTGCTGAAAGCCTGTGCAGTGTTGTTTCAAACTGTCATCTTAAACTGTCTGTAACCAAATTATTTGTGTGTCTGGTGTACCATATTTAGTCTTTGTTTAAACAGAATCCCAGTTGTACAAGCGATCTTGTAATGTTAATGCAACCATAGTTCTTGCCTATGACTGACACCAGAGAATCACAGAGTGATTTATCTTGCACAATTTACAAATGCAAATAGTGCATGGAGGAGAGGAGAAAGTCTGGAGTGGTCAAAACAACAACACTTGTATTTTATAGAACAACGTTGTTGCTTGACTGGCGCGTTTCAGCTTGTAGCCTCATCATGGTCGTCATCTGATAACCCTGATGACCTTATCGTGTTGGTCAAGCCATAAAGTTGTTCTGTGTGCTACAAGTGTAGTGAAGACTTTACTTCTTCACTTTGTGTAGATTGAAATCTGCTGTTTGTGAGCACCCTGCAGCTACATTTTATCAGAAATCTGAACGGTTTTTGTGATAAAGATAAGGACATCTTTATTGATCTCTGCATGGGAACTATTTTTTTTTCCTTTATTAGAAGCATTTAAATAAACTCATCAGAACAGAAAATCCAAAACAGTAAACGTTTGATTTTCTGCAGTTAAGTTCGGGGCTCGTTTGTGAAGGGTTTCCATTATTTCTGCACATCAGATTGCTTCTTTACTTGAATTCTCTGACAAGCAGAATAGATAAACTAACTGATCCTATTTTGTTTTGGTTTACCTATTAATGGTTACCAGATGTCAAAGGGGAAATCTTAGCCCAGAGGGTCCATCTACACTAATTAAGCATAGTGTTGATTAGTTAGTTAGCAGGACAAGTCAAGCTAAGGCATCAGTCACAAAGGCTTGGAGACCACTCAGCAACCACTTATTAACATCTGGTTGCTAGACAAAAATGTGCATTAACCAGGTGGTTGATGGAGTTTGCCCGCTGCAGCTGAATGAAACTGGGTGCAAACAGGATGCTTCACCAAAAACCTCTTTGTGATTTCTCTGTTTGCTAGCAGACTGCTGCAGTCACATGTAGTTTGGATGGATGATACCATCTTGATGCCAACATATTACTAACCAAGCAGTAGTGAAACTTGAGAAATGTAAACCTAAAATGGGTTTATATTAGTGCTGTCAGCGTTAATCTCGTCAAAATGATATTAGCGCCACGTTAGCAAGCTAACCATGCTAACGCGTTAACACCGTGCAGCCCCACACTCCTGGGCACACATGCGCTAACTCATTAACGGAGATTTGGTGCGTTAATGCAGTTATGGCGCTAACGTCATTTTAACGAGATTAACGCTGAAAGCACTAGTTTATATCCATAATCCCAAAAAAGTTTTATTTTTGCTTAATAATTTTATATATATTTATAGATTTTTTTTCTAATTATTCAGTTGATATTTGCCATGATTCTGTGTTTTGTGCTCATCTTTGTGTTTTTATGGACTGCTTTAAATTGAACTAAACTCAACTTCATTTATTTTTTTATTAAAGAAATTAATAGCTGGTGTCTAGCAAAAGACAGAGGCAGATAATGTTGAGAATTTTTTTTTTTTTTGAGAATTCACATTAAACAGTTTGGTGAGTGGCATTGTAGAAGAAGTCCACAGATGATGTCTAAAAGTATGTTTTCTTTTCCTCAGACACACTCTGCAGCACATTTCAGCTCACAGCCCCTCCCTCACCATGTGAGGTTCAGATCCAGGGAACACACTAGTGGGGATTTACTTACACATGGGGATGCCATGTCTGCATTGTTTAGAAGTCCCACCAGATCTGCCTAGATGTACAACATACAGCTTGAGCTGAGCAAGTTCCCAAAATTTCCCATGAACACATGTTGAATCATCCCTGACATGCTTTATCCCAGCCTGCTGCTGCTTCACGTGGATAGCCACTCTCTCCTTAGGTCCACCCCCTGCAGCTCTGATTGCTTGGTTAGCATTCACAGGCTTGTCCTGACCGCTGCCCGCTGACCAATAGTACAAAGCCATTGCTCACCACCATAAGCACCAGACATTACCTGGTGTTAAAACAGCATTTTAAATGACAGTTAATAATGTGCTAGCACAATTTTTTTTATATCAGTCTGTGAGATGCGCCCTGACACAGGTGATGTGGGATATTTAGGTGTCTGTGTGTTGTGTAAGTGTGTGTGTAGAGCTTACATGTCCACGTGTTAGCCATCATGACACCAGTGTGAGGAGACGTCTCACTCCGAGTGTTGTTAGCAGGTGCACTGTGATCAGTGGCACCACAATATCACAGGAATCCAGCTGAGAGGTGACTCAGCAATAATACATAAGAGATGGCAGAGGTGTTATATAGAAAAGAGATGATATAAAGTGTTCAGTGGACAAAAATATATGTTTATTAAAGGAAGGAAAGAAGCAGCATAAACAACTCCAGTGGCCTAAAAATACCTGTCAAAATGTCTCGTCTTAACTCCAGGTGAGCCGTCCACATCCTGGCGACAACCCTCTGCTCCTCCTCTTCATGGTTGGTGGAGTCACACCATCAGAACTTCGTCTCATCAAAGAGACTGTTGCCACACACAGACCGGGGACCCAGGTGAGTCTGTGGCCTGTCGCTGTCAGGTGACGTTGCTCTTTCCCAGTTCTGCTTCCAGTCCAGTTCAATAATTGGGGAAATGTTTTGTTCAAACTACAAATGGCTTCACTGGTAAAATTAAATGAAACACATCATGTTTTAAAGCAGAATTGAGATCCATGCTAGCAAGCTTTACCTGCATGCTTTAACCTCAAGAATGAGCACTGAAATAACTTTTACCGTCATATCACTTAAAGTGATGCCATACAAAGTGATTAAACTTACAACTAAAAATATAGTTTCATTTAATTCAGAAACCTAATGCCTGAGCTCCATATTTTGCTTTATGTTGAACTGTTTATAGTAATATACACTGAATGGACACTTTATTAGTGGACGGGTTTGAGATGTTTTAACTTGAAAAGCTAACAAAATATATCAGGATACACTGTGGCTATAAAGGGATAGACATGGTCAGCAACAAGATAGTCTGCGGGATTTAAATAATTCTCAGTTGGCACTAAGGGGCACAGAGTATACCAAGAAAACATCCCCTACACCACTACACCATTGGATCCATGCTTTCATGTTGTTTATTCAAAATTCTGACTGTACAATCCTAGTTTCATGTTTTTAACTGACAGAAGTGCCACCTGGCGTGTTCTTCCGCTGCTGTGGCGTATCTGCTTCAGCATTCGACATGTCATACGTTTAGAGATCCTCTTCTGCACTCTGGCTATTTTCCTCTGACTTTAGGCATCAACCAGCCTTTTTTATGAAGAGAACTTTTGTTCACTGGATATTTTCTTCCTGCCAGATAATTCTCTGTAAACCCTAGAGATGGTTGTATGGGAAAATCGCAGCAGATAAGCAGTTTCTGAAATACTCAGGCCAGCCTGTCTGGCACCAGCAACCATATAATCACCTTTCTTCCCCATTGTGATGCTTAGTTTGAACTTCAGTAGGTTATCTTGGCCATCTCTATTTGCTTAAATGCTTTGAGTTGCTGCCATGCAATTGACTGTTTAGATATTTGTGTTAACATAGAGTTGAACAGGTGGGCCTGTTAAAGGAGCTAGTGAGTATATATTATATTATATTATATTATAGCTATCCAAGCTTTGTTACCCTCTCCTGTGACAAAAGCCACTGGTGATATAAAAGATTATTAGAAATTTAACATTAACAGTATCAAGCAATCCTTAAGTTCCATACTCAGTAGTATCTGCTGAATTTCAAGCAAAGACTGACTGCATGAGCAAACCTAAGTACTGACCTACATAAACAGGTGGCTCTGATCAGGCATAAAGGCATCTGATCTTTACACCTTTTAATACACTAATTGCATACACAAGATGTTGAGTCTGTCTGCCTGTCTGTGTGTTTGGGTGGTTTGAGTGGTTTGAGTGCTTATTGCATATGCAATCAACACTAACACACAAAACATGCAGATGATGCATTTCCTCTGGATGAGAGGAGTGCAAGAAATACGCGAGGGACATGAGGCTCGTCTTAATAAAAGGCTTCGAGAAAGAGGCCAGAGGCAATGAAAGGCTTGGCAAAGATCAAAGCCCCCCCATCTGTAATCAGAAGAACTGAATAAAGACCAGCTTATATAATAACCTGCAGGGCCACACGCACTCTAACCCTTACACAGAGATGTGCTCACACTTTATGTGATGTGTTTGGACCAGACATTCATGAGTATTTACACTGAAAACAAACAGCGACGTTTTGCTTTTGCACTTGGATGTAATTCTTCTGAAATACAGTCACTCTGCCACCACAAACAGCCACTGCTGTTCTAGGCAGTTAAGGGCGCAGAGTTAAGTCAACGCTGCTGCAAAGAAACAGGGCTTCTCTGTTATACAACATCAGAAGAGGTCTGCAGAACTATAGGAGTGCATACTTCAGCTAAAGCCGTTCAGCTGTGTACTTCTGTCATTTTAAAGTTACGTTTTTGAAAGCTGCATCTGAATCCAGAGCTGCGTAAGAGAAAACAACCACTGATCCAACATCCATTACACTACCAAACAAGAATTTGGACAGGCGCAAGGTAAAAATTATCAAAAAGCAGATATGGGTTAATGCAGTAAGCAAAAAGACAGACCTTAAAATGCCTTATATTGCACACTACTGGCAATCGCTTCATGGGGTTGTCACCCGTAATGGATTTCATTTAACAATGAGCCTTATCAGAACTTAGGTCATACACAATAAGCTCTCCCAATTTGGCAATCTATGTAAGCTGCAAAATGTCCCACCTCTCACTCTGACGGTTTAGTGCCCTACATCACTACCTCCTGTTTAAACCTGTCCAGCCAGAGCATTATCATTCCCAGTGCGTAACATATCAATGATTTGTCGTGCCCCTAGGCGTCTCATAGTAACGCTAAATGTACCCTTCTACGTCCTTATGAAACGCTTGCGGCTTTCTATTACAGCCCTGAACCTAACCTTAACACATTTATAGATTCATGCAAACCCGCTCTCATGCCCCTTAACGTGTTGGGATGAGAACCTGTTGCTCCACCATCCTAGCATCCACCTGTATCCTCCCAGATGGGGGTTGCTTCATCAATTCCTAACTTCTATGTGTGTCTGAGCATAGACGCCACACTCTAACTGTATTCAGCTGTTCTGCTGTCAGTCATAGAAAACTCAGTTAAAGCAGTTATCATGAGAAACGCCCAAGAAAAGAAGACCAGGAGGCCGAGTTTATTTCTTATCATCTTTAAAGATCGACAATGACACCCAAGATTACGTATCAATGACGCATCAATGCTTTCCAGCATGTGAGTGGTATTTGCACCTTATCAGCCTCTGGGAGGAGATTGTGTTTCATGGTCCAACTGCTGTAAAACAGCTTCTCCACAACAACAACAGTCATCTTAGTCATCGCACACACACCTCATATCAACTGCATTTTTAACAGATATGCTGCAAAGTATTAAAGATCACAAAACACACAGGCTCACAAAGCAGTGTGATACTGTGTTGATGTTGAATTTTACTGAGCATATTTTACAATCTTATTGAGCTTCTTATTAACTGAAAAATGTGACGGGCAGCCAAGCAGCCAGCCATCCAAATTCACCCACAAGTAAAGCCTCACACGTGCTGCACAGCAACTGGATGCACTTGACATAATTCCTGCATTTTCTATTTCCATCTTTCGCATCCAAACCTGTGCCAAAGTTTACGTGAAAATAAATAAATAACGTTTCTGGATCGACGCTGTAACTCTATCCTGTGCTCATTCAGCTGTTGCCTAACTTTCAGTGCTTCTATTCTTTACATACAAAAACCTGCAAAATGATTTTATAAAGCTTTTTGTCAGTAACGTACTTATAAAGTAAAAGTTATGGCAGGATTGTATTCGTTCCCTATGTCTGAATGAACTTACTGAATTATTCCAGTCATATTTATTCTCCAAACTAAATGTATGGATAACTGCTGTCTTTGATTTAACATCACCCTTACAAAGACTTTAAAATGAAAAGATCAACTTTGGTTTGCGAGTCACCAACCAAAACATCATTTGTTTGACAGCTCAAAAAAACCCCAAAAGAAGCCAAAACCTTCTGAGTACTACTACTTAACAAAATAACCCACCTACAACAGAAACTGATTCACGCAGCTCTTGGATTTCCACCTTGCGAATTTCTCAACATGTGCTTCATTTATAAGTGTCGGCTTGCACATGTTGACATCCTTTAACTCTGACGAGTGTGTTGTTCCCCACTCCAGGTGCTCGTTCTCTCCACCAGGTTACTAAGACCGACAGACATCCCCGAGCTGCTCTTCGGCACCCAGAGACTGGTACCTGATATCGGTGTGTAAAAACGGAAACGCAGGTGTTAACACGCGGATGAACACGTGCACCTCGAACATCTAAACACTGAGGTGTGAAGAGGGCATGAGAAATTAAAATGGCGTGTCAACAGACGACATGCAAATGAAGCAACATTCCTGTTCTGTAAAAAGCCACCTCTCTAAGTGTGAGGCGTAAAATTCCATCAAATGTTAATATAAAGCAATAAAGTCACTTTTCAGACACCCATGTGTGAGGTCTTTTATTTGCATATATACACAGGACACAAGAGGTCAAGTTAGCTGTTTAAAGCAGGTCTCTGTGTGTGAACCCATTAGAAGTGTTAACAATGGACAGCATGCTGTTGTGGCCGGAAGAATACACACTCTCTGTTAACAACATCCCCTCGCAAACATCATATGGTGACAAATAAGACCAGGATAATTAACAAAGCCTTTCACACTGCCTGCCAAGGCCGATAAATTGCTCACACTTAGACCTCACCTCCAGCTTCCATCCCTCCCACCTCTCTTTGTTCTCTCCAACATGAATCATCACAGCTAAAGCTCAGAAATTCACCCACAACTGGGGCCGTTCTCGAATCTCCCTCATTTTGTCAAACACAGGTGTAATTCAGCAAATCCTCGTCTGGCAGGCTTGAACAGAATTCCCTGATTAGGTTCTGAATTGCCAGTAAACTGATGCAATTGGATGTTTTAATGGCAAACTGTTTTAATATAATTTTCACCTCATCTTTGGGACCGGTGCAGTTGTTCGAGGTCTCTAATGAAAACAAGGTCAGCTCTGAAAGAGGGGGGAAAAAAAAAACCCATAAGGATTTGGCTGCAGTCGCATCAGCAGCTTCATTCTTTAGTCAAAATACTTTTTGGGAGGTCAAGGACTGCACAGAGCTTTTAATTTTAAACAGCTCACAAGATCTGTGAAGCGGCTGTACAGTCATGCTTCCATTGTGTCCATGCTTTTCATCACTAGTCTGATATCTAAGCCTTTTTAAGAATTGCTGTATTCATGGGTCAGACTACCTTGTTCTGTGTGCGTCATCTGCTCCCAGTATGAATGCAGTTTAGTGTTACAGTCCCAAGGACATCAGTGACTCAGAAGTTCTATAATCTATTGTTTGTAAACTTTATTCCACACATGCAAAATGAATAATGCTCCAGAGACATTTTATTGGAAGTTCTTAATATTTTTATTATGAAAAAGAACTTGTAACAAATAAATAACAATAGGCCCTTTGGACTCTTTTTAATAAAGTGCATCAGTGATAATCACCAACACATGCTACATAGTGGCTGCTACCCCACAAGGATACTTCAACCCCCACCCTTCCCTCACTCATCAATCATGCACAATGATGCTTTTGTAAGTTGCAAAAAATAAACTGCAGATATTCAAATATGAGAGTGAACACACCGAGAGCTGCACTGAGACCCAGCTTAAGTGGCTGGTATAATAATGCCGGCGTTTAGCCTTGATGAAGTGGCAGTCTGAATAAAGAACAGCCACAACAGGCACAGTACAGCTAAAAATAAGCAGTCCTTCAGAGCTGTTGTTGCCAGGAGGGCTTTATGTACAATTTTTATATTCAGTTTTTAGTTCTCTCAGCTTCAATCGGCTGTTTCTGTCCTCAAAGGGAAATTTTCTCCCCCTGAACTGCTTCACCGCTGCTCTTTGCGTCATCTGACAGGACAGACTCCATCTCACCAAGACGCCATTTATCTCTGCAAAGATTCATCTGCCTCCTGCTATACTGTTCATATCACACCAGCTGAACTGGAGCAGGACTTCACTGGAGAAGCGTGAATCTTCTGTCCTCTTTTCCAACGTTTAGTACTTTCTGTGGCCACTCTCAACCACTTTCAGCTTGTAGCGCTCCTCACACTGAGGTGACAGTCCGGACTTTGGCAGACAGCGCCTGCTTGAAGCGCCTCTTCAGATCCTGCATATTGGGAGACTTTGGTCTGGGGATGAGGAGAGAGCGCCTCTTCTCTGTGACACCACTAGCAGAGGTGGGTGGGGAGCTAGAGGCAGGGGGTGGCTGCTTGGCTAGCTGGCAGCACAGCCTGTGGAAAGCCCCGTGTACCTGGTTGTAATCCTCACTGGCAGATACTTCATAGAAGGAGCAGCCCAGGTTTCCAGCCAGAATGGGACCCTGCTGGGAGTCGACTCGCCTCAGGTGCAACAGGTCTGCCTTATTGGCCAGCAGGATTACTGGGGGCATACTGGCACCGCTGCTGCGAACAACCAGCTGGTGCAACTGATCGATCAAATCAAAGCTGCTGCGGTCAGTCACAGAGTACACCAGCACCACAGCATCCGCCCACTGAATGGAGCAGGTCACATGGTCAGGTAGACTGATGCCATTATCTGTCATCTGGGGGAAAAAAAGAAAAAAAAAGACAATGATTAAAACACAACTTCCTCTGAAAAACATTTCCAGCATTCTTGTTCTGATGCACAAAATCAATCAAATTTCAGGAAAGATTAAATGTTCCTCATGTTATGAAACTGAGCTTTTGTAATGTCTGGAATGCCAGCTGAGGCAGACAAAAGCTATAGGATTACTCCTCCAGAAGAGAGAGGTGTGGGTGATTGAGAAGTCTGGATGTGGATCAGGGTATCATTTACTCTGGCCCCAGACATCCATTAGCTTAAATGGAAGATTAGACAGGCAAAACAAAGGGCTCTACTTCAGGAGGAAAACAGACATGCTCGGTTTTGGAGCAGTGCCTGAAGACTCTTAGATATTTTTTAACCAGACGGTTATTTTGTCCACTCTGTTACCCTCCAGTCAGCCCAGACAGATTATAATATGTCCCTTTCTGCTCACCTCGGCACCAGGAGTGTCCTGTACTTGGATGGTCACTTGCTCTCCATCCACCTGGACTTCTCTGGAGTAGAGATTACCTGCACATAGGAGGAACAAAACCTTTAGTACCCCACAAAATAACAATTAGCTCAATTTTAGCGTTTTCCATTCATAAAAATACAGATATTCAACTTACCAGCATTTCTCTCGTAGTCTCCGATGAAGCGTTTTGTTAGGAATCTCACCACGAGTGCTGAGGAGAAGCGAGAAAACAACATTAAACATATACGCCAGGGTATACGTTACCTACAATGCTTGCGTATTTTTTTCCAGTTTCCTCTTACCTGTCTTCCCCACACCGCTGCCTCCTATAACGGCTATTTTAATGGCCCGGTTGGGGGCCGAGTATTCAGAAGCTGGATACTCCGCTATGGTTGTCATGTTCTGGATGAGGCGCATTGTTTTTGCCCGTCAGCTCAGTCAAAAAACGAAAAAACAATCCAAAGCAGAGACGAAACTATTTTCGAGTCCAAGTATAAAGCGAGCTTTTAAATAAAGTGAGTTTAGTAAATTCCGTTTTCCTCGCAAAGTGGTTCGGTGGTCAATTATTTTCTTCTTGTAAAAACCCGGAGGGAAAAGTCAAAACAGTCTTTAGAAGGAGAAGCTGCGAGTAAATGCTGGCGCAGAGGAGACCACGGAGTTTTTATAGCGCTCCAGAAGCGGCCACATCTGATTGGGTGTCGGTGATCCCCCCCCTCCTCCTCTCCTCTCCTCGTGCGTCCCCGCCTACACGTGGATGTTCAAGCTATCCTCAAGCAGGAAAGCTTTTGCAACAGGTGAGACCTCTGTCTGGGTGTTCTGATAAAATACCCTTTGTTTTTGAACGGGGAAAGGTTGTCTGTCCTCTGCAGGTATGTCACTATGAATTACACAGATTTGGGAAAGAAAACGACATAAACAAAGCTTTAGCTGTGTGGTGAAATGTCTCCCCTAAATAAACAACAAATACCCCGCATGTATAAGAGCCATCGTTACCAGAAATCCTTGAAATTCAACCCACTACTTTTATTTATGTCTTAAATACGATTTTTATATCATATTTTATTTCCTATCCGGTTGTTCAGTGATGACGCGACGAATCCTACTTCCGGGTCTAAAGTAGTCTGCGTTTAATATGGCTTTTATGTTGTTAACATGTTTAATGCTATGTATTTTCTTCTATTTGATCTCAAAAAGCTCCTAAAACAGTCAGTGATCCCTGTTGACCTCCCTCGGCTTTTATTACCGCTAATCATTTATTTAAGCTCAGTTTTTAAAACCTTAGGATGTAACTACAGCCCAGCCCATGCAGCAGTATATGAATGACTAACTTTGTATTGTAGATGAATTATCTCAGTTGTTCTCCTGGCTGAAGTTTGGTCCTTTTACAGCATCCTGCCATGCGATTACATTTGTTTCTGACCACCGAGAAAACTCACGTTAACTTTTATCGAGTGGAAAAAAAGTTAGCTTGTTTATATTATGCTAACATAGCTATGTCGCTAGCGGTCACGTAGCACATCATTATATACCAGCTAGCCAAACTTCAGTAACCCTACAAACGTCACTGCTGTTTAGTTTTCTGTCTTCATTTATGCTGGAAGTGATAAGAAAGCTGTATGTTTTAATTTGTTTCCAAAACCCCGCAGTCAGGACATGCTATATTGTATTTAGATAGAAGCTAGCGAGCTAACTCCCTGCTAACTTCTAACTCCGTTAAATGTCATAAATTCCGTTTTCATGGATGCCTGGATGTTAAACTCAATTGTTACACCTGGTAGAGCAGAACGCTGATCATTTTATTAAAGATGAAAGACTTTAGACAGTTTTTCAACTCTCAGTAATGCCACAGTGATCGTTTGATATATGGACCTGCAGCGGAGTTTAGACCCAGACACGGCTAGTGACGTCAGACTGAACAACCGGATTCTGTTGAATGCACACGTTGCTGTTCAACCTCCCAGCCTGTGTTGTGTTGCGTTGCAGCTGGTGACCTGTTAAGACATGCCCCTAAACTTGTCCACACAGGGGGTTAATGGCTGTTGATGTTGCATCAATACACCCCCTCCCACACATCATACACATTCACGCATACCTTACAGAAACTCATGCAAGCGTATGCGCTTCATCTCTGTCATTTTAGTGCCAGCTGTGCCACTAAAGGTACACATTTGTGCACAAGTTACATGACAAGTTCAATTTGAAGCTGCTCTCCATTGTGATTTAATCCATTTTAGCTTTTTTTTTGTCCCATTTTTCTTTTGCCTCCTGTCATACACCCCTCCCTTCCTCCTTCTCCCATCTTTCATTTATGCTCATGTGCTCTGAGGTATTTTGGCACCCAGTTCTCCTGCGCCGTGATTACGGTCTGGTATGTATTTTTGATAAGAGTGCTGATGACAGGCAGCTGCACTGAAATATGAAATTAGTGCCCATGATTCACAAGCAGGCATCGTTGCAAGGTGTACACACACACACAGCTGTTCATTTTAACCACATCACAGCCGATGTGGTGAACTCCACTCTGGCTGTGATGCTAGTGCCTGTTTTCTTGCTAATAGTGCATAAATACTGTATTTACATTTGATGGCGTGTATGCAGGATTTTCTGGAGTTCACCCCCACGGCTCAGTGCAGGGCTTTAGTTAAACATAAAGCCCAAGGTTTGACCTTTTTAAGTGAATGTTTTGAGTGAGGTGCAATTTCATAATTTTAGCCCACACACCAGCACATTTGTAGCGCAGAACAATTAAAAGCATCACTGGTGCTCTCTCCTCGACATCAGGGGAGAAGGCTAATGATGACAGATAATAAAACGAGGATGCTTGTGGGGGTGTTTTTATTTGTTAGCCTAATGGATAGCCAGGGTTCACTCTTTTGACACAATCAAAAATGGTGAGTGACTCACATCGGTAGGCAAAGCAGGTTGTTAACACGACTTTAAACTGTTTTGTGAATGATACATTGCACCATAACTCAGTCTGTATGAAAAGCATTTATCCCGACACGAAAGCACAGTGACTGCAGTAAAGTGCACTCTCTGTGTTGTTGTTCCTTTCTGCTTCTTAGAGGCAAATTAATGCCTTTAAGTGAAAGATATTTATAACTACAGCAAAGCAGTGGAGGGCCTGTTATAGGGATCAGGGTGTCACTCACATAGAGGTGACAATAGATGGTTATAAAGGGTAGAATGGGGCTAATCCTTTAGTTGTGGTGTGGGCAATTGTCAGAGAGGATTTGGGGTATTTATTGCAAACGGAGGAATGTGGAGTTAATTGGGAGGGGAGGGCAGTCAAAATCTGGAGGGGAGGAGGGTGGTGTTCGCAGAAGGATGTCCTTGTTGACACAGAAGCATGGACTGATTTCCCAAGGTGGCCTCGCCTTTTGCAGTAAAGCTGACAAGAGGCAGCCTTCACTTTGCCCGGGGCACGAGCCCACAAAAGAGGGTCATTTGGGATGTTAGAGAAGCACAGGCCAGGTTAAGAGGCTTTCCAGAGCCAAATCTTATAAGACAGTCATTTTGTAATGTCAGTGAATTGAAACACAGGGTTTAAAACTGGGATTCTTCAAATTTTATTAAATGAATGACAGTTTAGGGAGCCAGCTTATACCTGAAGGCTAGACAGGGGGGGGGAATGCATTTCGTAAAAACAATAATGAATGTCTGTTTAGAGGATGGTGGTTTATTCTGTCAGCTATCAATTGTGTGTCAAGTTATAGTCTTTGAAACAGTGAGGTTGATGGCACATTTCTTGACACTAGCTGTATCGATCTGTATCGTGAAGGTTTAGTCTTCTCTATGACGGTTAGAAGACTGTAAACTAAAGGGAAAATTTTCCTTTTAATCTTGTTCTGTGTTATGATGTCATGTCATAACCCGAACTGTGGATGTACAAAACATATAATTAGAACAAAAAGTCTTTTGCGTGTTTAGGTGCCCCATAAAAATGGGTCAAAGTTGGGCTGTCTGCTATAACAGGCTATTCATTAATAACTAAAAACATAAGAAAATGCAGAAGGACAGTAACTCCAAGACTAGAAAAAGACAACCACCCAAAAAAACCACACTTTGCACGCTAAAAACCGTTAAAAACATCATCAAAACTGAGTGAACTCTGACCGTACCTTTAACTGAAGGCGCTGTTAGCTGCAGTGTACTAATGTGCAAAGCTTAAATTAATGCATCACATAGACAATCCTTCTGTTATTCATCTGTTAAAAATACCTCAAGATGCTTCTGCTAAGGCGGTTCTCAAACAACAAAAAGAATTGCGTTTGGGTTTGCAGCACCAAAAGTGTTGCAAAAATATTTGACTTTCATCACTTAAATCGTCCATTGGCCTGCTGTTTGCTTGGTTAGTAATTATTAACTTTATTTAATTTAGTGCCACAAGTTTCAGAAATACGTTCAAAGCTGTGTAATACAAAACAATACTCACTACTTCAAATTTAAACTCAGAAACAGAGTTATCTCTGAAAAGCACACATCTTTTCACTCTTCAGTTTATCAGCAACACATTTCCATTTCCACTGATGTATGGAAATTGAAATGGCCTGCCAGCACAAGCAGCTCTGAGCTGCTCAGTGGCAAAAAGGTTGTTTTTCTCTCATTGAAATGTAAACCTTCCAACGTGTTTCAGCATTTGCATTCCTCTGAATGGTAGCAGTCGTAGGGCGACGGCAGCAGTGGTTTTTTGCAGTTGTGTTTGCAATGGCACTGGCTTTCAATGACAATAGCTCCCTAACAGCACCATCACTACCGCCGCACACGCACATGGCACCTCCTCCCACTCGGGGAACGACAGCGCTTAGCTGTGAAAAAGAAGTTAGCAGTTTGCCCATTGCCAACCTTTTGGAAAGCACAATGTAAAATATTTAAATCTCGAGTGGCCATCTCTCATTCATGCCGCGCCTCATCTCTGGCTTTCACCGGTTGGATTCACATGCATATGTCAGTCACCAAATGGGGTGTGTGTGCCAACATGTTTTGAAGAGAAGAGAGAGGAAAAAACAGTAAGTGCTGCAGCAATAACAGAGCATAGGGGTGTTTTAGTCTGACATGCATGTGACTGTTAGATATTGGTATATAAGGTAAAAGACTTTAAGCTCAGGAATTATCCTGCTTCTCCTGATTTAGAAGCTGTTTAAAGTCTTTTTATTCTTGCATAACCTGTAAAGGAAATACAAATAAGAAAAATTACGTGGTCTTGTTTCTCTTTGCTATTTTAGGTAAAGACATCAGGAAAGTTTTGATCTGAGAAAGGCAGGTTTGGTTTAGTGTTTGCTTGTTTTGATGTAGATTTACCTGTGCATGGCTTAATCACATACAAATGGCCTTAAACACCAACTGTACAATAAAAAGTGCTGTCAGTGTCAAAATAAGGATTTTAAGGAAACCAATAAATCCAGAAAGTCACCATTTACCACAGTAATTAGATTTAATGCATCATCCTCTCCACCATTATTTAAAGTGTACAGTAAATAATGGTGTAATTAGACCACATAGTAGATAAACAGAGAGGAGAGTAGGAGAGAAGGTGGGTTTATTTATTTGCCTCTTTTTCATGAATCATGAGTGTTCGTGGGAACAAATATTCATTTATTTACAATGTAAGTTTCTGCAGAAACTGGGAAATGGCAATGAAATGAAACTCGTCTTTCTATTCAGGAGTATAACACACAAAGGGATGGGGACACAGCAGTGGACAGATCATGTTGGGACACAGCGTTCACTAGTTGAGATTTATGGTTTGGAGCCTCCGTTAGTAATTCAGACTTCCCCCCTGGGCCTTGTTTCTAGTCTAGCCTGGTTTACTGCCCAGGCAGTGAGGATCGGTCTCTGCGGTGGCTTAATAAAGACGAGCAGCTTCTCTGGGGGCTGAGTCAGGGCCAGGCCTCAAGTCCTGCTTCACATACTGGCAATTACACAAACGCAATGAGAAGTCCATGCATAGTACTGTGTGTTCCGTCTCATAATGTATCAGGGGTGGACTTGATTTGTGAGTGTGCGTGTGTGCGCGTGCTACAAAAAGGACTGAAATATGTGTTTCAGGTGTGATTCTGGCTCGAAACTCTGCCTTCTCTGATGTGACTCTTATCACAGTTCGTCTCTCTTCCTCACAGTGGGACACTGTGACCTGTTCAGCTCATCAGCTCGCAGGTAACAAGAGCTCAGTGATGAATAGGGAAAAGAAGATGTCACTCTGCACGTGCAGCCTGAATCGGGTGTAGATTATATGAATGTAAACACGAACGAGAGATGCACCATTTGCATGTTGAAAATAAGCGCCCAAATATTTGCTTTGATTATGTTCTCGGTCACGCAGACCTGTGTCCGACTTCTGTCAGCATCAGTATTCAATACTGATAACATTATGTGCTTAACCTAACTCTTGGGGGAAGAATGGACTTGAATGCAGGTAGATTAGACACCTGTGAACACAAATCTGATAGCATCAGTGCTTTCTTAAAAGCAAAGGAAAATACTGGATGGTAATCAGCTTGCTTTAAATTCAGTCTTGTCCTGTTTTCATTTAGGTTAAATATGATCACAGAAACTAAAGCAGGCAGGCCTTTTATGATGGCATGCTAAACTGGAAGCTATTAGTCATTTATCCAGTTTGAAAGTTGACAAAATAAACATGGTAAAGGTTTCTTTTTTTTTTCATTAGGTAAACTCTAAGGTGCTTCCTTAGCACGCTTAATTATTCCCCAGTGAAATAAATCTAGTCTCTGTTCCTTAAGTGTGTGTGCTCTGACTCAGAAGACCTTTACAGAGTCAGTGAGGTAGTTATGCATTTGACCTCACTTATGGGAACAAGTGTCTTCGTGTTGTTGTTAGGATTTGCGTTTAATTGCTAATGTTTGTGGTTTACCTGCTGCTTTTGCATCATTTTAAGCTTGACATTCGTATTCTTCATGGTGAAGTTTACAGGATGAGTTGATCTTCTTACCTTCACTGTCTGCCGGAAAACTCCCTCAGGCCGCGCACATGCAGACAGACCTTCCGGCACGTTCATTCACACAATATACGCTCATGACTCAACGCCCAGCTCTCATTCATAAGCACAAACACACCCACTCAGAAACCAATGCTTCGGCGCATCCTCGGAAATTACCGTATTTTTGCAACTATAAGGCGCACATAAAAGCCTTAGATTTTCTTTAAAAAGTGCGGCGCGCCCTATAGTGCAGTGCGCCCTGTGTGTTGTAAGGAGGACGTAGTAGAGAACACCATGAGAACGCTAAAGGGTGAAGTGTGGGCGTTGATCGTATATACCGGACAATCGCACATACCTGTATAAAAGGTCAGGTATGTGCGATTATGTGGAACATCGTTGTTTTAACAACCCTGAAAATGGCAGAGACACGCTTATGAAGCACAGTTTAAACTGAAGGCCATCAGCTACGCGGAGGAACATGGAAATCGAGCAGCCACGAGAGAATTTAAGATTAATGAATCGATGGTTCGCAAGTGGAGGAAGCTGGAAAACAAGCTCCGACAGGTCAAGAAGACGCAGCTGAGTTTCCGCGGACATAAGGCGAGGTGGCCCGAGTTGGAGGAAAGACTCGAGCGGTGGATCATCGAGCAAAGAACGAGCGGGAGAAGCGTTTCGACGGTCACCATTCGACTAAAAGCAGTTTCGCTAGCAGAAGAAATGAAAATTGAACATTTCCGAGGAGGTCCGTCTTGGTGCTTTCGTTTTATGAAACGGTGCCATTTTTCCATCCGGACCAGGACTACGGTAGCGCAGCAACTTCCAGCGGATTATACCGGTAATGAAAAGCTGGCCATCTTCCGCTCCTACTGCAGCAAACACATCGCCGACAAAAACATCCAGCCCAGCCACATCACAAACATGGACGAGGTCCCGCTCACTTTTGACATCCCGGTGAGTCACACTGTGGAGAAGAAGGGGACCAGCACGCTAGCGATACGCACAACGGGGCACGAAAAGTCTTCTTTTACTGTTGTGCTTGGCTGCCATGCTAATGGACAGAAACTGCCGCCTATGGTGATTTTTAAGAGAAAGACTTTGCCTAAAGAGAAGTTTCCAGCAGGAATCATCATTAAGGCAAATGAAAAGGGCTGGATGGATGAGGAAATGATGAAAGACTGGCTGAGGGAGGTGTATGTAAGGAGACCAGGTGGTTTTTTCCACGCATCACCATCGCTGTTGATCTGTGACTCTATGCGTGCCCATCTCACAGCCAATGTGAAAAAGCTAGTGAAACAAATGAACTGTGAGCTTGCTGTCATTCCGGGAGGCCTGACAAAGGAACTCCAGCCGCTGGACATCGGTGTGAACCGCCCGTTCAAAGTAAGGCTGCGAGCGGCGTGGGAGCGATGGATGACCGATGGAGACCACAGTTTCACCAAGAGTGGAAGGCAGCGCCGGGCGATTTACGCCACAATTTGCCAATGGATTGTAGATGCTTGGGCTAACATGTCTGCTGGCACTGTTGTTCGAGCTTTCGCAAAAGCCGGCATCATTTCCGAGGAGCCGCACGGCACGGAAAGTGACTCTGACAGTGAAGAAAGTGAACCTGGAATGTTTGATGGAGATTTAGCACAGCTGTTCAATTCAGACACAGAGGATGAAGACTTCGATGGGTTTGATTGATGACAATTACCGGTAATAAAAATGTGAGTACCAAACTCAGTTTTGCTCCCGCTTCATTTTTAAATACGCATACTTGTATGTTTGTATGCTGATGATGATGACAATTACCGGTAATAAAAATGTGAGTACCTAACTCAGTTTTGCTCCCGCTTTATTTTTAAACACGCATACTTGTATGCGCCCTATAATCAGGTGCGCCTTATGTGTGTGTTAAATACAGTAATGGCACACATAACTGAGACTGCGCCTTTTAGTACGGTGAGTCTTATGGTCGTGAAAATACGGTATGCAGCCCGCTCGCAGATGTCGTAGACAAAAAAATTAAAACGCTTCCAATTGAATATGCGTGTGTGACTCAGAGGCTGGCGGAGATGGGTCTCCCGGATTCTCAAGGTCCCTCTGTGTGAAGCAGCTCTCCTTTGTGTGGGCATGTACCGGTAGGAGAGCATGTAAAACAACAGCTGCTGGTGTTTTTAGTGTGTGCGTTAGCGGAAGCGTATTGATGTTCTGACGCTGAAAACGTGAGAATCTCTCCACGTTTTGTCATCTCACGTGTAAACTGATGGGATGAAAAATATATGAAGGCAGGACACTTTTCATAAGTGTTTGTTGGTATTTATATTTCAAAGGTGATCTAGCGTGCTGTTTTCCACCTCTATATTTTGTTCTTGGGTTGTTTTGCGTGACTCACAGTTCACAATAATCCTTATTCGTCTTATATCGGGCCTTGGTGCAACCCCTTAGTTCAACCTCTTTCTGAAAAAGGTCATTTTATATACTCTCTCCTTTTAAGACCACCTTCCTTTTGAAAACATTTTCCTCTGAGCTCTTGCCCACCATAAACAGAAGGTATGGTGGGTGAAGCGTTGTGCTCACAGCTAGCGATGACTGTATTCAGACATCCTTTCTTCTTGTCATCATACAGAGTAAAGATGATTCTTTTAAAGTACCACTGCGTTTCACTTTCAGTAAAATCCTGCACACTTTTTCAAGCGTGCTTTGATTTTTAGCATCGCATTCTGTTTTCCTCCATGCGATGAACCAATTGTCTCTCTAACAAGCAGCTAATCATGAAGGCTCCACGAGTCTTCTGCTTCTCTCACCACAAACACTGCATGGATGCTGGTTAGTACACACTGTCTCCAACCCTAGCCTGACTTCTAGAAACACACTGTGACTCCTTCAGATACAAGGAGTGGTGTAGCTGGGCCATTAGGATGCCACAGAATGGGAAGAGGAAAAACAGTTAGACCAAACAGCCCTGGGCAATAATACAGGATACGTGTCAGTGTTCTTGAAGGGTACACACTGTACTCAGCGTGAAAATTGGCACTAAGCTTAACGAAAAAAGAAAAAGATGTGCGTCAGATACTTCCTGAAGGAAGGAGTACTACATCATGTCCCATTATTAAACTACTGAATAGGCCTTCATACACAAAAAGCTGTGCCTTCCTATAAACATGCTTGAAAAAAATAACTTGCCTGATGTGTTACAGACTGATGGGTAGTGGATGCAGTGCAGCTCATTTCTGTGGCAGATTTTCTTCTGGTTTGAGGCATAGAAGAAAATCAAGGTGAGTGCGGTTATTTCTTTCTAAGGAAAGTTTTCATTCCAACGCATGAAAAAAAAGATGTTTTTCTGCAGCTGCGTCAGAGAGGAGCTCAGCGTGCTGCAGAAAAGGAGATTCCTGCGCACTTAAATCAATTCACTGGAACTGAGTGGTGTTTACGTCCTGCAAACCTCAGAGAAGGAATGTGTTTGCAAAAAATATGCACGTGTGTTAAAGGGTCACAAAAATGTCAAATCCCTCCTTTCCCTTTCATCACAGCTGTTGGAGCATCAAAAGTTGCTAAGGTTTGATTTGAATTTTTGTAGTCAGGGCTGTCTTAAAACATGCTGCAAGTAGAATAAAACAGATAATCCTTGTGGTACTCAGTTACTGCGGCAGTGTTTGACTTAACATGAATTCGATTGCAGGTTGAGTCCCTTGGCATCAATATCTGGTTGGCCATTGTTTGCTTACTGTTTCTGTGTTTTTTCCAAAAACAAAAAAACCCCAATCTTTTCCCAAACCGAGCATTTCATGGTCCTTAAACCCAATTATGTAGATTTTTTTTTTGCCTATTCCAATCAGTAAAAGTATAAATCAAGCGAAGAAACTAAAGGAAAATGGAAATGAAAAGCTAAACAAGTGCAAAACACAGTTTCCTGTCTGACAAAGCTACAATCTATGCTTATCACCGCCCCTTCAACCTCCCAAAGGTGCTTTCACACAGGACATGGCACAAATTGTACACTGAAACACATCGTTTTTTATTTTTTAACACCACATGAATGGAAAAACACAAGCACAGCTAAAGAGCTCTTGCAGGCATCTTCATGCTCCAAGCAATTACACCTGCTGACTCAGTGAACTGAAAAGAAGCATTCAGGTTGCAGTACTCTAAGCAGAGGAGGCAAAATAGAGTAAAGGTCGATATTTGATGTCTAAATTAGCTGAATTACAGAATACGTGTGTGAGTTTGTATCAATGTCAGGGTAGGAAAAGTGTTTTTAAACATCTATTAAAGCTTTTGAGGTATTATCAAAAAAGACTGATGTCCC
Source organism: Diplotaxodon limnothrissa (assembly GCF_057381915.1). Classification (NCBI taxonomy): domain Eukaryota; kingdom Metazoa; phylum Chordata; class Actinopteri; order Cichliformes; family Cichlidae; genus Diplotaxodon; species Diplotaxodon limnothrissa. The sequence goes on from NC_140617.1 coordinate 8,719,127, forward strand.
ACGGGAAGTTTTGCATCGTGTCTCTCTCGAACAGTGACCTGAACACAGCACATGCAGCATCCTCTGAAGACTCTGATAGACCTATAGACTTTATAGGTCCATAATGGGCCACTGGGAAAAAAAACATACTGTACAGCTATCTGGCTAACCATTACTCTCTCACTAATGGAGTAGCTATCAAAATGTTATCTGAAGCCAGATCAGTTTTTGTTTAGTTTTCCTTGTGATATTTAGTCTATGTTGCACTGGGACTCGCTCATTGTTGACATTTGCACTGTAGGGAAATGGAAGAGAGGCAATGATGCTTAGATTTCAAGAATTTCATATAGAAATCGGTCACAAGACAACCGAGAGACTAGGAAAGTCTGATTTCTTAAGTTGTATTACTGTCCCTTCAAACATTGCTTGTAAATACATGAAAAAAATAGCACATGCTGTACTTTTAACTGACTGTATTTTTTGTGTGTTTCGTTTTTGTTTTTACATTTTCGAATGTCCTGGGAGGGGATCTGAAAGTCCCAAACATCTGTACATGCGTAAAGTCATTGTATTATTATGCCTTGTTACATCAAAATCCAAAACTTATGTTTAAGGGGAAAAAAAGATGAGGAAAAAGCAGAAGAAGGCTATAGTACTTTCACTAAGTGGACCTGCAGCTTTCAGAGCACCTGGCAGAATGATTTAATGCGGTTCACAGGACTGGAAAGTGGGTCAAGCTCGAGTGCTTTCTGCAGCATGCTCAGCTCACTGTAGACATCCAGTTATACAAACAGATCTATTGTTATTGACCATGATCAGGACAATGTGCTCCTAACCTTTCATGTGAGAAGGAAGGCAGCCCAGGAATCTGGAGCCACTCAGAGAGATGTAAGGGGAAAAAAATGCAGGCGATATGGTATATGAACGCATGTGCTATCTTCCAAATGATACTTCTGATATATTACCCATTTTAGGGCTCTATATGGGCATGATCTGTCTTCCCTGTGTTTCCTTCTTTTAGTTCACTTTCCTTTTAATGTCCAAATAAACGACAGTCACACATATTTTATGATTATCCAGGATTACCCGTCACCTGATATCACACAAGTTTGTAAATGCCACTGTGCTTGTGGGAGAAGATGAAAAGTCCATAAGAATTAGGTCAGCCCTTTATATAGTCAGACTACCACAATCTTCCACTAGCACTATGATCTTCTGCCATAAACCTGAGTGTTTAAATGAACTGCCAAGTGAATATTACCTAAACAATATTTGCGATCCTTTCCATTTGCCCACTCTAAACTCTACATCAATTGGATTGTATTATGACTCACCCGTACATTAATGTGCTCGTGCGCAAACACAAGTATAGAAGCAGACCATATCTAGGGCTGCCTGAATTACATGGTTACAGTTAACAATTACTGCTTCCTGCCTTTTGTAATGAAAACAGTGCAGCTATTGCTTTGCTGTATCTGGCAGAAAGTTGCAGAGTAGAACAGGTGAATTTTTAGGTTCGCTGATGGTGACAGCAGTAAAAGGCTGTGGATGTTTTTGTGATAATCTAAAAGAACATTTTTGTTATTTGCATTTTCAGGATTCTGGTAAATGAAATGTGTTGTTTTAGTTTCTGTTCTGCTTAATGCACAACATTTTTTATTAGCTAGCGATGCCTGGAAACACAAGGAATTTGATTATAGAGTGATTATCCCCACAAACATGTAGAAGGAACGCAGGACGAAGAGCAGCAGTACAAGCAGAGCAGTTATAAGATGAAACAGATGAGCTAGAATGTTATCTAATTATCTTCTTTTACAAGAAGTTAATTAACTGGTTAAAACTCAAGTAAACATTTAGGTTTTCATTGATGGTTAAATGAGATGAACATTGTGCAGATATCAAATTAGGCTCACATGTTTGTTTTACATTTGAGGTCTTTTCACCTCTAATATTAAAGTGTCAACAGGGTGACTCCATGCTGCATGATTCAAATTTTAAGGCAATAATCAACCAATTAAAATGATATTTTTTGGAGTATATGCAGTTTGAGGTGTGTAAAACTACTTTTGATCTAGCCTTTATAGAGACTATAGATCAATCAATAATGAGGATATTAGCTCTAGTGTACTTTTACACCACTACACAGCTTTTTCATAGTATTTCTACACATTCAGTTGCTCATTACACAGAAAAAATATTACACGCCTGTGTGATAATACAGTGGCGAGCCTGTTGTGGTTCAGAGAGCGCATGAGCATGCCCTTCTCTTCTGTTTATAGTGGAGGGGGTAGTACATATAAACGAGAGATTTTTAGGAACAGTGTGTACGAAAAGCCAATGAACGTGCCAAAGCTTTCGTGCACAACTACCAATTCACCCCCCTTTGTTTTTGCTGTTCTCTCTGTTGTGGCCAAGTTCTTAATGTTTTTTTCTCCCTATCTCCCTTAATATAACACACGCAGGGTTTATTTTGTTAGGTTCAAGTGTTCCGAACGTGGAACGGGGAACGTAACTTGACCGGGATACAAACTCTAACGGGAGCTCGTGTCTGATTGGACAAAAATTAATCATAATAGAATTCAGTCACGCAGAGGATTTTCTTGCTGGATACAATATGAAGAACATCAGTTACCTTAAAGTCAAAGTGTTAATACTGCTGCACATCTTTTGAATACATCATAATCTTTCCCACCATGTTTTGTATTACTATAAAAAGGCGGTGCCACCTAATACATCTTCTTCCTATTTGCCAACTTTGAAATCTTTGTACTGAGAAGCCTAACAAGATAATAAATAAGAAAAATGATTCCTCATGCTTTTGAGACAGGACATAAGATCCAGAGCTCTGACATACAATAGAGCAAACACTATAACCTGCCTCTCCATTTCAGATGCCCTGCAGCTGCAGAAAGATACTAAAACCTGCTTTGTTTCTGCTTTCAATTCTGAACATGAAACCATCACAAAATAAAAGAAATAGTAGTCATCGATATGACGTGGCACTATCACTGTCACACAAGCTGAACGTCTAGCTCCTTATTTGATGGAGCAACATTTACTTGACATGTATATCTAAACTGTTTGAATGCACACGGATAGTTTTGTTAATTACTAGTTTTTGGGGATGCAAGTGCAAATTGTGGCTTAAAACATGAGACAAGTTGAGATCAGAGCAAAAGTCTGTCACAAAACGCTTTTATTTTCACTTCAAATACTACAAGTGTATAAAGAAATGTCACACCAACTGAATCATTCTGAACATGCAAAATTTGTTTGTAAAAACTTGACTTATGACTCATCTGGTATTAGCAGTCATCATAACATAGTCAGTCCCCAGGAACAGATAGACACTGTGTCTCACATACAGTGGTTGGAGGAGGGGATTAAACTTTTCTACAACAATCTTAATAAACTGTTCCTAACCTTGATGTTTCAGAAGCCTGTGCCAATGCCAATGTGCCTAAACTGAAGGATTATTTCCTCGTGATGCATAATTCATTTTGCCTCTCTTTGTAGCGGCTAAACAACAGGAAGGTCATCAGTGCTTTTAGCGGCGGAGCCAGCCTCTTTTACTGGAAACTTTTTTTTTTGAAACCCAACATTAAAATTTTTTTTTGGTGTGTTCGCTTGCCCAAACATTTAGCCCCACTTCTGGTCTCAAATGAGGCAAGCAGGGAAGGTTCTTTGAGGTTCATTTTCACAGACGTCCTGTCAGCTTCACCTAAACATGAAGAGGAAAACACTAGATGAGAGAGATTAAAACTCCAGATAAACGCAGATCGATTGATCCCCCCCTTTTCGGTTCACCTGAGACCTTCTGACGATACATGAGCTGTCCTGCAAAGCTTACAGAGATAGGAGATAAAACTGATTTGATCTCATCAGCAAGGCCGGGAATAGATCATCAGAGATGCAGAACAGGAGCTGGGTTTCATTGTAAATGCTTTTACAATGACCATATTTTTCTTGCTCTTATGGTTACTTACTGAGAACATAAAGAGCAGGAAAAATTACAATAAAAGCAGTATGAGTCATGGCATCTGCATCTGCTGTGGTCTCTGTCCTATTAATACTGACTGGACCAAAATAGAAAGCAAGTCTGGGAATGTTTTGTGTCAAGAGCCAGGAGCTTCAACCACATGTAACTGTTTCCCCACCCATCAAACATTTTTCACAGATAAACCATGAGAACATCAGTCAGCAAGATTCTGAGTAAGTACATGGTGCATACAAAACATCTGATCAACAATGTGGCTCTCCCATCCTCCTCAGCTCAAACTGCCCCCGTTATTCTGTTATTTGTTGTTCTGTTAACACTTTTATTCCTTTCTCCTTTTCCCATCCCTTTTGAAGTATGTCTGTCATAATTATTTGTTGTTTTCCTTTCTTTTTGTTCATATTGAAATGCTAAGGGGATAATTGCTGAGGGAATGTTTTGAAAGCACAAACAAAGCTGTTGATAAATGAGAGAGTCCCGAGGGCCCAGGACTCCTGAGGTGCCCTTACCTCATAATGCCCTCTCTCTTTTCCTCATTGTCAACTAATTGGCAGATAGAGAACCAAATAACTGGAAATTAAATGATAATTTACAGAATGTCACCTTGCAAAAGAATGCACAACATACGTTTTCAAAGTGTAAAGGATTATCTCTGAGGCCTCTCAGTTTCAGAAAGGATTCCTCTGAAGTCTAAAGAAATCTCTTTATGATATTATCAAGAGTTGGGGACTACTTTTTAAAGAAAAGGCCTGGATTGCAAACAGGCCATTTGAAATTTAAAAAAAGCAGAGGTTTAAAAGGCAAGCAGCGTTCCAGGAAAGATCCCAAGGGGATGCATCATGAAAACAGGATATATTATGTTACCATTTCCAAACTGATTTTGGATTGGTGAATTTGGTTAGCACTGGTGTCTCACAGTACATGGATGCTTGTTCAAACTCAGGCAGGGTCATCTATGCGGAGTTTACATGTTCCATATGTGCTTGTCTGGGCTTTATTCAGGAGTGCTTTCTTCTTTTTTTTAAATAAAAAAATGAACAAATAAGTATTGCCAACTTGGAATATATCTATCTTGTAGGGGTGCAACGATACACAAAATTCACGGTTTGGTTCCGTTCGATACTTTGGTGTCACGGTTCGATATTTTTTCGATACAAAAAAATGTTCATGCTTTTTTAATTTGCCATTTATTAAAATTATAAATATATATTTTAACTTAGAAGTACAGTTTTTTAATGTAATGTTGCTGAAACAACATAATAATAAAAAAAATAAATCAATCTGATCAAGAAATCACTCATCTTTGGAAAAGAGAGTTTATTACAGAGAAATGGCTCTTTCCAAAATAAAAGCTATACTATACGCTTCTTCTGGGCTATATTCTCAGCAGAATATTAAACATACCAGGAATCATGTGCTAAATGACTCGGGTAAAGTTTGTAGCATGCGTGCTTGTTGTTTTTGTCTGCTTCCACTTGTCTTTGCACTAGGATGATGTCGGCGTAAATGTGCAGTCATATTCGTTGTGTTCCCACTAGTGCTGTCAGCGTTAATCTCATTAAAATGAGATTAACGCCATAAAGCGGCAAATCTCCTTTAACGAGTTACCGCAGATCGCCCCGTGCGTGGGGCTGGACGGCGTCAACACGTTAACGAGCTAACTGCGCTAACGCACTAGTTCCCACCAATGTAATTGAGCATTGCGTGGCACATCCGACATACTGTTTTACTTTTGTCCATCAGGGTCATGCTTCACATGAAAACCAAGATGGTTCCAAACGCCAGATCTGAATGAGGGTGGGGGAGGTTCAATTTCGGCTAGCGTTGAGGCAGTTGCCATGTTGCACCGAGCTTAGCTTCTGTCTTGCTAGCTTGCGCTGCGCTCAGTGGATCTGCACTCGACAGTGCAGCCTAGGCGGAGTAGTCGAACGCGGATCCACTTAGCGCTCAACACAGACAGCATTGTCAGAAGAAAAGTTTGTATTGTTCGATACATATGCGTACTGGTTCGAACAGTTCAATATCGATACGAGTATTGTTGCACCGCTACTATCTTGGCCCCAGAAGGATCCTACAATAAGGTTATTAATCTCAAGAGTTTCACTTCCTGGACAAATAAAACAAACTCAATGTGAATGCCATATATTTATGAAATTTGAATATTAATTTTCTTGTACACCTTGTTCGATGGTTTTTTTCGTATGTTTTCAAGTTGAACACAATATCTGTTGGGTAGAAATTCTTTAAATATGATCACATTCACCCAGGCTGTTTTTACTTGTTTTCAAGTTGTTAATGTTATGACATTTTGCGCAGAAAAAGAATGTTGCTTCAGATGCATTTTTACTACTGGAAGTATTTCATCTAATTTAAGCTGAATAGTTGAGCAGCACATGCAGGAGGTAGAATACATGACACCCATACGCTTACTGTAAGTTTACAAGACAATGACCTGCTTTGTTCACACATGGACTTAATTTGATATCTCAGTCTTTATGCTAGAGAGTTGGCAGGTTAAAATCCATTTACTGGCTGAACTAAGTGAGTCAGACATTTGGATTCCTAACTCTGCCCGGGAATGTGCAGTGCATATGTGAAAACAACTTTGCGTGTAAGGGCCTGTGACCTTGTCTTTTTGACCATAACTCAAGAATTCCTAAATTAATGACAATGGCAACATTTTCCAGAAATGTAAAACAGGATAAAATGATGAAGAAATTTGCAATTTTGACCAAGAGGTCAAAATTGTTGCATTGTAATATTACGTAAAAACACTTTTCACAGCCTTGAAATAAGGGAGACTGTGATCATATTTTATTTTGGATACTGAACTGGTGACAGTAATCTCTGCTGGCAGATCTCTATATAAGAGACAGGACAGACAAGGGTGTAAATTACAATACTGGAAAAATTGCGAAACAGCAATTCTAGTAACTGAACTCATACTTATATTGACTTTTCTGCTCCATTTGAGCAGTCAAAGCACTTTTAGAAATGTGAAGCTAGAGACTCCAGTAACCATAGTTAATTGTATTCCAGGGCCAGAACAGACAACACTGGAGACAATTTGATACTGCTGTCTAAAAGTAAGCATATATTCAGTGAGATTGCAAATCACAGTGAAAGTAATGACACCCATTTGCATCAATCGGAGGTCACTAAAATTAATATTGAGCCTCATGCCAGGAGTGACATGGTTAGCTACATGTTCTCCTTAAAATGCTGGGTGTCCAAAACATGAAGTGGGCTTCATAGTCAAATGGAACCAGGAAGCAGAGGATGTAGGATGAATACGTTAGCTTAAATGAGTCATACTGACTGTCAGAATCCTCAAAGCTAAGGCCGAGGAGGAGGAGTGGCTGCAATCTTTCACTCCCTGTTATTAATCAACCAAAGACCCAGAAAACTCAAAAAACAGCTTTATTTGTTATCTATCATTCACCTCATAGTTTCTATCTGATTTCTCAGACTTTTTTTTTTTTATCTGAGTTAGTGCTCCGTTTTGATAAAATCATTATTATACATGATTTTAACACAGATATAGATGGTGAAAATGAAAGTCTCGACATAAATGTTATTTTTTTTAATTAGACTTAATTTACTTTTCTCAAAATTTAAATGATCGTGCAACTTCGCAATATTTTCTGACTCTTTATTTAGACGCTTTCTGTCCAATTAATCTTTCTGAGTTAACTTAATGTCTTCCTCTAAACCATCACTGTGACTTTTAACTGATCATTTCCAAAGGAACAGTTTATTTGAAGCATTTTAATCAGGATTTAAAATTCATCATAGCACAGAAACAGTACTAGTGAATGTTGTACATAATGATCTTCTTACGGCTTCTATATTGCACAAATATAAAGAACTCCCTTTATTCATTTGCACAATATCTCTAATATTTAGAAACAGTCTGTCTCAAATTGATGCTGAAAAGCTGGTCCATGCATTTATTGCTTCTAGGCTGCACTAACTTCAGCTATCAGGTCCCTCTTCTTTGGAAATGACAAACATGCTGTCTACTTTTAAGATTAAACTTAAAACTTTCCTTTTTGATAAAGTATATAGTAAAGGCTAGATCAGGTGACCCAGAACCATCACTAAGTTACGCTGCAATAGGTTTAGGCTGCTAAGGTACTTTTCTTGATGCAATGGGGATGTCTTCTTTACTCCCCGTGTGTTTATACACCAGTACTGTATGTAATCATTAGTAATTCATGAACTCTGGCTCCTTTCCACAGGACACAGCAGATGGCTGCTCCACCCTGACACTGGTCCTGCTGCAGGTTTCTTCCTGTTAAAATTGACCTTTTCCTTCTCACCGTTGCTTGATCATAGATACATATCTGATTGTTTGGGTTTTCTCTCTAATATTATAATGTCAAATTGCATTGAAATGGAATCAAATTCAGTGTCTTTACCCATTCATAATTTTCTTTCTATGCTTAAGTACTTTTAACTAACTCACACACTGGTGGATGCATCTGGGACAACTCGGGGTTCAGTAACTTGCTCAAGGATACTTGGACATGCAGACCAGATGAGGCAGGAATCAAACCACTGACCTTTTGCAAACCACTCTAGCTTCTGAGCTACAGCGACTACTCTTAAAACATATGTATTGACTAGGGGTGCAACAATACTCGTATCGATATTGAACTGTTCGATACAGTGCTTTCGGTTCGGTACGCATATGTATCGAACAATACAACATTTTTTATTTATTTTATCAACTTTTCTTCTGACAATGCTGTCTGTGTTGAGCGCTCAGTGGATCTGCGTTCGACTACTCCGCCTAGGCTGCAATGTCGAGTGCAGATCCACTGAGCGCAGCGCAAGCTAGCAAGACAGAAGCTAAGCTCGGTGCAACATGGCAACTGCCTCAACGCTAGCCGAAATTGAACCTCCCCCACCCTCATTCAGATCTGGCGTTTGGAACTATCTTGGTTTTCATGTGAAGCATGACCCTGATGGTAAGCGTGTCATGGACAAAATTAAAACAGTATTTTGGATGTGCCACGCAATGCTCAATTGGTGGGAACTAGTGCGTTAGCGCAGTTAGCTTGTTAACGTGTTGATGCCGTCCAGCCCCACGCACGGGGCGATCCACGGTAACTCGTTAACGGAGATTTGCTGCGTTATGGCGTTAATGTCATTTTAACGAGATTAACGCTGACAGCACTAGTGGGAACACAACGAATATCACTGCACATTTACGCCGACATCATCCTAGTGCAAAGACAAATGGAAGCAGACAAAAACAACAAGCACGCATGCTACAAACTTTACCCGAGTCATTTAGACAGCCGTTAGCACATGATTCTCCATATGGGGACCTGGTATGTTTAATATTCTGCTGAGAATATAGCCCAGAAGAAGCGTATAGTATAGCTTTTATTTTGGAAAGAGCCATTTCTCTGTAATAAACTCTCTTTTCCAAAGATGAGTGATTTCTCGATCGGATAGATTTTTTTTTATTATTATTATGTTGTTTCAGCAACATTACATTTAAAAACTGTACTTCTGAGTTAAAATATATATTTATAATTTTAATAAATGGCAAATTAAAAAAGCATGAACATTTTTTTGTATCGAAAAAATATCGAACCGTGACACCAAAGTATCGAACCGAACCGTGAATTTTGTGTATCGTTGCACCCCTAGTATTGACAGCAGCAAAAGGTGTCATATAGCAAAAAAAAGCTGCTGGTTTTAGACCTGAAAACATATTTTTTGCCTCACACCACTTCTCTATGGGGGAATTACTTGTACGTGTTATAAAGCCTAATATATGTTTTTATGTCACCAGAAGGCTTTTTGCATAAACCCTTCAGTCCTTTTAAATTTCATAAATCACAAAACGAACTACAAATCCCTGCTCAAAATCATCGCAGATGATTGGTTGCGGCTCACTTAAACGCCACTGTGCATGTCTGCATATGGCTCTTCAATCACGTCAATCAATTCGGTTAAATCCGGACCAATCAGGTCCGGGGGTTTCCCTTGGTGGGCGGGACTGTAGTGCTTCCTCACACAGCAGGCTCGTTTCCTAGACGTTGCTAACAACCTGCTGCCTGCAACTTTCGCCTGTCTCCTCGTGCACTGTCGTTTTCCAGCTGAGGGGTGTTCGATATGTGCGCGAGGATGCAGCCGTGTCCACACTGAGAGTCCCCCTCAGCTCCGTGCCGGCTGCATGGTGCTCCGTGTCTCTCTGCCTGCTTTCTGACGCTTGAGGTTGCAGTCTGGCCTCCAGCCGCGACTGCGAATTAACTTCATTGCTCAGCGTCGCCTTGCTATGTTTATTTTATAAAGATGGCGGTGAAGGGGACACTGTAAACTAAATGACTGTCAGAAACATCGCCTCCATTTGTAATATGGTGAGTAACTCGCTGCTTTTCCGTGTTGATATCGATCCGCTTGCAGGCACTGTGCTGAACCTGTGTGTGTGTGTGATGAGTCGCCTCCCACCTGCACCCAGAGAATGTGCACACTGCAGGGGTTTTTTTTTAAAACGAGTATACACAGTAGTTTAAATCGTGGCCCCATACTTTAGTTAGTTGTCGCTCAGACAGGGCCCCTTTTGTGCACCTTTGCACGCTGAAGCTTGCCAGTGTTCTGACAAACCATCCTCCTTTGGCAAAACGTCCTACCATAAGTAGTTTATGCACATTTCTGCTGTCACAGAGTAATTCCACCACAAATTTAACTAGGTATGATGGTTTGCCACTTAACTTTGCCCATCACAGTATGCTGTAGCTTATATTCATATAGCCAGGACGGTTTGCCACTTCATTTTACCCGTTAAAGTATGTTTGTAGGTCACATTCACAAAGGTAGCATGGTTTGGCACTTCATTTTACCCATCAGAGTATGTTTCTAGATCTTATTAACAAAGGTAGGACGATTTGCCACTTAATTTTAGCTGTTAAAATATGCTTGTAGGTCACATTCACAAAGGTAGGACGGTTCGCCACTTAAATTAGTGTTGTGCCCATACGCAGAAACAATGGGTAGGATGGTTTGTCAGGTAGGATGGATTCCCAGAACACGTGGAGCGTTTGCATTGTGTGTTGCATCCTGGCGAGACAACACAATGTACAGTTTGTATAGTTGTCACCGGTGATTGACAAGAGGGATGGGGGAGCGTGCTGCCTTTGACAGCTTGGTGTGATTGCATAATGTGGTGCTGCAGCAAAGGACCGGTTACATCCTGGTAGCATAGAGCAGGAATCTGCACTAATCTGTGCTCCTGGTGTGTTCAGGGGCAGTGAAGAGTGGGTAAGAACAGACTTAAACGGCTCTGCCTAATGCCAGTGGCCTTTGCTTTATTTAGACTAGATGCTAATGTGAAAAGCCTGCAGTGTCAGTCAGAGCTGCTAGAGTTCTTAGATTGCACAGACTGATATATTAATCCATATCTCATCAGGATGTGTGGTGTTTTTCTTTTGTTTCTATATATATTATCTATCTATCTATCTATCTATCTATCCATATCCATATCCATATATATATATAGTTCAGTATTATTTATAGAGCACCAAATTACAATAACAGACACCTCAAGGCACTTTATATTGTAAGGCAAAGACAGTATGAGCACTTGGTGACAATGGGAAGGAAAAACTCCCCTTTAACAGGAAAAAAAACCCTCTAGCAGGAGCAGGCTCATGGAAGGGCAGCCATCTGCCACAACTTGTTGAGGGGTGTGGGGAGGAAGACAAGACAAAAGACACATTGTGAAAGAGAGAGCTGAGATTAATAATAAGACATGGGTAAATGAACAGTGCTGTATAAATACACTGAGTGAAAAGAGGTGAGTGAAGAAGAAACACTCATGGGAAGCCTCCAGCAGCCTCTGTATATTTCAGTGAAACCAAATGCGGTTTTTAAATGTAATGTTGCTAAAATAAAAAAAATAAATCTATCTGATCGAGAAATCACTCATCTTTGGAAAAGAGAGTTTACAGAGAAATGTCTCTTTCCAAAATAAAAGCTATACTATACGCTTCTTCTGGGCTATATTCTCAGCAGCATATTAAACATACCAGGTCCCCATACGGAGAATCATATGCTAACGGCTGTCTAAATGACTCGGGTAAAGTTTGTAGCATGCGTGCTTGTTGTTTTTGTCTGCTTCCACTTGTCTTTGCACTAGGATGATGTCGGCGTAAATAAGATAAGATAACCTTTATTAGTCCCACACGTGGGAAATTTGTTTTGTCACAGCAGGAAGTGGACAGTGCAAAAGTTATGAGGCAAAAATTAGAATACAATAAGAATAAATACAGTACACAACTGTACAGAATAGAATAAAATAAAATACTATATACAGTAGAATAAAATAAAATAAATATACAATAAGATAAAAATAGAATACAAATACTATATACAACTGAGTAAAAATACAACGATGACAGAAAGGATTATTGCACTTAGTATTATTGCATATGTATGGATGTGTGTGCTTGATCAGTTAAAGTCTTTATTATGGAGTCTGACAGCAGTGGGGAGGAAAGACCTGCGAAATCTCTCCGTCCCACACCGTGGGTGCCGCAGTCTCCCACTGAAGGAGCTGCTCAGTGCTGTCACAGTCTGCTGCATGGGGTGGGAGATGTTGTCCATCAGGTGATGTGCAGTGATATTCGTTGTGTTCCCACTAGTGCTGTCAGCGTTAATCTCGTTAAAATGACATTAACGCCATAACGCAGCAAATCTCCGTTAACGAGTTACCGCGGATCGCCCCGTGCGTGGGGCTGGACGGCGTCAACACGTTAACAAGCTAACTGCGCTAACGCACTAGTTCCCACCAATTGAGCATTGCGTGGCACATCCGACATACTGTTTTAATTTTGTCCATGACGCGCTTACCATCAGGGTCATGCTTCACATGAAAACCAAGATAGTTCCAAACGCCAGATCTGAATGAAGGTGGGGGAGGTTCAATTTCGAGCTTAGCTTCCGTCTTGCTAGCTTACGCTGCGCTCAGTGGATCTGCACTCAACAGTGCAGCCTAGGCGGAGTAGTCGAACACAGATTCACTGAGCGCTCAACACAGACAGCATCGTCAGAAGAAAAGTTGATAAAATAAATAAAAAATTTTGTATTGTTCGATACATATGCGTACCGAACGGTTCAATACCGATACGAGTATTGTTGCATCCCTAATATATAACTACACTAGTGAAAGCCTCCCAACAAATGTTTCACCAAACATAAAGCAGGAACAAGCAGTTCACAGGGAAGCCATCATCATGTGAATTTTTAAAAAATAAATAAATAAATAAATTTTTTTATCCTGATCGAAATATCAGATCGGCGCATCCCCCAGTCAGTAGGTCCCTAACCCTATTTATTAAATAATCTTAACTAAGTAATCGAATCGAGATGTTACAAGTTAAGGACGCACTGATGGATATGGGCCGATAAAATGCTGCAGTGTATTGCACCAGTCATTATATTATCATTATTATTATTATTAGTATCCATGGATTTTTCTTAACACCGACTAACCTAAATTGCACGTTTTTGGACTGTGGAAGGAAGCCGAAGTACCTGGAGAAAACTCGTGCAGGAGTAAGGAGAACATGTAGACTGCACACATGCAGGGCAACGGGTTCAAATTAGGAACCTTCTTGCTGTGAAGCAACAGTGCACCTTCAGTGTTAGATGAATAATTGTTATTTCAAGCTTCTGCCTTAATCAAAAAAATATGTAGAAAGGAGCATAATATGTCTCCTTTAAGAATTTATTCCTTTCTAAATTAACAATACCACTGCCCGCTTCCTGTTATCAGGAGGAGCTCAAATTTCAAAGTGTGGTTTCAGATGTCAGTAAAGGTTGGATGTGATATTTCATGTGTGGATTCTCCTTGGTAATTCGTCTCTCCTGGGACCTGCATGTCTCCCAAAACATTGGAGACTGGAAGTGGTAAGCCGGACAGACGGGTATCCATTGTTTGCTTTGACAGATGAGAAATGACAGTCATTAGAAGTCAAAGCCTTCCCCAACCTAAATTGTCTGCTGTGTTCACTCAACAAAGCTGTGATTCATTTGAAAAAGCTTTGAGCTCTGACAAGAGATAAGTGCTCTGTCTCAGCAATTGGGTGCAGCAAGAGTCCCGACTTTTGATACGGGTCTACCTGTTTAGACTATATCCGTTTTCTACATTGACATGACTTGTTGTTCTGACGAAAGGAAGCAAGATGTGCAGAAGTGTGTGCTTTCTGCAGAAAATTGAGATCTTTACATATTCCAGAAATAATAATTTTATTAATTACAGAAAAAGTCAGTTTTGTTTTGCCTCATAGCTGCAGATGTATAGCTGCTCCTGGCCCTTGACTATGCATCATTTCCATATTCATTTGCCTGTATATTCACACACCGGACTAAGCAAATAAGTCTGTCACTGAAATCTACTGAAATGATTCAAATGGAATATGAGATGATTACGATGACAGAGCGTCTCGTGTTTTGTCCTCTCAGGGCACCAATGCCTCTGCTCTGGAGAAAGACATCGGCCCGGAGCAATTCCCAATCAACGAACACTACTTCGGATTGGTCAATGTGAGTATCACTAAATCCTCGCTTGCATTAACAAAAGCCATTGCCAAACAACAGTGGTGTCATTTTTCAAAACAAAATGCCACGGGACCGCAGTGAGTCATGTCCTCGGCTGGTCAGCGGGTATTCGAGGTAACAATGTTGTTTGTGAGACTCTTGGCCAAACGGGGATGTTCTGTTTCCTTAATGAGACATTTATGTAAACACACAAGTTTCTCAACGCTCTAGACACTGTGTCTGCCAAATGGATAACAACAATAGAACACACTGGCGTTTTTCCACGAGCTATTAACAGATAATCTAAAAGAAATATTCGAGTCCTTGTTTTAAATCGCTTCCTCATCACGGTTTTGTGTCGATGTCTCCCTGTGGTTTTCTCCCTCAGTTTGGAAACACGTGTTACTGTAACTCAGTGCTCCAGGCTCTGTACTTCTGCCGGCCTTTCCGGGAGAATGTGCTGGCGTACAAAGCCCAGCAGAAAAAGAAGGAGAACCTGCTCACGTGCCTGGCTGACCTCTTCCACTCCATTGCCACGCAGAAGAAAAAAGTTGGCGTCATACCGCCCAAGAAATTCATCTCCCGCCTACGGAAGGAGAACGGTGAGCATACATCATAATGAAAGTTTCACAGTCGGCCTTTGTTATATCATGTGCTGGAATTGTATGAACACAGAAAAAGAATAAGAACTGTGAGGTCTACGCCATCTACAGTGGCAGGAAGTTACACGAACCTTATATTTTGGATAATGGACCTTGTGGTAAAAAATATAAACATATGTTTGGTTTTTTTGTGTGTTTGTTTTTGGTTTTTTCCCGATTGCCAAGAATTGCATAAACACTTTATTCTTCTATATGTATGTCCAGATGTACTCTTGATTAAGTAGTGGACAGTCCTCAAGATCTACTTTTCAAAGTCCGCCAACCCTTCCTGTCTGAACAAGGACTACCGTCAGCCCAGTTGGAGTTTGTTCCTGGGATGAAAACCTCACTGGAGAGGCAGCTCAGCATATTTTTTAGTTATTGTTCACAAAGTACTTGGCTAATTTGCAGAGAAGCACCTTATAAATATTTGCTAATTAATTTGTCACTTCCCCAAAGCAACAAGTACCCCCATATTCTGATAATACAGGGTTTAAGGGCACTTGGATCTCATCTCAGTTAATCGTTTATGAACCTTGTGTCATACAGGCTGCTTAGACTTATTTTGCAATTTTGGTTGTAAAAGTTACAAAGTACTTCTGATCTTTCAGGAACCGTTCAAATTTTCTCTTTAGCTCGAAATAGTTGAGGAGTTACAGTAATATGAAAAGCACATGGTAATCTCTGTGCCGAGCTGATTTTTCTTCCTGTGTTCAGACAGCAGTGCCTTGTGAATGCTTTGTGCTGCCATGAAACACCAAATATCCCCTTAAAGGTCACTTTTTCTTCTTCCCGAAACCGTTTGAATTGTGTCTCTAGCACAAATGGTAACTGAGTTACTGTCATTTATAGAGTGCTTGTAAAATGGGCCTGCCACTGGTGCTGTTTAAAAATAAATAAATAAATAAAAAGGGGTTAATCCCATTGAGGTGTCCCAGTTTTAGTGTTCTGGTGTTATGTGCTGGATTACTGGAAGAAGAGTCTCGCATTAATAATTTCTCAGAAGAGTAATTTTTCTTGTCAAAATTTATATTCTCAAAACATTAAGACAGTTTGTTGAAGAATGACTTAAGTGTCCGTCATGTGGATCCTTTCACACACACGTTTCCATAAATGGAGAGCTGAGTGCTGTGGTTTAGTTTAGTGTGCTTTTGAGCTACATTACAGTCTGAATATTTGAAGTGAAAGGCAGGTGCGTGTTGGTGGTAAGGTCATTCAGAGTAGAGCTGACAGAAAGGCTGACTGTTCACTGCTGTCCATATTGAGGAAGCTCTTTATGTGCATGAACAATGCAATCTCTGTTGAGACCCAGCTTTGGTCAGCTGGCTCATCTCTGGATGCTTTTTTTTTTTTTTTTTTTTTTTTTTTTTTTCTTCCCCCTCGGCAGCCGCCACCATTCCCTTCTCATTTCCCCCTTTATATACAGATCTGTTAAAACAAAGAATGTGTATGGGTGTTTTTATTATAAATAAACCCTGCTGATTTTACTTACAACATGTCAAGGCAGACATTTTCAAAGTGCAGCATCGCAGTGAGAGTAATGCAGGTGTAACAAATCACTGTAATGACAGCTGTTTTCTGCTTGTGCCAATGAACCAGCAGTTATTACTGTTATTAAACACACCTGTAGTTTTCAGAACTACAACAGCTGTTACTTCCCCTGATGTAACATAGAAAGAACCAGTCGATACTGGTCTACCACTTCTTTATCTATACTGGTGCACAGTTTTTACTGTATTCTATAGAAAAAAAGTATATTTTGAGGGGTTAGGAGCAACGTGCTCCAGAAACGTATTTTTTAAAATAAGGTTTAATTTGCTAAAAAGCTAGCTTTAGAGATGGCTTAGGGCAAATTTTGTTAATATATACAGATCTAGGCTAGCTGCTTCTCCCAAGCGCCTGCTTTATGGTAACAGTTACAACCTTATTGGTCCTTTTTTGGGGGGCTCATTGAATAGCTGTGGTCCAGTCCTTTATCTGTAGCACTGATCTATTAAGCTTTCAGATGTTTAAATTGATGCATAGGTTTAAATAACAGCCTCCTGTAGGCCCATTGTGGTAGAAATATTATGTATTTCTATTTATTTCTGCAGGAAGTTGAAGTTGTATGCATTTATCTCTGTCTCCTTCCAGATCTGTTTGACAACTACATGCAACAAGATGCACACGAATTCCTCAACTACCTGCTGAACACCGTGGCTGATATTCTGCAAGAGGAGAAAAAGCAGGAAAAGCAGAACGGGCGCCTCAAGAACAATGGCACCGCCGTCACCACCGAGGCTGAGACGGAGAACAAGACGGAGCCCACGTGGGTTCACGATATCTTTCAAGGCACACTGACCAATGAGACGCGCTGCCTCAACTGTGAAACAGTATGTATGCTCCTGGATTTTCTACACCGTGAGTTTATTAGAGAGGTAGTTTGTGCTATCTGGTAATGGATTTGCTGGTGCACGAACAAGAGATCTCACCTGAATAAGTCTGAAAAGGGGATTAGCTCTTTGCAAAGGTGCTGAGAGACATGGGAAGAAAAAAAAAAAGAGAATCAGTGA
The DNA here is from genome assembly GCF_057381915.1 of Diplotaxodon limnothrissa. Lineage (NCBI taxonomy): Eukaryota > Metazoa > Chordata > Actinopteri > Cichliformes > Cichlidae > Diplotaxodon > Diplotaxodon limnothrissa. The sequence goes on from NC_140617.1 coordinate 8,736,853, forward strand.
GAGCTTCTGAGGAGCTCTGACCACCCGGTTTACGTCAGGGCCGTCTGAGGTTTTGTCCTCACCTTTTTTGAGGGCAAGGAGTGAAACAGGTTCCCCAGAACAACCCCTGCAAAACACCAAGGCGATGCAGGGTGCAGAGACAAAAGCCATTCAGTCAAATAAGCATTTCAAAGACTGGCTGAGTGTGTGTAGGTGTGAGTGGGTGGCTGTTCTGTCACAGAACAGCAGGCTTAGTCTCACTGACTCTGTCAGTGTAACAACAGATGAGTTACATCGGTGTCTCTCGCTGTCTGACAGGTGAGCAGCAAAGATGAGGATTTTCTGGATCTTTCTGTGGATGTAGAGCAGAACACATCAATAACACACTGTCTCAGGTAGTATTGATTTATTATACATTCAGACGGAGCTGACATATTCCCTTTGGTGTGAGTGAGACTCAGTAATTGAGCCTCCTGTGGTCTGCTTGTTCCTCCAGGGACTTTAGTAACACAGAGACTTTGTGCAGTGAATACAAATACTACTGTGAGACATGCTGCAGCAAGCAGGAAGCACAGAAACGGTCAGTAAAGCACTCCGTTTGACCACCAGTGTTATGTTCCTGCAGAAAGGCTCCTTCCTAAGCATGTATTCTTCACTGCAGGATGCGTGTGAAGAAACTTCCTATGATCCTGGCGCTACACCTCAAGAGGTTTAAGTACATGGAGCAGCTGCACCGCTACACCAAGCTGTCCTATCGGGTGGTTTTCCCATTAGAACTCCGTCTCTTTAACACGTCTGGGGATGCAGTCAACCTGGATCGCATGTATGATCTAGTAGCTGTGGTGGTGCACTGTGGAAGGTATAGTATACTGATTATTATACATATAGCAAAAGTACGTGTGATGGATCTTGTCACACCTGGTAAAAGTAGATATGTAAGGCTGTTATTGTGTCATGTTTTGGAATTTAAAAAAATAACACTGTTCATTTTTTTAAGCCTCTACCAACTCACTGATCAGACTTTACATTTTTTCAGCTGACCCATAAAGGCAGTGGAACGAGAACCCCGCACTATGAAACAAATTCAACATTGCCAGGATATTTTTCCTTATCTGGCTTCACCTGCCCCAACGTTAGCAATCAGGCTAAGCAGTTACTCAAAGAGCTTCGTAAGTCAACCTAGGCTTTCCCAATCTGCGTCATCAGAGAAAGACAGAGACTTTAGAAACTGCTGAAAAACTTTAGACCCTGCTGACATCCTTGCTCAGACGTTTGAGGGATCTTCCAGGAATCATGATGTTATTTTCTGGTGAATCAATTGGTCAGTAGGAGGTGATTTCATGCCTGTTGATCGCTTATTGCCAGAGGTGTGGACTCGAGTCACATGACTTGGACTCGAGTCAGACTCGAGTCATTAATTTTATGACTTTAGACTTGACTTGAAAAAATGTTCTCAGACTTGTGACTTGACTTGGACTTTTACACCAATGACTTGGGACTTGAATTGGACTTGAACCTGTTTACTTGAAAAGACTTGATATTTTACCCCAAATATAAAATTTAACATGCATATTATATAGAGATTGAAAATGTGACGTCATTCTCGGGTAGAACCGCAAAGGATTCTGGGAACTCGTGGCAAGCGGTACTAGCGCACGCAGGCTTTCAATTAAAATCAGTTATACAGCAATAAAAAGAAACACAAAAATGTCAAGAAGCTGTTGTATTATTAACTGCAATAGCCGGTCGCATGACAGCCACGGGAAGCCGACGGGTAAAGAGATCGGTTGTTATCGGATTATGTCGTTGAAGAGAAATTGTTCAAGCCATGTTTCCGAAGTAACAAAGACGCGACGGATGGCCTGGATTGCAGCCATTCAAAGACCAAATATAACGTCCCAGAACACTCCAGCTCACAGGTTAGTCTGCTCCAAGCATTTACACGAAGGTCAGTGTTTTTTAGTAGTTAATACCTCATTTTCATAACATAATTAGTGATATAGGTTACAAGCAAGTCTGGCGCTGAACAGAAATGGTCGCGCTATGCTCCTTTATTTATTGTGCATAAATAGTAAATTGTCCTGACACAATATTGCGTTTCGCTTCTGTTATTATGGTACATTGACAAGAACATATACTTTTATTCACAGGATAAAACAGGTTTTTTGTATCACTAATTGCCCAGTACGATTACAGCATACAATATTATTGTCACTGCTACATTTCTGTGATGGGTACCAGAAATTATTTCCACTACTAATTAATTACCGTTGAGCTCAAAGGTCCTATTAATAAACGGTTAAGGAATGTGTATTTATGATGACGATTTGTGAGACTGGTAAACTTATGATACGTACGATGGTCTTTCGTTCTACACGGTGCGTTTCAAGGTCCTGTACCCATCCGTCGGTAAACTGTACCTGGGCTTGTTGCAGTGACCGGAAGTTACTAAACTTCATGAGTGTATGCACTCACTCCAAGAACCGTATGATTATAAATATGCATATAAATATGCTAAGATGAGATAGCTGACTTCATCTAACTAGCAAATGTTGTCCAGGCTACGTTGGTGATACAGTTTTTTTAATGTGTATGATATTTTTGTCATGCGATTTTAAAGCCGGTCCTACAACCGCATCCAAGAATAACATGCAGCTTATCTCAGAACTGTCGGTGAAAATTATTCTTGGAGCTAAGTTTAATTGAGCTGCATTTTAAAGAAGTGCAATTTCACAATTTGTGTATATTTTCTAAGTTCACTATTTTGTCATGTGTTGAGAAAAACACAGATTTTAAAATGACATGGTCTAATATTTACATTTAGCATAACTGCAACATTATTTTTTTCGTTTTGTTTTTTTTAAAGACTCGAAAGGACTTGAAATTCAAAGTTTCAGACTTGTGACTTGACTCGGACTTTTACACCAGTGACTTGAGACTCGACTCTGACTTGCCTGACATTACTTGAGACTTGACTTGAGACTTGAGGATAAAGACTTGAGACTTACTTGAGACTTGCAAAACAATGACTTGGTCCCACCTCTGCTTATTGCCAGCGTAACCTGCTACAGAGCTGGGTACATCTGCAACACAAATGACCACAGAGATGTACCTCAGTAAAAAGTGAACCATCTTCCTGAAAATCAGGGGTTAAACCTGCAGTTACCTCGCTAAGTCCCACATCCTGTGTTATAGTTCAGGCTTCAGGTCTCTGGGTAAATCCACACTAATAGGTTTTTATTTTAAAAAGCATACTTTGCATTTTAAAATAAAATACTTCTAAGATAAAGTATTTATTTATAAAAAAAAAAAAAGAAGTCTGCTGACGATATAATTGACACTAGACAAAATACTTTACAACTCCACAAATTTATTAGTGCAAAAAAACCATCAATGTATTTTAACTTAAACAAGCAGCTGTTTTTTATGTGCATTAAAGTTATATACAATTTAACAGTGAAAATGCAAATTCCTTGCTGACAGTTTAACCAAAAGGCATTTCCAGTGGAAATTGGCCGACAGATCCTCAGGATAACCATGTGTAATATCCATAAATCTTAAAAAGAGGTTATACACACACAATACGGTAATATTATGTTGAAGCACAGTACGTATCACTCCGTGAGGCTCCTGCCTACGATAGCCGTAATGCTCCGACAATCCATCAAGCTGTGCGGGTTCGTAGCTTAGCAAAGTCACACTAAAACATTTGACAGATTTTCGAGCGCCGTGTACATAAAATCGTTTCGAGGTCAGTAAACACAACCAGAATTCAAACATAAGGCACACGGGATTATAAGGGGCACTGCCGATTTTCAGAAAAATCAAAGGATTGATTTAAGGTGTGTGGTATTTTCCAAAAAACGTAGTAATAACGACGGCCCGCTAGCATGCTCTACCAAAAATAGTGCTTTGTTGTGACGAAAGCTAAACCAGTTCCACACCACTGAAGTTGCAGCATTTTTACAAACCAGTTCTGGTTCATCCGTTTCATTCAACGACCCGCTTTCACCCTTCTCATTCTCCACCATGCTTTTTCTGCCATATGCGTATGAAAACAAAGGCACTGCGCATGCGTGTTTTACCCATATTCTATCGCGATATTTCATTTTCTTATTGTTGCCCAACATTATATCGGTATTACCGTGAACGGTATGATATGGCCCAGCCATAATTTTCAACCAGCACAAGTTGAAAAGTGAAATATGAAGTAAAAACTAAAACTGAGTCAGTCCCATAGGCTCCCATTCCAAATCCTCAGTTTCACAACATACCATAATTTTATTTATATAGCACTTTAAAAACAACATATGGCCAACCAAAGTGCTGTACACGAGAAATAAAAAAAATTAAAAAAAAGCAAAATAAGAATAATAAATAAAATAACAAAGCATTAGCAGTGTCAGTTATCCACTGAGTCCAAAGCCAGCAAATAAAAACGAGTTTTTAACCTGGATTTAAAGACCACCACTGAAGTAGATTGCCTAATGTGAAGAGGAGGATCATTCCAAAGCTTCAGGACCACAATAGAGAAAGCTCGGCTAGTTTAGGGACCAAGAGCAACAGCTGCTCAGCTGATCGGAGTGAACAGCAGATGTAAACATGTTTACAGCCTTGTACAGAAACAGTTTTGCACCCTGCAACGAATTTCCTCTTCAGCAGCTGTTAAGGACCTTGCATAATTTAATAATTTAAAATCTGTCAAGTCTTCTTGTTTGCAATATTGTGGGTGTAGCTGCTTTAACTGGCAGGTGGTTGTCCACAAAGGCAGCTGTAAATGGGAACTCTCTGCTGGGCTTCACCACCAGATTGTGGCGCACAAAGTTCAGATTGTCTGGTAACTGAACCACTTCTTTTTCCAGAAAACTAAGTGATGGTCAAAATGTTAACACTGAGGCAATAAAATCTGACTTCCTTACATCACAGTGCCTATGTCCATCTTTTATAATCTTTGCGTCGCCAGCTCTCTCCTTCCTCTTTGTAGAAGTGCACACTTTGTCGAGTGCATTTAAAATTTGTTGCGTCTGTAAAGACTGAATTTGTTCCTGTTACTCCGATCAAACTGGACAGTGTAACACTTTAAAACTTGGCGTGAATGTGTCCTAAAAGATTAGCATGCCTTTTATTCTGTCTTCCTTCTCTCACCCCAACCAGTGGCAGCAGATGGCCCCGCCCCTCCCTGAGCCTGGTACTGCTGGAGGTTTCTTCCTGTTAAAAGGGAGTTTTTCCTTCCCACTGTCGCCAAAGTGCTTGCTCATAGGGGGCCATACGATTGTTGGGTTTTTCTCTGCGTGTGTTATTGTAGGGTCTACCTTACAATATAGAGCGCCTTGAGGCGACTGTTGTTGTGATTTTGCACTATATAAATAGAAATGAATTGAAAAGTGGTGGTTGCACCTGGCCAAGAGCAGTCACTTCCTTCATATTATTACAAGATCTTCACAGATTTAAGGTATTAGCTCTCAAACCACATAAAGTTGCTGCTCAGAATTTCCCAAGTCCCAAATCACTATTAAATGGCAGTGAGTGCACGTGTGGCCAGTTGTGGTTAATTTTGTGCAAACGACAGGAGGAAGTACGCGTGGGCAGAGTTAACGATTTCAATGTTTGTCTTTTGTCTCCTCAGCGGCCCAAATCGAGGTCATTACATCACTATAGTGAAGAGTCATGGCTTCTGGCTGCTGTTTGATGATGACATTGTGGAGGTGCGTGACTGTTAGTGTTGGCCTATTTGTTCCTTGACTCCTCTGTTTGTTTGCATTGCCATTTAATCTCATCTTACCTCTGTTGTGCAGAAAATTGATGCCCAGGCCATTGAGGAGTTTTACGGTCTTCCCTCAGATATCTCGAAGAACTCTGAGTCGGGATACATCCTCTTCTACCAATCCAGGGAGTGACGCTGGAGAAGGATAGGAAGGACTTTGTTTTGTTTTTTAAACTTCAGCCTAACAGACTCTTCATCTCCATCCCATCCTGCTCCTCCTCAAGTCAGACCTCTCTGAAGTATGTGCCAATCCTCTGCCCCAGTCTCACCCTCTGGGTTTTACCTCGTCTATTTCTTTTCTCTGTCACTCTCTTTATTTTGATTCTTGTCTTTTAGCCACCTGCATTTGGACTGCACTTTAATATGAAAAGCAAAAATGCTCAACAGCATGATCGGGGAGGAAAAGGTATTGCATCAAGCAGCCACTTGGTGTTCTCAACCAGGAAGGATTTGGTGCACATATAGACAGTTTCAGAAATTGTACTTTATCATTTTTATAAGATCTACTTCCATGATGTGCCACCCAATCATACTTCCTTCCATTAGGGCTATTCCCCTTCCTTAACTGAGCTTCGGTGTATTTATGTCTTTAGTGGGTGCATGAGAAATGTATGAAGATGGAGACAAACACTGTATAATACGCATTGAGAGATTTCATGCATTTCTAATTTCTCAAGCAATATCTGAACACTAATTGGAGAGAACTCGCAAGCTTTAAACTACCTAAATATAAAGCTGTCAGCTGTTGACGGTAGTAGATTTTATTTTGTCCTGTTAGTCTGACCAGAAGCAATCAGTACTTAAACACTACACGCATAACACTACACATTGGGGAAAAAAAATTCCTGCTGTTTTCACTTAAATCCACTGAATCTTTATACGTTATTCACATGGAACGCCCCAATTTATTGAACTCTGTATATTTATTACTTTTATATGAAATGCTGGTAACAAAGTAGTAATGTAATTAAGTGAAAGGCTCTTTTGAGAGCTTATACTGTATGTTTAAGCTCTGGCTGTTAAGGATAAAGTGCATGAAACGCACAAGTTGATAGGACAGGTTAAAAAAAAAAAAAAGAAGCTAGGTTTAATTTTGTATTTTACATGTGGAATAAGAGATTAACTTGACGCAAGAGAGACACGACCCATTACTGCCTAATCTTTCGACTGAAAAAGCTAAAACGGTGCAATATGAGGTGAAAGTATCCAGTGTGACGTTTCCTGGTGAGATTAAAATACAGTACATTTAATTGTGAGTAGTAGATGTGCTGTTTGGTTTGGTTTTTCCCCCTCTGTTATGTGTCCCTTTGCAACCTTGGACTGCATTGTCCTTTCTTTTCCATTTCTATGGTGAATTATGGCTTAGGCCTTTTCCTTTTAATCTGTCTCTGACTTTGATGATGTGTGCGTGTCTGATGTAGCACACTGCAATCCTGAAAATCTCTTCAAATTTAATGGTGATTGATACGATATCCCCAGTACTGTAAATGATCTCTCTGGCGCTTTTTTCTCGAGCGCAACATCAAACACTTTGTTTTCATGTGAACAACATTCCTGTTTGCTCCACATCCGAGGGAATCACCATTGCAAATACATCTCGTTATAAATAAGACGTAGGAATAGGATTTATGTTAGGTTAGTGTCTGTGTTTGTACATGAGAGGCGTGTTGAATGCGCTCGTTTCTGCTGTCTCATCCACGTAGTCTGTTTTCTGGGTGAAGTCATGACGAACACGTGCCAAAACTGGAGTCTGACCTTGCAACAGTCTTTAACAGAACATTATTTTCTTTGTAAAGATGCAGCTGTACATATATATTATGTAGAGAAACACTTCTGGGAATAGCTAAATATTTTTTTAAAGTTGAGATCTGATAATGTAGAGACGCTCATGGCAAAGATTTTAGCTTAGCGTTAACCGTTAATAAAGAAATACTGTGCTGTTTTACAATCATGATTACATAATCAGAGTACTGAGCAGAAGCCACCATCTGCTGCTTTATGATAACGACTGGGTTAAACTGAGCCAGGGCAGAAAACGGTGGCTGGAATAGCAGACTTTTCAGACCCGGGTGTGATGAGAGAGACTCTTTCACGTGCTGATCTTCCATTAACACTTATGCACTCGCCCTTACTGAGATTTTCAGTCATTGCACTTGGTCTCATGTATCTTACTGTGATGGTGTTCTACCAAGAAGAGCTGAGGTGCAGAGAGTCCTGCACCGTGTGGGACCTGACTGAACTTGTGTGAGGGAAGGAGATGACTCTCCGTTTGGCAGTTAACTGAAAGTGCACTTTATTAGACGATGATGAGCTTCAATGCTTTAACATGATGAACCACAGTCTAACACACTCACTTTGAGTTAGTTTCTTCTGTTCAATAAAAATTGCTATCAACAATGTTTATGAATTGTTTGGTTTTATTCTTCTGTTGCATCACTATACGTTTCAGCTGACCAGTCCTTATCAGTTTTTATTCCATTTTTAAGTTTACTTGGATTTCCTGAGTATGTTTGCTTATTTAGGTTTTGTTTTTATTTTAGAAAATGCTTAAATTGTATGATTTGTCAGAGGTAGAAATAAGGCATTCATAAAGGCTATAACAAGAAGCACCCAGAGAGCACACACTTCCTGTAAGATGGCTCGCTCTTTGGTCAGTATTTACTTTAAAGGTAATAGTATTTAATTTTGTATTTATTTATGTCCTCTTAGTTCTTTTTAAAATGTACTTTAATAAGTTTGTAGTGCAGTAAAATCTTTACTTTCATTACACTATAACAGTATGTAGGGTTGGGTAATGGATGATTAATATCAATTCTTACATAACTTGACATACATAACTTGAGCCTATTATATAACACTACAATATATTTCTAAATAGGCAACTCATCAACTTGAAAGAGAGGCATATGAAATGTAAAACTGAGATTAGCGGTCCAGTGTGACATGATATTTAGGATTCCCACATACAGATATATTTCTTCCATGTTGACAAGACAACGGCACTAGAATTTCAAGCAGAGTTTTAAAGATCAGATATTTTATAAAATTTTGAACTAAAAAAAAGTTTGACCTTATCTGACCTTGAAGAAGAGGTCAGAGGTCCTGCGTAATACTGTATTTAGAATCCCCATATATCACTCCCTGTAGGCCTATATGTTCTTAACATAAATACAAGCAGTAAGTAAGTAAACAAGTTTTAATTTTTTTCTAAATATCATTAGCATTTTCACATTCAGCTCAATTAATCAACCCTTAAGGAGAGGTCAAATGTAAAATCAAATCTTTACATGGTAATTTCTATATGTTGACAACACACACCACACTTGTAAGGATCATAGTTTGATAAAATCTTTGTCAAGCTATGACAAAAATCTACAATCTTTGACCAATAAATCATCACATTGAACTTGAAGACCTTGTTGGATGTAAGGCCATTTTTAACGGACTGTTAACATGACCCCACTCTACGCTTCTACAAAGTTTTATCAGAATTGATTCAAAACATTTCGGGCTATCATGTTTACACACAGAATGACACTTACGCACGCTAACGATATCAAAAACCTTAACCCCGTTTGCCGCGATAACAAAATAAACACTCTGAGTCACATCTCAGTAAACATCCCACTCATTTCCCATGCACCAATCCCACTTCAGGTAGGTTGTTTCAGGAAAAAAAGATGTCTGGAATTAACATAAATAAAATATTACAGTATTGTATTACAAGTGTCACAAGATATCACAAGAGTTCAGGTCATTTGAACTGGATAAATATAACACCAGAGCAATAGTATTGTTGCAAAGATGGGCAAATAAAAACAGTCAGCAAGATCATACTTCTGTACACACTTGTAAATCTATGACTACCTCAGAACAAAGGTATAGTGTCATGGATTCGGCTCAGCTGAATCTGACTAAAATGTTCTGGAGAGGCTTCAGACTGGCAGCATATGCATAACAGCTCCAAACATCTTGAACCTGAATGGCTATTGCATGGAAGACATGGTTCAATATTTCAGCAAGCAAATGTTCGAGAGTGGTGGACAAACATGCAAAACAAATACGGTTATTTCTACAGAAGGAGCGGAAAATAAATCTCCTCTGGTGTCATAATACTAAATGCACTCAAAGAGCTTTTTACTTGCCCCATTCACCCATTCATACAAGCACTTTTTTCAAGCACTTATTCCCTTTAGGCTACTTAGACATACCTATTATCGTGGCTTAAGAGTTGGCAGTTTGTTTTGTAATTGGAAGGTTGCTGGTTCGAGCCCCGGCTCAGACAGTCTTGGTCGTTGTGTCCTTGGGCAAGACACTTCACCTACCGCCTACTGCTGATGGCCAGAGGGGCCGATGGCGCGGTATGGCAATTACCATCTAGCAAAATATTAGGATCATCTTTAAATTTGTTACTACGTGATAATTTAATATGAGACCACAGAACTGATAACAGTTTGTATGAACGATGAGATAAGCCCGGAGATCAATGGGCCTGTATACCACATATTTATCAGAAGAAAAAACTAATTGGGTAGATCACTCATCACCTCTACAGTAGCCGGCTCTGTCCACATCATATCTTAGTCTGAACGAAACTTCCTGTTTGTTTTGGTTTTCTTTGAAAATTAGACAGTGCGCTTGTCTAACCAGCTATCAGCTCAGTGTCCTCTCAGTCACCCTGAAATCTCAGCTAATCCCTCGGGAGGCAAAGTACAGCTGCTGTCAGCAGTCTGGCACAGTCTTCTCTCTGTTTATATTTTCACTTGTTTCCTTCTGCCTCCCTACCTGCTTTCAGTGAGTCTGCATCCAACGAGGAAACACAGGAGACAGCTGCAGCATTTACCTGTGTTTAACTTGTTCAGCCTAATGTGTCACAGTTGCCTAACTTTTATATAAAATGTTTGACATTTGTATTTTATTAGATATGACACACTGATATTAATAAGCTAACTGTGTATTCACCTCTGTTGAATTGGTGTGGACTTGAGGTTCTCAGACATTTAATGCGACAGATAAACAGAGAGACGGGTATTCCTTCAAAGCTCAGGGTTCAGACTGGTTTAAATGCTCAGTTTTGCTCAATTTTTCAATAATCTTATGCATACAGCTCTGGTTGTAAGCATGACACCTCCACCCACCTGCTGTTCAAGTCTTCAGTTTGTTAAGGTTGACCAATCGATACAAGTTTGCTTAAGCTGAATGGAACTAAAAGACAAACTACGCTATATTGTCAAAAGTATTCACTCACTCATCCAAACGAATCACTTTTATGGCCACAGGTATATAAAATAAAGCACCTAGGCATGCAGACGGCTTCTACAAACATTTTTCAAAGAATGGGTTGTTTTCAGGATGCACCAAGTCCAGTCATTAAATCACGCTTCTCCGTGTGGCGAGTCTGGGTTTGGTGGTTGCCAGGAGAACGGTACTTGTCTGACTGCATTGTGCTAAGTATAAAGTTTTGTGGACGGAAGATTAAGGTGTGGGGTTGTTTTTCAGGAGTTTAACTCAGCCCCTCGGTTCCTGTGAAAGGAATTCTTATGATTTAGCATACCAAGACATTTTGGACAATTTCATCCTCCCAACTTTGTGGGAACAGTTTTTGGGATGTCTCTTTCCTTTTGGTTTTGGTGGCCTGACATCATATTAAAACCTATGGATTAAGAATAGGTTGCTACCAAAGTTCATACATGTGTGAAGGCAGACGAGACGAGAAAATACTTTTGGCAATATAGTGTCAGTTTTGCATCAAAGTATAAGATAAATACGGATTATTTTCACCATGAATCATGCAAAGCTGCTATAGTAGAGTCTAAGAACAATAGCAGGGAGCAGAAAATTAGCGGGATAAGTCTCCTTAACGGCTTTTTGAAATTGTGTATTTCATAACCGTTGGTGTACAGTTCCAGATGTAGTCGTCTCACAATCCTGACTACATGATACTAATTGTCTTAATCTGTGTCCACTTGCCACATTCTATTGCTATTGTTAATTAGTTTAATTGGCTTACCTCATACCTCTGCTTGTCATTTCCCACTGGCACATACCCATTAAATTCCAAGTGTTTGTTTTACATTTAGGATCACCTGAAATAACTTCTGCCCGTACAAGAATTTATCCAGCCGTGCACATTTCCCCCAATGGGATTAATAAACTTTCTTATTTTCCAGAGATTATCTTGCCACGGTATGACATGTAGGTGCTTACTGATTATTTTGTGGTGACTTGATGCAGAGCAGCAAATTCATTAGCAGCGTAATACTACAACACATACAAAAATAATAAAGGCATAATAAAGGGCTTTTCTACAAATGCAGCCTATTTGTTACATAATATATTAGATGGTGTTTATGAATCCTTGAGGACAAAAAGCTCTTTCTTTTTTAAACTGGTCTCAAGGCTGTTTGACATTTATTTTGATTTAGTGCATAATTTGAGCTAAAAAAATTTAAAAATGTTTTAATTAAAAACTAAAATTGATGCTTTCTTTTGTGCTGGTTGTTCACATTTGTCTGTGCTAGATGGTCACTCACAACAACTCTCATAGAGTCTCATATTAAGCCCTTTAAGAGTTTGGTTATTTCATTTTTCTCATCAAACAAAAATCAGATTTAATCAGTAACAGCTAAAAACTGTTAATATAGCAAATGAACAATCTGAACGACAGAAACTTGAGAGAATTTTGAAGCACTATACATTACACCAGTCCAGAGGTTGCTATGAAAATCTCCATAAAATACTGATAATTTCAGTAACCTACTATTTGAAAGTCTAAATATGAAAGTTGATAACAGCCAGGAAACAATGAGCCGGTGACACTGAACCTTTTCTAAAACTACAAAATTTTGTTCAGTAGAAATGAAGTTCAACAAATCGTACATCAGTTTTAGTCATATGCGTGGTAGGTGGCCTTTTCAGAATGTGCTGGCAACCTTCAAAAATGGCATCAGTTGTGTTTTTATAACAAACGCAGCCTGGACGCAGAAAGCATTAGTGAGAAAGAGAGTAAATGACTTTAAAATGAGGTGTAAAGCAAATTAGCACACTGACTCAGAAAGTGGAAACTTTTCATATTTGTGTCAAAGTAACTGCATGACTTTTCCGCGAGAAACTAATGGGGGTATGAAACTGAGGAGCCATGCAAACACCTCTCTGCAGCTTCTTTCCTGAGACAAAGCAGTGAAAAGTGCTGCTCAATCTGTGCAAGACAAATGAGAATTCCTGCTCGCACCACAGCAAACACATCCACACCATTCCTCCTGTAATGCTGAAACAGTCCACATTGCACTAAAGCGGTGGCAAAAGCCATAAAAGAACACGCTGCTGCCTTGGTAGTGATGCCTTCTGTTTTTAAGACTGTCTAATAGTCGTTATTTGCTGAGAAACTATCTACTGGCCAAAAAAGGCATTAAGAAATTAATGGTAGTTCCTGCCACCCACCGTGCCTTCAACAAACCAGCCTTTCCAGACTTTCTGGGACTACCGTGTTGACCCTCTCTTCCTGTCTGGAGGCTGATGTGTTGCTCAACAGCTCTGCTCCAGCAGCTAAAAGCTAGAAGCTAAGTAAATAGTGAAAGTTAAACTGCAATGCTTTTGGAGAGATTGCAGTCCTGCTATTATTACCTCCAGGGTCTTCTCACAGGTGGTGATCAAAATCCTCCTCTGCTTCAGTACTGTTTACTTTGTTGTCACAGCTCTCAGCAAATGTGTTAAACAAATCTGACAGGTGACAGAAATCAGCAACAGGAGGAGAACTGCAGAAAATCACATTTTCAGCCTTCTCACTCTTTACGCAGAAAGTCACTGCATGCTCTGTGATAAACAGCACAATTAGCACTTAAAGTGAGTGTCTTTGAGCCAGCATCACATCTATCCATCTATATTCTTTAAATTAATCATAGGATTAATGTTAAGGAATTGATTTCTCCATTTTAAAGAAAATCACATAGATATGTCCTGTTCAATCCTGGTTTCATTTCTTCTCGGTTTTGTCTGCGGAAGCATAAAACCTTTAAAACCATGAAATCTTTTGAAAAGAAGCAATTTCGATGGTAAAAAGCGTAGATTATTTTTAAAAATAGAGACATGGTAAGAAATTGTTATTTTCAGGGCTTAAAAGCCGTCTCAGAGAGTAATACTCAGTCCACTTTTATGTACAGAGCTTTTACCTTCAGAACTGCTTTAATACTTCGTGGCAAAGACTGAACAAGGTCCTGAAAACATTCCTGTTTCACCACATCCCGAAGCTGATCTTCTGGATTGAGATCTGGAGACTGCTGAGGACACGTGAGTACAGTGAACTGATTGTAGAAAACCAGTTTGAGATGATTTGAGGTTTGTGACACACGACTCGTTATCCCACTGCAGTCAGGCATTGAACACTGTGGTCATAAAGGTACGGACGTGATCAGCAACCATATTCAGCCAGGCTGTGCCATTTAAACAATGGTTTATCCATTCATAACAGATTTTGACCATTCTATCCAAATAATGCAGAATCTTTCCAATCTTCTGTTCTCCAGTTTTGGTGTGAACTTTAGCCTCACCTTCCTATGACACTCCAAGTGATATGCTACTGTAGCCCTGCATCAAGGTTTAACGTGTTCTTTAAAGCTCTCCTGCTTGTAACAAACAGTTATTTTAGTTACTCTTACCTTCCTATAGGCTCGAAGCCGTCTGGCAATATCTCCTCTGGCCATCAACAAGACAAAACATTTTCACCCACTCACTACCACTTACTGGTCAATTTCTCTCTTTCAGGACATTCTCTGTAAATCGTAGAAATGTTTTTGTGGAAAAATCAACAGATCAACAGTTTGTGAAATGCTCAGAACACCAACAATCATGCCACATTCACTTAAACTCACTTAAATGCCCTTTCTTTTCCATTCTGATGCTCAGTTTCAGCAGGTTTCAGCACTTCAGCAGGTTGTCTTGACCCTGCCTAAATGTGCTGAATTGTTGTGACTGGCTGATTACATACTTTGTTAGGGAACAACTGAGCAGATCTACCTACATGTAGTGAGGCTATTTTAAAAAATACTCCTTAAACAGACTGAAGATTGATGTTGTTCTCTTCTTATTAACCTGCTCTCATCCAAGGAATTTTTGTTTGAAACAGAGCAAAAATATCCAGAACAGAGGGAGAGAAAACTTTTAAAAAGCATCCACTTTAACAAAACTAAATAAATAGATACAGTATTTATTTTTTCACGCTGAAACCCACTCAAGCTGATCATTGTTTCTTGCAGCCTTTGTTCTGTGTTGTATGTGCGTCATCATTTCTCCTTTGCGGAGCTTCAAAGGACACAGGTGAATCACAAATTATTTAATTATGCATAATTATATAATATGCGCATAGGAAGAGCCCACTGCTTATCAGACTAACAGATAAATTACATGAACTACTCATGCAAGAGAAATGATAAATGATTTAGAATAATTTTGTTTGTGGGCAGCCTGTGTCCATAATCCTCATTATATAATAGGAGTCACATGTAGATAGTACAAAGATATATATGTAATTTGTAGAGGGAAATAATCCCTTCCTGTTCCAAAAAAGATTATGTTCCCTCTGATAAGCAAAAAATAATCACGCATACACATTTTGTATAGCTATATTTCATTTTAAAAACATAAAGATGTATATAAATACGTGAAGTTTGATGTATTAGTCCTCTACCTAGAACCTGAAGCTGAATTCTGTACAGTTCTCAATTGAACAACAACTAAAAACAAGTATGTATGTGTATGCATATATAAAGTTATAAAGTTCTCTTGCAGTCTGAGCCTATAACAGGATAAGTAAGGGATAGTTCAGAGTCAGTGATCTGGCCTATAAAATAAAGTTTGAATTTTGAAAGTACAGTAAGTGTCTGTCTCACTGGGAGCTGTTCCAGCCTGACAGCTAAAGATTCTGTCTTCCCTGTAACTTTTAGAAAAGGTTTTAACCACAGGTAAACCTGCAGTCTGAGAGCTAAGTGCTCTATTGGGACAATGTGATACCATCAGGTCTTTAAGATATGATGGGGCCTGGTTATTCAGCGTTTTCTTTTATCTGAGAAGAAGAATTTCAAATTCAAGTCAGGCTTGAAAAAGCTAATATGAGAGCGATAAGATTTCTCCTTCTTGGAGAGCAGTGTTTTGAATCAGCTGAAGGATTTCAGGGAGATTTCAGAACAGTCTAGATGTAACTAGTTTTCAGCATCACTCTGGAAAGGCAGGAAGTTTTTAATTATAGCAGAATTGATCAGATCAAAGAAGACAGCCCTTGATATCTGTTTAATGTGCACACTGAAGGGCATATGCTGGTCAAAAATGACCCCAAGGTTCCTCACAGTGTTGCTAGAGGCCAAGGTAATCCCACCCCGAGTATTTCATTGGACTACAAGTCTCTGAGATGTTTAAGGTCCAATAGAAGTAACAGTTCTTTCTTTGAATTTTGAAATAAAAGAAAGAATATTGTTCAGTAGGGAACCACCTGATGGCAGAATCAGTTTAGCCATTAGATGGGATGCATCAGCAAGGATGTTATGTGACATCCAGTTTAGGACTACACAAAGGCTGTCAATAGGAAAACTCATAGATGATCTAATGGGATAGTATAAGCACCCAAAGTGACCCTGTTCCTAACAAACCTGTAGAACTTGTGGCATCAGTGACCATCAGTGTTATCGTACAGCCTGCCTGTGGACTTTCCTGTTATGAAACCACTGGCTTTTATATGAGGCAAAACAAAAACAAGGGGTGACTGAGGGTGTTTGTCTTTTCCTGTAATTTGATGTAAGATTTAGAGGAGAAGATGCGGCGAAACCCCGCATGAGGTCTCCGACGTGATACCTCTCACAGATTCTACGAAAAGATCCCGGCCACTTCTGGGAAACACTTCACCTCCTACAGAGAGCTGAACAAAAGGATGCACACACCCACATGGACACACACAAATGACAGTGTCTTGATTATCAGCACATTTTGAGAGACCTTCAACGTCTTCCCAGAAATGGAAGAAATGAGCTTGTCAGTGTAACGGAAGCAAGCGGTAACAGCTTTCTTTTCACTGTCTGTAAACAAAAAGGATACAATTTGCAATTTTATAAAGGATCAGCAGTTATTACACAAGCTTTTTATTACTGTGTTTCCCAGAAGACGCGATAAAACATTGCTTTGAAAGTTGCTTTTCGACAGGTTTCTTTTTTGAGATTCGTGGTCTTTTGTTCAGCATTTTACATCACATCATGTGTTCAGCCCTCCTGTTCACACTAAATTTAACTTTCAAACTTTTAGTTTTACACTTACATGTTTTTATTGTATCTTAATCTTCATTCATCCAAACCTTCTTCCTGTGTATACACCTTTTTTTGTAATGAATATCACAACTTCCCTTAAATACCAGAAAATAACAGTGCACACCCTGATTTACACTTAACTGGAAAGCAACCATGCAGCGCAATCTTAAGTCCTTAGTCATGGCTGTTTTAGGTAGCAACTATATCAAAAAAATGACTAAAATAACCTCATTGGTGGAGTACTCTAATAATAGTAGATTGATGAAAATTCCCAAAACAGGCCTCAGCAACTTCCAGTTTTCTGTCCACGTTCCCTTATATACCTCACAGAAGACATTAAAGACTAAAAATCTACATTTAAATTGATCAGTATAGCTGAAGGAGTCGCCCAGCACTAACTGAACTGATGTGCAACAATAATGAAAAAAAGAGCTTTCCGCTCTTCACAACAGTTTATGCGTAACTTTGGGATTTCTTAGAGTCTTGATTCATTTGTACACAAACTTTTAATGGGAGCCAGAGCTGCCCTCATCAGCACACACTCACTTTATCATTCATCCATAAACTCTTGCCTCTGTTGTCCCGTGACCTAGTTTTCAACTTACTTTCAATTCTGTTTTATTTATACAGGACCAGTTCACCACAAGAGCCACCTCCAAGTGCTTTAAACTGTAAGTTTAAGGACTTATAATCTTATAAAGAGAACCACAGTATTACCAAGCACAATGTGGGGATGGAGAGGAAGAATTCACAGGAGAAAATGACACTACCAAACTTGAAATCACAGTGGTTGTGGGCTGCATCTACATGATATGCTGTTGCGTTTCCAGGAAGGTGCAAGTCAGATTTCAGTGTACCTACAGTGTAGATCAGAAACATGAATCCACTTTTATTGAGGTCATCCATCTGCTGTGCTGCGAATAACAAAAAAAACCCCAGAAAACTGCTTAAAGAGACGATAAACAGGACATGGCTGAAACTAACAGAGAGAATAAACAAGGGGGAGAGAAGAAGAGGTGAACAGAGGAGAAATCTTCAGCGCATCACCGAAGGCCTGCAGGCAGTGGGAGCAGTTATGGAACGGTTTGAGATCAGATCATTTCTAACCACCACATCACTAAATGATGTGGTGATGTAAGAGCATTACCGGCAGTCTGATCAGATCCAAGCTGCCTCCTTATCTGCGCAACCTTAAAAACTAAGTTGACACAGTTGCATAAGTGTTGCAAGTTTTAACTATAGAAATCAGAGTCACACGTATTCATCAGAGCCTGATAAACACATAACTGCATGCATGGAGCTTCATGGATGTTAACGGCCAAGGTTTCCCAGTGCTTTTGTCCCCATAGTGTATACCAACATCTGATATGTTCTTTTTAGAGGGGGGGGGGTTATTTGTTTGGTTGTTTTGTTTGAAATTTGTTAATTTTCTTGAATTCAAAATGCTCATTGTGCAGTATGTAAGAAAATTAGAGCTGCCTAGTTAAACTCCAAGCATCTGGGTGGAGTAACAGTCTTTTACTTGTAGCAAACCCTTATCTGATGGCAAAGCACGCATGATTTAAGAGCATGACAAACATCCATAAACAATTTCCTTCATGCCATTTTAAGGAACTTGAAGTAGTTAGAGTAAACAGATAGGATCTCACCCAGAATTTTGGTCAGTTGTCACTGATGAATGATGCCACTAGTCATATTAGCAGGAACTCTGATGGACCACTTTTACTGAAGAAATCAAGAGAAGAAAAACGTTCCCTATTTCATGGAAAATGATGAAAAATAGTCTTTGAGTCATTTCTGGAAACACAAACAACAGAAGAGATTCTACATATAATGCTGAACACAAACTGTAAATAGTTTGTGTGGGTTTAGTTTTAAGTGATCTCTGGGAAAGCGGTTTTGTTATTTTTATCAGCATTGTAGGTGTGTTGACACACTACTTAATACAGAACAGTGCATGAATCATTCTTTGACCCAAATACCCAACAGTTATATTTTGCACTTCATGTCTCCCTGCTTGTAAATGAGAGCACTGAAGGCTTCAGTAGCCCGAATAACCTGAATACTCGCCCCCCAGGATACAATCCTGGTTCCACTTCTCCTATTTACCTTAACACCCTTGTCACGGGAAAGCCCCGTGACCTAAAGATGCAGCACGCTATGCTTTTAGCCAAGATGTGTTTGTGCTAGATGCAATTCTAAGGAAAGTCTGACTAAAAATGTTACTGTCTGACTATTTCTATTTGATTTATTTATTTGTCATGCACCATGTCACAGTTTCCTGGAAACTGCCAATCCAGTCTGGACACTTTTGTGCTCCTTTTATGGCCAAATGCCTGAAAGAATGTGCCAAGGAAAAGGAAACCCTGACATCAGATTCCTTCACTTGATATGACTAGATATATATGTCTTTGCTGTTCGTTTATTTTATTTGTCTTTGAATAATAGATCAATCAATCATTCAATACTTTTTTAAATTCCTGGAATGGGAGGAGCTATGTCTGTGTATAGGTTGTACTTCCAGGATCCCAATGAAAATACTGCAGGTTTTATCCCTGTGCAGAATTTCTCCCTCAGCTTTTATATTTTGTTTTGGATTGTCATCTTTGTGCGGTAGATTGCCTCGATATTTTTCCCACTATTTTGATTATTTTTCTTAGCTGTAGCCAGATTAATGTGTGCTGTAGATACGGCACACCAATCTACCGTACTGCTGCGAAGGAAAAGGGGAGATAAAAATTAAACTTTCAAACTCCACTTTATTTTCTTTTACTACCTCCATCATCTTGCAAACCTCCACAATCCTTTGTGTTGATGTCATTTTCATGCAGACAACACTTTTGTTTATTGCCATGGTCTGCTTGAACTTGAGATATATACAATATACAATAATAAAAAGAGTAATATAATAAAAACAAATGATTGTTGCTCCGCCGTTCATTGTTCAGTGTGCAGTCATTTTGCTGGGTATAAATGTCTGTGATGTGTAATGATGAAATGAGTCTGTTTTGCTTTTAATGTAAAAAGAAGAATCTTGAATCCAGCTTGTAGTGCTTTGGTGCATATATTTGTCTCTTCCAGACATCTTAAGTATCAAAAACACTCTTCATATTTCAAATTGGTTTTTTGTGTTATTACGTTTGAGCCTGTATAGAAATTTATGTAATTCCTAAAATGTTAATGCAATGCATTTGTTAAACCTCTTGAATTAAAGCTGCACTTAAATCTATCATTGGCTAAACACTTATGGACCTAACTGTGTTGCATTGGAGCCATAAATAGCTATAGTTACACTATTCAAGGATATAAACGTTACAGCTCGTTTCTGTGAAATCTGCTGCATGTGCCACAGAGAAATACTGCAAAGAATGATGTGCAAATGGGGTTTTGAAAACAGTGCAGTCAAACAAAACAAGTTTACTGTCCATGAAAGGGCTTTTTGAAATGTAAAGTAGGAGAAAAAAACCCTCAAACCTAAAATTGCATCTCTATGTTATTGTCCTGTTGCTATTTTTTGTCACGTGGCATTTTTGTCCTGATTTGCAGCGCATTTTTGTTTATGCAGACAAATGATGAGCGACAGCTTGTTCAAGGGAAAAGCTTCTCAAGCACGTGCAGAGTGGCATTGAGACTGTTAAAATGTGAATAATTTTCATTCCAACATTTTCAAAGCAGAGGGGTTTCAAGCCTTTCAGTTATGAATTTTTATCATTTATTTTACCTTTTTTTTTTTTTCTCAGCCATTGAAATGCCGCCAGAAGAGCTCAAATATGGCTACAGTCCATTCAAGGTCATTAAGATAATTTAGTAGAAATGAGGCCACAAATATAAAGCGCACAACACAAAAATAAACAAGGCAGAAGTCTCGGGTTCAGACGCACAAGGACACAAATAGAAGCGTTTCACTTCACATTGTCTGAGAGTATGTTTTGCAGGTTTAATCTAGGACAAGCAAATGTCGGTGGCAGACCGGTTACAAAGAGCGGATTGTGTTTGTAGCCAAGCAAATATTAGTATTTGTTTCTCTTCTATTTTTCCCATCTTGCTGCTCTTTCTCTGTGACCGACTATGGAGAACAGTTGGGAATATGGGGGGTGAGGAGGTCCTGGACACCACACAGACTTGTGTTACTTCAGAGGCCCCAAGCAGACAAGAATGTCTATATCAGAGGAGATGAGCTGGAACATGTTTATCCCACTGGTGCAATTAGGAAGCTCATGTTAACTGAGGAGATCCCCGTAAGTGAGAAGATTATTTATCATTGTGCATTCAGCACTGCAGTGAATGCAGTGTAAGCCCCCTGTTCAAGTACAGTAATAATTCAATGACTGTTTAATGACTTCACTCTATATCCATAAGAACTCAGAGGCAAACACTCGACTGTTGTTCACTGCTTCTAATTGCAAGCTGACACATTAACACGTTGAAAGATTAAATGCAAAGCATCTATAGCTGCAACTCAACCATCTACAATACTGCAATGTTTACACTGCAATGTATGTATTACCCAAGGCTGTAAAATGTGTCAGTGTGTTGATATATTCTTTAAGTATATATGGCTCAGTGTAAAACTTTTAACACTACAGAATTATTATTTTCACCTTACTAGAGGACCCCAATATTTCTTGTCCGCCACAGTTTAACCGTCAGTATTTTATAGTGTCTAACTGCCATCTAGTGGTGCCATCAAATATAGCAGGTACACATTTCATCACTAGACATTTTTCTGTGAGTCATTTTTCCCGACATTTAAAAAAAAAATGTGGCTCAAGGTCTAACGGCAGCATTTTACGTGGCCTTGAACTCTGAGAAGCAACAATTATTTACATTTCATATCAGCTCAGAACAAGACCAAGAAAGCCTGTTACAGACCAGTGACCAGTACGTTTTCTCCCGTGTCCCTGCTGTGCCACATATTGAGATGACAGCCCACATTTTGATTGGCTTTATTTTACAAAAGTGAGCACCAAAAACATGTGAATCACAAAGGGACGTGCTGATCTACGGGCGATGCCAAAATCCAAAAATGCCTTGCAGACAGGGCAGCAGTGGAAATAACGGTAAAACGTTTGAGCGTTTAAGTTACTGCGATAGAGGAAAAGAAAATCGTAATTTCAGACTACCTTTCAGCATCATTAACATGTTCCACATTTGTCCCAAGGATCTGGACATCCGAGATGAGGTGGAAAAGTCACATTCAAACCAAACAGCTTTTCATCTTTGATTGTGTATGATTGAGCACAAACAAAGAATGAAATTTACTTGTTTTGGTTTTCTATTTGATGTGTTCCATCTGCATTTACATAGCCTCTTTTCGCCCTGTGTGATTTTCTATCTGCTTTTCTATCTGTTTTGTCCCTGTGACAGATTCAGCTCCTCACATCTGTAAAATAAAGAGATGAAAGACAAAATCAGGGTAGACAGTTAGATAGTCAGTTAGCTTTCTTTCTTTCTTTCTTTCTTTCTTTCTTTCTTTCTTTCTTTCTTTCTTTCTTTCTCCATCATTCAGTTCTTCCATTCCTGTTGAGGGTGGGGGTGTTCAGGTTAGAGGCCAGTCGGACTGAAGAATGGCGCCGCATGTTTCCATGCGAGTATCAAATCTTAGCGTAACAAGCCCCAGAGGAGCAATAACCTTCAAAACTCACACCTGCAGCCAGAGCACTCAGTTCTACCAGTGCTGCTCTGTAATGTAAATGTATGTGATTCACATTCTGTTATTCACATTAATCACAGCATCCAGATGTGTTTTTCTACTATTTTTTTATATGGAGAATTCCACCATTCAGGAGAGGGTTAATGCTTGAGGACAAGGTGCGGGTCACGTTCACCACCGTGCACATAGTCACATAGTCACAGCTTTACTTTGCAGCTGTGAAATTTTCCATTTGAATTGTAAATTGATTTTTCTTTGCCAAGCCACTGACATCAAGTTGATTTCTTCCATCCTCAAGAACAGGGAAAAGGTCAGGGCAGCTTCCAAGGCTTTAATTATGTGTTAAAAACTGTTCTGTGGAAAATTATGAACCAGACCGCCTCACTCTGGGTCCTGCTTTTGTGTCACCGCTCTCTTAAAATCATCAAAGGCAGATCACAGAAAGCAGTTACATGGTTATTGTTTGAATAGAGGCGGACAATAGTTCCCAAATGGCACATATGCTGTGAGATTGGGTAAAAATCATATATTATTAGATTTATCCACGCTCATTTCCCCTTTAAAAAAAATCCTCTAAAGCTTGTCAAAGGAAAGTTCAGCCACTTCCACAGGTGGGAGGTATGCGCGGACACATAAAAGGTTTGACAGCAAGGAGATTAGTATGGAGGAAGATTTGCTTAAATGACAACTAACCACCAGTGCAGATGACCTGCCACCTAAAAAAATGGGGAAAAAAATTTGATTTGAAATTGTTGTTAGAAAACAGAAAGTTACTTCTCAGAGAAACATATTTGGATCAATCTGAGCACAAGGCACCAAGACAGTTTACCGAGCTTTGTAAGAGCGGCAAGGTGATGGAAGTAAGAAAATCACAGCGTCGATCCAGATGCCATACACGGTTTGCCAAAAGTGCCTTCGCTGACAGGCCGTTTTGTGCAGATATGAATAGAAGTGGCCTTAAAATGTTAGCTTGCTCTCTGATGTGCTTTGGCTGCAGATCATTTGATGTGAATGTTTTTTGCATTTAACCTAGTCACCGGGACATCTCAGTCTCCCTGAGTGACTGCTGATTACAAGTTCATCGACACGGGCATAAACCCAGAAACTATTGTAAACAACGTAATGAAAATCATTCGCCTTCCAAATATTCTTCTTTGCTTGTGATAGGCCAGATGTCTAAAGGATAACAGAGCATAAATGGGAAACAGTTTGGACAAATGTCTGCACGGGGAAAAAGAGAGTCCAGACTCAGTCGTTTTTCTTTATTTGATATGATAGCCGTCATAGAGACAGGAAGGAAGCGTTTATCCGTGGTATCTCTGGCAGTGGATTTTGCTACTAAACATCTGATATCACTGGAACTGCGAAGAAGATCAGCCTATTCGCTCCGTAGCGTCCGTGAGGCAGATGCCTGCAGAGAGCCCGTTGCTATGACCTCACCCGCTGCTTAGTGCCAGGGAAGTCGCCCTTGGGTGTTACAGTGCTGCTGGAAATGGGATAAAACAGGGTGGGGTTTGCTTATCCATGAGGTCCACTTGCAGTTATTCACATACACACTGATGTATGAAGCCACAGTCGTAAACGCTGTTTTGCTCGCTACCTCTCTTTTGTCCTTCCTGTCATAAATTGTGAAGTCCTCCTGAGCAAAACCTGCATCCTGCTCCATTCCAGATGTGTTCAACGGGCTCTCCGGGCCTAAGACATCACTGCCTCTCTTGGAGACTCAGAAGCCTCCTTGACTTGCAGTGGCTCATTGACTCCTGTGTTGAAGAGTGACTCCATCATTGCTTCATATTTAGTCACTGTTGCTTTATTTTCTGTCATTCCTTCTATGCTCTGTTTTAGTTTTGCTTTTGATTTACAAACTGGAGTCTGGTCACCCATAACCATGTCATCATGTGCTCAGACATACAGCCTCATTAATATTTCCCTTCTGGCTGTGGGATAAGGGTGGGCACTCCTCAAGCTCGCTCTAGAAACTAGACCGCTGCCAGGACGTAGCAGGCTATGAAGAACCAGAGGAAACATCGCATGCTCCAGCAGCTCTGAGTCAGGCCTTTGCCACAAAAGTGGAAACTTTGGCTGGATTTCCACCTCTCTATTGTCTGTTTAGGGTCAGCTCCAAGTTCTACTGTCTTTCCAAAATGGTGCATATATGGAGATTTTACCTGTAGTCACAAGGGAAACAGTAAACTGAATCTAGATATAGAGGCTTACTGTCTTACTCTCTATCAGTTAAAATGTACAAGGCAGTATTTGAGTATTTGCCATCTCTCAGAACATCTCTCTCTTCTCTCTTCTTCGTCTATCCATAGTCTGGTGTTCCTGTGTCCATGACCACATTTGACCACAGCACACCTGAGTAAACAATTCCCCCCAGACTCACAGGACAACTAAGCTGAAACAGTCCACTGCATAGCTCCATAGCAGGCCATCGCATGCGTTCCAGGAGCCAGGACCTCTCAGACGCATCATAGATCTGACAATACAGCTTTTGTTTAGGAAATTTGTTGTGGAAGCAGAGTAGAAGTTCCCACTGGTTTCAGTTTTTTTCCAGTACACATTCAAAGTCTCTTGGTATTCCTAATACGAGGCATAACAAAGGATTTGTTGTATTTTTTGCGAGAGCAAACTTAAATTTGCCTGTCTCTATAGAAATGGCATGCAAGGTAAAATGGTAAATGGCCTGTATAGCGCTTTTCTAGTCCCTAAGGACCCCAAAGCGCTTTACACAACCTGTCATCCACCCATTCACACACTGGTGATGGCAAGCTACATTATAGCCGCCCTGGGGCGCACTGACAGAGGCGAGGCTGCCGGACACTGGCACCACCGGGCCCTCTGACCACCACCAGTAGGCAACGGGTGAAGTGTCTTGCCCAAGGACACAACGACCGAGACTGTCCAAGCTGGGGCTCAAACCGGCAACCTTCTGATTACAAGGCGAACTCCCAACTCTTGAGCCACGATCGCCCCTAAATGTAATGTGATGTAAAGCTACATGTAAAACTCTTCTGTCCTTAAAACCACTGGATAATGTTACACGCTTCATACAAACGAAAGCTAATGCTAAAAACAACAATGTAATCTTTAATCAGCGACCACACAGACCAAATCTCTGGTCACAGCAGCTGAGTATAATCACCACGATTGCATCTAATCAAAACAGCAAAAGCAGCTTTCTCATCAAAAACTCTTGATAATAGTGCAAGTTACATAATACAGCAAATAGCCAGCCAACACTGCATCACACAGTGCTGCAATTATTTGTGAGTGTGTAATTTCTGCTTAGCAGAACTAACACTTGATTTCCGATATTAGATATGGTTTTGAAGAGCTGACAGTATAATTGGTTTGACTGGTGGGAAGAAGGCCAGCAGACAGGGAGAGCTAATTAGATTTCAGGAATAAAAAATTGCCTGAACTGGGGTGTTGCTGCTGGGATTCTGCAAAGAAATTAGTCCAAGTGTAAAGATAATTTTTTTTAATTTTTTTATTTAACCTTTATTTAACCAGGAATGTCCCGTTGAGATCAAAGACCTCTTTTTCAAGGGAGTCCTGGCCAAGAGGCAGCACATTTCAAGACAAATACATACGAACAAACAAAGTTAAAATTACACAAAACAATTACACATTATTGAGGCAGCCTGTAGGCCTTTGAGTTTAGTTTTAAAAACATTTAAAGACAACAATTCAGTTAGTTTCCAGTCTTTCTGTAACATGTTCCACGAAAAAGGCGCAGAGTGGACAAAGGCTTTCTTACCCAGCTCTGTGCGGACAAGGGGAACAGACAACAGCAGCTGATCATTTGAGCGCAAGGAGTAAGAACCACTATTTGTCCTTGTGACCAAAGTACAAATATAAGGAGGCAGCAATCCAAGCATAGCTTTGTAAATAAAAGTGTACCAATGCCCCTGTCTTCTAATGGCCAAAGAAGGCCATTTTACTCTTAAGTACAAATCACAGTGATGGGTCAGGTATTTACAATTGGTAATAAACCTCAAGGAAGCATGATACATCGTGTCCAACATTAGAAGACATGAAGAAGAAGCGTTCATATACAGAATGTCACCATAATCTAACACAGATAAAAAGGTTGCAGTGACAAGACGTTTTTTTACTGCAAAAGAAAAGCACTGTTTATTACGGAAGAAAAAACGAAGTTTAAGTCTCAGTTTCTTTACTAGTCTCTCTATATGTGGTTTAAAGGTGAAGGAGTCATCAATCCAGACACCAAGGTATTTATATTCATGAACTATCTCTATGACATTTCCTTCAAGGGTGGACACCACTGGAATAGGCTCCGGGACCTTCTTTGACTTGGAAAACAACATTAGCTTAGTCTTGTCAGCATTGAGAACTAATTTTAGCTGAATAAGTGAATGCTGGAAAGCAACAAAGGCTTTCTGTAAAGTTTCAATGGCCTGAGCAAGAGATGATCCATAACAGTAAATAACTGTGTCGTCAGCATAATAATGCAAATTTGTGTCTGAGACATTTTGACCCAAGTCATTGATATATAAAAGGAACAGAAGGGGACCCAAAACTGAGCCCTGTGGCACCCCCTTGTGGACAGCAACAAATTTAGAACAAAGACCTTCAAGTTTAATGCACTGGGTTCTATTTTTCAGATAATTTGAGAACCACGCTAATGCATGTTCTGACAATCCAAGGCTGAGCAGTCTGTTTTTTAGGACTGCATGATCAACAGTGTCAAAAGCTTTTGAGAGGTCAATAAAGAGTGACGCACAGTACAATTTCTTATCAAGTGCCACAATAATATCATTTATCACTTTAATAGTGGCAGTGTTAGTACTGTGTTTTTTCCTGAAGCCTGACTGAAATTTGGAGACAATATCATTAGAGTACAAAAACTCTTTCAACTGGTCACAAACTAGAGATTCCAGGATTTTGGATAAAACACACAAATTTGATATTGGCCTATAATTAGTCAACACCGATGGATCACCTCCTTTCAATAAAGGCAAAACGAAAGCTGATTTCCAAACCGATGGAATTTCTTTGGTTTTAATTGAAAAATTAAATAGAATTGAGAGTGGTTCTGCAATAAAATCAGCTGCCAACTTCAAAAAATAAGGTTCCATCAAGTCTGGACCAGGAGGTTTTCTGTGATCCAAAGCCTTTAAAGCTTTATGCACTTCATAAACACTAAAAGGTACAAAGTTAAAACAGTCTCCAGAAAACATAGAGAGTTCTGGGCAAGTATTTGTTAAAAAAGTTTCTGCAGAAGCAAACAAGGAACCCACTGATAGAAAGTGTTCATTAAAACAATTCAAAATTTCAGTTTTATCATTAATTGAGACTGAATCTTTTACAACAGATTTAGGAAAGGTTTGAGTCATTTTATTGGCGGAAAAAGACTTGATTACTTTCCAAAATTTCTGTGGATCATTGAGGTTCTCAGTGGTGACAGACAAAAAGTATTCAGATTTGGCCTTTTTAATAAGAGAAGTACATTTATTTCTAAGCTGTTTGAAAACAGACCAATCAGTGGAAGTATCTGTTTGTCTCGCCTTGTCCCATGCTCTATTAATGTGTCAGTCTGAGCGCTATAATTCCTTTATACTTTTCACTTCTTTAAAAAAAACACTGCTTTAACAGGATAACGTTTTGTTTTGTATTTCTACTCAGTGCGCAGTTTATTAGAAACATTTCATTTAAATTGCCACAATCCAGGGGTTTATCTGTTATAATGCTGAGTTTTAGTATTTGAGACTGTTTGGATTTAGTTTTTATTCTTCTCAGTTTGTGCCTTTGCCCTCATGTGCAAAGGCACAAAGTTTTAATTGTCTTTTAATTATTTCCTGTTTTACTTTGTAGGTTGGTTTTCTCGTATATTTTGGCCTAGTTTCACCTTCTGTTGATGATTTCACCTGTGCAGTGTATTTGCACACTGTGCACATGCAATAACGTCTTTGCCCCTTTGTGTCAAGACATCTGTTGTGCTCCCTGATTTTTCTCGTGCTTCCTGTGCTGTTTTTTGGCTGGACTTCAGTTCTGTGTTACTTTGGGCTTTGCTTTTGCCAGTAAAGGCTCCTTATCTCCTCCTCCAACTTTCATAAAACGTCGTAAAATGATTTCAGGCTTTTTGAAATTGCACAATTAATGTGATAACCCATGTTTTTTTTATTCTGTGTTGAATGATGGACTAAATCCACACTTAAATTGAGCTCCACACATTGCAGTGTTTTTACTTCTTGAGCTTTGATGGAGTAGCAGCATCCCCTATTGTTCAAACAGAGTAGTAGGAAATTCATTAAAAGGACTAGATGTTGTAGTCCTTGATAATGCATTGCTTTAAATGGCGAGAATCTTGACAGATGGCTGTTATGAGGAAAGGCAGCCCAGAAACTTTACCAGCAGCACACATCGTTGTGTGCCTCAGCTTTCAGTCTTTTACCCAGGCTAATCTGCCGTTTTTTTTTTTTGTTGTTTTTTTTTGGGGGGGGGAGGAATTAGAGATCTGATCTAGATTATAATATTAAGATTTGGGACACGTCGTCAGTAGTGGACCTTGGATTCATCGGGTGCTTCCGCCATTATTACTAGACACCCTCATCCAAGGAGGCCCTGCCAGGGTTGATCAGGCCCCGGAGTATGTCACTGGTTCATGTTAAGTTGTTATTTCTCTTCTTCTTTCTTCTGTTTAGTTTTCTACTGTTTATTTTCTCCTATCTATTCACTGCAACTGAGAAATAATACTTACCTCTTTAGCATTTATGGAGCCTCATTTCTTCAAAGGGATAGAAAAGGTGATGGAGAGAAGTAAGACAAAAGGGACAAGATAGGAGAGAGCAGAGAGGAGAGCCGGAAGGGGGGGGGGCGCCCGATCTAGCTTCCCACACCTCCCCGCCGGATTGGGCTGTAGGAATGTAATGCCATTTGAAAAGTATAAGACGCAGCAGCAAAAAAAATATTGGCGACGGCCAGTGGGCCCCCTCAGCTACCTCGTAGAAATACCTATGGTATGAATTTTAAACTAATTCGTCACTTTGTTCTCGAGTTATCACATTCACAAACTTGGCTGTCCACACCACATCAGCTGTTTAAAAATGGTTTTGGTGAAAACTGTCCCTTCTGATTTAACTGCATTACCATGCTGGACTGGGTTAAAAACGCCACTGCACTTTACAGGAAATGC
This sequence comes from Diplotaxodon limnothrissa, assembly GCF_057381915.1. NCBI lineage: Eukaryota > Metazoa > Chordata > Actinopteri > Cichliformes > Cichlidae > Diplotaxodon > Diplotaxodon limnothrissa. The sequence continues at coordinate 8,766,696 of NC_140617.1, forward strand.
CAGAGTCATCTCTATTTTCTGAGGCGGCTAAGGTCCTTCCACATCTATCGGACTATGCTCGGGATTTTCTATGAGTCTGTTGTGGCCAGTGCTATCCTCTATACTGTTGCATGCTGGGGGAGCAGGTTAGGGGTCGCAGATGCCAACCGACTCAAACTGATTGGCAAGGTCTGTAATGTTGTGGGGATGGAGCTGGACTCCCTTAAGGTAGTGTCGGAGAGGCGGATGTTGTCCAAGATAAAGACAATGTTGGATAATACCTCCCACCCACTCCATGCTGGCTGGCCACAGGTGCATGTTCAGTGAGAGACTGAGATTACCAAAAAGCACCACTGAACAACACAGGAAATCATTCCTGCCCGTGGCCATCTCCCTGCGCAACCCCTCCATCTAATGCACTGTAAACACTGCAACAGTTACATCCTTCTTGTACATGCTGTTTTCTACTCAGTAATGTTGCTGTCAATATTCTTGATATTTATTATTGAGTGATTTGTATATATTGTGCTATTTCTTAAATCTGTAACATATTGTATTGTTAAATAGTCTAGTCTTTTTCTGTTACTGTTACTGTAATGGAGCAAATGTAACCCAATTAATTTCTTTAGGGATTAATAAAGTATGCTGATTCTGATTCTGATGCTATATTGATGAAATTTATAAATGTTTTTTTTAATGTCTGTAGGAAATTAATTGCTACACTGAACTAAGGCTACAGAAAAAAGTCTTTAATCAATATAAAATGATACATTACAAATCAGAAAATAGTTTGGAGTTGCATCAGCCATTTAATACAAAAAACAATCATATAAGGCAGCGGTCCCCAACCTTTTTTGCGCCACGGACCGGTTTATGCCCGACAATATTTTCATGGACCGGCCTTTAAGGTGTCGCGGATAAATACAACAAAATAAAACTAGTACCGGTACCGAAAAAAAGAAGTTTTGTTCATAATACACCTGAAATGACCCAGGAAAACCGAGTTAACGTTAAAAACGATAACAAAATAACGCTGAAAACCGATAAAAACCCTGAAAACTATACATTTCACACCTGAGCCTCAACTCTCGCGGCCCGGTACCAAACGACTCACGGACCGGTACCGGTCCGAGGCCCGGGGGTTGGGGACCGCTGATATAAGGCACCATTAAAGGATACTCGCATTGCAAACCAAATCACTGTAAAATCAATATGTTTTAATTCTTCTTTAATCCGTTTGAAATAAGAAGACACGCACTGTCACACTGAATGCACCCGGATATTTTTCCCCCAAAAAACTACCACTGACCCTTCTGTTTTTTACAATGATGACGTGAACAACTCTTTACGTTTTTAGTGGAAAAATCTCATCACCATCTTATTTGAAAGTCTGATCTGGTATTACATACAGTGGGGCAAAAAAGTATTTAGTCAGCCACCGATTGTGCAAGTTCCCCCACTTAAAATGATGACAGAGGTCAGTAATTTGCACCAGAGGTACACTTCAACTGTGAGAGACAGAATGTGAAAAAAAAATCCATGAATTCACATGGTAGGATTTGTAAAGAATTTATTCGTAAATTAGGGTGGAAAATAACTATTTGGTCACATCAAACAAGGAAAATCTCTGGCTCTCACAGACCTGTAACGTCTTCTGTAAGAAGCTTTTCTGTCCCCCACTCGTTACCTGTATGAATGGCACCTGTTTGAACTCATCATCTGTATAAAAGACACCTGTCCACAGCCTCAAACAGTCAGACTCCAAACTCCGCCATGGCCAAGACCAAAGAGCTTTCGAAGGACACCAGGAAAAGTATTGTAGACCTGCACCAGACTGGGAAGAGTGAATCTACAATAGGCAAGCAGCTTGGTGTGAAAAAATCAACTGTGGGAGCAATCATCAGAAAATGGAAGACATACAAGACCACTGATAATCTCCCTCGATCTGGGGCTCCACGCAAGATCTCATCCCGTGGGGTCAAAATGATCATGAGAATGGTGAGCAAAGATCCCAGAACCACACGGGGGGACCTGGTGAATGACCTGCAGAGAGCTGGGACCAAAGTAACAAAGGTCACCATCAGTAACACACTACAACGGCAGGGAATCAAATCCCGCAGTGCCAGACGTGTTCCGCTGCTGAAGCCAGTGCATGTCCAGGCCCGTCTGAAGTTTGCCAGAGAGCACATGGATGATACAGCAGAGGATTGGGAGAATGTCATGTGGTCAGATGAAACCAAAGTAGAACTTTTTGGTATAAACTCAACTCGTCGTGTTTGGAGGAAGAAGAATACTGAGTTGCATCCCAAGAACACCATACCTACTGTGAAGCATGGGGGTGGAAACATCATGCTATGGGGCTGTTTTTCTGCCAAGGGGACAGGACGACTGATCCGTGTTAAGGACAGAATGAATGGGGCCATGTATCGTGAGATTTTGAGCCAAAACCTCCTTCCATCAGTGAGAACTTTGAAGATGAAACGAGGCTGGGTCTTCCAACATGACAATGATCCAAAACACACCGCCCGGGCAACAAAGGAGTGGCTCCGTAAGAAGCATTTGAAAGTCCTGGAGTGGCCTAGCCAGTCTCCAGACCTCAACCCCATAGAAAATCTGTGGCGGGAGTTGAAAGTCCGTGTTGCTCGGCGACAGCCCCAAAACATCACTGCTCTCGAGAAGATCTGCATGGAGGAATGGGCCAAAATACCAGCTACTGTGTGTGCAAACCTGGTAAAGACCTATAGTAAACGTTTGACCTCTGTTATTGCCAACAAAGGTTATGTTACAAAGTACTGAGTTGTATTTTTGTTATTGACCAAATACTTATTTTCCACCCTGATTTACGAATAAATTCTTTACAAATCCTACCATGTGGATTCATGGATTTTTTTTCACATTCTGTCTCTCACAGTTGAAGTGTACCTCTGGTGCAAATTACTGACCTCTGTCATCATTTTAGGTGGGGGAACTTGCACAATCGGTGGCTGACTAAATACTTTTTTGCCCCACTGTATCTACATAGAACAACAGCACCAAAACTAACGAAAAATATTAAAAGGATAAAAAAATAAAATAAGAATAACAACACAGCATCCAACAAACACTAAAAACACTGACCAAAAATCTGTAACTCAAGTACTGGAGGATGTTAAATTAGCACCAATCACTAGCACAGTAATACAATCTGCCACTGAAATGTTGACTGATAGTGTTGAGTATGGGTCCTAATTTTAGCACCAATAAAGTGCTAGTGTGCAGGTCTTTTTTGTTCCTGAAATATGCCTTTCCTTTAAGTTCCCAAGCATCACTACAATACTGTTAGTCAAAAATTAATAGAGTAAATATAGTAGAACAACTGTTCAGTTATCTACTGGGCTAATTTTGCTTAATCTATATCATCTTATGTCCTGTAAAGCGTCCTTCCAACAATGCACACAGCCTTTGGTTGGTAAGGTTATGAACGGTTTCATTGCTTTATTTGGTAGAAGCATAAGTGTGACCATGCATTTGACTTTCAGCACATGTGGCCAAATGTCACAGGTGGCTAGCTCTGAGACGTCCAGGAGACAGGCTTCTTCTGCTGTTAAATGCCTAAAAAAGACAATGATGATGATTATACTTCCAGTTTTTGAGTAAGTTAAAGCTTAAACAAACCAAATTACATTTTAAAAAGTGATTCTGAAATACATACCCTTAGAGCCATGGGTATGCATGCACGTTGTTAGGTACAAAAAGTGAAAGGAATCATAATTTCATGAGTAGCTGAGTGATGTTATACCCAGGAAAAGAAAATTATCCCCTGTGTGACCAAAACTCCCAAGTTGTGCTTTTCTTTCTGTGTGGTTGGACTATTTAATATTATAGTGACTTACAAGGCTGCGAGTTGGGCTGAGAGAGCGAGAGCGCACAGGGCTGGTACTACTGCTTCTGCTGCGGCTTCGGCTCCACTGCAAAAACAGAAAAACCACCAGTATGCACACGAGCTTTGTATGCATCTTCGTGTCCTCACGTACCCTGTTAAATAACATCCAGTAATTGTGATATATTTAAACATTAAAAAACCAATACCAGAGCACCACTTCTAGTCACAGCCTCGCCCTTCACTATTACAGTGTTTCCTTCCGTTAAGGCTGGCCACACATGGTACATCACCAGAGGAGCAGTGAACTCAGAGTCGTAGCTGCGCCGATACCTTAAGGGAAAGAGACAGGGGAGAGTTGGAAGTGTGCATCTAAGTGTTGTGGGTGACATCTACTGGTAGAGGCTTTCAGTGACAGGCTGAAGTTCAAGGAGTGATATTCTGTAGTGACTGTTTGCATCATGGAAAACATGTTACTTAAAACTTTCCCTTTAAAAAATGAACAAATGACTGCTGGGTGTACAAAAACAGGACTGACTTGATGTCATTGTATAGTTCTCCATCAGTGGCAAAGCCCAAGTCCAGTGGAGGGTCCAGTGTCTGCATGGCGAAGGCCACTCTGCATGCCTCTCTGATCAACGAACTGATGAGGACAAAGTCCACCTCTGGCGGGAAGGAGATCCGAGGGTTCACATTCATAGCATTGATGACATCCTGCAGAGATGAAAGACGATCATGGTTTCCCTCAGAACTACAGCATTTTGTTCATGAGTGTTACACAGCACACATGAGACGCATCATCCTACATTGACGCTGGTCTGAACATCATAAAGGTCCAGGTTTCTGACGATGTAGTCCACAGCTGCATCTTCTAGACTTTCCGGCCCAAAGTGAGATGTGGACAGTGTCTTTCTGACTCGTAGCCTGAACTGACGGTAAGCCAGTTTTGCTGTCTTGAAGGATTCCTATAACAGGAAAGCAGGCAATACATACATTTCCATGAATCGCAGCAGACAGCAGATCAAATGATCAGCTCTGTGTACACACAGCTCTAAAATAGCTGCAGCCATACCACAACTGCAATAAAGATTATTCTCTGGACCATCTCCAAGTCAGAAATGTAGCGGCGAAGCAGGGCCTGGGCATCCAGACGCTCCACAGCATACAGGTCATTGAAGCGCGACACAAGGCGGGCGTGGCGGGAGGAGTTAGTGAGCTGGGCTCGGGTGGGTGACTCACTCCTTCCGGGGCTGGAAGAGCGGCTGTGCCTGGACAAAGGGCTCGGAGAACGACTCCTCACCAACCTGAGAGACAGAAAAAATCTAACATATTAATTATTTAAGACGCTGAACGGTGTCAGTGTGTGAGCGTGTAATGTTTGTGTGTGTACCTCGCTTGCAGCATGGCTTTCTCTGTGCTCAGGTAAGACACTTCGTCTCTCAACAGGCGAATCTGCCGCTCATAGTCATCGAGAGCTTCCAGCTTTCTCTTATAAATGTCCACCTGCTCATGTGCGGATCTCAAACTGAAGCACAGACACACTTCACATTAACAGAAAAACTCATACGTGCATATTAAAACAAGTAAATCATCTACATCACCTACTCAGCTTTCAGTTGTAATATTTCATCTTCAGTGGCCAGAAAGGTGGTTGTAGACTTGCTCTTTGTCTCATCCAGTTCCTTCTGAGCATCAAGCAGCCTGTTTAAACAGATCGGTACCTGTATTTACTGACCAAAGTGTAGTTAAATATGAGCCATTGAAGCTGAGGTAAGAAGGTCTGACAGTTTTTTTTAATCTATAATTTAGACTCACTCTGCTCTGACTGACTCCAGCTGTAGCCGAGCGGAGCACAGCTGAGTCTCCAGCTTCTGCAAGTCATTCTCATGGGAGGCAGAGAGCTCCCTGATCTTTCTGTCCTTCTCTGCTGAATCCTAACATTTAAAAATGATGATATATATGTCATATATATGAACACTCTGACAGATTTTCTGGTTTACTGATAGATGGAGTCACCTGGATGAGCTGTAGACTGGTGTCATCACTGACTGAGGGCCTCGCCATTGAGAAACAGGATCCGAGCCATGGTAGTAATCGTGTTTTCAGAGTGTCCACTCCGGCATAGTGTCCACCTGATTAGTGACAAAATGTTAGAACCTGTGCTTAATAAAATAAACATAAATAAACTGATGAAGCTTGTACCTTCTGCAGCTGTAAGGTTGAGGATGGCAAACAGTTGGCCCTGGATTTTGGCGGTGATTTCAATCAGCTCACAACATCTGTTCAGATTCTGGTCACAAGAAATCACCTTGGAGGGTTAAAAAAAAGGAAACAAATTTATTTTTCCATTATCTTAACCACTTATCCATCATAGTCACATGGAGCCTTCCCCAGCTGTCACAGTGCCAGAGGTAGAGTACACGCTGTCTAGTACAAAGAAACAGACAACGATTCACTTAAAGCTTATTTAGAATCACAGATTAAACTAACATATATGTTTTAGAACTGTAGGTGGGAAAATTGCATTTGATAAAAACTGCTTAAAAAGTTTGCAGACTCTGACACAAAACTAGGGTTTTAAGACAATTGAAAAATAGCATTTCCCTGTGAATGTTATGAATGTTATTGTCCACGTTTATATAGTCGAAGGTATTGCCCTGTTCCACCACAATTTCATTTCTTAAGCTTCACTTTTCCTGACAGAAGGTTACAGGAAAGATTTATTCACAATTTAACCAAGCAAAAAGTAGCTCAGCAAAAAAACTCCATTGTTTTATGCCGTGTACCTATTTATTATATTAAATTTATTTAAACAATATTTAGTTTAGGAGGTTTGTTAGGTCTGTTAGGGTACGTCTCCTAGATTTTCTTTAAAAAAATCAATATATATAATCAATTAATCGATATAGTACTATATTGTTATATTATATATATTATGATGGTTATTTCTTTATTACTTACTTATTACTCATTTTTACTTATTAGTTTCTTATTAGCTTTATTTCGTATTAGCTGTAAACACTCGAAGGCATTTGATGCCTACGTTTGAAGTTATTGCCTCTACAGGAAGAAAGAGGAAGTGAACCATCTCAACCTGAGGCAAATATCTTTGGAGCTGTCTAAAAGTACCCATGGCAACCGGCGTCCATACCAACCAAACTCCACTGGGAAATCAAATCTAAACAAATGCATTCCTTTGCTGTATTTTTTAAAATGATTTAAAGCGTTTCCAAACTGCCTGTAACAGTTTCATTTATGATTATAATAATAAAGTGGAACAAAACAAATGAAAATCACAGGTTTAACGAATAAAAATCAGTAATGGACGAGAGCAGACAAACCTATTTGTCATGTTCTGAAGACGAGGATGCTCATAATATATCTGAAACCCTTTGGCTAAAAGGTTCAACTGTATGCAAATATACCAATTCAGTGGATAGTGATCATGGAAATAGGACTGGCTAACACGGATGAAGTTGTGTGGTCAGATTTAGGTCAATCATGACTTATTGATGAACTTACATGGTAGTCCTTGTGCCAACTCTCAAGCTTGTCCTGTAAGACGCTGAATGAAGATGTGTTGGTCAATCTCCTTAAAGTGTCAGCCATGTCGATCCACAATCCTCGGGAGGTTTTAAAAATCCCCAGGAGGAGGCCTGCAGCAGTAGCAGCAGGCGGAGGGGGGTACGTCTTAACGAGGAGTGTAGTAAAAATTCCTGGACCGGCAGCTTTCTGCACCTGCGACACGAATGCCAAGCGCCGCCTTCAGTTGTGGCAACCGAGTGAGGAGACGACGGGAGCAACGAACGCAGGGTTTAAATAAATTACTCCCGTCTCAGTCAGGCCTCTGCAGACTGTGGTCTCCCCCCAGATGTAAATACGATCGTAATGACATCCTGTTAAACGAAACCAATACCGAGGGAGTTAACTAACCCCCCTTGGGGTCAGGTGCTGCTCGAGTGGCGGTGTTGGGTCAAATCCGATTATACGATAATATGACATACTAAATTAAATGTGCAGTTCATTGTTGTATCTAAAATAATAACTGGAATAGTTATGTGTGTTGTACTTATGTATTGTAATCCAGATCAAATTTAGCAATCATTTCAATTAATGCCTTTAAATACGTTATCCTAAATATGACTTTTTGAGTGTATGATCACAATTGTATCACAATTTTTTGTGATAAAAAATGATCACTATGCTATGTACAGCTATGAAATATATATAATTAATAGTAATGTTATTACTATCTATCTATCTATCTATCTATCTATCTATCTATCTATCTATCTATCTATCATCATCATCATCATCATTATTATTATTATCATTATTATTATTATTATTATTATTATTTAAGAATCGTGTCCGCTGCTGACAGTTCACCTGTGGAAAATATGAATGGACCGTTTCTTCTATTTTAGGATTTTTCTGTCATTGGCTGGCTGAGTTTGGAATATGCCATTTTTCAATGTCATCAAAAAAAATTTGATAGATTTTTTTTTATTTATCTGTTTTTTATATTTATTGTGTATGTATTTGTTTTCTATAGTCAAGTCATATTCAACTACCATTCAGTCCACAACTAAAAACATAATCATTATGGAGTACTGTCCCCTTTATCTGTGAAAAGTGGTTTGCTCCGAACTCTCAGCAAGCAGAAGAGGGAGGGTCAACATGGCGTCTGAACAGGTCCGTTATGTTCCGTATTTGTTGTTATTCTTGCGTTTTTCTCCGCCTTTTTTGCATTTAGTTAACGGAACACTTATATATATGTTTCTAAATAATACACAATATAAACTGGATTAATTTTTTTTTTTTTTTAAAGCATACTGGGCTTTTGTCTGGGCTCTATCGGAATATCAGTGTAACAGAAAACATTAGTGGCCTCTGCTATGGGTAGCGAAAGCGTCATATGGAAATAAATAAAAATCTTATTCTTTTACTAGACCTGCTGTTTGACAGCGAATTTATTACAACACTATGAAGAGAATAAAACTATAGCTGTGTAATATTGATACAGCGGAGAGCAGGTTATTTCCATTTTGCTGCCAAAATGAGTACAGTTTATTTTTAGTTATGGCCAGCGACAGGCTGTCGCGGGTATTTAACAGATGCAGAGAGGACATTGAAAACAGGGAGGAACTAAAAACTTTAATTTAAACCTAAAAAGAAAGTAGAGGCGATTCAAAAAGAAAAGAAAGTCGAGAAAATACAACAGTTGGTGCGTAAACGTGAGATTTTGGGTAAACCAATCTCAATAATCAATATGTGCTCTAAAGCTATAAAATTAGGCTTATGAGTGGATACTCTCAAATACACCCTAACAACTGTGTAATTACATTGTAAAAAGAGGAAAGGTTGTTTTTACTTTCCATTAAAACAACATGAAGGTGTTAATTAATTTAAAAATGCATGCATGTAGCTTTCATTTCTTTCTCCGTTAAAATACTCATAGGTCTTCTTATTTATAAGTTCTTACAGTATAATTTGTTTCTCTAATTGTTACTACCATTTCTTGCTATAACTACATTTTAAGTGTCTACGTTTAGAAACAGTAGGTACTTCAAGTAATTCAGTAGAGTTACGTGGTAAATGTGGGACAGTTACACCATAGATTACAGGTTTTATTATCTGTTATTACTTGTTATTAAGACTGTAAGCATTAGACCTCAGAGTTTGTTTTCTGGCTTCTAGGAAAGCTCCAATGGGCCAGTGAAGAAGTCCATGCGAGAAAAAGCCATAGAACGCCGTACTATCAACAAGGAGCACAACAGTAATTTCAAAGCAGGCTATGTACCCATAGAGGAAGAGCGTCTTCATAAGACAGGGCTAAGAGGACGCAAAGGAAACATGGCTGTGTGCATCATTATCATCCTCTTCCTCCTCGCCTTAATTAATTTAATTGTGAGTACCTAAAACATCAGTGTATTTGTCTGTGTGTTGCTTTTTTTTAGTGTGTGATCTGTATATTTTGTGCATGCTGTCGCCTCACAGATCACATTGGTTATATGGACAGTGATCCGCATCGGTCCGAATGGCTGCGACAGTATGGAGTTCCATGAGAGTGGCCTGCTGCGCTTCAAACAGAAAGCAGACATGGGTATTGTCCACCCGCTGCACAAGAGCACAGTAGGAGGCCGTAAAGACCAGGATCTGGTCATTGTTGGTAACAACAACCCGGTGAGCAATACAGAGTGTGTTACAGAGTTTAGTAAAAGCTGAGTATCGATAAAAAGACAAGAAAAGCCCATAATGCGCACACATTAAAAACTCTCCTCTTTTATTTAACATGTGTTGCTACAGGTAGTCTTCCAGCAAGGCACTACAAAGCTGAGCGTAGAAAAGGACAAGACCTCAATCGTCAGTGATGTCGGCATATCCTTCACAGACCCTCGGACCCAGACCACATTCTTCAGCACTGACTTTGAAAACCACGAGTTTCATTTGCCCAAAGGAGTCAAAGTCCTCAGCGTTAAAAAAGCTTCCACAGAAAGGGTGTGTACGGTTTCCAGTAACTCACTGATGGGTGCAATAACAAAGTATTTCATTAGTCCTGTCAGTGTTTTATAACCTGTACCAAACATTAGCTAATAATCCATAAAGGTAAAGCAAAACAGCATATTTACAGAACATGGAAAAGTCCCCATGAAGATGCTGAACTTCATCAGTGTAAACAGAAGAAAGGCTCAGTTATGAATTCATCTTTTAACCTTGTGAAAGTTGTTTTCACAAATCTACTTCAGATCTAAACATTCATAGATGCCACATCATGTGAAAGTTTAAACAAAACTGGACTATTCTAAAGAAATATATTTAAATCTGAAAATCTAGAAAGTCTATGGAGGGATATAAAGTTTACAGTTCACCATGACTCCAGTTTATCAGAGGCTGAGAGAACCTGACAGAAAAAACAGGTGTGCAAAGCTGCTAAACAAAGTTTCAAGAAAATTCGTAACAGAGCTGAATTCCAAGCAGTGGTGCCTTTCAAAAGATTCAGAATAAATAATCACAAACAAAAATGTTTTTGCGACATATTTGTGATGCAGGTTCCAAAAACACAGCTAAAGCTAGAAAAATTTATTTTTTTACTTTTTTCCTAAACTTTCTAAACTTCTAGAATAACATGCAAAAAAGATTTAATTTATATTTCTTTATTTTCTATGAATTTTTAACTTGAAGATGTCAAAAGATGCATATTTGTTAAATTTAGTAACAATAAACTTTTGTGTACACTTTTGTAAATGATTAAACTTTTGATAAAAATGCCACTAGATCTACAAGAAACTGTCAGTTGACCAGAATGAACACAATTGTATTGCCACAAGCCAAAAATGGAAAAGTTGCCAGCATCACAGAGGAAGCAAATTTCACTGGCTAACTGCCCAGGTCACACCTCAGGCACATGTGGCTGCGCTGAGCGGGGGGTTCCCTCCTCATCCAGGCTAGCTGGAAAAGGCCCAGCACAGAGTGTGCACATAGTGTGCTATTTATTTTCACATTATACTGCCTAATAAACTGCTTAGTGGAAATACAGTAGCCTTAAGAGATATTTGCAGCCATGCTGCATCACATTTAATAAGTGGAGGAAAAAATATTCGTTAAAAATGTCTTTCACAGTATCGTTTTTATTTGATTTTATTTTTTAACTTTTTTGTTAACAGTCTTGTGTTGCTGTTCATAACATTATATTCTAAACTTCATATTCTCTCTGTGACTTTTAGATCACCAGTAATGCAGCATCTGACCTGAACATTAAAGGAGACTCTGCCATCATTCGTGGTAACGAAGGGGTCAACATCATGGGTCGGACAATCGAGTTCAAAATGGGTGGAAACATTGAGCTCAGGGCTGTGAGTATGGAATTTTTCCTACAATAAAGCCGATCGAGTAAAGGGCCAGAAGATCGATGAGTAATGATGATTTGTCTTCGCAGGAGAACAGCATCGTGCTCAATGGATCGGTCATGTTCAATGCCACGCGTTTTCCTAACTCTGCAGGAGATCTGTATTTCAATGAAGGTCAGGAGAGGTACAAGCTCTGCATGTGTGAAGATGGAACTCTGTTCCGTGTGCGGGTGAAATTTACCAACATGGGCTGCCAGACTTTAGATAACCCATGTAAGAAGGCTCACTAGGACTGGAATCTGCTATTGCATCTCAATCAGTCCACACTGAATTCAGATAAACCACTTTCAAATTTATTTTTGATAGTGTGGAGCTCTAATATATAGGACATTCATAATGGCTTGGGCATAATATCTCTGTGGGTCATGTGTCAAATTCTGTGTTTCTTATTATTTTTGCCACTTGGCCAAAGATAAAAACTGTAGTATTTTGTTTTTCTGCAGATTTGCCAACTTGAGATGATATCAGTCTATGTTACTTCTATATAGTAGGACATGAAACACTACACGTACAAAGGCTAATGTACACTATGGAGCCCTACTCTCAAAAACTAGATTTAACTCTCTCTGGGAAGCTGGATTTAAGAAATAAATGTTTCAAGTTTACATTTGAAAATGTTTAGCGCCATCTGGTGCCAGTATAGAACATGACATCACCAGGGCATTTCATTAGTTTATGTTAGCTAACTAATCACAGAACCAGTAACTCAGGTGATAATAAGGACACTAAAACCAAAAAAAGCAGGGATCAAAGGGGATCACTTTTTTATTGCCCCTGGCTGCAATGATGCATTTTATGTTAAAAAAACCAAGGAAATGCTGATCAATTTCACTTTTTGTCTCTAAAGCAGTAATTGGTTCTTCGTTAATTGGCTAGCTGCATTGAAACAGGAAAATCCACCTGTTATCTGTAATTTTTGGGTTCGTAAAGCACTTTCTAAATGAGCACTGAGTGGAGGAGAGCTTGTTTGAGTCAAGTAACAGGTTGTTTTACCAGACCAACAAGCTGGTGTTAGAAACTCAGGTTTTTTTCCTCGTCTGGCCAGATGTACCTAGCAGCGCAATCAGTTAAAGGCCACAACCTGCGATCAAATTTATGCAATAAAATTTATGTATGTTTTTATGTATGTTGTGTTGTAAACTGTTTGGATGTGCATAGGAAAAGAGACTATTTTATTGCATAAATAGTGCTGATTGCATCTTGCAAACATCTGTTTTGCCAGCTGATTGTGCTTCTAGGTACACTCACCTACTGAAGAAACGGTGTGGTATCGGACAGCAGTGTGTCGGTCTGGTGAACCACCTGTCACCTGACTCAAACAGGGTCTCCTCCACACAGTCCTCATTCATAAAGTGCTTTATAAACCTTTGTAAACGAGTGTTGGTCACCTACTGTGCCTAACAGGAGGATTTTACTGTTTCAATGCAGCTAGCCAAACAACAAGGGAACCACTTACTGCTTAAGAGACAGAAAGTGAAACTGAATATAGCTTTGTTTTTGTTTTTTTTGATAAAATTTATTGTTGCAGCCAGGGACAGCACAAAAGTGATACCCTTGGACTGCTTTTTAATTTTAGTGTCCTTATTCTCACCTGAGTTACTGGTTACTAGTTAGCTAACATAAGCTAATGTAAGTCTATAAGCTGCAACCAATAGGGGTGCAACGATACACAAAATTCACGGTTCGGTTCGGTTCGATACTTTGGTATCACGGTTCGATATTTTTGCGATACAAAAAAAATGTTCATGCCTTTTTAATTTGTCATTTATTAAAATTATAAATATATATTTTAACTCAAAAGTACAGTTTTTAAATTTAATGTTGCTGAAACAACAAAGTAAAAAAAATACATCTATCTGATTGAGGAATCACTCATCTTTGGAAAAGAGAGTTTATTACAGGGAAATGGCTCTTTCCAAAATAAAAGCTATACTATATGCTTCTTCTGGGCTATACTCTCAGCAGCATATTAAACATATCAGGTCCCCATAAGGAGAATCATGTGCTAACGGCTGTCTAAATGACTCGGGTAAAGTTTGTAGCATGCGTGCTTGTTGTTTTTGTCTGCTTCCACTTGTCTTTGCACTAGGATGATGTCGGCGTAAATGTGCAGTCATATTCGTTGTGTTCCCACTAGTGCTGTCAGCGTTAATCTCGTTGAACTGACATTAACGCCACAACACGGCAAATCTCCGTTAACGAGCTACCGCGGATCGCCCCGTGCGTGGGGCTGGACGGCCAACACGTTAACGAGCAAACTGCGCTAACGCACTAGTTCCCACCAATGTAATTGAGCATTGCATGGCACATCCGACATACTGTTTTACTTTTGTCCATGACGCACTTACCTTCAGGGTCATACGTCACATGAGAACCAAAATAGTTCCAAACGCCAGATCTGAATGAGGGTGGGGGAGGTTCAGTTTGCCATGTTGCAACGAGAGCTTAACTTCAGTCTCTCTAGCTTGCCCTGCGCTCAGTGAATCTGCGTTCGACTACTCCGCCTAGGCTGCACTGTCGAGCGCAGATCCACTGAGCGCTCAACACAGACAGCATCGTCAGAAGGAAAGTTGATAAAATAAATGAAAAATTTTGTATTGTTCGATACATATGCGTACCGAATGGTTCAATATCGATACGAGTATTGTTGCACCCCTAGCAACCAACCAACCCGGTGATGTCGTGTTCTGTACTGGCACAAGATGGCGCTAAACAAGATCAAAAAATGTAAACTTTAAATAGTTCTTCCTTCAATCCTCTGCAAAGACAGAGTTAAATCTATGTCAGTTTTTGAGATAGTGTAAATTAGCCTTTATACATGTAGTGTCTCATGTATGCTTTATTGGTATTATTATTGTTTTCACTCCCCTTTAGCAGTAATGAGCAGATACAATATTTATTTTTTTGGCTTGCCATCCAGTATTAATAATATAAAAACCCTATATGGGGTTTGTCTAAGATCCCATTTGCCGTTTCATTATTCCGGGCAGCTGTGTGATATTTTCTGTCATATTAGCTGACATGTGGAAGACACTACATGACTGTAATGATGTATGTAAAATTTGCAGGTAATGCAATGCACAGAGTTAATGATAAATTGTTATACATGATACATTTTAAGCCATCCAGTGATGCAGAGTAGGTTTCTTTCTGCATATCTCGGGCTGTTTATCATGCACGTGCCAATGGATATACAAGGGACTATATATCATTAGATATATGTGTAATATTTTAATTTTGTTGCAAAAGCTTTTTTAACAACAGAAGAATACAATATTGAAAAAACAGTGTGCACTACATTCTGCTACAGATTAATGCAAATGTTGAGAATTTTAGTTCATCAGCTACTGTGGGTGCAACCTATATGGGGTTGTTTGAATTTTGTGCAATATAATATATAATATTTGACTTTGCTTTGGATTGTCTTGTCTGTTGTCAACTGATGTTAACGATTACTGATGTTAACGTCAATAGTTGTTCTCAGAGCACAGACTTCATGCCTGTCATGAAAGAACAGCTTATTTGATCGAAGAAAAACCGAAGAAATAAATATATTGCGACCAGCCTTATTTGGAAATTTGTCCAACGTTTCATTGGCATGTTTGTTTCAATAAAGAAATGTGTTGCTATGTGAAAAGTGTTATCATTGTTTCAGTAAATGCGCCCACGGTCATTTAAAACCATAAAAGCGTACTGCGCCTCATTATAGCGCTTTATTGTCTAATAGAATGCAAAGTATGAAGGTTTGGTCTTCGCCATAAACTTACACCATCACAGTAAGACTGTGACAGTAAGACATTAACCAGATGTGTAAATGATTGTATGAATCGCAGAGCAGCTTCTTTGGGCAGGGACGTGTTAAGCTAGACGCAGCAAAATACACCTCAGACTTCGATCAGAACTTGCTTGAGACAGCTGAAGTAAAGCTCTCCGGGTGTGAAGAGTCACAAGGTTTCATGTCAGTTTGGCAAAGAGTGGATGCACAGGTGAGTCTTCAGTTCATTTACTGTGTGTTTACTTTTATATTTAACCTTTTTTAACCCATCACTGGTGATGAGCGTAACCCGAGGTTTTTGAAAAAGAGAAAAACCTTTTATGGGTAAATATATAAATACTTTTAGATGTGTGTCCATTAGGTTGTCTTTCAAAAAAATAAACTTACATATTCAGATTGCATAGTGTTTAGGTTGGGCTCATCACCTATTATAACGTAGACCTCATGTTCATGTAATAGCTTCATTTTTATTGCCGTGAATGCTAATTTAAACCTATCTGTGAAGCAAAAATAGTTCTTCCTTTTTAATTTATTTCTAAGTGCAATGTGACAATCTGTACTCTCAGGGCAGCTTGTGATGGCAGCACCGCAGGGGCCTTTTTTGGCCGCTGTGTTAGTCCTTGTGTCTTCGCTTCTCTGCTCCTCTTCCTCACCTGCATGTCTGCAGTCCTGCACCTGTCAGAGTGCTTTCCTGTTGAACTGTTCCTCAGCTGGCCTTTCCTCGGTGCCCCAGCACATCCAGGACTCTGTCACGGAGCTGGACTTTTCTCATAACCTCCTCAAATCTGTAACATTTCACCAGCCACATTATAATCTCAGGAGTGTGTGGCTGGGAAACAACAGTATCACACGTTTGTCCCTGTGCACTGGAAGAAACCTCAGGGGTCAACATCTTAGAGATAAATATCGCTCAAGACCTTGGACCAGATGGAAATGTGTATCTTGGGCCCCCACCCTGCAGCTGCTCTCTGTTGAGATGAATCAGCTACGCCAACTCCCAGAGGGTGAGTCAGTGCTATATGGTTGTAAACTAATAAATAAAACACTGTCAAAGCACATAAACATACACATTTTCACACGGATAAAAACTGCTACCAGTCAGCACTAACTGAAAACCTGAAAAATGTAATTAATTTCATTTAAAAGTAATTTCACTGCCAGGTGAATCTGCAGGTGTTTTAAAAGATTTCAATATCACTTAGCATTATATATGCAGTGCAGTATTTCCCAGTGCTTCAACAACACTCATCTTCTATAGAAGAATTGTGTTTTCTGGTGAATTTTCATCAAACTTTCATCTCATGCAAGGGAAAATATTTAAACTGCTGTAATAAGAAAGAACTGGAAAAAAATGATAAAAAGTACAATTTAGCACGAATAGATCGTGCATAACATTAGCAGCAGTTTAAGTTTGTAGCTAATTTTTGCTGTAAAACTCAAGGCAGCTTCTTAGTAAGGGAAAAAAATATACGTGTTTAGCATTGATTCAACAGGTATCTATTGGAAGGATGAAAAATCATTACTTTTAAATCCATCATATCATTTGGTGTCCAAATGATGATAGCAGCGCATGCTTTCTAACACTGTTGCTCCAGAATTGTTTGGTGTTTAGTTTAGTTAACATCCATTTAATATTCATGTGTCATTTTGCGTCCATAATGCACATTTTTTGTTGATATTATCATCCTGAAAGACATCACTCTCTTGAGAAAACCTTCCTAGTAAGGGGAATCAAACCATGTAAGCAAAATACGTCTCCCAGAGTAAGAAGCCACTTTTCGTTTTACAGTAGGATCAAAGGTTAAAGATTTTCCTTTAATGTGTCAACCATTTGTTTATAACAATCCACTACAAGTGTAACATTTCCCACAAAAATGTAATGAAATCTAAGTATAAAGAGAAGAAGGTTGACTCAAGCAAAAGTAAAACTACCTGAAAACTGTTCTTCATTACAGTGCTTTAGTAAATATACTTACTGTACTTTACAATTCTGTTGAACTTGCACATACTGCAGAATTTAATAATCCTACAAACTACAATCACAAAATCTTAGACGTTAATATCAGCACAATTCTCAGCCAATATGAGTAGCAACCCATCCTAACATACTGGTCTTGCAAATTGCAGCGATATAACAATATTACATAGTATTCATAAACCACACCCAGTACATTTTGAGGTTGGTTACATGACTATGGCTGACTGTTATCTTGGGTGGAACATAAACAGGTGGTAGAAAAACTGACATATTAAATTTAACCTTCAGTATGGAATTAGTCGTGCAAGTCTCTTGTAAACATCTAAAAGTGTTTTGACTTCCAGATTCCAGACTTCCAGATTATGAGACAATTTGTTCACACTAGTTAATTGGGCCATAACTTATTGTTATCTTTAATATTAGGTAATAATATATAATGGTAAAGTTGCACACTCCTTAAAGGCACACCTTTAATTTCCTCATGGAATGTCATTGAGAAATGTCCATGAGTCACACTGGAAAGATTGGTCCACCTTGCCACCATGTTCAGGTGGGTTTACCTCAAAGTCCATAGTGTAATAAATCTGTGAGATTTATGCATGTCAGTTACTGTTCTTTTCATATAAACAAACCACCCCACTGATATGCTTTATCTTTAGTACTTTGCTCCAGGCAGAAATAAACCACCTCACGTAGTTCCCCTGTACAGCCTCCAACCAGTCACAGTTGTTAATCGACATTTCCCTAAAAAGGTGGAAATAGAATACAACAGAACAGCCCTTTAGTGTCATTATACATGTACAATGAAATTATGGAATGTTGTGAATCACACAATGCCACTTTTCCTGGGCATTGTCATGTTTCTCCTCTTTCTCCTTGGTTGAACATGTGAGTGTTTCAAAGGAAACCATTCACTATAAGTCTTCTAATGGAATGTATAGACCGCCTATTTACTTAGCAAGAGCTCTGTTGACAATCATAGACCCTGTTCTATTTGGTATTCAGATCACAAAACCAGTGCCTCTCTAATGAAGCACAGATCCACAGTGCTTTTCCTCAGCACAGCAGTCTCAGGGAGATTGTCTCTACTGAAAAGGAGGAGCCAGCAGAAAATGGCCAAAAATAGACATATTGTAACACTATTCATTGTGAAAACAAAACAATTTGATTTTGTTTTTCATTGATGAGCTCCACACTGATTGAGGCTTATGTTTCACATTATATAATGTCAGCCGTGTTAATATGGCAGACCTGCAAGCAAATTGACAGAGAGGACAAGAGCCAGACAAACTTGTTGTTATTACTGAAAATCTGGAATACAGAATACATGTCTTGCTGTCTATGGGAGCTACCCAGTAATCTCTAAATGCAACTCTGATTTTCTGTCATTCAGGGCTGGAGGGTATTGAATCCTTGGAGGTTCTGCAACTCTCTTTCAACAGGATCTCAACTCTACGACTGGGAGAACTTAGCCATCTTCAGCAACTGAAAGAGTTACACTTACAACATAACCTCATCACAAGTCTCCATCCACAGATGTTTCAGGATTTACCACAGCTCAAAGTAAGACCATTTGTTGTTGTTGTTGTTGTTGTTTGTTTTTGTATTTTGGGGCCTTTTTGTGTAAATACAGGTGATTGTTTTTCAGATATCTGTTCAAAAGCTAGACTTAAAACCTTGATGCCTACTCTAACTAACTGATAATGTCAATATCTAAATTGCAATTTGTTTTGCCAGTCAAACTCATCATAAATATTATATTGCCCTCAAAGGTCCTAGATCTGAGCTTCAACATGTTGACCAGCATCCATCCTTTAATGTACCTCACCCTGCAAAACATTGGAACAGAAGTTAGGCTGCTTGGAAACAGGTGGCAGTGTGACTGCAGGATGCACAGTCTAAGACGGCGGATAGCCTTTGACAGCAACAGAGGCCTGCAGGTCTGGAGCATCATGTGTGCTTCTCCATCCACCCTCTCAGGCAGAGATCTGCTTCAGCTGCAGGATGATGAACTGAACTGCCTCAGTACTGGTAACATCCCAGAGCTCCATCAGGATGTGACAGTCCACAGGGGCTCTGAGATACTGCTGTCCTGTTCAGCAGAAGGTAATACATCAAAATGATGCAAAAATGTTTAATGCATATTTAGCAATTTAAACTGATAATACTGCATATCAATGTGATCTTTTCCAGACTCAGTGTGGTGGACGCCCAATGGTCAAATGTCTGTGAACCAGTCTGATGGTGGTCTGCTCATCAGTGACATCACAGAGAGTGACACGGGACTGTATGTGTGTGTGTCTAAAGAAAAACAGGTTGTGTCTGTTTTTAACCTCCAAATCAGTAAAATAGGTGGTGCAAGAAGAAAACCTAGAAGTTTGTCTGAAACCAGCCAATACATAATCCAAGCAGGCCCCACAAAGAGTGTACGTAATGGGACAAGTCCAGGAGCTGGAGCAGTTACTCAGTCTGACTTGGCACTGGCTGTGTGTCTATCTATTTTCATCACATTTCTAATTGCCTTTATCCTTGGAGTCCTTGCAAGACCGTGTATTGATGCTCTTTGGAAAAGAGTCACCGAAAAGAACATCAATACACGGTCCCGTGAAACTAACTCTGCAGTCTCTGTAGAACAAACACAATATGACAATGAGGCCTTTTCCACTGGAGAGGAACTAGAAAGGACAGGACATCACAGGGAAAGGAGAGTCACATTTACCACTGTAGACTACAGAGAACATGGCAACGTACAGTACTATGATACTGTAGTCAGTGGCAATCCGGAAAGCATCAATAATGATGTAGTGATTGATTGTGAAGTTAGTGAGGCTCAGAATATTAAACATACTCCTGAAGATTCAGGAAATGAAAGTAGCTCACATCAGAGCAATTCAGAGGGTAGACTAAATGATGGCAGAGATCACACTACTGCTGGACATAGGCACAACATGGAGTTTGAACCCATCCCAGATCCTGTTGAACTAGAGGAAAAGAGAAGCCTATCTTCTTCAAGCTCTGATTCTTCACTATCTGAAAAAGAATTCAAAGAGCACCACACAATGCCTAAGGCTCCTAAGGTGACAAAGGACCCTTTTCAACAGAAAACTGATTTCTCAATACTTACAAAAGAAGAGGTGCCACAAAGATCACTAGAAGGCAAAAGTAAAATGCCTGGATTTACCTCTGAGCCATGGTCACCACACACAACAGACCCTGGTTATTTAGAGGAGAATGAAGAACTATTTGAATTTAGTGATTCTGTTCAAAGTCCATCTCCCAGGTCAGGCAGTATAATTGGTTCTTCTAATAAGTCAAAACTTACTGTGGCAACCCCTTCCAAAAAACACAAGCGGGATTCTGTGTCCAGTTCCAGCTCAAACAGCAGTGAGGATGAGTCTACACTTTACAAAGCCAACTCTGACCAGCAAATCAAGCCTGCAGTGAAACCAGAGCACTCGTTTTCCTCCGATTCCAGTGACAGTGATAAGGAGCCAGACCAGCACACAGTTAAGCTAGAAATTGATAAAGATAGCACAGTGAAAGTTAAACCAAAGCCGCGGACAAAGTGGCATGATGTCTATTCGGATACCAGTCAGAGTAAGAATCTGGATGCCAAAGCACCTTCACTATCTATAAGAGATTCATCCTCTTCCAGCAGTGACAGTGAAGCAGATTCCAAAGTACACTCAAGTATAGACAGAAAAAGCCAAATCAAAGAGCATTCACACATCACTGCTCCATTACCGGAGTCAAATTCATCTTCCAGAAGCATGAGGAAAGATTCAGATATCAAAGAACCTTCATCAGCCTCTAGTTCATCTTCTAGTAGTGAAAGTGATGATGAAGCAGGCCACAAAGTGCAGCAGGTTCCAGGAAAGTTGGGCATTCCACCCTGCCCATTCAAAGAATCTCAAACAAAGAGTCCTGATCCAAATGCAAAGTGGCCTACCATTGATCTTCTACACATTCCTCACATTAAGCGGCGCCTAGATATCAAAGCATCATCAGTAGCAGTAGGTTCTGACACAACTTCTAGCAGTGAAAGTGAGGAGGAAACAACGAAACACATAAAGAAACAGGAGCAAGGAGGTATATATATGCCAATTGTTCCAAATAGGTCATCTCAAAAAATTAATCAAGAGGATAATATTCGAAAGCCTGCCATTCCTCCTGAGCGTCCCAGGAGTATCAAGAAAGATTTAGATCTCAAAGAACCTTCATCAGCCTCTAGTTCATCTTCTAGTAGTGAAAGTGATGATGAAGCAGGCCACAAAGTGCAGCAGGTTCCAGGAAAGTTGGGCATTCCACCCCGCCCATTCAAAGAATCTCAAACAAAGAGTCCTGATCCAAATGCAAAGTGGCCTACCATTGATCTTCTACACATTCCTCACATTAAGCGGCGCCTAGATATCAAAGCATCATCAGTAGCAGTAGGTTCTGACACAACTTCTAGCAGTGACAGTGAGGAGGAAACAACGAAACACATAAAGAAACAGGAGCAAGGAGGTATATATATGCCAATTGTTCCAAATAGGTCATCTCAAAAAATAAATCAAGAGGATAATATTCAAAGGCCTGCCATTCCTCCTGAGCGTCCCAGGAGTATCAAGAAAGATTTAGATCTCAAAGAACCTTCATCAGCCTCTAGTTCATCTTCTAGTAGTGAAAGTGATGATGAAGCAGGCCACAAAGTGCAGCAGGTTCCCGGAAAGTTGGACATTCCACCCCGCCCATTCAAAGAATCTCAAACAAAGAGTCCTGATCCAAATGCAAAGTGGCCTACCATTGATCTTCTACACATTCCTCACATTAAACGCCGCCTAGATATCAAAGCACCATCAAAAGAATCTGACACATCTTCTAGCAGTGACAGTGAGGAGGAAACAACGAAACACATAAAGAAACAGGAGCAAGGAGGTATATATATGCCAATTGTTCCAAACAGGTCATCTCAAAAAATAAATCAAGAGGATAATATTCGAAGGCCTGCCATTCCTCCTGAGCGTCCCAGGAGTATCAAGAAAGATTCAGATGCCAAAGAACCTTCATCAGCCTCTAGTTCATCTTCTAGTAGTGAAAGTGATGATGAAGCAGGCCACAAAGTGCAGCAGGTTCCAGGAAAGTTGGGCATTCCACCCCGCCCATTCAAAGAATCTCAAACAAAGAGTCCTGATCCAAATGCAAAGTGGCCTACCATTGATCTTCTACACATTCCTCACATTAAGCGGCGCCTAGATATCAAAGCATCATCAGTAGCAGTAGGTTCTGACACAACTTCTAGCAGTGAAAGTGAGGAGGAAACAACGAAACACATAAAGAAACAGGAGCAAGGAGGTATATATATGCCAATTGTTCCAGACAGGTCATCTCAAAAAATAAATCAAGAGGATAATATTCGAAGGCCTGCCATTCCTCCTGAGTGTCCCAGGAGTATCAAGAAAGATTTAGATATCAAAGAACCTTCATCAGCCTCTAGTTCATCTTCTAGTAGTGAAAGTGATGATGAAGCAGGCCACAAAGGGCAGCAGAGTCCAGGAAAGTTGGGCATTCCACCCCGCCCATTCAAAGAATCTCAAACAAGGAGTCCTGATCCAAATGCAAAGTGGCCTACCATTGATCTTCTACACATTCCTCACATTAAACGCCGCTTAGATATCAAAGCACCATCAAAAGAATCTGACACATCTTCTAGCAGTGACAGTGAGGAGGAAACAACGAAACACATAAAGAAACAGGAGCAAGGAGGTATATATATGCCAATTGTTCCAAACAGGTCATCTCAAAAAATAAATCAAGAGGATAATATTCGAAGGCCTGCCATTCCTCCTGAGCGTCCCAGGAGTATCAAGAAAGATTCAGATGCCAAAGAACCTTCATCAGCCTCTAGTTCATCTTCTAGTAGTGAAAGTGATGATGAAGCAGGCCACAAAGTGCAGCAGAGTCCAGGAAAGTTGGGCATTCCACCCCGCCCATTCAAAGAATCTCAAACAAGGAGTCCTGATCCAAATGCAAAGTGGCCTACCATTGATCTTCTACACATTCCTCACATTAAGCGGCGCCTAGATATCAAAGCACCATCTGTAGATTCGGACACATCTTCTAGCAGTGACAGTGAGGAGGAAACAGTAAAGAAACAAGACCATGGAGCTGTACATATTCCAATTCTTCCAAATCGGTCATCTCAAAAAGCCAGTCGTGAGCATGACATAAGAAGGCCTGCCATTCCTCCTGAGCGTCCCAGGAGTATCAAGAAAGATTTAGATCTCAAAGAACCTTCATCAGCCTCTAGTTCATCTTCTAGTAGTGAAAGTGATGATGAAGCAGGCCACAAAGTGCAGCAGGTTCCAGGAAAGTTGGACATTCCACCCCGCCCATTCAAAGAATCTCAAACAAAGAGTCCTGATCCAAATGCAAAGTGGCCTACCATTGATCTTCTACACATTCCTCACATTAAACGCCGCCTAGATATCAAAGCACCATCAAAAGAATCTGACACATCTTCTAGCAGTGACAGTGAGGAGGAAACAACGAAACACATAAAGAAACAGGAGCAAGGAGGTATATATATGCCAATTGTTCCAAACAGGTCATCTCAAAAAATAAATCAAGAGGATAATATTCGAAGGCCTGCCATTCCTCCTGAGCGTCCCAGGAGTATCAAGAAAGATTCAGATATCAAAGAACCTTCATCAGCCTCTAGTTCATCTTCTAGTAGTGAAAGTGATGATGAAGCAGGCCACAAAGGGCAGCAGGTTCCAGGAAAGTTGAGCATTCCACCCCGCCCATTCAGAGAATCTCAAACAAAGAGTCCTGATCCAAATGCAAAGTGGCCTACCATTGATCTTCTACACATTCCTCACATTAAGCGGCGCCTAGATATCAAAGCATCATCAGTAGCAGTAGGTTCTGACACAACTTCTAGCAGTGAAAGTGAGGAGGAAACAACGAAACACATAAAGAAACAGGAGCAAGGAGGTATATATATGCCAATTGTTCCAGACAGGTCATCTCAAAAAATAAATCAAGAGGATAATATTCGAAGGCCTGCCATTCCTCCTGAGTGTCCCAGGAGTATCAAGAAAGATTTAGATATCAAAGAACCTTCATCAGCCTCTAGTTCATCTTCTAGTAGTGAAAGTGATGATGAAGCAGGCCACAAAGGGCAGCAGAGTCCAGGAAAGTTGGGCATTCCACCCCGCCCATTCAAAGAATCTCAAACAAGGAGTCCTGATCCAAATGCAAAGTGGCCTACCATTGATCTTCTACACATTCCTCACATTAAACGCCGCTTAGATATCAAAGCACCATCAAAAGAATCTGACACATCTTCTAGCAGTGACAGTGAGGAGGAAACAACGAAACACATAAAGAAACAGGAGCAAGGAGGTATATATATGCCAATTGTTCCAAACAGGTCATCTCAAAAAATAAATCAAGAGGATAATATTCGAAGGCCTGCCATTCCTCCTGAGCGTCCCAGGAGTATCAAGAAAGATTCAGATGCCAAAGAACCTTCATCAGCCTCTAGTTCATCTTCTAGTAGTGAAAGTGATGATGAAGCAGGCCACAAAGTGCAGCAGAGTCCAGGAAAGTTGGGCATTCCACCCCGCCCATTCAAAGAATCTCAAACAAGGAGTCCTGATCCAAATGCAAAGTGGCCTACCATTGATCTTCTACACATTCCTCACATTAAGCGGTGCCTAGATATCAAAGCACCATCTGTAGATTCGGACACATCTTCTAGCAGTGACAGTGAGGAGGAAACAGTAAAGAAACAAGACCATGGAGCTGTACATATTCCAATTCTTCCAAATCGGTCATCTCAAAAAGCCAGTCGTGAGCATGACATAAGAAGGCCTGCCATTCCTCCTGAGCGTCCCAGGAGTATCAAGAAAGATTCAGATATCAAAGAACCTTCATCAGCCTCTAGTTCATCTTCTAGTAGTGAAAGTGATGATGAAGCAGGCCACAAAGTGCAGCAGGTTCCAGGAAAGTTGGGCATTCCACCCCGCCCATTCAGAGAATCTCAAACAAAGAGTCCCGATCCAAATGCAAAGTGGCCTACCATTGATCTTCTACACATTCCTCACATTAAACGCCGCCTAGATATCAAAGCACCATCAAAAGAATCTGACACATCTTCTAGCAGTGACAGTGAGGAGGAAACAACGAAACACATAAAGAAACAGGAGCAAGAAGATATATATAGTCCAAGGCAAGAAACTGATTTGCTTTACACAAAAACCCAATATGTTCATCATACTGCAGACATCAAATCAGTATTATCAGCTTCTGAGTCATCTTCAAGTAGTGACAGTGAAGATGAAAAAAGGGGCCAGACAAAGAAGCAGAGTTTGGGCTCAACGGGGTTTCAACAATCTCAAACCAAACGTCATGATCCTATTTACACATCAAGCAGCTCAGATGAGGAGGGGATGGAAGATTTAAGAAACCGCCCAGTTGCAATTAAACCAGATTCAAGATTGCCTGAAATAGGCCTCAGCACTATCCCCTATGTCAAAAAGCATCTGGATATCAAGACACGTTCACCTAAGTCCTCCTCCAGCAGTGATGAGAGTGAAGGTCGGACTACAGACCAGCCTGTTAAAATGGCTAGCAACTTAGGCTCTCCAACTTCTACACTGTTTAAGCTTCCTCACATTTCAAAGAAAGATTCCAATATTACATTAGAAAAGTATGTTGTTATAACAGATGAGTTGACGGAAAATCGAAAAGACAACTTCAGCACAACACCAGAGATAAACTCTGAGCTCCAGTCACGATGGGCCACAATGAATCTTGGTTTTTCCCGATTTAGAAAGCGCCTTGAAATCACATCACCGAGTTCTCAACCATCCAAATATCCCTCATCACCTCTGCCAGACTCCTCTTCTCTGAATCCTGAAAACAAACATGTGAAACCCTCTGATTCCTCTTCCAGCAGCAGCAGCAGTGAAGATGAGATAACAGAAAATAGAGCTCCTCCAGGCATGACATATGTTGACTTTCCAATCTATAAGCGTTCAATTATGAAAACTTCATCGCTATCTGATAGTTCTTTCTCCCCCAGTGGCAAGACCCAAATGGTAAATGTTGCACAGGAAAGTGAAAAGGACAGAAATTCATCACTTGCTCCAAAGAGAGTATCCAGTCTGAGCTTTGAGGATGAAGTAAGGAGAAGGACTGAACAAAGACACAATGCAAATGCAGATATACCACCAGAGATAAAATGGACTGGTGTTGGTCATCATCTGTCTAAAATCTCTACACCAGCACTAAAGACGGGTCTGAATACAACACCTCCACAGCAGGCTTCACCTGCAAAACCAGAACTTCCCCAGCTGTACTCCTCCAGCATCAAAAGTGACGTTAAAATAAAGCAAGACAGTTGGAAATCAGATGTAAAGCCAACACATAAATTCTCATCCATTAGTGCCAATAGTACTTCTTCTGCATCCGGAGGTGCTCTTCACAGGCTTTACAACTCACCCAACACCACATATGAGAATCCAAGCCCTATTTTGCTCTCTGATAGGAAGGAAAGAAAAGGCCTCAGTGCCCTAAAAGTCATATCATCAGAGAGAAAAATGTGGGACACGGTGGATTTCAGTGGGGATGTATCTCCTACAGCTGATGACCACAGTCCACAAGTTGACACCGGTGTTTATTATCGCAAGTCTGAGCCAGACATCAAACCCCTGCCACGATTACATCTCCCCTCTGCTTCACCAGATGAGAGAAGAGCTACAGATTTGTTGTATGATCTTCCCCGCTACAGGAGCCATGACATCAAACCACCACAAGTTGCCCCACCTCCTATTCCTGTAACACTACCGCCAGAGGAGGCCGTTGGGCTTTCATGGAGATCTCCACAGGACAATAAGAAACACGGCTCGGAAGGAAATAGAACCTATCAGCAACAGAGACAAAACACAGAGGAACCTGTTGCTTCTTCGCTTACACCAGAATACCCACCAATCTATTTAAACACTTCAAACATCAGTCATGTTTAATGACAAGTCAATTCATGCTAAACACTTGAAAAGCCAC
The DNA here is from genome assembly GCF_057381915.1 of Diplotaxodon limnothrissa. NCBI lineage: Eukaryota > Metazoa > Chordata > Actinopteri > Cichliformes > Cichlidae > Diplotaxodon > Diplotaxodon limnothrissa. The sequence goes on from NC_140617.1 coordinate 8,794,247, forward strand.
CCAGATGATAGGCATGATTCTCTGAGCTTAAGTTATCCTGTGAATGTCAAAAATATTGTGAATTGTATATTATGTGTGACTTTGGAATGAAATGTAAGCTATAATCATTCATTGGCTAGGGCTGCCACAGAGCACTTAAATGCAGTCTTTATCGATGCACCATGCTTATCTTTCATGTTTGACTTATTTCTGCAAAATAAGATGCCAAATGAGTTATTTACTTGCATTCATGAACAGAATTTCTGACTTCTGAAGGAAGTCCAGTGTGATGGCTCAAATTTGTGTATAAAAACCTAAATTCAGTGATGTTAAAGACTAAATCATGAAATAATTTACAGATTTTTTTTTTGTATCTCTAATTGAACATTTTAGCAAATAATAAAAATATCAATTTGCACATATACATTTTTATTTGTATATTTGCTACATCCCAGATTTTTGTGCAATTTATTTAGCTATTACAGGTACAAAAACTGATGATGTAGAGGTCTCAAAATCCTATGTATTAAATGTGATACACTTGACATTATAAGGTTAAACAAGGGCGAACTATCAACTAAATAACCAGAACATAAGCCATAAATAAGTTAATAAACCATTTTATTTACTTGTATAGACACAGGTTATAGTGAAAACAGACATATAGACACATAGTTTACATACATATATACAGTTGGGACAAGGCTGTTCATCCTCCTGCATTATCAAGGGAGAAGACTAAACCACTGATCTCTACACAGTATTTGGTAAGCAATCCTACAACTACTTTAGTCTTAAGGTTTATGCTGATGGTCGATGCATTGTAGTGACGACAAAGGTTTCTGTGTAGTTTTCAACTGAAATGGATTTATGGAAGCGTTTATGTATGTCATGACAATGTAGTGCAACAGTAGCAAAACAGGCTACTGTCTGCATTGCCTGCAGTTTGCCAAAGTTTTGCAGCATATGTAAGGATGTGTAACAAAGGGTAAATGCAGGAGGGAACTCCTGTTCCACCATGAGGTTACAGGTGTGTTCCAGGTCTTAATAGACACAATCATGTTTATCATCAGAATTCAAAGAACATGATTGTGTTTATGAAATTAAGCACAAAACACTTGCACAAAAACCTGTACAAAACAAAAACAAAAAGTTTGAAAAATGTTTTCAAAAAATCTCATCCATTCACAAAAGGCTCTGTCGGAGCATGCATGCAAATATTAAATCTTCTGACAATTCAGCATCACATCACAGCCAAAGACAAAAATTTATACATGTGTTACAAGAACATTATACTAGGCGAAAAGAACAGCATAGCATCATCACAAAGTTCCAAACTGTCAGTGTCCACTGTTTTGAGTACATCCTATGGGTGGTATAAAGCAACACTTTCACCAAACGTACCTTACTACTCAAGCCTAAAGGACCTCATCCTGAGAGGGTCACCGGTCTTCCACTGCAGTTACATTAACACCGTCAGTGTTGGGAGAGATGCTACTGGTAAGAGGAGACCTGAAACTATCAGTGGACTAAGGAAGACAAACAGATGCCACATATCAAGACAAAATGGACACCAACTAGCTCTATGTCAACTTATAACACAGCCAAAACAGTCTGAGTTCATCCTGAAATAATCCCTGACCACTCAGTGTGTCTGTGTGCATGTACTCTTATCACACGTGTATGTACATTTGGGTTTATTGGTATGTGTGTGGGACACACAAAGTGACTTCCATGTTTTGAGGCACAGTAATACTCTCATCTACAGAACGTAGATACATAAATCAGTCATCAGACCAATAAATGCTGATCAGAGCACTAGTGGCTCACCGCTGTACTGTAATAAGAGTTAGTAAGCAGCAATGCTAAACTGTTTGGTGTTATGAGGTCTGAAGCCTTTGCAGGGGGCTAGCAAATGAATAGCTAGAAGCAAAAACCAAAAAAAACAACAACAACAAAAAAAGCTGAAGCAATCAAAACTGGAGGGGAAAGAAGAAAACAAACAAAAAACAACTACAAACTGGCACAAATCAATAGAATAGAAACTTGCAATCAACCATTTGACACAGTGTGCTTCTTGAAGTACTCCTATGAAACTCAAAATATGACAAAAAAAAAATAAAATTAAGTGCTATCTGTCCAGAAAAGCTCAAGTTCAAGTTCATTGCACAGATGTATAATACTTTAATGTGCCCAGGTCAAAGTGACCCTATTTAAGACTCAGACACAATGCATGAATGGTCACTTCTCTCAGTTTCTCTGTGCTGAAGACAAGGGGTGAGGAGTGGTTCTCCCACACAATACCATTTTGCTTCCATCATCCATGTATGACACCACGTTATCCTAACACAGACAGCAATATGACATGTCACAGTGAGAGAGCAATGCCACTGGAGATTGCTGCAAGCTTGCCCACTACGCAACTTCGGTAGGGAGCACAGCAGCCCTCCTGCCTCCACGCTCTGAGCAGCGTGCATGCAGGCTGCAAACCCAGCAACCCCACCCTAGCCCACCCACAGCCCAAACCCCTCCTTTCCCCAGGAAGCACCCACAGTCACTCCTTTACTTTTTTTTGTATTGGTTACTTATTGGTTATTGATTCTCAGAGTCGTTGTTGTCACAGTTGTATTACTTTCCCATTTTTGCGCTGCAGTTATGACATCTGTCTTTCTTTGTACCATTCCACAAACTCGTCCAACAAAACAGGCCCTAATGAAAAAAAAACAAACAAAAACAAAGATGAGGCACAAATTTCAGTATATTACAAAATTAGTATTTGGGTAACACTCAGCTACACGTAAATGTGTGCTCACTTACAGGCACCATCTTCATCATAGTTGCTGAGGTCCAGGTTGATTGTCCTGCTGAACTCTAAAACATTGCACCATTGGTCTTTGTTGATGACTTTGTACTTTGATTGCTGAGGAATAACAAATAAATCCTTTAGAGTGATAGCTTTTTAGCTACAACAGCTCTTTCCAAGGTTAAAATGGGCAACAAATGATGGTATATACAACTACTCCACGAGACTTCTGTGACTGATTTTCTTAAAAAACAAAACAAACACCCCAACCAACCAAACTGCTTACCTCTAGAAACTGATTAAACACAGGAAACAAAGGCCACGTCTTTCCCAGAAGAAGCCCCAACATACATTTGGCTGTGTTCAAGTCCAAACTCCTCTGATCCTTTTCCTGTACAATCAGAACACCCAAGACTTTCTCAAATCAATGCAACAAGTCCAAACAGACAGTCAAGTCAGACAGCCAGATTACAATATTTACTGTTTCTTACTGAGATTTTTGTATTTGTTCAAATGAATTTAACCTGGTTGTTGAATGCTGTGTGTTGACTGCTCCACTCACCCGAGCAAAATCAAAGGCATATCTATAAATGAGCTTAAAGCTGGTGCTGTCATTTAGGACAGATCTCAGGTAGTCAAGTGAATTCCTCAGCCTCTCAGTCGAATCACACCTGACGGCAGCAGAAAACTAGCTTAGGTATGTTACAGGATCCAATTTAATGCAAGTTACACTAAGAAAACACATCAATCTAGATAGGAAATCTTGAAAACTGTATTATATTTTAAAAAAATGAAGAAGAAGAAAAAAGCACTAAAGTAAGTAAATGACATACTGCAATGAGCCCATGCCTCTCAGCCACTCCTGAAGGGTGAAATATCCCATACTCTGGGCATCCAGCTTCCAAGCAAGAACCAGCATCACCACCTGAGCACAAGCAACAAATGACAGTTGCAGATATTCTTAAATACAAGATACTCAATCCATTACATATCACATGACCTTAAAGGTCTAGGACTGCTGATTGAGAATGCAGATTAAAAGATAGACTTTTATAAAGTCTCAGAAATGATCAGAAATGCAAATTGTCACCACTTCCAAAAGGATGTCATTAAAGAAAATGCCAGAGAGATAAACAGATGTCGAAATATGAAAGATTTTAAATATGCGCTTACATTCTCCGGCTCCACCCCGATGTCCTCACAGAATTTTTCCATGCCCTCTGGACCCACCACATCATCGCAGCCTATTCATGATAAACAAATGTCAATAGCAGCAATTTCCCATGTATGCACTGAGAAGAGGTCAAATGCAATGAAACTAAGAGTGTGTCCAGTAAGTGCTCACCTGCATATTCATAGAACCACTCCAAGCATCTTTTACTAGAAAACATCTCCTCCTCTCGGATTTGGGATGTTTCATGTTTTCTGAAAACACTGTGAAGGAAAAAGAAAATTTCAACCATACTACACGTGCAGTACACCGTTTATTATATGTTTACGAATGGCAAAATAAACTGTGTACTGCACATATTCAAGTTCACTGAATATTTAATTAAAGGGATCTCGCACCTGTCCTGGCGACTTTTCTTGGCTGACATGTCATCTCCAGCAGAGGGTCTCCTCTTTTTCCTAGGAGGCATGGCTTTAGAGCAACAAGCTAGGGAAGTAAACAGAGGAGAAAATGAAAGAATAAATCTTTAAGAACGACATGCAATATGCCAACTTTCTATAGCAAAACATTTGAGTACTAGCCAAGCACTGAGAGTCCACTTCAGAAAGTGATATGTTAATGTACATCTGGCCTGATAAAAACACTAAACTGATTTTAAAAAAACATAAAAAAGGAGCAGCTGTATAGTTACCTGAGGGGTGGCTGTCCTGTCCAACGTCTTCTGCCAAGTTCTATTCAAAACAAATATGTGTGAGTAGGACACAGATGTACAGGGCACATGCATGCTAAAATAAAGCACACATAAACATATTGCTAATATGCATTTACCAGCCTGTGCAAGGTGTGGTGGATCTTATGGATGCTGGCCAGTGTAGTCAAGTGGGAATTCAGCTGAAAATCTATTTCCAAAAAATAAATATAACGTCAGAAAAGAACTAAACTAAACCGTGACACTCAGCTTTATGCTCCTGATCATGCTTGGCATGAGCACAAGGGTACAAGAAGGTGACATCATCACAGCCCCAGTAAGAACACTGGACTCAAATCTCAGGTGATCTTTGATTAGGAATCACACAACATTCACAGAGCACGCACTACTATCGCTTGATTTCCAGTTTTCAAAGATCTACGTTGCTGAAAATATCTCACACGAATGAGGGAGGGACTGCATTCCTCTAAAGACGTGAGAACGATCATGCATGCTACCTTCTCGCTTCAAGCCTTCTGTGCACTGTCGATTAAAAGCTGTCACCAAACACCGATGATTTTAACGTTTTTTCAGAGGCCAAAACCACACTCAAACCAGTACACTGCCGAGCAGATAGCACTAGCTGCATACCTAAAATAGCAGTGCAGACGCGCAACTTGCACAGAGTTTACAAAGTATCTGGAGAGTTTGGACGTATGGGCGTTGTAGTCCATTTCCTCTAAACAGGCCATTGGAAGCTAAGCTCTGTTTGGGATACTAAACTACAATTCCCATGCATTTGCAAAACAACTACTTCTCTCAGACCCTTCTACCCCCAACATTTACACCAACTGATTGAATGCATTTTACGTTGTTTGAAAAATATACAACATTATATGTGTTCTGGCACAAAACCAACGCACAGGCGTTTGCAGCAGCTGGTGTAGATGGCGCAAAACCCGGCGGCAGTGCTGCAGCAGGCAATGAAAGCTGTTTTACACAACTGCGTCACAATTTTCATTCCCTGTAAGAGTCCGCAGTTGACCAGAATATTGACCGATTTGCAATGGTCCTGCGTGGATGCCAAATGTGAGCTGATACCTGCTGTACGTGACCCATGAAGATGAATATAAACAGCTCAACACGCCGTTTAACCATCGAAAACCATCTGAATTTAACTAACGTCAGCCGCATTCAGCCGAGCACCGCTAACGCGACTCGAAAAATTAACTTCGCAAAACCTTCAGTGTCAAATATAACCTTCCACATGTCCAAACAGCTAAAATTACACCAGCTATCCTCCCTTTGTTGTCGCACAAGACAGCACTAGCAAATACAAAGAGAGCAGCAAATAGCACAGAATTCACGCGTCCTCATCAAACGCCACACGACCATGAGACAAAACTGTTGTTCAAAACAGAGCAAGACTATTAACGTCTGTGCCACACGCGCTATGGGGTCCCAAATTGATCCAGAAAAACCTCTCTAACGTTACTACTTACTTGCCGCATCAGAGTGCATTTTTATGAAACATACAACTGTCTGTGGGAAGTCCGCAGACCGGCCAATAGGCGGGCCTTGTCAATGTAAGCCACGCCCGCAGCTGTGGATTGAAGGTCAGCCTCATTCGCCTCCGCCTTTGCTCGCTGTCAATTGGCTAGTCGAGGTGTCATGTCATGACAGGGAGGGAAAAGACACCAGCTCCTCCCTCAACGAAATGTGATTGGTCATAGTTCTCAAAACAGGCCGTGCTATTCGCACGTCAATCACTAGAATTTCCTCGTGCAAAATTGAAACCAACCCACGATGAAATCTGATTGGTAGTTCTACTTCTAAATTGACTTCCCAGTGTAATCGCGGTTTGGGTTCGCTTAAAGTCAACGCCGTTTGTTGGAAGTAGGAGACGGTGTATTTGGTAATGTGAGTTATGTTTTGATTTTACCAAGGATAGGACGACAGCACTTAAATTTCCGGAATGTTTGCAGTTTTGCTGCCCTAAATACCACTCTTAATTGCCCCTTGGGGATAAATAAAGTCTTTCTGAACACTTACCTTCATTTACGTTACCCTGTCAAATTTAGTATGCCCTGTTTGTCATGTGACTATAAATCTCAGTTTTTGTACAAGACGAACGAATGCAAACGTAGCAACATTGTTGGGCCCAAAGTTGTTTTTTTATATATCAGTAACATTATGGTGTTACTCACATGACTCTGTTTAAATGATTAGCTAAGCAACTATACCCCGTGTGAGTATAGAGAAGCTCACCAGGTTATTTAAACCACAGCACCTTACTCAATACAGCCATGATTAAATTTGTATTACTTTGTACTGGTAGAAATGGGTAAAACGGCCTACTGAGTTGTCCACTGCACAGTCGTGTATGTAGTTCCTTTGCCTTCCAGTTACACTCTTTATGCATTGACAGTCCTAGTCGGCACTAGTTTACAGCATATGGGCATTTAATAGTGGATTCAAGGTGGGTTACTTTGCATTTGATGTGTGTTTTCATTTTTATACTATTAAACTACATTTTGGAGGAGAATGTAGCCCCCCCCCCCCTTTTTTTTTTTAAACCTAATTAAATTTATTTGGCAGGTACACTTAGAAATTTGTAGGAAATACCTCACATATTAAATACGATGCCTTATGCATTGGCCTGGATCAGTTTTAAATTAATTTTTTTTAGTCATACGTTATTTAGAATAATGTTATGTATTAGTTCTGTACTAGTGAACAGCTACTATTTTTTTTTCTAAATCAGAGCATTTTTGTAGAATTTGTGCAGTTGCAGTTGTTAGGATATAGAAAATTTAAACTATTTAATTAATGCTCAGCAGTGATGTTAATAAATAAGTAGTAAAACAAATGTGTTTGCTTCATGGATAAGTGAGCCTTTGCTCCTTAAGCTGTGACCTGTTGAAAGGTATTTAAGTACAGATTATATATACCATTATTAGAGAAACTGTAGCACTGATATCTGCATTTTTATTAGTGGTAGTAAAGAAAACCTTGACCTTTGGCTTATAGGGATGTGTGTCCAATGAAATAACCAATAATAGGTGATCTTGTTATGAAGTTTGACTGCGTATATTGAATCTTTAGCCTAAACACATGTAGATAATATGTTACCTTTACCCACACTTGTGGGTCTACTAAATAGTGATATGAAAGAGCAAACACGAAGCTGTAGGCAAAAAAGGTGTGTCAAACACTGACGTGTAAACTGGTATACAGAGGTGAACCTGACCTGTTTTGGCTTGTCATCCTCATGCTCAAACAAATCTGACTGGGCAGAGCTCTGTTAGGAAGGCGGAGTTAAAAGTCTAGTCCAGGAAGTTCTATTACAGCTTGTTGCATTTGACACAGGCAAGGGGAAGCTTCAAAAGCAGCATAATAGAGCTCCAGCAACAAACTACTGAAGGGTCTAAGATCATGAGTGCTGAAATAAGTGGGCAAACAGTGCTGACCGAGGAACCGGCAGCTGCTGGTTCAGGTTCAGCTCCCATTAAAGGAGGGTGGAAAGTGAGTGGCAAACAAATTTGTACTAGACATTTTGAGCCCAGATGCAATGCTATATGTCACATATGATAACTAACCTCTATTCTGTTTCTTACAGTGCCCATTGAGTGATGCCCATGTTCACAGAGAAGATGTGAGAAAAGTTTGGAAAGAGTGCCAAGAGGAGAGCTTCTGGTACAGAGGTAGTCTCTTTCAGACATTCAGTAAATGCTCTCACGTGTGTCACAAATTTTCATTAACAATTTGTTGAAATGTCTCCCAGTGAGAGACAAGACTTGGAAATGTTCTTTGATGTGTAAGCAGGGTTTTTGTAGTAGAAGTAGGGGATAGGGGTCATCAATCAAGCTTACCGTTGAGGGTTTACATTCTTCACTGCGGAATTCAGTGTGTGGTCTTAAAAAAGGGGGGCAGATCAGTAAGAGGGTAAGTAACTCATAGTAAGATTTTATACTTTCGTCATTCTCTCAGTTGTGATTACAATGTGTTTATTTGATCATGATTATTTATATATGCATTGCTTTTAAAGAAATCATTTAAATACTATAACCACTCTGCCCTGCCTGATCAGAGCTTTTACTTAGGGTTAAGGTTGGGTGAAGCTTGGCTGGGAGTGTCCAGAGGTAAAAAAGAGGTTCTAGATAAAACTAAGGGGGGAAAAAACACCCGATCTGGAAAAAGTAGTAGAAGAAAAAAAAACACAAGAGGTTTAAAGATATATCAGTCATTTATGCACACCCACACATCTTTTATACAACTGTCAGAAAATAATTATCACAGCAAAAGCTTAAGATTGTATAAGCTACTGTGAGCAGCTTGCACTAAAGAAAATATTGTGGTCAGGCTTTTTTAGATAAAGAATTCCCAAACTGAAGATTATTGGTGTTTCATGTGGCAACACATCGTTGTCTTTAGTCTCCATCTTGGCCCGGCCTCTCACCACTAACCACACAGCTGCTGCTCATCTTCTCTCATCAAGCAGTTATGTAAACATGCAGTGGCAGCAATCACTTCTTCCTGTATCCGTCCTTTCCATCCCATTAGATGGACATGAGGTTGAGTTTTGGTATATGTCTCATTACTCCAAAGTTCATTTAGGTTGAACTATAGGCAAACAAAGCAAAATTAACGTCTTCTAGTGGATTCATTCATATGGGAAATATCGCCATTTAATCACAGACAGAAAAACTTACCTTTTATGCATTATGTATTTGTTTTGAATGCTGGCTTTTTAAAATAACTTTACTCTGATTCTATTATAATATTTCCCCAAACGCTGTCCAGCAGTTTGTGGCTTTGATCAGCTTCAGAGTAACTTCTGTTTGACTTGATTTCTGTTTTTAGCGCTTCCATTGTCTGTGGGCAGCATGGCTGTCACCGGTGGTCTCATCTACCAAGGTAAAGCATTAACATTCAAATACCGTACTTTAAATTACATGATATTGATCAAAGTAAAGCAGGTGTTTCTATAGTTATCACTTTTTTCCCTCCACATAGGTATTTGGAAATCATCAAAGCGATTTGGTCCTTTTCCAAAACTAGCAGGTTTGTGTCTTTCAGTATCTTGGATCTCAGTTTGTAAGTGGCAGCTGTGATTAATGAAATAATTGTTCTTCTTCAGTTGCAGGGATCCTTGGATTTGCAGTGGGGAAAGCATCCTATGTGGGCACTTGTCGGAGCAAATTCCAGGAGCTTGGCATTCAGGGTGGACCGGGGATTGGACCCTGGTCAAAGAGAGATCACCCTGGTCACAGACACAGGGAGGGCAGGTGCTGAATTTCTGTTTGTGTAATATTATCATGTTGTGTGGTAATATTCGCAGATTCTGGGAAGAGGAGTGTTGATAATCGGAAAAAGACTTACTTTGTGGTTTTTCGTTGTATATTTGATTGTCCATTTGTTTTTATTTCATTTTACTTTATTTTTTTAATATTCTCTGAGTAATTGCTCTTCTGTCTTGTTTATTGACCACCAGAGTTACAGTGCAAGCATTCAAATGTCATTCGGAATCAAATTACTTTATTAATCCCAGAGGAAATTGTGTCATTGTGCTGGTCCACCTTTAATAAATGACATAAAAACAATTATTTAAAAATGTTACAGATACTTATTTTTATCAGCCATTGTTATTTTTTCTCCTCTCTTTGGATGATCAATACCCTTACGCCTCAGCATGACACTTACCCAAACATTATCCTCATAGACCCTGCCACCATGTGTGTGAAGAATGTAAGAAAAATGCTCCAGCAGCACCAGCTGGACAGGCTTAAAGACTGTGAGGACGGATGTACGGTAACATTCAGTGTGCATAACTGTAAAAATAATGTATTCAGATTAGTGCAAATATAAACTATCAGAAAATATGAAAAACTATATATATATATATATATATATATATATATATATATATATATATATATATATATATATATATATATTTTTTTTTTTTTTTTTTAAAAGGACAACTTTGATATGTTACATAATTTGTGTCACTGTACATTGATGCACACCTATTTAAGTATTTCCTTTCCTTTTTCATCCTCACCAGTGTTGGAGAGATTTTCTGCATGAATTCATCACCTTCTTATCAATGTCTTAAATAAAACTTGTAAACACGTCTCATTTTATCAAATAACCACTAGGGGGCGCTGCTATCCTTTCTATCAAAGAGCAAGCGCTTATAGAATTTCTAGTTTATACAGGGAGGTGAATATATGGGTAAAGCCAGGTCTTTGGACATAATTATCAACAACTAAACAGTTATTGAATGTTAAGAATGAGATCTGAAAATAAATAAATAACAGCCCTATGACAATGGAGAAAAAAAAAAGGTTTTGCCAAACTTGAATCATCAGGCATGAGTACAGTAACGACCACATCCATAACAGCAGCAGTAGTCCTACCTTAGGTTGCTCAGTGAATATGCAATGCTTGGCTACCTTCAAAAACAACTAAGGTGTAAGGGGTTAATCTGTACATGACAAATTACAGAATTTAATGAAAGGTGGAACGGGGAACATATCTTTGAGTTTTTAATATTTGGTACTTACCAGTCTAATAATAATAATGGCTTCTCTTTGTTTTCTTTTCCACATTTTGAGCATTAAGAAATCTGGTCTTAATTTTGACAGTTTATAGCACAGAAGGTGCACTTTGGAGCTGAACAGACAGCCATAACATTTTAAAACCTGTGCTTTCGTGTGTCTATAAGTGAAAGCACTAACAAAGTTGTATAACTGAAAAAAAAACACGATGTGGCTTTCTTACCCTATTGTGAATGAGAATTGGTCACTACTTGTAGTAATGCTAAGCTAAGTGTGATTTTACTTCAGATATGTGTAGAGGCATTTACAAATATAACGTCTGATTTAAAAAGTTACCCAGACTGCTCACATCAGTGCAGGCCTCCACTAATCAGGTCTTGATGGTAAAATGGTCAGATGGAAGACATTCCTCAGTAATGAGCATGTGACAGTGAGCTGGGAGTTTGCCAAAAGGTACCTTAAGGACTCTCAGACCTTGAGCTTGAGAAGCAATATCACGTGGTGTGCAGACAAACAAATGAAGAAATATGAGGCAGTCTGCATCACCCCCTTACAGTTAGTACAGTCAAACATGTGATGGTAGCATCAGCAATGCTTTACTGCAACAGGAATGGGAGAAGCAAAAATTAAGCAATCCTGAGTGAAAACCCTTTTCAGAGTGCTTAAAGGCAGTTGTGAATGTTCATATTTCAACAAATCATACTGCCAAGATAACACCAGAGTGTATTTGAAAAAGTCTTGGAGGGTCCTAGCCAGAGTCTGAACCTGAATCTGTTTTGGAAAGTTAGCAGCACTGCTCAGCTAACCTACAATTAAGGCAATAAATCATCATATTTGGGATGAAATGATTTTTTTTTTAGGAAGTAAATACTCCTTTTATGACGAAACGTGTTTTATATTTAATTTTGCCAAAATTATATTTTTATAAGTGTCAAATAATACAAGGACTTAATGACTCTTTTGATGAAGACAGCTGGTCATTTTTGAAATATGAAGTTTAATCAGTTTTATGATTTTATATCAGTTAGTGTTTATGAAAGGAGCTCATAACTGCTGGCCTTTGGTTTCTCCACTTTCTTCATATAGTGATGCAAACAAAATCATTCCCAATTTTTGCAGTACCACAGTTAGTCTTATATTAAGTACTTTATATTGGTTTAATTGGTTTATTTACAGAGATAGAGTAGTCCCCTCCGCGTTATATTTATATATTTTTATGAGTAATAAGTGATACCAGAACAGCTTTATCGGTAACTGACAATCCAGTCAAATTTGACCAAAGTGCTCCATAAGAGGCACGACACACACTGCAGGCATGCCCACACGCCTCAACAAATATATCCAAATGATCGTTTAAAAAAAGAGACAATACAGCTGATTCCACATTTTAACATAATAATATATAATGTTTGTTTAGTCCGCAGAATGAAATAATACTTAATCTCTGTATCCGTTTGGAAGCTTTCTAACTGATATTTTTGTGATTACTCGATACTGCCGTCAGCAATGCTCAAATATAAATAAATCATAAAATACCTGACATACTGCGTCTCTTCCGACTACCCGCCTATCCGCGCAAGGCCGGTGTACTCTCGTAAGATTGAAAAAGAAAGGGGGAAAAAAGGTAGATTCGTGTGAAACTCCCGCAGAAGACGTCATCCAATCAACAGGTCGTTCTATCAAGATTGGCACTTTCCTTGTCCGGTAGAACGTAGAGTTCTGTGTAGGCGTACACCATCAGAGCCAATCAGAACAAAGAAGGCGGGGCAAACAAGCTGCCGTCTGTTCTGGCTGTGGGGCTCTTCCACCACAGAAACCGACTGAGAAAAAAAAAAATCACACCACTACGCAAATCCTTCCAATGGAGAAGGGCCAGGATGTTGAAGCTTGTTCGGCGAATGAAAAGATCGTCTGCAAGCTAGCCACCTAGCTCAACTAAGAGGAGAAGAAACAAAAGTTGTGAGTAACGTCGGCTTAACATATAGTGAGGTGAATGAGGGCACGGGAGGTTGCTATCGAATGTAGTTAACGTTGGCTTATGCCAAGTTCCGCGATTAACTTTGCCGTTGAGGTTAGCTCTCCAACTGTGGTACCAAAATCGGCTGCCGTAGCATGCTAAAAGAGGGAGTTTGGCTGCTGTGCTGGGGCGAGTTAATCGCCTGTCTACCTTGCAAGTTTAGCATCGATCAGATTCCTGTTGTCATTACTTTTATCGCTGCCAGCTCGTTAGCTTACATGTTGAACGTTAACTTGTAGTTGACAACTGGCTGCTGCTGCTGCTAGCTAGCCCTTTGCTTAGCAGTACCCTTAGTGGAGTATTAACAGCAGGCTAGTTGCTAACTAAAGGCTACATTGAAGCTTATTCTCCTGTATGTTAGCCACATCAGTCTTTTTTTTATGTACATCTTTAGCATCATCTTTAGCATAGCTTTTCACGTTCATGTCGTGGGAAATAAATTGCTGTGAAACTTGTTTGGTATACTTACCCGCTGTGATCAAAGTAAACACGAGCACAGAGTTAACCAACAGTGTTTAATGCGCTATTTTCTTTTTAAATCTGGGACATTATTCAGGAAAATAAAGATGCATTATTTTATTACGTTATGACTATGAGTGGCTTAAAGGAAATAATCATATTCAAGCATGGTGCTTCATGTGCATGGGCATAACAATGAGAGAACTTCGAGATTTGCATCTATCATCCCTGCGAGGACTTCATTCCCCTGTTCAGAGTGCATCAAGACCCACAATGAAGCATTTGTTCCTTTTCTGTTGAGACCCAAGCAGTGACACTTGGATACAGGCAGAAAGGAATCTGGTCAGTCTGCTGTCTGGCTGGAGGTGGAGATAGCCAAACTATATAAGAAGAAGAAAAGCCAGTTTGTGTTCGCTCCTTTGCTCAAACAAATTAGGACAGTGATCTGAAGAACAGGAACATTGTTATGCATATTTGCACAGATTGCAAAACATGCAGCATATATAGAATGTATGCTAAAAATCCATGCCAAATCCATGTTCAAAATTCCGCATTCGGTTATGTTTTACACATAGTCTGCACATATGCTGCACAATAACAAGAGCAAACATATAAACAACTGAAACGTCGAGTTGATGACACATTGTTTGTTGTGATAGTTGAATCCCGGTGCATCATACTTCTATCACTGATCCTTGATCTTCCTACAATAAGATTTGTTTTAATTTTTGGATACTAAGGTGTTTCTGCAGCATTAAAAGACTTGGTCAGATATGGGAGGGAAACGGAAGTTTGTTGGGTCTCATTAGTAGTGACTGAACTTTCACATTGGGAAAGACATTGGGAATTGTTCATGGTGCCATTGGGGGGGGGGGGGGGGTTAAATTTGTCTATAAAAAATACTTGGGCAGCTGTCAGTATACTTTGTGACTCATTTGAGAAACATGGTTGAAAATACAGCCCTATGGTAACTATCAAGGACAACCATCAGTACACTGAGAGTTTGCCAAAAGACACCTTAAGGTCTCTCAGACAGAAAAAAGCAAAACATAGATTGAACTATTTGGACACAAACACCACATTACTTTCTACACAGTTGAACACGGTGGTGGCCACATCATGTTGTGGTGAATTCTGTGACAGCAATGGTACACCATCAGGACTGAAGGAAAGATGAATACAGAAAAATTAAGAGATCCCGAGTAAAAACCTTTTTCCAGAGTGCTGAGCGGCTGAATTAAAGGTTTATATACCAACAAAGTGTATTACCAAGAAAGTACAGGAATAGCTTTGGGTGAAGTATATGAAAGTACTGGAGTGGCAGTAGTAGTAGAAACTGACCACTACTGGATGGTCTTTTGTCTTGTTTACACTAAAAGCAGTTGAGTAAGAGTGAATAATGTCTATTTACTCTTATTTAAACATTTAGTTGCCTGTGAAACATTTAAAAAAAGATCAGATTTTGACTGTAAAAACTTTCCAGACGCAATGCATTGCTGGTTTTACACATGCACTGCTAGCCAAGTAATCTTTTCTAGACATCACCTGATTAAAAAAATAAATGTCCAGCCTAGCTAGATTGGACTTTATCTTGGCTTTAAATTGCCATCTTCCTGTTGCAAAGTGTGTGAGATGTCAGGTTGCGCTAGTCTGCTTGTTAAGTGATGTCATTTCAAGTGAGGTCTTTGCTTGAGAGAAGCACCACCAAAACATTTCATTCTCTACCTATGCAAGTTTTTCTAAGCACTAAATTAGAATATGTTGGCTCCATAGTGTAGTGATTTGCCTCACAAGTGAATGATCCCTGATTCACAGCTAAGGGGAAAGCACAAATCCCTTTGGGGGGGAGGGGGGGGTGTAGCATCAAGAAGAGCATCAGCTGTAAAAATCTGTCAAATCACATTTAGCAAACCAACCTGCTTTGATGACCCCTTGTGAATAAGGGACCATCCAAAAGTTTTTTTTACATAAGTCAGATTATGGTCTTTCAGCAATCGATGTCGACTACTTAGACAATTTGCTACTAACTTCTGATTCCACTAAATGCCATTTTTCATAGATGCCCTGACAGCTGCACTAGATTATTTTTAACTCTCAATGGGAACTCAAGGAGCATAAAGACATCACACTTAACAAGCGGATTGTCTGATGCATTTACCTCCAGTGAGTGGTCATCATATTCACTCCTACGTACTCTGTTCAGGCACCTTCACCTAACCCACATACAGTATTTCCACTGAACGCATCTAAAATAGACTACCTTCTGCTGTGTGTCAGAAAAGGCATAAAATACCCCTGTCTAAATTCTCCTGAATTTGTTTAATCTTTATTAAGAGTTTTGTGAGTTCAAGTTAAGAAATGATACCAAAAATAGTGTTATCTAATGTCTTTGCTTCTACTGCAGTATAATGGCTGTTAAGTACTGCACTGCAGCTAAGGTGAACTTGTTATAAAGTCACACATCACTTACTTTAAATGTTGTAAACACAACCCTTTGTAGTGATGTACTGACACTGGGCTGCTAGACTGTGGGTCTTTGCAACTGACTTACAGCTCTTCTGCCCCTGCCCCAAAATCTACCAGGATAAGCCTCTGATGGCAGTACAGATGTGTACCAACTAGGGGGAATCCCCCTGGATTGCAGATCACCATCTCTCTGTGATTATCTGGGACATAATTCCAGTGAATTAGTGTGTTTGCTTTAATCTGGAAAGACGTTAATGGCATTAAAGAGTATGTGGATGAAAAACCAAGCTCTGTGAAATGCCCCAACAGTGGGCTCTCAGTAAGCTGCCCCCTGCAAGGATTAACTGTTAAATAAACATTTTAGTGGAGTGTATAAAAATCTTATGCAGCATAAAACATTTGATGTGTCTTATTGACCGAAGTCATTCATAGTTTTTGGGTTTGTTTGCTGTGTATTTGCTGTGCAGTAGTGGTCAGGTGCTACCATATTTGGGTGTTCTGTTTCTGCTTATTTTAATACTTGAAGCTTTTTTTTTTCTTGGTTTATTATCTATACCCATCTCTCATGGCTGTCATGTTGGCACCTGGATATGGGCTTTGAATTGCACAAACATCTTGCTTAGCTAGGTTATTTTCTTAAGCACAAGCTTTGATATCCTTTGACCTAGTAGTCGGTTGGTTTTATATTATCACCTTCAATATCAATTTCGGACACGACTCCAAAGTTCATGTGATGTGTGCATAGCATATAATATACCACGTGTCATTTATTTGGTGCAGTAATGACGGGTAGACATCTTATCTAAACATAGGTTTGATCCAGGTGTCTCTGTGTTTGTATTTGCACAAAGCTAAATCATTAACTGGACAAGTGAGGAAAGAAGATTCTAAGGAACAGACACAAATTTGGTTTAACTCCTTGCTGTTCAGTTAACCATTTCCCCTAGTGTGTGTGTTTGCTGAGATCTAGGCCTGTTCTGTTATGGCAAAAACAAATATTATCAGTTGTTTGGGTCACTCTTATGAACATTGAAATTATTTACAATTATTTAAAAATGGAGTTAAAAATTGATGTATTAAACTGAAAAAAGACAAAAGTTCACTTTGTAATTAATTATCCTTAAACTCTAATCATAAATCAACTGGAAAAACTAAAGAAAGCAGTGTGAAGTAAAGGAAAGAGATGTGCTGAAAGGTACAATGACAATTGGAATTGCACAACCCTACTACTAGGACCTGTCTTTGGTCACATTCTAATGCATTGAGCATTAACTCCAATGCAAATTATATTTCCAGAGTGCTTAACATTGAACAGCACCGCTGTTTTCTTTCATTCTGTTGGTGGGAAAGTCACACACCACAACGAAGGCTTCCTGTGAAACTGTGAAGATAAGAATATTCATGAGTCTGTAACGAAAAAAAAAGTTGACAGATAGGTAGTTTTAATGTTGGTGATAATGGGTAAGGAACATTAGAAGACACTGGGAGGATTAGTTACAGTAAGTTGTTTGTTTGTTTTCATTTATAGCTACTAGTAGTTGTGTAGCTGTTTTGAAACTAGCAGTCTGTCACCATTTGTCGCACTTTCATAAAGTTAACTTCCAAAAGCCTCTTCTTTTTCATTGTGCTTTCTGATAAATGCATAGTATTACATACTCTGAGTTAGGGATACATTTTATTGATTGTGTTGGAAGACTTGGCATAATGTAGTGCACAATGTGGACTGAGTCTAGCTAGAAATAACCTATAATTGAGCCCTGCTGAGCAAGATTATCCTTGGCTTTGGGAAAGAGGGTTTGGAGCATAATTGATGTTTGGGTCTGCCTTCGCCAAAGAAACCACCCTGTCTTTGCCCTCAAGTCGGCCTCAGCTAAGTTCTTAGCATTTCCTCTGTGTTTAGATCAGTTGACTCTACTTTAATGCCTCATATTTTCTGCCTATGAATGTAATCCAGAGCGAGATTAAGATAAGAGGAATATCTGCTGAATCTTTCAAAAAAGGTGTGTGTTTGCACACTTCTCTCTTCATTTGGAAGAAACCAGTAAATTTTTGTTTAAGAGGTAGTGATTACAACAGGCCAGGCCTGTCATTTACTGTTGGACAGGGCTTGATATAGGCTTTCCTCTTTTGTCTATTTTGCTGTAGACACTGCCTCTTTCTGACTGTAAACAGTTTTAAACTACAAACCTTTTTAATACTTATCTTAAAAAAAGCATTGAATTATACTTTCTTAGTTTTCTAAATTATAATGCTGATTGTGTAAGAAAACTCTGCTTTAGTTTTGCAGCCTGTGGGTAGTGGACATGTGACAGGACAGTCTTGTCTTTGTCAGGGTTATCTCCTATTTCCTGTATCAGCCTCCTATTTGCAGCATCCTTCCCATACCAGAAAGAGCAGGATGGTTTTAATATATGAAGCCAGGTTAACCATTGATCAGATCAGTTGGCTACTGCTGACCTTTAGCTCTTTGCACAAGTTGCAGCAACGTCAAAACGTGCAATGTTTAAACGCTTAAATATACTCGGACTTGGTAAAGCACCTGCTTGTTAGAAGAATTACTGAGATATGTTTAAGCACGGCCAGAGAAAATACTTAGATTCAAGTGCTTAAACACAGAGCAGGAGATTTTGTTACTCGGGTGGATTTCTGCTGCAGCGTTTTTGAGGTGCTCTGCGTTTGGCTTACTCTACTTCTGCGGTCACATGTTTTTTTTGTGTGTGTGTGTTTTGGAGTCGCTGAGATGGAACAGGAAGTCAGATATATTATTCACAGGTCTTTCAGTGTGAGAAGTGAGTGATGTTGCCTGACTTTTTTTTTTTTTTGTTTGTTGAAATTTTCAAGCTGTGTTTGTGGTGGGTGGGAAAAGGTTGGTAACGGTATGTCGCTGTGACGTGACTTTATGGCTGTCATTGGTTTTGTTTTGCTTTGACTTGCTATGTCCGCTGACTTGTTCTCACCATTCGTCCGCAATGTTAAGAGTGGAAGTTCTCACAACTCGGCTTCTCTGTCTGGGTGCTGTGTGACTAAGTGGTTTGTTCTTCCTTCCTTTGTTGAACTACGGTTTGATAATAGTTTGAAGTTCCTAGTCTCAGTACTTACTTTCAGTATTCGTTTCTATTAGATTGGATTATATTTACCAAGCCTTCGTTTTATTTTTACTTTAAAATGACTGCTGCTGTCTCCTCTGAGCCAGACAGTAACAATGAATGTGTGACTGGATATGAGATTACTTGACTATAAAAGGAGCCTCTTTCAGCTGCTACAGTGATAGAAGGAAAGTACAGTTTTGGAGGCTTTGAATGCTTATGTAACTGCCTCTTGGATGTAGTGGGTAATCTTCAGATTATTTCTCTGCTCAGGAGGAGGTTTTAATCCTGTCCCAACACAGAGCAAATCAGGCTGAAGCCAACAGTAGGCTGACCCATCACTTTGAAACTGTGACTGGACAGTTCAGCAGCACTCTGTCTTTAACGCATTATGATTATACAGGATGTGTTGGAGAAAGTGATTTAAAAAATTGTATAATCGAATTTCAGACATGTAATTACTTCTGTGTGATTGATTCGGTTTGTCACTTATGTGAACGTTTAGTGAGAAGTGAGGTCTGGCCAAGTTTGAAAGGGATTAACTGGGGCCAGGAATTTTTGGAAGGATTATTTACGTTTCAGAATTTGGCCAAACTGAATATTTCATGTCATCACTTCACAAGTGCATATCAAATTGAAGTAAAAAGAATTTGGAGGCATAATCTTGATGTTCTCAAGAAAAAGCAAAACATATCATTATCCAAGTATCCAGGGAATCGGTTCATGTGGAGTGGAGAGAATTTTCTGAATTGATGGAGACGTGCAGCCAAAGTCCTGCTAGAAGTAAATCTCACGACTCGGTAGACTACCATGAATGATTCTGGGTGGATATTCTAAGGCTTTTCTCTGAGTGAATGTGAAGAGATTCATAATTCTAATTTCAGTGTACAGAGATGTACTATTTAAAAAAACAAAACAAAACGTACCTACCTATTTTCATGGCCTAAAATGAGTAGATGTCTGTCAGCACATATCTAAAATGGCCATGAAGTTCTTCTGTGCATCACCGCAACAATATGATTATGGCTCATATCCTTCCTGCTGATTGGCGCCTCAGAATCGGGGGTGGAGGGGTGTGAGAAAATGCCTGTTTTAGACATTTTTATACCATATCTTTAAAAATACTGACACTATTATTGAAAGCTTTAAGATTGTACTAGTGAAGTTACACATGTGTGAATGTTTTCCCAACTCTCAAAAGTAAGTGCATCTATACCAATGTTAATGTAAAGCCATAATGAATGTTCTTTCCTTAATATACTGTTGATATGTTAGTGCGCATATTAAACATGGCTAGAGTTTTAAACAGGGAGGTCAGCATGTGCACAAGGTTTTTCTGCGAGCTAGCAGCCAGGCTTTTTCCTGCATTGAGGAATCTTTGGAATCTGTCTGAAGAGGTTTTTAGCCGCAGCTAAAGAAAAATCAGCAGCACTGTAAAAAAAAAAAAAAAATTAGACAGTTTTGTTGACAAAGGTTTCACTTACTCAGTTGCGGTAGTCGTCTTTTCAGCAGATGATCAGAAATGCCAAGAGTTTACAATGATTTCTGTCAAGCAAGGTAACACAGACCTATAACCTTTTATTCTTGGCATTCTAATACCCTTGTGAGCTAACATGTCTAATACTGTCATCCCAGACAAAGTAGCTCAATCATGTGTTGTTCAAACCTTTGGTTTGTGAGAGGCAGCCAACCAGAAGAAAGCTTACTTAAAGGAAGAGGGACTTGAAGCGGGAGGAGCTGAAATTATTATTATTATTATTTTTTTAAGATATGGGACTGTACAAAGCCCCAGCATGACATAAATAAGGACTATTTGTAACTGGGAATCATTCAAAGTGATTAGGCTAGGAATTAAAATATGACGCATGAAATGAGCACAGTAGATTGACTTTAAGATTAAAGAGTGTATTTTCTCTATTCCTCTGGTTGTTTATGCTGTTTTCATATCAATTTTCTGCTTTGTAGTTGTTAAAGGGATGATTTCTGTGCACTCCATTTCAGATTCCTGTGCAGCAAATTTGTGGGCCCTCCTGTCACTTTCCTGTTCCAGCCCATGCTCTATGGCCTTAAGGTAGTATGCAAGGGTTAAGGGGGTTGTGTTCCACTGTGTACTGTGGTTTAGGTTTTAGAGCAAATGCAAGCTAAATACTGTGGGAATGAGGAGGGTGTTGGATTAATTGCTGTTTCTCCCATACCACCCCCCCCCCCCCCCCCCCCCCCCCCCCACACACACACACACACACACACACACACACACACACTTTGGGAACCTCTGTCCTAAGGTGAAACTTTATTTTAATCTGCTCTCACACAGGCTTTACAGTTAGACTAACAGTTTCAAGTAATTCTGTCATATAGATGTGTCATTTTACAATTGCAAAGGTGTAAGACTGCTTTGACTCATATTACCATCACAGCGCTGCAAGAGTTTCCTCTTTTAAGCTTTAAAGAAAAAATGAAGAAATAAATGACCAAACTAGAAACACTACTGCGTAAATCAACAATGAGCTGACCCACAGAATGTAACTTTGAGTTCACACACTTGCATGTCACAACTGAGTATTAACATCGAATCAATGACCCCCTTAGCTGTCTAAAGTTGATTTTATTCTAGTGGAAGCTGTATCAGGTATTTTTCAGGGCATTTTTAAATCAGACATAGCTGTTGTGTATCAAGCCTAAATGTGAAGTGCATGTTTAGAAAGCAAACATCATAAGACAGTAATTGATAAAGTATTTGATAAAGTAATTGTTATGTTTGACAGTGCCAAACATAATAAAAAATGGATTCAACTAAAAAAAGGCTTAAAAAAATCTCCAGTTACACTGAAGCCCACCTACTGTTTGTGTGAGGCAGAGTTGGCAAATTCTGCCACTTAGGTCTCAAAATGATTCTCAGTAGCAGCTATGGTGTTAATATTTAAGGGGCGAAAAAAGTTTTAATCAAGTGTTGAAATTATTCTTTCAGCAGTGAGCTGTAAATGTCGTGAAGTTGGGTTATGCCGGCATGTGTCACATGACTGCTTAAATATGTGGTTGTGCATATTGTTTTGGTCTCCGGGAGAGATGTGTCATCTCACACTTGGTCTGGACACAAAAAAAGAAAGAAAGGAGGTTAATTTTGACACTGGGTCTGGTTAGGTCACATTCTCACATTCTTCAGCAGTGACAACCAGGCTCTCTGTGGGTTGCCTTTCAACAGCCATTCAGCACTGGGCTGAACCAGCTTGATCTCTCGCTGTACGAATGTTCAGCACTTCGTTTGTGTTTACCAATGGAAAACACAGCCTTAAAATTTAACTTGTGTACAGGAAATTAAAAATAGATCCATGGCATACATTAAATTTGATTCAGTTATGTAAATATAAAAACAAATAGGGCCATAAGAAATTGCATACAAAAAGAAATACTGATATTTATTTTCAAACGTATTAACTGTATTGGTTTCCTAATTGAGAGATTTAGAGTTATCGTCTGAATAGCCAGAGTTTATAGGGACTAACTTGGGAGAGCAAGCCGCTAGTAAGCAAAAATTAAGATGAAGTTGCACCCAAGCAATATGTTAGACACTTGTCCAAAAACACAATTTTTATGGCTGAATCATTTCAGGTTACACTTGAGAGTCTTGCATAAGAAGGCAGAGTTATAGCTTGATGATGTGGCTGTTTGTACCATTAGGGGGCAGTGTAACATTGTTTTCATATTCACCTTACTTGACATGGAATGCTAGCTGTTTACTCACATCCAGAGGTGGGGCAGTAGACTCATGCATGCACAAAGCAATCACAGTGACTCTGGTAGGTTTAATGCTGACAGCCCCCTCAGCTGACTGCAGAACAGACCCTGGTTTCTGGTCCCTGGCCCAGTAGTTTTCCTGTTTTCTTCTGCTTGAAAGCAGACCAAGGCACAAATGGGTGGGACCCAGAATGGCCTAGGAACGCTGTACATTGTTCTCGGAGTTTCCTCTTCCACATTCCTGGGCTGATTGGGATCTGGGCCTCCTGTGCAGGGGTATTGTTCTAACTCACCAGCACCACAGACCTGGCCCCAGCTAACCACAGCTGCCTCCACTGACCATTGTGGTGCCCTGGCCTAATGATGGCTATCTTTGCCATATCCATTTCTCCCTTTCTCTGACTAACTCCTTTCTGCATCTTTGCCTGGCAGTAGTCCTGAAACAACATCAATCTTTGCAACTTAAAACAGTCTTTTTCTCTTGTGCTTACATTTGGGATTATATTTTTTAATAATTTGTCAAGTTTTGTATCTAGATTTCAAATTATTCCTTTTGGAAACTTTTACCAGCCTAATGAATTGCAGCATGCCATAACTAAGGCAATCAGTTTGGCAAGTAAGATGAGAGGTCAGATGGACACACTTTGACATATTTAGCTACCTCACTCTTATATAATTCCTAAAGACTCAAAGGACTATGTAAACTAGAACTACAAATTAGTCCCTGTGCCTTAGCAGACATCTGTGGTCTCTAGTGGAAATGGCAACTTAAAAGGCCTGCTGCACTTTATATGCAATGGAAGCAAAATGGTTTGAAGTTTCTGAACTAACATTTCAATTCCTGGTGTTCTTTTAAGTGAGGACAAAACATTTTTGTGTCAGTTGTTTTTTCTGGATTGTGAAGGTTTACACTTTGATAGATTTAACAGTAAATTAATTCAATTTTATGACTTTTTATATATGAAAATGTTGATGCCAGTGGAAAAATTGTGTGATTAAAAAAAAATTAATTAATTGATGTTTTGGTAGTGTAGTTTCGGGCATAAGTGTTAATTAGCTACAGTCCCACTTTAACAAGTGTTCTGCTTGCTTGTCAAGTAGTCATGTTGTAAACTTCTAAAGCTTGGGGTATCTACTAATTTTAGATCAAGTGCTAAAAACACCAGAGTGTGATCTCAAGTTGGCCAAACCAGAGAAACTGTTGCATAATAAGATGTAAAAATTCCCCTTTTATTTAATATAAATACATAGGGCCATATTGATGGGCCGTCTTAGACCCTTTAGTGTGTCTGGCGTTTCCTGCCACTACAATATTTACATTCCTACTATATAGAGCCAGCTACCTTATTTGTATATCAGGGTTTGTTTTTTTTTATACCATATGCAGCCAATGCAAGAACACATTCAAGCATATTTACGTACATGCATACCTACATGTATTGCTTTTTCAGTTATATTTACAGAAAGCACAGAGGAGAGAAACAGGAAGAGGATGATGTCTTTAGCTTTTACTTCCTGTCTCTGCCTTTTGACATAGTTTATACACTACAACAATTACATCATCTTGCTGTTGACGTTTTCGCACACTGCAGTAGAGGGTGTAAACACTCCCTAACCACACTTACTGGTCTCACAGAGTGCATGTTTCCTTATAATCATTAGTCGAACAAAGAAAAAAATCTTTAAAGGCCACGGTTAATTTTTGAGTACGTTCGCCATTCGTGTTTCATAACAGCATAATGCTATCAATGTGAGCTAATATAGCAAAAACTTGGTTTTGATGTCAGCTTGGAGTAGCTCCCTCTTCTGTATTGTACAGGGCTCTAGCAAACCTCGTTTGACTCGCTGGAAAATAATGGACTTAAGTTTTACATCAGGAGGAAGATGAGAACCCCGAAACTCATCCAAGTGTGAGTGTCAGGCCCAGAAAACGGGGAGACTTTGCATGTTCTCCCTGTGCCTACCTGTATGTTAGGTGTGAAAGTGAGTGTGGATGGTTGTCCGTCTCTCTGTGTTAACCCTGTGATGCACCAGCAATGCTGCAGGTGTACCCTGCTTCTCGTCCTGACAGCAGTTGATAGGCTCCAGCCCCCAACGACCCTGAATTGGATAAGTTGTTAGGAATATGGATGAATAAGCTTTTAAAGATGTAAAGCAAGGTTTTAAATCCTGTTGAGTACTTTAGTGCCATAAACCTCTTTATATTAGAGTTGCTTATTTCATTATTAATATTAAAGTGCTTATTGGAGTCTTCATTAGAACAGTCCCTTTATCATGCTGCTTACTGATTGATGAAACAGCATATAATGTTCATCTTAAGCATTTTAATCTTTTTTTGCACATTAGTGCTGTGGCCATCACTGAAATTTGTGAATGCTTCCAGCTCTCTGTTGCTGTAGAGCACTCACTGCATTTGTAAATTGATGATTTCTTTAGGCAGTGAGCTTTTGAGAGTCAGCACAGCATAAGACAGCCTTACTCTGCAGCAAGGGATATTTGGAAGGGTTTGAGTTCACTGCAGGTACAAACTGTGCAGCCAAGCAGAGCACAGCAGTCTGTCATCACCCTGTTTCAGACACCAGCACAGTTGAACAGAAGTGAAAGCAAGGGGAGGGGTGCTCTTGTTGTTTAAGCAAGTTAGCAAGAAAGCAAATGAGCATTTGTGCTTGTGCATGAATACTAAAAAGTGACACTATTTCGACTTCGATAAGCGCTATCAGTAAATGCAGGCAGGCGGGCGAGTGAAGCTTGCTCTATGGCGCTTCCTTACTTGTTTTAGTCCCTGTCAATCTTCTTCCTTCTCTTGTGGTGTTTCTCCTGTGAGTAACACAGGCCAGCAGGGTGTGGCTGGTGTCGTCGCTGTTGTGATTGGCTAGAGGCCCAAGCTTGTGTTATCTCCTGTGGAACATGTTCTAGTCCCACCCCAGATAGTGCCTGGCACTCAAATATAGCCCTGCCTACTTGCAATTACATCACAGCCTATGAAAAGATCCATGTCTTTTTGCTTTCTCTTTACACTGTCAACAGACAGGTAATGTGCAGTGTAGAAAGTTTCTCACTCTGTCAGGTTAACTAGCTACAGTTGGAGCTCTCTATATAGCTTTAGAGAGCCTGACAGAGAGTTTCTGTGTTGCTCTGTAAGGGCCCACAGCTTAAGAACTTTACAGTGAGTGCACGTCTGACAGCTACATGTAGGTTGCAGCTCGCTATAAAGACTACCTACTCCTCTGTAAATGGGGCACGTGAAACAGGCAGGTAATTTGTGTCAGAATGGCGTGGCACAGGCTACTGGACTATGCACCAGAGTAAAAGACCTAAAGTCTCATCGACCATGGATTTTCTAAAGAGCCTGGTTCCAGCTGTGATCTCAGGTGAGGGATCTGCTGAACATGGGGGAACTGAACCCAGGGAGCCAGGCCCACGGCTTCTCCGGGTGAAAAGACTGGGCCTGCTAACCATGGGACAGACCATTGAAGAAGATCTGGTAGATCCGGTTACAAAGCAAGATGCTGGGATAAGCTCCTCCAGACATGCTCGCAGTAACCATACCCGCCTTAAAGGTACAAATGTCCCAAATACACAATTCATATACATATAGCTTTTTTTATGTGCTTCCTATAGATTACAATTTTGGTTAATCTCTGTTAACATATTTCCAAAAACTGGCTTAATACCCTCCTGCTTTATGCACACATGCTTACATACACCATGTATGAAAAAATACGACTGGGTTATCTGTGTTTTCTGTTCACTGTGGAGGGCAGTAAAATGCTGTGGTCACCACTCTCAATCCATGCTCAATTGAGAGTGTGGCATAGGGGCATGTGTGCTGACAAATGAATTGTATTTCCATTGTGATTTCAATCTGAACATATACAATACACAAAATAACACTGTAGATATGCAAAAATTTGACATTGCGATAAAAGCTTTATTCCTTATTCATATTCTTCTTTGTTTATTGGGCATAGGCTATTAAATGTTTAAAGTGCAAACAGTGGTAAGATACATTTTTCTCAAATTGTGCAATAAATAAATAAATCCAAATCCAATTAATTGTGTGGAAAACAGAGATTTAATTGCTTTAGATGCCTGTCCTGGATGTGTTATACCGTATAGTATATATTGAGTAAGTTTATCTACGCAGGATTTCTAATATTTTATGATTCGTAGCAGTCAGTTCACTTACTGTTAACAGAGTGGAAAATTTTTGGCACCCATCCAATCTTTTAGTCAAAGGAAAATCATTTTCATAAAATCATTTTTCTTTAAAATTTGTTTGGAATACCAGTAAAGTATTAGTAGTAGTAGTTTTAATTTACTATGTGCAAGACTGTCTTCCTGATGGCTAGTTACCCCACTCACTGTGAGCCAGAAAACCACTGGAAGTGAAGTCAGAAAATTCATACTGAATTTGGAATTGGTGCAGTGATGTCATTGCGTGTATTACGGGTTTTTCGCCTAGTTGGCCAAATCCATTGTCAAAATGTGATCTCACATCAGTATTAAACAGAAGCAGCTACACAGAACTGAGGTAGTGTAGGTGGAGCCCTCTTAACTGTGTAATGCGACAGCACATGGCAGTAGCATAAGAAAGCCAAGTTTAGGCTGGACTGTGGTCTGTCAGACTGCTATTTAAACAATTCACGAATATTACCAAACCACTTTTAGCTTACAAAGGCAATGCTTGCTGTGATGTGCCCACACAGACTATATTTAAGAACTGCATACAGTGTAAATTTCCAAGCCCAATTTAAAACATTATTTTGGTTTTCATGTTTTCATGGTCAGCATTCTTAATGCATTATTCACATTCACTGCTGCCATTAACCTAGTTGTCAAAAGTTTAAAACACAGCAACAAAATTATTTGTCTTTTGTGACCGAGCCAGTCAAAATGATAACAGCGTTTGCAAAGAAAAGTGTTAAAGGTTACTCTGTCCGCTTGATGTGTTTACTGTCAATAGAACCTTTTTTGTAACCCCTTTTAGTGTTTGTGGATTGTGGATTTCTGTCCTACCCAGGTGGTTTAGTTCAGCATCGCGAAATATGTGTCAAATACTTCTTACTTTCTTCCTTGATTTTTCTTTCCTTTTTTAAGATACTGCTACTTATATACACAATGGTGGATTGTTGAAAAAGAGTGTTTTATTTATTTAGTCTCTTTTATCTGTGAACATGCCTTTCCATAGAAAGCCCACTATCATGACTTTTCTGGGTGTCTTGTCACCATTTGATCTAGCAATCTGACATCTTACTGGATGATAAAAAGCATACTTGTTGTTTCTGGCTGGAGCTTTGGTGATCTTAAGCATTTTCAGACAACATAAAAGGAAAGCTGCGATGCAGGTTATGTCTGTTTAACAGTGCAGAGTTATTTTACTTGGCAGGTAAGCTGTAGGCAAGGTGTGATCAAAAATCTCTGAGGACAGATCCATAAAAGTCAAAGGTCTTTGATTAAATTTTTGGCCAGCTCTTATTCAAGGTCAACATCTCCAGTCGCTTCCAGTCAGGAAGTTTGACATTGTAAAACATCCATCGCATTGTGCACCTTGAAGTCATTCCAGACAGCGTGAGACAGCGTGGAGCTCTATGGAGCATTAAGTTCAAAGGATACAAAAGGTGGTGTATACCAGCTGCTACCATGTCTGCTCTGAAGCAAATACAAATCTTTTGCCACATCAACTCAATAATCGTTCACCGCCTGGACACATCCAAAGCCAGTGTCATGCCTCTGTAGTAGGGGATATATTGTGCCTGTGACAGTAGTTAAAGGTTTACGTACATATAATTTTTCATGTAGGTCAGCCAGTTTACACTGGTAAACTTCTCAGGGTATTTTCTTTTTTCCCCTCCACTGCTACCTGTCAGAGCATGCTTGCTCCCTATTTGCTCATGGCTAAAATATGACTCAGCCTTCCCTTCTGCTGCACTCACTTGGCCTCTTAGTCTTTTATGAATAACATTATTCAACCGGTTAAACTAACCCACAATAACAAAGTGATATTCTTCATTTTGGTTTGGTGAAGTGTGAAGATAATCTAAAGTTTTGCTAGCTTGGCTCATGAAACTCTTGTTGCGTCTGTGTTCATGTGCTTGGCTCAGACTGCAGGCTATAGGCTGATGTTCATTTTGAAAGACAGTTTCTGTTGACTGGGCAAATTGTTTTCAAACATTTCCTTCTTTCTTCCCTATTAGGAAAGATCCATCATATTAAAAAAGTCTCCTTTTTGAACCATGCTGGTGATGGCAGGGGTCACAATGGTGAGTTATGCATTACAAGACGTAGCGTGATTGCTACATTAAGATGAGGTCAGAGGAGCTTTAATTGAGTTTTAACTCCGTGTGGAGTGACACTTCCCTTGTTGAAGAACCTGCATAGTCTGTGGCTTTTAAGGCGGTGCTGTTCTTTTCATTTTGTCGTTTGTCATCTTTTGCAGGCTTAGACAATATTCAACTGCTTGATGCACAGTTCAGTTTTCAGGATACGTTTGATTAGGACTGTATTTGGTTAATGGGTGCAGCGGGTTTGTGATTAGGGAGTGTTTGGAGCATGTGACAAAATGGTGCAGTGATGGGTTGTGCTTCTGTAATAAAAGATCCTTGTGAAATTTCTGTCTAAACACTCCACAGGGTGTGTATCCAGACAGGATGGATGAACTTATTCATGGAATTTCTTAAGTAGTCGTCAGCCAACAATAGTGAAACAAACTCCATAATGGTGCGCAGTGCAGCCTGCATTTAGTGGGAATATGGTGTCATATCGACGAATGCTGTGAATCATTGTTCATACTCATTCTCCAGCCAGCTGTTCCATAGTGAATAAACTTGAAGACATTTGGTTCTATGAGTAATAAACTGACCTTTTAAAACCTGAGTTAAGAGGTGTTTTTATTCAGATTTTCCTCATGTTCTGCTCATCATTCCACGGGGGCTTTTGCTTCTGACCTAAGAAATACTCTTTTTTTCTTTTTCTTTTTTTTTTTTTCCAATTAGACTGTCTTAATTTGCTAGGCGAATCAAAAGAATGAGTTTGCTCATTTTCAGCTTGAGCAGAATCAATAGATTGTCTCATAGAATTTGACCGTTTATGGTTTATGCAACACATTATATATGAAGGTTAGATCCACTGTCATTCAGCTAAACTGCAATATACTACTAAAAGGAAAAAAATCCAGCCTATTTAGTTTTGTGTAAAACCTTTGTCTAAATGTGTGGTGTTTAATACAGAAGTGCAATGAAATAGCTGGGTCTGAGTCAACGGAGCATGCGGAAGTAAGTAGATGTGCAGGTTGCAGAATTGTGCTGCATACTCAGAATGCTGTGATGGATCTAAATGATGTGTCCTCTGCAGCCCAGGCATCGCTGGGGAGGTCAGGGATTGAATTACAGCTCCTATCGATTATTGTTCCCACCACTGCCCTTCAGAGAGGCCGGCACAGGAAATGCATCCTCCACCCCATGGGCTCCGGGGAGGAGCAGCTGCTCTATACTGTCTGCAGCCAGGATGGCTAACTGTCAGTCACTGCTCCTACTTTGTGAATGAAGCTTAAGTAACCTGCCTTGATTGTGCATTTAGTTGAGATTATTTGATCAGTGAGGACTTTATTCCAGGAAGTGAGTTATAATGGTGTTTATTTGAAGTTCTCGGTTTACGTCAGCTCCATCGGACAGTAGCTTTTAGCTCTAGTGTTCCCAGAGAGACGGTGTGGTCAGTCCTGCATTCCTTAAACAATAAAGCTGGTTTACAGAAAACAATGTTTGCAGAGAGCTCTGATTGTTTTATGTTGACTCGTTTGTCGATTACAATAATATTAACCCAGATGTTGTTTTTAAACAGGATTTGACCATGAGTTCTTCTGTTGTCCTCCCACTACATGAACTTAGAGCCAAGGCATGTAAAGGGAGCACATTTAGTAAGTTATATTTGAAAACAGTCAAACTTGACTGATCCCTAAAACTATTCAGCTATCCACCCTCTGTGCTGTTACTTACTGCATTTGTGTCAGATAGAAAAAGGGTGGACCAAAGATTAAAAAACAAAAACAAAAAAAACCCCACAGGTGGAGTCCTTCTGTGTTGCATGTTGCCCCTGTGCATGCTTGGGTTTGGGGTTTTTTTTGTTTTGTTTTTTTCCCATTGAAAATGCGGTCGGCTCATGTTTCCTGACATGACCCAGAACTCTCACAAAAGAAATTCTTAATCTCAAGAGTTTCATTTCCTCATTAAATTAACTAATTTAAGGCTACAAGTAATCTAGTGACATCTTAACAAAATAACCCCAAAACATATTTTACTTCATTACTTAGAAACTGTCTGATATTTTGAAACATCCTGCTATGTTCCTAAATTGTCTTTGAATTGTGCAACAGCAAGCTGTTCCCCTTCTCATTCAGGATCAGACTCTGCTTCACAGACTTCTATATATGGCTTTACATCTCCAGTTGTGGCCATTAGTCACAGTAAAGCTGCTGCATGAGTGTAATCCTGGGGATTTTTAGGTTAGTAAATTAGACACATACGTAATACTTTGACATTTGGGGAAATGCAGTTGGTCAGATTTGAACAGACAGACGGGGCAGTATCTTGCTTTTAATGTAGCTCTAGGAAAGATTAAAAATGACTCATAGAAGTTCCGATTTAAGGCTTAAAATAAAACAGTGTGATTGCTGCAAATTTGCAGTGGTACTGTAAACAATCTGTTTGTGTATTACAAGGCAGAGTTTCACAGTGGAAGCCTGCGTCGGGGTAGCACCAGCCAGGGCTTGACAAAGCATCTGCTTGTGTTGTTTGTTTGCAATGAGCTCTGCCTCACTTTGCATAACTTGTGTAGTGGAGGACATGTGACGGAGGGAGAGACTGAGGGCGAGCGAGAAATGAAGACTAAACTAAAAGAAGACAAAGAACATTTGTCTTTTGCAGCTTTCCCACTGCTTTTCCCTTCACAATATTTTGGTAACAAACTTAATCCTGTGCTTGACTACAAATTGCTTGATGTCATGTGGATCAGCATTAAAGTCTCTGCCAGGGCAGGAATAAGTGCAAGATTAAAATATCAGCTGAATCGTGTGCGTGTGTCTTTCACATTCACACAAAAACAATGGGCTGTTTTCTTACTAATGGGGTGTGTTGTGTGTTTGTGTATCATTCTGTGTGTTACTATGCCTGGTAGCTTTCAGACAGGGCAGTGATGTAATGCCCATGATTCCTGTGGGTGTGAGCAGTTAGCTTAGCAAGAAGATTAGTTTCGATCACTATAATGCCAAAGAAAACAGGTAGCAAGTCATCTATCCATCTCACTTGACTGTAGTGAGTTGCATTAACATACTCCTATTACGTCATATATATTCCTGTTTTAAAAAGTGAAATATACATTTAATACATTTAATTTAGGAACATATTTTTATTATTTTGGTTGACTAGTTAAGGTGTGTTCAATCTATCCTTCCTCTTTCCTTTCCCTCATCCACCTCCCATTCTTTCCTTTCCCTCCTACTGCAGTTTGGAATGACGCATCAGTATTGCTGCGGAGCTTACAGGAAGTATTGCTTTGATAGGCTAGCAGAGAGGCAGCACAGTAGCAGCTCTGACATGCGTATGCATTACTGAACCACGGCCAGGGAACACTCGCAGCATTTTGATGACATCAACCACCCCCACGCACTGCTCCCTCCCTCCCTGTTTGCTGTTGAAACAAGCTCTCTCCATCTCTCTCACTCTGAGAGAAAAGAGCAGGCATCGGTAAAAGAACAAGAGCTCACTCAGAAGAGGAGGGGCTGGCCATGAGCGAACACGGAGGGAGAGAGCTTTTGGGGCAGGAGGAGGAGGGTGGCTGACGGTGCTAGCGGGCTAGGACTGGCACACACACATGCACGCACACACACACACACACATACACACAGGAAGAGAAGGGGAGAAGGAATATTACCGCACATTGTTAAGACTTCTATCGCGTACTGTTCTGCTGCTGTTTTCCCTCATTTCAGGAACAAAAGTTCTCATGCAGTTGTGTCCTTCGGTTTCTGGATTTTTCTCTGCTGAAATGGGGATGAGGGACTCTGTGGACTGGCAAGTGGGCAGCAGGCTCTTGGGTGGAATACTTCTCTAACTAGCCAGGCTGCGCGCTCTCTCTCTTCTTTCTGATCACTTTTACTTCAGCTAACTGGGTGGCAAAAGCGAAAAAGTGGTAGGGCTTCTTGGGTTTTCCGTCAGCATCTGCTCGCACTGTTCTTCAGGATGCTGCCTTTAACTAGCACCTGTGGAGGCTAGTACTCAGCTCCTACTGGTGGAGTCTGCAAGTTTGATAAGTGCAAGGTGTTTATTTTTGAGAAGAGTGGAATGTTTGGCTTTTGGGAAATAAAGGTGAAAGGAAACCTGTAAAATTTGTGCCTTCTGGGGAAGCTTAACTTTTGGGAGCTACCATGCTGAGCCTGCAGGATTCTGTCTTCTTTGAGATCAGCATCAAATCTCTCCTCAAGTCTTGGAGTAGCAGCTGTGAGTATCTTTCCAAGCTTGCACAAATGTTTACATACCGCACTTACTGCCACCAGACTTATCTGCCACACGCAGCCAGCAGAGCCTGTGCAGCATTGTACATGTCTTTGTGCGTTCCATGTGTGGATTTCTTATATCTCCTTCCCGTATAAGAAAAGTGGCCATTAGTGGAGTTGTCAAGATGACAGATTATGTTTAGTGCAGGTTTAGTCGGCCTTGTTTGATGTGTATGCAAGTGGGTGCAATTAAAGTCTTCATTCAGCAGAGTGCCCTTCTTCCTGCACTCATCATCATTCTGCTGGCTCCTGGATGTCCCAAAGATAATGTTTCTATTGATGAGCATCTACTGATCCATAACACAGATGGACATGAAGTATTCCCTCTGTTCTTTTGAAGATCTTGTCTAACTTTCTTTTACTTTTTCTGTATTTATCAACTTGCTATCTGCATTTACTGATTATACATTTTGGACAGATATATTATCAATGTTAATATTGTTATTTCGGCTGGCTGTTGTTAACAGTTTGCGTAACAGTCAATATAGATATAGATGTTTTTTCATTTTTCCCCACGTCTGTGCGAAGGGAACAAAGAAACCTTGTTTTGCAAGTTTATGAAATTGAACTCAAAACACAAGGATTCAAGGACTTCTAAATTTATGAGCCACAACAGCGAATTATCAGCAGCTGACATCAGTGCATGCCACCGGAGTCATCAAAGCAAATTCGCCAATACTAAA
The DNA here is from genome assembly GCF_057381915.1 of Diplotaxodon limnothrissa. Lineage (NCBI taxonomy): Eukaryota > Metazoa > Chordata > Actinopteri > Cichliformes > Cichlidae > Diplotaxodon > Diplotaxodon limnothrissa. Next base: position 8,828,446 of record NC_140617.1, read on the forward strand.
ATGCGGCTGACGCACCCCTGATTTTAATATCCAAATTACTATGTTAAGCGCTTCCTTAGGAGTGCTCCCCTATCTACTCTGTTCCCCGTCCTCCTAGTTTCGCTATCCTCTTCTTCCTTTCCTCTGGGCCAGCTAATGTTTCTCTACTATTGATCTGTCTTCTGGTTGCCTCCTATTATTAGCTTCCCATGCAGCCCATAATATATCAGGAATCAAAAAGATATTGTCTCTCCAGTCTCATTGAAATGGTAGGGATGGACAAAGAGGTCAAGTAGTAAACTGCACTCTTCACGAACCTCTTTTAGTTACATTAGTAACACGTATAACTGTTGTGTAGTTTAATTCTGTTTATGCAGTTTAACAGTTCACCTTGAATGCACAAAAGACAACACATAGGCTGCAACAGAATTATTCGTCAACGCAAAAGTGTTTGATGAGACTGCTTTAGCTCAGCGATACAACCTCTGAGCCACTGTTCCTTTTGTCTGAAAGAGGAATAGTTAGACCCTCTTTAAAGGCTTATCTGCTGGGCTCTAATCACCTGACTTATTCTGTTTTGGTTAAAATTTAAATTTAGATTTGTATCATTCAGGTTTGGACTTAAATGATTGATTTGCACATTATTTATCAATTTTTCAGTAGCAGATGCTAAATGGCATTGCCTCTGTTTATATTATCAAATGAGGAAAAGACTGAGACTGATTATAGGGCCGTACACTTTTTTTTAAAAATTGTATATGCTAATATATTACCTGTGTTTCTCTCTGCCACTCACACCCATAGTGGAATTTGTCAGTTTTGATGGCTATAACATTTGTCAATTTTCATGCCGTGTATGCTGTGCATTTTGATATTGTTTCTAGATACGTGCAATGTGGTTACAAAATACTGACTTATTAATTATGTATTTTGATCAGCATGCCAGTTAAATTCATTTTAATTAGTTCTAACAATTTTCGATGCATTAGAATATCACAGTTTTTGATTTATTTATTTTTTTAAATTGTTTTCTTGTTATTGGGAGCCATTTCTGCAAGTCAGGATTCCGTGTATTATGGCAAAGGCATGCTGGCCAAAAAACAAAGAGTGCCAACAAAGAGAAATTTGTGTATTAAGCTTCAGTGAACATGAACAGATGTGCTACACCCCACTTCAATGACTGTATATTTGAGGATTTAGCCAGCCATTTAGATCACTATGTGCCAGAAGATATACAATCTAGTGCTTTTAACATAATTGATGTTTTATTTTGCACAATTTGAGCTAGCTAAGTGAATGTAGAGGTTGGACCTACACTTCATTTCTGTTTGCCATAACCACAACACAAGTTTCTAGGTATTTAATAACCACAGTCATTTTAGTCTACTAGGTAAAAGTTTGCTATTTAAATTTCTAGAATGCAAACTTGTATCAGCAACATCCAAAATGTGTTGAAATTAACTCCCTTTAAAATTATGTATAAAGTTATTTCTAGCTTTTTAGGCGGACGAGAGCTTGTTGAACTTCTATCTTTTGAAATTGTCACAAATGCACTGCAGGAAAAAAGCATTACATCTGTAAAAAGTAGAATGCACAAAGTCTAACTGTTTTCATTGGCTTTGAAAAGAAACATGTCCCCTTTCAAGAGCCTTTCTTTTGTCAACCTTGCATGTTCTCTCTGAGTCTGCATCAGAAGTGCTACAGGTGCTCTTATTCTGTCAGACAGTCTGAAGATTTGCAGGTTAACCAAATAAATGTTCCATGGACCTGAATGTCTTTATACTGGTGACCTGCTCAGTGTTTACCCTGTTCCTCACCCAGTATGTGATGGGAGAGGCGTGAACCCCCTAACCCTGAAACGGATATGTGAGTTATAAAATCGAGGAGAGTGTGGTTGCAGTGATCACAAGACAAATTTTTCATGAAACACATAGCAGTTATTGTTTGACCTTGGTAACTGTTCCCCCCCCCCCCTTGAAATATGTAAGAATGGTAAACATCCAGCCAGACACATTTGCAGGAAGTCTCAATCCTCTCCCTGAAGGTAGCAAATACTTGAAGATAGGGCTGGGCGATATGGCCTAAAATCCATATCGTGATATAATTTGAAGCATGTACGGTAATGATATATATTGCGATATATTCTTTTTTTCTGTATAACATATTTTCCACACTATAAGGCACACTTAAAATCCTTTAATTTTCTCAAAAATCGAGTGTGCCTTATGTATGAATTCTGGTTGTGCTTACTGATGTCGAACCGATTTTGGCGAGCAGAAATCTGTTAAAAAATGTTTTGATGGATTGTCAGCATTACGGCTGCCGTAGTGAGGAGCTTAGCGGAGTAATCTGGGTCCAAAACTCCGTCCGTTTCAGGTCCCAAAGTCAAACGAACACTGAGAGTTAAAAACGGTCTAAATTCTTTAATCTTTAATAAAATCATCAGCGTTGCTGCTTCAGCAGGTGTAACAATTAAGTTTAACATCCAAGCATCCATGAAAACAGAATTTATTAAATTTAACGGAGTTAGAAGTTAACAGGAAGTTAGCTCGCTAGTTTCCACCTAAATCTCTCTGACTGAGAGATTTTTGAAACTAATTAAAACGTACAGCTCTGCTGTCACTTCCAACATAAACGAAGACAGGAAACTAAACAGCAGTGGTGTTTGCAGGGTTACTGAAGTTGGACTACCTGGTATATAATGTTATGCTACGTGATTGCTAGCGACACAGCTATGTTAGCATAACATTAGCACAGTGAAGCTGGGGGATGAACGGCAACTTTTTTCCCACTCGATAAAAGTTAACGTGAGGGATTCTGGTGGTCAGGGACAAATGTAATCGCATAGCAGGATGCTATACACGGGGCAAACTTCAGTCAGGAGAACAACTGAGATTATTCATTCAGGTTAGTTATTAATATACGGCAACAACATGGGAATAGAGCAGCTGCAAGAGAATTCAACATTAATGAATCAATGTTACAGAAGTGGAGGAAGCGCAGTTTTTGGCTTTCCCCATATTTCAAAAGTGCTTCATCTCTTTGCTATCACTCTCGCCCGGCATAATTTGCAGACGATAATGGTTGTAGCCGCTGCGATGCTTTCGACCAAAACAGGCGCAGCTTGATGTCATCAACAACATGCGCTTTTGCGATAGAGCGGTATAGTCAAAATCTTTTTTTTTTCTTTTCTTTTTTTTTTATATTAGTAAAATTTACATACAAACAAAATGCACCATATATTACACATTCAGAGAATAAACATTCCTTACATATTAGGAAAAAGAAAATATAAAGATGGGGTCACATAATTTAACAGATTATTAACTCACTAAATCAAAATCTTCCAAAAAGGAAACAAAAAAAGCAGCCTTTTTCTTTTTAACTAAAGTCAAAGATTTAACCAACAGGTTTAAGTCATTTTTCCAGTAAGCTAGTGTTGGTTTGGTCTTAAGAAAACGACATTTATGTATAAATTGCTTGCACAAGATTAATAACACATTAACACCATAATTAGCTTTCTTTTCTTTCAAAAACACTCCAAACATTATCATATTTAAGGTAAATGGGGTAATTTGAATCCCACTGGAATAAAGCCAGGTATGAAAATCCAACCAAAATATTTGTATAAAATTGCACAAAAAGAATAGATGGTCCAAATCCTCCTCTTCTGTTTCACAAAAAACACAATTATCAGTTTCTATTTTGAATCTATCACCAAGGAGTCTATTTGTCGGGTAAATTTTATATAGTCAAAATCTCTATCGTTGGCCAAATTTATATAGTTTCTATCGTATATCGTTTATATCGCCCACCCCTACTTGAAGACTTTTATATTTTTAAAAAAAAGTATTTGAAGAATACTTGAAGAATTATAGATTGTATCCCCCAAAAATAATTTGTATTTGAAAATGTGAGTTTATAATGCATTTAACTGGGGCTGTTACCCTTAAACACAGTTGTCTTTCTTGTGTTACTTACTTGTGTTACTTACTTGTAAATTTCCAAGATATTGTAAGTATGTGAGGGCACACAGAAATACAAGGCTCTGCAGTAAAACATCTACCTGTTGAGTAAACAACTTTGTTCCATTTATCCCTTTTTAACTACTTTCTACCTTTACTATTATTCATAGCAAAAAGGGCTCCTAAGTTAAATGCATGTATGATGCTTTCTCCATTACAACATCCAGTAATAATTTAATTAAAACACTCAATGAAATCAAAGTTTGGCCTTTAATTGCTGAATATTGCTCATCCATGATGGAACATGTCATTATTGGTTTCTCAATTAATCTCTTTTGAACTGAAGTGTCCTCAGCTTCTGGTGATACATTTATTTTTCCAGTGTATCTTTCAAATTCCCTTTTATTTGGAAGGTATAATGGTGAAGAGTACACCAGTAATAACTTGTTAAAAACTCGGCATGTCGAGACATAATGGCAGAACTGGCACTGCCGCACCACATAAACCCTAGCAGTAAGTCTTTTGTCTCTGTTTCAAAAAAAAAAAAGAAAAAAGGACGCACCCTCAGCTCTGCATTCCAACCGTATGTGTGTGTTTGTGCTGTTGTTGCCAGTGTTCATGAGCAGGCGTTTGGGAGGGCTTTATTTTAACTGTGACAAGGTGGAGCCACTGCTGTAATAGTTGTGTAATCCTGCAGGGCGCTCAATTTCTTAAGCACTTTTTATAGGCCTCACACAACAAAACACGCTGAGCATTTTCTGATGCAGCGTTTTAGCAGAAGCACAACATTTCTCCGTATTAGAAGTGTAACTGCAATACTGTCTAACCCTGAGATCATGATGTTCTTAGAAACTGAGATACCAGAGTTCAGTTACGTAACTCTGGTAGTAAACTAAAGCAGTAAACTAAACTTAAAGTGAGATTCTCCATTAGTTATTAAATATGGAATTGCAGAGCCATCAAGTGTTGAACATTCATTTAAAATAACTCATTTGCATTCAGATGAGATATGGAATATACATGTGGTTCAACGCTACTAATACTACAATATTGTATTGCTTCCCCCCCCCCCCCCCCCCTTCTCTCCAGTGATTAACATTTAAACATGCTTTGACAGTTAGACTTGCCAGAAGTGAAATTTGGCTTTGAATGAGAAGTGAAACAGGACTTCGGGGCAAAGGGTGTGACAAAATACTAATAAAGTAATTTATTGTATTGCTTCCTCTTGCAATATGTGATCACTAAATATCCATGTTTTGTTAAAATACTTTAATTGCTTCTTGTAAAAGCAGTGTAAGTTAATGTGAAATCAGCCAGCTTGCAGTGAAGAGCAATAAAGCCAAAGGAGGTAAAAGCTGGAGAGCTCAGAGAGCTGCGGTAATCAAATCAACAATTAGTTCATTCAGTTTACTCACTATCAAAGTTGAATAATAATAGGTACATTAACCACAATGCACTTACTCTTTGGCTTTTACCCTAGTCAAAAACTCTGTTAATAAACTTTCAGTTAGCCTAAATTCTGGAGGAGTTTGTAAACAACCGTATAGTTTGGGGGGGTTTTTTTGTTTGTTTTTCGTTCAATTTCTCTGCTATGATTTGTGCGTTTGTTGGTTTTAGCAGAGAGTCATAGCCTGGCATCCTACTAATGACTGGCATGTCCTAGGGAGAAAGAATGAGAGGGGGGAGCGAAAAGGATGGAGGGGGTAAAGGACGCAACACTGATTGGCTATTAGGAGCTAGCTGTGTTACATCACTGGGGGTGTTGGTGGAGCACAGTAAACAAAGAGGGAAATGTTTGAAAGACTCTCTGTGCTGCTGGACAGCATGACCACAATACATGCTACTACGCTGCCTCTTCTACCTCCCTACTTTCATTTGCACTTAAAAAAGACGATTATTAAGTTTTATAGAGTTGTTGTTCTTTTTTTTTTCTCCCTTTTTTTTGTAAGAAAACAAAAGTTGAGGACTAAGAAATGCCAAATCCAGTAAGTGTTTAAAATCCAGCCTTGTTTACATCCATGAGTGCTCACGGTCGGTGTCCTGCTATTTTCCTGCCTGCACATTGTTCCATACCTCAAGTTACTCCCACCTTTTAATCCTCTTTTGATCAACTTTAAAGGAATGTGTGTCAGACACATGCATACACACAAACACTGGGAATCTCAGTTCATTGAATGGTGGTTGCAGATTTTGGTTTACAACACATCTCTTTGCACTATGTGATGGAGAGTGGTCCTTCTACTGCATACTGACGTGAACTACATTTGCCTTATATTTTTATCAAGTAAATGATACATGTAACAGTGTAACTTTGTACAGGTAGTCTCTTAGAGGCACAGAAGGTTTGAGATTGATGTTGTTTGAACTTACATCGTATCTAACGTCAGTGGCTCTCTTGGCGTGGATAATATATTTTTACATTTCCGCTTCACTTTTTCCCCGTCAGTGAATTCTCTCCCTCTTATTTACCAGGTAGCTCCAGCACTTCTGTGCAGACCTTTTCTCTGTTGTGGGAGTTTTTGATATAATTAAAATCCTTTACAGAGTCAATCAAGTTTAATTTTCGGATAATTAAGACAGGATAAGTGAGATAAAGTGATTATAGTGCCACATTCTCTCAAAATTTACATCCCACCAGCCAATGAGGATTTTGTTTTGATGGCTTCTCTAACAAACATCTGCAATCGGTGGGAACTTGGCTCATGTGGTTTTATACCAAACCCATAGCAGAACAAGGACTGCTATCACTACTTGCACTTCAAGGTGGAGGAGTTGTTTTCGGTACAAGTAATGAGGAACTCGTTGGCGAGACAGCTCAGTGATGTCTCCCTGTTCTCCTTATGGAAGTTTTGCTTTTTCTCACCATCAAAATTGTACTGCATTCTTGCAAAAGCAAGTGAATAAATAAATTCTCAATGATTGCAAATGTGACTAAAAGTAGTATGTTTTATTCAGGAGTGTAGTAGTGTTTGGTGGCTGCATAATTTAACATTTTGGTTACCTATGCTGCAGTATAAGAGTAATTTGAAAACTGCTGTCATTATTCTATGACGTGAATCAGCCTGTTAGTGATTTAGCATCAAGATCAGTGGCCATAACCAGGACGAGAAAGAACAAGGGCTTTCTTGGGAGGGAAAGAGGCTAAGGGGCCATTCACTGTCAACTATACACTTAGCAGAGATCATTGAAGACTAGACTGGAAGTTGTGTCCCAGCAGTTGCATAAATTCAAACACCACTATATGTTCCTTTTATAGAGATTGTTAAAACCTTTTGGTTCATTTGATTTTTTTATTTATTTATTTATGTCAGATGGAACATAATTTGAACCTTGAGTAGTGGAGTAAAAACCTTTGTGCTGTGATATTTATTGCTTTTGAGTTTGAGATTTGTGTTTATTTCATCTTATTGTATATAGGATTTGCATTAAGCATGGATACACTTCTATTTTTGCCAGACAGACAAAAATAGAAGTGTATCCATGCTCTAGCTTTTCAGCCATAGCTTAAGACTCTTCTAAAGATTTGCTTATAACATTTGAATAAGAGAACCAAATGTTCTGTGCCACATGCAAACCTGCAGAGTGCCCTGGCTTTTCCAAGTCAAATATGTTTCAGGAAAGATGGTCTACTGAAGGAATCCCGTAAAAATGTGGAGAACACCACTGCACTATCAGATACCACTACAATTTATTTAGTTTTGCCTTAAAGGTCAATATTGTGGTAAATGTATAGCAGGCCATCTGTCTATCTAAGTCACCCCTCTATGATACTTCATAGTTGGTCTTTTTTTTTTTTTTTTTCAACTTTACCATTACTGGCTTTGTATTTTCAGTATTAACTGTAACTATCTTAATCTCAGTGGTGGCAAATATTTGGAATATACTGATTTTTTTTTTTCTCTTTCATATAGAGCTACAAATCTGTATTTAAACAGGTTTGGTGTGCTAATAAAAGTTAAAAAGCAGATGGGTGTAGTGTTAATGAAACATTGGCAGAATTTGCTTATGGACATGTTGTGCTACAAGAGAAGAATTTATACGACCATCACAAAAAAGTAGCTTTCATCCCTCTGTTGAACAAGTCAAGGTAGAGCTAGTCTGACAAATAACTACCCATACAATGATTTTATCATTTCAGCATGTATAAATAAAATGAGCTAGAAAGCATTTTTTTGTCGTGGTTTATGAATTTTGCTACCTCTGCGGAAAAAAAGCAAGAGATGGCTACTTAGCTCTTTTCTAGTATTTGTAAAAACATTAGCTAATCTTCTGCTGATACAGCTTCATGTTTATCATACAAATATGAGCCTGCTATCAACAGCCTTATCTAATGTCTTGGCAAGGAAGCAACACAGGGTATTTCCCAATCAGACTATGCCTTAAAGTTGTCGTGTGTAGCCAGTGTGCTCCCTTTGATCACAATAGAGAAGTAGATTCATAAATAAATGTGTAAAGTATAAAAAAGGTATAGTCATTTCTAGGGATAGGTATCGTTTAGGTTTTATCTGATACCAGTACCAAACCGGTACTTTTGAAATGGTACCAGTGCTTAAAGAATGGAGAACACAAAATTGGTCCAAAAACCTCTCGTTTAGCTGTTTTTTGTTTTGTTTTTTTGTAAAAAGATAGCAATGTTAGCCTTTTCTGCAGTTATAGGGCATATAAGGTATCACTCTTGGCTGGAAGCAGTGCTTAAACAATGGAAAAAACACAAACTTTGTACAAAAACCTCTCATGTTTAACTGTTTTCCACTTTTTCTTTGGTCATTTTAGCCTTTTTGGCCAGGGTGAAGGGAGTATCTGCCATCAAACAAGAAGACAGTCGCATGTAACTAGTTTGCTAGTTCACCTTACATGCATTAATGTAATAAAGTGTTTAGCGTACTCAACGTGAATTACACACGAACATCATTAGGCTACTCACGCAGAGAAGAACGGCTAGGTGCCAGGACTCTCCTCTTCGGGTTTTTGGGGGATGTTGCTAACTCCGGTCCGATAACAGGCACCACACCCGCAATAAATGTGCACGGTGTGAGGGCTCGCAGCAAGCTATCAAATACGGCGCATTTCTCGGTTTTGGAAAAAACGCTACACGTCGCCAGGTGTTTCATCAGATTCGAGGTGTTACCTCCTTTGCACAGTATCACAGTATCGGCTCTAAGCACTTGTTGCAGGCTGCTGAGTTTGCATCTTTTGCTGTGAAGTACAGCCAGACTTTGACGCTTCGCCTTGGGCATTTTAAACCTGTAGCTCTGCTCTAAAAGAACGTACGTACCTGGGCTCGCCTACTATCCTTGGAAACGTAAAATGATTGGCTAGAATCTAAAGTGTATCACATCTCAGGGGAAAAAAAGCACCGAAATGAAGCACCGAAATGTGCGCTGCTTTTCAGTCTGATTACTACTGTTTATGTCAGAACCGATGCCGTCATGGCACCGGATACCGGTACCCATCCCTAGTCATTTCAGACTAATTTAGCAGAAAGAGCTGGTGTGTAATATTCTAGATTTAGAAAACAAAATATTTAGTTGTTTGTTTGTTTTTAAGGATAGATTACAATAACTAATGACATGGCTCTAATAGGAATTATGATTATCCCTGTGTTTGCTTTTTCAGGTGATTTGAACCCATTATGTGCAGTATGAGTTTAGAAAATGAGCTTTCTAAAAACAGACACGATTCAAATGGAAATTGTATGTTTGTTCTAGTCGGCGCTGCAATTGCTCTCTCATCACTTCAGTCATTTTACCTCTTTAGGAAACGTCTGAGCTTGTGTTTGGATTAGAACGAGCGCATGACCTTGCATTTTTTCCAAGAGTCTTGTTCTTAACATGACCATGCTGCTTTGACTCTCACTGTATTATTTCCTAACCTCTACCCTCTGGCACCTCTGCAGCTTCTGCACCAGTCAGCAGCAGCGTGAGTAGACGCCGTGCACCCTCCTCGGTGACCCCCCTCTCGTGGGAGAAACACAACATCGCCGCCATGTCGAGCATCACCATTGACCCTGAGCTCAAGCCCGGGGAGTTTGTCATCAAGAGTCTATTTGCTGAGTTTGCTGTGCTGGCTGAGAAGAAGATCGAGATGGTGATGGCTGAACCGCTGGTGAGTCCACAGGGGGTAAAGTAGATGTAAAGAAACACAGGAAATGTAATTTAATGCACAACATGTGACGCAATATACTGCTGAGACAGCCTCTTCTGTTTTGCAACCAACTGCCAAGTCTTTAACTGTCAGGCAAATGTTATTGTAAATGAGCAACGGCATTGTTGTACATTTAATGTCTTTTACATTAAGTTGCTGTCAGGTTAATATTAGCAGCCTCAAGTCTTAACTTTGCTGTCAAGAATTTTAGCGTGGTTCACTAGCTGAATAGTGGGCTAAGCAATCTGCTATCATGCTGTTAACAAAAGTATCCCTGCTGGGCTCGTCACACAATAATTCTCGTTCTGTCTCTTTCTCTCCAATACTTTAACAGGAGAAACCCCTGTCCCGTTCCCTCCAGAGAGGAGAAGACTCACAGTTTGACCAGGTCAGTTCAGCCGTAGTAAAGATTATGTCATGCATTTATTATGAGTTTGACGGTTTCATTTCCTACGTGGACAAACAACAGTCACACCTCTGTGTGCGCACTGTGTTTAAAACACCAGCTCTACCCAATCAATGCTTCATTCAATGGTTCGTCTGTCCCTCATCTGTAGCTGGTGCAGGACTCTATACAATAGGCGCGCCTGCTACAGAATGCTTTGTTCAGCACAACACAAAGCCAATGAGGATATGGTGGTATAGATCCAGCTGTCCCCATTGTGAGTGAGGGAGAGAAAATGAGTATAGAGAGCGCCAAAGTGAGAGTGTAGAAACGCTGTGTCATCCTCAGCAGTAAATCAGCATCGGGTGCTGGAGTGTATCTGCCTGGCACCATAAGGGCAGAGAGAGGAATTGTATAACTCTCCTGCATGGCATTTGTCATCCAACCACCCTCCTCATCATGCTGTGCTGAACCTTAAACACACAAATGTGCATATACTCTTAAATTGTTAATGCGTGCTGACCTGTTAATGCAGAGGCAGAAGGCACCAGCTCACGTGATCACTGACGCAATCACAGTGCTGAGATCTGCAAGTTATTGTGGTCTTAGACATAAACGCCTCAGAAGCATGTGTGCCTTCTTGGAATCCTTTCGATTTGCTTTTAAATACAGTCCTGCTTTGTTTTTTTAGTGATGTAATTTGATATTGCATTAAATAAAGCCATGTTTGTAGTGTTTTGCATGTCTTCTCTCACTGCACTATGACTTAGACACTTACACTCTGTCTTTGCACTTTAAATGCTCAAAGGTGCATTATGCCAGGAAATAACTAAAAGTTTATGTCACACATCTAAATAAGGCCCTGAAATTTAGTTAAGACTAGTGTTCTGTACTCACCCTAAATGCTCCTCATTAGTTATAAGTACTGCTTGTGGAGCAGCCTTCTCTACACACGTACTGTAATCTGTATAGGATTAAGTTTTTGAATCGTGCAAATGCTGATTTTGTGTAGTTTTCGTTGGAATAGCCAGCTGTTATAACAAGCATGTTGTTGTTTTCCAGTTAATAAGCTCTATGAGCTCAATAGCAGAACACTGTTTGCCCTCCCTATTGCGCACACTGTTTGACTGGTACCGGCGGCAGAGTGGCACTGAAGACGAGTCTTATGAGTACAGGCCTCGCTCGAGTACTAAGTCTAAAGGGTGAGATACTTATCATTGTTTCATTCATTCTTAACCTTCTTCTCTCGAACAAAAAGATTATGGGCAAAAATGATTACTTTAGGATTATCTTTTGACTTATTATATTTCCTGTTTTGCAGAGATGAACAGCATCGGGACAAAGATTACCTTCTGGAGCGTCGGGACTTAGCCATAGATTTCATTTTTTGTTTAGTTTCAGTGGAAGTTCTAAAACAGGTGAGTTACCTGACACTCTGTGTTTAATGATTTACACTGCCTATAAAAACAATTTACCAGTCGGGTTGACGAATGTATATGGAAGAAGAAGTGCAGTCACCTATTTGACCTGTTGTTGACACGATCGTTTCCTGGTAACTAGTGAGTGAGTGGTTGAGAATGCAGTATATTTTTACTGCATGTAGAACTGCCTTGTTACTTTGGATATATGTCCTGTATATCAGATATGCATTTCCTGTGCAATTGAAGACTTCTCACTGTAATTGATTTATGAAGTACAGTTTTATTACATAAATAGCCAGTATACTCATCCACCTTTTTGTTGCACCCAGTTGTTTGGTTGAAACAACTATTCTCTGCTCTTATAAGCAGCTTGGTTAAAACACTTGGTTTTAGACAGTTATTCATACTCTTGGCTCTGGCTCTGCTGTTCAAACCCTTTATTTGAGATTAGCAGCAAATCAGAAAATAGTTGGCTTATCGTAAAGTCACACTAGAAAAAACAGTGGTTGGAAATCATTGCATGACCAAAATTATTGTGACAATGGGTTGCTTCACAGACCAAGTCTGCAACCACTTGTTGCAATCTTTGACACAACAACACAATGAGAAACAGAAGAGAGATTTTTGGCAAAACTTCACAAACTTCCACAAAAGGTGGAAGAGTAAATTTCTAAGGAGATTAAAGCCACAGCAACACTTTAGTATGAGCAACAACTTTATTGTTTGACTAATGTGTTTTGATAAAATGGCAATAAGATGGAGTCAGTCTGCTATCAGCTTGCAATTTGAATGTTGGCAATTACACACCATCTTTTTGTGATAATATTACGATTAATTGGAATGAATCGGTGAAAATCGTCAGTTTGTTGCATATGACATGCACAGAAATTCACGTTAACTACTCACAGTCAGTATTCCGTGGAAACCCTATAATTTATGTTTGAAGTAGCAATTCAGAAATTCCTATACATGTGGTGGCATTCTTTCTGCGGGATGGCAGTTTAACTGCAAAATGAGGTAAACGCTCGGCAACCCTGGCTTTCGTACAAGAATATAACCACAATGCAACCAGTTGGCAGCCAACTAGTAAAAGAGACAGATTCCAGACAAGATCAGCTCAGATTGACTCAGATTGATTGCAGCTTGTTGTCTGTCTGAGTTTATAAATTAGGCCACAGTTCTTTGCAAAACTATTGAGCAATTGCAATCAGTCTGAGTCAGACTGCCCGTGTTTGGAAACAGGTGGCCTTGTATCAAGGGACCTGTACAACCACCTTGCAATCGAAAGTATTCGCCCAAGGGGTTGCATCCTCAGCCTGGGCAATCAGTTGGTTGCTTTAGCTAATTGCAGTTGGTTACTGATGGCAACAAAACCACCAGTTTTTTTTCCTAGTCGCGAAGAGGTTGCAATCCTATTTTTAGGATTATTTCAGCTTGTTTCATACTAAGGATGCACTGAGGGGCTGCACTAAGGCCCCTTGGTAATGCAAATAAACCTGTGAAGCATGCAAAGCTGCTCTAGTGAAGTCCAAGAATAAGAATATGGAACAAATGGGAAATAATACTATTAACTTCTGGTGTCATCGTTTGTGAGACAGTTTGAATTACTGTACTTTTTTTCCTGATTCAACTCATCAGTGATTTGCTGACTAACATGTCAGTTTTATTACGGTATTGTTTATGTTGTGGTGGAGAAGTGAACTACAGTGTAGCTATTCAGAGCTTTCCCACTAGGGAGCACAAAGTTAATAAATTCAGTGGCAACATACCAACTCCCAGCTGAGTGTGTTTCTAAAGTGGACTGTTGAGAACTGAGCAGCATTCTGAACTAAGAGCCAGTCCCTAGGGACCAGGGCAGAGTTGTCCTTGGCTTTGCTCCTGAAGGGAGAGTAATGAATGGTAGCAAATGAGAACTATCAATGCTTCTAATAAGACTAATGATTTCGTGTTTACGTCACAGATTCCTCTTCATCCAGTGCCAGATGTTTTGGTACACGAAGTCCTAAACCTGGCATTCAAGCACTTTAAACACAAAGAGGGGTAAGTAAGCATCAAACTCCAGACAGAGAAGTGACACAGATGAATAAGACCAGACTAAAAAGTGCTGATGAATATACCCTCTTTGGCTTTGCAGTAGGGAGTCAGTCATTTATTTATGTGTGTTTGAGCAGACTGGCTCAATGCTCATTATTTGCATTTAAACAAGGCACAAGTAGCTCTTGTTCAGCATCGTGAGTCAACCGCAAGTAAACACAGTTACTTTAAGTGCTTCTGTTGTTGTGTGAATAGTTTTTTGATGTATGTTAAATAATTCAGCAGTTGTTTGACTTGATGCCATATCCTTTATTAATTTCCAGGTACTGTGGACCCAACACTGGCAACGTGCACATCATTGCAGACCTGTACGCTGAGGTTATAGGGGTTCTTACACAGTCAAAGTGAGTAAGCTGAAATGTGCCTTTAAGCGTAAGACTGGACAAATAGTTTACAGTTTTTCACATTTCTCATTAAAAGAAAACGGTCTGAATTGAGCACAGTGTAATAGATGGGATTAGACATTTGTTTGTCCAAATATTGCAACTGAATTTTAGAACAATTAAAACCATTTAATTACATTCTTTAGTAATTGCATTTAAATGTGCATTGCCAGGCAGAATGTTGCCTATATACATTACTGTGTACAAACTCTTGTTAGGAGGGTTTTTGTAAGTGCTAATATATCTCTGCCTCTGTGCTCAGGTTCCAGGCAGTGAGGAAGAAGTTCATCACAGAACTGAAGGAGCTCAGGCAAAAAGAGCAGAGTCCTCACGTAGTCCAAAGCATTATCAGTCTCATCATGGGCATGAAGTTCTTTCGGGTTAAAATGTATCCTGTGGAGGATTTTGAGGCTTCGTTTCAGTTTATGCAGGTAAGTAATACTATTTATGCAGAGTATACCTGCAAGTGTAACTTAGATGCGTTTGCAGAATTGTACCAGATGTTTTTTTTTCTTTTTAAACTGCTGCCCCTTTGTTCAAACTCAGCAGCTCTCTGTAGCAATGGCTCATATAGCTAAATGAGTAACGATCAGAGGTGAGGTCTGCCAAGAATTGAGTGTAAATGTATTTCAGGCTTTGCTAGGAGCTGTGAATGGAGCACTAGCTTTTTCATTAAAATTTATACAGTGGTTGGGGGAAAAAAACACTCGCTGTTCTGTCGTACCATTATCAGAATTTCCTACTGTCTTAATGGAACATGCTATGGTTTATGTCCTTTACTCCCATAGGATCTTGTACCCAATTATATTGTCTGATCACTGCATTTCTTATCACACTGGTTAGGTCTGTCTATATATTTTGCTTGGGTCCAGGCCTGTGATTTATTTATTTATTTATTTTTCAATTTTCTATTTAACTCATGTAAATGGAGTGTAATGACACGTCTTCATGATGTTTGGCTAGTTTGTATCCGCTGCATTCTTGTTTACATGCATGCCCTTGGTATCCTTCCTAGGAATGTGCCCAGTATTTCCTGGAGGTGAAGGATAAAGACATAAAGCACGCTCTTGCTGGCCTTTTTGTCGAGATTCTCATCCCCGTCGCTGCTGTGAGTAACCAGCAAAGCATTGTGTAATTTTGGACTGTTGCGTAAACATTAAGTCTGAATCTCATTTTGCCAAACTAATGTTCGGTTCATCCTCCAGGCGGTGAAAAATGAAGTCAACGTGCCATGCTTAAAAACCTTTGTGGAGATGCTCTACCAGACAACATTTGACCTTAGTTCTAGAAAGAAGCACTCTTTGGTAATAACACTGACATCTATTCTTTCCTCTCTTCCTCTTCAGCCCTGACCCTGTTTACTTCAAATTTTTAACACTTCCTTTTCTTTTTGTCTCACACTCTATTCTATTTATCCCTTTCGTATATTTTATTTATATAGGTCTCTCTATTTATATATGTGTGTATATATATAATATTAACTTCTGTCGGTGCTGTGCTATTGGAAACCGAATCTTATCTTATCACTCTTCTTTTATTTTGTCAACACCATTATTTTTCCCCCAGACCACCAAGTCTGACGTTATCATCCAGATAATGCTATGTTTAAAATAAATAAATACAGTCTCTCATCTTTGTCCATTATATTTTCTTTTCTAAAGGCAGGCCTTGATTTTCTGTTTTTTCATCCCTGTCTAATGTAACATGTTATGTTGATGATGCTTCCAGCAGTTTTAGTATTGTGCAGATTGCGATAAATAGATCTTTTGGTCTCAGCTTGTGATACTGTCTTTGCTTTTGGTCTGTGTTTAGTGTAGGAGACCTTTTGTTTTCAGATCAGAAGCACATACAAAAAAATTCAGACCTCGTGAGAAAACCAGTTTATTTTCATTCTGACACCGTCTTTCTCCCCAGGCTCTGTATCCCCTGGTGACATGCTTGCTGTGTGTCAGTCAGAAGCAGTTCTTTCTCAACAACTGGCACATCTTCCTGCAAAATTGCCTCTCGCACCTCAAGGTAATGTTAGCATCATCCTTTACAATCCAGTTCATTTCACAAAGGTTGAATTCAACAGTAGATTTATATTAAGGTATTTTAAAGTCACTACACTTTTTCTAATTCAGTTCAAGTCTGAAAATGATATTCTGATGTTTTTATGGTAGTGCAAAGGAACCATACAAATTTTTTTTCTTAAAAGAATTAATATAAAGGTTATTTCTATCAAAGTAAACAAAATCTTGGTATCCTGATACTGATATGTTGATCGAAGATGTTGTCTTTGTTGTCAAGGGTGTGCTCTGTGGTTCTGTCTCAGTATCAAAATGTGCTTTCCCCTCCATTATCAATAAACCAGATCTGGACAGGAATAGCACTTGATTTGATCATGTCAAAGTAAAGCAAAGTAAAGCTTTTGTTTAATGTATATAATATGCATGGACCATATATACTCAAAAGTGGACAAAATGGAAATGTGTAAGCAAAAATTATTGTATTTGGTTGTGCATCTACAGCTAATTTCAAAGATGCGACTCTAGCACTTTTATATGCTATACATTTAAAGTAAACCTGTAATGAAATGTAAACTGTAATGCACAATGCATACTATGTTAATTCAAGTGCTGTTTTCACTCAGGTCTGTTAATCACTCCTCGTAAACCAATTACAAAGGGGTCAAACCTGTTTCTGACCATTCAACCCAGAGGCAGATTGACCAAATCACTGACTGACTGCCTGACTTAATGACTGTCTTTCCCATTCTGCATTGATTGTCCTTTGAGGAGACTGTTTGATCTTCCGGTGGATAAATTACACTTTGCGTCTTTGTGACTTTCTACTGCTATCCAGTGGTTTTGAATGCCCGTCTGTCTTTTCAGTGATCTCATTCCAGCATTTTCTTTCACTAGAGTGACTGTTTTGCATTTCCTCTGTTTGAAAAATTATAATCAGTAATTTTCCCAAGCGTTGATAGTGATTCTGTGATTGAGATCTGTGATCTTGTGGGTTCGTGCTATGGTTTGACTGTAGTGATGATTTTAGTGATTTGCCGGGTCATGCTTTTAACCTTGTGGCTGCTCTTGAGAGCTGTAAATGTAAGGGCTCTGCTTCACTTAACAAATTGCATCATTTGAATACTTGGTAAAAGTCAAATTCAACCAGGTGAGCGAGGTAGTTTTTTGTCTCTACGCTGAAGCGAAAAGTCAAGAATTCATGTTACTTGGTTGAATAATTATACAAGTTATTTACCTTTATTTATATGTCTGCATGTAGTAAATGCACGATGGAGTGACAAAAAATACACACAACGTTTCCAGAGATTATGCTGTAGTTTTGCAGCCCTGTTTTATAATCTGAACCCCACATGGTTAAAATACAACTTGTTAAGCATGGATTTTGTGCGGAATAACTGAATTGGCCGTTGCTGCTCATTGGCTTAATAGGTGAAATGGACAAATATTGTGGCATTTTTCTTTTTTGTCCTTTGTTTTTCCGTCCTTGTGTTCGCCTTGCATATATTCCTTTCTCTGTAATTTCCCTCTCTGTGTGTTTGATTTCTAAACCACAGCACACCTTATTTTACTTTGCTTTTTTCCCAATAAATAACATCAAAATATATCAAATACAAATGAACTGTTACTTTACTCAACATGCAAGTGGTATGTTGAAGAGTTCATTATTTTTCTTTTCGGTTTAGTTGATTTATATACTGTCACACTGACAAGAGTAAAGAGATTTTAATCTGCTCTTGTCATATCTGTTTAGGCTTTGTGTCTTTGTTTTTGCTTATAACTTGCATGTGTCCCTCCCCAAACCCTACATTCTTTGTCTCCTGTTTTTTGACCCTTTTTTTTCACGTTGGCTCGCTCCAGATGCCGTCTAACAACAGCATCCGAAAGCAGATTGAGACGCTGCAGGTGAGTTATCTGGTGACGGTGGCCAGCTTGATGCTCCCTTCCTTTTAACGGTCCAGGGTCCTGATCATGATGTAGGCTAGTGCAGTTGTGAAGAGGCTAATCGTTCTCTGGTGTGACATTGAAGCGTTGCTCAGTGAAAACAGTAAATGAAGGGCACACTTGAAGCTATTGTTGTTGCTTTAGGCTTTGTGGGTGAGCTGGTTTGTGTTTATGAGCAGTGGTGTTTTGCTTTCGTGTCTTTGTAGTTAAATAATTTCATTTTGACTGTTGATACATTTTTGCATGGTGAGATGCACAGTAGTGGGAAAAGTACTTAAATCTTTAAGCTAGTTGCCACAGCATAGAAACACTGTTACAACTAAAACCCCTGCGGAAAAAGTTTCTTTTATATGATAAGGAAAACATTAGAAATGACATCTACCACACTACACTTACTTATTGCCAAAGTAAAGGAAGTTATCGTATGCTATTTATATTATTAATAAATTAGCGTGACCTGTTACTGCATTTAAGTTGTTGATGGATAAATGTGTAAGTTGATAAAGGTGGAGATTATTCTGTCTTTCTGCGTGATGAGAGGGTTTAGAAGAATCTAACCTATAATATGTCGTTTTAAAAAAAATTGGTTAATTATTAACATTTGTGTACTTTTTAGCACGTTGAATGCACATTATAGTAGTCATCAGACTGGTGACGATATCAAAGACATCAGGCGTATTTAATATGTGGATGATTCAGGTGTAATTACTGGTTCATGACTATATGAGCCCCACAGTGTTGTAGTGTTTAAAGTGTGGCTTCTTTTTCTTTCACATGTATACCAAGCAAGCTGTTACAGCATATGCAGGAAGAGTAGACACACGGTAGTGCTGCAATAAAATGCAAACTCCTGTTGTTAATTACGTTAAATATTAATGTAAGATTTCATTATGTCAGAAGTGATGTGTTTCTGGTATATATTACCAGAGGGTCTGGCATAGACAGGAAAATATATTTCAGCATTTAATGATGTATTCATTATCGCAGTGATACCTTTAGTTTGCCTGCTGGGTTGGGTTTTAGTTTATGTAGCGACAGCTACACTGTAGTCTCACTGGTGCTTTTTCAATCCTTCACACAAATCGAGTACTTGCCCCACTGGCTGTACTCGATTTGTGGCATCTTGATTATGTTACAAAAGTAAAAGACATTTTAAAAATGCCATAGTAGGTCAGCTGTTGTGTCGTTTATGGCTTTGGTTTTCAGTGCCAAATGTTAGACTGGGAAAAAAAAATGATGATGATGTTGTGCATGTATAAGAGGTTTTTTTTAATTATTTTATTGGTGTTATTTAGTACAGAGCTATTAAAGTTTATTCACATGCTTTAAAAGCATCTTATCACAAGAGTTTATGTTGTTAAAAAAATAAAATGCCGACACTGAGCAGCTCTTTTTAGCTGCACTTGTGAGTCACCTGCCGTTCACTGTACCAGTCTTTCAGTGACTAGATGATACAAAGATTAGATCAATCATTGAGGCACGAAAAGCGTGACAGATTTTGTGTTTGCACAACAGGAAGTTTCACTTCACCTTAATCACAAAAGCATTTGTCACATTTAGTATGACATTTGCTACTTTTGACAAATAGCATAAAGAATCCTTAATTTAACTAAAAATGAAATCCATATTAAATTAAATGTTTTTAAATAAAAATACACAGATTTGTTAGTTTGTTCAGTGTATTAAGAAAAGCTAATGGGAGATGAGACATTTCGTAATGGTTATAGAAAAGTGTGGGCCATAATCATCTAAAACCACTTATCAAATATCGAATAAAACTTCATGTTAATCATGTGAAAAAATATAAAGGCATTAACTGGAAAATCCCTCACACTACGATCACATCACATTCTCTCAGCCTGGTAGCTCTAAAGAACCAAAGACCCTTTAAATGTATACCGTTAATATAGATACCTGATGTAGGATGCAAGTTGGAAGAAAGAAAAGTGTGAAATATCTACTGGACAATGAGTACTCCAGGACTTAACTAATGTACAATTACATTTAATATTGAATGTTTGCATTTTACAAAGCTTGCTTACAAAAGCCCAGTTAATTTTCCGGTGATGACTCTACATGGCTTACAGTAACTGTCTTTGTACTCAGCGTAATACTGCATTTTCCTCCTTTTGCTGCCGACTATACCTTAAAAATTTCTCCAAGCATGAAGCTCATCAGACCATGTGGATGTTCAGTGCTCACATATCAATTTGTGACCAGCAGTCTCACAAAACAATTTTGTCATCAGTTTCTTGCATGCCATTGCAATGTGTTTAATCAAAGTTTCTCCAGACAACAGCAACAAACTGGTCTCTCTCAGGTAAGTAATGAAGGTGTCAAAATGGAATGGATGGCTTATCTTTCTTTCCTTCTCTCTCTCTCTCTTTTTTGACATCTACAGAATAAAGACCCAAAGATGTCCCGTGTTGCACTAGAGTCACTCTACAGACTGCTGTGGGTCTATATCATCAGGATCAAGTGTGAGAGTAACACTGTCACGCAGAGGTCAGTTGCAGAGTACCCAACAAACAGTCTTTTTGCCACCCACTACTGTTGTCCTCTTCCTAAGAGGCTTTGTATGAGAATACTTGTAGCTAAAAAACAGTTTCCCCATTTCCTCTTGCTAGTCGACTCCTCAGCATCGTTTCAGCACTTTTCCCCAAAGGCTCGCGTAGTGTGGTACCCAGAGACACCCCCCTCAACATCTTTGTCAAGATCATCCAGTTCATAGCTCAGGTAAGCCTGGAGCACAAACTATGACATACTTTAAAGTCACAGCAAAATAAATAAAATTAGGCGAGTATGAGGTGTGGTTTAGTGATTGCGGGTTTGCTGATTATTACAGGAAAGACTGGACTTTGCTATGAAGGAGATTATCTATGACCTCCTGTGCGTGGGCAAGTCTCACAAAACCTTTACCATCAATCCAGAGGTAATGTATACATAAGACTTTAGCTTCTGGTAATGAGGGAATGTTTGTATGTTATCTCTTATCCGCTTTGTCTCTCTGCCCAACCAGAGGATGAATATCGGTTTGCGAGCCTTCTTGGTGATTGCTGACAGCCTACAGCAGAAAGACGGGGAACCTCCAATGCCTACTACAGGGATCATCATGCCCTCTGGCAACACCCTGCGTGTCAAAAAGATCTTCCTCAACACCACCCTCACTGATGAAGAAGCAAAAGTGATAGGTGGGTTTGAGTCTTGAACAGCTGACATTTACAATAAGAGTTAACATTTGATGAAGGTGAGGCAGCTTTTAACCTGTCCACCATCTTTTTTTTCTAGGCATGTCGCTATACTACCCGCAAGTACGAAAAGCCTTGGATAACATCCTGCGACACCTGGACAAGGAAGTGGGACGCTCCATGAGCATGACTAATGTACAGATGTCCAACAAGGAGCCTGAGGACATGATCACGT
This sequence comes from Diplotaxodon limnothrissa, assembly GCF_057381915.1. Classification (NCBI taxonomy): domain Eukaryota; kingdom Metazoa; phylum Chordata; class Actinopteri; order Cichliformes; family Cichlidae; genus Diplotaxodon; species Diplotaxodon limnothrissa. The sequence continues at coordinate 8,850,190 of NC_140617.1, forward strand.
ATGTAACAACAGCTTTATGCTCTCCTATTGCCATCCATGCAGCTATGTAGGACTTAGAGTTCCAGTCAAAGGCTTGGAAACCCTGACCCAGTTATAAACTTTGAGTGGTGCTGTATGACCTATTAACAGGTTCTCATAAATTGTCTGTCCTGCAGGGGAGAGAGGAAGCCAAAGATCGATCTATTCCGAACGTGTGTGGCCGCCATCCCAAGACTGATACCAGATGGCATGAGCAGACAAGACCTAATAGAGCTTCTAGCCAAGTAATTGATCCCCGCCAACCTTTCTGCAGACACATTGCTGCACACATCATGTCTTTTAATATCCATCTTCCTGTTGGGTCTCTCTCCTCCTCTAGACTAACCATCCACATGGATGAAGAACTGCGTGGCCTTGCCTTTACTACTCTTCAGGCCCTGATGGTGGATTTCCCAGAATGGCGAGAAGATGTACTCTCAGGTTTTGTCTACTTCATAGTCAGAGAGGTGACTGACGTTCATCCCACACTGCTGGACAATGCAGTAAAGATGCTTCTACAGCTCATCATCCAGTGGAAGCAGGCAGTGCAGAGCAGCAATAAAAGCCACGATTCACAGGTTGGTTTTTGGATCACCAGTGTAGTTTGTATTCATTGGTTTTATGTTGCCTGACAAACATGTTTAAAATAAATTAAATGTTATTTTTAACAGAGCTCAAGCAGTGGCCGTTCTCTGTCCTTGGAGCGTAACCTTCCTTTAGGTGTGGTGCATGTGGTGGAAGGTTTGGCACTGGTGGTGCTTTGTAGCTGCCGCCCTGCCACGCGCAGGCTAGCAGTCAATGTCCTCAAGGAGGTCAGAGCTCTTCATACTGCACTGAGCATTAGCAAGGTAATTTTCTTGGGCTTACAGGGGATATCGTTATGTTGAAAGAAGCAAAATATGTTTAAACCTGCATGGAAAGAAAATGATGATAATTTTGTGCAAGGACAATTGCATTCAATTTTTTCTTACTTAATCTTTCAGGGAGATGAAGAACTGGCTATTGATGTAATGGATAGATTAAGTGCATCAGTGTTGGAGAGCTTCATTCACCTCACAGGCGCTGACCAGGTATGAATGGATTTTCTTTTCTTTTTTTTAAAATCCTAAAACCTTTAAAAGTACATACTGCTCATCATCTTCTGTTCTTCTCTGTAGACCAACTTGCTGTATTGTCCCAGTGGAATTGATCTGCAGACGCTAGCAGAGTGGAGCTCCTCTCCCATCAGCCACCAGTTTGATGTAGTGAGCCCCTCGCACATTTGGGTGTTTGCCCATGTTACTCAGGGCCAGGACCCCTGGGTCATCAGCTTATCCAGCTACCTGAGACAGGAGAATCTACCTAAACATTGCCCCACCACCATCAACTATGCCTGGATGTTTGCCTACACTCGCCTGCAACTACTGTCCCCACAAGTTGACATTAAGTAGGTTTCCTTAACTTCTTTGTCATTGTGGGTGTATTCATTATGGTCTGACTCTGAATACTGGGTGAGGATGTCTACATGATGACATTATGTGCTTACTTAGGCAATTAGTACTTTTTTACAAAACATAACTCTTATGCTTATTAACTGGGTTAATTCTATGACAAAAGAATTCTGATTAAAGCTGCATTTTATGTTGACCCTCAACATAAAATTTATCTCTTGTTTTTACTGAATATCCACCTGCAGTAGCCCCATCAATGCAAAGAAGGTCAACAGTCTGAACAGCAGTGACTCCTACATTGGTCTTTGGAGGAACTACCTGATTCTCTGCTGCAGCTCTGCCTCTCCCTCCCCTTCCATGTCTTCTTCATCCTCCACCTCTGGCTCCGTCCGCTGCTCCCCGCCTGAGACGCTGGCGTCCACGCCGGACAGCGGCTACAGTTATGATTCAAAGGTGGCAATTTCATAAGCAACACTCTATGCCAGGTTTTCACACACATTCATAAATATTTTAAAATGAAAGGTTAGGAGCTTTTGCACAAAGGATGAAATAATGAAATTCACTCACAATGCAAGTATGACAGTCTCAAATGATAACAGCACACTAGCCACATAAAAATCTGACAGCCGTAAAAAATTAGAGGATTTTGAATAATTTATTGCAACACTTAAGCCTTACATTTCTGCTCTGTGTGTTAACAGATTGTTGGCACTCCGTCCCCCTCCTCACTTTTCAAACACATTGTTCCAATGATGCGCTCTGAGAGCATGGACATCACCGAGTCTCTTGTGCTGGGGCTTGGCAGGACCAACCCCATGGTCTTCAGGTAATGAGCACTATACTCTGCTATACATTTTTAGAATTATAAAGACTTTTTAATGGCTTACATATATTGTTTTCTTGTGCAGAGAATTGATGGAGGAGCTAAATTCCATCATAAAGGAAGCTCTAGAGAGAAGACCTGAAGTAAGTGCCCTTCATTGATGGTTTGAAAATGTTTTCTGTATTTCTTCTGTGTGCATAGAAACACACTTTACTGAGTTCAAATATTCTTTACTCTGCAGAACATGAAGCGACGCAGGCGTCGTGACATCCTCAGGGTCCAGCTGGTCCGGATATTTGAGCTACTTGCTGATGCTGGTGTCATCAGTCAAGTGTATGTAATCCTCAAACATCTAGAGTAACCACATGATTAGGAATTTATTTTTATATATGCAGTTTATAAACTTTTCTTTTTACAGGGCAAGTGGAGGGTTGGATTCAGAGAGCCATTCTCTGAATAGTACGCTGCTCGAGTATGTTGATCTGACCAGGCAATTGCTCGAGGCTGAGAATGACAAAGACTCGGACACTCTGAAGGACATTCGCTGTCACTTCAGCGCGCTTGTGGCCAACATCATTCAGAATGTCCCAGGTATATCTCTTAATTAAGACAAATGCTTATAAAGTAAGCATACAAAGTAAGCATTTGTTTTAAGCAATTTTTCTCAGTTTAACCTTGTGTATCAATTTCTTTACTTATTATCTTCAGTGAACCAGAGGAGGACCATCTTCCCCCAGCAATCACTGAGACACAGTCTGTTCATGCTGTTCAGTCACTGGGCTGGGCCCTTCAGCATTATGTTCACACCCTTGGATCGTTACAGTGACAGAAATATCCAGATCAACCGCCATCAGTACTGTGCACTAAAGGTTCAACATCTAAAAATTTCAAGAAAATCTGCTTTTTACATACTGTGTCATGCATTTACTGATAACCAGCAAACTTTTTTGTTTGTTCCAGGCCATGTCTGCAGTGTTATGTTGTGGACCTGTAGCTGACAATGTAGGGCTCTCCTCTGATGGCTACCTCTACAAGTGGCTGGACAATATCCTGGATTCTCAGGACAAGAAGGTCAGAGAAATTCTGCCATTTTGAATCTATTCTAACTAAAACTGTATCACTTAACTATCATTAACAAGTGGTAAATCCACAAGTAATTAAACTTTAGCAATAAAACTCTCAATAATAATATTTTTTTATAATGGGTAATGTTATAAAATCCATGTTTATGTAATGAGTTTGTGTAATAAAAATAATTTGCATTATTTAAACTAATGTGTTTTGCAGGGTAGCTCATAAAAGACATTTTGTAAGGAAGGTTTCATTACTACTGCTGTTATGTCAAAACCACTGGTGTCTCAGATCTATGCAAAAAGTTTCCTTCAGTGTCAGACCTGTGACTCAAGCATGGTGGCAATAGTGAAACAAGTCTGAATGCCATCTCCTCATATTTCAAACCACAATCGTTTCCTCCTGAACCTAAACAGTGGGTGAAACCTAAGCTTAATCATGCCTTTTATAATCCAGTTAAACTTTATATTAGCTATTTAAATCAAGTTTATATATGCACTACATATTTATAAGGTTAAATGTTAGCTAATTACTTTTAAAGTATAATAATTATGTCTCTGGTCATTAAATAAATGTCACACCACAAAATCCCAGTATTATGACCAGTCACCAAGCATGAGTGGTGATGTTTTCTCACAGATAGCAGGAGTTTAGTCTGTGACGCAAGACTTCATGAGGTCAAAGTTATGTAGCACACATTTACTTCATTTGACACTAGCACCACACAGTGGTGTTCAGAAGTACTGCAACAAAGCCCTGCTAAATGTTTATAGGTCTACATTCAATAAATGACTTGCACTTAGTTAAAATGAAATGGTAGGTTAAAGTGATCTGATTAATTCTCAAATTCTTAAAAGTTTTAATTATAGTTATGCTGTTGTAAAGTATATATTAGTTTTCTGCAGTTAACAGCAAACCTCAGTCTCATAACTCTAATACTGGGTATTTTTCATTTGATATTAAGAAGTTATGTGTAAAACTCATCAGAGTTTTGTAGACTGAAGGAGAGATTCTTAACGGTTGCTGTGTGGTTTCCTTTAGGTTCACCAGCTGGGTTGTGAGGCTGTGATGTTGCTACTAGAACTGAATCCAGACCAGAGCAACCTCATGTTCTGGGCTGTGGACCGCTGCTACACTGGCTCCCGTCGTGTAGCTGCCGGCTGCTTTAGGGCCATTGCCAATGTCTTTCACAACAGGTACCACATGGTGCCATCTTTATGTCATTTTTTAAGGTTCCACCTACTTGTGATTAAATACCGTATGTGTTATATTTCTTTTAGGGATTACCAGTTTGACACTGTGGTGCTGCTCAACCTGATTCTGTTCAAGGCGGCTGACTCTTCCAGGGAAATCTATGAACTGTCCATGCAGCTGTTACAGGTCAGAATTTCTTTGTCCTACACATACTGTAGATGCCCAAAAAAGAAAAAATTGGGTCTTTAATCATTAATTTAATAATCTGTGGTTCTTTGTGTGATGCAGATCCTAGAGCCCAAGCTTTTCCGTTATGCCCACAAATTGGAGATTCAGCGGACTGATGGCATCCTGACCCCTCCCTCACCGCTGCCACACCTCTACTCTGTGTCTTACTACCAGCTGTCTGAGGAGCTTGCAAGGACTTACCCAGAGCTCACTTTGCCCATCTTCTCAGGTTTGCTACATTGCTGAATGAATACATATCAATGTAATATGATAAGTATTCCGTTAACTGAAATATCTCACTTTCCTTTGACTGTGAAACCAGTTATTTTAGGTCTTTTTTTATTTTTATGACAAAAGATTTTTGCTCATAAAACTTGATAGTCGGCTAATATGGTTTCTGTTTTTGCTGTTGATTGACTTTTTGGGGAGATAAGCACGATTTTCCCATTCAAATTCGGCTGTATATTTCCATTCAAGGTCCTTTTTTCATTTGTATTTTATTTAGTATTATAGCTAAGTTCATTCAAATGGCATCCTAGCCACTCTGGTAACTGCCTATGACACTTAAAAAGTTATCTTTTTCCCACTGAAAATTATACTTTTACCCCCACTTCAGCTTTTAATTGAGCCATATGTGGCTCGTGACTGTAAGGAGTTTGACACCCCTGTGTTAATGTCTTTGTTTGTACTATCCACACTGCAGAGGTGAGTCAGCGTATCCAGACAGCACATCCTGGTGGTCGTCAAGTAATGTTGCACTACCTCCTACCTTGGATGAATAATGTGGAGCTTGTTGACTTCAAACCAACTCCACGACGACCAGAGGACTGCTGCAGTGGCGAGGATGATGAGGATGTGAAAGACCGAGAAATTATGATGGTCAATAGCCGTCGCTGGCTCCGTGGAGAGGGCTGGGGATCCCCTCGTGCTACAACCATGGTGCTAAACAACCTCATGTTCATGACCGCTAAGGTGACACAGCTAACATACCATCTATGTTTGCACTAAGTACCGCAGCAATTTCATAATGTTGTAAACCTGCTCAACATTTGGCAATAAAAACCCTTTCTGATTCTGATTCTGATCTACACATCTACATCTTAAAAAGCTGGTTGGGCAAGTTCATTTATCATTAAACTATTATATTTTTTTTAACAGTATGGTGATGAGTTTGCGTTGTCAGAGATCGAGAATGTCTGGACTACACTAGCAGATAGTTGGCCAAAGAACCTCAAAATCATTCTTCACTTCCTCATCAGTATGTCTGGAGTCAGCAGTGACCCCAGCCTCTTGCCCTATGTAAGTTGCAGCACACTCAATGTGCCATTTCCTTGTGTCTGATACTTAATCTTCATGACCTTTCGCCTCATGTTATGCGTGTCCTCAGGTGAAACGAGTGGTGGTTTTCTTGGGCAGAGATAAGACTATGCAGCTGCTGGAGGAGTTGATGTGTGAGCTTGAGTTGACTGATCCTGTCAGCTCAGCTGTCACTCACATGGACAACCCCCCTTATTATCGCATCAGCTCCAGTTACAAGATTCCTTCAGTCACCTCAGGTTAATGAGCATTATAAATGCCCAAGTTCACAGCTTAGGCCAAGAGGTCATATGCTATGTTTCTGGTGCCAGGAGACAAATGTTTAATGTCTGCTTTCTCAGGAACAACCTCCAGCAGCAATACCATGGTGCCAGGAAATGATGCTCATCATGACAGCAAGATGAAAGACTCAAACATGGATGACAGGTACAAAATAGAGAACTGCAATGCTCTGTTATTATTAGATGGTATAAGTATAGGAAAAACACAAATGTCTATGTCAGTTCAGTCATATTTTATGCTGAAGACACGAAAAAGCACATGTACATCCATTCAGGAGTTTAAACAAAAATTAACCAATTTTTATAATGGTGGACAAAGATACTCCACTAAATAACTAAAATGCTGTATTAACTAAAACATACAACCATAGTAAATGTTTTACTGGGATCATGAACTGAGCAGTTAGATCGTTTTCTCAGACTCCTGTAGAGTCTTTTTGCCACTTGATTATACGCCCTAAATAAATACAGGTTTAAAGGACTTTCAATGGTTTTATTATATAGGCCCTCAGGCTGCATCCTTCTTTTGTATTCAATCTGTGGCTTGATGAATTAAACGTTTTAGTGAAGGAAAAGTGGCATTGTCTTTCTAAACATGCATGTTTGTTATACAGTTGCACACACCTGGATATCTACAGTGGTCTGAATAGCAACCTGAACCGCCACCACCACCGTCTGGAATCTCGTTACAGCAGCAGCTCTGGAGGCTCCTATGAAGATGAGAAGAGTGAGCAGGAAATCTTTTCTTCTCCATACTCACCACTACATTTTTTTTATACCACCCACTACCATGCCTGCTAATCTTCTCTATTTTCCAGGTGACTCCATGCCGCTTTATGCTAACTGGCGATTAAAAGTGATGGATCACAATCAGCCAGAGCCTCTTCCCTTCCCACCAACAGGAGGCTGCTGGTCCCCTCTTGTGGACTATTTGCCAGAGACAAACACACCTGCTGTACCTCTCCACAGGTATACCAAAGTCCACTTTTTGTCTCACAAAGCATTGCAGTGTTGAGTTCTTTTTATAATCCAGTACACTTTTTCTGTTTTTCAGATGTAACATTGCAGTCATCCTACTCACAGACCTCATTGTTGACCATGGGGTCAAAGTAGAATGGAGTGCCTACCTACAACTCCTGCTACACGCAGTTTTCTTAGGTAAATTGCTTTCTTTTTGTGCTGTTTTATATGTTTGTATACATTAAGGCAAAATGTTTTAGGCATATTTGGATTTTTGCATAAAAAACCCTTTACTAGGTCTATAAATTCCAGTTGAATGATGTCAAATGTCTTTATCTTTTGTGTCTTTCTCAGGTTTAGATCACCAGCACCCAGAGGTCTATGAGCACTGCAAACGCCTGCTGCTTCACTTGCTCATAGTTCAGGGTGCAAATAGCAGTGTTCAGTCTGTTGCTATGGTGCTTTTACGCAACAGAGACTACAATGATCCAAGGGTCCTGACTGTAAAGCCTGTAGCTCAAGAGTTCAACCTCACAGGTTAGTTCTGCTACAGAAACAAGAACTGGAAGAGAGCAATAATAATGAGAATCGCTGTTTTATAGTGGAACATGTGCGGATTCGCTATCAGCTGTGGAATTGCTTTTTAGTTATTTTGAAATGAGGGGAAAACAACAGGACAGGGAACAGGACACATATGCGTGTAGTGCCAAACTTGACCACTGGGTGGCAGCAACCTCCTGCCCACATATAGACAGATTTACACAATATCATTGTTCCATAGAAAAAGGTTCCCTGAAAAAGACCCTATTATTTTCTAATTCAGAAATTAAGATAAAGTAATGTGTGTCTATACAAAAAGGAGAGCAGTGAATCATATTTTTATACAGAAATCATTTAGCCTACCTTCACTTTTGGACACCAACTTATGGTCTGCTTATATTATTAGCAACTGTACCTTTAATTGTGTTTAGCCCAAGCTAGCCACCTGGCTGGTAAAATGCTAGCAGAAAAACTGACAATGTGTTTGCAATTTGTTCCTATAGGAATACAGGAGCTTTTGCCAGATTGTCAGCCATCACCGATGACAGACTCTGGCCTCAGCTCGAGCTCGACGTCGTCCAGTATAAGCCTTGGTGCAGGGGCCAGTGCTGTGTCCCACCTCTCCCCCACGCTTCTAAGTGAAGTAGATGTCACTGTTGAACATGACGAGAAGGCCAAAGCTCTGATTGAGTTCATAACTTCAAGGTGAGAAGAGACTTTAAAAAAAAAAAAAGAACACTTTCCCAGAAATGTATGACATTTATGCGTGTCACTACCTGCTGCTGGCAAAAACTGTCTTTTTTAGCATTTAGAAAAATATATATAACCTCACATGTTTAGTAGGCATTTCTATGAACACATTGTTAGATGTTACTCATTGTATACAATGATTTGCTTTCATGCTTCCAGCAGTGTCTAAAAGGACTGGGGTACTTTGATTTGCATGGGTTTGATTTTTGGAGTTAGTTTCTTTGCTTGGTGTGATAACATTAAAGGTTTTGATAGTGTTTCAGGTCATTTGTTCATGCGTGTTTATTTGTATATTGTAGAAAACGCGGTCCGCTCTGGAATCACGAGGATGTGTCACCTAAGAACTCCAACATTAAGAGCGCTGAACAGCTGAGTGCTTTTGTCAGACATGTGGTGACAGTCTTCAAGCATTCCCAGACAGGTCTGTAGGGTTCACAGCCACTTGATATTTATTAGGTGCTTTTGTCATATTTACCTGTTTGTGCTTGTGTATCCTTTCAGGTTTCCAATTGGACTCATTGCTGAGTGAAGTAGCTTTAAGGTCAGCTCTATCTTGTTCTTCTCGCCACTATGCCGGTCGCTCTTTCCAGATTTTCAGGGCACTCAAACAACCTCTGACTCCTGCCACACTGTCTGACATTTTGTCTCGGTTGGTTGAGACTGTAGGAGACCCTGGAGAGGAAGCTCAGGTCAGAACATTTTTAGCAAAAGTCTGGTCTTTTACCTGCAATGTCAAAATGCATAACATGAAACAACATTTTAAAGGTTATATTTAATTTGACCACATGATCATTCAGTTATTAAAAACATTCCTGCTTGTGTTACAGCAAAATATTGCATAGAATGAGGTTTTTAATAGGACATGGCAAAACGTCAAATGTTCATTGTTTAAATTGCGTGTGGTTTCATTTTGTTTGGTTTTAAAGCCACTTTGCCAGTAAAATTCACACATTTAGCATCATGATTTTGACACTTAATGTATAACAGTGATACAGCGGCTATGCATAGACCAGTGTCCTTTACCCTGTGGCTGCACTGAATTCCTCACACATGGCGCATTTGCAGAATCTGTGCTGCAGCATTGCACTTCCACTATAATCAATGAAAGTAGCTGCACTGAGTGTGAGAACAGCATTTAAGTCATTCATATGTGTGGGGAGATCCATACCTCAAAAAGAAAAATAGGTTAATTTTCTGTCTTTTATGTGTTTATGAGAGGTGTGCAAAGCCTGTTCCTACAGAAATAGTTAACCAGTTCTTGTTTAACAGCATCTGCGCAGAAAGTTACTATCAGTATATCATTTTTAGTTAATGTTTGAGGACAGACAAAGGTTTAAAGAAAGCATGAATACTATTGATGAAGAAGCGACCTTCTTATCTTGTTATGCTTTTACATTTGATGAGGGGTGACTGCAGTAACATAATGTGATCAAATTATTTTCCCAATGGTTTAGGTTTAGTTTACTTTCCCAGGGCCACTCTTTGTATCGTCAAGCACATCATGTGCCAAAAATATATAGTAAACGTGTTGCATCAAACTGGAAAACAGGCCTGTGAGTTGTTTCTGTAGAAAAACATAGATGCTATGTGTTAACTCGCTGTTATCTGTGAATTCTTTCTGACGAGCTGACCTCTCCTACTTTTTCTCCTCAGGGCTTTGTCATTGAGCTTCTCCTGACGCTGGAGTCTGGCATTGACACACTAGCAGACACAGTGAAAAACTATGATCTCCTCACTGCCTTAGCACAGTAAGTCCTCTCATTGGTAGCTTTATTATTTTAATGTTTGAATTCTTCTTACTTTAACTAACATCCTGACACATTTCGCAATAGCTGTGTACAAAATTCTGCCATTTCTTTCCACAGAACCTCCACCCACGACCACTTGTTGGGGGCCAAGTTTGCTGCCAACAGGAAAAGCACAGGCCAGCTGAATATGAACAGTAGTGGTCTGTTACATTATGTCCACACTCGCAGCAACTCTCTTCGAGCCAGCCTGATGATGGGTGAACGAAAAGCTGACAGGCGTCGGAGTAACACCCTGGACATTGCTGACCGACTTGGTGGCAGCTATGCAAACCTGGCTCGCACACGGAGCTTATCATCACTAAGCAGAGGAGGTCCAGGAAGTCCAGGAGGGGACTCTATGCCACCTGTGGACCCTTCAAATCTGATGGCCACGGTATTCTGGATCGCCGTGTCATTGCTCGAGTCAGACTACGAGTTTGAGTACTTGCTGGCTCTGCGACTGCTCAACAAGCTGCTGAGCCAGCTGCCCCTGGATCGTGCGGACAGCCGAGAACGTCTGGAGACTGTCCAAAACAAGCTGAAGTGGTACAACTTCCCTGGTCTGCTGCAACTCTTCCTGAAGGGCTTCACTTCTGCTGCTACTCAGGAGCTAACCATCCACCTGCTCAGTAAGCTCATCAGTGTCTCCAGACAAACACTGGTAGACCCTTCACAAGTAGCAGGTAACTAATGACTTTTTTACAGTTTTAAATCATTTAGTTTTTAAAATCTGAAATGAATAAAAGAGACTGTCTTTAGTTAGAACTGTGACTTGTTCATAAACCCATATTGACCTAAGAAAACTCATCCTAGCCCAGTTCTATTTATTCGTATTGATTTACATTTTTAAGGTTAGACTTTTACTTCATGCCTGCAGGTTTTCCTCTGAACATCCTGTGCCTCCTGCCGCATCTCATCCAGCACTTTGACAACCCCACTCCTTTCTGTAAGGAGACAGCCGATAAGATCGCCAAAGTGTGTGCGGATGAGAAGTCGGCCACACTGTCTAACCTGGCCCATATGATGAGCCTTTACAGCACACACAGCTACTCCCGCGACTACACCAACTGGATCAACGTGGTCTGTCGTTACCTCCATGATGCCTTTGCAGAGAAAACTTTGAATCTGGTCACTTACTTGGCTGAGGTATATGAGAAAAAGGTCACACTTCTTATGTTGGTCACAGATGGACAAATAACAAATGTATCCATTTCTGTCTCCATCAGCTGCTAGAGAAGGGTCTTCCCAGCATGCAGCAGTCCTTGTTACAGATCATCTATAGCTTGCTGAGTCATATTGACCTGTCAGCAGCTCCTGTCAAACAGTTCAACCTTGAGATCATGAAGATCATTGGCAAATATGTTCAGGTGAGCCTTGACGTCACTCGACAGCCTGACAGACCGACTTTAGGGTTTGGGTCAAAAGAGGAATGCATTATGGAGGTCTCATTGAATTTCTCTTGCTGCTAATTGTAAAGTGTGCGATTATGTCTACTGCTAGTTTGAGGTCTTGCAACAAGAAGCATTTATTTTGTGGGATTTGCTTTTTATCAGACAACATATGCCTGAATGAGAGTTTTATTGCTGGATCAGCCAGGGTCTCCCGTGTGGTTGGCAAGAAAATCACCAAAGCACCATCCATCCATATGCAGTGTGCCTTATGTTTAGTAAGAGGGTGTGTGTGTGAGTGAGTGTGTGTGTTTCATACTCAGAACAGCATATTTTCACATTTAGTCTGACGTGAATAAATACTGGGGTGTCCTGCTCTATAAATAGCAGCACAGTTGAGACTAAGAAAGAATAACGTGTGTTTCAGGGTCACTGTAAAGAGGTATTTTGATGCTATATTACACCTATTTATGAAGCCTGTTTTTTTCCAGATTTGACCCAGGGCTGCCTTAAGCTACTTTTGGCCATCCTAGCTTACTGTCAGTGTTTTCTTTTGTGCATTCCACAAAAAGAAACATTGTATTTGTGCATATTGAGATTTTTAGCATATGTGCACTGATGTGAACTGCAAGCTTTTTGTGTTAAGCCTCCTTTCTCATTCTACCAATATGACTATAAGCCATATGAATAGTAGCTGGTTGGGACCCGAAATGCCCTTTCACATTCATAAATTCCTCAGAAACACCTACACAGCTTGCTTCCTCACAGTGGCTTCGTTATATTTCTGCATTGTTTTTTGTTTTTTTTACAGAGCCCACATTGGAAAGAGGCCCAAAACATTTTGAAGTTGGTTGTATCCCGTTCAGCCAGCCTTGTTGTTCCAGAAGATGTGCAACGCTCCTACAGTTCTGAGTCCTGCAGCTCACCAGAAATTGCCTTCACGCGCATATTCAACAACTCTTCCAAAGAGCTGCCTGGGAAGACTCTGGACTTCCACTTTGACATCTCAGAGGTTGGTGTCCTACTTTCCTTAAGTTTACTATGTTCACCATATTGATTTACCTTTGATTTTATCTCTAATCTGCATTATTTGACTCTATAGACACCAATAATCGGGCATAAATATGGGGATCAGCGTACTGCAGCAGGCAGGAATGGAAAGCCACAGGTGATTGCTGTCACAAGAAGTACCTCCTCTACATCATCTGGATCTAATTCCAATGGGCTGGTCCAAGTAAGCTGGAAGAGGCCACAACTCTCTCAGGTACCTTCTCAGACTGACACAAATCATCCAAACCTTGAGTTTTGAAGCAGCCTCTACTCAAAGTGACGCAACACCGGACCTGAGCTATGATCTGTCTTTAACGAGCTTAACGTGTCTAGAAAAGAAGCTCAACAAAATAATTAAATCATGACAATTTATTTTACACACACAGCCATAAAAATAATTACTTTTACTACATGCATACTGGCTAATTTTAAGCAGTTGTAATAGTATTTTGTAAGCAAACAAAAGCCAAACACATGTGAGTCTGATCAGTCTGTTGCTATCATTAACATATTTCACTCTCATTGCGTTGCCTGTAGATGTGAGTTCTGTTTTTGTTAAAAGACCATCTAAAAGAATTTTGACCTGGTCAGCTTGTCATTTTCTCATCTTGCATGTCTTCTTATTACAGAGAAGAACCAGAGAGAGGCTGATGAATGTCCTATCTCTATGTGGTCCAGAATCGGGCATCCCAAAAAATCCATCTGTAAGACTCCTCTCCTACTCTAAAGCTTCAGATAAGGTCTCTGTAAAATCACTGACATGAGCAATGCTTCTGCTTCGAGGCTGTCTTTGTGGTGGTGTTAGAATTGGATTAATTTGGACTTCTGAGATGATGATGATGGATTGATAAAAATTGTATTTAATTTTCTGACATTCCGTGCAGGTGGTATTCTCATCCAATGAGGACCTGGACTCTGCAGACCAGCAGACCAGTCTTATCCCCACAGTGGAGGAGGCCGTCAGAGAGGAGGAGTTGCAGGGAGAGGATACAGGCAGTGAGCAGCAGTTTGGAGTCTTTAAGGACTTTGACTTCTTAGATGTGGAGCTGGAGGATGCTGAGGTGAGAAAGCACATTCAAATGGCCCCACCTGTTTGAGGGGGAAAATGATACGTTTCTCATAATAAAAAGGTGGTAATTTAAAGGAACTTATAGGTGGAAAGGGACTGCTCAGAAAGGTTAAAGGTTTTCTAGTTGTATGTAGTGTAGGGAACTTGAACTTCTGGGCTCTGTTCAGTCACTCTTCATCATTTCTGTTGACCATACTGTAGTAGATGTTTGACAGATTAACATTAATGTCTTGTTTGTTAAAATTGCCTTACTTGTCCTACTACTGTAGTAGAAAACTTTTATGTCCTTCTTAAGTCTACTAACATACATATTCCTTCTCTTCTCTTGCCACAAGGAGCTGCAGGTAAGTCTGAAGCCAAGAAAGCTACTGAGATATGTTGTTCTTTTCAGTGCCCTGGTGTCTCCCTTTGTCATCCAGTAAAGTGCAGTACCACCTTTTGATTTCAAATCATCGCTCCTGTTGTTGTGAACCCTTTATAGTTGTAGATCATTGCATCATTTACCATCCCATGGACAAAATTACGTCGTCCGCTCAATCACATGAGTGTCTTATTTTTTTAAGTTGTGTATTTTGCATTTGTGTTGTTCTTTGTTTGCTTGTTTTGTAATATCTAACCCAGATAATATCATTTTTCCCACATTTCTCATTGCCGTTTACTTGGTTGTCCTGCAGGGGGAGAGCATGGACAACTTCAACTGGGGTGTGCGGCGTCGCTCCCTGGAGAGCATGGACAAAGGGGACACGCCGTCTCTGCAGGAGTGCCAATACACGGGCAGCACGCCAAGCCTCAACCTCACCAACCACGAGGACACAGACGAATCGTCTGAGGAGGAGGTATTGAGCGCTAGCCAGATTCTCACCCGCTCTGGCCTTGTAAGTCTCACTCTAATCAGGGTCCCCCACCCAACCCAGCCACCATGCTCCCCACACAGCCCGCTGGCATGGTGTGCGTGTGTGTGTGTGTGTGTGTGTGTGTGTGCGCGCGCATACTATGCTGGACCTCCTTCCAGTGCGGACAGGAGCTACACGCTTGCTTCTTCGCTGGTGGTAGAATCCCTTTTTAAATCTCAGCCCACTCCCTCTAGCTTTAAGACCAATGCTTTCATTGTTTCCTAGACCTTTAAATCGACGATTGGTAAGTGCAGTGTAGGACACTTTTTGTAAACTTATTAGAAATTTTTCTGAATAAAAATCTTTACATATAAAATGAATCAAATATTTAAACCCAGCATGTTTCTTTTGCATTGTTTAACAGTTTGGCTGCCTTTCTTTAACTCTTCTTTGTTTTCTTTGGCTTTCCCAGCAAGGCCTTTATCTACATCTGCTAATTACGCTAATAATTATCGGATGTAGGTCCTCAGTCTAATACAGATGTTTTCTTTCTCTCTTCTTCTGCTCTTCTTGGTCTTGGTAGTGCACGGTGAAAGAATGAGCTTTTGGCTTTAGTGGACATTTGCCCCGAGACTTTGTAGTCATACAATATTACACACTAGAAAAATGAGCATGCAGTATTTCTGTGTTATTTCCCTAGAATTTTGAATGAGCTAACCTGCTCATAAAATTAATTGATGTTATTGATACTAGCATGATCTGATGCCTGAAGCCAATTTTTTTTTGAAGATGCAGTAATGACTAAAATGACTAAACATGCTCTGCTTGATAAAGAAACGGGGGTGATGTTGTTGTAAGTTGTCAAAAGTTAATCTGTAGGCGTGTCTGCTTTACTAAGATTAAAATGTTATTGCTTTATGTTGATGATCTAATTTCGTTTATTATGAAAATACTCAAATGAGATTGTTTTACTGCATTTCATAAAGATATTTGGGGATATCTCAGCACATGCAGTGACTTAATTTAAGTTTGCAGTATTACTTTACTGCTTACACTACGTACGTAAATTAACATACATACAGAAACCAGTTGTGCCAAAGCGAGAACTTGTAATCAGCACTAATTCTGGACCTCTGATTAAATAATTCAGTGATTAAATGGGTAGACTAATGTATGAGTAATTGGTAGGATCAGTATTTGAAAAATAAATGTTGAAGTCACTTTATATTTTGTAAATATGGTTATCCCACTGCAAAGTGATTGGTTTTTGGGGGGGAAATCAATAATCAATTGGTGGAAATCATATGGGGAAAAATCCTATAGAAAATTGCCTGTTATTATTGTCTTTTATTATTTTTTTGTGAGACAGGTTTTTCAAACTGTTTTATTCCAAAGCTGAAGACCATTATTTTTTGTTTTGTAACAATAATATTTTTCACTGAGTACACACAGAATCTTATAGCCTAAAACGGCCTCTTTCCATGTATTTATACTGTTGCGGAATCAATCAATGTAGAGCAGTGACACAAACCACGGAGGCCCAGAAGAGTGCAGTCAAACGATGAGTTTATTAACACACAGGAGAGAAAAAATCCGCATATGTCTTCTGACAAAAATACATATTGTGAACACTTTTAAAGCAGTGAGGTACCCGCCCCTCCTAGGCAAAAATAGGTTAAAGCCGTTAGTTACAGTAAATGGTACATCTTAGATGGCTATAAACAGACATAGAACTTCTCATTTCTATAACAGCTTCCAAACAAGGTAATAACTTCAAGCCTTCAGGTTCTCCGAGGGCTGGTTATTGACTCCGGTCATCTGTTACCAAGTAGACTAAAATGCAGTTAGAAGCTAAATGAATTAAGGCCTCAGGCCTGGCACATTTCTAGATTATATGTGTATTGTAAGCATGTATTGCAGTTATCCTTCTATGCTCTAGTCTTTAACACAATAGATTGTGAAGACGTCGCGCTTCACAAAGCTTAAGACCGTCTGTAGACTAAGCAACAACTCTTAATGAGCACAAATACTATGCAATGTGTATGAAATACTTCTGGCCGTACCTGTAATAAAAGTGAACATAATGGAAGGATCCTCAAATGAACATCTTCAATAAACAACTTTAATGCAATATCAATACTGTGAGAAATATTATTAGATGAAATAATGCTGTAAAGAATGTTATTAATGCAATTATAATGATGCAGATTATATGGCAGCAATAAAAGAATTTCTGTATCTCCACAATACCTCATGATTAAACAAGTCCAGTCGTCTTCTTTCCAAACTCTTTAGGCAACTTCTCAAGACCATTATGTTATTATTGAGGTACCTCTTTGAATGACCTTCCTAAGTAACCGTTGTCCACTTCAGGTTTTGAAATAGTAGGGCTTTAGGCATTAGTACACTTGTAATAAAGGTTTACATCATACTCTATTGTGTTCATACATCCCTCAGCAAAAAAGCCAAACAGTTCATGTTTCTCTTTTCCAGCTCAACAGTGATTCTGCTACGGATGACACTGCATCCAACCATGTGGATTCTTTGCAGCAGTCCCAAGAGTCCTCCAGCAGTGCCATGACGGAGGAGGCAACTGTCCTGCCCACTCTGCCCTCTGCACCCTCCCTCCCTCGACTGGATAGTCCCATGTTGGAGATGACCCACTCAGACAGCACCAGCAGTCAGCTGCCTGAGGTGCGATGAATCAGGAGCAACAATAAACTGTGGTGCTCGGGTGCTTTTTAGCCTGCCTTTTTCTTTTCGTTCATTTCGTATCTGCTTTTGCTGTATTTGTTGGCCTATCTGTCATTTAGACAAACGATCAGCTACCTTTAGGGGGTTTTGGACAGGATGGAGTAAAAGTGCTGGTTCTGAGGGACTGTCTGGCTGCTGTCGGGTTAAGATCTATATATGCGCGTGTGTGTGCATGTTTGTGTTTGCTGCTTCTGCTGCTTCTTGCTCTTTCTTTGTTACTTTGCTCTGCATGGTTGCTGAAGTCTTAACTGTGTAGCTCTTGCAGCCTTAATAGTAGTGGGGCTTGATTGTATGATTTTGGGAATGGTTAAAAAATTAAAGCTCACCTCAGGTCAGCTGTTACTGCTCACCTCACCTACAATAACACAGCAACTGACCCTTCCAACTAAATCCTCCATTTAAAAACTTGTGAAAGAGACACCAGCTCCTTAATCCTCGGCAGATGCATGTGTGAGTATGAGTCCTTTATAAGTGGTGTCTTAGTTTTACAAGTGCAGTTAACTCAAAAGCTAGCCAATGAAATTTGCTATGATATTAACATGCCATAGCTTGCCTTCTGTATTTACTGCTACTGACATTTATCACTTCCACTAACAATGGTAAGTATATCATTTTGTTCTGATTTGCATTTGCATGTACATGGCATTTTGAAGTTTAACATATTTCAGCTTTATATCCGTATAATATGAATAACCACTAAATTCATTGGTGTGTATAGTGCAAAACAGTTCTCTATCAGGTTCCCCTATCTATCCCTCAGTGACCTCTGTAACTTTTAGGAACACAACCAAGCAAGTGGTCTCAATATCATCCCAAGGACATCTCCCCCATCACAGCCCCAGCTCTTAGTGTAATGAGCTCTAGATAAAACCATCAATAGTCTTGCTCATTCCCTCCGGGATGGCCATGACCACTTCTAAAAGCTTTCTGTAATATAGCTGCTGTCTCTGTGATGTACTGGCTGTCTGCCATGCACAGTATCCCTAATGCACTGGACTTTGAATAATAAAGAAAGGAAAAACAAAAAGGAAAAAAAGCAAAGACCTCTTAATTAGAATACCCCTGTGCCATCTTCAGCATATCAGCACATAGGAACATATCGCTCTCTCCTATTAGCGCGTCTACCAACTATGTATCGGCATGTCCTCCTTTTACATATGAGTCAGTTAGATGCTTGTAATACTAATGTTTTCTATAAATTATGGCCTGGCTTGATGTCTGCCTACAATTTATTACAATGACTTGGTTCATTTGTTAGGTTGCTAATTCAGTCCATTAGTTGTTTCTGTAGTTATGCAGTTGTCTATAAATCAGTTGTCATGTAGATGTTATGAGTCACCACCGATTAATTTAATTCATTTGTGGGCCTGTCACTCCCTGACAGGCGACGTTGCTGTTCTGTTAGCAGTGACGTCAAATTTTCAGTGGCATTTTTGTGATAAATACTGGGTGATCTTTTTTTTTTTTTTTTTTTTTTAAATAGACATTAGCTTATGACATGACATCTAGAGCAATTTCAGAGAAACTGGATAGTGCAAAAGGTACAAAGTTAAAAGTCCCACTTGTGTAATTAAAGCTGTGAGCTTTGAGAATAGGCTACAGTGGTCTTAATTCAAGTTTTACGAGAGGCTCAACTGTGAATCTGTGTTTTATGTATCAGTGTTGGCGGCCACTGTTGAAATAAAAATATTATTTTAATGGATGTTTTGTAATGTGAAAGGACCTGCCATGCTGAGCCCCCCTTCTGCTTTGATGTTACAGGATGCTATAAGCATGACGGCGGCTGACGAGCTGAGCAGCAGCGTGAGCGAGGACACAGGGTTTTGCAGCGCCCCTCCTTTGCCCTCTGACCCCCAAGAGATGTGTGACCTCCCAGACTCACGGGACCCTCAGGATGCTCAGGATCACCAGGAGACTCAAGACCCTCAGGAGGACTTGGATCCAGCCCCCCCTCCCCCGCCGGCCATAGACACACCACCAGGGCTCCTTTGTGAGGACGAGTCCCAAACGGTGCTGCCTCTTTGTCTGGCATCAGAGACGAAGCAGGATGCAGATCCAGATCCAGACAGCACCTGTGGGTCTGTGTGGGAAGAAGATGTGACACAGGCGCTGAAAGAGCTGGATGAGCGCTGTGAGGAGGAAGAGGCGGACTTCTCTGGGATGTCCAGGTAGGTGTTTCAGAGTCTTTCTTTGTATTCATACTAGAGATGGACCGAGCCGATATTACGTATTGGTATCGGTCCGATACTGACGTAAATTACCGGATCGGATATCGGAGAGAAATAAAAAATGTAATCTGATCCAAAGTATCACAAAATCACCTCACAAAACGCGCTACTTGGCGTAACCCAGCTCGGCGCATCGGAGCAGTGTGTGTCACGTGATAGAGCGGCTGTTGTCTGCGAGACAGACCTCCGAGAGAAGTAAAGCAAGAGTCTTAAGTTCATCTCTGAATGTTTGCATAGTATTTCCACGTTAAGCTTAACAACTGATATATTGAGCAGCAGCTGGACTGGCCATCGGAGTTCCATATTAAGGTGAAAAGGAAGCGATTTGTCCCTTACTTCAGCTAGAATTAAAAAAAAATAGGCACAAAGCTGGAGTTATTCTGTCTTTGCTGCGCAGTTGCATCTACTTCTCTCATTCCAACACGTTCTCACTCCCCCTCCCTCTCCGAGCCACAGCTGTAAAAGCTGCTGGTCATGATATCCATTTGGATATGTAGTGAGAGGGACACATGTATATGAAACCAGGAGACGTCCTTACTGAATCATCAGAGCTGAAAAGGTGATGGAGAAACGGGTTTAACTTTTAGGTGACATGAATGAGTTGAAGGGAAGTTATGAACTGTTTCTGAGAGACAAATAACACCAGGATCCTTTTCTATGTAGCTTACGGCTGGTAACTGTGCAGGGGCGGGTCTAGCAAAGTTTTATCGCGGGCCAGGTAGGGCATTAACTGGGAAAGGGGGGCACAAAGAAATATTTTTCAGTCTGCAGTTCTGTTGAAGAAAGAAGTTGAATCTATTTAATTATTATAGAAAAATAATTGATTTCTGTGCATTTGTTTTACACTTGAATTAAATTAAAGTTGATTACATCGATTAAGGGCGGGGGGTGGTTCCCTTAATATTTTTGCTGGGAGTTGGCAACCCTCTTAGTTAGGTAGGTAAGTACTCTTTAAAATACCAGAATAGGGAGGATGGTATAGGTTTAAATTTATTAGATTGATCAGTGTTGCTAAACTATAAAATGTTTTGGGTGGAGTGTATTTTTTGCATACAGGTATAACAGCATAGCTTCAGTCTCTTGTTTTTTAAAACTTGAGTATGAACTTATACAAAATGCAGCAAGATATTCATAAAAACCAGTTTTATTGATTACAAAATAAGCTATATCGGATTCATATCGGTATCGGCAGATATCCAAATTAATGATATTGTATCGGACATTAAAAAGTGGTATCGTGCCATCTCTAATTCATACCACTGTATTAAAGAATTTGAGAAGATCTGAGAAAATGCTGGATGGCTTTTGTGCCAGTTTTGCCAGTATCATGTAAATCACCTTTTACCTGAAACCCAAAAAGCAAATATTGATCGATAAGAGACATTTAGACATGCAAAGACATGCAGTTTTAATTTCCTTTTGTGTTTGAATAAATGGTGGAATTTATACCAATTTGCTGAGCAACTGACTGATAGCTCATCAAGTCATTGTACAGTTGGTTTTATTTTAATTTCACACAGTCTAAAAATCTTTAATTTTTAGATGGTTTTTACAAATGACCTTTTACTAATAAGTAATGGAACTGTCCATTTAAGAAGACTGTGTCAGACAGCTCCCATTTAAAAATGTATTAAAGTAAAACAGCTGACCTTTCATTTTAATTGTAGACTAGTTTAGGTGTGGCTGAAGAAGATATGGACTAATCTACAGTGCATGACTAATCTAACTTCTTTGACATGATTTAGATGGTGTGATAGCTAATTTCTTTCTTGGCGTGGCCTATCAGAACTATGCGTGTGTTGGCAGGCTTCAGTTCATTCCTAACACTTCAAGGTGGGCCAAATCTGATTGGAGGACAGTTGTAAAGTCAGGGCTTTAAACTGCTCTAAAGCAATATTAAGAAGCACTGCTGAACAAACTAGAAAATAGAGACTCACTCGCCTCCATGTGTAACTGTACTGAAGTTCTTTCAATTAACAGAGACACGCATGCATGGAAAGCAATTGTGTGAGTAGCTTAGAGTGACTGAAAACAGCAGGACACTAACCAGTTAGTGTAGGTGTCTGTGCATGAGGATTTATGTGAGTGGGAGAGAGTAAAATGAAACAACTCGGCAACGTTTTACCTCAGTGGGTTGGGAGCTGGCTCTGCTTGCAGTACTGTGTGTGTGCGTGCGTGTGTGTGTGTGAGTCAGTATGTGTAAATGCCTAGCTTGTATAGACCTCTCTGCAGTCCTGTGTGGGATGAGTGCAGTGCGCTAGTGCTGCTAACAGTGGAGCTGCAGACGAGGGGAGAGAGTACGGGAAAGAGAAGCGGTAGTTAGGATGAGGACAGAGACCGTGTCCGTTGCAGCGCTCGGCAGCGCAGGCTTTAGATACTTATATTCTGTCTGCTTCTTCAGGCTGTTTGGTCCCACAGGCCTGTGAGTATCTGTGTGCGTCTGTGTGTGTGAGAGAGCGAGAGAGAAACAGACACGTCTGTGTAATGCTAAAATGCTAATCGCTGTTATTGTGAGAGCACTGCAGCAGATTTTAGCTCTCGTTGCACTGCAGCAGAATTTTCAGTGAGGGAGGCAGAGATGCAGCAATGTGAGGTTGTTTACTTGCTGCGAGTGACGACATGCGCGTGTGTATGTTTACTTTTGTCCTTCAGTGAAAGGGGGGGGGGGGGGGGGGGGGTGGTATAACATGTCTGACTGCTTATTGGCCCCCGTGTGTGTTTTAGCCAAGATGAAGGTGACGCAGACGGCTTCCCAGAGATTCAGGCCTCTCCGCCCCCTTCGCCCTTCCTCTCTGCCATCCTGGCTGCATTCCAGCCAGTTGCCTATGACAATGACGAGGATGCTTGGCGTTGCCATGTCAACCAGATGTTGTCAGACACAGATGGGTCCTCGGCTGTTTATACTTTCCACGTGTTTTCCCGACTCTTTCAGGTAAATGTGTACCACATTTTTTGGGGGTTTTTTTTATGTTCTTGCAGTTTTGACTGATAGGACTGCTCCTTATCTGTTTCATCTTGTGTACAAGTAAGCTTATTTCCGAATGATCTTACTTTGTTTTCTTTTTTGTGTGTGTGTTTTTCCAGAGTATTCAGAGAAAGTTTGGCTCCATTACACATGCATCTGTTCGCTTTCTCGGGGAAAGGCTCCAACGAATGGGTAATCAGTTCCTTAGCTCCTTGGAAGTCATGACGTCTCGCTCGCAGTGTCCCACTGTGTTGCTGGATGCAGAGACGGTGAGGCTGGGCCCGCATGTTTGTCTGTAATCATTCTGATGCATCTGATAAAGCGAGACTCCAGTAATGCTGTAGCAGTTACACGGCTGGATTATTTTATATAAATGGTTTATGTCATGCTGAGTGTGTGTGTGTGTCCTGGTGTAGATATTTTTGTGTAGTTTGTGTTATGCCCAGTTTATTTATGATAAAAATGAGAAGGGAAGTCAACACAGCAAAAAAATATCTAATCTAATTTTTATGTACAACAAGTGAAAGAAGAATAGGTACCATATTAAAACTGGCTGTGGCTTAAATTTGTGGTAACGGCAACACAGTCAAAGCAAATGAAAACCAATTTGTCATTCAGGAGAGACCAGCTAACACTAACACGAGGCCTTGGGGCCATTATGTGTATGTAGTGGATGTTTTTGTGGCTTAATATGTGTGGTGTCCTGTGTTGTTGTAGCTGGTCTCTTGTGGACTGTTGGAGACTCTGAAGTTTAGTGTGCTGGAGTTGCAGGAACACTTGGACACCTACAACGCCAAGAGAGAAGCAGCAGAGCGTGTAAGCCATCTTTATCTTTCTCCACATCCACATCTCTGCCTCTTTATCCTTGTGGAACCTTTTCCCACCAGACATGTTGTTTCACATCCTCTTTATTTTTAAAACACGTAAAGTGGTTTTCATCTCTATGCAGTTTCACTGCAAAAAGCCAGGAGAACATAAAGACGAATAGCTGATGTTGCACACGATAAGCCCAGTCTGTCTCATCAGCAGCTGCAGACACTGAATCAGTGTTCAGTATGAGTACATTCAGCTGCCGTTAGTGTCTGCATCACCAGTGAGAAACCATGCTGAAGGGATAAAAATAACCCTCAGCTCTCCTAAATCAGTTACAGAAGGCCAGGCGGGAGAAGCTGTGAGGGGTTGGAGCTGGGAGGAAAAGGGAGGGGAAAAAAGAGATGAGATTGCAGAGAGCTCTGGGATGCAGGGGCGCTAATTGAATGAGACGGCAATGTTCCCTGGAGGGCTAGATACTCTGGATGCTCTGGAACAGGCCTTCTTTAATTCGCTAAATACAACGCACATATTAAATCTCCTCCTTTTATTATGTACACACACAAATTTAGATGCATATGTCCATGGGGTAAAAAAAAAGCCTTGTAAATGCCTCTGTTTCCAAGTTTCTCTCCTTCCTCTAAGCCTTTTATGTTTTTCTCTCCTGTTTTGTCTCCTGCCTGTTTACGCAGTGGCTCGAGAACTGCAGGAAAACATTCGGGGACAAAGACAGCAGCCAGCGACCCAATACTCATGCACAGGTAGGGATGAACACTTTTACTTTACAATGCATGAATTTGTTTGTCATACTTATTGACCGGTTTGACTTTTGAAAGTGTTGCACTGCAGCTGAATCGGTAACGTCCAACTGAAATTACACAGCATTACAGACATTAGAGACATTAACGAAGTGTCGTCAAGCCAGTCAAAGCGCATCTCTTTAAGAAAACCATGTTGGTTTAAAAGAAGCGAGAACCTGCACCAGCTTTCCTACGGATACAGGATAATGTTACAAGTTACTTATTAGTAAAAATGCAATGATAAATTTATTTATCAATGAAACATGTACACAAAGTAGAACATTTAGCTATGAGCTAAACAGTTACTGTCAGCAGTGCACTAAGGGATTTATGTACAAGCATGCTTTGGTTGCATGTGAGTAAACAATGTAAAGAGAAAAGGCGGCATCACATTTCCTTAAATGCCTTTGATAACCATGAACATGTAAAGATGATTGAAGATTTAGTTTTTTATTCACTTATTTTATCTCCGTTAAGGAAATTCAATTTTTGGCCCGCATATCCGCTAATTATACCAGTCGTTGTTCTCACAGCGCGAAGAAAGCATACCAGCTAATCATTTTGAGTCAAACCATGATTACAAAACTTAGGTTCATATCAAACCCGAGACG
The DNA here is from genome assembly GCF_057381915.1 of Diplotaxodon limnothrissa. Classification (NCBI taxonomy): domain Eukaryota; kingdom Metazoa; phylum Chordata; class Actinopteri; order Cichliformes; family Cichlidae; genus Diplotaxodon; species Diplotaxodon limnothrissa. Next base: position 8,875,097 of record NC_140617.1, read on the forward strand.
TTAATGTGCCGTTACACTAATTAGGTCTTCAGCTGCAGCATATTAAAGGCATGTGAATGTATCAGTACAGTCATTTAGGTTTCAATGAGCTTTAATTCCTCAATACCACAAACAGCACTTTCCATTCCCATTAAATGGCCCTGTGTCTCAGTCAGCTACCAGTGCTCAGCCTCCCAGTTGCTGCCTGATATGCGCTGGAAATCCCATTTGTGTTACATGCCTGTGAAAATGTGCAAAATTCTTGTTACATTTCTAGTAACAGTGTTACTAACAGTGCTAGTGTTGCATTAAAACACAGTTGCATGACATCTGCAAATTAATTTTATTTTTGAGTTTTATTTCTTCTATTACAGTGCACTCATTTAGGCCTGTCTGTGCTTTTAAGGACACTTTTGAAGGAAGTTTGATGTAATCATGAGTTGTTAATGATTACCTTAAATTGTACTTACTGATAATAATTAGCTTAATGAATAATTAAGAACTTCTGTAACAGCCTCTCTATGCAGTTTATTCAAACATTTTCCAGTCATTCTGTTTATTTGGTGGTAAACTGAGATTATGTTTGATCTTTCATTTAACTAGTGCCGTAGTTTTATATATGTGGCGCCAAATCAAAATAGCAGTTGTTTTAAGGGGCTTTATATATTGCAATTATAGAGACAAAACCCTAACAATCAGACGGTGCCCTATGAGCAGCCCTTGACAACAGTGGGAAGGAAAAACAAAGCTATATCTTACATAAGGTTTACATTACACACATGAAAGATCGACGGTTCAATTTAGCGTACTCCTCATGCAGGTAAATCTAAGGTTTGCATCCTGAACGACATCCGGGATAATGTCTGTGCCAAATCAAACATGCAGGTTCATCTTCTGTGGGGACCACTTGAGATATAGGGGAACAGCTTTTCTTTTATTGTGAAAGGCAAGCAGAGGAAAAAAATTCTTTAAGTAACATTTCTGTACTGCTGTGGCAGTGGCGCTGTCAGCTGCCAGTTAAACATAAACCCTGAGGGCAAGAAGTGTTTCTAACAATTTGCCAGCAACCATTTTTTATAGCTTTGGGTGATAAACATGTTAACAGTAGATTTAAAGAAGATGTGTAAATAACTTTTGTCTTCAACAACATAATTGCAACTATGACTTCAGATGGACTTTTTTAGACTTTTTTCCTCAATTCAAAAATGTAAGATTTAAGACAGAGTTTGTACCCTTGATGTATTTGCATGATCTCTCACTGCACGTCTTAGTCTGTAGGTTTCTCTTACACCGAGCTCCTTGGACAGATCTGCGGAGCTCCCTCTGTGTTTGACATTCACACAGATGTTACCTTGGGTTAAACTGACGCTCTGTTTTCAATCAGAAGTATCCAGAGGTCTTTCACTGCCTCCTCCTTCCTCTCTGCGTAGCCACCGTGTCTTTTCTGCCCGTCATCGCACATGCTGTTGTTCACCTTTTCAGAATAAGGGTTTCTGTTACTGCTGACGTGAGCTCACATTATCTGACCCGTGTGAAGGGAAGATGATAAAGCACTGCTCCTGCTCGTCAGGTCACTGTGTCTCAGCTGTCATGTTAAAGCTCACTAATTCTTGGTCTTTCTCTCCTTCTGTTTTGTTTGTTTGTTTGTGTGTGTGTGTGTGACCTGCTCACCTTCTTGCTTAGCAAATGGAAAATCTAGCAGTAAGTGGTTCTCATATTATAGACTTAAATAATGCTGCCAACCGGACAAAACACTGACATCTCATCTTTCTGTGCAGAAACAGACTGTGTTCTACCCCCACCCATTTCTCTGTCTATGTTTCTGCTTGATTGGTCATGTAACCCAGCTCAACCTCTTCATCCACCCACCCAATCATAACGTACCGTGTTATCCTGTTTGCATTTTTTTCTGTTTGCTTGTTGCACTGATTGTGTCTGCAGATAAATTCATCTATCTACGTGTATTCAGTGTAGAGTTGCCACCTGATTTCAGAGGGGCTGCTCCGTTATCAGTAGGATATGATGGCTAGAGAGTCCAGTGTTGTTAGGTTTGAATTCACTTTCATTTTGCATGATTCCATTGTTCCATTCCCATTTGTTCAAATCATTTTCTCCCATTTCCTCCGAGATTAGGGGCTTAACTTTTAGTTTTCCCACACCTCACTCATCAATTCTATATGCTGAGGGATCAATGAGATGATGCCCTGGGTTTTCTAATTTAAGATTTCACCACTAATTCTAGCAGTAGGGTCATTCCATGAAATATCAGCCAGTATTTCGCATCTGACCCCATCAGAAGCAGCTGATTTCTTTTTTTTGTTTGGTATCTGAAGCTGTGCAGTATGTACCTGCACGCTATGACATTTTTCAACCCATCTCCATGTACTTCATAGTGTGCAGGTAAAATTTTGCATCCCTTCACTAAATAAGCTAAAGTTAATATAATAAATAAAATCATCTGATTCTGCTGACTCAGGTCAGGTGGGACCAATTTTTCCAATTTGGGTTATTTTATTTGGGACGACCCTATAGTAGACTCACCATGGTCCAAACCAAATGGCCCTCCGTGTTAACTTTTTCATCTCTTCCTCTAACCCAGGATACCCATCTGTCTAATCATGTGATCAGAGTGATTCAGTGCAGGTTAGATCATCGCTTTGCTGAGATGTGACAGTGTGTTTTTCTGTCTTCTGTCTCTGTAGGAGCTCGAGTTATGTCGGAGGCTCTACAAATTGCACTTTCAGCTGCTGCTGCTGTTCCAGGCCTACTGCAAGCTCATCAGCAGGGTGGACACCATCAAGAGAGAGGCCGAGGTGAGAGACACAAGGTTTAGCGTCTGCTGAGTTAAAAGTTTGTCCGTGCGTTGTTATATAATCCATTTTGGGGGGTTATTCCATAGTTGGAGGAACTAGCTGCTGCTACTGAGGTTCAGCAAAATTAAGAGGCTCTGGTGAAAAGTGACGTTCAATTTAAAGCTTTTCAGCTTTGTTGTGTGGGTACACTTTTATAGATGGAGAACGTAAAGACTTGCTTGTTCAATTTTAGGGTTTGTTTGTTTTTCATTTAGATTCTTGTAGTGCTGTCAGCGTCAATCTCATTAAAATTACGTTAACGCCATAACTGAATTAACGGAGAATTGCCGCGTTAATGCGGTTATGGCGTTAACGTCAATTTAATGAGATTAACGCTGACAGTGCTAGTTTCTTGTCAAATCCACAGGGAACCACTGCAAAACAGTATACCTTAAAATGTATGATAGTTTTCCTTGTTTCAGTAACACTAGAGAAAAAATACATTTAAAACTTAAAATATATATAAAGAGAGCTGGAGTCAGAAAATGCAATGAAAAATGTGCAAAACAAAGGAACACAATTTGATTGGATAATTATTTTCCTTTACCCACGGGATCGATAAACAGGCTTTACTAAATCTGTATTGCAGTCCATCCTTCTCTGAGCTGCATCTTAATTGTGCTTTAATTTAATTTAGACATTTAATAAAATTAAATTATTTCCCGTACTGAGCGCTGAGGTCAGCTAGTCCAGGTAATATTTAGTCTGGGTTCATTTCGTTCACCTCCCGAGGAAGATCTGCTTGTGTTATTTGGTGCTGTGACAATAATCCTCCTTTGTCTCCGTTCCTAAGGTTACCAACATGTCCGACGAGCTCACTATCTTAGAGAGCTGCCTGAAGGAGGCGGAAACAGGAAATGATGGTCAGGAGGATGTGTGCATGTCAGACAATGCCCAGACGAACACCGAGACAGCCATACAGTCGCTGATTGAAACCCTGAGAGCCAGAGACTTCAGCTCTGCTCTCACACAAGTCAAAATCTTCAGGTAAGATAAACACTACAGTCAAACAAAACAGTGGCTTTAATCGGTGACATAACAAGGCAATACAGTGATTAAGCCTCCTGTGTAAAAGGCCCAGTCAAACATTATTTAACAAGTAAAAAGTTGTTATTTTTAATGCACTCTGATTCCTGGCTGTTTCATTCCAGTCTCGTGCTTCATGTCATTGCGCTTAAGGGCTCGAGTTACTAACTGATCCTCACGGGTTCACTCAGACACAGCATCCGTTCAGTTTGGTTACTACAACATGGAAGACAGCTGCAAGTTTGCTCCAGAAAAACATTTTTTGTTAACATAATAAGGATGTTCTTTGGCACTGTCACATATTTTAATATTGCGATTTTTGGATGCTGCAGATTAAGTTCGGACTAGGACATCCAGCATGATCATTTCAAGTAAGAAGCCCAGATATAAGATAAAAGGAGGTTAAAATGCACTCCTGTTTCTATCGCATATCATTACTGAAATGTTCAGAGGCAGAAGCTCCTTTGACTTGGCAGGCCTGCTTGTGATGCTTCTTGGCAGTTATTTTGAAGATCCCATCTAAATGATGAGATTGGATGTTCACTGGGATATGAAAGCAGTACGTGTAGACTCACCAGTCACACAGTAAACAGTCGTGAAACCTTTGGCTCGCTGCCTGGTGATGAGGCATGAGTCTGTGAAGATGAGGGACTGTGCATAAAAATAATTGCTACACCCCCTTGAAATAAAGTTGCTAACAAAAACTGTGCAATGGTACACACCTGTAGCATTACCTAAACAATGAGTGCCTAGAATTTAATACTGTGTTCTTTCTAAAGCTCAGTGAACTACTGCCCAACATCGCCCAAAGTGCATTTGTTCACAGACCTGAACATGTTTTCAGAGTCGACGACTAACAAACCCAAAGCACCTCAGGAAAACTGTTTATCCAGCAGCTAAGAATGTGTTCGGTACAATCCCCTTTTCTTCACATCTCTTCTTCATCTCCAGATCTCTGTGGCCCAACGACATCTTCGGCAACGAGACGGACGACGCGGTCCAGACTCTTCTACACATTTACTTCCGTCACCAGACGCTGGGTCAGACAGGCTGCTTGGCGGTCGTAGGCCCCAGCAGAGACCTGTCTCAGGCTAGCAGCCGCCTCATGGAGCTCAACCTGCAGATCCGTGAGGCTCTGAGTCAGGCGCAGACCTGCCAGACCCACACCGACATAGTCAGCACCGGACTGTAAGCCTGAGGCACTGCAGGCTGGACTAGACTGGACAAAAACACCCCTCTCCTCTACACCTCCCCTCAGCTGGAGTGTAGACGGTGAGGGGCGGAGGACAAGAGAGACTCCACCTATAAAGGGCTAAAGGATGCGTGGGAATAACTGTGACTCTTAATATATATTATTACATGTATGAATGCTTAAAGCTAATATCTTTTCCCAGACTAAGCCAACTCGCAAAATTCAGTTGCAATAAGTCATGTGGTGGCGTGCCTGGGAAAGACTAAGAGAGGGCGCTGTGGGATGATAACTTTTTTTGTTGTTGTTGTTGTTGTTATTTGTTTTTCTCTTTTCGCTGGATCTGATCCGAGGGGCCCCGTCGTACCGAACGGATGCGCTCCTCGGGGTCTGGACTGGGAGTCGGCGTCGAAGCCTGGGAGGCAGTCCAGAGGAGGTGTCGTATGTGTGAGGACGCACCATCAAGATTCATAAGCAAACTCAGAAAGTCTTTGAGAAACCGAATAGTTTTCAAACGCATGCTGAAAGAGAAAAAGCACTGCAAGAATATTTTTTTGAGAAATGTATTTTTTATTAGAGCTAACATCCTAGGTTGTAAATGTTAGGATATTTAACATGTTAACCCTGTGGGAGACGTTTACCTTCAGGGAGTGTACAAAGAGAAATATATCTGTTTATTGATCTGCTCTGAGAGGAGAGTCCCCTTCAACAGGTCTTCACGCAAAACTCACTCTTTAACCAAATAAGTAGATGCCTTTAGAGACTCTTGACTGTGTGATTATATATTGGATATTCTGGTATACGCTCACACACAAAAATGCATATAATTGCACACAAGTGCGGACTGGCTACAGCTCATTATGGAAACATAACTTATTTTACTCTGTATATATTTTAGAAAATGTATAGTGTAAAACCAGTATTTTTTTTTCCCCTTGTACTTTTGTGTAATGCACTGTTCATCCGATTAGGATGTCTGTATAAAGCTAATGTGATGAGAAAGCCAGAAACAGGTTTGAGTCATTAATGGTCCGCTCCACCTTTAGTCATCCAATCATACAAATTTCCCAAAGGCTGCCTTGGTTGGTGGTTGTGGTTTCAAAAGAGGGAAGCGATGCTCGTTTGGGACAAGCCACCCGTCCGCCTTTGGCGGCGATGGAATGGGAGATCAAAACAAGCCTCCATCTCCTCTGCTGGATCCCACCAACCCAGCCAAGCCCCACATACATATGCATTCCTTGTCTCCACTGTGATCTTTTTGTTAGCAGCGTAGGCTCTGCTTAAAGCCTTACGAGGGAGGAGATGAGGTTTGAATCTGTCCATGTAGGTCGATCATGTTGCAAAGCGGCGCTCATCCACTGCTGCGTTTTGATCCTGTTTATTTATTTTCTGAGGGGAAGCGGGTGTCTGTACTCTCACAATGCCCCTACTTGCTGCTGTGACTGCAGGACATGAACCGTTATCTGAATGCTTCTTGGACAGCTTGTCATGGCACATTGTAACAGTCACTGTACTCATTCCTCAGAGCTTCTCTTTTTCTCCTCCTGCTTGTCTGGTACATATGAATGCTGTTCTTATTTAATGATTATTTACCTGGAAGATATTTTAATGTAGAGCTGCATTATACATTTTTTCCTTGTTCACTCATACCAGCCTTTTCTGGATCAATAAAAACCTTACAGAATGATCTTGATCTTCAGTTATTAAAATTGAAAGCACCATCTCCATGTGTTTTTTCTTGGACTCTGCCAGACTCACTGGAAGTTTAAAAAAAATATACTAATTATCTTAAAATACCAGATAGCCGGGAGTTTTTTCCTTCCCACTGTTGCCAAAGTGCTTGCTCATAGAGGTCATAATTGTTGGGTTTTTATTTGTACAGTTGATCCTACAATAATAGATACAATATAAAGTACCTTGAGGCAACTGTTGTGATTTGGTGCTATATAAATAATATTGAATTGAAATTCTGCAAACAAGATGTGCTGCATGGGCACACCCCCATCTGCTTACCAGTGTGGAGGTTAAAAAAAAAAAAAAGCTACATTCCCAAATCCACAGGGGCGTCTGTGGCTCCGGAGGTAGATGGTTCTCCTGTCCCAGTATCTTTGGGCCAGACACTGAAACCCAGATTCCCTGTGGTGCAAGTGTGTATTAGAAAGCACTTAAGACACTGGGTAAAGTGGTGAAGGGTTTTAGTAAAAATCCCTGTACATATGAACCATTTAAATCCAATCCATGCTCTTTGGCTCTGTATGGTCTCATCACTCAAAAGTCATAGCAATAGCCAGAGTGAGTATTCATAGCTACCAGTGACCGTTTGGCTAACAGATCTGCAAACAATTACGAAGGAATGGGTAGGATACACGGATATTCAGAACAGCAGATATTTTTTTTTTTAAGCCAAGTGTTTAGTCTTCGACCCACCAGTTTCAGTGTCTTTGGTGCCACGGCAACCTAGTTTCCAATAATTTGATGTCAGTCTTAGTTTATTGCACATGTTCAGGTTTATGTCAGCCTGATTTTAGACAACAGGATTCTCCAAGGTGCTGCATTTGAGTTGAGATCAGTGACAGTTTAAGTGAGCATGCTTACAGACCGAATGCAAGCTAGCCATTTATTACATCGTAAAGCACATGCGGTGCTTCAGTTTCATCAACACAAAGAGAACTGGTGTGAAATAAAGTACAGAAACATCAAAAATACATTTTGCATCCAAGATGCCATCGTTGCACCAGCAGTGGGTTCAAGATGCCCCCCACGTACAAGTTGTGCCAGCATACTGAGGACAGTTCAGTCGAGACGCTCCTTAGATGATGTACTTGAAGCTGAATGTGCTGTCGCAAGAGAGCCGCTTGCCTTTGCATCTGCCGCACAAATCCTGTCTGTGGGGTCGTTTGGGATCGACGTGTCGTTGTGTTACTGCACAGGAACAGCGTGCTTTGTTGCAAGTCTGAGGAGAGAGGAAGTGTTAAGTGGAGACTAACAAGCCATTCAAAATCCACACAGACAGATTAGGACTTACATGACACGTGATGTCCTCGACACGGTATGGGTTGTATTGCTTTTGGCATTTTCTACAAAACTGTTTGAAGTAAACCTGGAAGATAAGCAGAGGACTCAGATACTTTCTAGGCAGCAGGTCTCTGGAAGTCAGTCATTGTTGCACTGAGGACTTCCTATGGTGGACTCTTGATAAAGCACATTTCATCTTTGGAGGACCTTAAACAGAGCTGCTCACCTTGTTGGTGCCCTGAACACACCACACATAGGCACTCTCCCATCGCAGATTGCAGTCTCTGCAGTGATAATATCCATATTTCTGTTCCAGAAACTGAAGGACAAAAACCAAAATTAGTTCAATGAAATCATTAGAAGGAATCCATCCAAAAATAAACCATCCACATATGTTGTTTGAGAGGAGAACAATCCGAGTAGCCATGATCATGACACTTGCAAAGGGGGGCTAAACAAATATACTTTGAGTTGATTGTTAATTAGCAAATTAACTGAAACAGATTAAACTTTATAGGTAGCACACTGACAAAATTAGAAGCATATTTTCTGGATGATGTTCTAAACAGAAATTTGCCAATAGTTTTGTTTGAAGACGGGTCTCTGATAGATGCTGCCCTCAAGTCTGGTTAAACCAAGGCTAAAGAGCTGCTCAACTTGGGAACAACTTTAAGGTCGTTAAGGCTTGGGCAATACCTAAACAGTATCCAGGAAGTGGAACAAATTAAAGACTAGTTTACAAGGACAGTGAGTATTTTAGTGCCATTTTCGCACTTATTTGGGACAATACTACAGCTTCCAAACTGGACGTTCAGTTCTGAAAGAAAAAGAAATGCGCCAACCCATGTCCTTGAATGAGCCATTTAATATACAAGGCAATTTCCAAGCAGTTGTGGCGCAAACGTTCTTCTTCGAAAAACTGCCAAGTATGAACCTCCCGGTGCGTGATTAACTCACCTGGAACCGCACACGCGCTTTGCCCTTCGAGTCCTCCGCAGTTGGCTGCGCATCCTCACTCCTGGCCAGCTGTTTGGACTTGAGCTTTTTGCTCTGCTCTGCTCGCTTTGCGGTCTTTTCATCCCCACCAGCCTGGCTGTCTTCGTCCTTCCCCTCGGTGTCCTCGGAGGGCTCGGGCGGCTCACCCGGGGGCTCACCGGTCTGCACCGTCTCACTGGAGGTTTCCTTATTGTTGTTATTTTCATCGACCAGGAAGGAGGTGACGCTCCTGTATGCTATCGGGGAGTAGACGGCGAGGGTGCGGGGGTAACGCACACCGCCCGTCGCTTTGGGGCTGCTGGGCGTCGCTGGCTCCTGCTTCCTTTTGCGCTGGAAGTCCCGCTTCATGGCCAGAAGGGTGCGCGGGCCAATGGAGCACTGCACCGAAGCGTCCTTCTTCGGGTTGACCTGCACTGCCACATCCTTGGTGTTCGCCTTCCTGAGCCTCGGGGTGAGTTTGGGGTTGATTTGGGACAAGATGGACTTCAGCTGTGCGCGCTGGTGGTTGTTGAAGGCGTCAGAAGAGTCTCCATAGTGGGAGAAGTAACTTTTGTATTTCCACCCCGCGTCTTTAGGCCGGGGGTATCTGCCCATGTAAGGATTGTAAGAAGAATAGAAGTAGGCGTCCACTGGCTCGTCACCATATGTTGCCATGTTTGTTCAACCGGCCGAGGTTTTGCTGTAACTAGTTAAATAGAGTGGAGCTCTCCATTAGACCTAATTAAGATCAGGTGTAGGACGTCTCATTACAAGAAAGGAGGGGAAAGTAGACACGTGACAGAGGTGTGCCTGTTTTGTGTTTATACGTCTTTAATTGGCACAATTTTTACAGTACAATTAAGATCAGACTGTAGAGCACAGGTAAGCTAAAGTTTTGGCACAGGCTTGTTGGGAAAACTGCACATGAATCAGTCTGATATGTTTTTAAAATGGCTTTTAGTCTCTCTTACACACACACACACACACACACACGCACACACACACACACACACACACACACTTAAAGCATTGGAACGAAACACTGTCCTGCTTCACTAATGCAACTTTGAAGTCATGTTTCTTTTGCTTTTTTTATATCACGAAATGAGACATCAGTGGTTAGGATGAACGAGTTAAGCTCAGGACATAAAGCACCTTTTTAGCAATCATGTTAACATTTTACAGACATTTCTTTTATGAATAACAGCGATGAAATGATAAATCCATCTGAACGCCTTAATCTGCTTCCCTGCGTCATAGTATGTATGGAAGGTCATAACTGCCAAAATTAAAAAATAAAGAAATTAGTCAATAAATGACTCAGTAATTAGATTATATGCTTTATCAGCGGTTGAAGTTTCCAGATTTATATAACAACATAGTGTAGTGGTTAACACATTCACCTTACATGTGCATGATCACCATTTTGAGACTAGGAGAACGCAGCCCTACCCCCACATTTTTCCAAGGCGAGGTCACACGCTATTGGATTCCCGGTGCTATTCCAAAGCCTGGATAAATGGGAGGGTTGAGGGAGGGTGACCCATTTAGAAAAGGGAAAGCTTATGTGTGAAGGCTAGCTACGCAGGTACTTTTTAAAACAAGATTTTTCCGAGTTTGTCTTTAAAAAATGTCTCCTTACACATGAAAATGCAAAACCAATCTCGAGCGCAGTCAAGAGCATGCTAAAGCAACAGGTGGTGATATAACCCCAACCTTCAAAAAATGTTGGCCAATCAAAAGCTCATAAACAATAACACGGCACAGAGTCTGCGAGGAGCTAAAGGTGCACATCCCTGCTAATCTTAAGCAAGAAACGAATAAAACACCCGAATTTCAATCAACCAATTTAAATCATACACATGTATCAAAGATGGACGTAACCTTCGGGTCTAACAATAAAGCCAATGCAGAAGTGCCAAAATATCTGTATCCTACTTGAAGACCACCAGATGGCAATAGCTGTGGTTTCGAAAAGTCATTTAATTCTATAGAGTTCTGTGGGAAAATTATTTTCTGATTTTCCTGCTGAGTTTATGGTCTCAATCACTCATTTCGGGTCATGCTAAAAATAAAAACCAAGGTCTGTTTTATAAGCAAAGCAGAATGGAAGGATATCTGTGGTATGTAGCTACAAGTCAGTGAGCGTTAGCCAATGAGCATCCATTTTCACAGTCAGACCGTTATCTCTTCATATGTGGATTTTTGCAACTAAGCTGGCGATTGCAGAAACCACATCCCCAGGCTTCAAAATTGGACTTCAGAAACCAACAAGTGATGTCACGGTAGCTAGATCCATCTTTTATAATGTCTGCTTGGAGCCAACCTCACGTGGTCTTTAAAGGACCAGTATTAGATGAAGGTTTTATTACCTTTGCATTTGCTTCATTTTTCAGTCCTAGGAGTTCCCACTTGGCTAAAAATACAGTCAAATAATAGATAAATAATAAAAAGAATCATTAAATAAATGTAAAATAAAAGTCAAAATGAATGAAAGTAATAAAGTGGGATAACTATAATACCAAGTGACATGTTGAAAACAATAAAAACAAGTGTTTATATTATAGCTTTATTCATTTCTGTGTTTAAGTAATAATTTAATGTCTATTAATTGTGTTACTGAGTCATATATATATGTTTTTTCGTTTTTTTTTCTTTTTTCAATTTGGCAGTTTTGGTCCTCCATAGAGGAGCAGCGATTTTTGTTTTTTTTTATTTTATTATTTTTATGCAGATTAAACTGGAGTTGGATCAGGAGGACAAGGATCCAGCATGATAGTGTTTGGGTCGCTCACTGTCACCGCACCATATGACGGTTCAAAGTCCTCGTCTTCAAACCTTTGATAATTTATGTCCGTGTCCTCACCGTCCACCATGGGATCTGGTTTATGCAGGACCTCCCTCCTGTACATCCTGTAGGCCAGGATGAAAATCCCAGCCTCGGTTGCTTGGAACAGGGCGTAGAGCAGGGGAAACATGTACATCCCCCCCATCAGCTGAGGAGGGAAGGCCAGCTTCAGGATAGCCGTACACAGCTGCACATTCTGGCAGCCCGTCTCCAGAGACACAGCCCTGCGACTGTTGGGGGGCAAGTCAAAAAGCACTGCCAGCCCGTAACCTGCAGCGTAACCGCACAGAGGCATCAGCACAGCCACCACGTAGACAGAAGGCGGGATGGTGGAGAGCAGCTCTGGCCCCAGCATTGCTCCAGTAAGGATGAAGAGTAACACCAGGGTGAACAACAAAGACCACAGAGAAGCCTGCAAACACAAGAATTCAGCGTGAGAATTTTTTTAAAAAATATGGCGGCAACTTTCTACAAGACATGATTTTTAAAACCAAAAAATTTCGGTTTTTTTCTTCATTTGAACCATAAAGGCAATATCCAATCTGCGCAACCAATAATAACTAATAACATCACATTTTTATGTTGCTTTATTTATTTATTGTAAACTCCTTTTTAAAAATTGTGTACATATAATAAAAGTTTAAGATAGACTGCTTTCTTTGCACTAAGGGGACAGCATATAATTTCGTTGTGCTTGTGGTGCCCAACATAACTGTGTACTCTAACTGATGAGGCCCTCATGTGTCGCTTTTATCAGAAAGCACAGGGAGGAGCTCTTCCTGATATAGTGCCTCTGATGTCACTCTTCCAGCGGTCAGCCACCCCACTAGTAATAACTGAGACCAAGAAATACGCAATGCGCTTTTGGGCTAAGGCCCCTAACCAAAAGCACTTCGGCTGGAACGAAATGATCGAACGGATGTATAAAAGTTAATTGTTGTCAGATTACCTTTAAAACAATATCCGCCACTCGCGTGTAGCGGTACCTAAGCATAACTCCAAACCCAATGGGGATGAGGGTGCTGCAAAGTGTCAGTATGATGGCCCCAAAGGGCAGGAGGTTAACCACAGGGGTGTTGATCCAGGCTCGACTGTAGATCCAGAGGCAGAGCGGCATCAAAACGAGCGCCAGCAGAGTGGAGGATATGGTCATGATGATGCTGGGAGGAGTAGAGAAAAGAAGGAGTATGGTGGACGTGCAGCACGTACGGTGTTGGATCGTTTGAGGAAAATGTAGCAATGGCTTAAAAAAAGCATGCAGAACTTAAAAGTTATTCTTAAGTGTTGTTATTTCAGTGCGTTAATGTCAGAATTTGCGCACAAAACACTGTTAACACCAAAACCCACTTCAAGTCATGCTTAGGTGAGTAAGGGGATCTACCTTAGATTCATCTCTCCGTGCACAAGCAGAGACATAATATTTGACAAGTTTCCTCCAGGACAGCAGCCACAGAGGAGCACGGCCATCGCCGCCACATCATCCAAAGAAAAGGCTAGCGCCAAAAGAAAAGCCACTAGTGGCATGATAACAAACTGACACACCAGAGCCAGGAGCACCCCGATGGGTCGGCGGATATGTTCTCCGAGCTGGCTGACCTCCACCGTGCAGCCCAGCCCCAACATAGTGAAGCAAAGTACCAGTCCGACGAACACATTGATGCCGTGACTGAGCGGGGAGTCCCAGAAGGCAGGCATCAGGTGAGAGGTTTCCGTCGGGAGAACGGCCATAAACTCGGCTACAGTCCTGTAACCGCTGCCTTGGAGAAACACGGCACGACCGACCGCTCCTAATCCCTTCATGACACCCTCCTCCGGAGAATCCACTTGCTTTAAAGTAATAAAGTCCACCGAACCAGCACTTTGCGCACTTCCACCCGGCAGACTGGAGTTCTCCATGGCGCAAAAGGAGATCAGAAAATCTCAACCGTCGCCTTGTGCCTGTATTGGCTCGTGCGTAAACGATTCCTCTAGTGACGCACTGTCACTAATAAGAAACTGCGGAAGGTCCAGTAGTCGACCGCGGTAAAGTGAGCCGTCATTTGTGAGCCGCGGTCAAGCCAGCCGCCTCCTATCCGCCGCATAAATTTCCTTGCGCTTTTACACCAGTCTTTACGGTAGCGCCTTTTCGCTTTATGTGCCGATTGAAAGCCTATACCCGCGCACACGTGCACGCGCGCGCACAAATTACAATGTAACGGCCCGATACAGTCAATACAATTATGGAAATGTCAGAAATTCATTAAAAATCATCCTGAGTAGTTGATGTACAACTTTCAACACATCCCCCCTCTGGGACACCTACTGTACCTGTGTGCCAGGTTTCAGCCAGATTTACTGTAGAATTCCTCAGAAATTAAAGGAAACTTATATTCAATTCAATACAGTCAATACAATAGAATTATGTCAATTTTCAGAAATTCATTAAAAATCATCCTGAGTAGTTGATGTCCAACTTTCAACACATCCCCCCTCTGGGACACCTACTGTACCTGTGTGCCAAGTTTCATCCAGATTTACTGTAGAATTCCTCAGAAATTAAAGGGTACTTTATTCAATTCAATACAGTCAATACAATAGAATTATGTCAATTTTCAGAAATTCATTAAAAATCATCCTGAGTAGTTGATGTCCAACTTTCAACACATCCCCCCTCTGGGACACCTACTGTACCTGTGTGCCAGGTTTCAGCCAGATTTACTGTAGAATTCCTCAGAAATTAAAGGAAACTTATATTCAATTCAATACAGTCAATACAATAGAATTATGTCAATTTTCAGAAATTCATTAAAAATCATCCTGAGTAGTTGATGTACAACTTTCAACACATCCCCCCTCTGGGACACCTACTGTACCTGTGTGCCAGGTTTCAGCCAGATTTACTGTAGAATTCCTCAGAAATTAAAGGGTACTTGTATCCAATGCAGTCGGCCAATACAGTAGAATTATGTCAATTTTCAAAAATTCATTAAAAATCATCCTGGGTAGTTGATGTCCAACTTTCAACACATCCCCCCTCTGGGACACCTACTGTACCTGTGTGCCAATTTTCATCCAGATTTACTGTAGAATTCCTCAGAAATTAAAGGAAACTTATATTCAATTCAATACAGTCAATACAATAGAATTATGTCAATTTTCAGAAATTCATTAAAAATCATCCTGAGTAGTTGATGTCCAACTTTCAACACATCCCCCCTCTGGGACACCTACTGTACCTGTGTGCCAATTTTCATCCAGATTTACTGTAGAATTCCTCAGAAATTAAAGGGTACTTGTATTCAATGCAGTCGGCCAATACAGTAGAATTATGTCAATTTTCAAAAATTCATGAAAAATCATCCTGAGTAGTTGATGTCCAACTTTCAACACATCCCTCCTCTAGGACACCTACTGTACCTGTGTGCCAGGTTTCAGCCAGATTTACTGTAGAATTCCTCAGAAATTAAAGGGTACTTGTATCCAATGCAGTCGGCCAATACAGTAGAATTATGTCAATTTTCAAAAATTCATTAAAAATCATCCTGGGTAGTTGATGTCCAACTTTCAACACATCCCCCCTCTGGGACACCTACTGTACCTGTGTGCCAATTTTCATCCAGATTTACTGTAGAATTCCTCAGAAATTAAAGGAAACTTATATTCAATTCAATACAGTCAATACAATAGAATTATGTCAATTTTCAGAAATTCATTAAAAATCATCCTGAGTAGTTGATGTCCAACTTTCAACACATCCCCCCTCTGGGACACCTACTGTACCTGTGTGCCAATTTTCATCCAGATTTACTGTAGAATTCCTCAGAAATTAAAGGGTACTTGTATTCAATGCAGTCGGCCAATACAGTAGAATTATGTCAATTTTCAAAAATTCATGAAAAATCATCCTGAGTAGTTGATGTCCAACTTTCAACACATCCCCCCTCTGGGATACCTACTGTACCTGTGTGCCAAGTTTCATCCAGATTTACTGTAGAATTCCTCAGAAATTAATGGGTACTTGTATTCAATGCAGTCGGCCAATACACTACAATTATGTCAATTTTCAAAAATTCATGAAAAATCATCCTGAGTAGTTGATGTACAACTTTCAACACATCCCTCCTCTAGGACACCTACTGTACCTGTGTGCCAGGTTTCAGCCAGATTTACTGTAGAATTCCTCAGAAATTAATGGGTACTTGTATCCAATGCAGTCGGCCAATACACTACAATTATGGAAATTTCAGAAATTCATTAAAAATCATCCTGAGTAGTTGATGTCCAACTTTCAACACATCCCTCCTCCGGGAAACCTGCTGTACGTCTGGGCCAAGTTTCAGCCAGATTTACTGTAATATTCTTCAGAAATTGCAGGGAACTTATGTTCAGTGCAAGAAAGGCTGAAAGACGACCACCACTGAACAAGACACACAAGCTGAAACGTCAAGACTGGGCCAAGAAATATCTCAAGACTGATTTTTCTAAGGTTTTATGGACTGATGAAATGAGAGTGAGTCTTGATGGGCCAGATGGATGGGCCCGTGGCTGGATTGGTAAAGGGCAGATAGCTCCAGTCTGACTCAGACGCCAGCAAGGTGGAGGTGGAGTACTGGTTTGGGCTGGTATCATTAAAGATGAGCTTGTGGGGCCTTTTCGGGTTGAGGATGGAGTCAAGCTCAACTCCCAGTCCTACTGCCAGTTTCTGGAAGACACCTTCTTCAAGCAGTGGTACAGGAAGAAGTCTGCATCCTTCAAGAAAAACATGATTTTCATGCAGGACAATGCTCCATCACACGCGTCCAAGTACTCCACAGCGTGGCTGGCAAGAAAGGGTATAAAAGAAGAAAAACTAATGACATGGCCTCCTTGTTCACCTGATCTGAACCCCATTGAGAACCTGTGGTCCATCATCAAATGTGAGATTTACAAGGAGGGAAAACAGTACACCTCTCTAAACAGTGTCTGGGAGGCTGTGGTTGCTGCTGCACGCAATGTTGATGGTGAACAGATCAAAACACTGACAGAATCCATGGATGGCAGGCTTTTGAGTGTCCTTGCAAAGAAAGGTGGCTATATTGGTCGCTGATTTGTTGTTGTTTTGTTTTTGAATGTCGGCGAGGATTCCGCACGGCACTCCCCTCCATTCACCTCGCGAATCTCCGCTCTCTTCCAAACAAAGTCGACGAATTACTGCTCTTAAACCGGACTAACAAGGACTTTGCACGCTCTGCTGCCCTCTGCTTCACTGAAACCTGGCTCAGTGAGCGAGTCCCAGACGCTGTCTTAAATCTGCCGGGCTTCCAACTTCACCGGGCGGACCGCGAAACAGAGCTCTCAGGGAAAACAAAGGGTGGTGGAGTCTGCTTCTACATTAATGAAGGTTGGTGTACTGATGTCACAGTGTTACAGAAACACTGCAGCCCACACTTGGAAAGTTTTCTCATCAACTGTAAACCTTTTTATTCACCGCGGGAGTTTTCTTCCTTCATGCTGGTCGGAGTTTACATCCCTCCACAGGCCAACGCGAACAACGCACTGTGCGAGCTGGCTGACCAGATTACTACCCTGGAGAGGAAATTCCCGGATTCCTTTACAATTATTCTTGGGGATTTTAACAGAGCAAACCTAAACTACGAACTCCCTAAATACAGACAGCATATAGACTGCCCCACCAGGGACAACATCATACTGGATCACTGCTACACCACTCTAAAAGATGCCTATCGCTCTGTGCCCCGGGCAGCTTTGGGACATTCTGATCACTGCATGGTCCATCTTATTCCAGTTTATAGGCAAAAACTCAAACGTGCCAAGCCTGTAGTCAAAACTGTGAAGAAGTGGACTAACGCAGCAAAGCAGGAACTGCAGGACTGTTTTGACTCCACTGATTGGACTGTTTTTGAAGCTGCATCTGAGAACCTAGATGAGCTCACGGACACTGTGACATCATACATCAGTTTCTGTGAAGACGTGTGTGTGCCAACAAAGACCTTTTGCACATACAACAACAATAAACCATGGTTCACTCCTAAACTCCAACATCTTCGCAAGGCCAAGGAGGACGCTTACAGAAGTGGTGACAGGGTCCTGTACAAGCAAGCCAGGAACACACTGACCAAGGAGATCAAAGCAGCTAAAAGGATCTACTCCCAGAAGCTGGAAGAACGGCTCTCAGCCAACGACCCTGCGTCAGTGTGGAGGGGCCTGCAGGAAATCACCAGCTACAGACGCCCCCCACCCACTATTGAAGCAAACAAAGACCTGGCCAACGAGTTAAACACTTTCTATTGCAGGTTTGAGACGGACAGACTCCCACGCCCCACCCTCCCCTCCCCAGGGACATTGCTTCAGACATTGACCCCCAACACACCTTCCACCTCTCCCCCCTTCACCCTGCCCCTCCCCAATCAAGACTCAACGACCACCCCCACCCTCCCCAATCCAGACTCAACGACCACCACCACCCTCTCCAACCCAGACTCAACGACCTCCACCACACCTCTCACCCCCCTTTCCTCCTCCCTGAAACTAAGAATACACACTCAGGATGTGAGCCGACTATTCCAGAAACAGAAGCCCAGGAAAGCCCCCGGACCAGACGGCGTCTCACCCTCCTGCCTCAAAACCTGTGCTGAACAGCTGGCTCCCATCTTTACTCGCATCTTCAACAGATCCCTGGAGCTGTGTGAAGTTCCCTCCTGCTTCAAACGCTCCACCATCATCCCTGTTCCCAAGAAACCCACCATCACAGGACTGGATGACTACAGACCTGTCGCCTTGACGTCTGTGGTCATGAAATCTTTCGAACGACTGGTGTTAGCCCATCTGAAAGACATTACAGGCCACCAGCTGGACCCTCTGCAGTTTGCCTACCGGGCAAACAGGTCAGTGGATGATGCAGTGAACATGGGGCTGCATTACATCCTACAACATCTTGACCGCCCAGGAACTTATGCCAGGGTCCTGTTTGTGGACTTTAGTTCGGCTTTTAACACCATTGTGCCTGAACTTCTTTCCTCCAAACTCTCCCAGCTCAGCGTGTCACCAGCTACCTGTCAGTGGATCACCAGCTTCCTGACAGACAGAAAGCAACAAGTGAGGCTGGGGGAGATCACCTCTGAAACCCGGTCCCTCAGTATTGGTGCCCTCAAGGATGTGTCCTCTCACCACTACTGTTCTCCCTCTACACTAACGACTGCACCTCCAATAACTCTGCTGTCAAACTCCTAAAGTTTGCAGATGACACCACTGTCATTGGCCTCATTCAAGATGGTGATGAGTCTGCATACCGGCAGGAAGTTGAGCGGCTGGTACTCTGGTGCAGTCAGCACAATCTGGAGCTGAACACTCTTAAGACTGTAGAGATGACAGTGGACTTCAGGAGACATCCCTCAACTCTGCTCCCCCTCACCATATCAGACAGCCCTGTGTCGACTGTGAAGATCTTCAAGTTCCTGGGTACAACCATCTCCCAGGACCTGAAGTGGGAGACCAACATCAACTCCATCCTCAAAAAGACCCAGCAGAGGATGTACTTCCTGAGACAACTGTGGAAGTACAGTCTCCCACAGGAGCTGCTGATCCAGTTCTACACTGGTCATTGAGTCTGTCCTGTGCTCCTCCATCACAGTCTGGTATGGAGCAGCCACTAAACAGGACAGGAGCAGACTGCAGCGGACTGTACGGGCAGCAGAAAGGATCATCAGCACCCCCCCTGCCCTCCATCCAGGATCTGTACCTCTCAAGAACCAGGAAACGGGCAGGGAAAATCATCGCAGACCCCTCACACCCTGCACACAGACTTTTTGATCTGCTGCCCTCTGGCAGACGGTACAGAAGCCTGCAGACCAGGACCACCCGACACAGGAACAGTTTCTTTCCCCTCGCCATCTCCCTTCTTAACAGTTGACCTGTCACACTGCTCCCACTGCCAGACTGCAACTGCACCTTATGTACATTTTGTAGTATTCATTCCACCTCATTCATTTCTGTATTTTATGTATATAAGGTTAGATTCGTTATTTATAGTTGGTTTACATAGCTTTGTGTATGTATGTGTAATGTGTATATATAGACACTTGTGTGTGTGTGTGTGTGTGTGTGTGTGTGTGTGTGTGTGTGTGTGTGTGTGAGATTTACATTGCTGTGCTTGAGAGCCACCATCTACCGGAACCAAATTCCCTGTATGTGTCTGCACATATACAGTGGGGCAAAAAAGTATTTAGTCAGCCACCGATTGTGCAAGTTCCCCCACTTAAAATGATGACAGAGGTCAGTAATTTGCACCAGAGGTACACTTCAACTGTGAGAGACAGAATGTGAAAAAAAAAATCCATGAATTCACATGGTAGGATTTGTAAAGAATTTATTTGTAAATCAGGGTGGAAAATAAGTATTTGGTCACCTCAAACAAGGAAAATCTCTGGCTCTCACAGACCTGTAACGTCTTCTGTAAGAAGCTTTTCTGTCCCCCACTCGTTACCTGTATGAATGGCACCTGTTTGAACTCATCATCTGTATAAAAGACACCTGTCCACAGCCTCAAACAGTCAGACTCCAAACTCCGCCATGGCCAAGACCAAAGAGCTTTCGAAGGACACCAGGAAAAGTATTGTAGACCTGCACCAGACTGGGAAGAGTGAATCTACAATAGGCAAGCAGCTTGGTGTGAAAAAATCAACTGTGGGAGCAATCATCAGAAAATGGAAGACATACAAGACCACTGATAATCTCCCTCGATCTGGGGCTCCACGCAAGATCTCATCCCGTGGGGTCAAAATGATCATGAGAACGGTGAGCAAAGATCCCAGAACCACACGGGGGGACCTGGTGAATGACCTGCAGAGAGCTGGGACCAAAGTAACAAAGGTCACCATCAGTAACACACTACAACGGCAGGGAATCAAATCCCGCAGTGCCAGACGTGTTCCGCTGCTGAAGCCAGTGCATGTCCAGGCCCGTCTGAAGTTTGCCAGAGAGCACATGGATGATACAGCAGAGGATTGGGAGAATGTCATGTGGTCAGATGAAACCAAAGTAGAACTTTTTGGTATAAACTCAACTCGTCGTGTTTGGAGGAAGAAGAATACTGAGTTGCATCCCAAGAACACTATACCTACTGTGAAGCATGGGGGTGGAAACATCATGCTATGGGGCTGTTTTTCTGCCAAGGGGACAGGACGACTGATCCGTGTTAAGGACAGAATGAATGGGGCCATGTATCGTGAGATTTTGAGCCAAAACCTCCTTCCATCAGTGAGAACTTTGAAGATGAAACGAGGCTGGGTCTTCCAACATGACAATGATCCAAAACACACCGCCCAGGCAACAAAGGAGTGGCTCCGTAAGAAGCATTTGAAAGTCCTGGAGTGGCCTAGCCAGTCTCCAGACCTCAACCCCATAGAAAATCTGTGGCGGGAGTTGAAAGTCTGTGTTGCTCGGCGACAGCCCCAAAACATCACTGCTCTCGAGAAGATCTGCATGGAGGAATGGGCCAAAATACCAGCTACTGTGTGTGCAAACCTGGTAAAGACCTATAGTAAACGTTTGACCTCTGTTATTGCCAACAAAGGTTATGTTACAAAGTACTGAGTTGTGTTTTTGTTATTGACCAAATACTTATTTTCCACCCTGATTTACGAATAAATTCTTTACAAATCCTACCATGTGAATTCATGGATTTTTTTTTCACATTCTGTCTCTCACAGTTGAAGTGTACCTCTGGTGCAAATTACTGACCTCTGTCATCATTTTAGGTGGGGGAACTTGCACAATCGGTGGCTGACTAAATACTTTTTTGCCCCACTGTACTTGGCCAATAAACACGATTCTGATTCTGATTCTGATTCTGAGATGTATATTTGTGAATGTGGAGATGTTATATTGGTTTCAC
This sequence comes from Diplotaxodon limnothrissa, assembly GCF_057381915.1. Taxonomy (NCBI): domain Eukaryota; kingdom Metazoa; phylum Chordata; class Actinopteri; order Cichliformes; family Cichlidae; genus Diplotaxodon; species Diplotaxodon limnothrissa. Next base: position 8,896,852 of record NC_140617.1, read on the forward strand.
TGGTAAAAATAGATAATTGAAATGGGTATATATTTGTTTTTTGTGAAGTTGCCTAATAATTATGCACAGTAATAGTCACCTGCACACACAGATATCCCCCTAAAATAACTAAAAAAAAAAAAAAAAAAAAAAAAAACTACTTCCAAAAACATTCAGCTTTGATATTAATGAGTCTTTTGGGTTCATTGAGAACATGGTTGTTGTTCAATAATAAAATTATTCCTCAAAAATACAACTTGCCTAATAATTCTGCACTCCCTGTAGGTCTGTTGACAGAGCTCTGTACAGGTCTGCTCGAGCTGACCTGAAAAGGGGTCCCACCTGTCCAGCAACAACACATGGCATGGAATAATAGACATCATAAACCACAGAGGCAGAACTGTGAAAACAGAAAACCTGAGTGTGCAGCTAGCAGATGACATAAACAGCTTCTTTGCCCGCTTTGAAACACCACAACAGCAGCATTCATCTGCCTCAGCCCTGCTCCCATCCTCATCCTCACCTGGTTCCTGCACCGCTCCATTCACTGTAACGGAGCACGATGTCAGATGAGTGTTCCTAGCAGTGAACCCCAGGAAGGCGTCCAGACGGAATACGTGGTAAAGTGCTAAGACCATGTGCCCACCAGCTCACCCTCATCTCCACCAGAATCTTCAACCTCTCACTGGATGAAGCAGCCATCCCATCCTGTCTAAAATCAGCCACAATCATCCCAGTACCAAAGAAGTCTCCCATCACCAGCCTGAACTATTATTGCCCTGTGGCCCTCACACCGGTAATCATGAAACTAGTCCTTCAGCACACCAAGGATTACCTCCCCCCAGAATTCGACCCCCACCAGTTTGCATACCGTGCAAACAGATTCACAGAAGATGCCATCACCCTCCACTCGGTGCTGAGTCACCTAGAACAGCGGCAGAGCTACGCCAGAATGCTCTTTGTGGACTACAGCTCACCCTTCCACCACTCGCCCATTGAGAGCCTACTAACTTACTGCATCACAGTATGGTACAGCAGCTGCACTAAGGTGGATAGAGCCACCCTCCCAGCATGTTTGCAATGAGTAGGAGATGCTCTGTATCTCACTGTACAACTGTATAGTGACAAAGGTATTGGGTTCTTTTCTAAAAATTGCTATAAACAGAGGAACCCAAACTGATGAAAAGTGGCGAATATTTTTTTTCAAATGACTATTTTTAGTGGATTTTTGATATAGAAGCAGAATGACAGAATGTTAAAAGAAGTTAATTTTAGTCATTCTAAGCTGGGCATTGCGTTCTCTGGCTGTTCAAAGCCATGGAACTTTAGACTTTCCAAGCAAATAATGATGGCCATACTGATGTTCTTTTCAGTACATTTTACTTTGTGTTCATTTTCATTTTTATGATGTTTCTATTTTTACATAATTCCTCCCACATAGCAAAATTGGTATGGCCTGGATCTGTCCCACACAATGTGCTTACACATGGCCTGCGTACCGCAAAGAATGACGGCCCTATGGTGGCCCAGATCTGGTTTACCAGAGGTGGCCCACACATGAGCCAGCACAAGGCCAGTTGCAGACACACTGCTGGCCCTGTGCTGGCCCAGAACAGTTTCAGCTCTGGCCCCAGATGTCAGCCTAATGTGTACCTTAGCCATGTAAGCCATGTAATAACAACATGTGCTGGAACATAATAGTGCAAAAGTAACATGACGAAACTCTGTTCAGACAGTGAATGGACTGATTCTTATACAGCACTTTTTTACTCACCCATATTACTCAAAGTGCTCTATACAACATGTCACATTCACCCAATCAGGCCAAATGTGGCATGCCATCACATAAACAGTGCCATCTTACCATGCCAGAAGTCAGCCAGCAGTGCCGGCTTGACACCAGATCCAGGCAAGACCCGTCTGCTATGTGGGATGACTTGTTCTTTTGGCGTTTTAGTTGTGGATTATGTTTGGGCTGTGTCTCTTGCCCTTTCAGTATTGTTTTCTTGTGCTTCTAAGTGTCCCTTTGTTTCTTTTTAGGTTATGTAGTATGGGTTAGAGATATTTTGTATGTTGTTTTTGTTTAATAAATCCGCCTTTTGGATTATTCCCTGATGTGCCTGAGTTCTGTTATTTAGTGTCACTTTGAAAGGACACACAGCCAGCATTTACATAGAATTGTTCTTTCAATTTTTGATAAAGATTACAGTGAATTGAGATGTAACTTGGCCCAGAGGTACGGTAGGATGCCCAGAGTAAGAAAGTGTTGAAAGTTGGACCTCAACTATTATGGGTGATTTTTAATGAATTTTTGAAATTTCCATAATTGTAGTGTATTGGCTGTATTGAATTGAATAAATGTTTCCATTAATTTCTGAGGAGTTCTACAGTAAATCTGGATGAAACTTGGCACACAGGTACAGTAGGTGTCCCAGAGGAGGGATGTGTTGAAAGTTGTACATCAACTACTCAGGATGATTTTTAATGAATTTTTGAAAATTGACACAATTGTAGTGCATTGGCTGTATTAGATTGAATAAATGTTTCCATTAATTTCTGAGGAATTCTACAGTAAATCTGGATGAAACTTGGCACACAGGTACAGTAGGTGTCCCAGAGGGGGGATGTGTTGAAAGTTGGACATCAACTACTCAGGATGATTTTTAATGAATTTCTGAAAATTGACATAATTATATTGTATTGACTGTATTGCATTGAATACAAGTACCCTTTAATTTCTGAGGAATTCTACAGTAAATCTGGATGAAAATTGGCACACAGGTACAGTAGGTGTCCCAGAGGGGGGATGTGTTGAAAGTTGGACCTCAACTATTCAGGATGACTTTTAATGAATTTTTGAAATAAACATAATTGTAGTGCATTGACTGTATTGCACTGAATATGAGTTTACTGTGATTTCTGAGTAATATTACAGTAAATCTGGGTAAAAACTGGCCCAGAGGTAAAGTAGGTGTCCGAGAAGAGGATTGTGTTGAAAGCTTGGCATCAACTTTTAAGAATGATTTTTAATGAATTTTTGAATATGCAACCAGACTGTCACGATGGCTGTATTGGGCTGTTCCATTGTAATTTGTGTGCGCGCGTGCGTGTGACTGTTCACGCGCGTGCATGTGTGCGCGAGTCTAGGCTTTCAATCAGGATATAAAGCGAAAAGGCGCTACCGTAAAGACTGGTGTAAAAGCGCAAGGAAATGTATGCGGCGGATAGGAGGCGGCTGGCTTGACCGCGGCTCACAAATGACGGCTCACTTTACCGCAGTAGTCGTAGTCGGGGTATGTGATGGTGCCATGGTACTGATAGTCTAATGAGTCTGAGTGGTGCCACGGATTGTTTCTGGGCTAAACTGCTGGAGGAAAGACAGCACAGGGTCGTAAGTTTAAGCAAGAGTGGCTGGACCAATTAATAACTACCACAATTGCCATTTACACTGAGCTCTGCGCTGTATAGGAAGAAAGACCCTGCAAACTTCAATCTTATTATTACACTCTGACAGTTTGCCATCCTGAAAAATGAGACTCTGTTGAGTGGTTGCTGTTTCGTCTCTCGCGTGTTCTGCAGAAGGATGGAAAAGATCCTTGACATTTATGGGAAATGTAAGTTGCGCTAAGTCAGTTACTTGTTGAGGTTGAGTAAGCAGAGACTGTGTTGATCTTTAAATTATTGCAGCAAACTGTGAAAATCCGCCCGCCCTTTTCTTTCCCCCCCGTTTTTTTGGTCATGCTGGTCGCATTACGCACGAGTCCTCACCTCAAACGTTACGTTGCGCATAAGTCTTTTGGTTCAGTAGATTATTATTATTAAAATCAGACTTCAGCGTTTGACCTCAAACAAGAACTTGGGAACTCTGATTAGTGTTTTATAAATACCAACCTGAAAGCATATATATCACAGTGAATTTGTATATATATTGGTCAGATCAGCTGGAATTGAAATAATTCAGTTGCTCCCAAAAGTACTCCTGGTGGAGTCTGATATATTTCTTACGTGATTAAAGCGGGCTCAAGCTCACTCCCACATATATTTTCATTCTTGAATTCAAATAAGGTAGACATGTGTGATTCATAAACATTAAAAAACATTTTGCTGTGGCGCATTGAGCCTAAAATGCATGATGCCACGGAGCAAACCACACAGTTCCCACACCTCAACCTACAGGACTGAAAAGATTCCCTGGGTGCCAGAAAGCACAGGACACACCCAGAGGTCCTTGGTCTTTAATGGGCAGAGCAGTTACACAATATTACAGCTAATAGGATGAATATTGTTGCTGAATCTGCTTTTTATAAACCTGAAGCCTATATTTATTATTACATTTCAATTCCTGTAATACATAATATTTTTTATGTTGAAATCTTTTATCCATCAATATGACAAAGAAAATCTTTTAACAGAAATCCTAAATATGAGTGAGGTAAAACTTGTACATGGTAAATGGTTTGATCGTTGCTTATTTTAAACCTTTGTTGTGTAGACGGCATAGGCAGCACCGATGAAATATTGTGGTCTGCTGCTGTGACAGTGTGTTCTCCACAATAATGGTTTATCTTATTCAGCATCACTCATATGAACTGTCTTTGTTCTGTGTGTCTGCAGCACACAGGAAATGATCCTGAGTGAATCTAGCACACGAAGATGAGAGTCTGGAAAAAATAAATTCACTCTTCGGAGCTGAAGAGGGGACAGAACAGTCGGTGACTCAGGCTTTCAATCTCCTCCCCTTCCCAGAGAAACACACCATGTCCCCTCCTCAGCAGCAGCGGGTGACTCCAGGTACGTAACGCTGTCTCTGTGCAGAATACATAATGTGTCCCCATCAGCAGCTGGACATAGTGTATGAGACTAAAACAAAAGTACAGTACAAAATGAATAAATACTGTAATTGATTACAGCTGACAAGAGCAAAGAACAGTGCAAGCAAATTGTTTTGTTGTTGTTGTTTGCTTTTTTCTTTTAGAAAATATAAATGTTATAGTAAAGTGAGAGCACACAGAGACAGATTTACATACCCAGAAATAATTTTGACACAATATATGAGTGTACTCTATTAAACCTATTAAAACCATGGAGGAAAAAAAAGAGCCTGTATGAGTGTGACAAGTTGTATAAAATGCTTTGAGTGCTCAGATATTACAGTGCTATATAAGATGTGTTTTTTATGGCAGTTTTAAGTAAAAATCTAAATAAATAACATAAAAATATTCCCTTATGTACCTTCTTCTGGGCCTTTGTGCACACCCTCAGTTCATCCTCTGAAAAACATTACCTGATCTCAATTTCGGGCCCCTTAGTACTGACCACAGTGAACCATCTTCAGATGGCTGCTCCCCGCTGTATAACATGCCATATTGCAGAAGTGGTTTCTTGAACATGATGATGAGTTCACTGCCTCCGCAGTCACTTTATTTATTTTTTAGATACATTAAAGTGTCTGCTCAGTGTACATGTGGTTTAAAAACTGTCCTTAAATGTGTACAAACTCCACGGTGTGCAGCTTGTACACTTTGTGTTTACAAACAGTTTTATAGTTCCAAATTAGCAAAATTGCAAACAAGAAAAAGGAAAAGCTACATGTAAGAATACTTTTGAGCTTTTATTTGAAATGTGACTTTACACAGGGAAACCGAATGTCATGTTTGTGGATATAAAAAAAATTTCAATAACAAAACCTGTCACACAAAAGGTGTGGTATGTCTTTTTGCAACATTCGTCCTACAGCTTCCCACTGAATCTGAGCTTTAACAGAGGCACCTCTCTCTTTAATAAATAGTTTCATTTACAGAGCGAGTAATTAGATATAAATACAAAGGCGCGTTTAAAACATTTTTTTAAAGCAATTATAAATGTGTTGATTCTATTTAAAAAAAACAAACAGGCAACAAGCAAATCAATCAAGCAATCAGATGCAAAATTGCAAACAATGTTGGCAAAACCAAAAACTGGCACCAAGAAAAAAGAAAACATACAAACAAAATTATGTTCAAACTTTAAATTATAGGCACTAGTTTAAGAACACCCACCACATCAATCACCGGTACAGCTTCCCGAACACTGGCATGCCTTTTGATTCATTCTCATAGCATAAGAGGTAAAAGCCAATCAAAACCTAAAATGTATTCAAGACAGATTTTCATCATATTCCTTTTTTTCATGGTATGAATGATACACACTGATACATCTCTTATGGGGATTTGATAAACAATATCAAAGTTTCCTTGTTTTCATTGGCTGAATGGGTGAACAGGGACAAAACAGCTCTTTCAGGCTATTTTTCTCAACATTTTTTTTAAATCAGACATCAGTAAAAACTCAGAGCTAATGTTAACCTGGGGCCAGTTTCACAAAGAGATCTGAGACTCCAGTGTGCGAGGGTCTAAAATGTGCTCTTTGGCTGCCATATTTCTGCAACAGAGTCAATTAGCAGCTCAGGTCCAGTGATAAAAGTCCCAAATGAAAGGGCTTTTAACTTTAAGTGCTTACTTGAAGTGCTGTGTTTCTATTAAAAGCACAATTCAGTAGCTCAGAGTGGATCCCAAATTGAAGCTTGGTCTTGCAGCGGAAAGAGGACTATTATGAACAATTATAAATGAAATGCCTGCTATTGTCTGCAGGTAAGATAAATAAAAGCCCGGGTCACCAATGTGTAATCTAGTCTGAATTTCACAAAAAGAACCACTGACTTTTATCTAAAGGTACTTTTTGTAGTTATCTGCATAATCTAATTATAACTTTCACCAGCAGGGGGCAGCACATTCATGTTTCTGTTCCATTTTTTAAATTTGATAGTTCTCTTTACCCTTCCCTATTTATACAAGAGGCTTCCCTTTTCCCCAAAACACCAGAGCAAATAAGCACGTGTTCCTCCTAATGATTAGTCAGGTTTAGGAAACGTTACGATGAGTCACTGCACCATCTTGTGGTGCAAAATTGTACCACAACATAATTCAAAGTACAGAATGGCCCAGATTGAGCTCTTAAACATAATTCAAAGGCAATGTGGACATAAAGTTAGAACGATTGTTTCTTCTTCTTCTGACAGCTTTGGTTCATTTTTATTGTTTTGAACCACTAATAAAAACAAAGATTTACAAAAAAGTACCTTTAGGTCAAAAGCGTCACCATTCTCCAGGGCTAACTTCAAATTATGTATTCACTCAGCGACACTGCTGATAAAATGATGTTCAATTATTTAAAAATAGTCCAGGACAAACTGGTTTATGTCGCCAAGCAGAAAGCTGCTGGGCTGGGGAAAAAAATTGCAGTTCACTGAGTTGCAACTCACTAGAGACTCCTGTTTTAAAATAACCAGCAAGTTCTTTTTTTTATTAGTCAGTTTTATTGTTATCTTTAATTTTATTTAACGTGTTTTGGTATTTTTTGAAATTTTATTTATGTATTTTTTTTTTTGCCGTCTTGGAAAGCACTTTGGTGAACCATGTGTTTTGGTTGGTTTTTTTTGTTTTGGTTTGTTTACGCATAAAGTTGCACAAACAGCTACAGCTTAGTTTTAGTCTCCTGGGGTCTTCCCCCCCCACCCCCCAATTTAACTCGCTAATTTAAACTAAATTAAAATATGGGTGTTGAATCCTGACACATGCACGTGGAGCAGACTGCACATTTGCTAATCAGAGTCATTGAACTGAACCTACCTGCTGTTTGTAGCTTTAGTGCATTTTAAAATTCTAGTGTTGAATTACTCTGTTCCTCCTCTCTGAAGCAGCAGGTATATCTGTGAGCTGTACGAATGCTAGCGTTAGCTGTCAGCGTACCAAAAATCCATCTTTTACACACGGTTTTAGAACTTAGTCATCTTTGTGAGACTGGCCCCTGTTCTTGAACAGACCACTTTAAGCACTTAAATGGAAAAGTATAATCTTGGCAAAACTGTGGTACGAGTCAGAACTGAGGCTTTGGCTGGGATGTCTTTAATCACCCGGTTTGACACTTTAAAAACAAAAACAAACAAACAAAAAAAGGCTTTGGAAAGTTAGCTTTGCAGTTGAGGTTCAAAACGTACATTTTAAACAACTGAAATTTTAAAACAAAATACTGATATGGATGTTTGGATGTACACTTCTTAAATAATTTTGAATAAATAATTTTCCAAAACAAACTTGTGCATACATTCTGGCTGATTTTACAAAGAGGAAAGATTCTTAAATGTCAAACCCACACAAGAGGTGCTTTCACTGTTTCAAGACATCAACAATTCTCTAACGTTACGGGACAGTTCACCTGCACAGCATCATCATAGAGATCGCTCACCGACATCTGTTAAACACAGAGCATAAAGAGAGAAATGCGTGGAAACATTTCAACCTGAGGGAAGTGAAAGAAGAACAGGGGGGAGGAGGACGAGGAGGAGGGGGAGGGAGGAAAGCTGGGCATGTGGAGATATGGACAGTCTCACGGATGACTGCAGTTGAACCAAAGGCAGGTGACGTGTCCTCTGATGGGGGCGCTGGAGTCGGGCTGGTTTCTTTGGCATCTTCTGGGCTGTCTGCACTACATGCCTGACCCCTCCAGAGCCAGTCCCCACAGAGAGACACAATGAGAGGTCCTCTTTGACACAATGTGGACTCTGTCCTCTCCCTTTTTCTTTTTTAAACTCTTAATCAAATGTATTTTTGGGGGCTTGGTCTTTCTGAACTATAAGAGTTATCTAGGTAGATAAAGTGCCATGTTAAAATATTTCCTCCTTTTATTGATAGTTTTGACTGGAGAGCCCCCTGGTGGCCCGCCTTAGTAACAACCTTCTCTCCAGTTCTCACCGCCGCCGCTGTAAGTCCGCGGACCAGGAAGGGACCTGAAAAGGCAAGCAAGGAAAATGCATTTCTGTAACAGCCAACAATAATAATAAAAATAAAGAGATACAAGACAGAAAACAATTCAAAATAAATATCACAGACACATTAAAGCACTTAAAATAGATAATAAACAAAACAACTGAAAGACATCAGCCAGACTCTGATGGAATCGCATAAAAATATGTTTTAAGGACTGATATAAAGTTGGTCATTAATTCTGCGAGCCTTGCACTCCCAGCCAGGCTGTTCCAAAGTGAATGTCTGCATATTAAACCAATAACAATGAACAGAAAGTGTGATTGTTAGCGCTGTCGCTCTCCAGCAGGAAGGTCCTGGGTTCGAATCCGCCAGCGTTTGCCTGGAGGTACTTGTGCTTCCTCCCACAGGCAAAGAGATGCAGCTTTGGCCACAAGTGTGACTCTAGTGTGTGTGAGTGTACCCCCCTCCTGTCCTATGACAGTGTACCCTCAAACCTGAACTGGATAAGCAGTTAAGAAAATGGATGGATTAACCTTTCCTGGGTGTTAGTTTCAAAGTTAGAAGGTTCTTATTTGGAGGAAGCAAGACTGGCCAACCTTTATAAGAGTGGAATCAATCTGGGAATGGAACCACCACAAAGCAACACACAGAACGCAGAAAGTGAATTATAGAAATTAAAAGACAGGCGATAACAGTAAAACTGCACGAATTTGTAAGAACAGTGGAATCAAAAGACATTAAAAGAGCTAGTGGTGGATGGAGATTCTACAACCACTCACCACTAGCTGGAGCTGCGGCTACACCAGCATTTCTCTCTCTCTTTCTCGGTCAAAGTAAAATAACCAGCCAGCTATTTAAACCTGGAAGGGAAGAATGCTGCTGCTGCTGCTACACTCAGGAAATACAATAAGACTGTCTGTGCAACATTATGTGACAGCAACTAAAAATTTCAGCAACGTTTAATTTACGATTTGATTGTTGAGGAATGTAATTACAGACATTGTCTGTTAGTCTGTTGTGCTCAGCTTTGACTGTTGTCTTGATATTAGACTGGTCAATTTTTAGTAAATTACCAGCCAGAAACATCACTGGTGTACACATAAGAGCGAAAATATATATATATATAAGCACAATACGCCTGCCTGGTAACACTTTATAACCTGCTGCATGACTAAGAGTGTAATTCCCCTTTAATTAGATGGAACTTCAATGTATTTTATCTGAAATTACAGTGTAATCATATTTACCTAGCGATACTTAAAGGTAGGCACACTGGAATAAAGGAGGTTAAATTAAAGTATAATTATTTCTTGCTTGCTACCTCTTTATTCTGCTGCAGCTTATTTCAAGTATTTGTAGGTAAATATAGTTACATTGTAATTTAAAATGAATTCCATTGAAATTTCATTTAATTACAGGGGAATTACGCCCTTATTATAAAGTGTTACCGTCCTCTTTAATCAGACAGAGAGGTGCACAATAAGGACGTGTCTGTACATACCTGCGCACGGGTTGGGCCAGTTTGCTGCGAGGCAGAGGGATCCCACCGCCTCCTCCTCCTCCTCCTCCTGTAGAAGCACTAGGTCGGGGCAGGCCACTGCGCGGAGGAGCTAGGGAGCGGGTGGGGGTGGAGGTGGCAGAATTGGGGGTAGATGTGGCCTTTACCGGTTGCCGCAAGGCTAGTGGTGATGGGGTGGCAGGAGTCCGTAGTTTACTGGGAGATGGAACTGGAGACGGGCAGAAAAGTCAGGTGTAAGTGGATTATGATGGACTGCTTTCATACACAGTATCTATATAATGAAGTAATGATCAAAACCACGATGGTGTGAGGTTAATTTAAATATGATGCCGGTATAAAAAAATCTGAGACAGTATGCAAGCTTTTACTAACAACATCCATTCCAAATTCACAAACTTCTACATAAGTTCAAAAACATAAATAAATGAACAGAAAGGTTAACTAGCACAGCTGCCGGCTATGATTTTTGATGCATTGACAGAATGAGATGATACAAACACACAGAGCAAACTCTACTAGTAAAAACCAACAACACAACATCGATGCGGCCACGGCGTGGAAACCACAATCACGATATTTAAAAAGGTGGAGGCTCTCAGTGAATACTCACTGAAATCACCTTCTTCTCCAAAGCAACAGGAGAGTGGGACTAGACAAAGACGAAGACAACAAAGACAGGCCTTATTTCAGAGCAGGGAGGGAGGAACGTGCTGACCATGCAGTGTAATGTGGCGTTTTGCTCAAAATGGGCCTTTAGGGCTGACGCCACACATGATAAAGGCAATGAGTCTGTCATCTTATTTGACAGAAATCTATTCAGTTTCCTCTAATTTTTAATTATCTATAAAGAAAAATCCTTTGACTAAATAAAACCCACCTAAATATACAGTAAGAAAAATTATTTAAATTTCAACACCTGACGTAGGAGAGGATTTTCTGCTGGGATAACTAAAACCTCTTCGGGGCCACCTTTAACGATGTTATGTATTTGTTAATGACAACCAAATGTTTTGTTTTAATTGCTTCCTTAGTAATTGCCCTTCTTATTCCTGCTATTTAGTGAAAGCTGCTGGCATCTCTGGGAGGAAGTGCACAACAAAGCGAGATTAATGGGTTAGTGAGCTCTGTCATGAAGTTGACTCTCTGTGTACCTGGCTAGGTCACCATATCTTAGGCTAGGCACATAACCTGGTCTGGAGTAGGTTTGTGTTCAGATCTTCTCTTTAAAAATCATCAGGATGGATTTTCATTGATTTTTTTCACTTAAAGCAAGTACAATACAGATTCTCTAGACTTATATTTCATACAGGCAAGTTGATAGGCTTACTAATATCACAAAAGGAAGCTGTGCAGTAAAGTTACAGCTCGACAAACTGTGTACTGCATGCATTCAGTTGGTCATGGAGAAAATGTAATATTGTATTTATGCTTGGTCCCAATCTGCTGCCAAATCATTTTGTACACTGCTGAGGTTGTAGCTAACGGAGAACACATTAGAAAACTCATCGGCCTGTTTGTTGGCAATTTATCACTGAGAATAGTCAATCAATAACATTTATTTCACTTTGACCTGCCCACAATCTACGGGGATTTTATGAGGCTACAGGACAGCGCTATGCCCAGACATGCAGAGTAATAATGTGTATCATGTTTAAAGTTTCAGGGCTCTAACGTGCAGCACTCATGGCAACATTTAGCAGTAAAATAGATATGTATTGACTTATGTATTCACAAGATTTCACAGGATTTTCAGGAACGTTGTTTCTTTTTCTTATTATATTTTGGGGTTTTTAGATTTTATAGATCTGCATCCAAGAGTGAAAAGATGCTTCGATCCCTTTTTATGCTGAGCCTGAAGCAGAACGCCTGGATTATAAAAACCTCCATCGTGATACCCGCCACCTCTGACTGAGATTTTACGTTGTGTCGAGCCAGCTATCGCAAAGAAAGCCTGGCTATGTTGGACTTGCATCGTAGGAAAGCCATCAGGTATCTTGTATGTGTGGCATCAAACAGGTAAAGAGCAAGAGAGAAGAAAACTAAACAGTGAATGAAACAGTACACGCTCTCCAGCCTTTGGATTTTTGCCAGTGTCACCTGTGCGTCCATTTATACAAAACAAGTATTTTGAACATCAGGGGCAACTTTCTAACAGCTATCAAGATGACAAATATTATAAATGCACAACGTTTATTTACAACTATTTTTATTATGATCTAACTGTCGAATCATAAAAAAACATAACTGAAGTCTAATTAACTATCAGTTTACTATTTATTAGCAATGGCTATTCTAAGGTGTTACCTACCTGAGACAACACTGACCCTGTCATGCATGATTCTTTACAGAAAGAAAGTATTACCACAACCAAAAGAAAATACACATTCACACATTTCTTACAAGGTTGCAAGATCATCCTCATCTCTGACAACAAACGTACTCCATGGTTACCTCGTATTAAACATCTTGCAAAGAAAGCAACAAAAATAAAAGGCTTAAATTCAGCGTGTGCTCAGCGTTGCTTTACATTCTCAGCCCTTCAAATGACGAGCTGGCAACTTCCCTCACTTTCATTTCCGCTCCATAAACATAACAACCCATCATTACAACTCATCAGTCATCTGTACCTTCAGCTGACTTTTATGTTGTCACAAATTGTGCATTTGTCTGTGTGAGCAGTCTCACAGCCTTTAGCTGTTACCTCGTAGGGCAGTGGGGCTTTGGAGCTGCTGTTTGGGTTTCAGTGAGGTGCGAGAAGGGGTCAAGTATTTCGGGAGCTGAGGTGCTGCTGGAAAACAGAAACATGTCAGCACTAGACTTCAATCTGTCACAGAATTCATGGAGAAAGAGGGGCTATTTTGGCACTGGAGGCCATTTGAGCCTGAGGTGCAGGTTGAGGACACTAGAGGGCTCTCCAAGCACACACGCTGAGATAGTGAAGGAGGAGCACGACTATCAGAGCAAAGTGCCCTCTGCCTCTGACAGGTTTAACAACCAATCCCAGCACAGACAGAGAAAAGGAGTGTATGGTTTACACATGCTTTACAGGGAAGAGAAGCCAGTGATAGAGGCAGCAGAGGTGCCCATGTCCAGTACAGCCAAAGCTCAGAAAAACACAAACCAGTCACCACAGATAAATGTATAAAGACTGAGGTAAAAACTGAATTGCTGCTCTGTATGTATGCATAGGGAGCACACAAATACACCATCCTTCCACACTAGGAGCTGGTTAAGGCAAGAAAGAGGCAGCTACCACATGATTAACCCGCTGAAACTTCCTCTTTGACCCCTCCATCTGTCTCTAGTAACAGAGGAGAGATTACAGCTTCTGGATTAAGGACTAAATCATTACCTTTATCTCCCATTACAGGATTATATCAAATGGATAGTCTTAACTCGCAGAGGAGGATTTCTAAGCTCTTAAAAGAGACCATAAAACCATTGGACATGAAATGTAAAACAATGTTTGTGTCACAGATCCCCCGAGTCGCTCTGGATTGTCAGTGTTTCTGGCATCATGCTTTTATTCTGCAGGATGAGTGCTTTTCTTTGAAGTGAAAGTTATGCCAAGACAATAAGAGGAAGGATGTGTGTGTGTGTGTTTGTGTGTTTGTGTGTGTTAAACATATTACAAGGAAAAAAGATCAAAGACAAAAGAGGATCCCCAAACACCAAAGCCATGTCACTACAAAGCAGTGCAGTCGCTGCGCTTGGAGAGCAAAACAAATATCGATCTAACAAAAAGTTACTTCAGTAATGAATCTGACAGTCTAAAGCTTCAAGTTAATAAATATTTCGCATTCAAACTAAAAGGCTTAAAAAGTGATGCTCTCCGTGGCTGTTACAGTACTCACTGGCAGATTGGCTCTGGTGTCGGGGGGAGCCGCCGTTTGGCACTTGCAGGTTGGACTCACAGCTGCGACTGTTCTTCACGGGCTCTGGGGCCTGAACTGCCGCCGCCACCGAGGTGCGTGTAAGATTAGGAAGACTTCGGCGCAGTTTTTCTACAACAGTAGCACAGGCCAGAATCAAAGTCAGCGTCAACTCAAATCACTGTTTCCCACAGATAAACTTTTACTCGCCGGTGTACTCCTACATGTATTAGTTTAAGCATATTTGGTAACATACTTATCCATGTGATTACCGTAATTGTCGGGCTATAAGCCGCTACTTTTTGCACAAGCTTTGAACCCTGCGGCTTTTAGTCAGGTGCGGCTTTTCTATGGATTGTCCATGATTTTTGTGATATCGTAAGACGATTTGTTTTGTTTGTTCCGCTGTTGTACGGCACTACGTTGCCTGGCGGAAGGATCAGGGTTCAAGAGTGGTATGTTAGTCACATGTCCGTCCGCCAGGCAACGTAGTGCCGTACGAAGTAGCGCGAAAAACAAACTTCAAAGTAGCGCTACGCATTCAGCGGGAGGCGTGGATGACGAGCGGCGATAAACTTGCGAAAAGCAAGTTATGCCCAACTCCACCGGTGGATTCTGACAGCGTGGAAAAGTGCGAAAACATCCACGATCACCAACGGATTTTGAAGGGCTGGACTGCTGCATGATGGAGAGGAGGACACCGCCACGGCCCTTCTGAGGGTGTTCGACTCTGACACTGACAACGAGGATTTCTTTGGTTTTGAAAGTGACAACGAAGGAGAGAAGCGGAGAGTGGATGACGAAGCCATCCTGAGCCTGTTCGTTTCCGACATTGGAGAAGAGGACTTTGGTGGTTTTAGAGCGCAGGAAGAAGAGAAAGATGGTGAATGACTGACTTTTCTTCTTGTTAAAGCCGTGTCACTGCACCTGAGCCTAAAAGGTAGTCCGAATCTATTTTTCTGGTGTGCTGTAGGTTACTGTTATGTACTACATGTGCAAATATGTACCCATAACTTGTTTTTCAAAATATTAATAAAAGGGGTGTGTCTCCAAACAGCCATCTCTTTCCTGACAATTCCCTTTGTGCATATTCTCTTACATATGATAAGTCAACATTGAAACACCTGCGGCTTTTAGTCAGGTGCGGCTAATGTATGTACAAAACAGGATTTTCCCCTGATTTTAGCTTGTGCGGCTAATATTCAGGTGCGCTTTGTAGTCCGGGAAATACGGTAAGTTATGGACAATCACCCTTACCCTTTCTGTCTCTTGTTATTTTTTCCCATAGACTGCATATAAAATAATGGATGCTGGTATTTTGGTGTGTTGAAACCAGGGGTAACGAGTAAAACATGGATCCCAAATGCCAAACTCATTGATATGCTCACTGGCTAACGACTGTTACAGACAAGTAGCTAGTGAAAACCCTTGAAACTAGCTACTGAGACAATAGTATTTAATTTTTACAGAGCAAGTAGGCTGCGGGTCAGCTAAAAGGAACCCATGTTTTGGGCACTTCTGAGTTTGCCTCATTTTTTTTTAGCTACATTTAGGTCTGAAAAGTCAGTCTTTATTTGGCTGGCTTGTTGGCCAAGTCGCTGCAGTGGCGGTCTTTGATAAACAGCTGTTTGAATTTTTTGTCCAGTGTCCACTGACTGGTGCCTCTGGTGACAGCAGTCGTTCTAAACCTCCATCTCACTGAGATCACAAAGTAAGGACAACCATCCCCAGCTTCCTTGCTGCTCTCTGACTTTAAAATCCATCTGATTATACATCTGATAATAAACACATTACTTGTGATGAAAATAAGACCTAATGTGTGAAACACTGGAGTAACTGAAACATGCAACTTGTTCATGTCCACTGCTTACCTTCATTTTTCACCACATTAGTCTGAAGGTCATGCCCGTGGCTCTGCAGCGAGTGACGAGGCTGCTGCAGGCGGCTGATGATGGGCTGAGGAGAACCCCGGCTGTGGCTATAGTCGATGGAACGAGCAGGTGAGCGCGAGCGGGGAGAGTTTCTCGGGGATGCACGGGGAGAGTGGCGAGGGGAGGGGCTGAAACGGTTGGAGGGCAGGTGAAAGGCCGGGTGCACCGCCTCCTCGTCGTCCTCCAGACTATGAGCATCTAGCTCCTGGTCACTGAAGGTGCTGCGCCGCAGGGAGTGGCAGGATGAACCCGAGCTCCGTCTGGATGCTGTTGCAGCATATTCCTGTCTCAAGCCTGTTGGCAAAAAAGGTGTGGTGCAAAAAAAAATATAATTGCAAAAAATTGAAGAATAAAGCTGTGGATGACGGATACATACTCTCTTCCTGCATGCGTGCCAATATCTGGACATCAGTGACATCATTGAGTTTATAGGTCGTTGAGGATCCCACTGAGTCCTCATCCATTTCTGACGTGCTCAGCTCGCTGTCCACCGATGACTGCGGACTAACTGCAGGAGGATTCCTCTCTGCTGCAGAGTTTCTCTGATGAACTGGTGCAGAAATCATATGTGAATGTTTTAGAGATAAACTAAACAGATATCCTGAAACAGACAGTGAACTATAGAGAGACCCATACTTGCGTTACTGGGCATTAGTTGCTGTCGCACGATGGGCACTCTGCTTGGGGTTGAGGAGGGGGAGTTGAAGCCACTGCTGTAAGGGCTGTTGGCTGCATTTGTGCTATAAGGACTTCCATAACTCTGCTGGTTGTACGGACTTCCATACAAGCTCCGGCGCTTGTTGGCTGTAGAGGCAAAAAGCAGAACTACAATGTCAGACAGCATCACATGAGAGACTCAGAAAGACTTGTCAATAAAGTTTTCATGTTGCAAAATCCATGCTGTCTACATGTGGTGGAGTTGTTAAGCAGTTTCACGTCCTCTCATTCACTAATCTATGAAACTTTCAAGCGGGAAAGTAGAGGTGTTAAATCAAAATACAGAATTATATCATATATTACATTTACTTGCAATTAATTATTTTGTCATCAGTTCCTTTATTTTCATTTTGACATTTTATTATATTATCTATACAAGTCAGCAAATAAATGTTTTAGATACCTTGCACAAGCAGATTTAGAACCTGGCAAATATTACCCACTAAACTATTTAGTTTTGTTGTTTTTATTGTTTTAAAAGTTGACCACTAAGAAAATGTGACAGAGAAATACAGCAAACGCACCAAACTAATAGACTTTCACTATATTAGGTACTTGTATATTTGTCCTGGACAACTAATAGTATTAATATGTGTGTCCTGAGCAATTTCATCACTCTATTGAGGTGATATGATTTCTTATTTTTAACATATTTTACCACTATTTCTTCTGGTAAGTATACTACATTAATAGGTGAAAAAGAAAGACTGTTCTCAATGAATAATCCATAATATTCTCTTAACTGGGACCAGTTAGTCAAGTCAAGTTGGCTTTATTGTCACTTCAACCATATACAGTTAGTACACAGTGAAGCGAAACAACGTTCCTCCAGGACCAAGGTGCTACATGCAACATAAATTTACAACATAAATTAACAGAAAACACTAAACTAGCTAACTAAGAGGCCTAGTTAGCTGGCTAGCAGAGACAAGACAGACTGACCTAACATAAATTACAACATAAATTAACAAAAACTAACTAACTATCTAAGGAAGACTTTTTTTTTTTTGTTAACAGACAGCAGACAACAAAGTGCATGTGCAAATGTGCAAACAAGAGCAACAAAGTGACAGTGTGACAAAAAAAACACAACGTAAAATAATAATAAGGTTTTGTGATGATGAGTTGAGGTAGTGGAGGAACAGTAAACATTCCTTAGTGTAGCAGCAAAAATTAGGAAGTAAAGAAGTTAGTGCAAAAAGTCCAGTGTTTGTGTTGATTAGTCAGTCCAGTCTCAATGTTTTGAGGTGGTTGAGTCAGCCTGTTCTTCAGTAATGGTTCTGTCATTCAAAGGATATCATAAAATCTGCACTTCATCCTACAATACCTGTCAACCAAACACGGTCATGGCCAACATCAGCCTTGTTGACTGCTTTTGAACCTTTCAACAAATGAGGAGGCGACCACCAGGTCAGTGGCAAATTCCTTTCTGTTGTGCAATATAAAGTTTGTGTTGGCTGAATGTTCAAAGATGAAGAATTGCTGAAAGACTATAATAAAAAATATTTGTTTTTTTATGCTAAAGAGAGAATAAAAAACAACAAAACAAAAAATATTCATCACCATCGATCACATAAACATCCCCGCATACCTGCTGAAGGGGGATTTTTGTTTCCTCAACTTCATAAATTACCTGCGTATAAAAACAAACTTGCAGCTATCAATCTTATAGTTTCTACCAAGAATCACAACTTTTAGAGAAATGAAAGTTTAGAGAAAGTCTAAAATCCAACTCATAGAAATTTGGGATCAAAACTTGTCGTTCATTGTTTAATCTGCTCATTCACCATCTATACGCTGTAACCCCTTAAAAGCCCTGACGAAGCTTGTTGGCCTTCTGAGCATTTGACTATGAACATCAGGAGTGTCTGCTCGGAGCCAGCACATCTATGCCTGCACATTGCAGAGCTTTTCAATCTGATTGAGTCTCTTATAATGTATGCTGAGTGTGGGCCTGATGGAGACTTCCTACATCATTAGCTGGGACAAACGCTTAACAATGCAAACCATTCAGTCCATATACGCACAGAGCACAATACAATTCTCTGTTAAACTCAGCAAAGCAGCGGTCACAGGCTACAGTCCAAAGTCGCTGGTCTGAATTATGATATCAGACTCTGGACACTCTGTCACAGTGATACTCTGATTGGTTTAGATGGTTAACATCTTTCGAGTTTGTTAATTTACCCATCATCACTCTGTTTTAATCTCTCTTACTGGATGTGTTTACATTGCTCGGTGGTGAGGCAGCCTTTTAAGATCAACTCTCTGCTCTTTCCACATCGCTCCTTTCACTTTCTCCTGTTCCACCTCGTGCTCTGCACTCTGTCCTCCTGCATTATTTAGAAAACGCCATCATGTCTCCTCTGCTGCAATCCACATGGATCAGATCCTGTGGAATGCCAACAACGTTGGAACGTGTTTAGTCAGAAATGCTGCACTCACTTAGCCAAAAGACGCTTTGTTTTCCAGAAAAGAACAATGAGGTCAACAGATTTAAAGAGTTCACCTGGTGAAGTGGTAAATGAAAGAGTAAATACTAATCTGCATGTTCTGTAAAGCTCCACTGTGTTTACATCACAAGAAAGTTGATATAACAGCATATTTCTGTGACTGCATACAGTAAAATCATAAACAGTGGTTACTGGATCCAGAACAGTGCTGCAAGTGTTTGTTTTGGATTTTTTAAAATATTTTTTTAAAAAATATATATAACATTGTTTTGTTTTCAGCTCAAATTCAGTTTCCAGAATGGTTCTGCTCCTATATCTAACCTATATTTAAATTTGATTTTGTTTTGAAAATACTTTTAGTGTTACTTTTAGTATTTTTTTAGAATTTAAATATGGATACATATTTGAAAAAGACAAAATTCAAGAGGTTCACTATACCACACTTGATATTGATATACCTTTATTAGTCCCACAAGGGGAAATTTATTTGACCACGAGTGTGACATCGTATCTCAGATGAGGTCTCGTTCTGTCCTTAACAGAGCTTCAGATCTCACTGTTTTAGAAGCTGAATGTTTAGCCTATAAACTGTCTTTTATTTTGAAAATAAAAGACTAAATTTTCTGTACCAATCCTGTATCCGACTTCCTGTGCTCCTCTTCTGCGCTGTGCAACTTGATGTGGCTTCCGTTAAAAATAGACCAGGCTACATTTCGAGCTTTTGAAATGCACTGTGGGTCATTTGGCAGAACTGCAAACACTGTCCTGAGTGGGTGCAAATAGTTCTGATGGCTATGTTGGAGCTGGTGTATTTTCAAGGTAACGGTTACACAGACATCCCAATTTCAGTAAACATCAAAGCCTCCTCAAACTGTTTCTGCTGGCAAATTTGATTAAATTTAAGAATTAAAACTAAGTACACCATATAGTTCTAATTACTTTCTGTGTAATTTTTATTTTTATTAATGTTTTTTCATATCGACTTTTAGTTTCTGTAAGTATCATAACTTGATTTTAGAAGGATATCAGGATCCACAGTCTGTTATTTTACAATATGCTTGAAATGTCCAATTTCTATCTCATAATGGGAAAGAAGTCATTCTTTCAATATCACTTCTAAGTCAGGCTAAGCCCCACACCTGGTAAACTTTTCATTTAAGTTGATCATCAACTTTTAAAAATAATTCTGCCTGTTTGTGTACAACACAGCAGAAGAGCTTGGCATACTTTAGTCTGTATTGGGTCTAAGCTAAAATCACAATGGTGCTACAGCTCAAAGGGCCAATTCAGGTTTCAGAGGATTTAGATGTGGTTAGGTGACCTGGCCTATCACAGCAACCCTAGCAACACACTTTCAGTAGAATGAGACCAATCTGATGGGATCAGTAGCACAGGGACCAATAAAAATAGAGTGTCCTTGACACCCTCGTGTACTGAAACAAGTCAGTAGAAAGAAAAGGAAATGTTCTTTCTGCCCACTGTGACTGATGTCATTTCCATTTACTGTGATATGAAATTGTGCTGCGCCAGTCTGTGGAAACTTCAGGCCAGTTTCCACAGGCAAAAATAAAACTAAATGAGGCGGCACACAACAGACTGCTTAAGGCCTTAAAGGGGGAGGGAAAGAGAAGACCAACCTTTCATTGAGGCCATTTGATACAAAAATAAAATAAAAGAATGAATGGGTTAAAGCAGCAGCACGGAGCTGTAAGCACATCCAAGAGACAAGCAAATAGAAAAACTATTGTATGCTAGAGATAAATACACCAGAGAAGAAAGGGGATAAAACTGGCAGAGACATGCAAGAAGGAGGTGCAACAACTGTGCAAAAGTGAGAGCTGAAAACAGGGCAGGTCAGCCATGTGACTGTGGTTGGGACCTCTTGGGTCTTTTACGTACTCTGTGGAACAGCTGTCAAAGCAGTGCAAAGGAAATGAGCTTTGTATAATTGTACAGCACTAATAACAAAGTGGTTCCACTGCATATCTGAACTGTCTGGTATGAATAAAGTTGTGCTGTCTGACTAGTATAGTCAACTCAAGGAGATGTCTCCCAGGAGTTTCCTCCCTGTTGTTAGTTATATAACTGAGACACGTCATCTGTGGAGAAGATTTTAACAGGGTGTGCGCGCATACAAAAGGCTTGGGTCACTCCTCACACAGAAGGTCATGTTTAAAATATCTGAATATGCACTTATTCCAGAAGATGGCACAATGCTTAGACAGATGTGAAATCTTCACACACTTTTGGTAACAATCTGCCGCAAGTGAAGAGTTTATTTGGCGATTCCATAGCAACAGCATTTCCATGCTCCTGCTAGAGGTTGGGTATGAAAAATAATTCAGCCCGGAGCTATAAAGCCCTGTCTGGTGACTCTCACAGACACAAATGCTTTCAGAATGTAGCGCTTAAAGCCAAATTCATGGTCCTGTGTTTGCGTAGCTCTCTGGCTATGCAGAGAGAAGGATTATGGGAGTTTAACCAAAGACTCCAGTGCAGTCTTCCCAAAAAGACAGATGCTGACTGCAACCAACAGCTGCATTAGACGTTTTAATGGTATTATTTAACTCTCACTTTGACTTCGCTGTGAAGAATTTTTCGATTACAACAATCTAAATCAAATTTGAACATATCCATGTTGTAAAGCTGAGCAAATTTGCCATCATAAACTTCGTTCTTTGAAAACTAAGATCGCAGTTTAGAAAATGACCATTACATTGCATTCAATAAAACCAGCAACTAGAGACTGAGCCAATAAACTAATCAGGAAAGTGTTCACTGAGCGGATAAGCAGTTTCCCCTCAGATGATATACAACCTGACTTCCTAATTCATCAAGTTATTTAAGTTTTCGCAGAAGTAAAAAGATGAGATGTAGAAAGTAAATGCATGTACACTGACTGCTTGATGCTGATCCTCGCTTTAATAGAGAGTCTGGGTCAGACACTGAGATACTATGTAACCTTATAAGTCTTCTTTGAAAAATTTCTAAATATTTTATTAAAAATCACAATGTTGGTGTTTAATTCATTAGATCTGAATGTCTTAACCACTTTACTCAGTGAATCATAAGCCTCCCCATAGTGCACTTTCACTTTCCACCAGTGCCATCTGAGGAATGAATGAGGTGGGGCAGATGCTATTAGCGACAAGGGGGGTATTTTTAGGATGACGTTATCGTGCCACACCTACATCGATGATATCACCACAAGTAAGCACCACTCCCTAAATCAGTGTTTCTCAAACTGTGGGTCAGACTCCAGTAGTGGAACAATGGGGGCGGACAAATGGACAGTAAGATAACAAACTTCCATATTAAGGTTTCATGGATTTAACAGATTGTGTGAATTTAATGACTTAAATACAAAAGTGAGGTCAATTCTCTCCTAACGTACTGCAGTAAATCACTGTGCTCCCAAAGATGAGTTTTTAGGAGTATAAGAAGATTCCACAATTGAGCCATTCAGTGAGTATTATTAAGAGAAATGTTAGCAGAATTGGCCATAATTAGCAACTAGTTTGGTAAGGCAAGAGGTTTCTCAAGGGAAGGTGAGGTAAGGCTAAGAGCAATGTTCAACAAAAGGTCACATAGTCCAGCCCATAGTAGCTGGTATAAACAGCCAATAAAGAGCAATAAGCTATATTATACAAGCCTCACTCTGATCTGATTTATCATTACTTAAGAAGACAGTCCAACACATAACTACTCCATGCAACAATATTCATATAAACAAGTTTCCCTATCCCCAGATGAGGGAAGAAATGTGTGACCAGGTGTTTCTTTCACAACAGCTGAAAGAATCCCACTGACCCCAGTGACAACCTTCACTGGACTGTTGCTCAACGTGATCCAACTATCACATGAGCATACCACAGTCAAAATGGAAATGACTCGCCTCTTAGTTTAACTTTCAGGAACGGAGCCCTGTTCTCCTCACTGAAAGGTTAAATATAATTAGTGAAATCAAAAACTCTACAGGCATAAGAAATTAGGTAACTCTGGGTGATATAAAGTTGCTTTTTTCAGGTTCTTCTCACTATAGGAAGGGGCCTTTCGAGAGTGACTGCAAACGTCAGCACGATTGCTCCATGTATAGTTATGACAATAAGTCTATCTTTCCTTATTTTACGTACTCTCATACACAACTAAATGATTTAAACCCCAACATGAAAAAAATCTGACTTTATGTATGTAAACTGAGTGTGTCTGCAGTTCATTCATTGAATCCATACACTCAGGGACCAGAGACTGATAGGTCCGCTGGTTAGCTCAGGCCATTCAGTATGGATCAGTTTAGGTTTGTCGGTGCTGCTGTTTGAGAAGAAAGTGCTGCAAAAGCAGCAAAATAAGAATACAAAAAAAAAAAATCACAGATGTAAATATAAATAAGTAAGCAATTAGGCACTATCACGTGACACAAAATAATAAATATTTTGCAGGTCCCAGGGCACAACAGCTCCTCATACAATCTGCCAGCAAAATAAGCAGAAAATAATAACCCCGTTGTTTTTAAACAGAAAAAGAAGAAGAATTTTCACTCCGACCAAATGATATAAATCTAGATCATTTAGCAGTGTATGCTCGGCACTGTCACCCTTGCAACCAAATCCAAAAGTGAGGACACAACTGCTACTGTGCAGTACACTTTGGTGTTGTTTTGGTTAATCATGCACTTCTTTATTTTTGTAACCTCGTTAGAGACACAAGTGTGCGAGCAAGTTGGTCTTTACCAGCATTGCAGTGATTTATTATTACTATTTTCTGACTGAAAGGAAGATCCTTTGATAGTTGGAAATGAGATATTCTGCAGAAATCAAATCCATTTCAACTTCTTTGATTCCTATACAAGTGACAATATAGCAATTTTCTTTTCCTTAAGTTGTAATACCCATAGTTTAGGAGTACATATAAGAAATGACATACACATAAGGCACAGCCAGGTCATTATGCTCACTAGTGGACCAGGGCAGCTGAAGACTTCAACAGCCGAGCAGATATCCACATGAAAGGCAGACTCCTACTGGTGTAAATTTTGTCAAGAGACTGTGAATGCAAGGCTCCGTGTGGACCACAGTGTGCCTTTATTCCAATCGAGGCACTATACTACAATGCGCCAACTACATATACGCCCTTCTTGCAGACTCTGAGCAGTATTGAAAAGAAAATATAAAAAGGACTACACAGCTGCAGTGTCCACAGCTGTCTGCATGCACATCCTCAAGTGCCAAAACCAGAGGGCATGTGGATATCAACTACCCTACTATCAGAGCCTTGCGTTCACCCTTTAATAGCAAAACATATGGATCCAAACAGGCTGAAAGTATAACAGCCTCTTAACTAGAGATGGCACGATACCACTTTTTTATGTCCGATACCGATACCGATATCATAAATTTGGATATCTGCCGATACCGATATGAATCCGATATAGTGTTTTTTAATCAACAAAACTGTTTTTTTTAAATATCTTGCTGCATTTTGTATAAGTTCATACTCAAGTTTAAAACAACAACTACACTAAAGCTATTCTGTTATACCTGTATGCAAAAAAAAATATTTCATAGTTCAGCAATACTGATCAATCTAATAAACTTAGACCTACACCATCCTCCCTATTCTGGTATTTTAAAGAGTACTTAGCGTAAATATTAAGCAACCTAACTAATAGGGTTCCAACTCCCAGCAACAACAAAAATAAATAAATAAAAAATAGGGAACCACCCCTCACGCTCCACCTCATGATGCTTAATCGACGTAACCAACCTTAATTTGATGCAGTGTGAAAAAAAAATGCACAGAAATCAATTATTTTTCAAGAAATATTAAATAGATTCAACATCTTTCTTCAACAAAATTGCAGACTGCACAGATGGTACCTTCCCAAAGGAAAAAGTACTATAGCTTACTAGGGTATATATATTAGACTTAATAGTCACTATATACAGTAATGGACTTCTATTTATTTTGCATCAAATTAAAACTTTGGGTGTCAGATAATTATTTATTAAAAGCTAGACATTTTAAATGAGAATAAGAAAGAAAAGTATGTCTTTGTGCCCCCTTTTCCCTGTTAATGCCCTATCGGCCCCCCTGGCTAAACTTTGCTAGATCTGCCCCTGCACAGTTACCAGCGTCAGCTACGTAGAAAAAGATCCTCGAGTAGAAAGTAATAATAAATAAATTCTAACAACAGCTGATCAAGCTTAAACGTGCTGCTGTTGTTCAGCCGCTGGTTTCCTCTTTCTGGTGCAAAGTGGGCCAAAAGCAAACTAGAGACACGGACTCGCGACAGAAAAGCCGATCAGCTGATCGTTAAGCAGTTTCATGATTGAAGTAGCAGCAAGAAGAGGCAGTCGCTCCATATATCGTTTGTTAAGCTTAATGCAGGAATGCTTTACAAACATTCAGAGATGGACTTACACACTTGCTTTACTTCTCTCGGGATAACTTTGTCGGAGATGAAATGCCGGGTTGCTAGCGAAGCTCCAAATGCTATCCAGACCACCGACAGGTCCCGCATGCCACAGCCGCTCTATCACGTGATGCATACTGCTCCGACGTGCTAACGTTCTGAGGTGAGTTACGGCGTGTTGCAAGTTTTGTGAGGTGCTTTCGTGATATTTAATGGATCGGATTACATTTTTTATTTTTCTCCGATATCCGATCCAGTAATTTAGGTCAGTATCGGACCGATACCGATACGTAATATCGGATCGGTCCATCTCTACTCTTAACTAGGGATGGGAATTGATAAGAATTTAATGATTCCGATTTCGTTATCGATATCACATCGGTTTCTCTTTGAGCTTTCATTAACGGCTTTGAGAGTCACCACCATCGCTAAGCAGTACATCAAAGACATTACATTCATGCAAATTAATTGCATGCTGTGTGGTCAAATGTTTCTGAATGTTGGATGCATTTCCCCTTTTTGATGTGATCAGTGTTGGGGTCATTACACAAACAAAAGTAATATATTACAAATGTTACGTCCGGGATGGGCGTGAGGTTCTGGGGGCGCTCCGTCTCTGGGCTGGGACCCGGACCGGGCCTCGGGGGCTTGGGTCCTGGTTGGTGTGTTGCCGGGGTTGTGGGCGGGTGGGTGCATGGGGGCCCAGCCCTGGAGCAGGGTGCCGCCGGTGCGTCGAGCCACCTGGGGGGCTCTTCAACTGGTGGGGGAGATTGTCACATCTTGCAGGAGCTTTCCTCTCCTCAGGAGCTCCCTCTGCAGGAGGGGGAGATACAGGAGAGGTGGAGGAAGATCTCAGCCTGGGTGTTTATTGTCTTATGTAGTCTGGAAGATGAGTGGATGGTGGGGTGGGTGCAGTTTTCTCTGTGGTGGGGTTGGGTGGACTGTCCCGGGCTCTGTGGGGCCGGGCGGCGCTGCTGCACTGGGCCCGGTCTGGATGGGCCTGGGCCCCCTTTCCCTGGCGGGTCGCGGAGTATGGGGGTGCCTACTGGGGTCAGCGGGGGAGCTGGCCCCAGGGAGGGGTCACTTGCCCCTCCCTTCCTTCCCTCCCCATCTCCAGCTGCCTCCCTCTTCCCGCTCCACCACAACCACCCACACATGCAGGGCCTTGGAGTAGGGGTATGTCACCAGGGTGCAGAGGAGGCTACCCCCCCCCCCCCCCCCCCCCCCCCTCTGTCCCCTTCTGGCTGCCTCTGCCTCAATTTTATCCCACAACTTAGACATTCACATTACTCACACTCTCATTACACATACATATAGGATCTTGGGGGTGGGCACGATACACGGAGTCCAAAGTACCATCAGGGTGTATACCCCACCCCTGGCATCGTTGCCCACCTCTCAATTTTAAATACACGTAGACATTGAGGGCTAGCAGGAGGGACCATGCGCTTACCTGCTGCTCTCTGGCAGGTAGCTCCATGCCCTCCTGGGTTTTAAATGCACCTTAGAACACACATGCATCAACATTACAATGAGCGGGTGGAGGGAGGTTTGGAGTCTTCTCTCACCCCCATTCTCTGAGACCTGCTGGAGCAGGGGGGCTAGGACTAGGAGGAGGAGTTGGCCGTCCGACTGCGGTCTGGAGTGTGGAGCCTTCCTGCTGCTGCGGAGTCGGGGCGGTCTGCCTCCCCCCACCGCAGGGAAAAGGGAAACACCACCTGGGTCTGGGTGCAGTTCCCCCCTCCAGGGGCGGGGGCACCTAGACCCGGTTTGTAGAGTACGCTTGGGGAGTGTGATCGTGTGTACAACGTCTCTTTATGTCTGTCTCCACGTTGGTTGAGTGTGGAGTAAGTGCATATGAGAGCATGAGGGTGGGAATGGATGTTTGTATCTGTGTGTGCCTGTATGTCTGTGTCTATATGTCAGGTTGGGTGTCAGGCGCCACCTCTCTGGGGACATCTCAGGCCCTCTAAGGTTTGGAGGCCTATCTCCCCCTACCACCACTTCCCCTGCCAGTGGCGGACCCCCTCAGACATCGGTGCGTTGGTGGTTCTTTGTGTCCGGGGATGGGCGTCCAGGTACACACCGGCTCACTCCTTGGCGGCCGCTTATCGGGGCCTGGAGCCTGGGGCTCGCTCGGGCCACTTCGGAGGTGGGGTGCCCCCGGCCTCTCGGCCTGGGGCTCGGTCACTCAGGCGCAGCTGGCTGCCGGCGGAGCTCACGGGCGCGTCACTGCAACTCCCCCTGGCTTCTGCTCCGCGGCTGCTGAGTGAGCCCTCATCTGGGACTCTCCTCAGCTCTTTCCGGGACAGTGGCGCAGCTGCCCCTCTGTTGGTCTTCCTTGGTCTCTTGTGTTCTGGGGGCCTCTGGATGTCTGGAGTTTTGATCTCCTCCACACCTGCTTCAAGCCCTGGAGGACGGGGCTGTGGCCCCCCCACACCCTCTAGCAGATTATTACATGAAGGAACCTTTTAAAAAACAAAAAACAAGCGCGTCCATGCTCACAGGTGTACACACGGGTGATCACACCCACAAACTACACCCTTTTTGGCTCCTACCTCAAAGCACACTGTGTTCTGTTGATCTTATGTGCTGCACAATAATGTTTAACATTTAGTATTTACTGTCATATTCCCATATATCATTGTGATGTTGTTTATTCTATTACTCTTGTTCTCTTCTGCTTGCTTTCTTTTTTCTTTCTCAGCAGGTGATCCAGGTGATTGATATATGCATTTTTTTTTTCTCTGCCCGTTCTGTTGGTTTTTGTCTTTTGCCCTTCTCCCCCGTCCCTCTTCTCAGCTGTTTCTCTTTCCCTCTTTCTTTCTCCCCTTCTTTCCCCCAGTCAAGTCTGTCCCGTATTCAGTAAGTGAAAATAAAATAAACAATAAAAGGTGAATCAAATGGACCATTACGGCAAGGCTGGGATGGTCAGTTTGGTAAAGTAAATCCGTTGGGCATCTTTCTTTGCCTTTAGACAACAATTCTGATGGCAAAAGAGCCAAACGGGACAGGCCAAAAAAAAACAAAACAAAAAAACAAAAAAACAAAAACAAATGTTACACAGAACACTTTTCTTAAATATCCATACGAACCTTGTGGAGCACAGACTGAGTTACTACCTTCCTCTTCCAACACATGAACTGAAATCAGCTAATTGTAGCACAAGTGTAAGTGAAACCAATAAGCGGCATCAATAAACAGGCATAGTAACAATTCCAAGGAACTGAACTACCGGGAACTGGTTCTCTACAAGAACCGGTTCTTGATTCCCATCCCTATTTTAACATAAATCAGCAACCCAAAAAACAGATGCAAGCACTAGCAGGAGAGCTGGTTCAGTGATTTTGGTTCTCTTCAGCTCAAATGCATCATGTTTGTTCGAAGGCCAGCCAGACAATTGTGAACACAAATGAACATATCTCAATACAGACACTAATAGAGAAGCCCAATGATCCAGATAACATAGTTTGGTACACATGTTATTTGTTTCTGACCTCTAACATACCAAAAGAAAGATAAATTAAGTGCATCGGTATTGTAATTACAGTTGAAACAATTACAACTATGCTCCTGTTTACCTGACATGGTGAGGTCCAGTCTGTGTATGAGGGAGCGCTTGGCTGATTCCATCTCGGGACTCGGATTGTCCAGAGCTTGGCGGCACCACACGATAGGACTCAAGGCTTTTTGCAGGGGACTGTTCAGCTTTGCCTCATATAACCTAAAAAAATATCAACAGCAAGTTATTTTTCTCCTCTAATAATGACCGACAGATCACTCCTATCACACCTCATATATGGTGTTAGTCAACAGCTTGAAGAGGAAATGTGATTGAGAGGATAACAAGCTGCTAATCTGGACCTGGTTTTATTACAAAGTGCTGCCTTATAGTGGATGATGTGGAGAGGCAGGAAGGAATTCATGTTTTCTTAGTAAAAAGAAAAAAAATTTTTTTTTTAATGCTAATTTATTTCAGACATAAATATTTAAAATCTTGAGCCTTGCTAATTATTTAAGGGGACTCTAAAAATATAGTAAATACCCTGTTAATACCCTTTTATTTATGTTGCATGTGTTGAGTTTTAAGAAATTTTAAGAATAAACAGTCTTAAAATTTTTTTTTGAAAAGACCATAAATCTCAATACTTAATCATATGTACTCATTTAAATAGCCAAACACTTTTAATATGGCTTCAAGTTAAACTCAAGGCTTGCAGGGAAAATACGGCCTGAAAATCACTTCACACTCACACATCTAGTTGCTCTGCAGAACCAAGTGCACACACCAAACTAAACAGAGAGACACAATGACACCTCATATGCAAACTGACAAGCCAGCGAAAAACAAAATGTGGGATTTATTTTTATTTTTTAAAGTTGATGCTGCAGGCAGATAATTTTACCCGAGCAACCTCCAGAGCTAGAAGATTAAGTTAAAGTGCCTAAAAAGTTAGCTCTTTAATTGGTCAATTCCCACAGGTTCCAGTGTTAAAATGTTCAGCAGCATTAAAAACCATATTTATAGCCTGGTACAAAAATGTTTGGGGGTTTTTGCGGTGTGTGACTGCTTTGGGTGAGAGGTGTTGACAGGCAACTGGAGCTGGTCAGTGACTGCTAGGTGCTTAGAAGTTTAGGCTCCAGTTTTGATGAATAAAATTCTGGTATTTTTTCAGACCATCACCTGGCACCAGTTACCAGGTATCTGTTTCTGTTCACTGCACCCATACAAGTTTTTGCAGCTTGCTAACAAATCTATACGGCATTAGCTCATAACTTAGCGCTGCATCCTCTCTCCACATATGGTAACTTCTGGCTGCAAAAACCAAAATAGGAGCAGCCAAAACACTAACAATGAATCTTCAAAATGCAGAGTCCAGGACCGCTGGATGATGTCATGGTGGCTACATCTACCATTTCTACACATGTGACACACTGAATTAACTACAGCTTTACTGAGTGTAAAGAATGACATTTGTTTACCACGACATAATTTCTGCTTACAAATAACATTTGTGATGTCATTTTGACAGCAAGAAATACAGTCATAGACAGAGAACTAAGGCTTCATAAAGTTGCTGAACTGAAAAATGACAAAATTTATGTTACTTTTGATTGCAAAGGTATAGAACATGCATAAATAAGCTAACCTAACAAGATCATTGGAAAAGAAATAACACTAAAGTACATACAGCATTACCTGAGATAGCTGATGCGCTATCAGTCTCGCCTCATTTCCATATTAAGATGAGGTCAAAAAGTGCATTGGAGCAAATGAATTGTGACTGTGGCACTTTCAGTGGCTGTAAAATTTATATGCTTTCAACTTCTAACAGTCTAAACATGTTTTCACTCATCAAAATTGAATTTAATTGTGTTCCCCATTTATAAAAGCAATAGAAATGTTTATGAAGAGAAGAGAAGAGAAGAGAAGAGAAGAGAAGAGAAGAGAAGAGAAGAGAAGAGAAGAGAAGAGTAGAGTAGAGTAGAGTAGAGTTGAGTTTCCACTCAGAGGAGGAATCTGAGTCAGCAGCTGTCAGCAATGTTGCAGCCATTGAGGAAGCCTTTCAAGATGAAAGCAGAAACATTACAGGCAAAGCAAGGGCAGAGAAATACCGGCCTTATACTTATACTTATACTGCACATTGTCATTGTTTATCAACACAATGACAGCCATTCACATGTGGTACAGTGCAATGTAAAACTACATCTGAAACAATGATATGTGTCATGCGCATGCAGAAACAGGAGCGCAACGGGCATCTATTGATAGGCCGAGTGCTGCAGGAGCAGGCAGCCTTTTTAAATCCACTCTGATGCTAATTCATGGGATTACAGGAGTCTGTGACAGGAGCTGGCAAAAGCTAGGCACTATAGGCTAATCCCAGATATCAATCTAATCCAGAGGATGGACAAACAGCCAGGGCATAATGAGACTAGCTTGGCTGGGCATGAGCGAGCAATGTCTGAAAGTAGTCTGATGCCGAGGGCTCAGTAGCTGGCATGGGCATGCAGCTGCAAGCAAGACAGGAAAAGCTGAGTTAGCTGAAATAATAATTACAAAAAATGCAAACTGATTAACAGGATTCGTGTTTATCCTCCCTTGAAGAAACAGTGTTTGTGTTAGGAGTGTTCTAAAAATGTAAAAGCACTTGGCGCATGTTCAACTTCAAAACAGATGATATGCCCTGATTGCAGCAGCTTTTAAAAACTGCCATTAAGATGCATTAAGAGTTACGCCCTCGTGTTGCCTACTACAATATCATTACCATAGCAGAAGCAATGCATATAAGCCCGTCCTAATAAGATAGATAACCATTTCCTGAAGAAAAGGGCCATCATTATATTTTCATCCAGTCAACAATGATGTTCTTGGAAGTCAAAAACAGTCAAATCCAATTTAGTCTGGAGTTTGACGGGCTGCACTTCTTTTCTAAAGCCATCTAAGGGCAGAAATGCGCAGTGCTTGGTTAAATTATATGGGCACAATCTAGCGGGAAAGGATATTGAAATACATAGGAGTTAACAAGCAGAACAACAATACTGTATTGGTTCTATCTTCCTCTACTGTGAATGTTAAAGTGTTGCTGTCAGTGTCTGGTGAGTACAGTGAAAGTCATTTTTTAAAAAAAGATTTTTAGCCTGTAATGTTACAATCCAAAATGTTTCACGTTGATTACATTTTTGCAGTGTAATACCACCTCTTGTATGATTTGGTATCTCTTCAAGGGCAACTACTTTCAAAGAAACATGAATTCCTTGTCAAACTGTAATGGCCTAACAGAAATTTTTTTTTTAACTTGTGTGAATATCAGTTTTATGCATTCCAAGTCTGGCTTTAAAATGAGTAATGCTATTAGAAAGACCTAATTACAACTGGTGGATTAGCAATAGGTGCATCTAAACAGGAAATATAAAAATTTAAAAAGCAAATTTCAACTAAATTTAAAATACGAACCCCCTGATGTCTCTATTTTTGGGGGGAAATTACAAAAAGTACATTTAAAGATCTTAGAGGTAACAGGAAATACATCAGACTAATTTAGCTTGCTTTTTGTTCATGATGCAATCACAATCTAATGATCTGGACTGTGGTAAAAACATTGTCCCTTTTTTGTTTGTCACTTTAATGACAAAACATCAGGACATGCACAACACCTTGGTTTGAGGGAACTGCTACAACTCTTGCCTAATGCTAATCTTATACACAAGACACTCTCTTGTGTATAAGATTAACAGTTTATGTTTATAACCCCTGTTAATGCAATTCTTGTAATCATCTTTAGGACCCTGCCATAGCGTTTATTTCTCCATGTTGATGAGATAACTGTCCTATTTCACATCTCTCACTTGGTGCTGCAGAGCACTTGTAGCTGTGTGCCAACTGCTGCGCTAAAGGGATTTCAGAAGAGGAATATAACCATGGCTACCTCTCCCACATGGCTGCTGGGCAGGAAAACAACTTTGATTTTTTTACTGTACAACACTGACACGACAAGCCAAGCAATCTGTCACATCACAACACCAAGAAACTGATGATTTTAATTGCCACAGGCCTGCTGATCTATCTCTGAAACTAATGAACAAACTCTAGGCACGGAAAGAATGGAGAGCGGTCTGACAACGACTGTAAGACAAAGCCTGTCTTTTATATTCAGACAGTCACAGAAGTGCCTTGGGATCGCCCATATGACTTGCCAAACAACATCCTGCAGTCAGTAATCCACAATGAGGCTCCTTCAGTGGGGATGACTTCAGATTTCAGACAAGCTACTGAAATGATTGTTCATGCCAGGCGTTTGTGGTGGCAGCTAATGTGTATAGCAGCTGTGACCAGGCATTTAAAGCTGTCACCCAGCCCCGAAGACAAAAACACGGCGGAGCAGGCAAGTTACCTCCCAAGACAAGGCTTTGACTCACCAGCTGTCCTCGTCTTCGTTTAGACAGTCCATGTCTTCCAGATCTAAGATTTCCACTTCATCTAGAATTGAGGTTTCCCCTTCATCCGTGAAGCCCCTGCTAGTGTCTGAATAAAATGAGTTCATACTCGATAAAGAGGTGGCAGCAGATGCCCCCTCACCCTCATACGCCCTCCTGAAACTGATGCCGTCATAAGAAAGTCTGGGGTTTAAACAGCGGTTGTTCTCCAACAGCCCACCGTAGCCGCCCGTTCCAGCGAACCCCACCCCAGGGAAGCCGGCCAGACCGGCTGCCATCCCTGCTGACAGGGACGACGAGTCGTATCCGGCGCTCAGGGGTCTGTGGTTCCCTGACATCGGTCCGGACGAAGACAACATCGTAGACCTGCTCCGGAGCTGCTCGTTTTGTTGTTCGAGTTTCTTCACCAAGTCCTGGAGCTTCCGCACCTCCAAGTCCGCGTTGATATTAGAGTTGATATCCTCCATAGTGGCTCCTCTCAGCCCTACGAAAATATGCGGTGGTCAGGGGTATTTTTAGGCGTTTCTTTGCCGAGAGTCCCTTTGTTTTTGTTTACTTCACTGCTATATGGGTGTTCAAAGAAGACACTTTGGTGTTCAACCGACTTGAAAAGCTCAGCGTCGTCATCTTCTCCGGTTATTCGTGCTCACGGGTAGGGTTGAGGCCATTTTCATAATACTCGTCACCAACTGTGAAAGACCAACAGGCGGCGGAGAACACACGTCACCACGTTCCATATCGGGAGCGACCACGTAACCAACACCTATTTGCGCGTGCACATATAACTACACCGTTATAGATATGGATCGAAAATTTGGCTACAGAAACCACATTGTAACATATGAATGAACTCCTAAACGCAGGATTTTGAATGTTTATTTGTGATTTACTACATATTTACAACCGCCTGGGTACAGTCTTATACATTTATAACTACTGGGATACAGAGTTCAAATATCTAATAATTCTGAAAAAAAAAATTAACTTGCTGATCAGATGTAGATCGCTTTGTAGGCCTGCTGCTTCTGTTACCCTCCAATTATGGAGTATCCTCAGATTTTTTTAAGGACATGCTGCACACTATGCCAAGATAAATTTACATTTTATGCTCGTTAAACAGTCTTTTTTTTTTTTTTTTTTTGCCTTTTTCACAGTATCAGTTAATAAATGGGAACAGATTAAATGCTTGGACATTGGCTGCTTTTTCATTCAAAGAAAAAGGCCTTCAGAACTTTTGCTCAATTTGTAAATTACTAAAAATCAAAAAATTACAAGGTCTTACAAGGGATTGTTAAAGACTTTTACATAGCAGTGTAAAATTAAATACTAGCCTTCATCTTCTGATAATCTGATGACAAAACTTTTAAAGTATTATTATTAAGGTATAATTGAGAACTTTATGTAAAAAAAGGATCCAAATATTTTTAAATAATGCTCGCTGTGGGTCCCTTCCTGTGGGACCCCATTTAAAAAATACTAGTCAAGATAAAGCAAACATGAGAATGTAGCTTTATTTTTACATCTTCATTTATTTATTTATTTATTTTTTACAAATGCTGTGAAAAACTACAACAATAACAGCAAAATGTAAGTAACAAAAAAGAAAGCTGTAGATTAATTTATTGGAGATAGCTTCTCAGCTATCCAGGGCCTCTTCTGATTCCAGGTGCTCCTTAGATTTTTGAAAAACACCTTCTCCCTCTTCCTGCTCTCCAGCCCCACCTTCAGCCTCCAAATTCTCCTCCTCTCCTTGTCCCTGGCTGCTCATGGTAGCTTCCAGTCCTTCCTGATCAGCACTGGCATTTTGTGAGTCAGCTCCCTCCTCATCCTCATCTTCCACATCCATCTCAAAAACACGTATGTGCCTCAGATTGGTACTTAGCTGTCGGGAAAGAAAAAGTAAATGTTTGGCCACAGTCCACAATATTCATTCACTGGAATTCCCCCACTGCCGGAGAAACATGAGAAGACTGAAAATGGCTTAAACGACATTAGACTGATCACTGAAAAACACAGCAGTGCAGATGACTCATGATATCGTGAAACAAAATCCACATAAACTAAATATAATGTGAATTCTTACCACACAGGCCACTTTGCGGATTCCATTAACAGCTACAAACTGGGCTTTCATGTTTTCCAGTTCACGCCACTGATTACCCAACACCAGGCCTTGGGACGGGATGGAACTGCTCTGTTGGTCCAGCCTGTAAATATATGCCAAGGTTAGATGTGCACTTTAAAGTTAAAGTTTTAGCTTTACAACATGTCATAAACCAACTACATTTACATTTAAGTACTTCCAAAAGATTTAATAAAATAGTACTTAATAATCTGTGAATATGCGAGTAGTTTATAAGTGATATAATATATGTATACACTTTTGAGGTTCAGCACCTTAAAATTGGTGGTTTAATTAGATAAACACAACAAACATGGTTGTGACTACCAGCAATGCTATGTCATTGGTTATGGTTTGAGAGCAATGTGATTATCAAGGTTATCAAACTATGAGCACTGGACAATTTTCGGGGCGTGGGGAGAATTTTTGTTTATGAGTCATTCATAGATTCGTGGCGTTACAGGTACGGCAACTTCGACAAGTGTCCTGACAAAAAAACAGCAGGAGCTGATCAGTGTCTCACATGCCTCAGCTCTGCTTTGTTGGTCAAGAAACTGGACCGCTTCACTATGTGTGTACTTGTTGGTAATTTTTAGAGCATTTTCATGGGTTATCTTAATAATATCGTGGCTTGTTATGTGCTATAGACCAAGAAGTTTGTTCAGTGCTTCAGTTTTGGTGTGCGAAAATATGTAATCTAAAAATTGATTTAATAAAAGTAAAACAATGGAAGGCTGTCCAGGCAATGTTCAAAAAGGAATGTTGGTACTACTTTTGTAGAGCAAACAGTAACAAAATTACAAATCCACTTATTCCTTACTTCAAATAAAAGTAGGGTGTTTTATATTTGAGGTGGGCCGTTCAAGTTCTAATTTGGGATGCAAGAAAAAGGTAATCAACCTACAGACTGCACCTGGATGGGACTCGCTGGTGTTCCTAGAGTGTTTGCGTTGATGATGTATGTGTCATGTACCTGTGTATCTGCATTTTTTTTTTAAATGTCAGAAAAAGATTTATAATTATTAAATGAAGATAAATCAAAAAAATTCGTAAACACAAACCTCAGGTTTGGCTCCCAGTTGAATTCTGTCTCGCAGCTTAAGCTGGAAGAAATTGGAATTTGAGCAAGGACACGCATGGCGTTGAGTTCTTCAGATCCTTGTAAGACCACAGTTAGCATTTCATCGTCATAAAAACGAGCATCCAGGTAGCTGTAAAAATAATGAGACCTGACAAAAAAAAAAAAAAAAAAACACACCTTAAAATCTTTTGGCCTTGCATAAACACCTTTCACATAAACACATTTCTTTGCGTTTATATCTGTTAATACAGTAAAGGAACAACATAAACGTGACTCACTGGTCTGCAGCATTTCCATCATCCCCACTGTCAAGGTGATGGGTGAGATTAATCGACATGACGCTGTTTGGGATAGGTCTGCAAAAATATAAAACAAATGAGGTTAGAAATGAAAAGCAAATATCTAAAAAGTACTTACTGAATTACAGAAATGTACCTGTTTGGGTCAGTTCCTCTGCGTAACAGGTAGAGTTTGTGGGGTGAAATCTCTGGCATGCAAAACACAACATAATGCATTTTGGCCTTTTTGTCATTCCACCTATAGGTTGACAAATGAATAACATTAATTAAAACCCCATCTTGCTTTTACAGATAAAAAAAAAACAAAAAAAACTGCATGATGTTTGTGTTTTACATACAAAGATGGAAGTTCAAAAAGCCGAGGAGTGTTTTCGGAGCTAAAAAACAGGTAAATACAAATTTAGTCTCAGTGTATGGCTTATATTTAAAATACAACAGATTTTACACATAAGATTATACCTCTCTGGCACGTTGTACAAGGGCAAAAAGATGGCTTGTTTTACCGACTTTCCAATTACTTCCTACACACAAAGAAACAAAACAATTAAGAGGAGAGAGGACACAACATTGCCAGCCAGCCTTATATTTTGAATGACTGCAGAAATCTACAGTGCACAAAACTTACTGCGGGTTTCTGTAGACAATCCTCAATCACATTCTCCATCATCCTCTTGACAAAGTGCAAAGACTTTTGGGGATATGAAGGAAACAGCAAAGGGCTCCCTAAATAAACCAATGAAACATTTAATCAGGTAACTAACAGGTATTTTGAGTACAATCAACATTTAAGTAGTTTCACACAAAACAAAGAATTTAACCCAACTCCGAAACGCACAAAGGTGATAATTCACCTTTCAGGTGTGTGCTGTCCTGTAAAAACTTCAACCACTGGTTCCCCTTTGTGTTGGGTGGAGACACAAGGTCCTCATCTTCGTCCTTCAGGTACTGTAAATGTTATTAGGAAAGACAAACCACTATGCGGTCAAGCAGGAGTTCCATTAAAAACAAACAAATAAACAAACAAAAAAAGACCAGCTAAAGATAAACAGTACAAAACCATTTACCTGTCCAACTCGTTCTACGTTGAAGTACTTCCCTTTACGACCGAAGAGTTCCTCATTCTGTTAAACCACATTAAATTAAAAAGTTAAAAAAGTCTTTAAACTTATTAGCATGTTTCTGATATTATGCTGAGCTCACCTCACTAAAATGCTCAGACAAGAAGTCAGCAACAAAGGCAATGTCCTTCTGAGTCATCTAAGGAGTTAAACAACATGTTTAGATAAATAATGGATGTTTAAAATAATCCCATGAACACTTAAATCAAAATAACATTATTTCTAACATTATTTTCCTTATGTCAATTTGTGCAATTCATTTTCTGGGATGTAGATTACCATACATTGAACAGGAGGAACGGTTTGTTAACTGCTTCTAGTAAACATTTAATAAATAAAAAAATAAAGCTCACCTTATTGAGTTCTGGTGGCACATGCTCCTCACACATTCTGAGCATTGCTGTGGGAAAGCAAAAAGTGTGTGAGCATATAAACAGTAATTTCAAATCTATAAATAAGACCATACATGCACAATAATTATTTTAAATGTTTCAAGATCAACAATTCTTTTTTTTTTTTTTTATTTCTTACCTACATACAGCCAACGGAAAAAGGCCTTAAAGTTTTTCATACTCTTGTCAATCACCCTAAATGGCAAAAAAAGTTATTATACTTGAAAACAGAAGCACTAATTCTAAAAAACATGTGCATTACTCAATTACGGTCCTGAACTTACTGCAGAAGTTCATTTGCTTTCAGGGAAAAGGATCCAACTGCTGTGATAGCGCCTAAAATAAAATAAAATACACACATGTGACTACTGACATAAAAAACCTGTTTTAAATCATTGTGCATGTCCTGAAATGCACCTTCTATAGCTGCTGCATCCAAGCCGAGGGGCTCAAACTTTTGTTTCCACAGGGCCATTCCTTTCACCTCACTGAGGTGATATAACAGAGCCTCTGAGCCACTGCAGCCAGCAAAAGAGAGCGACAGATTTAAAATGACAACCAGTCAAAGGGTAGGGCAGCCATGATGAAAAGTAAAAGACAAAATACCTCTGCAGGTGGCTTATTACTAGCTTCTGGATGCTGGAATAGGAAGACTCAATGGACTGTCCAAGCTTCTTCAATCCCTGTAATAGAAATTAATTTTAAATAAAAAAACCCCATCATTTTCAACTTCTCACAAACTCGTATACCTTAATGCTTCTTAAGCCGTTTTTAGACATTGGAGACAAAACATTGCTGGCTTCATCAATATGTTAAGGTGACGGTATTCTGCCAACTGGACAAAAAGCCCCTTTTTACATAATTTACCTGAAGCCTTGATTTGGATAATTTCACAGCACTGAGAGAATGGCACACAGTACTCACACCTATCCTATGAGTTGTGAGAGTACTGAAAGTGACATCTAACCATGTCAGAGTTTCAGTAGTAGGTTATTATAAAAATTACAGATGTCACAGCCTATACAGATACACACTTAATTTGCTTATTAGACATGAGCTACAGCATGGCAGCTTATTATAGTGCTTAGAGTGTGACTCAGACAGTGATATACACAATGTTATTTGCTGTTACATCCCTTCTCCATGTTAGGAATGATTTGTTATTTATTTAAGCCATGGGAGTTGTGTCAGATAAGTAAAAGAATGCATGATTCTTTCACTTCTGAATAGACACTGCTGCTGTGTGACACTTCAGCTTTGTTATAAGCTCAGGAGAAAGACTTCTAGAAACAGCTGGATGCAAAAAACTAAAATAACACTAGAGTTTAATCTAAACTGTCTTTACCATAAATGTATGGCAAAGCTGAGTTTAGGTAGGTCTGTGTGTTAGGTTTATTTGTTTATTTATCTTTATTTAACCAGGAAGTAACATGGCACTGCTCATTGCAGGGGCCATGCACAATTGACATATTTAAAGTGCAACAGATAAACAAGATAGCATACAATACACAAATAACCCAGGCTTCTCAAGAAAAACAATATGTTCCCCGGGATGCTTGCACTCACACGCTTGTCATGGGCATGAATGTCATGGTAATTTAGGACTTTAATGATTTCTCTGAACTGTTCTTTTTCCAGGGTGGAGTAATTACACGGCATACATCTTTAACAACTTTAAAAAACAAGAATCAGCTTGCAATCCCTTAAGACACATGCTATGATACATTAAGATCTGATGGAAGCAAATATTACAATGATGGAAACAGATTGGTTAAATATGTGTAAAACAAGTGCCAGCACCTACAGATCTGCTCAGTGGAGACAATTTTTTTTTAATGGAGGATGAAATTTATTTTTCACTCCAAAAAGAAAATTTGTGCAAGACCAGATGAGAAAATCTGGTAACCCAGTAACACAAACAATAAGGACAAGGCTGGATAATACCAGTCGTTGGGGAGTGGCTGGCCATTGTAAAAGGATATTTCTGAAATGGAAAGATTCAACTTTAGAGATTTAACTCTTCTTGTCAGAATTGGTTCAGTTCGTTTTAAATTGGTTGGGTTCCTGGCAGGTCCACAGATTTTCCACAGGTCAGAGCTTGTGGAAGGCCATTTCAGAAGAAGCCTGCTTTATCCATTTCAAAACCAGTTCTGATGTGTATTTGGGGTCATTGTCCTACTGGACCACCCAACTTTGCCCAAGTTTCAACCATCTAGCTGTTGATTTTAGGTGAAGCTGAAGAATTGGAAGGTAGTGTTCCTGTTAAACGGGAGTTTTTCCTTACCACTGTCGCCAAGTGCTTACTCATAGGGGGGTTTTCCCTGTATTGTATACAGAGAAATATTAAGCGCCTCAAGAAGACTGCTGCTGTGATTTAGCACTATATAAATAAAATTTTATTTTATTTATACTGTACTGCCAAAAGTATTAATTCATCTGCCTTGACATGCATATGGCCATACCTACAGGGCATAACATGATATCGGCCCATCCTTTGCAGCTATAACAGTTTCATCTGTTATAGCTGAGAAGAGGTTAATAAACCTCAAGTTAAAATACATTATAGAATATTCAGCAACACTTATTAAGAGTTAAGTGAATATGCCTATGTGAGTCTGTATGTATTTTGACCCTGTGTGAAAACCTAAAATAAATTTTACACCCGATTTTTGTTTTTTTTTAAGTCATTAAAGACGTATGCTTTCCAATCATTCCTCACTGGAAAAAGAACAGTGCAAAGAAATCATTAAAAGTCAAAAATTACCATGACATTCATCCCCATGTATACTTCTGACCACAACTGAAAGTGTATTTAAGTTTGGCTCCTTCAAAGTTTTCCATGTCCAAAGTCCACAGAGGGAAAATTATGGCAAAAAGCAACTGTTTGAAGGAGTGTTGGAGCTGAGACGGAGCAAGGTACAGAGGTAAACTGAAAGTTTACCCAGTATCACTTATGTATGCCAGTATATGAACTGAAATGCAGAAATTTGTGTTGTTCAGACCATTTAATGTATATATAATGAGACACATTCACAGTTTTGTTACTAAAATGCTAAAAAAGTTACTAACTAATAGGAATAGAAACTAATATAGGAAAAGACACATTTATGTGCTGCCACATTAGCAGAAGAGTCCATGAAGAAAAGGGACTGTAGCCTCACCTTGACTGTCAGCTGGTTCATGAGAAGAGCCTGCAGTTCAGGGCTGCAAGTAAAAAAAGAGAGCAGTCTGGCATGATTTACCTCAAACTGCTGCAGAACAACACGCTGAGTTAGCAGCTCAAGATGTGTTGCTACCATCTACAGGACACTCTAGACATTGCAAATCCAAACAGCAGAAAAAAAACGTAATTCTGTCCCACCTGGACTGCCCCCACAGTAGAAGCTCCAGAAACTCATCTTGAACTTGAGTGCTTGTGTTCTTTTCCTGCACAAACTTAGTGAGTCGAAGATCCATCTGCATGAGGATGTCTTCCCACGCCTCACACATACAGGTAAGTGAGAGGTGCAGGTATTGCAGTAGGGTGGAGATGTGGGTGAACTTGCGTGCCATCCTGGTGACCTCAGGCAGGCAATCTGACAACAACCCTGTGTCCAGCTGGAAGAAGAAGACATCGGTTTAAGAGAAATTTAGGTAAAAGCAGAGAGGATGTCAGAAAATGGAAAAGCGAAGTCAAACAATCCGTCTCACCTGAACATAGCAGATCTCTGGGTTGTCATCAGCAGATCTGACTTCTGTGATGACAGACAGAGACTTAAGATCACTGGACAGACTCAGGCTCCGGCACGTTCCCAAAACCTGCAGGGTGTTGTTACGG
The DNA here is from genome assembly GCF_057381915.1 of Diplotaxodon limnothrissa. NCBI lineage: Eukaryota > Metazoa > Chordata > Actinopteri > Cichliformes > Cichlidae > Diplotaxodon > Diplotaxodon limnothrissa. The sequence goes on from NC_140617.1 coordinate 8,939,306, forward strand.
CAACAAAAGCAGCAAAAGTTTAATCAATATTATTTTTGTGCAATTTAGATAGTAATTTGTGGGATTTATTGTTTCACCATTTAAAGTGGACCATAGGGGATTCTTTCCCTCATTTTCTGTCACATAGCTACTGGTAATGGTAGATGCCCATACTAAATAAGGCCAAAGTTTTAAATAATAAGGTCAGCATGGTTTTAATAGTCCATTTCAGACAGTCTTCTTTTTATTTGTGGCTCTTTATGATGTCAAAGAGAGGCAATGTCTGAAATATGGTCACCCCAGACACAAAGCCCTGGTTCTGAGCTGTGAGCATAGTTCACACTGTCTGTTTATGAGTGTCCACTAATCAGTAGAAAGTTGGCTTAAAGGGAAGCGGTCCTAAAATAGTTTGCTTTTGACATGAAGTCTGACGTTAAATTGTTAATTCTGGTGGCTAATACCTGCCCAGTGAGGAAGACAGGGTTTACCTCTATCCATACCACTTTGGAGCTCTTGTGCTAATAATGTGGCAAAACCAATTTTCTGCATTGCATATAGGCTTAATAGTACATTTCTTTCTGTTTCGTTACATTTCTCACACAGCTGATGTTTACATTATATGAGCTGCTGGTGCTGCAATAACATACGCTTACATTTAGGGGGTGTAACAGTCCTTCAGATCTACAGTTTCTCTTCTGGATTTTCTTTGGCAAGGCAGAATATCAAAAGCAACTCACAGGCCTGCTCACTTTATCAGAACTGGATCATGAACAAAAAAATAAACTCCATCTGATGTACTTATAGCTTTTACCAGATTAGCATGCTTAGCACAGCTCTACATCTATATCATTTAGGGCTGTCACAATATCTGATTATTGCTGATATCATAACATTCTTATTAAACTCAAAATAAAAAGACATTTTGAAAAGCGTCCTTTGGTCTTCCTTCACTTGGAAGCCACTTAATGAAAATGTCATCAGTGTAAAGTAGATTTACAAGCAAACAAGCAAAAAAAGCCTTACCCCTTCCAGCGTGGCAATCCTGTACATGCCATAGGCATAAAGCTCCACAAAGCTTGCATTTCCTCCCAGAACAAGTATGTTCAGCCTGCATGGAAACAACATAAGGTGGTGAAATCATTTACAAAGCACAGTGCATTTGAGATACAACTGTTTGTTCATGTACTGATTATTTACCGGACTTCCCCCAGGAGTTTAAGTATCTCATCAGATTTTTCCTCACTGTGAAAGAGATAGAAAAATAGACTCAGCTGCTACAAGGAATGATCAAATCACACATTGGATAACAGCTTCATTTTATTAAAATGTTTTCCCACCTGAAGATCTTTGAAGTTGTACTATAGCTGGAAAAAAAAAGTTTGGACAAATATTAATAATTCATCCAAGGAGCTGTTTTCTTATAATTGCATGTGCCATTAATATTGCAGTTACCTCTTGGGGAGAGTTGGTAGTTTGGGAAGAAAGAGTTTGGATTCATCCTCAGAGTTGTAAAAAGAGCTGAGGGCACTGAAACACATCAAAACAATCACTCTCATTATTCTACACACCCTCCACACCATTGGCTTGGTTCCTGAGCCTCAATCGATGCATACCTGCTCTCCTCAATCACCTCCATCCAGTGCATGCAAGTTACAGGACTTTGCATAGGAAACACATGGAGGATCTCTGCTTTCTCAACATCACACAGGACTACCTGCTTAGTGTCTCCAAGACTGAATGCCAAAACTGAAGAGAGGATATATTACATCATGATTCCATCAAACACATGACTAAAAAAAGCAAAAGATGCGCACAGTCACTCCTTACTTTTGCCATCTGGTCTCCAGGCAATCGCTGTGATCTCCTTGCCAGTATACTCACTGGGTGGTAGGGTCCATACACGCTGGAAACCAGCCAAGCGGTGAAGCAGCAACTATGGAAAAACATAAGCCAAGTATTTAAAGTATTAAAAAGCACACACACACACACACACACACACACACACACACACACACACACACACACACACACACACACACAGAATACTGAGCTGTGTTTCAGAATAATTGTTTTAATATTACCTCTCCAGTTGTGTTGGCCAGAGCAATCAGATCCCTCTTTGGAGACCATGCCATACACAGTACAGGGTTAGGAAGTTGCTTCTCTCCTACTTGCCGGAAGGCAGGCATTTTGTTGGCTGAAAAAATGTTAATAAAAATACTTGAAAAACACACTTTTTGTTAAGCGTTTCGTGAACGTTTTCTCTGTACAGTTTTGCTTTTATTTGTGTCAAAGCCAAAAAAATCAACTGAGCTTTTGTTGAAGAATGACACTACTGTGCTTAAGTCAAACTCTTTATTGGACAGCAGAAACAAATAGTATGTTCATTACCTTCCTTGAAAAAATATAAATTTTTCACTGTGATACTGATCAACAATATTATTACAATTCACAAATCAGACACTACTATCAATCAGTTATTTGCAAAAAGTATATTAACCTAATTAATTAACAGCTTCAATTTTTTTAGCTACTTAATTGTATTATTAGTGTTGTTGAAGGAAAAACTAAAGTCAGGTATCTTAGTTTATTTAAAAAATTAAATAAAACATATAGCCTGCAGATAACATACTCATTGTAACTGTCCAAAGAAAAAGTTTCTGCAGTGAACCAAAGTTTTTGTACAGGTATTTCGGGGAGAAGACAGTTAGGGGTCTTTGAGAAAAGGTAGCAGGGGAGATTAGCCTCTTCACACCACTAGCTTTTAACTTTTGGTGGCCCCCTTTTCTCCCTTGAAAACAAGATGAATCCACAAGTTTGATTTGGCAGATTTTGCACCAGATGTAACGCTCTCACTTACCAGGGAGCTTTAAAATAAGGTAAATGTGGTAACCACTACATAACACTCACGCCACTTTCAGTTGAATACTGAACTGGCCCTTGTACTGGGGTGTCATATCAAAGTACCTTGAGGCAACTGCTGTTGTGATTTGGCACTATATGATTAAAACTGAATTGAATTTAAAATTGAATGTCTTTATGATTCAAAAAAACTGAAACTAAATCTAAAAATACTTTGAACTTTTTAAAGGAAAAAAAAAAGTAAAGCAGAGTATTTTGAAAAACTGCAGTAATTTCTGACATAACTGCAATTTTTTACCCACTGCAACGGCATCCAGTGGGTCACTACTGTTCCTTGGGAGTTATGCTTAACACCCAGGCCAAAGAGGGCAAGTGGAGCCAAACCATGCCCGTAAAATGATCTCATACGCCAAAAAAGATCCCCTTAAACACAGTGTCAAAAGATTCAGAACTTTTCTTTAAGTTGTCACAAATCTGTATCTGTGGACCTCTAATATGATTATGGAGATCGTATTAAACACCACTGTTATAGTGCAGTGATTAAGATAAACAGATTCACTGACTGATACGGACTGATTCTTTATAGTTTTCTGACAGGTTCCTGAACCTCATGAGGTTACTTCTTATGATCTCTGTTAAAAACAGCCAGGCATTAAAAATTAAAATAAATAAAATATCTAAACCTAATCCACAACCTAAATCTAAACTAAACTGAAGCTTCACTTACCGTTTAAAGCTGACAGATGAGATCTTTCTGTTCCACTGATATTATGCTAGCGGTTTTGCTAGCAAGCTAATGCAGAAAGAAGGCCATGGATAATATTTTTTATGATTTAGGACATTACAAGCGGAGAAATATGATAACCATAATACGCCACAGTGAGTTCCAAATTGTCTTGCGCCGCCGAAATTTTAATTTTAATACGGCTTCGCGATGTTTTTACAACTACGCGGACGCCGCCATTTTTTTTCTTTTAACCAATCATTGCGGAGCGACGGCGGAAAGCAAGGGACAAATTTACTAAGAGAGAAACGCAATTTAATGAAACTTGAAATGACAACTGGAAAAGTGCAGATGGCACAAAGTTGTACTTCTCATTTATCTCCTCTGATGATTTAAAATGTTTGTACAAACTAATGAGCTGCATCGATTACATTGAATGCTGGATTTATCAAATGTTTTTAGAACAAACACAAATACGTGTTGTTTGTCCAAAAAGTCAAAAACAAAAACTTTCTTCTTATTTGTCATCAGTTTTTCTGAAACACAGTGAGCAAGTCAGGAACCTTGGCATAATTTTGGACAATGATCTCAGTTTTGACAATCACATCAATAAGGTTACCTTAACTAAAATATATATCTAAGGTTAGAAAATTCCCATCACAAGCTGAGTCTGAGAAATTGGTCCATGTGTTCACATCAGGTAGGTTAGATTATTGCAATGCAATTTTTTTTTTTACCTCTCAGGTCATTAGATTTAGACTTTTTAACTGTTCTTAGAATCAGATCTAAGTATGCTAAAGGTAGGTCCAGTTATTGTGGCCCTATTCTTTGGAACAAGCTACCCGCTGATTTGAGACCAATTTGTATGCACATTCAAAAACACAGTAAAAACCTTTCTATTCACACAGTCCTACAATTTATAAGTTTGTTTGTTTTTTTACATTTTTCTTTTACATTTTGTTTTGTTCTGCTTTGCTGTTTTCACTGCCTTAGGGCACTTTAAACCTACATAGTTATTAATATTTTTTCATTTTCTATTTTAAGCATGTCGACTTTTCATGTAATGAAATGTGCTATATATAATTGTCATTGTCATTGTTATATGCAACACATGGCTCTTTCTGTATTGTTATAAAACAACTAAAAAAAAGCAGAGACTTGTAAATTTTATGTCTGTATTGTTTAATGATTGAATTTAATGAGTCTAAAAACAACTGAAGACTGAAGCAAACAGTTTTAGCACTTAAAAAAGCAGACAGATGTGCAAAGCCATTTTAAATTGACACTGAAGAGTTTTAGCCATTCTTAATCTTCAGGAATCCATTGCAAAGAAACTGTTTTGTGTTGTGCACATTCACTTATGCACGTTTTAACATGTCTGTTTTTGTGCAGCAGTAGAACCAGTAGAAACACTTCAGCTGTAATAAATAACTCAGGTGCTTTTGACCTCCTGGGTGTATACCTGGTTTACTTATGGGAAACATTTTCATTATTTTGTGTCAAAAGAACAACCTTTTAATTCTCTGTTGCATTAATCTTTTGGATTCATGTGTGTAGTAGTTCTGGTTTCCTTTCACATGTTTGAGTTTTGGCTCCTGATTTTTTTAATATCCTTTCTTTTATTCCTAGTGTCTCATGTACTTCCTTGTCTTTGTTTCCATCTGTTTTGTCGTAGTCTTAGTTTTCTTCCCTACCTTTTTTCTGACATTTTCTGTTTTCTTTGATTGTCTGACTTGACCTCATTCGTTTTACATGTGTTGAGTGAGTCCTGTATTGTCTTGTCAGTTTGTCTGTCCCTGTTTGGCCCTGTGTGCTTTCAAACTCCTTGTGTGTTCCTGGATTGCTGTTTTGTATTAGACAAGTACTTTTGTAAGTTGTTTTTAGCTGTTAGAAGCCCTTTAAGAATTAATCTTACCCCAGTGGCTTAATGTTATACAAAATTAGACATTACATAATTATACATAGATGTGTTGATATTTCTAAGCATTAGCAAATGATGTCTATGTCTGACCATTTACCTATAACCAAAACACTGTAAATATAATTTATGATGGAAGACCTTTTGCACACATGGTAGCCTATAAAGGATTCCTGGAAATGTTCCATGGCTATTCTTACATACAGTAGACCACAAACTGTAATGCATAGAAGTCATTGCTAAATAATGTGGTTATTTTTAAATGATACCTTACAAAGTTATTGCTAAGTGGGGTAGGATGACAAGCAAGTTGAATGTAAGATTACTCATTAGCTGGTGTGTCTGTGCGTGCAGACTAGATAGTTATTACAGAGGAAATTCCTTCCAGACTTATCGCCTACTCTTGACTGTAATCAGTGGATTGATGAAGAACCAGAATAGCTCTGAGAGCACAAAATGTGATAGTGGCCCATAAATAGATCAAGTGAGGCTGCATGGTCCTTCACTGTCTGCGTCTTTCTACCCCACTGTACTGGCCTTTCCGTTTTTGTCTCTCTAAAGGCACAGTTGACACATATATACCTTTTAGGGCTAATTATGGATCTCCATATATCTATACTCTACACTCACATACACAGTAAGAGTGGGTTTGTGTATGAGATAAATAGAGCCTTGAGTTTTTGAGAAAAGCACTATACAAATGCCCGTGTTCATTCCCAAGTGTACTGGCTAATATCTGTGGAGCTGATTACTGTTAATAAAGTCCTTTGAATGTACTGATAACATCCAAAGCAGGTGGTGAATGAACCAGGATATAAATAGTGTATTTCCTATACATAATTGAATAAATTTTTAAAAGGTGCCTTTGTGTACCATTACAGTAAAGCACAAAATGATCACTAGTCGCTATAACTGCAATTTTACTATTACTACCCATATGTACATATGTACATATATTTATATTTATAGATACATATATATTTAGTCATCTTTTCTCTTTTACCACGTCTCTCTAATATTTTGCTCTTTACTATTTTTCTATTTATTTTTTTATTTTTTTATTTTATTTTATTATATTTTCTTCTACTGTACCATGCTGCTGAGTGACTGCTGCTCATCAAACACATTTCATTGTAATGTTGACCCTGTGCTAACTTGCATATGACAAATAAAACTGAAAACTGAAACATATGCATGGGCGCAGGTTAACAGTGTGCTACAGGACCTTGCAAGGTTGCAAGCAGATACTAGGTGAAGTTAATTATGTTTTTGAAGTAATTATTAGTGCCAGTGGTTTGGCTAGGTGCAAACACGCAATTAGATGCACCCCACAAACACCACACAGTGTTTTTCTTTTGTTTAATCAAATAAGGAGTAAGAATGTTGCTGCTCTTTATTTCATATTGTTTATTTTTCTGACGCAGGTAGTTGGTCGCAATTGTTTCCTGTTTTATATTTCTGTGCATCCTGCTTTTGAACAATATGTATATATATCAAAAGCAACAACATCTGCTTATATGTTGTTTACCTCCACCCTGTAGCATTTGACACAGTATCTTGTGTCAAATGTACGGTGGCATTACCGTAGAGGCTATCAGCCCTGTGACAAGCAGTTGCCATCTTTCTCTGATGCCCTTAAAATGTAAGGAATTAAATTATGAATTTTGGAGCAATCACTTGCATTTAGACCTTTACTGCTATGTCTACAGTACTGACCTTGACTAAACTGAAGCTGAACCCTGAGCTTGACCCAAGTGTTGGTCCCAGGACCATTGTAGGATGCCATGCCTCTAGGCAAACCAGCTAGCGGAGGGTCTGGGGTCAGTGGGTCAGCTCAGTTGGGCATAGAGGCAACACTAACAAGTCACTTTAGTGTCAGATGGCTCTACTAGATAGAGAATGACATACTCTGCAGGATGCATATTATTTATCTTGACTACACAGATTAGTTGGTGTTGTAAACCTACTGGTAAGGGCTTATAGGAGTACACTGCAGGTGTGCAATCTGAAGTATTATAACAGCATGGCTTTACAGTTTTTAATTAACAAATACTGGTTCAGTATAAAAATGTCACCGCCGCCTCCTGTTCCCCTGGACTACCTCAACACTATCTCTTCGTGCCAGTATTCTGGCTGTGAAACCTGAGCCAGGGGCCAAATATAGCCCCACACAGTGAGCAGTTAGGGACCGGGACAGATGGGACAGCAGGCCACTGCAGAGGCAGTACGCTATTGGACCCTGAACCCGAGAGATCCTGCTGCCTGCCTGACTAATAAGGCTGCTCTTCTGGAAAGAGAAGCTTCTTTTTCGACTCATTCTTACTTAAACAAGACAAACCTGGACCCACAAAACCAGGAGAGAGCAAACAGAGGACGAACAGAACACCCGAAGGTATGCTTTCTTCTGTTTTCGGTGCTTTATGTTTATGTTTCTTTATTTTTTATCAAGTGTGTGACTGAAATCATTTAATCTGACAGTGACAGTAAGAGTACAGCTGTTTTTAAATATAGTCTCTCAGTCAGATTCAAGCATCATGTATACAGTATCCCCTCTGACATGTTTTTAAGAGCATTTTGATTCCCTCTCACTCTGAAGAATTTGTGCTGTTATTTATACCATTGTGAGATTGTAAAATAATGTAAAACATGAACTGTAGAAAAGATAAGGAGGTAGCAGTAACTTGGGCAGCAATGGCAGTTATTAACATTTGTCAGCCAAACCCAGTGTTTATTCATATTTAATTATCACTGCGCTGCTGCTGCTGTTGCCTTTGGGACACTGTCCAGGTTTAGTCCTTTGCCATAAGTGTATTTTGTGCAAGTGCAGCTATACCTGTGTGTGTTTAAAGGTAGCAATCTCTCCCCCGTGCTTGGGGTGTGTGGGGTTGCAGTGTTGCTGTGAAACATAGCCCAGGGGATTAAAAATAACAACAGCTGGTCTTCAGGACGCCATGAGGCCCTGAGTGTTACACAGCGTCTTATATGTAACTACATCAACAGTTTTACAATATGCATACATACATCTAGGTTTGATGTCGCCATAGAGATCAGAGCTGAAGCAACACTCCTCTTTTAAACTACATGTGAAAGTGATCCATTGTCCATTCACATGAATAGACGCCAGTAAGCTCCAGTTTTGACTAGAGCAAACTCACATATAAAGAAGCATCATATGAAAAAAATCACGTATTCTGGCACAATATGGAGAAGTTGGAGTAGACTGGCGACAAATAGACTGTATTTACAGTAATTTGTATGCATTTTACCTTCTTACAAGCATAATAGGAAGTTAAAGTTACAAAGGCTATCACATGGTCTCATGTGATAGCCTTTGTTTTTCTTTTTCTATTCCAAAAATCATCATAATATGGGATGGGGTGAGGGTCAGTGGATAAAAATGCTCTACAATTCTGTTTAACTGACATTCTAGCAAATTAGATTTTTAACATCAATACCTTCATTAATCCATTCATAGTTTTAGCATATGATGGCAATATGGTAGTGGCATGTGTAGAAATGTCACCTCACAGTAAGAAGGATGATGGTTTGAACTTAATGGAACTTTGCGACCTTTCATTGTGGAGTTTGCATATCATACCTGCACCATATTTTTTAGGTGGAGGGTAATTGGTGGTTCTAAATTGGTCATAGACGTGGATATGAATGAGCTCTCGATTTTACGAATTTGTCAACTCTCACCTCATGACAGCTGGGATAGGCTCCAATATTCCCACAACCCTTGGATAAGCAGGAAATGCATTTATGTTATTGATCGCTCTTTGGCATACCATCATTGGACTGATGCTACTGTTACTTAAACTCCCAAACAATGTTTACATCAATGTCGAAAGAATCAGTGTATCCACAAAAATTATTTTTAAATTCACCTTTTCGTTTAGAAGGGCAGACATTTTTCTGGTTTATGAGCTCTTGGTGTTCATAAAAAGAGTATTCATATTAGTATTTATATCTATTATATGAACAAGTTTTAAAACAAATATAAAAGGTATTTCAGCCCTAACAGATGTAAGACAATCGCAGTCTCTGTGGAGGGGCAAAGGAACATGTGTGAGGAAAGTATAACACAGAACAGGGGCCCAGGATAAAATGTCCTGACAGGAGCGGGGTGAGTGAAAAATGTCAGTCATGCTCACTATGACTTCAGTAAAGGCCTTTGCTAATACCCACCAACTGTGTCCAAACAACACCAGCTTGACTCATGCTGCCTGCTATGTCTGCGTGAGCAAATGATACAGCATAGTAAAGTCTATTTTCTAAGCTGTCTTCTCTTCTGTGAGCTTATCATTTCCTTTTTCTTTTTTTTTTTTTACAGATGATTACAAACTGCACTGTCTGCTGTGTAAACATGTATAAATGGCTGGTTATGACATTTGCTGTGTATTTCAGGATGCAGGACGGGAGTTGGAATCAGCCACTCCCCATCTCACTGCTGCTAAAGGACCCGCCATCAGGCGCGACTTTGGAGGGTGATGGGGGCATATTTTCTGAGGCATCCTCTGATGGGGAACTCTACTTGGACTCAGTGACAGAACTGGATTCTGGAGATGGAGACTTTCCGGATCTTACCGCCTTCTTAAGTGCTGAAGAGATTAATCGTAGCCTGGACCTGGCCCGGGAGGCCTTTAATGATACATGCGAATCTGAAGATCCAGGTCCCTCTAATCCAACAGAAGTGGAGCAGGCTCTCCAATCTGTCCCCTCCCTTTCTGTGCCCTCACAAACTAGTGAAAACCTCACTTCAAGCCCAAACCTGCAGCATCAGACCAAATTCCCCAACTCAAATGATAATGCAGCAGTTAATGTTTCCTCCAGCCAGAATGCCCCCCTCAGTAAGCCTGTACATGTGTCCAGTGAGGCTCCATCCTGTGTTGAGAAGGCTGTACGTCACAAACCGATCCAACCAGTATATAAGCAGGATAAACCCAGGCTGGTTCATGAAAGCCTGGAGCTGAATGATCGAGTGGCTTCAGCCACGGAGTTCTGCAGCAGAGCTGCCACATTTATCGAGGAGCTCTCATCAATCTTTAAAGGTCCTGCTCATTCAGAGGCAAGGATGGAGGAGGATTCCTCCTCTCCTGATAGTGGTTATCTGACTCCAAGAAGCCAGCGGCCGGTCCCTCAGGGATCAGCCTCTGGTCCTTCTTTATCTCCTGGGCAACAAGAGGAAGCACAGTACAGCCAATCAGACACGGGCACTCAGCCTGGTGTCCCAGCAGGAGTGGCAGCTTCTTCAAGGTACCAAAATTCTGAAGCTCCAACAGTATACGGACCCCTGTCACCTCCTCGCTTTCTTCAGAAGCTGAAGAGTCAGGAGGTGGCAGAAGGGAGGCCCATTCGTCTGGAGTGCAGAGTCAGAGGAAATCCCCTGCCATTGGTCAGGTAGGTTTGGATGTCAGCCGGATTTTATTGTGCAGGTTGCATATGAAGGGTACCTGCTATTTTGTATATAATTATTGTATTTGGTTCCCTAATTTTATGGAGATTTTTAATTCATAGATTTTCAAGTTTAGTGCCATGAAAAAAAAGATCCACTTGTGTCTATTAGACTAAGATTTATTAAGCCAGCTCTCTTTTTAAAAGTAGATTTTAGTTGTATTGACTACCCATTAACTGAATAAGGACTGAGGCACTTCTGAATAAGGACAAGGATTCAAAAGAACTGTCTTCTTTTTTAGTTGCTTGCGGTTGACAATAATTTGTATTTTAAGTCTATTCCTTTAAAGTTGGCTGGTGAGACTAAAGAAACTAGAAGTTGTCCTTAGCTGTAGAAAACCCAGCAGAATTAAAGCTGGTTTGTTTTTCTGGATATTTTATAACCTCAAGTTGTTACCTTGTAAAAACTGTTGTATGAAGTCTGTGTACTGCCTTGGTACTTATGTGGTCACTTACACAAACATGATGTTTTCTTGGTTTAATTTGCTGTACTATATAATTATATAGCAAACTGACTGATCCAGGATTTTTGGGGCTGATGCCAAAACAATTAACGGGATTAAAAAATTCTTATCTCAGTATATCTTCTAATATTCTCAAAACTAATCCCCCCCCCCCCCTTCCCCCAACCTGCGCTTTAGCTTAGCTGTGTTGCTACTCTGCTGCAGTTGCTGCAGAGTGTAAAGAAACAGATTCCTATTATCTCTATTTCATTATCTTAAATGTAGAAATCTCAGAGAACAAGAACTCAAAATGAAACAAACCACTGAATCAGTAGCACCAAGTATAACAAACATGCCCTTTGTAATTTGGTTAAAATAACCCTTTAAGGATAGTTTGACCCTAAGATGTTAAATCAGTATGTCTCAAGAATGCACTGACCTCTATATAACTGTCGTCTAAATCACAGTGTCAGTGATGCTCAACAGACCAACTGTCAGGATCCAGCCTCACTGGCCTGGCTGTTACTGATAAGGTGAGCGAGGGGTGCGAGTTGCCGATGTGTTGACAAGCAGGGGGGACTTCCACTCTGTGTAAGCACATTTGTCCTTTGGTACCTGTGCCAGATGAAGCAGAGACGCTGCTAATTTACGCCTGGATGAACTGTTATTGCTCTTGAGACGGCACCACTGGCCCCTGGTTACCAGTTCATCAGAAAACTAAAAATACACTCCTCTCTTGTTTCTGGATAAGTCATTCTCACATCTCAGTCCACACATTTGCTGTTTACTACAGAGACATACCTGAAGTAATTAAAGTTTCAGTCTGTTTGAAACATCAACATCCTTCTAATTCTTTAGCTTTTTCTTTTCTCACATTTGAACTAATAAACTTACATTTTTAGAACAGTTTCTTCAAGATTATTTTAACCTACTGGATAGAAACATTTTTTACTTCACAAAGTGCTTCTTTTAATCATTCTATTGCTTATATTAAGCTATCAAAGGTTACATGAAGCTTGAAAATCTGGATGTCTTGTGCATTACTGTACGTCAACTTCAGCTTCACTTAATGACAAAAAATTTAAGCAGGGTTGTCAGACTTATATTTGATCATTATTGGGTCAAATGGGCAAAAACATTGTCCATATTTAATGAATCATCCATTTACGAAACAAATAGTTAAGAAAAATAAGTATTTCAACAGTGCCTGTTTTCCCACATTCAGATGTTCTCATTATATGTAGCATTAAAATGTATGGATCAGACTGGATCTACAAAAGGATGAAAAGGTGTTATGATCTAAAGTGGAATGAAATATCAATAATATTCTACTTCTTTATTATCCAAACAACTTGGCGTCTAGAAATACCATCCGTCTGCAACAGGAATACCATCATATTTGATACAGCATGAGTCATTCGCCAATCATATTTTGTAAATATGATGGCTTTAGTTTTTTTGTAAAGCCATCCAGTAGGCCAGTTGTGGCCCCTGGGCTACACGCTTGACATCCCTGATCCTAAAGAGCCAATTGTGGTTCCGCTTAAGTTATTTCCAGCCTTATCTTTCCTTATCTGTATCTTAAAAAATTTATTAACAGTTTGAAACAAGCTGTTTTATCCTGTCGTCCTTTAAGTCATCTTTCTTCTAATTGACTGCATGTCATAAACAGATGGTTGAATATGTGCCTGAGTTGACCAAATTATGGATATCCCCTCTGACATCATACAAATCAGAGAGTAGAAAAAAACTGTAATAAATATACACTGACCTTATTATTTCAAACTCTTTTCCATGTTTGATATGAGCATCCTGTATTATAACAGCATATTTATTATACCAAATAAGTGAACACATAACAGGTCAACTTAAAGGGATTTTTGAGTATGGAATTTCATTTGAGGTGTTTGTGTAACAAGAAGCTATAAAGCCCCATGCTCAAGATATGAATCTCCCCAGTAGGATATGGGGGGCCTCCTCTGCGGCTGTATAAATAGTCATGAGCCAGGCACTGGAATGCAGGCAATGCAATGACTAGGCATTTTCAGTCACCAGACTCTACATCTCCTAACACCTTTTTGGGAAATATGAAGGTAGTGTGTAGGGAAACAGGAGAGTCCAGACACACCGGCGGTAGCTCCATTATATAACAAATACAACAAACAGAGAAGAGTGGAAAACAACAGACTTATTTCACTCTTACCTTTCCACTGTAACATTACAGAAAGATTATGATATTTGTGCCATAGAAAACAAACTGAGTTGTTGTTGTGACGTAATAAGTTGGAAAATTCTGCAGGTGAGTGCAGATCCTAGCAGCAGGTTTTCTTACTGATTTTTTGCTCTTGAAGTGAGAAGCAGTCAGTATAATCGATGCACAAGGGCTATCACTTCCTGTGTTGGATACTGAATGTGAACACTAGATGGCAGCAAGTTGTTTACCATTCAAAACAGACATGCATCTTCATCTGTAAGTGTGAAAGATATTTAAGCAGCTGCTTAAAAGGTGAAACTGCAAAGACAAAGATTTTTGTGCTGCAAGTCTAGTTATATGTGATGAACATATGGAACTATATGGCCTCTAAAGACTGTTGCTCGTCTGAGTTAAAGAGTAAAAAGGAAAAGTTTTTTCATGAAACCTATGATTTTTTTTAATGTATTGCAAGGCATTTCTTTGATGTTTGGTTACTGTTGCATAGTTGCACAGGTTTAAAAAAAAAAGATTCCTGAAAGGTTGAATTCAAATGCCTCGTTTCTACTTAGTGTTCATTTCCCACAGGCAGCGCCTTTGATGCAATTGCCAATTCAAGCAGGTGATGCACCTCTTCACCTCCGCGTTCTCTCAGGCTAATGAGTTGGTGCTGGATGTGCTGATGCCAGCATTTTGGAAGGCATTCCTGGTTTCTGGGCGCGGTCTTTTGTGGTCAACCACAATTCGTCTCGGTCAGAGAATCTTACGGTGCTGAGTGCCTGGTATTCTTCAGCATGCCCTCAGTCTCCTCACTCACAGTGTTTTATGTAATGCCCAGCTTTTAATGATGCATTTCTAGTATTTGTGTGCATGTTAGTTACATCCATGCGAACCTGCACATTTTTTCAGTGTGAGGTCATTTTGGCTTCTTCAAGTCTCTGTTTTGGGGGGGTTTAGATTGGCTCTTGGCATGAAGAATTAGGCAATGTATTCAGTCTGTCCAAGCCCCCTGTGTGTTATTAAAGAGAGCATTTCAACACTAAATTGATAGTGTGAGGTCTCATTGTGTGAAACATCCAACACGCCGCAGGTGGCTGCTAACTGATGTCTCGCTATTTCAGTGTACTATAAAAGTGACAGAGAAAATCCATCTCCCATTGTGTCGTGCCTTGTTGTTCTTTCATGTCATTACTCTAACTGCATGCTGTGCAAACAAGGCACTTCAAAACTTCACTTGGAGCTGAATGAGGAGAGATGTGAGGGTAGAGACCAGCCTTGGCGTCTTGGTTTCAGCCAAATACACAAAACCGCAGGGGAAACTTTTGGAAGCTGAGAGGCTGTGGAAGAATTTGGCTAAGACATCTACACTAGGCAGCATCAAGAAGACACTCCAACGTCAAGAAGAGGCAAAACTTTATTGAATGATGGTGGAATTTGTTGTCAAGGCATAAAAGGCCAAATACTCACAAAAGCATCTATGAAAGTTGACCTACTATGTGTCGCTTTATTTTCAGTCATATATAATTGTGATTCAGTCAATCTTTGTGATAGTCGCTTTTTAAATAGTCATGTTTCAGTGAAGTTCAGGAACCAAACCGCTTGATAAAAAAAATGTATATTCTCCCACAGCCAAAATTGACAAACACAAGGTGTTGCCTGCTTTCTACTTCCTGTTACCTTTTCACATTAAAAAATATTCTGCAAAGTATTTTTCATTGTAGTTATTTTTCTTTTTATTAATGGTGGTTTGTTTGCACTGTCAGGTTATATGTGAGCTGTGTTAAAATATATCCTCAATATATTTTGGTTACTTAAATTTGCAAACTCTGTAACCGTAGAAGTAGAAGTACAAAAAGTTACTTTATTATTTAACTCTGGCATTATTAATCTCTCTTCCACAGTTTGTCTTTTGTCCCCCTCACCCCCAGGTATTTAAATTTAGCATTTGTGACAAAACGGGACAATGACTGCACTATTACATGTTAAGAAAAAGGTGGTCATCATCATTTGTCATTATTAAAGTGAGTCTGGTTTGTTTTTAGCTAAACTTCTGGATTTGGCTGTTGTTTTTTCCATTTGACACTGAATTTCTTACACTTTCTGGCAGACATACATGAAAGATTCAAGCTGGGATACCAGCTACTTGTTGTAGAAGTAGTTATCATACCAGCAAACAGCAACAGTAGCCCTTCCTCCCATGTTTTGTGGAACAGACTTGGCAATGAGGTCATAGCAGGTGACCCACTGCTGACTCATGACGTAGTCCCACTGTAATGCTGACTGTTTGGCCTGTTTCTGGAAAGCCATAACTTTAAATTCTCCCTCGTGGACTCATTTGATCTCTGCAGGAGGAGTGGAAAGGGAAAAGCACTGGTATTTTTATACCTGCGCTTTTTTAAGAAAACATTTGGAGAGCATGATGTCATTCATATTTAAACTCCAAATAATGAGAGAACCTGGAGTGGGTGTAAGGCTCTAACTTAATACGATACGGGAACTATTTTACGGCAACATTCCTGGAACATGAAAACATTTAGGAAGGTGGGACTTTACCTTTTCTGAATGGAGATCTTGCAAGTTGATGTGAGATCGTCAGTTTGACGTATTATTCTGTTCTCACCATACTGACAACTGAACTGTGTTCATGACTATGCGTTATATGTGTGCAAAGATGTATTCAAGACCCAAGAACATTTGAGTTTTTCCAGTGCAGACTGCCAGAGAGTTTTGTGTTGCAACCATAAATAGACAAAGCAGCTTTCGTGTAATCTATATCACAGACATAGAAGACTATATACACACCTTTTTCCACTAATTCTTCCATTTTCAAATCTGGGCTAATACAGATTATGTACATGAACTTGTTGAAATAACAGAAGTAAAACAATTCTGATGGACGTCAGCAGTATTCACGCTTAGACGGTACCTCTGGCCCTCAACTGGCTTAGAGACAGAGTGTGAGATTTCACACAACAAGGTGAGACTTTTTCTGAGTCACTGTCACTGCTTGTGACAAATAGTCGTGAAATTCACAGATATCTTTTTAATCCAGTTATAGATGCTTGCTTGAGTCATGGACACATACCAGGTCTGTCTTGCTTGTAACATGTGTTTTTAATACACAGTTAATTCCATAAGAATTTGCACAATGGTAGTTGTTTTTAAGTTTCTCAGCATCTAAGCAGTTGTTTTTAAGCATCTGTACTCCATCACAGTGGATTTTAGAATTAGTGACTGAATCAGAATGTGACTGAAGTGCAGAGTTTCAGCTTTAATTCACAAAAGTATTGCACTGAGTACATTAGCGCAGTGGTCCAAATACTTATAGAGGCAATTATCTCTTGGTTTTATCAATGGTAACATTATGCATACATTCACTTCAGCTTTCTGCTGGTGGTTGGGTTAGTTAAGTTCTGTCCATTTAGAGAACACAGCCATGTTCAACCGGTTCTAGACTGACCACAAATCTGAACCTGAGTCAGTGGAATAGGGGTGGTAAACATCTAACTTTTAACCCAAAAAGTTAAACATCTAATAATCTTAGTTTGGTGCATAAAGCATAAACAAGGCTAGGAGGATTCTGGGCTCACTTTCAGTATCATGTTGAAATCACATTTTATGCTTTGTAGGTGAATCTTTACCGGTAAATACCATGAAAAATCATTTGATAGAATGATTTACTGTAAAAAATAACGAAGGAATATTTTTATTCTGCTTCAATTATGTGGGCAACCTAAATAGTGTCAATAAATCACCACCAAAATAACTATGACTGCAGAAAGGGTTAAATAAGACATGCGAAGAGAGTGGAGTGAGATTTGTAGGGAGTTATATAAGTGGATCAGTGACAGTTGAAGAAGTGGAATACCAGATTTAATATGAAGCATGTCTGTTGTGGACAAAGGCAGCAGTCATGCACGGCAGGAGGATGGTAATCCAAGACAAGTTCAGCAGGAGGATGGGCAGAGGACACTCCATAAATCTAAACTCTGTACCGAAGCTTCTATTCCTCCTTTAATGTTAGCAGGCCTCTTGACCTCATTTTAAACATGCATCCACTTACCATGAGCGTTAACCAAGTCCATCAAGTCTACGATAGACAGTGACACACGAAGACTCAGACTAAGCCTCTGATTCTTTAAAATTCCTTCTGCACTATAATATAACAAAACTGACAGCACACGTTTGGGACAGGTCTAAAGGTCTGCTGACGGTAACAAGGACTTCATTTTCTGCTTAGACACTTAGGTGCTGTCTGCGTCTATGCTCTCAGGTAAGATTTGTAGTTCTGAGTCATCCGGGCCTCGGGGTCTGTTCCACAGCTGGACTGTGGAACAGTAAGCAGCGGGTTGCATTCCTCTGTTCACCTGTTAAATGACTCGCAACTATTCATCATGCTTGATAAGGCATGGCCATTAGATTCAGCTTATAGTAATCTGCCTTTTGATGAGATATTTTAGGCTGTTATTTTTCCTGGATGTTGGATTCCTGTGTGGCTGCCAAAGAGCTGCGTTTGAAGTTGAGCCCGATTCAATTATGGATCGCCGACAATATTGAAGTGGTGGAATTTAGTGCGTGCTTTTATAAGAGTTTGTGCATCTAAAGTGTTATTATGTGTACAGATATAGCAGCAGACTCTGCCGGTACTTTAAACTGTAAAATTTGCGTACATGTACTGTCCACTTGGCAGTGTATTGTGCGAAAAACAGTCTGCACAGGGATGGCTGTTTTACGAGCAGACGAGGTCAAATGGGACTCATAAAAACAAGCTCAAGTCTTCCTTCCCATGTACATGTGACAGGATAACAGCTGTGCGAAGGTTAAACTGTCTTACACAGAAACTCAAGATATGCATCTTCGTTCCTTCGTCTCTCCGTGTTTGTTTTTTTCCTGTGACTTGAATAAAATATCCCTGCCTCTCCACCCTTTTCAGTTTAAGCCTGAGATTGATATCATAGGGGGCGACACTTGTAGCGGGGGGTCTGCAGGATTTGGTTTCATATCAAGGGAAAGGGGAGGTGGAAAAGAGGAAGATGTTTAATGTCGGGCTCTCGGTGCAACTGATGTGAGCTCAAATTTAAGTCTATAAATTTGTCGGGAGGAGAGAAGGTTACAGAGTTCATTCAGACCATGTCGACAAAAACTTCAGCCACTGGCTCCGCCGGCAAATGTCTTCTACTCTTTTTCAGTTTTCAACACAGCAGAATTGCAGGGTGTTTCACTTCTGACTCATGTGCATCCAGTTTGTGAAATATCTTATCAGCTTTCCTCATACTCCCACCCTCACAGAGTGTCTCAGGGTGGCTAAGAATTTGCTTTCGAGCTGTAAATATTCATGGTGATACTAAGGTGATTTGTCACGGAAGCAGATGTTTTTGTATGTTTGTAATTTTGTTGCATGGTCATGGCTGAGTGGTAAAAAAGGAATCATTTGTTTATTATTTCTTGTATATTTACTTGAGTTGGTCTACAGATGGTCAGAGGTTTACTTTATGAGTTACTCTTGTGAAAGATGAAACTGTACAGTCAGTCAGTGACCCCCAACCAGTATCGTAGGGCATATTTTCAAAACAGCCAGTGGGGTACGTGGACAAATTCCATCAATTAATTAAAAAAAAAAAATCAATTCAGTTGACATAAACAAGTAAAAAAATAAATAAAATTAATAGTTAGAGGAAAAAAACAGACACCCAAAATAAATAAATATGTAAGAAGACAATAATTAAAAATAAAGAAAAAAATCTTGAAATTACTTGAAACAAGTATGTTTAAGGAGCTTAAAAAGCTATATTAAAATGTTTGAAACTGTTAGATACTTGTAAGTCTAATACATGTTTTTGTCAGAATAAAAAGTTGAAACAAGTAATTAAAATTCCAAAAAAGATTTGCAAACTCTGTGTTAAAGTTATAGAAAGTATAAAAGATGAGCATAGCCATTTTGATACATAGCCATACAAAATAGGTTTGAACTATGCATGCTTAAGTTTATCCCATCTGTCTTAGTCTTTATCTCTGTGTTCTGTCTTTAGGGGCTCCGTAGTCTCCCCAGCCCATCTTGTCTCTTGCTCCCTTTCCCTCTCTGTGTGTGTTCCTCTTTCCCTCACGCTTCCTCTGTCTGTATTTCATCTCCCTTACCTGTTCCCTTGTTCCTCCTTGTGTCAAGTTCACAGGTCTTCGCCGTGGTCTCAGTGTTTGTACTTCCTGTCTTATTTTGACAGTCTCCCATCCTGTGTTCAGCGTGTTAAGTTTTGCTACCCGTCTCGTTATGTCTAATTCATTCTTGTTGTGTTCCCATGTGTTTCCACTTCCCTTATCATCCTTCAGTGTACACATCGTCCCGGTCTTCC
This sequence comes from Diplotaxodon limnothrissa, assembly GCF_057381915.1. Lineage (NCBI taxonomy): Eukaryota > Metazoa > Chordata > Actinopteri > Cichliformes > Cichlidae > Diplotaxodon > Diplotaxodon limnothrissa. The sequence continues at coordinate 8,959,224 of NC_140617.1, forward strand.
TCCTTCCTTTGTCAGTTCTCCCTCCATGTTCTTAGTGTTAGTTTTGCCCAGTTTAGTTACCACTACCTTAGTCTCCCTTTGCTTTCATGCAGCCTTAATAAACAGCCTGCTTTTTGTTAAAACCCAGTTTTGCCCCCAAATGTCAGCTTTTGGGTCCTCACTCTCCGCTCCACACGATCTGCTGCCGCAGACTGGGTCAAGAAAAGGCCCATCAGCTGTGGGTGCGCTTCTTTGAAAGCCAAGTCCAAGGAAAAGGGCTGTTAGTGAGTAGTTGGCAGTTTTTTGGTGGTTTTTGGCAATTTGTTAGCAACCATAGAAATAACAATAAAAATTATATATTTTCCCCTAGCAACTGAAGGTTGCCAGGGGGTTACTAGTCAGTCTTTAGCCCTGTGTGACTGGGGCCTAACCATAATTGACTGATTAATGGCAACAGTCTTAATCTAACTTAACATTAATTCAAACATGTATATTTTAACTTGAAAGGTTGTGTTCCCAAAGGGGTTCCTAGGCCCATATTATAGACTGAATTTAAAAGCTGGCAGTAACCAGAATCATGTCACTCGCTGGTTATCAGAGTCCATTGCCACCTTGGTGTTTTAAAAAAGAAGTGACAAGTGAGGGTTGGATTTGATTTGGAAACCAGCACCATTGCCTTTTTGTCTTTCTGGAAACTAAGTAGAGCCATAATTTGCAAAATAAACTTTACGTTTTATTCAATATGATCTGATTTTAACAACTAAGCCCATAAACTCATAAACAGAAAGTGTTTACTGAGGTCATAGAGAAAGTGAGCTGAGGGCTTCTATACAATTTTAAAATGCCTCCCGCTGGCTATTAAAAACAATGCGGGTTTAATGCACTTCCACACTAGCTCCACTTTTCAGACTGAGGAGCTACATCCATCTTATACTTTCTACAGCCCATCTCACAGTGCTGCTGTGGGGGCATTAGATAAAAAAGATTTAACTACTGCAGTAGGTGACTCATTGTTTAACCACACTTATGACAACACATCTGCTCAGTGTACTTTGAATATGGTATTAACTATATCTAATGGTTGTTCCCAGAAATATGTGCTACATACCAAAATTAGTGCTGACACAAGCTACTACGTGGTTTGCCTTCAACGGAAATTACTCAGATGTTGGAGATAAGTAGTTGCGGTTATGAAAGAACTTCTGTAAATCAATGAAATTTAGTATGGCACAGGCACTAACAGAAGCACTCCCATAGGTGTCAACGCATGAGAAAAGACTTTGCTTAACTTCCTTAATTCCAGAACCGCACCAGTTGCAATTAATGTAACTTTAACCCATAACTAGTTTTAGAAAAAAATGTGAAAAAGCCATAAACATATGTAACCTCAATAACAACTGGCCAATTAGACATCTGATCCACTTCCTGTAAGTACAGGCAACATTATGTGTACTCATTTATTTTTTTTATGGCTGATATGTTTAATTTTTAGGCTCTTGTGAAAGTAACTTTTGTTGGTTTTCATACTGGATTTATTTGAAAGTTTGGACGATTTATTGCAATCACAGTATGACATCATGAGAGGACATAGCCTCTGTTTTTGTTAGTGTCATTTGGTCTCCTTGGAGCAAAAACAGGAGTTGCCATGGCAGCATGGCCTACATTTTTGTGATGTCAGCTGACCCTTTCAAGACCTTTTTAAACAGGACGTAATGTGTAAGTGAGTCTCTGATTTAATGCATACGCATGTTTGGTTGTTTGTGGTAGGAATGGGAAATTATTTAACATTTCCTGATTTGTGTGGAAGCTTTTCCTTGTGTCTTTGTTAACCTGTGTTTGTATGTTTATAATGTGAGATTTATAATATGATGTTTATGAATACAGCCTGCTATGTTGTTGACTTAATTTTGCTAATTTCTTGCCATCTATACAGTAAGACAATAGCAGTGGGTCTGCGAGGGCTATTGTCAGATACCTAGTAATTAATGGGAACATCCAGAGACTGTAAAACCCGGTCTTCTCATTAACCCAGGTTGTATAGTCACTTAGGGGGAAGAACAGTGCTTTTCAGATTTTATCACTACAAATTAGAACAAGTTCCTTCACAAACCACATAATGGCAGGTTGTGCAAGAGGGACAGGACATTCAGTTCTTTCAGTTTTACTTATATAATGCCAAATCACAGTAAGTGTTACCTCAAGGTACTGTAAAGATGCTACAACGTCATAGAGCGAAGCTCAGTGATACCAGTGAGCGAGGAAAAAAACGACTTGGAGCACGAAGGGTCGGACAGACTAGGAGAGAGAAATGACAAAAAACTAATGATGTGGAATTCCTGCATATAAATCCATGGTGAGTAAAAGAGAGGAAAGCAGGATGGAGATGCTCAGTGCATCATGGGAGGTCTTCTACCAGACGAGAGTAGATCAGGAATGAGTGCTAGATACTTTTTTAAGCTTAATGTCTCATCTTTGCTGTTGAAAGTGATAAAAGTTAAACCGTTAGTTAAGCAGTCAGCGTTTCTTCTTAATGGGTTTTTGGTTAGAGGTTTTTTTACACTTTATAACCCAGTGATATCCCACTCTGAATTTTGAAGCCATTACCTGCGAAGTCATTTGTTAACAAGTAGCTAAATGTGTTTGTGAAAGTTATATTAATTTATAAAAAAATCTACGTCATAACCTTTTTTGTCCCTTAAAGGTTTATTCTCTACATTAATCCAAAAACCTTGGAAAAACACCATTTGCTTTAAGTTAAGGGTTAGATAAAGCTACCTGTGTCTATAGCAGCCAACTAGGAGATGGTTTTGAGTCACCAAATCCAGCCCTAGCCATTAGCACAGTCTTTCCAGAAGCAACTTTTGTAAACTGGCAGCTATTTTGGATTGAGTTTGGGCAGTTATTTTGGAACCCCTGTCTAAATGAATGGTGAGAAATTCATATCTTTAGTTGCAGTAGTTACTGGGCCATAAAATGTTCAGATTAGTATCTCTCAAGTCTAATAAAAACAGTTTTAAAACTTAGGCAATTTTGTCACAAAATGTAATTTAAAAACCTTTTTTCCCCTCTTGTCCAGTTATATAAGTGTGAATCTTTACTGTGGTTGCTAGTATGTTCCCTTAAGTACAGAGAGGGTGACTGTTGTAAACCCAAACCGAGGAGCCTGACAGCTAAAGGCTCTAGTCCTCTGTCTTGCTTTTCTAACGCTATAAACCACAAGAAAACATTTCCAATATGAAAATACTGATACTATAATGTTGATAAGATATATTTATATATATGCAGTCTCCCGGCAAGGTTCTTTTCATTGTATATTTGCATGTAATCCGGTAAAATTTCATATGTAAACATGTAAGGAGCAGACCATCTTCGTAACAAGCACCACAAACAAGCCCACCTGCCACGTCCTACTGGTAGGCTCTTTCTGGCAGCGACCAAAATATCACAAGTTCAGCCTGCCTTGAAGCCTGAGTGGAGCCCCCGCAGAGAGCGAAGCACACCGCACTCTTTCATTCTGCCGTGGATAGTGCATCAGACATAAATCTGCTGACTCTAAACAAACCACCAGTACCACATTTATGTTTGCCAAACTAGGTGAATTTGAAGCTAGGAGCATTTGAGATTATTATGGTCTCATTGTGTGTATGTGTCGGCATGGGTGTGTACAAATCATGACGTACCCACACTGCTTGCAGTAGCCACAGCCATCTGTCTTGTACTTGCCAGGTGATGCCAACTCAAAGTGGTCTATTTGGATCCTCACTTATCCAAGTTATTTTTGTGCAGGCCTAACAAGGCTTTTTAAGTGGCCTGCTTAGTTCTGGCATGTGGGATTTATTAAGTAATGGTCAGTATAGTTAGTGTCCTCTCTTTTTGGGGCACACTGTATTGTGTATTGCAGCACTGTCATCTTTTATTTTGATGATATCCCTCTTCCTGCAGTCACAGATCAGAGGCCCAGAGGTTTCCATGGTGGCAGGGTCATTTGGCTTAAACCCAGTGCTCTCTGTGGTGTTTTTGATGGTCAGCAGACTGTGGCCGGGATCTGTATAGGAGCAGAAGTTTTGCTCTTTGTTTGGGTGACAGAGTCCAGAAATACATAACAAAAAAAGACTGGGTTTACTTGTTAAAATCCTTTTAGGCCACAAAATGTTTCTCATCAGAGGAAGTTTACCTGCATCCAGCTTTGAAGGCTTTAGAGTGGCAGAGAGTTTGATTGGTTTGGGTAGGATTTATCCTTGGTGTAGAGAACACAAAAACATGGAGACATTTCAACCAACCACTGGAATTATATGAATGAATTCAATGTGGCCAACTGTGAAGCAGTTTTTGTGTTTTAAATGAGTCTTAAATGTATTTTTTCTGCTCTTCTGTCTTGTGTGGAATTTGGCAGCCTGGGCTGCTCCCTCCCTCTCAGCCCTCCGCTCAGCCCGAGTGTTGTGTGTGTGTGTGTGTGTGTGTGTGTGTGTGTGTGTGTGTCTGTATGACTGCGTGACTCAGAGTGGCTATCCTGGTGTGAGAGTGTCAGTGTGTGTCACGCTGTCAGGAGGAGAAGCACTGTGTGAAAACTTCAAGATCAAGGGAATCTGTGTAAGTTTGATTTATCTAACTGGGAACAGCACAGCAGCTCAGGTAAGTCTGAAAAACAACCTTGATGCCATCTGTCGCTACAATTAAATGGAAGTCAAGCTTGTGTGATGAATTTCTTTGATTTGATCTTCAGCCTCATTGAACATCACTGTAATAAGGGTAACAGACTCATCAGAATTTGGGTTTTCTAGACGAACACTTCTAACTTTTTACTGAATAAAATAGTAATGTAGCTTTCTGAAACAACACATGATAAACTGCGGATTTTGTTTGTGTCATATGTATATCAATCCATATTTTTTTCTAGGGATGCTACTCACTTTAAAGAATTAGATGGAATATGTGTTAGTATGTGTGTGGGTGTGTGTGGGGTGGGGTGGGGGGTATCCCCCTGAGTGCTGAGGTGTGTGCATTTGTAGCTCAGCTGCTGCAAATGTCCGTCACTATTTCAGCTGAATGTGTAAACACGCACAAACAGACACACGCGTCAGTCACTATAACAATTAATTACTGCACTGACAAATGCAGTTAGCATTCAGTATCTATTATTTCTGCTACCCACAGTATGAATTTCACAATGATGATTCAGACTGAACCATTTGCCTGCTTGGCACAGCCAAACTGAGTTCTGCTCTCTTGCAGTGGACAATGCCAGTTAATGGACTTGGTTAAAATTCCTTGGAGAAAAATATCATTCGTTTCATCCGGTCAGAGCTTTGACTGTCAACTGCAGCTGTCTTCTAGCTGGAATATTCCGGTGAACTTTGACCCCTGATGCTGTGCCATCATTAACCAGGCTCCATCAATGGAGGCCTTTTGCTTCTTTGTAAAGCTCGGTTTCTCCATGTATCATCTTTAACCAAGACATGCATGTTCTTCAGTCACGCAGGAAAACGTTTAAACTGAGCTGTTGTGCTTATTTTGTAGTCCAGATGACAATACTCAAACAAAAAGGCTGCAAGATAGAAGATGATCATTTACTTTGGCTTTGACTAAAGCATAAACACTGAGTTTCTGAGAAATCCTTTAACAAATCTGAATGTCATTTAAAATTATTGCCTTCGCAGCTTCAATTATATACAAAGACTTTTTTTGACTACTTGAAAATAGCCCTCCAACAATAAACCGAATAAATATTTCACAAGTTATGGCCTCACATAAGTATTTACATGATCAGTACATTTGATTTACTTTTATTTACTTTATACAACATGCCTCATTCTCACACATTTGTCACTGCAATAAGGGGAATGTTACCGTTAATGTCAATTTAATTTAGTTCAGTTTAGTAATATTTATCTATATAGCACCAATTCAGAACAACAGTCCTCTCAAGGGAGTTCTTCCTCCCCACTGCTGCCAAGTTGGCAACAGCACTTTAGCTTAAAACTGAAACCTTGCCCAACACAATGACCTGAAAGATGCTAAATCCTATTTTAGATGAGGAAAGATAAAGAATTTCTTTGAGGTTTTGATTTTTTAATTCAATTCAATTCAATTTTATTTATATAGCGCCAAATCACAACAGCAGTCACCTCAAGGCGCTTTATATTGTACAGTAGATTGTACAATAACACATACAGAGAAAAACCCAACAACCATATGACCCCCTATGAGCAAGCACTTTGGCGACAGTGGGAAGGAAAAACTCCCTTTTAACAGGAAGAAACCTCCGGCAGAACCAGGCTCAGGGAGGGGCGGGGCCACCTGCTGCGACCGGTTGGGGTGAGAGAAAGAAGACAGGATAAAGACATGCTGTGGAAGAGAGACAGAGGTTAATAACAGATATGATTCAATGCAGAGAGGTCTATTAACACATTGTGAGTGAGAAAGGTGACTGGAAAGGAAAAACTCAATGCATCATGGGAATCCCCCGGCAGCCTACACCTATTGCAGCATAACTAAGGGAGGATTCAGGGTCACCTGGTCCAGCCCTAACTATATGCTTTAGCAAAAAGGAAAGTTTTAAGCCTAATCTTAAAAGTAGAGATAGTGTCTGTTTCCCGAATCCAAACTAGAAGCTGGTTCCACAGAAGAGGGGCCTGAAAACTGAAGGCGCTCTCTCCCATTCTACTTTTAAATACTCTAGGAACAACAAGTAGGCGTGCAGTGCTCTAATAAGGTGAAATGGTACTACAAGGTCATTAAGATAAGATGGGCCCTGATTATTTAAGACCTTGTATGTGAGGAGCAGGATTTTGAATTTAATTCTGGATTTAACAGGATTAACAGTATATAACTATGCCAGCTGCACTGTTGGGTTATACCTCGCTAGCTAAATGCTAACTTGAGTACTGTATGTGAACACTCTCACAGCAACAATACTATGATGATAAGTTCATGCTTGCCCACAATCCCAGTTTTTCTAGGTTTCTCCCACATTTTAAGACAGTCTCCTGGCACCCTCCCCTTTTTGCTGTTTTCCTGGGAAAGTCCTGTAATTTGCACAAACCTCAAACTTTATAATGAATAACTGGAATACATGCGCATGCATATCCACATGTTTTATATTTGTCTAGTGTTACTCAAGTTGCCAGATTGTCTATGAAACACAGTCTACATGCAATTTCAACACACCTGTCGGGCAGCAAATAACCAGATTCAAGGTGTGTGGAAGCAGATCAGTTAGCTGATTGCGGTTTTAGCTGTTGCTTCACCTCTCAAGCTGCCCTTACTGCCAAAATACAATACAGATAGACTTGAAGACATAAATAAATAAAAGAGAATTGAGTGATACGTGTAACCCGTCGAATGGGTGTGACACAGACTTTGGTAAAGATGGCAAGAGTTTCACCAATTTGAGCTTCCAGAATCAACAAATCTCAGTTTACGGATTCTAATGTCATCACAATTACTTTACACATCAACAGTCCAATTTTTGTTGCTCTGTAGATCCTAATTTAGAATATTAAAAAAAGAAAAAGTTTTTTTTGTTGGGGAAAAAATATCATCCATCCATCCCAAAAGGTTGAGTCTGTTCATCTGGACGTAGCATTTTCAGTGAGAGAAACGTTTCGTCAGTCACTTGGATGAGTGACGAAATGTTTCTCCCACTGAAAACGCTACGTCCAGATGAACAGAATCAACCTTTTGGGATTTACTTACCTGGATGATTGAGCATGCATCAAGAATTAATCCATCAAATAGTAGCTGTGAAAACCAAAAACCTAAAAACCAAAGCTGTCAACTTACAGCTGATGAAAGAGGACAAATCAGAGGTTAAATAAAATTGATAGGATTTATTCTCTGTAGACAATGACATTTGATGTCAATGTAATTGTTAGTGTTTCACCCTGCAACAAAGTGGTGGGAAAACTAGCAATAAGACTGGTAAGATCTACCATTGCATTAAATAAATTTTAAGATGAATACAATCTTGTTAGTATGATGGAAATTTCTGAACAATTATAGCTGTGAGTCAGGCTTTAACCCTCTCAATTCTAAGCCGTCATTTGTGATGAACTTAACTCCAACGCTAACCCTACACAATCAGAATTAAGTAATTTTCGTTTTCATTTAATTGTTCTCGAAAAGTCTTTATAATGTAATAAGGGAGCAGCTAAAATAATTATTCTAACTGACACATAACTATTCACTTTTTTTTAATCATCAATGAAAGATGTCAAAACTTTTGAAAGGTCCAGAAATCAAGTTGGTTGAATATTTCATTCATTAGGTAAAATAAACTGCCGGAAGTACAAACTGCTACCTGGAGGTGTGGCTAAATGATGCGTTATGTGAGAATCTTATAATTTAAAGTATTAAGGAGTACTGTGGTGGAAATGTTCTTGATTTATGGAGGTTGTGCTTTTGGCCTTTTGGCTGGGAGCTTTAAAGCTGGATTGATTGCTGGTTTCAGTCGGCATCCGTGAAGAAAGGAAACTCAATATGCTTTCTATGTAGTGTTTGCATAAACTGAGAGATTTGTCTGTCGAGGATAATAAAATCAGCACTGCTTGCTATAGTGTGGGTAGTTTCAGTTGACCTCTATTGTAGTTTGTAATTAAGGATAAAGACAGCCCAGATGCCGCTGCTCTTGTCCAGTTGAACTTTGGCTGAATTTTGTGGTCTATAGGCTTGAAACTTAACACTGAGAGTTTGAAGGAATAGAAAAAGTAGTCAGGAAGTAGTCTGCCCATGCCTTATACCCTATATCGATGGATGAATGATTTGTGTGCATTTTGCATGCTGGCCATTCCTTCATCTTTGCCAAGGTCATCTTAGTGATTGAACCCCCCCTCTCTCTCTTTTTCTCTTCCCTCTGTGTTCTGGCCTTCATCTGTCTGGGTTTGTGGTGAAACTGAGCTTTGCTTCATAAAATTTTCCATCAACAGAGGCAAATAACAACAGGGTCAAACGAGGAGAGTGTGGCCCTCAGCACGCATTATCGAGGCCAGGGCAACAGCCTCTGGTTTGGCCTGTCATATGGAATGCTCTCTTCTTCTGTATGGAGCTAAGTTAGCACAGAAAGCACCCGGCGCTATTCAAGCCATCATCTGGCCTCAATTGTCTTCACTGAAATCTGTCTAATTGCTTTCTCACATGCTATCATTGTTCAGAGAGTTGGTGACAGGCTGTTTGATGGTGATGGTGGGTTGTTTAATCAGCCTCTTGGCTTGGCGCCCTTGGGCGGAGGGGGGTTGAATGAAGAGGTGAGGCGTTGCTCGTGAAGCCCATTCATTCTCAGCTATTTTATATGCATGTTCTGAATATTTGTGTTTTGTAATAGTATTGTGTTAAGAGGAAATGCAATTCTGCACTCTGCCAAGAAATTTCTACCTTCACTCAGCTTTCTTTAACACACCCTTCTTCCCCTCCAAATCAGCCTGCTGGTAGCTCAGTTTGTTCTGTGTGTGCTGCACTGCTGCATGGGACTCAGCAAAGTCTCCCCCCCCATCCCCTTTCTGTTTAGGCCTATCATGATGCTCAGCGCATTCCACAGAAATAGCGAGGAGATTAAATAAACATTACCGTCTGTCTCTAAATGAGTTTACTTAGTAATTATGCATAATGGTAGATCATTAAGGTTGATTAATAAGGGTTTTTATTGTTGTGCTTGTTGGGGATGATCTTGGCTTCCCAGTTTATGCTCTGTCAACCCTCAGAGGAGCTGATGAGTCCTGCCTTGCTCTGTGATTTGTCAGAACTGTGTGTCTGAACAAATTTCCATTTCCATTTGTCTATTGTGTACATGGCCTGTGATTTAAATTTAAGGAGAGACCCTTGCAAAGTAAAACTACCGAAGGCAAAAAAACCCCCTTAAGACCACTAATATCATAAATGCTTTAATTGCAGTTCTGTTTTTTCATTTCGCTTGACACATGTTGCTGCGTGGAAATGTCTGGATTGGAGTCAGGCCACCCTGTGGGAAACCTATCCCCCCGTTGTTTGCTGGCCTCTGTTCACTATAGTTACACTCATGCACAAAATGCTCACTTACACTGCCTCTGACAGCTTTAATATCCTCCATCACAAAAACCATAGTCATTACTTTAATGATGTCATGTGTTACATCAAGCCCTTTCCTGTGTGTGTTTAATTTAACGGCACTTGAGAAATGCCCAAGTGATTTTCCTATACTGAAGGGGATTTGTATTGTGCAATCTGCAGATGTAGTGCATATGGCTGCAAAGTCCATTGTGAACCATTTTTTTATTAATACGGCGAGTGACTTAAAAGAAAGTAGTGAGGTGAGCAGCCAAGCAAATCCCCAGCAGACACTGCAGTCACACAGATGAGTTGTTTTCCCTTTTCTCTGCCTGGTTATAATCCAGAACCACACAGACATATTGGTTTGCTCAAAAATGTCAACTTTTTACTCTCAGTCACAGGCTGCTGTCAATTTTGAATTAGATTATGAGAATTCAGAACAAAGTTGGACTAAACTGGATCTAGTGTCATCCCAGCCATTTCTGTCTGGGTTTTAGTTGTCTGAAATGTGGTAGATGACTCCTTGTCTTTGTTGCTTCAAGGGTTGACACGACGGTGGATAATGTATCCTTCCTTGAGTAGCTCTTCATTACTGTCATTCCACATTGTCTGTTTTGTATCATTTAACACACTGGTGCCTGGCTAACCTGCTTCCTTTGTTGCAGAGAGAGGAAAAATCCCACATAAGTTATTATAGATAAGCTTTAAGTCAACAATCCTTATCTATTATAGACTCGCCATTGGTGTAGCCCTCAAGTTCATTGAGGTCTCAGTATTCTCATTCAATGAGCATACACTGAATGATCCTGATTTCTGACTCTAATGAACATCAAAATTTACAATATTAACTGAGCCTGTAAGCTTATCAAGAAAGTGTTTATAAAGGTCACAGACCAAGGGAGACTAGGACCATTTTTCTATAGACTTAATGCAGCTGAAGTTGTTTGGCAGCCAGAAGAGTCGCCTCCTGCTGTCTATCAGAAAGAATGCAAGTTTAAGGCAGCCCCAGCTACATCCATCTCTTGACATCACGCAGAGCCAAGGATAGAAAAAACTGTCTATAGCCAGAGCTTTTAGGTTTTACAGATTATTTGCGCTTATGCAAACTAAAAAAATTTTAAACTTTGGTCATGTTTTAAAATGAGCTGTAACAGGAAAAATAAGGCAAATATTCCCCAAATCCTTTTATGAATCTATGAAGGTGGCTGGTGTTAAAGGCTGAGAAAGCTGAGAGAGGCAGACAAAGCTCTGCAGTGTTCAGTCTGTCTCTGATCCTGATGAACCGCTGAGTGTGAGCTGTCTCAGTCATGACAGGGCGTATAATTTTTCTTATCCGACCCCACCTGACTCATGCTCATTCACCTTCTCTTACTGTACTTGCCATTCATACACTTTCTCCGCTTGCCACCCACACCCACACCCAGTCTCCCAGGTGTAAATCCCCGATTATGAAGTGTTGTCTGGATATTTTGGCTGATTGATTGCTTTCTGAAAGAGGAGTTGGCCTGATGTTTGACTGACACACCAGGGTGTATAAAATCATGTAACGGCCACACGGCAGGATGTCAGGAATTTTTACGCAGCTCTCCCAGATAGTAGGAATGTTCTCAGGTCTGGGCTCTGGAGGAACATAACAGCTGTTCGTTCTCCTGGCATTTTGGGAATTCCAACCCTCTCCCTGTCAATTCAGAGGTCAATATCTGAATAGAACATACACAACTTCCATTTAGTATGGTTCTGATGAAGTGTGCTCATGTGAGATACAAGTGCAGATAAAAGTAACAGTTTCCCCACAAATCGAGGCATTTGAAGCCAGGACTTGAATGTGTGTATTTTGTAGGAGATGGTTGATTTGATTCCTGCTGTTTGATCCTCTATTTGATGTGGTAACATAGGGCTGGAAGAAGAGGGGGGTCTGCTTTAATCATAACCCTGTGACGAGTGATGAGACGTATGAAGCTGGTTGTGTGGTGGACTCTCTCATCTCTCCTTGGTCCCAGATCAGGGAACAAAGTCTGTGTTAGCAAAACCCCAAGGAGGTGGTGCAGAGCCCAGGCGCCCATCCAGACACACAGGCTTCTGATTGGAAGGGGGAAAGGGTGTTTCTGCTTCCCGTAACACGGCGTCTTGTTCATGCCTCAATTGGCAGATATGGAAACTTAGACATTCCTGGTATGTGTGTGCGTGTGTGTGAATGAGTAGATGTTAATGTTAATTTATTTGGCAGGCCTCCATCATATTTGGAAGAGGTGTATTTAAGTTTTTGTATTTGACAGGATGAGTTGTGGCTTTTCCTTGTCAGATAGACAAGACATAAATTTTTGTTATGAGTCAAACGAGTCTATAATATAGGCTTCTTTTTAAGTTTCCATAAAGGTCGGGGGGTGCTCTGTTATGCTTTTCTTTATTTTCTGTCATATATACTGTTACAGCGGTGAAGTATCATTTTAAATAGGACCAAAGTCTCAAAAAAATTAGTTCAGTTTATGTAAGAGTAAACCCTGTAAACCAAATACTCTGGCTTCAGACTGCTCTAAGTTAGCCTAATGGGAAGGGAAGGGAGCCTAAATGGATTGTTATAGATAGGAGCAGCGCCAAACTCCAGTATAAGATGAATAAGGATTTTTTGAGCTGTGATTGACGCAATCATACTTTTGTAGAGTCCAACATTTAAAATATGGAGCTGTTGTGTGTTGCAAAGTCTAATAAGGAACCTGATTGTGTAAGTAAATGGCATACTATTGGTGAATTTGTTTTGAGCAGGACCTCCTTTTAGAAAAGGAATAGTAATGTCTTTAAAAAGGCAGAATAAAAAGAGGAAACCCGGAGAGAAGATTCATAGATTTAGTGAAGGAGGGAATGTAGAGAGCTGGTGAGACAGAGAAGGATGCTAAAGAAACGGTGAGTTAGACACAGATGATCTGCTGTGGAGACCCCTAAACAGACTGACCCAAAGGCAAACAAGATCTTAAAAATGATTTTAATTTAGGTCTCTTATGAATTATTACTATAACATGTTGAGGTAATCAAACTTGTCTTGTACTTCTTCCTTTAGGTGGTTCTGTGAAGGCCGTGAGCTGCACAACTCTCCTGACATCCAAATCTGGAGGGATGGTGACCTGCACACACTGGTGATTGCTGAAGCCTTTGAGGACGACACAGGACGTTACACCTGTGTGGCTTCCAACAGTCTCGGAGCAGATAATACTTCAGCTGAGGTTTACATTGAAGGTCAGACAGATCGTTTCATTACTTCTTCTTGGGGTTGTTGTCAACCAACCAAAGTCTTGGTTGCCTGAAATGATACCTGTGCGTAGTCAATTGTTCCCAGGCAATGGAGGGTTAGAGAGGGTTAATTTTATCTGCAGATTAACAAAATGTTCCACAAAGTATATCATGCGCTCTGCCTGTTATGCTTTCTAGCCTAAATTAATTATACACACATGAAAAGGCAGTATATGCAGCACATTGAAACACTGTAAACCTTATTTCAAACTGAAAACAAAACAACAGACAATAAGGAACTTTTATACTTATTTGAGACAGACATCCAGCTTTGTTTGGGTTGCTCCTTGGGTCAGATGCTGAAGCCTGGTGCAGTTGTGACTGTGTGTTGTCATATAACTAAAATGCACTTACACTTGACTTTTTAATAATCTGTTTTAAGCAAATGCAGCCGTACTAGCAAATTCTTTGACGTGTTGTAATCTAGCTTGTAGCCATCTCTGAAGTCCACGGGAAAAACATGGTGGTGTTTAACAGGTAATCTGTTCCTTCTGATGCAAAAAATTATGGGAGGCTACAAAAGATTGAAAGGCTATTTATATAGCGCTTTTTGCCCCATGGATGTAATAACAGTAATTGTCCAACCAATGAAAATTTGGTTAGATGAAAGTACACACCAAATAACTGACCAGCTGAGACTACAGAGATGCTTTTGCAAATGTATTGACTGATATTAAGTCTTACAGGAGAATACAGCCAATTGTTTAATTCATCTTATTGCTGTGGTTTGATAAGCTATGCCAAGAAAGAGCACTACAGATGCAATGTTTGCTTTGAGAGTGTTGATGAAGACGTATAGATAAGGCCAGAAGGTGCAGCTTGTTTGCAGCGGTGGTGGGCAGGTTAACGGATGACTGAGATCCGGACTGGACTGTGATTTATTTATTTTTTTTTCTTTCTCAGACAACTTTGGGAGGGTAGGTGTGTACTATAGAGAAGAGGAATGACAGTCATTAGAAGTAAGACAGAATACACGTGTGTGTGAATGAGAGGGAGACAGGTGTAACAGTCAAGCTGCAAGGAAGAGAGACAGTGAAGGTAGATGAGTTTAAATACGTGGGGTCAACCATCCAAAGCAATACACAGAGAATCCTGGTAGGGCGGAGTGGGTGGAGATTAGTGTCAGAGGTGGTTTGTGACATAAGGATAACAAAAAGAGAGAAAGGAATGCTTTACAAGTTGGTAATGAGACCTGCTATTATGTATGGTTTGAAAACAGTGGCACTAACAAAATGTCAGAAAGTGGACCTGGAAGTGGATCTGAAGGTGCTAAGATTTTACTGAGCATGACCCGGATGGACCGGATCACAAGTGAGTACATCACAAGAATGCCTCAGGTTGAATGGTTTGGAGACAAAGGTGCAGAGGCAAGGTTGAGATCATTTGGACGTGTGCAGAGAAAGGATAGTGGATATAGAAGACAAAGAATGGTGAAGAGGGAGCTGCCAAGTGGAAGGAAAAGAGGAACCAACAGAGAAGAATTGTGGATGTAGTGAAGATGGCCATGCAGAGGGTTGGTGTGGCAGAGAAGGATACGGATAGGGAGAGATGAAGGTAGAAGAGATGAAGAAACTGCATGAAGATAAATTATATTTTCTGAAAAAGGGTTTGAAGCTGGGACAGTGTTCATCTTAACACCATAAATGTAAGCCTTGCAGTCATTTACACTTGTGACTAAACTCTAGCAAAAATTTAGATTACAAAGCCAATACTTCCTTCTTCCACAAAACCGGATTTGAGAAACACTTAGTCATAATTTTATTGTATAGAGTTGCATATTTAAAAACAGTAAATCTGTTAAGCTAATTGGAAATAAATGGCCTATATAATGTTCTGTAGCACATAAACCACAGCAGCTTCTGATTGTGTTCCACTGCAGGGGCGTCGTCATCAGACTCAGAAGGAGAAGGTGCATCGAAGTCTAGATCAGGAGCCATGCCTCAGTATGTATATTCCTGCACAACTACCTTTGACACTATGACCCAGTGAACCTTGAACTATCCAACAGGCTAACCGAGCCCTTGAGCGACTAATCAAGTCTGCTGCCTGCTCCTAGTTAACTGGGTCCTAAAAAGGCTAGCCAACAGTCTGACCCAGAACATAGTCAGCAATCACAGTAATGACCTGGGGAGGGTTAATACAGTGGGGAAATCACCTGAGATGTTTGGTCTCTTACTTATTTCCAAATGTTAAACTTTTTAATTCATGAGACTTTAACTTTTAGTTTTATTCAATTTCCTCTCCAATCGTGAAAAATATGTATTAATTTAATGACATTTTGGGCATGAAATTCCAATTCCATTTTTACAATAGGGCATTTTTTGCAGTCCCTGAGTCCTTTCACTTTTTCTAAATGTTTTTCATCATTATCTTATGTATAAATCTCCCTGCATCTGGACTGTTTCCTGATATTCGTTTCTGTTTCCATTAATGTTTACCCACTGAAGCCAAGATCACTGATATCATCTTAATTGCTGTGGAGGCAATTTTCCTTCAAGCATTATATTTTAAATAAAAGCGTACAGAGTTTTGAAGTTGCTCTTTTTTTTCTTTCTAGAAATAAGTTTTTGTTTGTGTTTTTCCTTGTTTTAGAGTCCAGAAGAAGACTACTTCGATGTCCCTAACAATACGCTCATCTTCACCCAAAACCCCTGAGGTGCTACCTCATCGCACCACCCTGGTGCAGTCCTTGTCTCAGCCTCCACAGCGGGTAAAACATCTTTCTTTCTCTTTCCGTTTCTTTAAATAACTTCATCTGTTTGGAAAAGTAAATGTGTGTTGTCTTCTAGATGCAGAGCCCAGTTTCATCACTCTATGCTGGTGAAGTCTCAGGCCCTCCTCTGTTCACCAAGGTAAGTGTGCATACACTTTTGTGTAACATTCTTTACACAAAACGTAAGTAGACATGGCAAACATCATGAACATGTGTGACTGCTAAAAAACCCCATCAATAATCAACCACAACAATAACCAATAACCTCTGGGACTGAAAAATGAAGCCAGGGTAGAAGTGCTAAAAACTGCAATTTCTTGAATGGCCACTTGAGGCAGTTTAGCGAGCTATAGCTAATTTCTCTCAAAAGGTTGTGTTTTTTTCAGTGTAGTACACACATATTTGCTTGACAAGTGAAAGGTTGCTTCTTCAATGCTAGACTGAAACACAAATTTCTTTTGGAGTTTAAACAGGAAGGGCATCTGATGTAAAATTAAATAAAGTCAAAATTAAATATATAGAGGTACCCACTGTGGTGAACTCTTGAGGCAAGGAACCAGCCAAAGTAGCTTTTTTAATTAATTTTTTACCCTTACTGAATTGCTTTGAGACTTAAAGTTAACCATTACTAAAGGCTTGGGAGCTTTATGTTGCTGTCGATACTGTTGCTAGTTACTGATGTGAGTCACTGAACTGGAAGTTTAGGTAACATTTGTGGTGTTGGTTACCCTGAAGCACTTTTAATACAATTATCTGACAACCATTGTGGCTTCGTGTGTGATTAATTATACTAACAGCACATCCAAGAAGTCTGTGCTCAGGTCTTGGTGAGTGAAATGATTTTATTTATATGATATTCATCATTAATTTGCAGGTGTACCTGTATAGTTTGGGGATGCAGCTCACTAACCAAGCATGCCAAGTTTAGCTAATAACTCTGAAATCTCGTCCATATACGTCATGTCTGGCTCCAAAAAAACATCAAGACGACAACCACAAGGCTAAAGTAGAGGCCCCAGAACTTTACTTTACAAAACAATGGGTGACATCATGGTTTCTATGTCTATCTTTTATGTACAGTCTATACATAAAGCACTGTTTTTAACTCATTGCTGCTGTGGCAAAATTAGAAGCCTGCCATTGTCTGACATATTTGAATGCAATACCATGAAGATTTCCTTTAAAAAGAACAAGGGAATTGTTACCCAAACCATAAAAAGGATACATGCAATTCATCATGCATGCAATGCATGTACACATACAAACACAGAACCTGTTAAACATTGTCCTCAGACTCTTTGTCTTCCCATAATAACAGCATGCAGTGCTGTGGCTTTCAGCAGTGCGGGTCAGATAAAACATAGACTTTGATGGGAGCTCCTCCTCTTCAGGCTCCAGGACGTCCTTTTCCAACTCAGACTCTTCAGCACTCCTCCAACAGCCCTCATCTCCCTCTTTTCCTCAGGCTGTGGGTCATGTGATGGCAGGAATGAGACGAGTTGAGGCTTCAAACATGCCCGCCAAACCCACAAGGGTCAGGTCTCTTTCACTCTCATTGAGCCAGTCAGTCTCTAAATCATTTTGCACTTCATTACAAAAAGTCACTTGTTTTTCTTCACCCCCGCACCCAGCCTCCTTTCAAAACTATAGCAAGCTTTAATCATCTCGATGAGAGGATGTTTGCCTGTAGTGAAGTCAGCACTGTGATGTCACCCTTACAGCGCACCCATACACCCACACACCCATGATGTACATTCAACCCATGCTCTTCTCAAAGTATGCCCAGAAACACAGTGAGAGGCACATTTATCCACACTGACACTGAGTGCCTCCTGTTGAGGGATGTAGCAGTCCATGTCACCGTGGATTTTACCTCAGCTCTCATAAGGATGTGTTTTTTCTTAACTTCTGCAACTTGATAAGCTGTGGTGTGATTAATTGGACAGAGGTGGTCATTTGTAAAGTGGAGGGTCTCCAACTGGGAAATAAAGAGCACCCATGTGGGGGGTTTAATCCCCCTTAAAGCACACATACATGTGCATATGCACTTAATGCATAAAAAGTTAAAAATATTTTCTGGATCTTGTCAAATTATTTAATTTTTTTTAGTTTGAAAAAACTATTTTGTAGATTCACTGTGAACTCCAGTGCACACCTAACCTGACGTACTGTTGATATTACAATTACTTATCGTGAATGGATGGTTCATTAACAGGCACTGTTTATTTCTTCTTACTCACACTAAAATAAAGCTACATTTTATTGCAATGTTTTTACTGGTTAGGGTCACTTGATTTAATGGGCTTTGACTCAGGAACTAAAATTAGCTTGAAATCCCCGATTTATACCAAACTTAAAACAACTGAAAATATTAGACGGGTTAATAATTAACAAACAAAGAGTGTAATTTATTCTGTTATAAGAAAAGCTATACTAATAAAGTACTAGCTTATGTTAGCCAACTTAAAAGGGAGCTGTTAGGCCTTTCTTTTCTATAAATGAGGAGTGTTATAATGGCCAAAATTCCAAGTATTGAGGTCAGAGTTTGCACAAGTAATCCCTGTGAGACAGCAGGATGTTTTTTTCCTACTCCTCTTTGTTCTGTATGATCAGTGAGAGCAGATATCGTCATGGACTCTGGCTGCCCTGAAGCCCCGCCCACCCACTGTTCAAATTTTATGTCTATTAGGAGCAGCCAATCAGAGACGAGTTGGCTTAAAGTGAGGGTGAAGGGAGCTAAAACAAGTTGTAACAGGCAGCGGATAGAATAAATGGCTGCACCAAGGCCAGTATAAAATGCATTTGGATTATTTTGAACTGAGATTATTTATGAAGCAAAAACCATCACGTAATTGTTGGGTGATGTGATAAAAATCCTGCTTCAAAAACTTCCAGTGCACATCCATATCAATGATGATTAACAGATGTTGGAAACAATGACTTTTGTTTAAGGACATTCGGTTTGTCAGTGTCCAAATATTTAAGAAATAATTTCATCAATTTTGACAAAGTGATCTAAGCTCGTTTTAAGTCTCGGCACTTGGTGACAGCTATTTGGAAGGAAACGGATGCTCATTTTAGACTAAAGATGAAATATATGGAGTAAACAGCCAGATTAAGGTACATTATCTGATTGCCTGAGGCACAAAACGAAGGGACCAGATGGAGCCAATTAAAGGGGACTCCTGGTTTGCTAAAGTGGAAGTCCTGTGAAAATAAGCTTTTATTTTTTTGATAGCCTTGTAGCTTAAGTTCATCCACTTTGCTGTTTGCATATAAGCTACTGCCATGCCATCTTTCTCCTTCTTCTGTACTTGTCACCTA
Source organism: Diplotaxodon limnothrissa (assembly GCF_057381915.1). Lineage (NCBI taxonomy): Eukaryota > Metazoa > Chordata > Actinopteri > Cichliformes > Cichlidae > Diplotaxodon > Diplotaxodon limnothrissa. Next base: position 8,978,545 of record NC_140617.1, read on the forward strand.
TTACTCGCTCCTTTTTCTCATGATCTCTCTCTTATTTTTTCCATTATGTTTTGGCTTATCATTCCTTCCTGTGTGCAGCTCCTGCAGGATGCCCAGGCATCTGAGGGCCAGGTAGTGGTTCTAGAGTGCAGGGTTCGTGGAAGTCCTCCTCTGCAGGTCCGATGGTACCGCCAGGGAAACGAGATCCAGGACTCTCCTGATTTTCGTATTCTCCAGAAAAGTGAGACAATTGAGCAAACTGTTGTAGCTAAGGCATTTTTAGATTTTAGAATTAAACTGATTTCACATCCATTAATAATCATAATGTCTTTGTTCTCTTCCTCTCTGTCTGTTATTTGCTGTAAATTAGAGCCTCGATCTGCAGCTGAGCCAGGTATGTCACCTCGGTTCCTCCAAGAACTACTCTATCAATTACTCTGCTTTCATGTTCCCAGCCGCAGTCAGTGGTTAAATTTAGCAATGGATTATAAACTTTGGCTGGAGACTCAAGCTGAACTGCAGCCTAGGTCATAACTACAGAAGATCACAAGTCAATAAATCTGACACAACACTCATTATTGCATCTGCTGCAGTCACAGGGAGTCCCTGAAGCCCCATCATCTGCTAACTCCAACACATAAACAATGACACACACTAATTTATGTCAGATATTTTCCACCTGTGTGACTCAGGGGTCATTTCAGGTGCGTCTTTCTGGCTTTGAATCACTCAGACATCCCTGAACATCTGCACTCGTGTCTGGCTGTTCTTCATTAATAGTTACGTCTGTGCTTATTCATCTTCTCCCTGTGTCTGAATAGTGATTCATCAGTCTACGTGACATGTCAATCATCACGCTTCTGTGTATGTAATTCATCCCCATATTGATGTGATATCTCTATTATGTTTCATTACAAACAAATCAAGTGTCAACGTGTCACTCTGCTCATCACAAACAAATCAAGTCACAACAAGTCAAGTCTCAGTGTCTCACGCCTGTGTTTATTCTGTCTCTCAGCTTCAACTCTCTTAATCATCAAAAATGTACTTTTTTCAGAGGTGTGGTTTATTTGTTTTTTTAGAGGAGATCTGCACCCTCGTTATTGCCGAGGCCTTTCCAGAGGACGGAGGTCTGTTTTGCTGCACTGCCTCCAATCTTTATGGCTCTGTTAGCAGCACAGCCCAACTCACCGTTACCCCAGGTACGTCTGAAACAGACTGAACAACATTATCAGCATATTAACAAGCCAATGAGGCAAATATAGAAGTGCCTTGAGATGTTGGAGTCACATATTAATTCCCCACATAAAGTCAAAGACTCAATAACCAGCTACATTAAAAACTAGACCATTTTATCTCTGGCTTGGTTGCTTACCGGACTTATATTTTTCAGGTTCAGTAACTGGTCATGCAATGTAAACCATAAGGTGCCAAATCCATCCCAGTATGTTCGATGACCAGGGGGAAAATTCAAAAGACTACATTGTTCCCCATCTCCAAAACATATGGGTTAGGCAAAAAGCTGTCACAACATACGGCCTCTCAGCAAGAACCAACAATCTACATCTGGTCCACTGCGCAACCTTGCATTGTGCAATATTATTGTAGAACTGAATCAGTTTGGATTTTTCTACTGTATCTGCAGGAAGCTTTGTGTTGCGAGATGTTGGAATGGATGATATCATGAGACTGGTTTTCAGAACTCTTAATTTTGTTCGAGCCAAAGGTCTGAATCATTGTCACTTTTACGGCTCTGTTTGTAACTAAGACATTACTGATCACCCGCCATACCACAGATTGGTTAAGCCAAGGAGCCGTGCAGATGCATTTCTTTTATTCACAACAATAGCGTTTCTTTGCGATGACAGTAGAATGACTGAACGTGGAAAAACTGAAACTTACAGTTGAAAATGGACTTATTTTTCTTAAGACGTCTCATCTGTTTCGTAAACGGATGCTTCACTGATTGTTAATGTTTTCAGAATTTACTCAAGCTTCTCTACACAGAAAGAAAAAAATGATTTAAAAAATGTTATAATTCACTGGTTTTACTGATCCAGCCCATTTGGAATTGGGGAGTATGTGGCTCATAAACTAAAGACAGTTTTACATCCTTGTCTTAAGTTGTGGTTTCAGTATTATCCATTGTTGAAGTCACATGAAAATCCCCCAAATCCGGAGGAATTTCAGAGTTAATAACTAATTTCCTACATGTGTCCTGGCAATTTTGAAGGCCAGACTTTTTGGTCTCTAACTTGTTTGCTTTCAATGATTCTAGTTTCAGGTTCTGGGTGCTGTCGTGCTGCCAGACTTTGTTTTTCAGGCTTTAGTAACAGAACTTGCTGGCAAGCATCTTAATCATGGTTGATTTCTGAGAAATCCATTGGTGATGGCCTATATTCTCCTTATTGGGCTTTAACACTGTGAGGTCTGAATCATACCTAGATGACTGTAACCCTATCCTGTTTTTAATTGTTCTTTGGAGAACAGTAAAAATAAAATGTTTCAATACCTTGATGAGTTAGACCTCAGAGGGTTAATAGGCTTTAAACAGTTACGCCAATATCCTTGTTTTTCAAAAGATAAAATTAAATAAAGATGAAGTTTTCCAAAACAGAGGAAATCTGGCAAAGGAGTCAGTTCTGGCTCTTTGCACTAGCACTGATAGTCCAGTAGTTCCCCTGAGGTCTTACAGTTTACATTCATTAATAAAAGCTGCCATGGTAGGTCTTTAGAAGATCACTGTCTTCTTTTGTGTGTATTGTTGTTATGTCGCATGTGAGGGAAAGGTGAAATTTGTGAGTGGAGCGGGACACAAATATTTCTGTGTGCATGCTCACAGACAGAACTGTGTATGTACAGAATGGGACTCACCGCACAGTTTAAAGCAAAGGCTGAATAAACAGGAATTGCATCAGACTGAACTGACTGGACCCAGCTGCTGCTTCAGATCAGATATGCAGTGATGCAGTGTATGTGTGTGTGTGTGTGTGTGTGTGATCTTTATAAGGTCTGTGATGGCTAGAAGAAAAACTAAACATTAAAGTTAAAAAACAAAAATCCACCTTCTTCTTGTTTGTTTCCCTCAGCAGCTGAGGACTCATCCAGTAATGGCATGTCTGGTGATAGCTCAGGGTTTGAGGATGCATCAGCCTTCCCTCCTCCTCCCCCACCCACCGAGATCAGCCTCCTGGAGCTGCCACCCAAGACGGTGCCTCAGCCCAGCGCTGAGACTCTCCAGATCAAGGAGCTGGAGATCTGGCCCAGTGTGTCAGCTATGCCTCCAGTACAGATGAGCACAGAGATGGAGGACAAAGGGAAAGAATCTGTGCAAAATGGCCAAGCCCTGCATCCACCATCACCTCCAAGCCTTCCTAAAGAGACCACACTACCGCCCCCACCGCCACCTCTGCCACAGTCTGATCCCACAACAGATATCTCTATGCCAGTTCAAAGTCCAGCCCCTGTGATACCAGATTCATGCCCAGCACCAGGCAAGCTGTCTCCATCCCCTGGGAAAGACGGGCCTCCGCTGCCTACCAAACCTAAACCAAAGCTGTAAGTATCGGTCCTGTCCACATGTGTTTGTGCCTACGGTGTATGCTACTCAGCAGCAAGGGGCTTGCTGGAGGGAGGGAGACAGACTTGGATGATCGTCTGAGGTGTGGTGGGAATGATAGTGTTGAGTCTCGGTTTTGTCAGGAGGGTTAAAGGGGGACTCCCGGGCCTTTTCAGAACAAAAGCATTCCTCTGCCTTTATGTGTGGCATCGTGTGTGCCAGGGTGAGTCTGGGAGCTGCTGTCTGTCTGTGCCTGTAAACAGATCAGAGTGGCATTTGCTGGATGGCTCTTATTGTTTCTGTCTGACCTCGCACTGCACGCCCAGCCCAGGACAGAGTATAGTGTTTTTTCCTGAGCACCTTTCTGACAGCTCTGTAGGGATCAGGTAGGATGTCATGGTTATTAGATAAGGGCTGGACAGGGTATGGCTTTATTTTCAAAAGTCCTGTGTTTTGTCTGCAGTTAACAAGCCTTTTGTGCATGGGTTTTACCCACCTAGCAGATGCATTTCTTTTTTGGACATGTAACAAAACTCCACCTTTGTCCTAAAAGCAGGGAAGCTGTGGTTAGCACTCCCTTCATGCTTCCAGGGTTCCACACTGGTATTGTTTCATATTCACATTAGAGTTATCCTAATGAAATTATTTTAAAGATGGCAGTTTGGTCCACTGAACTTAACAAATATTGGACTTTAATTAGACTTTACACAGACACCGATGATTCTTAAAGGCTGAATGAAACATATACTGGTAATCCACTGGGTTTCCTATATCACCATAGTGATCCTTCTGCCCCGGATCTCCCAGGCTAGCCTGCAGATGCATTGAATTGGTTCCAAATTTCAGAAAGACACTAGTGAAATCCAGTTAATGACCTAAATGATCCTTGAATTATCATGTACTGGAACTTTAATACTGAAAGGTTTAACTGAAATTATGTATGGTTGTCAAGGAAGGTACTACACCAAGCAAGCAAGCAATTTATTTATATAGAACTTTCAAAACAACTCTCAGCTGAAAACAAAGTGCTGTACACATGACATAACAAATAACAAAGTGAAATAGTATATGTAAAAAACCAAAAAAAACCAAACTTAAATTGCTTGACCTTCTTCTGTTTAATGGATAGATGCTGTACAGCCAGAACTTTGGTTTTACCGAAAAGTGCCCTCACAATGTTCTTTAGTTTTATTTGACCTGCAATATTTCATCTTTTTAGTTCTGGTAAAAGTTAAGGGGAAATGTGGTGAACAACACCAACAGATGTGAATGAAATTCAGCCTCTTGTAAGATAAACGGCCAAAAGCAGTTCTCAATTTTGAGATGAGACATTGAAGATACTACCAATGAAAACCATTGGTTGACATACATATGCAGTTCGGTAAATACATTGTTGGGTCTCGGACTGGATGTCCACTATATGCCAACTGTTAGCCACAAGGTGATTTGCAACAAACAAATATATATATATATAAATATAAATAAAACAGTTAATTTGGTATATGAAAACCACAGCAGATGGTTAAGTGTGGCATTGATGTGGCTTATGTCTGTCTGCATGTGGTCTACAGTTTGATTACAGTGCAGTAAAGCTTGATTCCTGCATTGCACAGTCCAGTTTCACTGCATGTGTGCTGGATTTGATACCTGCTCCTATCTGGTGTTCATGTAAATGTTATGACTTGTTAATTCTGTGCTTCCAGAGCTGAGAGTATAGTGGAGGAGGCAGAAAATTACAGGTAAATATGACTATGAGGACGATGCTGTAGAGCTGTGCCACATGTTCTGTAGACCTTGTAAATTTAACTATGAAAGAGGCAAAGCGATAGTAGACACACAAGAAATCAAACTCATTAAAACTTCACATCAGCAAGTCAGACAGTCCCAGAAAAGCCACGAAATGATGTTACAACCCTACAGAAAGACATCCAATAAAACCAAAACGAGTTGAGTAGTTTCAAAAAACTTTACCATTTATTATCAACAAAGAAAAAACAGAAGTCCGAACAATCAGCAAAATATTACCACTGAATTGCAAAAGGCTAAAGGGCCTTACAACCCTTTGATGGAAGCCTCACAGACCATCCCACTAAGGGTTATAAGATCTGGTGTTATCCCTCCAACCTAAACACACATCAAAACTAATCCCAGGGTAAAAAAAAAAAAGCCCCCAAAATAGCACCACTGGACTCATAAAGACCCAGAAAGAAGCCAAAAATCATAGGGCTAAATCATTCTAACATCAACCACTGCTACAGGGACAAGAGCAAGTTAGTTGTAAGCTAACTGGTTGTTGTCCAAAATGGTTCAAACCTTGATGGGAACAGAAGATCCTGTTAAATGATTCATATTGAATTTTAGGTTTTGATTATAACGGGCATTACATTCCATTTAAATTTCTTTCCTAAACGAATATGAGATTAATATTATAGATACCAATGACAATGATACTGACTTTAGCTTCCAAATCTAATTTGTATAACATAATGTACAGCAACTTTGTGTACGAGGGTTACATTTCTAACAAATGTGTGGGATTTCTTCAACTAGCAGCATATCAGCAAAGTTGGTTCTCTGTGAGTTTTTCCACAATAACATCACAAGTACGCCACTAGAAACAATCAATTCCCAACTGTGAGGCAGTGTAAGCCACCCCTCTCCTGCCCTCTCCCCTTTAAAATCTGTAATTACACAGTAAAACCAGCAGCCATGCCATTAGCCAAAGGTCATCTTTCTGCCAGACCGTTTCCTCAAATGGCCTCTATAAACAGAGGTTGACCACTCTCAGCTTAAAGCACCCAGGGCTTTTCATTCAGTTCATCAGGTCCTGTTTGTTCAGTGTCCATGTAGTCTGAGATACTCTGCAATATTCTGCAATGCAGCAACTTTAAAAAGTAATCCCACTTTGCTGCTTTAATTACTTTTGGGTTTGTTTTTTACAGAAGGTTTTTTTTACATAAGACTTTCCAACAAACCACTTTGTTAGCAGACAGACACAGTGTGGAAACTCTTACACTAACGTCTTGTATATTTAAAATAAGGTTTTATCGTGAAATAGCTTTTGTTTTATTGTATGTACACAAAGGCAGTGAGGATCAGTGTGGATTGACTTTAATTATCAGAGTGAGCAGTTTAGTTAGCTTAAAGGATAAGTGTCTAGACTTACTTGCTTTCATGCTACGTCATTAGTTTTCTGGAGTTATGTGCATTTAAGCTTTTACTACTGAAAGTCGTGCATGCAAATAGCTCCCAAAAATGCAGTGTTTTCACAGCACTGGCTATTATCGAGCAGAGAACAGCTGCTAGATAATCGCAAATCGCTAGAGTTTATTTCAAATGAAAAGAGCATATTCATAAATCTAAAATAAAACGTTCTAAATCACAGGAACAACATACTGGAAGCCTGTGTAAGGGATGACTTTTGCTTTAATAATACTGGGCTGATGAGATGTAGGAAGTCGCTGTGTGACTTGGCAGGCAGGCGGGATTGCAGGAGACCCGAGCTGTGAAAACAGACCTGCTGTTTCTCTCTGCTGAAGGAACAGCGAGCTGGGTTGGTAGGCATTTGGGTTTGATGTCCGGTGTTGATGCCAGACATCAGCATTAAGAATTATAGGAAATTCTCAGGGGAGAGGCCCAGATTGTCTGGGTAGATCTGAACCAAGGTTCGTGTTTGAATGGAAAGCAAAGTTCTTTACCACAAGGCAGTGAAGTGATGGATAGCAAGCTAGAAACACTATCTCACTGCATCTGGAATTCAGCTTTTTTACATCTAACGGTACTACACAATGACATGAATTATGGCTGATTTATGTGCTTTAGTACTTAGTGAATTTGATGGATGTGATATTTTCAGACTACTGCAAGCAGGATAAAAGAACAAGCAACAAACATGTACGGACAGTTTTTTGTTTGTCTTTTTATAAACTGTTTTAAGGATTAAGCATACAATGTAAAAATGTTTAGTTAATGTGACCTTTTGCTTCAAGCACATTTGTTATTTAAGGCAACCCAAAGTTCTCTTGGCATTGGAGCTCATTTGATTGTGTGTGCTTGTCTGGGAAATAAACCATAGTTCCCATAGCAGGCCCTTAAATATAGAGCTTAAACAGTTGAGGAATACTGCGTGCCAGTGAGACATCTGTTGCATCTAAACATATGGACAGGGCCATCATGGGAAGAGTTATTGTCTCACCTGTTCTGCAGGGTTTAACTGTGAACGCGTGACAACCTGTAAAGTGCTTTCATGACAGACTGGCGGAGTAACACCTTAAGCTTGTAAATCTGTGTGCTCTAATCCAGATGCGTGCACATGTATTAGCAGATGACGTGTCAGTGTTGCTGGTATCCAGGGTTGGTTTTCTTTATACGCCTACAGGTAAAGGTTCATGCTTGTCTATTGAGACACCTCATAAAAGAAAAAGTTATCGTCACACCGTGATACATGAAATCTTCGCAGAGGTTGTATTAGTTTATGAAGGCTATGAAGTCAAGCTGCACTCACAGTCCCAGCAGGTTTCAGCTATCTCACATCAGGTGATGGCTCAGCTGTTTGCCTTCTATATTTATACTTACACCTTCTGGACTTACTCCCGAAAAACATCACATTGTGCAGATTATTTTACTTTAACTTGCTCTTCATCTGCAAGCTATTTTGCAATCCAACTTCAATGTTCCTTGTCAGTACTCGGTATGAAAGGGCAGGGAGGTCCCAAAACAGAGCCATACTACTGTATATTTTACCACTGAAGAAAATACCCACATTCGTTTGACTATAATCAGTCCTGGATGGACCGAATATTCCCCATTAACTTATTTATGAATACTTATTCTTCCATAAAATATTATTCACATCTAATCAATAGTCAAAAACTAGAAGAGCAACCAAATACAAAGTTAGTATTAAACATGCTTGAAAATAAGCACACTTATGTTACTTATCCCTACCAAATCATGCTGATCGTTATGTTTCCCTTAAACCTTCTGATTTTGTTTGCTTGCTAGTTTTTCTGTGACCCAGTGGATAGAGGGAAGACTTTACTTTCAGACTTCTTTACGTCCTAAACATCTCTTTATATCAAAGACATGCTTGAGAGCTTTACATTATCTTTTTTGCTTGTGACCTTATGACCATGCAAGTGTAGTTACAAGCAAATGTGTGTTTGGCGTTGATGGTAGTATGGTCTGGAGACACCTTTGGCAAAAATCAATAGTATGATTCTCAAAGACTGATGCTAGCCAAACAGCGGTAAATTGCTGAGGGGCTGAGTTGTCATCCTCTCTCCTCACTTTGCTGTCTTAAGGGATCTGGTAAGTAACAAAGGGAAGCTGCAGTTTCGATACCTACTTTTGATGTACAAGTTATTTAACAATCTACATATGACACGACGACTTACATACTCTGAAATACTCCAAGAAAGACTCCAAGACACAGAAAGAGACACTAGAGTGCAACATTAAAAAGGTGTGACCACCACGATGTTGACCGCGATACTAAGGGCAAAGCATTATATTATAGGTTGGTACCGCATAATGTTTAGGTGGGCGTTACAACAAGCATGAGTAGCAGAGGTAACAATTATCCCCAAACCCATTCCACAGCTTAATCTCTTGTTCATAAGACCAGGCATTGGCTTTGACAGTCAAAATTGTTCTCTTGCATGGATTTTATTCCACAAACTGCTTCTTATGTACGTGCGAGCTGAACTCTCTGTACTGCTGTGGATTTGTTTTTTTATATACAGCTCTACATTATGTTCATTTTTACTCAGTATGATGAAAAACAGGCAAGCTTTGGCACTTAGCAGGACCTCAATTTAGACTTTTCTCACAACAGTGATCGTGATGTTTGTGCAGAGGTTTCAGAATGGTTCGGGCTTCGGGCTTTTTTTTTTTTTTTTTTTTTGTGGGTTTGTTAAAGAAATGCTGTAATAATGAATGGTTGACTGTATAATGTGCAGTGCGTGTGTGGCTAGTGCAAAGCCTGAGGGCGAAAGAAAGAGGAACACGAGTTGTGTATTTGATTTTAAACAGACCAAAGACTTACTGTACATGGAGTAAGCAGTGACAGCACCTGATTATAAAGAGTCTTGAACTGATATTTTAAGTGCAAGCAGAAGTGGCCTGGATAATGAAAGCAGGGGTCAATCAATCTGGAAAGGGGAGGAAGTGGAAAATTTGAATGGAATTACACAGATGACAGTATGTAAAAAGTTTCCCTTATGAAGAAAGTAGATCAATACAGGCTGTAAAAAGGCATGACCTAACGCATGCACGCACACACACACACACACGATCATTGCTTATCATGGTTATATTAATAAGATTTATTTTTGGATAACAGAAGTCTGAAAAATTCTAATCAGATCATGTCATTATTCTAAAATTCCAATTACAGTCAAATACTTTTCAACCCTAACACAGACACACACACACAGACAAAGGGTGGGTGGTCCCAAACACCATGAATATCACAAGAAAAAACAGCTGAAAAATGAAGGCAACATTAATTAAACCTCCTTAAGACTAACAAGAATGTTCTGTACAGTTCACTTGAGTATACTTCAACAGGAATTCTAGTGACTAGTTTTACTAAGCACCAGCCTCCAGGGTTTAAAAATGTAGCAAGAAAAGGAGTGCCAAAAACTGCAACTCCTCTAATGGCCAGTTGAAGCAATCCTCACAGACTCGCACGTTCAAATGCTTAACTATGAAGCATGTTTTCAAGGCTGATACAGTAAAAGGTTTTAGCCTCTGTGGATATTTCGCTATGCATTTAAATTCTAAAGGAGGTGAACTTTTTAGTTATATATAAATACTTGTAAAGCTTAAAGTTAGGAGTGTGGCAGCATTTCCTCAGGCATAGACAGTATGAAAGATATGACATCACCAGTTGGTTTCTGAAGTCCTGTTTTGAAGCCATCTTGGTGTGTCATAGTTGGATGTAACAAACAAGGAAACCATGTGATTGTCAAAGCAGACCCTAGATAATCCTTCTTTCTCATAATGAAACCAGTTTCTCATAGACTACTATTGAGGTTTTGCAAACGCATGATCACTGATCATCTGACCCTGATTTGTTTTGGACATTTTGGACATGTGATCAAGTCAATAAGTCCCCAATCACACAGGCATAGAGATCCGTCCATGGCCATCTTACAGGCACTGGTTGTGAAGGAAAAATTACCATTCTCCAACAGGTTGTAAGTGGTTAGTGGAGGTTTGATTGCCTTCACTAGGAAAATGATTGCTAAAGCCCAAGTCCATTGCCCAGCTGGTAGTTAGCGAGTGTTTACAAGCAGTCATGAAAAACTACACGCAACTGTGGCAGTCTGCTAGCAACCAAAGCAATCACTAGGTTGTTTTTGGTACAGCAACTTCTTTGTGAATCAATTTCACCCAGCAAGAGCCATGAACCACTGACAGTCAATCAGGGAATACACATTTTTTTCCAAGTAACCGGTGGTCGTAACAGAGATGAGCAGTAACGCGTTTACTGTAATCCGATTACTTTTTTTCAAGTAACAAGTAAAGTAAGGGATTACTATTGCAAAAACGGTAATTAGATTACCGTTACTTTCCCGTAAGCACGCTGCGTTACTAAAACTGTGATTTTCTTTTTTTTCTTTTTTTTTCTTTTTTTTTTTTTTTTGCGAGAATGTCTCGTGACAGTGATGTAAGCGAGTGCGACGTTTGTGGCAGCAGCTGTGTGCAGATTAACAGTGGATAATATATCGAGTGCTGGAGAGAGTATGAGCGTGCAGCGTTTAAAGCGTGGAAGTACTGACCTTATTTTGAGTTTGATTCCATAAAAAGTGACAAAAACATTAGCGTCCGTTGTGCGTGGGAAGAAAACGTCTTTTTACAGTGAAAAAAAACCCCTAAACTTCCGAGCAAGCACCGAGTGCGCAACGACGTGATGGGAAATTCACAGAGAAACTCGCGGAACTGACCGCTGCAGCACACCTGCACCAGGGCAAACCCCCACCTACCCAACTCCTGCTTTACAGGTGAAAATAGAGCAACAGGACCGCTGAGTCTTTGACTTTATTTATTTTCTGCTGTGTTTTACTTGCATCTATTTGAAAGAGTGAGTGTAAACACAAAAAATATTTTATTTTCTTCCAGTCAGAGAATGTTGCATATAATAAAATTTTTGCTTGATGCATAAAGTTAAAAGATTAAAACTAATAAAACAAGTTTTAAAAAGAGACTTTTTCATTTAATTACATTTTGTATGATGGATTATGCAGAAAAAGTGGAATAGGGCTGAAAGATCTATCACTTTATCACCTATTCAGGTTGTAAATCGTGTTTTTAAAAAGTAACTAAGTAACTAAGTAATTAATTACTTTTGAAAATAAGTAATCAGTAAAGTAACAGGATTACCTTTTTGAGGAAGTAATCAGTAATTAGTTACTGATTACTTTTTTCAAGTAACTTGACCAACACTGGGTTGTAACACATTCAAAATGGCGGACAACTCTCAAACAATGTGCACATCTCAATAGGACCAAAACTCTTTTTGCAATTACAAGTCTCGCCCCCCGGTGGCCATTAAAAAAAAGCAGGTTTAAGGCACTTGTGTGTTAGCTTCATTTTTTAAACCTGGAGGCTACATCAGTGTTTTATACTGTGTATGGCTTTAGCCAGTTGCAGTCTCATAATACAACTTAAAGATGTTTGTGGTGTTGATGACTTTTCAAGCATTTTTAATGGATTTATTTGGCTTGCTGCTTGGTACAGACAGTAGTTTGGACTTTGGTTTGAGTATTTTTTTTATTTATTTTGGTAGGTGGTTACTTTGTACAAGACAGCAGTCATGGTGGCTACATCCATCTGTTCTATACCGTCTATAGAACAACTTTAGGTACTCAGTTTCGTTCATTATCCTTCTGAAACAAACAAACAAAAAAAGACACCTCAAAATGCAGACATTACATACATGTTATCAACAGAGTGCTTACAGGACATGCTTACATACTGCAGTAATAGAATTTTACTATAGAATTCTATAGTTATAAAATTAGAATGGACTAATATACTTTAATGCAGCCCGTATTTCTTGCCGATAGACTAAAAAGTATACGAAGGTCAATGTCCACTGAAATAATTATCATACCTCTGAGATTAAATGACTTCCGTAGTTGCGCCAAACCGCTATAACCCCAGTGAGGTTGTTGCCAGGGAAACAGGGTATAAACCAAAGACACAAACAAACGTCTCTTCAGTAGTCCTCATTAGTCTCTCACTAAACTGACTCAGAAACACACACAGAATAAACTTGTGTCACAACAGGTCGTCATTGACTCTTTATGCATTTGTTCATTTTAAAAACCTCACTCTTCTCACTTTAAACCAGGATTCACATTCTGTCCGTGCTGCATTGCTGAGCAAGGAGCTAGGGCTGCCAGGATATGTCGCATATCTGTGCTGTGACTCAGAGCTTCCTCTCAGCAGTGTGTTTGTGTTTACGAGGTGCAAGTCATGAACTCTCTAATGAAGTATTAACAATCACTTTCTTGTCGAGGTGTTGCTTGTGGTTTATGGAAAGTGGTGGAAACATTTATGTTAAAGAACCACATATGGTACTAGCTGCACACTGACATCTTTGCTTGTGGTTCTTCGTCATCAAACATCTAAAGCACTGACCAGATAAAAAGCAGTAACTCACAAGCTGGGGTACTTCTGCAGTGGTCAGTGGGTATGTGTCAAAATTAGTTCAGCTAAACTGAAGAAAATCAAAAGTTACAATTTAATTTACTGTAAGATTGTGTGGACCTGCAAAATTAACAGGCACACAGTAGAAAATAGAAAGGAAAATTAATAATTAATACATAAATATAATGGGCAAAAGTAAATAAAATTAATAAAATAGTTTACCGAGTGCATCAACTAATTTACATTTTATAATTATGTAAATTTAGACACTCTTAGCTAATGAAATCATTTTGTAACTTTAGCTAGAAAAAACTAGCTAAATTATAAACTAAAGTCAGAAATCATTAGCCAAAATTTGTGATAAACCAATTAAATTGCTAACTTAACATCTTGAATAAGTAATGTGCAGTAATGGCGTACAACATCTAAACATGAATAAACTGTCTTCCTTCTCTCACCCCAACCGATCGCAGTAATTGGCCACGCCCCTCCCTGAGTCTGGTTCTGCCGAGGTTTCTTACTGTTAAAAGGGAGTTTTTCCTTCCCACTGTCGCCAAAGTGCTTGCTCATGAGGGTTCATATGATTGTTGGGTTTTTTCTCTGTATATATTATTGTAGGGTCTACCTTACAACATAAAGTGCCTTGAGGTGACTGTTGTTGTGATTTGGAGCTATATAAATAAAACTGAATTGAATAAACAAGTTGAAATATTGAGCTAAAATTCTAGCGTGGCTAGAAATGTTAACATATCTAAAAGCACAGTAGAACAAATACCTGTTAACTAAACATACTAGATTTTAAAAAGATAAAATTCATATTAAAAACTGGAAAGTGGCTAAAAGTATGGCTAACTGCTAAAACTGTTAGCTAAAAGTTTAAATAAACACAACAAAATGTTAGCTAAACATCCTAGATAAAGAGTTGTTAAAAAATGATTTGCCAAAAGTGAATCTGTTTTCTACCTCATCTGAGGTGATTAGAGCTTTGCAATCCATAGTGTACCGAGAAAATATTCCAAGAAAATATTGTACACGTTTTTCTGTTCTGTCATCCAATTTTGCTGAGTTTGTGTGAAAGTTAGCCTCAGTTACCTGTTGTTAGCTGCCTGCAGACCTTTTAATGAGTGGTTATTTAAGCTGCTGTTGCCTTCTTATCAGCTTGAAACAGATCTCCTCTGATCTCTTACATACACAAGGTATTTTTGCCCAGATAACTGCTACTGACACGATATATTCTTTTTTTCAAATCCCGAATCTTCCACAGGTCATCACGACCGTGTCAACAATCCTACAGTAAATGCACTGTTGTTGAGTTGCTGCCATGTGATAACCCAAGTAGATAGTAGCATTATTGAGCAACTGAACAGATATACCTAACAAAGCATCCAGCCAGTGTCACAGGTAGATAAACATAAACGTAATTAGTAGCTATTAAATAAAGTAGTAACAAAAAGTAGTGGATTAATAGTCTAAATAGGATGTGAATTGTTGTAACTGATTAACAGTAAGCCAAATCTAATAGGTAAGAGTAAGCTACAATTGCTCCAGAGTTGAGTTTAAAATGAGTTGAAACAACCACATTTGAGCTTGAGAGGTGATGGTGATCAAGAGGCTTTTGAGGACTTCTGTATGTCAGAAAAAAACTGGGAACCACTGCTCTAATGTATACCTTTATTTTAGAGACTGCTGGCCACAGAGGTTTTTGATTACATGCAACTGGAAAAAGACAGACACAGAAAGTTAGTTCTCATCGGGGACAGGACGAGGTTTGAGCAACAGAATAAAAGCTGAAATGAAGTCACCAGAGACACAAGGGAGCAGGAAAGCAGATAATTTCACATTGGGCCTCCAGAGTGAGAGATGGGCAGCCCTTAAAAGGACATGGGAGACACAGGATTGGCTGAGACACTAGACTAACAAACCACTGGATTGGTCGGCTGCGCTAAAGTGACCTGCATGGAATGGAGAAACTTTCCAAATAAGGAAGAGACTTGTGGGAGCTGACCTTCATAACACAGAGAGGGAGCTGGAAGACAGAGAGAGAGGGGTGAGCAGACGGGGAGGGAGTGATGAAAGGACACATGGAGGGATGAGGAGAGCAAGAGCCCAGGCTGTATGCTTGGGAGTTGACAGCATGGAAACTAAGCGGCTTCAGTGATCCCCCTCATAGAAAGCAGAGTGTGTTTCCCAGGAAAGAGCAGCCTGGTACGTTAAACACTGAGAAACAAACAGATAAATACACATTACCCAACATACATACACTCGGAGAGAAGAATTGTTTCCGGATGAGGTCAATCAACCTGTGATTAGATCCTGACTACGGGTGGTGGTGCAAGTGGTGAGTGCGGCTTCATGTGTGGCATACACGGTATCTCTCTTTAAACACACTCTCAATTAGACTACCACACAACTTCCACTTGTGGATGTTAATTAGAGGGTGTGATAATGTGTACACTGCTGTCACCAAGAAAACGACACTGAGAGCAGACGAGGCCCACTCTGACTCGCTTCTAAGTGTCAATGAGTTGAGTCGCAGGGAATGACTCGTACCTCGAAGGGACAAGGAGACCCTCTCCAAGTAAGGTGCTGTATGAATAAGAGAGTTTGTTTTTTCAGTTTCTTTACCTCAAAGTCAGCGGGTGTTTTTGAATAAGCTAAGGTCTGTGTTTAACACAGCGGTCCCCAACCTTTTTTGCACCACGGACCAGTTTATGTCCGATATTTTCACGGACCGACCTGTAAGGTGTTGCGGATAAATACAACAAATTAAAACCAGTACCTGTACCAAAAACAATTTATTCATAACACACGGGAAAAGACCCAGGGAAATCGAGTTAACGATATAAACAATAAAAAAATAACGATTAAAAACCCTGAAAACCATAAATTTCACACCTAGCCTCAAATCTCGCGGCCCAGTACCAAACAACTGAAGGACCAGTACCGGTCCGAGGCCCAGGGGTTGGGGACCGCTAGTTTAACACAGGCTTTAGACATTCTCATGCTCTGTTCACTAACAAAAAATAAGGAAATGTGCAAATTTAAGGTAAGAATGCAGAAGTAAGTGATGTATTTAAGTAGCAAGTATATACCACACATGTTGTACAGACAAAGTGGTAACCATGCCAACCAAAGATGTGGGATTCATTATTTCATTTTATTTTACCCAAAACCACGAAAATGGCTTTGGGAAAAATACAACGGTGTTTACATCACTGTGTTGTTCACTTATAGACAGTGTTGGGACTAACGCGTTATTAAGTAACGCGTTACAGTAACTACGTTATTATTGTGGTAACGAGCACGGTAACTAGTTATTATGCCAAAATCAGGAACGCGTTACTCGTTACTGGGATTTAGATAGGGTCGTTACTCGTTACTTCGTGTGGTGGCTATCGCGGAGCTTCCACAGATTCAGTAACATTAGCAAGTGGTGGAGGCCAGCAGGTGGATGAAGGAAAAGGGACGCAGAAGGAAAAGAGACCCCAGGCGGCCGCCGGTCCAAGTGTGAACAGAACTTCAGGTAAGAAGTTATGACCTGCAGTCTCTCTGGGTCAGATATGAACCAAGTTTAGGTGGAGTTTATTTTCGTTATTCTGACTTTTTCCGTACTGCGTGCTAGCTAGCATGACGGAGTTTCTATACAGCTGGGTGGGTGCTATGAAGTTAATGATGTTTAACTTTATTTTGTTCATAAGTTATTAGAGTTGCCAACCGTCCCGTCTGGTATTCAGAGAAAATATTACGCGTTTCTTATTGAGGTGAAAAGGAACAGTTTGTCCCGGACTTCAGCTACAATGAAAAAGGCACAAAGCTGGAGTTATTCTGTGTCTTTGCTGCACAGCTGCCTCTTCTTTCATTCTCCCCCCTCCCTCTCCCGTTTCTACTTCAATCATGAAAACTGATCAGTGATCAGCTGATCGTCTTTTCTCTCTTGTGTGTTTATCACCCACTTTGCGCAGAAAGAGGAAACCAGCGGATGTCGCGCTAAACAACAGCAGCACGTTTAAGCTTGATCAGCTGTTGTTAGAATTTATTTAATATTAATTTCTAGTATCAGCTGATGTTTGCTGGAGCCACAGCTGCAAAAAAGCTGCTGGTCATGATATGGTTTGGTTATGTGGTGAGAGGGAAACATGAAGATGAAACCAGGAGATGTCCTTACTGGATCATCAGAGCTGAGCAGGTGATGGAGAAACAGGTTTACCTTTTAGGTGACATGAATGAGTTGAAGGGAAGTTATGAACTGTTTCTGAGAGACAAATAACCCCAGGATCCTTTTCTAAGTAGCTGACAGCTGGTAACTGTGCAGGGGCGGGTCTAGCAAAGTGTTGCCAGGGGGGCAGGTAGGGCATTAACAGGGAAAGGGGGGCACAAAGAAATACTTTTCTTTCTTATTCTCATTTAAAATGTCTAGCTTTTAAAAAATAATTATCTGAATCTTACAACAAACGATTGATAGATTGATGCATATATACCATCAAAACAGTGTACATCACTGTCACAACAGTGTTTGTTTTCATTCAAAGGCTTTATGATTTTTCCTATAATGGTGGGCCAGTCTCTAGTCAAAATGCCCGGGATGATTTTTTTGTCCCAGTCCAGCTCTGTATGCAGCTCATCTGCAGTCTGGTGTTGCCTACATCTTCCTATTCAGAAGGCAGAATTTCCGAGTTCTGAGTACAATCGAAAGCACCACGACTGCAGTTTTTGTGTTGGATGTAAAAGGCGCAGATGACACTGTGACGTAGGCTAGAATCATGGCAGCGGTCAATGACGGTCCAGGCGTGGCATTTCTCTCGTGGAAATATGCACATTATCTTTTTCTTTCTATTGGTAGGTGGCACAGTGCACTTGTGGCAAGTAAGCAAACTAGAAGACTGGCAAAGTTATGGAAGAAACACATTAACAAGAGAATTCTGAGTAAAACCAAAGTTACTTTCCCTAGTAACTAGTTACTTTGAAAGTAACGAGTAACTTGAAGTAACTGAGTTACTTTTGAGAGAAGTAACTAGTAATGTAACTAAGTTACTATTTTAAAGTAACTTACCCAACACTGCTTATAGACAAGCAGAAGGAATGCTGAAGACAAGCAAACACACTATGCACTGCTAGGTTGAGCAAAAGGTCCAAAATTTATGTTGTGCTGGCCACTGCACTGGAATTTTGTACCTACTCACCCAGCTAGGACTGCTTTGTTGCTACTGGTCACAGTGCACGAGAGCCTCACACAGTGATTGGGTGATACTTTGCTAAAAGCCATTAGAAATAACAGGTTTCGTAGTGCTGAGGTGACACTGATACATTGTATCTAAAAGCTCTCTGATGTGAAGGGTTTCAGAAGATTTTCAAAGCAGCTTTATTGTGTGAAAACTGCCTTGCTGAACAAAATATATGCAAAACTCTTAAAAATTATAGAAAAAAATCCCTTTTGTTAGACGAACTGTGGCCGTGCTCATTTCTATCTGTACCTACAGTAGAACACACTGTAAACTGGAATACTGAAATTAAATAGATTCAATTAATTTAAAAACTAAAGCTCTGCTAACAAAAATATTTTAACATTTCCTTGTAAACTCTTTTTAAGCAGATTATTTTCGATTAGTTTGAACTATTTTGCGGTTTATTTAAGAATACCATACATTCAGTCTTCATGTTTGTGGGTGTGATGAGGGTTACTGGGAAAGTTTCACCCTATTGAAGTGTGAATCTTACCAAAGAACTGAATTTGTAAAAATGACGTCTTTTCTTCCCCTTCCTTTCACAATAAAAGTATCTTACATATACACTGAATGACTGCTGTAGATAACACGGTTTACAAAACTGCCTGACCTTTCCCCAATCATTGCACGCACACTTGAAACAGACACAAAAACACTACACTGGACCGGATCACCGGCCTCCTACTTTCCTCCCACCAACACACCATGACTCAACCGGCCTCTAAAAATAGACTACTCACAAAAATAGAAATGATCAATTCCTTTTTCTTTTTTTTTTTAAATTACTCATTCCACAAAAATTAGAGGTTTTTGTTTTTTACACTGAATACTTTCAGTGAATGAAACCAGATCTATGTGGTTGTGATGGGTGTGTTTACATACACAGTGACACTTGGAGTGCGTCCACTGTTTAAATGATTCCAAAGGTCCACAACAGTGTGCGTGCGTTACATGAAACTATTATATCTCTCCTGCTCATTTGACATAGATAGATAATGTTTCTGCTGCCATAAAGAGAATGTGGATTTTATTTCCAGACGTGGCCTAGTTTAAAATGTACCTTACGATGGATGAATCTCATTCGTGTCACCTGAATTTGAGAGATTTCTTTAGATGATTAATTCCATAGATCTATACCTCTTTTCAGTCATCCTGTCTCTCTCAAGTCTTCAGTCATTCAAGAAACATTATAAATCTAAAACACAAAATGACAAACAAAAGACACTGGATATGGGTGTCTCTCTCATTCTTATCCATGACAGTAAATCAGCTCTGCGGTCAGTGCTGAACGTTTATTCTGAAAGGGCCGGCTTTCAGCTGGCAGACTGCATGCTTTTATTGTGTAGGAGGAGGAGCTCACAGACAGACTGACTCAGAGGGAGAGAGAGAGAGAGAGAGAGAGAGACTGTGTCTGTCACTGTCTGGCCGCTCACCGCTATATATGCGTCTCCTACCTGAAAGTGGAGCAGTCAGTTGCAGTCCACTCTCCTGCAGGGAAATATCTCCACCACAGACATTACCACTCAAGGTAAAGCTTTTTCTTTTGTCTAAACTCAGATCTCAATTGAATTAAGCTTGGGGACTTTTCATTAACTTTCAAAAACTCAGAATTTCTTGAATTTATTTGCATTTTCTGACTGAAACACTTTGTCAGTAAAATAAAAATAGAGAGCAGAAGAAGAAAAGGGAGGCAAACGACTGAGGTAGAATAAACAGCAGCTTTTTTTTCCTTCACAGTCTCCGGGTTTACCAGCTCAACATGTTAATGTTTAAATCATATGTTGTCAGAGCTGGTGTGTGGTTTAGGAGCAGACGGAGGCTGAGTGTGATAACCATTCATTTCGGAGGCTCTAGAAAGGCAGCGAGTTTGGACTGCAAAGAGAAAAAGAAGAAAAAGGAGAGAAGGGGGGGGGGGGAAGAAGAGTAGCATCACTATGAGCGACTTTAGCTGAAGTTAGTTTGTTAGTTTTCTTTCCAGTAGTGCGACTGTGTTTATGTGGCGAGGTTCATTTGTTTGCAGAGCGCCTCTGTGGAGTCAGATGGATTAGTTAACACAATAGTCTGTTAGGTGGAAAAAACTTCTGACTTACTCCGCTGTAACTCTTCACTGACTGAGTTCTTTCTCTCTCTGGCTCTTCCTTTTCCTTCATCCGCCTCCTCCTTCTACCCTTCTTTCCCTCCACTCCTGCTGTTAATCCCATTTGATGGCGATGTCTTTCCCACTTCAATCCACCGAAGAATGTCTTCAGCATTCCTTCTATAGAGAAAGGGGGAAAAAAACAATCAGGGCTGAGCCAGAGGAGTGGGGAGAAGAGGGAGAGATGGATGGAGGTGTATAGAGAAAAGCAGGGCTCGCTGATTGTTGAGAGCCTCTTCACCTTGCGTATGAAATATGAGCCCAGATAGAGCGCGAGGGGGGGGGAATAAGAGAAAAAGAGAAAGTAGGGCAGAGAGAAAGTGGAAGTGTGTGATCGGGCAGCCGTAAGCTGGTTTTTTGTTTTTTTTTTGTTTTTTTTTTGGTGTGGCTGGAATAAGAAAAATGCTCCGTGTTACGCTTTAAAGAGAGGGGGAGAAAGGAAAACAGTCTGGTTCTGTTTTATGTGGTGTGTGTGCAATTAGAGCCAAAGAGAATGAGGAGGTGGAGGTATACCAGGGAAGAGTGGGGCTGAAAATAAGCTAAAGAGAACGTATGCACTGAGATGAAGAACTGAATGATGGAGAGCGGCTGCAGATGAAGCAGCAGCAGACTGGATTCTGAGCGTCAGACAACCCTGTGAGATTATTCTGAAATGCTCGTGGAAAATTGGAGCGGTTTCTTTGTTAGCTCGTTTTCTCTTGTGAAAGTAAGTAGAGGTGGGCAGATATGAACAAGGGAGTCCAGAGAGAGAATGAAAAGAGCGCAGGCTTCTTTGTGTTGTGTCAGAATTATTTTCCCAGCTGTTGCCATGTGTAAATTAAAATTTCACAACATTACACAACAGATTTGTACATGTAAGACTTACTGCAAGTTTCTCTGTACTCACAAAGTTTAGAAATTCTCAACATGACACATTTTCTAGGGAAGGATAACACAAAAAGTAAGCAAATGGAAACTTGAGTCAGAAGGGACTCCTCCGGCACAGTTAAACAAGACAGTCTTACTAACAGTGTGTCAATCTGTCACTTTGTCAGACTGATGGTGTGTTTTTGCTCGAGGGCATCGGACAGCTTCGTGCTGACACACGTAATAGTAATGATGCAATGCTCACCGGTGAATATAAGCAACAGTAGCTGTGAACCAGATGTGTGTTTCAATATCTATACCCATTTTTGTGCTGCAACTGTGTGATTTTAATCTCACAGTTCTCTTGAACTCGGTCTCTGATTTAAGTCACCATTTGTGCGACACTATTTCCAGGCAGTGTTTGAGTTGTAGGTGTGATACCGGAGCTTAGTTTCGCTATTTCTCTATGAATCATTTACAGACTGCGAAGCCGTGCTGTTACCCAGCCACAGGTGTTTGTAGAAACAAACACACAATAGGGTCTGCTGTAGCCTGAAAGCATAATACCCACTAAAGCCATTCCTCAGTCTTCCTGCTGAGGCTGCTGAGAACTGCAGCCTCAGTTCTCCTCGTGTTGTTGTTTACAGAAGGAAACCCCTCATTACTGATGATGTACACTCAACAACTTCCTGTTCTCCCCCTTCTCCCTCGTACGCTTCCTGTCATCAGCTGGACGGGTCTAATAAAGCGGCTCCGTCTTTTACAGCCAGCTGCAGAGCTAACGAGATGGGCGGCAAATAAACCTGTGGATGGCTCCCAGCTTGCTTCGATAGTCGGTGGAACAGTGGATGAGTTTCTCACGCACTTTGTTTGCGCTTCCTGAACAATAACAAACAGTACAGTGCAAGCACAGATATTTAGAAGGTTGAGGTCTTCATTTATTAAAGCAGCATGCTGCTGGTAATGACCCACTGCATCTGGCACATCTCAGTGTTTAGCAGGCTGATACATCACGGGGCTGTAAAAGAGTCCTTCAATTAAGTTACTGTCAAGCTGTTCTGGAGTCTGTTTATTGAGCTTTTAGAAACTGCAGAGATGGATTCCTCTTAGCCCTTTTTTTACCCTTCCCTCCTTTTCCTTTTATAAAAAAGGGATTTAAAGACAGGATCCAGCCCAAGGAAAGTATTTTTCAGGATGAAAATAAGAGGAGACTCAAAGGCTTATTGCCTATTTATACCACCAAAAAAGAGAGAGGGTAAAAAAAGACAGACATAAGAGTAATGCTGCTTTTCAGTTGGAATGACAGACAGAGGAGCTGGAGCATTTTCTCTCAGCGAAGCAGAGCGCTTTGTGGGCCAGCTGGCTCAGACCAGAACAGCAAAACACAGTGCCGTTGGCTTGACGACAGAGGAACACTTCCCTCCTAATTCAGACCCGCTCGCCGCAAGAACAAAGAATAAGAGCGAGTGATGGGAGCCTGTTCTGCTTCTCGGCGCATTTTAAACAACTTGTAATCATCTACTCAAGGTATAGGTCACGTTTTAGTAAGGATTCTGCTCTTCTGGAGTGCAGATGGGATGAAGAAGTCGGACATTGTGTAGTGGCTTGTCATGCACTTTGTGGTCACAGCGGTGCGGATGATGAGAGCTGGAGGCTGCACAGCTGCAGGGTCATAGAAGTCTGGAAGACTCCTGGTCACTTGCTTCATGTAAACTTTAGAGTGGACTATAAAACTATTCGTGCAGCTTCAAACACAAGCTAACATAACATTTTCATGCACTTTCAAATGTGAAGCAAATGTCCAAATGGGAGTCGGAGTCCAGTCTTATCTAGTAAAATTAGAGTCCGACTATGCTAAATGGCATTTAGCTGGAAGTGAAATGCATTTCAGTGCTGACTGACACTAGGAGTATATTGTTGTATAGTAATAATGTATAGTTTGACTTATAATGAATGAAGACCCCTTGGAAAGTGAAGAGCTCTTTTTAAGACAAAGGGATGAACTCAGTTACAGGATAATATCTGCCCTTCATCCTACTTACACAGCATAAAAGAGGGGGGAAACACTAACTTCTCCAACAGAAATACTATACTCAGCTCTAAGAGAGTGTCAAAAGTGTAGGTAAATGCTAAAAAGGTCTTTGAGGTCTTCCCCTGCTGAGGCAGTAAAGCATTGTGTCGAGGAGAGTGGGATGAGGCTTTGAGGAAATTAAGAGTGTTTCCTCTCTGCTGGAGCAGACGGGCAGGGTGCTTATGCCTCCGAGAACACCGCCAAAAAAGGAATCAAACCGCTGCGGAGAGCTGTGAGCCTCACGAGCTGCCAAACTATTCCTGTAAAAGAGCTCTTTTGGTGGACTCCCAAACAGGAGACCTTTGGGGAATGTAAAGGAAAATGTATACAAAGAGGGGGGGGGACACTGAATTGATTGTGTGCTCAGTGAGTCCTGTAAGGGGAGCACCAGGTGGAATGACTGCAGGGGATGTTTTTGAATTATTGACTTTTATTTGAGCCAATGAATTCTCTTCTGGGAGTGTATTACCAAAATACTTGCCTAGGACACAGTCTATGTGATGATCTCCAATTAAGGGTAAAAGTATGTATGCAGTACCTACAACTGATAAATGGTAGGCTGAATGAAATCACCGAGAGTAGATGGCAAAAGCTAAAAGTAGTTTGAAACATCTGAACCGAGGTATTGTTGATACAATTGTTCTTTTAGTCCATCTGGCAGGACTCGTGTCAAATTATGCTACGACTATCAGTTTTGTCAAATTAGCACTGGTGACATTTGTAAATCTGTACCCCGAGCCGAGAGGAAGGGGGTTTTCTTTGCATTGTCACAGATGAAAAATAGTGGAAACGCTCCGCTGATTATTCAACATCTGGAAAAGATTTGGGCACATGAACTTGGTGGACTCTTGACAACACGCACCACTGGGATGTACAGTATATTCTGAGCAGGCAGCCTGTGAAGAACTCATCAGTCTCACATGCTCATGTGAGCTGTAGACTCAAGGTTTATAACTTTTCATCCTTTTTTCCCAAAGACCTACGGCCTCCTGATCCTCAGGGAGAGCACCTCAGAGTTCACTCATGTCCTGTGATTTTCAAAACATTTTAAAACCCTCCTGGTTCGACAACTGAAACTTTACATTATGAGTTAGCCTCCGTCTCCTCCACAATGACACAGGAACTGATTGACCACGCCTGTGCAAAAATAAATCACGATCCTGGCAAAATGACACAGAAATATTGCATTTTTTTCCCCTTCATTCTGCAAATTCGAGGAGCCACACCTGGGGTTTTACTTTTCCACAGCTCTGCTTATACCCCAGTTTTCTGTCCATCCACTTCAACGCTGCTGAACAACAGGAACAGAGCTGTTTTCTTCACTGTTGCACTTATCATCTGGTTCCAGCGCCACGCTTGATGTATTGTCAACAGTCGGGGTTTTTAACAAGTCTTTGTTAGAGGCTAGAGGCTGATAAACTATCAGTCGGTGCCGCTCGTGCAGTGGTTTCCTCCCAGAAGTTGCACACATACCAACACTTTGCCCAAGCCTCTGGCCTGACAAGCTATCACCTTCAGAGCAGAGGAAAAACATTTCACACAGTTCGACTCCTGCTGACAACTGTCAGGCTGACGGCCGAGTGCTGATGTCATCCTGAAAATGCTTTGCGTCTTTAATAATTTACATCTTTGCTAACTTCACTTGACTTTCCAAACACTTTGACTCTCCATTGATGATGTTCACATCTGGCCTCCAACCTTCCTGCCAGTTTTGTTCTGACTACAGTTGGATTGAGACCAGGCTATTGTGTCATGCATAAACTAAAAACAGATGATTTTGTAACATTTTTACTGTTACCTTGTTATCATCTGCCCCTCAGGGTTTTTTAAAAAAAACATTTTTATGAAACTTTATTTTCTGATGACTGGTTGTTCTTCACAGGAACGCGGCACAGCTGAAGCAGCTGCAGGACCAGATTCTGTTGGAGCAGCAGGAAGCAGCCAACTGGCAGCAGCAGCAGCTGGAGCAGCAGAATCAGGAAATCCCACCTCCACCTCTGCAGCCACTTCAGGAAGTATCTCCACCTGCTCCTCCATCCCCACCTCTCCCACCTCCTCCCTCCTTCCAGGAGTTGGAGAACAGCACAGCCATGCAAGCCAGCACATTCAACTATGCCCGGCCCAAGCAGTTCATTGCAGCGCAGAGCCCCGGTGGGGCGGGCTACGTCACCCAGTCCTCTGGCTCCTCTGGCTCCAGCCTGTCATCCCCTCTGTCTCCACCCACCTCACACAAGTCCTTCAGCAGGGTCACCATGCCCACCTTCACCAAGGCGGGCGGCCTCGAGTCCCCAAGCTCTCCTTCCTTCCCTCCTCCACCTCCGCCCTTCCTCAGCTCCGGCAGCCTGTCCTCTCCATCAGGTCCCGCCCAAGACTTTCCTCCTCCACCTCCTCCTCCCCCTCCACCCGTAGCCACATCTCCAGCATACTCAGATATGTCCTCGCCTTTCTCTTCCGTCCCTCCATCTCCTGCCTCCAGCTTCCTTTCCTCAGTGTTGCCCTCCACACCTTCCACACCTGGCAGCCCTACAGTCAATGCCATGGGTCTTCCTAAAGGCAACGGGACTGTGTAAGTGACATTCAAATACACTTTTAACCACATATATTTTTTTACAGAGTCTGTCAGCAGCATCAGGCCAGCACAGTCTGTGTGTCAGGCACTAACTGCTGCCAGCTGAGTGCAGAATGTCTGCTGCTGGATGGAAGATGACATGTTTACATTTTTTTGCAGCATGTTTACAGGAAAATGCCAACTAGAGACCCCACACACATAAACAAAAGTTGCTCAAAAGGTGCAAGGCCCTCACCCCAATTGGGGAAAAAATATACACAAAGTCCTCGAGACGGAAAGATTTGTTGAAATTAATATAAACAATAACGTTAGCTTATATTTTTTTTAAAAATCTATCACTCTGCAGAGTATCTAGCTGATTTTGCACTCTGCTTATTGAGTTAGCTGATAAAAATCTGTTTGTGTGTAGATAATCCTCGTCTGATGGCGTCCCTGAAGAGAGTAATTTTTTTTTCCTTCCATCAAGGACATTCCACCTTTTAGCTCTTTGCCAGTAAATTTTCATCACTCCCGAACTCCCCCTGCTATTCCTGGAATTCCTGCTGCACTTGTGAGAGATAAGAAGACACACTGCGAAATGCTATAGCTGAACATGTCCAGATAAGGGTTCATGTTAGAAAGCAAGTGGGGCAGCCATGGAGGAAAGAGGTGCTGAGATTATGTGAGTCACACAGTGACGGGGGGCCAGACCCTATATTGATCTCAGCCACTTTCCTGCTGTTCAAAACTTCTGTTTACGAGGGGCTTAAAGGGAAGGGTAAGGGGGATATAACGGTTTGTTTCAGACAGTGGAAATAATACCAAGTCCTCCTATATAATAAATAAAGGTTATTTTCAACTTTTTGTCATTCTTTTAGCAAAGCATTTCCAAGGAAGTCCTCTGTCACAAAGACACCACGCATCGCCTCAGACTCAGACATTCAGGGATCCAAGGATGCGGTCATCCAGGATTTGGAGAGAAAACTGCGCTTCAAAGAGGAGCGCATCAGCAATGGTCAACAGGTATGTGTTTGTAGGTGTATGTGGGTGTGTTAAATTCTTAGTAAAATACTGAACAGTGTGTTTGCAGACAGTTACTGAATGAGCTTGTTCAGTAACCATTAACACGGAATAACAAGTGTCCCAACATATCCAACCAACGAAAAATTCAAAGAGCGTTTGATTCATGCACCCTCAAGGAAATTCATTATGCTTCCTCCACATATAATCGATCCCCTATTGACACAAGGCTTAGATACAAATAATGCAGTGTAAAAGTGTGTGTTTTTCTAACTCGCACACTAACCCGCACTGACCCCATTAATCACTGCTTCCAGAGGTTAACCTATGAGGAGAAGATGGCTCGCAGGCTCTTGGGTGCTGACAACGCAGCCACGGTCTTAAACACACAGGACACAGAGGAGGAGCCAGTCACACAGGTACGGCAGCTCTTTATCAGGAACCACACACACTGGAGGGAGGAACAAAACAGCACACGCACAAACCTGAAATCACACAGGCATGAAACCGTTTTACCAGCATATCTACACCGGCACAAATCCCCCTGCTGCATGCATACCACACATGCACCTCTCTGTGTGTCCACTGATACTTCGCTGGTGTCATTCCTATCTCATGATCACTGGCTTTCCTCCACCCCAAGCCACTGTAAACACTGCTGAGTGCACGTTATGAAAGCAGGGTGTAAACACTGCAAAGTCCTCCAGAGCCCTCCATAAAAAGCTCTGTTTATGCAAACTCCTAGAACCAAGTGTTGCTGCAAACATGTTGTTCAAAGGCTCTCTTAGACACCAAATAGTCACTTTGGAGAAACAGAAAATAAGCACAACATCCCCACAGAGTTGGTTATGAATTTCAAAGACAAAGAAAGAGAAATCAAAGCCTTAATTTGTTTTTTAGATCTTTCAGTGTATTTCAATAGCATTTTAGACTGGGATAGCCAATAATGATTCAAATCAGACTATATGGAGGACATCACAGTGATGCATTATCATCCTTCAGCAACATGCACACATAGACTACATGAAAGTTGCCAGTAAACATCCCCATATCACATCTTGTGTCCACAATGTCAGAGTTAGCACTCTGCCACCCCTATGTGCTACTGCCTCTTTGTATGCGGAGCAACTCAGCTGATTAGAGCAATACAGCTAGTTTGCATGGCGAAGCTTGCTAAGGCATCAGCACTAGTGCATTATGCCACTTTGTATTTGATAAAGTGTCTTGCATGTATTTGTATTCTTTTTTTCTTTTGAGAGCAGGTAAGTTTGAACATGCACACAAACCAGACTATAAGAGGTGGACGTAGCCTATATGGAAGTACCTCAAACTGAGATTATTTAACATCCAGCAGGGGGCGCTTTATCTGGTTGGAAATAAAAGGTTAGATCTTTAGAAGTCTATGAGAAAATGACCCTTCTTTTCCAATCATCTCTGTCCCCAGTAGACACTTTTCTGATGGATTTATGGTCTCAATAACTAGTTTAAAGTCTCTTTTAATACAGCATGATGTTTATTTTCTATATGTTATCCTGATTTTTATTCGAATAAGCAGTAAAATATACTTAGTAGTAACTGACAGTTCGCTAGTGTCCTCAGTTTTTTATTTAGATAGATTCGCTTATTAAAATAAGTAAGGATGATGGCTCCCAAACTGGAATCCACAAACCAGTGGTTCACATCACCGTGGCTACTTCCATCTTTTATATAAAGAATTTAGCAACAGCAAACTTTAAAACACAACTGTTTCTTGCCCTGTTTAATCCATCATGACAGACACACAAACAAAGCCTCTTTTTCTCCCAACAGGAAGACAAATCATCTGATAGAGACTCTTACCCTCAAAAGGTTATTGACACCTTCTCCTGGTTTTTCTTTCACTCTAAAATATCACTGTGTCAAGCTATGCACACAAAAATCATAAACGTGTACAGTTTAACTGAAGCGGGATCAGGTGTGACAGTTATCTTATTTGGAAACAAGTGTTTATAGAAAGGATACAGGGATACAGAATTTGTTACTGATCACTCAGCTTTTATATCCACTGGTCGCTTTTTGCGGTTGGTTTGCAAATATTCACAAAAGAGTGTTTAGTGTTTGTCCTTATCTGCACCTTTTACTGCCTATTTTCATTTAATGTGCAATATAAATTTTAGATACTAAAGCATGTTGAGAGCTTAATTGCAACATAACCATCAATCAGCACATTTGGTTCTACCACATATGTTTGTCCTCACTTTGCTGCCATCACAAAGTGCATGCTGTAGTTTTAGGCCACATCTTTACTTTGAAAGATTTTAACATGGAACCAGCCGCCTCTGTATTATTACCGGATAATAGCTCGCCAGTTCAGGACTTCTATAATTGCTGTGATCCTAAGCAGCACAGCAAGTTCAGGAAGATATATGTTGGCTCTGCAGCTGTGCCCGGAGGCCTGTCATTATCTGTGTGATGTGTCATCAGAGCAAGCTGCTCTGCAGATGTTCTCCACTGCCTCCTCAGAGTTCCAGCACTGAAAGATTGATGAAGATGATGAGATAGAGGAGTGCCTCATGTGGGTAAAGACAGTTAGGAAATTGGGAGAAAGTTGGTAGTTTCAGTAACCTTGAAGACAGTTTTATGAGTTTGTAAAAAGTTAAAATTGGGCAAAATGGGTTGTATCGATAGCTGTCCTCACGCTTTTAAATGCACTTGCACTCGCTATGGGTTCACACAAACCACTCACTCTCTCTCACTAATGCAGTGTTTCTGCTGCAGTGTTTGTCTAAATCTATTTTTTTGTCTCTTTTACTTATTTAGGAATACAAAGTGTCGAGCTTTGAGCAGCGTCTGATCAGTGAGATCGAGTACCGTTTGGAGCGTTCTCCGGTGGAGGAATCGGACGATGACGTGGAGCACGATGAGAACTCTGGTGGCCGAGGGGTGGCACCATCTTTCGACCAGAAACTCAAACACTACAAAGTCTTTGAGGGCATGCCAGTCACCTTCTCCTGCAAGATCAAAGGAGACCCCAAACCAAAGGTGAGAGGGTCTACATCGAATTTAGAGAACATCAACGCACTTAAACACAGCTGGGATGATTCATATGTTATTCTGAAGCATTTATTAAGGTTCAAATTCCTGGCTTGAGGGGGTTCCTGATATGTGATGGTGCTGATGGAAAGTGTATATACTGTACATTTATTGTACACTGGGATAAGGAGAGGCTCTTTGCGGGAATACACTCTGGGACTAACTGGCTGGTTGGCTCTGTGTGTATTAATCAGACTGTGTTGACAGGTTTAATGGGAAAAAAATAAGAAATGACATAGGGGCCAAATATTCATGGAGTATTACCTTTCATTCATCCATCCATCCTGTTCTGCTTAGTTAAGACCAGGTGGCAGGGAGCAGCAGCCCAAGAAGAGATGTCTAAACCCATCTCTCCTCAGCTTGTTTCTGGTAGAATCCTAAAAAACCCCAACTGCCTCCTTTTGATATGGTAGAGCAGCATCTCTACTATTCCTGTCTTCCTACAGTCTTTAATGAGCCCATTCACCCTTTCCAGGAATAGCCTTTCTGCCACTTGTAGCTACGATCTTATTCTTTAAGTCATTACCCATTTATGATTACAGGTGAGGACTGGGGCAAAGCTTCCCCAGTAAATCAAAAGCAATGTCTTTAATCTGTCTGTCAATCTCCAGCTCTCCTCCCCTGTAGCAGGCACTCCATCCTTTTCTGTCTAAGAACAATGTCCTTAGAAGTTTTGCTTTTAGTCCTAGCCACTGTGCTTGCCCAACAGGATCATATCATCTTTAAATAACAAGTTATGAACAGAACTTGTAGCAGAGTCCAATGCCGACCTGGAGTCAGTCTGCCTTATTCCCATCAATATAAACCAAATATTGCTAGGGGAAAAAAGTGATTTCTTTGCGATGTTAGTGCCAAAGTCAGTCCATGAAAAACATAACTTGTCTGATAATTGTATGATCTTGTGCTGCAGGTCTACTGGTTTAAAGATGGTAAGCAGATCTCTAAGAGGAGCGAGCACTACAGGATCAGCCGAGATCCTGATGGAACCTGCTCCCTGCACACTGCTGCAGCCTCACTGGACGATGACGGCAACTACACCATCTTGGCAGGCAACCCTGAGGTGAGTTGAAAAAACGATGCAAACACCTATGTTCGACTGCCTGTCTGATATGTCACCACTCGTAAAAATAATGTTCTCTGGCTTGAACGGGAAGAGGGGGTTGAATGAGACAGGAAAACCCTGAAGAGGTTCCAAAGTTTATGTCGAACAGGCCCTCGAACTGTCTTTTCCAGCTCTAACACTCACATTTCATTTCCTCCTCTCAGTCAGACTTGCCGTTCCTGGCGTTTTATCACCTCATAAGTTCCCTCTCTTCCTCTCTCAGGGCAGGGTGAGCTGCACTGGCAGGATGATGGTCCAGGCGGTGAACCAGCGAGGTCGCAGCCAGCGCTCAGCACCTGGACACATGCGCAGGTGAGGCTGGCAGCAGAGGGAGAGAAGACAAACAAAATCTCCGTGTGGCGCGTGTGGTGCAGGCTGTTCACCATCTGCACGTGCTTCTGTGCTCGCTCACACATTTCCGCACGGATTCAAAACAGTCCAAGAAGCTTCTATTTAAGCAAATGTTTGCCGTGAGCTGAATCCCACTGTTCGGGGGAGAAAAGCTCAGTGTTAATGAGAGGGAACACCTGTTAGCATGGCTCTGTTTTTCATTGCTCTAATGGTCTTGTATATGCAGTATGCAGTCGTGCAAGGCCAGATATTGAAAAATGCACTGACGATCGCAGACATTCTTATGGTCGCTTACAGAACATAAAAAACACCTGTAATCTGTTATCAAGATGAACACACCCTGATTAAATTACAGCTTAAGGATGTTTTGAGTAAGGAGAGAGATCCAGATAACAATCAGTGTCTCCTGCTCTCTTTATTTCTCTCCTTGGCTGATATTCAGGCAGTGTGGTGATGTCACTGTGTTTGAGTATAGTTATAAGAACATCTCCAGGTCCTGTCCTGCTGTACAAGTCTTAAAGAGACTTTTACATGTCACAAAACAGGAAGTGGAAGTAGGGGAAAGAGAACTGGAGGGTTTTTTAAACCCTTTAAACCCTAACCCGTCACCGATGACGGTTAGCATTTTTAGCAACTCCAGGCCTCGAGGGCCGGTGTCCTGCAGGTTTTAGATCTCACCCTGGGTCAACACACCTGAATCAAATGATTAGCTCATTACCAGGCCTCTGGAGAACTTCAAGACATGTTGAGGAGGTAATTTAGCCATTTAAATCAGCTGTGTTAGATCAAGGACGCATCTAAAACCTGCAGGACACCAGCCCTTGAGGCCTGGAGTTGCCTTCCCCTGGTTTAAAGGGTAAATTAGGTCAGGGTTTAAAGGGTTAAAGTATTCTTTAAAGTATTCTCCTGGGGCGGTAGCATGTACCGCCCCAGGAGATCTTTGAGGTCAGCAGACCTGATGCTTTTAGATGTTCCCAGGTACAGACTAAAGACTAGGGGAGAGAGGGCTTTTGCTGTGGCTGCACCCAGACTGTGGAACAGTTTACCTCCTCACATCAGATTCTCCACAATCCTTGGAACTTTTAAAACTGCTCTTAAAACTCACCTCTTCTCATTGGCTTTTAGCAAGGTTTAACTTATTGTTTTAATTTATTGTTTTATCAGTGAGGTGTTTTATGTACTTGTGTTTTATTGTATTTTATATTTGTATTTTATTGTACAGCACT
The DNA here is from genome assembly GCF_057381915.1 of Diplotaxodon limnothrissa. Classification (NCBI taxonomy): domain Eukaryota; kingdom Metazoa; phylum Chordata; class Actinopteri; order Cichliformes; family Cichlidae; genus Diplotaxodon; species Diplotaxodon limnothrissa. The sequence goes on from NC_140617.1 coordinate 9,011,338, forward strand.
TTGGTCAGCCTCGGTTGTTTTTAAATGTGCTTTATAAATAAACTTGACTTGACTTGATTCTACTCTTTCTGACAGGGGGGATTTCACCTATGATTTTATGTGCTTCCCCGTGTAGCCTTAGTTGAGAGTTTAACAGTCAGCAAATAAAAACTAAAAGTTTGTTCTTTTCCAAAACATCTCATTAATTCCGAGCTTAAATTTTAATCCCAGAAACCCTTTGTCTGTCTGTCTCTCTCTCTCTCTCTCTCTATCAGGCCCAGGTCCAGGTCTAGAGACAGCGGTGATGAGAACGATAACATCCAAGAGCGTCACTTCCGCCCCCACTTCCTGCAGGCGCCTGGTGACCTCATTGTTCAGGAAGGCCGCCTGTGTCGAATGGACTGCAAGGTAAATACACACCTCTAGTGTAACATGTGCCAGCATGGGTGTACACTGTGATAAAACAGAGGAAGGAAGGAACTATGGTTGTACTGTGGTTGCTCAGTCAATTAATAACAATATTAAAAACACCTATACAGCACTTTTTAACAATGTTACAAAATGTTTCACGATTAGAACTTCTTGCATTACATAAACGAGCATACATATACCAATGTGCTGTGCATACAGCTTTTATTATTGTAGGAGGTCAAGTCGATGAAATGGTCCAAATCTGGAAGCATCGAGTTTTTCCACAGTGTTTGGACTGATGTGATGTAATAGCACATGGCAGGTTTTATTAGTGGCAGCCTGATTCTCTTTTCAGTCTGTTTTGAGAAAGGTCTTCCCTGTTAAAACTGTTAATATATGGCTAGCACTGCTGCCAGACAGAAACGGTCCTGATTTCAGAACTTTCTATGTGGAGATTGCAAACCCTCCCTGTTTTTACCCAGGTTTTCTTCAGGAACTCAAAAACAACATATAAAGTTGATGGCCTGGCACACTCTTACAAAAGAAGTTTCTAATATCAAAAGCTGCACGTGGTTGAAAAAGTAATTTCGATAACTCAAAACCAACTTTTTTATAAAGTTGGTTTTGAGATGCTGCGTTTTTGATGTAAAAAAGAAGAAAAAACAAACTTTTTGTTTTTTGGGTTTGTGTTTTTTCTTTGGTTGAGTATGGCGTGTCAAGCTATGAACTTTAATGTGCCTGTGGTTTCAGCCCTGTGTTACAGTGTGTTACAATCTGTCATTTTAACTTTAACCCTACTCACCAAGCCATTGCTTTGATTTAACCTGCTGTGCTTATTGAATAGACTGCAGGTGAACACACTATCGCTGCTATTCTTTGATAAACCAAAGAGTCTAAAATAAGTGAGACGTGACTAGAAAGAAAGATGCCCGCACCAAAGAGAATATGTTAATCATAGTAATAGAGAAAAAACCATTTCAAATCCACCCTTTAATTCAGCGTCTGTATTGCTTTCAGGGAGGCTCCATGTCAGTGCTGCCAAGGAAGCATTTCCCTTTCCGTGCATTCCAGTTCCTCTAGTGAACTAGCGCAGACAAGATTTTTCATCACTTTATGAATGGCTCACAACAGACAGACAGGGCACACAGGTGTCATTTTTCAGGGATTAAGTGGGATCAGGTTTTTCTAAAATTATTTCCCCTTACACCACTCCCACCACCCGTGCTCGTTTTCTTTCTTCATCCCCTCCATCTTCACCTCGTCTCCCTGCGGCCTGAGGCACCGAGGAACCTCTTTGAAAAGCTGGTGCATGTAATAAAATAAAGCAGACCCACAATTAACTCTCTATAAAAAGCCTGTCTTTTTGGGCCTCTCAGAAATAAACCCAGAGTCTCCATTCCTTCAGAGCTCTTAATGTCGAAGATATTTATAGCAAATATCTATTTGCAGGTCATTTGAGGCTTTCTAGATTTTCCGTTCTTAAAATGTCTCAACTTCTAAATGCGCACTGGTTTCCTTCCAGAAGTACTTATCACTGCTTAGTCTGCTGTTTTGTGAGAATGTGAACATTGTAATAGTGGCACATTTTCCATGTGGGCCAGAGGCAGCAGAGCAGGTGTTGGGTTTCTCTGCAAAGAGAAACATGTCTTCTCCGAGTCCAGTTTATTCCCGTGACAAAGCATGCAGGTGACCAGTCTCCCCCAGACAAACAAAGATTAACTAAACTGTTTTCATACTCCCAATAAACACGAACATGCGGATAACAATCAAATTCCTCCAACAAAAACAGGCACGACGTGAGCATTCATGCATTCACTCAAATGTAATGTCTTCTGTGTTTTTCCCCTCCTGTAGGTGAGCGGCCTGCCCACTCCTGACCTCATCTGGCAGTTGAACGGACAGACCATCCGCCCTGATTCTGCCCATAAGATGCTGGTGAGAGAAAACGGCGTGCACTCGCTGGTCATCGAACCTGTGACCAGCCGCGACGCAGGCATCTACACCTGCATCGCCAGCAACAGAGCCGGCCAGAACTCTTTCAACCTGGAACTCATCGTTGCAGGTAAACAGAACGATCAGCACGAACAGAGACTTTTTTTTTTTTTAATGGGGTGGCATTTGAGGGACTCATGGGAAAGCAGACCGTTCTAGGGTTAATAACGTCTAAATTAGAAACTACCTGGAAACTAACTTTAACTGTGAATGGCTTCCATAAACATCCAGCAGGAGATGTTGCTGTCCTGGTTCATTAGTGCATCTAAGTAACACCTTCTCTCTCCTTAGCCAAAGAGATGCACAAGGCCCCTTCATTCATCGAGAAACTGCAGAACACGAGCGTTGCAGAGGGTCATCCTGTGCGACTGGAGTGCCGTGTGACGGGGGTTCCCTATCCGCAGATCTTCTGGAAGAGGGAGAATGAGTCTTTCACTCACAACACAGACAGAATCAGGTAAACAGGAATAAGTAAACCAAACTGGTTTGGTGACTTTGCCCTAAAATGAGATTTAGAAAGCATTTTCCCCAGTAAGTTATACAAGCCCTAAACATGTGCACAGTTATGGTTTCAATAACATTTCAATCCAGAGGACTAGGATCACGCCATCACAGCACCAACACATGCAATGACAATTCATATTATAGATACAGTACGCCAAGAAAAACAATATTTAAATATTACCTTATTTCATGTAAGTGTCATGTCTCTGACATCTGATGTATATCAGTTATCTGATGTATGTCAATGCTCTTTCTCTTCTTTCCCAGCATGCACCAGGACAACTGTGGCTACCTATGTATGATCATCCAGCCAGCCTTGAAAGAAGATGCCGGCTGGTACACCGTGTCAGCCAAGAATGACGCCGGCATCGTATCCAGCACCGCTCGGCTTGATGTCCACAGTAAGTCTAAGCTATCACACACTTCTCCCTGAATCCAGCATTTTCCTTTATACAAACTATTTAAATACTTCTATTCCTTCTTTAGCTCAATGGCAGCAGCCTAACCTCCCAAAGCCAAAAAAGGTGCGTCCCTCCACCAGCCGCTACGCAGCACTGACGGAGAGAGGTCTGGATGTGAAGGCGGCCTTCTTCCCCGACTCCAGCCCAGTGCAGCCCGGAGGCCTGGTGGAAAGCGACGACCTGTAGAGACGAGTCAGAGGTGTGAGGATTACCCAGAAAAGCCAGAAAGCTGCCTGTGATCCGGGCACTCCTAACGAGGAGAGGCAGAGTATATTCTTGTCCACCACCAATGAACTGCAGATACTGAATTTAAGCTTGGGTGGGCAAAGTGAGAAAGGTGTTGCCATGTTTCTTTGTTCTAAATAGGATGACACAACACTAATGTATTACAGAATTCATCAAGTTGTTTCCCCAAGTTTCATTTTATTAACTGGATCTGGAAGTGATTGAGGTGTTTACCACAAGAAAAGACTGTTCAGTGTATGCCTGACTCTGTTTTACCCTTTAAAGTGCCTTTTTCTTTCTGTAAAGATACAAAAAAATGAAACCAAATCACTATGCATGTTCAAGTGGTGCCATTTGCAATTCACCAACTAATACTGTATTTATAAGTAGCAATCACACCAGCTGAGGAAACGAGACTGAATGATTCAAAGCATCGTAGCTTGGACGAAGGAGATCACCCACTTTTATTGTGAGGGCTTATGTAGCACAGTGCAGATAGTTAAAGCATCATACAATCTGCGCTTTTAGGTTGTAGATCAGATACTGGACAAGGCCGGACCTTAAAAACGGTGTTTTTTGTTGTTGTTTTGTTTTGGGGGGGCAGAAGACATTTAACGTTTGGTTAAAAGGATGTGTATGTGCAGCAGACCTTAAGGAAAGTTGGTTTTAACAAGAGAAAATGGGAGTAAAAGCAAGTCAGTGGAGGGATGTGAAGTGTAATACTGAAAAACTAAAATGATGGTGGGTTATTTAGGTGATTACTTTTTCTTCTTCTTTGATTTTCTTTTCTTTCTTTTTTTTGAAGTGTGAATTGAAACGTTCTCACTTAAGAGAGGGTGCTGTGAAGGGTTTCAGTGTTTTTCGTCACACACATCACAGATTGTCCATTTTATTTTTGTATGGAAAAAAAAATGCTATTTACTTTCCAAAGCAATCTTAACATAAATTATATTTGCAACCTTCAGTTCACCGATAAAACAATCCTGTCTATCATGAAGCTTTATAAATATATTTACTGCCTTAAATCACTTAATGCAAACACAGTTTCTTTGCATGTTTTTTTTGGACACTTGTACAGTGCCAAGTAACTTTTACTAGGATGCATTTAAAAAAAACAAAAACAAAACTGCTTCTTTCCTTCAGTATTCATGGGTAATAAAAACTCTCAACATTAAGAAATCAACAGCAAAGCATATTTATATCTACGATTTGTCTCCTTGTGGGCATCTTTTTTCTGAGCTTCGGTCAGCTGACACTTTGTGTTTGCACATTTCTATGCCAATCAATGCCTGTATATGGATTGTTCTCCTGATACTATTTTAGGTTATAAAATGTTAATAAAAAAATCAAACTCTTCAGGCACAGTGTGAATGTTTTTGTGGACTGGTAGGCTTCTCTAAAACAATAAAAGAATGCCAAAAGGCATATTATCGGTCACAGGAAATGCCACTTGTGCTAAATACGTTAAAAAGCTATAAAGTCAAGCAGTGATTTGGCACAGTGATTCCCAATAAGGGGTACATGTACTGTGCAAAAGTCTCAAGCCACCCCTCAGTTCTTTTTACTTTGCTTCTTTGGAGCCAGACCTTCCTGCAATTTTTTTAAAGTGGTCTTGAGCAATAGCTCGCCAGGGTTTCTGGGGAACTACTGCTCAAGTTTGTGTTGTAGATAAAGTACAACATGTTCATTCAAGCGTCGTGCCTTAATCTACTCACTCTATTAGTGATTTTTGTCCTTATCTGGAAAGTTTCACTGATTTCAGCAGCAAAATTAAACTATTTTATATACTTTGTGTCACTGCGACTCTCGTGTGGCCTGATATTATTATTCATGTTAATCGGTTCTGTTCACACCTGGTATAAGCATGCTATTGTTCAACCCAACCCTTGCTGTAAAACCTCAAATCTAACCTGGATTTATCCTTACCTGGAAAGTTATAGCTAGGGATAAGCCCAGGTGACCTTAATTGCCAAAGATTTTAGAAAAGATTGTAGCTGAGAAGCCTTTTAGGAAATGCATAACACTTTTTATAAATTTTAGTTATTTTATAAATTACATTTGACTGAAAGTGCCCTTCTTAGGGTTACAAATGACATTTTGATGGGTCCAGATGCTGGGAATTACACTGTTCTGCTTTTGATACTGCGTCACTGTTACACAGTCACATTAAACAGGTTACATCAAGTAGTGGGTGTGTCTGGATCAGCGTTAGGCTGGTTTAAATCTTACCTTGCAGACTTACCCGTTCTGTCTGTATTAATCATTTCCTGTCAGAAAAGGCTGCCTTGTCCTGTCTAGAGCAGCTGTTCCAGATGGTGTCATCACCCAAAACCTTGGGTCTCTAAGCTCCTCTCTTAACTGATCGTCAGGAAATGTGAGCACTTTTATAAAAGCAGGAGTTTTGTGTGTTGCTGGTCTGGAGCATTCAGGTTTTAACACAAAACCAAGGTTTCTGGAGTGAACATCACAGCAAACATCAGATGATGCAAAAAAAGTAAATATATAGTAACCTAAAAAATAAATAGTAACCTAAAAGTAGACCAGATTCAGTTTAAAATGAGTTTAAATAGACTTGAAAAATGGCTGTTGAGTCCATCTACCTGGCTGGCTGCTCCGTTTAGAAAGACATACAACACTTAGAGGAGAAATGCACACAACAGCCCCCCACACACTGTAGCTCATTTAAAGTCCAGGTTTTGATAACAGCTTTGCAAATCTCATCAGTGAGCATGACAGTCACCTCTAGCCCCACACATCCACAGTACAGGTCCAGAGCTGTAACTAGACACTCAAAACATTCCCAGCACTAAAAATACCCCCCTACCTCCACCGCTACCTTTAATTCCCTCCAGCTGCAGCCCCAAATGCCTCCTCGCTCTATAGGCCGCGCCAGAGGTGGGCTTGGGGGGCGCAGGCAGGAGGCTGTGGAGGGCAACATGTGGCGGCTGTGAGGGGGTCTCCCAGGGGGACGTGGGGAACAAAACATGAGCGTAAGGATCAGTGGCATGCAAGCGGGCGGGTGCTTTACAGTCATGGAAAAAGACCAACAGCGTTAAATTCACTGATCAAATTTAGGACCCCAGGGCACGGAGGTCTGGACTAGGCCAGACACTCTGGAGTCAGCAGCGTTAGTCATGACTGACTCTCAAAGGCCACGCCCACTGTGGCTGAACAGAGTGACTCAGCAGAAGAAAGTAAATGAGTTTTAACAACATACATTATGTTTGCTTTAATCTGAAGGCTTTTGCAGTAGCAATACATCTGATACGAGTAATAAACACACATCTCACAATCCAGCAGCTTACCAGGTATCACTTTTAACTTAGTTTGGGCAGAGCTCTAGATTTAACTTAAGATGTAAGGCTTTAAGTTCAAAAGTTTTTCTTTTTGTTATCAGTCATAAATTTCTCAATCGACAGTGACACTTAATGCCTAAAATAAGACACTGAATATTCAAAACAGTAGCTCCGGAGGAAGCTGTTACTCCCTACATGGCCAGCTGCAGCCCTCCGTCCACCACCAGTGTTTCTCCTGTAATGTAGCGGGACTCCAGGAGGAAGAGGACGGCCCGGGCTACCTCCTCCGGCTCTCCAAATCTCCCCAGAGGGATGGAGCGCTCTAAAGCCTCCTCTCTCATCCCTGCAGTCATGTCAGTGTGTATAAAACCTACCAAAAGATGGGGAAAAAACAGCAATGAGATGACAGAGACTGACACAAGCAGTGCTTTGTACTAATTACCAATCACTAATCTAAGGATCTAATCTTTGCTGCAAGTTGCATTGGAGCAGAGAGTGTCAAGTGGCAGGGATGAAAGTGAGGCCACGGTTCTTAGGAATATAAGGCAGCTGGAGGAAAGTTAGGGATGAGTTGCTGCCTTACGTGGAGAAGCTCAAGTATCTCATAGTCTTGCTCATGAGTGGGAGAAGTAAACAAGAGATTTGTGTTTGTTTTACGGTACTGCGTTTGTGTCTGTTTGCATGAGTGACTGTATATAAACTCATTGGTTTGGTATTAGGTATTTGTCCACACAGTCTACTCAAAGAGATACACAACCACTTGCGCGCAGTCCTCCAAGGAACCAACAACACGTAGCTCGATATGAATGACACTACGCGTAAATTGAACGCTGACCGGTTAAAGGGCTCAGTGTGGTTCTCTGATAGCAGTGGATTGTAGCAGATATTGAGAAGACAGAGAGAAAAGTGAAAGAATCAGAAGCATATTCTGTACCTGGAGCCAGGAGGTTAACCCTGATATTACGTGAAGCAACTTCTTTAGCCAAGGAGCGAGTGAAACCCTCTAGACCAGCTTTACTGGCACTGTAGACACACTGGCCAGAGTTCCCTTTCAGGCCCACAACAGAGCCTGCAGACATGACCAGAGAAATCCATTAAGATGACTTGATTCCACATTTAATATAAATCACAATCAAATTACCTGACTCCCAGCGTGCTGGATGAAGAATTTGTTACTCTGTCTGTATAATTTCATAGATTTTCTTTACAAAGAAATATAAACACTGTAAACCTTGAGGTAGAAATCACATTAATATTATTATAGCCGTGCTTGTGGTTTCAGATTCTGGTTGGATTTTCTTACAGGATGCAGTCAATCCGGTGCTTCTTAAGAGCTGCAGTCCCAGGTGTCGGTGGCATTCGAGATTTCAACAAAGCCCTTCTAGGAGCAAGTCTTACCATCTTGAAACAGCTTGAGCCGTTACTTAGGTATATTCAAGTTACTTTTAATTTCAGTTGTCCCTGTGACGAGTGCAGTGTATACTTTCCTTTAGTCTGCAACATCAGAGACCAATAAACTGACCAGGAAGGCTGACTCTGAGAGGAAGTCCCTCAACAAACTTTTATCCATTGTGGATAATCCCGACCACCCTCTGCACCACTTACTGAACAGGCAGCAGAGAACTTCCACTAACAGACTGATTTAGGTAATCTCTTCCTCATGCAGTAATGTTTATAACTCCACACATCTGTTTAGCAGAGAATCATCTGTTCTTTCACCTCACAGCTTTTTTTCCCCAAGCCTGCACCGTTTACTACACTTTCCCCAATACTGAGACTAATATCATCTACCATTAACTAAACTTGTTGTTTTCTGTTACATTTAGTATTTTATTATATTCTATACTCACTTATTCGTTATCCTGTAAATTATGTAGGTTGTTTTTAGCCTCTCAAACCGCTTTTTTCAACAAATACATATTATTTTCTGTATTTAATGTACCAACAAAAGAAAGAAAAAAAGAAAACAGCTGGAACACTAGAAACTCAAACTTTACCACCTACTTGTGCCACCATCTTTTCTCTGGGAGGTTTCTATTCAGGATTCTTTTAGTAACCTCTCTCTCTCACTCATAATGTATCTGATTACAGTTCATGAGGAAAAAGAAACGTAAAACCATACATCCACAAGCTTGTTGCGTGAATTCAAAGAAATTGTCAGTATCTGATTTTATTTGGACTAAAATGAGCACAAAATTACGGTGGCCCTGAGAGGCCAAACGGACTGCAACTTAAGAAAACACCAGCAATAAGAAAAACGCTGCAAAAGCACACAAAACACAATGGCAATAGGAGAAACGACAACAGAAATAGGAAAAAACTGATTTCCAAAAGCACAAGGGAAGTGTTTCTGGGGAGACAATAACCCAACGGACAAGTTGCACGAACCCAAAACATGCTTGGTGTGTTTTATCATGATTCATATAATACTGATGATGGATTTTTAGGCAAATAGTTAGGCTAACACACTTACCTCTCATCTTTTCTTTCCTCACAAAACCGATAGATCCTCCACTTCTTTTAAGTGTCTCCCAGCGCAATTCTTAGCATATTTTGGTCCCTGCAACATTGGGTTATTGTCTCCCCAGAAACAATTCCCTTGTGCTTTTGGAAATCAGTTTTTTCCTATTTCTGTTGTCTTTTTCCTATTTCTGTTTTGCTTTTTCCTATTTCCATTGTGTTTTGTGTGCTTTTGCAGCGTTTTTCTTATTGCTGGTGTTTTCTTAAGTTGCAATCCGTTTGGCCTCTCAGGGCCACCGTACAAAATAATATCCTCCTTAAAGGGTACACTGACTTGAATCTATAAAAGTAGTAACACAGCCATCTAGTGGTTAAATTGAAGACACACCACTAATGTGAATCATCAAGTACCTATATTAACAATAGCTGCTCCTTGGCTGTGCAGCATGCTGCGCAGCGCTGCCCTGCAGGTCAACATGGAGCCCAGCAGGTTGGTGTGAAGCAGAGCCACCATGTCCTCTGGTTTGGTCCTCAGTAGCAGACCATCCCTGTGCAAACAGACAACAGCAACTTGCAGGGGTTCAGCATTTACATGCGTCTAAATATGTCTGCAAATGCAGCTGAGAATCAGTAGAGGTGTCAACTTCAGTGCTTGCTCACCTGTTGATACCAGCTGCGTTCACGAGATAGGAGATGTTTCCACAGGTCTTCTGGATCATTTCAAATGTTTTCTGCACCTCCTGTTCTTTAGAGATGTCACAGCTAAAAGCAATGTGCTCATCTAGAGAAGACACACATCAGATCTACTGTCGGCATCACTGCAGTATGTTTATAAAGGTCCTCTAAGTCTACACTGAACCTTGTATTTAATTAAAAATGGGCGTAGCTTCTGAGTGCTTTAAACCTGCAGTCTTTCTAATGGCCAGCAGGGGGCGACTCCTCTGGTTGAAAGTCTGACTGTATAGTTGCCGTGAGAAAACTACCATATCTTCTAACTTGGTTTATGACCTCAGTAAACTATTTACTGATGAGTTTATGTTCTCAAGCTCTCATTTCAAGCCTTGCCAAATACAAAACAGTGTTGTCTTTGTAAAATATGTTCGACGTTATAGTCACAAAGGATTATACAAAGGTTAATGGTTTATGACATAGGTGTCAAACTCTGGCCCGCGGGCCAAATTTGGCCCGCAGCCTAATTACATTTGGCCCGCGAAGCCATACCAAATTACTATTAGAGCTGGCCTACTGGTATTATACAGCTAATATATATTGTTTAGTATTAAGCTTTGCTTGTTCCATATTCAGTTTTTCAGCAAAACGTGTTTGAGTCCATAAGAAAAGATTCATTCTTATATATATCTGGAGGAATAAATATATTTCAATAAATATTAACGTTAGCCCGCGACTTTGTTCTAGTTTTGAATTTTGGCCCACTGTGTATTTGAGTTTGACACCCCTGGTTTATGATATTTAACATGTGACTGACTGACAAGTTACTAGAGTGCACAGAGTCTCTCTGTTTAGTCACATCTAGTTTCAAAGCCAAAAAACCCTCAGTGTGAGATATCATACCAATGTCACGTCCATCTTTTACTTACAGTTGATGGCAGTGTAGAGCTAGACTATTTAAAATAAATATCCCACCCATATTTATAAAGAAAGAAGGAGCTACATGCTTGTTTATTTATAATGTGTACTTGCAAAGACTAAATCAAAATGATACAGAGAAGTCTTTAATTTTATTATTTGTAATTTTGAATAAATCTACACAAGGAGGTTTTGATGCATATTTTTATTTACTCTGTTTGATCTGAACTGTATCTGTGACTCCATTTTCTTCTGCTTATCTAGTGGGTAAATGAAACTTCTTAAAACATCTCAATTATAAATACTCCCCACATTACAAAAATTACAAAAACTTAAACTAACTGTGAAATTCATTCTTTTTTTTCCTTCTCAAAATTTGGCTTTTCGGTGTTGTAAGTAAGAATGAAGACAACATATGCTGTTGTTCTCTGTTGTTTTTGCCAATTTCATAACAAATCTGCATTTTAAGCTTGAGTAAATTAAGCCATACTTTTGAAAATAAAAATTGGTAATTTTCCTTTAGAGGAGGGCCGTTGTGCAGAAAAAAGCACGCTAATGAAAAGCTCTAATAGCTCTGGCACATGTCTGTACACTTTACTCATTAACTCATTTATTAGTCCAAAATCCAGGGTAAGGTTTACGCCACAGCTACCTTAAATCAACACTATTGGTAATTACCAAAATTATTTTTTATGTTTCTGTAATGGTTAATGCACCAGTTTGTGCAAGCTTGTTAATAAAAATAATATTTTTAATCCTAAAAAAAATTGCTATTTTACTAGCAGTGGTTGAATGTTCTGCTTGATTAATTTAGTTCTGAGAGAAGTCCAGTGTGCTGGTTATAATTTGGGTATTAAAACAACAATTCAGTTCAGTGAGTTCAGTAATTTAATTTGTTTTTCGCAGACTTCTAAAATACTTGTGCTTTCTTTTTATATCCGGTGATCTAATAATTTTGTTAAGCACTGTATTACACACAGCACAGCATTATACCTCCATGCAGAGATGCCACAGTTGCCTGGGCGACGTCTTTGTTCCTGGAGACGACGGCTACCCTGCAGCCTCTTTCTGCCAGCAGGCAGGACACTGCTTTCCCAATGCCTCTGGAACCCCCACACACTACTGCCAGTCTGGACATGATGACCTGCAGGAGAGGCAACAGCTCAATTACAGCTACAGAACAGCATCCGGACTATCTCAGATGAAACACAGGAGAGACATGCCTGCTTCCCTTTATGATCTTCATAAGTCGATGGTGTAGTCTGATTATTGAATGGAAGCTACACAGCATAAACACACAGCATTTTTATCCCTTGTTCCATATTTCAATCGGCTCTGCAGGCACTTTTTTCTAAAGTCTGGCTGAAGAAAGTAGGGAACGCTTTTATTATAGTCAAGTGCAGGTTAAACTCTGTATGGGGAAAGTCAGTGTCAGATGGACACTACCACAAATGAAGTGACAGTAAATTAGAAAAATTGTTATTTTTTGTCAGTTATTATTCAGTGTTACACAAATACAAATATGATGTGTCCCATGTGTGTTACATATAAACAATCTTTTGTTGAGATCTGGTCACCCTAGTATATAAGCATAATGTATTTATATGACAACTTATATGTGTAATAATAACACCCTGTTTGCTTTAACAAAGTTTTCTTTTGGTTTAGGACTGAAACACTGGGATTACTGGGATTTTTGTCTTTTGAGTCAACACACATCAGTCTGAATGTATTTTAGATGCTGAAGAAACACTGCGATAGCAAACAGAAAAACAGGCTTTAACAGCTCTATCTATACTACGGACAGATTGATTAACCATCACTGTTAATAAGGGAGAGAGGCAAAGGTGGTAGGGTTTGGACATGTGCAGAGGAGGGATGGCCGGTGCTCACATATCACACTTGTTCTTCTTAAGTTGTAGATAAACAGGTACCGGCTAATTTATAAAGGGCTACCTTTAGAGACCTTGTCACTGAGGCTACGCGATTATACTTTAAAACCAATTTTTTTAGCTCCTAAAATTTGGAGCAGTCTTCTTCGGCCATCATCGGGTTGTTTGAATGTGCGATTTGTTTTAAAAACTCATTTTATAGTATAGTATATATTTTCCTTTAATCTTTCCCCCATTATTTTGGCACAGAGTTTATATCTATTTAAGTGCACGGAAGCGCGCGTGCTGGGATGAATACGTGACGGTAAGGTTGGTTGTTTGTCTGTATGGGTCTAGGCAAGTAAACACAGCCAAGATTATAAAACATGACACCCTGCCTTAACATGTGGGACAAAATGCTCTGCAGCACAACACAAAGTAGGACACCGGGTCACTTCAGTGAGGCTAAGAGTCACAGTCGCTGTCCGGTAAATAGTAGCCGTATTTAGCTTTAAATGTCATCGTACAGTTACGTTTATGCAGCGATATGATACTTACCTCGTTTTTCTGAGTCTAACACCCCGTTTGAGAAACACTGTTACAAATGTAACAAATGTTATTTACTGAACAAATAAAGAATACCAGAGGAGCGGGTAGTCATGGGCGCCGCCATGTTTTTTGTTGTTATTGTGCTGGTCGTTGTTGGTCGGTAGAGGGCGCTGTGGTAACGCTGGATTGGCTGAACTGAACCAGCACTGCTTTGATTGATTGGTGATTTTTTTTACCTTTACCCAGCCACTGTAGTTCCACCCTACACTGTCCACTGTACGTTACACCGTGTGTACACTGACCCACTTTGCCATCTGACATTTGCTGTGCTTGTTTTGCTATATTTAGTCTGACCGTTTTATTCGTTTTTGTTGATCTATTTTACTTTAAAGAATCACTTTATTGTAATATATTCAAAAGCTTCTGACATAGTTTTATTATATATTTTTTAAAATATTTTTATTTATCTAGCTTATTTACTTCCCTTGATTTAGCTGTTAGAGTGCTTGTTATCTCAGTAAGCTGTTTTATTTTGTTACATCCTAGCTACTTTTTTTAAAATGGGCTTTTTTGTTAGAAATTATATTTATTGTTTTAACTGATGTAGCACAGGAACTTCAACGTTTTTCAAATAAATACAGCATACCTCATCTTTATCTTACTGCCAGTGAAATAACACTGTGATTTCTATTTGCAGCCATTCATTTTTCCACATTGTTCCCTTGTGGAAATATATCTCATGAAGAAAAGCAAATCTGTCATCAGTGCACACAAAAAAAAGAAAAAAGGAAAAAAAATGAATCATGTTGAGACCGGTTGGGTGGCCTTGGCCCACACCTGGACAGTTCATCAGTCTGAGACTTATTCTGCCAGATTGATTTGCTGAAGCAAAATCACATTCATCACCTGTGCCAGAGTGGATATGTAGCCCTGAGCGCTGTGAATCATACACAGTATAAAAGGAACAAAATGCAAACACTACAAACAGTTTGATTTCTCTAAATGTGGTGACTCTAAGCCTGTCAACCGAGAGTTCATTAGGTGTGCTTGTGCATCAGAGAGACACTGGACTGAATTTCTTTTCAGAGAAAGAAAACACTTTATTTATTTAGTTCCTGGAACTATTTTGCCTGATCATTGGGTTATTTTTAAATGCTGTCACATTTTCTTCATGCCCTACAAAAACACACGTTTACTTTTCTGGTATAATTGCACAGAAAATCTATTCCAAGAAGCCAAGCACATAACTCCTGCCCGTTTCCTCGGGCACTGTTAAAAAGTTCAAGGAGGACTTGATTCCTTTTGCTGCAGTCAATTGAATCAGCTCACACGCCTTGTGCTTAAACGTTATCAAGAATTGTTGACCTTGGGGCCTTAATTCTTTAACTCTACACAGCACTCCTAACTCTGAATATTTTACCTGGGCTGTGCATACATAGCTTTGCCTATATTTACACACAGTCCCTACCCAACCTGTAACTCACAGTCCTGTCAACCTGAAATATTCCTGCAACAGATTTAGCACATGTGCATAATCTACTAAAGCACAACAACCCAAGTGGACAGATGATATAACACAACCTAGAATTACAAACAATGATTAAAGTGTAAATGTTCCTTACAAAACACTTTTTCCCCCTTATTCCTCCTCACTATAGTCTCATACTTATATATTGGAGTAACTTATTTCCATGGAAACCCATCCTCTGCAGGGAGCTGTGTGCAACACAATGACCTCTCTGGGTGCTTGTCAGTTCCTGTCAACATTTCCCAGCTGAACACTCTGGGAAGGCTCACCTCTCTTTACTCTGCTGTAAGTCATGGGAGACACTGCTTGGCAGTAACAACCGTTTATTAGCAGATACTATAATGAGCACCCAAATAGATTTAATTTGAAGCACTCAGCTCTTTGCTGTCGTTGTTATGCAGCTTAGTTTGTATTGCACTTGTTACTGTTCTTTTCTTTATTTCATGACTCCTCCTTGCCCTCCTCCTCCACCACCACACCACCAGGCTTTCAGAGCGTTAGTTCAGTCTGAGACACGGCTGAAAAAAAGAGCCTTTGATCACCAAGAAATACGCCACTGTTTCTGAAACACTTTGGTTTCAATTAATCAGATAAGCCACTTCTAATATAAAGTGGAACAAATGAAAGATGCTTTAATACTCAATAAATAATCCTGGTAAATATTTCTGAATATGATTACTCTAGAGTGTCAGCTTCTGAACTGAAATACAAAGCTACTGGATAAAAAGCAGTTTTTGGCCTTAAAACTGCCATTCTCTATAAAGGCCACCAGGGGGCATTATCTGTAGTTGTAAAAAGTTAAGGTGCTGACATCAGTAATTATCTTAATGAGAGGTTTATGGACTTAGTCAGGCATTTTGGCTTATAATGAATAAAATATGTTAATTTTGTAAATGTTAGTTATTTTAAAAGTCAGAAAGGTCATCGGCTAACAGCTTTCACCAGACGTTAGCTAAAGAACATGTACCCTATGTTTGACAGTCAGACGGACCCTCACTCATCACACCTGGTTTCATCTCTAGGCTTCAAAATAGGACTTCACAAACCAGCAGGTGGCTTCACTGTGACTATATTCATGTTTTATACCGTCTATGGTGAAGAGTGACAGAAAGGGAAGTGTAGAAGTTCTCATGACAATGTGACAGGCCTGGGCTAAAAGAGGCTCAGTTTTTATTTTCAATAAGTTACACTTTTCAGTTTTATTTGAAGCTGCTGTACTCAATAGCTATCTGTTAGACTTCACCTCTGCTAACTTCAGTCACTGAATTGGGCCTCTCCACTGTGGTTTGCTGTGTGATGCAGCTTGCCTGAGAAGTTCTCCACCTTGAGGTGAGTCAAATTCTAGTCTTTAATTAGGAGGCACCTGGGTCTGTACTCTCACTACTTGTCCAAATATAGACACATGTGGCTCCTAAAGGTAACACTATGGCAGCCAGAATGCTAACACTGTGGCTTTGAAATGCCAGTTTATGTCAAGGTGGCCATCTTTTTTATACAGTTGATGGACAAAGATCTCTCTTCCTGGCAATAATCAGTGTGTGTTTACAGTACTGTGGAGACGTCTTCTGTCACCACTTATTTCTTTATGTTTTGCTTCCAAGAAGTCACACTTAAGTTCTGCAGGCTTTCTGAAGATCTGGCAAAGTTTTTTTGTTTTTGGACATTGGCTCCTTTTTCTGCTTCTTTTTAGTCGAGTCCTTCTACCGGACAGTATTCAGAAGAGTTTTCGTTTGTTAAGCCACTTAACACTGACCTATGACTCATTCAGCCATAAAAAATAAATATTTAGGACAAAAAGTAGTAATAGCAGGCCTAAAGAAAATATCTACATCAGATGATTAATATCTTAAAGTGATGTCCTTAAGAAATAGTAAAACCAAATCCAGCAAAAGCTGGAGAGATGGATCTGGTCCTTCAGCCTCACCAGGAATGGTCTCAATGGAAAGGCCAAGATGTCATTCTTAAGGAAAATGCAGAGGAAGTCAAATTACACAAGAACCAGCCTGAAAATCAGTGCCAACAGGTCTCATGAAGTGAAGAATTCAAATTTTGAAAAGTGAAAACTGTGGAGGTTCTGCGCTGGTTTGGAACTGTATGTAACTATATCAGCCAGTGATCTTGGTGCTGTGGGTCGAAATTAAAGGAATTGCAAAATCAGAAAAATACCACTTGATTTTGAACCACTTTATAATGCAATCTGGAAAGTGTCTGATTGGTAAAAGCTTCATTTTTCAGGATGACAACGATCCCAACGATGCTAATGCAGTAAAATACCTGAAAATACCACACACGTCAGTCAGACTGGCCTCCCCAGAGCCCAGTCCTCGACATTAGTGAAACAGTGTGGGATCATGTAGATATAGAACAGAACAAAAGGCAGCCAACATCCAAAGAAGAGCTTTGAATGTCCTACAAGAATCCTACCCGACGACTACTTAAAGAAACTATAGGAAAGCTTAAAATTGTTCAGGCTGTGAAGAATGAAGGTGGTCACACCAAATATTGACCTTCAAGCTCATTACTAAAAACTCTGTTTTTGCCTTATATATTTCCAAGTGGTTTTTTTTTACATTTCAATAAATCACTGGATACATTTCACATTTTCCTAGCAAAATATAAAGAAGTGACTGGTGGCTCAAGACTTTTGCACACTGCTGTACTTTCAGATAAATGGAGAGCCCGTACATTTTAAGGTAATAAATAATAATAAATAACAGCACTTTACTTTTTCATATTTCTGATTACTAACCAGGTCAGATACATCTGCTGTGACGTGACACACAGTCACTGGAGAAAACACCAGAGTGCCCTCACAAAATGATGACCAAGCCTCAGAAAAATATGGAAACCATTAGCTTTTATTGTTTTAGAGATTTTTACAAAAAAAAAAAAAAAAAAAAAGTGCGATTCCCTCAAATACTTCAGAATGTTTTTCACATAACAGATTTGTGCCAAACACGTCAATTTCAGTTTCATCATTTTCAGACATAACAGATGATCGACAGACTTAAAAAAACAAAAAAAATCAAGTAAGTCACCTTGGCATATAAGAAATCTGTTAAGCTGGATTGAGCAAACTTATGTTGCCGTGTGTTTGGATGAATGAAGACTAGTAATTATTTTAAGAAATAATTACTAGTCTTCATTCAATATGCTTCATATTCTGAGTTGTAAACTGTGCAGCCTATGCATGAAAAACATGTACGAGACGTCAGTATGATTTGAAACGGTGCGGTAGTGTGTACGCCAGTATAACTGTGTGCCTCTGTGTAGGAGTATGTCTGTATATTAAAGGCTTCCCAGTGAAATGAAAAGACACTCGATGAGGGAGAGTTTGAGCAGAGCGCCTGAGGTTGGTGTGGTGACGGCCAAGACGACAAGAAAACATCAGATTAATTCTATATAAAAAGAAGCCCTAACAGTGATTTGTACCATCGCTTTCCGCCCTCGCTCCAAATTTCAAGCAAATGACAACATATTTCCAGCAGTCAGTTACACAGTGGTCCCCTCAATTAACAACAAAAGACTTAAAAAATAATTATCACAGACGCTTGAAACTCTGGGTCTAAATCAGTCGTTAAACTCCTTCTCAAAGCCAAATTTGGCACGATTCAGTGATTGCCTCAACATGTTTAAACACCCCACGGACCTCAAACGACTTCCTGAAAAAATCTGATGAATAAGTCACATTACATTAACTGATGTGAGGTTCCCTTAGGCGAGGAGGTGGGGGGTGGGTTCACAGTAATGCGTTTACTCTAAAGGGTTTCATTGATTTTTCAGAGGGCTTTTTAAAGTGAACCTACCATGCTTTTCCTTCTTTTCTGTGATACAGCTTTTGCTACAAAGGTGGATGCTTTATTATAAATGGCCAAAGTTTGACATAATGAGGTCACCAATTAAGCTCGAGCATCAGAGTGCAGTAAACTCCTGGTTTCAGACAGATTTTTCTACTTCTGGCTCTGTAAAATGTCAGCGTCCTGTCCTTCTGAATAAAGCTATCCTTCAAGCTTTATTTATTGGTCCTGTCATTGTTTGCATTTATACCTGAGCCCAGTGTGTCTACACTAATCATACTGACTTGAAACCAGGTAGAAGACTTTAAAAGTGATCCAATCTAAGCACAAACTGCTAAGCTGTAGACTCAATGTAGCTCTATAAGCAGAGCGACCCACCGCAGGGTGGGCAGTGAATTGGATTTAAATTTAAATCTGATTGATCAGGATCAAACAACTAAAGGTGCACATATTTCACTAGCAGGTTTACTTCATGTATTGTGTTTTAAATCAAGCAAACACAGTTATCTTTTTTACACTGTTGTACGTTTAGTCCTCTAAACTGGAAGTGAGTTTGGGGTTTTTTGTTTTTTTTTTAAAGTTGACACGATCGATCTAAAGGTTTCTGTCAAAAGTGATGTATGACAGAGGTGCCAGCTGGATCGGCTCTTTGGCTTTCCATTGCACTCGCCTCTCCTCTTCTTGATTCCATTGTCGTCTAATGATGCCGTCTCACAGAGGACACCGGCCGGATGGACCGGAAGTTCCTACTGTAACACCATGCTTCCCAAATTATGTGAACAATATATAAAATTCAGGAAAATCCCCAATAAAAACACATTTTGTTTAAATTTCTTTAAGTTAATAACTAAAAGATAACCAGATTAAAACTGTTAACATAATAATAGAGAAACCATCTGTCCACTTCCTTCTACCTATCCAATTCCTGCTGTCAATAGGCAAGATGTGGGGTACAGTCTATTACAGGTTTAACACAGATTGACAGACATCCATTCATGCTCACATTCACACTAGTTCAGCTAAAAATGGAAGTCTAAGGACTGTGGATGAAGCTGGAACACCTGGAGAGAAACCACATAGAACATACAAACTGCACAGAAATGCCCCAACTCACTGCTGGATTTGAACCCAGGACCTTCTTAGAGTGAAAAACCGCATGCCTCCTGAACAATTTTGGCTCCTCTATCATCAAAAGCCTTTTGTTTGTTAGGTGCAGCCAATCAGATAAAAGCTGGTTTAAAAGTAGAGGAACTAAACTGCTTGTTTCAGAGGAAGAACTTAGAGGCTGCACCAATGCCCAGTATAAGATAAAGAAGGATTATTTCCAACTGTGAGTTGTGCAAAGCTAATACTCGAGTCCAAAATTAAAAATGAGCATAACTGGTCAACTTCAAGGCAAAGAAGAATGATCTTTTATGAAGATTACACTTTCATTTTTTTTAAAAGTATTCTAAAATTGCTAATTCATTTTCAGTTCAACAAGCACCGAACCTACAGCCAAATCCCCTCCAATCACTAAGAAATCTTATAGTAATTCAAGTCAGTACAACAATTAACAGAAAAACAAGAAACAAACTTTGAATCGCTTAACCATGAAAAACAGGGGGGGGAAAAAATCAAGGGCTCAATGTGATTGATTTCAATAAAAACTTGTGATTGGATTCAACAGATTGAATGCACCTCTTCCTGTGGAGTGATACAACATGCTACTTTAGGCAAACATTCTGTGCTTTAGCTAGCAGTGTTTCTTATTGCCACAAGTCACATTAGGAATGAGTTCGTGTTCACAAACGGAGCCCGTTGAGGGGCGACTGTGTCCGATTAGTTATATGACACTCTCTCTACGAGCAGCAGGTGTCAGCGTCTCTGAAATGTGTAGCTAACATAAAATAAATACACACTGAAAGGAATCGGCCGTGCACTGTTACTGAAATGTTATGTCGCTCCCGTGATGGAGCGCTCTGTCCAGGTTTGGCTACTGCCGAGGGAGGTTAGGAGAGCAGCTACTCTGGTCAGTAAATATAAAGAAGGTACAAAGTAAGCATCATTTGAGTCCATTTTGGAGTGTGTTTTTCGCATATTAAAAACGGCAGAGCCAAACAGTCCCGCAGCACTTTGTCTCCTGCGGATGGCTTTGCTAATCACATGCAAATGTTTGATCAATGCAGTATCAGCCCTTTACACTGCAACCACACTGCGAGAAAAAACTAGATGCCTGTGAATGGCACACAGAAATAATTTGTCAAAGCGGAGTACTCAAATGTGCAATACAGCAGATCTCTGTTAGGATCCCCCGGATTCAATAATGCCTTCGGAGGAGGAGAAGTATCTTATTTTCTACTCTGCAGCACAATTTGTTCTGATCTGTTCCACCTAATACAACTGCCTTCTGACAGTCTGAACAGCAGTCATATAGAGAAAAGCAAATCTGATGTATTAAAATAAGGCGTGTGCTTTACTTAACCCCTTAACATGTGGCACTACAAAAAGGTTGATCTATGAAATAAGTTAAAATGTGTAACATACGGATAAACAGTTCATATTGGATGTTTTAGGACTAATCATATTTGTGTCCTTATGTACAATAAAGTGAGGAACAGTACAAGGCACACATTTAACAGTTGAATTGTTACAAAGATATAAATAACCAACAAAAAAAAAGTAAAGAAAAGTTCATGAATAGTGTGTGCTCTCCTCTAACTCTGTCCAATGTGCTTTCATTGATTTTTCTCTGCAGCGCTCTCGAGTGGTCTATTTCAAGACTTGAAGTGTCATCGTGGTTGACCTGTCCAAGCAACCTTGGGAGCAGTGACACCTTAACGAGGCTAGCAGCAGTCAGATGGATCACTGTGTGTTTGTGTGTATACGTGCGTGTATTAAATGATGTCTACAAAGCTGCCAGGGAACAGTCCCGTCCTGCCATTCCTCTGCAGCGTGCCTTTGAACCAGCCATCTTCCCTCTTCCTGTGAACAAACACAATGTCGCCCTCCTTAAGTTCCAGCTCTGCTTCGCTCTGGGGAGGATATGATACAACCACCCTGTACCTGAAAGAGAATAGCCAGGCAGATGGTGAATGATACACACTGCAACAATGGCAATGAGTGTGTCCTGGAAACAGATTTAAAAACAACAAACAACATGCACACATGGAAAAATTTGAGTGTATATATCCCACTCAAACTGAACTGAATTAGGAACACCATAACATGGACACAAAGTTCTAGTCTAAACAGGCCTTCATGAATCTGGCTATTGCTTGATCTAGTTGTACAGATAAACAATAATCTGAAACAGTCCAAAGAAACAGCGCATTTACCTCTCACATATGATGGGACGTGCGTCATGCTGTTGAGATAAAAGAGAGGAGCAGGGCTGGCGGGGAGGAGGAGCGATAGGAACACATCCATCAAGGGGACTGCTCTTCCGATGGGAGGACTCTGGGACTGAGGAGGAGGAGGATGACGAGGCAGAAGCAGCAGCAGGTTCAGAGTCCAGGCAGCTCGCTGGGCCAGAGGGAGGGGAGGTGTCAGGGCCCACAGCGCCATGTAGCAGCTCTCCAGCAGCAGCGGCCTGCTCAGCCTCAAGGGTAGGAGAGGAGGGGGGCGAAGGGCGAGACTTCTTCTTATTGGAGGACAACAGCTTCAGAAGACTTTTCTTTTCTCTCTGCAAAATGAAGACAAGCATTTTTTTTTTTTTACCCCTGAGGCGATGAGAAGTAATTTTCAGACGCGCAGACAGACATAATCTAATGTCTGGACCTGTTCGTTTCTCCCTACGCAAACGAAAAACTGTGGTGAGACAAATTCCAATTTTTTATTTTTTATTTTTGCAGGCAAGGTAGATGTGTAAAAACATGGCATCTATTTGTTAAGCAGACATTAAAAAAAATATATATATATAACAGCCCTCCTTGTTGTTCCTACTGGTGAATCGTCCCTGCATGATTAACATTTAAATAAAAATTAAGTCTCCCAGGGCATTTCAATCATCTGCTACAAATGAAGACATTCATTACTATGACGGAAAAAAACAAAACAGGTATCTATTAAAAACACAAACAGCAACAGACAATTGGAGACCATTTAAATTCTTCCAGAGTGTCTAAAAACAAATCCAACCTTGATGTCTTTATCCAGTCTGCAGGCAGGAGCTGCATTGTTAGATGTGGGATTGAGAGCGGAGTTGCTCCCAGGGTTGACAGGCACAGCGAGGACAGGTACAGGTCTCAAAGCGTCACTATCCAAAGATGCAGCGCTGACATTGGGTGGGGTCAAGGAGGCAGCTGCGCAGCCCATTGCCACCCCTACTCGAGTGCAGCCTTGTGCAGGGCTTGACCCGGGCTGCGAGCACACTGCGAGGTGTGGGAGATACGTCACGGGTGTTGCAGACTGTATTGGTGTCACTGCTGCTGTGGGCCTGTCCTGACTGTGACATGCAGCTGTAAATTCAATATATGAAAATTAAAGGTTTAAATTTGTCTTCATACAAAAGGACAAAATCCATTTTAAGCCAGTGAGTTTACCTGTCCTGACCGCGTTGCGAGCCTGATTCACGGTCATCTGGGAGGTGACGTGCAGTGAGACTTTTGGCTGTTGGCCTGTGGCTGTTTGAGCTGTGGTGACCACCGCTGCAGGCTGGGAGTTGGCAGGTGCAACGGCGGGGCATACAGTCAGCGGTTTGTTAAAATCAGGCCCTGAAACAATGGCTCCAAGGGGAGCAGAAGAAGGGCTGACGATGGTGACACCTCTGCCTGCCTGAGTGCACAGACTCAAGGGCACTTTGGGCTGAGAGCTCCCAGACGCTGTCCTGCAGAGGGAGAGAGGAAGTAAAAAGGTGTAAGACACAGTGCAGCTTTATATGATGAGATGCATCTTTAGTGTGAAGTGTGCCCGGCAGCTCTAGTGTGTGCACTAGCATCCAGAACACCAATATATTAGAGTTTCAGAAAAGATTAATCACAGCCTGGACAACTAAGATTTCAGTACATCAAATATAAGATCCTGACTTTATGATAACCAAATATTCCAGTAGAGCAGATTGTTCTCTCTGGTTTGGAGGACAGTTGTTGCCCCAAATAAGAAAGTATAAATATTTCAGGATCTTTAAAAGTGATGGTGAGGGCAGTGTCTGAAAATAACAAGACTGCGGGTACAAGCTAACATAATTAGCTAACCCACTGGGTGGCTGGGCTAAGCCTTAGACACAAGGTGAAGAGCTCAGAGTGGAGATGCTGCTCCTTTGTGTCAAAAAGGAGACCGCTCATCCTTACAAGGATGCCACCTGGATGTTTCCCTTAGGAGGTTTACGAGCTGTACCCAACCGATAGACCCAGAACTCACTGGGGATTACACAGCTCTCCTGGCTGGCTTGAGAACACCTCGAGATCCCCTAGGAGGAATTGGAAAACATTGCTGGGAAAAGCGAGGTCTGGAATACCCGGCTTCGCCAGCAGTCACTGTGACCTGACTTCAGATAAGCGGAAGATTATAAATGGACAAATAAAAATGCACAGCACCATAGCTCTGTTTTTAGAAGGATCATTTCCAGATTTAAGTAGCTTACCACTACCCGATCCACCTCATAAACACTTTTCTGTCGATGATGCCTGGACAACACTTTTGATTTTAGCACCTGGAGGAGCAGCTGTACCAATCATTTTATTGACCCTGAAAGAATCTGGAAAGTTTTAAGTCTGTGTGCCTCTCTGTGGTTGTTTGGAACTGAAGTAGCATTTAGTAAATTACATTAGCCATAAGAAGGTAAAGATTTCTGGTCTTAAACTGTGACTAATAAGAGTCACGGTTATGGTTTAAATTGACCATAAACCAAAAACTTACTAAAACCTTAAATGAGGTCTACAATTTTGTCAGACTGAAAGCTGAATGCAGGAAAACAAAAAACTCTCATGAGGAATTTATGCAGCAAAATGTATTTTTTATGGGAGTTATTCTTTGCTAAGCTGGTTCAATAACTCAGCAAAAAGCATTTGTGCAGAATAAACATCAGGTGTGGCTTTATCAATAAAACACAGCATACTTTACACTATCAGCAAACTGGAGGAATTTTTATGCTATAGCTTTGCATCATAAACAAAAGGATGTGAAAGCGAGTGCACCTGTGTGTGTGTGTATACAGTATGCTGATAAGAATAACCTGACCTGCTGACGGGGCTCATGTAGTTCCCAGGAAACACTCCAATCTTGCCCGTGTGCATGGACGTGCCCTTGAACCAGCCATCCTGACAGCGTTCCAGCACCAGAAACATCTCTCCTTTCCTCAGCTCCAGTTCATCCTCCTTTCGAGGAGTGTAGGGAAACATTGCCACATAGCTGCATGAAAAACAAACAAAGATGAGACATTTACCAGACACATAGATGGCTTTCATGGCGGACTTTCTCCCCTCTGGAATAAAAGCATGCCATTTGCTTTGCATTCATCCCATCATCCAGTACATCTGTCATCAGCTCCTCTGGGAGCCTCCAGCAAAGACAGTGCCCTCTGACCCAGAGAAAATCTGCACTGGAGGACAAAACAATTTGTGGGTCATGTCTCTGCCGCTGCCAAAAAAAAACAGGCCTCAGCTGGGATGTTTTCAGTCTGATTTCAGTGTTGTCTGCGAGGGAACATAAATGGATGAGTCTGACATGCATGCAATGGCAGGAAAACAGGCATGAGTGGATCTAATTCTTATCAGGTGGTGGTTTGTCTTCAGGGAGTAATGAGGGTAAAAGGTGAAAGGGTCAAAAGTGAGGGGTCACCGAGTGGATGGACCAATGGGACCCAGGAGACTGTCACTCCCAGACTTTGACCCCTTCACCTGAGCAGAAGCTCACACTCTGCAGACTCTCAACTGACAGATGAGGGGGAGGGAGGGAGAAAGAGGGGGCTGTGTGAGAGACAGATGAGGATTTCCTCCCTCTGATCCGAGCATGTGCATTAAGGCTTTGGGCCATCAGTGCACAAACCGCTTGTGACATTTCACTGCACATTTCAGAAGACTGCATATTTTCATGTGGGACTGTTTTTATTACTCACACTGTGGGTCTTTGTCTCCCACTTTGGTCGCTTATGCTGGGGGAGGGTCTCTGTCCGGCAGCCAGCGAATATGCAGCTCCACCGACGGAGGACTGGGGGGGAGGCGGTGGGGGTGGTGGGAGAGCATCCTATAGAGGAAAGGAAAAAAAAAAAAAAAATCACATTATTTTTCACTATGTCACTTATTTCCTCTCAGTTTGAATCAGAAAGATCAGGAAAAAAAAGCAGAATGGACCACAGGAAGAAGAAAAAAACCAAACAGACTGCACGTTGCATAAGCACAGAAACCAGTTTGTTTATGAGAAACAAAGGAAGAAGAAGAATGAGAGATCATCTGTCATTTGGGTTATTCCCTCCAGCTGTCAACACCAGGGAGAGTGGTTTGGCAGCCTCCGTCGTCTCGTCCCCGACGTCCCATTGCAACGGAGGATCTCCTTTTCTGCTTGTTTGTTTGTTGCTAGGACACCGCATAGCTTGATGTTAAATCCATTGCAGTATTTAATTGGGAACATATGAAGTGAAAAGCATGTCTGTTGGCACACTTGAGAGCAACCCTCAAACCAGTCATGAGTAGATTCATCTTGACTCACTTGTTTTCCCTTGGTGAACGTCTTTAAGGTCAAAAGAGGCTCAAGCTTTTGACTGGAGGCCTTTAGGGGATTTTCTTTGTATGTCTTTTGTGCTTCTAGGATTACAGGATTAAAATATAAGTCACCAACTTCCTCTGTCACCACACAAAGCAGAAGTACAATTTTAGAAAGAAGTCAAAAATTCACAAGATTAATTTTTCATGTTTGAAAATTATAAACTTGTTATCTGATGTCTGCCTTTGTCTGCTGTCCAGCCTCCATTGCACTCTACCTTAAAATCTGTTACGATGGATGGGCAAACCAAAGGACAGCAAACACATATTTATTCAGGATATGCTCAGTTGAGCCATATGGATCACAGCTACCAGATGCTTGACAACAGGCTTCCCTTCCAGGTCCAGGAGGAAACTTTTTAGTGCTCACCCAAGTTCTCCATCTCTTTGGTGGTATCATTGGAGCATCTAAACAAGATGCTTTCTGGCTGCTTTCCTGTGGAGATTATTGGGCATGCTCAATTTGAAGGAGGTCTAGGATAGATCTAGAATGTTTTATGTGGCTTGGGAACCCCTCAAGAGCAGGAGGAAGCAAAAAGTGTTACCCTGCTTAGCCTGCTACCAACAAAACCCAACTTCACATAAGCAAAATTGAATAGAAGGATCTGTCTTTAACAGCTTTGTTTTTCTCTTTTAAAAAAATAAATGGAAAATGACATTCTTTTACAACAGCAAAAATGGCCCCTGAAGCTTTTCAAACAGATGTTCTTGTTATCTTTCAATACA
Source organism: Diplotaxodon limnothrissa (assembly GCF_057381915.1). Lineage (NCBI taxonomy): Eukaryota > Metazoa > Chordata > Actinopteri > Cichliformes > Cichlidae > Diplotaxodon > Diplotaxodon limnothrissa. The sequence goes on from NC_140617.1 coordinate 9,038,403, forward strand.
TAATATTCTTTTTAGTGGAAATTTGTTCTTCTGAATAAAGATCAAACAGATTTAATTTTGGGTCTAGTGAAACTTCATCTTATTTTTTTCCTCTTCACATCGCTTTGAGCTCTTCCCAAACCCTTTTATTCTTTCTACATTCCAAAATGGTGACAAAATGTCCTTTTAACTTGCGTATATTTAGTACTTATGGCTGGCATATTTTTTAATAACAATTTAACCTGGCAGGACCAACATATATTGGCATTAACCGGTTATAATTTGTGTTCAAACTTTGGTTATGAATCCTTTTGTTTTCTCTTTGCCATGAGTCGTAGTTTTGGAGTCAGTTAATCCGGGTTTATAATTAACTTTGGAAATGAAACACAGTAAATAATCAAAAAAAAAAGAGAAAACAACACATCATTATAAAATCGTAAACTGTTAAAAACAAAAAAAAAAAACCCAGATGAAGTCCCAGTGTGTTGGAATGATGCTGAAGAGGACTCTCCTATCCAGGAGCGAGATGAGTCTTCCCAAACCGAATGCTGGCAGTTCTGCACAGCAGAGTAATAGCTTCCATGACACACTGGGGGAGGAGAGTGGCACTCAGACAGCCCTGCGGTGTGCGTACGGGCTGTGTGTATGTGTGGGTGTCGATGTGCGTTTCGGTTCGCTGCCGACGCTTGAGCTGAGATAATTAGGTTGCCTGCAGGCTGGAGAAATCATCTGTACAAAAACATCATGTTGGGTTCCCAAGTGAAGCGGAGAGCGCAACCTTTTGTGTACACATTCCTGCTCATTCAGAAACTCCACATGCCAGAGCATACACACAGACAGACAGGAAGTGTACGTGCTGCTTTGTGTGGGCTGCAGGGACTTCTTGACATTTTTAGCTGCACTCATTCTTTTTCCCTCTACACATAGGTGTTGTTAAAAAGTTGTTTGCAAAGTGTAGAATTGTAAAACCATTATCGGCACAGAATACAGATGAACAAAACTTTGTCTAAAAGACCCTGACATAAACGGATGTCTGGCCAATCATCGGCAACACGTTTTAACGCTTTGAGGTTTAAGTCTTCATTGATGGTAACCGCAAACCTACATTTTAATCCTACAGGTGATAGAGACGATAACTTAGACCTCAGGGGATTACTGGATCAGTTAATCCAATCTCAATAGAATAACCGGTATAATGTATGCCATTGCCAGATGATGTTATGCTGTTTTTGAAAGTCTGGAGTGACATAAGAAGTGTACTAAATGTTGGGCTTCTACCACTCTTTACAAGCCCTGCAATACAGTCCATCTAAGCTCCGGTAGGCCTGACGGTGCATTCACACTTTGACCTTGAGATCAAGGCTACCGGCCACTGAAATTTTTAGTAGATACACTTAAGTTGTGAATGTGAAAATCCTGAGTGACTTCCTTCTCCAGTTATCACCTTGAGGTCAGGGTCACTGAGATTCAAAGTCGTCCAAGATTTTTAGTAGATGCACTTATAGCATCAATTTCAAATTCCTACGTTGCTTCGTTTTCTAGTTGTCATATTGACAAACTTGGGTGTCCAAGTCAGAGCACAGCACCAAGTCAGAGCTCAATCACAGCCGGCTGGCAACCACAAGGCAGCTGTGAGCTGCCGTCATGTCAGGGTTGGTGTGGAAACCTTTAGGGCTAAGCTGGAGTCATTTTTGTGGATGAGTGGAGTCACGCATCCATGATTTCAAACGCTCAGATGGAGCAATGGCCTGTTTGGTATGACGGGGGGAAAGGGAAGTCGGCCTAATTGCTGACAGAAGGAGAGTGAAGCCTCTGAAAAGCAATAAATATCTTGTGGAAAAAAGAGCTGAAGCTGGTTTCTGTTTTTCCTTCTTTTTCTTTTTTTCAAGTTATGCAATTACAGACCAGGGAACAGGATATTTACAAGTCAGCTGGTTAAATGACTCATCTCAACCAGAATCATGGAGTGAAGAGGAATGTACATTTTTCAACTCTGTGTGTTTAAAGCAGACCCATTATTCTCATTCTCATTCCTAACTGCAAATTCTTATTCTTGAACTCTGTTAGAGAAGCTTTGCATGACTTATGGCTCAAACTAATCCTTGTTTATCTAATGCTGGGTTTTGCTCCAGCTCTGACTATCTGAAAAATCCTGTGTGTAACATATGTTTGGGCACGTACAACCCATCTAAAAAATTTTGTATAGCATCATTCAGAGGCAACAGCACTCCCCACGTTGCCCGCCTGGCAGGTTGACAACAATGCCCTATCAGCCTTTTACAGGCTGAGGGGTAAAAAGAGGTTATGGTGGGTGGATGTCTTTCTACTAAATTAACCAACAACAAGAGAACCAATGATCATTAGACCACTTAAGTCCCCAGTAACAATCAACATTTACTTTAAAATTCATACAAATGCTGTCTTGAGCAATTTTTTTTTAAAGTCTTACCACAGGGATGGATGTGTAGCTCGTCTCTGAGGGAAATGTGAAGACGGTTGCTGTAGTAACAGGACTGCTAGGAGGCGGGGTCACAATTAGGCCAGTTGTGCAAATATGTACCTGTCAACAAAAGACAAATGTAGACCATTAAAAACACTGCAACGACTCCTCACACACAAAGAATAGAAATGAGCTCCAGCTATTCTGATTAATTACACCTACAGGATGAGGACATATGTGCATCACCGCTGATCCCAGCACAGAGTGTTTATGGCACAGATTTGGATGTCAGTACAGCTAAATAACTGTGCAACAACTGGGGTTTTTGACCCTAGATTTTAGTTAGGTTTATTGCTGTATATTTACTTCTTAGTTTGCCCTTTGTTTTGGTCATTTTGTTTTGTATTCGAGCTTCTAACTCCTGTTATCTTTTCCAGGATTTTATTCTTTCCTGTCTCAGTTCTGTTTCCTTTTGTGATTCATAAATAGATATAGTTTAAATATAATAATTATATTATATTAAATTTAAAAAAAATGTAAGAAGTTAATATAATAAGCTAAATAAGATAATTAGCTGAGCTTCAGTTTTTCATCCTGTGTTCACCGTCTCCCTTTCCGTGTTAGGTATTTAATTGTTTTATGACTTCCCATTTTATACTGGTAGTTTCTGTCACTGGGACCTTTTCTAGTTTCGCTTCCCCTGTCTCATCATCTTGGATTTGTTTCGGCTGTGTCTTGTAGCCCGATGTTTCCCATCTCCCTGAAACCAGTTTGCATTAGTCCTTTGTTGCATTGCACCATTTGTTCACAGTCTTTCTGCCATGAACACAACATTGGAAAACCTCCCCTGTACCCTTAATGATAAGTTTAAACACCTGAGTGTATATCAATAAACGGTTCGCTGACCACTGGAATGGTCTCCGAGTAGCTGCATTCATGACTTTGGACTGCAGCTGGTGGTTTTTCTTTTGTTGTGCAGCCTCTGTGAGGTCTGCGTAGAGCAACATGAAGCAGGTTTTCACCGCCTCCAGATTCATGTTAGAAATTCCATCTAGTTAGCAGCAGATATCCAGATCTGTTTCAGCTGTAGTCCAACACAGGAAAGAGAAGAGACTCACTGGAAAAAGTGAAAAGAGTTTATAGCGCCTGAACTTTAAAAGAAGTGAGGGGACTGTCGATAATAAGCCTTGTGACAGGACCCTACAACCCTCCACTCTCCCGTGACCTTGAAGTGGACGGATGTATTGTCAACAATCAAGATTTCTCTTGCACGCAATAATTTTGGTGCTCTCCAAAAAGATTTTGGTCTTACTAATAAAAATCACCAGGAAAATGATAAAAATATACTTTTAAGCATTTTTCTTTCAGTTGAATCTCATTTACTAAATCATATGACACATTTTCTTCTTATCAAAAGGCCAAAAATAACAGGAATGGGCAAACATTTGTGTTAATTAGGGTAAGAGAGACTCACTGTAGTAACTACACACAGCTCAATTGTGCCTATTAGCATAATCACCCCCACAAGGCCAGTTTTTATTCAGGCAATAACGAGCGCTAGTAAATCTAATGCAGATGCCGTAGTTCTAACAGGCGGATTAAAAACTACAAAATTCTATAAAAACACGTCTACGGTCTATGTGTGGGAGAAAACTGACGTGAAAAATTACCCTGTGACTCGCCTGTCACATTGTGTGTAAATGACTCTCACTGAAACAGTGACGCACATGTGTGGCTTTTTATTCCAGTTATAACCACAAAGTTGGCCTCATGACCTTACAGGCCAACAAAAAAATCAGGTGACTGCACAGCAGGACATTTCATTGGACGTGTAAAGAGAGGCGGCTTTCCCAGTCAGTCATCCACATGAGTCATGATGGTGTGCTGGCAACAAGGCCATACTGTTGGACACACAATATCTCCCTGTAGCCTGTGGTCTCTCTCCATGGATGACTGCCTAAGACAGAGCCGCCTCCTAAGGTGTATTTTTCAGTAAGGAGGGCAAGAAAAATCTAACTCTGTACTCAAAAGTGGCACTGTTAGTGAAACGGCTGTCTGAAAAGAATAAATGCCAAAATACAAGGAGGGTGCACTATGTTAAATTAAATAAATACGTGTCCCTTGGGGTTTGTAGTCAAGGCTTTCAAACACGGCCTGTTTTCTTTGGCTTACCTTTGTCTATTGTTTGGGAATTGGAAGAAGAGGAGATGAGAAAAGGTAAACGGGAGACAGGAGACAAAATCTGTGCGTATAAAGCCTGGGGACTCTTTCTGTTGTGTTTTTATTAAACAAAGATCTATAAATCACACATATCATTAGCACTGTTGTCAGTAGGGGGGGGATCACTTTACGCAGACATATACAGGTTCTTTTATTCCTGAAATATCATGATAATGATTACTGGGATAAGGTCGTTATAAACCTGATTATGCCTTCTGCACAGACAGACGGCTTTGATGATACGTAAATCATATTTACATGAAAAGCTTTTAGTTTTAAAAAAAAGAAGAAAAAAGACAGGATGATCCTCAATATCCGCTTTACTGCAGACAAGCGCTCGCCTTGTCTCCCTCTCACAAAGCAGCACATAAACACTCACTGCAGATGAAAGATTAATGATTGAGCTTAATAGGGGGTTTTGGAACGTAGCATTTCTGAAAGTCTGCAGCAACCAGACAATGAAGTAAGTACGTTAAAAAAAAGAGGAGAAGAAAACAAATACATAAAAATCAGAAAGTAACAGAAAAAATGTTTTAGCTGCAAGCTCCCCAGACAACTCCCAGAACAACAAAATCTCTCTCAAAATAATAATAAACTACAAGCCTTATATTAACCTCCAACTCTACCATATTTTGATTAATGGATTCAACTACTGCATAATTTGTAGTTCAAAATAATCCTTCCACTTGTCTTGTGCTGGGTCTTGATGAAGCCCCTCAGTTCATGTTCTGTCAGAAAGAAGCCACTATAGCTATGCAGTGTCTTTAAAAATGAATATTTCTTACAGGCCTGAAAAGCAAAGCCTTAAACCTACATGAATTATCTCTGGCCAGCAGGAGGCGACTCCTCTGCCGCAAAAGCGAACTAGTTATATAAAGTCTACAGGCAAACTGGCTCCCTTATCTGTGACTTTTGTAAACACTTTCCTGATATGTTTATGTCTTCTATCATTAGTTTTATGTGATACTAAATGCAACATGGCCACAAATTTTAAAATTATGGTTCTCGTTGCTATCAACAAGCGGGACAAAGCATGGTAGTCACTGTGTGACTGACAAGTCCCTAGCCAATAAGCATGCACCGTCCCAAGGTTTCACAGATACATCTGCTTTGATACGATTTCCAAAAACTAAGAATGAGATGGGAAAACCTGCTGCTTAAGACTCAGTAGCAGTTAAATAAGCAATAGTGGATGCTAATGACTAAAATAAGAAAAGGCATAACAGGTCCCTTCCTATTATGCCGAGGAATTTAAACTACCAGTAAGTATCAGGGAATCCACCTTCCCCTAATAAAACTAACTAGATTAGTTCAGCACCATTTATAAAATTACTTGAAATGAATTCATTACAATTTAACAGCCTTTACTTCCCTTTGATAAGCAACAACTATTTGAATTCTTTTCAAATACCATTTACTTATTATTAGATGCACAAACTTTAAGAAACGGACAGCTCCAGGCCAAGTTAAACCCACAAAACATTTGTCTTGCACAGCACCAAGTCAGAGCTCAATCACAGCCGGCTGGCAACCACAAGGCAGCTGTGAGCTGCCGTCATGTCAGGGTTGGTGTGGAAACCTTTAGGGCTAAGCTGGAGTCATTTTTGTGGATGAGTGGAGTCACGCATCCATGATTTCAAACGCTCAGATGGAGCAATGGCCTGTTTGGTATGACGGGGGGAAAGGGAAGTCAGCCTAATTGCTGACAGAAGGAGAGTGAAGCCTCTGAAAAGCAATAAATATCTTGTGGAAAAAAGAGCTGAAGCTGGTTTCTGTTTTTCCTTCTTTTTCTTTTTTTCAAGTTATGCAATTACAGACCAGGGAACAGGATATTTACAAGTCAGCTGGTTAAATGACTCATCTCAACCAGAATCATGGAGTGAAGAGGAATGTACATTTTTCAACTCTGTGTGTTTAAAGCAGACCCATTATTCTCATTCTCATTCCTAACTGCAAATTCTTATTCTTGAACTCTGTTAGAGAAGCTTTGCATGACTTATGGCTCAAAATAATCCTTGTTTATATAATGCTGGGTTTTGCTCCAGCTCTGACTATCTGAAAAATCCTGTGTGTACCATATGTTTGGGCACGTACAACCCATCTAAAAAATTTTGTATAGCATCATTCAGAGGCAACAGCACTCCCCAATGGCATCATACCTGTGAAGGTGCGCTGCAGGAGAGGCCCCCGCTGATCTCTCCGATTCGAGCTGCTGCCGTGGGGTTGCTGGAGCTGATGAGGACCGGACCGCTAATCTCCATGGAGTGGCGCTGGGGGGGAGGTGCTAGCATGGGTTTGTGCGACATGGTGAGAGAGGTGAAAGAATGTCGTTTCTTGCTGTTCTTCTTCTCCCCTACCCGGTGGGCACCATTTGTCTGAGGCCCTGAGGAGGCCCCTTCCCCGGAGTCTCCACTGGAGTCGGACGGCTTGTCCAACTCTATAAGCTGCCGAGCTGCCGAATTGAACTACAAGAGAGGAAGAGAGCCAGCAGGGTTATGAAGAGAGGAGTTGGAAGTAAGTAAAATGAAGGACTGATGGGGGAAGAAGCATTAAAATGATCACGAAAACTGTCACTCTCTATAATTAATCTTATTGTCATGGGAAGTCTCTCTTAATGTATTGACTGGAGAGGGTGAGGAAAAGAACGTGCCCAAGTTGGACATCACATTTTCAGTCCTCTGTCTCACATTTGTCTAACTTACATATGTCTACACAATTCAATTTAACTCAAATTATTCACCCATAAACACAAGAAGTGAATTTTATACCAATATAGAGATTCTGTATCAGCGTCCAAGAGCTTTGAAAACATGAATAAGCTCCAATGTCAGCACTGTCACCTTTACAGACACAAAAGAGGTTGCTGCTTGTCAAGCTTATAATTAACTAAGACAAAAAAGCTTTTATGCACTTGAAATTCTTTACAAACTTCCTAAAAACACATTTTTACATATTTGCTTTCATGCAATATTTTGTAGTCCTATCGTCTCACCTGCATCATTTATGAATAGCTGTTCAGCTTTGTGTTAAAAATGCTTTTACATTGTTATTAGTATTATAATGAATTTAGGATTCTTTTATTGGTTTTTAAATCTTTAAATGGTCTGGCACCTGCGTATCTGTCTGATTTGCTGAAGCCCTATGTCCCCACTCGTTCACTCCGGTCAGCTGAGCAGCTGTTGCTCTCAGTCCCCAAATCACGGCTGAAACTGAGAGGAGACCGAGCGTTCTCGATCGTGGCTCCTAAGCTTTGGAATAATCTTCCTCTTCACATTAGGCAATCGACATCAGTGCTGGTTTTTAAATCCGGATTGAAAACGCATTTTTATTCACTGGCTTTTGACTCAGTGGTTGACTGACTTGTATTTTATTGTTTTTGCTATGTTTATTATTTTATCGTATTTATTATTCTCATGGTATCTATTATGTTTCTATTGTTCAGCACTTTAGTCAGCCTTGTGTGTTTTTAAAGTGCTATATAAATAAACGATGATGATGATGATGATAATCTGTGTTGACTTTTTTCTCTGTCATGTTTTCCTCAGTTTTAACTTCTGTATGTTTTTGATCCTGATGTCTGCCCATCTGAATTTAGTATTCTGGTTTTGCTTTTTTGTAAAAGGACTTTGTGAAGATGCCATATAAATAAAATTAAGATAACTATTATTTTTTCTATATAAAACCAAAACAAGGTCTTAGTTAAAGCCTCGGTCACAAAGGCCTAGAGACCAGTTGGCAACTCCATGGCAACCTTTGATCGCTAGTTTAAAAAAAAAAAAAGCGGATCCCCTGACCAGTTAGTGAGTAGCTGTTTGGGGCTGCTTCCTGTCATGGGATGAAAGCTTGTGCCAACACATTTTAAAGGGTGCAATTTTTACTTTGAAGAAGACAGTTCTCTGGTTCTGGTTTAAATTGCACTTTTAGTTTTACTATCAGTCAGGGAGTAGTTAGCCAGTATTTGCAGACAAATCGGTATATTCCATACAAACTATGACCGACCACAGCAATCAAAGTGATCAGCAATCAAAGAAATCACAAGGACTTTGGCGCAGTACCTTCTTTGTGACCAATTTTACTCAGTGACAGAAATCACCCCCCACAAACCTCTCGCCAACCAGTAGGCAAACAATAAGCATTTTTCCCCCAGTGGCTGGGGGTTACAGGGCAGGGGTCACTGAATGTCTTCCTGGCATGTGTGTCTGTGGTTTAACCAAACTAAAAATAATAAAAAGCAATAATTTTGACAATTTTTCCCTTACAAAACACACTAAAGTACACTACAATATGAAGACAGCCTCTTTACCTTTAGTCAAATTTGTCAACACAATTAGCATTAGGTTTGTGCACACATTTTTTTTGACTAATATGACTAAGGATGACTTTTAATACATTAAAATAAACTGAACTGAACAAACAAATACTAAATTATAATATTTCTGCTGTTCATGATACATCTTCTGTGCAGGGGGCTTTAGTCTGAAAGAGTTGATGGTTCAAAGCCAGCTATGAAACCACAGGCTTTTTAACCCTTTCAGGCACCATAATGTATGACTGACAGTGAGGTATAAATCAAAGAAGCAACACTAAAAAGGGTTCAGTTAATCACAGGGTGTGCTTACTTGCTGTCACAGGTTGCCCCAAGCAGCTCTGTCTACTTAGGACATAAAAGCTATGCATTACACTCAGATCCTGTGCAGGTTCATCACTGACATGTCAGCACATTAACAAATATACATGCAGGATTAAGAGCAAAGCACCAGGTGAGAGCCCTTCATCTCATTAAATTATAAGGCCAACTTTATAGATTAATTCATATGCACAACTGAAGACGCAAAAAAAGCCCCTGAGGCGATGAAAAAAAAAACTATGACCTAGATATTCACTGGTTATGCAGAGACAAAGAACATTTTAGGTCGCTGTACATTTGCTATGATTCTGCCACTGTTTATGAAACCAGAAAAACGACTGCCTAGCATCGAGGGGAGAAGACAACAAAATGTTCTATTCTGCAGTTTCAGTTGTTAAGATACAAAATGATTTATAGCCTTGGAAACACTGCATTCTGCTTCTGCAAAACCCCCACTCAGTGTAGAAAAATATGAGTATAAAAGGACAGAAAACATACAACAGCAATAAATAAAAAAAATGCCAAAACAAAAACAAAAAAACAACTGTCACAGCTTTGAAAAACTTGCACAGACTAACCTCAAGATTCTTCCGCAATCTAATTGATGGACACCATGTCTCCACCAAATGCATTTAAATCTATAATGTTTCTATAATAATTTATATAGATTATTTTGGTGAGTTGCCCAGTTTTGGAGATATACTGACTACAGAGGTGCATGATTTCTAATTAAACCACAAAACGTGACTTGAGGCGGTCAAATTTCAAAAAAACAAAAAATGTCAGCAGCTGTAGACATCATCATCCAATTATCCAAAAATGTGAACAGTTTCATTTAGGAAACTTTTGTTTTTTGCTTCCTATGGTTTACATCTGCTATCAAAAGAAGGTTGAAGAGGGCTAACATACCAGCTCAGCCCAGTAGGTATAACTAATCCAAAATGTACCAATGAAACATCTTGAACACTTAACACAACCACCAGCCTGAACATCTGACACAAAGCAGGATGGATCCACGATTTCCATTTCGTATTATATATTTGGGAAACTGATCATTTTCTGCAAACTCTACAGAACCCAGTGTGTGGAAATCCCAGCTGCACATAATAAAGTGGTCAATGAGTGCATATTTAAGAGGAGGCAGACATTTGCAGAGCGAGTCGCACCTATTTGATCTTCACGTGAACAGTTTCTTCAAGTGAAAATGAAATGATCTTTCAAGGGCAAAGATTTGCTTAATTCAGTCTAAATTATTCCTAAAGCTTTTACACGAGACTGTCAGTGAGACCGCGACTGTCTAAATCTTCAAAGACGTTTTTAATGGTTCAATGAAACATAAGCATTTCAAAAGGATGCGGAGTATCATACATATTTTGTGAGATATATAAGGAAGGTGTTCAAAGGAACTGATCTTAGTGAGACACCTGCTCCTGGAGCGATTGGTGACACTGTAGAGTCCCGTTAGTCGTCTTACCTCAACATACGAGATGGGGAAAATTCCAATTTTATCTCCCAGCATTCCCTCGGCCCAGTTTTCATCTACTCTGCGGATCACAGTCAGGATATCGTCCTGAAATTCCAGACAGACAGGAAAACACTCATTAAGGATACTGCTAACTAAGAGAGTTGCTCATCCTTGAGGAACAAACACTGAACAGAAATAATGAGGTGGGTGCAAAGTTTTATTAAACGGTACATGCCCACGAGTAAAAACACAGGGGTCATTGTGTTTGGAAAAATACTTAGTAAGCTTGTTTAGGTTTTTGCTCATGTGGCACAAACTGGTGAAAGAATAAACAGCAGACCATGACCCAACAGCTGGACAGACATAACTGCTTAATTATTGTAGTTAAGACGTTCCTAATTACAGCTGTTCATCAAGAAGTCTGGCTGAAAATCTAAACCATTTCTCTGGGCGTCAACAACCCTGACATTCCAACATACACACAAAACCTGAGTAAATGAAAGCTTAGAAGAAAGAGTGTCACTGTAATGAGAGGTATTTTTGTTTTACTACACTGACCATGTGGCAGAAGTGTGGGTTTGCAGTGCTGCTGCGCCTCACCTTTGAGAAGGGCAGACAGTCCTTGTCGGCCTCTTTATCTTTGAGCTCAAAGTCATAGAGAGCTTTGCACTGAGGTGGCGGCTGTGGCAGCGGCTTAATAACTTGGACAAAGTTGGTGGGGAAAAAGCCGTGGACTCCACCCATCTCACCGTGGTACCAGTTCTCATCCACTTGTCGACGCAGGATGATAATGTCACCCTTGCTGAATTTGAGGTCTCCTTGTTCCTTGCCATCGTAGTTGTAGAGCGCCTTGGCACACGGGAGCTGGGGTACGCCCTGAAAACCGAGGGGGAGAGAAAAGATTGAAAAACTTAGTTGTGGACAGCTGCATATAAAGCTCAATCATTTTGTGCCTGAAGCATGTGTAGGAGAAACTACAACACACTTATATGATGCAAAGATGCAGAGTGACAGGGTTTTCATGAGTCAATATCAATATGAAAGCAAACAGCCAACAAACACAAGTCAGTGTACTGATGACAATGGCCAATTTCTCAGGACTTCCACAGCAGCCAGCAGATATCTAGAGAAGTCATTACTTATTAATGCAAAAAATAAATAATAAAAAACATGATAAAAAAAGCTAAATGACATGTATATATGATGAATAACGTGGCAGAAGGACTATCCACAGTTTAAATTTATAATGGCTTGTGTGAATTTTTAACTGACTCTTAAGTAGATGCTAGAAGCATCTTGCATTTATGAGACAGAATACTTTAAATCTTGTTTTCTTACCAAAAATGTGCACGACAGCAACCACAATAGTTATAAAACATAACATTTTAAATGATTATAATTCGAAACAGCTTTTTTAATTGTCCTGGTGTGAAAACTGAGAGAAGTCATGTAAATAAAATGCCTGTCCAATCCTGTCAAGTCTGACTTGAAATCAGACGGGTTGTTTAGTCTCTTCTGCCCAGTGCTGGAGCCAGTGGGACTACTACTTATCTTTACGACTACTTATCTTTTTCAGCTGTTTAAGCAGGAAATGGATAGATGGATGGATGTTATTGTACAATATAGTGAAATTCCATATATGCTCCAAAACATTTCCTGTTGTGTAGTTTTAACATTTCTTTAGTTGGAACAACAAAAAACGGTAAAGAAAAATTAATAAAGTCTGACATTTTAAATGGAAATTGGACAGAATCCACACCAGGACCGTAGCAGTGGCGGACATGTAGCTCACAAGCATGCATTCAGCCCCTACATGAATGTATTCAGGGCTGTAACAAGTTCAAAATAAGGTTGAAGATTGAATTTTGACAAACCTACTCTCCTAAAGGACCATTAATCTGCATGCAATCAAAGCCTGATCAAACAGAACTTGTGGACTACGCATATATTCACCCGTTTATCGAGATTAGGAAAAGCAACAAGTGCTTTTCACACTTATAGTGTGGCCGCGGCTGGTTGTGAGGAGAGAGCGTCTTCAGAAGGCTCAGGGCCCTGCTCGCTTTATCTTGCAGAGGAACTTTTTTTTTTTAATCTCAGCCTGCTAGACCAGAGTCCTGAAAGGCTCATTCAGGCAATGACAATCCAAGTAAAGAGGGACAGCAAGTAAGGGGGAGAAGCAGCATAGAGGATAGAGAAGCATCAATGTTCTCTATTCAGGATGGGTGTCCATGAGGAAGGCTTCAGTCCAGACAACCCCCACCATTTATCATGCTGCTCCCTTTGGAGTGATCAGAATCACAAATGCTATGAAACAGACTGGAAAAAACTGATAGTGTAAAATACACAGAGTAGAGCCTGCAATGAAGACTCAAGTAGATACAAGAGAGTGAGGGGTTAAAAAAAAAGCAGAGTTTGGAGCTCTGCAGTCTTGTTAAAAACTAATGAACTGTTTAAAGCCTCAGTGGAGAGTAAAAGTACAGAGTGAACCATGATGGTGAGCCAGGGTGACATTGCCCTGCTGCAGAGAATCACCCAGCCTGAAGCACAGAGCCAATCGCTCTCCGACTCTGCTGGTCTAGCCTGTGGGAGACAGAGAAAGGGGAGGAGCGGTGCTGCAGCCCCCTGCACACTGCACTGGAACTGGGCCTCCTTTCAGGGGGAAACGGGGCTTTTGAGCCCACCCAGGCCTGGCAGGGAGTTTCGTGATGAAAATGCAAATGAAAGTGCAAACTCTGACATTTTTGTTTTAAATGACAGAACAGGTTCAAGCCATACAAAAACAAGTGGATATAATTACATTGTAAATATAAAATGCTTGTCCCCCTCAAACTGGGACAATTGTAACCACTTGTTTGTACACTGAGGCCAGGACTCAATAAAAACCCTTCAGCAGTAGCGCAGTGTCCAAAATCAGCACTCTTATGCAATCGCTTCTGTACACAGTAAAAGTCATTCAACATGCTAATAAAGTAAAAAAAACTCTACTGGAAAGAGGCTCATTGAAAGCCATGTAAATTTCAGATTTTCCAAATAATTCCATCAATCTGGACCATTTTTAAAAAAAATGCATAGATAAATTAATAATATGGTCAACGGACCTTAGCAATGGATGCTTTGTCAGCTTTCTTTTTTTTTGATGGAGCTTTTCACTGAATATAACAATAAACTTCATTCATTTGTCCACTAGAGCTGATCGTGCCCACTCAGGATAACATTCGTGATTTGAGCAAACACAGAAGTAGCTCTCAGTTCTGAAGAGAGTTTTAAAAACAACTTAAAGAAGATTTAAAGAAGACAAGGCCGAGAGGAAGACAAACGCAGGAGAGGCGTGCAGTCAACTTTCAAAATAAAGGACCTGATGCAGACGAAACGCAGTACTTCTGAAGCAATCCTGGCATGATTTTAAAGCAGAAAACAAACCCGCGACACACATCAGGGGTACTTCCTTTACCACCAATTTGTGATTTCAATCTCCCCCTCATGCCTGGTGAAAGGAGGCACTCTTATTCCAATTTCTACTTCCATATTTGTATTTTTTTTTTATTCTACTAGAGTAGCGTTAAATGATTTCAAGTATAGAAAAATGTTCATTTATTTCATAATGCACCCACTTAGTTCATCATCTCCCAGAAACAAGCTGTTGGAAGCTAGATGCAAGAGTGTGCATAAGACTGTCTTAAACTGGGGGTGGGGGCTAATATCCGGTGTGAATCCATGGAGACAGTGCTGTTGTTTCTGCAGGAGACTTTCATAAAGAAGCACCATCAACCCTGACCAAACATCACCCTGGAGAGCACAAGAAGCTTCTAACAGGAACATATGGCGAGCTAAAGAGCGTCAACCACATGAATGCTATAAAAAAAAAAAAAAAGTCTCTCTCACACACACACACACACACACACATTACATAAACACACAAGTGCACACAAATCATTCTCATCTTTATTGCTTTTAACCCCTCCCTGGGGGCAGGATGGGAAGTGTACATCTCTGGATGAATGTTGCTGTGGAAAAAGCGCTGTCCTGATTTCAAGCTCAACTGCCAGACAGCCAAGAGAACAGCCATCTACAACACAGGATTTATTTTGGTCAAATCAAGTCGTCTTTTTTTCATTACAAGCCTTCAATTGTTCAACATCTGCAGTGAAAGTTTATAGAAGTGATTATACAGCAACAGCAGCCACTGTCGTGTTGCTGTAACACAAGGTCGCTACTCTAAGAATACGCAGATGGCTAATGACTTTTAGCCTCTTTAAACATTTATAATCCATGATTACCAACAGCAGCAAAATCCCACTTCAGCCCCCAAAAAGCAAAAGAGATAGTTTGCAGGCCACAAGACATTTGAGGGACATTAATTTTTCAACACCAAAATCACTAAGAGTGTTACTTAGAGACAATTTAATACCACCCAGCTGCTAAATTTCAGCTAAAATAGTAGATAAGTGGTGTGGTGAAAGAAATATTTAGGTTTGCAGACACCGTATAAATAATTACAGTATGAGCACTGAGAAAGCACAAGTTACACCAGGCAGCTGTTTC
Source organism: Diplotaxodon limnothrissa (assembly GCF_057381915.1). Lineage (NCBI taxonomy): Eukaryota > Metazoa > Chordata > Actinopteri > Cichliformes > Cichlidae > Diplotaxodon > Diplotaxodon limnothrissa. The sequence continues at coordinate 9,053,676 of NC_140617.1, forward strand.
ATAACCCCATTAGACCGCATTAGGTTGTTAATACTTGTAGTAGTTGTTATTGCTACCCTAAAACAAAACTTAAATAATAATTTCTGGTGAACAAAGCACCACTGCAGATTATAAATAATTAAAAAGAAAATGTAAAGGCCTGCATTACAGAGGACATCTCTTGAACTGAGGCTACAAGCTCACAGGCTAGCTTTCAATGTCAATCCCACAGTAAAGCCCACTCTATTATCGTTTTTGAGTCTAGTGGGATCATAATTTACAAAATAACATTATGTTAAATTCAATATGACTTGAAATTACCAAATGAAACCATACATTTTTGTAACTATATTTTTTTTAAACAACCAGAGTGCTCGCCACCTGCTGGTCAGTATAAGAAATAAAGGCTTGAGGTTTCACTTTTCAAACCCAGAAGCTGTCCTCTTGTGCTACTGAATTTTAGGCATTTTATGGGTATTTTTACAATGACTGACTAACTAGAGTCACAGTTTGCACCAGTCCACTGTGGTTTTATGAATTCATATTTTCTTCCATTACACTTTTTTTTAAAATCTGAACTGGAAGGCATGCAAACAGGCACAGGCAACTAGCTAAATCAACTGATGTGGGAACTGCTCCAAGAAAAAAAAAAAGTCAAAGGAAAAGAGCAAAGGAAAAAGGGTGTCCCAGTGAAAAGAAACTCAACTTGAATCCTCAGGATCCAGGTAACAGCAACATTACTAACATGAAACAAGACTCAACTGAACTGGAAGGTAAAATTCGCTGCTCGATTTGTAAAATATATGGTGCCGAGGTGACAGATATATGGAGAGCAGCAATGGAGATACGGGGGTAAGATGCTAATGCAGCTCAATGAGATTAACATTAAGCAGGGAAACGGATAAGAAATTGTCATAGTTAAAAGTAATTGCCAAAAGAATAATCAGACACAAAAGTAGGACTTGTGGTTCCTCCCCAGTTCCCTTTCAGTCGATTCACTCGGTACAACACATAAGTATGGGATATCACGCCCTCGCGTGTCCTGGCTGAAGAAACCTTTATTCACGCCTTTACGGCAGATGACGTGTGATGACACGCGCAAGGCCCCGCCCGCACATATAGCCGCTGCCATCACCGTCATCCCTCAGTTCTTACGCTCTTCACCTCGCTGAGAACACCTCTGCTGAGTTGGGCTAGCTAGCTACTGCTAGTTAGCTCCGTTGTCTGCCAACTTGAACCTAGCTTAACTGCCCCTGTTGGTGTTAGCCTCCACCGCCCAGCTGGTGCGTAGGCTGCCCGCGGAGCGCTATTTTCAAGTTTTTCTTGTGCAGCGTTTCGCTTTGCGTTTTGGGAATGGACTCCAAACTGAAGCGAGCAAAGCAGAAATCTTCTGTTCGCCCCTGTCCTCAGGGATGTGGTTTCTCTTTGCACGACAGCGACCAGCACGATGCCTGCCCTGTCTGCCTGGGGATCGTCCACGCTAGGAGAGCGTTGACGGAGCCCGAAGCTTGTGCGTTTTGTCGCCAGCTCCGACGCTCGACCCTGGAAAGACGGGTGACGTTTGTGGAAAGAGTGCTGGGACGCTCGGCTGTCGCACGGCATGACCCTCTTCTTTCCGAGTCTGGAGCCCCGGCTTCGTCCGAGTCCGAAGACGAAAATTTTCAGGTCGATGTCCCCGCGATTAGCTGGGCTGACCACATGGAATACGTTGACGGGTTAGCCGATGACGGACCGGAACCATGCAGGAGCGCTGACGGGCTTCAGCCTGGGTTGAAGCCCGCCAGCGCTCCCCAGGAAGACGATGACGTGCTGGACATCGGCCTGGACATCCATGGTTTGTCGGAGGATGAGCAGGAGAGCTCATTGTCGACCCAATATGCCGCCGCTGCTGCGCCGGTCGGCCACGATGACACCTCTCTTTTCTCCCTGTTTCGCCGTGCCGCTGAGAAGCTGCAGGTGGACTGGCCCTCTCCTCCACCAGCTCGGAAGCCGTCGCGGTTTGCGGGTTTTTTCCTTCCACCGGAGCCCGCAACGGCCAAAAACTGCCTCCCCATGTTCCCAGACTTTCTCTGCGAGCTAACAGCGTCATGGGACAAACCTCTGTCTACCCGCGTCACTGTGCCCGGCTATGGACAGTACATGGAATTGGACGGCGCCGAGGGAGCTGGTTTAGCTAACCCACCCCCTATGGAGCCGTCTCTGGCTGCTTATCTGGCCCCGTCCCATAACCATGGTGTCGGTGGCCCCGCAACTCTGCCGTCCAAGCACTGCAGATTCTCGGCCTCGCAGCTGGAGAAGATTTATCGGGCTCAGGCCGGCACCGCTCGAGCCATGAGCTCCGTCACCATGCTCCAGACGTACCAAGCAATGTGCCTGGCGGAGCTTGGATCGCTGGTTCCGGAGGACAGCCCGCTGTCACCTCTTCTTAACGAGGTTAGAGTCACCACGGATTACATCCTCCGTGCGTCTCGCTGTGCAGCGCTCTCCCTGGGCAGAGGGATGGCTTCGACAGTGGTGGCGCAGAGGCACCTGTGGCTGACCCTCTCCGACGTCCCTGATAGAGACAGAGCTGTGTATCTGGACGCACCAGTGTCTGCGGCTGGGTTATTCGGACATTCACTTGAAGCCATTCAGGCTAGATTCGATCTGAGGAAGAAGCAGACGGAAGCTCTGCGCGACATCATCCCCAGACGCCAGCCCCAGCCCAAGCCCACTGCTAGCTCTCACAGGCCCGCCGCTCCTCTGACAGCTGGCAAGAGACCGGCGCCCACTGCTGGAGTGGGAGGGCCGCCGGCGAGAGCACGTACTCCGGCCCGAGCTCCACGCCAGTCGGCCTGGGGCAAAGGCCCTCCCCCGGGCCCCCGACGGGACCCGACGCCCAGGAGGAAGAAGCCTCAGCCCTCCTAGCTGTGATTGCGAGTGGGGAAGGGATCCGGCAGCAGGGAGACGCTGCTCTTACCCCTCTGTTGCCGCACAAGAGGTGCCGCTTAAGTTCTGTTCAGGTTGTCAGCCCCAGAAGGCGCTGCACTTCCCTATCGCGGTCTCCCAAGCACATAACCCCTGCACACGGTTCAGATGTGTTGAATGTTCAAGCGACCACATCGAGTGTTCCCGCTGTTTTTCATTGTTATGCCCCGGAAAAGGTGCACCCAACAAAATGTATAAATGTACATGTTCCCATGTTGCAATCAATAAAGAGTGTTGTTTACTCTCAAACAATCTCAAATGCTCAACCTGCAGGCGAAATGAGCCAGGTCAGGCAGGGGATGCAGTCCCCTGCAGACACACTGGGGGGCGACGGCGCCCCGCCGTCAGTGCTGCAGGCCAGCCGGCTGGCTGCTCACTTCCCTCAGTGGCGCGCTTGCGCCCCCTCTCCGTGGGTGCTGCAAACCGTTGCCATGGGTTACCGGTTGCAGTTCCGGGTCAAGCCGCCTCGTTTCCAAAGAGTCGTGAACACGATTGTCAACCCCGAGGCAGCCTTGGTACTCAGAGAGGAAATACAGGCGCTATTACAGAAGAGAGCAATACGGGTGGTCCCCGCTTCGGAGACGGACAAAGGTTGGTACAGCCGTTATTTTGTCATTCCGAAGAAAGGGGGAGGGCTTCGTCCCATCCTCGACCTGCGAGTCTTGAACACGTACCTGCGAACGTACAGGTTCAAGATGCTAACACTCAGACAGCTCCTGAGTGCAGTCGGCCCGGGAGATTGGTTTGCGACAATCGATCTAACAGATGCTTATTTTCATGTCGCTATACACCCGAAACACAGGCAGTTTCTGAGGTTTGCATTCGAGGGCGTAGCCTACGAATACCTAGTGCTGCCGTTCGGGCTGTCGCTCGCTCCCCGCACCTTTACGAAATGTGCCGAGGCAGCGCTAGCGCCCCTCAGGAAGAGGGGCATCCGCATCTTGGCCTACCTGGACGACTGGGCTCTCGTGGCTTGCTCCAGAGAACAGGCGGAGACGCAGCTGTCGCGGGTTCTGTCACACATTCAGACACTGGGGTTCTCTGTGAACTTTCAGAAGAGCTCGCTAATCCCAGGTCAACAGATCGCTTTTCTCGGTCTGGAAATATGCTCTCTTTCCAGCCGCGCACGGTTGTCAGAGCACAGAGTGGCCGCGTTTCATCGCTGCCTCGCTCAATTTCAGCTGGGACGCAGACTGCGTTTCCAGACGATATTGTGCTTGTTGGGCATGATGGCATCTATGATCGCCGTAGTGCCGCTTGGGCTGTTGAAAATGAGAGCGTTTCAACGCTGGACTCTCTCTCACCGTTTGTGTGCTTCGCGTCACCTCCGGAGGAGGCTGCCGGTAACTGCGTCTTGCATGCTAGCTCTCCGTCCTTGGAGGGAGCCCGGGCTACTGCACCAGGGCTCTCGGATTGGGAGGGTGTTGTTTCGCAAGGTGGTGTCCACAGATGCTTCCCTAAGTGGGTGGGGAGCGCTGTGCGAGGGTGCGTCAGTGAGAGGGATCTGGTCCGCGGCTCAGCGCCAGCTGCACATCAACCACTTAGAGCTGTTAGCAGTGTTCTTAGCTCTAAAGCGTTTCCGTCCAGTCCTGCAGGGCCAGCATGTCTTAGTCAGGACGGACAATTCAACAGTGGTGTCTTATATAAACAGGCAGGGAGGAACACGCTCTCTTCCCCTGTTGCAGCTGTCTCGCTCTCTGCTGTTATGGTGCAGTGTTCATTTTCTGACTCTAAGAGCCACCCATGTCCCGGGCCACCTGAACCTGGGGCCGGACCTTCTCTCCAGGGGGGGTCCTCTGGTGAGAGAATGGAGGTTACACCCTTCAATAGTGGCTCAGATTTGGGATCTATTTGGCGAGGCGCAAATAGATCTTTTTGCTTCCAGGGTGAATGCTCACTGCCCCCTGTACTTCTCCATAATCGACCACGATGCACCCTTGGGCTTGGACGCGCTAGCGCACCAATGGCCAGACGTGCTCCTGTATGCATTTCCCCCAGTGGAAATGATATCTCCAATTCTGGAGAGGGTGCGTCGGCATTCCCTCTCTCTGATCCTGGTGGCCCCTTGGTGGCCCGCGAAGTCGTGGTATGCAGAAATAATCAGCCTGCTTGCAGCAAGTCCTTGGCAGCTTCCTCTCCGCAGGGATCTCCTCTCTCAGGCGGGGGGGGAAGTGTTTCATCCGCGCCCGGATCTGTGGCACCTTCATGCTTACCTGCTGAGAGGTTAAACTTGGTTGCTAAGGGTCTGCCACCTAGTGTGGTAGCGACGATTCAGAGCGCCAGGGCCTCGTCTACTAGAGGCTTGTACGCTTACAAATGGCGAGCCTTCGAGCGATGGTGCCAGGACCGCCACACTCTCCCATTTCAGTGCTCTATTGTGGATGTTTTGACATTCCTGCAGGAGCTGTTGGATAAAGGCCTTTCGTTTTCGACGATCAAGGTTTATTTAGCGGCTATATCTGCTTGTCATATCGGTTTTGACGGGGTGACACCAGGTGCGCATCCCCTCGCCGTGCGTTTTCTGAAAGGGGTTCGCCGGCTGAGGCCCGTGCTTAAGTCCAGTGTCCCGGCTTGGGACTTGTCTTTGGTGCTGGAGGCCCTTTGTGGCCCTCCGTTTGAACCCGTTGAGTCGGTAGATATGAAACTTCTTTCGTATAAGACCGCATTACTTCTCGCTTTGGCCTCGGCGAAGCGAGTGGGGGACCTTCATGCGCTGTCTGTGCATCCTGCCTGCACACAGTTTTCTCCTGATGGCCGCAAGGTCGTATTGCGTCCGAATGCCGCCTATCTTCCCAAGGTCATGCCTGCATCTTATAGTTCAATGGAGTTTGAGTTGCTGAGCTTTTGCTCCCCTCCTTTTGAATCTGAGGAGCAGAGGAGGGTGCATTCTCTTTGTCCGGTGCGTGCGCTACGCACCTACATTGAGCGCACTCGGGATGTGCGTTTGTGTGACCAGTTGTTTGTCTGCTTCGCTAATCCGAATAGAGGTAGAGCTCTGTCCAGACAGAGGCTGTCCCACTGGATTGTAGAAGCTATCTCGCTGGCATACAGCACCGGAGGTTTTGCGTTGCCCCACGGGGTGGGAGCTCATTCCACCAGGGGGATGGCGACCTCATGGGCTCTTTTTAGAGGGGTGCCTGTGGCTGATATTTGTGCAGCGGCTAATTGGGCGTCGCCGCACACTTTTGTGCGGTTTTATCGGTTGGACGTTACAGCCCCTTCGGTGGCTCATGCTGTCCTTTCTGCTGGGTCTACCACTCACTAAGGATGTGGTGGTCCCGTTCCGGTTCGGTGGCTGCTCTGCGGGGCGTGTATATAGGTCCCATACTTATGTGTTGTACCGAGTGAATCGACTGAAAGGGAACGGTTAGTTATGTCTATAACTTCTGTTCCCTGAAGGAGAGGAACGAGGTACAACACAGGGTGGCCCCACTGAGCAGTTGGCTCGGTGAAGAGCGGCTATCGAACTGAGGGATGACGGTGATGGCAGCGGCTATATGTGCGGGCGGGGCCTTGCGCGTGTCATCACACGTCATCTGCCGTAAAGGCGTGAATAAAGGTTTCTTCAGCCAGGACACGCGAGGGCGTGATATCCCATACTTATGTGTTGTACCTCGTTCCTCTCCTTCAGGGAACAGAAGTTATAGACATAACTAACCGTTTTCAAACATGAATGTTATAGTGTGATGTATAAGCAGTAACAAGTGGGGGAAAATTGCACTAGAAGCTGTGAACACTAACCTGTGTTTATACACTGGAAAGCGGTACAGACAGATCAGAGAACGCGAGAGAGCCAAGCCCAAATGTGCAGAGCATCAGCTGGTGTGAGCAATAACTCTTGTATTGCAGATAATGCAATTAGACCTGTGCACTAAAGGGATTTAGCTGTTATAGTGTTCCCTTCCACAACACTGGATTATAACTGAATTACTCAAGTTTTACTCTACAGCACAGCAACACGTCAACAACCAGCGAGTAGGCAGGCATAAAATGTATGCAATGTCATGGAGGAAAGACTAGGTCGTATGGGGATAATTGTACTAACAGCTTGCCTTTACACATGTCATGTTTGCAAGAGACGTTTTAAAGAAAATATAGCAGACCTTTCTGTGAGACTGTTGCACATGGTTCCAGCACACTGTTAAACTGTTATGACGAAAAGGTTCATGCAATCAACCACCTCTCCAAAATAAAAATAAACTCTGAACATGATCAAACGTACTGCAGGGTTTTTCCTGGCTCAGAATCGCTGTTTGGAGGGTGTCTACCCACAGCTGCGAGAATAATTGTCCACATACACTACAGGCAGTGAGTTCAGCATTTCCCACAGAATTAGGACTGTATTCGAGGAGGTAACGGGGGGCACAGGGCACTCATGCATTAGCACGTGTGAGCACTTGAGAAAGGTTTTACATCTGTGCTTTTCTAAAGCAGTTAATAAAGAATACACTTTGTGACAATAAATGATAGAGAACCAAATAACTGCCTCTTCACTGAGTTTTCTCTTTCCATGGAAAGACTCAGACTCCACCATCTTGAGCCGTAGACGGTGATGGCACTCTTTGTTCTACTCTTTAGCCTTGATGAGTGGCATATGAATGAACCAGTTCTCCACCTGCTGCAGGTTCTGGTTAGATTGGTCCACCAGCTTACAGTAGAGAGAGGAGGGACTATGAATGCCAGCTGCACTTCATTAGAGCTGAAGATCATCCAACCGCAGACAGACAGATGACGAGAAACACCTCAACAAGGACCTAGCCAGCCAGGTAGCAGGATTTAAAACAAGAGATGGGAAGCTAGATTGTTAGCAGTGCCAAGACTTTCAAAATAAGAGCAAGGGGTTTGCCTACCCAAGTAAGGTCTATATGTGGGAAACATGTACTTGACAAAAATAAACAAAACAGTTACTTTTGAACATTTCATAAACAATAATGTCTCTCATGCTTTAGTAAATGCAAAATGTAACAAAACTTATTGATAAATGATTAATATTAACCAAAAAAATCCTTTATTTTTTGTTAATACTGATTATTTTGTAAAAGAGTTTTGTTTTGGTTTTTTTTTCCAACACAAGCTACACTCGTTTATCGCGCATGTACGTATAAACAGAAACAGACAAAAATAGTTTGTACAATTAAAAAAAACTGTAAAAATAAGGACAAAACATGAATCAGACAAATACAACTTGTTACGGCACTATAGTTGTTCAGTTAATATCTTCCATCTAGGTTTGCTTATTACAGAAGTCTACATCATTCACCACTTTATCACTCTGTAATCATACCGAGAGTGACGTGACTGAAGTTCAAGCGAGTGGGAACTTCACCGATACACAGATGTTCTGACTTAGACTCACACAGTATGTGATATTTCACATAGCGGTCAATAATTCCCCAACTATAAATCAATCTTTGAATTGTGTGCTTGGGAGCCAGGGAACTACTGTTGTTAGAAGATTAATCGATTATGAGATCAGAACTAACTTTGTAACATTTGACTATATAATCAAATCCAGCACAATAAGTGAAGGCCTAATTACAAAAATAATTTTATTACATCACTGAAGTAGAACGAAGGATTTCCCCTTTGGTTTTCTTCTCGTAACTACATTTTGGGGTTTCCGGGAATTTCTTTTTGCAGGAAAAATTCTACACTGCGTAACAACTGCTTCTGTTGTACACAATCTGTGTGTACAGCTGCAACATCAGGGATACAGCTAACTTTTGCTCTGTCAGCAGTCCAAGGGTTATGTGTAACCACAGCAGACAGAAACCTTTACCCCCTATGTGCAAGTGCCAGACATTACTCCACTCCCATATGGGCACCTCCAGATTCTCAGCAGGAGGTGGAAGAATGAGCAGAGGGGTACTACTGCCAAAACTGTGTGTGTATGAGGGGAGGGGTGTGGGGAGGAGTGTGGGGGTGTCTGTCCGTCTGGTTTGCCCAACAAATATTTCAAGGCCAAGACATGTCAAGCGTTCTACAAGAGCAGCACAGGCTCCATCTGCCAAACTGACCAGGTGGTCATAGGACATTTGTTGTTCATCACCAAGTTGCTGTTAAGTGAAGATCTTGCCACCAACGCTGCAGCACAAGCACTGACACATGATGGGAGTGAAAAATTCTCAGGCCATCTTGTTTCCATTAGTTTAAATTGATTCCTAAAGGTCTTTTTAATGACCATTGCAGAGTGGGCTTTTATCACCGCTTCCGCATAATGTCTAAAAGGCTAAGAGTTTCTTGGCATGAAATGCAGAAACAAAAAAAGAGGGGCATACAAAGGGCAGTGATGTCAAGCTTATGAAAGCCAGGAACGAGAGATGTTAAAGAGCCAAGATGTTAAACAAAATGTGCCAACCACACGAGTGAGCAATCTGATCCAGAAAATCTGAAGCTGTTAGTGTTATAAACTTTTTGTCCTAAGATTTATTTTACTGCACATTTCCTTTCAGTGTTTCCATGGACTGTGCGTTTTAAAGGTTTCTTCCAAATATTAAATGCTTATTGGTGGCACCAGTGGGTCTGTTTTCATCCTAAAAAAAATCTTGCATTTACAGCTCTTCTGAAATTGCCAAGATCAGCTGACTGCTATCAAAGTAACTTACACTTACACTACAGATTAAGTTAATGGCACACACATTGCTTTTCACACTCCAAGCTAGAAAAAATACCTGACTTTAGTAACCTGTAGAGCCTCCCTGAGCAAAGAGCTCCATTAGATGTGTCCTGTAGCTTCTTATGGTTAACAGCGATCATTCCTCAGATGCAGTTGTTTCAGTTTAATATTTCTGATATCCTGATGAACAGCTCTCTTTACGTCATGTGGCATAATTATTTTAATCCAGGTCAGGACTCTGACCTGGCCATTCAAAAATATTAATTTCTTCTTTTTCAACAACTAGTCGCTGATTTACTCAGGTGCTTTGAGTCCATGTCTTGTTATGTGCTCTTTCAACCACTCCTAATCTTCCGATCACAGACAGCTGTCCTGACATTATCCTGTCAAATGTGTTACATAAATTCAATTTAATTGTTCTCTTGGTAACAAAAAGACAATCATGCACCGATGTAAGAAAGTCACTCGAAATCTTGATGCTCCCTCTACCTGGTGTGAGAAGGGAACATTTTCACAGAGGAGTTGTTAAATAACCTGGTAATCTTTTGCAAACACGAAATGTACTCCAATGTTTTATACTCAATGTTCAATACTTTCTTCATGGTATCCTTACATTAATACTACTTCCATTCAAATCTTTCTTATACTAGACACAAGTTGCAGAGACTCCTGCAGGTGTCTTGCTGTTATTCATGAGTTCTTTTTCAATTCTTGCAGGATGGCACATTTTGTTCTATGTGAGATCTTTTTAGAACGCCCACTATAAATGAGAGTCCTGAAATTCTTCCATCTGTAGTCAATTTGTCTCCTTGTGTATGGATGAATTGATGCGTATCCATGCTCAGCTTTCTGCGTCTCTAAAACACTTCATTTAAGCTCCGTTGAAGGTTGTCATTTAGGCATGGTTCACACCAAGCACTTGCTTTCAAGCTTTATTGAAGTTATTTGTCCGTAACTTCAATTTGTATGTCTTTATTTATAGAGAGGGACATGTCTACAAACCTAAATCTGCACTGATGCACAATGACACACCTATCAGAACCATTGCGACACCGATTGCCACATCTGGTGTATATATGAGCCTGACCGATTCACATTTTTCTCTAACAACTATAACTGCTATACCCGACATGATGCAAATGATTTTTCAGATAATACAACACTGACAATTTAAGTTTATTCCATCTTCTGACATTTTTTTTTTACATGTCTAATCACAAAGAGTGTATCAAGTTTGCCACAGGCCCCATCTTATCTTAATGACCTTGTAGTACCATATCACCCTATTAGAGCACTTCGCTCTCACACTGCAGGCCTACTTGTTGTTCCTAGAGTATTTAAAAGTAGAATGGGAGGCAGAGCCTTCAGTTTTCAGGCCCTCTTCTGTGGAACCAGCTTCCAGTTTGGATTCGGGAGACAGACACTATCTCTACTTTTAAGATTAGGCTTAAAACTTCCCTTTTTGCTAAAGCGTATAGTTAGGGCTGGACCAGGTGGCCCTGAATCCTCCCTTAGTTATGCTGCAATAGACGTAGCCTGCATTGAGTTTTTCCTTTCCAGTCACCTTTCTCACTCACAATGTGTTAATAGACCTCTCTGCATTGAATCGTACCTGCTATTGATCTCTGTCTTTCTTCCACAGCATGTCTTTATCCTGTCTTCCTTCTCTCACCCCAACCGATCGCAGTAATTGGCCACGCCCCTCCCTGAGCCTGGGTCTGCCAGAGGTGTCTTCCTGTTAAAAGGGAGTTTTTCCTTCCCACTGTCGCCAAAGTGCTTGCTCATAGGGGTCAAATGATTGTTGGGTTTTTCTCTGTATCTATTATTGTACGATCTACTGTACAATATAAAAAAAAAAAATTGGAACCTGAGAGGTTAGATGACTACACCGAAGCTACCCGTCGAGATACATCCACTAATTATGATAGTCTAAATTTCTGTGTGTCTCCTCGTAAATCGTTTCTTAAATTTAAAACAGAAACACAGGCTTATGAATAGCATGCCATTACCCTCCAGCAGTGCTAGGTCTTTAGCTTTACTTATGGGAATAGTCCCAATCTGTGCCACTGGTAATTAGCATTACCAGTGGCACAAATTAGTTTCTTTTCTTTTTTTTTATATAATACTCAATTACATAATATTGAAATGTAGAAAATTCACTTGGCAGGTCAACCTCTAAAATAAAATGAAGACTGGGAAGTAACAAGCAGGACATGCCAAAGTTTTACTTTCTGACATTAGAATAATGGCGTCACACAGGGACCTTGAGATGAGTTCTTGTCACACCAGAGCCTCATGACAGAGCTTACTCATCTGGAGTTGTTGTCTCACTCTCACTCTGAGACAAAAGGAAAACTTCCATTCTCGAGTTTCTATGGAAACGCCACACAGGAGGACTTTTTTTAAAGCTATTTATGGGTCTCTTGACAATGCAGTGAATCTTATGAAAGAGAGTCATTCAAACTCCAGACAGTATCCTACTCTGGGAGAGAGCGAAGATGGGGGCCCAGCATAGTGGCAAAGTAATGGAAGTAACCACCTTAAAGAAATACTTTGAGAGTTTTGGGAAAATGCAGTTTGTTTTCTTGCCAAGGTTTAGATGAAAAGATCAATGTCACCCTCATGTCTTGGCTCATCGTACAAGACTACAGCCATTGGCCGGTTCTCATTGCTTTGCATAGAGACAGAACACAGGAAAAATGCTCATCTAAGTAATAAGTCCTAGCTTTATAGTGGGTGTTTAAAAAAAAAAAAGAAAAAAAAACTTAGGCTGGAAACTTCAACTAGCCTAGAAAAATAGTCTGTTTCCTTCCCACCCCCTTTAAAGCTCATGTTTTTGAACTGCACCAAAGAGTCAATTTTTCACCTTCTTTTTCAGAGTAACTACAGTACTCAGCAATGCAGAAAGTGCGACACTCAACAAGATTATCACCCTTTGTGGGAGTAAAGTTTAGGTAGCTGCTCTGTAATTTTGAAAAATTGTAACATTTGTGACTAAATGAGATAAACTGTATGTACTAATTACACTGGATTAGCCAGAAACAATTGTTCATATCTGGCTAAAAACTGTGCCAGAATCAACATGCCGAAATCAGAATTCATAAAGTTCAAGTGGTGTTTAGCACTGGTGTGGCAGAAATCCTATATCTAAATGGCTGAATTTTGTATAGAAGGAAACGAGCAATAATCCATTCAAGCTTTCCAACAACTACAACAACTCACTGAGCTTGTTTGTTTCCCTCGCTACATACCAAATTGCTTCCCACACATTTGTCTACAGGCAAGAAAACACTCGGCAGTCTGGAGGCCAGATGGAGGCCTGGATCACATGTGAGAAGAACAGGAAGTTTTCAGAAGCCCTTGAAACTCTCCTCCTGTTCCTCCTCATGTTCTTCTCTGTTCCTAGGTCAGCAAAAGCGTCTGTGGGTTTTTCTGAAATTTATTTACAGACACAATGTCTTTCATCCCACTACATGCAAATTACTAAACACATCTATGGAGTAACCACTCGCTGACCCCAAACAAAATACCGTTTACTGCCAGTTCCTGGCCCTCCTGTGTACATTTAGGGTTGGTGGGAATCTGGACACTAGAATATAATATTTTTTAGAGTTGAGGTACAAACTCCATAAGGATACCATGTGCAGCTCTAGGAACTATATCTCTGTATAAAGGTGGTGTAATCACAGTGAGGTTGTAAAAACATTCAAAAAGATGTTTCTGGCCCAAGTACACTTTGTAAGCTACAGATTAGTCATCAGAGAGAAAGCATTTCTGAAGTAAAGGGGTACGGATTTATAGTACGGTATATACACACACACAATGCACATCTGCCACACATACGGTTTTCATGAAGCTCTTACGCATGTGGGTAAAAGTGCTGGCTTTAAACAAAACAACTTGCACATGAACTGGCATGTCTCTCTGTGCAGCCTTTTGCATATGGGCTGATTTCTTTACCTGGCTGGCCTCATATGAGGGGTAGAGCCTGGTTCTGGGTGGCCCTGGGATCACCCAGTCTGCTTGTCTGATTTGAAACTGAAAGATCAGAACTCTTTAAGTCTGTGCCAGTTCATACACTGTGCTTAACACTGGCTCTCACAGGAACCCACTCAAATTTCAGAGCAGACAGAGTGAGGAAGCAAAATGTAAGCTAAAAAGAAACAGAGCGAGATCAAAGACTGAAAAGAAAATGAGGCAAAGAGAGGAAGAAACGCTTGCCCTCCTGAACCTATAATATAGCTTTGTGGCACAGACACACTGCCATTTGGTCAGCAGGCTAATTTAGCAACGCAAAAACAACTGGGGCAAGAAATCACTGGGGCACACAACTGACGTGCCAAAAACAATAATCTGATAATGATTAGAACTGCTCAATGCAGCATTTTTCATGTTTTAAACACCTTTTAATTGCCAGCAGACTCCAACTTAAAAACTAAAGACTTTCTGAACCTCTGCTGCCTATAACAGTCTTGCCTCTGTTTGAAGAACTTGGGCTGGACTTTCTATGCACTCCTGTGTCCTCTGCTGCTGCTATTTTCAGGTCCCAGCCTGAACAGTGAGCAATACTAACTAACATTAACTCTAAAATTGAGTCCACTAATCATAAACATCAAAAAATAACCGTCTTTCTAAGTAAAGACAAGCATGTTTGTACACAACGCAAAGCCTGCAGACATTACAATACCAATATGAACAGAGTCATAGGTACTCCTGTAGGTCTTCATCTGGCTTGTGGGATCAACTAAAACCCTTAAATGTCATTCTTCTGGGGAATGTTTTCTAAAAATGTCTTTTTAAAATTACTTCCCCAGCCAAGTTTATGAACTAGACATCATCAGATGATCCAGTGTAGCTAAAATACAGATTAAAGCTTGCAGGCAGAGCGTCACTTCCTCGCCCACTAACATTACCTCAAGTAATTTTTATAAATGTAAAGGGTATTTTTATGCCTTTACTGGATATTTGAGCAGTCAAGATAGACAGGAAAGTGGGGAGAAAGAGAGGAGGACAGGATGCCGCAAGGAGCTGCAGGTTGGACTCAAACCTGCTTCGCTGCACTCTGGCCATGTGGAATATGGTCACCTGCTCGCCTACTGAGCTAAACTGGCACCCCAGCATGCCCGTTCTGACTCTACCAAATGCAAAAAATTTATAAAATAGAGAAAAAGGTTCTATTCAATATGAAACTAAACTAATAATCGGGCCCATAAAGTTGTAAGGAACGTGTTTACTGAGGTCAAAAAGGAAACTGAGGGACTTCTTTACTTCTATACACAGGAAAGATTTTTGTAACCACATATTTCACCCCCTGTTGGCCATTAAGAAAAATGCAGCTTTAAGACATTTCACTACTTAAACTATAAAGATAAGTCAATCTTCTATACCAACTATGGTCTCATGTAAGTCTACTTTGTATACCTGAGAGCCAGTATAATAACAACAGTATGTATGATGGTCTCCCAGTCACTGTAGTGTTTTGTTAGCATAAACAAACCAACTGCAGTTTGTTTCACGGCCGCAGGTGTTTTTAATTACAATGGTTTACTGGAAGTCGTGTATAGCTCTTTACAGTCTTGTAGACCAGATCAAGCTGTCTGTCAAACAGTAACTAAATTTATGCACGTTAGGAAAGTCCACGTAAGTTAATTACAGTATTACACAACCTCTGATTACACTGTAAAACTATTTAAACATTTTTGTACTGAAACGGATTACAAGTCGTCTCCTGTAGACGCAATGATAACATTTTCTGAGAAAGCAACTCATTAATCAGCACATTAACTAGATTAAAATGAATCAACTCAATCATTAGTGAGATTTTGAGCTCACAGGCTTCTTTTGTCACGTATAATAATAATTAATAACCTGGATTAGCACAGAGGAAGTCAACTTGTATCCAAGATACAGCGGGATTAGTTCGCAAATGTCACAGTATCTGTGTATTGAGTACTAGTCAATATGAGCTGAATACTAAGCATTTCCTCACATTACTCTCCACTGTGTTGGTGAAAGCATGCAGTGTCTGTAGCCTTTTGTTCTCTCAGTCATTCAGGGTGAGCCACCTGCTCTGCTCTGCTTCAGCTGACTTTCATTTACTCAGGGTGTTGCAAGGCAAAGGGAAATTTGACAAGAAGCTGGGCGACTACCTTTTCTACTATAACCACTACTATCTTGTGTTCCAGTAATCTTTGTTTAATGTGTGCATGTTTCTCATATAACTGCTTATCTTTCAATTGCTCTGTTGTATGTCAGAGCAGTGGTCAACTGAAGAACATTTGCTTGCACTGGCTGATATTTGTACGCCTCTACAGTGGACAAACAAAGCCAGGATATTGACATAGTACTGGAAAAAGGCCAAGGCACAAACACTGCATCTGTTCTCTGAGTCAAGGAGCAGCACAGCAGTGACCATTTTTTGCTTTCTTAGCAAAGTGTGTGAGTGTATTTGGCCAGTCCACCCTAATTCAGTGCAGATGTAATGTGTAACTGCTAGCCTTCCTTCATGTGTCTGGCATCCCAAACTAACCAAAGAGCAAATCTGGGAAAAACTGTAAATAGTTCAGCGTCCTCACTAGCATAAGCTGAAAGTGTAGTCCTGTGTACTCTACAACCCAGTTTACCTGCATGAGAAACCCATTTCTGAATTTTAGATTTCTCCTCTTCTTCTTATCTGTGGACCATCCCTTAGCTCTTATTAAAGTTCAGTCTCTGCTAACTGGTTAGCCCTTCCTGTGTTTCCCTGCCAGGAAGTTGACCGGGAGCTGCTGTGGTGATCCTCAAGGTATTTCATACAGAATTTTATATCTCTGCTCTCCAGGGAGTCTCTCCTGGACTCCAACTCAACTAACAGTGACTACAGTTGCTTTATGCACTTCAAGATGATAGAGTTGGGGTTCATCCATGGAATAAAGAACTAACTATAGAGGCAGCAGATTTTGGCGCACCCATTTCATCCCCTACTGCAACAAATCAGTTCAAGTGTGTGGGAAACAGTATTGCTTGACAAGGTCATTGCACTCTTTATTTAATAAGCTTGTGTCAGTCCTGAAGCTGTAGACCTCTGCTTTAATAAAGTACAAACTTAGTTTTAGTGATCAGCCACAACATTAAAACCACAGACAGGTAAAGACTGTAACACCGATTACCTCATTACAATGAAAGTTTGCTTCTGGAAACTCTGAGTCCCAACATTTTAAAAGGCACTGCAGATGAAGCAGACCCCCTTCAAGCAATGGCACGCCCTTAAAGCAGCAGGACAAAAATAGTCACAATGGACTCAGTTTTCCAGCCCCAGATTCACTGCCAGGCACCACCAGACCCCGAACATGTATTGCATAGTGTATCGAAGCAGTTTTGACAGCACAAAGCAGAGCTGCATAATTGCAGGCAAGTGACGATAAATACTTATCTTCATTTTAAATATATAATAAAATAAGCATTAACAAGAAATCTCTTTTATAAGCATGTTGCTGACATTTCCTGCCCACATTTGCCATTAAGGGCAGACACATGGGCAGAGCTCATTAGACATTTGACGAGATTCACATTTCAAAAATCCCAGGTTGCTTTGGTGAATCATCTCACAGCAAGACAGATGCTGGCTCTTCTGAAACTAATCAGGATGTCCAGATTCATAGCTAATTGGCCTCTCGACATCATCAGCGTGAATTTCAGAGCCTCTCAGAAAGGAGAACAGAAAAGCAGACTGCTCGGCTCAAACTCGCACCAACATTTCAACATAACCGTCACATGTCTGTTTGTGTACTGCCTGCACACCTGTGTTTTTGTGGGTGTGTACCGTATAATGGGCCCTCATGGATCTAAATTCAGTCTGTGACTCATTAAAACAAACATTGCTCAGGTTGTGTCAGACCAGTCATAGAGTACTGTGTGTGTGTGTGTGTGTGTGTGTGTGTGTGTGTGTGTGTGTGTGTGTGTGTGGTTGGGCTCAATGTACATTTGTCTCCAATCAGAAGAGTTATGATGGGGTACAAGTTGAAAGCAATTCTCAAGTCAGTGCTTGTGGTGGGATGTGAGTGCAGAAAGCATATAATGGATGAGTCTTGGTCAGATCTCTCTTCTATTCAAGTCCCCTTCAATAATTAATCATGTGTTGTCAGCAAGTGAGACCTCACACACGTGGAGTTACTGAAAACACAGCCATCCAGTAGCCTAGTTTTGAATATTATGACGAACTTTCTTGCAAAATAAGTCATATAAGACTCCTTTTTAATCATCTGAACCAGAAAAGAGACGCAAGAGCTCAAAGAATGTATTCAATAAACAAATGATTAACCACAATGAGTTTTTTTAACCATCATCTTTCCTGGTTTAAGTCACTGAAAGCTTTTTCTTTTTACATTACAGCAAAGATCTATAGAAGCTAGTCTTGTCAGGTGGTTAGTAATTCCACGACATGGTTATTTCATCTAACACGACCAAACTTCTAACGAATAAATATAAAGCCATAACTTAAATATTTTTAATTATATGACACATAAAAGTTACATTTATAGTCAAATAAGTAAAAATAAGGAAATGAGGATTGTAAGTAAACCCCCTCCACAGCTTTTACTACTACTAAACATGGGCACTGTTGCACAACAGTAAGCTGGATTTCACTTTTTCTGATTTAAGAAAAGAGCATCAACTATTACATTACCTAATATATCTTATTAGCCTGCTGCTCCTAATAACCATTATATTAAATGCATTTTTTTCACAAAAAACAAAAGACAACATTTTCCTTAATTTGTATTAAACTGACATCTGTCCACTTTTGTGCATCACTTACGGTAAGCTAAATTATTCATTCCTGTATGTAAACAAGCTTAAAGAAGATTGAATTCACCCTGGCTGATGCATTTACACACTCACTACTTTCTCTTCATGCTGGAAATGTAAAAATAACCTCCCTCATTTTCTCAGTCTTCATCTTCTCTTCCCGTTTGCAGAGGTGCACACAAACAGTTATCTTTCGTTTGTGCCCAAACAAAGCCAGAGTTATGGAAAGTGGCAAGTGCTACATGAATTATGTGTAGCAAGAGACATAATAAGCAAAGAGCTTTAGTGGAACAATGAAATTGCCCAAATCCATCCTAAAAGGAGGTGGAACAATGATGCGGTGGTTAGCACTGTTGCTTGGGTTCCTTCAAATGCAGCTGCCGGATGGGGATGTGTGGAGTTTGTGCCTGTGCTTGTCAAGGATCTCTCTGGGTAGCCTAGCTTCCTCCTTAAGTGGTTAGGTTAGGTTCATTGCTGCTTCTGAATTGGTTGTAGCTGTGAACATTAGTGCAAAATGCTGATAGACTGACCACCTATGAGAGCTGGGATAGGCTCCAGTTCCCTCCCCCGTGAGTTGGATGAGCAGTTGGCAACACTGATAGACGGCCAGGTGTTCCTAGTCGAAACCCTGTTTTTCCCTACAATTTTACTATGATAAAATATGCCCGGTGAACTTCTACTGAAGTTCAGCTTCTACTGAAGTTCAACCACACCATGACTGGCTTGGATCTTTCTCAGTTTGGCTATAGACTGGCTCTTTGTGGAAAGGTAGGCAAACACTATTGTTCCACAAAACAGATTGATATTCTTGAAACGTTGTCTTTTATGATATGTGGTTCGGGCTGTTTGTCAAATCCAACAAATCTGAAAACACCACCTGAGCCACTTATCACATTTTCATAGATTTTATGACTATTCAATTAGCTGTCACTGAAAATGTGTTAGATGCAGATCGTTTGTTAAATTGAAAAGGCATTTTCATAAATCAAGATTTTATGCCCAGAGCTCTTAAAGTGATTAGCATGCAATTTGATTTTTCAAGACGTACACAATCCTGCAGTTCACTTTCCCTCAACATTTTAGTTTTACTTTGTGATCCAAATAACTTGTGACAAACTCAACTATAATCTTGTGCTTCGGGGAGTAGACTGTACTTTCCAAGCCTCTTCCGATTGCGATTACTGTTCACACTGCAAGTAAATGTGTTATGGCATCCAGTGGTGAAAAAGATGTGGCTGGACAGTTACATTTATCATTAACACTTCATCATCTGGATACCCAGTCCCTTCTCACTGCTGAGACGTCTCTCAGGGACAAATGCAGATTAACTGCACCGCTGGGCCTTGAAGAATAAACAGGAAACATTTCAGCACATACAAGAACACCAACATGGAAAATCAAGACCAGAAATCCTAAGCAGACATTTCAAATATTTGATGTACTTTTTCCCCCCACTTGGGAAATAAGCAAGGTGAGTCAGAGGCTGCTGCAGCTGCTTAAAAGGTGGGTTAAGAGCAAGCAATAGCCCCAGGGTCAGAGGTCAAACAACTGAAAATGAAACTGAGCGAATCATGATTCTGCCTGAGGGATGGGAACTGAACACTTAACATGCCAGCAGTCAAACGGTCCATGGATGACCAATCCTGGCCCACCAAACACAACACAGGGTGAGAGGTGAAACTGTTATGTTAAGGTCAGCCAGGTATTAGAGGTGCCTCGGGAATACTTTGTGGTTAGGGGGGACTCCTGCCCTCAAACAGCTGACAAAACATCAAAAGGATAAATTATGCTGAAAACAACTGTAAAACAATTTAGTGTTACTTCATCACGCACAAGACAGACTAGATGACATTTTTATTTCGCTGACATAACCTGAATTATTGTGTGACAAGCACAACTGAGAGGATTGTAAAACAAAAAGCTGACAAGTGGTTGGTCCCCAAAACATTTTTCTAAGAGCCTTTACCCAGGCGGCCACTCGACCACACACATACTCACACACAACACAGGATCTAAAGAAAGGCTTTTGTTAGCTTCCACAGGTGTGACTGGGACTGAGGTAAAGAAGGTCGTGGATGCTTGTCTTAGTATCGTCATGCTGACAGACATGCCAGGAGATGTGACAGACAAAAAAAAAAAAAAAAAAACGGGAAAAAAAAAAGACGACCACTGGCAACTGTGGCATTTTATGTTTGGAGGACCACCCAGAATCTAGTGTTAAAACAACATAAAAGAAAAACATCAACACACACTATTTACAAAACCTACACAATGAAATTAACCCTGTGAGGTCTGATGCTTCTTTTATCGCACTAATCTAAGAACTAAAAATGTAACTACATGTCACAGCAAAGCAGACCTCTGACTCTGATTGGTCTGTTTTTGAGCAATTTTAAGTGTAAACACATTATTGACTTGTCGAAGGACACTGATGGACATGCTGTTTTTCCTCATTTTTTGGTTGTGACACTATATAGACTCTGGGTCCTTCCTGTGATTTAATAAACGTGACTTCTTCAAAATGTGTTTGCTTCAAGTGCAACATGAACAGCTTAGTTTTACTTACACGGGCGCACACACAGCAGGGATTCAACACATTAAGGCTTAAGGCATTGGTACCATGACCTCATGCTATAAGGAAAAAAACTTCTTCTGTATTTTGAAAATTGTTTTTGTAATTCTTGATAATCTTGGGGGTGATGTGTCTTTTAACATAAGATTTACCACAACATGGCTGTGCAGTCTAGTCTGTAAGTGCTACGTAAGGCTTTGATCAGTTGTTTTTTTCCATGTAATAGAAAAATAAATTTGCTATTAAATTTGTTTCTCATCTGCACTTTTTTCTTCATTTGGTTTTTTTCCTTTTTTGAAGTGAACTCACTGTCACCTCATTTTCATTATCAAGGTTATTATAAAGCAAGCATTCAAGCAATCAATACACAGTCAGTGACATAAAAGTCTTTTTGAAGGTTTTTTGCTTAGCTGAGATTGCCACAGTCGCTCTGAACCAAATCTCTATCAAGGTTTTTTTTGCTGCATAGAAAAGATTCTGATCACCCCACTATTTAAAAAGGTGATCCAGAGCCAGAGGTGGGAAATCAGCAGCACTCAAGTAAATGAAGACCCAGTAAATAAAGTTGGCCAAAGGAAAATATTTAACAAAGCATAAAAGACGTTTCCACCTATCAAATTATCAAAATTGTTAAATAAGGCCAGAGTGTCATTATCTTTACTGTAAGATCCCCTAAAGATGCACTGTGATTCAGGAAAAACCCTGCCTTTGCAAATGGAAGCCAGCACAGGCGATATCCTCCACACACAACAAATCAAAAACTATTTAAATCTTTTTCAAAATATGTATTTTGTTTTTCTTCAAAACTCAGGGTTTGGGTAGTTCAGGCAATCAGATCTCACAAGATGAAATGTAATAAGCAATTTATAAAGGTACCCCAAAGAAAATGATGGACACATCTCCTGCATGTGGCATAAACCTGACAGTGCCTTGGAACAAAATATTACCACTTAAATAAAGTCTGCCTGGAGGCTTTCAGGTGCAGAAGCACATCACTGCATGCCTGATTATCAACAGAACTACACACCTTAGTTACTGTGAAAGACACAGACTTGTAACCACAATCACCACATAAACCTTAAAGAGGTGATGTCTCACAACGCAAACACGCAGACGATGCACATAAAATGCATGTTGATGCTTTAAGATGTACTGAAAAGGGTAAATGTGAGCTGGCAAGTAGGACGAGACCCAACAAGCCCAATGTTTAGAGGAGAAACAGTGACCTACAAGTGCTCATGACATTCCTCAGAGACACACCGACACAAAACATCCCCGCCTGTCTGGGAAAATACTCGGAACAAAAGTCTCTTCCTCTAAGCGTCTCAACTAAAAATCTTGATGGACTAAAAACCACAAAAGGCAGACGTACACCTTCATCTCATTGTTGTCTCGGAAGCGGTAAAACCCTACAATGAAGATGCTTCAGATGCACCTTAATCTCACTTGATTCCGTCTTTTTTGCTTCTCCCTGCGTATTACGCAACCCCACGCATTCTTATTCACTGCATTTGTTCCAAAACATAGGTAGGAATCTGAAAATTGCCAAAAATGATGATTACGGTTATTATTATGAGCATGTTTGCCTATGACATCAGTAATGTGATAAACTGGCAAGCTGCCCAGGTTCCCGTCTTTATGTAGAAGGCATGATAGGATAGCCTTCATTCCTCTGTGAGACTGTGGATTAGTGTATTTACTATCCATCTACTACTAGGATTTAAAATTACAAACTGGCACTAAAATTTTTACTTTGAGGAGGATGCATTCTGCTCATTTACAGTTCCATCTTTATATTTGTGGACTTTACTAGACTAGCTTTGCAGTCTAAACACAAGAAAAACAGATATTTTTTGACATTTCTTACAAGGTATCTGTGAAATATTTTTCGCCAAAGAACCCTCCCCCCAGCAACTGTGGCATTTTATGTTTGACGGACCACCCAAAACCTAGTGTTAAAACAACATAAAAGAAACACATTAACACACTTCTTACAAAACCTACACAATGAAACTAACCCTCTGAGACCAGTGTTAAATCTAAGAACATAAAAATGGAACTACATGTCGCAGCAAAGCAGACCTCCATGACAGCGATCCGCCTGTTTGACAGCAATATTAAGTGTTAACGAACAAGGATGTCTAGAGCTGGTTAGAAGGTTTAGCTTAGTGGTACAATTTAATGCCACAGTGGATTCATGTAGCGCTACATGCTATAACACTAACTGCTGAATATGTGGTGGTACAGACATGAAATTGGAGCCTCATATGTGCAATTATGTAAAAAGGAGGTGAGGAGGACAGACAGAGACAGCAGGGAGTATATTTTCCCCTTCCAGCAACAAGACACAGTAACATGTAGGGAATCCCAGTGGACAACCCTCAGCTGAGCAAGAGCAACAGTGTTAGTTCCTAAAACTTTACTGGTTATGACTACTCAGTATTGAAACCACAATTTTCAAACGCAAAAAACTTGACTTTTGAAATTCGAGCATCTGTTAAACTTGTAATTTTGTTTCTCATGAGGCTTCTTGAACTGAAAGTTTTGAGAAAATATATAATACAAGAACTGGTCCTTTTACCATAGTTATCTGGAGCCGTTTTTCTATATGGTAAAGTTAACAGGAACAGTAGGTTTATAAGGTTAACGAAATACATTAGCTGAAGGGTTGTAGCTTTTGTATGTTAAACAATGTCCATAGCCTTCTTGGGTCTTTCAATACGTCATAAAAACTATAATAAACTGAACATTGAGAGCAAGCTGAATCCTGAACAAACACCAAGCTAATGTTTAATATGAGCATCCATCTTTGTAGCAGTGCAAAAGTCAAAAAAAGGACAAGTATAAAAACTATAAAAAATATGAAGTGCATTAGATGAGTATTAAAAGATACACAGTGGGAACCAGAGATGAAGACACGCTGATTACTTCACTAGATAGCAACTGTTTGTTTCCTAGGAATGAAAGTCAGCAGTCAAAAGTAATTCAATTCAATTTATATAACGCCAAATCCCAAAGTCCTAACAGAGCACTTTACATAGGAAGGTCAAGACCTTAAAACATCATAAACAGACCCAAAAATTCCCTTTGAGAAAGCACTTTGAGACAGGGAGTAAAAGAACGGGGAGCAGAGCCGACTCAGTGTCTAATAAACTCTAATCTCATTAGTCCTTTAACAGGCTTCAGCACAGATTTAGACAGTGAGGAGGGAGGAGGAGGTACATGGAAGAAATATAGCAAAAAAGAAAATAAAACTCAGCTGGTGTCAGTGGCTCATAAGAGAAAATTACAGGTGGCTCTAAAATCCCGGCATGCACTGTCCAGAAGGTTGCAACTACTTGCAGACCTGCGTGGGAAATATAGAGGAGGCGAGAGAAAAGTGTGAGCGTGTTGAGAGAGCTGGAATGAACAGACCAAAGCCCTCTTGAAAAATTCCCAGTGGAAAGCAGTAAGTATGTGTTTGCAGTATGTGGGCAGCGTGAGGGTGTAATGAAGGGGTTCAGCCGCGCAGGCAGAGGTCAGCCAGCCGGCCAAGAGGAAAGGCCTCAACAACTATATGATGTCATCAAAGACCGCCAGCGTGACTCATCGACCTCAGACGAGGGAGGTGCACAGGAATTTTAATGACATCTCTCTACATAAGGAACCCATAAACAGCATTCTTTTTCTCTGAAGAAATAAATCCACTACAAAAGAGACAGAACACGCCACAACTTTATTACAAAAATAACTGAGGAACAAAAACGCTTTCCAATGTCCTGTGGGTACCTAGATATTAGACAACTTCCTTCAATCAGCTGAAAATAATACTAAATTAGAAGGCTGCGCTTTGCTTCCTGTGTGTTTAGAATTAATCCTTGAGGACAATGTGAGATAATGCCAGGAAGAAAAGGCTATCAAACACACCAGGCCTATAAAAAGAAAAAGGCAGCCCTCATTACCAAAGAAGAGACAACGACCTAATTACATCCCAAAAAGGTCAGGAAAGTATATTGTTTCACTTCACATCAGCTAATCACATAATGACACGCACACACTCATAAAGAAAAACACTCAAATCCTTCATAGCGTACAAAAGATACAAGCATCATTTGTATGTATTTTCCTCCTAAATGTAGCCTCCAAACTGTAGTTAATGCAGAGTGGAGAATTGAATTAAAAATTAACTCTGACAGTTTTATGACAAAGGCAGAAATTATCATGAAAGACAGTCTATTTTTATACTCTCAGTGCAGGCTCAACTCTCCAGAGAGAGACAATGATAGCTGAAGATATTCACTAAAAACTCTCTCCGATTCTTCCCCTCTCTCCTTCCTTTGCTCTGACCCAACTGCTATGACACCTGAACCCTGACCTTTGACTTCCAGACAGATCCAATAGCTTTACTCGCTCTCATGCATAAAACAAAACAAAACAAAAACATAGGAGTTATTTGTTCTCAATCCGCATGAACAAAATACTATGTTATACGAGTCAACGAGCGAGAAAGGCAGACAAAACACTCATGTAACGGAGCACCACGGAGGTGAGTCATCAACCTGACTGCGAGGGCCCAGACAACCACAGAGCTACATTCAAGATGAGCCTTTTCAATCCTCTCATCAAAGAAATGCCAGGCTGCTGTGTCAAACAACTGCTGCAACCCCGGAGATGATAAGAGGAGGGGCAGAAAGCCGAAACATTTGTCCCATTTGGTCCTAACGCCTTCACTTAACACTCATCAGTTTCTGTTACTGGTGGCCTTTCCGTTCATGCGCGCGTGTACACACACACACACACACACACACACACACACTCTCTACATGTGTCGGTCAGTCACTAGGATCAGACGCGACCCGAAACAAAACCCTGTTGTGCATCTGTCAGGCAGTCCCCAATCAGAGCCATTCTCTGGCCATATAAGAATTGGAGGTGGAGCTCTCCCTCAACAGAGGAATGGCACAAGAGCCGCATCAAGCCTTGAAAGATCTCCCCCCCCCCCAAAAAAAAAAAAATTAAAAAAAATCCAGGGGAACAAAAAAAGAAAAAAAAGAAAAGAAAAAAAGAAGTGGGACTGAGGGTGTCACCCGGGGGCAGTGAGGCAGCTCAGTCCCCAAGGAGCACCGGCCAGAGATCAGTGAGAGCTTTGATCTCTGGCTTTTATGTTGTGAAAATGTTACACCTGCACTGCCATGTCTTTTCTTGTTCTCTGTTATCAGCACAGAGCCTTAGGAGAGCAGACTTGAGAGAGGTCATTAGTCAATAGTATGACACTGTGAAAAATCTATAGAAGTGCTCAGAAAATAGAAAACCGTATTCATAGATGACATGGGCAGCATACCCTCAAAGGGGAATCAGTGTATTAGTTTCGAATGACCATCTCTCGCTCTCCCCCTTTTTTTTGTAACAAACAGGCTTTTCAGCACTGAGGGGAAATTCCAAAAAGCACAAACAGCTTTGAAATGAGCACAAAAGCTCTGAAGTGATACTTTGGCAAATGAGGCGGGTCCCCCAGCAGCAATTTACAGCAAGGCCTCTGATCTTCATACCTGCATGGCTCGGCAGCTACATTATCAGAGCTTTGACATTCCAGTGATTCTACACAAGACCCTGACATCTTTTCATCTACCCAATCCTCCCTTCGTGGAGACCAGAGCTGTTCAAAGAAAGGCCCACGGGTCTGTCATGGGTGTATTTAGAAGGGTGTATGTAGAATCTAAAGAGAATTTGTTAATTAAAACATATTTTAAAACACACATCACATGTCATTTTATAGTAAATAGGCCTGGGCAGCTTGGAGAAAAGCATAAATAGCATAAATCACAACACATTATGAAGAAAAATTGCATTTTTTTAATTTCCCGCTGGATTCTACGAGTGCTAGTGTGAAGGAAAGGGCTGCACAACCATGTTAAGGAGGTACAGTTATGCTGTTTTACGTTAATTGATAAATAAATACCATGTGCCCACTGTGACAGTGAATAGGGATGTGCTGATCTGATATTGCATATCAGTGACAACACACCAGATCTGTTTTTTATGACACTTTGAGTCAGCAGAAGCAGAGGCATTACAGCGTGCAGGAAGTTTACAACAAAGGATAAAAAGGTTGGAAGTATATTCCAGTATATATTCTTACACCGACAGACTTTCTGTCAGCTCTTTCTCGCTCTCTATAGGTTTAGTGTAACTCTTGCTGGGAAGCTTTTGCTGAACTTACAATGACATAATACACTGTTGTCAACGCTGTCATTTAATTTCACCTGTCTTTTGACAGCTCTGCTCCACAGATGATGTGTGTTTGTGTGTGAGGAGCAGCAAGGATGACCACTTAGACTGAGAGGGAGTAAAGCAGAAACTAGCACAACTATGAATGACAGCAGTATGAAGCAGCTTAATGACTCTTAACACCAACCTTAAATGTGACCAGTGAAAATAAATTAAATCAATAACGTGACCATATTTATAAAAAAATTATTTATCTTGGTCCTGTTCTCATTTATCATTTTACTAATCAACACCAATACTTTTACAAGGTTATTACAAAGTAACGTGTAAGTCAAGCTAATGCTCCCCTACAGGGAGCTGATTAGCTGATTAAATTAACACAGGTATCTGATCATTACCTGATGCAGATACCTCAGCATTGTATCGGAACTGAAATGAGTTAAATGTGCACTTGCTTTAAAATAAACAGTCTGTAGTCATCAAATGTAGTTTAAGAAGGTGGTGGTCAAAGTCTGCTCAACTGTAGGCAGAACGTTTTGCTGACTGGTGAATGACATCGAGGACTTCACAACAGCAACCAGACTGCACCGCCAAAATGAGGGTGAGGGGATTGTCTGAGAGTAAACTGATTGCACTGCTGTCTGGGGCAGTCAAATAAATAAAATTTATTTTAAAATATACTTGGATAGCCATCCATAGACCTGGGCAGCCCACCCAAATAAAGTCTATGAGCAAGTTTCCTCGTCATAGATAATCCTAGTCCTAGACTAAAAGGAAAAATTCAATGAAGATCCCCATAGAGTAAAGAATTTAGTCTAGGATTAGGTATAATCCATGTCTGGGAATCTGCATGTCAAACACTGAATATGGCATGACACAACAGCACATGCCATCTTAGGTTGAACAGCTTATTTTGCCCTTAAAGATTAAACCATCATCAAACTCGTGTTTTCTTAGGCTTAGAGATTGAGAAACAAATGTTGTGTGTTGTTTTCACTCTTTCACCGTCATCTGTGTCTCATCAGTGGTATCTAAATAAAACTACTGAAACACAGACTCCAAGTCTTTCACAATTTTCTTTCTGCTCTAAATACACTTTACAAGTCCCCTCAGTGTTGCAGATAAAACAACCACCCTGTAGATCCACCCTGAATTTCACAAGCAACACTGCAGCAGGGATCGCAAGAGGAAGGCTGTCTGTGGCATATGACAATGTCAGCAACTAAGAAAGGCCTGCGAGCTCTTCTTACGGGAGTAAGTCCATCTACTGCTGGCATAGAGTGCAGGATCATTTGGTGGCTTAACTATTAACTGCTCTCAATCACTGCCTTCAGTAATGTTGGGCTGCTAGTCAACTGGCTGGCTTTGGGGTCACCATGATAACCGTTAATCCGCAGCAAGGATTAGAGAGCTAGTAATGCAACATGCTGTTTTTAATCCACACAGATTTTCTCTGTTTTGTTTCAGCTTGACCATAACAATGGGAAACACAGATGTGTACTCACTGAGCCATGCTCAGGTAGTTAATATACTAACCCGGACGAGGGTGCTCTTAGCCTGAGCTCGCTGGGGTTGTGCTCCCGGGGTGCCCTGGTCCCGAGATCCACTTCCATGTGCCCTGGCCATGGCTCCAGATGTACCATTTGTGCAGACTGCCGCCCCAGGACCAACCCTCCGTGGCCTCTGCTTGATTCCATCCAAGAGCCGCACAAGTAGGATGTTGCTGGGAAGTTCATCCACGGCACAATCCACCAACGTCCGGCACTCTGGGCAGCGCAACTCCCCGCGTGAGCCAAGGATACCTTGGAGGCAACGCCGGCAGAAGGTGTGCTGACAAGGAAGAACCTTTGCCGAGGCATCTAGCCGCTCGAGACAAACGGGGCACTCGAGCAAATCCAACAACACGGACTCGTCCATTCTCTGTGTGTTCTGCCTCTAATTCAGCAGAAAAACATGATGCTGATAAGGTTTTTGTTTGGAAGCACATCAAGTACTGTCACGTCACTCCCATGCCTCGGCTATTGCCATGGCACCTGCATCAGCTGTAAAAAAAACAAAACAATAATAATAAAAAAAGAAAAAAGAAAAAGGTCAAGACATTCATATTTATCAACTGTATACACAAGAAATAGGTCATGGCATACATATTTAACAGACATCGCAGATGGCTGTAACAACTCTAACAATTACGAGATAATGACTTAAATTTTAACACAAACATCCACAAAGTTTGTCACGTAGTTCTCAGTGAATATTGATTCAAAGTACTTTTTACTGGGAATGCAAACTCCTACTATGAACTGAACTGTGGTTTTGGAAACTCCTTACATGCTTACATATGGCTGAAGCTGTATTGTGTTGCTTCATAATTTGAGCATCAAGCCATGACGAACCAAAACCAGTTCCAAAAAAGTCCAGTCCACTGGTATTGCATTCATCCAAGCTAATCACTTCTGACAGCTGCACACTGCAGAGCAGTGAAGTCAAACTCAGGGCAGCAGAGCTTCTGCACACCTGAGAATTTCAAGTCCTTTTTCTACTTTCTATAAACAATGTGTTCAGATTTGGAAAAGATAAAGCAGCTGGAAATTTGTGTAAGCTTACTTTGTTTCTGCACACAGAAAACTGATCATGGATCAATAAGGATCAATAGGAAGAATGGATAACAGCACTGATTCTAATAAAATGCCATCCATCTTACAGGACTGGTCTCCAGCAGCTCATGTCTCTTACACGTACAAAATCCAAAACACGTGCAAACTCCAAAACACGTACAAAATCCAAAACACATGCAAACTCCAAAACACATGCAAACTCCAAAACACATGCAAACTCCAAAACACATGCAAACTCCAAATCACAACGGAAGTGCTCCAGGACGCTAGGGGCAGTGTTGAGCTCGATTTGCAAAATAAACGGCAAGTTTGTTGCAAACACATGGGCTCTAGTCTCCGTCGCGCTTCCCAGGTTGCCTAGTACGGTGGCCCCTAGAGACAAAACACGTACAAACTCCAAAACACTTGCAAAATCCAAAACACTTACAAACTCCAAAACACATGCAAGCTCCAAAACACTCAAGCCATGACGAACCAAAACCAGTTCCAAAAAAGTCCAGTCCACTGGTATTGCATTCATCCAAGCTAATCACTTCTGACAGCTGCACACTGCAGAGCAGTGAAGTCAAACTCAGGGCAGCAGAGCTTCTGCACACCTGAGAATTTCAAGTCCTTTTTCTACTTTCTATAAACAATGTGTTCAGATTTGGAAAAGATAAAGCAGCTGGAAATTTGTGTAAGCTTACTTTGTTTCTGCACACAGAAAACTGATCATGGATCAATAAGGATCAATAGGAAGAATGGATAACAGCACTGATTCCAATAAAATGCCATCCATCTTACAGGACTGGTCTCCAGCAGCTCATGTCTCTTATATTGAGAATTATATCACGTCCATAACAGCGTTCTTAGTAAAGCCAAAGAGGACAACTGTATCAAATTCCCGTTTCTTCTGATAAGAACCTTAGTGTCTCTAATAGCAACTGCAAATCAAACGACCTATTTTAAAGGCTATTTATACGCAATGCAAGTTTACCAAGGTTACTGCATGTAAGGATGAAGATGTCTCCATTTAGAGCATACTAAACACTTCTGTTTACTGCACACTTGAAGGCAAAGTATCGAAAAACAAGCCTACGGAGACTTCAAATGGTTTATAATGAGATTATTACGGAGGAGACCTCGATTTTTTCAGAGCAACAGAAATGTTTGTGGCTCCAGGAGTCAATACTTTTAAAGCAGTTTTAAGAAACCTCATGCATAAATTTATCGGCGAGCTTAGTGCCTCTGAAAATGAAATCATGGTGGGCTTATAAAGTCTAAGATTTAGTACCAATCCAAGGCATGGAGACACTGCTGCATGTGTCTTTCTATAAGAGATATACACCCTACTTTTTCCGTGTTTTTAAAATGGGGTTTCTTCGTTTTGTTTTATATCCGCACTGTAATGCAGAATGAATTGCCGCACTAAAACCTAACAAGCATAAGAGAATTGTTGCTAAATCTCGCAAAAACATTAAAAGGAAAAAAGAACAGTTTTAAGGTCTATCATTAGATTACCTAGCGGGGGACAGGAGGCCAAGTTAATCTCATTTACTCGACAGCGGATAATTACACCTGGCAACTGTGATCTTGGATCATCGGACCCTTTAAACTGACTGTACGGTTAACACCGCCGAGCCAGACACAAAAAAGAAACCTGCAGCAGCGGTGAAGCACTGAAGTGCAGTGATTTGTGTTTAAAGAACGGAGTCATGCAGGAGGATTCACACGACTAAGTAAACCTGGTTAAAAAAAAAAAACAAATCCTAATAACACAACAAACTAATTATTAATCCTCTTTTTTTTTCTTTTTTTAAAATGACAAAATCTTACGCTTATACCGCAACATTGTAACAAAAAACGAAAACATTACATAACGACGCTAAACAGTAACTGATTATTCTTATGCTACTTTCTTTTGAGGTGGATTATTCTCGAACTGAACTACAAGAAAGCAAATTAAACTAAGTTTGTTAGCAAGTATCGCTTCACAACAAGGAGGCTGCTTTAACGTCGTCCCCCTTTAAAAAATACCCAACAAACAGTTAAGTTTGCGCACTTGGAAAATAAAGAGTTTTAACAACTTTAAGACACAAACAAATATATTTATACACTCCTAAGTACTTCAACTACTATTATTATGTAATTCAGCTTACCTCTTCCAGAACAGGACTCCTCCTCTTGTTGCTCTGTATCTCCCGTAATTTTTTTTTTTGCCTCCTTGCTAGTTAGCAAGCCTTCTCAGATATCTACAAACCACTTCTCTGTGAGTATCCAGCAGGAAAATGCTGCCGTTTTTACCCAGACAGGTTTTGTTTAGAGGCGCACACCGCGCAGGAATCGCAGACCTCTATCAGATAGTGGAGTAAAACCTGACATGAGAAACACAATACAAGAGAGACAACGGAACTCCAGCCTCACCGAGCGCCATGCTGATACTTCTGCTCTGCGGGACTGCTGCTAGAACAAGCCGAGAGGGGGAGGGAGTGAAGTGGCCTTCCGGTGCTGTCGGAAATGGGAACATTATGGAGGCTCAATGCACAATAAAAGTAGATGGAAGTAGGAAAATACACATCTTAAAGGTGATATAGCTGATATATAACTGGGAAAAAGTATTCACATTAAGGTGACCAGATTCCAACAAAATTTAAAGCCAGGGGCTTTTGCAGGATTTCTTTTTCCACTGAAGGGACCAATAACATGGCAGGGGCGGTGATAATTCTAAAAACTGCCAGGGCAAAAATTCCCAGGGGGCCCCTTCATCCAGCCTTTACTGCCATTACTTTATAAATATTCTAAAAAAAAAACGAAAAAAAAACAAACAAAAAAACCCAGTTTGTGAATGTAACTCTCTGTTACGGCACAGCTGGTTAGATAAGATTTAGGCAGCATTTAGGTGCTAGATTTCTCCACTCTCTCTTTTTCTTCTTTGTTTTTCACTTTCAAAACAATAACTTCTTTTCATTTTCACTTAGTGACTGTCATTGCTTTCATAAGGTTTGTTTAAACAGAATTGTTATTGCCACTTACAGTGGGAGTAAGGGAACTCAGGTGTGCCCCCTCAGGGAGGTTAGGAATCTCAGACTATCACTGCAACCTTTCACTACTGGCCTGGTGCCCAAAACAACAAGCAAGCCTTGCATTGCTTGGTTGCCTTTTAGCACATCCTGAGTTATCCTCCTTCATGAAACTTAAACTTACAAAATTTACTACATTAATTTAATGTTTTATTTAATGTTTTTATGGAACAGAGTACACCACTGTGTGAGAGAGGAAATTTGACTCTTACCAAAAATACCTTGAGTTAGAGTAGAAAAGTACGGTGGCCCCTAGAGACAAAGCATGTATAAACTCCAAAACACTTACAAATTCCAAATAGCATGCACAAACTCCTCAACACGTACAAAATCCAAAACACATGCAAACTCCAAAACACGTACAAACTCCAAAACACATACAAAATCCAAAACACGTACAAAATCCAAGACACGTGCAAACACCGAGACAGGTACAAAATCCAAAACAGGTACAAAATACAAAACACACACAAAATACAAAACACGTGCAAACACCAAGACAGGTACAAAATCCAAAACACATGCAAAATCCAAAACACGTGCAAAATACAAAACAGTAGGGGTGTGTATTGGCAAGAATCTGGCGATACAATATGTATCATAATACAGGGTAGACGATACGATATATTGCAATACTAAAAGCCAGACGATATTTGTGTTTAGTAGGACTAAATTTAATTAGGAAAACTCAAGTAAACAGTCCAAACTGTTTAATTCTTGACATGAAACATCTGAAACAAAAACACTCTAAGTTCAAAATGAATGGAGAAATTAACATCTGCCTTATTAGAAGTCATGTCAAATAAACAAACAAAAACTACTTTACTGAAATATCAAGTATTTTTTAACATGAAAAAAGTAAACATGTAACACTGAAGTCTTTCTAAGTACTATGATTGTAAAATACTTATCCAAAAACTGCTCTATGGAGCATCAAAACAAAGCACTTTTTATGTGACCTTAACATAAACAAATATAAATCAAAAATGAAATTGCTTGAAGAATCCATCCAAGTAAACATTAACAAAAAATGTAAAGTGCTATTACAATTAAGTGTTAATAAAATAAAGTACAGCTCTGCAGTGTCCATCAATGGAACACTTTTAGTACAACCTGAAAAAAGGAATTTACTCATCTAAATAAGTGCTTATGAGACTCAACCAAAATGTCAAACATTCTCATATCAGAGATTTTACATGTGTAGTGTTTTCTCAGTGTTTATTTTTCAATTTCCAGATTTTTGTGCAGGAATACAAGCTGATCGACATGGTCAGCTCTCAGGACACTTCTCTGTGCATTTACTATGTCTCCTGCAGAGGAGAAAACTCTCTCTGCAGAGACACTTGTTCCAGGAATGCATAGGAAACTCCTTGCTACTTTGGATAGCTGAGGGTATTCCTGTTCATGGTCCTTCCACCAACTGAGAGGATTTCCTGTGAGAGGCAAAGGGGTCTCATCTCTATACCTCTTGATCTCAGCTGCAGCAACATCATGTTCTGATTTTGGTGCAGTATTGTCACTAGTAGAGGCAAACGTAGCTCCGAGCAAGTCCACCAATGCACATGAGGTCCTCTGTCTTTTTAGGGGTGGCCGAGGGATGGAGTCAAAGTTGTCTTTGATATGTGGGTGATGAGCCTCCTCTGTGGCATTCTCTTCCTCCACCTGTTTGTCAGTCTCTTCATTCTTTTGCTGCTGAAAAACATTAAATTCAAATAGTATTAATGTCAGAAAGTCAAAATTCAAATCCAAGATTCACCCTGTTTTTCACTAATATTTGATGACAAATGTCATCAATATGCTTTTTTTTTTTTTTTTTTTTGCTTTTTACTTTATTCACTTGCTTATAACTTCAGTTGAATTTTTCCAAATAAACTAATTTATTTACTTACATTTTCTTCCTTCTTTATCACAGTCACCACAGTGTCCAACAGTCTGGAATAGGTCTCACTGGTCTCTGCTTCAGACAGGAAGGGCAGGTCCTTAAACCGAGGATCAACAGTTGATGCCATCCATAGTGTCTCCCTCTCATTTACATATCTCTTTCCCAGATCTTCTGCTATGGCAGTCTTAATGTCCCTTACTGTCGGTGTATCATCAACACTTTCTTGTGCACCCATCACAAGCTTGGCATGAAGAGGAGCAATGATGGACAGGGTTGGCATACTCTCCTCTGACATCACCAGGGTGGCGTCCTTCATAGGCTTGAGTGCCCTGACAACTTCTTCTGCACATGTGATGTCAGACTCACTTAATGTGAAAATTTCTTTTTCACTCTTCCTAACTTCTGCAGAAAGCAGAGCTGCACAGATGGCTGGTTGCTGTTCTAAAAATCGTTCTATCATATCATAGGAGCTGTTCCATCTTGTAATTATGTCCGTGATCAATCTGTGAGCTGGTAGCTGAAGGAGGCACTGTTTCTGCTTCAACTGGTTGCTGGCTGTGGTGCTGCGCCTGAAAAAGGCTGTTACACGTCGGATCCTCCCGAGAAGTCGCACCACGGATTGTATTTTCAGTGCTTTCTGTGAGGCGAGATTCAGACTGTGTGCAAAACATTGTATGTGCGTCATGCCTGCAAGTCTAGCCGCGAGAACCATGTTTGGTGCATTATCGGTAACAACAACAAGGTCCTTTGCGTTCAATCCCCATTCAGCCACAGCGTCAGTTAGTAACGCTGCAATGTGCTCACCTGTGTGACTGTCATGCATGGCTCGGGTTTGTAGTACATGAGACTGAAGGTTCCACTGGTCTGTTATGTGATGTGCTGTAACAGTTACGTACGATTCAGTGGCTCTCGAAGTCCAAGCGTCGCATGTCAGAGCAACTGTCTCAGCCGAGTTGAGAGAGTCCAGCACTGTCGCTTTGACTTCTTGGTACAACTTTGGCAGAGCGATGTCCGTGATGTGTTGTCGAGAAGGAACGGTGTAACGGGGCTCCAGCGTTTTAATCATATTACGAAATCCTTTATTCTCCACAACACTCAGGGGGCGCATGTCTTTGCAAATAAAAACAAGTACTGACTGCGTTATTTTTGTTGCACGAGTTGAAGTTGCTGGTAGTTTCGAAAAGTTAACTTCTTCAATTGTCCGTTGAGAGGAATCACCTCGTTTTGTTTTAAAATTAGCATTTGACGCTACGTCGCTATGGTGTCTAGACACGTGTGTTCGTAAATTTGTTGTGTTACCGGAATATTTGACTCTGGCGGTGCAGATTTTACAGACTGCATAGCTCTTGTCATAGTCTTTACTGCCTTCTTTTGTCCTAAATCCAAAATAAGTCCACACATCAGCTTTGAAAGCTGCGGGGGCCGGCTGTATCCTCTCCTCTTCAGTCATCAGTTAGCTAGCATCACACACGTCCACTGACTGTTCTACTTCGTTCTTTTGGCAAACTAGACGCTTCTACAGTTATCGCGAGACCTCGTTTTTACGTCATAGTAAAGGCGGTGAAAACTGCAAACCAGTGGCCGGAGTTTGAATTCCAACATACAAAAGAAATAAACAGTAAATGCATGTCATTTTTCAATTAAAAAAATCGATAACAGTGATTTTAAATATCGATTCAGTATCATTGCGCGAAATATCGCGATATTTCGTTGTATCGATATTTTCTTACATCCCTACAAAACAGGTACAAAATCCAAAACACATGCAAAATCCAAAACACATGCAAACTCCAAAACACGTACAAAATCCAAAACACATGCAAACTCCAAATCACAACGGAAGTGCTCCAGGACGCTAGGGGCAGTGTTGAGCTCGATTTGCAAAATAAACGGCAAGTTTGTTGCAAACACATGGGCTCTAGTCTCCGTCGCGCTTCCCAGGTTGCCTAGTACGGTGGCCCCTAGAGACAAAACACGTACAAACTCCAAAACACTTGCAAAATCCAAAACACTTACAAACTCCAAAACACATGCAAGCTCCAAAACACTTACAAAATCCAAAACACATGCAAAATCCAAAACACGTACAAAATACAAAACACATGCAAAATCCAAAACACGTACAAAATCCAAAACACGTGCAAACTCCAAAACACGTGCAAACTCCAAAGCACTTACAAAATACAAAACACGTGCAAACTCCAAAACACGTACAAAATACAAAACACATGCAAAATACAAAACACGTACAAAATACAAAACACATGCAAAATACAAAACACGTACAAAATCCAAAACACGTGCAAAATACAAAACACGTACAAAATACAAAACACGTGCAAACTCCAAAACACATACAAAATACAAAACACGTGCAAAATACAAAACACGTACAAAATCCAAAACACGTGCAAAATCCAAAA
This sequence comes from Diplotaxodon limnothrissa, assembly GCF_057381915.1. NCBI lineage: Eukaryota > Metazoa > Chordata > Actinopteri > Cichliformes > Cichlidae > Diplotaxodon > Diplotaxodon limnothrissa. The sequence continues at coordinate 9,090,783 of NC_140617.1, forward strand.
CACGTGCAAAATACAAAATGTGCAAAAACCAAAACGCGTGCAAAATCCAAAACACGTGCAAACTCCAAAACACATACAAAATCCAAAACACATGCAAAATCCAAAACACGTACAAACTCCAAAACACATACAAAATCCAAAACACGTACAAACTCCAAAACACATGCAAAATCCAAAACACGTACAAAATACAAAACACGTGCAAAATACAAAACACGTACAAAATACAAAACACGTGCAAACCCCAAAACACGCGCAAACTCCAAAACACGTGCAAATTCCAAAACACAACGGAAGTGCTCCAGGACGCTAGGGGCAGTGTTGAGCTTTTGTTACCTAGTAACTACACAAGCCAGGAAGTACCAATGACCGGATTTGGGGTCTGTAGCCTTAAAGGCCCCATTTTAAGGCCGATTATGTCACAGCGACACGACGAAGACTGTCCCAATTCAAAGGCTGCTCGAAATGCGGCCCTCAAATGCGTCCTTAATTTCCCTGAATTTTAAGGATGGGTCGGTGTAGCCTTCATGGCCCAACATATCCCAGACTTCATAGCGCGGCGGTGGTGTGGATAATTTTGCCGAAAAAAAATGGCGGAAGCGGAGCGGACGAAGAGTAAACTTTCAGAAGTAAGTACTGAATATTATGTCACTTATTTATGCGCAAATGTTTTTATAATGAAGAACATTAAAACATTACTGTTGGCAACATGTCGGGAAAGTTATGTGACATTAGCGACGTTTGTACTAACTTGGTTTTAAAGCCTTTACTTCAAAATATTCGCCGTTCAATAGCTGACTTTAATCTTACAGAGAATGTGATGATTTTATGCGTAATTAAAGTCAGTCATGTCAGTCAGCTGACGGTTCACTCGTTAAGCTGAAAGAAAGATGCTTTAATCACAGGAGTCACACATGTGTCCACTGTACCATCTGGGAACTCTTCTTGTTTAGCACTCGTAATGACACAAACACTAAATCCTCCTTCTCTGGTGCTGTTTTGTAGCAGTGTGTACACCTGAGACTGTCACCTGTCTGTCTGTCCTGCACTCTCTCTCTGTTTCTTTCTCTCTGATTGTGGAATAAAAGTATGAACATGTATTTATAAGTCACACTTGTGTTTGAATCCTGCAGCTTATCACACATTTGATTTCTATGTGTGACACGTGCAAGTGTCCAGAGTGAGGACAGACTGAGGGACCCACTGCTGCACATCATCTGTGAGGCTTTGCACCCCTGATGATCCACCAGGACAATCTCAGCAGTATGTGAGGAAGAGGAGGAGGAAGAGCCAGCAGCAGCTGACAGATGGAGAGAATAGACAGACTGTTCCCTGTTTGTGAAGGACTGCTAGAAAAGTTTAAAATAACTAATTGTCTGTCCTGAATCAGTCTTATTAGGTAATGTTCAAATAATTTTTTATCATTCCCGTGTTTTCAGTGTGGGAGAAAGTACTCAGGGCATTCAGGTTACACACTATGAAAGGCAGCAACAAGTTTAATGTTCAGAAACCTAAAGTATGTATCAGCAGCAGAATGGAGCTAAAAATAAATGTTTGTTTCAGTTCTATGAAGCTTTGAGTATTTTGGATTAGTAGCACTGTGTGTTTGTTGCATCATATTGCTGTAATTGTTTATATGCTTTATATATTCTGAGGTAAGTTGATCTATAGTGTTACATCATATTCTATAAGGATGTTATGTGTTTGTATACTTTCTGCCCAGTTTGACCCATTTAGCAGAAGTCAGCCTGTTTAAGGCTCTGATATATATTCTGTATGACTTAAAGCAGTTATGACATGGTCTGATTTTCTCACCCAATAAAGGAATATTTAATACATCAGTCTACTCTTCATTTTATCAGAAACGGTTATCACAGCTTGTACATTTTCTTTTTACACATGTATGTAAGCATTGAGCCAAATTTAGTAATGCCAACATACTGAAGGAACAACATTTGTCTCTTATATATGATACACCTATATATGCACTGTCAATATACATTTTGAACCAGCTGCAGATGTCAGAGTAACAACTGACTGACCCCCACATAAAGTGCGTTACAGTAGTCTACAGGGGAAGAAATAAAAGCATGGATCCCGGTTTCAAAGTGCTGCCTAGAAGGAAAAGATTTCACTCTTGCCAGTCGCCTTAAATGATAAAAATGGACTGGTCCAACTTAAAACCAAGGGCAGTAACAACAGGCTTAAAATAAACCTCCAGGGGTTCCAAATGAAAAGAAGAGGACTCACAGGGGCCACTGGGTCCAAACACCAACAAATCTGTTTTCTTTTCATTCAAATTTAAAAAGTTTAGAGCCAACCAAGCTTTAATGTCATCTAGGTATGTCAAGAGAGGTTTTATTCAGATGCCATCCTTCGGCTTCAGTGGCAAATAAATTTGGCAGTCATTCCTATATACTTGTCTTTGAGTGAAGATTTAAGGTGGTAAGACATGTAAATAACTGCAACTTGAATCTGTACTGAAGCTCAGTATTTGACACAGAGTTCATGTTCACTGCTGTAATAGCTAATAATGACTAATATAATAACCATAATATTGGCCATATTATATTTACATTACCAAAGTGATATGACTTTAGTGTTATGAACAACATTAGCTAATTGTTATTTACTAGCTAATCTTAAATGACTGTTCAGTACAGAAATGAAGCCCAAAAATCATGTTTTACTGTCCTGTGGTCTCAGCCTCAGATACTTATCAAATCACACAAAGCTCTTGTAGAAACAAACAAACAAATGAAAAAAATATGTTCTCCTTCATTTCTGTCAAAAAAGTTGTATGACACGTTTCCAGCTGTTAGTATCATGGTTGCTAGGCCTACGGTGGCCCCTAGAGACCAAGCATGTACAAACTTCAAATCACGTACGAACCCTGAAGCATGTACAAACCCTGAAGCACGTACAAACTCAAAAACACGTAAAAACACGTAAAAACTCCAAAACACGTAAAAACATGTACAAACTCCAAAACACGTAAAAACTCAGAAGCACATAAAAACTCAAAACACGTACAAAAGACAACAGAAGTGCTCCAGGATGCTGGGTGCAGTGTTGAGCTTTTGTTACCTAGTGGCTACACAAGCCAGCAAGTACCAACGACCGGATTTGGTGTGTGGTAGTAACAGGTAAATGAACTTTTTTAAAATTTTATTTGACTCTATATGAATGCTTGTGTATAAATACACAAACAATACACATATGCTTTCATGCTTTCAATGGTGTAATTTAAGTGATCTAGGTAGCTCTGTTTTGGAAGTTCAGAGCTACCTAGATCACCTATGCTAGAAATGCTAGAAATGAGTTTTGGAGTTTGTATGTGCTTTTTGGAGTTTGTACGTGTTTTGTCTCTAGGGGCCACCGCATATATTTATATATAAACATATATGAATAAAACCACTTTTTTTTACATTAGTAATTCCTTTTGTGCATAATTTTATATTATTAATAATAAATTAATTAAAGCAACAAAACAACCTGAAGAGCCGGTTCGGAGCCGAAAGAGCCGGCTCTTTTTAGAGAACCGGCTCTTTCGGTTCGGCTCACTAAAAAGAGCCGGAAATCCCATCACTAATAAGCAGCGTTTCTGTGGCCAAAGAGCTTGAGTTTTGTCTTGTATGACCAAAGGATGTGCTTGCAGTATTCATAATCTTTCTCTAGATTGTCCTTAGCACACTTCAGAGTGGCTTGAAGTGGATTTCTCCAGTCCTCACAGTTCTTCCTGTGCAGGGTCATTGTCTTATTTGAGGCTACAATTCCTGACTTAACTAATTAACTCGTGAGTGTCTTGGCAGTCGTTGTGGGATCTTTAGACACATGTCTCACTACTTTCATTTCTACAGTCTTAGAAATCTTTTGTCTCCTATCTCTGCCAGGCTTCACATGCAGAGTTTCATAAACAACAACAGTAATTTATATCTTTATAATTCAAACAAATTGTCTAAATGTAAAAATAGTTTTTATTGTAATGTTGGCACTTCATCCCGACATGGGGTAGAGCAATTTAACTCAAAAACATTGAATAATTAATTTCTTTATTGCATTTTTCACACTTTACAAAGCCATCTAATGGGCCGAACTGGAGCCCCCGGTGGGCTGGTTCTGTCCCCCGGGCTGCATGTTTGACGCCTCTGTTTTAACTTTTATGTAAAATACTTTTTAGTCCTGAGCTGAAGTTCTGATGCTTCTGTAGTTTTATGACACTGGGATGATATTATCCTATCTTTTCTTGAGGCAAAGGCAAACTGATGGAGCCATCACTGAGTCATATAAAAGAAAAAAGGGAGATGGAGGACATATCTCCAGAGGTGCTGCTTTAACCATTTATTATAAGATGTACATTTGAAATGGACCTCTGACTCGTGATAACCTTCTCTGCAAACATAGAACTACTTGAGGGAGAGAAGAGCAAGCGAGACACAGCCAGACAATAAACATGTGATTTATTTTTATCTTTTGGAGGACACTGTATATCGAGCAAGAGGGAGAGATGAAGGCGAGGGAGAAAAAAGGCAATAAAGAAAAGAGATTTATTCAGAGGTGGCGCTCCTCTGTCACATGCAATCCCACGGGAGCTGGTAGAAGCCCGCAGGTCATATTTCCTCGCCGTAAGGAGGCTGCACTCCGCCCCTCCACCTCCTCCCAGACAATAGCCCCTGCCCCTCCTTTTCAGCTTGACCCCTGTGCATTACCACACACTCGCATTCAGAGACATTAAATGATGTTATTCGGAAAGACAACGGGAATGATTTGTACACGCGGAAAGGCAATAATCCTTCATAATGACTGCACCTGAGGGCAGAAAAAAACCCCCATCACTGCACACACACATGCAGAGCTGCACACGATGAAGGGGACAGCTGTGCTTATACTTACTGCTTACTGCTTATAAATGGAAACGAGGAAAGCAGCAGAGGACATGACAAGACATATGTCCCAATTTCCACGAAAGGATGGGCCTTGACAGAAATATTGCTCTCTCTTGTACAGTCCATTACTGTAAATAGATGTGCGAGACACAAAGTATTGAAATACAGCCAATACCAGAGAGGAAAGCCTTTTTTTTTATTAGCAAGCACAGATTATAGAGCTATTATATGTAGTGTTGCTCACCAGTTGACATTTCACTGTCTTAATTGAAAGCAGCCCAAACACTTTAAGCCTAATGTGCTCCTAAAATCAGGACTCTCACATCCAGTGATCTTCATTTGTATTACTTTGATGAGGCTTTCAAACTTACTAACTCAGCCTGAGGCAACCTGCTTTCAAATTAGATTAGGCATCGTAAACTCAATGTCAACGAACGCTGCATGGTAATGCTTGAGCGCATACGTTTCTCTGTGGGGTGATTTTTCCTCTTTTCATGCTTGGATCAAGGAGGCCCTATGGAAAATTCCGAGAAGAATTAAATTCATTACATCCTCACTATAATGTCAGGGGCTTTGCGTGGGAGGGACTGAAACTATTTAGCTCATTTATTTAACTCTGTTCATGTTTTTATCCAGTTTGGGGTGGTGGGGAGACGGGAGAGGCAGGGAACACCTTGGATAGGTCACGAGTCTATCACAGGGCTAACTCAGAAAGACAGACCGTCACCTACGGACAATTAAGAATCACCAGTTACCTTAACATGGACATATTTTGGAGTATGAGAGGAAGCTGAAGAGAACCCACGTAGACACAGGGAGAACATGCAAATTCCACAGAGAAAACCCCAGCAAGCCGGTGGCTTCATGCTGTGATGACAGTGTTAGCTGTTACCACTGTGCCACCCACCAATTCAGGTTAAACATGACTAAATGTGACCTTACGGTGACACTGAAGGTATTGATATTTGTAAGAGAGTGCCTTGGAGTTGATATTATCGTGAAATTACAAATACAAAAGGCCTCAAACAGAACCTCATTTAGACAAACAAAACCCTCTGAAAACACAATAAAAATGCAATAAGGTTTCAGAAAACACAATTTTATTATGTTTCCTTGCTGTTGTTCCACTTTCTCTGTTTTGATGAGGTTTTTGTAACATTGTGTTTTTCTGTTATGTTTCAGTTGTTTTCTGTGTTTTGGGTAGTTTTGTGGTGTTTTCTGTTATGTTGTATTTCCTGAAATGTGTTTTTTTTTTCTTCTGTGGGTGGCCCAGTGGTGTGGTCAGTACTGTCGCCTCATAGCAAGAAAGTTGTGGGTTTGAACCCACCAGCTGGCTGGGGCCCTTCTGAGTGGAGTTTTCCTTGGATTCTCTCTAGGTTCTCTGGCTCTCTCCCACTGTCCAAAGACATGCACTTAGTAGGGTTAGGTTAACTGGTAACTCTAAATTGTCCATAAGTGCGAAAGGTTGTCTGTCTCTCTGTGTTAGCCCTACATCAGCTTGGTGACTTGTCTAGCTTGTACCCCGCCTTTCGCGCCATGGTGGCTGGGATAAGGTCTAGCACCTCTGCGACCCTGTTAAGGATAAGTGGAAGAGAATCGATGGATGGTTCATTTTAGGTTAACTGGTTCTAAATTGTCTGCAGGTGTGAATCTGAACGTGAATGATTGTCTGTCTTTGGATTCGCCCTATGGCGAGCTATGACCTGTCCAGGGTGTACCAGCCTTCTGCACTATAACAGCTTGGATGGCTCCCACACCCGCCGTCCCTGCAACCCCAAATTCAATTTTGCAATAAAGAAATTGGATGTTGCATTTTGGCATCACTGGGCCACCATACATTTTACTGCAGCTGTGATACTTAACAGACCTCATAACCACAAACCTGAAGAGATAAAGGCAAAACTTTAAAGTGACTTTCTGACAATTCTATGTTTGCAAGACCTAAAATTAGATTTGCTGTACCAAGACTCCACACTGAGCCTATAATGCGCTTATATCTAAAAGAAAGCCATAAGTGCTGTTTCAAAGTCCCTCATGCTCTGATTATACTGACAGTTGCTTGCCTTCATGTACTATATATGTCTCTCTTAACAAGTAAAAATGCTAATCACTACAGAGATAAAACAACCACCCATGCATAATACAAGCCACATGGTGGGAGTTAAAACAGAATAACTAAATCAGATATGGAACAACAAACAAGCACAATGACACCGAGCAGTATAAATAGTGAATGAAGTCATTTAAGGGCGTTAAGAGCTGCTCCTGTCGGGCCCTTGACTAAAGGTCTAAATATATTTAGAGGCTTAAACCCACATATAAGTGCAGCATTTATGTGCAAAGACTCAAACTTCAGATTAATTTCAGTTAAAAAAAAAAGCAAAATAAAAAAAGGAATAAATGCATGTAAAGAGAATTTAATCCACTGGTTAGCTGTGTATTATTTGACATGAAATCCAATGTGTAACCCTCTTTGCACGCCTCAGCTTTGAAACATATGCAGGGCAATGACATATTGCAGTTTAAGTAGTGTGATATTTATGTTAGGGCTGGTGTCAGAAATCAGTGTTCAGTCCTTCATCACCAGCTAGGAAAGATTTAATTTATAAAAGCAACATCTTGTAGAGATGTGAAGATTCTCAGCTCAGTTTCTGGCCTAATCACCAGGCTGACTTTTACTTCAATACTAGTGGCACTAATCAAAATATAATTCATTGCTTTGTCCTGACAGGGCTGACGAGTTCAAACCTGAGATATGTTAACTACAGACAAATAAAAACATAGGGACCTAGAACTACTGGGGAAATCGTATGAGACCATTTTTTTTTCTTAATGAAAGGATGGCACTGTAGGTCAGCTACTCAAGAATACTCCAACCCATACTATAGGACACATACCGAAGTCTCCTGTCATGGTAAATGAGATGTGGTCTTAGAACACTGCCTCGTGTTATATTATTCCACAGGGATCACGAGTTCAAATAAATCTTGCTAGCTGACAGGAAGGGTTAGTGGTCCGTTGAAACAGGCTGTAGCTGAAAATAGCCTTGTGTCCTTACCAGTGGCACAGTCATCCAATAACCTGTGAAAAGTAGAATGATTCTCTTTCCACAACCACATTTCTAATCTAAAGATTGTTTTAGGAAAAAATAAATAAACACACATTAAATTTAAAAAATAATGTAAAATGTTGGGGGCTGTGAGTTACTTGTTGTACACCGATTTGTTTAAAACCTAAATGTACCAAGTCTCACAAAACATCCATGTACTGCACTGAAGAGAAACTAACTTAAATGAAGCCAGGGCCAGGCTGTACTTTCATGTAATACCAATCTGTACCAGGAGATGGTGCAGTGAGTCAGTCATTCTTATTAACAACTGTAACCTGGCAAAAGGCAAAGGCCTACCTGCACAACATAATTACAAAAACTGCCTTTAGGAATATTTTGAAAGCTTTTTACAGCAGTTTCAATTAATTAAAACTACTAACAAAATATAAAGAAACAAAAAGCTATGATGTTACATCCAAGATGAGTATTTTGTAGCAGAGATAACAACTGAAGTTAAAATGAGGTCATGTAACATTTTATAGCCATAATTAGCCAACTTAGTTTGTGGAAAGCATGAATTAAAAGTTGTCTTTTGGGGTAGCAATAGATAATTTCTAACAAAGAATCTAATCTATGTTGGTTGGGTGGAACCTTTTGCTAAAATGCTGCCACCTTGTGGTCAAAGATGTCACCAAATTTCGAAGAAGTCGTTTTTACCAGATTTCAAAAATTAATTTGTTTATTTAAAACAATCTAACTCAACCTTTAAAATAAAAAAAATAAATTGTAAGGCAGTTAAATCACAAGCCTGATGTCTGCTGTCTAAACCCTTCTTTGTGGGAAGAAATAGAATAACTCTTCAACTTCTTTAAAAAAGGTTTTTATTTCATATAAAGTTCTGCAGTATTTAAATTTAGAAACAAAAATGATTTACTGTTAGCGTCGATATGACAAGTTATATCATCAGTACAACTCTGTCCTGCTCCACTCGTCACACCAACCACAGTCTTGCTACAGTTCCTTGGCAACATATACAACAGTCTCACTCACAAAAATGTTTAACTTTGCTTAATTTAATCCAAGCAGTACGAAACATGGAAAATGCCTTAGATATTATTTAACTTCTTATTTGGTGACAACAATCACAAGAAAAAGAGGCTGAACTGGTTTTGAATAAAATCCTGACCTGGTTAAAGTTCTGAAGCTGTGGTTGAGGATGGGACAGAAAGAGAGCACCTGAGAGGACCAGATCTTCATCCACCAAAGAGTCCAACTGAACCAACAACAATGTTAAACACAACAAAGTCTATGCTTTTAATCGTGACAACCCAAGTGCGTCTTTCACTCACAGATGTGGACGAAACATTTACTTGATTTTGCAGTAAACTTTGGTTAACAACAACACATGTCTTTTTCCATAATGCACTTTTGAAAGAACACTGGTTAGAAAAGAGTGTCAGGTGCTGATAGTCAAAGTATGAAGTACAGTCTTGAGTGTATTAGTTATACATCATGCAAGTGTGCCTGAAACACTGTTAGATGTGAGGCTGGGACACTTCATGCATAGATCCTTCTGCCGATCGTGTGTGTCACAGGAAGACATCAGATTGCTAGCAGATTGTCAAAGCTGCCAGCAGCTCCATTGCACGAAACATTACTCATCGTTATCTAAAAGAAAGACAACAAAGAAAATCACAACAATTCAACAAAGCAGTTGGACCATTACTCCTAAAAGTAAACGACAGAGGAGGCGAGAGACAATGACAGCATTGTTATAATGAACAACAGAACCAAACATTTAACCTCACCAGGTCACTGGCAGCCATCTGCCAATCTGTACTGGTCTCATATTTGGATCTGTTGCAGATCCAAATATGGTCCAAGGTTCCAAGGTTTCCACAACTGATACTGTCTTAGTATGCCTTCTTCCACCATCCGACCCCAATAGATGTCAGCGGTCGTTTGTTCACAGTCTTTCAGCAAGTACTGGTTCTTTGAAAATGTCCCCAGGCACGGAAACTCTTTTCCTCCTGGAAGTGTAACTGTTAGTCCATCAGCTGAACACATGATAGTGGCCCCCAGTTTAATGAGCAGATCCCTGCCCATCAAGTTCACAGGCACATGGGGAGACAATCCAGCACCGTCAGGGCTGGATTGGTTGTTGGCAGCGTCATTGGAACCCCAGAGAACCCCACAACACTGACCACATGATTGGAAAGTGTGGCACTGCTTGGTTTTTGTTTCAGTGTTGAATAGGTAGCCCCAGTGTCCACAAGGAAGGTCATTTCATCTCCTTCCACACTCATCGACAACATTGGATCTGCCACTCCCATGTTGTCTTGTCTCTGTGGGTCCCGTCAGTACAGCTCCTCCTCTCCGCCCCCGTAGCCCAGGGGATACTGAGCCACTGGCGCCATGCCTGGGTTTGGAGCTTGATGTCCCCTTGTCTGGACCACTCTGCCTCGAAAAGCTCCCTGTGCCTGGGGTGATGATGGATAACCAAGTTCTAGCTGTCGTGGTGTAGGACAATCACGAATCCAATGTCCTCGTCCTCCACACCTTCGGCATACATTTGGGTCCAGCATAGGTCCCCCCAGACCACGGCCCCTAGGTCCACCTCCCCTTTGGGATCCACCACGCCCCCTCAACGACCTAGTAGTCCCCCAATTCCCCGCGGGTCTTCCTTGCCTTGAGAATCCATTGGCGGGCCATCGGTCATCAGGGTACAGAACCGGATCCAAATCTGGCCAATCAGGCCCTGGATCGCCCCGTGGCTGCGCCACCAGCATCTTCTTAGGTCCATCTTTGTTTTCCTTTTCGTGTAGTTTTTCTCTCGCCTCAGCCAATTTTCAATTTTACTAACTGCCCAACTGAACCAACAACAATGTTAAACACAACAAAGTCTATGCTTTTAATCGTGACAACCCATGTGCGTCTTTCACTCACAGATGTGGACGAAACATTTACTTGATTTTGCAGTAAACTTTGGTTAACAACAACACATGTCTTTTTCCATAATGCACTTTTGAAAGAACACTGGTTAGAAAAGAGTGTCAGGTGCTGATAGTCAAAGTATGAAGTACAGTCTTGAGTGTATTAGTTATACATCATGCAAGTGTGCCTGAAATACTGTTAGATGTGAGGCTGGGACACTTCATGCATAGATCCTTCTGCCGATCGTGTGTGTCACAGGAAGACATCAGGGCCCTATTTCAGGAAGCCGGTTTAGAAAACTCAGAGTGAAAAACGATACTCAGGGTTGAGTAACCCCGAACTGTCCAACTCGGAATATTCGGTTTCAGAAAGGCTGATAACAATTAGTTCAATCAACGCGGAGTTGCTTTAACCCCAAGTTAAGCGCGCGCACGAGGATACATAAAGCCCTGATTAGTGGAGCACAGATTAAGCGAGTCACCATGGAGACGGAGGGAAAGAAGGCGCGGTCAATGTATTTTACAGCGCTTGAGGCCGAAATTCTGATGGCATCATATGCCAATAACATGCAAATTGCGCGGAAAAAAAGTAACACAGCCTCAGCTGCAAAAGAAAGGGAGCATGCATGGCAAAACATAGCCGACAGAGTCAATGCATGAGTGTTAATTTAAACATTGATCTAGGGATTTCCACCCATTTAACACGTTATTATATTATATATATATGTTTTTTTTTTATTTCATACATTTTATTTTGTGATGTGATGTGAGCGCAGGCCCCAAACGTTCCTGGCAGCAAGTAAAAATGAAATATAAAAATATAGTCCAAACAGGTAAGGTGTAATTGTATTATGAGCCATAGTGCTTGGTCTGTTTGTCCTATGTAAATCAATTGCAGTTAGAGGCTACATTAATTTTCTTTCTGTAAGCACTTATTGAAATTATCTGAGCACATTACAAGTACATATTTGCTTACTCTGTATGCTCAAATGTGACCCGTTATAGCCAACAGAAAAAAAGCGGAGGCCCGAAAAACAGGTGGGGGTCCTCCACCACCACCACTCACAGAGGCTGAGCAGTTGGCTTCCACATTTGTGATAATGTTGGCAGCATCACATATGATCTTCACAGTGCAGAGAACACAAATTAGCATCCATTACTATAATGAAATAATTTGTTAGTTTGAAATGCTACAGGGAACTATGTACCTGTACATTAATGCTGTGGAAAGACTTCCTGTTCACATAGTCTCCTTCATTTACTGAAGGAGCAATGATTGGAATGTGAGTGCCATCTATACAGCCAATCACGCCTGGGAACCGTGAGAATAAATGTAAAATTTAAGTAGTAGCTCAAGTATCACCACATCATGAATTAAGTTTCGTTCATCCTGATACCTGCAAGTTTGTGGCATCCCTCTTTGATAAATCTTGTGGGTCTATGACCGGGGAACACCACAAACGAGTACAGGAGACGTTTCAGTGCAACTGTAACATTCCTGACTGCGTGACAGACGGTAGCCTTGGAAACGTGCTCAGCGTCACCAATATTATACAGAAAGCTCCCGTTTGCAAAGAACCGAAGTGCAATACAAATAATATGTACAGAACTGAGAGAATGTCCGCGATGTGTCACATGAGCAATATTAGGCCTGAGGATGTTATTCAAATGAATTATAGATTGTGCTGAAAAACGGTAACGTTCACACAGGAAATCATCAGGAAATGATAAAATGTCTGAACGCGCTCTAATCACTCTCTCCCGGCAGAGAGCTCTGCGGAGAATTTGGGCTTCAACATCTACTGGCTCTTCAAGGAAGGAGCACGCCATGTCTGACACTTCCTACAGTCAGGTTTCCGACAAAGAGGCGGAGAACGTCAGGGTTAGTTGAAGTAAACCTGCTAGGGGGCAGGTTAGCTTCACGGAGTGTGTCGTCATAGTAACTCACTCAGAATTAATCTAAACTCGCTTTGTGAAACCGAAAACCCAGAGTTTTCGTTAACTCAGGGTATACTTACTCAGAGTTTGCACTAAACCGGCTTCCTGAAATAGGGCCCAGATTGCTAGCAGATTGTCAAAGCTGCCAGCAGCTCCATTGCACGAAACATTACTCATCGTTATCTAAAAGAAAGACAACAAAGAAAATCACAACAATTCAACAAAGCAGTTGGACCATTACTCCTAAAAGTAAACAACAGAGGAGGCGAGAGACAATGACAGCATTGTTATAATGAACAACAGAACCAAACATTTAACCTCACCAGGTCACTGGCAGCCATCTGCCAATCTGTACTGGTCTCATATTTGGATCTGTTGCAGCTCATCAGTTTATCTACTGTCTAAAACAAGCTTATCAAGCTTCTCTCTTTTTAAATTGTTTTTATATGCCGCCCCTCCCAAAGTTTGAAATGCAGTATGTGATGACAATAGTAAGAATATTTGCCCTTTTTGGCAAGAAGAAGAGCCAAAGGGAGGGGGGAAAAAAAAAAAAAAAAAGAAGAACTTGAGATTTTGGCACAATTAATAGACTATGCTGCCTTACAACAGTTTGCTCTCTGATTGCTGCTTCAAAATTATATAATTATATCCACCACTGCGTGGATGTAAGCCATAAGTTAACAGATCTTGAGACGAGCCCTCAGGGGAGATATCTGACATTTGCATCATTCATCTCTACTTCAGAAGACAGTAAAAGTAGAAAATGAACAAACTATCAAACAAAGATGTTCAATTAGAAAATATATCTGAAGCCTGCTCCCATCCTGAGGGATTAACTGCTTTCTACTTCTGCTGTGGCCCCCCAAGTCCGACGACACGCTCAGCACAGAGCACGACAAAGAAAACAGAGTTAAGGGTGTCTTTCACATCTGCTTAGTCTCTTCACGACTTGGTGAAGAGACTGAGCAACAACGTGAGAAAAGAGGACAGAATTTTGACACGGTGCTGATGCTGTCGCTGACGAGAACAATGAAAAGAAACCTGCTCGGATGTTTGTGGCTCAGAAGGAAAACGGTGTGAAAATTAAAAATTATATAAAAGAAAAAATAAATAAATAAAATGAACCAGGTCTAAGTGAAAAACTAATTTGAACTCTTTTATTGTGTGTCATGTAATAACATTAAAGAATATCATTTTAAATGTTATTTATTTAAATCAGAGACACTGAAAATGATAATATGATAAAACTGTCACTCACCTTCTTGATAAGCGCCATCTGCCATCACTAGATGAAGGATGTTGGGATACAGATGCTGGTGCTCAGTTCCCAGAATGCTTAGGACCAAACTGGAGCCCAGGTCAATATTCTCGTCCTCATCTTCATGTATGGCCTTGAGCATCAAAAACAACAAGTCTCTTCTATCAGTCGTGTGATGTAATGCTTAAAAGGACAGCACAGATGTATATGTTTTACATATGACTGCATTATTTTGGAGAATCAGTTAATGCAGAGAGAGACTGAACCACCACCCTTGACTGCAGTCCAATCCACCAATACGACACCAATGGTTCCTCCAGTGGATGCTGGGCCCATGCGGATCACTTGGGCTGAACCTTATCCCATAGAGTCTGAGATTCCCCTTGGCTGGCTCCAGGGTGGGGCCTCAAAGCCCCTGATTTAGATGAGGTTTCTTGAATCGTGTCGTTTCTGAATATTACTTATTGTGGCCATACATTTTTCCAATTTTTCCTTTGGAGACACTACCAGCTATGTTCTATAGTTACATTATTGGGGCAAATTTCTCCCAACAACAAAGCTCCTTGGATCACTCAGGCATGCAAAATGTGAACGTGACAATTGATGGAGGGAGACTATGTCTGGTCTTTCACTTGGATGCAGGAAAAGTAGAGCCGAAATGAGTCTGCTGCAAAGGTTTGAGCATCTCGCTCCTCTTAGGTGAGGTGTTTTTCACACCGGGAGACCTTGGGCAGACCAGCTAGAGAATATGTAATATACGCACCTCCCCCAACTCCCCACAAAAGTAGCTGCTTAGTCGGCTGTCCACACTGGAGAAGATGCACTTTGTCATAAACATAATCTTCAAATCTTGCTCTAAGCGGTTTCACTCACAAGCTATTTTCCTTCTAAAGAACTACACATGCCAACAGCATCACTATGCAAAAGATACAAACCTTAATGACACCCCCTATAAGCTGAGCTGCAGTATTAAAGCAGACATCTCTACAGCTGAAATGTACAAAACTGGGCACCTCATGCTAAAAACACTCCAGATATAGCACAGCGGTCCAGAGGGAAAAAAAAAAAAAAGTAAATTTGATTTTGACTTGTATTGTCACTTTAACTGTGAAGTTATACGAACAAACTCCAGATTTCAAAGAGAAATAATGAATATTTCATACCTTAATCTTATTGTAGGCCTCAATGAACTTCTCAAAACCCATCTGCTGCTCCAGGTTGAACCGAAGCTCTTCCAGACGGCTGAAGATGCTGTCATGATGCTCCATCTCTCCGCCCTGCTCTTCTCCGCTGCCATCTGTTGTGGAGCAGAACCAATCACTTCACATAAAAATCTCAAACTTTTGGTCTCGAAAACTATGAAGGTGCTGAAGGAATATAAATATAATCTTTAATTAATATTCTAAGGTCTTAAGCAGTTTCAAACATAAAACAAGCTAAATGTAAAAACTAGAGTTAGGTTGCTTTAAAACATTACTACCTGAGTAAAATAGACCGAAACGTCTGAGTCTCTGTGATGTTCTGTCCTTACCCGAATGCCATTCTTCATTGAGCTGCCTGTTATTACTGTGGTTCTCCTCTCCCACACCATTGGTAAGCAATTCCCCTGCCTCCTCATCAGCAGGACTTCCATTTGAGCATTCCTCCTCCTCTTCCTCTTCTTCCTCCTCATCGCCTTCATCATCTTCCTCTTCTTCATCCTCATCTTCATCATCGTCTACCGCCATCTGATTGTTGTCCTGATCGATTTCAGCTGCGATCCTGTTGAAAAGCTCCTGGTCTCCGCTCTCAGAAGGGTTTCCATTAAAGTCGCCAGCTCCAACCTCCTCTTGCAGCAGTCTCTCCATGGATGCCCTGATGTCACGCAGATCTTCATCTTCATAAGCACTAAGAAACAGAACAAGGTTTCTTAGAAAACAATAGTTTTCTCTCTAATATTGTAGGGTCATTACCTTAAATATAAAGCTGCTTGCAATAGTTGTCATTGTAACAACTACCTGTCTTTATATAGTTTACAGATGCAGGTTGTTGTTATTTCTGATTACGCCTATGGAAAAATTAGAACCTAACTTTGTCTTAAAAATACTACTCATAATCATGAACAGCTGGGCCAGAAAATGTCTTAGGATGTTTTTAGATTTCGTGCTTTTCTTACTCCTCTGTCTCAGACTGGTCATCATCTTTTCCTGCCTCATCCAGGTCCTCAATTTCCAGGTTGTTGTCTGGAGCAACGTTAGCCTCGCCAGTCACTGTAACGTCCTGCTGAGAGCTGAAGAGTCGACTCAGGTCTGGTAGAGAGCATGTCCGCAGCATCTGCGGGCACAAACCAAACACAGTGACAGAATATTCTGAGTGTTTGACTAACACAACTGCAAGTGGAATTCATATGACACAATAAACAACGGCTTAATATGCAAAGAAGGGGCCAGAATAGGACATGACTCTGTGACAAGATCCTATTCTACGTAGCCATTTTTATATGCATATTAAAAATGTTGAGCTCTGCAGATCTCATTGTCCCTGATGAAGGTCGTGAAAGATAATGGTTGATGGATGCTCGTCCTGTAATATAAGACTCAGCGGAGGTTCAGACTGGGAGATTAATGGATTCATTTCAGCCTTCTCATTAATAAAGAAGACTGAAATCCTACCCAAAATACTGCACAAGCCTCTACATCACACCAGGGAGAAGAGATAAATGTCCTGAAACACCTGATCACTCTTACAGCTAACAATGTCCTGGGTTTAATACTTAAGATAATTAACTTTGGAGCTTCCCTTTATTATGTAACACAATGTCCGTGCACACACACAAAAAAGTGTTATATTCTGCTAGTAATCACCTTGGGGTTGTTGGCATCAAACATGCCTGTAGAAAGACCAATGAGGAGTGCATTCTGGTGTTTGGAGCGTAGAGGTGAGACAGAGCGTGAGCGAGAGGCCAGAGAGGAGGATGATTCATCCATGGAGGACTGGGCTGAGAGGATAGCGAGGGCGGCAGTGCGTCGGTGGGCCGGGGAACACAGTTTCATAAATAGGGGCTCCTCATGCTGAGCTAAACCAGTAGAGAGGAAAAATGGGGGCAGGTTTAATTAAGATAATACTTACCCTGAAAAAAGTAATCTTGGCTCACTACACATTGATCTCACCTGATGGCTCAGGAGCTTTGTCTGCACTCTGCTCAGCCTCTTTGTTGCCTGTTGGTCTTATATCGCCCTCTGCTGGCCTGTAGAAGAAATCCAGCTTAGCTTCACAGACATGCATGTTGCCTTTGTGCATTTATTTATTTAAAGGAGTTTTAAATCATAATAACAAAAAGCTCAATTTTCATTTTGGTATGAAAAATGCAAATTTTGGATTTCATTTAACACTCACATTTGCTGTTGGCCTTCCTGCTCCCAAGCCTGCTGCACACTGTTTGGAGGATGTGAGGCCTGTTTAGGGGTTTCCTCTAAAAACACCGACTCCAAGTCTGCTGGATCTAAAGGAATTTAAGCATCACTGGACTTAGCTGGGGAAAAACAACAAAAATAAAAATTTAAATAAACAGCAAAAGATTGGATCAATATCAGGTACTAACCCTGAGTCTCAGTAACGCTGGTTGGCAGTGTTGGGCTCTCTATTGCAGCAGCCATGAAGATTTCTTGATGTGAGGCCACATCTGTAGCTGTAGGACTCTCAGCCACTACAGGGGGTAACACTTCTTTAGGCATCTTCACAATGCCAGCTTCTGCTGTCATCTGGTTTAATTTAACTGAAAGAAACCAAGAGACAATAATAATAGTACATGACAAGCGCATATTATTTAAAGCAGGACCAAATAAGAAAAATGTAAACATTAAAGGACTCTTCATCTCTCCATGTGTTGAAGTAAATCCAGACATGCTCTTGCAGTACTTTTCTACCTTAACTCACTATTTATGTAGTTTCTCATAAATAAATAAATAAATAAATCTGCAACTTTGGGACAAATACAATATTCTCTAAATTTCACATCAAAACTATTCCTGCAGTACCAAGCAAAGTTTTTGGCCTAATTTAGTCAAATTGTTAGAAATATTAAAAAAAACAAAAAATGCCTTTTAATAGTGTAACATGACCTGTTGCTGTTCCTGTGACCACATTAACTCAGAGTCAGGGGAGAAAAAAAAATCCCAAAGACATGACATGAGCCCAGAAGCTAACTGAATTTGTTTCATGTTGACACACATAAAAAAAAAAAAATCATCATGAGGTGAGAAACTGTAAGTAAGACTAACCAGGACTAGAAGACTCGTCCTCACATATGGTGAGAGTCTCCAGTGGCTGGGTGAGTGGCTGAAGTTCTGCCTCCTTAAGTACCTTCAGCACCTGAGAGTCTGGACTTGCTCCCCACATCTTCCTGGGAGCATCTTCCTGTAGCACAGCCATCTGTATAACTTCGCCCGCTGTTTGCTCTGAGACAAAAAAACAAAACAACAAACAAACAAACAAACAAACAAACAAACCAAAAACAGAAATAGAAAGAGACAGAGAGAGAGGTAATACTCAGAGAGCAGTTATATGGAAAGCTGTGTGCTTGTTCTGACTCAGCGGGAAAGGACTTACCAATGGTCATGAGGGATGTATCCTCTAGAGTTTGCTGAGCTGCAGAAAGGACAAGTGGAACTCCTGCCTCCCACTTCTTCCTGTCACCACCAGAGGACGGCCTACCATCTGGAGATGCTGAAGTGGCTAATGAGATAACAGAAGGGGAAATTTGGCAAACCTGCCCTTTAGTAGAGA
Source organism: Diplotaxodon limnothrissa (assembly GCF_057381915.1). Taxonomy (NCBI): domain Eukaryota; kingdom Metazoa; phylum Chordata; class Actinopteri; order Cichliformes; family Cichlidae; genus Diplotaxodon; species Diplotaxodon limnothrissa. The sequence continues at coordinate 9,109,611 of NC_140617.1, forward strand.
AACCAACAGATCCTGAATAGAAATCAACTGAAGAATTATAATGTCAAAACAAATATATTTCAATTGATCCGTTTCGATACAAGGCACTTATTTGCAGAAATAAACTATATGAAAAACACAACATGATGATAATGGGAAATGTAGCAAGGAGCATAATCTCAAACAAACAAAAGATGAGATTAAAGCAAATCAAAGGTTAGGAGGTTACAGGTGTGATTTTATTGGTAGGCCCCTCAAACAGTAAAGTTTAGCAATGACTTAAACGGAGCAGCAGTTTTAGCTGACATCAAGTGTTCAAGACATTTGCTCTAGAACTGAGGAGCTGAAACACTGAAAGCTGCATTTGTTATTTTGTTGTGATTCCAGTAATAGAGAGTAAACCTGGTCCTAATTGCCTTAAAAGTCTGGATGTTTCATGAAGTATGAATAAATGTGAAATCTAAGTAGGTCCATTTGGTGCTTTGTAAAGCAGTACAAGGATTTTAAAGTAATCCAATTTTTTTAGTGTTAGCATGTTGCATGAGCTGCAGCTGTCTCATTGAATTTTTGACTTATGAAGTCATTGTTATAGTAATCTAACCTGCTTTAGACAGAAATCCTTTATTTTGATTTTAAATGTGGTTGTAGGCCAACTGTAACTTGCGTAATGCTTCTGTCAAAATTTAGGTCAGAGTCTGTTTATGCCACGATTTCTAGCTTGACATCATGGTTTCAGACAGGTGTTAACTTTTATTCATACAGGCTAAAAAGGCCAATTTCATTTGTTTTATTTGGTTAAAATTTAAAAGATGAAATGATAAACACACTCACTAAATAGCAAAGACGACAGTTGGTGGTCAGATGTCCACCACATTTTCAACTATGTGCATTTACTGCTTTTTTTAAGAAGACTGAGCCTTTAATGAAGCTTTAGAGTTTGTATATGTGTATTAAACGTTTGTGGGTAAAGAGTTTTATAAACTTTCTTTTTGGGAGGAAAACAAACCTTTTTTGGCTGTCAATCACATTTGACTGGTGATTCTATACATGCAGTTTTTAAGCTTTGGCTCAGTTACCCTATGTCCAAATCGGGGCTTTCAAAAAACTGCCCAGTCGTTTTATGAAGTTCGCTGCAAGTTGTGAGACTTCTCTCTGTTTGTCAGGGCATGGCACACCACAAAAAAAACAAAACAAAACATACTGTAATCCTCTTAATTCATCTCTAGTTAGACTCAACTCACTGCTTGCTGTGGCACACGTTTCCTCTAAAGTTTGCTGAGCCACGGGAAGTACAGGTAGCTCTGCTGCTTCCCACTTCTTCCGGTCTTCATTGGAAGAGGGGCGCTTGTCTGTATCAGACTGGTTTTGGGTTGGAGCAGGACTTGATTCTGCTGGGGCCGAAGGAGACTCCTCCACCTCCTCCACTGGGCTTTGAGCTTTAAGGTTCTGGTTAAGTCTGCGCAGAATCTGCTTCTTCTCACTCTGTTACACAGAAGTGATTGCATAACAGTATTTTTTTTCATTAGAACGAATGGCGTTGTTATTTGATTTCATAAATTTTAACAACTAATCACCTCACCTGGATCATGGTTGCAGACTCTGGTTCAGGCAAGCTCTCCTTTAGTGGCGTCATCTGTAAAAAAAAAAAAAAGCCAAATTCATGTAGCTAATAAATAAATATCCCAAAGTACTGTGAGAGATAGTGTTATACATCAATTATATACTGACTGCTCCAACGTTCTTTAGGGCAGCAGTCATGGATATAGCTGGGGTGGAGGGTTTGGGTGTAGGCAGGGCTGGAGTTTTGGCAGCTGGTTCTGGCTGAGAGGGGCCTGGCTGTGGAAGAGGACTATCAGAGGTAGACGATACTGCTTCTGAGGCCACTATATTTGCTCCCGCCATGCCACCTTTGACCCCTCGTGCTGCAAGCTTCCATAACAGTCAACATGCAAAGTTAGCTTATACTTTAACTAATGCACCAGTAAGGTCACACTAAGACAAGACAGGGATGAACCAAAAACAAATGCTTACATGGTCCTCCCATGCCCTTTTTTCTCTCTCATATGCTTCTCTCCTCTTCTTCTCTAGCTGCTCTTTCAGAAGAGCTGCACGGGCATTAGCTTGTGCCTGCAAAACAGAACAAAACAATGACACGCTTTGATAAATGTTACACATTATTTCTGTCTATTATTATTTTTTATTATATTAACCTCTCTTCTCCCTTTTTTCTCCAGTTACAATTGGCTGGGAAGGCTAAACTGCATGCACACTAATCGAGAGGGTCATCTCTCCTCCACCAGTACAGACCTTTGTCTTTTGCAGTTTTGTTTATTATAAGTTGACTTGGGAATTACCGATGGTCCCGTTTTCATATTTTGCTTGAAGTAGTTTTGTTTCTAAACATTAGTTCAGGAGAAAACATTGATACCGGTTACCCACTGGGTGGTTGTTTCGAGGTTTAGGGTTAGTCACTGTTTTTGCTTAATAAAGCATGTTTTGATCTGTGGAAGTTTTGTGAAATCTCACGTGTTTGGTTACTCTGAGCCGTGGATTTTAGGGGCTGTAGCAATGATCAAAATATGATTACTAAAAATAGGGCTGTACAAAATCCAATGTCTTCTCTGATGACAGTGTTTTTTTTATATTTTCCGGTGCTGTTTCAGGACAAAACGACAGCCATGACTTTTTAAGCCTCTTTACAGCAACAAGTTACAGGCAAAGCAGAAAAGGAAGAGGATTACATCATCTTCCTCTTGCTGTCATTTTAATCATTGTTAACGTCTCTGCAAATGAAGTTATCAAATAAACATCGGATATTGGAAAATGCAATTGTTTTTTGCTTCTTCTAGACTCACTTTTAAAGCCTCTATCTTCTTTCTCCTGAGCTCGACCTCCTCACTGGACTCCTGGCTGTCAGAACCATCGCTATCATACTGAAATACACAGGAAGCAACATCAACACCCAGGAGACAAAAATGTCAGCAAAAACTGAAAACCACCTTCATTATTGGCACCCTGTGAAGAGGTGGAATAATGTACCTTCTCTCCTCTGAGTCGAGCTTTGATCTGCTGGCGCTCATTGAAGTTCTGCAAGCGGATCTGTCTGAGCCTTGCCAAGTACTCCTGACAACAAATACAGAAATGTTACATACTGAATGAACACACACAAAGCAGAGAGTACAGTACTGATATTAGCAGACATACAAAAAACAAAACATGCTTTGTTGGGACTTGTACATAAAAAAAATGTTATACACAAAGGCATCAGCCATTTAGATAAAATAACAAAAAACAAAACAAAAGACAACACAAATTTACAATCAGCAATGAAGATGTATTCCATTCAGAGCAAAACATTTATGACCAAACTCAAAACTCAGGTGGTTATTTGAAATGAGACAGCAGCCATAACTGGGATAATGGAACACCACACATTGCACAAGGAGTGGCAATGAGTTAGAGCTGCTGGGTTGAACTGTGGGCGGGTCAAAGGGAGCTTTGTGCAGACGTGTGAAACGTGCCAAGCCAGACGTGCTGTGAGTAAGGTGAAGTGTGAGGCTGGGCGTTCAGGCCTTTGCCTCCTACCTCCTCCTCTTTGTTGGGTTTAGACCTCCTGCACCGAACACCACCAGCCCGGCCTCCATAGATTGCTGCCAGGTTTTGCCGAGTACCCTGTTTACCATTTAATTTAACCACACTTTAGGACACGGGCCCTAACAGCTAGCTGCCACAAGATTATGTGTAAGACAAAAATAATAGAAAAGGATAAAAAAATTCGCAGGCAGTCGTTTGATTCTCAGTGTGATTTGCAGTCACAGGTCTATAATTGATTCAATCTTGAGACCAGAAATAGAGCTTAATTAAGCTGTTAGAATGAAAACGTTTCTTACTAAATATCAATATCAGTTTTTATTTCTGTTCATATAAATTTCACCAGTATAGTAACAGGTTATCATGCAGTATTTTCATGATGGGGGCTATATACTTATTAGTAGTTATAATATGTACCAGCTGTCCTTCAGCACGGGCTTTGTTGAGCATAGCTTCCCTCCTCCGCTGCAAAAACTCCTCAACTTGAAAGGCTCGCCCAACTGCCATTTGACCGCGCTGCCTGTGAAAAGAACACAGTAATAAATATTCGTACTCAACTTTTACACCGTTGAGAACAACAACACAGCTATGTGACTAGCTGACCTGCTAATATGGGCTTGTTTGGAAACATGCTGCAGCCTGTGGAGTTCTCTCTTGATTACGTCAGGGTCTAGTCGTCGAGCAGGGCCGTTAGGAAGCACTGTGCCTGCAGCAGCTGGTACACTAGTCAGTACATAAATAGGCAATGTCATTACAAATACTACTTAACACACATAAACAGCCAAAAATAATAATAATAATAATAATAATAATAATAATAATAATAATAATAATATAACCTTACCGAATGGGACTGCAAGGTCCAGCTGAGGAGCTCTCCCTGCTGACATCTTTAGGCGTCGGTCTAGCCATTTGGTCAAGGATTGCATGGTAGTGTTCATAAGAGCTTTTACCTGGGAGAGGAGCTAGAGTAGAACCCTGAACAGCAGCAACATGTGCACCTCTCTTTCCACCTCCTACAAAACACTGAGTACGGAGAACAAAAAAAATGTCGCAACCCTCGCTGAGGGCATCGTGACATAACTCTTTATATGACAAAAACGAAAAAAATAAACATTACCTTTCTCTCTGGGCTGCTACCTCCACTAGAACTCAAGACATGCTTCCAGCCTTGTTCTCTAGCTTGGTTTATTCGATTGATCTGTAAGAGATTAAAGGTTCAGATTTAGGTTTAGCTGTACAGAGTGTGTGAACTACGAATGCACTGTGGAGCTCAGATCAATCACCTAGCAGAAGATAAAGAAAATATCCAGACTAAATCCCCCCTCTACTGCTGCCACTGACCTGCAGGCTGTGCTTTGACAACTCATGTGTTAGTTTATCATTTCCTTCATATAAAAATGTTGCCAACATTTAGGAAGCTTAAAACTATAGTACACAAAAAGTTAGGGTCATGGTGGCCATAGCCATAAATTTCTATACATTCAGTGTTCTCAAACTGTGTTCTAGGCCATGGGACGAATATAGAGTGAAACTGAACTGAATTAATAGACTTTTTGTAAGAATTTTACTTGATTAAAATTTATATTTAATACTTTTTTTTAAAACTTTGTCCTAAAAAGGATCCCCTTTCCTTCACTAATGAAATAAAAAATAAATAAAAACCACACACCCAAGCTCAGTTAATCACCCACCTTTTCCTTTTCATATCTCTTCATCTGCTCCGCTTTCAACATGAACATCTGAAAGAAAGAAAGACTTTAGTTCGAAAGGTATAAAAACTTTTTGCATGGAGATATAGAAACTAAACAGTATGCTCACCTGCTCTCTCTGTTTCCTTTCTTTCTCGATCATCTCCATCCTCTTCTTTCTGATGCCATCCTATAGAATGAGACAAAACCATTCAAACCCCAAAATAGACATCTTAAAGAAACCCGCCTCAAGGGAAAGAGCCAGCAGGACTGCTCTGTCAGAGGTCAGGTGGGCGAGGAGGAAAAGTTTGGTTAAAAGAGAAAGCTATATCAGGCAGAGCACTCCGAATGTGCCGGGAGCGGACAACAGGTGAAGATGGGGAGCAAGCGCAATGAGAGGGAGCAAAATTGAAAATGCTAATAAGAAGGGACCTTCACGTGTCAGTGAATGGGGAGAGAGGAGAAAAAAAAAAAAAAAAAAAAAAAAGGGAGCCTATTAGAGAATATAATATGGCGCTCTCAGTGTACCTCGTGTTTTTTCCTCTCTTCTTCCACTTGACTCACTCTTCTCTGGGGGGTTGCTGGGAGAAGGGCCTGAGCAACATATGACACTGGGCTTCAGAGGTAGCCAACATAACATGATGTACCAATAAACACTCACTCACTCACTCACTCACTCACTCACACTCACACACACACACACTCACACACAAATGGAAGAAGCATTGACAACAAATACAGCATCTGGCATAAGAAGGCAACCCCCCCCCCCCCCCCCTAAAAAAAACCAAACAAAAACAAAACAAACGTCATGACTAAAGATCGGTCATACCAGCTTGTCATCAACAATAACAGCCTACTAACCGGTTTGTGTTTTCCAGCTGGTTTCTTGTCTGCAGGCTTTCTGGCTCCATCTGGGACCTTCCTCACAGTTAAAGGCACTCCGTATTTGGCGGCTGGTTTTGTAATCTTCTGGGCTGAGGCTGATATTATGAGATATCCAGAAGTAATTTAGAAGAAAAACTCAAAAACTAACAAAATTTGTATTTTAGTCAGCCAATGTGCGCACCGCACCACACACACACACACACACACACACACACACACACACACAGTGTATTTTCACATCATAATAAAAATCAAAAAGAAATGAGCAGATTATTGTACAAAAGATGCAAAAGTCCAGCATACTTCATTTATCAGTTTTGATTTAAGGTGTTGAGGTCCTCTTTAATGCCATGAATATGTGCCCGACTTGGTGGCTGATTAGTTCTAGAATCTACAAACAAGCCGTAGAAGACAGACCCCTTGTAGTCTTCTTCATGACGAGTTTGCTCACCTGATGGCACCTGTGCCACACCCGATTTAGGCTGCTTGTGAAGAAAAGTATGGCGAAATTCCTGAGCAATGATCTGAAATGAGTAAGAAATTTAATGAGCAATCTACTTTTTGCAAAAAAAAAAAAAAAAAAAAAAAAAAAAACCCAAAGAATTAACAATCAGCTGCAGAGTCTACCTGTGGTGTGAGAAACTTCTCAATCCTGCAGGAGAGGAAAGGTTTGTCCAGTATGCTGTTGACTGAGGGTCGCTCTCGAGGGTCGCGTTTAAACAGCTGTGCAAGGAGAGATCGCAGTTCTTGGGAGTAGTGACAAGACACAGGAGGGTACGACCCACGAATTATCTTAAGAACCAAGTTCTTCATGTTGCCAGCCTCAAACTGAGAATAAACAAATGCAAAGGCTCACACAGCTGTAACCACTGCATAGAAATTACTGAAGACAATTGAACTATATAGGGATTCTTAATGTGGGGACTGTACTGGATTACAGATTAAATTAGGAATTAATATACTGGAAATTAATTTCAGTGTATTATCTAACAGTACATTATCTAACTACAGTTATACATATAGAATATACAGGGAAGAGATCAAAATTAGTATGTGAGAGAACAGTAAATGCTGCATAAAACACCTTAAAATACTGTATAATTATAATTAAACAGCTCACACAGAATACTTACTGCATGCTTAAGAGTGCACATTTCATACAGAACACACCCTAGGGCCCAAATATCACTGCAGCAGGAAGGAAAAGCAAGGAAAATGAGAGGCGAGAACATACAAATGGGTGGGCAGGGATAAGTTCTGGGTTAAGTTTATTATTCATTCAATAAGGTATCAACAGTCAAGTGCATGCCCTTTACTTTCCTTTTATAAACTGAGATGAAAATAAGACTTTATTGACAAGAAAACTCCAGATCATTTAGACTGAGCTAAATTTACTTCACTCATTGTAACTAAAGTGGGTTAAATTGCATGTACACTTAAAATAGTTAAGGAGAAAAATCAATACCAGCTTCCTGCTGTAGATGTAAGCGAGCAAGTTTACTCAATAAAAAGGCGAGGTGATCTCCTTACATTACACTGTAGCCACCACCTAATCCTGCAGACTCAAGATTCAGTGGGGAGACACCTTGTCCCATTGATTACTATTGAATTTGCTTGACAACTAGACACCAATGTACGATATTCCAGAAGTCCAAGTACCTTTTGTTATTGTATGGTTTATTTTCACAGATCTCTGGTGACAGGTAATATGGTGTTCCTATGCATGTTCTTGCCAGTTCTACAGTGCTGAAAAACAGAAAAATAGCACATTTTAATATTAAAGCTTCAATATTTCAAATAAGCACTGTCTAATGTGCAAAAATACAAACAATGACATAAATCAAAGCAAAAACAGCTGTAAAAAAGGGAAAAAATCAACATCAATAATAAATGCACCTAAGAACCTCAGAACATAATGTATAAATACATAAAACACGTAATACATTATAAGATCAGACATATTTGATTTAACCAAAATATATTTCTGTGTAAGAACAGTTAAAAAGTGTACAAATAACAAACTTCAACAAAATAAACTATAATATTTTTTAAATATAGTAAAACAGAATGTCTTATTACCAGAAATGCAAAGTGTTCTTCAACTTTTAGTCTGGAATCTATGCTTAATGAAAAACTGCAGGGTTATTTAGACAACAGTGTGCATACCTGTTCAGCACCCTTGCAATTCCAAAGTCTCCAAGCTGAACTGTTCCATCTTTTGTCAAAAAGATGTTCTACACAAGCATTATGAGAACACATGTAAATAATCCAATACATGCAAACAAACAACTTATCACTTAAAGGGAATCTTGTGATTTATGAAAAAAATACCTGTGATTTTATGTCTCTGTGGAGAATTTTTCGATCGTGTACATGCTTGAGCGCTAGGCAGATCTGCACAAACCAATCTAGGATCTCAAAAAGGGAGACTACAGTAAACCATATGTATTGTGATCAGTTTAACCAAATATCTGTATACTGTTTGCACAGTGACTGCCTCGAGTAGTTGCTGGCTTACTTGCGCTTCTGAGAACAGTACCCCTTTCTGAGAGTTGATCTTTTTGAATAGGTCTCCACCCTCGCAGTAGTCCATCACAATATACAGGCAGCCACCCTCTGGGAAAAACATACAAATAAAATAAAAAAAACTTATAGTATGTAGTTATCACACAGTGCACATTTGATCATATTTTCTTCACATAAACAAGATGAGCTATTTGAATGGCATTAATACCTTCAAAAGATTCCTTATACTGGACGATGTTTGGATGACTCATGTTGGCAAGAACAGCAACTTCCTTCCGAGATTCCTGCCTCTCTTTGCTGGACATCTGTCAAAGTAATGAAGAGGAGGGTAACGAGATGAAGCGCACGCTGAAAAGAACATGCCAAGCTTGTGTAAAAAATATGCACAGAAGCTTACTCCAGATATGCCAATCTCCTTGATGACATATTGGTGTCCATGATCTTTGGATTTGACCAGGATAGCCTTTCCAAATGAACCTTCCCCAATTTTCTTCACCTTTTCGTACTTGTCCATGTTATTGGAATGACTGGCTCCACATGCTGGATCTACAAAGACATCAAGAACATGCTAATGCTATTGCTCGGTGTAACTAGGCTTTAATCGAGGGTTCCGTGACAGAAGCTTTATAAACGGCAAACATTTGGTAGTCTTAATAATGACAATTGTGCGTCGTCCTGGAAATGTAATGTTAGCTCCATTGTGGATCGCTGGCACACAGAAAGAGACGGACTGTGATGCTGAGATGCAAGACACAACACAGCTGGTAGCAAAACAGCTAGCGTTCCCGTTACTTAGAAGCTAGAAGAAGATGGGAGCTTCATAAAATATTTACCTTGTGAATGTACAAAACTCTAACTGATATAATATCACCGGCTCACTGTGTAGCCGTATACGTTTTTGTGTGCCTTACCATTAGTCTTTTCTCGCTGCCTTTCTCATACAGGTTTGGGTACTTGATACTGTCCTCGCACTCTCTATCTAACTACGGCTACATTTTTTGTACGTTTTCATTGGTCAGATGTACCAAGACCGAACATTAATTGGTGGACACGACTGTCCATCATCTTTTATTGTGGATGACGCTTACCAGTCTCCGCCCCCAATGACACCGTTGCTGTGGACATTTTCCATAGCAACCGCAAACCAACTGAGAAGCATGGAGAACGTGTAATGTTTGGCGATTAATTTAGTTAAAATGTATTTATTTTTTAGTTACTTCATCTAGTATTTTTGTATTATGTATCTAAACCACAGAGCTTCGCTAAATTTAGTAACACACTATCCTCCTAATACCTAACTCTGCCATGGAGGAGCTGCACAAGACAATAAGCAACCAGCAGAACTCCCATCCAAACGCAGTGCACATTGATGGTATGCAGTACAGTGCAGCCAGATCTGAGTTGAAAAGAGGCATCAGAGAGGCCAAGGCAGCGTACAAGAGAAGGATCGAAGACCACTTCAGCACCAAAAAGTCACGACAGGTATGGCAGGGAGTTCAGCACTTAACCAACTACAAACCTGGCAATACCACGTTGACTGAGGGTAACGCAGAGCTTGCGGCAGCTGTGGCTACAACCGTAGCTTGCCTCCACCAGTGTGTGAATGCAAGAGTGAATGAATAGTGGCATTGTAAAGCGCTTTGGGTGCCTTGAAAAGCGCTATATAAATCCAATCCATTATTATTATTATTTTTTTTTATCGTGCTGTGTGACCTGCCATGCCAAATTAGATCCACTAAATTTTGATTATGCGCAAGCAAAGTAGTATCTGTGTGTCACGAATAACAAACAGAGTGAAAAATTAGTGTCGGTACACTTGGTGTGAAGGCTACAACAGGAAAATTATATATTTGTTTCGTGTCGTGCTGGGGGACACCGGGACCCAACCACTATCCCACCGCTGAGCTACTTGCAGCGGGCGGTGTATGGGCTCAAAATGTGGTCATAAATATTTTGTACTTGTAAAAAAGATTTGTATGTGTAAAAAAGATTTGTATGTGTAAAAAGATTTTGTGTGTGCGTAAAAAAGATTTGTGTGTGTAAAAAAGATTTGTATGTGTAAAAAGAATTTGTGTGTGCGTAAAAAAGATTTGTACGTGTAAAAAAGATTTGTGTGTGCGCAAAAAAGATTTGTATGTGTAAAAAAGATTTGCGTGTGCGTAAAAAAGATTTGTGTGTGGACTTAGAAAAAAAATCCCTGCAAGTTACAAGTACGGATTTTTGACCCTATTTTTCTTCCCTTCATCTGATTGGTCAATGTCATGTCAATCACAAATGTAACAATCCAATCAGAGAACAGATGGGTTTGGCTGTCGAGGGGCGCTTTTTTTGAACTGCAGGTCTTTGAAGGGAGTAAATGCCCTTTTACATGCCAACCCAGCGTTTTCCTTCATCACCACGAAGGAAAACAGTCTGTGGTCGTCCGAGTTTGGTGATTTTTGTGTCACAGGTCTACGTGTTTAATACAGGGACTTCCACAGCCTTTTCAACAGCGCTGCGGACCGCGGGGTGGGGGCGGGCAGTGTTTTGGAAATGACAGTCTTCATTACAAAGCTTTCTTTGTTATGAATTAGCATACATGTTTTTATTGAACATTTGAAGAACTAGCAAAAAAAACAAACTCTTGTAGAGGACATAAAGTCAGAGATAGAAAAGACAAGGAGCAGGTGCATCTAGTACAGGTAGAGCTGCTGCAAAAACCCACAGAGCCCAGCAGCCAGCGTAACATATTCTGGATCCTTTGCTTTTAGTTAGCAGTTAGCATTAGCAGTGTATCCTGCATCCGATGTGAAAGGACTTTTATGCTGCGCACTGTGACTCACAGCAATGGTCCTGGGTCAGCCCTGACTTTGTGTTAAACTAATCCTAAAGTAATAATGTTATTTCTAACCACTGATATACCACAACTTTATCCTTTCAACAGCTACTGAAAGTTAGGGGACCTAGCTGCTATCGGATATTTATATAGCGATCCTCCAGCTTCAAACGGTATCACCCTTCAAGGACCTGCAGTTCAAAACAGCGCCCCTCCGACAGCCAAACCCATCTGTTCTCTGATTGGATTGTTACATTTGTGATTGACATGACATTGACCAATCAGATGAAGGGAAGAAAAATAGGGTCAAATATCCGTACTTGTAACTTGCAGGGGTTTTTTTCTAAGTCCACACACAAATCTTTTTTACACATACAAATCTTTTTTACGCACACACAAATCTTTTTTATGCACACACAAATTCCTTTTACACATACAAATCTTTTTTGCTCACACACAAATCTTTTTTACACGTACAAATCTTTTTTACGCACACACAAATTCTTTTTACACGTAAAAATCTTTTTTACGCACACACAAATCTTTTTTACACATACAAATCTTTTTTACACATACAAATCTTTTTTACAAGTACAAAATATTTATGACCACATTTTGAGCCCATAGCGGTGGAGCCACGGAGAGCCGCCGGCAGACGCACAACTTTCCCGATTACCAGCAACTTAAATGTTCATGTTCATCCTTGTAAAATAAATGTTTTTCTGGTTCAAAGTGATCTTTGTATTGTTATTTAGACATCTTTTTTTAAATTTTATTTTATAAAAAAACGAGGTAATAAGCATTTAGTGTAAGGAAAACATGAAAAACCTGATATGGCACTATATGACATTTAGTGTGCTTCTGCCAAAAAATAGTATCTTTGGACCATCCAAAGGCCTAATTATAATTACAATAAAATATAACTTTCAAATGTATTTTATGGAAAATATTTCATTTTTTTGTTTTTTTCCGCTAAAAAAGCTGTGCGCTCATGTGACAAAACCGGGATATAAAGGGTTAAAATCCGCGAAATATAATTAAAACTTTATATGAATATTTCAAGGAGAAGTAGGTCTAAAAGATTGGCTAATTTAAAGTGGAAAAAAATATTAATGTATAATCTTTTTATAGCACTTTTTATGGCTATAAAGGGTACGACCCGCGAATTATCTTAAGAACCAAGTTCTTCATGTTGCCAGCCTCAAACTGAGAATAAACAAATGCAAAGGCTCACACAGCTGTACCCCGCCTCTCGCCCTATGACAGCTGGGATAGGCTCCAGCGCCCCCCGCGACCCTGAAAAGGACAAGCGGAAGCGAATGGATGGATATACTGGAAATTAATTTCAGTGTATTATCTAACTACAGTTATACATATAGAATATACAGGGAAGAGATCAAAATTAGTATGTGAGAGAACAGTAATGCTGCATAAAACACCTTAAAATACTGTATAATAATAATTAAACAGCTCACACAGAATACTTACTGCATGCTTAAGAGTGCACATTTCATACAGAACACACCCTAGGGCCCAAATATCACTGCAGCAGGAAGGAAAAGCAAGGAAAATGAGAGGCGAGAACATTAGTGATGTGTCGGTCGCGAACGAAATGGCTCTTAGAGCCGGGTCTTTGACGTGAACGACGCGAGCCGTGGGGGTTTTTATTGTCTTTCTCTCACCCTCTCTCTCGCACTTTTTTCGGCTTCACTCAGCATGCGAGCCTTGTGCTTTATGCTTGGAAGAGGGGCGGTAGTTGCACTCAGTAGCACAGGAACAGAGCAGGAGGGAGAGAGAGAGAAAGAGAGCCAGGGACAACAACATCACATTAGAAAGGTATAGTAATCATCCACAACTATTTCCAGTTGCAGATGATAAAGGATACAGAAAGTTTATACATACAGGCCCATATGACAGAGAATGTGCATCTTATTTTTGTTTTCATATTTTAATTTATATTTAATTGTGTTGTGGTTTGCAGTGTTTTGTGTTGTTTCACTTTAAATTGGTTTAAAAGGAAAAAGCTGAAAATTTAAATAGTTAAAAGTTGAACTGTGACTAGTAGGTTTTTGTATTATATGATTTATTTATTACATTTTATGTGGCGTGAATAAATAAAAGTATATTTACGGTGGCCCCTAGAGACAAAGCATGTACAAACTTCAAATCACGTACGAACCCTGAAGCATGTACAAACCCTGAAGCACGTACAAACTCCAAAACACGTAAAAACTCCAAAACACGTAAAAACTCCAAAACACGTAAAAACTCCAAAACACGTAAAAACATGTACAAACTCCAAAACACGTAAAAACTCAGAAGCACATAAAAACTCAAAACACGTACAAAAGACAACAGAAGTGCTCCAGGATGCTGGGTGCAGTGTTGAGCTTTTGTTACCTAGTGGCTACACAAGCCAGCAAGTACCAACGACCGGATTTGGTGTGTGGTAGTAACAGGTAAATGAACTTTTTTAAAATTTTATTTGACTCTATATGAGTGCCTGTGTATAAATACACAAACAATACACATATGCTTCCATGCTTTCAATGGTGTAATTTAAGTGATCTAGGTAGCTCTGTTTTGGAAGTTCAGAGCTACCTAGATCACCTATGCTAGAAATGCTAGAAATGAGTTTTGGAGTTTGTATGTGCTTTTTGGAGTTTGTACGTGTTTTGTCTCTAGGGGCCACCGCATATATTTATATATAAACATATATGAATAAAACCACTTTTTTTTACATTAGTAATTCCTTTTGTGCATAATTTTATATTATTAATAATAAATTAATTAAAGCAACAAAACAACCTGAAGAGTCGGTTCGGAGCCGAAAGAGCCAGCTCTTTTTAGTGAGCCGAACCGAAAGAGCCGGTTCTCTAAAAAGAGCCGGAAATCCCATCAGTAATTCATAACACACGTGAAAAGACCCAGGAAAACCGAGTAAACGATAAAAATGATAACAAAAATAACGCTGAAAACCGATAAAAACCTTGAAAACTATACATTTCACGCCTGAGCCTCAACTCTCGAGGCCCGGTACCAAACGACTCATGGACCGGTACCGGTCCGAGGCCCGGGGGTTGGGGACCGCTGCAATAAGGTATCAACAGTCAAGTGTATGCCCTTTACTTTCCTTTTATAAACTGAGATGAAAACAAGACTTTATTGACAAGAAAACTCTAGATCATTTAGACTGGGCTAAATTGACTTCACTCATTGTAACTAAAGTGGGTTAAATTGCATGTACACTTAAAATAGTTAAGGAGAAAAATCAATACCAGCTTCCTGCTGTAGATGTAAGCGAGCAAGTTTACTCAATAAAAAGGCGAGGTGATATCCTTACATTACACTGTAGCCACCGCCTAATCCTGCAGATTTAAGATTCAGTGGGGAGACACCTTGTCCCATTGATTACTATTGAATTTGCTTGACAACTAGACACCAATGTACGATATTCCAGAAGTCCAAGTACCTTTTGTTATTGTATGGTTTATTTTCACAGATCTCTGGTGACAGGTAATATGGTTGTCATGGCTACTGAACGGACTCACGCGCAGACAGTTCTTTCAAGGAAACAAAAAGGGGATTTATTTACAATAGGGATCACCTTAGTGCAAAATATATGTACAGTGAGTTGGGAGGGGGTCCAGGGGGGGGGGGGGGGGGGGGGGGGGAATCCACACACACGCTTCCTCTTCCACTCAGTCACCGCCACCGCTCCTCCGCACACACGCACTCCTCTTCAGCCGCACTCGCTCCAACACTCCACACACTGCCCCACTTGGACAGGTCCGGTGATTCGGTCCAGAATCTACAGACAGAAGGTCAAGGTTAGTTCCACAACATAAAACACATGTAAGCGATTCTTCTTTGAATATGCCGCGAGCACGAACTCAGGTGGTTCAACGTTCCAGCGGTGAGCTGCTCTGTGCCACTGCCTTAAATAGCAGCTGGGGAGATCAGCCGCAGGTGGACACCATCACACGGGTGCGTGGGCCAAGAGTGAGAGCCCGTAATGAGTTCCACCCAGGCAGAGAGGAGGAGGAGAGACAAAAAACCAAAACTAACAACAACAAAACCTGTAGCCAGCGTGGGCCAACCAGAGAGACACGGGGACCGTGACAATGGTGTTCCTATGCATGTTCTTGCCAGTTCTACAGTGCTGAAAAACAGAAAAATAGCACATTTTAATATTAAAGCTTCAATATTTCAAATAAGCACTGTCTAATGTGCAAAAATACAAACAATGACATAAATCAAAGCAAAAACAGCTGTAAAAAAGGGAAAAAATCAACATCAATAATAAATGCACCTAAGAACCTCAGAACATAATGTATAAATACATAAAACACGTAATACATTATAAGATCAGACATATTTGATTTAACCAAAAGATATTTCTGTGTAAGAACAGTTAAAAAGTGTACAAATAACAAACTTCAACAAAATAAACTATAATATTTTTTAAATATAGTAAAACAGAATGTCTTATTACCAGAAATTCAAAGTGTTCTTCAACTTTTAGCCTGGAATCTATTCTTAATGAAAAACTGCAGGGCTAATTAGACAACAGTGTGCATACCTGTTCAGCACCCTTGCAATTCCAAAGTCTCCAAGCTGAACTGTTCCATCTTTTGTCAAAAAGATGTTCTACACAAGCATTATGAGAATACATGTAAATAATCCAATACATGCAAACAAACAACTTATCACTTAAAGGGAATCTTGTGATTTATGAAAAAAATACCTGTGATTTTATGTCTCTGTGGAGAATTTTTCGATCGTGTACATGCTTGAGCGCTAGGCAGATCTGCACAAACCAATCTAGGATCTCAAAAAGGGAGACTACAGTAAACCATATGTATTGTGATCAGTTTAACCAAATATCTGTATACTGTTTGCACAGTGACTGCCTCGAGTAGTTGCTGGCTTACTTGCGCTTCTGAGAACAGTACCCCTTTCTGAGAGTTGATCTTTTTGAATAGGTCTCCACCCTCGCAGTAGTCCATCACAATATACAGGCAGCCACCCTCTGGGAAAAACATACAAATAAAATAAAAAAAACTTATAGTATGTAGTTATCACACAGTGCACATTTGATCATATTTTCTTCACATAAACAGATGAGCTATTTGAATGGCATTAATACCTTCAAAAGATTCCTTATACTGGACGATGTTTGGATGACTCATGTTTGTCACGGCGAGTGAGAGGAGCCGTGTGGAGGAGGAAAAGGAGGATCCACACGCAGGCAGTCGTGAAGGTGTAAAAGGTGATTTATTGAACACAAAAGGAGAGGCAAACGGCAACACGGAGAACTAAACTATACTGGGAAACAACTAACACTACAAAGCACAAACCTGAATGAGAACGAGCAGAGGAGAATGATGATGGACAGCAGGGAGAACACACGGGTGAGACATGGTAGATACACAGATGAGGCAGGGTGGAATACACAGACAGACCAGCAACTACAATGACGGAAGACATGACTTAAATACACAGAGAATCACAGGGGAATTACACACAGGTGGTGGACACAGCTGGAAATAATCAACAAGATGAGACAAAGGTAAAACCGAACACACTTACATGAGACCCAGACCTTCACAATAGAACAGGAAATGAGAACACCACACCAAGACGCAGACCTGACACTGAGAGACAGACAGAATGACACATGGAACCTGAACTAAACTAAACGTGAGATACAACCGAGAACAAATCCTTAAACATGAACCTCAAATAATAAACATCATAACCATCATCATAAACACAACAAGAGAACAAGAAAACAATCCCTGATGCAAATCAAAACCAAAACATAATAACCTCAAACATGGAATAACAAAAACATGAAACTCCTTATACTGGACGATGTTTGGATGACTCATGTTGGCAAGAACAGCAACTTCCTTCCGAGATTCCTGCCTCTCTTTGCTGGACATCTGTCAAAGTAATGAAGAGGAGGGTAACGAGATGAAACGCACGCTGAAAAGAACATGCCAAGCTTGTGTAAAAAATATGCACAGAAGCTTACTCCAGATATGCCAATCTCCTTGATGACATATTGGTGTCCATGATCTTTGGATTTGACCAGGATAGTCTTTCCAAATGAACCTTCCCCAATTTTCTTCACCTTTTCGTACTTGTCCATGTTATTGGAATGACTGGCTCCACATGCTGGATCTACAAAGACATCAAGAACATGCTAATGCTATTGCTCGGTGTAACTAGGCTTTAATCGAGGGTTCCGTGACAGAAGCTTTATAAAAGGCAAACATTTGGTAGTCTTAATAATGACAATTGTGCATCGTCCTGGAAATGTAATGTTAGCTCCATTGTGGACCGCTGGCAGAGAGAAAGAGACGGACTGTGATGCTGAGATGCAAGACACAACACAGCTGGTAGCAAAACAGCTAGCGTTCCCGTTACTTAGAAGCTAGAAGAAGATGGGAGCTTC
Organism: Diplotaxodon limnothrissa; assembly: GCF_057381915.1. Taxonomy (NCBI): domain Eukaryota; kingdom Metazoa; phylum Chordata; class Actinopteri; order Cichliformes; family Cichlidae; genus Diplotaxodon; species Diplotaxodon limnothrissa. The sequence continues at coordinate 9,127,564 of NC_140617.1, forward strand.
ATAAAATATTTACCATGTGAATCTACAAAACTCTAACTGATATAATATCACCGGCTCACTGTGTAGCCGTATACGTTTCTGTGTGCCTTACCATTAGTCTTTTCTCACTGCCTTTCTCATACAGGTTTGGGTACTTGATACTGTCCTCGCACTCTCTATCTAACTACGGCTACATTTTTTGTACGTTTTCATTGGTCAGATGTACCAAGACCGAACATTAATTGGTGGACACGACTGTCCATCATCTTTTATTGTGGATGACGCTTACCAGTCTCCGCCCCCAATGACACCGTTGCTGTGGACATTTTCCATAGCAACCGCAAACCAACTGAGAAGCATGGAGAACGTGTAACGTTTGGCGATTAATTTAGTTAAAATGTATTTATTTTTTAGTTACTTCATCTAGTATTTTTGTATTATGTATCTAAACCACAGAGCTTCGCTAAATTTAGTAACACACTATCCTCCTAATACCTAACTCTGCCATGGAGGAGCTGCACAAGACAATAAGAAACCAGCAGAACTCCCATCCAAACGCAGTGCACATTGATGGTATGCAGTACAGTGCAGCCAGATCTGAGTTGAAAAGAGGCATCAGAGAGGCCAAGGCAGCGTACAAGAGAAGGATCGAAGACCACTTCAGCACCAAAAAGTCACGACAGGTATGGCAGGGAGTTCAGCACTTAACCAACTACAAACCTGGCAATACCACGTTGACTGAGGGTAACGCAGAGCTTGCGGCAGCTGTGGCTACAACCGTAGCTTGCCTCCACCAGTGTGTGAATGCGAGAGTGAATGAATAGTGGCATTGTAAAGCGCTTTGGGTGCCTTGAAAAGCGCTATATAAATCCAATCCATTATTATTATTTTTATCGTGCTGTGTGACCTGCCATGCCAAATTAGATCCACTAAATTTTGATTATGCGCAAGCAAAGTAGTATCTTTGTGTCACGAATAACAAACAGAGTGAAAAATTAGTGTCGGTACACTTGGTGTGAAGGCTACAACAGGAAAATTATATATTTGTTTCGTGTCGTGCTGGGGGACACCGGGACCCAACCACTATCCCACCGCTGAGCTACTCGCAGCGGGCGGTGGAGCCACGGAGAGCCGCCGGCAGACGCACAACTTTCCCGATTACCAGCAACTTAAATGTTCATGTTCATCCTTGTAAAATAAATGTTTTTCTGGTTCAAAGTGATCTTTGTATTGTTATTTAGACATCTTTTTTTATTTTATTTTATAAAAAAACGAGGTAATAAGCATTTAGTGTAAGGAAAACATGAAAAACCTGATATGGCACTATATGACATTTAGTGTGCTTCTGCCAAAAAATAGTATCTTTGGACCATCCAAAGGCCTAATTATAACTAGAAAAATTTGCATTTCCTGCGAAAATGCAGTGTGGATGCTTAAAGCTGAAGCTGCATGCAAAAACCAGCTGAAAAAGCTGAAAAGTTGCAGAAATTGTAAAAGCTTTTCAGAAGCAAAAGAACTTTGCTAAAATGGAATAACTTAGCAGAACTGCAATATCTTAGAGGAAACATAATACTTGGCAGAAATACAATTATATAGCAGAAATGCTATATTTAGAAAGAAAAATATAATATAGTAGAAATAGTATGATTTAGCAGAAATACTGTATTTAGCACAAGTACCAAAAAGTAGCAGAAATACTATGATTTAGCAGAAATACTATGATTGAGCAGAAGTACTAAGATGTAGTAAAAGTACTTTGATTTAACAGAATTACAATTATGGAGGAGTAATACTTTAAAATGGGAGAAATAGCCTAAAGGGAAGAGTATTTGTGCCATGGAGTGTTAACAAGAATGTGAGGTCCATATTAGAAAAGCTGGTAAAATCATAAAAGTTTGCAGAATTGTAATAAATGATGAATATGAATTACTGGTCTGTGACAGTGTATTAATTTGTAGGGAAAAAAACATGTTGACCAAGGTGGAATCGAACCCACGATCTTTGGCTTGCAGACCCGTGTCATTACCAACTGCGCCACTGGGAAAGAGAGCAGCCGTTTTGAAAAACAGGGTGATGACGAGTCAGAATTAGATCGCGGTGAGAGGCGAAAAACGCCGTTTTTTGGAGTTACAAAACGTTGTGTAACTCAAAAACTAGGTGGACTAGAAGCATAATTCTTGTACTGGGTGAATCAGCGGACTTTGGTGTACTTTAACTGCGATTTTCATTGCTCTATGTACATCCGTCGCTGAGATATGACGAGAGAGGAAACGGAAAACCTCAGATATGATTGGCTGGCTGGGAGGCCGTGCAGGCCCTGATCTGTATATTTGAATGTCTGAGTCCTCACAGAGGATTGGCTGCCTGGCAGAAATATATAGAAATAGTATGATTAAGCATAAACACTACATTTAGCAGAAATACTATATTAAGCACAAATCCTATAAAAAGCAGAAATAGTATATTAAGCACAAATCCTATAAAAAGCAGATATACTATATTAAGCACAAATCCTATAAAAAGCAGAAATAGTATATTAAGCACAAATCCTATAAAAAGCAGAAATACTATATTTGGCACAAATCCTATTAAAAGCAGAAATAGTATGATTTAGCACAATAGTAATAAGTTAAACAGAAAAATCGGAAAAGCAAAATGGACAGCTGAAAAAATGCTGAACATGCTGAGGGTCCCTCAAATATACTTGTTAAATGAAAAAAATCAGCAAAAAAAATATATAACAGCCACACAATCAGAAATATGTACACATAAGGAAACACACATGCACAGAGAGACACACACACATGATCCAATTCAGTCAACCAGTCTAAATATATTGAATTTGAAGCTTAGAATGAGGTCATCCCATTAAAAGCCTTTCTCTCTCTCTCTCTCTCTCTCTGTCACACACACACACACACACACACACACACACACACACACACACACACGGAGAGAGAAGTAAGTTTCTAGCTCAGTCAAGCAGCCTTGGAGCTGCTGAATTTGAATCCACCAATCAGAGAGCCTGTGCACTTTTTCCCGCCAAAACAGGTGCACGCAGCACAGAGAGACACAGGATTTTTGCAGTCTATTTCTCATAACGACAACTCCCCTCAAACAAATGACCATAATTTCCTAACCGTAGGGGCTAGAACGGTCATTCTTACACCGTTTTGTTCAGAAGAGATGGGGGAATCTTAAAGTGTTGACAATTTATCATTAAAATATGAATTATTAAAGATAATTGACTTCTAATGCACCATAACTGAGTAGAGCAAAGCAAAAACTGCCTTGACTTGCCCTCAAACAACGCTTTCTAACTCTAAATCTATTTGGAGTATCAATATCATTCTTTCACCGTAAGAGACAGCAGGCTTTGGTGAACAATCATGGAAATTTTCAGGTCTCTGTGGAAATCCATTAAAAAGATATGACGAGAGAAAAAAGTGGTTCATTTCCAGAGTTTGAAATCTGAAGAAATCTGAGCGAAGGACAAATTTTCTACCCTCAAACAAGTCTAACTCATTTCAGAACGGTAATAGGTGAGAAAATAATTCTTGAATTGTGAGCGTCAGGAGTGTCTGAAGATATACTGGGACAAGCCTTATGTCTTAACTTTGCTTCGTTAAGGAGATATGACGATTCGAATATGCCTCTCATTACAGAAATCAAGCGGTGATTTTGAACAAGCTCTCCATTGACTTTCTATGGAGAGTTTTGTGACTTTGTGTTGGTCTGAGGAGATTTGCCAAAATTCTATAAATCCCACAACAATGATAGTGACATTTTCGGAAACCCAGCAAAAATACCTACGTTTTGATGTATAATTTGTGGAAGTTGAGTGAAAATTGAGCAAGTAGCAAGAAGTTGTTCGGACATGAAGAGAAGACTGCAAAACCTTCAGTGGCATACTGGAAGCCAAGTGCATAGCAACCATAACAACGCATGTATTTTGTGAAAAATCACAATTTTGCAACTGAAAACTTTAAGAGGCATAAAAGTAAAACGGTAAAAGATTTGAAAAAGCTGAATCATACCTGAATAGCCCAATAATTTGAGAACATTTTAAAGTTTGAATGGTTGTTCTACGTGAAAATATGAGGAAGTAGTTAAGTTTCAGAAACAAGCAAATTTTAGCAGAATTGCAGAAGTTTCCCATTCATTTAAATGGGACAAATTAAGCTTAATATTTTAAAAAGTATAATAGTGAAAAATACCAAAAGACATAGCAGGAATTAGCAGAAATAGCAGAATATTTTAAAATTTGAACGGTGAAAATCGGCTGAAAATTGTGGAAGTAGTTAAGTGCCAAAAAGTGTACGGAAGTCCCAAGAGGAACTCAATAGTGTGGATGCTACACAATTACAATAAAATACTAGAAAAAATTGCATTTCCTGCGAAAATGCTGTGTGGATGCCTTACGCTGAAGATTTCTGCTGAAAAAAGCAGAAAAAGTTGAAAAAACAAAAAACATTGCCCTGAGCGAGATTCGAACCTGGCCTTTCTGATCTATAGGCGGCGTCTCACCTTACTGGACCAAACTGATTCTTACAAAGAAGAGGTGGAGAGACTGACAATTCTGGTGAAATTAGCAGAAGCTGCTTAGTATTGTGCTAATAAGAGGTGAAAAGGCTAAACATTTAGCAGAAAAGAGGTGAATCAGAAGAAGTTCTGCTGAAAAGAGGTAAAGAAGCAAAAAGATGAGTTGAAAAGAGGTGTAGAAGTGCTTGCTGAAGATGGCTGTATGTGTAATGACACACTGGAGAGTGTCAAGAAAGCAGAGCGCATGCAAGCAGGGAACATGTGTAGCAACTGTCACAGGTAGGATTCGAAACTCTGCCCCCGGGTCTCACGGCAGCTGCCCTACCCTCTGAGCCAAATGAGTTCTGGTCTCAAGCAAATATATGATGAGAGAGAAAATGTGCACTGTGGAGCAGAAGCTCAAATTAGCAGAAAAGAGGTGAAGAGGAAGAACTTTGTTGTGAAATGAGGTAAAGAAACTGAAATTTGTGCTTAAAACAAGTGAAAAAGCTGAACTCTGAAATCCTGCTAAAACAGTAGTAGAGGCTGATATTTTTCAGCTACTCACTGAGCCAAACTGGTTCTCACGTAACTGAAAAAAGGTGGAAAAGCTTAAAATTCTAATGAAAACAGCAGAAGAGGCTAAGTGCACTGTGGAGCAGGAGCTCTAATTAGCAGAAAAGAGGTGAAGAGGAATAATTTCTGCTGAAAAGAGGTAAAGAAGCAAAAAGCCGAGTTGAAAAGAAGTGTAGAAGCAGAAGTGCTTGCTGAAGATGGCTGTATGTGTAATGACACACTGGAGAGTGTCAAGAAAGCAGAGCGCATGCAAGCAGTGAACATGTGTAGCAGCTGTCACAGGTAGGATTCGAACCTCTGCCACCGGGTCTCACGACAGATGCCCTACCCTCTGAGCCAAATGAGTTCTGGTCACAAGCAAAGATATGATGAGAGGGAAAATGTGCACTGTGGAGCAGCAGCTCAAATTAGCAGAAAAGAGGTGAAGAGGAAGAACTTTGTTGTGAAATGAGGTAAAGAAACTGAAATTTGTGCTTAAAACAAGTGAAAAAGCTGAACTCTGAAATCCTGCTAAAACAGCAGAAGAGGCTGATATTTTTCAGCTACTCATTGAGCCAAACTGGTTCTCACGTAACTGAAAAAAGGTGGAAAAGCTTAAAATTCTAATGAAAACAGCAGAAGAGGCTGAGTGCACTGTGGAACAGAAGCTCAAATTAGCAGAAAAGAGGTGAAAACAGCAGAAGAGGGTGAGATTTGTGCTGATAAGAGGTGAAACTGCGGAACCAATCAGAGGTACTGCTTCTGTCTGCTTCATCAGGCTGTGTACTTGTATGTATTTCTGCCATAGACTGTTAACCAGAATCTGAGGTCCATATTAGAAAAGCTGCTAAAATCATTAAACTTTGCAGAATTGTAATAAATTATCAATATGAATTACCGGTCTGTGATAGTGTATAAATTTGTAGTTAAAAAAAAAACATGTGGGCCAAGGTGGAATCGAACCCACGACCTCTGGTCTGAAGAGCGGTGTCATTACCAATCGCGCCACCTCTAAGGGGGCGGGCGCTTTGAAAAAAAGGGTGATGAGGAGTCAGAATTAGATCGCGGTGAGATGCGAAAAACGCCGTTTTTTGGAGTTACAAAACGTCGTGTAACTCAAAAACTAGGTGGGATAGAAGCATAATTCTTGCACTGGGTGAATCAGCGGACTTTGGTGTACTTTGACTGCGATTTACATAGCTCTTTGTATCTCCGTCGCGGAGATATGACGAGAGAAGAAACGGCTTCATTTTCGGAATTTGAAAAATGAGAGGAGGACAGATTTCCACCCCTCAAACAAGTCTAACTCATCTCAGAACGGTAATAGGTGAGAAAATAATTCTTGAATTGTGAGTGTCAGGAGTGTCTGAAGATATACAGGGACAAGCCTCATGTCTTAACTTTGCTTCGTTAAGGAGATATGACGATTTGAAAATGCCTTCAGTTTCAGTATTTCAGCTCTGAGTTTCACAACCTCCCCATAGACTTTGAATGGGGAGTTTTTAGACCATGTGTCACTTCGAGGCAAATTGTGAAAAAAACGTAACTCTCACAATAATTATAGTGACACTGTCTTAAAGCCAGCAAAAATACCTACGTTTTGATGTATAATTTGTGGAAGTTGAGTGGAAATTGAGCGAGTAGCAAGGAGTTGTTCAGACATGAAGAGAAAATTCAGAACGGACGAGTGTGCAGTGGGAGTTAATTGCATAGCAACCATAGCAACACATGTATTTTCTGAAAAATCACAAAGTTGTAACTGAAAACTTAAAGAGTCATTACATGAAAACGGTAACAGATATGAAAAAGCTGAATCACACAGGAATAGCCCAATCATCTGAGAACGTTTTAAAGTTTGAATGGAGTTTCTAGGTGAAAGTATGAGGAAGTAGTTAAGTTTCAAAGACAAGCAAGTTTTAGCAGAATTGTAGAAGTTTCCCATTCATTTCAATGGGACAAATTAAAGGAAAAAAGTGTAATATTTTAAAAAGTATAATAGTAATAAGTACCAAAAGATATAGCAGTCGAAAGCAGAAATAGCAGAACAGTTTAGAGTTTGAATGGTAAAAATCGGCTGAAAACTGAGGGAGTAGTTAAGCGGCAAAGAAACGGAGCAACTAGAATAATAAAGGATAAAGAACTAGAAAAAATTGCATTTCCTGCGAAAATGCTGTGTGGATGCCTTACGCTGAAGATTTCTGCTGAAAAAAGCAGAAAAAGTTGAAAAAACAAAAAACATTGCCCTGAGCGAGATTCGAACCTGGCCTTTCTGATCTATAGGCGGCGTCTCACCTTACTGGACCAAACTGATTCTTACAAAGAAGAGGTGGAGAGACTGACAATTCTGGTGAAATTAGCAGAAGCTGCTTAGTATTGTGCTAATAAGAGGTGAAAAGGCTAAACATTTAGCAGAAAAGAGGTGAATCAGAAGAAGTTCTGCTGAAAAGAGGTAAAGAAGCAAAAAGATGAGTTGAAAAGAGGTGTAGAAGTGCTTGCTGAAGATGGCTGTATGTGTAATGACACACTGGAGAGTGTCAAGAAAGCAGAGCGCATGCAAGCAGGGAACATGTGTAGCAACTGTCACAGGTAGGATTCGAAACTCTGCCCCCGGGTCTCACGGCAGCTGCCCTACCCTCTGAGCCAAATGAGTTCTGGTCTCAAGCAAATATATGATGAGAGAGAAAATGTGCACTGTGGAGCAGAAGCTCAAATTAGCAGAAAAGAGGTGAAGAGGAAGAACTTTGTTGTGAAATGAGGTAAAGAAACTGAAATTTGTGCTTAAAACAAGTGAAAAAGCTGAACTCTGAAATCCTGCTAAAACAGTAGTAGAGGCTGATATTTTTCAGCTACTCACTGAGCCAAACTGGTTCTCACGTAACTGAAAAAAGGTGGAAAAGCTTAAAATTCTAATGAAAACAGCAGAAGAGGCTAAGTGCACTGTGGAGCAGGAGCTCTAATTAGCAGAAAAGAGGTGAAGAGGAATAATTTCTGCTGAAAAGAGGTAAAGAAGCAAAAAGCCGAGTTGAAAAGAAGTGTAGAAGCAGAAGTGCTTGCTGAAGATGGCTGTATGTGTAATGACACACTGGAGAGTGTCAAGAAAGCAGAGCGCATGCAAGCAGTGAACATGTGTAGCAGCTGTCACAGGTAGGATTCGAACCTCTGCCACCGGGTCTCACGACAGATGCCCTACCCTCTGAGCCAAATGAGTTCTGGTCACAAGCAAAGATATGATGAGAGGGAAAATGTGCACTGTGGAGCAGCAGCTCAAATTAGCAGAAAAGAGGTGAAGAGGAAGAACTTTGTTGTGAAATGAGGTAAAGAAACTGAAATTTGTGCTTAAAACAAGTGAAAAAGCTGAACTCTGAAATCCTGCTAAAACAGCAGAAGAGGCTGATATTTTTCAGCTACTCATTGAGCCAAACTGGTTCTCACGTAACTGAAAAAAGGTGGAAAAGCTTAAAATTCTAATGAAAACAGCAGAAGAGGCTGAGTGCACTGTGGAACAGAAGCTCAAATTAGCAGAAAAGAGGTGAAAACAGCAGAAGAGGGTGAGATTTGTGCTGATAAGAGGTGAAACTGCGGAACCAATCAGAGGTACTGCTTCTGTCTGCTTCATCAGGCTGTGTACTTGTATGTATTTCTGCCATAGACTGTTAACCAGAATCTGAGGTCCATATTAGAAAAGCTGCTAAAATCATTAAACTTTGCAGAATTGTAATAAATTATCAATATGAATTACCGGTCTGTGATAGTGTATAAATTTGTAGTTAAAAAAAAAACATGTGGGCCAAGGTGGAATCGAACCCACGACCTCTGGTCTGAAGAGCGGTGTCATTACCAATCGCGCCACCTCTAAGGGGGCGGGCGCTTTGAAAAAAAGGGTGATGAGGAGTCAGAATTAGATCGCGGTGAGACGCGAAAAACGCCGTTTTTTGGAGTTACAAAACGTCGTGTAACTCAAAAACTAGGTGGGATAGAAGCATAATTCTTGCACTGGGTGAATCAGCGGACTTTGGTGTACTTTGACTGCGATTTACATAGCTCTTTGTATCTCCGTCGCGGAGATATGACGAGAGAAGAAACGGCTTCATTTTCGGAATTTGAAAAATGAGAGGAGGACAGATTTCCACCCCTCAAACAAGTCTAACTCATCTCAGAACGGTAATAGGTGAGAAAATAATTCTTGAATTGTGAGTGTCAGGAGTGTCTGAAGATATACAGGGACAAGCCTCATGTCTTAACTTTGCTTCGTTAAGGAGATATGACGATTTGAAAATGCCTTCAGTTTCAGTATTTCAGCTCTGAGTTTCACAACCTCCCCATAGACTTTGAATGGGGAGTTTTTAGACCATGTGTCACTTCGAGGCAAATTGTGAAAAAAACGTAACTCTCACAATAATTATAGTGACACTGTCTTAAAGCCAGCAAAAATACCTACGTTTTGATGTATAATTTGTGGAAGTTGAGTGGAAATTGAGCGAGTAGCAAGGAGTTGTTCAGACATGAAGAGAAAATTCAGAACGGACGAGTGTGCAGTGGGAGTTAATTGCATAGCAACCATAGCAACACATGTATTTTCTGAAAAATCACAAAGTTGTAACTGAAAACTTAAAGAGTCATTACATGAAAACGGTAACAGATATGAAAAAGCTGAATCACACAGGAATAGCCCAATCATCTGAGAACGTTTTAAAGTTTGAATGGAGTTTCTAGGTGAAAGTATGAGGAAGTAGTTAAGTTTCAAAGACAAGCAAGTTTTAGCAGAATTGTAGAAGTTTCCCATTCATTTCAATGGGACAAATTAAAGGAAAAAAGTGTAATATTTTAAAAAGTATAATAGTAATAAGTACCAAAAGATATAGCAGTCGAAAGCAGAAATAGCAGAACAGTTTAGAGTTTGAATGGTAAAAATCGGCTGAAAACTGAGGGAGTAGTTAAGCGGCAAAGAAACGGAGCAACTAGAATAATAAAGGATAAAGAATAAAGAGAAACAGGATCTCAATAGTGTGGATGCCTACGGCATCCACCCAATAAAGAGAAACAGGATCTCAATAGTGTGGATGCCTACGGCATCCACCCAATAACTTTCAAATGTATTTTATGGAAAATATTTCATTTTTTTGTTTTTTTCCACTAAAAAAGCCGTGCGCTCATGTGACAAAACCGGGATATAAAGGGTTAAAATCCGCGAAATATAATTAAAACTTTATATGAATATTTCAAGGAGAAGTAGGTCTAAAAGATTGGCTAATTTAAAGTGGAAAAAAATATTAATGTATAATCTTTTTATAGCACTTTTTATGGCGTGGTCGATTTTTGGCTCTAGGACCTCATAAGGGGTATTTATTTTACACGAGCTCCTGCAGAAAAACTGACGGCCGATCAAAATGAAGGTCAGTGGTAATTTTTAGACCATCCAAAGGCCTAATTAAAAGTACAATAAAATATAACTTTCAAATGTATTTTATGGAAAATATTTCATTTTTTCCGCCAAAAAAGGCCGTGCGCTCATGTGACAAAACCGGGATATAAAGGGTTAAAATCCGCGAAATATAATTAAAACTTTATATGAATATTTCAAGGAGAAGTAGGTCTAAAAGATTGGCTAATTTAAAGTGGAAAAAAATATTAATGTATAATCTTTTTATAGCACTTTTTATGGCGTGGTCGATTTTTGGCTCTAGGACCTCATAAGGGGTATTTATTTTACACGAGCTCCTGCAGAAAAACTAACGGCCGATCAAAATGAAGTGCAGTAGTAATTCTTAGAACATCCAAAGGCCTAATTAAAAGTACAATAAAATATAACTTTCAAATTAGAGCTGGGCGATAGAACGATAACGATATGTATCGCGATATAACTTTTTCCCGATAGAAAAATTCAACTATCGCGATAGACCTCACCGCTCTTGTCCTCTTTAAAAAAAAAAAAAAAAAAAAAAGAACAGCCAATCCAAATTAAGTAGCGCAGAGCCGAACCAATCACAGCCGCAGCGTCACGTCACGTGACTTGTTACGTACAGCACAAGTGCCAAGCCGCACATGTGTATTTGTTTGGGAAGCAGCCAGCCACCGTACCGCCCGGGTAATGGAGGAAATGAGTGTGCAGACTAGAAAAATCAACCGAGCGTGACCGAAGAGAAAACAGATGATGGTTCCAATGCCGGAGAGATTGTCGAACGGAAGAGCCATAGAAGTTCCGTAGTGTGAAGGTATTTCGGCTATTTCAAGTCTGACAAAAAACAGAGTAGCGTGCACTGTAAATTGTGCCGAAAGCAAGTCTGGAAATACAATAAACTGGTGCATGCGCTATGTCCACACGTACCCGGGTATTTTTGAAAACGTAGATTTTTCTATGCGTTTGCACCTTTCGTCCACACGTAAACGGCGTTTTTGGTCACTGAAAACGAAGATTTTTAAAAACTCCGTTTTTGCATTTACGTGTGGACTAGAAAAAACGGAGAAAACGCATCGTCAAAGATGTGCGCATTTTTTGACGTCACACTGTGCGTTATTGTTTCGGTGAAATGAATTTCTACAATACTGTTAATTCTACTCTCTGCAGTGTTTTAATGCTTACATATACACACAGTTACTGTCCCTCCACACATACGACTCGGTTCTGCTTCTATGCCCCAGCTTTGTTTACTTTTTCCCACCGAGGCTTCTAGACTTCTGATTGGCCAACATTTCTGCACGGTTAGGAATTTAGCGCCACCTGCTGCTTTGGCATGTTCATAGCAGCATTTTCCTTCATTTCTCCCTTTATGTGTGGACGGGATTATTTTTTAAAACGAAAACGGAAAATCTCCGTTTTCAAAAATACCCGTGTACGTGTGGACGTAGCCTCAGTCTCTGACTGGAAGCACTAATTCCGTCATTCGGCTTTTGTCAGACTAAAGTAACTGTTAAAACTGTTTGAAAAGCTAAGCTATACAACAAGGAGAGATTGAGAATTTCCTTTTAGTTCTCAGTTTATTTGATATTGACAAAAGTTAGTCAGTTTTGTCTGTTCTTCTGTAAAACAAACTAAGATTTATTTTTAGAATTAATATTTTGTTTCTGAGTGGAATTGACAGTTTAGTCTGTTTCGTTTGTTCTATTTTGAAACTTAAACGCTTTAGCGGCTGCCTTTTGTGTAGTTTGCAATATTTGCCTTTATTTATCTGAAAAAGTCTCATGTTCCTTAAGTACATCTACCCTGTTGAACTTATTATGGGAAATAAATATTTAAATAAAAACAAGCTGCTGATTATTTCACATTTTACTTGTGAGCAACGGCACATTTAAATCTTACAAATATAGTTATTTGGCTTATATCGTGATAGATATCGTTATCGCCTGAAATGAAAAAAACATATCGTGATATGAAAAAATCTTATATCGCCCAGCTCTATTTCAAATGTATTTTATGGAAAATATTTCATTTTTTCATTTTTTTCGCCAAAAAAAGCCGTGCGCTCATGTGACAAAACCGGGATATAAAGGGTTAAAATCCGCGAAATATAATTAAAACTTTATATGAATATTTCAAGGAGAAGTAGGTCTAAAAGATTGGCTAATTTAAAGTGGAAAAAAATATTAATGTATAATCTTTTTATAGCACTTTTTATGGCGTGGTCGATTTTTGGCTCTAGGACCTCATAAGGGGTATTTATTTTACACGAGCTCCTGCAGAAAAACTGACGGCCGATCAAAATGAAGGTCAGTGGTAATTTTTAGACCATCCAAAGGCCTAATTAAAAGTACAATAAAATATAACTTTCAAATGTATTTTACACAGGTCTATAATTGATTCAATCTTGAGACCAGAAATAGATCTTAATTAAGCTGTTAGATTGAAAACGTTTCTTACTAAATATCAATATCAGTTTTTATTTCTGTTCATATAAATTTCACCAGTATAGTAACAGGTTATCATGCAGTATTTTCATGATGGGGGCTATATACTTATTAGTAGTTATAATATGTACCAGCTGTCCTTCAGCACGGGCTTTGTTGAGCATAGCTTCCCTCCTCCGCTGCAAAAACTCCTCAACTTGAAAGGCTCGCCCAACTGCCATTTGACCGCGCTGCCTGTGAAAAGAACACAGTAATAAATATTCGTACTCAACTTTTACACCGTTGAGAACAACAACACAGCTATGTGACTAGCTGACCTGCTAATATGGGCTTGTTTGGAAACATGCTGCAGCCTGTGGAGTTCTCTCTTGATTACGTCAGGGTCTAGTCGTCGAGCAGGGCCGTTAGGAAGCACTGTGCCTGCAGCAGCTGGTACACTAGTCAGTACATAAATAGGCAATGTCATTACAAATACTACTTAACACACATAAACAGCCAAAAATAAATAAATAAAATAACCTTACCGAATGGGACTGCAAGGTCCAGCTGAGGAGCTCTCCCTGCTGACATCTTTAGGCGTCGGTCTAGCCATTTGGTCGAGGATTGCATGGTAGTGTTCATAAGAGCTTTTACCACGGAGAGGAGCTAGAGTAGAACCCTGAACAGCAGCAACATGTGCACCTCTCTTTCCACCTCCTACAAAACACTGAGTACGGAGAACAAAACAATGTCGCAACCCTCGCTGAGGGCATCCTGACATAACTCTTTATATGACAAAAACAAAAAAATATATACATTACCTTTCTCTCTGGGCTGCTACCTCCACTAGAACTCAAGACATGCTTCCAGCCTTGTTCTCTCGCTTGGTTTATTCGATTGATCTGTAAGAGATCAAAGGTTCAGATTTAGGTTTAGCTGTACAGAGTGTGTGAACTACAAATGCACTGTGGAGCTCAGATCAATCACCTAGCAGAAGATAAAGAAAATATCCAGACTAAATCCCCCCTCTACTGCTGCCACTGACCTGCAGGCTGTGCTTTGACAACTCATGTGTTAGTTTATCATTTCCTTCATATAAAAATGTTGCCAACATTTAGGAAGCTTAAAACTATAGTACACAAAAAGTTAGGGTCATGGTGGCCATAGCCATAAATTTCTATACATTCAGTGTTCTCAAACTGTGTTCTAGGCCATGGGACGAATATAGAGTGAAACTGAAATAAATTAATACTTTTTGTAAGAATTTTACTTGATTAAAATTTATATTTAATACTTTTTTTTAAACTTTGTCCTAAAAAGGATCCCCTTTCCTTCACTAATGAAATAAAAAATAAATAAAAACCACACACCCAAGCTCAGTTAATCACCCACCTTTTCCTTTTCATATCTCTTCATCTGCTCCGCTTTCAACATGAACATCTGAAAGAAAGAAAGACTTTAGTTCGAAAGGTATAAAAACTTTTTGCATGGAGATGTAGAAACTAAACAGTATGCTCACCTGCTCTCTCTGTTTCCTTTTTTTCTCGATCATCTCCATCCTCTTCTTTCTGATGCCATCCTATAGAATGAGACAAAACCATTCAAACCCCAAAATAGACATCTTAAAGAAACCCGCCTCAAGGGAAAGAGCCAGCAGGACTGCTCTGTCAGAGGTCAGGTGGGCGAGGAGGAAAAGTTTGGTTAAAAGAGAAAGCTATATCAGGCAGAGCACTCCAAATGGGCCGGGAGCGGACAACAGGTGAAGATGGGGAGCAAGCGCAATGAGAGGGAGCAAAATTGAAAATGCTAATAAGAAGGGACCTTCACGTGTCAGTGAATGGCGAGAAAAAAAAAAAAAAAGGGAGCCTATTAGAGAATATAATATGGCGCTCTCAGTGTACCTCGTGTTTTTTCCTCTTTTCTTCCACTTGACTCACTCTTCTCTGGGGGGTTGCTGGGAGAAGGGCCTGAGCAACATATGACACTGGGCTTCAGAGGTAGCCAACATAACATGATGTACCAATACACACTTACTCACACATACACACAAATGGAAGAAGCATTGACAACAAATACAGCATCTGGCATAAGAAGGCAACCCCCCCCCCCCCCCCAAAAAAAAAAAAAAACCCAAAACAAACGTCATGACTAAAGATCGGTCATACCAGCTTGTCATCAACAATAACAGCCTACTAACCGGTTTGTGTTTTCCAGCTGGTTTCTTGTCTGCAGGCTTTCTGGCTCCATCTGGGACCTTCCTCACAGTTAAAGGCACCCCGTATTTGGCGGCTGGTTTTGTAATCTTCTGGGCTGAGGCTGATATTATGAGATATCCAGAAGTAATTTAGAAGAAAAACTCAAAAACTAACAAAATTTGTATTTTAGCTGATTAGTTCTAGAATCTACAAACAAGCTGTAGAAGACAGACCCCTTGTAGTCTTCTTCATGACGAGTTTGCTCACCTGATGGCACCTGTGCCACACCTGATTTAGGCTGCTTGTGAAGAAAAGTATGGCGAAATTCCTGAGCAATGATCTGAAATGAGTAAGAAATTTAATGAGCAAGCTACTTTTTGCAAAAAAAAAAAAAAAAACCCCAAAGAATTAACAATCAGCTGCAGAGTCTACCTGTGGTGTGAGAAACTTCTCAATCCTGCAGGAGAGGAAAGGTTTGTCCAGTATGCTGTTGACTGAGGGTCGCTCTCGAGGGTGCGTTTAAACAGCTGTGCAAGGAGGGATCGCAGTTCTTGGGAGTAGTGACAAGACACAGGAGGGTACGACCCGCGAATTATCTTAAGAACCAAGTTCTTCATGTTGCCAGCCTCAAACCACTGCATAGAAATTACTGAAGACAATTGAACTACATAGGGATTCTTAATGTGGGGACTGTACTGTATTACAGATTTAATTAGGAATTAATATACTGGAAATTAATTTCAGTGTATTATCTAACTACAGTTATACATATAGAATATACAGGGAAGAGATCAAAATTAGTATGTGAGAGAACAGTAAATGCTGCATAAAACACCTTAAAATACTGTATAATAATAATTAAACAGCTCACACAGAATACTTACTGCATGCTTAAGAGTGCACATTTCATACAGAACACACCCTAGGGCCCAAATATCACTGCAGCACAGGAAGGAAAGGCAAGGAAAATGAGAGGCGAGAACATTAGTGATGGGTCGGTCGCGAACGAAATGGCTCTTAGAGCCGGGTCTTTGACGTGAACGACGCGAGCCGGCTCCTTATCGCGAGCCGTGGGGGGTTTATTGTCTGTCTCTCACCCTCTCTCTCGCACTTTTTTCGGCTTCACTCAGCATGCGAGCCTTGTGCTTTATGCTGGGAAGAGGGGCGGTAGTTGCACTCAGTAGCACAGGAACAGAGCAGGAGGGAGAGAGAGAGAGAAAGAGAGCCAGGGACAACAACATCACATTAGAAAGGTATAGTAATCATCCACAACTATTTTCAGTTGCAGATGAAAAGGATACAGAAAGTTTATACATACAGGCCCATATGACAGAGAATGTGCATCTTATTTTTGTTTTCATATTTTAATTTATATTTAATTGTGTTGTGGTTTGCAGTGTTTTGTGTTGTTTCACTTTAAATTGGTTTAAAAGGAAAAAGCTGAAAATTTAAATAGTTAAAAGTTGAACTGTGACTAGTAGGTTTTTGTATTATATGATTTATTTATTACATTTTATGTGGCGTGAATAAATAAAAGTATATTTACGGTGGCCCCTAGAGACAAAGCATGTACAAACTTCAAATCACGTACGAACCCTGAAGCATGTACAAACCCTGAAGCACGTACAAACTCCAAAACACGTAAAAACTCCAAAACACGTAAAAACTCCAAAACATGTAAAAACTCCAAAACACGTAAAAACTCCAAAACACGTAAAAACATGTACAAACTCCAAAACACGTAAAAACTCAGAAGCACATAAAAACTCAAAACACGTACAAAAGACAACAGAAGTGCTCCAGGATGCTGGGTGCAGTGTTGAGCTTTTGTTACCTAGTGGCTACACAAGCCAGCAAGTACCAACGACCGGATTTGGTGTGTGGTAGTAACAGGTAAATGAACTTTTTTAAAAATTTTATTTGACTCTATATGAGTGCCTGTGTATAAATACACAAACAATACACATATGCTTCCATGCTTTCAATGGTGTAATTTAAGTGATCTAGGTAGCTCTGTTTTGGAAGTTCAGAGCTACCTAGATCACCTATGCTAGAAATGCTAGAAATGAGTTTTGGAGTTTGTATGTGCTTTTTGGAGTTTGTACGTGTTTTGTCTCTAGG
Source organism: Diplotaxodon limnothrissa (assembly GCF_057381915.1). Lineage (NCBI taxonomy): Eukaryota > Metazoa > Chordata > Actinopteri > Cichliformes > Cichlidae > Diplotaxodon > Diplotaxodon limnothrissa. The sequence goes on from NC_140617.1 coordinate 9,144,756, forward strand.
GGCCACCGCATATATTTATATATAAACATATATGAATAAAACCACTTTTTTTTACATTAGTAATTCCTTTTGTGCATAATTTTATATTATTAATAATAAATTAATTAAAGCAACAAAACAACCTGAAGAGTCGGTTCGGAGCCGAAAGAGCCAGCTCTTTTTAGTGAGCCGAACCGAAAGAGCCGGTTCTCTAAAAAGAGCCGGAAATCCCATCAGTAATTTATAACACACGTGAAAAGACCCAGGAAAACCGAGTAAACGATAAAAATGATAACAAAAATAACGCTGAAAACCGATAAAAACCTTGAAAACTATACATTTCACGCCTGAGCCTCAACTCTCGAGGCCCGGTACCAAACGACTCATGGACCGGTACCGGTCCGAGGCCCGGGGGTTGGGGACCGCTGCAATAAGGTATCAACAGTCAAGTGTATGCCCTTTACTTTCCTTTTATAAACTGAGATGAAAACAAGACTTTATTGACAAGAAAACTCTAGATCATTTAGACTGGGCTAAATTGACTTCACTCATTGTAACTAAAGTGGGTTAAATTGCATGTACACTTAAAATAGTTAAGGAGAAAAATCAATACCAGCTTCCTGCTGTAGATGTAAGCGAGCAAGTTTACTCAATAAAAAGGCGAGGTGATATCCTTACATTACACTGTAGCCACCGCCTAATCCTGCAGATTTAAGATTCAGTGGGGAGACACCTTGTCCCATTGATTACTATTGAATTTGCTTGACAACTAGACACCAATGTACGATATTCCAGAAGTCCAAGTACCTTTTGTTATTGTATGGTTTATTTTCACAGATCTCTGGTGACAGGTAATATGGTTGTCATGGCTACTGAACGGACTCATGCGCAGACAGTTCTTTCAAGGAAACAAAAAGGGGATTTATTTACAATAGGGATCACCTTAGTGCAAAATATATGTACAGTGAGTTGGGAGGGGGTCCAGGGAGAGAAGGGGGGGGGGGGGAATCCACACACACGCTTCCTCTTCCACTCATGTTGGCAAGAACAGCAACTTCCTTCCGAGATTCCTGCCTCTCTTTGCTGGACATCTGTCAAAGTAATGAAGAGGAGGGTAACGAGATGAAGCGCACGCTGAAAAGAACATGCCAAGCTTGTGTAAAAAATATGCACAGAAGCTTACTCCAGATATGCCAATCTCCTTGATGACATATTGGTGTCCATGATCTTTGGATTTGACCAGGATAGCCTTTCCAAATGAACCTTCCCCAATTTTCTTCACCTTTTCGTACTTGTCCATGTTATTGGAATGACTGGCTCCACATGCTGGATCTACAAAGACATCAAGAACATGCTAATGCTATTGCTCGGTGTAACTAGGCTTTAATCGATGGTTCCATGACAGAAGCTTTATAAAAGGCAAACATTTGGTAGTCTTAATAATGACAATTGTGCGTCGTCCTGGAAATGTAATGTTAGCTCCATTGTGGACCGCTGTCAGACAGAAAGAGACGGACTGTGATGCTGAGATGCAAGACACAACACAGCTGGTAGCAAAACAGCTAGCGTTCCCGTTACTTAGAAGCTAGAAGAAGATGGGAGCTTCATAAAATATTTACCTTGTGAATGTACAAAACTCTAACTGATATAATATCACCGGCTCACTGTGTAGCCGTATACGTTTCTGTGTGCCTTACCATTAGTCTTTTCTCGCTGCCTTTCTCATACAGGTTTGGGTACTTGATACTGTCCTCGCACTCTCTATCTAACTACGGCTACATTTTTTGTACGTTTTCATTGGACAGATGTACCAAGACCGAACATTAATTGGTGGACCCGACTGTCCATCATCTTTTATTGTGGATGACGCTTACCAGTCTCCGCCCCCAATGACACCGTTGCTGTGGACATTTTCCATAGCAACCGCAAACCAACTGAGAAGCATGGAGAACGTGTAACGTTTGGCGATTAATTTAGTTAAAATGTATTTATTTTTTAGTTACTTCATCTAGTATTTTCGTATTATGTATCTAAACCACAGAGCCTCGCTAAATTTAGTAACACACTATCCTCCTAATACCTAACTCTGCCATGGAGGAGCTGCACAAGACAATAAGCAACCAGCAGAACTCCCATCCAAACGCAGTGCACATTGATGGTATGCAGTACAGTGCAGCCAGATCTGAGTTGAAAAGAGGCATCAGAGAGGCCAAGGCAGCGTACAAGAGAAGGATCGAAGACCACTTCAGGACCAAAAACTCACGACAGGTATGGCAGGGAGTTCAGCACTTAACCAACTACAAACCTGGCAATACCACGTTGACTGAGGGTAACGCGGAGCTTGCGGAGGAGCTGAACCACTTCTTCGCATACTTTGAGGTGAAGGGACCAGAGGCAGCAGCAGCAAAAACATCGGACAGCAGCAGCCCAAGCCTCATAGTGCAGGAATATGAGGTGAGGCGCACACTGAGGGCAGTGAACCCCAGGAAGGCCACCGGACCAGATGGGGTAACCGCAAAGGTCCTAAAAGAGTGTGCAGACCAGCTGGCTGGGGTCTTCACTAAGATCTTCAACACTTCACTGTCCCAGTCCTGCATCCCGCCGTGCCTAAAGTCAGCCACAATTGTCCCACTGCCAAAGCGTACTAACATTAGCAGCCTCAACGACTACCGACCAGTTGCTCTAACACCTGTTATAATGAAGTGCTTCGAGAAACTGGTCCGACGTCACATCATGTCCTGCTTGCCACCCACACTCGACCTGCTCCAGTTTGCATACAGAGCTAACAGATCAACTGAAGATGCCATTGCTACAACGCTCCACACCACCATCTCTCACCTGGAAGTGCAGGGCCGTTACGCCAGGCTGCTCCTTGTTGACTTTAGGTCTGCTTTCAATACGATACTCCCGGACAGACTAATAGTTAAACTGCTGGAAATTGGACTTCCTTCCACCACCTGCTGCTGGATCAGACTTCCTCTCAGACCGTGTACAGAGAGTTAGAGTGGGGCCTCATCTTTCCTCAGCCCTCAGCCTCAACATCGGCTCTCCACAAGGCTGTGTACTGAGTCCCCTACTGTACACTCTGTACACACATGACTGTGTTAGTTCCCACCCAGACAACACAGTCATCAAGTTTGCAGATGATACCACCGTGGTGGGGCTCATCTCAGGGGGAGATGAGAGTGCATACAGAGCTGAAGTTCAGAGGCTGTCAGATTGGTGTGCAGATAACAACCTGGACCTCAATACCACCAAAACAAAAGAACTGGTAGTTGACTTCAGAAGGAGGAAGTCCGAGCTGCAGCCTGTCAGCATCAACGGGGAGTGCGTGGAAAGGGTCTCCAGTTTCAAGTTTCTGGGTGTGCACATAGACACAGACCTCCAATGGAGCTGTAACACCTCTGCGGTCTTAAAGAAGGCCCAACAGCGTCTCCACTTTCTGAGAATCCTCAGAAAAATGGACCTGAAGAAGGAGCTGCTGACCGTCTTCTACCGCTGCTCCATTGAAAGTGTGCTGACGTACTGCATCGGTGTGTGGTTCTACAGCTGCACCACAGCACACAGAAAGGCACTCCAGAGGGTCATCAACATGGCCCAAAAAATCATTGGACATCCTCTTCCCTCTCTGAAGGACCTGTACAGCACTCGCTGTCTCAAGAGGGCACGCAGCATCCTACGGGACTGCACACACCCAGGACACCGGGTGTTTAAGCTGCTGCCGTCTGGCAGGAGGTTCAGGCTGCTGAGGTCCCGAACAAATAGACTCAAGGACAGCTTTTACAACAGGGCAATAGCCCTGATCAGTGTAAATAGCTGACCTGACTGGATACCTCCCTGGACTTTTTAGGGGGGAGGTAACAATGTTTAAAACGATAACAATAATATTTATATTTATAACAAGGTGCAATAATAATTAATGTGCAATAATAACTAGTGATGGGTCGTTCGCGAACGAAATGGCTCTTACGGTGTGTTCACACCGAACGCGATGGACGCGAATAGAGCGTCAGGTTTACATGTAAAGTCAATGGAAAGGCGCAATGACGCGCGATTGCGGGTCCCGCGAAAATTCGGAAGCAGATTTGTATGGCAAGCCATTAGTGCCAAAATTCGCCACTTTCCTAACCCGTTTGGTTAAGAAATGGCGTAAAAAACGCCGTTTAATTATTCAAAACGCCGAAAAAAACGGCGTTCTGTTCCGACAAACGTCGCTTTTTCCGCCGCTCGGATGGCGCCCTGAACGCACCATCCGAGTGACGTAAAAAGCGGCGTTCAAAGACAGACGGAAACGCCGTTTTTTACGCTACTCGGCACAAAACGCCGTTTTTATGCATCTTTGAACGGCGTTTTTTACGGCGTTCTCTGCCAGCTGTAACGGCGTTTAAAACGGCGTTTTATTGAAATTATGCAGGGCACTCCCCATGGTTCCCTCATCCAATTACTTTCAACTCATTTCACCCAATCAAAGAAGAGGAAGTGCAGACCACACTAATGCATCACCGATTCACCTTGCTGCTAAGTGATTGCCTATTCAGTACCAGTGCTTGTCACAGTATTCACTTGTATTATAATCCCACTATGCATTTTGATGTGTTTAAGGCATGATCGAGCAAACAAACGACAGAATACTTTTTCTGAAACCTTAACTGTGTTACCTGTTATGGCAGCTAACAGGTAATGAGCAGAGCTAGCTCTGCTCATTTCTGAGCTTCTTTCTTATTTTCCTCTTTACTTCTCTTAACCTTTAACTTATGTTTTAGCAATCAGATCCTGCCATCTTGCATTACCGCTTCGTGCTAGTTATGTTGACTTTTCTCTTCTTTTGTCTCCACTTTTTTCACCCGTGTTTGGACACTCGGCGCATGGCTCCTTTGTTTACATTAGGGATCAGCTGTTAGCGCTGCGCCCTGCAGCTGCGCTACCGGCAGACAGACCCTACATCCCCAGTGAGGGAAGAAACGGGGGTGATGTCTCCCGAGGACACCTCACACACCATCTCTCCTTCCTGTAATCACTTTAAATGTGAGATCGCTCCCTGATATGATTGAGGAGCTAATGACGCTAACCCGGTCACAGTGGCAGTATCCCGGCACTGCCCGGTACTCCCTCTGTGAGTAGGCTGCCCGGCTTCCAGCTGCTGCGGGCGGACAAGACGAGAGACAGCGGTGAGAGGAAAGGAGGGGGGCTGGCAGTGTTTGTTAAAGACGGTTGTGGTATCTCTGGGCACATCGCTGTGAAAGAACAACTCTGCAACACAGACATTGCGCTATTAGCCGTTAGCATCCGTGGAGGTAGCCTGTGACTCTCTGTGGTCCGCAGACTGCAAACGCAATCTCCAAGAGCTCTTCTTCTAATATCAGGGGACTTTAATCATGTCTCGCTGGACTCCACACTGCCCACCTTCACCCAGTATGTGACCTGCCCCACCGTAGGCAATAAAACATTGTACTTAATGTATGCCAATGAAAAAGTGGCATACAGTTCATCACCTCCCCCTGCCCAGGGAAGATCCGATCGTAACCGAGTGCGTCTTGTCCCTGTGTGCAGCCCTTACTGTGCAGGGAGCCACTAATCACCCACGCAGTGCAGAGATGGTCCGCGGAGGGCATATAAATAAATAATAAAAGCAAGTAAATGACAGTATGCTCTTTTTTTCTTTTCGAAATAAGTGGAGACATTAACTTTGATCAAAATTCTTTCCCCCGCCATCTCCCTCCTAAGTGGTTAAACTGTCACACTGCTAGACTGCAACTGCACTCTTTGGTATCAACTTCTGTAATCCTGTAATTTCTGTGTAAAAGAATTAGATTGTGTATTATATTGTTAGTTTATACACCTGTGTGCGTGTGTATTTATGTATGTCCATACACATATATGGATTGTGTTTTACTTTTTTGTGCTTGAAAGACGCCCTCAAATGGAACCAAATTCCTTGTATGTGTTTGCGCATATACTTTTCCAATAAATGCGATTCTGATTGAGATATTTCCCTCTGTATGGCACACACGAGTAAATTAAGTAGAAAAAATGTCATGTGTATAGCCTCTTTTAAAATTGTTTGTTTTTAGGCTTGTAGAGATGACAGTAGGCAAGCAGACAAGTTTCCTGAGGTTGGGCTGAATGAACCTATAACAGAGATAAACCTAAACAAGCAGAAGGAACTTTAGCTAAATATATTTTCACGTACAGCCAAATGACTGTAATAAAGTAGGTAAGCCGTGACCATAGAAAAAGCAAAGCAATCACTGGATATACTGTCCAAATTGCTACACACTTTTTAAGCATCGTTCACCAACAAACTGAGTCTAACAAATCATTTTCTTTACTTTGGTAATTACAGTTATTGCCTTATGTATAAAATATTTTAATACCAGTGTTCATTATCTTGATGTGATTCTTTTTTTTTTTTACAAAAAAGCTTTACAGCCTCTTACATAATTCTACCACAATTACATAATTGATTTTTAACCAGGTTATAGTGAAAGGCCAGGTGCCAATCTCAGAGTTAACAAGAGCTTAAAGTCAGTTTGTTAAAACTGCTTTGTTCTCGAAACCAGTAAAATTAATTCGTAACTTTTAATTCTGAGTTGAGATTGATTCTTCAGTTCTTGGTTTGAGAACAATGAGGGTAAATTCATTTAACCTTTTACCTTGACTTAAGCACATAATTGTACTACATAGCCCTCGTCAATGGAACCCAATACCAGTATTTGACAGTAACAGGTAAGCCTTAAATTTAATTTTTTAAATAGACAAGACACCATGAGAACTGACATTACAATATTTTATTTTACAAAAGTCAGTGTCTTTTAGTTCAAAGTTTGTCTGGCATCTCTTGTACATCTTGAAAATAAATTAAAAAAAACAAAAACCACTCTATGCAGTGTACTATAATTGAACATAAACAACAATCTTTCAAAAGAATATTTCTAGATGAATTGTCATTTGAACTATTTCCTGGAAACTTTCTGAACACCACTTATTTTGCATAGCTTGATGCATGAATACCCTAGTTGTCTTAACTGGACTATAAATATAACTATATACACAATGAACAGTCATTTGTAAAAACACCTTTAAAATGTAAAATCTTTAAGAAGCCTGAGTGCCAGGAGCAATCCCCTTTAAGAACATTTACAATAAGAACTTCATCCCAAAAGCCCACAGGTTTTAACCACAGCTTCCCAGCATCAGTTCATGTATGCAGCTACACCTTTCCAAATCCCAGGGATCCTTTTAAGGCATCATTCATAAGATCTTTGAATTGATCTTCATCTGCAACACCTCTTGGGAGATACAGGGATAAGCTGCACGTTGATGTGTACGGGATACGCCGCATCCCTGACTCCTGATCGTAGAAGTCTATGTTGCAGGACTGTGGGAACCCCAGTGGTGGAAGTAAGTCAGCCCCAGTTATAAAGACGAGGAGCTCTTCAAATGTGTGGTCCACCTCTCGCTCTGTTAAAATACATACAAGTGTTAAATAAGGTGTGCAATGTGTAGATTTATAATCAGTTACACTGACTGCATAGTAGAACAGTTGCGTTAATGACTATTTTGGAGTCAAAAACAGGTTGTTAGGCAAAACAATTATTGCAAAGCATTGTATTATAAAAAAAAAATAAAATTACTCAAAGCAATCCTGCCCTGCTAAGACAGGAAATTAATTTTGTCCTCCGAGTCAGACCTATATGTCAAGGACTGTTTATGCAATGTGTATTTTTTTTTTTAAGAAGTTATTCATTCTGTCCTTGCAAGAGTACATTGGCTTTCTAGTGATGTCACATTTGCGTGGGTGTTGTCATTGCACCACTCGATTACTCTAGGACACTAATATACAGGAGGTTTCGTTATAGTCAATGTAATACCTGAAGGTTCTTGTAGTTAGGCAGTGCATCTAATTAACAAATGACCTTTGTCTCAAAGGGAGACAGGTTTCAAATTGTGTTATTCTATCTTAAACACTGCAAAAACACTGGGGGTGATCGTGGCTCAAGAGTTGGGAGTTCGTCTTGTAATCGGAAGGTTGCCGGTTCGAGCCCCGGCTCGGACACTCTCGGTCGTTGTGTCCTTGGGCGAGACACTTCACCCGTTGCCTACTGGTGGTGGTCAGAGGGCCCGGTGGCGCCAGTGTCCGGCAGCCTCGCCTCTGTCAGTGTGGCTGTGGCTACAATGTAGCTGCCATCACCAGTGTGTGAATGTGTGGATGACTGCTTTACAAATACAGGCCATTTACCATTTACTTAATTCTCAGATGTGCTAATACAATTGAATCATATATTTTAAATACAAGTATGTAATATAACTATTTAATATTTTAGTGTTAGAAGTTTTCGGTCATGTAATAAAATTAATGTTTTACCAGAAATCACAATGAAAATCAAATTACATCCTATCTATCAGTCTAAACAAGCAAGATCTGGTAGAGATGACAGAGGATAAAAGAAATAATCTTCCAAAAATATTTGTTGTAGGTGGTTTCCTTTCAAATACCTCACCTAAAAAGGTAAAATAATCAAAAACTTCCTCATATGCTCTAAGAAGGGGTGGATTTTGCAAAGTTCTAAGGTTTTATTGCACCCAAGTGTTGTTTCGATTTAGTTGTCTGTATTTTGTATTGTGGACACTGTATTTAACATGAAATGCCTGAAGCAATTCAAACAGAAACAAGACATGTGTTGTATTCTATGTACTCACCCTGAATGGCCATAAGCCACCATTCCCACTGAAAGATGGTTGCTTCCTCTTCTTCACGTCTGTTACTTCCAGCTGGACTCCATCCAATGGTGAAGAGATCCTGGAAGCTGTTCCTTGTAAGTTTATTTCCTGCATTTGTAAATACAGGAAGGAACTGCTTCCAGCATCTCTTCACCATTTGCCAGAACCGACCACACGAGTCCATACCGGCAACAAACTGCTGAATCATGCTGGCAACCCTGTTGACCACAGATTGTACTCTCAATTCATACAACATAGCAAAATTGTGAAACAAAAAAAAAGTTTTGTCAATTTAAACACCACCTTAACTGCAATACAGATATAAACTCAGCAGATTGATGATTTGTTTAAGTGTTAACTATTAGGGGGGAACACAATGGGAAGACGAGCACTGACCAGGAAAGTACTTTGTAATTTTCTAACAAATTCTCACCTGTGAAACGCAAAATGAGATACAATCTCGCCCCTTATCCTCGGTCATACCAGCTTGTCATCAACAATAACAGCCTACTAACCGGTTTGTGTTTTCCAGCTGGTTTCTTGTCTGCAGGCTTTCTGGCTCCATCTGGGACCTTCCTCACAGTTAAAGGCACTCCGTATTTGGCGGCTGGTTTTGTAATCTTCTGGGCTGAGGCTATTATGAGATATCCAGAAGTAATTTAGAAGAAAAACTCAAAAACTAACAAAATTTGTATTTTAGTCAGCCAATGTGCGCACCGCACCCCACACACACACACACACACACACAGTGTATTTTCACATCATAATAAAAATCAAAAAGAAATGAGCAGATTATTGTACAAAAGATGCAAAAGTCCAGCATACTTCATTTATCAGTTTTGATTTAAGGTGTTGAGGTCCTCTTTAATGCCATGAATATGTGCCCGACTTGGTGGCTGATTAGTTCTAGAATCTACAAACAAGCCGTAGAAGACAGACCCCTTGTAGTCTTCTTCATGACGAGTTTGCTCACCTGATGGCACCTGTGCCACACCCGATTTAGGCTGCTTGTGAAGAAAAGTATGGCGAAATTCCTGAGCAATGATCTGAAATGAGTAAGAAATTTAATGAGCAATCTACTTTTTGCAAAAAAAAAAAAAAAAAAAAAAAAAAACCCAAAGAATTAACAATCAGCTGCAGAGTCTACCTGTGGTGTGAGAAACTTCTCAATCCTGCAGGAGAGGAAAGGTTTGTCCAGTATGCTGTTGACTGAGGGTGTCACAGTCTGGCGAGGGCAGACTGTATGAATTGAAAAAGGACCCAAAACGCAGACGCCAAGGAACAGGGAACAGAACTTGAAATGTTAACAAAAGGCGAGCCGTTTAATAAGGCTAGTAGAAGAGGTACAAACAAAGGGCAAGGCAAACTGAAGCAAAATTAACACAAACCTAAACTGGGGAATCTAAACAAGCAATAAGAAAAACCTAGGCAAGAAACTTGGAAGCATGGCATGGGAAACATGGCGTGGACAACAGGCGACCTGACAATCACACACTGAAAACAGAGGACTTAAATACACAGGAGGTGATTAGGGGAAGTGGGAACACATGGAGGAACAGCTGAGGGTAATAAAGCAGGACGAGGCAAGGGAAGCAAAACTAGAAACACTCACATGAGACATGGACCTTCAAAGTAAAACAGGAAACACACTGACTGAATTCTAAACATGCAAACTTAACAGCAACTGGGGAGACAGAATATAGGAACCTGAAATATGGTACAAAACCATCACAGTGGACATAACATGGAACACAGGGAAGCCATATGACGAAGCCAAAGAGCAAAACCTAAGATAACCATAACTGAGATCTAGGGAAACACGAAACAGTACCACAAAGGACTCAAAACATAATCCATAATATAAAAACACGAGATCTCTCCAAAATGAAACAGGAACTTGAGAGGCAGACATAACAACATAAGACAACAGACATGAAACACACGAAGGGCAAGGGAGATTTAACATAGTTGGAACACGAGGGGGAAATAATAAGAACTAGAAACACTTAGGCATGATAACAAATAAACTTAGGAAACCTGATAAGCTTAAACATACACTATGAACATCAAAAGAACTGAAACTCAAAACACTGGGTCATAAGACCCAGGACCGTGACAGAGGGTCGCTCTCGAGGGTCGCGTTTAAACAGCTGTGCAAGGAGAGATCGCAGTTCTTGGGAGTAGTGACAAGACACAGGAGGGTACGACCCACGAATTATCTTAAGAACCAAGTTCTTCATGTTGCCAGCCTCAAACTGAGAATAAACAAATGCAAAGGCTCACACAGCTGTAACCACTGCATAGAAATTACTGAAGACAATTGAACTATATAGGGATTCTTAATGTGGGGACTGTACTGGATTACAGATTAAATTAGGAATTAATATACTGGAAATTAATTTCAGTGTATTATCTAACAGTACATTATCTAACTACAGTTATACATATAGAATATACAGGGAAGAGATCAAAATTAGTATGCGAGAGAACAGTAAATGCTGCATAAAACACCTTAAAATACTGTATAATTATAATTAAACAGCTCACACAGAATACTTACTGCATGCTTAAGAGTGCACATTTCATACAGAACACACCCTAGGGCCCAAATATCACTGCAGCAGGAAGGAAAAGCAAGGAAAATGAGAGGCGAGAACATACAAATGGGTGGGCAGGGATAAGTTCTGGGTTAAGTTTATTATTCATTCAATAAGGTATCAACAGTCAAGTGCATGCCCTTTACTTTCCTTTTATAAACTGAGATGAAAATAAGACTTTATTGACAAGAAAACTCCAGATCATTTAGACTGAGCTAAATTTACTTCACTCATTGTAACTAAAGTGGGTTAAATTGCATGTACACTTAAAATAGTTAAGGAGAAAAATCAATACCAGCTTCCTGCTGTAGATGTAAGCGAGCAAGTTTACTCAATAAAAAGGCGAGGTGATCTCCTTACATTACACTGTAGCCACCACCTAATCCTGCAGACTCAAGATTCAGTGGGGAGACACCTTGTCCCATTGATTACTATTGAATTTGCTTGACAACTAGACACCAATGTACGATATTCCAGAAGTCCAAGTACCTTTTGTTATTGTATGGTTTATTTTCACAGATCTCTGGTGACAGGTAATATGGTGTTCCTATGCATGTTCTTGCCAGTTCTACAGTGCTGAAAAACAGAAAAATAGCACATTTTAATATTAAAGCTTCAATATTTCAAATAAGCACTGTCTAATGTGCAAAAATACAAACAATGACATAAATCAAAGCAAAAACAGCTGTAAAAAAGGGAAAAAATCAACATCAATAATAAATGCACCTAAGAACCTCAGAACATAATGTATAAATACATAAAACACGTAATACATTATAAGATCAGACATATTTGATTTAACCAAAATATATTTCTGTGTAAGAACAGTTAAAAAGTGTACAAATAACAAACTTCAACAAAATAAACTATAATATTTTTTAAATATAGTAAAACAGAATGTCTTATTACCAGAAATGCAAAGTGTTCTTCAACTTTTAGTCTGGAATCTATGCTTAATGAAAAACTGCAGGGCTATTTAGACAACAGTGTGCATACCTGTTCAGCACCCTTGCAATTCCAAAGTCTCCAAGCTGAACTGTTCCATCTTTTGTCAAAAAGATGTTCTACACAAGCATTATGAGAACACATGTAAATAATCCAATACATGCAAACAAACAACTTATCACTTAAAGGGAATCTTGTGATTTATGAAACAATACCTGTGATTTTATGTCTCTGTGGAGAATTTTTCGATCGTGCACATGCTTGAGCGCTAGGCAGATCTGCACAAACCAATCTAGGATCTCAAAAAGGGAGACTACAGTAAACCATATGTATTGTGATCAGTTTAACCAAATATCTGTATACTGTTTGCACAGTGACTGCCTTGAGTAGTTGCTGGCTTACTTGCGCTTCTGAGAACAGTACCCCTTTCTGAGAGTTGATCTTTTTGAATAGGTCTCCACCCTCGCAGTAGTCCATCACAATATACAGGCAGCCACCCTCTGGGAAAAAAATACAAATAAAATAAAAAAAAACTTATAGTATGTAGTTATCACACAGTGCACATTTGATAATAGTTTCTTCACATAAACAGATGAGCTATTTGAATGGCATTAATACCTTCAAAAGATTCCTTATACTGGACGATGTTTGGATGACTCATGTTGGCAAGAACAGCAACTTCCTTCCGAGATTCCTGCCTCTCTTTGCTGGACATCTGTCAAAGTAATGAAGAGGAGGGTAACGAGATGAAGCGCACGCTGAAAAGAACATGCCAAGCTTGTGTCACGGTCCGCTGTGACAGACCGTGTGGAGAGTGCGTGGAGGACTCAGGTACAGACACGAGTGACACGGAAGTGAACTTAAACAAAAAGCGAACCTTTTATTGTGGCTGATGGATACAAAAGAAGCAAACCAGAATAAGGGCAGCACAAGAGCAATAACTAAACAGAAACCTAAACTGGGAATAAACTAAGGTAAGGCTATGACTTGGAATACAATAGACCGGGCATGGAAACACGGAGGGTGGGAACACAGACGACGCGACACAGACTGTACGAAACACAGAGACTAAATACACATGAGGGATGATCAGGGGAAGTGGATGCACACGGGGAACACAGGTGACACTGATAATCATAACAAGACACGGCAGGAGTGAACGTAACACTGATGGGAGATGGGCAAAGTAAAGCAGGAAGTACACAGAGGTTCAAACAGGAGGAGAGAGAGCACGGGGAGAACGCAGACATAACGGGCTGGGGAAAACATAGAATAAAGCACAAAGAGAGACGAGGGCTCATAAATACACAGAGGGGCACACAGGGGGTAAGAGTCACGAAGGGAAAACACATAAGGAACAACGTAACAGATCAACCCAGGAAGCATGGCCTAAATAAAGAACAAAATACAAAAATACATGAAAACTAAGAATACTGGGCCCACATGGCCCAGGACCATGACAGCTTGTGTAAAAAATATGCACAGAAGCTTACTCCAGATATGCCAATCTCCTTAATGACATATTGGTGTCCATGATCTTTGGATTTGACCAGGATAGCCTTTCCAAATGAACCTTCCCCAATTTTCTTCACCTTTTCGTACTTGTCCATGTTATTGGAATGACTGGCTCCACATGCTGGATCTACAAAGACATCAAGAACATGCTAATGCTATTGCTCGGTGTAACTAGGCTTTAATCGAGGGTTCCGTGACAGAAGCTTTATAAAAGGCAAACATTTGGTAGTCTTAATAATGACAATTGTGCGTCGTCCGGGAAATGTAATGTTAGCTCCATTGTGGACCGCTGTCAGACAGAAAGAGACGGACTGTGATGCTGAGATGCAAGACACAACACAGCTGGTAGCAAAACAGCTAGCGTTCCCGTTACTTAGAAGCTAGAAGAAGATGGGAGCTTCATAAAATATTTACCTTGTGAATGTACAAAACTCTAACTGATATAATATCACCGGCTCACTGTGTAGCCGTATACGTTTCTGTGTGCCTTACCATTAGTCTTTTCTCGCTGCCTTTCTCATAAAGGTTTGGGTACTTGATACTGTCCTCGCACTCTCTAACTACGGCTACATTTTTTGTACGTTTTCATTGGTCAGATGTACCAAGACCGAACATTAATTGGTGGACACGACTGTCCATCATCTTTTATTGTGGATGACGCTTACCAGTCTCCGCCCCCAATGACACCGTTGCTGTGGACATTTTCCATAGCAACCGCAAACCAACTGAGAAGCATGGAGAACGTGTAACGTTTGGCGATTAATTTAGTTAAAATGTATTTATTTTTTAGGTACTTCATTTAGTATTTTCATATTATGTATCTAAACCACAGAGCTTCGCTAAATTTAGTAACACACTATCCTCCTAATACCTAACTTTGCCATGGAGGAGCTGCACAAGACAATAAGCAACCAGCAGAACTCCCATCCAAACGCAGTGCACATTATAGCTGGGGACTTCAACCATGCTGATTTAAGGTCAGTATTCCCCAGATTTAAACAGCATATTAAATGTGCAACGAGGGGGGAAAACACATTGGATAAAGCCTGCAGCAACATCCAAAAAGGCTACAGAGCAACCCCTCTACCACATCTAGGTTTGTCAGACCACATGTCCATGCTGTTGATCCCTGCATACACTCCCATTAGGAGAAGAGCCCCCTGGCCAGAAGGTGCATCACATCAGCTGCAGGACTGTTTTGAAAACACGGACTGGAGCGTGTTCGAACATCAGGACCTTGAAGAGCACACAACATCAGTGCTCTCATATATTAACTTCTGTGTCAACAGTGTCACTGTGGACAAACGTCTCCGGGTGTATTCCAACCAGAAACCCTGGATGACTAAAGAGGTCCAGGTCCTGCTGAAGCAACGTGACACCGCTTTTAGATCCGGTGATGGTATGCAGTACAGTGCAGCCAGATCTGAGTTGAAAAGAGGCATCAGAGAGGCCAAGGCAGCGTACAAGAGAAGGATCGAAGACCACTTCAGCACCAAAAACTCACGACAGGTATGGCAGGGAGTTCAGCACTTAACCAACTACAAACCTGGCAATACCACGTTGACTGAGGGTAACGCGGAGCTTGCGGAGGAGCTGAACCACTTCTTCGCACGCTTTGAGGTGAAGGGACCAGAGGCAGCAGCAGCAAAAACATCGGACAGCAGCAGCCCAAGCCTCATAGTGCAGGAATATGAGGTGAGGCGCACACTGAGGGCAGTGAACCCCAGGAAGGCCACCGGACCAGATGGGGTAACCGCAAAGGTCCTAAAAGATTGTGCAGACCAGCTGGCTGGGGTCTTCACTAAGATCTTCAACACTTCACTGTCCCAGTCCTGCATCCCGCCGTGCCTAAAGTCAGCCACAATTGTCCCACTGCCAAAGCGTACTAACATTAGCAGCCTCAACGACTACCGACCAGTTGCTCTAACACCTGTTATAATGAAGTGCTTCGAGAAACTGGTCCGACGTCACATCATGTCCTGCTTGCCACCCACACTCGACCTGCTCCAGTTTGCATACAGAGCTAACAGATCAACTGAAGATGCCATTGCTACAACGCTCCACACCACCATCTCTCACCTGGAAGTGCAGGGCCGTTACGCCAGGCTGCTCTTTGTTGACTTTAGCTCTGCTTTCAATACGATACTCCCGGACAGACTAATAGTTAAACTGCTGGAAATTGGACTTCCTTCCACCACCTGCCGCTGGATCAGAGACTTCCTCTCAGACCGTGTACAGAGAGTTAGAGTGGGGCCTCATCTTTCCTCAGCCCTCAGCCTCAACATCGGCTCGCCACAAGGCTGTGTACTGAGTCCCCTACTGTACACTCTGTACACACATGACTGTGTTAGTTCCCACCCAGACAACACAGTCATCAAGTTTGCAGATGATACCACCGTGGTGGGGCTCATCTCAGGGGGAGATGAGACTGCATACAGAGCTGAAGTTCAGAGGCTGTCAGATTGGTGTGCAGATAACAACCTGGACCTCAATACCACCAAAACAAAAGAACTGGTAGTTGACTTCAGAAGGAGGAAGTCCGAGCTGCAGCCTGTCAGCATCAACGGGGAGTGCGTGGAAAGGGTCTCCAGTTTCAAGTTTCTGGGTGTGCACATAGACACAGACCTCCAATGGAGCTCTAACACCTCTGCGGTCTTAAAGAAGGCCCAACAGCGTCTCCACTTTCTGAGAATCCTCAGAAAAATGGAACTGAAGAAGGAGCTGCTGACCGTCTTCTACCGCTGCTCCATTGAAAGTGTGCTGACGTACTGCATCGGTGTGTGGTTCTACAGCTGCACTACAGCACACAGAGAGGCACTCCAGAGGGTCATCAACATGGCCCAAAAAATCATTGGACATCCTCTTCCCTCCCTGAAGGACCTGTACAGCACTCGCTGTCTCAAGAGGGCACGCAGCATCCTACGGGACTGCACACACCCAGGACACCGGGTGTTTAAGCTGCTGCCGTCTGGCAGGAGGTTCAGGCTGCTGAGGTCCCGAACAAATAGACTCAAGGACAGCTTTTACAACAGGGCAATAGCCCTGATCAGTGTAAATAGCTGACCTGACTGGATACCTCCCTGGACTTTTTAGGGGGGAGGTAACAATGTTTAAAACGATAACAATAATATTTATATTTATAACAAGGTGCAATAATAATTAATGTGCAATAATAACTAGTGATGGGTCGTTCGCGAACGAAATGGCTCTTAGAGCCGGCTCTTTGACGTGAACGATGTCAAAGAGCTCCTTATCGCGAGCCGTCACGTGGGTTTTTTTTTTTTTTTTTTTTCTCAGCCTCTCGCTCGCACTTTTTTCCCGCTTCATTCTGCACGCGAGCCTTGTGCTTTACGCTGGGCAGAGGGGGGGAGGGGCGGTAGTTACACTCAGTAGCACAGGAACAGAGACAGAGAGAGAGAAAGAGAGGCAGGGACAACAACATTAGAAAGGTATAGTAATCATCCACAACTATTTTCGGTTGCAGATGATAAAGGATTCAGAAAGTTTATTCATGCAGGTCCATATGACAGAGAATGTGCATCTTCTGTTTGTTTTCATATTATAATTTATATTTAATTGTGTTGTGGTTTGCAGTGTTTTGTGTTCTTTTCACTTTAAATTTGTAAAAGGAAAAAGCTGAAAATTTAAATAGTTAAAACTTGAAATGTGAATAGTTGATTTTTGTATTATATGATTTATTTATTACATTTTATGTGGAGTGAATAAATAAAAGTATATTTACGGTGGCCCCTAGAGACAAAGCACATACAAACTTCAAATCACGTACGAACTCTGAAGCATGTACAAACTCCAAAACACGTACAAACTCCAAAACACGTACAAACTCCGAAGCACGTAAAAACTCAGAAGCATATAAAAACTCAGAAGCACATAAAAACTCAAAACACGTACAAAAGACAACAGAAGTGCTCCAGGATGCCGGGCGCAGTGTTGAGCCTTTGTTATCTTGTGGCTACACAAGCCAGCAAGTACCAACGACCGGATTTGGTGTGTGGTAATAACAGGTAAATGAACTTTTTTTTTAATTATTTGAATATATATGAGTGCCTGTGTATAAATACACAAACAATACACACATGCTTTCAATTGTGTAATTTAAGTGATCTAGTAGCTCTGCTTTGGAAGTTCAGTTCATGCTAGAAATGTGTTTTGGAGTTTGTACGTGTTTTGTCTCTAGGGGCCACCGCATATATTTATATATAAACATATATAAATAAAACCACTTTTTTTTACGTTAGTAATTCCTTTTGTGCATAATTTTATATTATTGTTAATAATAAATTAATTAAAGCAACAAAACAACCTGAAGAGCCGGTTCGGAGCCGAAAGAGCCGGATCTCTAAAAAGAGCCGGAAATCCCATCACTAATAATAACAGTGTGCAATACACATACACTTATTCTTCTTTTTTATACTAAGTTAATATACTGTGTTGTGTTGTTTGTTGCGTTGTGATGTGTCATATCGTGTTGTGTTATATGTAGTGCCGACGTAGGACAGTTTTTCCAATTTCATTGTACTACTGTACTATGTATGACTGTGCAATGACAATAAAGAGTTATCTTATCTTATCTTATCTTACCTGTATGGAATACCGTAACTGTCAAACTGAAAGACCACAGTATTGATTCAAATTATAAATTATATAAAAGTTGCTTCTGTATTTATTATCTAATTGTCTACTTATTTATTTATAAAATATTAATAAAATTCTCCATTTTTTTATTTACTTTTAAAAGTGTTCATTATGGATAGGCTTCAAGGTTTATTGATTCCATTGTTATTGACTTCAAATATATCTTAAATCAATTATTACAGTTTGGTAATGAAAAACATAAACACCCACCATGGTGGATAAGTTATTGCAGTGTGAACTTAATTTAATTGTTTGGTAAACACTAGTTTAGTGCTCCTGCAGCAATTGCAGTAGTCGTTCTCTTTGGATGGTGGGTCAGACATTTAATGAAATAATTTCCCCAATTTAATCTTATTTTCACAGCATTTAGTAACATTGTTTATTTAGTGATTAATTTATTTCAGTCTTATTTTAGGTTTAGGTCTTCCGTACTTTATGTGGGCTCTGCCACATAAAAACCTGACAAAAACCTGAAAGTCATATATAAAGTATACTGTATATTTAAATAGGTATAGCATACTGGCATACTATATATTTCGGAATTTGGCTGTTTAAACGCAGCAAAATGAAATTCACAAAGGTATTCGTCTTTCAAAAAAATGTAATATCGCAAACGATTAAGCAACAAAAAATACATATCTCAATGTAAAATTCTGTTTTATTTTATTCAATTTATTTATTTTTTTTAAAATTTAGACTAAATTCCTAAACACATTTACTGGATTTACAAGCCGCGGTGACGCGGGCGGCTCGCTCACGCCTCCTTGTTTGATTGTATCGAAGGCTGTGAGCAGATGACGCAGTGAGGTCCAGTGAACATGGCTCCTTTTCCGGACGAGGTGGATGTTTTTACTGGCCCACACTGGCGAATGAAGCAGCTGGTGGGCCTGTACTGCGAAAAGGTGTGTACAACTAACTGTCGTTCCTTATTTTGCAGATTTACGAACAATTTTTTGGAGGTTGGTGTCTGAAGGTGAAGCGAACACCTGCTAGCATGCTAGCTAGCTAGCTAGCGTAATAGCAGCAATAATTGAGTCAGTCGAAGGAGATGAACTGTCGGATGACTGTCTGACGACCACACTGAGACCCTTTGGTTGATCTGTGGTCAGCGTTACGTGATAGTATTCACGTTTCCAGCAGCGTGGAACCCTATCCGACTGAACCTAATAAAGTTTTATAGCCACTCGTCTCCGCAGCTAAAAGCTTTTTCTGTTTACTAGCCTAACTAACTTGCAAGATAGCTTATATAACGTGCTTTAAGTGCCACATTGGAGTTTCTAATGTTCTCGCAAAGGGTGGTGCATATATTAATAAGAAGTGTCTTAACAAGACAAGCCAGGTAAGCTCATTTAGCTGCAACAGCTAATGCACGAAGGGTGTGCTTCACTAACCCCAGCTCGGTTACAACACTGATGATTTGACACTCTGGCATACAGCCACTATGTTTACATATACGTATCACGTATATATAAACATAGTATTACGTGTTACGTGTCTAATCCTACCAACTGCAACGCTAACATAGATCACATGGATCTTATGTGATGATTTATTTTGTAAGAAATAACGCAAAGATCTTATTTGATAATTCTTCTTCCACAGCTGTCCAACACCAACTTCTCCAACAACAATGATTTCCGCTCATTTCTCCAGTCCCTGTGCGCCACATTTAAGGAGTTCAAGATGCATGAGCAAATTGAGAACGAGTACATTATCGGGCTGCTGCAGCAGCGCTGCTGCACAGTGTACAATGTACACTCTGACAACAAACTTTCAGAGATGTTGTCCCTCTTTGAGAAAGGGCTTCATAGTATTAAGGTAACGATCGACTGGCATTTTAAAATACACATTTTATTGACATGCTATGATCCTATATTTCACTTGATGCAACTTTAAAAATAGCTAACCAGAAAAACATTGGCTTTAGGTAAGGGGAAAAACATGTAGTACAGTGCTCAATTGTTGGGTACCACTCAGTCATTAGAATAAGTATCATGTCAGCAACGCAAAGATTATAGTACATACAAAGACATCAAGGGTTTTTATTTTTCATGTACACATGTAATTTCTGGCACCTCTTCAAAGCGGTTTTACTCACATGCGAAGCAAAATTACCAGCATTATAATAAATGAGAATTAGTTTTAGCTAACTTACACACTTGGGCAGTCAGTCCCTAAAGGCCCATTGTGCCATGAGAAATCTGCACGTTAATCATACTACACTTCCTTTAAGTGTGGAATAATACTCATTTGTGATATCCACTTTTGTCACAGTTCTCAAGTGTTACAGTTTCACATTTAAAAGAAGAAAAAGGATGAATGAAGTTATTAAGGATGAAGTTAGTAAGTTGAACTGCTTGGAGCAGAGGGAGGGTTATTTTTGTGATCTGCTTATCGAGAGACAAGAGTTATTGTTCTGTCAAGCCATGGGCAAACCTCCACCCCAAGAAATAAGAGGCAAAAATAAAGGCCTTTTTAGAATTATGCAATTGTGTAAACCCGAACTTCCGCTGCCAGTTTGCAAATCAGAAAACATTTTCTATTTTTGCTTTCAGGAGTAATCCTGCTTTCTGTCCCAAGGAAAACTGTCTCCTGGGAAAAACAATACTGTCCTAAATATTTAAATTATATTGAATTAACGTCATTTGTGTTAAAAAAAGAGTTCATGATATTTACCCTGAGAAATAACCCTGAAGTAACCCTGAGTAAATCAACTCCTGTAGTAATGACATTAAAATATTTTTGAATAGAAAATAATATTTTAATGTACAACAATTATTGCACAACACAGCCATTAATGATGATGCAAAATCAAAATGTACTTCTCAATGTAGGGAGTAGTGATTGAGTAAGGGTGATTTGGACACAGACCATGAATTAATCATTGTTGTGTGTTTTTAGAGTGAATATGAGCAGCTTAACTATGCCCAGCAGCTGAAGGAGAGACTAGAAGCTTTTACACAGGACTTTCTGCCCCACATGAAGGAGGAAGAGGAGGTATAAGATGCTCAAATTTCTTTTCCTTTCTTTTTTTTAAAAATTTTTTTTTTATAATATTTTAATTACCCATTGTGTGGGACATCAATTAAGACTAATTTATGTTGAACAACAAAAGGTAAAAACATGCACTGAAAGTTATCATAAAAACATGTCTGTTCGTGTCCAGGTAAATTAAACTGTTGCAAGCTGTTTGTAAACTGAGGAGATTCGTTGCAGGTGTTTCAGCCTATGCTTATGCAGTACTTCAGCTATGAGGAGCTCAAGGACATCAAGAAACAAGTGATAGCGCAGCACTGCAACCAACAGCAATTGGACAGTGCCGCGGAGGTGCTAAAAGGCTTCAGTTTGTGGAGCCAGGCGGAGGTGCTCCAGAAAGCCTTCAAATATGCTGATCATGAGAAGACAGATTATGGTGAGTGAGTATATATTTAAGCTGGTGCTTCGTACTTAAGCACATTATAATTGGTCAAGTAACCCCACTGTTCAATATACGTTTAGATAAGCATATCAATCAGTTGTCTTTTAGATCTAATGCAATGCGGTAACTCATGTCCAGCAGACATTTTGACTGTCCATTAAGGCATTTCTTATGATCAGTTTAGGCATGACTAACTTGTTTATACCTGCGTCTGTCTTTCTGCAAAATGTTAAAAATGTATACTTGATAACGGACCTCTGTACTACCAGGACAATGTTTTAACTGTTAAAGTCACCAGCTTCATAAAAGAACACTCTGTCTTAGAAAGTGGTTGACATTTGTAAAAGGTACACTTCATCATTTTGGTATTTGAGAACACTTACGAGCAAAGCTATTCCATATTCTTCCTCAGAACTGGAAAAAAACAGGAATTCCTCCACCCACATCTCCCAGCTCCCCACGGAAATTATGCTGAGGCTGTTCCATTATTTAGGCCCTGAAGATCTGTGTCGCTGCAGTCAAGTGTGCAGCTCCTGGTCAGAGCTAGCTAAGACCGGCTCTTTGTGGAGGCACCTTTATCCTGTGCGCTGGGCCAGAGGTACGCTCGAGTTTTATGTACTGGTGAAGAATTATTTCACTCAAGTGTGTACACAACTAATGAATATTTTTGTCTCTGTTATGTAGGTGATTATTATAATGGCCCCCCTGGGGAGCTTGACCAGGAGCCAGATGAGGAGTGGGTGAAGAGTCGGCAGAATGAGGGTCGTGCCTATCAGGAATGGGATGAGGACGCTGATGTCGATGAGTCTGGTGAGGTTTTGTCTTAGGTAAAGGGCTTGTGTCTCATAGCGATTTAAGTGGTATTTAAAGCACAAGCAACTATTACTAATGTAATGTTTCAGACACAAGCTGCCAGAAAGGCATCATTTGGGATGTACTGTTGTATTATAGGTTCCTACCCAGTCATTCCTATCCATTCAGCCCACATTTAGCAAGATATGTGTGACAAAAACAAGCAAAGAAAACCCCCACTTTTATAAATGCTCGGTAATGTTAAGCCCGGTTCCCATTGAACACACCGTTTAAGTAAAATGGCTGGTAAATAAACTACTGCAATCTGTGGGTGTCTTGTCATTCTCTTTCAAAACGTTGACAATTCACTGGCTTTCAATAACAGCATAAAATTAGCCAGCCAAAACTGACTACTGATGTAGATATTTGTTTGCGAGGAAATCAACAGTGTGTCGTTTTACAGAAGTTACTCACTCAGGTCGAGCAGTTTTGGTGCACTGGTTCTACGTGACACGTTCAGTGTGAACAGGGCTGTAAAACAGGTTTATGGTTATATGCAGCCTGTGTAAAAGGCAAGTCTTCATTAAATATGATACCTAAAGACATTTAGTGTCTATTTTTGACCTCTACTTTTATAGTTCCTCACTGTTTGCCCTGTTGATATTGGGTAATAAAACTAGATTAAAAATGTAGAGGTGTCTGTTTAAGAGTTTTAAACAGGGCGTCACACATTCATTCACATGTGGTGAAGCCAGTCGTCTCTATTTACTTTTCAAGTATTTTGCTGCTTTTGATCCCAGACTCTGCTTTATGTGTCATCATGGTATGATACACCTCTAGTGTTGCCTAAAGATGTGTCATACCACCTCCAGTTTAAGCTCTGTAATGTGTCACCCATGTTGTTCAATGGTTCATCAGATGTGTCAGGTCAAATTGAGGGCTCCCTTGCAATCAGCACTGCTAAGCGGGAGAAGAGGCTTCTGAATGGGATTATCCAGAATCTTCTTCCAGCTGTTGGTCCTTCTGTCAAGTCCATTGTTCTGGCATATAGCTCTACAGTCTCAAGTAAAATGGTAGGCGGAGCACAAACCTTTATTTTGCTGTTGTACTAGCACAATGTCAAAGCTCAGAAAGCTCGTTGGTTGAGCTGTGTTGTAAGATAAATGTTCTTGCTTTCCAGGTACGTCAAATCCTCAGTTTCTGCCCCAATATTACTCATCTAGACCTGACGCAGACTGACGTTACAGACTTTGCATTTGACAGGTTAGTATTAAAAATGAATACTGAAATGCTAACTGTTTATGACAAAGCGGATGTACATAAAACTCAGAAAACTTATGTTGAGTCTATCCTTTCCTTTTTAGCTGGTCATCTCTCGGAGCTTGTCACTCTCTGGAGCACCTGGATTTGTCGGGGTGTGAGAAAATCACTGATCACACCTTGAAGAAACTGTCTTTTGGGCTGGGTGACCTCATGTCTTCCACCTGCATTGACAAACGCTCAGACAAGCGAGCCAAGCTTCTTAAGAGTTCCCCAGGTCCCATCACGCTTGTTGATGAGAGAAACCTACATCCAGTGGGACGAAAGCAGGCCATAATTTTCAAGCAGGGGGCTGGCCGCTGGGGTGCCGCCTGCACACCCACGCAAGTATGGGTCCTGGATCCTTTGGACCTTGCTGATATTGAGGACGCAGCAGAGTGGAGTCGACGTGGTGGGATGCCGCTTACTGACGCGGAAAGCTTCGTTGAGACACAACTTATGGGAAGTTCGTGCTGTTGCAGGAGGAGCAGGAGGCGGGGGCACAGGACTGGGTCAGATGCCTCATATTTGCATCAGCAGTATGCCTTGTCTGCAGAAGTGCTCTGCGGTCACTCCACCTGCTGCACAAGCGACATGGCCCTCAGGACTTTTACTGGGTCTGAGTCAGGCATGACCAGAAATGGCACAGCAGAATTTCGGACTAAATGCTCTTCAATGGGGAGCCTGCAGTGTCTCCAGCCTGAAAACAGGACTGATCAATCAGAAACGAAACGCTCACTGAGGTTTCTCAGCCTCTCTGGATGTTATCAAGTCACTGACTTGGGCCTGAGGTAACGTTAAATCATCAATCTCTTTCAAACAAACTACAAAACACATCATATATATTTTTTAGTATCTGTACAGAGGATCGAAACGGCAAAACTTAGAAAATGTATACACAACCACTGACTTCTTACCGCAGGACTCAGATCTCCAGTAATCCCCTGACTGTACACACATAGGAAAATTAGATCAACCAAAAGGCAGAAATCTGACCTCATCATGTGACTTTAAATAATGGGCCCCTTATTTCCTTAATTAGGTGCAAATGAGGGAATGTAAAGATTGAATACAGGTGTAAAAACAAATTCCTGTTTGTTTCCAGTAAATAAACGAGTGTTGTATACAAAGAAAAGCTGATGCATTAAATTAAAAAAGGTCAACTTTAATGAAAGATAAGTTAGTTTAAATATGAGTTTCAATACAAAGTCAAATACAGAAGTGACTTATGTCACATTTTAGGAGTTAATGCCTAAATTTGTTTTATTTTTATTAATTTAATAATATATACATTTAGTTTGGCAGTTATGACCCTCTATGAAAATGACTTGTTTTTAGGTAGGTTTTTTGAAGATTGGTAGCAAACTAAAATGACACAGTGGAATGAATGAGTTACTGTGAACAACTGTAAATACCACATTTTGTCAAATTGCGCTGATGAAACTTTAACCTGGAGACCAGCCACAGTACCCCTTCAAACCTTGGTTGCTGAAATATAAACGCCTGCCAGCGTACCCCAAAGAAATGCCTTGTGGTCATTTCCTTATTTGTCTTTGTCCGGGGATAAACACTCTCACAGACTCACAAGGTAAAAACATTCAGCGCCATATGAAAAGTAAACTGCTACTTACTAGTAGTTCAAATGTAGTCATTTTAAAGCATTCGACAGATTAAGTTTAATATCAGTGGTCAAGAGGACATAAAATCACTAGTCATAAAAAACATTTATGACTTTGCTCCAGAGTTTTTAGGTTTTTCCTCCTGGAAGTTATACTTCTACTGCTATTTTTGCTCTTGAATTCCACCATAGATTTCAGTGTACTGCCATCTCACCACTATACTGAATTAAGACAAAGATATAGGTGCTTTTCAAAATGCATATCAAGTAACATTTCTATCAGCTAATTCAGATTATACAGTGCAGCTCTTATTAGGGTAAGACTGGATTATCTGCATTCATCTAGATGTTCCCAGTGTTGGTCTGCATGTTGTTGTAGCTGTAATGAGGTTGCATTGCATTGTGTGTCAGGGCTCTGTCTCAGCGTGGAGGGCTTCCTGTGCTGGAGCATCTCAACCTGTCTGGCTGCCTCTTCATCACTGAGGTGGGGCTGCAGGAGCTGGTGTCGGCCTGTCCTTCCCTCAATGACGAGCACTTCTATTATTGCGACAACATCAACGGTAACACAAGTTAAACCTAAAATGCTGCATGCTCTTCACCTAGTAATGTGTTTTGACATAGGCCTGTGTTAATGTTGTACTGTATAAAATGTCACGGTGGTGTTACAGTGTGTGGCAACTATTACAAACATTAATAACCCCACTCGCATAGCATGTGTCCTAGTGTAAGTAACCGATGCCGCTGAGAGGGGAGGTAAGTAGGCATTACAATACATTGATGCCCTTACTGTCAGAACTTTATGTAACACAAAGTTGAATTATTTAGTAACATAATGAAAATATTTAAATGTTGTGGATATGGGGGTGTGTGTCAGATGTTTCTCACTTGTCGCGTGGGTTGCAGGTCAGTAGATAACTGCAGTGTGGTGTTTCTCTGCAGGTCCCCATGCAGACACGGCCAGCGGCTGCCAGAACCTGCAGTGTGGTTTCAGAGCTTGCTGCCGCTCTGGAGAGTGATTCAGCAAAACGATGCTATTCTGAAATGTCTCCTTTTAATTGCACTTTATTCTGGGAATACCATTTGCTGTATTTTGTGTCACTTAAAAATATTTCTTGATGAAACTGTAATTTTGCTCTAAATCTTTCGGTCTATATTTCATGGAAATAATGCTGTCTAAAAGGAAAACATACAAGGGTAATAATGGATTTGAACTGTCTGCAAATATCCTGGTTCTTTCTTTTTGGTTTAAAAAAAGTAAAAACCTAGAAAAAAATGAACACCTAGAACTCAGTGGTTTTCTGTAGTTTAAACGAAGTTTGTTTTGTCACTAAAATGATACAGATTTACACCAGTCTGCTTCTCCCCTTACTTTGTAACTCATTATCAGCATAGGGTTAATTTTGTTGTTAAATTGAATCTAACGTCGTCGTTTATTTGATAACAATGTGTGGTGAAACAAAGTGGTCTGAGTTTTGGGTGAAGCTGACTGCTCCAAATGGCACTCAGATTGTTGATGGTTAGGTCCCTACATGTGACTCTTTTTCGCTGCCTTGTGCTGCCGTACATTGATGTTCAGTTCACTGTTGATGCTGGCACAGCGACAGTATGCACAGACATAGGAACTGGTACTTGATGTTGCAGTGTAGTCCTTAACACCCCCCCCCCCCCTTTTTTTTTTTTTTTTTTTTTTTTTTTTTACATTTGTGATACTAAATGTCCAGAAAGAGTTTCTTGCTTTCACTTTTCTTTATGCACTCCAGTGGGCAAAGAAATGGACCAGTGTTCTTGTGAGAAAGATTGAAGAGTTTGTAGAGAAATAGAAAAGCGGGATTAAAAATAGTCAATTGGGAAAAGTCTTCAGGGTATTTGGCCAGCTAGAGTACTGCATCATTTATGATACTGCAGCAGAATTTATTTTCCTGTTCAAAAGCCTTGCATGATTTCTGTTGAAAATTCACAACAAATTAATAAAAACATCTTGGAGTTAGAAACTGTGCAGTTGCTTATTGTTATTGTGTTAACAAAAAAGTATCGAACCACCAACCTTCTAAGTAGTAGGTGACCTGATCCACCACCTGAGCTACAGCCGACCCAATGTCAGTAAAGTGCCAGAAAATCCTCCGTGCATCTTGGCGACTTTCAACAAATTATGACTCCATAGTAGAAATATAGTATCTTAAAAATGTTCTTTTATGCAGCAGGTCTTGCTGCTAGAAAGGCTGCTGACAGCCTCAAGGGATGTTTATAAGAAATCTGCCACATTTAATAAATGTCAAGGCAAACCCAACAAAGGAGTCTGCATACAAGCATCTTTTTTTTTTTTAGTTTCTTAATTTAATTATGCTGTCACTTTTCTTCACATTTAAACTATAAACTGGCAGTTTGAAGGACTTTTGTTGGTAATTTAATATAAAAATGCTGACTGTAAGGAAAATAAAACAAACCCTCACTTATTAGTGAGGGTTTGTTTCAAGCCAATTTGCCTCAGCAGCTGGCCAGTCACCTTGACTAACACACATTTCTTACCAAGCCACAGGACCATTGGTTATGTTGCACCCTGTATCTCTGTATTGATTCTTCAAGTCTCTGGAAGTCTGATGGATGAACACAATTCCTTCAGCTGGTGTTTTGGTGATTGTTTTAAAGAGTGCTCTCCAAGTTTTTGGTACAGTCTTTCATATGTGTTCACTTGAGTTGAGATCTGAGTACTCTGAAGACTGATTCACATCATTCTCACACTCAACCCATTCGGTAACCCCTCATCGTATTGATGGGAGATCATTCTGGAAGAGTCCCACTTCCCCTCAGGTCAGGAATGTTTCATAGATTAAAATCAATAAAAAAAACAGTTCTGAGAAATTTTGCTCACATGCAGCGACCTCTCCCTCAAACACTGAGATTGGACTCCTTGAACGAATAGTTGTTCCAACTATATGTTTACTTAGCTTCACTTGGAGCCTATCTGCAGATGTCTGCACAGAGCAACATCTGGGCCCTGCTGTGGAAAGTAACACCCATCTAAAGGGGGGTTCTCAAAGTCTTAGTGCCAATTTAAGGAGCCAACTTATGACTGAAAACAGCACATGAAAAATGTAAACCATAAATCTTTTAATAAGCAAGCATTTTTTGTTTGGTTTTGGTTTACAGGTTTTTAATCACTAGCCAGATGGAAATTTTTAACATCTATTACTTTTACTCATTGTTTGGAAGGTTTAGAAATTGTGAAGTGAATAAGTGAGCTCCACCCTTAAATTCGCTCTACCAGATACATATACATATAGACCTTTGAGGCGTGACTCAAGAGTGTCTGGATATATTTAAAGCAAACAAGCTGTGGTGACAGAAGTTTATGCATTTAATTCAAATACAATTTAGCTTATTTGAAAATGTTTATACATTTTACAGTTTATTTCTGACCATTTCATGAACACAAATGTCTTTTTTGCTTTCATAAATAAAACCTTAAAAATGTGATTAAAAATTATGGGTATCAGTCTGTCTAGTTCGGAAGCAGAAACCACTGAGGCCATTTCTGCTGCTTTGGTGTAACAAAAGTAACATCGGAAGCAATGGAGAGGCAACAGGGAACCGTTTTGCAAGTGCTTTCCACGGACCATTCCTCTCTCCTTATCCCTCCTGACTAATTATTCTATAGTTGTGCTTTTTTGCTAGTGTTCTTGTCACAGCTGGTAGAATGAGCTGGTATCGGCAGCCGATTCATGCTAACTCAAAGTATGAAGGAGACATCGTGAGATGGGCCAGCACATATGGAAAGCTGAATACAAAAAAAAGTACAAAAAAATATTGCAAAGATCATGAAGATAACTTGATCTACAGTAATTTGCATTAAACATCAGCTTTAATAAAGCTGAAGCTTGATAAACAGTCAGATCTTACATCATGTGAGGACGAGTGAGGCCAAGTAAATCCACACTGACATGACGTTATTTGGGTAGGGGTGCACATACACAGCCAGGGCAAACTCCACATTTGATGCCTGAACACTGTGAATGCCAGTGCTGTACACTGCCTCTATAATGGGCCGGATCTCAGAAAACACCAGATTGAGGGGGAATCCTGAAATCTTCAAAGGAAAAGAGAGAAAAAAAAAAGAGAAAACCAAAAAAAACCTGTTAGTGATATGAATTTTTCAAAGTGAGCTCACGCGCTTTCGGCCAACTTCTTCAGCACTGGACTTAAGATCCATGACACAACACAGTGACTCAGAGTAGCTTCTTGCGGAGGCACACCCTTTTTCAGACTTACTCTGTAGTCTCCCAGCAGGCTCTGCAGCTCATGGCGGTGTCCCTCAGCCACATCTTGTCCTGGGATCAGCTCCAGCTTGGGCAGGAACTGCTTCAGGGTGGTAGTGCAGTAGCGGTTCCAGCGGGTTGGCTGACGAGGTCGCCACTCCATTATCTTCTCCTTCAGGATCCTCTCGATTCTATTCATAGTGACATGGTGCATGTGCTGCGTTTAGCCCGTGGTTGTTTTGAGAAGCAGCAGTTTCTGCTGTTTTACTTGCCTGTCCTGAAGCTCTGCTGCAGCTGCCCTGTCTGTGCGACGATACACCAGCTCCTCTGGCTAAAGACAATGACAAATTTTTGAGAAACAAACAAAGAAGTAAAAATAGGTTTATACAGTAATACTGAACACTTACTTGTATGCTAGACAGTCCAGGGTGGGAGAAAGTTCGGGAGAAAAACGGTTTCCACAAATTAGCTTTTGTGATGTCAAAACTGACCCTCATTGGTGATGTATATTGTTGAATGTTGAACCAAACCTTAAAATTAAAAAAAACAAAACAAACAAAAAAAAAAAAAACCACAACAAAAAGCAGACATGAATATAAAACTATGCAAAATTGTAAAAATGATGAAGAATAAATAAATGTATAAATCTTTATTCACATTGTCAGCATTGACCAAGCAGCCAACTGTCTGAAGTGGGCAGAAGGTGTCGTACTGCCCGTAGAACTGACCGCTGCTGGGATTCCAGATAAGGTAGAGGTTCTGCTCAAGGGTCAGGACATAAGCCGTGGGTCCCTGAGGAGGGAAGATTTTAGAACTCTTAGTGCTGCTGCAAGAACAAGTCTGAAAAATGAAGCAGCAAAAATAGCTGTTCTTGCAGTGGTGGCTGAAGACTGGTTGCAAAAGTCAGTCCCCATAGACTCCATTATCAAACTATGGAACTTTACAGCAAAGATAAGCATATTCACAGCCAACAAAAACTCTTTTGGTCTCTATGAATTTTTTAAAATAAAACATATTTAAACTATATTGCTTAGAGACTGTGGGTCACAGTGGGTGTAGCCGCTAGCTGTCTGCTTGTCTTTAGCCAATAAAAACTAACATGGAACTGACCAAAACTAACACTGAAGCAAGGACCTCTTACCCCTGTTTGGTATGTAGGCAGCAGCAGTGTGTTTGAGTGTTTATGAGTTATTCTGGTTTTGGGATAGCAGTCTATGAATACAGCTTGCTAATGGTAATTACTTCAACATTTATTTACAGTCTATGTGCAAGTTTTTAAAGCTGTGCTCTACTTAAAAATGTTACTGTGACACACATGAAATGTCTTCAGGTTTAAGAAATAAATGTCACCCACCTCCGGTATGGCTGTGCCAATTATAAGCCAGGCTTTCTTGCCCAAAGACAGGAAGTAGTTGCACAACAGTACAGCGTGTTCCTCTTCATCACCCGCTAGAAGGGTTAGGAATTGCTAAAAACAAACAACAACAAAAAAGCAGCTACCAAAAGGTACTACAATATGAGCACTGCCCTTCTGTATACAATGCTGGCTTCTTGAAGAAAGTTCACTTACGTCACAGGTGCTCCAAAGATCGCAGGTTGCAGAAAATGAAACTTGGTCAGGCAGAGAAGGGATGAGTGACACAAATCGAGCAACGAGGGGCTGTGCGGGGATAAATATCAGTGCATCAGCAAATTATATCTAATTACCGAAGACGTTTTCTACATTAAGTAATATCACACTGACCGTGGCTTCCAATGGGTTATTGGGGAATTCATCCAGTAGCTCCTTTGGGGGACTGAGTGGTCGAATGTAACGTGTGATGAAGACAGTCTTCCCACTGAGGTCTATGACTGTGGTAATGCAGGGTCGGTCTGGGTATCTCTGAGCTGCGTCCCTCTCAAATCTCTCTGAAGCTTGCAATAAGCGCTCATCCTCTTGGGTGTCAAACTGCAAGAGAAGGTCAAATGAACAATGAATAAGGGCACAGAGCGATAGCTAAAAAGAAGTAACTTCAAATGTTGTGTCATGAATGGGTGATTAAAGGAGGATAAATGCTTTAATGGAGCAGTTACCTTCATTTCCTTTATCTAGTACATGCAGCAAAAGCAAATAAGCGATACAAGAGGATGACAGAAATAAGAGGAAATTAATTCATAACAAATTGTTTCAAAAATAAGAAACATGCATGTAAGTGTCTAAAATGTATAGGATCTATTTAAACACTTAAGCAGACATACTTTGCTTTGCTCATTTTCTTACGTTACATTAAAAATTGCTTAAGTTTCAAACAATGAGCAGGGCTTTTCCTACACAGAGAAAATTTCACTTGGCGCCAATGAACATCACCGGGATTGTGAGACTAAGTAATTTTTTAAAAATGGGGCTTCCTTACTTAAGCGTTTTTGTTTGTCAAATGGCTATAAATCATTCATTATTACTTTATGTATCATTTATGTATCACCTGACAACGCTATGACCTATTCTGAGCAAAGAATAAATCTTAAGAGGTCAGCCTTTATTAAAAGGCATTCCTTAAACCCAAAACTCTTCCTTTGGTTTTAGTTTTTTTCTTTTTCCTTCTTTGGGTTCTGTATGTCAAAGGGAAGAGATATTCCCAACATGGTTATCTCATGGACATAGTTCAGTATTTGAGCACAGAAGCCCCACCAATCAGATGGAACATGGCTGAAAAAGTGAGTAGGTAAAATTACTAATAATAAAATCAAAACATGGAGCTAGAAATGAGCATACTAGGTCTCCTTTATATATATATATATATATAGAAAAAAGCTTCTCTAAAGACTCATTGCAAAGTCAGATTACCAAAGCATGATGCTGAATGACTAGGGGTTTCTTGAGGTCGCCGTTTAAACTTACCTTCTCCCTAACAGACTCTCCAGGTACCAGCTGTGGATCGACAGTGATGAACAGCGTGATAAATGTTCCCTCACTCAGACTTCTCAAGATATCAAAACCACTATTAGTGAAGTGGCTCTTCTCCTTGCTGTAACCCAGCAGCACAGCTGGCGTGTTCACTTTAAATGTCCCATCAATCTAAGAGAAATGTCAGTGAGAAGTCCAGTCAGTCACAGCCATTTAGTGTGTGTACATCAGGTCTGCTTAAATCATAGACGCACCTTGGACTGAGAATAAATTGTGCTGAAAGGAATCTTGACTGAGCCCAACCAGCGCTTCTCTATGTGGGTTTGAATTGATTTGCCTCTGTTTTTGTCATTCTGAGGAGCAAAAATACAAATAATTCAAGCAGCAAGTAATGAGGGTGAGGATGCAGAATTTTGTTAAATTTATTTTTAGATTCACTCTTGAAGAGCATAAAAACCCACAAACATAGTCACAAAGGTCTTTAGGAGATATCAATAAAGGCCAAAGTCAAGTTGGCAATTACATCAATATCTGATAATACAGAAATTAATTGTATTATATCACTAAAATGACATGTGTTGCTGTCTACATAGATAGAAATTCACATTTAACAGAAATTAAACATAAGCCATTTTTCACAGTATAACCTTTTATTTCACTTATCTGACTTTAAAATCAGGGACTCGCTCACTGTTAGCTGTTATTACGCTGCCTTCAAGACGTTAAACAGTGGATGTCCTTAGTTTCTTTTTTTTTATTAAATGAAAACAAAACAGAGATTGTCATTTTTGTCATCGACAGTGCTCGGGGCCCCTTATCTTATTGTAAGACAGATATTAAAACCCTTGGTGTGTAACTTGATGGTTCTTTTAAACCGTGTAGGCAGGTGAGTGCAGTAGTCCAATCTAGCTTTTTCCATCTGAGACAGCTAGCCAAAGTAAAGCCATATGTTCCAGCTAATCTCTTTAAACGTGTTATTCATCTGTTCATTACATACAGACTGGAGTACTGCATTTCTCTGTACTTGTCTGTACCAGTCTTCTATTTATAGTCATGGCGAGAGAGCCTTTTCTGTGGCAGGTCTCATACTCTAGAATAGTCTGCCTCTAAATATTAGATCTGCACAAACACTGGAACATTTTAAATCTTTACTGAGGACACATTTTTATGACCCCAACATTTTTTGTTTTTACAGCCTTGTTGTTTTAGTCTTATCCCTTCTCGTTTATATTTTATTGCATCACTGTCATGCATTTTATTTATTTTAGTTGCATTTTAGTTTGTAAAGCATAGTTTGAAATGTGCTATATAAATAAACTCGATTTTTACCATTTGATTCACGGATATTAAACCAGGATCTTAAACCGAAATCTAAACCTGACAGGAAAACAATGGAGGGATGTGAGAAGTGAGACAAAGTGAACAGTGTTTACTCACCATCACAGTCTCATGTACCACTTCATCAAATATGTTGATGAAAACCTCATCTTTGACTGACTGCAGGCTAGCAGTGCTGTAGTCACCATTTGGAGCGCTGTAGAGAGGAACATTAGGTAAGTAACACCACTCAGCAGCCATTGTGCTGGGCAGTTATTTTGAAAAACAATGATGGGAAAATGCATGTTTAGAATCACCAGTCAAATCTGATGAAAAGTGCTCAAAAAGTCTCTCTTATAATGGTATCTGGTCAAAAACACCAAGCTTTCACTTTGTGATACACTGCATTAGCCAGCTCAGTTTCATCCTGATTAAAGGAGCCTGTGCAGGACAGGTACAAAGGCATGAGGAGATCCTAAACAACAACTATTTTTGTGCATGCTTGAGTTTTTGTGGATGAATAACGGAAAACAAAAAGAAAATCTTTAAACTGTTAATTAAAAGTCACACATGGCTAGCCTCCCATTTACAATTATAATGGGCATTTCAAAAAAAACAAACAAACAAAAAAGAAAACAATAAAAGAGATAATTAATAATAAAAGAAGCAGAGTAAAAAGGAATCCAATAAAACACAACATACACTTACGATCAGTTATACGACATACAGCATCAAGTAAAACAGGTGCTGAGGCTAAATGCCTTGTAACTATAAATGTAAACTGACACTTTAGGGTGTATTGTAAAGAGTTATAGTTGGCCAGAGCATAGAAACTAAATGTCTTCCAAACGCAGGATAGACTTGAAGGATTTGCAACAACTGGGACTTAATGGACTCAGTTTGAGTCCCAGAGCACTAGCAGAGAAGTGAAGTAAAATGGCAGTTTCCCAGTGAGAGCCACAGAAGTAAACAGCCACACGGCACTTCTGTGAGACCACCCACATCGTACTATAAAAGCTGGTAGTAATAAACCTGAGGATATAAAGATGTAGGATGGAGAGAAAAGTGTCTTATATAAAGTTTTTCCTTCAAAACACGTAAGAACGTTATTTATTTTCCTTTTCCTGTACAAGAAAATTATTACTTTGTTATAGTTTATCAACAAGATTGTCCAACATTTTGAAATTCATATTTATAGTTTAATATGCATCAAAAATGCTAAGGTATTTATATTCTGAATTCCTCTTTATATTGGGACACTAAATAGTGGAAATCTACAAATCTGACAGTCCAACAGAGAGATCATTCAACACAAAGCCCCCCCCCCCCCCCCCAAAGGAAAAGAGACACCCCACCACCCCCCAAAAAACAAACAAGCAAACAAACGAACAAAAAAAGAAAAACCCAACTCACCTAAAAGGCAGCTGCAGCTCCTCGTTCCAGCATGGGTTTGGTCCATCGGCTGTGGCTGTTTGAAGTACTGTGCGTTGGAAGGAAACCTCCACAAATGGCCTCACCTGTATCTAAATTAGACACACAAATACTCCACATACTTGACACTGATTATAGAGACTCTGTATTGGTATCAGATTATGCTCGGCTGCTTGTGTAAAGCAAAATAAGATTAGACTTTGTGCTGTACCTGGTCGGGAAGCCCAATGCTGCCCTGAAGGGCACTATGAGATGTCTGTCCTGGTTTACTACAATAGAAACCCATTAAAACACAGTTCAGTGTCCAGTAAGATTTCTAAACATATATGCTGGTTTCTAAATTTGAATGGCTGAACTCACTTGCTCTGAAGCCTGCGGACTGGGATATCATAAGCCCGGATGATGTTAACAAGCAATTTGATGTCTCCGTCAGACAGATTCTGGGCCGTCACCTTCTTTCTTTCTTTCCTCTGAGGTTTCAGTGGTCGTTTTGGTTCAGCCAGCTTGAAAAGGTTTATTCCTAAAATCCTGATAAATGCAACAAACATGTAATCACTTTGTCAACAGCCTGCAGGACTATTCATTTAAAATTAAATCTTACTGTAATGTAGATAAGAATTTGTGGCAATATGACAAAGCTTTTTTGCTCTAATTCTGGGTCGGGGTTACCACCAACAGTACTCAGTCCCTCCAGGTATTTGTAGTTTTATATGTCAATATCATTAAGGATTCTTCCTGTTAAAATGAAGTTTTTCTTTCCCACTGTCACCAAAGCATTTTCTCATAGGGGTATATATGATTGCTAGGCTTTTCTCTGTATTATTGTAGGGCCTTTACCTTCCAATATAAAGCACCTTGATGCCGCTGTTGTTCTGATTTGGTGCTATATAAATGAATTGAATTGAAAATTTAAAGTAACCTTTAATGGCATTAACAAGAACCGCTGGAAACATACTGTGCTGCTTATCCTGTATCTAAAGTCTAAAATAGGCATATCACAATAAGTGTGTATTGAACAATAATTGTGATATTTAAAAATAAACAGTTATTGTATTAATAACGCACAGAATAATATTGTTAATATCAGAAATTCTTCCCTTTGCAAGCTTTTGTATAATTATAGTTGTTAACAGTTGTTTAACTGATCTGACAAAAAGACAAGATACAACAACATCAACAATGATAATAATAATTTTTCAATAATTTTTTTTAAATACTTTTTTTCCACCCAAAATTATACGGATATTGTAATAAATATCACAATTTATTCTTTGATAAATGTGAAGTCAAATTTGGATATTGTGACAGCCCTGGTATAAATGTGCCGGCATATAATCTGGTATCTTACAGAATGGCTATGATTCAGGATGTAGCACAGGTACAGTACCAGTTGGAAGGACTGTGATTTAATCTCTGACTTCTCCACTTTGTTTGTCAACATATCCTTGTCCCTTTTTGGGGGGCCTTTTTCAGCTTTATTGATAGATACAGTGAAGAAATGACAGGAAAGTGGAGGGAGAGAAAGCGAGAGGGGAAGTAATGCAGCCACTGGCTGCTCAACGCACTAAGCTAAACCAGCGACCGTATACATGTCCTTTATACTAAATCCCATTGCATTTATTTGTTTGTATCCTTTATTTTTGCATCCATTTGAGTGTGAGCATGTGCATCATAAATTTAGATAACAAAAGCGCTTGCATTTTTTAGGCATGTAGCACAGAAGCTTTTGAGTGCTCTGTAAAGGTAGAAAAGTGCTCTAAAAGTATCATTTCATTTACCAAATCAGTTGGATAATGCCCTGTTGTAGATTTACATTTATATAATTTCACTGCATTTCACTCTCAGACTGCAGGCTTGCTTGTGGTTCCTAGGGTATTTAAATGTGGAATGGGAGGCACAGCCATCAGCTATCAGGCCCCTCTCTGGATCTGCCTCCCAGTTTGGATTTGGGAAACAGACACTCACTCTACTTTTAAGATTCTTTCTATTTTGATAAAGCTTGGGACGACCGTGGCTCAGGGGGTTGGGAATCACATCTGTAACCGGAAGGTCGCCGGTTCGATCCCTGGGCTCTCTGTCCTGGTCGTTGTGTCCTTGGGCAAGACACTTTACCCTACTGGTGATGGCCAGAGGGGCCGATGGCGCGATATGGCAGCCTCGCTTCTGTCAGTCTGCCCCAGGGCAGCTGTGGCTACAACTGTAGCTTGCCTCTACCAGTGTATGAATGTGAGAATGAATGAATAGTGGCATTGTAAAGCGCTTTGGGTGCCTTGAAAAGCGCTATATAAATCCAATCCATTATTATTATTACTACTATTGTCGTAAATCATAGTACCTCAAGTCGCCCTGTCTTTTCTTTTACCTCACCCCCAACAAGTTGCCCTTCTCTTACAATGGTTCTCCCAGAGGTCTGTTTCTAGTAAAAGGGAGTTTTTCCTTCCTACCGTTGCCCAGTGCTTGCTCCTACGGGATCATCTGATTGTTGCCATTTTAAGTCAGTCCAGTTAATTTTTTCAGATTTATTTAAAGTCATTTCAAGGCATCTTACATTAGGGTAAAGACCCTACAATATAAAAATAAACCCCAACAATCAGATGACCTCCTATGAGCAAGCACTTAGTAACAGTGGGAAGGAAAAACTAAGTGCTTGCTCATAGGAGGTCATCTGATTGTTGGGGTTTATTTTTATATTGTAGGGTCTTTACCCTAATGTAAGATGCCTTGAAATGACTTTAAATAAATCTGAAAAAATTAACTGGACTGACTTAAAATGGCAACAATCAGATGATCCCGTAGGAGCAAGCACTGGGCAACGGTAGGAAGGAAAAACTCCCTTTTACTAAGAACAGACCTCTGGGAGAACCATGCTAAGGGAGGGGCAGCCATTTACTGCAGCCTGATGGGGAAGAAAAACAATAGAGTAGAGCATATAAAGATATCCATCAGTATAATGTACTGCTGCAAGAGAATGCTAAAATTCTTCTTATATTAGCAGCTTCTAATATTTTACCATTTTATTGGTGTTAATCTCTATGAAATTTTACAGCTTTTAAAATCTTTAGCTTCATATTCTGACTAAATTCTTTTTCATTATTTACAAAATCCTGGGAGGATTGAACACTGGAAACAGTCTGTTATATTCATTCATGCACTCGTATTCAGGGTTTAAACTAAGAGGAGAAACAGAGACACGAAGAGAACATACCCTGGACCTGCACCACTGTAAAACAAACAAACAAAAAAAAGAAAAAGGAAAAAAAAAGAAGAAAAGCAGAAAAATAGAAAAAAATAATAATAAATGAAACAAAGTGTACATCAACAGCATGACTGACACTGATGTACATTATTAAATATATAAATCTGCTTAAAAATAGTCAAGGACTGAAATTGATTTCAAATGTTCTGTTATCATGTCCACATGTTGTGAAACCAGCTCTAGCACAACAATGTATTAACTTCTAGAGGAGAGAACAAATTAGACAGGCGAATGCAGTGTTGAGTTAAGGATCAAATACACCAACCCAGCAGCTGCCAAAATGCACAGTTACATCAGCGTGTAATTTTATGCTGGCCCTGCAACTCTTTCTGATGACTGTTGAGCAAACGTGAAATTTCCTAGCCTTAGCTTTAGTGGTGAGGGAAGTATTTTTTATCAGTTCCTTTTTTGAAAGTACTAATACTGTACTGTTTATGACTCTGGTGCAAGAAAGTATTGCACTGGAAGTGTTAAATACTAAACATAAAAGTGCTTAATACAGGAAAGTGACTTCTGTGTCAGTTGCGCACAACATCATTAGATTATTAGCAGTAGACTAAAAGTACAGTTGAATGACAAGATACAAGTACAGTACAAATACCTTAAATCTGTACTTAAGGAGAGTACCTGAGTGAATGTACACTGCACCACAGGTGAATAAAGAAAGAAATAGCCATACTTGAAAACATAACATACACAGCACAAACAAAAAAGCTCGTATATTTTGAGTCAGGCTATTCAGCTTTTGCTAGCAGTGCATATTTACCCAATGGTTGGTATCTCTTCTTCTGTCACCAAATCAGACAGGAGGTAGTGATGCTTGGCAAGAAGAAACCTGTTGATGACTGATTCTCGGATCTGTGGACAAATGCCAGGATTACACAACACTTAAGTCTCTTGTGTGCTAAATACTTGCGTATGAATTTTTTTTTCTTTTTTAAAAAGCTCACCTTCTGAAGGTATTTGGCCACTAAAGCTCTGTGTGAATCCAAATGCTCTTTGGTATCAATTACCTCTCCCTCTTTCAATCTTTTTTCATATTCCTGAAATAATTTTAACCAAAGTTAAGAAAAAAAAAACTATTATCCTTTTATAGAGCTTGTGCATCTTCATTATACCACATTGATAATATTCTGCAATACACTTTTGAAAAGCTGACCTGGAAAACCGTATCAGTGACCTCCCTCTCTAAAGCAGGAATGAATTTGTAATTCCGAAACTCTGCAACTTCCTGGTTCCTTAGCTTGAGCAGACGAAACCTTCCAGACTTCTCTAACTCTTCATCAGTCACAAAATTAAACTCCTCCTGGAGATGTTCCAGGCGGAAGTACTCTGGAGCTGTTACTTCTCCACTACTGGCCACCTGTAAAAAACACATAGAGTTACATGGGAAAATGTTTCATTTGATGCGTTCATGTCCTTAAAAATAGCCATCTTCTGATACTCACTTTTAGCAGCTGCATGATGGAGGCATTTTTCGGATCGTTTGGATCCAGACGCGACTGCTTGGCCCACTCACCAATTTTTTTCATGTCATATAGTCCAGATGCCCCAATGTAGCTAACAGCATCAAGATGGCCCTTGCCACTAAGAAACACAGACAGATCAGTATTGACAATAACATAAAAACAACAACAACAACAAGTCTTTGAGCAATTTTGTAATATTTTATATTGCACAGAAGATAAAGTAAAACATTTAGAGATCAATTTAAAAACCAACACATTGTTGGACTGACACTGACAACTTCATATACCAAACACATCCCCCCGATCTGGCATTGCTTCATGCCATTTCAACTCCTTCATGCCAGAATCTACCTGCAAGGGCATATTTCCACATTGTGGCCCAATGTTATATGCAACATATTTATAAGGAGTGATGAGCTTGATGCCTAGACACCAATCTCAACCTCCAGTCATGTGAAAACTCTCTTTTTCATATGTCTGCATATTTTGCTGCAGTAATAAACCAATTCCAACCAACAGGCAGAAAATCAGTATCACGATAGCACTTCATCCTAACCCAAGGACACGCCATAGTCTTATAGAGATGGCCATTGCACAGTCTGTCATACACTTCAGTTTTCTGATTTGCTTTTCAGTGTATGTGGTTGTTGCATCTGGCTTTCCCTCCTTTCAATCACAGTTTTTACCATCTGAAGGGACAATAAGCTCCTCAGCCTCCTGTAATAGCCTTTATTTTAAAAACCTGAAAGCAAAGAATAGGTGCTGTCTCAGATCACTTCAGTTATAACATGCTGAAAAGTTATGCTGTCTCGGTGGGGGGGTGTAAATTTGCTTTTTCAGTAAGAAAACACAAAATAGTCCTTTAAAAACTTCTCCTGCTGTACACTGCAAAATGTTTGACAAATGTTAGCGAGCTAACCGTGCTAACGCGTTGAAGCCATGCAACCCACACACGGGGCGATCCGCGCTAACTTGCCAACGGAGATTTGCCGCGTTAATGCAGTTAGAGCGTTAACGTTATTTTAATGAGATTAACGCTGACAGCACTATATATGTATGTAATATATATATATACACAGTGGCTTGCAAAAGTATTCGGCCCCCTTGAACTTTTCTACATTTTGTCACATTACAGCCACAAACATGAATCAATTTTATTGAAATTCCACGTGAAAGACCAATACAAAGTGGTGTACACATGAGAAGTGGAACGAAAATCATACATGATTCCAAACATTTTTTACAAATAAATAACTGAAAAGTGGGGTGTGCATAATTCTATTAGGAAAATCAAGAAAGATACTACCTGTGAACGCCACCAGGTTGTTGAGAAATAGGAGGCGCAAGGGGTACATCATCGTCCCCGATACCCCAAGAAACACAGCACGAGACCTTCCCAGAAGTCAAAAGACTTTGCTTGTTGCTGCCATCAGCTTCAAAGGAGAGGGGCACATCTGAGAAGGTGTATAGAGTGTAAGAGAGAAGTTGATAAGTTAGTATAATTAAAAGTATTCTTGAAATATTCAAATATTTCATATCTGAAAAAAAAAAAATGTACCACTTCCAACTCCCTCGTGGTCAAACATCACTCTCTGGTTGCTACTAAACTCAAATTCCTCAAGAGGGACGCTGCCTGTCACGACAGAGGGTTCTGGCACTGGAAGAAACACCTGAGCCAGGAGAGAGCATGATGACCCAATCTCCTCAAACACCTGCCCACACACAGTAAACACAAAAATTAATTGTTAGAATAGATCACAGCAGTCATTTATCAAGTAAATGCGTGGATACATAAAGTGGCAGCATGTTCAGCACTCTTTACTGTACCTGCAAACTAATGCTTTGGGGACAGTTGACTATCTTGAGATTGAATATCTGTCCAAAGTGCACCCTGAAGTCGGTGTTCAGGGAGCGACTGTCTGTTCGTGAAACTTCTTTGTCATTATAAAGGATCTTGGTGAAAAGAGAGCGCCTGGCAACATCTTCTCTTCGAGCTTTTTCGGCCCTAAACACGAAGAAAACAAACGTGATGAAAACATTCACAAAACCACAGTGAAAGTGCAGTTCATCATCATAACTGAAACACCTGCAAATAGGTGTGATATTCCCACCTGTGACAAATATTCTGCTATTAAGTTTTCTCATTTTAATAAAAAAACAAAACAAACAACCCTCACCCAAATATTTACTCTTTGCTGATTGGTTCATACATGTTTTGAAGAAACCTAGACCCTCTTTGTGTTTCTGCTGTGTCTACCTGGGGCACAGTTCACTGGCAGTGATGTTTGCAGATGCAGACAGCTCAGGAATCAGGATGGCCTCTCCTGGCTTTCTACGTATCCTGAGGGCTTTCTCCCTCACCCACTGCTCTATGGAGCCAAGGTCTGGTCTCTCTGGGGGCTCCGGCTTTGGGGGGGGTTCGTCAGTAGGTCCTTCTGATTCACTCACATCCTGTTCTTCATCTTCTCCTTCAGTGTCATCCTGTGCCTGACCTTTCTTCTTCTTTTTTTGCTTTTTCTTTTTGGCTTTCTGAAAACAGTGAACATGAGGAGGTGTGTGTGTGGGTATATCTTTACATTATGATTTGACATACAAAGTCAGGTGGACTGCCTTTAAACCACATTTTCAATTTTTTTTAATGCATGCATGATCCTTATTAAAAAACATTTATTGAAATGTGTCGTATGCAGGGGAAGATTAGATGAAGAATGCAGGTAAAAATGTAGGCACCTGTTTCTTTCTGCAGAGTTTCCATTCTTCCAGCCGTTTCTTGTACTCAGCTAATTTATTCTGGTATTCTTCCTCAGTCTCTGCCTCTAATTCTACAACCTCTGCCAAGATTTCATCTTCATAGTCCTGCTCATCTGACACCCGATCCACATTCTCCCTGAAGAGGCAATAGACAGCACAACAGATTAATGACACTGGGACAAGAATCTGGAGAACTCTCTACAGAGCAAATCTTACTCTATCCAGCTGATATCGATTAGGGATGAGTGATAAAACAATACCAGATTTTAAATCAGGGAGAATTTAGGGTGTTGGAAGTCTCAGATTTTGGCTCACGGGGATTGGGACTTTGAAAACTCTGGCCATTATTAACGTTAGCAATTATAATTAGCAAATATAATAAAAAAAATAAAAAAAATAGGACAAACAAAACAGACCCCATTTAGTATTTTTATGGAGTTGCATAAAACATCCCCATAAAGAATATACACATTATTTTACTGTTACCGCCTCACTGAAATTTCTGTCACTTTTAGCTGTTACCTTCTGAGGTAGAGCTTGTAGGGTGTATTGGTAAACTTCTGGAACTCTCTCAGGGCTTTAATCTCCTTCCACACTTTAACTATATTTTTCAGAAGAGTCCTGTCTTTCTCCTGCTCACTGTCTCGGAGATGTCGAGTGTTCCTGTAATATTTGGAAAAACACTACTGCTCAAAGAGTCAATGTTACAGTGCATGTTTTTAGGCTACAAGGACTTCGTAGGATGCTAAGGGATGAACTCACCTAACCTCCAGATTATACTCAGAAATCCTCTGCTGCAAGGCCTGAGTGGGGTTAAGCCCACTATGGCTCTCCAGCATATTCCGCAGTGCATTCCTTAGTCCATTCAACTAAAGCAGAAAATAAGACACTAAACACACTGAATGCTGCATATAAACTCTGGAGTCCCTTTCATAGCTCACTTTACCTTGTCAGTGAGGTGACCTGTGAGATTATTGCGTTGCCTGGTTAGGTACTGATCGTACAGCTGAGCTAGGCGGGCGCCCAGGATGTGTTCGCGGCTGAAAAGTGGGTGATGGGAGAAGATCAGCCCAGAGACATCAACATCAAGCTGGTAGTCTCCCTCAGGATCTGCTGCACCAGCAATGTAAAGATTTGCATACTTGGACTTCACCGCCTGGGAGACAGAATAACACAATCCATCATGCACTATCCTGGGAAATGAAAACCACTATGAATTATACTTGGCACTTGTGCCTTGCCTGTGTGTTTCCAAGTTTCCAAGTATGTGCCAGTTTAAAGGAAGCATGAAATAGCTGGCAAGATTGAAAGCACCATCAGGGGAGTGCTGTAATGCAAAGTCATGCATGAAAATAATGTGCTATAAACACCCAACTTAACTACCCTGAACACTGTGTTTTCAGGATGAACACGTATGACAGCTGTGCCCGTCTCCAGAATTTAATAAATAAATATGAACAAGAGACGATAACTACTTGTTTTCCCTAG
Source organism: Diplotaxodon limnothrissa (assembly GCF_057381915.1). Lineage (NCBI taxonomy): Eukaryota > Metazoa > Chordata > Actinopteri > Cichliformes > Cichlidae > Diplotaxodon > Diplotaxodon limnothrissa. Next base: position 9,189,145 of record NC_140617.1, read on the forward strand.
AGATAAAGACTGTGCTTAAACTCAAAGCCCTTTGTATCTGTAACTTATTTTTTCAGGGTTTACATATTTGTTTAACTGGACAGTCACACCACACATACCAGTAAAATGCTAATAAGGCTGGAATCAACTGCTTCTAATAAAGATGCGGATGTAGTCTAATGAATTACAGGAAATATAACACTCATCCATCCGTTTCAAATTATCCAGGAATTTGTTTACACAAGTTTACCCATTTATTTCACATTTTATTTTCCACAAGGCTTCATCACTTTGTTGGGCAGGTAAGCCATGGAAACTGTGAGCACGGTTAGGTCAGGGCAGCTGGGAACATTTTTACTGGTGATTTTTCCCCCCCATTATTCATCTTCTCACTGTTGTTTTAAAAATGTTGATTTTTAATATTATTTAATAAAAGTAATAATAATTAATAAGTTAAAATGAAATTATTGTAATGAGGCTGCTTCAACTCAAGTTAAGCTATCACCAGTGTCTCCTCTTCTCTGTGTAACACATGCAGCCATGAACTAGACTTCACTTGACAGAAGTGTATGTGACAACACAAATTTCAGATGCACCTCTTTAACCGGTCAGCTATCTAGTAGGAAGTATGTGTGCATTGAATCATGTTTGCCATTCCCTAGCAACTGTCACTACCGTATCACTACCCTATCCATTCCCTATCACTAGATAGGAAATGCAGTACAAAAGACAAACATGTCTGAAGACGACCGTTTCTTGCTGGGAACAAGGACAACCCTGAAAAATAGTCCAATAAAGGTTTTTAGTGTTTTTATTGAAACTATTACATATTTAACTGTTTTCACTGCTTGTCAAACAAAGCAGCTAACTTAAGAATTTAAAGGGATCTTCAAAAGTGTTGTTTTATTATTCAAAAAATTATCAAAGTATTTGATAGATTAATAAATAATAAAATAACAGTTAAGGTACAGCCATGCTCTTCTTTCTTGTTTAAAAATCATAAGTAAGGGGTAAAAGTAAAGCCTTGAAAAGCTAGGGTTTAATTTTAATGCTGGCTCTTCTTCAGATGTAATTTCACAGCTTGCAATACTTTTAACGTCTACAAATGGAGTTTGGAGTTTTGATGTTGCTGTAAATTTTGAGAAGATAGCATATCACAGATGTGTTGGCCTCCATCACTGATCTGTCCTCCAATAACAAATGCATACCTCCTCTCTATTTCTTTGTACCAAATGCCAAACTGCCCTTTTGCTTTTTTCTAAAAGGCAAAGAGGTTAGAAAAGAAGAGAGGGCATCGCAACGCCCTCAGTGTAGGAATGCAAACAGTGCTTTAGATGATGAAAATGAACAAAATGATTGGTGTGTGTGTGTGTCAGACCTTCCTATACACAGTCTGTAGCGCAGGGTCTAGGGCCTCCTCCATGTGGAAAAGGGGGGGTCTTGTGGATGATTCCTTGATGGGGTTAGGCAGAGCGATGATCCTGCCATCATCTCCAAACCACTTCTTCCCCTTAGCAAATAAAAACAACACAGTAGGGATATGAATACACAGATAATAATATAATAAAACAAAGTAATGAAAAGTCTCTTATGGTAGTTTTATTTTAATGGAGAGAGGTAGAATGTCAACCAAAAACCCAGAAGGTCTTCACTCTAATCAAAATACAAGAAAAAGTGATGTGTCTCCTTAAACTATATTCCAAAAACATGAACAACACAGACTGTTACACTGCTATACACAAACTTTAATATAAGAGCAGTACACTTAGGTCAGACCAGTGGGTCAATATCTTCCCTGAGATGCGTGAAAACCTGGTGACCAACTATAACAAACATCTTACTGTTGTGCTTGCTAACCAGGGTTTCTACTAAGTCATGTGTTACGTGGGGATCAAAAACGTCTTTCACTCAATGACATTAAAAAAAACTATTTTTTTAAATTGAAAATACCTTAAAAATTACTCAGGAAATTTTGGCTTTTTAGCTGATGTTACCTCCTCCATTTTCAAAATCCGATTCTCCAGAATATTCTCATTGGTCAGGGATACGGGAGGCCTTTCCCCTACATAGAGACCCTCATCCTCCAGGTATCGAGGTTTCATGTTTTCAGGCAGTTTGATGGAGGTTGGAACTATGAAAATTAAGCATAATATAATTTTTTCCCATATGAGGGAGGTGCAGATGTGAATTAAAATATTTAAGACATGATATTATATACCTGTTCGAAAGCTGGGTGTAAACAGGAGTTCGCTTTGTAGCTGAAGAAGTTTTTGGTACCCGACATACTCGGCTTTCCTTATTTCCAAGAAGTCCTGGGGTGACTGGTCAATGACAAATAAATCTTCTTGGGTTTGTACAAGAGGAGCTTCTTCACTCTGAGAGAAGGATGAAGATGAGGCAGTTAGTCCATCTTATGCAAATGAAAAAAGGTAAGAAATAATTTTGACAAAAAAAAAAAAAAAATATTGGTTGCCCTGTTACCTGGGTTTCATTTTCTTCTTGAATATCTTCATCAACATCTTCATGCTCTTCGTCTTCATCTGTTGTTTTCCTCTGTTTTTGTCTTCTCCTGCTGCTCGTCTCAATCACATCTGGTGGATCGGGGTCAAAGTTCAACGTGAAGAAATTGAATGCTTCTTCAGCTGTCGGCAGGCCTTTTCCTACCTGTATTTGCAAAGAATAAAATGAATACATTAAATTTCATTATACAACTGCTTTTTGTATACAGGATTTCAATCTCAATCCATGCCTTACTTGTCTTGCTGCTTCTCTGAACCTGACCCTGGTGCTGAGGGGTGGAGGGGAGTCCCGTCTTCCAGCTCTGTCTGCATCAGCCTGTGAAACACCAGGAATTAACTTCCACCAATGGAAAGCAATACATGAGCCCAGTTAAGGTGAGATAGAGGCTCACCTCTCTGTCAAACCTTGTTACGGTGTCTCTGTCTCTGAGGCTATGGAGACGACTGGGAAACTCGAGAGAGGCCTCCTTATCCTGAAGGCTCTCACCTTTAGACTGAAATACAAGCCACAGATTATAGAGCAACAATTTCACTCAGATCGTGTGCTGTGTGTGAGAAAAAGAAACTCCATTTACCCTGGCTGCTTTTAGTTTCTCTTCCAAGCGTCGTTTCACAAAGTCATCTAAATGGTGAGTGTGCTGAGTTCTTGAGGTGAGACCTAGAGCACAAAGCACTTGTTTAAGGCTCACTTAAACAACATCAACTACCTTCTGTCAAATTTTGATATTAAATGCTGCTTACATTTGGATACCTGGTGTCTGATTAAGAGTTTCCAGATTTAAATCATACATAATTTTCAGTTCTTTACCCAGGTAAAAGAGTTTTGCTTTTTAAGAATCCTAGGCCATGTGGCAGTCTCCAACCCATATACCGTAGAAAGATTCACTACCATCCTATCATATGCTTTCTCTAGATCCACAAGCAGCAACTTTTGAGCTTCTCTATACATATCTACATTATCAAAGCAAACATAGAATCTGTAGTGCTTTTTCCGTGTATGAAGCTATACTGATGCTCACTGATCACCACCTTCCTTCTTAACCTAGCTTCAACATTTCTTTCCCATAGTTCCATGGTAAGGCTTATCAACTATACCCTTTGTACCTACTACAGTTCTGTACATCACCCTTGTTCTTGAAAACTGGTAACAGTACACCTCTTCTTCATTTATCCCTAAAATTGTCTGGCTAAAAAGACAACCACTCTTTCTCCAAGACATCGCCATACCTCCACAGGTATGTGACCTGAGCCAACTAGCTTTCATTCTCTTTATACATGCCCTCACTTCCTTCTATTATTAACTAAGCATTTGTATGATACGATTGCATATTATCAGCTTTTCTCTCACTCAGAGTTTGTACTGTTAGTTGTTTGAGGTCTCTCTACTCTCCCTTTTTTCCCCCTCCTCTTTCACTGCACCTCCCAAGTGACAGATGGTGGCTTCGTCCAAAGGTTTCTTCCTATTAAAAAGGTGTTCTTCTCTACCAACGTCACTGAGTTCTCACTCACAGTTAAAAATGTTTGGGCTCTCTCAAACAATGTAGTGTCTTTACCTTGCAAAATAAAGTATCTTGAAGTGGTTGTTGCTGTGAATCAATACTATATAAATAAAGTGAACTGAACTGATCTCTAATAGCACGTTTTAATTGCCTCTAGACTATGCAAAGCTAAGCTGCAAAGTTTTTAACCAAACCTAAATCAAGGTATCACATCACACCAATTTAGGCTTTTTACAATGACTCAAAGTATGTTTTACAGTGATTTTGCCTTCTAATCCCTTTAAGAATTTTTGTAACTTCCCCTAAATTCTTCTGTTCTCTACATGACACTTTAATTTTATGATTTTATGACTTGTAGGTTTTATTTTTGTATTAAATAAAAAAATACAAGTTTTCTATATTTGTATGAAACGTCTACTACATATAAAGATGATCATTATTATGGTCTTATAGCCTGGGGGAAAAAACAAACAGTTGAGTACTGTTTTGTGTTGTTACCAGATCACTCATTACTTGTATGATGAAGGAGTAGAGGTACATTTGATTAAGACATAAACACAGACCTTTCTGAGAACCAGTGCGAGATTTCGATAAAACCACTGAATCGTCCGCTTTCTCAGATGGTCCCTCATCTGCACTGTACTGCTGGATGGAAGTGACATCCTTGACATCATCAGCATCACGGGACTTCTGGATGGAAGACTGTTCAAGCAGCTAATAAAAGCCAGAAGCAATCAAAACTGTTAGAATTTTTAACCGTGCCATTAGTGGAATCACAGAAATGAGGTGGATACCAAAAGATTTACCCTTTTCTTTCTCTTCTGTCTCTCAGCTCTTAAATGGCGTTTCAAAGCCTCTCTTTCATCTTCTTCACCGTCTTCAGGCGCCTGGCATACACAAAGATACACTTTATATGGATAGCAGAAAAATGAAAACTTGCATCCAAGCTGGTATTTAGCGCACTAAAGCCGGAAGAAAGGCTGAAGAAGGTAAGAAGTTGGTGTTCAGCAGCCAGCAGGAATGAGCAGCTAAAACCTAGTTAAGGGCACCAACCTCCATTGTAGTTCGTGGGTCCTCTTCACTCAGTTTGATAGAAGGAACCAGAGCCTATCGAGTACAGTTAGATTTACTAAAGCGTTACAAGCTCCCTTATCTGTGCTCCTGTGTGCATTTCTGATGTTGAGTGTGTTCAAAATGAGCCTGGCTCCTCCGGTCATGTTGTGTCTTGTCAGGAAAGAATGACGCTCGCTCATTTAATGCTGGCGGAACTTGACAAGGTAGCTGTCACTTCACAGTAAAAATAAATAAATAAAAATATAACCAAGTTTTCAAAGCCTGTGACTTTACCTGGACGTCGTCCTCATTTTTCTTCTTAACTAGAGTTTCTTGGAAAGCCCGTCGTTTCTTATGCAGTTTTTCTCGTATATCACTGCAACAGAAACAGAAATGAAATTGTTTTAAAACAGAAACAAATTAGCTTAGCTTAGCATCTCACAGGCGTATTATTTATGGTTGAGAGCAAAGAGAGAAGCGTTACCTTTTGGAAGCCAGATTTGCGATGCTTTTTCTCAACAATAGTAAACGGTTTGAAATAAAAACCACTACTTTACTGCAGCTAGATATCCATAAGCACCTTTCCCACAATTATTAGATATTTAACATTAAGCAAACAAATTCCGTTATCGCTGCCTAGTAACGGTATAAACTATTTCTCGACCTACCTTGGAAGACGACCGATGCAACCTAAACTTATAAGCAGTTTTGGATTTCATTCGTCTAGTTGACTGTCAATCAAACAGCTTAGTGACGCGTGAACCCGCGTAGTACGGAGTCCGAGAAGGTACAGATCCGTTTTTTTTGTTTTGCACCGTGCTCATTTAGAATGCCGGGTACAGCGAAACTAATTAAAAAAGAGGTAAAAGAAAATGAAATTAAGTGTTTTTTTAAAAAACATTTTGCCATAAAAACGTCAAATGTATGAACAAATAATATCACAATATAACACTATCTTATGTAGTGTGAAAAACAAAACTGTACTAAGTTTGTTATTGTCTATTTTTTCAATTGCTTTATTTTTGTGTTGGGATTTTCTTACTATTATTTCTTGTGTTGTTGGGTTTTTAACATTTTTTGGTTTCTGGTCGATAATGATTGTCATTACAATACTAGGGAATTTGTATATCAGTAAATTTAATTTCTGCTAAAGTGGACCTGTGATGCTTATTTTCTTACCCTTCCTAATAAAGAAAGAAAGCTTACAGCCATCTGAACAGGAGTCTATGCATTTCTACTATGAAAAACTAAGTACAGTTGTTGATTTATTGATTAATTGATCACCAGCAAGTTTGAGCACCTCTATTAAAGCAGATGTTTTAGCAGTTTGCTGGTCTGGAGCATTCAGGTGTGTGTTAACACAACGCTTCTCAGGTCTACTCGGGACTGGACATCCCAGCAAATTCACCATAAGGTCAGACCTTGAAATTCTCAGAGAAATGGGAAAAAAACCCCACTCCATCCAGCTGGTTTGAGAGATTAGGGAACACTGATCTCAAAAGACATAAACATAGACCATAACAAACACAAAAACTGGGTTGAAGACTCAGGACCATGACAGAACAAGTATGGATTTTATGTGGAAGGGGAAAGCCAGGAGAAACCTCTACTCTCTAAAAAAAAGTTGGCAGCATGGTTTACGTTTGCATGTTGGCAAGACTTTTGGTACAGTTTTAGTTGGACAGATGAGCCCAAAGTGGAGATTTGGTCAAACTACACAGCACTATGTTTGGCAAAAAAATCAACACAACATACACCTCATACCTCTTTGGCTTGTCTGATCACTGTAGTCACCAAGTGGACCATGAATTCTTCTGTATTATAGAGTCAAATGTTATACCATCAAGAGTTAAAGCTAGCCCAGTGGCCCAGTCAAAGTCCAGGCATCAACCCCACTGAAATGCTGTTGCATGACCTTAGGAGAGCTGTGCATGTACAAACCTCAATCAACTGAAGTCACATTGTAAAGAAATGTGGGGAAGAATTCCTCCAATATGAGAAACTGATAAAAACAGAGAAAATAATTGCTTCAAGTTGTTGCTGCTAAAGAATGATCCAATAGCTGCTGAATCATAGAGTATGCTTTTCAGAAGAGTCCTGTGAAAACATCTTCACATGACAAAATATATACTGTTACAAAGCCAGATGTTCCTATTAAACATGGTCAAAGTTTCAAATAATAAGGTCAGTGTACAAGCAGTTCCTGTGAGCCAAAAGTTTAGACTTCCTCAGTTTACAAGGAACAGCCATTCAGAACAAAGTTTTCTTAAACAGAGGGAGAGGGAGTATAATTCAAGCAAAAGTATTATTCAGCAGGAAATTTGCATAACAGTTCCTCCTCCACATAAGCTGTCTAAACTTCACACACAGACACAACCAATTTGTCACGGTCTGGCTGGGGCAGACCGTATGTGTTGCAGAGGAGGACTCAAACGCAGACCAAAACGTAGTGTGGATAAACAAAACAAGCCGTTTATTGAGGCTAGCAATGAGGGTAAAAATAATCGGGCATCGGTGAAAACTAAACAATAACCTAAACTGGGTGAACTAATAACAAAACATGAAAAAGCTTAACCATAGTGAACTGACATGGGTACTTGGGGATGAGACATGGATGAGCAGACGACCTGACAATGGCATGCAGAAAACAAAGGGCTTAAATACATACATGAGGTGATCAGGGGAGGTGGAGACACATGGGGGAAACAGCTGACAGACATAAACCTAATGACAGGACCAGGAGAGGAAAGCTAAATACAATAAACAAAGAACACATGACATTGTCAGAATAAAACAGGAAATACTAAAACTAAAACATGACAACACAACTTAACAGACCTAATATGTGATGAATAAATACAAAACCCCAAAACATAGAAAACCCAGGAACAATAACTGCCTAAACTAAAGGCAGATAGGAAATAACACAAACTAAATCACATAACAAAATGAGACAAATACAAACATGAACTCAGAGCGCTGGGTCAGAGACCCAGCCTGTGACACAATTGGCTTAAAGCTCTAAGATTTTGCTATACATGCTAAGGGATCTCGGCTTGCTGAGGAAATAAAGCCTGCTCATCCCTGTCTTGTATGCAGCCTCTGTTTTGGTCTTTCAGTTTGGCCTGCTGTTGCTGTGGACGCCCAGGTATTTGTCACTCCTCCAACATCCCATCCCAGGATAGCCATCGGGCAGTTGCTGCCCTTTTTCTTCTGAAGTTGACGACCATCTCGCTGATCTTACGCTTTGTTCATATTTTCAGCTAGCTTAAGTAAAAAAACAAAAAAAAAAAACCCAAAACCAATACAAACTCTGGTACACAACTTTATCTTTGATTTTTTTTATTTCAGTATCTTATTTATTTGTTCACATGATTGTTTCTTCTTTTTTTTTGTTTGGCTTTAGGGGCCAGGATATAGTTTTAGTTGGTTTTTGTTGCTATCTGAGGTAGCCAGGATTGCGCCATCATTTCCACCACGTCAGAATGGTCTCTACGTTTCATATTATGTTTTTTTTGTGTTAATATTTCTTGCACTAAATAAAGCAAAGGAGGAAGTTCTCCTCTGCAGCTGTTGTTTTTGGAAATATCACCAATAACAAACACATGGCTGGCCTGTTTTCACTTTTCAGCTTTCTATTGTCCAATAACTTTGTCTCACACATGTTTCAGTTTTACTTCTTTTTGCAAATGGAAACATGTAAACCATTATTACATTTCAACAATGTTTATTTGATTCCAATTAAATCATGAACATATAAAGACTTTATCAAATAATATACTTTTAAAACAATAGATAAGTCTCCATTCTAATAATATAACTAGCAATACAAATATTGGTATAAAAATATAGTCTTTATATGTGTGTGTGTGACAGTGAATAGGAGCTTGTGGTTTTCTCTCTTGAGTTTTTCAGGCTCTATGCGTAGTCATCTGCTAGTGTGTCAAAGTAGTTGCTGTCTGCATAGATAAGGAAGCCAGAGAAGAGGCTGTCAGCCCAGCCAGCATCTGCAAATAAACCGTTCTGGTCATGGTAGAAGATTTCCATCCACACCTCGTCTTCTGGATTCAGGTACATGACGGTGGACCCAGATGCCACGTCATGGTTTCCTGTATTGGCATCAAAAGTTTTGATGCGATACTGACCATTCTGCACCAGACCGATAGCCAGGTGTTTGTTGGCCAGTGTAATGTCATAGGAGAAATAATAAATGCCTGGGTATGCACAGATGAACTTGCCCGTCTGTGGGTTGTAGTGTCCGCCTTCATCGAAGAGGATCTTGTTGAACTTAATGGGGGTTTTCTCTGCAGGGTAGCTGCTGGTGATTCCCGCAGAGAAAGCAGATTTAGGCATGAGGCTGCCACATTTGCAGGTTCCCGCAGTGCCCCGCGGTCCTCGTTTGCCCTTGTCCCCTTTCTCCCCGTCGGGTCCTGGAGGTCCAAGCAAGCCACCATCTCCGTTCTCTCCCGTAGGGCCTCGTTTGCCTGGAGGGCCGCGGTCACCTCGTTCTCCAAGTTTACCTGTCGGGCCTACCCTGCCCTTCACTCCTGAAAGCAAAACACAATGCTTGCAACATCAGTCTCTAATTGAAGGATTCAGTTTTACTACTGTTAAACCAGAAACACAGCTCCCCAGTCATTGTCAGGGATTAAGTCAACCTTTGAACAAAGTCACTTGACATTCAAACTGGCTTGATTAACCCTTCGGTGCATTCAGTCAGCACCACTGTCGCAGTAAATACCCTGGAGACAGGCAACATTGTGATTGTGATTGTTTTTTTCTGCAGGGCTTTTCCTAATAAGTGGCTCCATGTTCAGTTGAAAGTGAATTCCTGTTTCCAGGCATAATGGAAAACACAGGTGAATGACGTTTATTTATCCCTGACAGATTTATGGCATTTCAGACTTCACAGGCTGATATTAGGATAATATTTCTGTTGGATGAGGCTAACAGGTACAGCCCTTCCAAATATTTTGTAATAACATTATGGAAGATTTTTGCAACACATGCAGCATCTGCTTTAAAATAATCAAACTGTTTACACCCAGGATTTGCCATCTCAAGCTAGTTTAAAAACTATAAAGCTAATTCGAAAATGAGTCTGAGCGACATAAACCACCATTCTAAGGACAGACACATTACAAGCACTAATTAAATGTATTGCATGTGTGCATTTTTCTTTCTCAATCATAAGCTGGCTCCCTAAAATGATCCTCAGAACCTGTGGCAGTAACTGTACTTGATACACTTTATGGCAAAGGTGCACCTATTTCTTGTTTTTTATTACAATAAATGTTGGCATTTCACACACAGTGCTGTCTGTAATGATCAGATTGAAGGAGTTGGAGACCTGATGTGTGTTTACATTGACTTCCCCTTTATTGTTAAGCCTCCAGTCCTGTAGGAGAGATCATTTAATAACTTTCACACACATCATTTTATCTTCTCTATGCGCCAGCTTTTCACTTCACGCACACACTGGCAGTATTTCTTTATCAGCAGACATAAAGTAATACTGTATCTGTTTCATATTATACCTGTGTCACCCTTTTCTCCTTTTTCACCCTTCCTGCCATCTCTGCCATCTCTTCCTGGGATACCCACATTCCCATCTGCTCCCGGGGGCCCGCTGGGACCTGGTTTGCCAGGCAGTCCGGGTGACCCAGGAACACTGCAGATCAGTCGTGGGGCTTTGAGCTTGGTGTCAAACAACTCTCCCGAGACACAGGGCCACAGACAGACAAATCCCATCAAGGTCCACATCTTCAAACCTGTATATACAGCCAAAAGAGAACATTAATATAGATGTTTGTGTCTCCACGTTAACTCACAAAGTTCCGAGCAACTCTCAAGTTAGTTTTGTGTTTGCAGATGTTTGGGCAAAGGAGGCAGATAACGAACAATAATGAATCAGTGAGTCCAGACACTTAGCGGTCCTATTATATTGATCAGTGCCATTAAACACTCAAAACGTTCTTGTCAGGGTGTCAGACAGAGAAACTGCATATCAGTGAATCAAACTTGTGATCAAATGCAGCATGAGGCCAGATGTGATTTTTGTAATGAGAAGCAATTGCTTCTGATTCCTTTTCACACGCCGATGTTCTCATCCTGCCACAGATTTGCATGTAATAGACTTCAAGCGAAATCTTTGTGTCTGCTCCAAGTCTTGTCTCTTTTTGTGCCAAAACATTCCCGAGCCATGACATAACACCCAGAACAATTTCTGTCAGGGGAACACGATCATGAAGCAATGGCGTTATACATACATGTAAGAGAGAAAAGAAGGAGACATGATCACACCTCTATTTCTGTAACAGAACGTAAAGCAGGCATTAAAAGCAAAAGCACTTAATGGTGATTCTGCATCCTGATGTTCAACATCAAACATTCCACAGCAAAGAAATCATATGGAAACATACTGAAAATGTCTTCCGCTGTGTGAAAATCTTTTGGATTCGCAGATTTGATTATTACACACACACACACACACACACACACAGATTTGCCCATGTGGGTGTGAGAATGTGAGTTTTGCATCTGCTGCTTGTCTCTGGTCAGCGGGGGCGTTGGAACATATGTGTCAGGTCTACAAAGAAGGATAATCCCCTTGTCTGCCTTTTCAAAAAAGTTATTACGGCATGTTTTTCTTTGCCTTTACACATTTGGTTGTCTGTCAATGCAAGCACATTAGACAAATTAGGTGCATACTACATGATGAGCTAAACAGGAAGGAGACACCACACATACACGCAGGCTGCTCTCCTCCTTCTTGTAAGAGTAGTATGTTTTTGATTTTGCGGGTAATGAACTGGCCACAGAGCCAATGTGAGGTCCTGGGAGAGAGAAACCCCGCCCGCCATCTCCAGTCTGCAGCAATGATGTCAGCTTTAGTAAAAACGCTGTCTTTTTTTTTTTTTTTTCTTTTTCTTTTTTTTTCATAAGGGGGAGGTGATTACTTTTTTTTTTTTTTTTTTTTTTTTTTTTTTTGGCCTGTCCCGTTTGGCTCTTTTGCCATCAGAATTGTTGTCTAAAGGCAAAGAAAGATGCCCAACGGATTTACTTTACCAAACTGACCATCCCAGCCTTGCCGTAATGGTCCATTTGATTCACCTTTTATTGTTTATTTTATTTTCACTTACTGAATACGGGACAGACTTGACTGGGGGAAAGAAGGGGAGAAAGAAAGAGGGAAAGAGTAACAGCTGAGAAGAGGGACGGGGGAGAAGGGCAAAAGACAAAAACCAACAGAACGGGCAGAGAAAAAAAAATGCATATATCAATCACCTGGATCACCTGCTGAGAAAGAAAAAAGAAAGCAAGCAGAAGAGAACAAGAGTAATAGAATAAACAACATCACAATGATATATGGGAATATGACAGTAAATACTAAATGTTAAACATTATTGTGCAGCACATAAGATCAACAGAACACAGTGTGCTTTGAGGTAGGAGCCAAAAAGGGTGTAGTTTGTGGGTGTGATCACCCGTGTGTACACCTGTGAGCATGGACGCGCTTGTTTTTTGTTTTTTTAAAAGGTTCCTTCATGTAATAATCTGCTAGAGGGTGTGGGGGGGCCACAGCCCCGTCCTCCAGGGCGTGAAGCAGGTGTGGAGGAGATCAAAACTCCAGACATCCAGAGGCCCCCAGAACACAAGAGACCAAGGAAGACCAACAGAGGGGCAGCTGCGCCACTGTCCCGGAAAGAGCTGAGGAGAGTCCCAGATGAGGGCTCACTCAGCAGCCGCGGAGCAGAAGCCAGGGGGAGTTGCAGTGACGCGCCCGTGAGCTCCGCCGGCAGCCAGCTGCGCCTGAGTGACCGAGCCCCAGGCCGAGAGGCCGGGGGCACCCCACCTCCGAAGTGGCCCGAGCGAGCCCCAGGCTCCAGGCCCCGATAAGCGGCCGCCAAGGAGTGAGCCGGTGTGTACCTGGACGCCCATCCCCGGACACAAAGAACCACCAACGCACCGATGTCTGAGGGGGTCCGCCACTGGCAGGGGAAGTGGTGGTAGGGGGAGATAGGCCTCCAAACCTTGGAGGGCCTGAGATGTCCCCAGAGAGGTGGCGCCTGACACCCAACCTGACATATAGACACAGACATACAGGCACACACAGATACAAACATCCATTCCCACCCTCATGCTCTCATATGCACTTACTCCACACTCAACCAACGTGGAGACAGACATAAAGAGACGTTGTACACACGATCACACTCCCCAAGCGTACTCTACAAACCGGGTCTAGGTGCCCTCGCCCCTGGAGGGGGGAACTGCACCCAGACCCAGGTGGTGTTTCCCTTTTCCCTGCGGTGGGGGGAGGCAGACCGCCCCGACTCCGCAGCAGCAGGAAGGCTCCACACTCCAGACCGCAGTCGGACGGCCAACTTCTCCTCCTAGCCCCCCTGCTCCAGCAGGTCGCAGAGAACGGGGGTGAGAGAAGACTCCAAACCTCCCTCCACCCGCTCATTGTAATGTTGATGCATGTGTGTCCTAAGGTGCATTTAAAACCCAGGAGGGCATGGAGCTACCTGCCAGAGAGCAGCAGGTAAGCGCATGGTCCCTCCTGCTAGCCCTCAATGTCTACGTGTATTTAAAATTGAGAGGTGGGCAACGATGCCAGGGGTGGGGTGTACACCCTGATGGTACTTTGGACTCCGTGTATCGTGCCCACCCCCAAGATCCTATATGTATGTGTAATGAGAGTGTGAGTAATGTGAATGTCTAAGTTGTGGGATAAAATTGAGGCAGAGGCAGCCAGAAGGGGACAGAGGGGGGGTAGCCTCCTCTGCACCCTGGTGACATACCCCTACTCCAAGGCCCTGCATGTGTGGGTGGTTGTGGTGGAGCGGGAAGAGGGAGGCAGCTGGAGATGGGGAGGGAAGGAAGGGAGGGGCAAGTGACCCCTCCCTGGGGTCAGCTCCCCCGCTGACCCCAGTAGGCACCCCCATACTCCGCGACCCGCCAGGGAAAGGGGGCCCAGGCCCATCCAGACCGGGCCCAGTGCAGCAGCGCCGCCCGGCCCCACAGAGCCCGGGACAGTCCACCCAACCCCACCACAGAGAAAACTGCACCCACCCCACCATCCACTCATCTTCCAGACTACATAAGACAATAAACACCCAGGCTGAGATCTTCCTCCACCTCTCCTGTATCTCCCCCTCCTGCAGAGGCAGCTCCTGAGGAGAGGAAAGCTCCTGCAAGATGTGACAATCTCCCCCACCAGTTGAAGAGCCCCCCAGGTGGCTCGACGCACCGGCGGCACCCTGCTCCAGGGCTGGGCCCCCATGCACCCACCCGCCCACAACCCCGGCAACACACCAACCAGGACCCAAGCCCCCGAGGCCCGGTCCGGGTCCCAGCCCAGAGACGGAGCGCCCCCAGAACCTCACGCCCATCCCGGACCCACCCAGGGCCAGCCAGGCTACCAGGTCAGTAACCCACGTCCGTCAGCACAGACCCTCCCCTAGCCCCGCTGCACGCAGCCGCGAGGAAACAGTCACCGGAGAGCCAACAGAGCCCCTAACCGGACATGACCGCTACCCCGGGTTGAGCCCCCCAAGGAAGATGCCTCCGGGGAACCCCCCGACGCCCTAAGCCTGTCCCTACCCCCACACCAATCACAACAGTGAAGGCGGGACCAAACTATGACCCCCCACCCCCACTAGGTGATGGAGCTGATCAAAGGAGCCCAGAGCAATTGATCTGATGTGGTGGCAGAGGCTGTATCAAGACTAATGTAATCTAATAGATAATTTCTATATTGGTTAGAATTAAGATTATTTTTATTTTTCCAGTTCATGAGGACTGTTTTCTTGGCTATGCATAGGGCAGTGAAAACCATATGGGCGATATTCTTTTCTGAAGTGACATTATCTAAGCTGCCCAACAAACACACTAAGGGGGAAATTGGAATGTTACATTTCAGACACTTCGATAAGTCTTCACATATCTCGCGCTGTCTTTAAAGAAGTGGACAACTGTTTACACACACAGCTGTGTTGTGCATGCAAACACATCCAAACACAGATAAACGCAGTCCTTCTAAGCCGCATTAGTAATATGCGTTATTTAAAAGCTCCTGCTGCATAGCGCTCCCTAAGAGATGTTTATTTACTATGAAGATCTAAAAAAGCTCTTTTCATTCATTTGATCTTCTTGTAAACATGTAGAGCGAGGCAGACTTTGCACCAAAAAAAAAAAAATCCTTTACTGAAAATAAAGGTTTTCATCCACTTTGACCGACAGCTACTAAAGTGTTTCTGATGTCAGAAATAGATGCATGTGAAACAAACACCAGACATTTTAGACATGTAACTTCTTTTCATTGCATTATTGCACTGCAATGCAATCTGACTATACAAGCTTAGAAAACACGTGTGGGTAGAAGTACTCAGTTTTGAGCAGAAAGTTTTCATCACTTTTATAAACATTCTGAACGAACAACGTCTTGTGATAATAAACCAGTAGACAGAGACATTTAATCCATGTTCTTACCCAACACTTGGCAGCTGTTCATCCCCAAACCAGGTCAAACTTCTCACTCTTGAGTGTCTCCGTCCTCCTATCTGCTCAGATTCTCATCTTTCACAAGATTCGAGTCCCCGTTGAACATGTTACTGTCAGACATCTATGTGCAGAGATCAGCTGCTTGTGCAGTACAGCAGCACAAGCAGCAGCCAGGACTCCTTTCAGTGCAACTCTCTCTCCATCCCTCCCTCTTTCCCCTTTATCCACTCCCTTCTTTCTGCCTCATAAATGTCCTAAGGCAAACAGCCATTAGCCAGGCAAGCCCAGTATGTGCATACAGAAAAAACTCCATTATGTCATTGATGAAGACTCTTTTAGAGTGAGACTCCCAGTGTAAAAGTCAGAAACTGGAATCTTCAAGATTAATAAATGACAGAACTCATTTGTGTCTAGTTGACCTCGGTTTTAATTGTATTTCTGACATTTACCCCTAGATGGCACCAAGCACGACATGTGAGTGTGTTGACGGACCTCTGGGATTATTTCTTTGTCACGTTGCTGTGTTGAAGGCAATTTGCTTTACAGGTGGTAATCCTGCTAAATACATACATCATACAAATAACAATATAAGATCAAAAATAAAATGCAAAAATAAGACTATCAAGCCAGAAAATCAAGAACTGACTCAATAAGAAATCTTTCAAATGTTTCTAAGAAAATCTTTTGCCCTCATTACTGTTATTATGTAGGTTTTAAAAAGTGTTTTGAAATGGTTGAGAGTCTGGGCAGCTCTTATGTATAAAGGTAAATTGTTCCAAATATTAGGAGCTGCTACTGAAAAGCCTCTGTTGCTTCTGCTTTTAAGCCTGGATCTAAGAATGTCTGAGAGCAGCTGGTTTGTAGACCTCAGTGCTCTGGTAGGATTGCAGGGTTTCAATAGTTCTGTGATGATGTTTTGTGAAATATTTAGAAGCACTTATCTAACTATGTTCCCTTTCAGTCGATTCACTCGGTACAACACGTATAATATGGGATATCACGTCCCCATGTGTCCTGGCACCTGTATTTACACCTTTGAGGCATATGACCTGTGATGACATGTGGACATGCTCCCTTCCCTTGTTAAAGCTGTCTCACTCATTTTCTGTCACTAAGAGCCACCCTTGTTCCCTGGTGAAGGAATGGAGGGTGCACCCTGTGGGGTGATTCCAGGTATGGGATCTTCTTTTCTTCAGGGTCAACACTTACTGCCTTATATTGGTGCTGGAGGCCCTTTGTGGGCCATTTTGAACCCACTAGATCTGTGGATATGAGGTTTATTTCATACAAGACTGCATGGCTTCTTGCTTTGGCTTGTGTAAAGGAAGTGGGTGACCTTATATTAAATTTTTATCTATATGGTACCAAATCACCTTCATGACTTATTTGTACACCCCTTATGCATACAGTTCTCTTCTGAGGGTCTCAAGGTTGTATTGCACCCAAATGGCACATATTTACCAAAAGGTTATTTCTGCAGCTTGTACCTTTATGTCATTTGAGCTTCTGAGGTGGCATTCTCTGGGTCTGGTGTGTTTGTGCTACATACCTATATTGACTGCGCTCAGGATGTGTGCTTATGTGACCAGTCGCTCTCTGTTTTGCTATCCAGCTAGAAGTAGAGCTCTGTCTAAACAAAGGCTCTCCCACTTGTTAATGGAAGCTATCTCCCTAGTGTAGGGCACCAAATGTCTCTCTTTGCCTCAGGGAGTAGGAACACATTCCACCAGTGGAATGGCAACTTCATGGGCGCTTTTTAAAGGGTTCCCTGTGAGTGTGCTATTTGTACTGCAGCTAGCTTATCATCACCACACACTTGTTTGGTTTTATTGTTGGGATGTTACAGCCCATTCAGTGGTTTATTCTGTCCTTTCTGCTGGTTCTACCATGTGGTGCTGGTCTGATTCCATGTATATATGTCCCATGCTATATGTGTTGCACCACGTTAATCGACTGAAAGGAGACCAACAGTTGTGCCTATAACTTTGGTTCCCTGAAGGAGTTTGGCACGGTGATGAGCAGCTATCAAACTGAGGAATGACTGATGACGGGGGTATATGTGTAGGCAGGGCCACATACGTTATTGCAAGTCATCTGCCTTAAAGGCATGAATATGTTCAGCCAGAACATGCAGGGGTGTGATATTCCATACTATGTAGGGTTGCCAACCGTCCCTTAAAATACGGAATCGTCCCGTATTTCGAAACAAAAGTACACGTCCCGTATTGAGCTAATAAGGGACGCACTTTGTCCCGTAATACAGTGAGAATCAAAAGTAGTCTATAACTTTTAATGGAATTAACGCTTTGTTTGAAAACATAATTCCCAGCCCCTCTCCTGCTTTGTGACCAATGAGCTGACAGCACACTTACGAGTATGACAATTCAGATTACCACTCATCTCATTGGTCGAGGAAAGGTCGCTTACGGAGAAAATACCGGAAGACAACAAATGACCACAACAAGAAGCATGGCCAACAGGGAAACAAACGCAGACACTGCGGTGCAAGTCTCGGACGACAGTAAACCTAAAGCTGGGCAGACACTGTGCAATTTTTTTCAGTCACGTTATTCAGCTCCTGCTCAAACTGCACGATTGACTCGCAGTTGGTAGGTCACGATGCAGGGTCTCACACTATACCGCCCGATGCTCTGATGCGACCTGAGTGCTCACACTGTGCCTCCATAAAATGAAGGTTATAACAGAAAATCTGTCGCGCTCTCTCTCTCCGTCTTACACTCACACAGACACACACACCACCACCATCAACTTTGCTAAATTGCTAATGAAAAACATTGATCGGGCAGCTGTGACTGAGCAGCAATGTAAATCCAACTATTTTCACGGTTGTTGTGGTCGTGATAATTTTGTGATGCCACATCGAAAAGGCTCGGATGAGCTTTCCAAAGTTCTACAAGTTGTGCCTCCATCGCTTGTGTCCAGATCACAGGCTGCACAGCCGTGCTGCTCCATCTTTTACACCAACGTTTACGTGTTTGCGCGCGAGCAGTGTGAGCGGCTGTGGTGAGACCCTCACGAGCGATTGATGATCGGGAGCTGGTCGTGAGGTGTTAATCACTTCTCGTTACCCCACGTATACTACACGATGCACGATGAAGGCCAAAATCGGTCCGATCACTCAAAAATCGGCTCAAAATGGGCCTAAAACTGCACAGTGTAAGCCCAGCATTAGAGCAGCAATGTTTGTTCCCCTCAGAGAAAGGGAAGAATGGGAAAAGGAAAACACCTGGCTGGAAAAAGTTAATATGGGCATGTGCAGTGAATATCAGCGCTATGTGGCCAGAAGTGTGATAATATAATTTATTTTGTGTAATAAACAACTGCAAGAATAGATGATTACAACAAATAGATGACTAATACATAAAAGTAATACATAGATGAATAATGATGATGAGTTTAGATGCGTAATCATGGGAGCAAGTGGGTTTACAAACAGGAGCAGCAGATTAGCATTAGAAAAGCTGAAATAATACCTCAACTGAAGCCAATTGTACTAAATGCACTAAATGTGCACTGTTACAAGAATGTTTTTCTTTCTATTGTTTTCTATTATTTTAAGTTAAGCAGGACAGAGTTCTTTTAAAGAAAGATTTACTTATATTCTCAAAAGTTAAGCATGACAGGCTTCTGTTTAAGAAGGAGACCTGTTTTATCGTGTTAATGTTGTCATTTTGAGCTAAAAATAAATGGCTAAATGATCATTTGTTTCACATGTGTTCATATCACAAAGAATACACATCTACTTAAATCAAATTCAAGTCAAATGGTTAAAAAAATAATTTCACACACAAAAAAAGAGCTAGAAAATTCACCACACTGGGAAGGGTGAAGACAATTGGGTCGCCCGGCCCTGGCCACGAGGTGTCCCTTATTTATTTTTCAGGGAGTTGGCAACCCTAATACTATGTGTTGTACCTTCATCTCCTTTGATGAACAGAAGATATAACTGTTCATTTGCTTTGTCTGTAACTGTACTTAGACCCTTTCTAAGATGTCTTTGCTCCAGATTTAGTGAGTGAAATATTTATTAATATGAATTAGCAGGCCTCATTGTCAATAGATATACCATGCTAGCAAAGCTAAACATTCAATAATGACTTAGCATTCCACCCTCTCAGCCAACTCCCCCCCCCCCCAAAAAAACCCCAAAACACAAAAATGCTAAAAATACGACTTTCAACCTGAAGTTAACAAAGAGGCGACACTTTGGTGATAAATTCCAACTTCAGTATAGTCAGTGTTTTCGCTAATTAGCAAATGCTAATCTGCTAGCACGACAAGCTAAAATAGCTAATAGTTATTGGATATGATCGCTTTTTAACCTTTAATCTCTAACTATAGTCTTTTCACTTGCAATAACACACTGGATACTACATGTCATTATGTGTTTGAACGAGTTAAAGTATAAAAAGTGTCTGCAAGAGCCAGATATCCAGCAAACTCATGTCCAAACAGAATGGGTCTTTATTCAGGAAGTGAAAGAAAGAAAAAGAGATTGTAATCAACACCCCATTTAAATACAAAAACAAAAATAAAAATAAACATGATATTCATTTTGCATATCAAAGAACCATTCAGTAATAATTACAATCCAAACATCTCATAAACGACTTTTGTGAAGCTATACACACAAACTCTGATTTAGAAATTAGTCACTTTAACAATAAAATTACAAATATTTAGCTTTAAAAATAATTAAACTCAAAATAATATTTTAGCAATTAGCATCTTTAAATTATATATAGTGTTTTTCACATAAAAATACAAAATAATACCAATGACATTTAAATATGAAAAATTATTCCAAGAACCTGCTACTATCAAATAAAAGAAAATGTGGGAAAAAACAAGATGAAAAGAAATAGAAATATGCATGAAAAAGTCTCTCCTTTTGTTAGCAAAACACTATCCAAAATAACTACAATCATTTACATCAGTACAAAGATATCTGGATTTAAAAATACTTGCAATGAAAAAACGGGGTATCTTTTTCTGACAGTAAAAAATGACACTGTGGATCAGAAATTTGCAAAATATGCAATGAAAAAAATAAATCTGCATTAAAAAGGTTTACACTGTAGTTCTTACTTTTATACAAACATTAGAAACAGTATTGCACATCACAACACAGATTCGAGGTTAGTCAGCCTTTCAAAATGTGTTATATTCAAGTTTCAGAGCATCTACGAGGACAGGCAGCTGGGGCCTCGATGCAACAGGGGAGAATCTCAAGTGTCTTCCCAGAATATAATAAAACCTTCATGTTTCCTTCCATTAAATCAAACGTGTCATGTGTATCAAAATAAGAATCAGCTGTATATCAAAAACTTTGATGTTACTAATGATGTGATTCTTTGTCAACCAAAACTTTTGGACATAATTAGGGGTAAATAAAATCGAAATATCAGTCCTATTTAAATAGAAAAATACAATCAAAATCAACTCATTTTTTCGTCTACAAAAATAGTGAAATAAATATGATTTTTACAAAAGCAAGGACACATACAGAACCAAGTAACAGTGTTTAACATAGAAAATAGAAGCTCACAAAAACAGCACGAGTCAAGTGTTACAGGTGACGATATTCAAACATTATCAGACGCCATGAGAACCAAAGCCACGAGGAGGAAGAGGGGCCAGAGCGGGAGCCCAGTCTTTAGCTTTCACCTCCCATCAGGTTGCAGGCCGCGACGCCTTTCCGACTCCCGCTCCTCGTAACACCCGGACCATTTTAGAATATATTAGAAAACATTTGCTTTTTGCTCTACTCACACAAAACATAGCTAACTTAAGACCACTGCTCCACGCTACACTTTAAATAAGTCATTATGGGGAAAAAATATGATAAATTCTACCTATAAATAGGTGAAAACTTTCATAATTCGCTTCTAAACACAAGGGGTGAAGGAGACGGAAAACGAGCAGGGATACAGAAAAGTAGTGCATAATGTATATTATATATTAAAAAAAAACAAACAAAAAAAACAACATATTGAAGGGCCAGTGATGAGTAAATTGTTCACACAAACAATTTCAATTACACAACTCAACTAGTCTCAGTTCCATTAAGGTTTTGTAACAGTACACAGTTGACGCCTGAACACTGATACCGAGGAGCACACACACAGGGGCATGAGACACTAAAACCACGACAACACGAGAGCGACACACTTGTACAGTACCAAACAGACGGCTGGGCGACCGTCCTCACAAAAAAGATTGTCCCTAAAGAGTTTTTCAAGGGTCGAGGAGGAAATTAAACAAACAATAAAAAGAAAAAGATCATCTTTAGCGAAGACCACGCGTCACTGTCTTCATCGTGGACAAGTGTGGTGAGGAGATGTGGAGATGCTTCATCTTCCGGTAACTGCGTCAGTGTTTCCTTGGATTTATGGAGCTGCAGCCACACAGCATGGAAGCCTGACTGTTACATTACAAAATAAGCAGTTTAGTGTGTTTGAACAATGCTCAATAACACGGAGCACGCCAAACTGACAAAGTCTTTCATTTGCGTCTGGTCTGCTGGTGAAGCTACACCAGATTAGCCTTTGGAACCACACAAAGATATGGATAGGAAGAGTGAAGGTGGAGTCATTCTTCTCTACGAAATCTGTTGATAGCTAAACTAGAGCCTCAGTCTACACTAACAACAGTCACACAGCACATGGACGACACACAAACACAAACCACTGAACACCACTCTGCTTCTCAATGGCATTTTTTTGTTGTTTTTTTTTTGCTATACAAGCCACCACGTGACAACGTGATGGCATCCACTAAGTCTACAGTAGAACCAATATCACTTTTTGTATTGTTAGTATGTAAACAGATCAAACAACAGAGAAACATCAAAGCATGCAAGTTTAAATATGTTTTTTTAACTCATTTATCTTAGTCTGATTTTTTTTCCCCTCTTAGGCATTTGTACTTGATGATCATGCTACTCATTATAGAATTGTTACGTCTTGTCTGCATTTATTATTTCAGTGGTTTGTTTTTTCCTGACATATATCCAGCATGCTATTTGTGTAGCTAAGCCTATTGTCATTATATGCACTCTTAAATCTTTCTATGGCAATGGGGGCCAGAAGTGTTCGAGTGCATACTGCATTTCGTTTTACATGATTCAGGTTTATAAATGGCATTAAATATAATACCTACACATCTATTCATATATATGTATATATAGCAGCAAAGCTTCTGAAATAGCTCGGTCAGTATAAATGTTGAATACAGTTGCAGAAAAGCAGATTTTGTATTTTGAGGTATCACTCTACGGGTCAGTATGAGCGCAAAAATAACCCTAGTGTCTTCTTTTTTTACATTTCAATAAACTCTCTAACAAGAAGAAAGAGCCCATGGCAAAGTTAAAAACAAACAAACAACGGTTTGCTTTGTGGCAGAAAATGTGTCAATTTTAAGCTTCCTATATTTTTTTCTACCTTTGGTTAATGACCCGGGGCAGGCGTCAACATTATAGAATCGAGGTTTTCCCAGAAACAAGTGTGCACTGAACGCACCGTGGGGTGGCTAGCAGCAGACAGACAGACAAGCTGCCCCCATGCAAAAACATTCCCGTATCTACGTTAAATCTCACATACAAAAATAATGATAATAAAAAAAGCTACAAAAATCAATCTCTTTTTTTGTTTTTTAAATCTCCTCTTAGAAAAGATGAAAGTACCACAAAAGAGTTGTAGAGTTGTCAGAGCCTGAGATGTGCGGGGGGTTTTGGTGAAAAACTGAGGCTTGTGGTGTTTGGCTGCTACAAAAGATATATAGATATATAGTATATACTGTATAGTGTTATGTACTTGATTATACTGATAGCTTAGGAAGCAGGAGAGGCTGAGCGATGCTCTTTTTCCTGTTAGCCAGTGTTTAATTTCCCTTTCCCCTAACTGTGTTACCATGAAATTGGGGGTCGCAATCTCTAATTCCAGCGGAAGTGAATCTGGCGAGGGCGGTCGGCGCCTTCTTTAACCAGAGGCTTGTGAAACTCCCGTCCGGCACGGGAGTGGATGTTAGCCCAGCAGAACTCGCAGTAGTACTGAAGACAGGTGACGTTAGCACAGAAAAAAGGAGCAAATTTCCCTCCACAACGAGCACCCTGGCACTCATCACAGAGCTGATCATCCAGGACGTAGGGCTTCACCTCCACCTGCACATTAACGAGACATAATGTCAGCTGTAACGAAGGAAACAAGCTTAACGAAGCACAGGCAGAGAGAAAACCTTATTTAACCAGCCCTAACAAGCGTTTGCTTATCATAACAACAAGCCCCTTCTTCTCTGTAGGGATGCTGATAACACACAAAAAGATGCAAATACACACACACTTGCACGCGCGAATGGCATAAATTACACATCACCATGACAACTATGTCATATACCATGAATCCTACTGATTCCTAAAGTCTGAAAAGTTTAATTTACGGTAATAAAATATCTCGAAGCCTTTTATTTGTGATCGTTAGTAAAATTTTGAGATTCTGCTTATAAATAAAATATTTAGTGAAATATGTATCATACTGTAGATTCCTACCATCTTTTGTTCCTTTATGGAATTAGTATGTTATCTTATGTTCTTGCATACAATGTCACAACCCACAAATGTGCAACATTAAAGCTAGAGAAGTTTGGCTGATTATGTCTACATTGTAACAAGTGGGAAAACCTGTTTATTTCTCCTAAACGGTGCTACATTTCTAAGTAACATACATTTGAGGGTGGGGCAGCAGCGTTGAGAATGTGGGTTGTGCCCATGAAAAACTTGCTAAATCTTCTCTGCCAATGCCAAACACCTTAATCTACTGAAGTTCGATTGGTTTCATTTATTTGAGTGAATGATTGCTGATTGTAGAATGGGTTGGTGTTTCCACATGCTACAGGGGCCTCTGTTTGTTAAATTAGCACATTTTTAAATTGCCAACATGTTTTATTTCTTTAGTTTTTAATCATCCAATCCAATAAATGAGAAGAAACAAGAGCCAGTAGCAGAAAAAACTGTTTGCCATTGACAGATGCAAAATACCAGCAACACTGAACAGTGAAACAAAGTGCTTCACTGACCACTACACTGAGCACAGAGGTTTCTATAAACCAAATGACCACATTCCTTTGATAGTGTGCTGCTTTTCTTGAGGTTTCAAAAAGTGTTACATTTAATTACAAAAAAAATTCTGAAACCCTGATATACACTAAAAAGTCGAAGACGGGGGAAATATTAATGAAAGGAGGGTGGTCATACCCTCTTATCAATGTCAGCATGCTGCAGCTGGACGAATCTCGCGCTGATGGCAGCGATGTAACTCTGTTGGTTTGAGAAAGCCACTCGTCCTGCCCCCTTTGGGTATTTGAGCTCTGGATCTGTATCAATTCCTGCGTAGCACACTCCACCATAGAGGCGATCCATAATCATGGCCAACTCGACTAGTAAAAAAATGAACAGAGGACAAAAAGATGAATTTAAATATGTGAAAAAACAGATACAAGATGTGGATTTGAGAACAGAAGAGAAGCTATCAGAAGCTTATTTTTAGTCCAAGTTATCATTGCACGCATAGCTTGAATTCATCTCTATTGAGATGCAATACTAGTCGTAGAGAAACAAGTTGGCTATATTTACTTGCTCTCAGAGGACGAGGGACGCCGCCCACAAAGATGGTCTTGCGGGGATCAAGAGGCTGAGATCCATCCATCACAAAATCGCTGTCGCTCAGGTTCCAAGGACGAATTTGCACCTGGTGTCAAAGTCTAACAAGATTAGATCACCTTTCCCCCCTATAGGAAAATTGTGCCCATGTAGCTTCTTTTCACAGCGAGCTGGTACTGCTGTGCCACAGAGTATATTTAAAGATGGATATTGCTATATTTTCTGCTGCTTTAACCACATGTGCCTGCAATCAAATCAGTCCCTCGCTCTGGCTGTTAGACACAATGAAGTCATTTTAAGGTACTTCCATGTTGGCATCACTATTCAGACACAAAAGCTACACCCATCTTTTAAATTATTATTATTTAAGTGTTTAAAGATTTAAAAGCAATTTTTGAAAAACTCACAGGTTTGTCCTTGATGGTGGGGCTGGAGACACACAGGTAAAGCTTCCCATCCTCCTCCATACAGGCTTCAATCAGAGCCTGCACCGAGCTCTCTTCCTGGAACAGCAGGAATGCATAGCCTAGGAAACGTATATAAAAAGCTTCAGTGTACATGCATATAAGAACAAGAGAGGGTATAACAAAGGTGCTCACCTTGGTTTGTCACTATTCAAATGACATTCACTTATTTGCATCATATCATAATACCGTGCAGGCTCAATGTAAATACTGGTAACCAGCCATAAATAGGTGAGCTTGATGCTTTTGCTAATACCTTTAGGCGGAAAGTAGGATTTACTCTCTGCTTTGTGTGGCCAGTCCACCACAAGGTGACCAAAGCGGCGGAAGCTTGAGGTTATTTCATCTAAGGGAATTTGACATGTGACACGTGAGTAGGGAGATAAATCATAGAATTTTTTTTTTTAAAGGACTGGCAGTACAACACAATCATGAAATCATTTCTTTACTCACCTTCGTCTATGTCAGGAGGCAAACCTCCCACAAACACCTTACGAGAGAAGCGCTCGATGCGTTCCCCGTTTTGGTGAGGGTAACAGTTGGGAGAGCCAAGGACTCCTGGGACACCCTGGTTGCCATGGCCATCATCAAGGAGATTGTCATCAATAGGGAAGAGAGAGGAGCGGCCTGGTGGACAAAAAAAGGCAGGCAAGGCTACAGCAAATGTCAAGCATGCTATTAAACATTCACAAGCAGAAACCCTCACGAACATGTTTCCAATCCCAGTCACATTTCCTCTCCTTGAGGCAATGTTACATCTCTGCTATGACAGGGACGTACTGAGATGAGAGGCTTTCTATAAAATAATGTTTCTGCTTTTATTGCACTTTATTGCTGAGTGGATGTGAGGCCAAGCACCAGCTTAAAGTGAGGATTATGTACAATTTGTTTTTTTACAGATCCGAGACTGGGACACGCAATCATGTGTGCTCCACCCAGAGCAGCGTGGCAGATAAAGCGTGTGTGGAAAGGCAGGCCGAGTGGAGCGAAGCTGTTAACATAATGGCTAAGCACTATGGAGTCCCAAAGTGTTCAAATATATACCAGACGACACAAGTTATTTTAAAAGAATAAATAATGAATTAAGTTATTCATTATATAGCAAATATAAATGAAATGAGGGGATTTCTTTATCACATTCTTTGCATTATATTAGATAAAATGTGAATTATTGGACCAAAGTCTTTAGCCAGCAAAGGAAAGCAATCAAATTAATCTGATTCAACTAGCAGCTGCTTCTGTCAGAGCATAAGGACAGACGCAGCTTACAAGCCAAAAAAGTGAAGCCATCACAGAAGTGGCTTAAAAGAGGATTCTTTTTATGAGCCACCAGGGGGCGACTCGTGGTTGCAAAATCAAAAAACAACAAACAAAAAAAACAACAACCCTCACTTCCCTTTATTTGTGGTCTCAGTAGAACACTTTCCTGCAGGATTTATGGGCTCAGCTGCTAGTTTAAGGTCATACTGAAGAAAATATCAAGACCTTATTGTAAATTACATATTGATTATTCAGGATAATAATTTATCATTGACAAGTCGTTACCCTGTTAGCTTGCCATTTCACAGTCGAGCACATCTGGTTCAGAAACACCAAGATGTAGATGGTTAAAATACTGAGCTCGGAGGTCCATAACAGAACTTCTCAAACAAACAGGTGGTGTCGGGGTTTTGGAATAAAATCACTGTTATTATGAACATGAATGATATAATAATATTTTAGAAGATTAGTATATTTTAATAATTTATTATTTTTAGAAACCAATGGGATGTTTCTACAGGGTTTTGGACTTCTGCAGAAAATAAGCTCTGTGGGAAATAAAGGTTCTCTTTAAAGGTTTGCGCGGCTCCTCGTTATAGGTGCCGAGTGATTTCAAGATAATCTTCACATATTCAATCCATTTTCACAGTTTTTTTTAAGTGTGGATACATTTGGCAGAAGTAAAAACACATATTTTGAGGTATAAATAAGCTGCACCCTAGCAGCATGACTTCAGCCTGACTATCACTAACCTCCTTTGTTTGCTACCAAAACTTGAGATACAGTTTCAAAATTCACAAGTGGGGAACAAAACGTGAAAATATCTAAAGTTTGTGTAAAACACAGACCTTATTTTAAGCACACAGTCAAAAATCTATACAAAGTGCTACATGCTAACCTATTTTATTTATACTTTGGGTTTCCATAGAGCAGAGGCTATAAACACCACCAAACATGAAACCCTAAACTTAATGTATGTCTGGATACTGAAACAACACATTTTTCTTTGTATATTTTTTTAATAGTCAATCAGAAATTTGATGAGCAAAATTCTGTGTTCCCAAATTTAAAAGCAGAAAACAGTGAAGTCTAAGTCCAGACTTAAGGCCTCAGTTTGGTATCTATTTAAGCAATAACACATGCCACAAGGAAAAAGCCACAAGGTAAAGAGACACGCTAGAGAAAGCTGAATTTACCTCGACGCCTCCCATAGCTCCTGGCTGCATGTAGAAAAGTACAAGAGTGCAAGTTTCAGCTATGAAACATTTCTCAGAGGGCATTTGTAACTGTAGACTTTAATCTGCTGATCCAACCCAACCAGCTTTTATTCAAGTCACCGACTAATGAGCTAAACTGAGATACTTTTAAAAAAGGACTTAAATCCTCCTGAAACCCAAAACAAAAATTATTATTTTTTCCAAACTTCCTAAATGCTGTGGCAAGGAAGCCTGAGGGGCTGCATCTGTCATATACTTGATGAAAGCAATACACAGAAAGCCCAGAAGCCTATAAATGACATTTACACAAATGTTGTTATTTTGCACAAAAAGGTTTTAAATGCGATCAAAAACCAGAAAAAGGAAAACTGTTTAAAGGCCAAAGCCCTAAATATGCTCTGGCAGGGACAAGAAATCTAATTACACACAGCAGCATAGATGGCGTTGAAAAGGGGACAAAAATTATTTTCTGATTATTGAGTCTCAGGAGGAAATGGCAACCAGAACTTATTAAAAACACTCATAATTACTCCCAAATGTTGTCTGACCCCGATTTATGTCTCGCTAATACTGTTACAAAACACGGTTTTATTTTTTTGACAACTGGATGTGTCTCCAAATGTGAAGCTAAAAAAACAAAAACACAGGGACTATTCAGGGCAACAATTATTCTAATTAACACAAGAAAATTTAATTGGAGGCAACCTGGAACAACCTTTGTCATTCAAGTACTACACAAAACGAGCACAGTAAATTTTCAGTTATACCACATAGCCACTTTAATGCCAACAAAACAGTTGAACAGCTGGTTAAAAAAACTGAACCCATTTAACGGGTACTGTCAGATACTCTGCAGCAGATGCAGCAGAGGTGACACTGCGTGGCCTTATTGCACCACAGTGAGTGCGTCTAATGAGGCTAAAGAGTAATGGTGGGAGCATCATGAGAGCTGCAGACACAGGAGGATGGTGCTAGGAGATAATTACCATTGAGCATGAGTAGGCCGTCAGCCCCGGGGTTAGGGCATCCCACACGGCCTGATGTGAGAAACAGACACACACACACGCAGAAAACACACACACAAATAGGAATGAGACATAGAGCAGATGGAGAAGACAGGGCAAAGCCAATGCATGTACATGGGAATAACCACACAAAAATGCACGCACACACATAAACAGAAAAAACAACTGTCTTTTCACATGTCTAAGTTGAGCACAAACAGGAGCAAATGTTTTTTTCCCCCATAAATGACCACATACTGTTTCAGCTTTCCGACCAAACTACAGTGGAATTACTTGTTTTATTTAAGGCGATAACAACGTCCATTTAAAAAAAAAAACAAAACAAACATTTTAATGCAAAGACCTAGCAAGTTCTGAGCTGAACAAGACAATTTCTCCCCTTTTTTTTTTTTACATTCTGCTTTGGAAACGATTGAGGAAAAAAAACACTTGTTATAGTAACCCAATTTCCCATCATATTTAGTTTTACAGTGGTTTCTCAATCGTACTAATGAATCAAAAATCACAAATACCAAATTCTAGATCACAGCATTCATTGTGAAATGTCAGATAAATTAAGTCACTAATAAGATACAAATATATTAAAAATGTGTTGCCTTATGAGAAGCTACATTTGGAGCCGTTATCCAGAATGCTGTGTTGTGTTAACCATGTCAGTGCTATAAATGGCAGAGCGGACCCCTGCAACCCCCCCTTCCATCTCACCTCTCTTAGCTGTCATATGCAGCGTGTGAAAGTGTGATCACATCTAAAATTAGAGTAGACCCCCCCAACCCCCCACGCTTTGCTGTGCACACTGGCCCGTGTCCTCTCCATCTGCTCCGGCAGGAAAAACAAGAAACTCGCCCAAGAAAGGAGGGCGCAGGTTGAGTAATAATCTTAGCCAACTGCAAATGAGAAAATCCACACAGGAAATTTTATACGTGTTTGCAAACCTCAACTGTTTGTCTTTTAACCAGTGATGAGTTTTTCTTCTTTGTAATATTTTAAAGTGAGAGTGTTTTTGGCTTGTCAGGCTGTAAAAGAGCTACGAGCAGCCGTCAGTAGGAGCTGTTATTTGACACTGCTCCTCTGATGTCCAGCAGTTGAGCACAGGAGGCCAGGACAGTGTCGATCTACGATAAATTCTCTGCTTGGTCCTGCCAAGAAGTGAGGAATAATTCAGCAGTTACACAGATCCGTTAATATATTTTTAAGGTGTAAAATACACATGTTTGACAGTTACAGATGTTTTCTGATATTAGTAAAGAAAAATGCCATGGTTTCTCTTTTTCCTGACCTCCAGCTCTGAGTCAGATCAGTGTGCTGTTCAGGTTAAGTAGGAACAGGATCAGAGCTGGAAGGTCATGTAAATGTGCAGCTGGTGGCACAAGTATTAAGCTCTCAGCAGGGAGAAAATAAGCTGGTGTGTGGAAAAACAGCACAGCTCTGGGAGCAATGGGCCTGTCACTTCCCTGCACGATGTCGGGTTGCCTCCGCGAACACGATCGCCTCCCTCTGACCCCACGAACTGAGACTGAAAGGGAAAGGCCAGCTTACCTTTCATCGGATCCTGCTCAGCTCGCATGATGTCAATCAGAGAGCTCTCCAGGGAGTGCATGTTCAGACTGTCGTACATCCTGGTGCGATCCTGAAAAAATACAGGTGACATTTCTTTTTTTAATCATCCAGAGTTTGACAAAACAAACAAACGTCACGGTGCACGAATAAATCCTCACGTTTCTCACACACCTTCGGGATTTGGCTTATGAATAATAAAACCTTTGAAGCACAGGGTATTTGGCTTAACATGCGCCTCACGCTCGGATTAACATTTTTTCCGTATTTATTCACTTCAGGAGTCTAAAGGTAAGTTTACAGGCAGCCTACACAACGGATTCCCCAAGCTCTCTGGACTGCTTCCAAGATGCAGACAAAGAGAGAAAATGGAAACTAAAACCAGGAGCGGCATTTCACAATAGAGCTGAGATGGAGGTTGGGAGTTTGTCAGCAGAACAGTGAAGTTGATCATCTTATTATTCTAGCCAGAGTGCCAAGTCCACCTTATAACACACAGCACAATGACAGGCTAATGTCCCAACTCTATGATAGTTAATAGCAGCATGTCGCTTCTGTGTAAGCAACAGTAATTCAGAAAATGATCACACGGTAACTGCGCAAAATACAAAATGCTATCAAAAAATTTACAATTAAAATGCAATAGCATGCAACTTCTTGCATTTGTGTTGGTCAAGCTTCAACTTGAACTTCATTTCAGGTAAGGGGACAAAATCACAGGAAGTCAAATTTCACAAGGACGGCTGATGATAAGTGACAACTGTGCTGGTGTAACCAGAAACGGTTTCCCTGCATTGTACTAGAGTGCACTGTCATGTGAAAACGTTCAGGTAGATGTAAAAACGCAGATTAGTTTGAGATCGAGGTTCACTTTAGCGCTCTGTTTCAAGTCTGGGGAGTGGTCCAAATGAAGCAGGAGTGCTTGAGCGCTGCAGAGCTTCACAGTGAGACAATCCTGAAGGGGGCCAACTTTAAAGTGAGTGGTTTTTGCTTTTTAATAGTTTTGGAACTTTTTGACCAAACCCTTTCACTGCTGCATTATGAGAATGATTAACAGGTTCACACTGGTCTTTATGTGTCATAAACCTGCCAACTTTAGAGACGAAGGACAGCGACTTTTGACTGCTTCCTTGCCAAAGAGGATGGGTGGCCAAATTTCAGGCTGGATGTGGGGATTTTCAGGGGATTTGTGTCTCCAGCTGGAATTGAACCAGGACCTTTTGCTTGCCAGCGGACCACTAGTTAATTTAAATTGGCTTAATTTTTTTAATATCCCTTTCCTTCACAGATTTTTTCATGTAAATATTCCAGGCTTGAAGAAATCTTGGTGATATTTCTATCATCACATCAATAGTGCACGTGTTTTTTCTTTGAAGTGCTAAACAGCAACCTGTTTACTGTTGATCATTTAGTTTGAGTAATTTTCATGACAGGCCAAGGATTCTGGAGGGTTCTGTGTTAACAAGAAGACTGATGTAATGGGTGACAATGAGCAATGGGAAACCTGACGTTGCTGGATGATCTTTTTTCTTTAGCGTCATAGTATTTTAGGGTGATCACATCAGTTAATTGCAGGAAACTTGCAGCCTTTCTTAGAGAAACAACAAGTGACTAGCCCCACTAAAGGCTAACTGAAGGCAGAGGTGCTGTTCCTTTTGTCCCCAGTTTACCTCTGTGTTATGTTAAAAACATGACACAGCAGAGATACAGTCTGTCACTGACTGCCAAACATTAAACAGAGAGGAAGGAAGGAAAAGACTTGGAATCTGAAAAATTCCAGTAGTGACACTGTTTATGGAAATTAACAATCCATGCAGTCGCGTCTGTTTCCTGGAATAGGAAGCGCTGCACTTCTTGGCACTGATAATACTAATAATTTGAGCTCATAGCAACAGTCGTACCATTTGGTGACACCATTAATAAGGTGATATCATTAGATCGGTCTGAATGAGTCACGGCCATACCCGCATTAATCTTAGAATTGATTCAGGCAAAGTCGCTCATAATCTGAAAGGTTTTGTGGATTTGATTTTATATTAATTGTGTGTTGAGGTCCTTAAAGGCACATTTAAACTTTTAATCAATTGATGCACTTTGAGTGTCCAAGCTGTGCAGTTTTTAACATTAAAATGTCTCTTACATGAAGCCTATAACTGAATGATTTTATAGAAGAATTCAACAGCAACACCGAGCTCTTTCAATGCAAGTCGCACTGGAAATGATAAACTATGACAAAGAATGATATTAAACATGGAGTTTCAGGGAACAATACTGCCTCATAAATGTTCCTAAGAACTCAGTAATATCAATTCAAAACAAGTAAAACACTTTTCAAAGTGCCTGTATCCCAGGGGGAGATTTTCTGAAGGCTTTCCTGACTATGACTCCATTTCTTTGCAGGCACGAGAATCGAAACATCAAATCACAATGCAAATTATGTTCTTTGAAAATAGCAACCAGTCTCACGGCACACGCAGACGTCTCTTTACACTTGGCAAAGATCTAGGCTTCGCAATCTTCCACATCAGGTTACTTTGCTTTTTTCTGCATTCTGTGTAAGTTTGATTGCTAACTTGAAACTCCAGGCAAGGTTTAATTCAGTGTGTGCACGGGAGGTGTGTTACTATGACGATCACAAGTGTCTGGGTCCAATTTTAAGAAAAATATAAAGTGACATATGGGGCATCACTTGAATTGTGCTGCAAGCCTTGGTTCTGAAGCATGTGCTATAAGCTGTGTGTTGTACAAAAGTGATACATTCTGAGTGCAACGTGTAAAAGTTAAATGGATGACTCTGTGTGTGGTTCAATGCATTAATTAAAGATAATTATACACAAATAAACCGAGCACAAGGCACTACATAAATGTCTTCAGGGGTTATAAATCAGTTCATGTTTTTAGTTCTGGTAAAAACATTTTTCCTACACAGGAGGTAACTGTAATAAAATAATCTTCCTAAATCAGTTTTGTGAATTGGGATTTCATTTACTAACACACACAACAGACGTTCTTGTTTAAGAAATAGTGAGAAAAAGGAAAATTTTGTTAAATTAGGTAAGTCACTGTACTTAGTCATCCCACAGAGGCCCAATCTGAGCCTGCAAAAACACTGTATCAGCGACACGAAAGAGACGAAGATTAATCCAATTTTGTGAACAAATGGGAATTTTGTTTTTGGCAGGAAAATTAGAACGATGTGATTAAAATATGACTAAACGATGACCATCTGGACCCTGAAGCATTAAAAGGGGAAAGTAGATGCACTGATGATCATAGAGTCCCTCAGTTCATTTAAGTACACAAAAAAATATATCATTAATGTTAGAAACGTGACAATATTCAGAAATTAGACACATAGGCAGCATATTGTAGTGTCAATTTTCTGATGAAGATATGGGAATGGATGTGGTAATATGTTGTTTAGACATGTATAGAGAACATTTGGAATGTGCATTTACTCTTTTGATGTCATTTGCTCCACACGACCTCGTTCTTGTTTACTGTCAGTTCTGCCAAGCCAGGCTACAGATGCCTACCCAAAAGAAAATCCCACATTTTTGGTCATTGGGAGAAACACATCTACTTTTAAATATCATTTGCTCTTCGAGAGGCCTTTTGTATTACACAACAAGTCTATTTAAGAAGGTATTTAAAGAAAAGAAGGAGTGAGTTTGTTACCTAGAAAACTTAACTTTCATTAGTTTCATTGCAAGTACCAGTGAAATTGTAACTTTTCATTAGCCATATAAAGACCATAGTATAGACACTTGTCTTTCTGAATAATAGCAAAAACCTGAATATTTTATGCAAGTAAACAACTGTATTTCTGATACTTTCATTAGGTAGACCACAACTTGGAATATGACCTTTTAAAGTTTGGCAAAGGAGCAGTTTTAGTGGCAAAAGGCGTTAACTTCCTGAAAATAAAGCAGCCCAGCCGAGATCCTCAGATCTAAAAACTCTTGCTTATGTTTCTCCTGTTGATAGAAAGAATTATTATCCCCTTTTAGTTTATACCTCATCAAGTAAAGTTAAGTAAAACTATCCCTTCAGAGACCTTCATCATTTAATTTGTCTAACATCTAATTCGTGTGATTGATTTAACCTCTGTCGCCAGCTCTTTCCCACCTTTAAACCCACTGATTCTCACACTGTCAAACAAAAACCCTTCTGTTACCCCCCACACACACCAAACCAATGATCCTACAAAACATACCTGCAGGGGCAACAAGGTGTTGCTGTTGCTGTCTGTGCGAAACATGTTCTCCTCTATCCAGGACTTAGGCCCCAGTGATCCGCCAGAGCGTGGGAACTTGGGAGGAGCGATGACATTGCTTGAGAAGGGCTTCTTCAGGGGTGAGACGTGACTGACTGAGCCAGGTACACCCATGCCGCTCCCTCTGCGGTGGTCCCGGCCCCAGGACATCCCCCCAGAGCCCCAGCCATTGCCTTGGTGACTACCCCAGGGAGATGGTTTCACCATGGGCTGTGCAAACATAAAGATAATATGGAGTTAAAGAGAACTGAGAGCTTTATCATGTCTGTAATACACAAATATTTTTTGTATTTACAACATCCATTTCATCCTATCTTGCCTTTCTTTCCTTTCACAGCCACAGCTTGATCTGCTCCTGTAATGGGTGGCTGGATAAGAAGATTTAGGGCTTTAAGACTAATACTAAGTATCCTGTGCGCTGCAACACCACCTCTGTAACTTACACACAGTCTCTCTCCACCTGGACCTTGGGTCCCCTCTTAAGCATCATGCATTGGATTGCATTGTGCTTAATCTCACATGTGAATCATACACAGAGGAGAAACAACTTTCTGTTTCTTCTGCACTCAATGCTTAATGTAAACTGAAAACCTTTGGACTCACTGGCAACGTCCATGTTCTAATAGTGCTGTATTTGAGGAACAGAGTTAATAATCTAAAAAAAAAAAAAAAAAAAAAAAAAAAAGGATAACAGAAGTGCTTTTAAGCAGAATCATAAGAGAGAGACTCAGCACTCTGAGAAAGGGAAATGGAAAAATCTATGAGCAAAGTTGAAAGAACGCTCTTTTTAAAGCTACTGTTGGGAAATCCATGTCCTGGTTGCCACTGAAATTAAAGTTAGTTTAGATGAAGCTTCCAAAAAACAAACAAACAAACAAAAAAGATCCAATAAGCACCCAGAGACATTTCAAGATGGCTGCCGAGTACCAAAACTTGCTTCTAGAAGGACATTTACATGAAAAGAGGCTGTTTTAGAGTCCTGTTAGAAATGAATGTACCAAACCTCACATACAAAAAACACGATTCACAAAATATGCATTTAGTAACTAACAAAATAGAAAAGATGCAGCATTTTCTTATGTTTTTCACTTTAAAATTGAACTTGCACATAATGGTGGGGATCACCTTTATGCGGTTGTCTGTGTTGGTTTCATGAAAATATATTTACATAGGACTCAGAGCAAAGGGCTAAAGGTTAGTGAAACAGGAACACCACACATGCACTACAGGCACACCCAGTCACATACATACTTCCATGCACACACCCAATGTGCAAATTGCATTACGGAGAAACCTGAAGCTGAAGGCTACAAACCCCCAACTGCTGCATGACTGGACTGCTCATGTGAGCTTCTGCTGTTGCTGCATTTCCTCAGGGCATTGCAACCGACAACCATCACACCACCAAGATACTGGACGCTTTTCATTTCACCCAAATATAAGCACCCATTTACGACAACAAACCCTGCAAACCTTTGTATTCCCACTGAGTGCACCACAAGGCAGGGATGGCCCTGTGCCATGTGACCACATCCCACAGCCAGCTTCCAGGAGAGAACAACAGCTAGATTCAGTGATGCTCCCTTGTAACCCTGTTCACCCCTCCCTCTCTTTGCCTAAAGAGTAGACTTGAGCCCTTGCATAATGCATTATGCATTTGTCATTATGCATCAAGATAAAAATAGTTTATTATTCAAGGTAAAGATTATACATGAATTCACATACACACATTAATCTATAAAGGCTTTATAACTACATTGTGACAAAATATCCCCAACCTAAGGACGTGCCAGAGTCAGCTTTCACAAAACTATAGACCTAATGGATTGGCTACAGATTTGGAGAGTCTTAATATCTACATTCGCTTATGATAGTTACATTAATGGGAATAGGAGACCCGGCCATGCTCCCCAGCAGCTCACCTGATGTTGGTTGTAGTTGTTCCTCTGCTGCAGGAAGGCGCCCTGCTGGGGATGCATCTGGGGACTAACGGGGGACCTGCGACTTTGCGGCTGCTGAGGGACGTTTATCTGGGGTGAGAAAGGACCGCTGAAGCCCTGCACGTTAATCCCGGCGCACGGATTAGCTGACACCGGAGAAAAACTCTGGAAGAAGGCCGGGTTGATGGAGGAGGGGATACCTGGGTAGAAGCTGTTGTCAGAGTCCGCGTTGGGCATATGGTTAATGGCGTTCGCGTGGATGGGGTTGATGGAGTTGGGTGCGGGCGGGGGAGAGGAGCTGGTCTGAACGGACCAAGGGGTGCCGAACCCAGGGAGGGAAGGTGAAGACGAACCCGCACTGGCGCTCTGCAACTCCTGGGTGGGGAGGTTCGGGAACGCGGCGCCGAGACCTCCGGACAACATGTTGCCGGTGCTGCTGCTGCTGCCATTGCCGTTATTTATATGGTGGGCGATAGGGGAGTCCATTTGGATCTTGTTTAGGTTTACGGAAGTGGGCAATGGCGACGCGGCATCAGCTTCAGCCTCTTCCACTGGAGAGCCGCGGGGGTCAGCGGCGCTGAGTTTGGTCTTGGAGAAGGGCTGCCTCTGCGGCAGGTGACTGAAACGTCCCTGGGGTGGGGTCGGCTCTGTGGGGCTGAACTCAGTGTGCTGACCTAACTGCTGATGTATTTTTCTGCTGTGCTGAAGGTCACAGATAGACTGCGTCGGGCAGAAATGATCAGGGAAAGCTATCTTCTGCTCTACGTGGTTATAATCCGGCGTGAACGAGCTCAGCTGGCCGTCGTTGTGCCTGTCGGTTTGGTTCGGCTGCTTTCCGGGTTTGCTGACCGGGCTGCTGCTGCGGTCCGTTTCCGTGGTTGACGGGGGTAACTGTGTGGTTGTCACCCCCACAGGGTCATCCTGCATGTTTTACTGATGCGCAGCAACTGACAGAAACAGCAGGGACGAGGCGACGCTGCTGAAAGGCGAAAAGAGGGAGGAAAACCGGTAGGACGAGGCGTAGTATCCGTCCGCCGATGTAAAATACTAAATTCGACGTTTAAATAAGGCAAGAAATGCCGACGAGAATATATTTAACCAGCGTTCCTAAATGAGGTCTATTCAAAGAGTGTGTGTGAAAAGGCTGCAGACTACAGTGCTGAGAGGAGGGGGTCTGGCCTGTGCAAATAGTCAGCTCGCTCGATGCCTAATCTCTGTTTCACTCGGTGATATTATCATCTGACTAAAGACCGAGCTTTTTAGGCCTTGTACACTAGCCTAGCCTGTACGGTCCATTCCTGTCCGACCGTTCTGCCCCCTCCTCTGGTTACCGGCTGTGCTGCTGCGGCAGAGGATTAAAGATCCCCGACTCAATCGACGTCACGACCGCATCACGCCTGTGCGCCCGCCTCGAGCCCGAGCTGCAAAGAGGACCGCATTGTTTACGTCACTTTTTCATTATTCATAAAGTGCAGTAGGCCTAAAACCCTCAGTAAAAAAAGGCCACTGTAGGCTGACTGTGGCCCTAATTATGACCAATAATTTTATGACTAATACTGCCGCGTGACTAATTTGTATGGCCATGTAGCGAAGTGACCCTATAGCAACCATTGCAAACTACTAGTCAGTTATCATATTCATATTCATCGTCAACTATTCAAGAGCCAATAACCCTTTCGTATTTATATTTCACAATACATGGTGTTAATTTGAAATATTTTATTTCAACTAAAGTGACATTCAGAAGCCTAATTCAAACGCCCAGCCAGGATACATTACGCACTCTTATTGAACTGGATGTTAACGCCACTTTGGCCTCTCTATTCTGCATGTCTCCCCAATAGTGCTTTGAAAAAAGCTCAAGCATTTCCAGGGTACACGTTGTACAGTTTTCATCCGCCCGTGCCTATCAGTATTCAGTCCACAACCATCGTGCGTGCGTCTGCGCCAGCGTCACTTTACTCATGTACGCCGACAAGCTAAATATAGTTTTCTATGTCAGCGCGTGTCAGGGGAGATGAATCTTCTTCGCCTGCACTGAACTCAAAGCTGACAAGTAACCCCAACATATGATTTGCCACCAGCAGCAGCTCTATGTGGCTACTAGGTAATCTTTTTGTTTTTGGAGCGAGTGAGAGAGCGCATCCCGGGTATGCCACCAACTGACTGTGTTTTAGGACACAAGGCAGAAACAACAGAATGTTTTAGATGGTCTCTTCCCTCAGCAGCTGAGTGGTAGATGCCTTTAATTCATTTTAAAATACAAAACAAGCATCCGTTGGGAATTGGAGGTATACAAATGGGAAAAAAAATCCGTTCTTATTTCGACAGAAAGCCCACTTTCAGGGTGTTACTCCACTGCATTTTCTATGTTAGCACAAATATGGATGAAGAATTTCACTTTTTTTAAAGAGTGAAACTGAATAAATCATCGCGGCATCACTGTTTGAAGGCGATTTTTAACGAGGTAGACAAATACCAGAGTAGCAAAGCAATGTGCATGATGGACCTACCATCTGGTCCCTGCTAATGATGATAGCTCACATGACACATAGCGTATTGCTTGAAAACGGTGCTGCCAATTCCATAATTTTATCAAGAACTTGATAAATATTTTTGAATAAAGCGTTATATATATTTAACTATTACAGTCACTGGTATGTGTGTATACTGGAGAGTGAATCTCTGTCTTTACAGTCAATCTGAACTTAAAGTAAGACTGAAAGTGATCACTGAAAGCACTTGACCCCTATCACTGATGTCTTATTTTTCCTCCCCCTACTCACTGCACCTATGTCTTTTGGGCATAAAGCAGCAGAGAGAAGAAGCCCCCCCGGAAATTCCCTATGATAAGGTCCCAGATGGGACAATCCCACCAGTGAGGGGGCAGGTGTGGTGGCCACAGTTGGAGCTGAGCACCAGTGATTAGCCAAGCCCAGTAGTGCAGCAGGGAGTTAAATGGGGCAGGCTGCCAGCTGCTTGCGCCTGATGATGATGATGATGATGAGTTGGGGGGGGGGGGGGGGGTGACACGGTGGGGGTTACCCTGGTAGATGGGGTGGAGGCAGGGTTGGTGTTAGAGAGAGGAGGGAAGGGGGTGGGGGTCTTTTCTGTGACTCTCACCTGGCCCAACACACACAAAATTTGACACATCTGTCCAAATACTGTACACAGTTCTCCATATTTGCATTCACTTTCAGATCGAACTGTCTGAGTATGTTGAAACATCGAGCCAACAAGTACAAGTATAATGATACAAGCAAGCATATGTCATTGGATCATGAGGGTGCATCATGTGGCTAAAATAAAGTAGCTACGCTCATTCAAAGCAGGTTTTGAGAAAGCACCTGGCCCACTAAGCAATCTCAAATTTCACCATGTTTATAAAGCTTGATCTATTTAGGTCTCTGTCAGAGAGGATGGCAGTCACACTGCAGCTGCAGTCGTCATAGCAACAGGTAATCTGCATTTCCTTTTGTGTGCTTGATTAGCCTGTTTGACTCAGGGCTCTCACTCTCTCTCAGTCTGTATGTTTTGAAGGGTTGGGCCGATGCCACTGATCAGCTCATTCTATCTCACGGATGCATTCATCAGCGCTGATGACATTGTATTCTGAGAGTCACGAGTGTGTGTGATTCAGGTTTTATAATCCCATCCCAGCATACAGGATGTATGCCTTTTGCATGCCACGCAACTATTCTTTCAGGGCTGCAACTGTTTCCTTAGACAGAAGCACCAACAACCCTTTGTTTTTCAGTGAGTACCTGGAGATTCAAAATGTGTTCATGTCTGATCTGTAAATACATAAATGCTAATATTAAATTCAGATCAATCTGAATGACAAAAAAGATGATTTTTTTTTGGGGGGGGGGGGGGGGGTTGCAGTTTTTAAGATATATAATATTTGTTTAATTACTAAAATATAAAAAGATTGGCATAATATAGTTTCTCTTACTTACAGCATTTAACTTAATGCAAAAAAGTAAACAACTGTTTACCTTTCTAGAGTCAGTCCCTCTTTAATCTTGCTAAATGAAAGACCTTGCCACGGGCAGTTTTCATTGGAACAACTTTCTAAAACTTAGCATTATACTCAGTAGCTTGGTTTAGGGAAATATGTGCACTGACTGTAGAAAGGGATGAGGTTTTAAAGTGTAAGGCGTAGTGGCCCTGAGGTGCAGGACACACCATAAACACCACCAACAAAAATCCACAAACAAAAAAAGCATTTCAAAAAAACACTGGTCAACCTTCCACTTCCTTCAAGTGTGCTTTCAGAGGCCAAAATGATAGTTTAATGTTATCTGTTGAGAAGAACTGCATTACATGCATATCCATATCATGAACTTAGAGCTGTATTAAATAATAAATCAGCTTCCCAAGCTTTTTCATAATAGAGTAAACCACCATAATTGTGAGCCTCTGAATTAACATGCTTGATGTCTTGCTGAACATTTCCATAACAACTTTAATTTGAACTGCAATCTTTTCTTTCTGATTTTGAACAAAACAACTGTCAGTTGGTAATTTCCATAAAAATGACAGATCAGAGTCCCCACCCTGTCCTCTTTTTTGTTTCCTCTTTTATTTGCTAACCCAGCCTCTATTCTGTTCATTTATTTTGATACCCAGCTGAGTTTGGGAGAGACTAACAGAGACCAATTACTTAATTACTTTATGATAAAAAAATAAAAAAAATAAAAACTGTTTTAATAACAATAAAGAATTATTCATTATGAAAGGAGGAAGAACCTCAACTGTGTGTGAGCCCCTGAGTTTGTGCCAAGAATATCCATTGGATAATCTGCCTCAGATTATAGAAAATCCTATATGATAGTCCCATAACATGTTCCTATATAACTGAATCAGTCTCTTCTTTCATCCTTTAAAACCTTTTGCACATTTTAATGATCTTCTAAAATGGAAAAATAAAAGGCTGAAAAATGAAGCTAACTTGGAAGCAAATTCCAGTTCCTCATATAGCTGCTACACTTCTCCACAGACTACTATTTTAAAATTCCCAACTTTAATTCAGAAAATGATATGTTTACAGCCTGTTACAAAATGCATCTTTGGTTTCTGGAGCTAATCTAAGGCTTAAAGGGGTAAGATCACTTGTATTGATTGGCGTACTAGCACAGGCGGTTGTCATAAATATCCATCCATCACTTCTTAGGGAATAGCACTGTGTTCCCAAGTAAAATAAACCCTCTCTCTGGGGGAAAGTCTTAATACACCTTGGAAGAGACTTCTTTCATCTGCTTCTATTTGCAATATCATTCATTAGGTCCCAACTCACAGCTCATGGTCATAAGTGAGGCCAGGAACGTGGATCGACCAGTAAATTGCCACAACAGAGCAGTAAAGCATTCACTTTGCAACAGATGCTGCGTCAATCCGAACTACCACTTCAGCGAGTTCTAGTCACCAAACGGGACCTTTTCACCTGTTGTTGTGTTACACACTTCAGGACCTTTGCAAGCAATGTGTCAGCTGATATCTCTAAATATGAGTAAGTATTATAAGCACATGTACAGCTGGATATCACTGTGTGTAAACAGGGAAAAAATAAAATTATGGCAAACTGATGCTTTATTTTGACATTTGTCTTGTTTACCAGAGAAACTGAGCACACTGTCTTGTTGTACCTATGCTTCCAATTTAGCATCCTATCCTAAATTTATAATACCAGCACATGGGAGGGCTTTCGTTCCAATTTGCACCCGGCATGGCCTCCAGGATGGAGGTTTCTTTGTTGCGCTAAATTGTCCCTTTGTTGTGACTCTCTGTGCACCGAATAGCTCTTTGTGTTTGCTGACTGATAAAGCTTCTGCAAACAGTTATCTTAGTCACACACACATGCGTGGACACAGACAAGCACAAACACCCAGTTAGAAGTGTTGGTAACGATGTTACATCCATGTTAGATCACAAACTCACAAACAAACTGACATACAGCGTGATAACAGATGCCTTGATAAGCTTATCTTGTATCCAAGCAGGGGTTTCTCAAGACTGGTCATACCTCCTTGTAGCCACTGTTTCTTCAGAATCAATCAAAAACGGTCCTCCATCTATGATTGGTACTATTCTCTGAGATGAATGAGGGCAGTATTATGAACGGCATATATTTGCATTTTATGACCCACTGCAGAAGGCTTGCCACACTGATTAGGTGGCTCGTTTCTCCAAGGCCGGAGAAAGACCATGGACATCTGTCATGCTTTAAACGTATTAGAAGTGTGACAGGGTGTTATCACTAGATTAGGCTGTATATGACCTTGCAGCAATATAGCAAACTTCAAAACCTCAAATTATGAAAGCTTTTATCATATTTGATCAACCCCAT
This sequence comes from Diplotaxodon limnothrissa, assembly GCF_057381915.1. Lineage (NCBI taxonomy): Eukaryota > Metazoa > Chordata > Actinopteri > Cichliformes > Cichlidae > Diplotaxodon > Diplotaxodon limnothrissa. The sequence goes on from NC_140617.1 coordinate 9,232,468, forward strand.
TCTGTTTTCTTTGTCTAAGACTCTCCTGGCTCTTGTCACTAATCTTATTCCCAATATTCTCATGTGTGCTCTCCAGTGATCATGTCCACATCACATCTGTCTGTTCCCTTTGCTTCAGCTTATATGTGTATGTGTGTGTGTGTGTGTGTGTGTGTGTGTGTGAGAGAGAGAGAAAGAGATGCAGTTATCTTAATGTCAGGGTAGATTTCCTTGGCTTGTTGCACAGAAGCCAGAGCTTTGTTGTAACAGCAAACATTAGCATGACTAGATAACATCCTCCAGCCTTCTGTTTTCCATCCACCGTTTATTTGCACACAAATACATGAATAGGATGGACACAGACGCTAATGTCAAGCCTCAACAGGGGTCTCAGACATATGGGGATGCCTTTAATGATGTTTGAAAGAGAAACAACGAGGGCACCCGCCTAACCACACACACACACACACACACACACACACACACACACACACACACACACACACACACACACACACACACACACACACGCACAGTTTGTGTTTTCTGAAAGCACCTGTTTGTCATTGTAATGCATTATTGCAGGTAATGCAGTTAGGTGTGTGTCAGTCTGCGTGTACATCTGCATGTGTGTTCCATAGATTGTAAACCAGCGTCTCAGATGTCACCAGAACAGAGCTACAGCTGGGGGTCAAAGGTCATCAGTGCCAGGTGCCTCAGGGCTACAGATGTCTTGGGGAGAGAAAGCAGGTGTAGTATTTGTCACTGAAATAACAAGATCATCATTTTTATTTTGTGAAACCTCATCTGAAAGAAAATAAAAGACAACACTGCGCATGTTAGGTTTAGTGCTCCTGTTTTTAACATCTGATGTTCTCATGTCCCGATAAATAACATTCATTATCATTTTAAAAATAAATTTGTTCTTTTACTAAGAAAAATGATCTAAATTAATTTTTCTGTGTGTCACACTTTGGAGACAAGTGTGAAGGAAATGAAAGGTTTGTTACCAATAACAGTAATAGGAAACAAGGAAAAAGAAGAAAATAAATCAAACCTTATGTAAAATAAACAATAATTTTGTTTAGAAATGCAAAATAAAACAATAAAAAACAACAAATACGAAACAAATTAATTATTAATAAATAAGTGAGCAAAATAATAAAAACTGGAAAAAATAAATTCCACTCTCACATTAAAAATTCTGGGACAAAAATTCCAGATTAAAAACGGAATATGTGGAAGTAGTTAGTTATGTATCGTTAAACTGGTTCTCCTGCTGGATGAATGTGGAAAATTTTAATTCGACCTTGGAAAATGAACACAATGACCACGTTCTCTTTACTGCACAGCTAAAATGGCAATAATCGTCACTTCTTTAGATTTGTTTTACTACTGTACAGAACCTTTTCTACTGGAAGCTTACCCTGTATTGTATATAGACTAACCCTGCAATAATGTTGTTTTTGTTATATCATTATGATAAATTTCAGATTTATCAGAAATTTCCATGACTACATTTTATTTGTCGAACTCACAATAAACCCACTCATACCTTATATCCACCTTAATATATTTATATAAATATTAATTAAAGTGCACACAGAAGAATTCTCATGTGGGTTGATGTTATTCCATCATAGGGGAACTGCTGTGCTTCATCAACAAACTATTTTCATTAACAACACATTTAACATTTTCACAGATTTTATTAAGTGTAAAAAATATATCAAAATGGTTAAACATTTAAATAGTTTTGTTTGGGCTAAACAGTGAAATGAGATGTTAAATTCATTATCACAGAAATCTGGATAATTCTGATCACTGATAAGTGATTGAATAACTTTGCCCAGTAGTTGTGAGGAAGGAGAAACTTTGCACATTACTGCCACTTAGTGGTATAAGTAGCATCTGCTCTCTCTCTCTCTCTCTCTCTCTCTCTCTCTCTCTCTCTCTCTCTATCAGTGTTGGTCAAGTTACTTCGAAAAAGTAATTAATTATAGTTACTAGTTACTTCTTCAAAAAAGTAACTGAGTTAGTAACTGATTTACAATATAATCTCAAAGTAATTAATTACTTGCAAAGTAACTATTGGTTACTTAAAAAAACAAAACAAAAACGTTTAACCCTCTGGGGTTCAGGATATACTTGGCCATTTTAACTACTTTTGATTTTCCCTCTACATTTTACCTTTAAAAACTATTTACTTTGCCTTGTTTGGTATCATCCTTTTCAGCACGTGTCTGAATTTACAGTTATGTTTTCATTTTGACATGCTGTATTAACACAATTGATCTAAAATCAGACAAAAACCATAAAATCTGAGTATAAAAAGTTATATATTTTTTTTACTATTTCAACCACAAACATGTTTAATGAATCATATTTCATAACATTAAATGCAAATATAAATTGTCAATTTTAAAATCATATGCACAAGTTTTGCAAACAACAAAGTTATTTGCATCCATTTACCTTTTACCTTGATTTTTTAAATAACCATTTCAAACTATTTACAGAACAATCAGCTGTTCTGCGTTCAATAAGATGCCACACAAATTATTTGTGCCACTCCAAAAAAATAATTTCTGTCCACTATAAAGGACAACATCACAGCCTGATACCTGCAGGTCTGACAGCAGCAGGTGTACCACTCCTGTTTCTACCTGGAGACAGCAGTCTCCTCATTGTTCTGACACACAACACAAAACTATCCACAACACTACACACTAACTACACAAGACAACACATTAACTACATGCTCCAAACATGCTAAACGTTAGGGTTTAGGTTAGGTTTGATCATGACCGTCCGCGGGAGCGCGCGCAGCTGCTTAAAGCTTTAGCGTCCAGATTACCTAAGTAGTCAGCTACTTCCGTACAACTGATATAAAATGCTGTAAGCTGAACACAACCGTCTGTTTGTTAAAAAATAGTAACGGACCGCATTTTCTTCTCAGTAACTGTAACAGCATTGTAACGATAGGAATAGTAATTAGTTAGATTGCTCGTTTATGAAAAAAGTAACGCTGTCCTATCTATCTATCTATCTATCTATCTATCTATCTATCTATCTATCTATCTATCTATCTATCTATCTATCTATCTATCTATCTATCTATCTATCTATCTATCTATCTATCTATCTATCTTCAGAGGAAAACTGGTATAACTTGTTGTGGTAAAAAACACTTGTTCTTGCCTTCCTTTAATAGGCTTTGCCTGTGCACAAATGACCATTTACCATACCACATATCATCACTAACCTCATATCACATTACAGGCACATCAAAGCTGGCTACAACGAAACACAATGCAAATATTTTAGCATCTAATAAATGGATGTTGTAATTACAGTTTTTCTCAGTCGCTTTGGTGCGTTTCTCAGAACACCATTAACATTTGCACAGCAGTTAGTGCATTTCCCAAAACAATTAGTGCAAACTGCAAAACCTAGTGGATAGCCTGCAAAAGCACGTCACATGCACAGAATTGATTATCCATACCTCAAAAGCAAGTATCCATGTCAACGAAACTGTCAGTGCCATCAAAATGAAAAGTCTTGACACCATCTTTATGAACAAGATAGTCAAATGGCATTGTCATGTTTCCACTATGACAGTTTATAATTTCAGTGTTTCCCATTGCAAAAACAATTGGTGACACCTGAAAATGCTGATGACAGCACTATGGCCTACCTGTACAGCCATCTGAAATGTGCAGTAAAGTCACTGTAGATGTTATGGGAGTCTTGGGAGTAACTAAGACACTGAATACGTACGTTTCACATTTCCAGTGTGTAGAAGTGTTTGTAATCCTACAGAATTGTGCAAAAGAAAAATATGCTACAGTCACTTGTTCACTGTAGAATACATGTAAACATAAAATCACCCATTTGGTAGAGCCTCCTCATGAGTGACAGCTGTAATTCACCTGAGATCAATTGTTCAATTTCGGAGACATTTCCAGGAACAATGATACAGAAAGGTATAGGATTTGCTTGACAGATGGCCAATATTTGGCATGTGATAACTAGTTCAACAATTTTGTGTGTGATGACTTAAGCAATGGATGTATGACTATTAGTTTTATTGGGAATGACTATTCAGCATCCATAGGTATGATTACTTTTGACTGACATGACATAAGCAAATGGAAATGTCAGAAAGCAGCAGGGAAATGTATGGAAGCAACTGATTCATGTCCAAAATCATTTGCAGTTTGTTCAGAGAGAGGAGAAATTGCTACTATGATGTGCACAAATGACTGAGTGTTGTGGAGGTTGAACTAATAGTTATGAGAATTTCAATTCTGATCTGAGAAACGCACCAAAGCGACTGAGAAAAACTGTAATGTAAGACTGTTTGTTGGATTGTGTGTACGTGTGCTGGAAAATGTGTGTTTATTTTTAATGTGTTGTTTTATTCAATTCAAATGTAGCACTTTGTAACTGTGTGGTTAAAAACATGCAATACAAATAAATGTATTATTATTATTATTATTATTATTATTATTGTTATTATTATTATTGTTATTATTATTATTGTTATTATTATTATTGTTATTATTATTATTCAGGCAGAGGATGAATTGAGGGACTGCACCATCATGCGATAAATAAGTATCATTTTATAACATGAAGTTACAGAGTCTAAGAAAAAAACTGTTGTACTAGAATTGAGTTTGATAAGCCTCCTTTTAAAAAAAGAGAGGAAAGGATAAAGGTTTAAGTTTTTTAAATTTTCAGAATATTTGAGCCAAAGCTCATCAATACAATCTATACAAGCACTTATGGTTTGTTTTATATTCTTGAGACAAGACATGTGCAAACACAAAATTCTCTTCACAAATACCCTCAAATTTAATATTTTGAAGAACTCCAAAACAACCTCTCACTTGAATATGCACAGTCCAGGTGACAGCCATGAAAGGTCAGACAAAAGAAACAGGCTTTATCTGACATAGTAAATACCCTCTTTCCCTGAATAGCCCACCTCTCTCTTTGGCTTTGTTGACTTGTCAGCTTCTCAGCTTGACAGTTTCTCCATTGAAGGTGCAGAGAAGGTTGGGGAAGGTGAATGCGGAAAAGCAGCTGAGCCAGATGGTTTCCCGAGCAGGTTTATGGAGGGGTTTGTATAAGATGCCTTGATAAAGTCAGTCAAAACTAGATTAGTGTCACAGTCATTAAATGCTTGTCAGGTAAGGGTTTCTTTTAGGTGTGCCTGTCACTGTCAGAGACACAAACAGAGCTAATATTATTCATCACCTGTCACCTGCCACAAAAATCATTCTTTCTTTAAACATATAATGTGGATGTATGAAAATCCACATAATGAAACAAAGGTTTGATTTAAAAAATGTCACACCTATTGCTGGGGTCATTAATTATGATAAACACTGAGTGTGTTTATAGACAAGCACCAGCACCAGTACCTTGATAGAATATTTGATGCCTGTATTCATTAATCCTGTCCATAAAAAAGCCTTAATTAAAGTAATTCCTATATAAGTGTTGTTTTGTTTGTTTTTATCTCTCTTAGTGTTTCCATCACAGGGGAACAAGGGAAACAAGAAAGGCAAGTTTGCCATAAAAAGTCTGTTTTTAGATGAAACCCGTAGATTTGTCTGAGCTTCGGGGGAACTTTTACAATTTTTTTTTACACACAACAAAGACTCTTAAATTGGCTGCCTCTAGCAAACAAAAAAATTATGGAACAGCATGTGGGCGGGGCTTCTGTGTTCACAGCAGGAGCTGTGTGACCATATAAGGAATATCCCCCCTCAGCAACTATGCACACAGCCAAGTGTATAAAAAGTCTCTCTAACTGAGAGTCTAGATCAGTTTGAAGACTGACTTTTAATCTGTAACAGATTAACTTGATATTCTACTATTAGCATCATGTGAAAAAGAGAATGTAAAAGTATATCGCACACTAAGCCATGCTGATAGATTCTGTTTAGACTGAAGAGGATTTCTCATGGCAGCTCCTATTGAGTCTCAGTCTAATTCTCCCGTCATTATCTTTAATGTTTATTATGCCAGCTGAGGCCTGACTTTTCTGGGATGTCCAGTACTGGGAAAATTGTGGCACTGTGTTAATATAAACCTGAATCCACTAGACCTGAAAACTGCAAACAGTTACACCTTCATGCAGACACTCAAACTTGCTGATGATTAATTAATAAAGTGCGTCTGATTAGCAGCACCTGCCTGCTACTTACACTCTTCATTCCTGTGAAAGTAGTAGGGGGTGTACTGTTTTTTTCAAAGGACTGTTTAAACTATGAGAAAAGAAGAATATTTAATAATTGAACATAGATACTGAAATTGGAAGCTACAGCAGTGTGGATGCAGATATATAGAATGAGGTGAAGTTTGATGAAGTCGATGTACTTTATACGTTGCTTTACAACATAGTTCCAGGTAAATTTATGTAGAACTGAGGATTGTTTGGCGTTGTATTTCTAAAGGATCAAATAGAAAAAGAAAAATATTATCTACCCTCATATTTAACTGTATATATAAAGGTCATATATGTTTTAGATGACATTATGTGGACATTCAGAGACTATATTATATATTACACATATGTACTGGATATCTTTTGAGACATTATGTCAGTACTGCTCAAACTTGTATCCAATGGGCCCTTAATTGGTGTAGATTTTGCTATTGTTGTTTGTGGAATAAAGTTTCTGAATTACTTTGTGACAAAGTAATTTGTTGAGAAACTATACGGGAAAAACTAATGACTGCTTATTATGATTGTGACACTTCAAAAATAGATACAGTGTGTGTCTCTGGCCAGCAGGGCACAGTGTTTCCCTTCAGATATCTCAGATCTTGTTCAACAAATTGCCTTAACAGACGTGACAGTACAGAGCACGGACTAAATTCCTCAAATCCCACTTCAGCTCTTAATGTGCCCACATTAAAGTCAATGAGACATCTTTTTATAATGCATTTCGTCTATATGTTTTTCAGACCAGTGATCTGAATATTTCTCCACGGCTGTAAGCGTGTGTGTGTGTGTGTGTGTGTGTGTGTGTGTGTGTGTGTGTGTGTGTGTGTGTGTGTGTGTGTGTGTGTGTGTGTGTGTGTGTCTGCTGGGTAAATTCGTTCATCTCTAGTAATTCATATCAGAGCTATAAAGTTGGCTTGCTCCAGCAGGCTGTGATATTGTTGGAGGAATGTTCTCTGAGAGGATTTTATGCTCTTTCCCTGCAACTTCTCCTAAGGGACCGACTGAAAATCTTCCTCAATAGTCAGAATGTTCAGTATTTTTGTAGAAAGTCCCCCTTGACAACCACAGAACAAATCTAATAAAGCCTGAGCACCTCGCTGGGCTTTGTCAGGTCTCTGTGGTGATTGCAACATTCATTCCCTGCATGATAGAAACTTTAAATCTGTGTGACACTCGTGCTTAATCGACTTTTGAATCATCGTTATCATCATTTGTTTAGCATTATGATGCCTTGTAAAGTGCAAGTTAATGACTCAGCACTGAATTATAATACCTTTGTTTTTTTGCTAATTTATCCACTTGAAAATGCAATGCAGGTTTCTAGTTTTAGCTGCACCATAAATGATGATATGTAAATCCAGTGCCTTTGAAACTCTGGCACAAAGAGAAACACTGGATTAGCACAGCAATGCCATAAAAGGATAATCTGTTTGTTTACCAGATTAAGTTGAAATGCAAAACTTGCGAGGAATTTCTCAGTTTCTCATTTTTGCAGATGCGTTTGTATGTAAATCCAGTGCATTGCCTGATTAATATGTGCATGGGTTTAAAGAGATCATTGAGCTAGTACTGGTAAGTATAAAAGTACTTTTACTTCAGTGTATAACCTTTTGTGTCACATTATGTGATAAACGCATTATTATGCAAATACAATTTACTAGACAATATATTACATATTATGACTTTTATGATTGATAGCTTGATTAGTTAGTGAACGGATGCATGTAAATGTGACATAATTTAGATTTAGAAATTAGTGGTATGATATGAGATGTTACTATAAAAAGATCTAGGAAAAACAAAAAACACCAGCTGAATGAATATGATGCATATTAGACAATGTTATTTTGTACTCTATGAAAATTGAGGTGATTGTTTTCAGTCATTACAGTTTCGAAAAGAATAGCAAGAAACTGCTACTTCTTAGTTTGCCTTAATAAATTCTGTTCAGAAATTTGTTTGGATGCAAATCTGGATGCAAATATATGGGTCTTTTCTGTGCCAAGCAGCAATTTCCAAGGCTGACAATAATGCCAACGTGAACTGCCAAAAACTGCAGTTCCACTAGTGGCCACTTGAGGCTGGCTCAAAAAGTAAGACTTGCATGTTAAAATACAGTTTAAATAAGTGTGTTTCTGGCCTGTACATTAAATAGTTTTGGTCTCTATTGATAGTTTTCGCTTTATAATAACTTTAAAGTGATTGATTTTTTTTTAATACCAGCAATGTTTAAAATTAGGCTTTGGCTGATATCCCTGTTGATACAGGGAGCTGCGATGTAGTGGGGGCCTCACCTCTGCTGTTGGTGCCTTTTGAACCATTTTGGACAATTTCTGGAATTATCTGGGAAATAATCTGGCTTCCTGCTTATGCTTCAGTTTCAGTAAGTGAAACTCTATCATTTCATTAGTCTGTTAATTAGCACTAACTAGTAGATATGTGCTCAGCACACATAGAGCCTTTGTAAATCTGCAAATTTAAAATGTAAAAAGATTTTCTTAAACCCTTTTTACTGCTAAAGCAAATGATCAAAAATGAAAATATTCATAACTAGTAGCATTTTTATGATACTTTTGATGGTTTCATTTGAAAAACCCACTCAAATCATTCTTGAAGAAGGATGCAAGGAATTAAATATGCCAGATATCTGTGAATAATTTTAATATTTGACTTTATTACTTACCAAATGGTCTTGTTATTGTGAAGATTAAACAAATTCAGACTGTCCTATTTTACTCTTTTTTTTTTTAAAAAACCATGACATTCCTATGCAATATCTGCCAAAGTGTAAACATATTCCTGAATGTCTGACATGGATAAACATGTGTCAGGGTCATATGTTACACTGTCATGCATAGTATGAAATGTGCATGCTTATGGGTGCAGCTGTTATATTCTGAAGCGCTCTGCGTTTACTCCTCCTTGGACACATTTCTAAGACACTAACAGTACAAAATCACGGGGCTTCTTTAGCATGAAATCCATCCTGAGCATTAAAGTTTGACTGTGTAAAGAATAATGAATGGTACTGTAATAATCTCATGAATTGTGCAGTTGTAAATATCAACTGGTGAGATGTAGGCTAATTTAAATGTTATTTGAATTGTGTCAATGTAAACTGTGACCATGTTTTGAATGCGGACCATCACTTCTTTACCAAAGTCAGTATGGACCTCCCCCCCAAAAATGTTGCCCACCGGTGTCATAGAGCAGGAAAGCCAAGGGCCCTTTTCCAGTACACTTCAATTCAATCTTCTTTTTTAAACTCTTTTTGTTATAAGTCAGATTCATGGCACATGCAATGATGTCACTTCTTACAAATGAAAGCTGCAGATATCTTTCATATGCACTCTAAGGATAACCACAAGTTCTGGTGCAATGCTGCAGCCAGTGTTGTTTGAGCGGCTACTTTGTGTATCAGTTTACAGTGTAGCCTAAATAAGCTACTGTATATGTAGGCAATTTGAATGCAGGGCTGTAATGGCGACAACGATTAACAATAACAACTACTTTATATAGGAGGCTAATGTAAATACATGTAAAGACTATGGCAGAGGATAGAATAACCTTAAATGGTCTCTGACATCTTAAAGATAATCACTTGAAGTTTCTGTTTAGAGGACAAAAGTGTGAACACCGGTTGTGTAATATGTTACACATGATGTAATGTTTCTAGTTTGTCCTCCTTTCGCTTGTAGACAGAAAACAGATTGGGGAGAGCAGATCCTCCTCCACTTGTCTCTGCCTCCTCATGACTGTGTTTACAATGGGAATACCATGCCTGGAGCAGCTATGCTCTAGAGTTTCACTAAAAAGGCCCAGGATAGACTCCTGTTAGAATCTCCCTCGGTGCGTGAGTGATCGTGAGACTAAAAGTTTGCACTTTGTTTATTTCTCCAGGTCCCTTGAGTATTTCAGGCACCACTACCATCCATCTTTCTCTCTGGATAACAGGATGAAGTTGGACACTGACAACTGCTTCTCTCTTATTGGATAATGAGAAGACGTTAGATGCTGACACGACATTCGCTCTTTACTCTTGTTGCCTTTCATCTGCTTCCAGTTGTGGCTTTTAGTCTTCTTCTTTTTTTTTGTTCCCACAAAAGCCAAAAGAGCTTTTGAAAAAGAGAAGATGAGTGAATGAGGGAGTTAAAAGATGGCATATAGACTAATTTTGGAACTGCTCACAAAACCTAAATGTTTGTAGGTTTATCCGTATTTGTCTTTGCAAATTTAATGGAGCTCTTTAACATAAAAATGTAATAAAATCCCTGTTTAGGTCTGTCTTATCTCCACTCATAGGTTCATTTGGTACGAGATGATAAAGGTATCTGTTAAAGGCCAGGTGGGTACACGATGTGGTAAAACTTGCACGGCCCAACTTCCCGTTGCATCCTTCCCTCCCTCATTCTTTCCCTTGAACTGTAACCTTCTGCCTCTCCTCCCACTCTATCTTGCTCTGATGATGCCTTCGGTATCACTCAGTGTGCAAAACTGCATACTTTGACCACTGTATCTATTAGAAAAAAATGAGAAGATGTGTACCATCTTTAGCTAGGTCAGTGTTTGTCCTCCCTGCACCCCTTAACAAGACACAAGAGGGAAAAAATGATGGGGGGAGATGTTTACAGAGTGGTTTATCTGGAGAAGGCTCTCAGCTCCGCTGAGTTAATGATGAACTCCGTTTTAAGTAAGCAGACTGCTAAAAGGCAGACCTTGTCACCTTTTTGTAGCTGTGACAGAAAGCCTCCCAGACAACTTTAAATGGATTTGAGGTGAGTGGTGCAGATTGCACCATCAAGACTCTGCTCAGCATCATATAAATGCATTTCAGTCCAGTAAGATTTTACTTTCTAACCTCCCTGCATTAATGGATTACCTAAGTCGTTGGGGAAGTGTAAGGAGATCAGTCAGATGAGGCAGCAATCAGTGACAGAGTAATCCCCAAAGCAAACACTGAGGATGGGTCCAGTATATAAAGACCCTCAACATGCATCTGTTGTTTAGACTGACCTAAGCCACAAAATACTTCACATTTTCTCTTACATCATAAACCTAAGACATCAGTTTCCATTAGAAAACCTCAGTCTAAGGCAGTGGCTGGAAATGTAAAAGAACACCAGTTGCTGACGTTTTGATGCTACGAGAAAACAATCAGGATGGAAAACAAGTTTGCTTGAGTGTGTGACTTGATATCCAAAAGCAAACATGTCAGCCCCACAAAGTTTCACGCTGATAATAAACCACTAATCCTTGCTGAAGTTCACCGGGTTAAGCTTACATAGATAAAAGCCTGGTTCACACAAATTATAAAGGCCATTATTCTCACTTACCACCATTAAAAAAATACAGTTTTACCAAGAATGTGTCTAACATAAATGTTATTCCAGTTTCTATGGACAATTCCAACAATAAGCTTTAAATGTTTTTCTTTGGCTCACACTTTCACCACTATGGTTTTGAAAATTCTCAACAACTACAGGATTTATTACTTTGAAATTTTGCGCAGGCATTCATGAACTCCCAGAGGGTAAGTCTTTGCTGACCCACTAGTCATACTGCTTCTCTACACAGGAATTGGCAGGGGTTTGCTAGAGTCTGAAATGTAAAATTCCTCATCAAAGGATATACGCAAAGATCACCATCTCACTAATTTTTTTTACACTACATTATAAGTACACCAACTGTGATGTGTCATTTGAGCAGATTTCAAGTACATGCACAGAGACAGCTGCTGACTGCATGAATGAGCGGTCAATCCTATTTTTCTGTTACACTTTTTAAAAAAGTTCTGGTGGAAGGATACATCCACATCTGTTGATTTGTGTCTCAACAAAATGTAGAATGTACAAACGTCTGCACTGAGCCTAATAATCTGGTTCTGTTGGAGGTCTGTTCCTGTTTAAAGGGAGTTCTTTCTTCCCACTGTCACCAAATTGTTGGAGTTTTCTCTCTAATAATCTAGGATCTTTACAGAATAAAGCACATAGTCATACAGAAAAAAACGACTTGAATTTATTGCTGTAAAAGATGCTTTTATAGACTCACTGAAAACAATAGTCTGCCTCACCGGGCTGGGACGAGTGGGGTGATACACAGAGATAAAAAGAAAGCAAACAGTAAACACTAAGTACCATAAATACCTGCAGGAAGCGAGGTAATAAAGAGAAAAATACATAAATCAAAGAAAGAAACAAAGATGATGACATGTAATATTACCATAAGTAAAAGTTGGTGAACATAGCAAATGCTCTACTTCCTTAACTTCACCATGTTAGCCTGCTTGGCTGTACAATCTCATCTTAGAAGAAATCAGATCAAGTTAAAATGCACTGAGTTGAGATTTTGCAAGTTAACAGTTTCAATTTTACTAAATAATCCTAGTTCACAAAAATAGGTTGTCTGTTGAGATGTCTTCTAAGGAAGGTGGTTAATTCCACCAATGTTTGAGTGAACCCGCCCAGTGAGCATATGTGCATCTACTGTATGAGACGTGCACGTGTGAAACAGGGCGTCGCTACAAAAGAGCACGAGTGGCTCCGCTGACTTCCTGAAAAGGGTGAAAGGTCAAAAATGTGTCTTGTGTGCAAATGTTTAGTAAATCTAATAAAATTTGACTGATTCAGTCTCTGTAGTTGAATAGTGCAGAGGGATTAAGATTACAGGAGCGTTTTCCACCCCCTCCCTCCATCTGTACTAAACTGTCCCTGGTGTGGATATGTTTTCAAGATTCTGGCATGTAGCCGGGTCACTGCATGTGTGTGTGTGTGTGTGTGTGTGTGTGTGTGTGTGTGTGTGTGTGTGTGATTCTGGGTTATTGTGAATATACGTGTCCCCAGAGTGGATTCGTTTTCACTGCTTTGTGGTGGGGTTAATAACAGTTTGAATTTGGCATCTATTTTCATCTCAAGGATGTGGAAGTCACAGCAACACTGATCATAAACCCAGGCATCACACACCTGTGTGGGTTACATCTGTGGTGTCAGTTTCTGCATCACAGAAAAATGCACTTTTATGATCTTATCTTCTCTCACTCTGTATATATTGTTTTTTAAAGAAATGATTTCCACTTGTGTGTATTGTTTAAATGTAATAGTTTAAATGCTTTTTTTGTTTCAATCGCTTATTGTGTGCCACTGTTGTCAGCATCTGTGTTTTTAAATCTGCTATGTAAAATAATCGTCATGACAACTAAACTGAAACTTTTCTGTGCTGTGCAGTCACTTGTGTTCATGTCCTTACAAACGTTTGTGTCCTGTGTGACCTTATTCTGGTAAACGCTAGATGACGCTGTTGTACCAAAACTGTCGTTCTTTTTGCTGCCAGGAGTTTGCGACACAGCAAATTTGTACCAGTATGTATGCTCATTAAATCCAGGATTGTTTTTCTAATTTTGTCAAATCATAGAAAACATTATGAAAATGATATCTTTATGTTTGTCGGTGTCTCTTTTTTCATTCACAATTTACTTGCTCTCTGTAAAGATTAAGCCTCTTAGTGCAGCTACATGCACTGGTTAAATCTTCACAAAACTTGTTTTCTATGAAAACATAAACCTTTGTTTTCGACAACTAGTAGGAAGCATTGATGGGAGGTCTGGTCCAACCTGTAGATGAAGGTGCTACTGTTGAACCAGCAGGAAGCAGCGCGAAACCTGCAGCCGCTCATGTGTGAAGATGTGCAGATACACCACTTTAGAGACGGTCCTGTGTAGGAAGCTCAGGAAACGACAGCTTCCTTTAGATCTATTGTCTTGTCATCAGACACGGACACCCATCAAGTCATAAATTTCGGACAATTCATTTCCGAGACAGTCAAGAGCTCTTATCTTGGATAAATATTTGCTTCCCAGGGCTTCAACCCAGGAAGAGACAACAACTCCAGTAATACCTCCCTGGGAATTTCCACAGTTAAACCCTGTGTTGGTGCAGGTTCACTGTCACATTCCACATAGAAAATGTTATGTCTTTATTTTGTTTTGTTTCTTGTGACGCCGTTAAAGCTGTGTGTTCTGATCATGTTTTTCACGCCCTCCCAGGTATCATATTCCCATGATGAAACTTGCCTGCACACTGTAGCCCCGAGGGCTGCGTGACTTCAACAGGGCGCTACTGCCTAAACTAATAATTTAAAGAGAGCATCACAGTAAACAGCTTGCAAATAAAAGTATGTGGGGGGAACCCCGGTCTCTAAAAACCACGAGTAGTTAGAGTTACGCTCAGGTGGCATCTTGCTGTTGTCAGCAACACACTGCTTCTGTTCATCTAAGATTTTTGGCTTGTGGATTTGTTTCCCTCTCCTTATATGCTTTCAGTATGAGGGCCAGTCACACCTGGGAGTAATACTCAGTCTGGTCCTTGCTGGGATATTTTTTGTGGCTTGCTGCTGAAAGAGTGGGCTGGTTCTCTGTCTTGGAGCGCAGGGAAGAAGAAGAAGTTCGCACTAGTTTTGCCTCCAATCCAGTGGAGGTTTCAATAGCAGCGGCGCGGCAGGGGAGGGACGCACTGCCAGCACTCGGGATACCCACTCATACACACTCGCGCACACTCTCACACACACTCCTGCCCACCAGAGACCAGTTCAATCCACAAGAAAACTGCAAGCACGCACCAGAGTCGTCTAATCCGATTGATAGACACCAACAATAGAAGTGAAAACTAAAGGAGGGGATACTGGACACTGCAGAGGACAGCGCGTGTTTTTATTTTTTTTTATTTTTACATCAATCGATTTAGTTTTAAAGCACTTTTGTAAGAGTTTTTTTTCTTTTAAAGAAAAACAGACACCATTCTGCAGATAACGTCGTCGATTCATATTGCGAGAGGTAAGACTGTCTCTTGTAAAGATTATGCATTTATTTTTCGCTTGATTTCTCTGCAGTGTAGCGGTTTGTCCGATTCTTCGAGCAATTATATGAGAAAAAACTTCTTTATTTTCTTAAACTTTTCTGTAGCTTTATTTATTTATTTATTTATTTTGTAATATGCATGCAAGCTCCGCATGAATTCAGAGTCGGACTCTCTGAGTAAAGTAGCTGGTGCCTTTGAAACGGTTTGCGGTTTACAACTCCAGGAAGTTAAAAGTTTCAAACGCATTTCATTCAAGCCACAACTCGCATGCTTTTTTAATTCTAGTTTATTTTGTTTTGGGCTTTATATCACACGAGGCAGATGAGCTGATGAACTTTACGAAAATCCTCTTGTTTTGTGCCTCGCGACAGTTCCCATGCTCCCAGGGGTGACACAGCACCCAACACAGGCGATTTTTCTATACATGCTGTATTTCTAGCTACCTGTGCACCAATTGTGGTGTTTTCACTCTGTTCGCTTTTAGTTGTAAAATGTAAAAGTTTTATATAAGGACTACAGTTTTGATAAATGTTAGTTTCACCGTGTCACTACTGGGTTCCTTTTACGCACCTGTAAGAGCCCAGACAGGCTTTAGTGAAGCGCGTAATGAAGAACTGCTTTTTAATATAAGTGAAAAATTGGATTTATTTGACTTGTCACCGTCTGCATTGTTTCAATTAGAATTATTCCAGGCAGATTAATGATAATTTAGCTGGTGTTGGGAGTTGTTTTCCTCATTCGGTCCATGTGAGAGGCTCTCAGTCGGTGTTTAATGAGAGACATACCCGGAGTGGGGATTTGAATAACTGTATTTAGCAGCAGGGTGAAGCCACACTGCCTCCCTTCTACTTTCTCAGGAGAATGAATCATGAACAAAAAAGTCTTAAAATGGGAAGGTCTGCGTTGCATACCGTAACTAAACCATGATTTGCATATGAAAACTCTCTGGCTGAAAGAATTCCGCCAGTGTTGCTATAGCCGTTTTGCGTCCAGAGAAGTGACAGGCTTCAGTGGTGTATATACAGTCGCCTCTCCGCTGCCTTTTGTCACATATCCAGAGTCAGTGGTGGAAGATTAAGGGCGCAAAGTTTTTATTTCCTTGTTAAATTATTCATCATATCCACACACCATGCGCTTCTCCTCGTCTCCCCCCGCCCGGGCACGCTCATTGCAAAGCTCCTCATTATGCTCCCTCAGATGGACACAAGAAGAGGCAGAGCCTGCTCGCACTAGCTGCTGAACAGGCTTTCTGTGCTCCCCTTCTCTGCCTCCTCAACCAAGCACAACATACCGGATCATGATTGACTCATTTCCCACGACGGGGCCAGGCCCGTGCATGCGTACACCGGATGATGGGCAGTGGGTGGATGACTTTCCCATGGGGGGGCATTTTCTCTTGTAATCTTTAATCACCCTTGCAGCCACAATGCCAGCACATCAGTCAGAGACACCGCCACTCCCCCACCCTCAATTCTATTTGAGTTGTTTTTACACAGAAAGCGCCCCCGCGACCCCCTCATAGAGAATTTCCAGGATGCAGAGCTAAAGGCAGGGATCAGAGATGAAATATAAAGGAGCGAAGAGGAAAGGGGAGGGTAAGAAGGAAAGGAAACTGGGCTCTGGTTTCCATGATGCTATTGTGCCAGCCTTAGTGGTTCTGATGATGTGGATAGCTCAGAAACTCAAACTGCGAGCGATGTTGTGGATGGCGAGGAGTCAGGTCCTGAGTGATGATTTAGACTTACACACAGAGTGGAGCAGCGGAATGCAATGGTTTGGACCCGCATATGTGTGCACGTATGGACACACACACACACCAGATTAAAATCTCCACTGTTGGATCAGAGCGTTTACCACAGTCTCTACCAATTTATTAATAAGCTGTTTAGCTGTCCAAGAGCACCAGACCTGATTTGGTTTGGCCTGCCTATAGAACAGGTCGAGGTCCTGTGTGGTTCCCTCTTTGGCTCCTGCATATACTTTACTTACTCTAATCTCCACATTGGCCCTGAAGTGACAGCCATGATGGAGCTCGCTACCGAGGACCCGCCATAAATCTAGACTTCCTTTAAGAAAACACACAGAGGCTTCAGGTCCTGCGAGCTCATGCCAGGCGTCTTGTTGGGTGGAATCCGAAATGTCTCTTTATTTGTGTTGAAATTAAACTGTCTTTTATTCCCTCCCGTTCTGTTAATGAGCTCCATGTGGCAGCAGGCAGGAGGCTTATCCATCTTGACAAGGGGCTGGAGGGAAGGAGAGAAACAAAGTGAAGTGAGAGAGTGTAGGTGGTGGTGGGGGGTGTTTTGCGCACACACACGTGAGCATATACGTGCACGCACGCAGGACAAGGCTGGGGGTTGCATGGATATAGCCTGCCTTGTGATCAGAAAAAGCCCCATACGTGAAAATCACGTGCTTATAATCACCATGTTCTTGCTGAAAATACGCTCCTCTCACACATGCACACAGAGTCGATCAGGTGGATGAAAGTTGTGGCCAAATGGTTGCATGTAATTGATATTTTTCTCACTTTAATCTTCAGTGGATCGTAAACGATTTTGATTCTGCTACGGATTGATGTCGCTGAAATGATTGCATCCATCTGGGAGATTTAAATACAAAGTGTGAACATTTTTGTTTTGGCTGTGCACATGATTTGCTTGTAATGACCCCAAATTAGAGCTGGGTCAAAGTTGTTAAAGTAGAAACTCAATTGATAGGATGCAATTCTACAGATTACACAGGAAGGGAAAGGAGGTGGGGGTCCTTTCTTGTTTTATTTGTTTAAGACTGATACTCTAGATGTGTCAAAGACAGCCATGGGAAAGAAAATTGGGACTATTTTCACCCATTGTAAACTCCTGCATTTGTCCTTTAATCCAGTTACACAGTTCTCTAAATTCCACAGCTTGCCAATTAGAAAATACACAATGTTTTCTACAGAAAATACTTGGCAAATACCAATGAAAGTGAAACAAAAACCTATAAATATATAAATAAAGAGATGAAAGGCAAAAGCAAAACAAAGTTGACACGACTGTGGGTTACTTTGCCTTAAAATTATCCATTCCCTAAATTGGGATCATACATTCTTCCCCATTCTAATTAAACATTAGACTTTATTTGTTCCAGATGCAGCTTTTTTTAATGTGTTATTTTCGTAAGGGAACTCTGTGGCATGAGAATGGTGCAGGCCTGCATGTAAAAGCACATTCAGCGCCGGCTGTGTGACCATGTTGACTCTGCGCTGGTCCATGCAACCACAGTGACCCAACACAACTGCTCTGATATTTAGATGTCATCTCCCTGCAATATACAGTATGTGGTGTCACATGTGAAGAGCACGAGGAAGGCACGCATCAAATGTTTAAGGCAGCGGTGATTAAAAACCTCAGTGTGTGACTGCGGCGGACAAAGCCGGGTGAGGGGACGAGGCCCTCGTTGTGTCTGTGGAGTGTTTTGGGATCTTTGAAAGAAAGGCAGCTCTGAGAAATGCTGTGCATGCTACTGAGAGACTCTGCGCGTACTACCTCAGCGCTGTCTTAAGTATTATTAGACATGTCTTTGTTCCAACTGACATGTTTCTGAAGTGGAATGAGACAGGCCGAGGCGATAAGGATCTCAAGTCTCTGTGTGAGTCAAACCTCAAAGTACCACTTAGGCGGCTTTCCTTTTGCTCTCTGAAGTCTGGCGGTGTGACGGGAGGCTGAGCTCAGACAACAGCAGAGACACTGACAGGA
Source organism: Diplotaxodon limnothrissa (assembly GCF_057381915.1). NCBI lineage: Eukaryota > Metazoa > Chordata > Actinopteri > Cichliformes > Cichlidae > Diplotaxodon > Diplotaxodon limnothrissa. Next base: position 9,251,280 of record NC_140617.1, read on the forward strand.
GCTGTCATGGGCTTTTTTCCCTGCTTGTGTTTTTAAAGGACTATAATGTAGAAATGAAGCCCTGTGTGTAGTGTGGATATTCGTCCATGCCCGAGTCCTCTGGTTTTACTTATCTGCCTCTGCTGAGGGAGGCGGTGAAGGAGGAGAAAGCATAAAGACGAACCGAGAGGAGGGGATGTGTGTGTACAAGTGTGAAAGAGATTATTTGATGAAAAAAAAAACTGTGATCAAGGGAAGGAGACAGACAAAGGAGGGCGAGCAGAGAAAGGGAGAGGGGTCATTAAAAGGACACCATCTCACTTGCAGTAAATGGCAGTAAAGTATCTGGCTAATCTGCCATCATTACACTGATTAAATCACCGGGGATTTGGCATTCCCATCAGCTGCAATCAATGGGCAGAAATCAATAGACAGGGGATACGTGAGAGCCTCTCAGCCACATCGGCTGCAGCTCCAACTGTGGATTGCATCTCCAAACATTTTTATATTAGTGTCAATAAAACTTAAACTACATGGATTTGGGGATTTTTATATTAAGCTTTTTATGAAACGGCGTGGGTCCCCGGAGTGCCAAGCAATATCTTTTCCTTCACACATTCCTGTTTAAATCTAATCCCCCTTCCTCTCTGTGGCCTTGGGTACTCATTCAGGGGCTCTTCGTCTCTGATTCGTTCCCAGATGGTGATCAGGATTTTAAGTTAAATCTTAATTAAGGCTGAAACTAGGAGGAAAACATGGATAAGAAGCACATTTTAGCATAAAATATATTACATTGCGGACAAAAGCAGAAGCTCACTAAAACACTGTATGCATGTCACAGCTCACACTCATTAACATCAGCAGTTTTGAACCAATGTCAAAATAAAAGGAGAGATAAAACAAGGTTATTTAGAAATTCCATTAGAAAAACAGAAATCTTAGACATACTTTAGCTAATATGAGCCTTTAATATTTCCTGACAGTGTGCATTAACGCACGAGGTACTCAGTGTGGTATACAGTTTCTTGCTGAGAAGAGAGATTGATATTAATTTTATGCGCGTAAGCTAAACATCAAGTTTCAGCCTTTTCTGTAGTCAAGTAGCATAGCTTAGCATAATGAGACTGGAAACAATGAAAGCAGCCAGCTCAGCTCAATGAGGAACACAGTGGCTCAGTAGTTAGCACCGTTGCCTCACAGCAGGTGGTTTCGAGTTTGTATGTTCTCCTCTGTAGCTTGTGCATGGTACTTTAATGCTGCCAGTGTTAGCGGTGGCCCAGGGTACTTTCAGATCGAATAAATGTGAAATAAAAATGCTTAAACTTTTTCTTTTATCAAAGTTTTTTTAAATTTTTCTGTAAACTAATAATTAGAAATTTTAGGAAGAACGGTTGATTAGTTTAGCTTAGTAAAGAAAGAAAAGAATAAAAATAACCCGGCTAAAAAAATCGTTTGTGCAGGTTTTTTGTCTTTACTGTGACACATATGGAATTTCTTGTGCCAATCCAAGTCTGTATGCTAATATTAACTCAATAATCGAGGGACATAGCCACTATGACATCACACATTGGTTATGGACTCTGTATTTTGAAGTGTCAGCTGTAGCATTTTGATCTCGCCACTGTATCGGTGTGTTTTTTTGTGCCAGAAGTTTCCTTATATGGAGAAAAGGGTGGAATGCTAACATTAGCAAGCTTGGTTACCGAGCAAGCAATTTTACTCGCCTTTTTTACTCACCAAAGCTGAAGCATGAACTTTTAATCATCTGACTCACACAGCAAGCCATAATATTAGATAAAATGCTCCAAAAGGCACCACCACCACATACACAGTGAAGCGATCCGGTCTATTGATATCAAATGGCAGAGACAGGACTAACAGACAATGATTGGCTCCAGCTGTCTGTTTCGGGACACCTGTGAGTCAATGCAACTGACAAGGTTGTCCGTGTTGTGGTTATATATGTATAGGTGTGTCTATATGTAGGCATATAGACTGAAACATGGATGATGAAAGTAAACGTTATGTGAAGATGAAGGAAATTTAAACTAATGGGCAAATTCACCTGTAGCATATCAGCTTTTTGCTAACATTGAATTTGTCTTGTGGTATAAGGTCATTCACAGACTCACCTTGAGTTGAAAAGGTTTCTTATTTGTAAGGAGTCAGGCAAAGCAATGATTAACTTATTATACTCAAGAAAAGGCTAATAAAGTGCTACTTAAAGACATCTTTGTGTCATGTGGTTTTCACATCCTCATTTAAGAACCATAGAAGAAGAAGAGTGAATTCTTTGCTCAGACGATCAGGAGCATCTGCGAAAAATCACAAAACACTGAATGAAACTGAAGTCAATTTTCTGTGTCTTTCAGGATGAGGCAGTGTAAAGGTTGGAGCGTGGTGGTGCTGCTAGTACTGTTGGGGCTGGGATCTGTGGCCCAGAAACTGCCTACGAGAGATGAAGGTCTTTTTCAGATGCAGATCAGAGACAAGTCGCTATTCCACGACTCCTCAGTCATACCGGACGGAGCTGAGATCAGTGGCTATCTTTTCAGAGACACACCCAAAAGGTAAGAGCTCTGTGAGACAAACAATATCAGGGTGGTGGTTAAAAAAATGAGCCAGTTAAACCGTGTGCTGGTGACTGCTTCAATCATTGAAGGAAACATTAAACCTGGTGATGTCTACTTACTGTAAATAGATAGGAAACATCAGATGTTACCCTGTAATAGGATCTATTATGTTGATGCAAAAACTAAATAATAGATGAGAAAGTCTTTCTCCACTCAAGGCAAAACACTATATGCCACCACGTGCTTCACCTATTATAGTCTGCTCACGCCTTTACTCCACATATTATTTAGGATAATGTCAAACTATGATGAACACTGGTGCTTATATCTGGCCTATTATTTTCACAGGTACTACTTTGTGGTGGAAGAAGACAACACACCCCTGTCTGTGACCGTGACACCTTGTGATGCTCCTCTGGAGTGGAAACTCACTCTGCAGGAGCTGCCAGAAGACGCCAGCGGAGGAGGATCAGGTATAACTGACATAAGGCAGCAGTGGAAGAGGTTAATTACACGTTATCTGGAAATATGACTATCCCCACACACAATTAACCTACGCAGTGATGTTAGGCTTTGTGTTTTCGTGGGTTTTAATTAAGTCACAGATGTAGTGTCTAGTCTGACCACTTATGAGGTCTGACTCAGCCCAGTTTGATGTCTATAATTTCAGTGGTTTTCTAGTCACCCTAAAGAATCAAAGACATTACATCCCTTTACTTAGGTCGCCTCGGTCTTAATCCCGCTACACTCAGTCTGTTTTGTCTTCTTTTTTCCCTTCATTTTTTCTGTTTTTCTGCTTCACATTAAAACCTTTTCCCATCTGGAAGGTGTCCTTTCAGCAGAGGAGATCTTGCCAGATGACTAAAGCAGTGGTTTAGAGCACTGATGTGTGATGTGAGCATATATTTGAATGTCCAGACATGAGCACCTGCATGTGTGTCTTTGTTCCTGTCAGATCAAATGGGTAGTTACACTGTTGTGGACACTGACCGCGCTTCAAGAGAAGAGAATTCATCCTGAGCTGGAAGAATAATGACAAATTTGGACTCATGCAGTGGCAGTGACTTCACGAAAACTGGTGCAGAAACAGAGCAGCTAGTGAAATCTTTCCTGTCTTTGCAGCCTTTTCCTGCTAGAAATCTCTATTGGGAGTTGATCTTTGAGCTTAATTTTTAGTACACCGCTGAGCACACTCTCTCTGGTTGACAAACATAATATTATGGTTTCTTGCTCAAGCTGGAGTAAGAGCTTAGACTGTCCCTCTCACATAGAAGCTACAAGGCGCCTCTTTGTAGCAAAACTTCCCTAGAAAGGCTGAGTGAATGCTGGCCTGAGATCTTTGGGGATGTTTGGAGTGAAAACATGGCTTCCATGGGTGTGGGATAATGATCCATGAGGCTTAGTCATGATCTTGCAGCGTTAAACAGTTTTCAGTTTGGGTGGAAATTTTCTTTCATCAAAGCCAAAGAAGAAAAGAAAATATTGCAAGGGTTGTCTAATTTGGTGACTAAAGCAAACAGCTCATGTTGTGTGTGTTTGGTTTTTATCTTCCAGGAGAGCCTGAACCTCTGGACCAACAGAAACAGCAGGTGACAGTAGATGAAGGGACGGAGCTCTTCACCTACAAGGGCAATGATGTGGAGTCCTATGTGGCCACAAGCACGCCTTCTGGTCTCTACCAGCTTGAACTGCTGTCCACTGAGAAAGACAGCAACTTCAAGGTGTACGCAACCACGACTCCGGAGTCTGACCAGCCCTACCCAGAGCTGCCCTACGACCCCCGCGTGGATGTCACTGCACTTGGCCGTACCACCGTCACACTGGCCTGGAAACCGACACCTACCGGCTTGCTGATGGGCCAGCCTGTGCAGTACTGCGTAGTGATCAACAAGGAGCACAATTTCAAAAGCATGTGTGCTGCCGAGGCTAAAATCAGCACTGACGATGCATTCATGCTGGCTCCGAAGCCCGGCAGAGACTTTAGCCCGTTCGACTTTGTGCACTTTGGCTTTGACAATGGTTTCGGCAAAGACCGGGGCCTCACAAGTAACAAGATCTCACGGGCATACGCAGCCAAGCCCAGGGTATCAGACATCCAGAAGGTGTGCATTGGCAATAAAAACATATTCACGGTGTCAGACCTAAAACCAGACACACAGTACTACTTTGATGTATTTGCAGTAAATGCTGCTACCAACACCAGCACAGCATATGTGGGAACCTTTGCCCGCACTAAAGAGGAGGCTCGTCAGAAGACAGTTGAGCTGAAGGACGGCAAAGTATCAGAGGTTTTCATCAAAAGGAAGGGCAGCAAGTTCCTGCGCTTCGCTCCCGTGTCTTCCCACCAGAGGGTCACTCTTTTTGTACACACATGTCTGGATGCTGTGCAGGTGCAGGTGAGGCGAGATGGCAAGCTGCTGCTCTCCCAGAATGTGGAGGGGATACGGCAGTTCCAGCTACGGGGAAAGCCAAAAGCCAAATACCTGATCCGTTTCCGTGGCAGCAGAAAAGGAGCCTCCACTTTGAAGGTGCTTGCCAGCACCCGACCCAGCAGCAAACAGCCTTTCCCTTCACTTCCGGAGGATACACGCATCAAGGCCTTTGACAAGCTGCGCACCTGCTCCTCCGTCACTGTGGCCTGGCTGGGCACGCAGGACCGCAACAAATACTGCATTTACCGCAAGGAAGTGGCTGACAATTACGGCGAGGAGCAGCGGCGCCGGGAACAAAATCAATGTGCTGGACCAGAGACCCGCAGGAAGTCAGAAAAGGTCCTGTGCAAGTACTTCCACAGCCCGAACCTGCAGAAAGCTGTGACCACAGAAACCATCACAGGTCTGGAGCCAGGAAAGACCTACCTGCTGGACGTTTACGTGGTGGGACACAGTGGCCACTCAGTAAAATACCAGAACAAACTGGTGAAAACAAGGAAATACTGCTAAAAGACTCTGCAAAGAATAAATCTATTATAAATATATATATTAAATAAGTTTATTTAACTCTAAGTGATATTCTACTAAGGAGTGTATACAGACTGACTACTCACACAGCTGATGGGCCCGTGGCAGGGACTGAACTGTTTGTAGAGAGAGATTTCAACCTGTATATTTATGTTTACATTTCATTGTGGCACGTCTGGGTGGCCCATAGCGTGAGGTGCTTTGTTACCAGGCTTGTCATCTTGACATCATGCTGCCACTGGGAGGGCAGAACTTCAAAGAAGATCCCCCTTTTTCATTTTCTCTGTTCCTTTGTTGCTGCATGACTTTCGCTTTTGTCTGTCATATTTGTTGCATCCTTCGGTTTCAGTGTGTCAAGGAGATACAATAGCTGCCCGCTTTGTATAGATCTGTCACCGCATATTCATGACGCATTTTAGGAGGAATTTAAATTATTTTATACTTTTCATCTCTCTTTTTAATTGTCTGTTTTATTGATGACAATAGTAACTGTTACAAGAAAATTCCAGTTTTATGAGGAAGTTGTCGTAGCTCAGACATTCCCGTGTGTATCTCAGCCAGTGTTTGCTCTAGAGCCCATCTTGTAAATGTGTTCTGTGCTGGAGATCTGTGTTATTATCACTGTATCGCTGTGTATGTGTGTGCGTGTGTATGTGTGTGTGTGTGTGTGTGTGTCACATGTACAGAGCTGTCCTGCCAATATTCATGTACATAAAGACTAAATATAGAACATGTAATCCCCGTGTCACCCTGGGTGTCATGTTCTTTTGCCAAGCAGTTAACATCCCTATCATGGCTCTCGGAGAAAGAGCTGAACAGCATATTGTGATTATAGACTCAGACATCTAAATCAGGGCTGCATAAGCACAACCTAATACTAAGAGGGATTTTGACATCAAAACATGACCCTCTAAAAGATTTGCAACAGCAAAAGAACAACAACAGATAAGATATATGCTGTAAATAAGCATATATCTTAAAAAATAAAAACACCCCTTGATATCATCACAAGTGGCTAAATGAGGAAATGAGCGTATATCCTAATAGATTTAGTTTCAAGTGTATTTCTTGATTTTTTCTGGAGAACAAGTTATTGTCTTGATGATCTGCAAAGAGCCTGATCTGATTTTTTTTACCGGTGGGAGTATGAACCATCTGTATCACGTGGTCCCCGTGTAATCTGTAATTTTATAAAAAGAGTATAAATTAAAAATCGTCATACAGTGTTGTTGTTCTGTACACTAGTGCCACTGTAAATTTAAGAAAATGGAGAGCATGTAGCTTGCTTTGCTGATGGAAGATGAACCAACCATGAAAGGGAAGTGATAAATTTATGTATAAAATGATGTAAAAAACAAAAAAAAAGCTGTAATAGGTTGAGCATCGGATGGGTGATTTAAAAATCCAAATTTGTACTGCAGTAGTTCTGCTCACATTACCATACATATGACATATAATAGATATGATATATCTGGTGTTTCATCTTATGTTCTTTTTTAATGAGAACAGAATATCTATGGTGTAACCGAAAGCTGCCTTAATGGCCAAATTCCACCCTTCCATAGAAATACTTGGCCTTACAGCAAAAGGTTTTCCCTTTAGCATCAAGTAATCTCCCAAAGATCTACTTCAAATAATGTCAATGCAAGGTTTATGCATATCATGACAAATTTAACCTTCTAATGTCCAATGACACCCGTTTTTGCATTTCAAACACAAATAGCCTGCAGTCTAACTCTTGGTCTGCTACTAAACATTTTTCCTAAGACATCAACATGAACACAAGAATGTTTTCGGTGAATCATAAATAAAAAACAGCCTCTGCTAATTTTGAGTCGGATTTTGCCACCTGACTTTCTGTCGCTCTGTTTTTCATTTATAGTCAAATCAATCTGAAAATAAACATGATTTAAACCAAATATGCCAGAAAGAAACAAACAGGATAGCCTTTTTGTGTCAGTTTAATCGGACAGTTTCTTACTAGAACAAGTTTATGGAACTGAAATGAATGATTCAGATTGACTGTAGCTCTGCTACTGCAGCACTGATTTTGTCAAGATTAAAAATATCAAAGAATATAAACCCAAAAGTGGTGACGTCAACAAACTAACAAACTAATTACAATAGTAATTAGCTACAATAATACACTCAACAAAAATATAAACGGAACACCTTTGTTACTGCTCCCATTCCCCATGGGATGGACGTAGAGACCTAGAATTCATTCCAGATACACAATATAACCATCCCTCCCAAACAGTGGTCACAAATCAGTCCAAATGTGTGGTAGTGGGCACATCTGCTATATTTAGATAATCCATCCCACCTCACAGGTGTGCCACATCAGGATGCTGATCTGACATCATGAGTAGTGCACAGGTGTACCTCAGACTGCCCACAACAAAAGGCCACCCTGGAATGTGCAGTTTTGTCTCACAGCAAAATGCCACAGATGCCACAAGCAATGAGGGAGCGTGCAATTGGCATGCTGACAGCAGGAATGTCAACCAGATCTGTCGCCCGTGCATTGAATGTTCATTTCTCAACCATAAGCCGTCTCCACAGGCGAGAATATGGCAGCACATCCAACCGGCCTCACAACCGCAGACCTCGTGTAACCACACCAGCCCAGGACCTCCACATCCAAGATCGTCTGAGACCAGCCACCCAGACAGCTGCTGGAACAATTGGTTTGCACAACCAAACAATTTCTGCACAAACTGTCAGAAACCGTCTCAGGGACGCTCAACTGCATGCCCGTCGTCCTCATCGGGGTCTTGACCTGACTCCAGCTCGTCGCCGTAACAGACTTGTGTGGGCAAATGCTCACATTCGATGGCGTCTGGCACGTTGGAGAGGTGTGCGCTTCACGGATGAATCATGGTTCACATTGTTCAGGGCAGATGGCAGCTGAGAATGTCCCAGTTCTTGCATGGCCAGCATACTCACCGGACATGTCACCCATTGAGCATGTTCGGGATGTGCTTGACCGGCGTATACGACAGCGTGTACCAGTTCCCACGAATATCCAACAACCTCGCACAGCCATTGAAGTGGAGTGGACCAACATTCCTCAGGCCACAATTGACAATCTGATAGACTCCATGCGACGATGTGTTGCACTGCATGAGGCAAATGGTGGTCACACCAGATACTGACCGGTTCTGGGTCCCCAGACCCCCAATAGCGCAAAAAACTGCACATTCCAGGGTGGCCTTTTGTTGTGGGCAGTCTGAGGTACACCTGTGCACTACTCATGATGTCAGATCAGCATCCTGATGTGGCACACCTGTGAGGTGGGATGGATTATCTCAATATAGCAGATGTGCCCACTACCACACATTTGGACTGATTTGTGACCACTGTTTGGGAGGGATGGTTATATTGTGTATCTGGAATGAATTTTAGGTCTCTACGTCCATCCCATGGGGAATGGGAGCAGTAACAAAGGTGTTGCGTTTATATTTTTGTTGAGTGTAGCTATCAAAAATTAGCCACTTATCGCTAATAGTCAAACCAAGTAACTCTGTGAACGTAATCTTGATTATATTTAAGTGGGGAAAAATGCCTTGCTCTAAAGCAAAATAAACATAAATACAATCATCAGAATCCTACTCTGGACTTCGCACTTTCCAAATGGTTTTAACTACACTATAAACATAGTGACACTGAACAGGCCACCCTCTATGAAGCAATGTCGCTGTTCATTTCCACTTATTTTTTTAAGTGCTTACACTCAAAATCCAGGCTTCAAATTCGAGGGACTTGGTGCAATAGTATTTAGTCAATAGACACATTTAATCACAAACAAGCAAAGAGAAAAGCCAGACGCACATGCATGACCATATCTACATGTACTGAGTAGTCTTAGATGAGTGGAAATGGCGCCTCTGTTGAGGCCAAGAAAAGCAGCTGTTGTTTGAGAATTGCCATGTTTCCATCCCGACCCTGATTGTGGGTAGCTGCACTCCAATTCATCAACACAGTTCACTGTCAATCAAGTGCTCCTGGTGGAGTGAGGCTCCACCTGGCTTCCATTAACCTGCCATTACCCCGAAATAATGTAAAGGAGCTTCCAGAGAGCTATGGGACTGTCATAGATATCCCTGTAAACTGCCACTAATAAAGCTGGCCAGCTCTGCTCAAATGTTATCCTACATGTGTGAATAATATCTGCTGTGTGCTAAAAAAAAAAAAAAAGTCCTCGTCTTTGGTCCACCCAAGAGGTTTAAGATGGAAAGAAATATACAGACACTTCTATTTTTCTAACATCTTTCAGGAGATCTCCTCACAAACACTCATGCAAACATGAACATACAGAGAAACCTCTATCCTAGAGCTAACCATCTGCAGGGCTTCCCGTGTTTATCTTTTGCGTGGAATCGAGTGCAGCGCTTTGATGTATGAGTTTTGTATATATGTGTGTACATGAGTAGGACGAGGAGTGGAGACAGACATGTAGGGCCTGGATAAGTGGTGTAGTAATGACAGCAGTGCACGGAAGAGCTGGCTCTGATTCTGGGGCTTATGTGAAGTGATCAGTGTATGGAATAAAACAAATAATCTGTACATAACACCTCAATTAAACTGTGGCTGGAAATGTCATAAAATGTTAGTTGCGCCCATAGAGCCAGATGTTTGAGCTCAAAGGCTTTTGATGTCTCTTATCAAACATTTTAAACAAAGAGCTTAATTTAAAAAATAATCCAGCCGTCCATTTTCCATCCATTTTCTTCCACTTACCCAATTCAGGATCACGGGGGGGCTGAAGCCTATCCCAGCTGTCATGGGATAAAAGGCGGGGTACACCCTGGACAGGCCACCAGTCCATCATAGCACTGGAATATTATATTGCTGGTAATTTTCTGGTGGCTTAGGCGCTTTATGTGGCACAAAAAAGAAATCCTGTATGGAGGAAAAATGAACCCTCCTACTGTGTTCAAGTCAAAGCTGACCTATTTTAATTTGAAATATTTCATAAATATTATCCTTTGAAAACAGTGATGACATAAAATAGATGGCTGTCGCCAGAGCCATCATCCATCATCCATCCATCACCATATTGTTTTAGCCACCATATTTGGACGAGAGGGTGGAATTCAAAGGCATCAGCCAATAACCTGCATCAATAAGCTGTAGCACCAACAGCATGAATTCAGTGGAGAGGTCCAGCTGAATAACTGATTTGTGGAACGGAGGCCTAGCAGACAGAAATCAGCTACAGTGGCCTGCGCATAATCCATTTGGATACATTCAGTATCCAGATAGATGAGAAATAACAAAAGTCATCCACCATACTGCTGCTTTGAAGGGGGAAGCTATCCATATAGAAGAGTCTATGGAGTCTACGGAGAAGAACTTGTTTTTGGAGCCAGCCTAAAGTGACAGTTAAAGAAACTGCAATTTTTGGTTCCTTCACCCCAACGGTTGTCCCTTACTTTTCACTAAGACATCTAGCTAGTGGCCGAGCCTCTGGAAATTAAAGCAACAGTCACAAAGGGAACCACTTTTCACTGGGAAAATGCAAAAATTAGTGTTCCTCAGATGATAAGTGGGTAACTGTAGGAGGTTGTTTGCTAGTCGCAAGCAAACCTCCTGCAGTCGTCCTGCTTGTTGCAAAGAGGTGTATGGTACCACACCTAAAATATCCCAACTTGATCTGAGGTTGCACAGTTTGAAAGTTGGGCTTTTTAAAATGACTTGTTTTCAGCTTCAAACTTTTACTTTGAAAGCAAACATTCTTTTCAAGTTTAACTCATGCTTGGTGGTTAGCGAGTGTGTGCAGGCATGCCAATATCTTCTCTAAATACTGTGAGCAAGCTTGGCAATATGCTAGCAACCAAAGCATTCACACGGAGGGTTTTGTACATTGCCAGGTGGGGTCGCCAACCAGTCTTTATGCCTCTGTGACTGGAGTCTAGGTCTTCTTTCGTCTGTTTTATCGTAGTTACAGAGAATACAGAGCTAGGTTCTTCTTATAGCTAGCTAAAGACCCATAGTTTGTGGCAGTGGTATCACTCAGTGAGTCTAATGAACGTCTCTTTCGCAGAAATCAAAAACGCCATTTTTGAAACCTGGCATTGAGAAAAATGGCAACACTGTGGTCTCTGAGTCTGTCAAAAGCCATTTGCATAGCAGCAGGTACACCATCGACTTGACTTCCTCCATTGTTGTGGTGTTCATGTTGCACAAATGATGTCACAGAAATATCGGCTAATTGCCACGCACATTAAGTGGAACTTAATTGTAATGGAAAACAACATAAACCGAGTCGAGTCACGTCAAATCAACCAGGTACTAGTGGAAAAGGGCTTTATGTGTTCACCCAACTTAGATCTAAGAAGCCCTTCTCACTTTTACAGGGCAGTGTACCATCAAAAGGAATTTTAAGCTAAAATTGTTTCTTAATCAAAACTAAAAATTGTAAAAATACCTTTACCCAAAATGATTATTTAACTGCCAGTCTAACTAGCTAGCAGTTGCTAGCAGCATGATAAATAAAACTGCCTCCTAGAGTTTTAAAGCTCACCAGTGACCATTGTTAAGGACTTTACACACAAGACGCATAAAATTCATGTGAAAATTTTGCATGTTAGAAATATCTTTTGAACTCACCTAATCTTAACGCAGCCATTCGCACCGACTCTGGAATTTTGTTGGATGAATTTGCAGCATTTATTTTTCAGATTTTTTGCATGAAAATAAACAGATCTGACCAATCAGATCTTTTTGAAGATTAATTTAACAACTGAGTCAGCGATTATTTATCGCCACTCTAATGAATAATTTAACCTCATTCTCAACAAGAAACGCAAAAAGATTATTTTAAAAGAATTTCAACTGCTGTTAAAGTAGTGTAACATTTCAGCAGATGCAGAGGCCTAAGAAAATAAACGTTTGTACTGTTAAACTGAGCAAGCCAATGTAATGTCACAGATGTGCTTTGTAGTCCTATAGCTGTTAATTTGTTGCAGAATTTCCATCACCCTCTCTTCAGGGAGGTTTCAGGAGTTGGCATTTGTGCGAGCGTTTTGTGTAAGTGTGCATGAATGCACTTGCTGCTCAACTTAGAGCTGAGTGACACTTTTGGACAGAGATCGTGAAAAGAGAGTCGAGGCTCGAACAGAATCCAAACAGAGACAGACAGCAACCAGACGGGCACGCTGGGGGGGCTTTGACTCCAGCTTCTGTTGTAGAGAAAAGTAGGGAAACACTGTTTTGTGTAAACTCAATAGCAAAGTGAATGAAGGGCTTCTGCTATCTATTGGGTTGGTACTATACTTGTGGGTGGTTAAATTAAATGATTCAGTTTCACACTGGTGCAATGTGCTGCAAATCACCAAAGTAAACAGTGTGAAATGAAATTATAATGCTTGAAAACTTGACACATGCACACAGAGGGAACCCCTTCTAGGGACTAAAGAGGCATAGACCATGATGAAAATGATTCCACTTCAGCAGTTCCAGGGATAGATCATTACCAAGGCTCAGGTCCAAACCAGCTCTACATAGCTCTGATTTAGCAGAGGGCCAGGCAAAAAAATCGGAGGCTTCCTTCCAAACCCATCCTGACCGAGAGCCCATTCCCAGGAAGGGTGGAGAGGGACCAGTGGCCCTCGGGCATTACTCGTCTCAGCCGATCTCCATTAGGATAACTCAAGCAGTGAAAAAACACAATGACTGGCTCCTGAATATGACTTTCATTTAACTCCACCATGTACTTAACTGTAAGGTCAATTTTATTATCGTACACAGAAAAACAATCCTCAACACATGATACGCATTTGAGGATGAGGAAACTGTTATGGTGCTGATTCATCTGCACTTGAGGGAGATATGTGTGTGTGTGGGGGGGCATGTGTGTGTGCGGATGTGTTTATATATTAACACTGTGCACATGCAAGGCCATGTGTGTTTGTGTACTCACTGCCATCGGTCCCTCTTGCCTGCATGGGGGTGGTCCCTAAGCTCTCTTGTGCTCATGAAATCACTTCTAAGTGCCTGTAATTTCTCACGCTTCATCAGTACTGTAATTTCAAAAGGCTCCCTCTGAAGACCCTCCTTTAGCGGCGACCTGGGGTTGTCAAATGAAAACATCATTTATCCAGTGACCTCGGAGCTTCAGGAAATGGTTTGCTGGCTATTCAACGACAGCCTTGAAATAGGGAGCTGTGGTAAGGAACTGTGGGGGTTTGTGAAACATGAAACAAAAGGTGGTCTGGCCCCTAAATCTACAGTATCAGGTTTGAGAGATTTCAGAAAAATGCACCCATCCATTTGGAAAATCTTGTGTGGAACCATTTGTATGTTTGCCAAACTGAGGCTTTTTCCCCAGTGAAAATATTTACTTAGAAAAAAAGGAATGCTGAGAGTATTTATTTCAATGCAGTGCTTTCCTTCACTGTGCCCTAAATGTGGTTTCTGTAGTTTTTGGCCTTCAGAGTCTCAACCAGCAGCACAGCAATGAGTGGCTCAGTTCCAGGGCTGGGTACGTTCACGTTCAAAGGGAATGTCCTATGGCGACCCTAACCCTCTCTTTTGGCAGTATTTTTTTTTTTAAAGTCCCCCCCGTTTTGCATTGTTTTCTCATAGCTTTAATCTTGCAAGGCATGTTGGTTAAACGGGTTGGTCCATCATTTATCGTGTGTTGGTGATTTTCCTCCAGCATTTTCATAACTGACCTGTCCTGTTGCTGTAATGACACAACTTTGCAACTTTAAAGAAACAGGCCGAGGAAATGTAGACGAGGAAGTTTGGTGTTAAGTTAGGTCTGGCAGAATGACGGAACAAAGTCATCCTGAGGAACAGGCTGTGGTGGAGGAATTGATCTATTTCACTTGGAAGACACTTTTTGTTTGACTTTTTTGTAATTTAGTTGGATTATTTATTTATTTTTCATCTTTTGTTTCAGCTTTTAGTTGAAATGAACTGGTTAAGATTAGGACCTGACCATTGTTTGGATTAAACTATGCCTTTTCACAAAAATCATTTGTTGTTAGAAAAACAAAAAAACCCCAGCTATAACTGAGTGAAGCTCAGCCATAATCCCAGCAGATCAGCTGATCTCGGTAACCCACAGTTTCTACACATCTGCAGCCTACTTCAGCAGAGAGATTTCTTGTGTGCGTGCTACTGTTTAACTTGAAGCTCTGCTGTGATGCCTTACTGAGCTGCTAGCATGTCTGTGGAGTCCTGAGCAATTTTCCCATATGAACTAAAGGTGGTGTTTGTCTTCAATCAGGTCAGGATATTGTTAATATTTCTTATATTAAGCATACAACAATAGATCTGGACTGGATGTGTAGTGGCGAATTTCTGTCCCAAGCTTTGAAAAAATAATTCTTTCACTTCTTAATATGAGCTGTCCAGATTTATTTCTAACTTGTACATACAAACAAACGATATCACGGTCAATAAACTATTTGCTGCTACAGCGCACATTTCCATTACCGTCCTGGCTCATTCTAACCTGCTACCACACATGCGCTGTGCATATATTCTCTAACCACATATTATACAAAATCATACATGTAACATAATAACTGAAACAGTATCAAAAATATTTCTCTGTAGATTGGCTCTAACATTTCCAGCCCCCTCATTGGAGGGCGTCAAGACTGACAGTTAGCGAACACTTACAAAAGAGCCAAATAACGTTAACACTTCCGGTATCACACAAAATATTTCTCTATAGATTGGCTCTAACAGGATGTGTTCTCACTGAAATACTGTTTTTGGTTTAGGGAAGGGTTGATTGTTAAACAGAGTGCAGAAGCTTCGAAAGATAACAGCCTCAAGCACATTGTGCATCCACTGAACACTTACCTGAACTCTTCTCAAATGAGTCCAAGAGTGGATTAGACTTTTGTATTTACCCATGCAGCACTTCTAGGTAAAGTCTAGAAAGATTTAGAGGTGTAGTGCATGTGTGAAATTGGCCTTCTCAGTGTAGTAGTAGTAGGCTAGCAATACAATGCTGTCCTTCGTTTTTGTGCTTAAAAACGCTGATGGAGCACATTTACGGACAGAGCCTGGCCAGTTTTTTTTAGACGACTTATTTAGCAAGTCACAAATATACCAAAAAGTAGTACAGATGACAAGTTTGACAGTTTTACTACTATTCATGCAAACTGCTGCCATCTTGAATTGTGAAGTTGGTGTTGGTGGGGCTTCTCCAACTTTTCTGATTGGAACTCTGACCTGAGGGGTCAGAATTTAGTAGAGCATTGCAGGTTTATGCCTTGAAGAACTATCTGCACTTAATCTAGCTGATTTATGTCATTTTGCTTCATAGATGACTACAACTTCATGTCATCTGCATGACATCTAGGCACTGAACCCTGTGCAACTCCATGACTATTTTATTAAACGAGGACAACTTAAAATCTAACATGAAAAAATTCAATTTTCTCACATTTAGTAGTAAATGTTTTGAGATTCTTGCTTAGACCATGGGATTTTTGGATGATTCCAGTATGCCTAAACTTAGCTCAAGATACGCTAACACCAAAAATATTGAATTATCTGTACAGACCACCACAGACTCTCACTGATCCTAAAATAACGTAATGGTGTCCCTGCTTTCAGGGAAGACTCCTCTGCGAGCCTCTTTGTGTCTTCAATGCAGGTGTTGGGGATAACCAAGGGATCTTAGTGAAAGCCGAGTGAAAGTTAATGGGTTTGAGGGTCCTCAGAGGGCACAGAGGGAAAAAGGGGTCATGACATTTGATCGTCCTGCCCTGACAGGCCAAGGCACTGACAGAGAGGTCGGGGTTGGAGGGGGAGCAGAAATGTACCAAGAAGCACATGGGTGGGGCAGGCACGCACAAAGACCCTCTCAGTGCAGTGATCAGGCTTGTCACCCAAGTGTAACCCTCTCCTATGGCTTAACTCTCCGGAATACACTGGGAATATGACTCCAAGCCACTGATGAAAACATTTCGAATACAAAAGTGACCTGGGAGGAAAAAAATCCCTATTGAAGGACATGTTTATCCCCGTTTTGAAGCGCAAATCCTGTAAAAACAGCAGTCGAGACATTCAAGCGCACCAGCTCATTGACTCTGATGTAAACGCGTACATCATGATTCAGTCTTCTTCGTAGCCGTCTACCAACGCTTGTCATATGGACCAATCATGGAGCAGTTGGGCATAGAGCCACAACATAACAGGAAGCAAGTGGCATAAACACGGGCTATAAACACAGTAAACAAAACCAACAGAGCACTGACATGCTGCTGATTAAAAGGGTGAGACGTTTGCTGAAGAGGTGTTCAGAAAAAGAATGTACACAAACAGTCGGTGATTAGAGATGATACTAATCTCTCTCTGCAGGGCGAAAGTCAACAAATCAAGGTGAGGGGAGATAAAAAAAAAGAACATAATGGAGATAATGCGAGGTCTGTTACTTTCAGCGTTTCCACAGCACCATATTCAAGAGTTATGGTTGTTGTGAAACCACAACCAGTGTTGGCTGCTTGAACTGTTTGTCAGATAAAGAACAAAAGAAAAGTCATCTGGCATCACTTTAAAGAGCTTTAATTTCAAATGTTATGTATTCGCTTTACACTGATCCAGTCTGAAGTCCATTTTCTCAGCCTCCTCAAATAATAGTGATGCTATTCAACGTTGTTTTCTTTTTTGAGAAGTAAAGTTTTGACTTGCAGTCCATTTTAAATTAGCATTTTTACAATTACATAGTTAAACCAGCACTTTAATAGGACAGTAATGCTGCTTTTACTGGAAAACAGAACCAATAAGATAATAATCCAATGTTCCCTTTGAGGAATATTGACTCACCAGCCACTTTATTAGGTACACACTGATAGTATATGGTTGTACCCTGGAACTACTGCAAACATTCATTTTGATCCAAATTGACGTGACAGTATCACACAGTTGCTGCAGACTTGTGGGTTGCACATCCATAATAGGACTCTCTCGTTCCACCACATCACAGAGGTACCGTTTTTGGATTGAAATCTGGTGACTAGAAGCCATTTGAGTACACTGAATTTATTGTCAAGCACAAGAAACCATTTTTAGGTGATTTGAGCTGCTGGAGTTGGTACACTGTGGTCATAAACGGACGGACATGGTCATCAACAATACACAGATGGGCTGTAGCTGTAGATGCTCAGTCGACACTAAGGGAACCAAAGTTTGCCAAGAAAAGATTCCCCACACCATTACACCACCGCCAGCCTAAACTGTTGATACAAAGGAGGATGGGTCCATGCTTTCATGTGGTTCACATGAAATTCTGGCCCTAACATCTGAAGGTCACAGCAGATATTGGCACTCAGCAGACAAGGCAATGTTTTTCCTCTTTCTATTGTCCAATTTTACTGAGCCCATGTGAACTGTAGCCTCAGTTTCTTTGTCTTTGCTGCTGTAGCCACATCTGCTTCAAGGTTCGACATGTTGTGCATTCAACCACAGGACGTTCAACGTCACTTAAATAACCCGTCTTCTCAATTCTGATGCTCAGTTTAAATTAAGTGGGTTGTTTTGACTATGTCTACATTCATAAATGCACACAACTGCTGCCACGTAATTGGCTAATTAGATATTTGCATTAATGAGCATTTAAAAACGAGCCGGTGAATGAAAAACATATCAAAAGAAATATAATCTGTTTGATTTTTAATTTATATATAACAGAAAGATGTGAATTAAACAGGCCAAACACATATGTACCATTATTTTGTTTTATTTCATTATTATAAAACAAAGGTTCAAAGACGTTGAGATTATGAAATGTTGGACATCATTTACCAACAATGGAAAACCATCATCCTCACTTGCAGGACACTGTCTACTTTGAAATAAATGTTTGGTTCACATGGTTGTTGAGCATTGTGGTTGAGTCTATAACAGACATCTAGAAATCTGTCTTAGCAGCCTGAGTTTGTTGGTAAACTGTGGTTTCTGGCCTGCTGTTAGGACTGTTTTAGACTGAAAGGGTCTGTCAGGCCTCTGGTCTTCTGCTTGTTGGTACAGTGTGGTTTCTGAATTACAGAACAGATATGTTCAAGCCAAAACACACAGAACATCACAATATTGTGAGGTTTCTGGGGTTAATGGAGAATGGAGTAATTGAGGGGGGCTGTATTTCTGTGCTATGTGAAGTGCAGGATTGAAGTGTATTGCGACATTTTTCTATGTAATAACTAATCTCTGCGAGCTAACGGTAAGTAGTTTTAGTGATGATCAAACTGGCACATGAAGCTCCTACAGTCTACACAACAACTGCATTAGTGTAATATATTTTCTCATTGGATGGTATGTATGAATTCATTTCAGTCTTACTTAAATGGGCAAACAGATGCTCAATAACATATCCATCTAGTTACCCTTTATGGTAGTTACATTGTTACTAAGATCCAGCATTTGTATATAGAGAATACTCAGTGCTAAAATACAACTAAGTACATTTACTCAACTACACAAAATGACTCTGAAGTACTTCTCTTTTATATTACTTCTTTTTTTTTGGGTGGGAATTATTTCCCACCAAACAGTAACATCTGTTTTTTTTTTTTTTACCTTATTCTTGCCATATAATACAGTGATAGTGCTGCAACCTCATATTTAGTCATGGCCAAAGATTCAAATAATGAGGTCAGTGTATGTATAAGTAATCCCTGAGAGCACAAAGCTCAAGCTTCAGTCTGCTCTTTCAGCAGTTGTTCTGGTCTTAGCTCTGATGATCTCAAAGAGAGTAGATATCACTCAAATTATTTAGGCGCATGAGTCCTACCCACCAGCTTTTCAAACCTTTTTCTTGCTAGTAATAGCCAATCAACAAAGTTGGCTCAAAGGTAAAACAGCTTGTACGATCTGAGGGACTGCACCAAGTATTGGTGTCAGATAACCACCGATTACTTTAACCTGGGAATCATGAAAAACTACTGTTGTAATGTATAAGAATAAACATATAAATGTGGAAATGAGCATAAGATGTCCACTTAGAGTTAAAAATTTGCAGAACATTAAATAAAAGTATGGAAACTTTTATCTATTCCTAAAGCTAAAAGATTCATTAAACTAATCCATGAGCTCTTAATGGAGCCTTTCATTAAGTGAGCTGTCTTTATTAAATAATGTCATTACTTTCATTTCTGTAGCTCCTCTGATACTCCTGCACAACCATCGTCAGACTGGGTAAGCTGGGAGTGCAGGCTGAATGAAACAGGCAGCAGCGTGTTGCTCGACAGAAAAGGTAGCTTCTGGTTACAAACTTTGGACCAATCAGGGCGCTGCTTCGCTTTCCTGCAGCAGGAGCAACAGAAGTTCAACCTGGACCCCTTCACGAAGAAACTATCTGCTCTAAATTCATACTGACAATGCCTTTTCACTTCCGCTGACATATCTGATAGCCAACTAATTGTCACCGAAGGAAACATTTCCGAGCGATGACAATGTTGGGCATGTATGTGCCAGACAGATTTTCCCTGAAGTCGTCAAAGGTCCAGGATGGAATCGGTCTATACACGGCGAGGCGAGTCAAAAAGGTTTGTAGTTTCTGACTCGGGCAACTTTGTAACCAGGTTTACACGCGGGAAAAGTTTCGTGTTGCTTTTTAAGAGACTCCCAGAGGTGTAGATACTTTTTTCTGTTCGCCTTTTCCCACTGATAGTCGCTGTCAAAATCTCAGCCAGAAGCCAAGGCGTCTGTGACGTGAAGTGCCACGTAGCTACAGTAACTCCGGCTGTTTCTCCGGGTTCACTTCACGTATTCCTGCCTGCAAAGAAGGCTCGTTCCGCGGATAGACATCCATGTTAAATCCAACGTAAAGATTTTAACTGTTCACGCCAATTAACTTATACATTCACATTCATGTCCCCCCACCCTTTGTTGCCATATATGCAGAAAAGGAGGTGGGAATGTTGCGGAGGATGAGTGGGTTGAAGTGTCTGTACTGGGGATGTTTGGTCATTTAAATGTGTGGTAAAAGTTGCAGAGTGTGAACATGAATACAACAAGAAGAGCGGCACAATTTGACCACGCCCCCTGGGAAGTCAAAAGGAAAAATGTCCCGTACTGAGGGACACATGTACATGTCACATTAAACAGTAGGCGGGCCCACCATCCACCCAACACTCATCAGTGCAGAAATCATGTCCTCTGGGGTGTATTATTATGGTTTAATGTCATTCATTTTTGGCTGCCACTGTTTTCTTTAAAGGCATCGTGTTTGACAAGTGATCCCTCTGTTTGTGTTAAAGGGAGAAAAGTTTGGCCCCTTTGCTGGTGAGAAAAAGCTGCCCAGTGAGTTGGATGAAAGCTCGGACACCAGGCTGATGTGGGAGGTGAATGCGCTTCTTTTTTAAAAATTTAAAACCTCAGGGAATGGAAATGCTGAATCTTCAGCCAGTTTGACAGACATCCTTCAGACCAAGTAGTTTTAACTCCAGAGTTCCCACGACTGCACCTCTGATAGCAAAAACCAAACATGTAAAATGCTGTAACGTACCCGAATCTTTCTAATTACTACAACAGTGTTATTTCTGTGATGCTGCATAACACGACAGCTATAGCTACAAGCTATATTTCAGAATAAAATCTTATGTTTAATAAGAATTTAACAGATACCGCAATCCAATACCCTGTTCAAGATTAATCCGGTATTTCTCTGCATTTTGGCCTGTGATTTTTAACCATAATAATCAGGGTGTTGTGGTGTCTTGTTGTCATGTTTAAAATGTCTGTAAGAAGTCAGTGTTGGTCTTGTCACATGGTTTCATTTAAATTTCTGTTCAAAGTCCAAAGAGATACATTTGTCAAAAAAATGTCACCACCCCTGACAATAAATAGTACCCAATCCTGCAGTCTCACAATGTCAAAGCATCATTCCAAAAAATCTTTCACTGGATTGGGATCAACTCCAAGTGTTAACCACATTGGGCCAAGACCAGTCTTTGGTGAAAATTTCATTCAAATCCATTTCTAACTGGATGAGTAATCTTGCAGTACTGTGCAAACATCTATAGCCAGCCCTCATTTCCTTATCCTTTGCTAGGAAATTTGGAAATGGGTGTAACAGTTTATTGAAACATGTGCAAACATACAAGGAAATACAGTATAAATAACAGTATATATTGCATATATACATTTTGTAAGTCAATATTTGTTATGCCTGCCCTCATTCATCATCACAGTCAGCACTCTCTGATTCATGACTGATAGT
Source organism: Diplotaxodon limnothrissa (assembly GCF_057381915.1). Classification (NCBI taxonomy): domain Eukaryota; kingdom Metazoa; phylum Chordata; class Actinopteri; order Cichliformes; family Cichlidae; genus Diplotaxodon; species Diplotaxodon limnothrissa. The sequence goes on from NC_140617.1 coordinate 9,272,984, forward strand.
GTTGCACATCTTTTTAATCCAGGTATGCTTTTACTGTATTGAAAGTGTGTTTGGGATCACTGTCACGTGAAAAAATCAAGCTGTTGCCAATCACACTTAACAGATGGTACTGATGGTGTCAAAATCCATCAATTTTGACAAGATTCCCAATGCCACTGGGTGAAATGCAGCTCCAAACCATGACAGCCTCCATCCCGTTTTACAGATGGATGCAGACGCTCAGTGTTGTTCCTCTCTACTGACCTCCATAAATACTGATGATGATTTGAACCAAAAATTACAGGTTTGGATGCAGGTCTTGTGTAACTTGGCATACCGCAGTTTTTTCTCCCTGGTTCCCTTTACTAAGAATGGCTTCCTGACAGCCACGGTTCCACTGTGACCATTTCTGGTGATGCTTCAGTGAACAGTAGATGGATCAACTGAAGGGCCAGAGGCACCTCTCAGGTCCTTTGTCAGGTCTTTGCTGGATTTTTTTCTATTTCTTAAAGTCATTACTTTCAGATATTGCTTGTCTGATGCCTAACATGTCTTCTTTTATTCTCCACTTGTCCTATTTCCACATATTTTTTAAGGAAACACTGCAACCCATGCCAAGTTTTCAGCTAATAGCTCTTTGAGAGCTATTATTTGGTCCATAAAAACAATTTTATGTCTTTCAAACTGTGTTATATTTGGCTTTTCCCGCATAGATTCAACTAAAGCGCCTAAAGATGTAATTTAAACTTGGTTCTTTGCTTCTTTTAGTTATGTTGTAAGCTTTGTGCCTGTTTATGCTTGAATGAGTCAGTGTTTTAATGCTGACCAAACCAAACTAAACCAAAACATTCCTTTAAAAATGGTCACATACAAGGACTGGACTGAAAATGAGTGAAAAAGCAGCCAATGTTCAGATAAAAAGTTCAGAAAGTCTGTAGAACTATTTCTCAAGACCACTTTAAAGAATTACAAGAAAGTCTGGATCACTGGAAGCTAAATTTATAGAAAGGTGACTCAAGACTTTTTGCACAGTACTGTATAAAAAAGGAGACAAACTGAACCAATCAAATAACCGCTCTGGTGGAAGCAGCTAGTCAACTGTATTAAGACCAGTTTAACCATAAACAGCTGCAGCGGAGAAAACAGACACATAACAACTTTAAGAAACGTGTTTTTGTGTAGCATTAATACAACTAAACACAGTAAATATTCTTATAAAAACCTGTATGACAATTCAATGCAAAAAAGCCCCAGATCAGTCCTTTATCACACGATGCAGCTGCTTGTGGGTCTGTCTGAGTACATTCTTGTTTTTTCTGTGATAAAGGAAACATTTAATTACGTTGCAGACAAATGAACCATAATGCCTGACTGAAAGTCAGTCTTATCTCGTCTTGTGTAGAAACGCTGTGATGTAGTTATCTGTAGCTGCCACACTGGTGTTCATATGTAAGGCCAGCACGCTTTGATGTACAGAAGACGAACCTTCAAAGAAGGCAATGAGAGCAGAAGAAGAAGAAAAAGAATCAGTTGTTCTCATCTGACAGCTCATGTCGTTGCTGTTTCTTTTTTTCCCCCTCTCTAGGTCCGTGGCAGTAAAGGAGATGTTCTGTATATTCTGGATGCGAGCAATCCCCGCTATGCCAACTGGCTGCGGTTTGTCCATCAGGCGCCTTCACAGGAGCAGAAGAACTTGGCAGCCATTCAGGTACATTTCCACTCTGCAGACAATGAATCCCTCAGACCTTCCTGAAAGAAAGAAAATGATAAATATTACAGACATCTGTCAAACCTCTAAACCCGAAGTTCGAAATTATGTAAATTATTTCAAATTTGATCTCAGAAAATACGGAAATCTTATTTTCTTCTGGAAAAAACCTTGAAAACAAGATCGAAATGACAGGCTTTTTTCAGCAGCTATTTATTGTTTTTGTTGTGTGAAAAATCACAGATGTGCATGCGAGATAAAGTAGTTGCAAAAGAGCAACGTTAGTAGAAAAAGCACGGGTAAGAAAAAAGTCTGGAGACCTACAAGCTGAACTGAAATGGAATACTGCTTGAAAATTGATTGTTTTTCTAATGATTAAAGGTTTAAGGCAAAAAGGGAAATTTCTGCCAAAAAAATTCAGAGTTCATTTATATTGCAAAACAAATTACTTTGGCTCGAAGTCTCTTTGTTGCCAGATGTTTAAACTGTTAAAGGCTGTTATTAACGTAAAAAGGACATTAAGTTGGAGAAAGAGAGAAGTGTATTTGTTTCTTTTCTCTGTTTTTATCCTTGGTGTCCTTAGGATTTATACATTTTTCTGGATTTTGTTGAGGGAATATTTTGCAGCTGCAAAATTCCTTTTCTTAATTTACTTCCAAGACCAGCTTTTATAAAGTTATTATATTGACAAATAATGTGTTAACTACAGTTATGCGGGAAATGAGAATCGGAAAATATGCAGAATTTTCCAAACGCACAATGTCGATTTTCACAGTCTTGTGAATACAGTACAGTGGATATGGGAAAGTTCAGCTTCTGCGCTTCTATGTGAAAGATGAAAAGAGGTTATCCGCTCATCTTGGGAGAAAAATGAAAGTCCAAGGAAGAGAAGATGAACATTTGAGGTCTGAGGGCCAAGTTGCTGCCATTAATAGTTGAATACACGGAGTGATCGGTCTTTTAAAGGTCACACATGTGAGTTAAATCTCTGTGTTTCATCAACGGTGACATTTATTGTGTAGCTTTCATCCGTTATTTATGTATATTTAGGGTCCCATAGTTAAAAACCAAATGACAGTTTGATTTTATTAACATGACCTTTAAGGCAGGGAAGTGAATGACAATATTTTTAAGAGTTTCACCGTTTGACCTGTGGCCTCAATCAAGCATTAACAGACTGCTGTCAGGGTGTAATAAGTTCAGCTAGCCTTACCGCAGAAGGTTAAAACTGTTAGCAACTGACTTTAATTTTTAATTTTTTAATTTTTTAATTTTTAATTTTTAATTTTTAATTTTTAATTTTTAATTTTTAATTTTTTATGTGTCCCGTTTGGATCTTTAGCCATCAGAATTGTTGTCTTAAGGCCAAGAAAGATGCCAAGCGGATTTATTTTACCAAGTGGATCATCATGGCCTTGCCATATTGGTCCATTTGATTGACCTTTATTATAATTATGAATTTATTTTATTTTCGGTTGCTACAAACGGGACAGACATGACTGGGGGATAGGACAGGGAGAAAGAATGAAAGAAAGAGAGGGAGAGAAAGCAAACCAAAGGGGAGAAGAGACGGTGAGAAAGGGGGGAAGAAAGAAAGAAAAACAAACAAAACACCTGGATCACCTGTATGGAGAAAAAAAAAAACAGAAGAGAAAGCAAACCAAAAAAAGAGCAACATAATAAAAAAAGCAGCACCATCACAATAAACTAGCTAGCAGTAGATAACAGTAGATACTAAATATTAAACGATATTATGCAGCACGCAAGATAAACAGCGCACAATGTGCTTTGAGGCAGCAGCCAAGAAAGCTGTAGTCCGCGTCTGTGAACACCCGTCTGTACACCTGTGTGCATACCTGTGTGGATCAGCATGCTTGTATTCCAAAGGTTTCTCCATGTAACGATCTGCTAGGGAGTGTGGGGAGCCATAGCCCCGTCCACCAGGGTATGAAGCTCCCCCGCTGACCCCAGTAGGCACCCCCACACTCTGGAACCCACCAGGGCAAGGGGGCCCAGGCCCATCCGGACCGGGGCCCGCAGCAGCAGCACCGCCCAGCCCCACAGAGTCCGGGGCAGCCCACCTGACTCCACCCCAGAGAAAACTGCACCCACCCCATCATCCAACCATCTCCCAAACTACACAAGACAATAGACACCCAGGTTGAGTTCATTCTCCACCTCTCCTATATCTCTCCCCCCACCTGCAGAGTGAGCTCCTGTAGTGAGGAGACCACCTGCAAAGATATAACAACCTCCCCACCAGTTAGAGAGCCCCCTAGTTGGGCCGATGCACCAGAGGTCCCCTGCACCCACCTGCCCACTGCTCCGGCGACACAACAGCCAGGACCCAAGCCCCCAAGGCCCGGCCAGCACCCCAGACCAGGGGGCGGAGCACCCCCAGACCCCCAAGCCTCCACGCCCGTCCCGGACCCCCCCCAGGGGCAGCCAGGCTTAATTTTTTATTTTTACATTGTTAAATATATCGAGTCACGTTCAGCCAATGTTCAGGCTGTGTTTGTGTTTTTTTTAGGACGGGGAGAACATCTTCTACCTGGCTGTGGATGACATAGAGACAGACACGGAGCTCCTGATAGGCTACCTGGACAGTGATATGGAAGAGGAGGAAGAAGAAGAGGAAGAGGATATTAAAGATGAAGATGAGAACAGTAAAGAGGCCAAGCACCTTGTAGAAATGGGTACAGTGGAATGTTTTAGTTTGCCTTCTTATGTATACACATTTACAGGTGATCAGTTTATAGCACACACATAAAAAAAAACAACTTGCCCTACAGTATGTCGTACTGTGTTCATTAACCTTAATAGAACTAGTAATAAAGAAGGAGGACCACCCCTGCTTGCTGTGTGAGAGCAGTTTTCCGAGTGAAGAGATCCTGGCTGCCCACCTCCAGAGTCTGCACCAGAGGCCCAGCACAGAGGAGAAGGAGTTCAAATGCAGGAACTGTGGCAAAAAGTTTCCCATCAAACAGGCTCTGCAGCGCCAGTGGGTTTACTCTTTCATTACTTCTAGTGTAGTTTTATTTCATGCTCAACGTTTCTCTGATCTCTGAGAAGTCTGAAGTTTGAAGAGATGCTAAATCAATCCAGGGAACTGATTAGATTATGTGTTAGATAGATAAAAGTTTGGCCCAATTTTTGATTTCGAGTCGAGGATGAAGTATGTGTATCACTTTGACCCCACAAAACATTAATATGGCATAAAGCAACAGTTTATACGCTATTATTTGACACAATCTAACACAAACATATAATAACATCAAGTAAATACATTTGATCACATTGCACAAAACACTGGCCAATATTTAAAGCCATAATCAGGTAAAATTAATGTCATATTTCATCTTTGGCCCAAAACTGAATTAGCAACAGTCTTTGGTGCCTGGCTATTACAAGTCTTTACAAAATATTTAACATTAGTCTGGGCAGGCATAGAGACCTAGAGGCTTGAACGTGAGTGGTTAGTGGAGGCATTCATTCTAGTTTTACCTTTCGACATAGATATGCTAACTGCTCTCCCTTCTTTTAACTCTTAATGCTAATTTAAGCTAAATGGGTGCTAGCTTTAGCTTTATTTTGCAGTATTTGAATGAAGAGTCTGTTTCAAAAAATGTTTAAATTCAGTTTTTTTTTTTAAATTTACTTAAAAGAAGAAAATAATTTGACTTTTTTCAGTGGAAAATCTTTTAATAATGTTACGCTGATGTTTTTCTGCTCTTGATTATTTGTGGTAGTCATCCTGGACTTGTTTTTATTTTCAATCCTCCCCCAGTGTTTTGCATTGTTCTGAGTCACTAGACCCATCAGCTGACTCCAAAGCCCATCAGTGCTCCCTGTGCCATTACACATTCGGCTCAGAGTCCAGGTAACATGCATCATCCAAACCATAGTACAGGACAGTGTAAAGCATGCAGTTGCACCACTGTTACTCTGTAACTCATAACTCTTCCTCTTCTCCTTTCGTCTTTGATATCTCTGTGTGTGCAGTTTTGAACAACATAAGGAAGCCTGTAAAGGAGATGCCAGGTTTATATGTAAAGCCGAGAGCTGCGGCAAAAGATTTAAGAGCAAAGACGCTCTGAAGAAGCATAAAGGAAATGTTCACACAGGTTGGCACCTCTGTCTCTCTCTGTTTCGCAGTGTTTCTCTGTGATGTTCACTGCCTCGTTCTCTCTGTTGTACACATGCGTAGCACTTTCATGTAATAAAGATAATCGTCCATTAGCAGCCTCAGCACTCAAGGAACTGCAGTTAGAGTGCATGACCTCGATCAGTTAAAATCTCTGCGATGTTAAGACACATCTCTAATTACTTGTGTTCCATAATTGCTGACCTGTGTGTGCTGGGGCAGCTCACTCTTTCAGATAATTGGACTTCCATAGCTATTTATGATGGGATGTAGGGCAGTGGGAATCTGTGCAGCCTTACATATCAACCCGAGATTAAGACATTAATCTGAGAGGCTGATGGAGCTGAGATCTGCGCCTTTATGTTTTTTCCCAGTGCAGTCAGAACTAAGTGGTGTGTGTGTGTGTGTGAATGTGTGGGCGAAGGGGGAAGTGGATCAGACGCAACAGATGTGGGTCATGTAATTCAGACGGGGATAAAGGGAGGGTGTCACTGGTCCCAAAATGGTGGGATCACTGGGGCTATGAGTAAGGGAGTTCAATGACAAATAAAACATTTGGTGTTTTTCTTTAACCACGTAATGATGTGTTAGTGTACCAAAATTGTTGTTCATTGCTAACAGCTCTGTACGTGGAGTTTTGTAATGCACTTTGTTTGTTTCTTTATAGGGAGTGCACGACGGAAACTCACATGCACCATATGCAACAGAAAATGCTCCTCTTCCCTGAATTTACAAGAACACAGGAAGGTGAGCTTCTCTAACATCTTCTGTACAGCTCAGTTTATCCCAGGCGGATACTTTGCATTGGATCTGAGAGGATTTGCTCAGCTTACGCAGTTTTGCATAAATCCATTTTTACAGCGATGTCTCTTTGGTGCTGTTTCTCGCTCTACAGTGGTATCCGTCAATCTCCACTGTTTCTGTAACCCAGTCTAACCTCTTAATCTTGCGTCTGCTTTACATGCTTTAGGGTTCATTTATTCCCTCTTTACGATCAGGTTTAAACTTATTTGGGATGACAGAGCAGAGAGAGGACGGCGGTTTCTTTTTCACTAGCTCATCCCACAGGTCTGTTGAAATTGACGAGGCTCTGCTTGCCGAGCACAAGGTTTTAACAGGGTCCCCTTTCTCACTGATGGATTACAGATTTGAATTTAGCTGTTTAAATAGTTCTTTAAAACATTTTTATACAGCTAAAATTAATTTTATTGCTGTGTATATAAACCCTTTTTCAGTACATGATTTTTCTATGTCTAACACATGCGATTAGACAAGTTTTTCCAAGCTACATTCCTCTGTTGAGTAGGCTCATGGGTCATCCAAAGATGTATTTTCTTTGCAATTACATTCTATTAAATTAATTGCATTAACTAGTTATTAATAATGTAGCTGACATGATTGAGGGGTTAACGTTTGCTATGACAATGCCAAGATAAACACTAGAGAATGGTATTTATGTAAAAAAAGTAAATGCGTGGTCACACTACAGCTATTTGGCTTTCGCTTATATTCTCTTCTATTTATGTGTAAATGCTGCAGTAAGAGCAGATGTGGCTGAATGTCTTGATTTGCCAGATGGGCTTTAAGGCATGTAAAACATGGTGCACAATATTTGTAAAGACATTAGATATTATCATTTTATTTTTTATTCCAGCCTGTTTTGCTACATTTTTAAACATTTTTATCGTCAAACTATAGACTGTATATAAAAAATGGACACAGCCACTGTGACATTACCCATTAGTTGTGAAGCTCTGTTTTGAAACTTTGATTTTGGCACTTTGGATTCTTCTATGCTGTTCTTGTTTTTTGTGAACATATTTTAACCAGATGGTGATGTGTTAAATTATTAGCTAATGCTAGCATGTCTGGTTATTAAAGTGATCCCTGGTACTTAGTATAATTAGACAAACGCGTTCAGGATCACATAGTTTGTGATGTTTGCTGACGACATAGTGATCTGTAGTGAGAGTATGGACCATGTGGAAGAGAGCCTGCGGCAGATGGCCCCGCCCCTCCCTGAGCCTGGTTCTGCTGGAGGTTTCTTCCTGTTAAAAGGGAGTTTTTCCTTCCCACTATCGCCAAAGTTCTTGCTCATAGGGGGTTGCATGATTGTTGGATTTTTCTCTGTATGTCTACCTTACAATATGAAGTGCCCTGAGGTGACTGTTGTTGTGATTTAGCGCTATAAAAATAAAACTGAAAAAAATTGAATTGAATTGAATTGAGGTGGTGGTATGCACTGGAGAAAAGAAGAAGGAAAGTCAGTAGAAGTGAGACAGAATAAATGTGTGTGAATGAGAGAGAGACAGTTTGAATGGTGAAGTTGCAAGGAGTAGACATAGTGAATGTGGATGAGTCAAATACCTGGGGTCAACCATCCACAGCAATGGTCAGCGCACGAGGGGGAAGAGTGTCCAGCCGAGGTGCAGCAGGTGGAAACTAGTGCCAGGGGTCATTTGTTACATCACCCCTTTGTTTACAAGATGATAGTGAGATCTGCTGCGATGTATCATAGCAGATTAAAATGCATATATGCAAATATCAATTTGGGGAAACTATCCGTTGAGACCAAAAAGGTTATACTCATGCTGGCCATGTTAACATGGGAATCTATGACTGTTCTAGTTTGTGTCCCTTCTGCATTAGCATAATGTGAACCAGCCTCGGACTGCAAGAAAACTCAAAACAAAACAATCTCAACTGCTCAAAACAATCTCTTACCAGATGGTCTTATACGCCAGCACAAGTTGAACCTGTTTAAGCATCTTTGCTGAGCTCAGTCATATTCAATTGAAGAAAAAGATGCCTTTTTTTTTTTTTCATTCTTTACACGCCGGTCAAGCCAGATCTTGATTTGCAGAGAAAAGTCTGAGGCATAAAATAAGCCTGCTGCTGTCAGCAATATCAAGCTGCTTTAATATTTTCAGTTGAAGACCATGTGCTTTTTTTGTGTAAGGGTCATGTTGTATGACTAGGCAAACTGCTCTCTATCCAGTTGTATGCATTTTATATATAATAGTAAGTCAAAGGTGTTAAGGAAAAACTATAATATCTTAGTCTACTGTTTTTTGTGCTAATTATCCCTTCATTTTAGTCTTGAGAACCTATTTTGTACAGCACTTTTCAGTGATGTTGGTTAATAAATTAGTTTGCAAGTTGTCTCAAATAATTTGTCTTATTAGAAGTCATTCATTAATTATCCCAGTTGGTGATTGTGAAATGTAATTTTCTGCTGTCAACATCTATCATCCAGATTAATCAGCTGACATTGTTCCATCCCTGTCCACTCATTCATCAGCAAGCTTCTTCCAAACCGTGCAACTGTTGTAAAGTCACCTGGAAGTGACACAGTTCTGCAGAGAATCATTTAACCTACTTCACCTGTCTATGCATCGGTATTCTCCAGTTTCAGATCTCCAAGGGGTTTTAAAATAGGAGTGTGTGATATTCCTGTGTGGCCTCTGGATCTGTCTGTGTACCAGTTTTACATCTTCTATTATAGTAAATGTGTTTTCTAATCGCACACTGTTGTCTGAAAGTAAAGTAAAGATGTTTCTATAAATTTAGGCCACAACCACATGGGGTTTATATAAATTACCTATTTTTTTTTTTACAGTAAGAATCAAGTCCCATTAAAAGTGTTATTTTAAATATGTCACATTTCTGACAAAAATCTGACATGTTCTTATAGCTTCAATCAAAGCCAATGGGCATTTAGTATTATTCTTACAGAAGAGAAATCAAACTTTCCATACTGATAATTTGGCTCCAAAGCAGCTTAAAAACTGCCTTTATCATCATTTAGCTGAACAAGGTTTTGCAGAAGCAGCTGACAAGAGGAGCTGCGTTACATTAGCATATGCTATTGTAGCTGTACGCCGGGGAGCTATTGAATATGCAATTACTGGAACTGTGTTGTGAAGCAGAAAAGGGATTGAAAGTTTTCATCACTTTAATTGCTTTTCCGTCTGTAGACATCAGTCTAATGAAAGCGGACAAGATTTAGTTTCAGTTGACCATCGCACACTGAGATCCTTGAACTTTCGCAGCTCATTTCCCCTGAATTTTTTCAGTGGTCAGCAAGAACAAAACTTCAAATGCTCTCGCTCTGTTTTTTGCTCTTGTACCGTAGATACACGAAATATTTGAATGCCACGCTTGTGACAAAAAGTTCATCTCTACGAATCAACTGAAACGCCACATGATAACACACTCGGGTAAGACGATGACGCTGCAACGATGAGCTGACCTTTTTGCTTCATGCGTTCTCTCTGCTTCTCGGAGATAATCTCTGTTAATCTGTCACTGATCAGAGAAGCGACCGTACACCTGTGAGATCTGCAGTCGGTCATTCAAGCGTTTGGACCAGGTGACGGCTCATAAGATCATCCACAGCGAGGACAAACCGTACAAATGTAAGCTGTGTGGGAAGGAGTTTGCACACCGCAATGTCTACAAGAATCACAAGAAGGTGAGCAAGTGTATAAGATGTGAAGATCCACTTTAGATTTTTATGTTCTATAATTAGGTAAATTATGTTAACTATACCACTGTATCCAGACGATCGGTGCTTTCAAAGAGGAGATACTCCTTAAAAGTCAGTGTCACTTCAAAGCTAGAATTATTAGTGAAGCTGTGATCAATCAGGGTCTCGTTGGTTGCTGTTATCTGTGGGGTCTCTGGGCATTTCCACCCTTGAGGTTCCCTGTGTTTACTTTTGAGATTGAGCTGTCACTCAGACAGATATGTGGGGGGTGGGGGGTGGGGGGGGGGACAGACGGGTGTCGCAAAAACAGAAGCACTTTGAATCTAAAGCCCCTCAAGCTGCTTGTCTTCATCAAGTCAACAAACTTAATTGGCTACGGAGCCTTAAGCAAAATCCTCCTGCATCAATTTATGAAGCCTCCCCGACGTCCACGTCGAGGCGGGAGACGGCTTGTGTTACACTTTATAAACATGCTGCTCGATTCTCTTTGCAGACGCACTCTGAGGAAAGGCCTTTCCAGTGTGAGGAATGCAAAGCGCTGTTCCGCACCCCCTTCTCTTTACAGCGTCATCTTCTCATCCACAATAGTAAGTATAACCATTTATGTGTCCATCAGACTCCTCAAACACTGTTGACATAGAAACCCCCTATCTGGGATGATAGTAGTAGATAAATCTGCTACTATCCAGTTGAAACTGCTGAAAACTGCTCCTGTGCACATACATGAGTACAGCAATATGACCAGCTCATACATTTCCTGGCTAATTGTGATCAGCTGCAGTGGAAACACAGTTACTCCCACAGGTTTCTGTTCAGGATTCTTTGAGCTCCATGTGTTCTCCTTATAATGCCTCAGAAGCTGTAAGTAGATATCTCCTTAAAAACATAGACATCTTTGATCTTAAAGTGACGAGTTCGCCACATTCTTTCACAACATTTTAAAATAAAATTGCCCCGTTAAAACCAGCCTACTAAGTTTTACAGGCTATAGTCCTGTATTTTTACTGTTTTTATTGCCGTCTCATCCCTACCACTGTGGATATTTCCAGACGCTGTAACCCCATCAAAAGTCTCCCTGTTAAGACATCAGTTGTCTGATTGTCTGGTCCCCCCTGAATGCTTTGCTTTGACAGAAACTTTCTCCCTGGACAGTTGAGCTGCAGATGAGTCTTGGCAGGATGCATTAGTCGTCCTCAAACTGTGCCAGATAACAAAAGGATTGTAAAGCTCAAGGCATTTCCTGCTGCTGTCTCAGGCGGCAAGAAGCAATATAATATCAGGACTTTTATTATGTACCAATGGGATATAGGGCTTGAGGATTGGATGTGTGATTTCATTGTGCTCTAGGCGAGAAAACAGAAATAATGTACCAGTAAAGCTATCCAGTAATTGGCCAATGAGTAATTTTCAAAGACTTTTTTTTAAGTGCTTCTTGGTCAGTTGGATCACAGACAGAGAACCAAGACACTCAAGTGTTTACACCTGAATCTAATATGTGTTACTATCAGTATCGCTTCCATAAGAAGGTCAAAAGTCTTTCCTCGAGGTCTCTGTGTTCACCAGTGAAGTGGCAGATTTTTGAGCAAAGAGGAGAAAATGTTTCGGGGAGTTTGCCCATTTTTGGACTTGACTTTTTAAGTCCTGCATTGATGGTATATTTTCCTGCTTTTCTAGCTGAGGATGTAAAATTTAACATAACAAAAGACATGTACACGCGCGCTTTAAAACCAAGTGTAAAAACCACCCATTTCTCACATTTTGCTCAAAACTGCAGAACTATTGTGTAAATGTGCCAAAAGAAACAAAAAAGGCCATATTTTGGGGTTATTATTGTGATAGAATAACAAAATGTGTTTCAGTATTTTTCAGTTGTTTTATAGATATGAAATTATTTATTAGATCTAAAAAATGCAATTCCAGAGATTATAGGTAGATGTTGGGGTGGTGGAGGGGTTAGAAGAGAAAGCAGCAGCATATTTATAAATGTATACTTATACATTTTGCAGCATATGTGGACCATCAAATTGAGAGGGTGTGTCTGGCATATGACGTGCCTGACATGAGAGTGTGTGTGAAGCAGTGCAGTTGAAGCTACCTGCCTGAACTGGCTCACAGGCTTCGCTCTATTTAAACCTTTGGTTCTTTCATATTATGTCATCATAATTCTTAAATCCCACATTCTTTAGCCCTTTTCTGTACACGACTTTAAAGTTGCAGTGTATTCGTAACAACGTGACAAATCAGTATGTAGTTCTTGCTTTGGGTAGGGCACATTTATGTGTTTAGACCCCATTTGTAGACCTTTGGCATAACCCCTGCGTGTGTGTGTGTGTTTGCATCTAAATTAAAGTTTGTGCATGCTTATGTAGGAGCGTGAGTACCTTATTATCAGACTGAAGCCTTGCTCTGTGTTTTCATGGAATCACTTTGCGAGTGTGCCGTTGACGTTAATTACCATCACGAGAGTGTTTCCATCTAAATTAAAAAACAAAGCGAGCCTCAGCTTTCGCTGGTGTTCCTTTTCACTGAGCTGACCATCATCTGCCTTGGTAATAGGAGAATGAGTGCAAGCTTGTAACCACTTGCTCCCTCCATCTAAACTACTCTGTGGAAATTGAATGATCTCCATATAATTGAAACATCTTTTCTTGAACAATAGAAGCTGTTGTGTGGAGGCAGAGAGCCGAGGCGTGAAGGAAAACATCAGGCTTCGCTATCCCAGCAGCTGACATAACTGTCTAAAAGCTGTCTGTCTGGAGTTTTAGGCCTGTTCAGGGAAATGATTAATAAAATAGGGCATGTTTTTTAACTTTTTGACGTACAGGCCAAACATATGGCAGAGTATTTTATTTTATTGTTTACTTTGGCGTGTGTTCAGCTACACATACACAATAAAAGGCAACCAGAGCTTTTTAAAAGATGGTTGTCTGGGTTTTCTTTGTAGTTATCTGCCCACACAATAGCCCTGGTGAAATTGGGTCCCCTCTTGTTGTGCGTGATGACTCTGTGTTCAGACGTTTAACAATAGCTGAGGCTCTTGCAAATGTTCATCTTTTCCTTGCTGCAGGTGAGAGAACATTCAAGTGTGACCAGTGTGACGCCACCTTCAAGAGGAAGGACACGCTCAACGTCCACATCCAGGTGGTGCACGACGGCCACAAGAAGTACAAGTGCGACCTGTGCGAGAAGGCTTTTGTCACTCCTTCTGTCCTCAAGAGCCACAAGAAGGTGGGTGAAAAGAGCTGGAGCCAGACGACCTCAATCATACGCGGTGATTGCACGTCTGCTGGGGCTTTGTCCTGAAATTGAGTTCAAACACAATTGTAGTTGCATTTATTTGAAATGCGCACAGACATAACAGTTAGAAAATAAGTTGTGAAACTTTGCAAAGTAAATTTTAGACAGTTACTAAGATTATATGCCATTTTGAGATAAATGTTAAAGTAATGGAAGAACTTTGCTAAATTGCAGCTTAAAGCTGATTTTCCATCATCATCACTCTGCTATCAAACTAAATTGTAATAAAATCAATGGCATGGTGAACATCTATTCTAACAAAATATTTCCATTGTTTCACATTCTGTCCTGCTCCTTGCCCCTTGACACTGATTTCAACATCCATCTTGACCGTTGTTGCCTAAGCAGGCTTGGAAATCAGTTCATATGTTGATTAGAAATGGCAGTTAGTCCATTAGCGCCGCAGGCTTTCAGAGCCCCGAACAGATCTCGCTGCAGATTGCGAGCCCTAAATCTGACAACGTCCGGTGCAGTTATGGATCAAGATTGAAACCAAACAGTTTCTTGGCACACGGCAAAAGAAAATGTCTTGGAGGTTGTCTCAGAACAGTAGGGCTGAAGACAGGCATGTTGAACTGTCTCAGTGCTCGGGGTGTCTGGAGGCTGCTGAGAAATCTGGCGTTGATCAAAGTCAGGTTGTTGAGGAGATGACAACTTGCCGACTGTGTTTACACGCGTGGAGCAACCCCACTTTTGGCCGCGTTATTGTTGAAGTTGTTTTTAATATGCACTTTGATACTATGCAACTGTTTGTCTCTGCAAACCTGGCTTCACAAATAATTATCACACCCACGCTCTAACTGGAGCTCCGCTCACAATTCGGAACATATGACGAGAATCTAAAATATATGTAGAAGGATACGAATCTTTCTTAACCTCAGGAAACGTGTGAGTCAGACTTCTTATGATCACAGTAAGAGCTTACTTCCCTTTTTTAACTACCAAGGTCATGAGGCGTTTATGCAGGGCTGCAGCTGCAGGTTGATTAGAACAGATATTTTTCAATTACTGTCGTTCAGTTGGAGTTTTTGAAAAAAAGAAACTGTTAAACTTAAAAACACACACACACACACAAAAATAATCGCTTGTTTATTAAAACTAGTTGCCGGTTATGTTTTTGTAAGCTGGCCACCATCTGACGTCTTTTAGAACAGAAACAGAAGCAGCCATTGAACTGGAATAATTTGATTTAGTTCATCAAGTGAATGAATCAGTTTCACTCATCGTCCGCGTCATTAGGTACCCATGCTCAGCCAGAATTTGCCATAAACAGCAAACACCACACCCTGAACTCTGTTGTCATTTGGTAGTTGCTTCAATTCTTTCTATTAGATATAAACTGATATATCAGGTTATAATGCCAAATAAAGTCATGTTTTTACAGTGTTTATCTGTTGTGACACATTAGTTGTGCTAAATATTCAAAGATGAGGAAGAATATAACCACTTATTTCAAGAGGCAAGGTAAACCCTGGACAGGACGCCCAATAAGTGCATGTCTTTGGGAGGAAGCCGGATGACAGGAGGAGAACATGTAAACTCCACACAGAACTCAGGATCTTCTTGCTGTGAACCACCATGCCACCGTGCTGCCCATGTTGAAAGTTTCTGTTAATTTCTAAATCAGTGCATCCCTACTCACTAGATTCAGTGAGTAGTTTTTTTAAATTCAGTGAATTCAGCATTGCTGTAGTTCTACTTAGTATCAGAAATAGTTAAATAAGCACAAGAAATGTGTGTGTTTGGTTTCTTTAACACATGTAGCCAAAAACCACAGGAAACAAGGGAAAGTATGAGTTGAGTGCTTGACCCTCGAGGGTTAATCAGTGTGAGTTTATTTAGTCGGCGCAATCGTTATGGAAACATTTCGTTTGACAAATGCTGTCATCTCACCTGAACCAAGATTTTATGTTACAAGAAGGAGGAAAAATCAAATATTTCAAGGTTGAAAGTGACACTGATTTGCTGAAACAAACAGTTTTTGCTTTCTTTTCTTCTTTGCTTGTTCAAGCAAAACTGAATGGATGGCATGAATTTGAGCTTCATTTTATATTGTACAGTGCAAATGTCTCGAGCAACCTCTTCTTTCTTGATATTGTACTTCCAAGCAGTAAGACTTTCTTATCCTATTTTAAAGTGGTCTTGAGCCATAGTTCTCCAGGCTTTGCTTAAAAATCCAAGGAAACTTACCGAGTGGAAGCGGCAGGCCTAAAAAGCTATTTGCAGCAGATAAACGATATGTTTAGGTTCTTAAGAAATAGAGAAATAGTTTTGGGGCTGCTTTTAAGCCAGTGGTTTGGGAATCTTGCCTAAATCAGATTTTTATCCATGAGGAAAGCATCTGTTTGGCAACAGCTTCATTTATCAGTATGACAACGATCCCAAACAAAGTGCCAGTGCAGTAAAAACATACCTTGGAACACACAATGGAACATTATAAGTCATGGACTGGCCTCCCCATTACTGAAGCAGTGACAGAAAATGGAATAAAAACCACCCAAAATCTAAAGAAAAGCTTTGAATGTCCTCCGGGAAAACTATTCCTGAAGACTACTTAAAGGCTTGCCTAAGAGAGTCTGGGCTGCGTTAAAGAATGAAAGTGGTCACAGAAAGATTGACTTTGAAGCTCATTAGAATTTTTGCCTTATTTCCTTTGATGTTTTTATATGTTTCAATACATTGCTGCCCCTAGTTCCCATTTTCTGAAGCAGAATATAAAGAAATGAAGGGTGACTCAAGCACTACTCTGTGTGTGTGTGTGTGTGTGTGTGTGTGTGTGTGTGTGTGTGTGTGTGTGTGTGTGTGTGTGTAATGGTAGCTTATGTAAATGAACAGTAATGTACATATCTGGCAGAACAGGACAGCGGATTCACTGAGCTCTCTTGTATTACAGTAAATACTTTATCCTCAGTGAGCCTGAATTTAGGTTCTACATAGGGGGTGTGTGCGCTTGTGTGTGTGCGTGAAAGCATGTATGTGCACACAATGTGTGTTTTGCAATCTTATCTCTTTTAGTGGCATGCTGGAGGAATGTACAGATGAATGAAAATTGCCGGGTTACTCTGAATAGATACAGACATAAAAATCATTGTCATAAAAGAAATCCCCAGCCAATTGCACGTTTGTGATTTGAGACGTGATGTTCCCATGTGAAATCGCAGACGTCACTGCGGGCTGTCTGTTTATAAAGGTAGAATATGAATTGTATTTTCTCTGTTTGTATTAAATAATGCAACATTGCTCCATCTGGGATGCATGTGTTCATATAAATGGATTTGTTTGTGCTTGTTTGTGCGAGACTGAGTGTGTGTGTGTGTGTGTGTGTGTGTGTGTGTGGATGGAGCCTTTGTAACGAAACACCAGAGGTGTCAGAGGGACACAGTGGGGTGACGGAGGAAAGGATGGGGGCAGAGAGGAGGTGTTCCTGCATTGTTGTACTGCTGTTGAAACTGTCGCTCTGAGTTTGAGCCTTTCATACTCACGATTATTCTCGGGAATTTACAACAGGCCAGCAGGAAGAATTTAGAGTGTACTTTTCAGCAAGGAGCGGAGTGAGGGGGGTAGGGTGGGGAAAGGTAGAGGAGCTAGTGCACTCTTGCCACATGTTCTTCTTCTCTGTTTGCATGTGCGGCCCTTATGGGTCCATGGAACTCACCACGGTGGACAGCTGGGAGGTGAAGGGAGAGGAAGAAGAGGGAGAAGAAAAGGTCTCTTGGGTTTTGGACCCTGGCAAATGTGTATCGTCTGAATTCTTTGATCCAGCAAGCTTGCAGAATCAACTGTCATGTGAACATGAGCATCTCCATTTACTTGCATTATGAGAACTTGTTTATTCTGGACACAGTCATATAGTTCTGGAGTTGCTTTTACCAAATGAAAAAAGCACTAAAATCTGAGAGTGTTTGGTTGAACAGATGTATTCTAAGACCCGAGTATGAAAAAAAGCCCCTTAATTATCTTTTTTGATAACTTGGTTATGGACACATGTTCTGACTTTGAAATCCAGTTATTACCATTGATCACATTTTACTTTGTAATGTAGCAAAGATGTTAAAATGTGAATTTTCTAAATTTTTTCCTTAACATCCACCATATGTCTCTTTTATCATTTCTCTGCCAGACACACACGGGGGAGAAGGAGAAGATCTGCCCATACTGCGGGCAAAAGTTCGCCAGCAACGGCACGCTAAGGGTCCACATCCGCAGCCATACAGGTCAGCGGCCCTCCGTGGTTCAGTGCTTTGTTAAATCGACTTTACAGCCGCTGCACCTGCATTGGAAGTTGCAGAGTAACATATCAGTTCAGATTAGTACAAACTGATTAATTTGCAGTGCTTTCATTTCACTGAACTTTGTTTCATTTACTTTATTTATGATTATATTAAAAAGGTTAGTGTTTATTTAAAGTGTTTGGTTGGAAATTTGTTACCAACGTTATTCCTGAATTGGTTGGAAGAAGAGGCGAGCGCCTTAAAGCAGGACATCAGAGGCAAGTGTGTGCTTGTTCAGAACGCAAATGCTTAATCAACAGGCTGAAGTCATACGCAGGTTGACAGCTAGCATAGCAAGGAATCCAAGCGAAGAGCAGGCAAAAGGTTAAATCCAGAATGAGATGAAACAGGGAACTGTGTGGGAAAAATACACAAGGAAAAAACTAGAATAAAAATCAAGCCACAAGCAAATTCCTGTGAAGTACAAAGGCAGTCTGGTAGGGAGCAAATGCAAGCAGGAGAGTCCATAGAGTTTTGATTACTGGGCATACGTGATACCATTTGGGAAGAAGGTGGGAAATGTAACCTTGCAGAACTTGCTCCATAGAGTTGCATGTCCTGGGAGATCATATAAATGTGCTTTAAAGTCAGATTGTGAAAACAGAGTTCACACTGTAGCTGTTTATTATCTTCACATGCATGACTTGGTGTCAGGATTTCTGCAAATGAATCCATCTTCTAGGTCACTCGTATGTGAAGTAATTAAAAAAAGCAGAAAATAGCAAAAAAGCATTACATCATGCACATATTTTATGGTTTTACTTTCTGAGCGCAAAGTTAGATGAGAAGATCAAAACCACTCTCGTGTTTGTAGTTAAATATGAAGCTACAACCAACAGCTGGGTAGCTAAGCTGAGCATACATAAACCCTGGAGTTAAGGACAAACAGCCTGGCACCGTCTCATGGTAACAAAATCCAACAATAAGCACCTGCAAAGTTCACCAACTGAACATGTTTTGTTTATGTTATCCATGTTCACAGCCAAGAATTAGTCTAGCACATACATTCTCATAAAACCACTACTTGTAGTTATTTTTGTGCACAATTAACAAATGACATGTCTTATAATCTGCTTGCTGTGGCTTTATATCGAATGCACCCACACGAGATAGATGTTGTCTCACAAACAGACCCGTTCCTCGTTTGTTCTTCGTAGTATCCGTAGATCCTGTAGATCCAAACGCTCCTGTCCTCCCACCTTCGCTCTGCACATGTTACATCTAAGCAGTGAGACGGAGTGCATTTTAATGTTAGAAAATGGCAACGTGTTGGAGCGCTGGTTGCACTATCCTTTGCACCACCACAAAAATAAAGCCCTGCATGTTCATTAAACTGCCTTAAACTGGAAAGCTACACATTCCTGTGCGTTTCCTTACCAACAGACTGGTGCAGAGACCTGGCACGGCCACACACACACTTCTTGGCCTCACTCCCTCTTCTTCTTTCTGTCTGTCTCTGGAAATCTTCTTTTCCTCACTCCAACTTAAACTTCATCCACTGCTATTTTTTCCTCAGCCGTGTCCTCTTATTGTTGTCTGTCTATTTGAGCCTTACCTGTAGTAAGCCTCTTAAACTCAGTAAATGCAGTTTTTTATGAAGCCTACCTAATGTAATCAATGTTTAAACCCATTAAAGCTTCATCTTCCTTGTAGCGTTAGCTCCTCAAATTTAGGAATATTTGTGGAAGCCTGTTAGACTTTCTGTCCACCTGATGTATGTTTGAATTGCCATCCACAGACAAGCGTACCACGCTTTGTCAACAGCCCCCTTTGTATCTGTGTGTGCGTGCGCTGTGTTTGTGTGTTTGCGTACATGTGTATGTGCGAAGGACAAACCAACAGAAAGGGTGAATGTATACCAGTGTGGTCTGCAGCCCAGTCTGATCGTATTTATATAGAATAAACAAAAGAGAGGAATGCTGGGGGAGGGGTGGGAGCCTAGGGGACACCTAAAAGAAAGAAAGGAGGAAAGAGAGAAAAGACCACTCCAAGAAAGCATCTAGCCGGATGACCCTTGACCCCGACTAGCTGTAAATCTGTCCCCTCATTCTATAGGCCGGGTTTTTTGTTGTTGTTGTTATTTGTTGTGTTTTTGGGCAAAAGGGAAAAAAAAAAAAGCTCTGGTGAACAGCGTGAGTCGTTCCCTGAGCGACAACACTAACAAGAATCATCTTGTTCTCACACAGTGAAGAGTGATTTCACACAGCTCATGTAGCTCATCTGTGAATATATAGATAAAATGAGCCTGTTAGTGTAAGTACAGATCTCCACAACCGCTTTCTGTTCCATGGGTGATCTCCTAAGAAGGCCACTAGCTGAGTTAGATGCCTGTAAATCGGCAGCTCCCCTGGATGGAAGGCGGGAAAGCTTGATCTTGTTTGTCTTTCCTGCTTCACAGGAAAAAGACAGCATTGATTGTTTACCTGCTAAACACAGAGGACTTTGTAAGGATTCCTTGGAGATTTCCGTCCCGTATCACTTTACCATCAAACACTACGGAGCATTATGAGAGAAACAGGCGAATAACGAGGATAGAAAAAGTGTGAAATGGATTAAAGGGAAAATTGAAAGAAAATCAACCTGAGAGCATAAAATGTTTTGGAAGAGATGTAGCGCATATGTGACTTGGATTTAGTTTTAGTTTAATTTTGTTAGAACATCATGTTGGGCAAATTAGTTTTAGTGCCACAAAGACAGGCATCTTCTCACAGAGCACCCTTTATGAGATCACCCATAAAATGCGAGCTGTCAAAAAGCTGGATGAGGACGCTGTAGAAGTCTGTAGTCATGATGGATGTTTCTATCATTTTCTAAATTATTCTGTTTGGCCCTGTGATGGAGTGAATATGTTCTAATCCACATCACAGCTCAGTGAGAGCAGATTTTCCCACCACGTGTGCCATGAAGTGGTGAATAACCATAGTGGGGTCATGAAAATTATTTGTGCCAAGGGAAAATGTTGACAGAGCCCAGTGACTTGCTGTTATACTGACATCATAGGACATTTCAAGTTGGCAACGAGCAGTGTAAGCCCATGAGCTGCGTAACAACTAATTGGAGTGTCATTTTTAACCCTTTAAAAATGACACTCCAACAGTCAGACTTTTGACACGTGCACTGGTCTCCAGTGTACCATTCCTTTTTGACCATAAAGGAAATTGTGTTGTAAAATTAAGTTCATAATCACCCACATAACCAACTAATTACAAGCACATTTTTAATTAAATTTAACAAGAAGAAAGAAGACAACAAAACATGAGCTTTAAAGCTGACCTGACTTTTCCACATTTTCTGTCATACATAGTGTGTGCTCAGTAAAAATGGCCAGTTTTAAATAGTGATGTCAGCTTATGTGCAAAGGATCCCCTGTGAGCTAAAACATGAGCCTTCAGGTGCTCTAAATGCTTGCCGTTTTGCTCTATTTGATGTCAATTAGTGGGATTTTTGGGGTACATTTTAAACAGCACCCGTGTGCTCAAGGTTCTGCGTAAGATTTTGGCTTGAATATGTACAAGATTTCAGAAGTTTCCATTCCCAATTAAGAGTGAGGAATGATGTTCTGCTTGCAGAAGCCATGCGATAGAGGTAGCCCATCCAAAGAAAGATGACCTAGGCTACGCCTATACTAATCTGGATAAATTTGAAAAAGGTGTTTTCGTCTAAAAATGCACCACGTCCACACTATCGTTTTCAGTCATTTCTGAAGAGTTTTTCATCCACACTGAAACGACTGAAAACACTTACTTTCCCCGCGGATGCATGAAACGTAAGATGATTCGACCTGCCTCATTTCAGTCTGCCGTTTATTTATGTTCCGGCTCTTTGAAACATCACGGAAAAATGTCGAGGAAAAGCACCGAGTTTTTTAAATAGACTGACAATGAGGTGGAGTTCTTGCTGCGAGTAACACAAGAGTACAAAGTTGCAAAAGCGAGTGAGAATATAGACTGGGAGACGTACCAAATACACTGAAATTAACATTCCGTCTTCTTTGAAGAAAAGCTATGAGGAGCATGTACAAACTGATATCAATCTTTAATAGGGCTGAGAAAAATGGGGAAAAAACAAAACAACTGCCGTACAATGCCGTCCGCCATCTTAGTTGAATTGGTCACATGACTGCATCATATGACTAAAATGCGTCATCGTTTTTGAAAGCCTCCGTTTTTCACAATCCACACTGCAACACGAAAACAGCTTTCAAATGTATCCACTTTTGGGAGCGTTTTCAAAAAGCTCAGTTTTCCTTGACCAAAAACGCCGTCTCAGTGTGGAAGGCCAAAACGGAGAGAAAAAGATGTGTTTTCAAACGAAAACGTATTAGTGTGGACATGTCTTTAAAGGGAGGTTGGCGTTTAGGAACGTTTATTGTTGCCGTTGTCACCCTTACAAATGCTGCAGCCAGTTTGTTATTTATCGTAGTTTCAATTATCTATCAGTGTAGGTGCCTAGAGATTCCCAGATTACATAGTTGGAAACATCCTGAGAATGTGAGGAGGAAAAAAAACTCGGAACAAACATGGAATAATCTTGCTTCCTGTTTCATCTTTCTCTTTTCCTATACCACTGCTGATGCAGAGATCTTTATCTTAGTTACAGACATTATAGTTTTCACATGCAACAACTAATGTGGTGACCACAAACAAGGATTTAAAGGGTGGCTGCAGCACGCCAGGGAACAGCAGAAGATAAATAAGGATTAATTTGAACTGAAAATCATGTAAAACTACTCTTGTTGTTGGAGCTATAAGTGAGCGCAATAAGTCCTGTTTAAATGAGATGGGATGCATCAACACCACTATGTGTCACCTAGCACGATTGGGTTAAAAGGAACACATTAGCCCTAAATACCCTTAGATTAATCAAGTACTGGAACAGAACAAGGTTAAGCACACAGAGAGACATTGGAGAGAAGATTACTCTAATCAGATTTCTAATTTAAGCATCATCTTGTACGGCTTAAAGAAAACAAATAGTCAAGTTATTTGTAAGAGAGGGATCTTTCTTAGAGCTCCTTTTCTTAAAAAAAAATATTTTCTGGTTGTGGTGCAGCTCGGTTCAGAGAACTAAGAAAAGCATCAAACCACCATAGCTGTCTTCATCTTTGTAGTTTTAGCTTTAATTTGTGTCATCTGGTTGGATAAATTAGATCTAAATAGATTAAATCACTGCCAGGCTTTGTGTGCGCACCGTCTGGTTATATGCATTTGTGTATGTTTTAATAATCCACATTAAAAATATGAAAATGATTCGCTAAACAGAAGCTTGACTTTAGCCCCTCATGCTGATAATAGATATTAATTAAGGCTTAAGTGACAAAACATCAATAACATTACATTTTTTCAGCTTACTGTAGCTTTTCTACTGTATGACTTATATCTATTTCCACAATCTGAGAGCCAGTAATCTAGTCTGCTAACTTAGTCTCTGGGGACAACTTTTAGGTTTTTGATATCAGTGGTCAAAGCTTCCTGTTTGACCTGTTGTTATAAATGTTGCTGTATTGTTATATTTAAATCATTGCCAGAAAATAACCAATCAGTGTGCGGTTACATTTTGACAATCACAGTCCCTCTTTTGCTCACCGCACATATTGTGCGTCTCCATGCAACTTAATCGTGATTGGTCAGTAGAACTCACACTACAGGCTACAAATAGATACTTTGTATTCACAGGCGTGTATCTGCTTATGGAGATTACTCTTTTCATTAAGCACATTTACATACAAATAACCTGTTAATGTCATCATGTTTAACAGCTTGATAAACCCTGCCACGCCGACAATTTGAAAAGCCTGAGATCTCAGCCATGCAGGCCACCAGATAATCATTAGTGCCAAACACTGCATTCTAATATTAACAGGTTGTATACAGTAGATAATGTAAATACAGCTCTCTGTATATGGTTTCCACAGATGTAGAGCAAGGGCCAGTAAATGCTAGCATTTACTCAGAGGCGTGCGCTGCAGTTGTGTGCTCTGTATAACGTTGGTAAATCATTGCCACCTGAGTTTTGTAACATTTGTATAATTACACAGATGGCCGTGCCAGAAAACTAATATTCAATGTGCTTTTTTTAAACACTGGGTTGCTGTAATAGAGATTGCCCCCTGGCACAAGATAAGAAAGGCTCTGTTCTTTGTACAAATAAGTTTCTCAGCGAGACCACAAATTATATTAGAAGCAATACACATAGTAATACTATAATGTTTTAACTCATACTATCCATACTGCTGGCACAGCTTGGAGGTTACTAATTGTCTTGATCATGGTATCATTTTTTATAGTAATTATATGCAGCCCATATTTTGATGTTTTTAAAGCTACACGTTTCAGCTTGTAGCGGTCTCACGCCAGAACAGCTGCCCCTGAACTGACATCTGGCAGAACTCTGGAATCACTGAACCTATTTACGTACAGATGACTTTGTTTGTCTTGACTGTGGTCATGGTTACAATCTTGTAAAGCAAAATCACCATGTAGTGAATTATTGTTTGTCTCGATGATGAATAGTACGTCACTGTTGCATGGGTGTTGAGATGGTTAATTTGGATTGAGGGCTTGGTTTTGAGGTACGTCTGGATCAGATCTGCACCATGTGTGGCGAGGCTCAGGCACGGACTCGTCTCGATAGAGGTACCTTGGTATGGTACTTTGAGCGAATTGTTTGAGGAAGTGGTGAAAACTTCTGAGCCCTTTGCTATAATGGAAAGGTCAAGTGTAAAAGTTGTTGGACGTTCCTATGGCTCATCAAAGGCAATCTCTTATCATCTTTAACACACTGATATCACGTTACCTCCCTGGCCCCTGTCGGCATGTGGCACAGAGCGGAGAGAAGGACAGCGGAGGGCCACTGTCTCCCCCAAACTGGAGGAAGCCAGGAATTAATTTCTGATGGACAGCGCTAATGTCTTTCAGACTGGAGCCCCGAAGCTACAAAGCATTCTCCATAACACGAACGCCGTGCGGCAGGCAAAACGACAAAGCCGACCATCTGCTAACCAGATACACGGCCGTATGCGCACACATATACAACGCACGAGGGGTGCCAAACGGATCGATTAGCAGACAAGGAGTGTGAGGGCCACAGCAGGGGGCTGGGGGAGACATCCAGGGTCAAAGAGATGGTGTACTGTTTCAGCACATGCTAAATCAGTTACCATCTCCACACACATAAAGCCCTGGCTCAGTGCTGCAGCCACCCCTCATAATCCCCAAACAATCTGGCTCAATCTGGAGAATAAGTGGAGGGTTTCTAGTTACAGTAACACTCGGCAGAACAGACGCTGAATAATAGAGACCAATGTTCCAAAGTTACTGCTTTGGTTTCCAAGTAGCATTTGTTTATTTCCTGTTCCGCTAAGAGATTGAGGGGTTCTTGTTTTAGTCCAATCAGACTGAAACCCTGGAAAAGCCTTGACTGTTGAACAGAACTGATTTTGAGTAGGGTGTTTGAAGAGACCATATTTATTACTGACCTCTTTTTAAAATATTGGATACCATCAATTAATCTGTTTGTAGTTTCTTGATGAAACACACATGTTCAGAACCAAACAATGTATAGGTTAAGTAGGTGAATTGGTATGCACTTGTAGCAACACTCAGTGTTAGCAGGGTGTGGTTGTCTGTGCTGTATATTTGCTGACAATAGCCAGCTCCTGGGAGGGATGTGATCCAAGCTGCAGAGTACACTAGCACTCTGTGCTCTGGTGCTATTAGCACACTAATGCCTTCCCCAGGACTCCCCAAGGCTAGCGCTGGGCCTTAACCTGATACCACACATGCTACATAAGACATAGGGTTTGTCTGAAAACACATCTGGGATTCAGATTTTCCTGTTTGTCAACAAAAGGCCTCCTAGAGGCTGAAATTGCTCAGAAGGGGATTTTGGGACAGAATGCCGAGCTGCCCTCGTGCACATGTTTCAGTACGTGTAATCAGTTCACATATGTCACATAAATCCTTTGCACACCAACCTGAGGTTACACGTTGTATTACTAGAGCGCTCTTCCTCATGCCTCTTTAAAGCTGTCTTGCGGATGGGTGGGTGGGGTTATGGTGTGTTTAGAGCCCAATTTGTATGTTTTGCACATGACAGCTGCTGTAGCTTTAATGTTGAAAGATGCAGGCTTTGTAGGATGTGTTAAGAATAAAGCCCTCGACCTTCTGTTTTTGTAACTTAGTCTTTAGAAAATAATATAAAAAAATTGCCATACCTTGCCCAAGCTTTCATTGTTGAAACAGAGATGGACCTAATGGTAGAAACAGAAGCACAAAATCACCCCAACACAGTCCTGTTTATAGCGGTAGGATAATATTACTCGTCTATTCCCGAGATGGATTTTCTGATTTAATAAGCATCTCTGCATTTTGAATCCCACGGAAACACGGCTAATTAACCTTATTACTTAAAGGGGTAAAACATCTCCCCCATCAATAAAATTCCTTGCTTGCCTGTTCAACAATTATTCACTAAAGAGAGATTACTGTGAAGCTGATAAGAAATTAGATGCTTGTAGTGAAGAAATGAACAACAAATGTGTAGCTTTAGGTATCTGTTTTTGATAGCGTTTCATTAAATAGTACTGTGAGCACTTGCGGGCAGAAATATATATATATATATATATATATATATATATATAAATTCAGCCAAGTTTCACATGGAGAAAAAAAATCCTGATCACTGTGATTTCCTGATGTATCTGTTTTCTAGACATAGGGGTGAATTTAATGTTTAGTTTGCAGAGTATGAATTAAATTAGGCAATAATGGAACCTGCATTTTTTGTCAGTTTTTGTACTGTATTATCCTGTCAGAATCTTTAATTTCAGCACAGTCGTATAGGTTACCTCATATCCCTTCTATAGATTAGAAATCCATTCTGTGACTCTTATCTGGCCCGTCGATCAGTGCAAGGTAAACAGATCCATGTGTCAGTGAACCGTTTGACTGACAGCTTGTCACTTTCTCTTTGTCATCAGCGGTGTGTGCTCAGATAGGATCTGCAGGAGGTTGGCTTAAATGTTTTTGATCCAACCAAGAGAAGCCACATTGCCTGTGATGTGCTCCTAAATGGTTGGCCAGTTGAAGCTAAGATAGCGAGCCAACACAAGCTTTAGCTCTGCAGTGGAAAGACAGTGTGCATCACAATGAATGAGAAGTTCTTCACCAGTAACCAGGTCAAATTTGTATTGGGGCAGGACAAAAACACAGTTTACTGAATAGGACAAAGGCAGCAGAATATATGAATAAGCAGGGGTAGTTTTAGACATCAAACCCAGCGTCGAGAAATGGTCAGAATGGGGAAAAAGTGATTTAAATGATTTTAACCTCCTAGGACCTGGCATTGACAAATGTGGACATCACATTTTGGGATGTCTAGACCAAAATACTAAATTTTGCTCTACAACGGCCTGATATCCACTTACGAGGACATTTTACTGCCACTGTTCTATTGAAATTTCAAATGAATGTCCTCTTATGTGGATCTCATTTTTCTCAGAGACAAAAATCAGGTAAAAAAAAAAAAAATCTGGAAATTCTTTGTTTTTACATTCATCAGGTCCCAAACAGCCCAAATAGCAAAGAGAATTTAAAAATGCATGCCATGTAAGAGTTGGGGTCTTAGGAGGTTAAACATGACATGGCTGTTTGGTGTCTGAGTATTTCAGAATCTGCTGATCTACTACGAATTTTACTGTAAATCATCTTTAGGGTTTACAGAGAATAGTCTAAAAAAGACTAAATCTCTGGGTGAAAATGCCTTCTTGATGTCAGAGGTCAGAGGAAGAATGGTTAGACTGCTTTTAGCTAATAGCCAGGCAACAGCAACTGAAATAACCACATGTTACAATCAAGGTATGCAGAAGAGCTTCAAATAAACAGCATATTTAACCTAGACGCACATGAGCTACAGCATGAGAAGACAACACCTGGTGCTACTCTACTCCTGTCAGCTAAAATCAATCACAAGTTAGGCAAATGAACCTGTCGATATCTGATGACTCCACTGTAGTTTTCACAGTTTCCAAAGCCATCCACTGGGCCAGATTAGTCACATGTTTGATGGTCCCAATTAAAGGCTGTACACAAAGTAGTTACTTTCATGCCATTTATTTGCATGTGCAAGAACTAACTGCACTAGTTCTTGCACTGATGGTAGCTGTATCTCCCGACCTCTGTGCTGCTAGCGCTAGCCTTAAAGTGAGCAGCATACGTGTTCTTTCATATTTTCTTTGTGGGGTTCTTTACAAGTGATGCCTTACTGATATACGTACGAGTTTCAAAAACTGTTTACTCCTCTGTGATGCCATATCAAATTCATATACATATATGATGTATTATGGTGTTCCTTTCCTAGGTGAGCGCCCATATCAGTGTCCTTACTGTGACAAAGCATTTAGCAAGAACGATGGCCTGAAGATGCACATCCGCACACACACTCGTGTAAGTTTTTCCATTTCTTACTGAATTTTTCTTTCCTGTCTTTCCTAGTTTTGTATTGTTCGTTAATACTAACCATTGTACACGAAATGAAGCTGTTATACTCTTGGCTGTCACAGACAAAAGCTGACTGTTGTGGATGAATTATGGCGATGCCCAAAGAGCGGTTTCCAGACCTTTACCTTGTTTGCGTGTATTGTTTTGCCTTTTGTAGTATTTTTATGACTAATTTATGGCTGGCACAAACAAAAGATGTCCTTCTTTATATGTCCCATCCCACATTTTGAGACAATCCCCCCCAATTTTCTCAAATGTGGGACATTCTATAGCACATGCACTTTTCTAAAGTCTGGCTTTTACCTATAAAGGGAAAGCTTTTTACCCCTCAGCTGTCACCCTGTTGGGCAAAAAACAACATAGAAGTTTTAAATTGATACCTTAGGTGTATCAGCTAAAAATGTTAGACATGTTTGAATCTCAATGAACTCAACTTTAAGGTCAGATACAAAGTCTCCTCAAAATCTTGTGAATGCAGCATCTCGAGAAGGAAGTGACCTTGAATTTGGAAGTTTATACTATAGGTGCATCTACTAGGAGGCTGAGGGGTACTACAGACTGCCAGTACTTTTATTATAGTCAGAAAGTTAGTCTGTCTAATGCCACCAAGGAAATGTCCAAATAACCAAAAAAGCTGTGCAGATTTTGTTGAATATCATGGAAACAACAAGTTATTTTTCAGTTTTACACAAGGGAAAGCACTGTGTGAGGAGACTCGGCATATGTGTGTCATAATTGGATACAATTCTTAGATATGGCTCAAAAAAGGTGTGTCAGTCTATGGATACTTTCAAACTGAAACCCAAAAGTGTTATTAAACAGAAAAGCAGCAATAATATATTTGGACTGTCTGGTAAAATGGACAACTTATTGGTTTTTTTAGGTTAGATATGAACATTTCAGACTCTTTCAGCCTTGTTGACGTGTCCAACTTTGTCCCACACAAACAGGGTTTGACGAACATTTTAGTTTGTAGGATCTGGTCACCCTAGATTGTGCAGTTTTATCAGCCTGTTATCAAGTAGTTGATATGTGTGCGTGTGAGTTGTACCTGCATAGTTGATGAATGCAGCTTGCTAACCAAGTTAGCTAGCGGTAAATGATAAATTAGCATTCTAGCCTATAAGGTAACTTAAGTCCAAAACAAAATAAAACCAACATGGCAGCAACCGAATGTTAATTCTGAGAAGCCACCATCTCTATGCCTACCTTTTATACCGTCTATATTTAGTGATACAGTGGAACCCCGACTTATGAATACCCCATTTCCATTTAATGAAAAATTCAAGTTACGAAGGCACTTAACAGCAATATTTCTGCCCGTGTTACGGCAAAATGCCCACGTAACGAAATCCGCTGGCTCTGATTGGCTGAGCCCAGAATGCCTTCCGAATCATGTGACAACCCCTTGGCTTTCGTACTTGCGCTTCGCTGTTCCACTTGAACGAAGTATTGTTGTTTCAGTTAGCAATTAGCCTATAGCCTATCGTTCACTCAAAAGGAGCGATGGGTGCTTCGACTTACAAAAGACCCTCGGGAACGATTTAATTTCGTAAGTCGGGGTTCCACTGTAGTTTTGAAACAGTGGTCGTTTGTCTCAAAGTTGGCCAGAGAAAAATTTCCATGAAAAAGCTGCACTTGGTTGGCCTAGTTAGCACTTGCTGTATATTTTAGTGCTACATCCCAGAGCAAATCTTTTGCCCAACTTCAGAGTTGTGTGGCTCCACGTCCGGCCATCAGACACCTTAACATTCTTTCTTTGCTAGATTTTGGCTACGTTCACACTGCAGGTCTTAATGCTCAATTCCGATTTTTTGATCAAGTCCGATTTTTTTTGTCTGCTTGTTCACACTACAAATAAAATGCGACAGCAAACGCGCTCTAGTGTGAACGCTCAAAGCGGCCCGCATGCGCAAAAGAAGACGTCACTCACAACGCGCTCTGTTTAGACCCAGAGCAAACAGTATTATTTAACTGATGGCCCTTAATATAAAGACTTTGGACTTTACGTTTCCCAATTTTTGCTTTAAGTTATTTTGTTATTTACATAATAATGTAAATAACCTAATAATTATCCTTATTGCTGTTTTAGAGAGGAGCGGTGCTTCAAAGGATAGTTGGTGATTTCTGTCAGAATCTGCAGATTATACAGTACAAATAAAATGTTCACGTTGTCTTCCCAACAGTTTCACTAACATCTACACGGGATGGCCAGGAAGCGTTCACGATGTCTTCTCCGGCGCTGATAATTAGCGTCTGTCTTGTGTCAGTGACGTAAAAGATGGATTTAATGCGACATAACCATTCAAACAGCGGTCGCTTTCTAAAACATCGGATATGTATCAGATTCAGTACCGCATACGAAAGTGACCCAGATCGGATTTGAAAATATCGGATTTGTGCCGTTCACACTGTCACACCATGATCGGATATGGGTCGCATAGGATCAAAAAAATCGGATTTGATGCGCTTTCGCCTGCAGTGTGAACGTAGCCTTTGTCAGGCCATTGTCTGCTGCCAGTTAACGCATAATTACACCTCTGTCAGTGGTTTGCCATTCTCCAGAAGACATAATCTTTGCTTGTCTGTCTGTGAGGTTTTTTTTAGGTTCACTGATATTATTAACAAGCCAACCAGGTGGCTGGTACTATTCTTTTTGACCTCAAAAAGTAAATAGATCAGCATATGTGATGTCTGCTTAATAGACATTTGACCTGCCATGCATAATTCAGACGGATTAGATAAAGGATGATAAGACAGTGAATAGGTGCAGACACAGAAAGAGTGAATGGGATGCCGGCTCTGTTCCACGGTTACCTTGAGCGCACACTTTGGGTTTTTCTTTTGTGTACCACTGTGTAAAGTGCAGCGTTTGCATGAAGAATGAATTAACTCTCACACACCTTGCCTAATGCAAGATAGTGTGAGAACTCCGTGTCTAACATATGTGACTTTCCCAGTAAATTTAATTATAAGGCAATAACCACCAGTTTCATAATTTGTCCAGTAAGGCCTATGGATAAAAAGGCAGCAGTGGTGTAGTGAAGACAGGAGAGAGAATTGGAAAAATAATGCTTGCACTTTGCTTTGAACACATTCAGAGATTTTTTTTTTTACTTCATTATAAACAGACACAGCTGTTTGAGGATGTAGAAAATTCATAACAAGCATTTGTTTTATGGTGTGAACATGTAATTGCAAAATGAGGCCATGTTTGGGATGGAGAAAAGAAAAGGTAGGCTTCCCTCTAAATGTCATGAGGTCATTTCCTGTGCTGGGACACGGCTCATTTTCCTGCGTCATTTCTCAACCCACTAAAGTTCTCTGCCAAAGCGACACTTTCCATGCGCTCTTTGTAACCATCTGGATGTGTGCGTTAGTGTCACTTTTGACGAATGAGACCTAATATGCGTTTCATCATAGACTTCCATCATCAGTTTATACAACTCTGACTGTGACAATCGAAGCCTGTCAGCATAGTTAATTTCAAAGATTTGTTCTTCTTTAATGCTGTCCAGAGCACATCGCTCTGTTACACTGTGCCGATAATGAAGGTAACCTGCCCAGGTTGCTGTGACTCCGTAAGAACATGCAGGTATGATTTTGTAGCGTGCAGCTGATTAAACTGACTGATGTTTTGTTCCCAGCGTCCCAGGTCTGCCTTCGCTCACAGCGCTCGGAGAAATGGGCTGAACAGTTACACACAGCAGAGGCAG
Organism: Diplotaxodon limnothrissa; assembly: GCF_057381915.1. Taxonomy (NCBI): domain Eukaryota; kingdom Metazoa; phylum Chordata; class Actinopteri; order Cichliformes; family Cichlidae; genus Diplotaxodon; species Diplotaxodon limnothrissa. The sequence continues at coordinate 9,305,087 of NC_140617.1, forward strand.
ATGAAGTCACTGTTGAGAAAAATTAATGTCATTTGGCTGAAAGAGCTGCAGCTCACTGTTAATGTACAGATGATGTGAGATGGATGTGACTGGAGATTGTGTGATTTGTGTTTATACCGCAAACCACATCATCTGCAAACCAAAATGGAACACGTCTGATGACGATATTTTGGAAGTTAAAGGATTTTTAAAACAATTTTGATCTTCAATGAAAACTGATATGGCTGTTTGTTCTGTGGTTACAGAAACACTAGCCAGTCATCTTTCAGCCATATGGAATAGAATTTCCAATTCCCCAGTTTCCTATTTTCTAAATGCTAATGCTTTATATGTAAGTTTAATAAGACTAATGTGTCACACTAAGGTTTACTCATGAAATTAGCCCCTTTCACTTTTTCCCAAAAGGCAAAAGCTTTACCTGATTCATGCGTGAGTCTCAGAGGTGATCTATTATGCCTTTCTTTAGTTTCTGTTAATATGTATTGTGCCAGTGTGGATGCTCATACTAAACATGGCCAAGTTTCAAAAAGTGAGGTCTGTAAATGTACAGTTAATTAATGTGAGAAATACAGTACATTAAAAAAATAGATAGAATTAAAAATGAATAAAATTAAATGGAGTTGAGTTAAAACTGTTTGTTTAAGATAGCGGATGACCTGAGTGGGTGCATCAAGCTCAATTAGTCATTCATTCATACACGCATTCATCCATCCACTAACAGTGCCGGTCTCAACCTTTCTCTCCTTGGACATCTCCTCCAGCTCATCCAGGAGCTACACTCAGGCACTCTCAAGCCAGCTAAGAGATATAATTTCTCCAGCGTGTCCTGGTTCTGAATTATTTATCTTTCGGATTCATCTTCCATTCAAAAGATAAATAAAGAATAACTTTAATAATTAATCATGCAAAGCTACTCTAGTAGAGATCAAGAAAAAGCTAGAGCTATGCTTGTCATTTTGATAATGTCACCACCTTTATAATTAAAACAATTTTAAGTTAAACCACAAAATGAACGATGTTGAATACATTCAGTTTCTCCTTGTTTTCTGGGCAACATCTTAATCAAGTCAGTTTTTGCACATTAACTCAAAGCTGACACTGCACCTTTGCAAATTTTTTGGACCGACTAATATTGATTAAAGCCATAATATCATAAAGACCTGGGTGAGATTTCTTGTTTTTGGCATTTCACTGTGAACCACAATAATACAATCTTGTTGTGGTTCTAGACAAAAAAGGACAGCGCATGTTTGCACAAAAGAACACGGCACTCCATCCAGTATTTGTTAAGATATTCCGTTCTCGATCAAAGGAGAGAAAAAAAACAACCAAGCAGACAGACTGGCAGACTGACACAGCCTGGAGCCGTGCTGCTAGCATGTCTGAAAACCATTCAAACCTACAATGGGCTGTTTGTTGATATCTGGTTGGAGCCTGAAGCCTAATAGAGTACAACAACGTGCCGTTGGCATGCTGCTTTACAAATACCAGCTTTTCAAATGTCATACGAGAAGATGTGCTCTGTCGGAGTAATTAAACGAGACTCCATCCTTGCATGTATAGATGTGCACATTTTTGGAGAGTGGTCAGATCCAGAAGAATGGCCAGGTCAGATGTCAAAGGGGGAACAGCTGCTGAACAGTGAAGGCCACCAGGTACAGATGTTCAATGTTACCGGGGTCGTAGTGATGCATTCTGGGTACACCACATCACCTAAGTCCATCCATGTGTTTCGGGACCTTTGAACACTGACCTTTTCAGTCTTTCATAGAAGAACCCTCCTCCCCTGATGGAAAAAGAAGTGAACTTGTTATGGCTGCAGGTTTAAGTGGAAATTTGCATCACACTGATCAAGACAGAGTTTGTTTCCTTGAGACGGCGGTCTCTCGCCCACACACACACACACACACACACACACACACACACACACACACACACACACACACACACACACACACAGATCCAGCTTTATCGTCCCTTTTATTCAGTCACATTCACACAAACTGTTGCATACTTAAAGCCGCTCATGCAGTGGACCTGATCTTTACCTCCTTTTGTGTCCTGTGTCATTGGGCGCTCCTTGCCCCGCCCACATGATAGTGCCTTTCCCAGGACCCTAACTTCCTGCATTCACCCTGTTCCCATGACAACTAAGCTTTAAATGGGTAGAGTCGCTGCTATCAGCCAGACTCGTCAAAAACAGCTTTCCAAAGAGTGACACTGGGAAACAGCTCCTCGCTATCTACATGCGTCTTACTTCTCTTCAAGTCTTTTAGGTGTCACCGCCGTTTCCCCTCGAAGTGGGGAGCACACGCCTACCGTTCGACTGTACATACACACACAGGCATACTTGGGAGATTTTTGTGAACACACCCACTGTGATATAGCAGCTTTGACTGACAGTGAGACAGGCCTCCGAAAGGCATAGATTGTTCTTCGGTAAACCGATGAGGTGTGGAGACGCAGGAGTGATATTCTACAGCCCCAGAGTGCCAGTGCACTGATACGCGTTCAAAGAGATTTTCTCTCCTTTGTTTTCCTTTCTCTTTTGAGGAATCCATGTGTTTTTGATGGCCTCTATGGTGCTCATTTCCTCTCTACTGCAGGCACTGTACAATCTTTCATTTCATATCTTCATAAACGCACAGGGAGACCGCTGTGGTGTGAAGTGAGAAAACATCAGTGCGTGAAGGTGAATGTATGTGTTTCCACATCTTATTGTGTTTTCCACTGTGCTGTGCATGCCTGTTTGTACATATGTCTGTCATTACACTTTTCCCTCCAGATTTTGTCCATATGTGACCAAAGCTGGTGAATTATTGTTTAATGTATTTTTCTGCTGTACACTGACAGACAAAGTGCCCTCTTTAAATTTGTGCCTTTGTGTGTTTTTCACTGCAGGAGAAGCCGTATAAATGCAGCGAGTGCAACAAGGCCTTCAGTCAGAAACGAGGACTGGACGAGCACATGAGGACTCACACAGGAGAGAAGCCTTTTCAATGTGATGTGAGTGCGCAGCTCTGTGGAACACTGCAACTGCCTAAAATATATAAATTGACTCAGTAAATTAATTATAGCTATAAATGTGCCTAAAGAATTAAAAGAAAAATAAATTCAACTAATTATTCATCATTTATTTCAACTTTGTGTCTATTGGTTGACTGATGCGAGCATCACAACAGAAATGGAAAATTAATAAAAATAAATACAAAGGAAATTTACTCAAAAAGAAAATAAATGGGGGAGTTATTACAACATTTATTTTCCCAAAAAACAAGTTAAACCAGAAATATCAATTTATGTCATATCTAATTCTTAATTTAATTACATTTTAAACAATTTATTGGTCTTTTTAAAAAAATTTGGCGGTTTTGGTCCTCCGTACCATCAACCACTGTCTGTTCTTTCTTGTTTTGCTGGCATAGGGCCAGATGTGTGGAAGAGTTGGGGCTCAGTTAGAGGCAGATAGCGATCTTTCTTCTTTAGAGGGGCCCAGTGGGCTGATTCACATAAACACATTTAGAGGATCAGAGGGAGAAATTACTCTCTGCTTATAATGCTGCAGGAGTAATAATTATTCTCAGAGATTGAGGAGAGAACACGCGACAGAATTTGTTTTTAGTGTTTGGAAAATTTTTCTCCCTGCTTTTGTTTTTGTCCAATTTTGTGTTTTCTGTTTTTCATTTATAAAGCCACAACTGTCCTGGAAGTTGAACTCGCCGAACTATGGTGCTGGCTAAACAATACAGGGGTCTGGGTTGCAGGACACCTTTAAACATTATTAACATTGCGATTGCTTTTTTATTCCCAAGCAACGGTTTACAGACTTTGAAAAGAAAGTTATTTTGTTGGAGCTTTTTCTGTTGATTTGACCTGGTCACAGAGACACTCATTCATGTAAGCCGCTTCTGCTAGTCATAACAGTCCAATCTGTACACACAGATGCTACACATATTTTTTTGGTTTAGTGTGACTAACACTTTCCAAGAACATCATTATCTCTCATGTCTATCGTGAATAAATATACATAAGTCTCTTTGAAATCACAGAAAAAGAGATGTTATTTATAACTTGCCTAATAATTGTGAGGTTTTCAAGGGATTTCAGTATGAAAAGCAGTTACTGTTTCTTGTTTATTCGTCAGTACACAACAAACAGGAGCTGAAAATGCCTTTTTTCAAAATTAGGAATGTAACTCTGAAAGCGAAATCATGACACAAATCTTCACCGACTCATCAAGCAGGTCCATTTTCCCATGTGACAACTCCCTTAACTCCCTATTTTCTTTGCTTTCATTACCTTCATATTACCTTCACAATGGAGCCATCAATATGACATTGATGTATTAAAAAGTGCAGCAACTTGGTACATAAATATAAACATACATAAAACAGTAAGAGGATTAGGTGACAGAGACATATCAGTAGGATCATGTGACAGCCACGGCAGAGAAACAAAGGGGTTGCGTCACTGCTTCAGCAAGCGTCAGCAAATCATTCATCCATCCATCCACAGTTGTGGTCTGAAGTTTCCATACACTCATCACGAGCCTGAATGTCATGTTAATTTGGGGCTTTTAATGACTTCTTTGAACTGTGCTTTCTCCAGGGTGGAATGATTATACAGAATATATTATTAATTACTAAAAAACAAATTTGAATTTATTGGGGATTTTAATTAATCCACACAGGGTCAAAAGTATAGATACACACTGCAATATATACATACATCCCCCCTAATATTTGGTTAAATGCCCTTTAGCAAGACAGTTTTGTTAGCCATTAACAAACTTCTGGCAGAATTTTGGTTGGATATTTGACCACTAAGTCATTTAAGCTGGCTGTATCCTGGGTGAATTTGGTGGTGGTCAGCGGCAGAGGCCTGTCTGACCCCCACCTGCCAAAAATGGCTACAGGGATATGAAATGAGAAACAGTAAGAATTAGTAACCTGCATTATATAATAAAGATAAACCATGGCATGTTTTCATGTTGCTTACACTAGTTTTCCATGTGGAGTTGATAATGCATATTTAAATCATTCTAGTCTTGTGAAATATGAATGTTTATTTCTTATGCAAATTTATTTTAGCCTAAAGTTCAACAAAAACATGGCCTGTTACAGTAGACCCTAAAAATGCTACCATTGGGCTCAAGTTGAAGCAAATATTGAGCAAACTATGTATAAAGAAAATAAAACAACACAATCACAGGAAATACAGGAAAAAGCTCAACACTAAGAAATAAGGTGAGTGATCTAACTAAAAAGAGACACTGACTAAAACTGCTACAAAACCAAAACTATGATAATAATACGACTCGCATGGATTTTCCCTGTGCTGAAAGTCTTCAAGGCAAAAGCTCAGAAGATTTCAAACTGATGCAACTTCTGTTATCCCGTTTTTGTTGACTTTTGATGTGGACGCTGAAGTCACGCAGAGTACTTTAAGCTCGTAACTGTAGATTCCAAGCATGTCTTATTCAAACAAAGCTTAAAGCACCAGTCTGGATTCCTAAATTATCATTTGAGCTTTAACACGCCACTAATCCTCTATCCACAAGATCATTGAATTCTAAAACAGCATATGCGCCCATATTCACTGAGAATCATCTACAGTTGTCGTTTGAGGACACACAATCAGTATCCCATTCATCTCCGGTGAAGCATCACTGGAACGTGTCTCTCGGCAACATCAAGCGTTCATCTGGATCCTTTTTCCCAGCTTTGGAAGAAATAATTCAACATATAAACTATTAGAAATAATAGAAATAACATGTGGATTTTATTTTGGGGTGGATTTTGAGTCAGACAAAGAGATCACACAGTCCCAGGAACATTTTCCAGACGAGCTGGAGGGGTTCTGAATGCAGCGTCTGTCAAACCAGCATTAAAATGTTGTCGACGCATCAAGCAACATCTGGGATACCATGAGAAGTGGAGGCCCCTCTCTCTCTCTCGCTCTCATCAGCTGCTGTCCTTCTTTCACTTTGCAAAATTGAAAATATTTTTCCTGACACAGCAGCAGATTTATAGATTGCTGGAGCAACATAAATGACAACATGATAGCGCATCAATGAAAATGTGGAAGTCCACCTGATAAACTATTGGAATGGTATCATGTGATGGTTCTGCTGTTTTCATTCATAGCTTCTATATTTGCCGTTCACCCACAGATGTAAGCTGTCTGTGAGATTTTCTGAATGTAATTCATAGCGCTGACGTTCTTCGCAGATGGAGCGAGGAGGACACATGCTGCGATTCTCCAAGCTGTATGTTAAACTGCAGCTGAACGCCAGCCATTGGCGGATTATCCTGATTGATAGAGGGCCCTGAAGTCATTTGTACAGTGTAAAGTGCCTCATTTAAGATGGATGTTAAGTTGCGTGCATCCCCCCTCCCCCTGCTACCAGTGTGGAGAAAAGAGACGTTTCTGTTGCCAAGTGCGTGTCCCATTTTTGTTGCACCGAGGCTCTACAGTGAGCAGATATTGCCAGATTTAAATAAAGTGTGTTTAAATAGTGTAATTATGACTCCTATAATCCTCTATTTGTTGTTTTCTGTAGGTCTGCGACCTTTCATTCAGCTTGAAGAAGATGCTCAGCAGGCACAAGCTGACGCACAACCCCAACCGACCGATGGCAGAGTGCCAGCTGTGCCACAAGAAGTTCACCAGGAACGACTACCTCAAAGTCCATATGGAGAATGTCCACGGGGAAACGGAGAGTTAGAGCCAATTAAGGAAGCACTGGCTAAAAACGAGATCTTATTCTTCAGATAAACTTAAGTCTTGTGCTCTAAGATGATATGCAGATAGAAAGATAGCAGAAATGTTGCTAATAATGATACATGCATGTAGGACATGGAAAAGATTAAGGCGAGTATTTCAAAATTGAAACATTGACTGTGTATTTGTACTTTCTTTCGGTCATACTGTTTCCATATTGTTTTTGGAGATCTGAACAAACAGAATCCCAGATATGTTTGATCTGCCTCCGGAGCCTCTGTGTCTGCTCCGGTCTTTCTGAACTCTAACCAGTGTTACTGTACATACTGCCACAACATGACCCATTCCACTGTTCTCTGAATACCTTACTGTACAGTTGTGGCCAGTTGCCAAATGATGAAGACAAGTTGTGACCAAAAACTTTTCTGTGCACTTTAGTTTTATCTGTACACTTTCTACATATTTTCCTGTTGGGAGGCTAAACCCTTTTGTTCAGGAGGCAAAACAAAGCATGGGTCTCAAGGGCAGAAAAATAAAGCCAGCGAAGTGACAAAAACTGCAGGCCTCGGCTAAAATTGTTTAGCTAAATGGAGCCACTAAACTAGATTCTGACCATATTTGTGGTGTTGGTGCTGTTTTGAGTATTTGAATACATTTATCTGACAAATTTCACAGCCTGGTCTGTGGCAGAGAAGTGTATTTCACTTTTGGTGAGTAAAATCTAGTAGTTTATTAATTTATCGATATCCATAATCTATGGATTTGAATGTCAACTTAACACTTTAGTCTTTCACCCAAATATTGTCGTTTTTGGCTCCAAAAAATAACAAACTCTAGTAGCCATAATGGTGAATTACAGGCCTTAAAACAGGACAATGATTGGTGTCAAGATGTCCATGTCAGTTGTTTTTTATGCAGACTTTCTATTGAGCTTTATGGTTCCTATAGCAACACAGAGCACAGGCCAGAAGTCTTATTTAAATTAATAAACACAAAAAATTCATTCATTCACTTCATGTTTTACTGATTTAAATGGAAGATTATATGTAAAGATGAAAATACAAGGCACAGGTCCAAACCTGTTCAGATGTACTGTACTTTTTAGAAGCATGCTATAGCATTATGAGTTCTGAAAATGCCTAGAAAATCTGAAATAGGTCCTAAATAGTTTTTACACAATAGCTGTAAACATATTGCTATTGCATCTTTCTTGAAATCTGTTTTTGGATGAATGTGTTGGGTGTGACCTTCATCTTTACCTTGAGGAATGGGTTGAGCAGTTCCTTCGTTTCCCACACCTTGTTGTATGAAAACCAGCGGTGCTTAAAGCCTGTTAGCATACCTGTGTCACAGATTCTGGACAAATGTTTCCCAAATCTGGGGCAAATAAAAAATGCAAAGTACTGTTTCTGTTGATTCTGGTAATGATTTGTAGAGTATGGTTTCATATAAATGTCCCAAGGGTTTTGTGCCTTAAAATATGTGTTTACATTGTTCTTTTTTAAATCATTGTTCAAACCAGAACTTCATGCATTTCAATAAAAGTGCACTTCTTTTCTGTTTTTTCCATCTACTTCCATTTGCTCCTTCAATTACTCCCCATTTGATTAATGCCCATTTTCCAGCAGTTTATTCTGAGACTGTGAATTGTCACTTCACACCTTTGTATTTTAAAATGTATAAAACCTCATCACCTATGAAACATCCATTTCCTCTACTCTTTGTAATTATGTGTTTGTAGATTGTTGACATTAAGGTGGGGGTGGGTACAAGGAAAAAGAGGCTTTGAGAGTTGATTAAAAGTGTTCAGTTCTCGTTGTTAATCTATCCCCTATTCTTAGGTTGGCAGTCTGCTGGGAGTGAAGGCTAATTAAGGCTTTTTTTCCCCTTTCTGAAGCCACAGTCACCACTTGCCTGATCTGTAAAACCACACACTAAAGAGTGCCTCTGATGGTTTCTCTCTGTGGATGTAGGGACTCTTTCTCACATCTGTCCTTGTGCAGAGGCTATCTGGTATCCCAGGATATGACTGTGAGAATCGTACTGAAGTGGGAGAGCTGTGTGTCTTATTCAAACTTGGTAAATCTTGCCACATGTGCCTTTGGCTTCCTGAAATCATACAAATGTTGCAGTATGCTGCAGTAAACTTCACATTTTAGCTCATGTGCATTTTTTTAAAAACTATTAACTAATTCCAGGTATTTGTGTTTAGTTACATTTTAGCTCCCCTGCACATAAATATAAACTTGCAGGGTGTCTCTGAGCTCCTGACATGCTTCGAGGGGAGCATGGTTAGTGAGGATTCTCAGATCACATGTGGCCGGGTTAACTGGCTTTCCCTCTGGAGTTTGGTTCACCACATGGGCATGCAGGGCATGGCCTGAGCCGCCCGGCCACGCTGAGGCCCACGCTCTCCGCGAAGCTCGTGCTGTGCACCGTCTGCTCTTTAGTGGCGAGGCCTCCAGGCCATACTGACGCAATCTTAAATACAGTGGCATTTATATTGCATCTTGTAAACAGTAGTAATAGTAGGGATTTGCAGCAGTGGAATATTATTGTCTGCCACATATCAAACTAAAGTGGCTGACAGGTCAGATTGGGTGTTGAGATGTCCCTGCTTTTGATTATCGCTCTGCTCTCTTAAGCTTGTGTCTGTAACAACATGTCACAGTCCATGTCTCTGCTTTTCCATTTTAGTCTTACAACACTGGATTTTCTCATGGGACTTTCCCAGTGACCCAGTGATCTTGTCCTCCACTTCAATCACTTAAAAAAAAACAAAAAACCTACGTGCATCCCTGCCTGCATGTGTCTCCCTTCCTGATGGGTGTATCATGCCAGAGCTCCCAGTCAATGTGTTTCTAATTACATGTTTTTACTGGAAGCCCCAGTTTCCTGTGTTGCCTCCCCATTTGTGAGTGTGGGCCAGACTGGGCTCCAACCAGCGATCACAGAGCCAAACACCAGCCACGCCCACTGCGCAGGAGTATTATTACCGTGCCGGTACAGATTTATGGCAAACCACTGTCATGTTAGGAATGACACAGACACGCTTGTCTGACCCGTGTGTTTGGCTGGTGTTTCGTAGCAACAGGTACCCTTCCCGTCTATAGACTAGAATAAAGTGGAATGTGTGTGCCATGCAGAGGAATTTTAATACGATTGGGCAGGGTGTGTTTGGGTATTCTGGGTCACCCTTTCGGCAGTGATGGACATGCCCTCAAGCCATATTTCCATGGAAGCAGACTGTGGCTCTTGAGTACCTAAAAATCCTTGACACTAAAAAACCAGCAAAGAGGTCAAATGCTTGACACAAGAGCCTCAGATGAAAACCTGCCTGCCTGAGGAAATAAAAAAAAAAACACACTCACCATTCTCATAATATTCTTTCTCGCTCTGTGATTTACACGATGGTTTTAATTTAATCTCCAAACACCACTCCAGGTAAAAAAAAGTGGTGTATCACTGCAGGTAGATGGGAATTATTTCATTAGGTGGAAATTAGGAAGGGGACCATCATTAAAAACCAAACCTTCCACCGCCACCATACTCAAGATAACCCAGCACTTAAACATGAGTTCTTCCTTCCTTTTTTCCTGTGAATTGTTTACTTTGTAACACTAAAACTATTGCTTGGTTTTATAAACCAGCAAACAAGACTACCCACCAAACATTGTCATAAAGGTGACTTTAAAAAATGTTGTAGACAAACTTCCCCTTAACAGAAAGTAAATGGCCTGTATTTGTATAGCGCTTTACTAGTCCTTAAGGACCCCAAAGCGCTTTACACATCCAGTCATCAACCCATTCACACACTGGTGATGGTAAGCTACATTGTAGCCACAGCCACCCTGGGGCGCACTGACAGAGGCGAGGCTGCCGGACACTGGCGCCACCGGGCCCTCCGACCACCACCAGTAGGCAACGGGTGAAGTGTCTCGCCCAAGGAAACCACGACCGAGACTGTCCAAGCCGGGGCTCGAACCAGCAACCTTCCGATTACAAGGCGAACTCCCAACTCTTGAGCCACGATCGCCACAAAAGTACAAGTATAACAGTGAGAAGAAGGTGTGTGATGTCATGAGGGCTGGTAAAGCTTTCATCATGAAATTACTTTTTTCAATCAACTTAATCAAAAGAAAGAAAACAGAACAGGATACAGAGTAGAAACACACACAAAGTTTACAGAAAAAATATTTACATCATGGACAATAGTTACAAAAACAGTACTGTACAGTTATTAAGTTTAAAGTACAGAGTTTTTATATGAACTGAGAAAAATAATCTAAGAGTTATAACAGTAGTAGTTGTTTGGTTGATTAGTGCAAATTACAGCGCTGATGTAAACATTTATGTTTGTTGGGAGTAGTTTTGATTGTACAGTCTGACAGCTGCAGGGAGGAAGGACCTGCGGAAACGCTCCTTCATGCATCTAGGATGCAGCAGTCTGTCACATGCTAGAATACAAAACAATCTTGAGAGCTTGAAAAGAAGACATCTGGACTTCTTTAGTTTTTTGAAGACAATCACTTCTCATCCAAGAAGATTTTTCAGTTCTAGAACAACTGGTGGAGAGACGCAGGTAATTAACCCCTAATGGGGGCTGTCCCGTAACAGGCAGTCCTGAGGGTCATTAACCCACTATTGATCAAGCGAGTCTTCACATGACCCAAGGTGTGAAAAAAAAGCATGGGTCATTACCATCACTGGGGCCGACAGGTGAAACCTCTGAGACATTGCTCAGCCCGCCATCAGGTGAGCTATTGAGGTCAATTGAAGCAAGGTGTGAAAGGAGATTGAGACACCTGGGAAGGGATCTCAGGATTGCATTGAAGTTGGCTGGTGTCGTAAGCCACCACCTCAGTTCAATGATGGTCATTCTCAGTGGATATAGATGGCCTCCTTTACTCCTCTCTAACACTATCTGTCTTCTCTGTACAAAATGTGAACATCGGCATCCTCAAAGAGAGTCCTTTCTTCCCGACTAGAAATACTCTGTTAGTAAATGTGTTAATAGGTCAGTTTTGTTTTACAGCCTATTTCTACTGCACCAAACACATCACTCCATACTGGCTTGAATATTGATCTACTGTTCTGTCATTTTGCATCTGATTGTGTTTCCATCCATGAAAATCTTATTCAAAAACCAGAAGTATGGGAAGTGGCATGCCCTGGTTGTTTATGTTTTAACAGCCTTCAGGAAATGTAACCACATTTAAAGCTCTGGAGCACAATGGTGCCTTGGACACCGAGTCGTGAGAAAGACGATAACTTAACCGAATACTAAAGCAAAAAGCTGGCCAGGAAATGCTCCATAAGAATAATAGAGAATTAACTCATTTTCACATTTTTTGTCCTCTTTGGGAAGGAAAACCCTGTAAGAACGGCTCAGCCTAAACCAAGCTGATGATTCCAGTAAACAAGAATGTTTATTGGAATTTGCTGACTTTTCCTCATTGTGAAGAAAAACACGCGTTAAAAAGCCCTGCAGTGTGTTGCTGAGCATAGAGGCTCATTTTGAAAAGCTTGAGAGTTAAAGAGATCAGTCAGCGTGCTGGTCCACCTCTGGAGCTTTAGCGTTGGTCAGTTCTGTCAGCACGTTGTTGCTGTGAGCGATCACTCCTCGGCCTCATTAGGAACTACAGCGCTGTCTTCACTTCAGACATGCTGAGCAGCGTCTTGTGTCCATTACGTGGCCATGCATTGCACTGTAGCAACAGAGTAAATGCAAAAGCTCAGAAAACTCTCCGGCACAAATTCTGCGAGCTAGCTCGGCTGTCGAAGTAGAAATTCAACTTGGCAGAAAATGTTCAACAAAACAGAAAATCCAATAAGATGTTGACCTATTCTATGGTTCATTGTGAACCGCAGAGGAGAAAAACTCTATGATGGACTGCCAGAAAACCAAATTCAACCCATTCTTTTCATTATTCAGTGAATATTTGAAAATGCTGTGTGAAAAGCACCCTTCTCTTGCAGACAGAGTCATCTCTCTAGATCTTTACTTCACTACCAAGAGCTGCTCGGGGATTTATTGTTAGCTGATTAGTGATGACAGAGAAGACTCAACTAGTCTAGCCAAAACATTTGTGCAAATGTGTTGAGAGATATGCCGTAATTCCTCTCTTTCTCTTTGTTCTGATTGCTGCTCATCCTCCCCTGTGCAGTTGTTGTCTCAGCCCTCATGATCCATGATGTTTAGGGAGACCTGCGTTACACACACAAATAATACCAATCTCCTGCTGAGGTGAATAACCTGGTGTATAGGAACTGTAAAGAGGATTTAGTTTGAATAGATACGAAACACAGGGAAAATAAACAATTAAACAACTCTTAAAAACCTTTGAGGCTCTGATATATGCAAACTATCTCAGTTTTTTTTTTCATAATGCAAAATTGAAATACTTGGAACAGAAGTGAGTAATCTGTGGCATTAAATTTAACTAGTGACATAACATTGGCCTCATTGTTCCCACTCATGCTGCATTTCTGTTTTAAATTTTGCACCATGTTTGAAACCGAGTCCTGTGTGGGAGCTTGGAGAAACCATACACCGCAGCCAAGGTCTGTTTCCTGTCAGAGCAGCAGGAGAAGCAACACGGAGATACACACCTTTCATGTGCTGATTTAAGTTTCAGCCCGTTGCACAATCACACGTGCGCACACACACATGCATACGCAGGCAAACGTGCACTGTGTTCCTGCTTTATGGAGCGAGGGCTTCTAGTGTGGGTGACCCTTCTGAAAAGTGTGAGGTGGAATTGGGGGTTTCTGTCTGGGCCCTGTGAATTACCCACCCGGACCACACACACATACACTGAATGACGCACAAACATGCGCTGAATGACAATTCCCTCACCACACAGGAATATCATGTGAGGGGAATGACTATTGTCAGAGCGAACAGCTGCTCAAGCCAAAAGACATCTATCTCCCACAGGAAGTTATTGATCAAACAAACGTAATGAATCTGTTGATCTTGCCTTGTTGACCGTGACCCTGTCTGTCTCTCCCTCACACACACGGCCCAATTGTACAATATATGTGCGCTCAAAAAACAAAACAGAACAAACAAACAAAAAAGAAAAAGTGCATGTTTGTATTTTCACTCTCACTTCCTCTTTCTCTCGCCACTTTAAAAGACATGGTGGTGTGGACAGATCGTCAAGGTCACTTGAATAAAAGATGGCTGGCTCACTTTCAAACTCATTCCGTTTCAGCACCGAGTCAACAAATGCTGTAGCAGTAGTTTGTATAAACATGCAATATGCACATATAGACAGTGTTATAAGATGGTTTATTAGTTGTAACAGGTCCTAATATACATATGGTGTCACCTAGTCAGTGGTCCAATAGAAAGAAAGTAGGCTGCACATGTGTTGCTCCCTTTTCTGTCGCAGAAGTATAAAAGTTCAAGTACAACTATTGAACTTTACATAAAAATCCAACAAGGTCAAGATGGATTTGAACTTTTAAGGTGTAGCAGTTTTACTCAAAATCTGAATTATTGATCAACAGTAGTAATTTCTGTTTTTAGAGTACAGAATTATAGCCTTAAATACTTATTAAGTTGTTCAATTAAAACACCCATCTGGAACTTTTATGATGTGAAGGCAATAAAAATTGATCTTTTTAATGTAACACTTTGTCATATATAAATAATAATAATAAATTATATATAGAAAGTAAGAACAAAGTATTATTAAGAGAGAATGAAGTCTTGGTTTTAGTGTAATGAAGAAGTAAGTAAGGTCACGTCGGATGCCACTGGGATTACAATGTAAGGTGTAAAAATGTGTAAAAGTCAAGATTTTAGACTTTAAAAAAAAAGAATCAATTATATATTTTATGTATCTATATATTATGTTTAGACTTTAGTACAGTGAAAGTGGCAGCTTGTCTAGTACACTAGTCTCCTATCAATTTCCTGTGAAAGACTAGAGGTTTATCCACAACGTGCATCTGCAAACAACCAGAAAAAGCTGCAGGCCTCACAGCTAGACCAGCTCAAGCCTTTGTTAACAGGACAGGCACATGATAAATGGCAGATGCTACAAGATTCCTATGGCTCCCAGTCAAGCAGAGTTAATGCTTGCTTCCAGAGACAACTGCCAACCGTGGTCACAGAAGGCAGTAATCTAAAGGATGAATGCAAACAGTTAAGACTCTTTATGAAAGAAAAATGTTTGCGGTAAAAGGAAAGAGATTTTTCTTTTTAACTGCAATATGTGTTAAATTGATGTCTGTTTTTACATTTCACTGGACAAGCAGTGCCTTTCTTGCCTTGCTTGCCCTGATAGAACACCACTATTTCTTTCACACCTACTATAATGACACCCTTGAAGACAATGTGGAATATTTTAGTAGCTTTTTATTGCTACACTGACAGAAATCTAAAACAAGAGAAACAACTGATTTCCCCCCGCAAACTTTAATAAAAACAACAAAAATAAAAAGACTGTCACCAAAAAAGTGCAGCTCAAGAGATACCAAAGGAACTGACTTTGATGAACTTGCTAACTCGACTTCAGTTCACAGACCAGAGGTACCAGACTTGAACTTTAAACATTTCCATTAGTATAACTTACCAGAAGACGATTGCTGAAATAATAAAGCAACTATCAACCAATTAAGAAGTCAATTATTGCCCACTCTACGCAGGTGTACACCCACACAGAGCCCTAAGAGAGGCTCAGCCTGTCATGCTTCATTTCTTAAAGGCAAAAAAATGACGGCACACATGTAGAACATCAGACGATGCTGTGCCTTCCTGCCTCTCGGCTGTCATCAGGAGCAAATGATTTATAGTGGCCCTTGTTCATGTTCACTTGTTGGAGGGCTGATAAAATAAGGAAGTGCAGATACCTGTTCCCCCGAGCGGTGCTCTGTAAGACATCAGCCTTGATCCCATAACTCCAGGAGCCCAGCCCTGTCAAGCTGAAGAATGAGTGAGTCTGACCTGGGTTATGGAGTAGTCAGGGCCTTCAGATTCTCATAAATTACATCCTTGTTATAAATAAAATCCCCCGTGCAGAGCGAAACTGGGAGAAGCAGTGAAATCTGGCATCTACAATGAGAAGCAAGGCATAACACAAGACAGAGAATAGTGCTTTTGTCTACAGATACACCATGGTAGTATTGACTTTTTGAGACAATACCTGCACCAAAGGGACAAAAAGCCTTTCTTTCTCTGAAATAAAAATATCTAGATAGTGACTCAAGAAAGACCTCACTTTCTTTCTCACGTTTCAGAGTGTGTTAGGTCTGAGACAGTTTACCTCCGTGTCCTTGAATGAGCCTTTGATGATATAACCTCTAGTCTTTGTGGCTCAGTAGCACACAATGATGTTTGTGTAGGACTTTCCGCTTGTTTCTCCTGGCAAATGTGGGCAACCCGTATATTTAACCTCTGCATCAAATCTTTACAGCCACTGGTCTCACATCCCCCTTACCCGTTAAGCTGATACTATCACAAGGCTATGTAAGCACACCAGAAGCGGAGAGCCGCTGACACTATGAAGGGCTATCTGGGAGTCATTGTGCTCCAAGTCCTTTCAAAGCCTCTGCTTGTGGCAAATGAGCGAGGCCATCTTAAGCTCCATTAAGCAGAGGAGGGGTTATTTACTGTATTTGTTTTCTTTTCCAGAGCTGTGTACGCGACCAGCCACAGGTGCAGGCTGAGCTCTGAGACCTTGAGGCAGTGGACCACCAAACACAGCAGTCTCTGAGGGGAAAGTAATAAACCTTCCTGTTTGTCTGACTGGGAGGACGCGGCTGAGATACGGATCATTTGAATTTGATTTTTGCTCCCTAAAGAATTGTGTGTCATGTTGACGTAGAAAGGATGATGTCCTTTTCACCTGAAAGAGCTTTAATGTCCAAAGGAATGGTACTGTTGCGACTTTCATCCGTAAATAAAGCCGCGGCCGGCTGAGTTGGTTGTGTCCCTGTGACGCGCCTCCAATAATCCATAATGAGTCGTACTTGTACTTTGCGCATTTATTTTAAGAACAAAACAAAAACAAACATTTGCGTTTTCAATCAATTTACAAATAGCGCATGGATTAACTGGTGTGCCAAAAAATGACGGTCAACAGACCAACACCCAACACACCTGCTGCAAACGCAGGTAAATAGACTGTGACCACACCCACATACCATCACCTGAGACGCAGGTAAAGCTATACACCTGTGCCACCAAAACAAAAAGGAAAAACATAAACATTGACTTTGGCTCTTACAGGTACCTTGGGATTAACCAATTGTTTTAAGGAAAAAAAAAATACTTATAGGCTTTCATGTCAAAACTTTGATAAGAAGAAGAAGATGGTGGTATACAGAAACCTAGAGTTAGCAGCAGGTTGACTTCCCTTAGCATAAGGTGCATGTGCATAAGGACTTTTAAAGGGTAACAACTTGATGTAGTTTAAAATATACAGATATTTTTAACTAAAATTAACCATTTTGAGAATTAGAAACATAACTATTTTTAAATCATGTTAGATGTGTGAAAAACCTCATCTTTAATGTCATATCATATCGTATCATATCGACACTAATTAGTCTGCCAAGTCTTGTACGTAAAGCAGAAGATTTTAACCCAACCCATTACAAATAGCCAGATTTTTTGGAACTGCGATGTTTATTAACCCTTACAACAAAATACACATTTTCTTTTGCTATGTCATTTTTTGGATGATATATTTTTATTATATATTTATTCATTTTTTTGTATCACATTTGAAACACTGGGAATTTCTGGCAACTTTTTGTTAACAACAATGTTAATTTTAGACAAAAAAGAAGAGTTTTGTCCATAACATTTTGAAATTATGGCACATATTGATCACGTTGATGTCTCAGAAACTCGTGTATCAAATATGATACAAAGGGCATTATAGGGTTAAGACACTTTGTGAGTACCCCAAGCACAAAAGAGCCCCCAGAAGTAATTTGCTGAAGCAGTTTTAATGATCCATAGTTGCTTTAAACTGAAGCTGCTTCCTGTACTGTGTAAATACAAGCATGTAGAATCTGCTCTAGGTTTAAACCAGAAAATATAGTTTTTGTTTCGGTTAAAATAGACCTTTGGACAAAGCCTTATCCTTCCTCTGACCCTGACCCATAAGTTTAAACAGTGATTGAAAACTCTGGTTTGAATGATACTTAAAATCCAGTGTCAAAAGTTGGGTGTGTGTTTGCTATCTACTTTTGATCTTGCTTTAAATATCTGTTGTTTCCGATGTTTTTACTACATAGGGTGTTTCAAGTACCGGCAACGAGGAGTGAAAACAAATATGACGGTGAAATTTTTGGACATTTTGAGGATTATATGCCAACATTTTTTAAACAGTTTTTGTACAAACTAAGCAAAGAAGAAATTCTGAGCTGCGTCTCTGATTGTGATATCAACTTCCTCTCTAAAATCTCTGTAAGACTGCAGCCAAGCATTCACTAGAAGGAAGAGCTATTGATTTAAATACAGCCATTTTTAAAAGAAAAATTCTACAAGTTAAAATGTTTTTTTTGTACATCTGGTTAACTTGATATGAGAAAAAGAGCTTTTGATTCAAAAGTAAGATGCAGTTCATTCAACTGATATTTAAGCTGTTTCTTGTCTTCAAAGTATTTCAAGGTTTCAGTAGCCTCAGTTTTTTGTTCTTACATCTCTGGAGGCAATAAGCAAACTAAACTGTAGTTTATCCATATGTCACAGACTTTTCAAAACAAACTGTAATTCTAGATAGCAAAGGCACAAAGTCTGGCTACATTTGCCAGGCTGCTTTGCAGTATTTCGGGAACAGGACGCTTCAGTGGGGCCTTGTTTGGAGTTGGCCTTTTGTGAAGAGCTGGTGTTTAAAGCTGCGAGCGTGCCTCGGCCCGGGTCACCTCTGCAACAGTTTTCGATTCCCCCCTCTTTGTTCTCCAATCAGAAACGCGCTTCAGTTTGAGTTTCATTAAAAGCATGTCCTGAAATTGGATCCGTTTCTTTGTACACCCAGCGAACAGGAACAGTGTGCGACCTAACTGGAAGCAGATCATCCTAACCTTCATCAGCGGACCACGCTGCACATGTTAAATATCTTTGAGTGTGTGTGGCGTGTGGGTGTGCACCTATGTTGTCTGTGTGCGTATATTTTGAACGTATATATTTCAGCGTGCTTGTGAAAACCTATATTCCAAAGTATCAGTCTCCCTACAAATGTCTCCCACAGCTTTACCACAACAAGTTGTATATTCACTGTGCATGACATCATTTACCCTTAAGACATATTAATGATTATTTCATTCTCTCCTCTTGCCAAGGAAACTCCCTTTTCTGTAACAGTACAGCCCATGCAAACATTTTCCATAGGAAACAGAGACTTGAAGAGGCTCTCTTGCTGCAAGTGTCCAGAACATTTCATGCTTTGCTTACAGTGGATGTTAGCATGCCATCAAAAATGCCACAGAGCACCTCATCTTTGTCGACTTAGAAAAAATAGGTTTCACTTTTCTAACATTCTACAAAGCACCAAGTGTTAAACACTCTGGGTCTCAAAGTCATTTGCTACCATTTTGATCTGCCCGTGTTTTTCACCTACTGAGGAAACCGATCCCGTAAGATCGAGGGAGGAATGTGTCCTGAATGCATTCATTAGCCCAGAACTGTTAAGTACAAATCTCAAGTCTCATTTTTCTACATCATTACAGAAGCTTCACAATCAGGCCTCCTGGGACGGGGAAAGTGAGCAGAGAAACGTCTATGCATCACATGTAGGGAAGAGTTTCCAGATGTAAAATGTCAGCATTAAAGACACTCAATGACGAGGTGAGGATGTTGAGGGGGTAGGGGGTTGAGTGACTGACGGGCTCTTGGCGCGATCGAAAATATCCCTCCAGAGGAGAGAAAAATAGTCACCTTTGCAATAGTAAACTGTGTTTATGTCTGCTAACATTTGAATGATTACATTTGAGTTTGTGTCCATGTTTTGTGGACATCATGTGATGTGAAAATGACATCAGAACATGTGAGTGAAAACATGACACACCAACAGAATCACCATCACACGGCTTTTTATATCCTATGTATACACAATATAAATGGTTAGGTCGAGGGAATGCATTACATAGTATATTCAATATATAGATACAGTTTAGTATCAAAATCACTTCTCAATCATGTATCTTTGTGATAGTGTTGACGCTGGAGCGCTGTATTTATGGTCCAAAGAATTTAATCTTGAGAGTTCAAAATAGAAGAAGCTGTTAAATCTCATTGGCAATGTAATATCCTCTGTTGGTTTACCGAGTTATAAGAAAATGAAATAAAGGTGCCAAAGTCTTTAATGTAGAAATCATACTCTCTTTAGAGACCTTTACTTTTCTACAACTGAAGATGGATAAAATGCCAAACATGAATATCAGAAAAGCAATATAACATCAGTTAACCAAAACCTTGTGGCTCTGATTTATTGTATCTCACTTTCATTTCCATTCGTAAATTACCTTCAAATGATGTGTGCATGTATTTCAGTATTTAGCAGGTTGCAAATGTATGTTATTGTTAGAAGTAAACACAGGCTCATTTTTGCAAATGGTGTAATGAATAAAATAATTAAAAGCCACAGTGGATTGTTTACTGATCAATTGGAGCTAAATAACTTTACTTTGTTCTGCTAATGTGTGGAAATCTACTGAAACCGTGTTCAGCATAAAATCTGATTGTTAATGTCAAAACAAAAGCGTGTTTGGCTGCCCTGTAAACAAAAATGGCTGTTCTGTTATATTTCTGGGAAATGATGCTGAAAACTCAAGGACTGTAACTAGTAAACCATTAGTCTCTACATCGTATAAAAGATGCATACAGTATAGCCCCTGAACCCCAGCCATTACTTTCTGGTCTTAGCATTTTTGAAGCGATGATATTGGAATTGTTTTTATAGACCAGAGGGTGAAGTTATCAGTGAGCTGCATAAACTGTACAAGTCCAATCCATCCATCCGCTTCCGCTTATCCTTTTTAGGGTTGCAGGGGCGCTGGAGCTGTCATAGAGCAAGAGGTGGGGTACACCCTGGACAGTTCACCAGTCTGTCACAGGGCTAACACACAGAGACAGACAACAATTCGCACTCACATTCACAGCTATGGGCAATTTAGACTGATCACCTAACCTATGCCCACTAAGTGCACGTCTTTGGAGAGTGGGAGGAAGCCGGAGTACCTGGAGAGAATCCATGCAAACACGGAACATGGACCCCGGCCTGATGCTGGAGTTGAACTCAGGAGAACTCATCTCTGGTTCTTTTCCACAGCATGTCTTTTATCCTGTTTTCCTTCTATCACCCCAACCGGTCGCGGCAGATGGCCGCCTCTCCATGAGCCTGGTTCTGCTGGAGGTTTCTTCCTGTTCAAAGGCAGTTTTTCCTTTCCACTGTCGCCAAAATGCTTGCTCATAGAGGGTCATATGATTGTTGGGTTTTTCTCTGTATGTATTATTGTAGGGTCTACCTTGAGGTGACTATTGTTGTGACTTGGCGCTGTATAAATAAAATTGAATTGAAATTGAAAATGGGAGCACACAATTCTTCTATGGGGTGTACCTTATGGTTATTTTTTGACTTTATCCCATTAAAATGCTCAGACACCATCTATTGGCTACAGCTTCCTATGCTGACTTATCTGTCAATCACAGCTACTACACCTGTAATTTTAAGCCCCAGTAAAACCCAACTAAGTGAATAATAAGAAAGTGTAGCCGTGATCAGTTGTTAGGAATGAGAGAAATAGTTGCAGAAGACAAACCTGTTCCTCCCGTATCAGGATGAAAACATATTATTGTCATGGTGACGAGAATCTACGGGGACTGTCACTTTTGGAGCCAGCCTCAAGTGAAATACACTATTTGGCACATGACTTTGGTGACTTTTTCAGCCCTGGAGGTTGCTGCTTGGCCTACATAAAAAGCTCTTTGCTTCTTGGAATGGCACTTTTAGTTGGCACTGGAAATAAATGGTGAGGTGCGGAATCGTCCATAAGATCTGATAGGTGTGTCTGATGGAAGTACTCATCTTTGTTTGTTCATTACTGCACACTACACAAATACTTAAGTGTTGTAGGTCTGTTTGTGCTTACCATTACTGGGCCTGTAGGCCATATGCAATATACTGAAAGAAACCGGTGCAGCTTAAAAGAGCAGAGATTCAGCCACCAGGTCCGCTTCATTACCTAAGAAGCATGACTTAGACCACAGCGATTTGGCCAAATGGGCAGTGGAGCGTTGATCAGGGCCGCAGTTTCCTGCTGGGCACAATGTTGCTCTCACAAGCATCGAGCCATATGTCAGCCAGATGCTTTTGGCCTCACTCCCCTTCAAAGAAACAATTAAACACAATTATCGCAACATATAAATGAATTTCATCCATGATTAAAATGTTTGGGGTAAGGGGCGAGAAGGACGCACAGCCAGGTGGTTGTAATCTCAATGGTAGTCGCAGTGGGCTTCACCCTCAGAGGGTGGAAGAAAGAAAAACCTGCTGCTCTGTTTATTCAGGCACTTGAACGTCTGGACAAGTGCTCTCGCTCCCTCCTTCTCACTGCATGTTTAGCCTACGAACAAAGGCATCTGTCCCTTAATACCGCTGTAATGAAGGTCATTCATTTTAATGGAGCCTCATTTCAAACTCCTGTCATTAAAGCTTGTAGTGCACTTGACTGGGAGGTTGTTGAGACACTGTGAGAGAGCAAGTTCTACAAATAAACAGTTCCCCCTGCAACCGAGCGGGCATCTGAACATGATAATCCAGTTCACAGCGGTGGAAAGAGGAGAAAGCAGCTCACCTCGGAGGAGAAATCCAAACCATGTTAGAAAGATGAAAACCACATTTAGTTAAGTGGTAAAAAGGATGACAGGTGGCTCCAGCATGTTCCGAGGATAAGAGAACAATCACGAATAATCAGGTTTGAAAGGTTGAGAACACGAAGAGGGACTGAGGATACAATGAGATTCTGATGTCAAGTGTTTGTCAGGCCACAACTGGAAACTCAGATCAAACTCAAACTGTCTGCGAGTGTGAGCTGTCATTGGGATGTTTATAGCATCCTGGAGGGCAATGCATGGAGCCACAGAAAAAAAATGGCCTGTAAGCCGAGGTGAAAGATGAAGACCTATAAAGTCATTTCTCTCTGCCTCCTCTGCACAAGATCATCAAGGTCTGCTGAAAAATCACAGTGCGGTCGATCTTAAAGAGACACGCGCATGCAGCACGTGGTGGAGATGTGAAGATGATGCATTTTGACTCCCAGATGAAGAGTGTGATGAAGGAAGCTGCTATATATGTACTTGTCAGGCTTTCAAGTCCCAGTAGTCCCAGTAGGTAAGTGACATGTTACTGTCTCTCTCTCACACACGGAATATCGCCATGGTTAAAAACGTCACAGGACATGAGATGTGTGTTTAAAAAATATATATCTATCTTTATATCTAAGCTTTAAAAACTGTATGTAGAAGTGTGCGACAAGAAAAATCTCAGCTAAATTGAAACCTACTCCCCATGCAAGTGTTTAAATATATCCGTGGATAATTTATGTGTTTACTCCTCAGATTAGAGAGATCCATCTTCCTAGGTGTGTCAGCTACCCAGCATGCTTTGCTGCTTCCTGGCGTCAGATGGAATAATGTTGATGTATGACCTGTAAAGAGGAGTCTCTTTTTTCTCTCCTGCATGGTGACATGGTAAGGTTGTTTTATCTCCCTGTGAGAAGGAATGGGATGCTCAGCCCATCTCCCTGCCTGCTGAGGGCCTGATGAAAGCACAGGGCCACCTTGTCCAGACGGCAAACATCCATCAGAGGGGCAACATGTCAAACGATGAGGGCAGTGAAGAGTCATCCACAGGGCAAAGGAACGCTATAGGCCTGGTCAGACAGAGGTTTAAACCTAACAAACACCACAGAAGTGTGTGTTTGTGCAGCTCATAGTTGTTACTTTTTATGTATAAGGGCATTTTATGCTAAATCAATCACGTTATTACATTATCTATTAATACTAGCTATATTTTGTTGTGTTTCCAGAAAAATAAGAACAAAGAAATCAAGCAGAAGTCTGTAAAAGTGATATAACCTCCAACTCTCAGCAGCAGAGACACTATGAAATACTAAAGACTGTGTTAACCTGATCTCAAAGAAATATTAAAATGACCAAATTAAGACAGAAACCAAGGACGCTGCACTCTCATACTGTAGCATGTTGTCAACCACAAACCATGTAATAATATCTATTTAGCTCGAAATGGGACAACAATTACATTACACCACATAAATACAAATTGAGCATCATAGTGCATTAAGTAAGATGAGCAACTAAGGCCAC
The DNA here is from genome assembly GCF_057381915.1 of Diplotaxodon limnothrissa. Lineage (NCBI taxonomy): Eukaryota > Metazoa > Chordata > Actinopteri > Cichliformes > Cichlidae > Diplotaxodon > Diplotaxodon limnothrissa. Next base: position 9,329,160 of record NC_140617.1, read on the forward strand.
AACCAGGTTATTTACTGAGCTAATAAAACAAGTGAATATTAGAATCAATTCTATGCAATATGATGTTGTTTTTCCAACCACAATACCTGTCAGCCACTGGAAAGAATGCATGGTTAAGGTATGCATGGGCCCTTTATGCTCACTGTTTGTGCAAATAAGAAGTAATGTCACATCCATGGGACCATATTGCACTCCGGTATAACTTCAGTTGCACCAGTTTCCTCTCTTCTTGTAATCTTGCATGGTGCCACTGTTGTCATAGCCGTGTTAAAGACATAAGTGGATGATTGTGTTGTATTTTACTGCCATTTTAATGTTTTCTGAATGCAGAAGCTCAGAGATTTACAAATTATATAGATGACTAGAAGATGATAGGCATCACTGAGGCGGCAACACCTATCTTTCAGAAAGAGAAAAGCATTCCAAAGTGAGTAATCGTGCCCATCGAGCTGTGGTGATGTCACGTTTTTCACACAACATGATCAATATAGTGAGTATAATGGTCCATTAGGCACTGGCTTCACACTTCATATACAGTCTATAATACCATGAAACTATTAAATGCATTTGCAGGTGGAGCTTGGCAGTAGTATTAGAATTTTTAAAAAACAGCCGAGTTATGCTGGTGTAGACTCAGAGAGACAATCAAAAAGAGTAGATGATCTGACAGAAAAGTGACAAGGTTGGTAGTAAGCAGCATACTCCAGGACTAAAGAAGAAAATCAAGTGCAGTTAACTGCAGTTTTTTCATTGCCACTCGAGTCCAAGTTAATAGAGATTAAAATGTTAAAATGTCCAACTTTAGAGAAGAAATTAAAATGTTTACAGGCAAAAAAAAAAAAGCTAATTTCCCACCTCATAAAAATAAAGATGATATTTATAACTTACCTACTGAAATTATATAAAATGTTGGTAGTGTCGGTGCCGTTATCTACATGCACTGGCCGCATTGTTATGAATACTACTTGCAGATATCCAATCAGCTCATCACATTGCATCACCACATCCATTTAGGCATGTAAACATGGATAGGATGACCTGCTAATGTTCAAACTGAGCATCAGAATGGGAAATAAAGGTGATTTAAATAACTTATGATGATCTACTGGGATTTTCCCACACAATCATCTCTGGGGTTTACAGAAGATGATCCAAAAAGGAGAAAATATCTAGTGAGCGGCAGTTCTCTGGGAAAAAATGCCTTGTTGATGCCAGAAGTTTGTCGAGAATCATCAGACTGCTTTGAGCCTATAGGAAGGCAAGAGTAACTGAAATATGCACTTGTTACAATGACAGCAGGCAAAAGCTGTTGAGCCTTGAAGCAGATGGGCTACAGCAGCAGAAGACTACACTGGGTGGCCACTCCTACCAGTTAAGAATGGGAAACTGAGGCTACAATTCACACAGGCTCACCAAAGTGAACAAAGATTATTGGCAAAATGTTGTCTTTTCTGATATTTCTCAACTTCTGCTGTGAAATTCAATGGTAGGGTCAGAATTTGGTATAAACAACTCCAGCTCCAGGTTGACTATGTCACTATGTACACCCAGAGCCAGACACAGTGTACCCATCTAATGATGGCTGCCTCCAGCAGGCTAACACACAATGTCGCAAAGATCAAATAGTCTCAAACTGGTTTCTTGAACATGACAAAGAGTTCTCTATGCTCAACAGTCATTAGATCTCAATCCAGTGGAGCACCATTGAGATGTGGTCGAACAGGAGATTCACATCATGGATCTGCCGACAAATCTGCAGCAACTACAGCAAAAAATCTGATGCTATTGTCCTGGACAATCCAGACCTTTTAAGTAATCAAAAAATGAGACAGAATTTATGTAGACAAACCGAAATTTGAAAAGAAATTTACCAATGAATTTTGAAGCTCTGAAAATGGGTGACTGTGTGTAAAAATGGCTCTAATCCCTAAACAGTTCATGCAATATTCTGTTAAAAAAAACAAAAAATAAAAATAAAACAACCGCCCCTGCTATGTGTTCCATACTGTGCGTATTCCCTGCGCACAGTATTGAGAAAGCACTTTATAAATGAAAACAAATGAACACAAAGACATGAAAACGATCAGAGCTTTCTCTTGTTTTTCTCCACTAAGCGATCAACACACCAGCACACTTTGATGTGGGTTTTAAGGGGTAATGATTGGCACGTTGCACGCTCTCACAAACCAAATGTTTCTATTTTTGTAAAGTATCCCTCCCCCTTGCCACCCCCAACCCCCCCATCTCAGCAAATAAAGACAAAATGCGACATCCATTTGGAGGCAATTGCCCAAGTAGGCCGATCATTTCAGTTGGGCCTTTATACATTTCTATAGTTTATCCTCGAGGCTTAGTGACATTTGAATCTGTGATCATAATTTCTTTCCCTCTCTCTTTGTGTGTTTCCTGATTGCTTCCACACACTCGAAGCCAGTCCAGCTGGAGACTGTAAAAATAAACTTCATGTTCAAGAATGGGTAGATTAGCCCTTTTAAATTGTTTTCTTTTCATGTTTTTGCTTCCCTGTGCGTCCAACCTGGCAGGAGCCAGCAGGCTGAGAATATAGACTCAGTGTGTGTGTGTGTGTGTGTGTGTGTGTGTGTGTGTGTGTGTGTGTGTGTGTGTGTGTGTGTGTGTGTGTGGACTGTATGGGAACACAGAGGAGTCCAGAGAAACACTAATTGGCACAAAAGACATGTCACCTACCAGATGTTTCTTTAAAAGCAGTTAGCGAGGCACAGGTCCATAGCGAGGTGTTGGAGGCCTATATATGCATCAGAGGGAGCCGTCAGGATCCTGGACCACTCCTGCTGGACACCTGGCTTCCTGCTTCCCTGCGCAGCTGTGCACTGGCATGTGCTACATCATACTCAGACTATTCCGCTTTGTTCACGTTACATATTGTTCATGTTGTCAGCTTTTGTTCAGTGTTAAACAGAGATATCACGCAGAATTGTTTTTATTATTGCATCAAACACATGGGAACGATAAGTCCGAAGAAAGACTTTATCTCATTCTGAGGTTTATTACATCATAACTTTGCCTTTGGAGAAGGCTGCACGGGAGACGTGTTTGGATAAACAATGAGAGAATGTATTTCTAACCACACTCGAAATGTTTCCGGTTTCCCTTTTCAGTCTTTATTGTGCAGCCGGTGCTGTAATTACATTGTATAATCATTTTGCATATGGCATCACTAGAGGGGTAAGATCAGGACAGTGATGATTACAAGTTGAATTTTTTGAGCGCGCGCTCTCACGGCCACCTCTTGTTTTTCGACAGTCTGTCATTTTTCTGTGGCACATTTTGAAACCTATTACTCTTCACTCGTCACTTTTAGGGAGACAGATGGAGAAAGAAGCTTAACACGAACCTCAAGCAAAACCCATCTGGGAAGCTTAATTACAAGTAAGCTCTGTTTAATAAGCGGTGGATCACATATCCTGGTTCAGCATGTAGAGCAGGAGAGAAGAACCTCCAGAGGCTCAGGAATGTCAGTGTTTGTATATGATTGCACATGGTTGCATGCCGGCAGTGCTGCACATAGAAGCTGTTTAAAGCAGGCACTGTAATCCATTCTGACAAAAAAAGTTTGGCTACAGAACATGAATGAGTAACTCTCCCCCTTCTGTGAATGACTGTTGATGAGGCTCTCTTAAGCAAGGCACTTAACCTTTGATACACCAACGATCTCGGTGTAAAGATTCAGATCTAGACATATTCTGAAATTTGTTACTCTCAAAGAGGGCAAAAACTCAGCTTGAGCGATAAGAGGGGATGGATGGATAGATGGATGGATGGATGGGCGTAACTTTGTGCAGAACACTGGGGGGGTCAAGATCTCTGTCTAAATAAATAAATACATCTGGGTAAATTCCCAGATGTTTAAACATGCAACTATTTTGCTGGTAATAACTGAAATGAGTAAAGAAAATCAACAGCCTATTTATGCAACATAACTCATAATTTTATTGGGCCATAACCCCCCCTAACCCCCCGGGAAATTACGCCCCTGGATGGATGGATAGATGGATGGATGGATGGATCCCATGAGACCTAAGTGTTGGGACTAATTGTAGTAGCTCAGTAGATGCAGTGCATTTCCCTCGGTGAATTGAGTGGTTGCAGCTAGTTCAGTAAAAGAGTTAGAGTCCAAATTAAAAACAAAAAAATCGACGAGATCATTGGATATTTTTGGATATGGGAAAATACAAGCTACCATAATGCAGTGCTCCTGTTTCAATCTCAGATTCCACAGCTCAGTCACATAGTCTCTCAAGAAGCTATAAAGAAAGACCTCAAATGGACACTGGATACTACAGCAAATCATCAGGTTACACAGTAAAAACCTCCGCAGAGAGTGGTGTCACAGGAGTGTGACCTATAAATGCATAAATTGGGTGACTTCACATTCTGCAGAAAAAAAGAAAAACATTTTTATATATATATATATGTATGTAAACCCAAAGGCCAGCTGCGGATTCACGAGTGAAAAAGGATCTGTAAACCAGAACTCTTAGGTACAATAGAAATCACATGTGCACTTTTAGCCCCCGATGCTGTACAGTACTCTATTTATGTGTCCCAGTTATGTGTATCTTGCATGCTGGTAGTTTAAACTTTCAGGTCATCTTTGTTTTCAGTGAAAATGAATATGGCTCTTGTGGTTGTGGTTGCTGTGATGACATCATCCATGGAGCGGTTTCATGTTGAACTTAAACAAACATTAAAGTTTTGCTCTTCATTACAGAAGTTGCGAACGTCGTATTAGTCCAATGCGGCCTTTCTACGACAACCAGCATGGTTTTATATGACACCGTTCTACCCATCCAATCTAAACTACTGTGAACAAAAATAATGGCTTTAACATGGCGTAACACTCACAGAGGGGGATTACCAGGAAAAATATAAAGGCATGCAGGTTTTATAAACTTTGGTGTATGCGATGTGTGACAAGACAAGAAAATAAGCTCCCCCATCAGGAGAGATCTCCATGACATCACCTTGCTTCCCCGCAAACTCTTTCTCAAATCAGATCTAGTGAAAGAAAGAAAGGGGGAAATAAGACAGTGCTTTCTTATCCTCTAGATTTAAACTTCATATTCTCGTAGTATGACAGACAAACATCAATGCTCTACAAAAGGTACTGAATGGTAATTTATTACTCTTCTTCTCAAGCTGCCAGGATCCAAAGAGAAGAAAATCTTGGCACCTCTAAACAAACACCTGGTCTTTGGCAGTGTGGATTTCAGTGTGCCTCAGGAGAGCTGCTAAAGACATCCAGTCCTTCAGATTTCATACACAGACCAGATGCTGTAAACACTGATCACACTGCCTTAATTTGATCCCAGGTGGAGCATATACACCGATGGACCCAAACATTATTGTAGCTTCATCCAGTACTTTGATTTATCACCAAATATGTCCTACAGAAGTGAGAACATTCCCACCAGCTTCGACTAGTGCTAATTAGCAAGTGTCAACTTTCTAAAATGCCAGGCTAAGACATGATAAACAATACCTGCTAGGTGCTGGCATGCTTGCATTGTGACTGTGAGCATGTTAGCATGCTGACTTTAGTATTCACCTCTGCAAACTTCCACAACCACTTCTCACTTCCAAGTTGAAAATATTCCATCTTTCTTAGGGAAACTAGATCCTTCCAAAAGCGTAGGAGTGATGTTATGTCACATGTAATCTTAAACTATATACCGTATTTCCCGGACTACAAAGCGCACCTGAATATTAGCCGCACAAGCTAAAATCAGGGGAAAATCCTGTTTTGTACATACATTAGCCGCACCTGACTAAAACCCGCAGGTGTTTCAATATTGACTTATCATATGTAAGAGAATATGCACAAAGTGAATTGTCAGGAAAGAGATGGCTGTTTGGAGACACATCCCTTTTATTAATATTTTGAAAAACAAGTTATGGGTACATATTTGCATAACTTTTTAGGTATATGTACAAGTAGCGGTAATTACAAGTAGGAAACATGTACTGTGCTTCATAAATGAGTAACAAATGTAGTACATAACAATAACCTAGGGCACACCAGAAAAATAGATTGGACTACCTTTTAGGCTCAGGTGCAGTGACATGGCTTTAACAAGAAGAAAAGTCAGTCATTCACCACCATCTTCCTGCGCACTAAAACCACCAAAGTCCTCTTCTCCAGTGTCGGATACGAACAGGCTCAGGATGGCTACGTCATCCACTCTCAGCTTCTTTCCTTTGTTGTCAGTGTCAGAGTCGAACACCCTCTGAAGGGCCGTGGCGGTGTCCTCCTCTCCATCATGCAGCAGTCCAGCCCTTCGAAATCCGTTGGTGATCATGGATGTTTTTACACTTTTCCACGCTGTCAGATTCCACCGGTGGAGTTGGGCATAACTTGCTTTTCGCACGTTTATCGCCGCACATCATCCACGACTCCCGCTGAACGCATAGCACTACTTTGAAGTTTGTTTTTCGCGCTACTTTTACGGCACTATGTTGCCTGGCGGATGGACATGTGACCAACATACCACTCTTGAACCCGATACTGTGTGTCTGATCACATGCCCTTCCGCCAGGCAACGTAGTGCCGTACAACACCGGAACAATCAAAACAAATCGTCTTACGATATGACAAAAATCATGGACAATCCATAGAAAAGCCGCACCTGACTAAAAGCCGCAGGGTTCAAAGCTGGTGCAAAAAGTAGCGGCTTATAGCCCGACAATTACGGTATATTAAATGCTTCTCAACAATGGATGTGCACAGGAGGGACAGTGGATATGTTTGGCAAAGGCTGTTTAACATGGAGCTTCCAGGCAGTAGGAAATAAGGAAGTAAGATCACAAGATGATTCATGGCTGTAGTGAACTTGGACGTGTAGATTGCTGGTGTGACTGACTGAGATTTCCTGCTCCACAGGAATTACATAAAAGCCTGACCGTCTAATTCAAGCTACTGCTGCTAAAAGTGGTTATACATGCGATAAAAGGTATTGAATCATATACTTAGTTTTCACAAGACTGCACCGAGTCCCTTGAAAGCTTTGCAAGGTGCAATTTAGCAGTAGAAGCTATTTATTTTGTGAAAAAAAGACAATAAATTGGATGAAGAATAGCAGCAGGCAGACTAACATCCTGAAGGATGCATCAAGGTGCGGGAGATACAAATCACCAGATAAGCATGTGGTGGTTTGTGAGCCTTGCACAACTAATATGATAACATGAGTCCAACTACGTCAGTGGGGAGAGCTGTTATGTTTTGTTACCCTATAGGATTGTCATCTGATCATTTGGCTCGATCACTCATCCCTGCAAAGTGTCAACACACCTGTAGCTAAATAACTGCCGCTCACCATCACTGGAATTTCCAAAGGAATCCAACAATCCAACATTTGTTTTCTCTTGCTGAAAAACCACTCCAACAATATTCATAGTAATGCAAATGTAGCTGATTTGTCTACATTTTCATTTAATGGTTTGCAAGACCCTTATGAAGAAAACATTGAGGGAACAGTTTACCCTGCCCGGGATAGGGATACCGGGGCCCCGCCCTGGAGCCAGGCCCGGGGAGGGTGCCTGAGGGCGAGCGTCTAGTGGTCGGGCCTTAGTCCATGGGGCCATGAGGCCCTGGCGGACTGATCCCCGGCTGCCAAGACTGGCAATTGGGACATGGAATGGCCCCCTATCTGGTGGGGAGCCTGAGTTAGTGCGTGAGGTTGAGAGGTACTGGCTAGATATTGTCGAGCTCACCTCTACGCATGGCTTGGGCTCTGGAACCAGTCTCCTGGAGAGGGGCTGGACTCTGTCTCAGTCTGGAGTTTCCCCTGGTGAGAGGCGGCGGGCTGGGGTGGGTATTCTAATATCCCTTCGGCTTGCTGCCAGTACGTTGGGGTTTTACCCGGTGGATGAGAGGGTTTGTTCCCTGTGCCTTAGGGTCGGGGAACGGGTCCTGACTGTCATCTGCGCTTATGCGCCAAGTGGTAGTTCAGAGTACCCAGCCTTCTTAGAGTCCCTGGGTGGGGTGCTGGAAGGTGCTCCACCTGGAGACTCTGTTGTCCTGCTGGGAGACTTCAATGCTCACGTGGGTAATGACAGCAAGACCTGGAGGGGCGTGATTGGGAGGAACGGCCTCCCTGATCTGAACCCAAGCGGTGTTTTGTTATTGGACTTCTGTGCAAATCACAGTTTGGCCATAACGGACACCTTGTTCGAACATAAGAGTGTCCATAAGTGCACGTGGCACCAGGACACTCTAGGCCGCAGGTCGATGATTGATTTTGTAATCGTATCACCAGACCTGCGACCATATGTTCTGGACACTCGGGTAAAGAGAGGGGCTGAGCTGTCAACTGATCACCACCTGGTGGTGAGTTGGATCAGGTGGCGGGGGAGGACGCTGGACAGAACTGGTGCACCTAAACGCGTAGTGAGGGTGTGCTGGGAACGTCTAGCAGAGGCCCCAGTCCGTGAGATCTTCAATGCACACCTCCGGCAGAGCTTCAACAGCATTCTGAGGGAGACTGGGGACATTGAGTCCGAATGGACCATGTTCAGTGTCTCCATTGCTGAAACTGCTGCATTGAGCTGTGGCCGCAAGGTGGTTGGTGCCTGCCGTGGTGGTAATCCACGAACCAAATGGTGGACACCAGAGGTGAGGGGAGCCACCAGGCTGAAGAAGGAGTCCTATCGGGCTTGGTTAGCCTGTGGGACTCCGGAGGCAGCCGACAGGTATAGACAGGCCAAGCGGAATGCGGCTCGGGCAGTGGCTGAAGCAAAAACCCGGGTGTGGGAGGAGTTCGGAGAGGCCATGGAAAAAGACTTTCGGACTGCCTCGAAGAGATTCTGGCAAACCGTCAGGCGTCTCAGGAGGGGAAAGCGGTACTCTACCTGCACTGTGTATAGTGCTGGCGGAGCGCTGCTGACTTCGACTGAGAAAATTGTCAGGCAGTGGAAGGAATACTTCGAGGACCTCCTTAATCCCACTGACACGTCTTCCGAGGAGGAAGCAGAGTCTGGGGATGAGGAGAATGACCCGCGAATTTCTGGAGGCGAGGTCACTGAGGCAGTTAAACAACTCCTTGGTGGCAGAGCCCCTGGTGTTGATGAGCTCTACCCCAAGTTCCTGAAGGCTTGGGGCAGACCGGGGTGGTGGTCCCCATCTTTAAGAAGGGGGACCGGAGGGTGTGTTCCAACTACAGGGGGATCACACTCCTCAGCCTCCCTGGGAAAGTCTATGCCAGGGTGCTGGAAAGGAGAGTTCGTCCGCTAGTCGAACCTCGGATACAGGAGGAACAATGCGGTTTTCATCCTGGTCGTGGAACATTGGGCCAGCTCCTTATCCTCTCGAGGATACTTGAGGGTGCATGGGAGTTTGCCCAAGCAGTCTACATGTGTTTTGTGGACTTGGAGAAGGCATTCGACTGTGTCCCTCGGGGTGTCCTGTGGGAGGTGCTGCGGAAGTATGGGGTGTCTGGCCCATTGCTACGGGCCAATGGTTCCCTATACAACCGTTGCAAGAGCTTGGTTCGCATTGCCGGCAATAAGTCGGACTCGTTCCCGGTGGGTGATGGGCTCCACCAGAGCTGCCCTTTGTCACTGATTCTGTTCATAATTTTTATGGACAGGATTTCTAGGCGCAGCCAAGTGGCAGAGGGCTTTCACTTCGGTGGCCTCAGAATCTCCTCTCTGCTTTTCGCGGATGATGTGGTTCTGTTGGCTTCATCGGGTGAAGGCCTCCAGCTCGCACTGGAACGGTTCGCAGCAGAGTGTGAAGCAGCGGGTCGGGGATGAGTTCCTGCCCCAAGTGGAGGAGTTCAAGTATCTCGGGGTCTTGTTCGCGAGTGATGGGAGAAGGGAGCCGGAGATCGACAGACGGATTGGTGCTGCAGCTGCAGTAATGCAGACGCTGCACCGGTCCATTGTGGTGAAGAGGGAGATGAGTGTAAAAGCGAAGCTCTCAATTTACCGGTCGATCTACATCCCTACCCTCACCTATGGCCACGAGCTGTTGGTAGTGGCCGTGGCTACAATGTAGCTTGCCATCACCAGTGTGTGAATGTGTGTGTGAATGGGTGGATGACTGGTTGTGTAAAGCGCTTTGGGGTCCTTAGGGACTAGAAAAGCGCTATACAAATACAGGCCATTTTAGTGACCGAAAGAACGAGATCGCGGATACAAGCGGCGGAAATGAGCTTCCTCCGAAGGGTGGCTGGCCTCTCCCTTAGAGATAGGGTGAGAAGTTCGGCCATCCGGGAGGGGCTCAGAGTAGAGCCGCTGCTCCTCCACATCGAAAGGAGCCAGCTGAGCTGGTTCGGGAATCTGACAAGGGGTTGGCGTTCCGGGCATGCCCCACCGGGAGGAGGCCCCGGGGCAGACCCAGGACACGCTGGAGAGATTATATCTCTCGGCTGGCCTGGGAACGCCTTGGTGTTCCCCTGGATAAGCTGGAGGAGGTGGATGGGGAGAGGGAGGTCTGGGCTTCTCTGCTTAGGCTGCTGCCCCTGTGACCTGGCCCCGGATAAAGCGGATGAAGATGGATGGATGGATGGTTTGAAGTACCTATCTTGTAAATCTCAAACTGGAATAACAAGTGGTTTCCCTGTTCTTTCAGCTTCGACATCTATCACCCCAACATGGACGTTTGACTTTAAAGCTGTTTGACTGGGCCAGATTGGTATGAAATGTAGTGTTCGCAATCAGTGCCTTGTGACACTGACTTTTTTCCCCCTATAGTGCCCTTGAATAAATATTATGTCATCTGGGCTCTGAAAGTTAATGCAAGCTATCTGGCCTCGTCTTCTTGTTAAAACTTTTATCTCAAACTTATTTTAGCTTTACATAACCAGTGTCTCTGTTAATCTGCTATAATTTAGAGTTATCGCTTTGTTGTCTGCGAGTCGGGTCAGTCTGCCGGCACTTCAATTAGTCTGCCGTCCTGAAGTTTTGTTGAAGGAGAGATGAAGGATTTCTGACTTGACTAATAGGCTGAGCTCTAATCTGGGGTGTTGATTGACACTGTCTTCAATGGGCGTGTTTACACACGGCTCCGCCGTTAGCATCTGTCATCCAGTCACCTCTCATACATGTCATGAGGTGCCCGTGTCCCCTCTGTTTGGCCCAGAGTCAGTGTAAGATACACAAACACGGCTTCTGTCGTCACTAACTAAACTTCCACATTCTCTTGAAGTCAAACGCAATCACGTTGTGTATATAGATCACATTCTTTTTGCAGTTTGTGTCTATTGCAGTGGCTGCTTCACTGTTTCTGCTAACTTGTACACCCAGTCTGCATTCATGCTTTTTCTGTGCATGAAAGGTTACAAGCGGCTGAGGATCTGTATTTATGAAACTCACAAATTAACACAAACTGTTGGCTTAATTTTGCCAGATTTTTACAAGTATTATGGAAGCGTGGTGCATTTCTTTTTCTCAGCTAAGGCATTTAATGAGAAAATAAAATATATATAAGTAGTAGTGACTTTTCACGCCTGTCCAGGATGTTTTTTTTTAACATTTTAAAATTAATTAATTTTTCCACCAGAAGGAGCAAGTGAAATATCCATGGGCAGTATTCTACTGATTCACAGCATCGTCCTCTCCAGGCAAAGAAACAGCACTCACACTATGTGTCTCTGTGCTGTGCTCAGTGGATGAGTGAAGAGTAAGGCTTCAAGTATCGACAGAAAACTGTTGTACACAGTTCATCTGAAAATGTGAGAGGCTCTCCGGCGCTTCAAACTTCATTGGGTAAAGTCTGATTACAGGTGTGAAAAAGTCAGAAAAAGTTTGAGAATTGCAGGTCTGCTTATGTGGGTAGTGTCTTATTTTTCCTCACAGTAGACCATCCACCAAAATGTTCATTAAGACATCTAGCAGAAGTTGGGATAACATTGAAATCATGTGCAAAAGTCATCCTTTTTCTTCTGCTTTTCCAGTTCAGAGCCTGGAGTCTATTCCACCTGTTATTTTGGGTAGTGTGGAGTGGGGCAGGGGAGCACATACTGGGCTGGCTGCTAGCCTATCGCAAGTTTAACACATAAAAACACACAAACAGCCATTCACACACACATCTATTTAGAATTGCCAACTCGCTCAAAACGCTAAATATATGATTGTTTTTGAACGGCGGAAGGAAGCATGAATACCTGGGAAGAACCCACACTGGCACAGGGTGAAAGGCCCCAGGTGGCCAGTGGATTCAAACCCAGGACCCCCTTGCGGTGAGGCAACGATGCTAACCACTACACAAACCATGATGCCCCTCCCACAACGTTTCTTTAAAAAGTGTGCAACATACCCTGAGATACATTTTCTGTTTTTTGTTGGGTGTGTCAGAAATTCTATCTATAATTTACACATAGATGCCACTTTAAAAAGGCAAACACACACACACACACACACACACACACACACACACACACACACACTGTACTGACTGAATAACAGTTTAAAATCGATGTAGCCTGGATAACATTCTGGAAATTACACTTTTCATTTTAGAACTATCTTTAAAGCATTACATTTAATACCTTTACACTCGCACACAGCACTGAGCACTTTTCTGTGTGTTTCAGAGAGACAGAGGTTAAACCTGTAATTACAGCACATATGTTTACATTGCAGGAATTTAAACGACACCTGTACTGCTCTTGGATAGCAACAAAGGCAGAAAAAACCCTCATGAATATAAAATAAAGTCTGATCCACCTGCCGTGACACTAAGCCGCTTTTTTTTTTTTACGTACTTTTAATACTTCCCTCATTTGTCATTCGCAATAAATGTCTTTTTTTCTCAACTCTGTTGTAACACTGTTACAGTATGTGAGGTCTGACTGGTATATTGAACTATACTGTGTTTTCCAGTCCAGTAATTACACAACAGGAGCTTGCATCCCCACAACCCCGAGGATACGTCGCCATTCCTCTCTGGCGATGGGAATTTCCCATTTCGATGCGCTGCCTTCTGTTTCAGGTGTTCAAACAAGTTTTAATATGGAATATCTCCCAGAAGCCTTTGCCTCAACTTTGCCTGTGCATTGTTGAAGCAGGGTTATGGTTCCGCTGGAGGTCTTTGATGAGTAATACGTGCCCCTCGACAGACAATCTCTGATCTTCTATAGTTCAATCATCAAAGTTTTTGTGCTTCAGACGCAAAAGATGCAAAATTACGATGGCTGTGAGGAAGCAGCCTATCAAAACGAACAACCTTAAAGTGAGGGTGGCAGGATCAAATGTGACCAACCGGTGCGATGATGGGAAAATAGATGGAGTTTCGTGGAGGAATAATTTAACACTTCTGGAACTTTTCACGTCAAACACATGGCCCGGGCAGCACTCCGCCAGGGGAGGGTTTTATTTCACTTGCCTGTACCTGTGCACAAAACTCTGCCATCAAAGTTTCCCCAATTCTATGGCTTCACTTTAACTTTGGGCACCACAGAATGCCTTTGTGCACTGTGGAGCCTTTGTGGGAATACATTTAGACTTAAATGCTTTTGATTCAGCGTTGGCAGGGAATCAAGCAGGACCCAGTTTTTTCCATGCTGGGGACCACAGCCATGTTGAACCTGACCAGACATGACCTCATGCAGTAGACAGATGCATGTAACAGGCAACATTGCACGACAGCATTTCATCTCAGCCATTACGTTAAGTATCTTTCACATTACCTGAGTTTTGGATTACTTGAAATCAAGATCACTTCCCTGCTGAGTGAAAACAGGATGTTTGCGTTTTGAAGGGTTTTTTGTGTAACGTTTAAATAGAGTGAGGTATTAACTGTTGCTCTAACAATAGTAGGACTTTGAAAGATTACATGCTTTCTGAGTTATAGCCTTCACCAGAGGTTGTGGTGAGGACATGTAAATGTCATTATACTGTATATGGAATTGCCATGAACATATTCTATGTCTATATTTTTATCACGGCTCAATCCGTGTGTTGATTCACAACATCTAACTGCTTTATGTATTACAAGAAAGGCTGCCATTCGCGTTGCCATTCTGAATATCCAGCATAACACTACTGAAGTGTTTAACACCGCCATGTTATATTTGATCATTCATTTTAATATCTCTTGCTTCTATCAACCAGGTAGCTCATTATTTCCTGTTGGCAGGTTGACCAACTTCCAATTTAGAGGATATTTTCCTGTGCTTGGATGGATTCATGGTCACTGGCTTGGGCTGCAGCTTGCAAATTTATTCTTTCATCTGATCTAGGGAGATCCACCCTAGCTGTAAGGCCACTAGCCAGAACTTGTCATATATGAAAACTTATTTAAAAATTGGTGCTGAGCTCATCAGTGCTGCAGAGAAAAAGAAAAGAAAATGCCTGGGGAGCATGCATAGTTGATACATTGTAATGTAAATTCTGCAAGAATGTGTCCGCGGTCACAAAAAACTGACAGGAATTTTACAAATTTTTACAAATTTTACATCACTGGGACCCAAGCAGACACTACCAGTCTTGTAGATGTGGAGAAAACAGACCCTGGTTAAGAAGGTAATTTCTGTCCATAGCTGGTAGGAGTCACCAGAGAGGAAGCTGATTATTATTTATCAAAAAGGTGACATATTTACATTTACTCAAATGCCTGCAGGTACAGCAAATACTGTGGAAAACCTTGTGTTTTTACAGTTAATCTATGCAGTGGGTGTTGAATCATTCAGTCTAAAGATTAAAGAAAAAAAATCAGCAAACCTTAGAAAACCGAATAGTCCGGACCAAAGAAGTTGACTGAAACAAATTCTACATTATTAAAAGTATTTTTAGAGAACATGACATGTGTTCACTTGAGATTAGTTGCTATTGAAATGAAACATGCCACTTTAGCAAAATACTGTTGAAGTAATAGCTTTACGTATGTTGCCTAGATGACTAAATGGAGTACAGCTGGTAATGTATAATCCTATTTGAAAACATTTCAAAGTCATTCCAAAGAGAAAAACAGAGTGAATGAGTGGGTGACGGACAGACAGAAAGAATGAATAAACTGACTTTTAGGATTATGTCTTGATGAGTGTAAATATTATTCAAAGCTTTATTTATAAGGGTAATTAGTTCTTCTTCTGTGTTTTCGTATAATCTGCTTTCACTCTGTCTGAGAGCGACTTTTGGCAAAAAAAATTCAACACTGTTGCTTCAGTCCTGACCGGATAATACCACGTCCTTTCCTTTGTGTGTTTTAGCCCATCTTCTTTCTGCCAACGAGAAGTTACAGACAAATTAAGCTGTTACTTCATCTCGTCTTCCACCGCTAACGCTACTTTGGAGAGTCGTACCCTCAGCTGTGAAAATCATTCCTGTGTTTAGACACAGCCCTGTGACATGGGCTTTTAGCACACTGAGACCAATGAAGTGTTGCCAGCTGTGCAACGTGGCTGAAGAGTTCACAGCTACTCAACGCACAGGCGCCAATGGCAAAGTCAGACCGCAGTTCTCATTCAAAAAGTCCCGCACCAACACAGTTACCTCCTGAAAGACATCAGTGAAATAAAGCACTGATTAAACACAAAGACTTTATGGCAAAATTCTGGAGAGCACATTACGTCTCTAAGAGTCCCCAGAGGACAGGCGATAAAGGACGTGGTACAATGCAGAGGCCAATCCATCACTTAATGGGTCACGATCCAAAATTCCTCTTTTGAACACAGATCTCCGGTATAAAAGCCTCCAGACGAGAACTAAAAGTGACTAAGTGTTTCTATTTGAGTAAGTGAGGGGGTGCTTGTGTCTTTCTGTCTGTGTGAGTCAATGTGTGACTGCAGGCTGTACAGTAGATAAGAAAGGGCAGCGAGAGGCACCGGGGTATCCATTACTCACTGGATGCCTATGGAGAGCAGAAGAAGCGGCAGCTGAATCTAGTTTAATGGTGGAAATGGATGCACAGTCTCCCCGTGGAGCGATCCCCTTTATGACCAAAGCTTACCTGTGATATATGGAAAGAAGACAGATGCCAGCGAGGGAGGCAGTGGGACACCAAGGTGATTGGACAGATTCTTCTGGGTGATGCGGAGGCTGAGTGTAGCTTTGAACTCTTGCCACAGTCCAGGGTCAAGCTGGGGGTGATTAAGTGCTGCTGCCGTGCTCCCGTAGGACAGGAAAAGGATGAGAACTTATTTTCAGCGAGCAAACAGAAAGAAGATGATCTGAAAAGGCCAGAACCTCAAACCATGGTGTTTGCAGTGCACTAAGGCATCGGCTTTTAAAAGAATCAAAGAAAACATGCCGTAGCCTACCATCTGTAAAATTTTATTACATTATATAAGACTTGTGTCTGTACTAACGAAGATCACATGGAACTCCATAGATTCTGTAATGAATAAACATAATCAAGATAAATTTCTGATGATGACAATATACAAAGTGTGATCAAAATCTTACTAGGTTAATAAAACATTTAAAAACCTTACTGCTTTAAATTTGCCCATTCTTCCCTTCAAAGTTCTCTTCTAATGCATTTTCAGAGTCCTCCTTGCACTTGCACACCCCTGCAATATAAGGAGGGTGCTGAGCAAGTGGTGGTTCAACACCCTTTGGCACACAAGTGCAATGTCAATGACTACGACTATGACTAGCAGCATGCTTGTCAAAAAATGACAAACATGCTGCTAGCTGTGGTTTTCTGCTGACATGCCATCTTCAGGCTCAACTGTGTACCCTTCAACTGAAATCTTCTGGCCCATATCCAGAGACCCACCAGTGATGATCCTTAACATAAAAACTTTCCAGTGAAAGATGGCCAAGTACAAATATTAATACGCTGACTTACAGGATCCGATCTAAAAACACCAGCCACAATGAAAATGGCTTGACATGCACAAGAAAACAATCTTAAAAGAGAAATAAGGAAAGATTTTTACATTTTAAGTTATAATTTATTAATATATTTTAAAAACATTCAATATCTGCTTAAATCTCTGTAGGCCAAATGCTAACATCAGACAAAGTAGAACCGAGGCTGATAGAAACATCAGTTCATCATATATTTAGTAATAAAAAGTAATAAAATAATGAAAAGGGAGATAACATCATGACATCACAGCCACAAAAGTCACTGACTAATCTGATTGTAAACCAACAGATATCATTCAAATGTCAACTTTGTGGTGGAGCCAGAAGAAAATCTGAAAACTGCACATTGGCAAAATGTGCAGTTCACTATCTGAAAACCAAGTTCATATGACCTAGAAGTGGTGCTTGGGGGGGGGGGGGGGGGGGGGGGGGGGGGGGGAGTCATTAGATCACCAAGGTCACAAAAATCGATCAACTACAGTAGGCACCATAAATGCACCATGAATAAAATATGATGGTAGTGCATTAAATAGTTGTTGAGATGTTTCAGTCAGGACCAGAGTGGTGGACTATCAACTGTCCAGCTTTATCATGGCCAGAGCTACACTGCTAGCAGTGCTAGAAATAATGTGTTTGCTTACAAAAGCCTTAGCATGCTATGAGTGCACAGCGATACTTCTCACGGTTCATCTTTGTTCATTGTAAGCGTTAGCATCTAAACAGCTGATATGATAAGCAGAATCTTCATTGATGTATAACTTCAGAAAGTATCAAATGAAATTCAAGCCACTGAGTACGTTTTCAGTGTCTGGCCTTGAGCACCGGTTATTGTACCATCATGTGGTTTTATTCGTGAATATAATCAACGTTGAAGTAAATAAATAAATGGAGCGGGCAGCAGTTACCTCCTCATAATTTCCATTGTTGACGTATTTCCGATCATATTACCTCATGAAAAATTTATAACAAAACAATAAGAAATATGAAAGGCAAAGTGAGAGTAAAGACATTTGCCTTCATACTTTTTAAATATTGACACATTTCTGTAGGACTGTAATAAAGGAAACAAAAAGTAATATCCAAAGCATCTGGGAGAGGTCCTGCAGGCCAATTCATATACTTTATAATCATAGTCAGGCTGTTTTTGTACGTGGGTGTACGTTCATGGTGATGACACATACGCCTGTTAAATAATGGATATGTTGCCACAGCCACTTTGCATTTGCATCATAAAAATATTGAATTATTGCTCTCTGGGTGTGAAAAACTTCTGCACAAGTTGAAATGATGGCGCCGGTGAGGTCGGCTGCCGTCACGACTGCTCCGACCACTTTTTCTTTGTCTTTGTTTTTTAAGTTAGTTTTCAGCGTTTCTAAATCGGCAAAATCATCACCATTGGGTACATTAGGTATGACAGTGACACTCTTGTTTCTATTGGTATACAATGTACTCACAATTCGAAGTTTTTAACTCCGGATCCGAGCTGGCCGAGTGAGATCTCGAGGGAGAACAAAGGGAAGCGGCGGCGGCCTAGAGGGAAGCGAGCCGGCGTCAGGAACAGGCTGAGAGCTCGTGCACACCGCACACCTCTGCCTAGCATCCTGCTCGCCAACGTCCAGTCACTGGAGAACAAGCTTGACGACCTCAGGGCCAGGATAAAGTTCAAGAGAGACATTCGGGACTGCAATCTCCTCTGCTTCACCGAGACATGGCTGAACCCAGCGGTGCCGGACCACGCCATCCAGCCGGCCGAGTTCTTCTCGGTTCACCGCATGGACAGGACACGGGACTCGGGGAAGTCAAGGGGAGGCGGCGTGTGTTTAATGGTGAACAACAACTGGTGCAACAGTGCGAACGTTGTTCCTCTCACACGCTCCTGCACACCAAATCTGGAACTACTGTCCATCATGTGTCGTCCTTTTTATCTACCTCGGGAATTTACATCGGTCATTGTAAGTGCCGTTTATATTCCACCACAAGCGGACACGGTCACCGCCTTATGCGAGCTGCATGAGGCACTCACACAGCACCAGACACAACACCGGGACGCTGCGCTTATTGTGACGGGGGACTTTAATAGCGCCAACCTCAAACGCGCAGCGCCGAACTTTTATCAACACATCACCTGCCCCACCAGGGGTGAAAGGACACTGGACCACTGCTACACTACGGTCAAGGACGGCTACAAGGCACAATCCCGCCCCCCGTTTGGCAAATCTGATCACGCCGCCATCTTCCTCATGCCAAAATACAAACAAAGGCTGAAACAGGAAGTTCCGGTTCAGAGGAAGGTCGCGCGCTGGACGGATCAATCGGTGGCCGCGTTACAGGACGCACTCGATGACGCAGACTGGGGCATGTTCAGAAACAGCTCCGACGATGACGTCAACGTGTTTACGGAAGCGGTTGTGGGATTCATCGGGAAACTAGCGGATGATACCGTGGAGACAAAGACTATCACAACGTTTCCCAACCAGAAGCCGTGGGTGGATAAAACCATCCGCGACGCTCTGAGATCCCGCACCGCTGCCTACAACACGGGACTCATGACGGGGGACATGGACCCGTACAAAGCCGCGTCATATAACGTGCGGAGGGCGGTGAAAGAGGCGAAGCTAGAGTCACAACTCCAACAGAGTGACTCTAGGAGCCTGTGGCGGGGACTAAGGACAATAACGGACTATAAAGCACCAACAACCGGTATGACGAACGCGGCCGTGACTTTGGCAGACGAGCTGAACACTTTCTATGCTCGCTTCGAGGCTGCAGCTAAGGTCTCCAACAATGATAGTGTTAGCGGCGCTAACGGCTGCAGACAGGAAGATACTGCCAGCACCGGAAACGTGCTCGTCATCTCCGAGCATGAAGTAAGGAGAGCCTTCAAGAGAGTGAACACCAGGAAAGCAGCAGGACCAGACGGCATCCCAGGTCGTATCCTAAGAGACTGCGCATACCAGCTAGCTCCTGTGTTCACTGAGATATTCAACATCTCTTTATCTCAGTCGGTGATCCCCACATGCTTCAAAGAGTCCATCATTGTTCCTGTCCCGAAGAAACCCCACCCTGCTTCTCTCAATGACTATCGCCCTGTAGCCCTCACCTCAGTAGTGATGAAGTGCTTTGAACGCCTGGTCAGAGACTTCATCATTTCTTCACTACCAGACACACTGGACCCACTACAGTTCGCTTACCGTCCAAATCGTTCCACAGACGATGCCATCTCTCATCTCCTCCACACATCACTCACTCACTTGGACACTAGAAGGGGGAATTATGTTAAAATGCTCTTCATAGACTACAGCTCTGCATTTAATACCATAATTCCCTCCACACTCACCACCAAGCTGGAGCATCTGGGACTCAGCTCATCTATGTGTCAGTGGATCTCCAACTTCCTAACTGGCAGACCACAGGCAGTAAGGATGGGCGGACATGTCTCAGCCTCCACCACTCTCAGCACTGGAGCCCCCCAGGGGTGTGTTCTGAGCCCCCTGCTGTACTCCTTGTACACATATGACTGTGTGGCCACTACCAGCTCCACCACCATCATCAAGTTTGCTGACGACACCGTCGTGGTGGGCCTGATCTCTGATAACAACGAGACGGCCTACCTGAAGGAGATTAGGAATCTGGAGAACTGGTGCCAGAGGAACAACCTCCTTCTAAACGTCAGTAAGACAAAGGAGCTGATAGTGGACTTCAGCACTAAGCAGGAGAGGAACTACCAGACCCCCGTCATCAACGAGTGCCCAGTGGAGAGAGTGGACAGCTTCAAATACCTCGGAGTTCACATCACGCAGGACCTGTCATGGTCCTGTCACATCAACACCGTGGTGAAAAAGGCCCGACAGCGTCTCTACCACCTCAGACGCTTGAGAGACTTCCAACTGCCCTCCAAGGTGCTCAGGAACTTTTACTCGTGCACCATAGAGAGCATCCTGGCGGGAAACATCTTAACCTGGTTCGGGAACAGCACCATGCAGGACAGACGAGCTCTACAGAGGGTTGTGCGGTCAGCTGAGCGCACCATCAGCTCCGAGCTCCCTGACCTGCACTCAATCTACAGCAGGCGGTGCTGGACTAAGGCCAGGAAGATCATGAAGGACCTCAGCCATCCCAACAACAGACTGTTCTCTCTGTTGAGGTCAGGAAAGCGATTCCGCTCCCTGAAGACCAACACAGAGAGACTGAGGAGGAGCTTCTTCCCGCAGGCGATACGGTCTCTCAATCACACCACCACACAGTACTGACCCACACATATGGTTCTTACACACACACTGGACTTTCTGGACATTGTTTTTGCTCAACACTGGTCACTATATTCTTCATTTCCAGTTAATTGTACAGCTGCTGTTATTGTGTATATATTTATTTATATTTAGATTTCTTCATACATTCTTATATAGTTCTATATTGTGTATTGTGTATTTTGTTGTACAGTTATTTTATTTTCAACTTTAATTTATATATTTTATCTTATTCTTCCCAGTTAAATTTACCCTTCATTCTAATTTGTGTTGTACAGTTATTTCATTTTTAACCTTAATTTATATTTTATTCCTTCCTAGTTAATTTACCCTTTTTAATTTTTCATATTTATTTCCTATCTTATTCATAGCCTTTTCCTTTTTTGTTTTCTTTAGGTCACGAGCAGTTGTCCAAGCATTTCACTACATATCGTACTGTGTATGACTGTGTACGTGACAAATAAAATTTGAATTTGAATTTGAATTTGAATGAGTCAAACAGTACTTCACACACACACACACACACACACACACACACACACACACACACACACACACACACACACACACACACACACAGGCTAGTTGTTAGCAGTTATGATCTGTCATAGGACACCCCCACCCTTCTCTTTCACACTGGCGTTCAGAGGGGGAGTAAGAGCACAGAAGACTCAACTACCCAGGCTTTTTATTGCTTTATTGCTTCCTCCCAAAGTAAAGGAGCACAAGAGACTGTGAAGCTATCCCCTCCCGACCTCTCCGCAGCCCCCATCCCCACAACCCCTCCCCGCTCCTGCTGGGAAGAACAGGACTGTGGTGGGTAGGAGGTCTACCGCTTTCTAAAGACCAGTCCACTGAATAGTTGGCCACGGTCATCGTTATCCTCCCAATTAACACTCGTTTGTCTGCGGTGAATTCAATTAGAGCCATATTCATGAGCGACCAGCAGGGGAGGCGTGCATGTGGGAGGGTGGGTCACTTCCCTGGACCACATCAGAGCGCTGCAGGTCAGCTCTTGTTCAGCCAAAGCATCCACACATATGTGAGTCAACCCCTTTCTCTGGAGAACAGAACAGAGCAATGAGGCGCGAGGGATCATGCAGAGTTTACAATCAATGCAGATTACGCGATGGAAATTTTATTTATAAATTCATGTCTAAATTGTGAGGTGTGTGTGAGGCTGACTGGCTAAAATCACTTTAGTTACATTCACGATTATACTACTTGGTCACCGTCTTTATCATAACATCACAACGTTGTGAAAGACAGCAACGTGTGATTTATGAACAAAAAAATTGTAATCTATCACAGAACTGAGAAAGAATTTATGACACACAGATGAGGCAAAAATATTGTGTAGTCTAAACCCAGCATTGGTTTGTGGATTAGAATACAAACAGTTACAGATACGATTTCACAATTTCATCCTGAAATATAATTTATTTTTCCAATATTTTGTTATTTTGTTACTTAGTGAATGAGTGGGTGATGGACTCTCATTCCGTCAAATATAGCAACTGAGAGACACAATTAATTTTATTGGATACAAAACTGACTGAAGAAGTCCGAGCAGTGCTGCTAGAAGTTAATGGGATCTTCTGATTTCAGTCTACACAAAATTTTATGGTGATCTATCCAATAGCTTTCCAATACTGTCATTTGCATCCCTACAATCATTCTGCACGTAAAAAAAGAAAGAAAGAAAATGTTACTTCTCTCTTCTGACTTTTGACCTTCATATTGCTAAAGTATCAAAATGACCATTTCTAAAGCAGAAACACTGCTGAGGTTTTTTTTTTTTAATGCATGCTGAGTAGAGCGCATTGTAAGACAGCACTGCTGAGTGCAGGTTCTCTGGTGTTGCTGGCTCTGCTCTTAATGTTACTGTGAAATGCTGCCTTTGCATGCAATGAAGACTGGATGTGTCAACAGACAATGCTAAATGAATCACATCTGTCCAAGAGCCTGGATCAGCGTCTCTGTGATCAATGCCGTGTCAGCATGGGGACACGATGATCACACTTGCAGCTTCTGCACCCGACCCCCGTCTCCACAGGGGGAAGAAGGGTGTATTTCTGACGTGCGAGGCAGAATGAGTGAAGTGTTTATCCTTCTTTGTGTCTAACACTGAAGGCGATCAGGAAGTCAGATAAGTTGACACTGAGGCTGAGCGACTCTGACGCTTTAATTCGAAGGCCTGCTGTTCTTCATGAAGCATGAGATGGGGTCAGGTTATGAGTTTTCATATCTCCGCTTCATAATGGCAGCATGAATTTTAACTTGCAGTCAGTCCAAACCTTTTTTGTGGGTCGGACTGCTTTTTCACTCTAAAAACGTGACGTCATTGTTAGATCACGTCTTGATAAACCAGCTGACCCTTGCTTTAAAACGGCAGTGGGAATTCAATTAGCTGAGACTGTTGGCTGCAGTACAGTTCAGTCCTCCATGAGCTGATCATGCAGACTGACAATATATGTAAGTTAAATGCTTCAAGAAAAAAGTGCAAAAAATAGTCATGAAAGATAAAAAGAAGCATGGATGAGAAGCAAAGACAATGGCGATGATGGACAGTTTTAATTGTCCACCATCATTTACAATTTGTCTATAGTTACTTTTCTCTTCTAAGCATGAGGAGGCAAAACTAGTGTGCTTGAGCTTTGTCATACAGGTTTATCTTAATTCTTCATTCAGCAGGTCTGGCAGTAATCAGGCCTGGTGTGACAGTGAAATTGGACTCAACTTTCCAAAAAATGTCCTTGAAAGTTCATGATTTAACAAGGGTCAGGAAGGATTGAATATTTTATTTTGCTTAATAAATTAAATAATCATTTAAAAACTGTGTTTTGTATTTAGTCCATTAGTTATTTTTGTCTAATATTAAAATTAGTTTGATAGCTCAGTAGGTAGAGTGGTGGCCCCGTCATCAGAAGGTCGGGAGTTTGAATCCACTGAACGGCTACCCTGAGGTACCCCTGAGCAAGCTACCATCCCTACACACTGCTCCCCGGGCACCCAATGGCTGCCCACTGCTTCACCGAATGAATGGATTAAATGCAGAGAGGAATTTCTCCAAGGGGATCAATAAAGTATACATTATTATTTAAAAAAAAATTACGTGTGACAAAAAACTAAGGAATACACTAATAAGTTTTTGTTTGAAAACACATCCTTTTCTCTCCGTTTTGCAAGGAAAACTGAGCTCTTTTGAAAACGGATACATTTGAAAACGCCGTTTTCGTGTCACAGTGTGGACGGCGAACCCGGAGCCTTTTCGAAAACGATGACGCATTTTAGTCATGTGATGCAGTCATGTGACCAATTAAACTAAGATAGCGGAGGGCATTATACAGCAGTTTTTTTTTCTCTCTTTAATTCTCACTCGCTTTTGCAACTTTGTACTTTTGTGTTACCACCTCATTGTTAGTCCATTTAAAAAACTCGGTGCTTTTCCTCAACATTTTGTCGCGACGTTTTAAAGAGCCGGAAAGTAAATAAACGACAGACAGAAATGAAGCAGGCCGAATCTTCTTGCGTTTCGCGCATGCGCTGGACTGTAAGCGTTTTCGGCCGTTTCAATGTGGATGAACAACTCTGTGAAAACGATAATGTGGACGTGGAGCGTTTTCAGACGAAAAGGGCGTTTTCAAATTTATCCGGGCCAGTGATGTAGCCTGAGGAGCCCTTTTTCACAGCACTGCATCTGCTGCAGCTACAAATGTCACTCAAGTGCTGAGTGGGGACCAAAACAATAACACTGCAGACCAGGAAAACCAAAACAAGAGATTAACAAATTCTTTCAGGTTCTGTAGATCTGAAACTATATCCTGTTCCCACGGCTAACACGGATACCTTTTCCTGTATTTTCATTACACCAAGCCAAGCAGAAATGCTCCAGAGCTGAAAATGAAGGCGACACAATGAAAGAAAAAAAATTGGTTTCTGTAGACTCTTATGTTAGAGTGTGTAGTTTTGCAGCATTAAACAGGGAGTTTTCAGCTGGGTACCAAAAATGTTTTTTGGCCTCTATGGATAGTTTCCTCCTTCTTAATTACACCTAAGAGTCACAGTTAGGTGAATAATTATAATAACATAACTACTTTGACACTTGGACAGATCAGCCAGGGATGAATCCATCACCCTTCCAATTGCCAAAGGCCCTGTTTTAAAACCTGAGCCAATGAGAGTGACTACATCCACCTTTTATCCTATGAACTCAGAAGAGCTTTGAATCTTGTTGTGTTCACCTAAACAAACAGCAAAAGAAAAAACAAGCAGTAAAAATATCACCAGGGAAAACTGAAAAACCCAGCAAACATGGTTGAAACTCCCGACGTCATCTCCCCGGTCAAAACTGGTCGTGGGGTTAGTGGCTGTACCATTTTCAGCATGCTTTACTCTACCGCTCAACAGCACTGCTTTGTGCAGCAAATGTGCGCTTGTTAAAGGGCAGGACCACGGGAATGATGTGTGGTGGTGTGGTGAGTGGATCTACCCTGGTGGCTTTCTTTTTCCCAGCCTTCTCTGTAGTCGTTCTTGTTATTATCATGATTTTTACTCTGCATTTTAATCCTATAATTTGAACCTTGCGACTAATCCATTGCCAAGTCATATTTCTCCAGTAGCATGAGAAAGATAAAATAGTATTTATAACTTCTTATTTGTATGAGTTGATCTCTGTTATTTCTGTTCAAACCTTTTGAAAACATTTCAAACATTTTTACAGTCGTAGGTGCGTGAACGTTAAAAGCCTGCTGTGGTGCATTCCAGCTGCTGCCTTGTACCCTCATTCAGGCTGCAAAGGATGAGCGAGTTGCCTTAATGTGACACTGAACTAAATCATCATGCTTCACAATTTCTAAGATAATATCCTGGGAGATGTGCAATCATATCGCGGTGCGCATACTTACTTGCCTGTACATGTAGCCATGCCTGAATGTTAAGCAGCCTTGGTGAACATTCATGTCATTAGCCCTCACAGCTCCAGCGTGTGCGTCTGTGTGTGAGGTCTGCCCGCTTTGAGACCCCGTCGGCCTGCAGCCAGGGCGCGCAGGCCCATGCGTCTCCTGAAATCACCTTCATGTGGAGTGACTTTTTGCTCCACCGGCGACAGTGCAATCCCACTCTTCATTTAATGGCTCATAATTACTTCAGAATAGTTTAACGATTGCACTAAATTCAAGCTGAAGTGTTTAGGCCTCTTGTCTCCAGGATACAAGGCAGGCCTGGTGTTGAAGAGGGAAAGTTTCCTTACTGGATCCGATACAATGGACTGGCAATCGCTCTGTGTCTTCACTAGTGGAAATAATAATCAGTAAGAACTACATTATTTTCAGTGCATCTTTTTCCCCCCAAAAAAATGTCAAAATGAGCAACTGAAAGATTGTCCTCCACA
The DNA here is from genome assembly GCF_057381915.1 of Diplotaxodon limnothrissa. Classification (NCBI taxonomy): domain Eukaryota; kingdom Metazoa; phylum Chordata; class Actinopteri; order Cichliformes; family Cichlidae; genus Diplotaxodon; species Diplotaxodon limnothrissa. Next base: position 9,355,593 of record NC_140617.1, read on the forward strand.
AATAGGATCATTTTGGCACAATTTCAATCCAAGAAATGAATTAATCTTACCCGGTGGAATATAACTGCCTGCAGTTAAGAAAAGACGAGACAGTTTTAAGAGGCTGGAAAGTTTTATGTGACTGCTGTTTTTATTAAAACAAATGTATTTCATTCTGAGAGACAACCCTCCCTCCTGTGATATGCTTTTCTATCCTATAACCCCTGTATTCTAGTATTTCTCAGATGTAACCAAGGCAGGAGGTTAAGAAAAAACAACAAAAGAAAGTTCTTATGATTACGTGCAATCCCCGTTAAAGCTGAACGTGTAGTTCTATACCAGCACATGTGAAGGCAGCAGAAAAAAGGAGACCCTGGTTGAGAAGTAGGGCATTTCTTCTTGCACTAATAAGCTTTGCTGATGAGTTCATTTATGTAAAAGCATGAGCTCACTTCATAGTTGGCACATATTCAACCCAGTCAAAACATAAGGAAACGGGTCCAAAAACAAAAACAAGCTTGTGCACTGACATTTGGGGGTGTTCAAGGGATCACACCACTGCCGCTCTTTAAAGGTCACAGGGTTTTGAGGAAAAAAGCCCATCTGGAGGAACCTATGACACAGGGGTGCAGAATATCAGGTAACACTTGGGTTGTATTTTTTCCACAAGTGTCAACTTTGGAAACGCTCTTGCACGTCTGACAGGGTTTCATTTCTAAGGTTCCCAACAGGCTTGTGTTTGACTTTAACAAACACCTCACTTTGTGACTCTCCGTAGAAATGCATGTGAAAAGTGGCTTCTGCGGGTAGAAAAACAATATCTGAAACTACCGCTGTTTTCAAAATGTTGTACAGCTTTCTTTCTTTTCTTTTCTTGAATAAGCCTTAGCGCCTTAAAACAACACAATATCTTTTCCGGTCATAACGGTTTCTTTTATCTCCATTGTGACAAATAGCTTTGGTAGCTGTGACAGCGAGCAGCTCAACGGGACACTTTGATTGTATGAAATTAAATGCAACCAGCTGCGGGGCTAATCGGGGGATATGCCATTTGGCTTTAATTACTGAAATGTCATGAAAGAACCACACTAGAACTGTGGAGCTGAAAGAAAGGGAAAATAAAAGAGAACCTTGTAGAGGCTGTCTCATGTAGATTTGTAGAACGTTGGAAAGGATTTGGGATTTATGACTGGAAATGGAGAAAATGCCTCTCTTTTCTATTCTGAATGACCCCAATCTGGGACATTTTTTTTAGATTCATTTATTCTTTTCTGTACTTTGAGCTTAAAAACAGAACAGTATGCATTTTTCTAGAGCTGCACCAGTTAGAATTTTTCTTGGACAATTCTGCTTTCCTCTTTCAAAAAAAAAATATGACCACTAATTAGGATCTTTTGATTATTTTCTGAAATATAACTGACTGGTAGTCAATCAGGGGTCACAGACTAGTCTAACGACAGTACTGGACACATACCTGGGTAATGTTAGGACTGCATCTGGTGTAAAAAGTCTGTGCCAAATCAAACAGGCAGATTCATCTACTGTAGCAGCTCCTTGCGAAATAGTTGAATGTACCCTTACACCTAAAATCCAATAGAAAATAAACTGCACTTCAGCTGTTGTCAGTGTTAAACAATGAATTTGCTATGCTGTGTTCAGCTTCTTCTAGTACTTCAATGCTAAGCGACCATAGACAGTATAAAAGATGGACATAGCTACTGGGTCTGAAGAGTAAAGAGAATGTGGAAGTGTCTGCATTGTATGTAACGTCCACCAGGAGGTGATACCTGTGGTTGCCAGTAGAGATGGACCGATCCGATATTACGTATCGGTATCGGTCCGATACTGACCTAAATTACTGGATCGGATATCGGAGAAAAATAAAAAATGTAATCCGATCCATTAAATATCACGAAAGCACCTCACAAAACTTGCTACACGCCGTAACTCACCTCAGAACGTTAGCACGTCGGAGCAGTATGCATCACGTGATAGAGCGGCTGTGGCATGCGGGACCTGTCGGTGGTCTGGATAGCATGTGGAGCTTCGCTAGCAACCCGGCATTTCATCTCCGACAAAGTTATCCCCGAGAGAAGTACAGCAAGTGTGTAAGTCCATCTCTGAATGTTTGTAAAGCATTCCTGCGTTAAGCTTAACAAGCGATATATGGAGCGACTGCCTCTTCTTGCTGCTACTTCAATCATGAAACTGCTTAACGATCAGCTGATCGGCTTTTCTGTCGCGAGTCCATCTCTCTGGTTTGTTTTTGGCCCACTTTGCACCAGAAAGAGGAAACCAGCGGCTAAACAACAGCAGCACGTTTAAGCTTGATCAGCTGTTGTTAGAATTTATTTATTATTACTTTCTACTCGAGGATCTTTTTCTACGTAGCTGACGCTGGTAACTGTGCAGGGGCGGATCTAGCAAAGTTTAGCCAGGGGGGCCGATAGGGCATTAACAGGGAAAAGGGGGCACAAAGACATACTTTTCTTTCTTATTCTCATTTAAAATGTCTAGCTTTTAATAAATAATTATCCGAATCTTACACCGAAAGTTTTAATTTGATGTAAAATGAATAGAAGTCAATTACTGTATATAGTGACTATTAAGTCTAATATATATACCCTAGTAAGCTATAGTACTTTTTCCTTTGGGAAGGTACCATCTGTGCAGTCTGCAATTTTGCTGAAGAAAGATGTTGAATCTATTTAATATTTCTTGAAAAATAATTGATTTCTGTGCATTTTTTTTCACACTGCATCAAATTAAGGTTGATTACGTCGATTAAGCATCATGAGGTGGAGCGTGAGGGGTGGTTCCCTATTTTTTATTTATTTATTTTTGTTGTTGCTGGGAGTTGGAACCCTATTAGTTAGGTTGCTTAATATTTACGCTAAGTACTCTTTAAAATACCAGAATAGGGAGGATGGTGTAGGTTTAAGTTTATTAGATTGATCAGTATTGCTGAACTATAAATATTTTTTTTTTGCATATAGGTATAACAGAATAGCTTTAGTGTAGTTGTTGTTTTAAACTTGAGTATGAACTTATACAAAATGCAGCAAGATATTTTTTAAAAAACAGTTTTATTGATTAAAACACACTATATCGGATTCATATCGGTATCGGCAGATATCCAAATTTATGATATCGGTATCGGTATCGGACATAAAAAAGTGGTATCGTGCCATCTCTAGTTGCCAGTGGACTCCCAGCTTGGAAGATAAACCTGAACTATAGGGTCAATCTCAATTTAGGATCAACTTCAGGAACATAAGTGAAGTCAATTTCTTAATTATGGTCATTCAGACAGTCAAAGGATAATGACTAGTGATTGACAAGTCAGTAGCCTGTGAGCATGTGTTTTCACTGATCCACCCCTCGCTTGTTTGATTTAGTGTGGCAGCTAGTGAAAATGCTCAGTTTAAGGCTTCACAAATGCACTTCACAAGACAGCAACTACATACATCTTTTACACTATGAGACAATTGTCAGACTTTGAACTAATAAATGTTGCAAGAAAAATTTCTGGCACAACTCGACCTTCTTCCAAGGTGCATGGAGAGGATGAGAAACTGACAACGTAGGAACTCCAGCAACACTTAAAGGTAAAGAGGAACAACTTTATTAACTGACCAACACCTTTCACAGAATGTGATTTACCGTTCACTAGTCAGGTACATCACCTGGAAAACCAGCTAATTCAAGTCAATGGATCTTCGATTAGGCCCTCAAAAAACTGTCACATACACAATCAATGCTAAAGATTTCTACTGGATTGCCTATTTGCACAGTATTGATATCAAAAGTGTCAGCTTTGCCTCCTCCAGCTGACAACACTTCACACTGGTTAATGGATAGCAAATTACAAGCTACTTTGTGATCCTTATTGAGAAAGGTGCTAGATAAATACATTTTACTTACATATGACTGCTGCAGACTGGCAGGAAAACAACATGTTTACAACACTGAACAAAAATTTAGGAGGAAGTTTGAGAGCTCAGTAAAGCAGTAGGCAGCAACATATCAGTCCTGCTCATAGCAGTTCTGATATGTAGTCTTAGTTTAACAGGCTACCATCTTTATTTGGCTATAAAACCTGTTAGGTTTCTCTTATAGATCCAGATTGAAGCTAAAAAGTTTACCACCAACTAGACAAAAAAATGAAAGACTCCATTTAATCAGAAGTGAAAATTACGGAGCCAAAAGCACAGCCTTACTTCATAAAACTTAAAAAAAAATTGCTTTTTTCTGTTTGCTTTGTGTCACATGGCTAATATAATCTTAAATATTTGTCATATATTACATATTTGTCAGTATTTGTGTAACATTGGGTAAAACCCAGACTTTTCTTGCAGCCAAAGCTAAGGACCTGTGTCCTAGAAATGTATGGAAAAAAAGTAGCATGTGAAGTTAAACAAGTGTGGTTGTGGAATTACCCCGAGACAGATGCAGTGGATTAGGGGTGGAGCGGGGCCACACCCGGCCAGGCTCAGACTCATTACATTTGATTGATTAGTATGTAATTAGGCTGGTTGCTGATCACTGGTTGACAAAAATACAAATCACATCCTGTGCGCTGTGGACCAGAGAGCCACAACTATAATGACACAACAACCATCTCACACAGTAGCATTGCAGGAGAGGAAAAAGTCATGCCTCTGAGCTTTTTTCCTTTTTTCACATGTGACATTTAGCAAAGCACGGGGGAATTCCATGCGGTTTTCTGTTGACAGCTGTAAGTGGGCATGGATCACATAATGCTAGACAAAGCAGCTCACTGTTTCGTGATGGTGATGCAGTGGTAAGGTAAAAGGGTGTCCGATAATAGATAAGGACGTTAACCAACCAGAGAGCATGTAGACCACAGACAATGACTATCAACGCCTGAATGTCCAGGTCACCTGACTACAGCAAATGCAGTAATTCAGTGATGGTGCGGTGTTTATTCTATATGCGGCTATAAAAGCAGCCACTTAGTTGGAAAACAAGCAGGAATAAAGGCAGACCAATCTTCCAGAGCCATAGCACAGTGCTCTTTTCTCTCAGTTTCTCAGTATTTACAGGCCTCAGCTCAGCGCCTACATAGTGGATTCATATGAAACTCGTATGATCCTTCTTTCCTCCTGCCATTACACATGGCTGGAGGAAAGCCGGTATGGTCTGAGGGTTCCTGTTGAACCCAGACAGCAGGTGAGGATGGCGAGTGCTAAAACTCTGGAATCCAACATCATAAATAACAAACTGTTTAAACGTGTCTGACTAACAAGACCATGTGACCAACTGGAGTTTTCCACATTCCTCCACATAAACCGATTCCATATTCGCCCCTAGGTTTTACTGCCAAACATAAATCCTGGTAATGGCACACTGCTTTACTATACATAGTATATCACCCATGTAAACATCTTCAAAATAAAGCATATGTGAGTATATGGTTTTCATTGGTTTCACTGGATTAAAGTTACAAAAATGTTTCCATAAGTAGATTAAACTGTCAGCATTCACTCCGAGAGTCTGGTGTGTTCTGAGTATCGTAGTCTCATGTTAAAAGTGAGACCAACTTTCCTTACATTAGAGGAAAGGATAGAAAATATTTATCTAAAACATTTGATATCTTTTTGTATTATAAATCACTTATAATTGCTGGTCTCACTGAAACCACTTTTTACTGTAAGTGTTCGACAGAAAATGTGGAAACTCTTATAAATCACTGTTACTGTGAATTTATGAGAACAGTTGCAGATTTTACTTCAACAGCAGTAACACACAGAACTAAAGGTGCAGAGAGTGTCATGCATTTTAATGTAAGGCTTTAGGTAAATGATTGTGGTTCAAGTGTAAAACGATAAAAGCCAGAAAGGGCTTTAAGCCATCCTCACAGTTCATCACATGAACCTCTGTTAATAGTTTCCTCCTTTACAAGCTCAAAATTAAAATTAAAAGTGCTAAACATATAGATATATACCGAATTTCCCAGAGGAACCCACCCGAGGGATTAATAAAGTTTTATCTTATCTTATATACATAAATGCAGGTGATGATCAGTGCAAAAATGGAACAGATCCAGAGAACACAGTATAGGGTCATGTGTTTGTGGTGGGAACAGTCTTACGGTTATTTTTCATGAGTCCAACAGGAGAGGGGATCTTATGGAGAGAGGTTCTTGTCATTACAGATGAAAAAACATTTCAAATAAAGTTTACTTTTCCTCAGCCTGAACTTTATAAATCTATCAGTTAAATATTTCAAAAGCCTGTGTTGTTTTATGGCTGCTACATTTTCTGGAAGGCTCCCCAAACTAACCCCATCCTCACTTCCTGTCAACCTTTCCATGCCCGTCTTTAGGTTAGCAGACATTCCTTATAACCCAAGAGGTAGAGGCTGGGTGGGGGTCCTGTTGCACACATGGTGGACCAAACACTCTCACACAACATTACCACATCACAGTGTCAGGCAACTTAAGACATAGGTCAGCAAATACCCATTACATATTTACTAACAGAGGATAGATGTAGAAGAATAGGCAGTATTCTGTGTAGTGTACTAAAACCTAATATAGGAGACCAGTGACTGAATAAAAGACAAGTACTAAAAAAAGTGCTAGTCCTCAATCAGAACTACTGATATCAGTGGCTATGGGAGGGGTCCACTACAAGAAATTCACTAATGGTTTACCTAATTTATTAATCAGGTGTTTACTACAGACATTATCGTCATGAATTATGAAGGTATTGCTGCATATGTGCAGTTTAAAACCCTCTTTAAACTTTAATAACCCAAAGGAAAGACTCCTAAAAACAGCGTATACACCAGTGTTAATGAAACGGTTTATGTTAACGCTACCGACCAACCAGTGTTGGGAAGGTTACTTTTAAAATGTATTCCACTACAGATTACAGAATACATGCCCCAAAATGTATTTTGTAACGTATTCCGTTACGTTACTCAATGAGAGTAACGTATTCTGAATACTTTGGATTACTTAACATAGTATCATGCTTTTTACAACTGCATGAATGTACTATTGCTGTGTGATTTATTACTATTACTGAAGGTCCGCGGCTCCGAACCATAGTAAAGGGACCTCTGGCTAATACGTCGGGTTCCCTGTCGGGCTCGTAGCTGGAAACTAGCTTTACTTTGTTGTCTCGGTCAACTTTGCTAGCCAGAGACAGAGAGAGGCGTTGAAAGGCTGCTCCAACGGAACTTATTGTTTCGGAGGAAAACACGAACACAGTGTACAATTGAGTCTTAATAGCTTACTTACAACTGGGCTCGTCAGGCACTCTTCTTGGCTGCAGTGGTTATTATTATATTTACATGCTTCCAGCTCCCGTTTCTGCTCGATGACAGCTTGTACTTTTCTACTTCCTTTTTCTCCCTCCTCGCGCTCAAAGACACATAACGGGTATGGCGGTCCATTCTCCCTGCAGCATGGACTACACTGCCCATGAGGCTACATTCTTTAGGGCTATGCCTGTAGCATTCTGTAGCTTAGCACAACAACAACAACAAAAAGGCGCTCTCTCACCCAGGAAACACACAGTCGCAGAGAGCGTCACACTGTAACCATGGCAACCGTAACGCTGCCGCCTGGAACATAGCTGTCAAAGAAAACTCAAACAGTCCTGACCATTGACTGTAGAAAACAGTCAATGGTCCTGACCCGCGACAATATGAAACAGGAAAATACCGCCGTGTAATCCATTTATTTCAACAAAGTAACTATATTCTAAATACCACCTTTTAAAATGGTAACTGTAATGGAATACAGTTACTCATATTTTGTATTTTAAATACGTAACGGCGGTACATGTATTCCGTTACTCCCCAACACTGCGACCAACAGCTAGCTGAACATTAGCCCATGCAGGGCTCGCAAACTCGCTAGCCGGACATCCTGGGGCTAGCGATTTTTCCAGTCGGGCTACCAAAATCCATTTCAGCCCTGCCCGTTGGGCTATCATAGGAAGGAACGATATGTCAATGCTTTTGCATTCTTTCGCAAATGTAGCTGAGTAATTATGTCATCGGCATCGATGAGCCACTGTCAATATGTGACACATTGAAATCGCGTTTGAATTTGCGCTTGTTTTTTGCTTTCACTTTCACTCTGCGATCGCGCGAAGTGTGTATAGAGAGCGGCAGCACTGATTGGTGAGTCACAGATTAATTGCGCACCAATTCCTCTGACATCGTCTTATCAATCGTTAGCTTACTATCAAACATGACAAGTGAAATCTCCTGCAGCAAGCTTAAACATGTGATAGAGGTTGATTGCGCAGAGAATTGCTGATCGTTATGTAAGTATGTGTGTAAAAGCAGATGGATTTACGCAGGTATTTTAGTTCTGCAGAGCCAAACAAGACAGGTCAGGGTGAAGAAGGGACAGCAAAGAAAAGCCTACCACAAAACGGAAAAGTTATTACAAATCAGACTATGAGGCAAAAGGAAAGCGCAGCTTTATGGTTTCATGGACAAAAGAATTTATGTGGCTGGAATATGACGAGCTAAATAACATAATGTCTGTTTCTGTTCAATTAGAACCAAATATTTGAGTTGATGATTGTAATTTGTTGTTGTAATTTGTGTTTTAAATATTTTTAGATTAATGTATAATATTGTAAAGGAAACGAAACATCAATCAAAAAAATTGTCCTCTTTTTTTTTATTTATTTATTTTTTTTATTCAGGCTACTTCAATTTATTTTGGGCTACCAAAAACTGAACAGTGCCTGCCCGAAGGGCTACCAGGGATTTTGAAATTTTGCAAGCCCTGCCATGGCTAGCTAAAGAGGCACTTGAAACAAACGTTCCTTTGGAGCAGGGGTCAAGTCAAGTCAAGTCAAGTTTATTTATAGAGCACATTTAAAAACAACCAAGGCTGACCAAAGTGCTGTACAGTAAATACAGATAAAAATACAATAGAACACAATTTCGTAAAACAGGGGTGGGCAACTTCAGGTCTTGAGTGCCAGTGTCCTGCCGGTTTTAGATATCACCCTGGGTCAGCACACCTGAATCAAATGATTAGTTAATTACCAGGCCTCTGGAGAACTACAATACATGATGAGGAGGTATTTTAGCCACTTGAATCAGCTGTGTTGGATCAATGACACATCTAAAACCTGCAGGACAACGGCCCTCTAGGCCTGGAGTTGCCCACCCCTGCTTTGGAGAGAGGATTGACCAACTTCAACTTTCAGCAGTGTTTGATGTGATGTGTCTGATCAGGCCATGAAAGTAAATTTGGAAGTAAGGATTCATTTGTGCACAATGTAGTCTTACACCTCTTGGAAAAAACATATTTTGCCATGTTAGGTCTAGATCCTACAAATCAACTGTCAAAAATAATAGTTTGTGTGTGTGTAGATTATATTACATCCTCTTTAACATGCAGCAGTTAAAAGTGCCCTTGCCTTTGATGTGACTGGGCAAAAAGGCTGCAATACAACACTACCCAATACTGATGGAAGGAAAAGCTGTCCTCAACAAATCTAGTAATATGATCAGCAAAATTAACAGCATTATTGCGACGGGTAGCTGTACTGAATTAGCTGAACTAGGATGGGACATTTGTTTGTATCAATGCAGCATGGACACAGAGCATTGAAGACACATTAATACAACCAGTAAACAGTCAGCACACAAAGTCAGTTTCTGTACTGAAGAATAGACCTCCTAATTCTAACCTTAAGTTATTTCTAAGCCAAGTGTAAGCACCCCTGCAGTGGGGAAGCTCATTAGTGATGCAGTTTGAAAAAGAAAAAGCGCTGAATAAATCTACTGTATGCGCTTCATCTGATCCATGTCCCGGCAGAAATACGATACTCACAAATCTTCTTTTTTTTTTTTTTTGCCGCCTGTCCCATTTGGTTCTTTAGCCATCAGAATTGTTGTCTGAAGACCAACAAGGATACCCAATGGATTTACTTTGCCAAATGGATCATCGTGGCATTGCCGTATTGGTCCATTTGGTCGATCTTTGTTTTTATTATTTATTATATTTTATTTTCAGATGTTACAGACGGGACAGACATGAGTGAGAGATAGGAAAGGGAGAAAGAAAGAGGAAGGAAAGGAAAAACAGAAGGGGAGAGGGACAGTGAGAAAGGGGGGGAGAAAAAAAATAAAAATCTCCTGGATCACCTGTTGAGAGAAGAATAGAAAACAAGCAAAAAAAGACAAAAAAAAACAAAAAAACAAAGCAACTCACAAATCTTCTAGAGAAACAATGTGACACCCGACTTTAATATCCCCTCAGTGACGGCGCATGCAAGCGTGAGCCACAAGCCCCTACAACGCCACACACTTTTGCCATTGAAACCTTTAGCGGCTATTCTCGTCTCCAGCACCATGTAATTAAGTTCCTGTCGTTCTCCGCTCTGAAAACGTTGCTTAACATAAATGGAGGCCTAGCCTGTTAATTAGTTCCAGTGTGCAATCACGAGCCACTGCTCTTAAACGATGAAACCAGCCCATTCTCAATCTGAAGCTTGGTGGTGGAGAAGGGAGGGCCATAAATGAAAGTGGAACATCAATCCTGAGGACCCGATGGGAGAAAGTCCATGTCATGTTAATAAAGAGAGCAACGGAAGCCAGTCGTAACAGTGGTCCTGACTGTGGGTATGCTGACTTCCTGAATTAATTATTCTTTCTGCCAACTCTTCTGCTGTATAGATTTTTAATGTAACATTTCTAAAAATATCTGTGCTCGAAGGAAGACATATGGTTGTTTCCATATTTGACAGAAATCAGATAAGAAAAATTGGTGAGGCAACGAATGGTACAGGTAGGAAGATGGAAGTTGCTCAGCTTTCATTTTCAGATGCAATTACTGTGCTATGGATGGGCAGCACTGATTAATGCAGCCTCATGATATACAGCACAGCAAAATGGAAAGGCATATTTATGAAGTTCTTTAATCTCCCTTGACAACAGTCTCATACGAGCCAAAAGGCTCATCTAGCATGGCCACATTAGGCCAACGGTTCTCCTCGCCACCGTGAATTACTGCTGTCACCTGTCGGAAATTTCACAGGACAGCGCCTCATTTGAGGTCAATTTCTGTCTTTCCCGGCAGATCAGCGGGTCCAGCAGTGAGGCAAGCCGATAAAGTTTGGGATTTTGAGCAGTGCGGATTATAGGATCAAAAGGCAATGGCGCTAATCCCTCCCCGTTATTAAAGATGATAGCGCTATAAATGACAACACATGCGAAACTTCTCCCAACTCCAAACTCTTGGTAGCGTATGTAAGTACTTAACAGAAACAGGCTCAAGGGATGGGGCCGCCTACAAGCTGGATTAGAGATGGGATGTTGATCCTATAGTTACTCTCTCAGTTCCCCAAGTTTCTTTTTTCAGTCTTTCTATCTGGAAGTGCATAAGTGACAGTAGAATATAGATGGGAATGCAGCAGCAGCAAAGTTGTGTGAGCTGCTGTCTCTGCACTGTACACTGCAATTATCTCCAGAAGCTCAGGAAGCTAATTGGAAGAGATGTGGGATAAATCCCAGCCTGGGGGAATTGTGCTAATTTTCCACTTTCATCTGACCTAATAAGAGGGACATCCACTGCCACTGGAATCATGTTATATTGGAAGAGAGAGGGAGAGAGAAAGCAATACTACTGTCATGTTAACATGCGTACTTAATGACCCTCACACACTGGAATCTAACTACACAACACAGATTATATTACATCCTCTGTGTTTTGAGCCTTCATACACTTACACAAGCATTCTTCTAAAATCCATGTGCACAAGTGTGTTACTTCTGGGAACTGAGCCCAGTACCTCTCCAGCTGACACTGCCCTCATATTACTTTGTCCAACGAACATCCCAAACAGCACGGACACTCGCTTCACGGATTCCTCCCGAGCAGTGAAGTGTGCACAACCACAGTCAAGGCTCCTCTGCGCATATGACAAATCTAATCCTCCTCCTTCAGAGGTCTAACTGGGAAGTCTCTATTCAGACATGAATTTAATCACATTAACCCCCTTTTTTCCAAACGAGTGCCAAACCTGCAGCTTGAACTTGGTTCTTGGGCTCCACTGCGTCGGGCAAAGCCCAAGCAGAGGTCGTACAGGAATTCAAGCCCTGCTACACAGCCAAGTTCACAGACCACAGTGTGTCAGTGAAAATCTGTTGTGAAAGACTTTTTTCATGGACAGGAAGAAATAACAACAGTGAAGAAAGACTTCCAACGTAAACTGACAATCACGAGTAAAATCTAGCATAAAGTTTATGTTCTGAATTAATATGCAGGTAAATCCACAGCCATATGAATTTACAGTCACTAAATTGTGCACAATCCATTGTTTTGGCTATCTAGGCTACTGTTGTCCCCAGTAAAGTAACTGGAGAGCAGAACTGGATTCGTATCAGTCCTTTCCATTCACAGAAATACACAGAAACAATGTAAAATGTCACAGCAGTGGCTGCACATGAATCTTTTCCACTATTCTGTTCCAGTCAGTTGCACCAGATGTTTATCTTTGGAGCTAAGCCTTGTCATAACTCAAGTGTTTTAGAAGATGCTAGTTCATCATTTTCAAACCATACAGCAAAACTAGAGCTAAGAATCACTTACACTTGATTGATTAGTGTGTAATTAGGTCGTACTTGGGTAATTAGGGTTCCAGAAATTAAAGTTAAAAAAACAAAGAACAAAAAACAAAAAAACAACATGCTTCTGTTGATGGAGATCTTTCATTATAGTTTTGAGATTTCTTTTTTTTATATATAATAAAAAAACCCAAAGAAACAGCATTCTTGACATGTTTGAACATGTTCACCATACCAGTATTTACTCTTGGTAACTAAGAAATTATTACATAAACAAAACAAATACAGTATGCTATTGAATCTGGAGGACTTCACCAAAGCCCTCCTCAACACTTGAACCTTAATAGCACAAGTGCAACCTGGAGAATGTGAGTATATTTGTGTGTGACTCTGGATGGTTCAGATTTTAGGTTATGTGCATTATCAAAACAAAATGATATTTCATCTTATTTTGTATATCCCCTCTACTGTGTCTCGTTTAAAGTTCTAAACACAGAAAATAATTATTATATTTGAGGATCATCAGAAAAAAAACCCAAAAACTAGAGAACCATAAACAACAAATGGAAGCAATGGCATGCAAAACATTTTCCAGAGGTCGGCTCATAATGTCTTTTAATGGTCTTGTTTAACAAGCAAGGGAAGTGGTTTCCCCCCATTACCCACAAACCCCGAATTCTTGCCCAGCTAAGGACAGGGCTATCCCAGAGTTCAGTGGGAGAACCATCAATCTTCTTGTCTCCAACGTGTGCTTATTCAATAGGGAAGAATCAGCTGAGATTGGACTGAGTCTGAATTCACTAAACACGTATCACACAGCCTTTGCTTTTCTGGTTCAGCCAAACCCCTGAAATGCCACCAGAACAAATCAACTGTAATTGATGTTTTTTCGAGAGCAGTCTCAGCACCACAGGATAAATTCAACGAATCGTCTGCACGCTGTCTGGATTCCCACAAAGAAACTTCAAACACTTGGGATGGCTTTATTCCCAACATATTTGCTTCACGATGCGACTGCAAAATTTCAAAGCAAAAAAGTTTGTTGCAGCTATAAAAAAAAAAAAATGCATTCATACATATTTCAGTTAGGAGCACTATAATTAAAAGAAAATGTTACTTCTGTCTGCAATAACGTATATTTTACGGCTATGTTTTAATTTTCTTTTCAGAACTTCCTAGTAGAAGGATGGATGTGTTTGGGTTGCAAAGCAGCTTGCAGATATGTAGCAACTTTAAGTAGGTTAACCCTATACTAAAGCCAAAGTGCCTGATCAAAACTCCAGAGCAACTAAAACTGAGTGATTACTATGTATTTAGTTCACAAAGCTGTTTTTTTTTTTTGACCACCAGAGATCTTAACAGAAACACAGCAATTCCACTTATTATATCCAGTGAAGGGTGATGAGATAAGGTTTAAAGGTACAGAAAATGCTAATACCTACCTACATATTTTGTCTGATTAACAATGCAGTTTCAGTTCAAGATTCAATAGCTTTATTGTCAGTACAACAGTATACAGTGTGCCGAAATTCTGTTTCACCCCAAGCCCCAAATGGTGCATTTACAAGTATATAGAAGATATATCTCCAAGAGATATAAAACTAGAAATAACATGCTAAATGTCTGTAAAATTAAAGGAAAAGCAGGTACTAATTACTAACTATACAATACTATAATGATAACTATACAATACTAACTGTACGATAAACAAAGACAGGACAGAGACAATACAAAGTGGATTGTGCAGTGGTATTGAATACCAGGTTTAAGTTATTGTCAGGATATTATAGACGAGACATGACAAAGACATGTGCTAGATGCAAAATGTGCAAATGTAGTGTAGTTTAGATGTGTTGCATTATAACATCCATGTACTATGTTAGATCTGGTATTATAATTTTATTCCCAGACACCATTAGAGGTTTAAGGAGAAAAAAAACAAAAAAAACCCCAAAACTTTTCTTCACTGTTAAGAGCATTTCATAACTTTTTAAATTCTGAAAACTGTGCCCCAACAATTCTCCTGGTTCACATTAATGCTCAGAGTTTAAGAACTAAAGTCACACTTTCCAACTTTCAATTACAGCCACAGTGAAAGGGTGCAGTAGCTTAGAGTTGAACTCCTGTCATATCATTATAATACGACCTTGTTTAAATCTTCAGCTACTACAGGTTCACTCTGTATTTCACTTGTCACTTACAGCTAGTCTTTTTTTTTATTTTCTTTTTCATTTTTTCTTCTTTTTTTATAAGCACATCCTTCATAATGTGATAAAATACAGATTCACAGGCAGGGCTAGTAGCTCACTGTAGAAATCCTCTGATGATAACTGACATTTATGACTGGGGTTCATGCAATAAATGCTTGTCAGCTCACATCCTTCTCTTTATTTTTTGCCTGATGGGTCAAACTCACCTTCACTACAACTATAAGGACAATAAAAGTCTCAGAAAATAGGAAGGGAGGGGCAAACCTTTAGCTGGGGTCATGCTGATGCATGTATTTATAGCTCTGTATTCATAAAACTAGGTGAAGATGAACTGTATTCACTGAAGCAACAACTCTTAAAGCAGCAGATATGATGACAACAATTAGCTTTTCATTTAAAAGCTCAGAAAATACACCATATACACATCGTTTCCGGCACATATTTCACACCACCAAACAAAAATGCCAAATGCCAATTTCCCCACCACCAGGCATAGTGGAATTGGCTCTGTTTGTCCACCAGTATACCTTTTTTGCTTTCTTCTGACCACTACTAATGCTAGGGCCTTCATCTGGATCTGAATTTTCTCCAGGACACAGGTCACACCTGATCATTTCTCACGGCACACGTATGTGCTGCGGCACAGTGGTTGGGAAACACTGCTATACAGAGATGGGCAGTAACGCGTTACCTTAATCCGATTACTTTTTTCAAGTAACGAATAAAGTGAGGGATTACTATTGCAAAAAAGGTAATTAGATTACTGTTACTTTCCCGTGAGAACGCTGCGTTACTAAAACCGTGATTTTTTTGCCAGTGTCTCATGACAATAACATAAGCCAGTGCAAGGTTTGCGGCAACAGCTGTGTGCAGATTAGCATGGATAATATAAGGTGTGCGGGAGAGAGTATTAGCGTGCAGCGTTTAAAGCTGGAAGTACTGACCTTACTTTGAGTTTGATTCCGTAAAAAGTGACAAAAACATTAGCTTCCGCTGTTCACTGCCTGGGAAGAAAACTTCTTTTTACAGCGGAAAAAAAACCCCTAAACTTCTGCGCATGCACCAAGTACGCTGCCACGGGAATGTGAAATTCACAGAGAAACTGCCGTATCCTTCCACCCACTGACACAACGGCGGCTGCGACACACCTGCACCAGGGCAAACCTCCGCCTGTCCCACTCCTGCTAAACAGGTGAAAACAGAGCAACGGGACCGCTGAGTCTTAGATTTTATTTTCTGCTGTGTTTTACTTGCATCTATTTGAAAGAGTGAGTGTAAATACAAAAAACTATTTTATTTTATGTGCTGGAATGTGCAGAAAATAGGTTTAAATGTTAAACAAATTTCCTCCAGTCAGAGAATGTTGCATATAATAAAATTTTTTCTTGATGCATAAAGTTTAAAGATTAAAACTAATAAAACACGTTTTAAAAAGATACTTTTTCATTTGATTACATTTTATATGATGGATTAGACAGAAAACGTGGAATTGGGCTGAAAGATCTATCGCTTTATCACCTATTCAGGTTGTAAATCATGTTTTTAAAAAGTAACTAAGTAACTAATTACTTTAAAAAATAAGTAAGCAGCAACGTAACGTTACTTTTTGGGGAAAGTAATCAGTAATTAGTTACTGATTACTTTTTTCAATTAACTTGACCAACACTGCTGCTATACATAGTGTAATTTTTTTTCTCCTTTTTTTTTCTCTTTCTTTCTGAAGTACAGGACCAACATCAGGGACCTTTTTCAGGAGTTTCACCAGTTTCCTCCAGGAGCAGTTATAGGGATCACCAGAGAGATGCAGCCAGTATACAGGTAAGCAGTGCAGACCTACAGAGCACCTACTAGGGAAATCTGAACCTGCCAGTCGTTGGAAGCTTCAGACTGACACCAGTCTACTGCATCTTGACATGCACATGAATAAAAGTGAGGCTCTCTGCTTTTAACTTCAGCGCTCTTGCTTTCAAGTGTTCGCTCAATAAGTCAGTATAATTTCCTACATACATAGTATAATTTCTAAAGGGGGATGGGGGACGGGATGCTGTGCTACCCAAGTGTACCTAATAAAGAGTCCTGTGACTGTCAAGGTTTGCTGTGTGGCAGGCAGGATAGGACCCAAATGCAGGACTCGTGAATCGAAAGAGTAAACTAAAAGAGGCAGCTTTATTTTGGCTGTAAACAACTTCAAATACAAAACAAAACTAGAAACTGGGAACAAGTAAGTCCAAGTAGAAAACAAACCAGGGACTGGAGACTAGGAACTTGCTATGAACACAGACAAGAAAAACACAGCATTATGAAGACACAACACAACAATTGACAGAGAAAAACACAGGGCTTAAATACACCAGCAGGACAACGAGACGCTGGGGAATAGGTGGGAACACAGCTGGGCCAAATTAGACCTAACGAGGCAAAGAGAAGCAAGACTAGATACACTGCACACAGGACAAGGACTATCAAAACAAAACAGGAAACACAGACCGAAACTCAGACTCAAGACACGCAAACTTAACACAGTGACTGGAACGACATAGGGAGCATAGCAACAAGGGTGATAAGAAACGTGAGACACGGGAAACGCATGGAGTGGAAGTGGGACCAGAGACTCAACACTAATGGCAGGCAGAACAAAGATCACTGAGAACTAAAGCAAACCAAAATCATGAATAACAATAATCAAGGAATATAACTTAAACACACACAAAACACCACATCACAGACCCAGTACCGTGACAGTGACTATAGATATAAAAGTAATGCAGTTGACAGAGCTTTCATTTACAAGAACCCCAATCCCCAGTGTGAATGACAAACAAATCAATAAGCTATGACAGAGGCTGCTATTTAGGGAAGACCACACTGGGAATCAGAGGTGAGTCCCAACGCTGGCAAAACCCTCCTGTAACACAGAAACAAGAACAACACAATGTGTGGTAACAAATAGTTTTTCATAGATCAACAACCAGAAGGAGAGTGAGAGTGGCCCCTACCCTATCTGGAATTCAGATAAACAATGTCTAAATAGCTAATTATCACTTCTAATTGTTTGTAATTAGGTTGGTGCTACTGTTTTAGCTCAGCTAGAGTCCCACAATAGTTCCGGTTTCAGATTAGTTTGTGATGCTGAGAGTATCGTGACAGTGTCTTCCTTTCTACAGTTTCTGAAAATCACACAAAAACATTTTGCCCTGTTTCACACAGGATTCCTTTAAAAAACATTCCTTGACCCAGAACTGTTAGAAGGTATTAAAAATTACATTTACGAGTCATTAGGGGAGCAGCTAATTTAAAGACAGGTGGGTATGGAGCTAACATAAGTCACTGAACCTCTTTGTTGTGCTTATTTGGCCTTTTATTTGTGCAAAATACAATTAAATAACAAATGATACGACTTCCTCTATGGTTAACCTCTTTGGCTACATTCTTTTGGCACACTATGGATTATAGTTTAGTGTTTATGCCAAAAACATTTGGCTGTGTAACTTTCTGCAAGAACCAGATTAAATATACATATAAAAACGTCAAACTTTTGATTTAAAGGCATATAAATTAACTGCGGATTTAAATGTCATTTTTGACCTTTGGTAATAGGCACTTATTATTTGGGAGCCAGTCAAACCACATCCAAATTTCAACGCTTTGTACCCAACTGAAAACATTTCGGTTCAGCGTCACTGAACAAAACAACTTGAAAGCCAACTCACTGCTCATACTCAGTGTGGGATTTTATAAACTCAATATATGCCTTCAATTTGTAATATCCGCTCTGCTCCAAGGAGGAGGAGAGGAAAGGAAACATTAAAGCAATCCCCCGAGGTTTCCTAGGAGGCACAAAGACACTTTAGGCATTATTGCATTGTATAGTGCTTTCTGCATGAACCACTTATAATATTTTCTAAAACAAACTGCAGCCCGTTCCTTTAAAATTCCCACATGAATACAAATTAAAAATGTTTTTATTATTTGTCTCCTGCTGTTTATTTTTCCAGATACTGGTAACCACGTTACCACTGAAAAGTTTAAGGGTTTTTCGGCTTCAGTTAAGTTTAATCTGTTACCCGGAATAAATCTAGAAGGATAAAATTCTGCTTAGCACCAAAAATGTCTTTAAGAAAACGCTGTGTTTCCATTACACCTGTGCGTTTCACATTTCACACAAGTAACAGCTCTGCTTTCCCCTTCTTCTTCCTCTCGTCTCTCCTCTTCCCTCTATCTGTCATGTTAATGATCCTCCCATTTGGGGTTTCTGATATAGAGTTTAGAGCAGCAGAGCAGTTTCCTCATTGATTTTGTATCTGACCTTCCTGTAACCTCGAGTAAAACAATCGCCTGTCTGCCCAGTGTCTCCCTACAGCAGGAAGAGTCCAACAAGCCTTCACTGGAGACAGTCAAACATAGAAACAGGCAAAGAAAAGAGGGGGGACTGTAACACTTCCCTCCTGGTGGCAAGAGGGAAGTGTGATAGTGAAAACACAAGGGAGACAAAAGAGTCACACAACGTGAGTATGAATGGTTGTTTTATCCCTGGTGGACCTCTCTAGGTACTTTTTGAAAAGTGTCAGCACGAGTCTTTCTTCATTACATGGAGTGAAAAATGTCCTGTATTCTCCAAGGATACCCATAAATTAAGCAGAGATATAGGAGGTAAGCCAGGAATTTCCAACTGTGTACTGGCCTGAAAAACAACACTGTGCCAAACCAAAGATGACACACAATTCAAGGGTCATTACTCTGTGATTAAATGTTGTATGCGTTACAAATCAGATCTGGAGTAGCAGAAGGGAGACTGTTTGTAATATAAGTTCAGGAGGAGTACACAGTGTTCATTGTGATCAGGGATCGCCATGCCTTTTCTTTTCTTCTCTTGAAAACCTTGCTAATGAATAAAGGTGTTCGCTCACCTTTTCCATTATCAGCACGCACTTGGTTCACCTTTAAACACATCTGTTTCTAGGCTGCCTTGTTATCACGGTCCTTGACCACAGCAGGGAGCTCGCTCCATAATAGAGATCACGGTGATGGATGAGCTGGAGTTTGGAGAGACCTCTGGAAAGAACTTTGGATTCTGTTTATGAAGTTTGACAGGAGTCCAAGAAGCCCTGGAGGGAGTCAGGAAAGGTGAAAACCTCAGGCAATGAGGTTATAATCAGGAGCGAGCTAACTGCTCATTTTCTCACTTTTTAGGGATTAAAAGCTGTACTCTGCTATCCATGACCGATGCTGTGATTGTCGCTGAGCTTAAAGCGATATGCACCACAAAAAAATATGCTTAAACTAGATATTTTTAGTTTAACTGACACAAAAACAGGTACACACGGGCGTGTCCTAATAGGAATCACTGAAATGTAATTGCAAGGATTGTTTTTTGGGATACAGCCTTGATTTTGGATGACTCCTAGAATGAACTTTTCCACCTTGGGCCATGATCCTAGGGTTTTTGTGTTCTGGGAGTTTCTGAACACAGCATGTCAGCTATTTTCATGCTTTTATTTTTTATGATTTCTTCTTTAATTTTGTTGTTATGTGTATGTAGCTATGTGTCCAACCTCCATATTTATGAATTGCTTCATGATCTATTTCACAGTAATGTGTCCCTTGTGGTTTGTCTTTAGTTTTGTTTCCTGTCTCATTAACTTGATTATGTTCAGGTGTGTTTTGGTCACTTTGTGTATTTATACCCTTTATCTTCCTTCAGTCTTTGTCTAAGCTCCTATTTATTGTCCCGTTGTTTAATATGTCTGTGCTTCTTTTTGGACTTTTGCTACTTTAGAGTTTTCTCTCTTAGTTTTGGACCTTAAACCCAAATTAAACATTATTTTTCTATTATTATGGTTTCATCTGGAGTCCTGGATTTGGGTCCTCTTTCTGCTGTTTCACTACATCTTTGTGCTGAGATGAGACCTTTTTTTTCTCTAACTACTTTCTTTTCTCTTTTTTTCTGTGTATAATCAGAGGTGAGGGTGTGTGTGAGATTCCTCTGGGCTCATTATTATTGCTGTTTGTGGGACAATAGCTGAGGCAGCTGTTCAAACAGGGGTCAGTGGTGAACCAGCAGCTTGCTGCTTTTTACCCGCAGATATTTCATCACCTACACTGCCAATTCCATTGTGACCTTAGGCATAGCTTTCACTCTTTAAGTCTATTTTTCTGTATTTTCTATGATAAACTACAGTGATTGCGGTTTGGGCACTGAACACCTAGCAGTATTGCTAAAGCTAACATCAACAATAAATGTATTTACAGCCTGCTACAAAAAGTGCATTTGGTCACTCTAACTAATTGGCCCTCATACTAAGTATACAGGGGATGAGTTTGTTATTATTCACCCTTTTAAGCTTTATTAAAGATTAAAGTTAGGGGCATTGCCACTTTATTTCAGTGTCACATACTGACATGGCTGTAAATGCCATCTTCAGGTCACCATCGCTAATTCAAGTAATAGAAACTAGAAATTCTATATCATGTTTATGATGTTGGTGGGTTTGGAGTATTTTAACTGAATTATCTTAATAATATTGCCTGTTGCTAAGTCCAAGAAGTCCACACTCTCCACATCTTGCTGTCAGATGCAGTTCCTAGTCAACCAACATACTCGATCGGCTGCGGCTGCTTCGGCCTCATCCCATGCAATGTCTATGGCACGCAAGTTATCGATGAATGTCCTCCGCCATGTTGTACGGGGGCAGCCAGGTTTGCGTTTTCCATGGGGTGGGTTCCATGTGATGGCGATCTTGGGCAGTCGCTGTGGGGGTTGACGTAGAACATGACCTCCAAGGTTCAAGGTTCAAGGCTTTTTATTTGTCGCATGCATAGTTATACAAGTATAACACACAGTGAAATGTAGCCTGACACGCTCCTCGACATGTGCAACATATACATATACTATATATATATATATATATATATATATATATATATATATATATATATATATATATATATATATATATATATATATATATATATATAGTATACACACATATATATATATATATATATATATATATATATATATATAGTATATACATTGGGTGAATGTGCAGTAGTAGCAGCAGCAGTAGTAGCGGTGTGTCCAAAGCGCACACGCCGCTCAGACACAATGTCCTGGAGGGGACGGGTGGCAGTTCGACGGTGTACTTCTTCGTTGGTGACATGGTCCCGGTAGGAGACCCCCAGGATCTGTCTTAGCCATCGCTGCTGGGCCACATTGAGTCTTCTGGCGATTCTGGCTGATGTTTTCCACGTCTCAGAAGCGTAGATCGCGGTAGGTATAATGATGGAGTTGAGCAGGCGAATCTTCGTCGCCAGATCGATCTTTGGGGTCGACCAGATCGGCCGGAGCCGCTGAAAGACCGCACATGCTTTTACAACATTACAACATCTTCACAAATTAGTAGATTTAATGATGAGCCCTCTGTCCATCTTTTATATACAGTCTATGGCATGAATACCTCCTTTGTAGAGATACAAGGTCAGTGTTGCACACTCAAAACACACTTAAAGCAAAACACACTTAAAGCAAAACAGTTAAAGCAGGACAAATCTTTAAATCAAACCCAGGTATGTCACAGGTTACTCATCCATGACTGTCTGTGGTTGTATTTATCCACACAGAGGCTTTGCAGTGTAGATGGCTCATATTTTATTGTTTAACTAAGGCTTTTCTGTTGATTTTTAGATTTTGGTATTGAGGGTATGTATTTAGGCTTAGACCCTAAATCTACTCGAACAGACTTAACATTTGCCTCTAGACTCATTGAGTTTATTTTAGATGTCATTTTTGGCTTCATTTACTTCTTTTTTTTAAAATCTTATCTCTCCTGGGACTTGGAACCTTGTTTAAGACTCAGGTGTTTCTGGCCAAAAGTATATAAATACCATATGTTATCAGAGCCAAAGATAACAGGTGATGGCAGAAGCCAAGCTTCTGCAAGTCAGCTGTGTCATTGGCTTAAAGTACTTTTCTGTAAATCATTGATTAAATGAATAAGCTGGAGTTGTACAGTATTTATTGCTGTACAGTACTGTAACATTTGATTTTACTGGAGGTGACACGCACTCATGCAGGAGTCATACCCACGGAAGGCAAAGTTTACAAGGTTATATTTAGAGAAGTGAATTCTGTGGATATTTTAGACATCAAGCAAATAAACCTCAGTTGGTTCACCCAAACTGGACCTCCCTAAATGATGAATGAACCTGTGCAGAAGGTGCCAGCTCTTAAATCTGAGCCTTTCAAGGAGTAGTTGCACTCATGACGAAAGCCTAACAGAAGAGGATTACAGATGATTTAGTAATAAGACTCTTATGCACAGGTCAAGCCTCCTTTTTTCCTTCAGATCCGCAAACAAATCTTTTGAATACTTGCACTGGACGTGATACAAATAGTCAAATCCTCCTGTGGAAATGCTATATTTCTGAATGAAACCCAGATGTCTTCTCATTTGAAGCGTCCTCATCTTTTCCCATCCATGTTAGATTTCAAATCTGTTTAGTTCATCCATCATGTCTTTCCCTTTGCTGTTTCGATGTCCTAGTCACCCCGCCCTCTTGCTTCCTGCCACCCATTCTTTTTTCCACCCCTCCCTTCTACTCTGTTTTTTCCTCCCTGCTATTTGTCTTCTTTTCCAACCCTGTCCCCACTTGGGCCCACCTCCAAGACCTTTTCCACTGCAGCCCTATCACCTAACGCTAATGAGGATTTTAATCATTTATACAGAGGAAGAGAGGGATCGCGGCATCAGATACTGTGTCTGCAGAAAGAAGAAAAAAGCACAAGAAGAGAGAAAAATGCTACATACTCATTTGCAGAGTGATCATTTAGCCACACCCTGTTTATGGCTGCATAGTCTGCACATAGACACTTAACATACAAAGAGTTAGGACCTTCTCATCTATCTGAAACAAATGCAATGTTTAGCTAACTTGCAAACTGCATTGTGAAATACCTTACCCTTTACCTTAAAGTGGCCAGCCAAATGAAGGCATGATGGAAACTAACTTTTAAATGAACAGATTTCTGACTAGAAGTAATATGCTGCCACCCAATTTGGCCTTAGCTGGGCATGGTCTGCAGTTTTTATACACGATAATGTATGTGTGTAAGGCTTGTGTCCAAGGAGAGAATCCAGGCCCAGACACCATAGATCTAGGGCCAGAGTGGGTCTAGTGGTCCCTGGGCTCTTGTAAAATTAAAAGTAGTTGGAATGTGAACGCTTAGCAGAGGGAAAGAGCTGCATCTATGCAGCAGCTCAGCTGGGACCAGGCTGGCGGAGAACACCTGTCTCTTGACTGGACTGTCCTGCAATCTCTGAGCCTACATCGTAAACAAAATGTTCTGTGTGCAGTTGTGTGTGTGTGTGTGCACACATGTGCTCACATAAACAGATAAATTAATACACACACACAAAAAACCCACATCTGTTCAGGCTCATAAAAGCTTCGCTTGTTCCTGATTTTTGGATCAGATTGGAGTGTAGGATCAAGAAATGTTTTTCAGTGCGAGTGATGTTTCATTTTTAGTGCAATGACTTTTCGGCACTAATGGAAGGAAGTCGCGTATACTTAAGATTTTTAAATAACTATGTTTAAAAGGTTTATAACACTGTACATAAGATCCACAATATTCAGCTCAGTGCGTACAACTAGCTGGTACAGTATGCATTATTTCATCTGTAACTTTTGCTAACATGCATAATGCGAATATTTATACTTTATATTTTTATATATTTGTTGCTTTTGTTGTCTGTATTCATATTGAAAAAAAATTATAATGCTCCAGAATTGCTCATTTTTAAAATTGAGTTAGGGACAATATAATCTGTTATGGGACTCCCACGTACAGATGAAACAAGATCTCAGTGACAACAGACGTTATATTGATTTAGTCAGGCACAGCATGCATTTACCATATGGATACACAAGGTTAACAGCTGAAATATTCTGATATGGGCTAGTGTTGAGATCAACTAGTCTGTGGCTGAGCTTGACTTAATGCTCCTCATGTGCTAAAGCTCTGTTTTAATTATTATAATTATTCTATTCTACAACAAATAATTATACAATGGAAGAAAAATAAGTGATGGCTCATTGAGATAAAGCCACAGAGAATTATAAGACTCCACTTTGTAGTTTGTCTTTGTGTATTTTGGCTCATTTATTTGGTTCAGTACCATCACTCATAAATCCAGAGGCTTTATTTGCATTACCTCCGCGTTAGAGATAACAGGTCACGACAGTGTTTGTCAACTTTCCCTGTTAAGCCAACCTTTCTGCTTCAGTCTCTGAGCCACCTACTCTAATCAGAGATGTTATCAGGTTATGGTGATCCAACACAGTTGCAAATAAGATGAGAATTATGCTGCAGATAAAACAAACATTTTAATTCAAGTTAATTACTTAATCTATGTGTCCATGTGCTGCTGTTTATTTCTGAGGTCACAACTACGTGTTTAAGATATGAAACTTTAAACTGAAACATATAAACATACATACTTACTGTGCCACAGTGTGATAAAGGAGATGGCTCTTTAGTTTTCCAGCAGGTCAAACTGAAAGTAGTTTTATTGACTGAACAGTAATTCCCCGTGTTTGTTTATGATGTAGTAGCTGGAATATCAGGATTTTAGAATCAGGTATCAGAGCATGTCTGCATTTTCTGAATCGCCCAATTAATACAAGTACATTCCTGTGACAAGGCAACGCAATTTGTAAGGTATGGCTTAACAAGTTCCACATCACACCACACCACACACAACTCTCCATTTAATCATTGGTTAATATCATTCTCCCTGAGCTGGTTCTGCCGGAGGTTTCTTCCTGTTAAAAGGGAGTTTTTTATTCCCACTTTTGCGAAGTGCTGTCTCAAAGGCAGTTGTTTGTGCTTTCTGATACAGTTTTTGGATATATAAATAAAACAAGTTGGGGGGGGAAATTATTGTATTATAAAATCACTGTCACTTTAAATGGTAAATGGTAAATGGCCTGTATTTGTATAGCGCTTTACTAGTCCCTAAGGACCCCAAAGCGCTTTACACAACCAGTCGTCCACACATTCACACACTGGTGATGGCTAGCTACGTCGTAGCCACAGCCACCCTGGGGCGCACTGACAGAGGCGAGGCTGCCGGACACTGGCGCCACCGGGCCCTCTGACCACCACCAGTAGGCAACGGGTGAAGTGTCTTGCCCAAGGACACAACGACCGAGACTGTCGGAGCTGGTGCTCGAACCGGCAACCTTCCGATTACAAGGCGAACTCCCAACTCTTTAAAATTTGATATCAATAAAACAATCCCTGAAAATGTGGGGTTTTGAGCCGACCTTAAACCAAAACTCTGCTCTCAAACAGGTTGTGCTGAGAGCACAAGTTACCATGGTGATTTAGCCAGGTGAAAAATCAGCCACTTTTGCGACACAGAAAACTCTGATTTTAAGCTCAACATAGCTCACTAAACCGTTAATCTCATTTCTTAGTGGCACAAGATAACATAAGATAAAACACAAAGAAACACACACACACACACACACACACACACACACTAACCAAACAGCTGGCAGAAAAACTTAGCTACCAGGTACAATGGAGCATTTAGCAGATTAAGAGCTAGCTGTTTCCCTGTTGTGGTAAAGGGGAAGACAAAGCTAAAGAAAAGTAAATATTGGACTTACATTTGCCACTAGATGGCCAGTCACATGACTCCAAAGACAAGCCAATGCTCAGGTGACAATTTGTCAGTGATCTGATACCATTTTTCTAACAGACCCCATATGGCCAAAAAACTAATTTAATAGATGTTCATATAGTTCAATTCAGTGTATACTTCATGTTCTGTTATGATACAATGAAATCTTATTAAGAGCCACTCAGACAGTACACAGTAAATATCCTCGAAGCCAAAAAGATACAACTTTATTGGCTACAACACAGCTGTCATATTTTCCACTGCTGTTGGAAGTGCCCTTGCCCTGCAACAATAATCATTGATTCCTGCGTTATTGGTTTTACTACTTGAGGGCACAACATTACTTATTAACTTCCAACAAATAGTGACATCTGGGTGCTGCAAAATGGCCCACATGCCAACCCAAGTAATGATTTAAAGTTGTAACCAGGGCAAAAAATGTTTAAAGCTGCGTTTATGTCCGTTTCTCATGGCGCGAGGGTGTTGTGTTTATTATGTCACATTCTTTCGCACGAAGTGAAAAGGCAGGGGTTTGGGAGTCCTTGCGTCCATTCAGTGAGGCATTACCATGTTCTTTGATGGACTTCATTAGGCCCAAAGGAGAACGACGTAACCGTGTTTATTTAAATGCACAGCTTTGTGGGCCCTTAAATGCTGCTCTGTCTTCGTTCCTCAGTCACTGTGCTTCCATTCACAGCAAAAAACAAAAACCTTTGACCCCTTTTGTCTCCTTCATTTGTTGCTCCATTTGATTGCTATCTTTGGGCTTCATAGATTTCTCAATTTAACAATTTTCCAGTTAAATGAGGTCGTTTCTCTTTAGACCTGCCTTTGGCTTTCCTGGATGGGTTTGTGTGCCATTCTGGTGGGAATCTGCACCTAAAGACCTCTTTTAGCTGTGACGTTCCGATGGGAATGTTTGCCAAAGTGACATCGGCATAATAGATCAGAGTCTTTCTGCTTTCTCTTCTCAGCTTGTCACAATTCAAACTGTAAGCAAAGACACAAATCAGATTCCCAACCTAGCACAGAGTTATTCCTATTTCAGATAATAGCAGGATTAACTAATTGAGAATGGGCCATTATTTGGGCTAATACAGTGCAGGCTTGACAGGTCAATCTCTCTGCACTCTGCAAGATTATAATATTTCATTTTACAAAAGAGGTTTTAAACTTAATGTTATAATTCAGCCCTCTACTCACTCTTTCTCTGGCACTTCACTCAGTTAAACTACTTTTGGGTGATTCATGGGTCATCTTTTAAAGCGATGTCATTAAGTTCAAACTTTAAGAAGGCAATTTGATATAAAGTTTTAATGCAGTCAGGTCGAAACATATATCAGTTTAAACCCTCTTTAATCACGTGCACTATGACGGTCCTATTCAGGTGCAAAGAACCACTGGCACGCTAAATTGTTGTCTATATAATGCAGTTAATGCATTTTTGTGTAGCTTTGAATGCTTTTATGTATCTGGGCTGCGCCGCTCTGTTAGTGTCAGTTTATGGGCAGCTTTACGAGCTAGTTGCAGCTCTGCTCTCAGAGAATGATGGAGAGGCCTTGAACGGTGCCATTGACTGGGCTAACTGCAGTTCGTCTACAGCCAGCTAAAATCAACACCAGTATTATACGCTTTACTGAAAGACCTGCTAGTAAAACACGTCGTCGAGAAAGACTGTTGTGAGCAGTCCCTTTGCGATTTCCTCCTCTCTGCATTAACATTACTGTCAGTAAAAAAATGCCTCCAATCTGAACTATTGTCACAGAATACACAAACAATGACAGCAGAGAATATGGCCAACACCCTGTTTTAATGACCAGTGCATCCAACAATCTTGCACCAATTTTGGGTTTTGGAAGAAAATATGACCTCCTCCTAGCTGCCTTAAATTGTGACCCACCACAGAGAGGGTGTAAAAAAGGCTGAGGCAGAGACAGACAGGGAAGTGTGGTAATATGAGGTGTTTTATGATACCGCCAGGGATAGCCTGATAATCGTGAAATACTGTAGCAGCGCTGGGGCCAGAAATTCAGCCTTCAAGAGCCCGGGCACTGTTTCTCTAAACAGGATCATAAATTAGTCTTGAAACTGAGGGCCACACAAGACAAGGACCCAAACTGAGATTACGGCTTCTAACTTTCAACCATGGTGCAAAACAGTTCACTTCAGATGTTGAGGGCTGAACGCTGCTGGAAGACTCAAATGAGAGTTTGCAAATTAAATAACTGAGGTACACTTACAGTAAGGCCCTGCGATGGACTGGCGACCTGAACAGGGTGTACCCCGCCTCTCGCCCTATGACAGCTGGGATAGGCTCCAGCGCCCCCCGCAACCCTGAAAAAGGATAAGCGGAAGCGAATGGATGGATGGACACTTACAGTAATTAAAAGAAAACCCAGGTGTGTGCAATGAGTCACTTTTGTTCGTTTTTAAAAACATAAGATACATTTGTGACACAAAGCACGTAAATGCAGCTTTATTCTCGAGTGAAAATGTGTGTGCGTGCGTGCATGTATGTGTGTGTGTCTGTCTGTCTGAGTGCGTGTGTGAAAAAGAGAGACAGAAGGGGCAGCTTTAGAAAACCAGGGGCTCATAAAATGAGCAGGATTTATATGGAGTGAACAGTTTGTCCAAGAACCACTTCTGAGTTATGTGTCCTACAGAGACTTGTCCTTAGACACAGACCAGGGAGGAGCACTAATGAAATTCAATAATCTGCTCTGCGTTTAGCTTATTCAGTTCTCAGGCAGGGCCTCCTGGTGGCAATAGGCAAGAAGCTACAATTTAAATAATTATTAATCACTGACTAACAATAAAAACTCACAACAATGAAATCTGTGTGTACAAAGGTTCACAAAAAACCTGAACCTGAATAAAGAGATGACGTGAAAAGAACATACATTTTGTAGTGTTAACGCAAAACCTGATATGCTAAGTATCTTCTTTTTACTGATAATGGAACATGTGTGCAATTCAATATACAGTATTTGTGTAAACATCATGGCTCACCTTCATCTGTCTTGTTCTGTGGAAAGTATGTGGTAAAGTGTGAAGATTAGACTGTTTCAAGCACATGCTGGGATAATATTTAATGGTAATAATCAAATAAAGCAAATGATTAACTTTCAATTAAGAACTTAACCATAATGAATATTTAATATCAGTGATGATTAACTGTTGTCATGGAGTCTTTCCAACAAAACTTGGTGGAATCTACATTAAACTACGTTTGTCTTTCATCCTGTCTTCCTTCTCCCACCCCAACCGGTCACAGCGGATGGCCCCGCCCCTCCCTGAGCCTGGTACTGCTGGAGGTTTCTTCCTGTTACAGTTTTTTCTGATTGCTTAAGCACATTTTTTGTAACTATTGGCTAATTTTGCAAAACTCTTCACACAAATAAGAAAACCTGTCACCCAATAATCAAAACATTGTAGTTCTCTTGCAAAAGCAAACACAGCTAGATTAACTCTTCACACCTTCGTAAAAATGGTGTTTCCGTATCAAACAGTACACACAAGCCATCATCTACTAAGCACACAATGCGCCAACTGCACACTGATGGTATGAATACAAAACACATCTGGCTTTTGCTTTCTCTGCGCACAAGGTAGGCTATGTCAGTTTGAGCTCATACTTCTGTCATAGATCCATAAGCATAGAGGGATCCAAACTTCAAGTACTGGTGTTTATTCAAACACATCAAAACAAACACAAGTGTTTATTTCCAAGTATAGGATTATTTGCAATCGCCATAATGACTATATGGGTTACTTGGTCTGCAGTGAACATGCTTCCTCTGCCCCCAGCATCTGGTCATCTAGCAATTCTGTAAAGTAACAATTTCAGTATTTTTACATCAATGGTATTGGTGTGTTTCTCATTGGCATATGGCAGTGCTACAAATCTTTGTGCGAAGTGACTGTACTCAACGATTCTCATTTCAAGATGTCCTTATGATGCTTGCTACAGTGTAGCGGCTCGAGTTAGGCTGGACCCGTTGGCCAGCTACCCTCAGGGTCATTCCACGGTTGATGACATGGTCCACTATTGTAGCTCTGATGTCATCAGCAATTCTATTTCTTACTCTTCCTACCCTTCCTCTCCCCCCTCCTCGTCTTCCTCTTGCTCCTCCTTGTCCTTGTCGTCCTCTTCATCCTACTTCTTCACCTCCACGTCCTCTTCCTCGGCCTCCTCTACTTCTCACTCTTTCTGCTCGCTCCATTGTACTCCGCACACACAGCTTACCTGTATTATAGTGCTTAGGCTGATTGCAAAGTGAACTAATTATCTAAAAAAGTTTTCACATGTGAAAGTGTGCCAGACAGTTGGCAAATTAGTGTTAATGATAGCCATACATGTGTATACTTTTGCTAGGAGTGTGTTGGAAATTTGGTAATTGAGTGTTGTGCAGTGAATTGTGCCTACAGTTTTGCAAAGTGTGTGTTACAAAATTGCAAACTGAGTGCAAAGCAGTTTTTGTGCTTTTAGTTTTGCAAACTCAGTGAGTGGTTTTGCTATAAGTCTGAATAGTTTTAGAGATTGTGCTACAGGAATCACAGTTAGGGTTTAAGCATTCAGAAAAAACTGTAAAAGGGAATTTTTCCTTCCCACTGTCACCAAAGTGCTTGCTCATAGGGGTCATATGATTGTTGAGGTTTTTTTCTCTGAATGTATTATTGTAGGGTCTACCTTACGCTATAAAAAGCGACTTGAGGCAACTTTTGTTGTGATTTGGAGCTGTATAAATAAAATCGAATTGAATTGAGTTGAAGTGAAGTGAATTGAATTAAAACCATCAGTCTCAGTGCGTAAGTTATTCACAGAAGAAAACCTAAATAATCTAAGAATGTGCAGAAATGTATTAGCTGTTGGAAACGGTGGCCCCATCTGGCTTCCAAAGTAGTTGGAATATCCCAAATCCCTACTTTTACATAAACATCTCAATTTTGATTGAAGGCAAGCTCACAAAAAAGTAAAGCCATTGGTCCTCAACACTAAAAGGAGCCAGACAAGGTAATCCAGCATCTGAGTTGGATGCCTCCTGGAAACCTCCCAGGATACGTTGATGAGGTGTAGTTTCTCAGCCGGCTGAGGGAATATGCTTAAACAAGCTAAACAAATGAAATCTAGATTCAAAACAAAAAACAAAACAACATTTTTTCCCAAACCATCTATGGGTCACAGAAACAGCAGTCTGCAGAGAGAAACCTTACCTCCTACTCCCCAGCCACCTCCTTTAGCTTATAGTATTTTGTCATTTTTTTGTACACCCTTTGTCTTGTTTATTTTTTCTAGTGTTTTTTTCTAATATATCGCTGATTCAGTTTGTCTCCCTGCTCCTGTACCAAGTGAATTCCCCCAGTGTGGGATTAAATAAAGCCTATGTTCATGTCTGAAGCCAGTCTGTAGCCTTCATTTCAGCTCCTGCGAACATCAGTGTGTGACATCATTGCCTGTTAGGTAAATAGATGATGTGATGCTTCTTTTTGTAGTTGTAAAATTATGATAATCTGCAAGTCATTTGACTTCATATGCGAGTGATCAGCTACACATATACACCTGGTCTCAGTCACCACACAAAATTCAATCAGATGTTAAGAAATTAACAATTACAAAAATATGAATGGACATAAAACTAAAAGCATGACATGTGCAGTAGAACAATGGACAGGCCTGACTCAGATAGGTGGGTGAGTGGTGAGCAGGGTTCATGACAGTTAGGTGGAGCAGGTCACAGGGAGGTCAGCGGGACTAGGTTGGTGGTCTGCAGATGCAGAGAGTGACAGTTAAGACCTGGGATCTCTGAGGCTCAGCGAACGCGCCAAGGTTATCGCAGTCACCATCGCACACTTCCCAGGTTCTGGTGACATGTTATGGCTATCATTGACAGCGGCTTTAAAGCAGGTTACATCAAATAAAGCGCTCCGGCCATGCGTGTAAAAGCCCTTTGCAGCAACATATGAGCTAAATTAAACCGCTGCTTGGTTTATTTTCTGCCTGAAAGGCTCTGTTATTTCGGTTTTTTTATGCGCTAGCAAAGGTTACCAAAATGACACGGCTTGCAAGAGAAAATTGATATCTGATCAAAAATTATGTGATGTTTGACCAAACTTTGGTCACACTTTAGCAGATTTAAATTTCAAATTCGAGTGCATGCATGCAAATGCACACATACACATCCGCTGAAGCAGATCCAAGACATTTGTCCCCACTTTTTGAAATCCCTGGGACTTTTTTAAAGTTGTTCGTCAAGCAAGAATGAGTCATTGGCCTCACAATGGGCCACAGTGACAGCCCGTCCTCCGCAGAGCCCTGATAACAGGAGAATGCCACTCAGGGAGGGTTTAGTCACTTTATATTCTCTCCACGCTGAGGTCCTAACCCCCCTGTGTCGGCCCCCTCACCCCTCACCTCTTGTCTCCTCTAATGTGGCTTTATTGACTGTGACACACTGAGCATGGAGACGATGACCAAACAATTAAAAGTGCCCCCCAAAGGAAGGCCTATTAGAGTCCCAAACCATTCTACAGGCTTTGTGTGCATGAGTTTGCGTGCCTATGTGCACGATTTGTGCATGCTCCTAAGTGTGACAATACCCAAGGAGCAAGTGAGGTGGGTAAAAAGCCTCACACCATACCCCACCCCCAGTACCCCCAATGCCACCAGAAAAGGACACCAGAAACACATTTCTCATTTTGGTCAAATTTATCAGAAGATCAGAAGGATCAAATGATCACATCCTGCTGATAGGAGTAACTCTACCCTTAAAACTTTAAACCAAGAGTTGCATACCGTTCTTTGCCAAGATTACTTTCTGACACTTTCTATCGCACATCTAAGCCTCCACAAACTGGGTTATCAGTGAAATCGAGCTCACTAAAGCTTGGCAAACATCTCAGAGATCAACTGGATTATGATGAATTTCAGACTGGGGTGTGTTCAGCTGCCACATAAAGCTTGCTCTCGGTAGAGATAGATCTTTAATGAAGTGAGGGGAAACGATGGCGTGTGACTAATGCTCTTAAAGAAACACCCTTGCATACATACAAATATCACTGCAGAGTGTTTCTGACTTGCTTTGACGGGTCTAGTTTTTGCTCTGGTTCTGTTCCGTCTGCACCATTTAAATGTGAACCCCCGTAATGAGGCTGCTAATGGTGTGCGCGACCTCTGACCTGTTGTTTCTCTTAGGGTCTTCACAGGGCTACAGGCCAGCCACATAATCGCTTCCATAGACTACTCAGGGCCCATCCAAATGTGACTTTTAGCCCTGGCACAGAGTTAAAAGTTAATTTTGTGAAATACAGCTAATGCTCTCCTGTCACTTGTCGTCAGGTTTGATTATGTTCGTGAGCTGTTGTTTGTCCTTCCTTATTAGTTTACAGCGCGATGAAATGATCTGTGTTTCATTATGAACTCCTGGAAACAATCCTGTCGACAATTTAGGCACACACACACACACACACACACACACACACACACACACACACACACACACACACACACACACACACACACTCTTATTCAGAGCCAATGTCCAAACAGTATTCAAATGGACTAAAATGAAAGTAGGTAAAAGACCAAATTAGTTATGAACAAGATGATTTTCAGTACCGTTTCCTTATATATCCTGTGACTGGCATTTAAAAAACTTCATCAAAGAGTTCAAAAATCATCTGGCAGGAGTATGTTGAAACATCTTACCTATTAAAGCCTGTCTTTCATGGTTGCCATCTGTGCAATAAATTCTTAAACCAACATCGGTGCACCCAGATATATCAGTAAATTTCAACCATGTTAAACATGTGCCAGATCTCCCCCCCCCCCCATGCTGAGACAGTTTCATTACTGTTACAGATGACATCATCAAAACAACCGGCTCTTTTATCTTAGTTAGAAACAGTATCAATTGGATCTGCTGCCCTTAAAGAAAATTGGAAGAACATGAGCCTGAAAAAGAGTAAAGCTTTGAGAGGCACGGTGCTAACAGGTATGAAGAATTCCCCTTTCCTGTGTGTGTGTTTTTGTTCACAGAGGAAATCTTTAACTTATAAAACCATTTTGCTCCTTAGCAAAAGTTCAACTTGACATTTACAGGTGATACACTTTTGTGAACTCAGCAGGAGACCAGTTTTCTTTTGTTGATTATCAAAGTTGTGAAGCACAGATTTTCCAGATATTTCACATTAAATATTCTTGATGCTAAAAGTCCACCCAGTGTACAAAAACAAACCCCAAAAAAAACAACACCCAGAAATATGATGCTTCATGGTAGAAAAAATTAGAGCACCTTTTATGTCATCGCACTGCTGTTCCTTGGCAGGGCCTTTTTACAGTTTTTTCTGAATGCTTAAACCCTAACTGTGATTCCTGTAGCACAATCTCTAAAACTATTCAGACTTATAGCAAAACCACTCACTGAGTTTGCAAAACTAAAAGCACAAAAACTGCTTTGCACTCAGTTTGCAATTTTGTAACACACACTTTGCAAAACTGTAGGCACAATTCACTGCACAACACTCAATTACCAAATTTCCAACACACTCCTAGCAAAAGTATACACATGTATGGCTATCATTAACACTAACTTGCCAACTGTCTGGCACACTTTCACATGTGAAAACTTTTTTAGATAATTAGTTCACTTTGCAATCAGCCTAAGCACTATAATACAGGTAAGCTGTGTGTGCGGAGTACAATGGAGGGAGCAGAAAGAGTGAGAAGTAGAGGAGGCCGAGGAAGAGGACGTGGAGGTGAAGAAGTAGGATGAAGAGGACGACAAGGACAAGGAGGAGCAAGAGGAAGACGAGGAGGGGGGGAGAGGAAGGGTAGGAAGAGTAAGAAATAGAATTGCTGATGACATCAGAGCTACAATAGTGGACCATGTAATCAACCGTGGAACGACCCTGAGGGTAGCTGGCCAACGGGTCCAGCCTAACTCGAGCCGCTACACTGTAGCAAGCATCATAAGGACATCTTGAAATGAGAATCGGTTAGTACAGTCACTCCGCACAAAGATTTGTAGCACTGCCATATGCCAATGAGAAACACACCAATACCATTGATGTAAAAATACTGAAATTGTTACTTTACAGAATTGCTAGATGACCAGATGCTGGGGGCAGAGGAAGCATGTTCACTGCAGACCAAGTAACCCATATAGTCATTATGGCGATTGCAAATAATCCTATACTTGGAAATAAACACTTGTGTTTGTTTTGATGTGTTTGAATAAACACCAGTACTTGAAGTTTGGATCCCTCTATGCTTATGGATCTATGACAGAAGTATGAGCTCAAACTGACATAGCCTACCTTGTGCACAGAGAAAGCAAAAGCCAGATGTGTTTTGTATTCATACCATCAGTGTGCAGTTGGCGCATTGTGTGCTTAGTAGATGATGGCTTGTGTGTACTGTTTGATACGGAAACACCATTTTTACGAAGGTGTGAAGAGTTAATCCAGCTGTGTTTGCTTTTGCAAGAGAACTACAATGTTTTGATGATTGGGTGACAGGTTTTCTTATTTGTGTGAAGAGTTTTACAAAATTAGCCAATAGTTACAAAAAATGTGCTTAAGCAATCAGAAAAAACTGTAATGCCCTTCAGCTTTCCAGACATAGCAAAGCCACTGCTCACTATCTGCATAAAACAGTAGACAAAGTTGAAACACAGCTGACCATCAGGACTCTTGGGCACTTGTGGGGGCAAGGCAAAAACTAGGGAGACTAAGCCTAGTACTAGAGTTCAACTAAATAATATTAATCTTGCACTGAGAAGCAGAAAGATGCCTGCCAACAGCCTGTCAGACGTATCCTTATTTAATCATATCTAAGTGGTGTGTTTATGTTCTCATCAGTAGTAACAATTTTCATTTTTAACATCCGCGTACTTACCGGTAACGCTATTGATGTTGGCACAATAAGAGGGTTGAGAGGTTTGTCACAGCCTGTACAAATAAAACAAATCGCCGTCTGCAGTGACAAGTTAATTGGTATAATTCAAAACCACATTAATAAAATTATGCAACACTCGTGGACAGAAAGATTTAAACAGACAAAATTAAATATTGGCAATCAGCTTCCTTGTTCCTTGTTCCTGTAGCTGTTCCAATCAATGCAGTATTTGCAGTATTTGCAGTATTGGCTCCTCCTGATGTTTTTTTGATGTTTCTTGGGTTTTTTTTTAACAGTTAGACTTTACAACTTTCTGACCGCTGAGATTGAAAATGCTCATTAGAAGCAAACTACATAACTGAAACCAAAGTTGCCGTTCTTCTAAAATCAAACCTTGCAACCTGGCAAGACTGAACCCTGCTGTGCTTAAATAGGCTTTACTTACAGTTTTTTCTGATTGCTTAAGCACATTTTTTGTAACTATTGGCTAATTTTGCAAAACTCTTCACACAAATAAGAAAACCTGTCACCCAATCATCAAAACATTGTAGTTCTCTTGCAAAAGCAAACACAGCTGGATTAACTCTTCACACCTTCGTAAAAATGGTGTTTCCGTATCAAACAGTACACACAAGCCATCATCTACTAAGCACACAATGCGCCAACTGCACACTGATGGTATGAATACAAAACACATCTGGCTTTTGCTTTCTCTGTGCACAAGGTAGGCTATGTCAGTTTGAGCTCATACTTCTGTCATAGATCCATAAGCATAGAGGGATCCAAACTTCAAGTACTGGTGTTTATTCAAACACATCAAAACAAACACAAGTGTTTATTTCCAAGTATAGGATTATTTGCAGTCGCCATAATGACTATATGGGTTACTTGGTCTGCAGTGAACATGCTTCCTCTGCCCCCAGCATCTGGTCATCTAGCAATTCTGTAAAGTAACAATTTCAGTATTTTTACATCAATGGTATTGGTGTGTTTCTCATTGGCATATGGCAGTGCTACAAATCTTTGTGCGAAGTGACTGTACTCAACGATTCTCATTTCAAGATGTCCTTATGATGCTTGCTACAGTGTAGCGGCTCGAGTTAGGCTGGACCCGTTGGCCAGCTACCCTCAGGGTCATTCCACGGTTGATTACATGGTCCACTATTGTAGCTCTGATGTCATCAGCAATTCTATTTCTTACTCTTCCTACCCTTCCTCTACCCCCTCCTCGTCTTCCTCTTGCTCCTCCTTGTCCTTGTCGTCCTCTTCATCCTACTTCTTCACCTCCACGTCCTCTTCCTCGGCCTCCTCTACTTCTCACTCTTTCTGCTCCCTCCATTGTACTCCGCACACACAGCTTACCTGTATTATAGTGCTTAGGCTGATTGCAAAGTGAACTAATTATCTAAAAAAGTTTTCACATGTGAAAGTGTGCCAGACAGTTGGCAAATTAGTGTTAATGATAGCCATACATGTGTATACTTTTGCTAGGAGTGTGTTGGAAATTTGGTAATTGAGTGTTGTGCAGTGAATTGTGCCTACAGTTTTGCAAAGTGTGTGTTACAAAATTGCAAACTGAGTGCAAAGCAGTTTTTGTGCTTTTAGTTTTGCAAACTCAGTGAGTGGTTTTGCTATAAGTCTGAATAGTTTTAGAGATTGTGCTACAGGAATCACAGTTAGGGTTTAAGCATTCAGAAAAAACTGTAAATGAACCTTGAGTTAAAAAGCAAAAGCTGTATGTAAAATAATAATAATAATAGTAATAAGAAAAATGACCAATCAAATCTGGTTTTAAAAGATGTATGCAAAAGACTTTGCTGATTTAAAATAAGATTTTCAAAAGTGCTTTTCTCTTAAATGGGTTCAAGTGAATATAATCATTACAGTTTTTTACAGACGCTAGGACACATTTCTCAATACTTAGGACACGTTTGCAAAACTCCTCACACAGTGAGCACAACAGAAGTCTATGTGGGCTAAACTGAGGACCAGTTATCATTGTTTTGGCACAAAATGCATTCAATGACTACATCTCTCAAATTTCATGAATTATCTTCTCACTCAGACACAACAACTGCCAAAAAGCTTTGTACGGACAGGACATTTTGCATGTGCTTACATACTGTTTTCAAAACTGTTAAACTCATGGTCAAAACAATAACACAATGCAAAACTTGAAAAGACAGCAAAATGCAACAGCAATATTTTACTGAAACATATTTTAGATCTAAAAATGCAGTTTAACCAGCCACAGCTGATTCTCATTGTAGATGAACATCTACACAGGTGTTACTCCTTCAATTTTTCAACTCCTTCAATTCTGGCATGCCAGAAGATTCTTTCCTAGGTGTGTTGCCCTAGATGACATAAGATGTGATGTGGATGAGAACCTGTGGCCAAATGGAGGAGACCGAGTAGATTAGCATTACTATTGTATGTGTATCAGTGGATGGTGTGTATACGAATTCTTGTATTTTGGGATTACTTAGTGCAAAAAAATAAAAATACATAAACAAATATTAACAAATTCTGCATGATGTCTGATTCATTCCAGTAACATATATTGAAATTATAAACAGAGATGTGTCCTTGTTTTACACAGGAAAACACTGTGTAATGCTACATGTTGTTAGTGTTTTTTAGGTCATTGTTTTGTGGGTGATAAAGTGTGTTTGTCGGCTGTCAACCTTTGCTAGTGTTCTGGAAGAATGAGTTTATTTGAGACCTGAATGAAGTGTTTTGGTAGTTGTAGTGCATTTTGAATGTGGAATGAACTGCTTTGCCAAGCTGAAGGTCAGTTAGGAGGATTGTGTGAAGTGTTTTGCAAAAGTGACCTAAGTATTGAGAAATGTGTCCTAGTGTCTGTAAAAAACTGTAATGTGTAATAATGAATCAGTAATTCAAGTGTTCAACTACTTTGACTAACAAATAAAAACAATTCCAAATGCAATCAGCAGTCAAAAACCTCATTTGTAGTTACCCACTACTACCATCTACTGGACACTGATTTGCTATGTCACAGCCACCTGCACTCATGACTGCATTAAAGAAGGATGACCTTCTTGGGTTTCAAGTGTTGGAACCACAATCAGCACTAAACAAGAAATTAAAGCCCTAAAAACGCAGCAGAAACTGAGGAAATCCAGCTGACGTGACAGCAAAAACTCCCAATTAAATTCTCAACATGCTGCTCGGGAGGATTGTTACTCCGTTGTCCAAGTATGATCTCAGAACACTTGTGTGAGTGGGAAGCAGGATTAGCCAAAAACCAAGAATAAAGCAGCAAGTGTGAGCCACATGAACACAGGAGCTGCTTGCTCTGATGAGGTCAGGTTTCTCTGGACATTCTCTTGTTGCCAATGCCTTTAAAATGAAAAACTAAACAAAAAATGTAATTTCTCAGGTCTAATAAAAAAGGACTATTTGAATCACAGCTCAAGTTTCCCCTACGGATTCACAAATTAAGGCCTATGCTTGCTGTGTAGCTGAATAACTAAGCTGCCCTCACATGTTAGAGATAATTGCCATGTAATAAATTAGCAGCATTATAGGAACAATTGTTATACGGACACTACTAATGTACAAGACCTTAGTGGAATATTCTGCTTCATCTTTAAAAAGGGTAACAGCTCTTGGTGCCAGATGGCAATGTTGTAAATTCTCATGCCTTTTTAGACAGTGCCCCCCTCTGGATCAACTCAGAGAGCTCATCCAAGGCCTTCAAGTCAGTATAGGCCACACAAACACTGTATGTTCATGTGCACATGTATGTGAACAGCGTGTAGTGTCACTTACTGTAAAACAGGTGCACGTCTGTGGGTGGCAAATGCTGTGAATAAAAACAGCTATTAGGAAATGAATAGCTGGAGCTATCATAATAAATCCAGTGTTTCAGTGGAAGTTGCTGTTCACACCTTTTCCCTCTCTGCTTATAGAAAAGATTAATACAGCTCACACTTTAATTTGAAACATCTGCTATGCGCTAAAGAGGATGTGGATCCTGTCATAACATTCCTCAAACCAACAGCATGTCATTCCCTAATCAGATGACTCCGAGCACATCCATTGGGATTTGAAGACATTCCCAGTCTGCTTTCATCACACCCAAAGACTTACATAAGCCCAGAAGAATTTGCATGAAGGGATTCATGGGGAGACAAATGGGCCACAAAAGGTATTATATGAATTTGGTCTGGTTGAACCACACAAACGTCACGGACGCCTTTAGACAGACAGCAACATCCCGGACTCCAGAGATCCAAGAAAGAGTCCGCACCTGCTCTTATTAGCCGTTTATTAAAAGAACGAGGGGGGAGAGAGAGAACTGTCAATGAATGAGGCTGCTACGATGATATAAATTAGATGAAGGCCTAAGATGTAAACAAACAGCTGATTTACCCTGGATTCAGAACATAATCGTGCGCTGAATTTTAAGCCAGTGCTAAAGTCATTTGTCTTTGAGGCAATAATTTAATACATATTCACCATATTATCAGTAAATATGAGGGCAAACAGCCGGCCTCTCTCTGCCCAAAGATAACACAAATCTCTTATTTGTTTAATTCCAGTTTGTGCCAATAGCAATGTCTTCCTTCGCTCAGCTCACCTCGCTGCACAGCACACAGAAGTGCATGCATACAAAACAGATTTTGCACTTGTGCATGCCAAAGTGAAGTTATTTTAATGCAGATAGCTCCAACTACACCTACAAAGCCAAGAGAAACTATCAGAGTAGTATTGATAGCATTGTCTTTATCTCAATTGTTAAAAGTAAAATCATAAAGCTGTGTCAAGATTGCCACGTTCTACATTTTCCCTCACCTCTGGCATGTAGCTTGTTTGTATCTACTGCAAGTTTGAAAGACCCTCAGACTTTTCCAAAACTTCTCAACCCACAGTCACACTGCATAATAATACGATCTTGATGTGTCTTCTTGGACCAGTACATGCAAAATTAGACCTCAGCAAACACATTGCTCATATTCTTAAACGTAGATCCGTATTATTATTGTGTGACAAAGGTTGTTTTTGTTTGTTTGTTTGTTTTGACCTTTTCCCACTTTTATGCTAAGCTTTTATGCTAAGCTAACCACTCTTCACTGTATAGCCACCAGTGTTGGTCAAGTTACTTGAAAAAAGTAATCAGTAACTAAGTACTGATTACTTCCCCCCCAAAGTAATCCCATTACTTTACTGATTACTGGTTACTTAGTTACTTAGTTACTTTTTAAAAATATGATTTACAACCTGAATAGGTAATAAAGCGATAGATCTTTCAGCCCAATTCTTTTTCTGCCTAATCCATCATATAAAATGTAATCAAATGAAAAAGTCTCTTTTTAAAAGTTGTTTTATTAGTTGTTATCTTTAAACTCTAAGTATCAAGCAAAAAATTTAATTATATGCAACATTCTGACTGGAAGAAATTTGTTGAACATTTAAACCTATTTTCTGCACATTCCAGCACATAAAATAAAATAGTTTTTTGTGTTTACACTCACTGCAAGTAAGATGCAGGTAAAATACAGCAGAAAATAAATAAAATCAAAGACTCAGTGGTCCTGTTGCTCTATTTTCACCTGTATAGCAGGAGTGGGGCAGGCGGAAGTTTGCCCTGGTGCAGGTGTGTCGCAGCTGCCATGCCAGTGGAAGAATCCGGGAGTTTCTCTGTGGCATGTGTGACATGTGACATTCCCATGGCAACATACTCGGTGCATGCGCGGAAGTTTAGAGGTTTTTTTTCGCTGTAAAAAGTTTTCTTCTCACGCAGTGAACAGCGGTCGCTAATGTTTTTGTCACTTTTTACGGAATCAAACTCAAAGTAAGGTCAGTACTTCCACGCTTTAAATGCTGCACGCTCATACTCTCTCCCGCACTCGTTATATTATCCATTGTTGCACACAGCTGTTGCACATTACTTGTAACGTGCTACAAGTAACGCGTTACTGCCCATCTCTGATAACCACACTGAACAGAAAAAAGTGAGATCGGCATCAATATTTTTGTCTAACCTACTGACAAAAAATAAAATCCTTTTCCCCAAACTGGACAAACATTTCCTTTAAGACATATATTGATTCATGCTGCTGTTGCATAGCTGTCCTCTGCATAACCTTTTCTGAAGCTTAGGAAGGAATGACACTAGTTCATGGTTGGACCTTTGCACGACTAACCAGCCAATCATCAACTGCTCCAGGTCCCTGTTGATAGTGGTGGTGCCAGCACCCAGCCACCTAGACCTCAGCCGCTGTCATCTCAGCATACACAGAGGAGTGGTAAAATCACTAGCACATGGGTCATAACACACACACACACACACACACACACACACGTACACACTCCACTTATGTTTGGAAAAATGGTATGCTCAACACCACAGTCCTGACCTCCACTATACTTTTAAAATAATAAAAATAAATCCACCTGGGAAACATGAGATGATTTAGGACATATTTAAATATTTACAGGAGAAATCAAAAGTCTTGTATATATTGTGAATATGTCTGCAAGATCCTAATATATTGTGTGTTGCTGGGGTCTGGGTGCATATGTGTGAATGCATACATATTACACAGAGAGCTCTTTGTGTTTGGACCTAAACTTCAGGAGGCACCGGCAGCCAGAAAGCACTAACTTTACGTCAACGACTTTTCAACAATATTTATATAATGTTTGCATAAAATTATAAATATACAGGTGTGTTTACCTGCACGGACAGGGAAGGGGGGGGCCCTTCTTGCCACGTCGTCTTTGAGGCCAGGCACTGTGGAGGTGGTGTTGGACACATTAGGGCTGTGATTTGTATGTGTTTGTTTAAGCCTTGGGTTTCAGGTTGAGCTGACTATGCGTCATTTTCATTAACACATCGATGCCGCTGGCCATGTGACTGCAAGGTCATCTAGAGTTACACGCCCTTTCACTTTGTGGTTACCATAGCGCTTTGATTTTAATGCACTAGAAAATATATACTGGATAACTGTATATTTGAGAGCTTGACGCTTTCTAAAT
Organism: Diplotaxodon limnothrissa; assembly: GCF_057381915.1. Taxonomy (NCBI): domain Eukaryota; kingdom Metazoa; phylum Chordata; class Actinopteri; order Cichliformes; family Cichlidae; genus Diplotaxodon; species Diplotaxodon limnothrissa. Next base: position 9,398,948 of record NC_140617.1, read on the forward strand.
TGCTCATGTATATCATGTCAGTTTTTTTGGTGTTTTATTTTTGAGCAGTTTTCATTTGCACCTCTGTCACTTAACTATTTCTTGGAATCATTCTGCAAATCTGCCTCTTTTTCATCATTTTGTATTCTTCATTGTATTACCATATTTGTTTTGAAATACAGGGCCCACAATAAATATATTATTTTTGTGAGTGTGCAGCTGGAGTGGCCTTCTCTCCTCAGCGGTCTCAAAACTGCACCGTTAGCCACGTTGCAAGAGATTTATGAACTCTTCACAGTTCAGTATATTAAACCACTGCTGCCTGCCAATTTACAGAGGTGTTGCAGGTGTCAGTGGATGTGTGAGGTGCGCTAAAGCTGGTCAATGGCCCCATTATGAACCCGACACATTCAGAGAAGTAAAAAAAAATCCTAAGCTTCTAATTTGATTAAACTACCTAGTCTGTGTTTATGCATACAGCCATTCAACACACACTTTTTGTACACTTCTGGGGAAAAGAAACACATTTAGCCTCAACTTCAACCAACGTTTTCATCAGCATTACCCTACAGGTACAAACTCACAAAGCCGCAGATGCCTGCAAAGTTGCAGTTATTGCATTTTCTTGAAAATGTAACTCCAGAAAACAACACATAACAACAGAAAAAGTCTTTGTACATATCCAGCTTTGAAGAGAAAAAGGCAAAGAATATGCTGCATCATTAGCGGCTGTTAGAGATTGTTACTAATGCATCGCAGAGCTTTGAGCTAAATTCTGCAAACAAACCCACAGCAGAGTCGAGAAATGGGAAGGTTGGCAAGTTCCTAAAGGGAATTCAGCAAAACATTCTGTGTTACTTAAATGTGCTAATTATATGTATTATTAGTATTTTAACTTGAAAGTTAGTCTCTCATAACCAGATAGCCCTGTTCACATCTGTTGTCTGAGACTGAAGATGGTGCAGGTAGTACTTGTTCTGCTCTTTTCCAAAAAAATGTATTTAAGATACTGTTATTATATTACAGCAACAATCACTTCAGGGCTTTTTACATTGTAAGATGTTTAACATTATACTATTATAGAAGGAACCTAATAATACCTACTGAGCAAGCTGGAGCACAAGTCTCTTCCAGAAATCATGACCTAGTTTACTAAAAACAAAACAGGAAAATAAAAACAAAATGAAAAAAGAAAAACCTTGTCATGTAGAAACTATTTCTGCGTGCTATCGACGTCTGCCAACGCCTGTCTGTTTTCTGTAGCCATTAATGTTTACATCCTGTCACGCTGTCACTAGCATGAGCCTTTCATCTCAGTTAGGTGCAGTTTAACAAAGGAGACAATAGTTCCTACATGAAAAACCTTTGTGGATTTGGTTATTGTGTGTGTAGCCAGGTAATGACTCGTGGAAGAGACACTAATGTCGAGTTTTCTTGCTTAAGCAAGCACAAGGTAACTGGGTTTCATTATTCCATTATCGTTGTTTTTAAAAGAAGGCTGATATCTCTGTAGCCCACGTCTCCAAATTGGGTCAGCTCTAACCAAAATAATCTAGATGTATAAATACCACTACAGGCCAGACCAAAAATACAATCCTGTGCTCCTCTAGTGAACATGTGGAGGTTTCCTTGGGCAAAATACTGAAGCCTCACTTGGATATGTGCAGTGGATAAAGTGCCTAAAGTGCATAGAATAAAGAGAAGTATTAATGTGATTTTAAAAAGTGCTTAGGGTGCTCAGTAAGAGTTAAGGTACCAAAGAAATACTAGTCCATTTAGCAGTCACGTTAAGAGCTCTTTTCTAACTCTTGACGAAAAGGTCATACTTCTCAAATAATAAATCTTTGTCTTAAGAAATATTTTGGTTTCACAGTTATCATAAAAATAGGGTCTAGCTGATATTGAGGGTGCCGGACAAAGGAAAGAACTTCATGTTTTCTTCCATTACTAAGTGTACAAATGAAATGTTCAAAGGTTTTGTTTTGGATGTGATTGACATCATTGACTTTCCCCGCAATTTAGAACAGGTTTCAAATCAGTGTGTTAGTCATAATTATAAAGCATCAAGCAGAAAATCTTAAATAAAAATCACAATTTGCCATAAATCCCACGGTGATGCTAAACAAACGTATCAGGGGATTATTGGAATTCATCCTCTTGGAACCACAAATGGCATTTCAGCGACTGTCCAAACAGTTGTTACGATATTTCAGTCTGGACCAAAGTGGTAAAACGACCGAGCGTCATCATCACAGAGATAGAAATGTTAAGAAAATTAAAATGTTCATGTTGAGACTCTGAGGGTGTCTGAAACTTAAGTGCATGTGGTTTTTCCATTTCATTTGAAGTTTAATACCAGCATTCAACATCTTATAGCAAAAACACCATGATGAAAAAGCACACAGTGACTATGGAATACGGAGGGCTAATATGTAGGGAGGGCTTCTTTGTTATTGTCCGTCAGTCACAGCCAAGAAACTTAAGCTTCTCGGAGACGAGACTAAAAAGGAGCTTTCCCTGTCTGGTGTTGCTCTGTCATGATCCCCCTGCTGGCATCTTAGAGTTTCACTCAAATCTCCCTTTGAAAGTAATATTCAGTAGCATATTTCATTTCAGCTCGGGTAGGTTAGTGTTAAGCACCGAGCTCTCTAATCAAACCCGACAGTTAATTTTGGGGTCATTAGCCATCAGAAAGTTGACGATTAAACCTTATTATGTTGTTTTCCTTTTGATGTCGTGGGCCCTGAATTACAGATCTGTTCACTTCAATTCAATTTCACAATAACCAGGTGGCACCTCTGAAAGGTTAGTGCCAAAAAGTGTTACTCCAGTGCTACAGTTTTGGTCGCTGTTGTGCAAGATTGTGTTTCATCGTCAGAGTCAAAGTCGCTCACAGCCAGATGTGCGGGCGTGCTCCGTCAGTGTGGTAGAACTGCGCTCCACAAAAACAGCAGGCGTCTCCTTTTCACTCAAATGCTTATATCACTGCAGAACCAGTGGGTGAACCCGCATTTGATCAGTCGGTTAAAGGAGCAGAGATAATCACGGTGCCTCTGTCTGACACGACCAAAGCACTTTGTGTTTACGTGCTTGTGATGGAAACCAGTGCAGGGGGCTAAACTGTTTTTAATTTGACCAGTGAGGTTTTAGTTAGACAGAACTAAAGGGAAGGAGGGAGCGAGAGGAAGTAAAATGGGGCAGCAATGAATCCAAATGAAAGGTGCCTTGACGTTCTCAAATGGAGCTGATTATAAGCAAAACGTAACTGTTGCTGACCTGGCCAGCGGGGGTCCGAGATGTTAAGGTTGGACTGTCAGACATGACGAAGATTCTCTTGCCTGCCCCAAAAGGGGGAGGTCTTTGTTTATTTGGTTTAAGTTTCCTTCATCTTTCATTACCAATTATTCGAAAGGAGTCTAATTGCCTTGTTGTGAATAACTCTCCTTTTCTTTGTTGTGTCGGCTTGAGGGTCCATGACAGGCAACAAAGGCTTTGCTTTGTAGTTGTTCTTCCTCTTGACAGTGACCTCAAAATCAGAACAAGACATTTGAGGGTAAAACAAATTTGGCTTTGATTGTATTTCCCTGACTTTGCTTTGTTAACATCCTGGGGTGATCCAGAGATGACCTCAACCTGAGCACTGTGGCCAAATTGGAGCAAATGTAAAGCGACATCTAAAATATATAGCAGAGAGGTAACAGCAGTGTGATTTAACATTCTTCAGATTCTTTTTGTAAAGTATAAGAAATGAAACTGAAATCAGAAACCCCTCGTTCGGTAAAGTCCCATGAAACACAGCACATAATCTCCAGTCAAAAAAGCTCCTGCAGAGAAAGACTGTGCAGCAAAGTGTGAAATAAGGCATTGCTTAAAAAAAATGACTCTCGCTCAACTCTTCATGGCTGAGTAAATGTTTTAAAAAGTACTCAGAACCAACATCTGCTGCAATAATTAGATAAAGCCCATCCCATCCATCCTGACTGAGAGAAGGAACAGCAGCAGGAACAGAGCAGAGAGGCTCAGCAGCTAAAGAACAGGGTTACATGTCGAAACGGCAACCCGAAGGCTAAAATTTATGCCGAGCTACAAGCAGACACAATCATCTCTGACTTCAGCCTTCAGGCAAATTTCATTCTGCTTCTCAATCTTCAGGAACCTGAAAAAGCAGGAGAAGTGGGATGGTACCCAAACAGCTCGTGGGCAGTCAGAGGAAACACAGATTTTATTATTTAAAAATTGAAATCTTTGAATTCAAATGCAAATCTATGGACTATAAACCATATCCTTTATGAGGAATACTTTTTTTTTTAAAAATAGAATAGAAGATTATTGCCTCATTTTAGGTATTCCAGTAATGTTACTAAACAAACTATTTCTTTGTTTTGTTTTTTAGTTACATAAACAACCAAAGGACGAATAAACTCCACACACACACGACATTAAATGGTCTGTATTTGTATAGCGCTTTACTTGGTCCTAAGGACCCCAAAGCACTTTCCACTATGCACAATCATGCACCCATTCACACACTGGTGATGGCAAGCTACATTGTAGCCACAGCCACCCTGGGGCGCACTGACAGAGGCGAGGCTGCTGGACACTGGCGCCACCGGGCCCTCTGACCACCACCAGTAGGCAATGGGTGAAGTGTCTTGCCCAAGGACACAACGACCAAGACTGTCAGAGCCGGGGCTCGAACCGGCAACCTTCCAATTACAAGACAAATGCCCAACTCTTGAGCCACGATCGCCATTCCTATGTTTGTTCACAGTTAACAAGAGTCACTACTCCAACAGGATTGGTCAGAATTTGATTCAACTTACAAACAATGATCATATAAGTAGGTCTTTATTCAAATAATGGTCAATTAAGTGTCACGTTTGTTGTTTTATAGGCAATAACCTGTGAATCATGGATCTGTCGGAACTGTCTACTCCGTCATTGATGTCCTCTGTTGTCAGTATTTTTGCACAAGCTAACGGGTTACTTGCTGTAGCTTGTTCAGAGGTTGAATGGATACGATCATGAGTTTATAAATCAGTTTAAATCAAAACAAACTGAGATGAAAAGCTGTGACATTATTTAACCACCGTCTACATAACACATACAAGCAGAGCCTGTTCCATTTGGTAATAGAACTTTGCCCCTCGAGATGGGAACGTGAGAAGAGAAAGACTGTGTATCCAACAGAGTCTATTTTCTTTTCTTTCTTGTGCTCCCAAGCACTTGTCAGTCATGGTGAAGGACAACCTATCAATGGGTGAAAACGCAAGCTCAACAGTGCCTTGCAATCTTGGCAAGCTATCGTTGTTGAGCGATTAATAGAATCAATAGAAAAAATAACTAGCAATAGCAATAATAGCAATATCAGAGTTTAGTCAACTTTTCCTAGAGATGATCTCATCTCTCGCAAGTATTTTATTTCTCTCTCTGTCATCTCTAAGGTCCTGCAGTAATACATCACTGACATAGTGGTAAGAAAATTGACCCGCTCATACGTGACAAGCCAAAAAGACACTAAAGTTCAGCAGTTCAAAAGTCTTGATAAGAGATCAACAAGTGACCAGTCAGTTTTCTGGACATTAGGAACACAATCCTGGAAGATCCCTCAGACTTTATTGTGAGGGGACAGGGTTTCCATCTTTGTCTTTCCCTTTATGTTTATCAACATGAGATGTAGCTTCCTGTGAGCACTTTTCTTACATTCCTTAATCTTTTTTGTGTTGACTGCAGACGATTCTACAGCAATATATTGGCCTATAAACTCATTATACTATTACAATCCTAAAACGGAGCACTTAAGCCTATGTCCTTTTTATATTTCTCCTTTAATTGCTCTCAGATCGTTTAACATTGCAAGCTGCTGGAAGACTGTTTAGCACATTTTTGCCTGTTAATTTAACAAAATGCATGACTGTAATTACATGTTGGATCTTCCCACATCTTAAAGATGCGATGCTAATAAGCATATTAACATGCCAGTTTTCCTTTCTGTCTTCAAATGAGTTATTTATATAATGCTTTTCCGGGATTAAATTTCACACACACAAACACACATGACATGCTCTGCTCATCTGACTGAAGTGCCATTGTATTTTTCCTAGTGTTACAGATTGATCGTCTTCATAAAATATCTCAGTCTGCTGACAATAGACCTGTCCGTGGTTGTGGCTGGTTATATGCTGTTAATGCCATCTCATGCCCTTGTTTGACTTTTTAAGTTTCGTGTGACCTCTTCATCCACCTTATCGGCCAGATAAGGAAAAGATAACTTGGCGATGTTAAACTTGCTTCCCAGCACAAGCCTCTGGTTCCATCCAAAGATAAGAAAATGCCCTTCAGCACCTCTAAAATGTACCAATTAGTACTTTTTCTTTTATTTAAACAAAAAATAAAAAATAAAAAATATTGATAAGTAAAAATGAATACTGCCTATTCTGCTCTTTTGGAAAATGTATTCATTGGAAGATCTACTGAATGGCTTTGAAAAAAAATGTTCATGCATCACATTTTTCCTCTCTTCTGGTGAAAGATGATATTGTATACTGTGCATTCATTCAACCTATTTTATGCCTTCTATTAATGACTGTCAGTGGCTAGAAACTGAATATTGGCCACTTGATGTGACAGAGTAGTAAAGTGTGATTTATGCTTCAGAGCTCTAATTGGCAGCATTTTCTCAGTCTCCAGGCTGCTCCACTCACATTTTTGATATATCTAAAAACCTTGGGAGATATATACTTGGCCTTAAACTGTGCTGGCTGCTCTCAGATAATTTATCTCTGTCTTGAGCTACCACTGAATAAAGAGCAGACCTGCTTCTGTGGCTGTATTTCTCTTCGGAAATATCGATTTACATAGTTCAGCAGAACAATGCCTCGATGGAATTTTTTTTTCTACATTTAGGAAGAAAAAACAATAAAAAGGTTATAGCTGTAGGCAACTTCGAAACAGCTCATATAATTTTACACCAAACTATATTTTTCCATCGATTTTATTATAATCTAAATATATTATGCTATAAAATGTTATGTAACACGATACCACGATATTTTTTTTGTTAATGTTGGAAATGACTGGACTTGTTTTTTCAGTGTGGCTCCATGGATGTCATTGTTGGTCTATCACAAATGTTTCAGAAACTGGAGTTCATTGCAGATATTGATGCCCCAGCATCCAGGGCCAGGGTATGATTTCTTTTACAAGTTCATGACCAGATGCCTGCAAATGTTCTATAAAACTGTTTCCATTTATCCAGATTTTCTTTGGAATCTGACAGCAGCTGGTTTGAAAGTTATTTATTTTGCATGTTTGGGGATAGTTATAACTAATATAGCATTGCTGTGACTGCCTGACAAAGTTATTAGCAAAGCTATGGCCAGTGGTATGATGTGACCCGCTCATTTACACAAAGCCAAGCCAAGAAGAACACCTCATTGCTGTGTGTTGTTAGCAAATCAGATTTTAAGCATCAAAAGTGAAAATACTCATTCTACAGAAAAATGTTCCATTGCCATGTCATATTGCATCTTTTTGTAGGCTTTCAGTGCATGTTAGATGCACTACTCTTGTTTTGTATTGTTCTTGTTCTGTTTGCTATTTATTCCCGATGTCTTTACGATTTATATTTCATATTTTTTACTCCTGCACAGCTGGCGTGGAGCACTCATAATTTCATCGTACATGTAGAATGACAATAAAGGGCTATTATATTCTATAATGTATCTAAATAATGCATATTTAATGCACCCTTACAGTAAGATGATGTTAATTCATAGGATGGATTTTATGGGACAGAATGCTGTTTGACATGTAAAATGGGAGTTTGTTTTTCCAGTTTGTTTTTAATGATGGTTTCTGTTAGACTTCACTGCCCACTACAATACTCACCTTAAAATTAAGATTTAAAGATTTTTATCAGTTGATGTTTCTAGCTTTGAAATTTTAAAATCATGCTGAGTGCTTCTGCTGATATATTTTTAATTTTAAGTATTTTTTTTATTCTACATTGATCTCCTTTATATAACAATGGTGAAAAGGAAAATGTAAAGGATTGTGTGGTATGTTGGCGCTTGTTAAAATGAAGATGTGAACACGTTTTTCGGCTGATTTTTTTCTCCCAGCAGTGTTACTTTGAAGTTATGATCGATTATTTTGCCGGCGTGTTTAATGTAATTTTAATATAATATTCAGATCTCCTTTTTCACAGTGATAAAAAAGAGACTGCAAAGGTATGTTGGCATGTTGACCTGTGCTTGTAACAAAAAACATCTGTAAATATTAAAAGTCAAAGTTTATTAATAAAACGACTCATTGTTGCTTTGTGATTGAAAGTCTTGCTGCATCTTAAATAACAGTACATCACCAACATAAAAATGATTTAAAAGTGTCAGTGATTCCTTTTCACAGTTTAGTTTCATAGAATTTATTGTTCCCTCGCATTCATCCATATTACATGCTAACTCCCTCCTGAGTCACCTCCAGTAAACAGCATAAGTGGTAAATTCAGTGAGAGCTGTGAGTTTCTCAGTCCATAATCAGAATTATTCACAGCTCCCTATGTCACTGCTGTGTTATGCAAACATACAGCACATGCCTGATTCATAAATCGTTATACCGTATCTATAAGGAATGATCTTAACAGAGCAAGAAAATAAGTGAAACCATTTAGCTGTTTGGGGCAATATCGATTTGATTTGCTCTCTAAAAGGGGGAAATTTATGGATGCGAGGAGTCTTCTCCAGAGAGTGATATTAGTTTCCCTCAGGAGAAAAGGATACTGTCTGAGTGAGGCGTGAAGAATTGGGTCCAGATTCAGCAGCGTGGGCCCCTTCGTGAATGTATTACATGTTATTAAAGGAGAGAAAGTTGTTACAGGACTGTTTCTCTTGAAGGTAACCCAAAGCTATCCAATTCTGTGGTTGCTGGAAGAAAATGTACTTCTCGCAGTACACTAAGCTCCGGGACAGCTGACGACACTAAAACCCTTGTCTCAGTTTCTGCCTGCTTTTCTTCTTCACTCACCCTGAGCTGCTTTCGCAGCTACATCCATTCTCGTTTTCACAGAGCCCACAAATTTACTCTGGGAACAGATTGTCTGAGCAGAAGGGTTTTGGTTTTTTTTCCTGTTTAGCTGAATTTTTCAATGCAGTTATTTGCAAAGCTGAGTAGGCCTTTTATAATAAACAACATTAATAAATGGGCAGCGTTGGGGAGTAACGGAATACATGTACCGCCGTTACGTATTTAAAATACAAAATATGAGTAACTGTATTCCGTTACAGTTACCGGTTAAAAAGGTGGTATTCAGAATACAGTTACTTTGTTGAAATAAATGGATTACACTGCGGTACTTTCCTGTTTCATATTGTCGCGGGTCAGGACTGTTTGGGTTTTGTTTGACAGCTACGTTCTGTTGTTCCAGGCGGCAGCGTTACGGTTGCCATGGTTACAGGGCGACGCTCTCTCTCTCTCTCTCTCTCTCTGCGACTGTGTGTTTCCTGGGTGAGAGAGGCCTTTTCGTTGTTGTTGTTGTTGTGCTAAGCTAACAGGCAGAATGCTACAAGCATAGCTCTAAAGAATGTAGCATCATGGGTAGTGTAGTCTGTGTTGCAGGGAGAATGGACTGCCATACACGTTATGTGTCTGTGAGCGCGAGGAGGGAGAAAAAGGGGAGTGGAAAGGTACGAGCAGTCATCGAGCAAAAACGGGAGCTGGAAGCATGTAAATATAATAATAACCACTGCAGCCGAGAAGAGTGCCTGACGAGCCCAGTTGTAAGTAAGCTATTAAGACTCGACTGTACACCGTGTTCGTGTTTTCCTCCGAAAACAATAAGTTCCGTTGGAGCCTTTCAACGCCTCTCTCTGTCTCTCGCAAGAAAAGTTGACCCACACAACAAAGTAAAGATATTTTTCGGCTACGAGCCAACAGGGACCCCGCCGTATTAGCCAGAGGTCCCTTTACTACAGTTTGGAGTCGCGGACCTTCAGTAATAGTAATAAATCACACAGCAATAGTACATTCACGTAGTTGTAAAAAGCATGATAATATATTAAGTAATCCAAATTATTCAGAATACGTTACTGTCATTGAGTAACGTAACGGAATACGTTACAGAATACATTTTGGGGCATGTATTCTGTATTCTGTAATGGAATACATTTTAAAAGTAACCTTCCCAACCCTGTAAATGGGAAACATTGAGAATTCAACTTTTTGGAGCAGTTATTTGCTGTTAACAGTGGAGTGATGATATTTACTATTTATTGGTTAAAATACGAGCGGCAGAAATGGGCTTCCTCCGAAGAGTGGCTGGCCTTCCCCTTAGAGATAGGGTGAGAAATACGGCCATTCGGGAGGGGCTCAGAGTAGAACCGCTGCTCTTCCACTTCGAAAGGAGCCAGTTTAGGTGGTTTGGCCATCTGACAACGATGCCTCCTGGGTGCTTCCTGGGTGAGGTTTTCCCGGCATGTCCCAGGACATGCTGGAGAGATTATATCTCTCGGCTGGCCTGGGAACGCCTTGGTGTTCCCCCAGACAAGCTGGAGGAGGTGGCTTGGGAGAGGGAGGTCTGGGATTCTCTGCTTGGGCTGCTGCCCCCGCGACCCGGCCCCGGATAAGTGGAAGAAAATGGATGGATGGTTAAAATAGATTTTAAAAATGCATAGCTAATAAACGGCTTTGGATTTGGATTCTTATTAGATATTTAAAGATGGCTAAATACTGTTTGGTGCATCTATAAACTTTATTTAAAAACCTTTTATAATGTTGAAATTTATCTTTCTAAAACCTATTTTAAATATTTAGCATTTTTTATTCTCTTAAGACTTTTCAGGTCACCTACAATTTTTAGTCTTTTGGTCCACATCTACCCCTTTATATCAAATTTCCACTGATTTGGCATATCTGTCATGGTCCTGGGCCATGTTGGCCCAGTGTTCTTAGTTTTCTTGTATGTTTTATTCCATGTTTCCCCTGCCCATTATGTCTAAGTTCTCCCCGTGCTCTCTCTTCCCCCTGTGTGCCCTCTATGTATTTATGAGCCCTCGTCTCCCTTTGTGGTTGTTTCATGTTTCCCCAGCCCGTTATGTCTGTGTTTTCCCCGTGCTCTCTCTCCTCCTGTCGGAACCTCTGTGCACTTCCTGTTTACTTTGTGACTCTCACGCCCGTACATGTCATGTTCAGTTCACCCCGCCCTGTCTCGTTATGATTATCAGTGTCACCTGTGTTCCCCGTGTGTTCCCACTTTCCTCGTTAACCCTCTGTGTATTTCTGTCTGCGTCTCCCTCTGTTCAGCGTGACGTCGTCCCTCATGTTGTGTGGATCTCCCTGTGGCTCTCTGCGTATGTTAGTTTACTTTTCCCAGTTTAGTTTTGTATTTCCTATGTTCTGCCATTCCAGCATTAAAGCTGTGATTTTGAGTTCATCCCCGTGTCTGTGAGTTTTGCGTTTGGGTCCTCCTCCTGCCTGCCACACAGCCGAGTCCTGACAGTACGACGTCACCAGTAATGGACCCAGCAACTCACAACCCCTCCGCTGAGCTCCGGGAGGATTTGATCTATACGGTGGAGTACCACTGTCAGGAGTGGGAGGCGCTGCCAGGAGACGAACACCGGGAGGTCGTAGCCGCCCGTCTACAGCGGATGGTGTCCGGACTCCCGTGGCTGTTCGGCGCGCTGCACCCCCACATCCGGGACTTCCTTGTTTCCACCGTAGGCGTCCGCCCGGAGCTGCCTCTCCAGTGTGAGGGGTCGGAGGACGTTCAGCCCGGTCCGCTGGAGGATTCGCGGCCCGGCTCATCTCCTCCCCCCTCTCGGCGAAAACGGCGCTCACGCCGCCGCCGCCCTAAAGTTTCTGAGCAAACTCCGGTGGTGAGTGACACTAACTGTTTCTTCCATGCCACTTCCAAGTCGGACCAACTCGGACAATATTCTGCTCCTGAGTCCGCTGTTTTTCAGGTCCGTAACACATCGGAAATGAATAGTGAGTTTGAATATGACTGTGTTTCCAGGGCTCATAATGTTTCTAAGTTCACCTCCGCACCTTTTAAGCACGAGACTGAGTTCATTACCCCCCCAGAGACTGCTGTTCATGCTGAATTAAAGAATCCTGGCACTGTGAGCTCCATGCGCGTCATCCCAGAGGCCATTAACTCCGTGTCTGGTAATTCTGGGTCGGTTAATCCTGAACCTGCATTGCCTACCCTCACGCCCATGTTTCAGTGTGACTATTTTTCCTGTGCTCCTCCCAGGTCAGCAGCAATTAACACACAGACTGATAATCTCACCTTAGAGAAGCAAAAGACTATTGTTGAGCTGCATACTCATGAACAACACCGTGAAGTTAACAGTTCTGAGGTCCCTGTACCTGCTGAGTATAAGACTGTGAATGGTGTTTCTTCACTCCTGGACTATGCTGCTCTCCAACCTATATATTTAGAAACCGTTTGTGTGAATGCTCCTGTGTCCGCAACGGATCCCTTTGTGCTCGGTATTACTGACTCTGCTAAACCTGGATCTTCCTGTGCTGTGACTGTTTTAGAGACTGCTACTCCTAACATGGACAGCTTAAGGCCTACAGAGTTGCCAGGAGTGACTCGCCATGAATCTCTGTTAGCCGCCCGGCCCGAAGCTCAGTCGCCACCTCCACCACATTCAGCCTCGCTTCCCATAGCACAGTCACATCCACAGCCTGACTTACTACAAACCTTATTTCAATCCCTAGCCCAGTCAATAGCTCAGTTGGCAGAGGAATCATCAGCCTTATCGTCAGCTCGGTTTCCAACTTTACAACCATCACTGCAGTCTCCAGTGTCCCCAGTGCAGTCTCCAGTGTCCCCAGTGCAGTCTCCAGTGTCCCCAGTGCAGTCTCCAGTGTCCCCAGTGCAGTCTCCAGTGTCCCCAGTGCAGTCTCCAGTGTCCCCAGTGCAGTCACCTGCAGCCCTGCTTTCCCCAGTGCAGTCTCCAGTGTCCCCAGTGCAGCCTCCTTTAGCACAGTCACCCACTCAACCACCAGCACCACAACCGTCACCACCTCTAGTTCATTCCCCTGTGGAGTCATTAACTCCACCACCTACTCCACTCTCACCACCACCGTTACAACAGACATCAGTTCAGTCCCCTGTGCCAGTGCAGACGCCCTCAGTTCAGTCTCCCGTGCAGTTATCTACTTCACCGCCGTCAGTAGCTCAGCTCCCACTCTCACCCGTGTCTCCAGCAGCTCAGCTCCCGCTCTCACCCGTGTCTCCAGTAACTCAGTTAGCTGCCCAGCAGCCACTCTCCGCTCAGTCTCCTGTGTCGCCAGTTTTGCTCATTCACTCCATGCAGAGGGGTAACTGGATTTCTACTCAGGGTACTTTCCATGGTTTAGCCGCCGTTGGCACAGTTTGCCACTCCAGGGCTTCCCCAGAGGCTAGGTCTCAGTCACCAGCTGATTCTGGACCCCTGAAGTTTAAGCAGCCCCCTAAGAACTGCACCATGTTCGCATTGCCTGGGCAGAGTCAGTGCTCAGTGCAGCGCCAGTTGTCCTCATGTCGGCCGAAGGACTTCATGCCTGTTGGCGTTGTTTTGGCCTCCGCTGGAGGGTCCGAGGGGCCCGTTCAGCCTCCTGTCTCCGCTGGAGGGTCCGAGGGGCCCGTTCAGCCTCCTGTCTCCGCTGGAGGGTCCGAGGGGCCCGTTCAGCCTCCTGTCTCCGCTGGAGGGTCCGAGGGGCCCGTTCAGCCTCCTGTCTCCGCTGGAGGGTCCGAGGGGCCCGTTCAGCCTCCTGTCTCCGCTGGAGGGTCCGAGGGGCCCGTTCAGCCTCCTGTCTCCGCTGGAGGGTCCGAGGGGCCCGTTCAGCCTCCTGTCTCCGCTGGAGGGTCCGAGGGGCCCGTTCAGCCTCCTGTCTCCGCTGGAGGGTCCGAGGGGCCCGTTCAGCCTCCTGTCTCCGCTGGAGGGTCCGAGGGGCCCGTTCAGCCTCCTGTCTCCGCTGGAGGGTCCGAGGGGCCCGTTCAGCCTCCTGTCTCCGCTGGAGGGTCCGAGGGGCCCGTTCAGCCTCCTGTCTCCGCTGGAGGGTCCGAGGGGCCCGTTCAGCCTCACGCCGCATCGGCTGGAGGGCCCGAGGAGCCTGTCCAGCTGCAACCGCCTCGTCGTCGCCTGGGCCAGCTGCATCCGCGACCGCCTCGTCGTCGCCTGGGCCAGCTGCATCCGCGACCGCCTCGTCGTCGCCTGGGCCAGCTGCATCCGCGACCGCCTCGTCGTCGCCTGGGCCAGCCTCTGCCTGTGCTTCTGCTACGCCTGGTCCAGTCTCAGCCTGTGCTTCTGGTCCAGCTTTGGCTTCCGCCTCTGCAGCTCCGTCTGGACCTGCCTCCGAGTCTTCGTCCTCGTCTGGCCCGGCCTCCGAGTCTTCGTCCTCGTCTGGCCCGGCCTCCGAGTCTTCGTCCTCGTCTGGCCCGGCCTCCGAGTCTTCGTCCTCGTCTGGCCCGGCCTCAGAGCCTTCGTCCGCTGCAGCCTCCTCAGAGCCTTCGTCTGCTGCAGCCTCAGCCTGTGCTTCGCCTGGTCCCGTCTCGACTGGTCCTGTGCCCGTCTCGACTGGTCCTGTGCCCACCGGGCCTCGGCCAGTACGCCTGACACTGGAGAGCCGCCGCCGCTGCCTTCCGCGCGGCCGGGCCCCTGAACTGCACCGTCATCGCCTGAGTGGCCGCCGTCGCCTTCCGCACGGCCGGCCCCCGGACCGCCTTCGCCTGAGTGGCCGCCGTCGCCTTCCGCACGGCCGGCCCCCGGACCCTCTTCTCCTGGGTGGCTGCCGTCGCCTTCCGCACGGTCGGCCCCCGGACCAGCGCTGTCATCGTCGCCGCCGCCTCCCGCGCGGTCGGCCTCCTGAACTGCTCCGTCGTCTCCTTCACCGCCGCCGTTGCCTTGCGCACGGCCGGCCTCCTGAACTGTTTCCACGTCGCCGCCGTTGCCTTGCGCACGGCCGGCCTCCTGAACTGTTTCCACGTCGCCGCCGTTGCCTTGCGCACGGCCGGCCTCCTGAACTGTTTCCACGTCGCCGCCGTTGCCTTGCGCACGGCCGGCCTCCTGAACTGTTTCCACGTCGCCGCCGTTGCCTTCCGCACGGCCGGCCTCCTGAACTGTTTCCACGTCTCCGCCGTTGCCTTCCACATGGTCGGCCCCCTGAACTGCTTTGTGTTTGGGTTGTTTTCTTGGGCTCCGGTGTTTGCTGTGCTCTTCTTTTGTTTTCTGTTCCGAGCCCTCCGTCCTGGGCCCCCGCCGCCCGCCCTGGGTTGTTTTCTGTTTGGTTTTGTTTTTCTGTGTTTGGGCTGTCTGGAGCCAGCCCTTGAGGGGGGGGTACTGTCATGGTCCTGGGCCATGTTGGCCCAGTGTTCTTAGTTTTCTTGTATGTTTTATTCCATGTTTCCCCTGCCCATTATGTCTAAGTTCTCCCCGTGCTCTCTCTTCCCCCTGTGTGCCCTCTATGTATTTATGAGCCCTCGTCTCCCTTTGTGGTTGTTTCATGTTTCCCCAGCCCGTTATGTCTGTTTTCCCCGTGCTCTCTCTCCTCCTGTCGGAACCTCTGTGCACTTCCTGTTTACTTTGTGACTCTCACGCCCGTACATGTCATGTTCAGTTCACCCCGCCCTGTCTCGTTATGATTATCAGTGTCACCTGTGTTCCCCGTGTGTTCCCACTTTCCTCGTTAACCCTCTGTGTATTTCTGTCTGCGTCTCCCTCTGTTCAGCGTGACGTCGTCCCTCATGTTGTGTGGATCTCCCTGTGGCTCTCTGCGTATGTTAGTTTACTTTTCCCAGTTTAGTTTTGTATTTCCTATGTTCTGCCATTCCAGCATTAAAGCTGTGATTTTGAGTTCATCCCCGTGTCTGTGAGTTTTGCGTTTGGGTCCTCCTCCTGCCTGCCACACAGCCGAGTCCTGACAATATCCAAATCTTACAACAGAACAAGTTAAGGTATGTTAAACAGACTTGATTTGAAAGGTGACATCTTTTGTTTCCTGAAACTAGACAAAAATACCTGTCTATTACCCTTTTTATTTTATTTTATAACTTTTCACTGCAATTTTAAATATTTTATGAAGCCCAAAAGGAGAATGCAAGTCAGGGAGGACAACTTAAGGATTTTGGTTGTCCCAAAATCTCGGCTAAAACATAGAGGAGAACGAGCCTTTTCAATTATGGCTCCCAAACTTTGGAATACGCTGCCTTTAAATATTAGACAGGCATCTTAGTTTCCTGTTTTTAAGTCGCTTTTGAAAACACATCTTTTTTTCGATAGCGTTTAGACTGGTGTGAGTTGATATGCTTATTATGTGTATTATTATGTGTTTATGTGGGTGTCAGTGGTTTTTATCTTGTGTTTTACCCCTTTGTTTCTGTACAGCACTTTGGGCAACTTTTTGTTTTTAAATGTGATATATAAATAAATTGGATTTGGATTTGAATAAACAAAATAAGCCAAACAGAGATAGCCGAAACAAAAAAGAAGAAAACAATTTCACACCATCGAACCAAGTTAAGAACACCTCTGAGGAGGTAGGCATGCCATTGTCAAGATCTATAATCAAAAGACAATCTAATGCTTGGAAATAAGAGGGTTTATGACAAAGTGAAAAACACTGCATGCTTTACCAGGTAACATCTATACAAACCTGTCCAAACCTCTGGACAGAGCAAAACAAGATTAACTTGTACCAGAAAAATTGATGAAGAACTAAAGAAACTACTGATGATCCAAAGCATACCACATTATCTGTCAAATACAATAGCAGTAATGCTATGGCATGGGTCTGTATAGCTGCCAATGGAACAAGTGATTATTGATGATGTGACTGCTGATAGAAGTAACAGGCTGAATTCTGATGTGTATGAGGATATTCTCTCGGCTCAGATTCAGTCAAATGCAGCAAAATTATTGGATGGTGCTTCACACTGCAAACAGATAATGATCCAATGCTATTGCAAAAGTAATCAGAGTGTTTCCAAGGCAAAGAAATTGGATATTATCAAATGGCCAAGTCAAGTCACCTGGCTTGATTTCAACCCAACAGAGCATGCTTTGCAATTACTGCAAAGTGGACAAAAGTGGAGAAAGAACCGCAAACACGAAGCACCAGTAGGTGGCTGCAGTGAAGACTTAGCGGAACATCGCAAGGGAGGAAAAGCAGTATTTAATAATGGCCTCGGTTTCTAGACTTTTAAAAACATTCCTTATGTTTAAAAGGATGTTGGTCTGTCCAGATGCGTTTGACCCTCTAAAAATGGAAGGACTTACAATTAAAAACGGATTCAAAATTGATAAAAATTCAAAATTATAAAGTTACAAAAATTGCAAAATTACAAAAGTTGTGTCTCTGTTGAACAAAGTATGATTACTGTGACTGTACAGGGAGTGCAGAATTATTAGGCAAGTTGTATTTTTGAGGAATAATTTTATTATTGAACAACAACCATGTTCTCAATGAACCCAAAACACTCATTAATATCAAAGCTGAATGTTTTTGGAAGTAGTTTTTAGTTTGTTTTTAGTTTTAGCTATTTTAGGGGGATATCTGTGTGTGCAGGTGACTATTACTGTGCATAATTATTAGGCAACTTAACAAAAAACAAATATATACCCATTTCAATTATTTATTTTTACCAGTGAAACCAATATAACATCTCCACATTCACAAATATACATTTCTGACATTCAAAAACAAAACAAAAACAAATCAGCGACCAATATAGCCACCTTTCTTTGCAAGGACATTCAAAAGCCTGCCATCCATGGATTCTGTCAGTGTTTTGATCTGTTCACCATCAACATTGCGTGCAGCAGCAACCACAGCCTCCCACACACTGTTCAGAGAGGTGTACTGTTTTCCCTCCTTGTAACTCTCACATTTGATGATGGACCACAGGTTCTCAATGGGGTTCAGATCAGGTGAACAAGGTGGCCATGTCATTAGTTTTTCTTCTTTTATACCCTTTCTTGCCAGCCACGCTGTGGAGTACTTGGACGCGTGTGATGGAGCATTGTCCTGCATGAAAATCATGTTTTTCTTGAAGGATGCAGACTTCTTCCTGTACCACTGCTTGAAGAAGGTGTCTTCCAGAAACTGGCAGTAGGACTGGGAGTTGAGCTTGACTCCATCCTCAAACTGAAAAGGCCCCACAAGCTCATCTTCGATGATACCAGCCCAAACCAGTACTCCACCTCCACCTTGCTGGCGTCTGAGTCGGACTGGAACTCTCTGCCCTTTACCAATCCAGCCACGGGCCCATCCATCTGGCCCATCAAGACTCACTCTCATTTCATCAGTCCATAAAACCTTAGAAAAACCAGTCTTGAGATATTTCTTGGCCCAGTCTTGACGTTTCAGCTTGTGTGTCTTGTTCAGTGGTGGTCGTCTTTCAGCCTTTCTTACCTTGGCCATGTCTCTGAGTATTGCACACCTTGTGCTTTTGGGCACTCCAGTGATGTTGCAGCTCTGAAATATGGCCAAACTGGTGGCAAGTGGCATCTTGGCAGCTGCACGCTTGACTTTTCTCAGTTCATGGGCAGTTATTTTGCGCCTTGGTTTTTCCACACGCTTCTTGCGACCCTGTTGACTATTTTGAATGAAACGCTTGATTGTTCGATGATCACGCTTCAGAAGCTTTGCAATTTTGAGAGTGCGGCATCCCTCTGCAAGATATCTCACTATTTTTGACTTTTCTGTGCCTGTCAAGTCCTTCTTTTGACCCATTTTGCCAAAGGAAAGGACGTTGCCTAATAATTATGCACACCTGATATAGGGTGTTGATGTCATTAGACCACACCCCTTCTCATTACAGAGATGCACATCACCTAATATGCTTAATTGGTAGTAGGCTTTCGAGCCTATACAGCTTGGAGTAAGACAACATGCATGAAGAGGATGATGTGGACAAAATACTCATTTACCTAATAATTCTGCACTCCCTGTATGTGGACATCAGCTGCTGGTTACAACCTAAAATTATTTACAGATTTTAATGTCAGCAAAAAAAAAACAAAACACAATTTTCAACTTTACAAAATTAATTAAAAATTTAACATCAACCAGATATTTACTGTGGTTTTGTGTATGAAGTGACAACCCTAACCCTAGGCAAGTTATGCAACTACATTTTTTCCAACAGTTAGAAACTGCTTTTCCTATTATTGCAACACCATATAAATGCGTAATTATGTGTGAAGTCTTTCTATTTTTATATTAATGGATTTCACTTAAGACTAGCTATCTAACTGCACAGGGGAAAAACAGGTTTCATAACAGTCTGCCTGCAGCAAACCTTTTAAGACTTTAGACTAAAAGTTCATTTAGTGTTATTATACGAGCAGACTCCCAGTTGTAAAGGAACTGTTAAACTATTTCTCTTTCAATGTGTAATTTTAAATGTTAAATAATATCTAGAGGTGTCAAGAAAAATGTGTACCCCCTTAATACCTGGTGAAGGTGGTCATGTTTTACATTCAAAGGCTCCACAACAGTGACAAATTTGAGCAATCTTTTAAGATTGCTCAAGAAAACGCATGTTACCATTGTGCTTCCCGTTTCTTTTGTGTCTGTGTGTGTAGTGTTGAAGTAATTCAACACAAAAAATTGTATGGATTAAAATAGAAGTCATATAGTTATGCACTGTAGAATTACTGTGCACTATGTCATTATATGGACTGGAAAAGTTATAATAGAGTAGAGGAGTATTTAAGTTTTTGCAAATATATTTAATGTGTTTAATAATAAAAAACAAAACTGGTGCATGCGCCTGGTTAGTAGTTGACCCTGTCCAAGGCTATAATTATCCTCTGTTGCCTTTATTTGACAGCTGTACTTGGATCAAATGCTTTACCCACCCAGACAGTTGTTTAGATTTTTTTTCTTTTGGGGTCAACCGCTTTTCAGGTTTTGCGGCGCTATGCTGGAATTACTGTATATGTTTAGTCGTCATACTAGGAGGAAATGTGTGACTGATGGCAGTCGGGTGGGCTGTAGGTTTGATGGATCATAATACATTATATTTGACTAAACAGTCAAAAAGTATAGTGAAGACTTTGCTTTACATAAACTAACTCAAAATGTTCGCTCAATCTGCATAATGAATACTTATGGTCCTAAAATGATATTTTTTAGATACATGTTTCATATTATTACTTCATTATTTTTAATATAGAACTCATTTTTTTACACTTTAATATCATTATTATTATCTCAAAATGCCTAAAAGCGTTTTGAGTTCCAGCAAATTCAAAGTCTGTTGCACTATTTTCACAGTAAACCACCCATTTGTCCCCATCAGCAGGCAAGTCAGCAAAGACCAACTAATGCATCTGTGGAACAGGAAGGTTTTTCTCAGCTACAATCAACAGTGAGACTGATAAAAGAGTTTCACAAGTTCAGTGTAATCTGCATTTGGGTTGATAGAAACACTGAGCAGGTATAAAAGAACTTCCCCGAACTGAACTACCTCTCACAACGACAGCATGCTGCAGACACTGGTCCTTATGCTGCTACAAGCAGCATATGGTAAGTAGTTTGGTCTGGTTAGAAAAGGGAAAAGTAGTTCAATTCTTACAAAAGACAAAATTCAGATACAAATTACATTTTAGTTATATAATCGAATATAATTGTAGTTTTTAGTTGTGGTACACCTGCTGTCCAGCCCAACACTGGTAGGGTTGTAAATGGAGAGGATGCCCATCCGCATAGCTGGCCTTGGCAGGTAATTACAGTTTGTTAATGTTTAATGTACTTCAACTATTGTTTTGTTTAGAATTACTAAATTGTCAGCTTCTTTTTCTCAGATTTCCCTGCAGGTGAAGCACGGCAGTCGTTACCATCACACCTGTGGAGGGACTCTGGTTGGACCTCGCTGGGTACTGACCGCTGGACACTGCATCTGGTGACTAGCTAAGCTTGATCAAGGGATGAGAGTTTAGAGCATAAAGACAGAAGTCGGGGACTGTGTAAAAAGCACACCAAAAGAACTCTGGCATTCAAAAGTATAAGGAGAAGAAAACTGATAAATCCTAAATGGTCAAAACTGTCTTACAGGCCAGGAGATGTGTACCGTGTGTTATTGGGAGAACATGACATGAGCCAGCAGGAGGGAACTGAACAGATCATAGATATTCTGCGCATTGTTGTCCATCCTAACTGGGACATCAACCATGTCTCTGATGGGTAAGTACATTCTGAAAGCTGAAGAAAATGCATTTCAAAAAGCAACTGCTCTCACACAAGACTATAAAACAATCTCGAAGAAGCATTTTAGCTGGTTTAAGAGATGCCTCCTTTCACCTCCTCGATCAGTAAAAATCTATGATGGTTCTCTTCCAGGAATGATCTTGCCCTGCTGAAACTGGATAAGAGCCCCATTATGAATGACAGCGTGGGCATTGCTTGTCTTCCACAGGCTGGAGAGATCCTCGCCCATGGAGCCCCGTGTTACATCACTGGCTGGGGAAACCTTTACAGTACTGTCTCTGTCTCTTTTATGTCATGTTAATAACTGCAGGTCATTGTCTTGTTCCATCTGTGTGAAAAGGTTCAATTTTAGCATATGCAGTCTGCATTTTCTGCTAATTTTGGGTAGTAATACCTTTTGTAAAAACCATGTAACTGAAGTCTCTCTTTCAAGTGGTCATACATTATGGTTTAGCAAGGAATGGGACATGCTAGCTAGCAAAGGTTTTCAGGGAAGAATGTGTTCAGTGAAGTTACAAATCATAGACTATATACAATAGATGGCAGTAGGCTCTGGAATGCCAACAGTAATTAGCAAGTGTTTGCAGACAGCCTCTTCCTTAATCACTGTGGGTGATTACAGCAGTCTGCCAGTAAAGAAAACAATCACATGGAGGATTTTAGTACAGAACACTCTTTTCAATCAATGTATCCATCCCTAAGATAAATAGTTTGCAACCTTGAGCAACCGTTTCCCAAATGGTTGGTGAATATACATTTTTCATGACATCGATGCCAGACCACTGCTGAGCAATGTGCACAATGTCATGTAAGAAACCTCAACAGAAGTCAGTGAGAAGGCAACCTCTCACCTGATCCATCCCCATGAGTTTAGAGTTTTAATTACTAGTTTAAGTCTGATTTCAAAAAGCTAAGATGATGGCAGCAAAAAGCTTGAGAGCTCAGAATCAGGCATTCACAAACCAGTGGGTGATGTCAAACTTTTGTACACAGTGTAGGAGAAAACAGCAGTGCACATGTGCAGTGGATGCAGTTAAACCAAGAAAACACATTTGGCTCATGCAGCCACGTGTTTATGATGTCTAGCTTGCTAATATTGCCCAAGGATGGCCCTGCATGCAGACGTAACTTTAGTTTAGAAAAGGTTTCATAACACATTTGATGGACCTGCCTAATAAGGTAATGAGTAACTGCTTTTGGTGCAAGTATAAATAATAAAGCTAATTAACTGCATGTAGTACTAGTAACAGTAATGAGCACTGGCTTTCAAACAACTTGTCTGATTCCGCCTGATGCATGCAGTATACAGTGTGTTGTATTTACGCGTTGCTGAGCAGCTCTATCCTCTCTGTGTGTCAGCTCATGGTCCCATGCCTGATAAACTGCAGCAGGCCTTGCTGCCTGTGGTGGAGCACAGTGTGTGCAGCCGCAGCGACTGGTGGGGGATCAACGTCAAGAGCACCATGATCTGTGCAGGAGGAGACATCGTATCAGGATGCAATGTGTGTGAAGCATCAAAAGAAAGCAGCTTGTACCTGTCAGAACTGAATTACCTGCAGTGAACAAGATCAGCTACTTCATGCACCAATCCTTCCTCTGCCTCTTTGTCTCTCAGGGAGACTCTGGCGGTCCTCTTAACTGTGTGGGTCAGGATGGTAGGTGGTATGTCCAGGGTGTAACCAGCTTTGTTTCCTCCCGTGTTTGCAACGAAGTGAAGAAGCCCACAGTCTTCACCCGTACCTCTGCCTTCACCGAGTGGCTCAGCGAGGTAAATTAATGCCGCTTTCCATTCTGTTCAATCTATAGAGTTTCCTCTTCCGTGCATGAGTCTGTCTGTTGAGAAACAAATGCATTTCAGCCAGTGCCACTGATAAATAAAGTATTTCATCTGTCAATAAATGATCTTGTTTCTTTAGGTCATGCTGAAGTACTGAGGATCTGCTGGATACCAGCTGATCAACTCCAAAAAATAATGAGATCCCAAGTCAATATTTCTCCCTACACGGGGTGATCTCATTTACAGGTTACACATTACAATCAGAATTTTGTAACAGCTCCAAAAAAAAATCCAAAACATAAAAAAAAACATTCCATAATAAAATTTTCTTAAAAATGAAATACTTTAAATTGCTGTTTTCTTCATTCCTGCATTCTTGTCAAAATCACCGACTGTAAACAACCACAGTAAGCCTTCATGACAAGAACTGCAGTTTCCATGTCTTAAAAAATTTACAGGAAAGGTGCAAAATGAATTCCTGTCTCTGCAGCAACACTTAATACTTCACCTCTCCTGCTGTGTGATAAGAAGAAAGAGGAATGGATTCCCATCAGTGTGTGTGGAGGACTTATGAATCAGCATTTCCTATCAATCACTACCAAGGTCATCCAAGTTTCGGCACCAGTGAATATACTGGCTGATGGGAGCTGAGCTGGAAAGCAGGCCTTAACATCAGATAAATAACAGCAATCGGTTACCTTGATGCACGGCGCTGGTGGTCTGCTGCATCAGATAACAGGAGCGTTTTGGGACACTTTTGACAAACATTCATCCAGTTAATAAGACCAGACTTTCTTATTTTTAGCACAACAACAATAATAGCTTGAGTGAAATTTAGTGTTTCTACTTGTTTAGGCATCTTTGACATCTAAATGCAACTTTGAGACAATGTAGACACTGGCTTTAAGAATTTGTGTACACATTTGTATTTTATCATGTATGCAAAAAGACATTTTAAAGATAAGGGCATGTTTTTAATATCTGGGTGAGCTGATGGCTTCAAGACTGACAAATAAAAAAATATATATATTATAGAAGTAAAGCCTTCAGAGTATCGTCTTCAGCATTTAAAGTACCCTGTGTGATTGAAATCTGGCAACTGGCTTATTTATAAGGTTTTCCAACTTATTTGATAATGATAAAATCTTTGGTCCCACACACAGTGCAACTGGAGCCATACCCTTGTTGTGGGATGAAGGTCCAGTAATGAGAGTGAAGCGATTTCTAATGATTCAACCAGAAATTGAGCCAGCCCCAGATAAAAAAAAAAAGACTTAATTGAAAAGAGACTGATCCTTAATTATTTAAAAAAAAAAAAAAAAAAGCTAATGCAGGAAGGCAAAGACAGGTAGCATAGTAACACACATGAGAATAAAAAAAACATCTATAAAGACACGGCCAGTAGATATACACAGAGGAAATGAGACACGGGTGGAAACAATTAAGACGGGACAGAGAAACGAGAAAGGGTGGAGGCAACAAAGTGGGACACGAAACCACACTGAGTAACACCAACCATGAGAAAAAACATCTTTTAAACTTAGGCAGTAAAAAAAAGGCAAAAACTTAAAAGTAATAGGCAAGGAAGCATATGGGCAACACACAGGTAACTAGATACACAAGTTCATTTATATGGAGCACATTTAAGCACAACAATCAGTGAAACAATTAGGAAACACTGGGGGAAAACAAAATCACAAAACAGCAAGACAACATAGTTAAAAGAATAATTAAAACATAATTACAAAACACAACCAACTGTTAAAACAGTTACAGAACTTTTTTATCTAAATTTCTTAATATTATCCAGCTAAGACTAAGCCAGTTTTGCCCAGGCCTCACAGCACCTCCTCCAGGTTTGACAGAACACATGAAAAGGATACTTCTTGTCCTTCTCACTTTGATCTCATGTTTCCATAAAGCCTCTTCTGGCTTCTATGGAGCTATTATCTTGTAATGTAGCCTCTGTGATTCTTGTGACTCTTAACTTGTCGCAGACATTTATGAATTGTGATAAACCTGAAGTAGATGCCACAGAGTGTTTATCTTCACAGCTCGAAAACAACCTTCAGCTGTTTCAGCATCTGCATTCACATCTAAATATTAAATACTAATATTAAATACACTTAAAAGTACATCTAACGTGTGTAGTTCAGCTGTTATGCTGCAGATGATAAACTTTTAATTAAATTAAACGTTTTAATTAATTTCCCGATTGTATTTTTTATAGTGTGTATTTAAGTTACACGAATAAAACGTGTCTCTAAAAATAAGCTTCTTCACAAAACAAGTGCACTTCTATAGAGCGCATACTTGTGTTTCTACCGCAGGACTGTTGTTGATCGAGTGCACACAGAGCAGAAAACAAGTAAACACTTATTAACCCTCACTTCAAATTCATACAGTGAGCTCAGCCTTAAACAAACACTGTGTTAACTGTGTGAGACCAAACATTAAGGCTTCCAGGTTTGCTTTTAACCATGACACCAAGGCCAACCTTTTGGCATTTATATGTCCCCATCTACTGGTACACGTGTGAACTTCATTTCATAGAAGCTCCATCCTGGGGACAGAAAAGAAGAAAAGAGGATTAGGACAGATTGTGCATTGACTCCTGAGGGGGGAGACCTGTAGACACAATGTGAAAATATTTCATCGCTGCATGTTATTCAGCTAAAAGTGTGTGTAGTTTTAAAAAGGTGGCTAAAGTGCAAATACAACACAATGTATCACTCTAAATTTTCTCCAACAGTAAATGTTTGTGTTGCGTATAAAGTTTTTATGGTTCATATTATGAAAGCGGCCCCTTTCTCATGGATGTCACATAGCATAATGTCAGCTTGATTCATATTCATTTATTTATATTGCGTGTGAGAAATTAATGAAATGTGAGACAACTAAGTCTTGTGAGATAGACACTGCATACAAAACAAAAGCAATTAAAGCTCTTTCTTCAATTTTTCATGTTTAGCAAACAAAACTCAATTTTAAGGAGACTTAATAAAGGTTTGCACAGGGTTTTTTTTTTTATATATCAATATGAAGCTCAATAATACATCTCATCATAGAAACTGACTCAGTCATTTTAAATCTAAAAGGTAATTCATAATATAAAAGCATCATACTGTAAGCTAACAGGCCAACAAGTGTTGCTAACTAAGTAGCGGCTGCAACCAACCAATGCCCAACACCACATACACTATACCAAGTAACATACATCAGAGAGTAATTAATGTTTCTACAGAGGCTGCTCCATCAGACACAATGGAAATTTGCACACAGCCTCTGATAGGTCCATTTTAAGATGCCTTGTATCCATCAGTCTCAGTCCACACTATGGCCATGTGGAGGCAGCAGGGTCTCACTCAAGTCAGTGCAAACACAGTGGCGTTAGGCTACTTTCTTTCTATTAAGGATTAACTGCAGTTTTATGTAAGATGTGAGGGGGTTTTCTTTTATTTCAGCAGCTCCAGACACCAAATGTTGCTCTCTATCTCAAGCAAACAGAGGCTTTCCATGCTGCAAAAGGTCAGTGTGAATGATGTTATTATGATGATCAGTCTTCCAATAAGCCAATTTAAATACAACTTTAGTGTTTGAACTTTTAAAGAGTCCCTCTGGAGTAGTAAGAAACCTTTAGATAGACACCAACCATCCATCACACTGTTGCTTTGGTTATAACCTTGACAGTTGCTCAGGTTTACCACCCTCAGAGATTCAACCAGTCAGGACAAATTCTAACAACAGTGTTTTATTGTTTTATAGATTGCAGTTTACTCACGGTTAGTACTTGAGGGCGGCCCTCCTTGGCCATAACGAGAGGGCAAGCTATTTGACCCCCTGTGGACTGTGCCAGCATGGCAGATAGACGGAATCAACTCAACAGCTCTTCGGGCAATCATTGACTTTGATACCATGACCATTCTCATAAAGAAAAGTATTTAAGATGTGTTATACAAGGTGTAAGAAAATATTATATACCAACTTGTAAAGGGATAATATTTTGAGATAAATTTTTTTAAAAGGTAAAAAACATATATATATATATATATATATATAAATTTTCCCCCATATATACACATATTTGCAGACATGACCACAAAGTATTATATTAGTATTTTTATTTTTATTCCTATTTATTCTATTTATCCCCTTCGTATATTTTATTTATATTGTCTCTGTATTTATATATATATATATGTGTGTGTGTGTGTGTGTGTGTGTGTGTGTGTGTGTGTGTGTGTGTGTGTGTGTGTGTGTGTGTGTGTGTATTATATATATATATATATATATAATATTCTGTAACTCTGTAACTTCTGTCGGTGCTGTGCTTTTTTGGAAATCGAATTTCCCAGAGGAACCCACCCGAGGGATTAATAAAGTTCTATCTAATCTAATCTAATCTAATCTAATCTAATCTAATCTAGTATGTGGGTGGAGGAACGATCAAAGCAGAAGTCCAAAGTTTAAAGGAGAGTCTCAGCTGATTTTTCTATCATATGTGGGTCTGTTATAGTCACAAGGGGAGAACGTACCGCATCAAACCCAATGGGTTAGTCAATAAATAACCAGGCACACTGGAAATATATGGCTACTTCATGAGGCAACTTCATATATGACAACATGCTTTGGATCCTCAGTCTCGCGCATCACATGGATAGTACTAATTAGAGTGTACACTGTGGTCTGAGCAGAAACACAGTTAGAGCCAATCAAATAATATTACTGCTCATAACTGCACAGAAGCTAAGCCTCCAGGCGCAGAGAACCATGCACAATCATCAGAGAGATAAACAGATATTTAATCAATAGTCACCTCAGGATAAAGTGCCCCACCAGTTTTTATGTCTTTTATCTAGAAAATAATTAAAGCAGATACGAATTACTCCATTTGAAATGTAGCAAAGGAATATTTGATGGAATAATGAAAATGTGTTGGTGATTTACTACCTATACAGCCGGCAATAACAACACAAAGAAAATATTTGTCATGTGATAAGTTCAAAATAAGATTTAAGGTTCATTTGTTCAGGTTCAGTGGTGCAGTGGTCTCGTGACGGCACATCCACCGGCTGGCTGGAGGCTTTTCTGTGTGGTGTTTGTGTGTTTTCTCTGTGTCCTCTTTGGGTTCTGTCCAGATACTCAGAACTTCCTCCCAAAGACATGTATGTTAACTGGACTTTGGGTGTGGATGAGTGGCTGTCTCACTATGTTGGCTCTGTGATAGACTTGTGACCTGTCCAGTTGCACTGTTGGACCTACGACAGATTAATAAGAGAATGTTGTTCAGGTTCAAGGTGCATCTGATGACTGGTATAGAAAAATAAAGTAGCTAACTACTTTCACATGTTAGTTTAATGGCTATACGATATTATACACAAACTTTGTTCACTTTTAAACATGGAGCTGTTTCTTCTGCATATTTTATTGCATTAAATTGTCTGTGAAATTAAAAAATAATTTTTTGTTTATTATTTATCTGATCTTTTTTCTTTATTTTCATTATTATTTCATTAAACCTGTTACTGTATACCACGCAATGGCTTCATAAGGCACACTGTAACTCTTCAATCAGTCAGACTTTATTTGTTTACCACTTTTTTGCAGTTTAGTGTGGTTCAAAGGGCTTTACAGAGGACCGATGAGAAGCTGATAATGTGAAAGAGTCAGATGTAATAAAACAGAACCAAAATACAAGTATAAGTATATTAAAATCAATTTAAAAATGATTATAGAGTAAAATAAACCAAAACACCCTGTAAGTTCACTAAGATGTCAAATAATGAGAAGCTACACAAACTCAGTAATGTAGATTAAAGACAGAATGTTGCTTTGTTAACACGTTTTGCATGCTTGCTTGACTATTTTCAGCTCTCAGAGCAGCTTTGATTTATTTCAAAATTTTGTTTGCTCATTTGCGTTTTCTTTATTTGCTAAGAGTTTCATATCATGCAGTGTGATATTAGTAGTATTTGTGATTTGTATCTCAGCCTCCAGTGTCACATCATATTTTCTTTGCAGGTTTGCATGGAAGTAAGCGTTTCTTTTGTGGGTATTTCACTATTAATAGTCTTAATTTGTCAGTGCACTTGTTTGGCTGAACACTGTGTACCCAATACTGCCTGCAGCTGCAATCATCTTATTGGTTGTGCAGTAATCAAGTAGTACAGTATAGTGATTGATTGTAGGCTATGGGCTGTTTTTTGGAGCTACAAGATACAGGGTCAGGTGTTTTTAAACTATTAAAGGAAGCAAATGAAAACACAAGAAAATAGAAAAAATAGTTTTTTGATTATTATAAATTTTTGTAATTGTGTTTGTAATTTTGATAGGTGCATTCTTTTGGTTATCATAAAAATTGCAGTTATGTTTTTTTAAAGCACCCTATATGTGCTTGGAAATGCTTTTGAGAATGTTACAAACAGTCCTGCTAGAAATTACTGATTACTCTCTCTCTCTCTCTCCATATGTGTGTGTGTGTGTGTGTGTGTATATATATATATATATATATATATATATATATATATATATATATATATATATATATATATATATATATATATATATATATATGTGTGTGTGTGTGTGTGTGTGTGTGTGTGTGTGTGTGTGTGTTTTATTTCACGAAATATTACTTTTGTATTTGTTGTAAAGTATGGGGTTCATGTATTTCTTTTGAAACATGCAATGATAAAACCATCAAACCTTATATTGGTTCATTAAACAAGAGTCGTTCAACAAGATTTCATTTTGTTCTACATACATTTTTAACCTGTGTAGGATAAATTCAAACAAATTTGGCTCTAC
Source organism: Diplotaxodon limnothrissa (assembly GCF_057381915.1). NCBI lineage: Eukaryota > Metazoa > Chordata > Actinopteri > Cichliformes > Cichlidae > Diplotaxodon > Diplotaxodon limnothrissa. Next base: position 9,428,715 of record NC_140617.1, read on the forward strand.
TTACTACTACTCTACTACTACTTAAATAAAAGGCTTGAATTTAATTAAAAGAGAAAAAACTGAGCTGATGTAATCTAATTAAATTTAACTAACAAATGAATGGGTTTATTGTACGTGACGTCAACCAACACATTTTTTTTCCACAGTACATTTAAAACTTTTTAAAAGTGCAGAAGACGAGCTAGACACACTGTTAAACAGGTGCTGCCAAACATCTAAAGGGATCCAAATCTAGATGGAAAAATAACCAGTAACCAAACTGGATTTTACGAATAAGGAACTCTTAAGGGAACCTTTGAAATCCATTTTCATGGAGTAAAGTTCAGTCTCAAAAGAAAACACAATCACCTAAGCCAAAGAAGCCTGTCCAAAATCTACCAGAAAATCAGCAACTGCTCCTGGATTTTCCACGTTAAAATCTAAACCAACAATAACAAGATGGGCAATAATTACAATCAACTCAGTGAACCCTTTTTTTTATAAGCAAGGTTATTATTTTATTGCATGGTGGGAGTAACTGTAACATGATTGTTGGTTAATCATTTGCTTATATTCACACCAGTTATTATAATGCAGTGCATCGTTAAAATCCTATCTCTGCGTATCTCTCACTATAATCTCAGACTAATGTAGTGACCAATAAAGACAGGCAGGTAAAAGACTGTGTGTGTGTGTGTGTGTGTGTGTGTGTGTGTGTGTGTGTTATCCAAGAAGCTGTAAACCTGTGCGTGGCTGAGTGGGTGGCATGAGCGTATGAGTGTGTGCAGACAAATGCTTGTCAAAAACATAAGGTCATAAAAAAAAACTTTCTTTAGAAAGACGAGTCAAAAATAGACAAATTAACACCAAAAAAAATCCATCTTTCCCCCGTTGAAAACCGTGAAATGTGTCAGTCTTAGTTTTTAGTCCCTCAGAAATTCAAGTCATGTCTAACTGGGTTTATCTGCCCCCGCCTGCAGATGCAGCATGCCTGCTGCACATGTGTGCGTGATCTTTGAACTGTCAGCAGCGGGTGTGCGGGTGTGCGCTCTGCGCGGCGCTATAAAAGCAGCACTCAGCCTCGGAGTGAGCAACAGGTAACTCAGGTGAAGCCTCCTGCTCCCCTCTCACAGATCTGGACACAAAGGCGCTCCGCTGCAGGTGCGTACACCGGCTGCCATCGTTATCTTTCTCGGCAGGACCGAGGCCACCTGAAATCTTGAGGATATTTGCGAGAAATAGCTGGAGGATTCAGTGGCTTGCGTTAAAAATATCCGCTATTTGGACAGATGTTATTGCTGATTGTCTTTCACGGGTGTAACAGTGCTACCACTATTGTGTTTCTTTGTTGTCTTAATTATGATCAACTGCTGAGCAGATACAGATGTGGTAAAGCTAGAATTTCATCTTGGATTACGCTGACTATTGCACAGCTGCTTAGTGGACAGAGTAAAAAGTGTGATAGATTGCTTTTGGGGGATAGCCATTTTATTTTTGAAAAGGTGAATAATACAGACTAACACTAAAACTATTGAAACTCTTGCCTTCTTTCTGTTTCTCAGATAGTCATGGCTCCTAGACCAGAAGTAGAGGGAGATAACTCCTCCTCTATCGGTATGTCCTTTTCTTGTGGATATTTTTGACCTCCTCAAACTGTTATTGCAACTTTAGTTTCTCACAATTTCCCCCCGCAATCCCTCTCTTAGATGAGAAGTCTCTGTCTAAAGAAGAGCGTCTCCCACCGGCTTACTCCACTCTGGTCCTGGTGAAGGAGAATGAGGAGGCTGCGGAGGATCCCTGGGATCTCCCAGAGCTGAAAGACACTGGGGTCAAGTGGTCAGGTAAGGCAGCACGCTTTTGCGACTGCTCTATACAGCGTGGATCTCTTCACAATGCCAGACTGATTCAGTGCTTTGTGTCTTTTTTGCTAACAGATCTAGACACAAAGGGGAAGATTTTAAGAGTGTTAACCGGTATTCTGAAGCTGGTTCTGCTGCTTGGACTTCTCTACATGTTTATTTGCTCACTTGATGTTCTCAGCTCTGCTTTCCAGCTAGTGGGAGGTAAAACAAACAAACAAACAAACAAATAAATAAGCAAACAAAAACAAACCACTTCCAGGTTATGTAATGTGCATGGAGAGCTGTATTTTTACCTCAGTGTGTGCGTGTGTGTACAGGCCGAGCCGCTGGTGACATCTTCAAAAACAGTGAGGTGCTAACTAACCCTGTGGCTGGGCTGGTGATCGGGGTTTTAGTCACAGTGTTGGTGCAGAGCTCCAGCACTTCCTCCTCTATCGTGGTCAGCATGGTCGCCTCTGGACGTAAGTAGAAATACATGGAAGAGGCATGTGCACACATTTTACAGTCCGGTATACTCAAACAAATGTGTCGTAAACTCACAATAGAACCTCAAGGTGACAGTTTCAAAAATGCTTATTCTGAGAAACAATCTAAATGTTTAATGTGTGATATTTATATCTTAAAATACTAACAGTGACTGCAGTGTTAGTTTATTACACGTGAATGAAATGTCGATTATCTTTTTCAGTACTGGAAGTTAAAATGGCAGTGCCAATCATTATGGGAGCCAACATCGGAACATCTGTCACCAACACTATTGTGGCTATGATGCAGGCAGGAGATCGGAATGAGTTCCGCAGGTAAACGACAGCATGCAAACATAGAGATATTACACTAACTCTACAAACCGTTTCTAGCAGATGTTAGACCGAGTGTTCTTGTTTTTCAGGGCATTTGCTGGTGCTACAGTCCACGACTTCTTCAACTGGCTTTCTGTCCTGATTCTTCTGCCGCTGGAAGCTGCCACAGGCGTTCTGTACAAAGTCACCAAACTCATCATCGATTCTTTTCATCTCGAGTCCGGAGAAGACGCCCCCGAACTGCTCAAAGTCATCACAGACCCTCTGACAAAATCCATCATCCAGGTAACTATAAGACCGGGCCATGTTATCAGTATCAAGTATGATTGCCATTTTTAAAAATTAAAAAAAACTGTTTCTTCTCTTAGCTCGACAAATCTGTTATCTCTGCAATTGCCACTGATGACAAGGTTGGCATGAACAAGAGTCTGATAAAAAAATGGTGCAAAACAGAGACCAACACGGTAAGAAATCAACAAGACCTATTTACAAAACTAGTATTTACAGCTGTAAAAACACACATAAAGCTGTGGTTAGATCAGGTTTTCTCTTGATGACTAATGTTGCCTTGTGTTAGCTCATAAAGAGGTTGAATAAGATTACGCCGTACAGCTACAGTAGCCACTGCGTCGAGGCTTGCTTTTGTTCTTATACTTTCTGCTTTCTCTTTCAGACTTTCTGGAATGTGACAGTGAACACCTGCCCACCAGGTGGCATCTGCTGGGAGGAAGGAAACCAGACTTGGACCCAGATGAATGAGACTTTTACCAATTACATAGAGAGATGTGAGCATACATCCATGCCATTTCTGAAGGGGGAAAAAGAAAATTTACAAAGCAATTAGGATTACCTGATCTGCTAAAGCTCGGTGAAATATGAGAGAGCCATTCGGCCACATCAACCTCTTTAGACCAGATTCTCCGAAGCTGAGACAATGACCACCTTTGAGACGTTACAGTGACTCAGCAAATACTCTCCCTTGACCCGTCTACCTCCTCAATAGGTCCATTCATGTTGTTTGGCTGAAGTGTCACATGACCATAAAATGGATCACTTCTTCAAAGCATGCTGTTTCCAATTAAATGAAATGGTTTGATGCTTGAAGAGGTTTTTGTTTAGAAAGGTTTTTGTTTACATTTACATAAAATCATAAACTTATGTAGCTTGTTTCTCAATTCTTAGTGTTTACAAGAGCTCGGTTTACCAGAGTTTACTCTAAATGTCTGTCTCTTTCACCATCCTTTGCAGGTAATCACATCTTTGCCAATACGACCTTGTCAGAGTTGGCCGTGGGCCTCATTCTGCTGGCTGGGTCTTTGTTCGTCCTCTGCACCTGTCTCATCCTCATCGTCAAGCTGCTCAACTCCATGTTGAAGGGCCAGGTGGCTGTGCTGATCAAGAAGGTGCTCAACACAGGTACAAAACCAGCAACGAGCCTTTTGCATGTGATGTTCAGCCTGTTTGATAGTCAGCACATCTGCTTCTGTGGTGATGCTTGATGAGCGACACAGGCACAGCCTTCCTGTTGCTTCTGGCTCACGTTCAGGTCGAGCGGTCCTGTTGTGTGATGGAAAAAGCTCAGACACATTTACTATTAAGAATGAAATGCTTGTTTTCTCTGGTCATGTAGATATAATGTTCACATCATGTGTTTCTTTTTGATGGCAGACCTACCCTTCCCCTTCACCTTTCTCATGGGCTATGTTGCAATTTTGGTGGGAGCCGGGATGACCTTCCTGGTTCAGAGTAGCTCTGTCTTCACCTCAGCTATAACTCCTCTTGTTGGTAAGCCATTATGACGCCAGTTTTTTTGTTTGTCTTTTTTAATTGTCACCAGATCTTATATTTTGTTTATCTTTTTTGTCAGGTATCGGTGTTATTAGCCTTGAGCGAGCATATCCTCTGACGCTGGGGTCAAATATTGGTACAACAACAACATCTATACTTGCTGCTATGGCTAGCCCTGGAGAAACACTAGAAAACTCTCTGCAGGTAAGAAACAATTAAAAACTGTTCTCATATGCCTGCTTACAGCTATGCTAGGTGATGCTCATTGGTCAGTTGGTTCAGACTATAGACTGTTTATAAAAGGATGTTGCCACAAAGATGTCACTCAGTGGTTTGTGGAGTTTAGCTAGCAAACCCAGTTTGCCCAATTCACCAAGAATCACTCACCAGGTCTAAAGAAACTGTCAGACCTTCACAGCAGTCTGTGTTATTAGACAGGCTTTAAGCCTTAAACAAGTTAAATGTGTGAGATGTGATAAAATACAGAAATAGCCTAGTGCTTACTATGAAGGGGGAATTATCCACCGTTATAGAAAATGCAGTGTTTGGCACTACTCTGTCAGCACCACTTACACGACAACATTTTTGGTTTTCAGCGAGACAAAATTATTTTGATGCATTTGCACAAATATTCCAGCTTTCCAAGTGATGCATTACAATAACTTTAATCCCTTTAAGCATATATTTATCAAAAACAAAACGAAATCTTTTTAAAGGAAAATCCATTTATTATATCCATCCTTTATTTTTTATTTGAAATCACACAGTGGTTGTCTTGTTTAAATCCAATCTTTCTATGCTTTTTTCTAGATTGCACTTTGCCATTTCTTCTTCAACATCTTTGGCATTGCACTGTGGTACCCGATCCCTTTCATGCGGTTGCCCATCAGGTTGGCAAGAGGGCTAGGGAACAAAACTGCCAAATATCGCTGGTTTGCTATCATCTACCTGATTTTGGTCTTCTTGGTTTTCCCCCTGACTGTCTTTGGTCTGTCAATGGCTGGCTGGAAAGTACTGGTCGGCGTCGGTGTGCCTTTCGTTGCTTTAATTATCTTTGTGATCGTTATCAATGTGATGCAATCTCGCTGCCGACGCTTCTTGCCCAAGTTCCTCCGTACCTGGGACTTTTTACCCCGGCCCCTGCATTCGATGGCCCCGTGGGATAGCATCATTACCTCAGCTTCAAGCTTTTGTTGCAAACACTGCTGCTGCTGCTGCTGCAAATGCTGCAAGTGCTGCAAGAAAAATGAGGAGGAGGAAGCGATTGAGACGAGCAGGAAGCCAAGTCTGGAGATGTACGATAACCCAGCCATGTCTAAAGATGAGGACACAAAGGAGGCCACTAAAGGAACACAATTTTAGTGTATTTAAGTTTAATTTGTATCTATATGCAAAACTAAATGCAATAATGTATTTATGATACACTTGTAATTGTTCATCACTTCTCAGGTTGTGATATATTATTGATTCCCTTTTAATGGGCGATACACTGAGCATTGTAGTGAACACTGGTGGAGAATATGAACAGAAGTGTTGCACATATTATGAACTGACTGTTGTTGGCCATGTGATGTTTAGTTTTATGATGTTTTTTAGTAAAACATCATAAGATTTACTGCTGGTAATATGTTAATTATGGATGGTTGTGAATGTTATGAGTTATTTTTTTTTATTTCATAAGACACGTTGAAAGAGCCTTAAGTTGTTTTTTTTTCAACATTTCAAATACAGATGTTTATTGTAGCATTTCAAATGTATCGTTATTAGCAAATTTTATGTTATCCCTCAGTATTTAAGACTCTGAAATATTTGTAAATAAAAAATTGCTATTTTTAAACGGCACTGTTGTCATTATGTTCATCTTGTTATCTCACTGACATCACACAGTCTTATAGTCACTGATATATGTATCAACTCATCTGATATTCAGCTCACTCTTGTGCAACATGTACATTCAAGGGTACTAAATATAAGAAAACACATTTTCAAGTGCATAATTGTCACTTTTGATTTAGTTTCATCACTCATGTTGATAACATACCCAGAATTCCAAGTTATTTATAGACTATAAATAGATAAAAATGTCCCATCCCTAGTTAGGGATGGGACATTTTTATCTATTTGCAGGACAGTCATGTTTTATGAGAGATCACAGGATTCATTGTAAGGTTGCAAAAAGAAAAAGTCGTCCTGTAGCTGGGTTTCATATCTGATGATCCTTAGAACAACAAGTGTGTGAAAGAGGAACTTCTCTCAAAACAAGCAAAGTTTAGCTTCTGTACAGTCACAGTACAGCTTGATTTGATTTGTTTCAAATGTCAAGAAAAAAAAGTGTTGACTGTCTCTGAAGAAAATGTCCTGTAAGCTGGAGTCATGAGTTCTAAAGTAGCGTTAATAAAGTATCAGTTTATCTAAGATTTAGATGAAGATTGGATTAATTAAGGCCTAGGACAGCCAATAGTGGCTCTGCCTGTGCTGTAGTCCACTGATCTTATGAACCCAATCAAAGTACCTGCTCCTCCCTCACAACCGCCCACACCTGATTATTGCCTGTCCTCTATTTATGACATCCAGGAGTACCAGAAGACTTAAAGTACAGAGCATTCAGATCAAAAGGAGACTTTAATCCTGCATTTTATGGTTTTATATATTACTAAATCATTACTAGTACACATGAGATATCATGTCAGATATATCAGCCTCTGTATTTTCAACTTTTAAAACTTTCAATAGTTGTGAGTGTAACCCATGGTTATTTTATTGCCAATTGTATTCTGTTTTTATTCTAATTTGAAGTGTTACTGTTTTGTTAAATGCTGAGTTTTCCCCATGTACCGTGAATGCACCATAGCGCGTGCGTGGTGACTTTCTTTCACTGCATCCGCCTGCACGGAGCTAGATGCGCAAAGCTGTGTGGATATTCAGTCCTGTAACGTGTTGCGCTACGGAATTAATGTTTTCTATGAAGAATATCCTGGTGAGTCTCACAGTTGCAGTTTCAGTTGTGATTCATAGTCCAGTTTCTGAGCATAAAACCAGTCAGGATACTATGCTTGTCGGAAATGTGATGTTTGTCTTAGAACCTGCTAACGATTGCTTAGCTGTGTTAGCCTGTGGAAAGTATGCTAGCGTACCCACATGTGCTCCCTGGGCTAATGCGCTTACATGTGAAGTTTTAGCTAACACACCACGGAGACACTTTTCATGCTTCATGATTTGCAGTGAAATGTATTTTTGTTGTTGATAAATTGTTATTGGCCAATAAGAACTGTATAGGTGTGTGATGTGTGAGGGGGAACAAAAGGGATAACACTAGAGAAACACATGTTTTATTTTACAAGTGAGTGATTGCACTGCACGTTGTGTGCAGGCTGGTTTTTTTTATGTAGTAGAAATCTGCTGCAAGGACCGAGCGGTGCCATCTAAGGACTGGATGCCACTGGAGGTGCCTAGAAAGGACGTTCTCAATCTGAAGGCCACCTGTTTCCTTGGAGGGTGGTAGGATACAACGATTTGCAATTTTTTTTGGATTAACGTTTTTTTCTGAGATCTCAGGACACTTTATGTTGTTACTTTTTTCTTTTTTTTGGGTCAGATCTGATTCCACTTAACATCAAAAAGCAAACCAGTGACTAAAGACAATTAACACTTACTAAGAACACTGAATACTAAGTGCACTGAACTGAAAAGGACAGCCTACCTAATATATTTATGGACACTTTAAGTGATATGTTGTACATTGTTGACATTTACATGTTTGAAATGGTCTAAATGTTTTGTTCATGTCTATGTTTTGGAGCATTTAAATGTTGAATACACTCAAATCACTTTTCTCCCTTTAAGTTGTTGTCAGTGTCTCATTCTGAGTGGAGGGATATTCCTTCTTTAAGTTGAGTTACCACTGCCAGTCTCCTTACGATCCTAACTGAACCCAACAAGAGTAGATTCCCAAATATAGTTTTTTTCCTTGACTTTGTATGACAGATTACTGTGGATTTGACTGATTTTGGACTACTCAGTTAAAAAGGGTGACAACTAGTGGCGAGCCAGCCAGGAGATTGGCATAGTGGTTTTACCTCCAACTCATATGACACACTGAGTGATACTTTTATTTTCGAAAATGGCACTTGACCTTTGTGAACGCTTTAGAGTTGATAGCCAGAAAACCCTGCTTATTACAGGTATTGAAAGACATCGTAGTGAACATGATATAACTAATGTTTTTGAAGTCAATGGTAAGATCTCTAACATTGTCAGGGTCCCTGATGAGCCACATCAGCCCGAAGGCAGAACACTTATAGTGTATGAGTCTGAACAGGCTATCTTAAAGATAGACCCTTCCACCTTAGGGGAAGTTGTCAGCCCTGTAGACCCTACAGTGAAATGGGTTTCCAAAACCATCAGAGATATCACCCAAGAAGAAATGGGCAAGGAAGTGGCCCGTAGATACCTGAAGGAACTTGAGTTTATGGGGGGCAGTGGGAGGGCAGGCTTCCTCAGTATTTTCCAAGGCGAGTTGCAGGCCAGCCCTACCCCCCAGACTGAGACACAGTCACCCGTTGACCATAACGTTAATACGACAGCTGACATCATTCCCAATACTGATTCAAGTGAACCCGTAGAACCCACAAGTGCTTTCAGCCCACATACTGACACTTTTGCTGGTCCAGTACATGTAGACGAGAGCATCTACAACCCTTCGCATATTCAGAAAGTAGTGGTTGAACATGTTATTCGTAATGAGCCAAGTCACGCACCCCTTGCTCACGCTAAGATACGTACCTTCTCAGGCCGACTTCCACGGCCCAACGGTGAAGTCGACTATGAGACATGGCGTACCCAAGTCGATCTTCTACTCAGTGACCCTTTTCTGACTGATGCCCTCAAAGTGAGGAAGATACTTGAGAGCTTACTTAGCCCTGCATCTGAAATTGTAAAGCCTCTGGGGGTCACTGCGACACCAAGCACTTATGTCACTCAGCTTGATTCAGCTTTTGGAGTTGTTGAGGACGGTGAAGAGCTTTACACTGCCTTTCTTGGCTCGAATCAAAACAGCGGAGAAAACCCATCTGCCTTCTTGAACCGTCTTCACAGCCTTCTCACACGAGTCATTTCTAGAGGGGGAGCCCCTCCTACAAATGTAAATGAACTGCTTCTTAAGCAATTCATTAGAGGTTGCTGGGACCAAAGCTTGATAATAAGTCTCCAGCTTGAAGCAAAAAAGAGCTTTCCACCCTCATTTTCGGAGCTTCTCCTCATGTTGAGGACTGAGGAAGAGCGTCGTTTCGCCAAGTTGGACCGCATGAAGAAACATTTGGGTGCAACAAAAGCTGCTGCACATGCACACTCAGTTTTTAGTATGCCCACCTTTGGCCAAGCGCCACTTGCGACTCCTACTCCAACCGACAGTGAAGCTGTGAAACTCGAACAAAAAGTCAATGAGCTCGCAAAGCAAGTTGAACAGTTAACTTTAACTCAAAGGCCAAGGAGCACCACCCCAAGTACTGAACCTCTTGTAAGCACTAAATCCAAATCTGTGAACCCAAAACCAAATGAAACTGCCAAGCTTGAAAGTCAAATAGCCGAGTTGACCAAACAAGTCCAAATGCTTGTCCAAAGCCAAAGACATTCAACCAAACCTGAGAAATATGAGCCCAAAAATTCTCTAGCTGTCAACACCAGAAACTCACAGACATTTGCTAAAGTTCCTGGCACACCTAGGGCATGGTTTTGCTTTAAGTGTGGGGAAGACAATCATATTGCAGTAAGCTGCACAAATGACGCTAATCCTACACTTGTCCGAGAAAAGCATGCAGAGTTGAGAAAGAAACAGGCTGATTTTGCTGCACGACAGGCCACAGCCCCGTTTGCTTTAAACTAGTGGCAGCTCCTGTCGTGGGACACCCAGGAGCTGAAACCCTTGATTCCCCCAGTCCCGAGACATTAGCTTGTGGTCCTGAAGTGCAAATCACAGAACCCATTCATCCCATAGACAGCCTAGATCCTAACTTCCTCTTCCCTCAAGGTCTCATAGGCCCACGCTGTGCAGCCTCAGTACTTGTTGACGGGGTACCCTGTGAATCCATAATGGACTCAGGCTCACAGGTTACGACCATTTCTGAGTCTTTTCACAAGATGCACCTTTCCCACCTTCCCATCCAGCCAATACATGCTCTTCTTGAAATTGAAGGAGCAGGAGGGCAAAACGTGCCATACTTGGGTTATGTTCAGACTTGCATTACATTTCCCGAAAACATTGCAGGCAAAGAACAACAATTAACTGTCTTGGCCCTTGTTGTCCCTGAGTGTCACTTTAACAGTAGAATTCCGCTGTTGATAGGGACAAATGTGCTTTTACGGGTTTATGGACAGTTAGTACATCAAGATGGTCCCAAGTTCATTCGTAAGCTACACTCTAAGCAGTTTGCAACGATCCTTCAACATGTTGCCCAAGTACAAAGAAATGATACTCATTCCTGCCCTGTCATGTTGCATAGCAAAGGGGCAGTGACAATCCCTGCAAGACACAAACAATGCCTAATGGGAAATGTGAGGTTAAGAAAGAACAACCAGAACACAAGTTTTGTCCTTGAGCCGCATGAGCAATACAAGTTACCAGGTGGATTGCTTCTTGAATCGGCTTTAGTAGACATTCCTTTTAATTCCAGCAGTAAAGTGCCTGTCATTGTACACAATGTTAGTGAACATGCTGTTACGTTGCAGTCAAATAGCATTGTCGCTCAAGCTTGTGCAGCTCAACACGTTTCCCCACTAGCATCGAGTCAAACTCTGAATCCTCCAAGTCAAAATGAACCAGACAGTGACAACCTCACATTCAACCTTGATGATTCTCCCATCCCAGAGCAATGGAAAGAGCGAATTCTGGGAAAACTGAGATCCATCCCTGAAGTTTTTGCTCTCGATGACATGTCCCATGGCCACACCACAGCTGTGAAGCACCAAATCAAATTGAACAATGAAACGCCTTTCAAAGAGCGGCCAAGGCCCATACACCCAAGTGACAGAGAAGCTGTCAAACAACATCTAAGAGAATTACTGGATGCGGGCATCATTCGAGAGTCACAAAGTCCTTTCGCCTCACCAATTGTATTGGTAAGGAAAAAGAATGGCTCGATAAGGCTATGCATAGATTACCGTAGACTAAATCTAAGAACTATTCGAGATGCATATGCCCTGCCAAATATTGAGGAGACATTCACAGCTCTGAGTGGAGCTAAATGGTTTTCGGTCATGGACCTTAAGTCCGGTTACTATCAGGTGGAGGTAGCCGAGGAGGACAAGCCTAAGACAGCTTTTGTGTGTCCTCTTGGCTTCTATGAATTTAATAGGATGCCACAGGGTGTTACAAATGCCCCAAGCACCTTCCAACGCCTGATGGAGAAGTGTGTGGGTGATCTCCACCTCACCGAAGTGCTTGTCTTTTTAGACGACCTGATTGTGTTCTCAGACACATTGGAAGAGCACGAATCCAGGCTAATGAAAGTTCTTAGTCGCTTGAGAGACTACGGTCTTAAATTATCCCCAGAAAAATGCCACTTCTTCAAAACATCTGTGAAGTATTTAGGGCATGTTGTGGATGCTCACGGAGTCCACACCGATCCTGAAAAGATCTCTGCTCTGAAATGTTGGCCGCGCCCATCCAATTTCAAAGAGCTTAAATGTTTTTTAGGCTTCGCTGGATACTATAGACGTTTCGTTGAAGGGTACTCCAAGATAGCCAAACCGTTGAATCGTCTCACTGCCGGCTACCGGCCACCGAAGAAGAGAGGCAAGATTTACAAGAGAGAACCACCCAGACTTTCTTACAGTCCCACTCAGCCTCTCGGGGAACAATGGACTCATGAGTGTGAAACCTCCTTCCGAACAATAATCGAAAAGCTGACTTCTGCACCAATTCTTGCTTTTGCCAACCCTCAACTCCCCTATGTATTGCACACGGATGCTTGTCGGGATGGGTTGGGAGCTGCGCTCTATCAGGAGCAAGAGGGGAGGCTGAGAGCAGTTGCTTACGCTAGCAGGGGGCTTTCTAAGAGTGAACAGAACTATCCCACACACAAACTTGAATTCTTAGCCCTCAAGTGGGCTGTGTGTGAAAAGTTCAATGACTACCTTTACGGTTCTAGCTTCACAGTCCTGACCGACAATAACCCGCTAACTTATGTTTTGACAACTGCAAAATTAGATGCGGCAGGACACAGGTGGCTGGCTGCCTTGTCTACTTACAATTTCAATATTAAGTACAGGGCAGGTCAAGCAAACAAAGATGCTGATGGGTTGTCACGGCGGCCCCAAGAGCCTCCTCATGAAGATGAGGCATTTGTCAAAGAAAAAGCTCGCATTGATGATATGAAAGAACGTCTCATTAACATGCAAAACAATCTTGACCATGAAACGTTTTCTGCCTTGTGTCAGCGTCACTCAGTGTCATGCCATTCAGAAACCCTCTCAGTTGTCGAGAGTCTTGCTATTGACCCCAGCTCAGTCACTGAGGCTTATGGAGAAGACATCTTACCCTCAATGACAGATGCTGATTGGTGCGCTGCACAAAAGGATGATCCTTCTCTCGCTCGTGTTATAGCCCTGTTGAGAAGAGGCTTGAAACCCAGCCCCAAAGAAGCAAATCTTGAATCGTCAGATGTTAAACTCCTTCTGAAACAATGGAACAAACTCGAGCTCAGTAATGGCGTGCTTTACAGGAAATTCAATGACAGAGATTCCCTTGTGTACCAGTTAGTACTGCCCCAAAAGTACCGCGACAGAGCCCTGAAAGGTGTACATGACGAGGTTGGTCACCTCGGGGTTGAGCGTGCCTTACATCTCGCTCGGGCAAGGTTCTACTGGCCACGAATGGCTCAGTCTATTGAAGAGAAGTGTAAGAAATGCTCACGTTGTCTCATGAGGAAGGCCCTTCCCCAAAAGGCTGCTCTACTACAGAATATCCAGGCAACTTACCCTCTTGAGCTAGTGTGCATTGATTACTTGTGTATTGAGCCCGATAGTCGAGACACCAGAAATGTGTTAGTATTGACGGACCATTTCACAAAATTTGCAGTTGCGGTCCCGACAAAAGATCAAAAGGCTAAGACAATAGCCAGGGCTCTTTGGGATCACCTTATCATCCCCTATGGCATCCCTAGCCGTCTGCTTAGTGACCAAGGCAGAGATTTTGAATCTAAGCTTGTGAAAGAGCTCTGCACATTGATTGGGACAAGCAAAATTCGCACAACGCCCTATCATCCACGAGGAAACCCGGTGGAAAGGTACAATAGGACTCTCTTAGACATGTTAGGCACACTGGAGGACAAAGACAAGTATCATTGGAGAGACTTTGTTAGGCCATTAACACATGCCTACAACTGTACACGAAATGACACAACAGGGTACTGTCCATACGAACTTATGTTCGGCAGACAGCCGAGGTTGCCTATTGATCTTGTCCTTGGTACTCACCCGGGCAAAACCAGTCCAAAGTCTTACTCTGACTATGTTAAAGGCCTTCGCCAAAACCTCCAAGAGAGTTACACCCTTGCCAGCGAACACTCACAAAAGATGGGTGAGAAGAATAAAATGAGGTTTGATAAAAAGATCAAAGCTGCAGAACTGTTTCCAGGTGACAGAGTTTTAGTAAGGAACGTGAATGTTAGAGGGAAGCACAAACTTGCTAACCGTTGGGAACAAAATATTCACATTGTTGTCAAACGGGTCAAAGACAGCCCAGTGTATGTTGTCAAACCGGAAAACGGAGACGGCCCCCAGCGTACATTGCACAGGGATTTGCTTCTCCCTTGCGGGTTCTTACCTGTTGAAGATCAGGTTGGATCGGACTCTCAAAATGGGAATCAAAGGAAAATGAGGACCAGGAGTAAACCAAACTGCACAAAAGGCAACGACAAGGATAATGGAGGAGAGTACAGTGATGAGATGAGTGATGAAGAGGAATTATGTTTTGGCATATGGAATCCACAAATCATCACAAAAGCCCCTTACATTCAAATTGAGTCAGCTCATCCTAAAGCCCAACAGCAATTGGACAGTCATCCCCCTGTATCATCCCCTGACACTGCTGTACCGGAAACGTCCTTACCTGATATTGGAAAACCTACCTTGACACAACCTGAAGTCTCTAACACAAGTCATGTGGACTATGTTCCTTCCGATGCGAGGTCTTCAGACCATGTTGTGATTGACATTCCCGAACCCAACTTGACACCTACCATGACTGATGCAGATCTCACTCCACCAGAGCCTGCAGTCATTAATGATGATGCTGTTAGTACTGATGCTGGTGCTACAGAACCAGTGAGGTTGAGGCGCTCTGACAGAGAAAGACGCCCACCTCAGAAATTCACTTATGATGAGTTAGGAGAGCCACTGACCTTGGCTATTAGCTCCTTTTTCCAAACCTTAGGCGTTGCATTCTCCAAAACTGTCATGTCACCTTTACCAGGCCCCAGTTGGTCTATGATGCATGAAGGGACTCATGCCGTTTAGAGGGGGAGAGTGTAACCCATGGTTATTTTATTGCCAATTGTATTCTGTTTTTATTCTAATTTGAAGTGTTACTGTTTTGTTAAATGCTGAGTTTTCCCCATGTACCGTGAATGCACCATAGCGCGTGCGTGGTGACTTTCTTTCACTGCATCCGCCTGCACGGAGCTAGATGCGCAAAGCTGTGTGGATATTCAGTCCTGTAACGTGTTGCGCTACGGAATTAATGTTTTCTATGAAGAATATCCTGGTGAGTCTCACAGTTGCAGTTTCAGTTGTGATTCATAGTCCAGTTTCTGAGCATAAAACCAGTCAGGATACTATGCTTGTCGGAAATGTGATGTTTGTCTTAGAACCTGCTAACGATTGCTTAGCTGTGTTAGCCTGTGGAAAGTATGCTAGCGTACCCACATGTGCTCCCTGGGCTAATGCGCTTACATGTGAAGTTTTAGCTAACACACCACGGAGACACTTTTCATGCTTCATGATTTGCAGTGAAATGTATTTTTGTTGTTGATAAATTGTTATTGGCCAATAAGAACTGTATAGGTGTGTGATGTGTGAGGGGGAACAAAAGGGATAACACTAGAGAAACACATGTTTTATTTTACAAGTGAGTGATTGCACTGCACGTTGTGTGCAGGCTGGTTTTTTTTATGTAGTAGAAATCTGCTGCAAGGACCGAGCGGTGCCATCTAAGGACTGGATGCCACTGGAGGTGCCTAGAAAGGACGTTCTCAATCTGAAGGCCACCTGTTTCCTTGGAGGGTGGTAGGATACAACGATTTGCAATTTTTTTTGGATTAACGTTTTTTTCTGAGATCTCAGGACACTTTATGTTGTTACTTTTTTCTTTTTTTTGGGTCAGATCTGATTCCACTTAACATCAAAAAGCAAACCAGTGACTAAAGACAATTAACACTTACTAAGAACACTGAATACTAAGTGCACTGAACTGAAAAGGACAGCCTACCTAATATATTTATGGACACTTTAAGTGATATGTTGTACATTGTTGACATTTACATGTTTGAAATGGTCTAAATGTTTTGTTCATGTCTATGTTTTGGAGCATTTAAATGTTGAATACACTCAAATCACTTTTCTCCCTTTAAGTTGTTGTCAGTGTCTCATTCTGAGTGGAGGGATATTCCTTCTTTAAGTTGAGTTACCACTGCCAGTCTCCTTACGATCCTAACTGAACCCAACAAGAGTAGATTCCCAAATATAGTTTTTTTCCTTGACTTTGTATGACAGATTACTGTGGATTTGACTGATTTTGGACTACTCAGTTAAAAAGGGTGACATGAGCATTTATAATTTCTGACATTTAGCTTGGTACACGTCATCCATTTGTCAGCTTTAATGAGCGTCTGGTGTTTTTGTCACATTACAGTTAAACATTAGGATGATTTAGTGAGCGCGCTGGTGACATAAACATATAATTAAGTCCAGATATTTCATCTATTTGTGTCAACAAGTGCCTCACTGCTCTTTGAGAAACAGACATACCAGGAGCCGAAGAATGAGCGCAGTCAGATACAACGTGTGTGTGAGCCAAGTTTTGTTGCTGGCAGCTTTTCTGTTATCAGTATTAGATTCTGGAGATCAGGTAAAGTGTAGCACATTTTAATCTTTAGTTCTCTGGATTATTGCCCCGTTTATTGCTGTTACACATGTTTTAGGTATAGCTGCCCAGTTCAAAAATAAAAGCTGGAGAGCACTTTAAACTGACCCTTAAAAACAATGATAAAATAAATAGCACTGCATGAGAGTGTAAATATGAATACTGAAGTGTTATGTGGAACAGATGGTACTTACAAAAGCCACTGAGATTATAAAGGTTTATGAGCTGTGAGATATATTCAGTTTTACAGTAGTTATTATTATTAGGATCCAAATCAAGTTGCTTCACAAACGTTCACACACAAACACAGTCAGCAATCTCAGTGCGGCTCAGGAATGTTTACAAAGGGTCTGCATGGGTAACATATTCCAGCCGCTTCAGCACCACATGACTTTCTCCAATATGACATCATTCAGAAGGCATTATCTTTGATTAGCATGCACTGAACATATTCAAATGTTCATTAAACTTACAAAGAAGTATGTTTATGATTTGGTCATGATGAATTTGAACAATCTTAAAAACCGCTCTGAAGACTGAGTTAAGAAAATAACACTTTTACGACCTGGAAAGTTAACAAAGGTAAATATTCAGTAGTTTGAGAGATATCTCTCTAGGACTGCATTCCTAACAAGCAGTAAAGTGACTTATTAACATTCAAGGTCATCATTATGCTATAAACTCATTTAGCACTTGGCAACTCAAGGGATTGGCTGAGGACAATAAAATGTGTTTCTAGGACTACCCAGACTTTCTATATAAATTGACTCGTAGAAAAAGTATATTTCTAATAACTTGACATCACTTGGGTTTTTAATTCCTAAACAAATGATATTTAACTTGACAACAAAACTGGACAATGAGTGACCAATGATGAGACATCCTATTTTGGTGAGTAGCAGACATGGATCAATTTTCATTTGCAACCACAATATGAATGTAATACTAGAAATTTACTTTTAGTTTACTTTTAGTTCTGCCTTATCTGCTACGACTCAGATCCACATGTCTTGGTTTTGAGTGTTAACCTCTGCCAAGTATTGATCCTATTCCTGTGTTAAGTTAATAAGCTCACTCAGAAGACGATACTGGGAATCATTCTTCTGTGGCAACATTAAGGGTGACTTTGCAAAAAAATAAATTAAAATAAACAATGAAATAAGTACATAAAAATGCAATTTTACTGAATTTGTTATTTGTTTTTCTATGCAGCAAATGTATTTCCACTACTCTCACGTCAGCTCTGTTTGAGTCATTGCTGCATGCTGCTGCTATTTGTTGTCATGGCATTTTCTCCTTTCATTGCTCTCACTGAATAGAGCTGACAACACACAGATGAGACAAGATGAACTCCAGTGTTACTCAAAACATAAACTGAGTGAAAGAAGACATCTCACTTGACCACAGTGAGCAGTTGAGTAAAAAATTAAGGCGAATAAACAAGTAAAAATACCTCAAAAGTGCTAACCCTTAAGCTGTGAAGAAGCTATTAGAGCCTTCCACGCTATGTTAGCTTTCTCACCACTAGTGATCAGTGCATAGTAAAGTTAGAACAACATAAACACTGACACAGGGACCACTCAGCAGCAACACAAGTAAAAATCTAAAGAAGAAAATGCAAGAGTAAAACTTTATTATTAAACATAACTGAGGATAAGCGTTGCAGAAAATGACATAAATAGAATGCAGTAGAATGAGAAAAATTACAAAATGAAGCAGGAAATGACTTTGACAGTTTTTTCTTTCTTTGTTTGTTTGTTTTTTACATCAACCTGCCTTATAGTCTCATCTTCACATTTCTAAAAACTCTGTGTTGTTGTGCACATTTGCAATTACAGGCTGCTCTTTCTCTCTTTTATAAAACTATGACTATACTTGACAGGGTTTTTTTTTTTTAGTAAATTACTACTGCACACTCTGGGATACACTCTGCCACTAATTAACAGCTGTAGTCAGTGCATACGTAGTAACAATAAAGCACGTACTCTAGCCTAATTTAAAATGGCATATTGAAATGCTACAATTACCACAACTTCAGCTGAGAGGAAAAAGCTCACCACCGTCATCCAAAGAAGAACTTAAAAATAGACAGCAATCAGAAGTACTGCAGTGTTTTTTGTTCATAAGAGAAAACAATCTACAGTCCTTAACTAATGTTTCCTGTTTTACTGAACAGAACGTAGTGTAAGTGCTGTGTGCTGTGCATTTGTCCGAGTCCAAATCGATGTTTTCAAATCACGCATCTTACGGTCAGCATTTGCATACATGTGTGAAGCATTTCCCCTTTGTTTTTTGTGCGAATGCACAGGTGAAAGTCTCTGACAGTGTGAACTGTGCATCTTTTTACTAACAGCATTAGCAGTCACATCATCACCAGTCTGTTGAAAGGCCGGTTAATCTACTTATTAACTGCAGTTCTGATGGTTTTACAGCATACGCAGGCTAGTATGTAATTACGGTGTGCTGACGGGTAAAGGTCCACAGCAGCTAAGTAACAACTGAGCACACAGCGGCCGTGGCTGGATATGATCAATTTTTCAGTGTCGAGGGTTTTTTTTGCAACTTTTGTAAAGTCTGCATGGGCACATGGTTGTTGTCTGAAACTGCAACACAAAATGATATTTTAAAATGATGCTGAACTGACACAAGATAAATTGGTGTTATTCATGCTTGGTCACTGAGTTAGTTTACCCTTTTTTTCTGCTGGTGAATGTCAAAATGCCAATATAAAGCTGTATAAAGCCAATTTATATGAAAGTTTGAAGAGATGGAGATCGATATATATATAGATGCACAGACAGACACACAGACAGATAGATTTGACATTTCAGATCTCCAATAAACATTATTTTCATATTCAGGAGATTGTGTGAGGATGAACAATCCTTCAGTTCAGTGCAGTTTAGCTTATGTTTATCAAACTGATTAAAATCACTTAATTCACTTGTGGTAAAAACAGAAGGCTTTGAAAATTGTATTATTTAAAAACAATTAAATTCCCAGTATATTTGCTTGTCTGTACCCACAATGGCTAATTTTTGCAGGCCTGGCTGCTCTATCAACTCACTATCTAAACTCTTTATATAACATCATCATTATATTATATTATCTGTTGCTCTCTTTCCAAAGTAATAGCAGATACAATTATAGCTATATGTAAATGAATATTTTAGAAAAGCTATTAACATTCAATTAAGCCAATCAAACAAAAATCATCAAACAATAACAACCTATTACAATGATAAGTTCAGTAAGGGTATTATAATTAACAAAACAAAATTAAATGTAGATTGAAGTTAGAAACAAAATATATATATCAAGAAACACCCCTATATTATAATTGTTTTAAAAACAAAAAATAAAAACTTCATTTAAAGCTAAACATTTTTCAAAAACCAAATCTAAATTGAAAGGAGCACATTAAACAGACAAGAAAGTAAAATTCTTAAATCCAATAAAATGATCTAATGGTAAAACTAAATAACTCTGTTCTGTTTAAAGGTTGTTCCTCCTCTGGGCTAAACAGGGTAAAAGGTGTGCTCTGCTGCACTAATAACACCTAATCACCTCATTAGGAGCCTGGCATATACTTACACATGACAGGGTGAGAAATTAAACATGGGAAGCCAGAAAAAAAGCTCTTTTGACCTGATACAAAAGGTGCACTTTTACTGATATAGTTCTGTTTTGTTTGGGTTTTTTAAAAGATATGTTTGTTATAAATGTATCATTTCATTTAAAACACACACACACACACTTATTTTCTATGAACACTGATTCAGAAAACAACACTTAGCACAAAGTTGCCAGTACGCACCAGACTGCTACATACTTGTTCCAACAAACAGCCTCCCACTAAGTCTGACCTTTCCCTGGCTAGCTGCCTTCCCTGAGCATACTCATACTTAGTAACTCTGCACGCACTGGCAGTAAAGGCTTTACAACTTCTATTCAATGTGAGCAAAATCACTGTCCACTGTCTGAGTAACTGTGACAAAATGTAGCTTACTTTCACTGACATGGGCGGCGACATGTTTTCTCCTTGTGCATGCCCATAAAAACTCAGATTCTGAGATTCACTCTGATGAGGATGATAAATGGTGGATCTGGACTTTGTGTGCCAAAAACATTCAGTACTTTTTACTAACTGATGACATTTTTAGGCAAACAGCTTCCATGACCTTGAATTAGTCAGAGCAGTGTCATTTTTAAAATGTTGTGTGAAATTTCTTTTTAAAAACAACCCGAAAGCCCTGACAGCAGAAACCCTGTTAACATTGGTGACTTCTTTCACATTGTACCTTTGTGGTTTCACTCAATTGTTACATTTGCGCACATTAAAAATCATTTGTGCGTCCAGCAGCCAAGGAGTGCTGAGGGCTTGCCCTCTAGTCAGCCGAGGCTAAGGCCCAAATGGAAAATTCTGGGTCTGCATTGCAAGAGGGAAGGTTACACTGATTTAGACAGATCATTGTAACCTGTGGCTACAGCTGTAATGAAAATTACCCATGATGCAATTTCCCTGCAGGATTATTAAAGTTGTTTTTTTATGTGAATTAAAATTCTGATTACTGCCACCATAATGAGCCAACTGTTTGTATTCTTTTTTTGCCACCATGCAGTGAGACTAAAGCGACATTATTGTTGCAAATGGAATCTTTGTGACATGTTACGCTTTCAATTTTACACAAAAGATAAGCTTCACTGAGGATCTTTGTCATTCTCAGATTCAGACAAGCAGGGATCAAACTCTTTTCCAGGCAAGTCTTTTTCATTGCTTAATAAAGTAGGCCTCCCTCAAACATTTGTGTTCCATTTTTCAGCTTTTACATTTCAGCCAGTGATCTATACTCATTAATCAGAATCAGAATCAGAATCAGAATACTTTATTGATCCCTGGGGGAAATTATTTTTTGTTACAGTGCTCCATTTTAAACCAACATTAAGACAAGACAGACAATACACTAACTAAGAATAGTACAATATATACATATATATACATACATACATACATAAGTCACTCATAAATAAATAGTTGGAAAAGAAACATGTGTAGTTGTAGCAGCAAACAGTGTGTTAAGTGGATGCGTTGTACAGGGAGATGGCCACAGGCAGGAATGATTTCCTGTGTCGTTCAGTGGTGCTTTTCGGTAATCTCAGTCTCTCACTGAACGAGCTCCTGTGACTGACCAGCATGTCATGGAGTGGGTGGGAGGTGTTATCCAACATTGTCTTTATCTTGGACAGCATCCGCCTCTCCGACACCACCTTGAGGGAGTCCAGCTCCATCCCCACAACATTGCTGGCCTTACGGATTAGTTTATTAAGTCTGTTGGCATCTGCGACCCTCAGCCTGCTCCCCCAGCATGCAACAGCATAGAGGATCGCACTGGCCACAACAGACTCATAGAAAATCCTCAGCATTTTCTGGCAGATGTTGAAGGACCTCAGTCGCCTCAAAAAATAGAGACGACTCTGGCCCTTCCTGTAAAGTGCTGTGGTGTTTTTAGCCCAGTCCAGTTTATTGTCAATGTGTACTCCAAGGTATTTATAGTCCTCCACAATGTCAACACTGACCCCCTGAATTGAAACAGGGGTCAAGTGTTTCCTGGTCTTCCTGAAGTCCACGATCAGTTCCTTGGTCTTTGCCACGTTGAGCTGCAGATGATTCTGCTCACACCACGTGACAAAGGAGTCGACCACAGCCCGGTACTCTGTCTCATCATCCCTGCTGATGCATCCAACCACCGCAGAGTCATCAGAAAACTTCTGAAGATGGCATGTCTCTGTGCAACTGGCTTCCCGCTAACAGCGACCAAAACTGCATCGGTTGTTTTCTCCTTCTGTATACGAGTTGTGACAGCCAGCAATTGTACTGAAAAAAGAAAAAAGAAATATGCAATATACCGCAAAATAAAATGTTATCAAAGATGTTTTTGTAGAATATGAATACCAGTGTTATTTTGTGACCTATAAATGGTTAATATTACATTGGCCATGGTAAAATATTTAACTTACACCTATTAGTAGTATTGAGACTGGTATGGCATGCAGTCTGGTTGCTCCATGCAGATTTTGGGGGTAAAAATGGCTTAAAATTAATCTTGTGATGGTGAAAGTAGCTAAGCAATCGATAAAGCATGGTTGTCTATAAATCACTAGTGATCAATAGCCAAAAATACACTCACAAAATACACTCACACACACCTTTGGTCAAACTAAGTCTGCACCAGCTGGGATGTCGGCTGAAATCCTGAAATCAGACACACACAAAAACAAAAAAACAAAACAAAAAGCCTTACTTTGTGGGATAACTCTGGAGTTAAAATGTTCTGCAGGTGGTTTTTAATTCTTTTTCATTCCCTTTTATCACCTCAGCGGATTATTGTTTACCATGTTGCTAGCCACAAACACTGCCAAAGTCCATCTAAGATTGCATGGAAATATATGCTATTTTTAGGCATATTACAACTGAGCCAGGGAGTATATCATAAGCATGCAATTCCTTTATCTTACTCTTGTATCTCTGGAGGTTTTTTTTAAGCTAATTAAAACGTGGTCAGGAAGCCGGGGCATTTGCTTTCAATATGTGTCCCATTTAAGGCCGTGAGTAGCTCAGTTTGCGGATTATTGTTGAGCAAACACGTGATGTTAGCTGGGTTGTACATATGATGCACTCCCAACATTAGACTTGCATTTCTGAAAGAGATGAGTCACTCCCCGACCCTGACGAAGAAAACATGCAATGTTAATGCTGCCTCTCTGGGCTCATGAAACTCTTGCAAAAAAAAAATTGGAGTAATCTAAGGAGTTTCACTTTCTTATTAAATAAAGATTTATTTAAAAAGAAATTTTGAATGAGTGTTTTATGAGATATTTAGTGTCAGTCACTGTCTTCAAAAGCAGAGATCACATTGCAGGAAGTGTAGCTACTATGAGGGGTCAAAATTCTGTTAAATGCTGGACAAAACGTCTCTTGTAGATCTTCTAGAGAAGCTTTAGTAGAGTTGAGTTTCTTCGCAGAACTGTTCTTAAGAGAGATTGACCTGTAAATATTTGAGAAAAGGAAGAGGTGGTGGAATGCCCTACAAAACCATTCAAAACACCAGAGTAAATTTGAACTTTAAAATATTGACTCCGCAATCCAAATATTAGTTTCTATCGGAACAAGAATGCAGTGTGAAAGTTTAGATTCCTTCATAATAACCAAATAATGAAGAAGGTCAGTGAGAGTTCAATTCGGGTGGAAATGCAGGAATGAAATGCAGAGTGAAAGCTGCAAAAAAAATCTGTCAATGCTGGTAAAGTGTTTTAGTCACATATGCAGTACACAATGTGACAATTCAAGGTCACATAAACCAGCAATCGGCCTATTAACCAATCCAAAAAATTCCAACAATCCTAATCAAATGTAAACTGCAGTTGAATCATACCCGCGAAAACAGATTTACTTCATATACTGTATCTTAAATGAAACCACGCAGACGTACAAAAATCTAAAACTAATGACGTGAAAACAGCTGCACGTAATTTACTGGATGCTGAGCCAAAATTATGCTGTGAGTCCAGTAAAGATACTAATGAAATGTTTGTATGGTCAGTAAATCCATTTATTTAGGCCATGAAGTGATAAGGATGAGGTCAATGAGTAACAGTAATAGGTGAAAGTGCAGCAAAGATTCATTACAGTAACTACACTGACTAACAAATGTGGCTTTAAAACATTCCTGAAATATTTACTTGGGCTCTTAAACCTGCTTTTATTGAAATATCGTAGACAGCAACGGCAGGCTGTAAAATTTTGACCAGGCACACCTTAAATCTAGATAAGTTAACAAAACAATGCAGTTCTTAGGTTGGCAAACTTAAGCACCAGGTAAAGAGGTGGGCAAGAGTGAATCAGGAAATAATACCAGGTGATGTAATTAGAACACCTGTTGTTCATTTGCTAATTAACTTCTTCTCTCATTCAGTTTGGTGCTGGGAGCTGAGAAAACACCGCTGCCTGCCAGTTTACAAGAAGTCTGAGTTATGGGTTATAGAGTGCGACCTGGGACCTGAGCATGTCCAGCGGGGCATGTAATTCGAGTATAGACTATCTCTGTCTAGGTGAACCCACAAGTAGTGAAGTCATGTGTGACGATTATAGGAGAGTGCCTATTAAATCAACTTAAGTATTCTCAGTTCATCTGAATATATTTTAATGGCTCTCTCTCTTATGAAATTAACTGATCTGAGGAAATAAGTGAACAAGCACTCTTGTATTAACAAAACCCGATGTTTCTCAGTCGTTTTTTAATTGTACAAAGGTGGTGTAGCACTGTAATCCCACTCCCTAAGGCAGACACGAGTAATGCACCTATTTTGACATCAGTGACGTAGCAGCTCATGATCCATCACAGTTCACAAGTTATTGCAATGTTTGAAGTCCAGATATAAGTGAGAAGTTTTGTTGTCATTGGCTAGCTGCGTAGCACAAACTTATGAAAATTAAAACTCATTAAGGAGTCAAGGAGGCTCACAGTAGGAATTATTGTGAACTGTTGACGGATGAATGATTTGGCATCACAAATGCTTTAATGAAAAGTCCAACTTTACTTACCATATATAAGTATCACCAAGACAACATGATATTTACATTTACATATTCTTTTGGCAGTGAGTCGAGTGTAACTAACACACTTCTGTGTTAAAAAAGTGGATAGTCATGAACCCAGAAACCCATTTTACTCATGGTGTCACAGCTTTGCTATTTTAAC
This sequence comes from Diplotaxodon limnothrissa, assembly GCF_057381915.1. NCBI lineage: Eukaryota > Metazoa > Chordata > Actinopteri > Cichliformes > Cichlidae > Diplotaxodon > Diplotaxodon limnothrissa. The sequence continues at coordinate 9,454,039 of NC_140617.1, forward strand.
ATGAAGGTAAACGAAACCTGAGCAAATAACTCAGGATGACAGAACATAAACAGTAATTTAGTTAGCGCTTATAAGTTCCCACTGCAAACCTGGAACTTCTCTGCCGAGCACACCCACGGACTGGATGTTTTTTGTATTATTGTATATTAAGATAAGATAACCTTTAGTCCTACACGTGGGAAATTTGTTCATTCAATATCCAAATAAGTGCAAACTGTAACAGAAATACAAAAGACATAAACAGAAAAACTATACTGTTGCATGGCACTATGGAGCAGTTGCTTTCACTATTTATCACAACCAGTGAGGTTCTGTGATTTGTTCAGTTTGTTTCAGACTTCTCACAAAGTTATGAACCGATTTACGTGAAAATCCTGCCAGAGGTGTTTGACCTTGGTTCAGCTTGATTACCGCTGTTTTACAGAGCAACATATATACTGCATTTTATATCATATCTTTTCATATTCAGTTGAGGTAAGATAGAGTGAGAGGCCTCGGTTTGATGTTCTCAGGGAAATATCTTTAACAATAATCTGGATCCGTGTGTTCATACAAAAAGAAGGAATCTTCAGCTTTGGTTGGAGGTATCCACTTCTGATGTCGCGGCACTAGTGGGATAAATGGTTACAAAATAAATGGACTAAGCTTTGACAGAAACAATAAGTTTAACTGTGGCCTTATTCATATTTTTATATTCTGGTAACTGACAACTGGTAGAAATGAATTGATACCTTATTTTGCTTAACAGCATGTTAAAAAAAAGTTGTTTTGTTTTGACTTACGTCCTATGATGACCTTCACAAAAAATTTCTACCACATAAACTGCAGAAAACACTAGCCTAGAGATTACTGCAGTACGTGTAGGCAGTGTTTAAAGCCAGAGATAGACAACATCGTGGACAGAGATAGCTGAAGGAAGAGGGAGATCATTAGTCCATCCCCAAATTATACACAGACGTCACTCTACACTGACGGAGTGCCACATGGAGCTGTTTACACTGTGAAACTCCTTATTTAACTAATGACAGCTCAGTGAATACCAGCTATAAACTGCACATCATCACAAGTCACTCAGAGCTGTAAATAACTGTTATGAACTGAGTGACACTGCCTCTTCCTCATGTTCATTGGCAGCCATAGAAACACAATCCCTCAAAGGAAATTGCCTGTTATCTTTATGAATGCAGAAACAACAATACCACAGAGGCGCATTAATTTTTTTTTTAAACACTCCAACACATGCTCTAAAGTTGTGTTTGAAGTGTAACCAATTGTTATACTAACTTCCTTTCCAGCCAAACTCTCCTTAGTGATGGCGAAAACTGAGATATCGACCAAAAGCAGCAGCTTAACAGAGACTCAGTCAATATCAACTGAAATTCCACTGCTCCGGTTGTATACTGGGAACAATAGTTAAGTGCCCTGCAGGCTCATGCTGCATGTCTTGTCTCCTGAGAGACATTTATCATCAACATGCCGCTGATAGGACCAGGGACAAGCCTTAATAGTTGACTTATTAAAACACAGCTTCTGGTGTAACGTCTCATCCATCAGTGATTGATTGTTGCTTTTAAATATACATACACACACACACACACACACACACACACACACATATATATATATATATATATATATATATATATATATATATATATATATATATATATATATATATATATATATAAAGAACTGTCACATTTATGTTTTTTATTATAAATAATAAAAACATCTCTAGATTCAGATTGTATGGTAAGCATTTTATTTTCCACAAATAAAACAAAAAAAATGATTACAGGAGAAAAATTATTAACTCAACCAAAGCAGCTTGCTCACAACCTGACCTTCTTTTCCTTCTCCCTTCCTGTCACAAGCCTCCAAAACACAAATGTGTCACACGAATAGTTCTGTAACTCATCTGCTAAATGTGTGCTCTTACAATATGTAGCGTCTGAGGCTTTTGCTGTGGCTATGGGATCACTCTTCTTGGTATCTTATGTCATAAAAGATGATAGAGGAGTGTGGTCCAGAAAGCACACAGGCACACGCCAGACGCAGTCACGGCCAAATCGCTGATCTGTCGCAACCACTGCTCCCCATTCATGGTAAGCCTTAGATTCCATGCCCCTCTGTAGGTTCTTCCCATGGTGCCATCTTGCTCCCTGTTCACGACGCCGCCATTCCTTGCCCTTAGTGCATTTGTAGGATTTCTGTTCCCTGTGTTAATTTACAAAAGAGGGAGGATGAATGGTTGTAAAGACACTTCCAGCAGCAAACATGACACTGACAGTATATAGATTATTTGCAAATTTGCAAATCATAAAAATGGGTAGTGTAAAGCAATGTATAATGAAACTGCACCATCTTGTGGCAACCACTGGCAATTAAGCGCAGTAGTGAACCACACAAATACTTACCAAGACTGCTCTGCAAAGGCACCACAACAGCAAAGATAAGGACAGAAAGAAGAGATGCATATGCCTACAAAGGATTACAAAGAAGCAGTTCACATTTCCATTCACAAAACAAAACGCCATACTCATGATGAAGATAAAATTAACATTTTTGCATTTTTCAAATACTGAAGGATGTTAATATTCTGTAGTTTGTGAGTGCAGCGTGTGGTATGTTTCCCCTTACTACACACAGCATGAGTATATCGCCTTATGCTTACCAAGAGGAGCTGTGCACCATTCTGAGTCATTCTCCTCAAGGCTTTTCCCATCTGGAGTCCAAGCAGAGCTAAAGAACAGGGCGTCACTGCCTCTTCAGCCTCCATGTCTACACATCTTAGGAGATAAACATGAAAACTGTGTTACATGAGATAAAAAATATAATATCACACGCCCTCATACCTATTTAGAAATAGCAGTAGAAGCCCACATTGAACGAGCAGATTCAAACCACTGACAGATGAATAAAACTGTTATCATATAAAATCATGTTATTGGAAACTTTGTGTCCTGGCATTAATGCGGATGGCAGTTCGCTTGAAATATTCCACTCGTTTAAACATTTTGCAGACGTAGAGTTCTCATTAAAAGATAGACTGCAGCATCACTGTAACATCACCTACTGGGCTGTGGTCTTCTCTTTTGAAGTCTCACCATGAGCATTTTAGCTGTCACTATGTTGTTATTTTGTAAGCAGACATGACAAACAGGGGGTGGATCTGAGTGAGACACCAAGGACATTGCACGCTCATAGCAACTTGTCCATCACAATGTGTCTATATCCTAAAGCATACACTGTGTATTTTGTCTTGAATGGAAAAAGAGGTTACATAATAAACCTCATGTATTAAATAAGAGTTGAACTGAGATAATAAATTCTGCCGGAAAATGTCTCGGAGCTGGAGTGTGTATCCCTCTTTTTATGTACTGATGACCCTGACCTCCCTGTCAGTGTGCCCTGCCTCACTGCTTTGATCCAGACTCCTCAGTTTCCAATTCAAGTGAGGATCTGTTGGATGTGCTGGAACAAGCTCCCATCCCCTGAGCCCCCAGGTGCAAGACACCGCAGGATAACCCGGGGGTCTCATGTTCCTCTGAAAGATCAGAGCTGTTTTAGTTGTACCAGAGTGATGCACCAGTCGGTTATCACTCCTCGAACACTTAAAAATAGCAAAATAGCTGGCATGTCTCAGTTACACAAACAATGTCCTTTGGCTGCAGAGTGTCACTTGCTAGACATGTCAAAAGCATGTCATCAACCAAAAGGGTCTAAAGTATATATTAACCCTAACTACAATCTTTTCCTAAACCTGAAAAGCATGTGAAAGTAAAAGGCAATGGAAACTGAATGAAACAGCAAGTGTGTAAGTGCAAATGGGCATAACCCCCAGGCTGATAAGCCCGCGACTAATGACGCTGCCATCTCTCGAACCTTTTTTAATGGACTTTGTAAACTGCTAAAATAGGATTATCTGTCTGTTAATGTGTGAAGGCACCAAAGCCAAATGACACCTTATGCATCATGGAGAGATGCAGGCAGTATTTAGCATTTTGACATTTGCATCTTCTTCCTGTGTTTGCGTGAGTTCTCTCCAGGTACTTCAGTCCAAAGGCATGCATGTTAGGTTAATCGGTGATTCTAATTGTGAAGGGTTGTCTCTCTCTATTAGCCTTGTGACAGACTGATGACCTGTCCAGGGTGTACCCTGCAAGTTGCCCTTTGACAGCTGAGACAGTCTCCAGCTCCCCCTGCAACCCTGAACAGGATGAGTAAAAGAAAATGGATGGATGGATGGTTCTGACGCTGTGGCTGATAAGTGGGAACCACTGTTGTTAGCTAACTGCCTTTGTCAAAAACTTCAGCTCAAACTAAAGACAGATGAGCAAAGCCGGCACAACTCCACAAGAAAGGTGGATTTAGCAGTGCAGACAGACAGGAGTGGTAACTATCATTTTATCTCACACATGGCAAGAAAGTAATTTAAAAAATGTACCACTACAAAGCTTCCTGAGAATTTACATTAGGAATATTAAACCTTTGTAGTATTGTTCAAATGGCAGTATTTCAAAGTTTTACCAACGTACTAGAGATCCCATTAATGACCATCATTATTCACTGTGGTTGTGAAAGCTGATTAAATTTTAAAAAGCACCTTTTTAGGATCTTCTCCATCACCATATCCAGATCATCGTGATGCGAAACATTAACGAATCTGAGGATGCTCCGGGGAAGACTGTGGCCTTCTTGTGCCAAAACAACCAAGTTGTACATTCCCTGTGAGCCAATATGAAAAACAAAATTATAACAGCAATGATGGCTTATTCACCGAGAAAGTATCTAAATAATAACACAATACAATGCTGTTTGTTGCTTTTATTGCAGAGGGCCAGAGCCTGTGGAAGTTTAATTAAGTTTATCACAGGGTGATGAGATTATAGCTGAAGTAAATCTGTCACCTGAGGGCTGCCTGCTAGTGCTGCTCTGCTATACATTGATATGGCCTGCTCAGCCAAGGATAATGAGTCCTCTTGTGTGCCGGGGGAATGGTAGTAGTAGTAGTCTCCCATTTTCAGTAGAGCTATAAAAGAAGATAAATACTTTCTGTTCAGTGACCAGATTGACAGGGAAAATGGATTTAAAGCAAAATGAAATGAGAAAAACTCACCGAAAGGATGCGGGTCATAGTTTAATATAGAGTAGTTATGATATCTCCACTGACATTCATAACCGAGATTCAGCTCCTGCATTTCGGAGAACGAGTGCACAGTGACAATGATGATTTTAATAGAGGAATTATGTGCAATTTGTTCATCAGCTTCAATCAGAATTCCACACGTGATTGCAGGATAATGACGAAAAGCCCAGGCTGTGTTTTGTTTTAGGGTAGTCATAATGGGTTAAACCGGTGAAAGAGCATGCACTCACCTCGCACAGGTGTGCAACATTGCTTTGGGCCAAAACCAGACCAGTTTGAGCTACCAAAAGGTACTTCACAAAGGCTTCCTGCCTGTTGGAAACACAATGAAACAAATGTGACGAAGCAAAGACAATAATAAAGAGCAGCGCCAATGATTAAATGAGGGCATTTGAAAAGTAATTGAAATTAATGTTTCCCTACCAAGAGCCCTGGAGGTAGGCCTGAAGAGCCTCTCTGATCATAAATCCAAGGTGTCCATTTCGCTCACAGACCTTTTTCAGCAGACTGCATAGAGGTTAAAGGACACCTGATGTATTATGGGATATAATTAACTCCACCTAAACAGAGAATATTTTAATGTGATCTAAAAATAGTTCCAAATTGTTGAGGTCATTCTAAACACAAGCATCAACAGCTGTAGGAGGAGCCTCTTTAAATTCATAAGATACCAGAGGAACATTGGTAAGCAGAATCTCTCTGCGCCAGACAATAATGCGGTGACAGTGGCTCTTATTTTTAGATATGCAAATACTGGGTTCTGACCTTGAATTAGCCACTGTCATTGAAATTAGATGCCACTAAGCTGCAGGCTACAGTGCAACAGCCCATAACAAAGCTTTCTTCAACAAGCTAATGAAAGCCCCTTACATTACAGCTCTCTTCATATCCTGAGACACCCCTTCCAGGCTTCCCATCGAAAGGTACCGAGCAGCTTCCACTGATGCAGTGACATGACCAAACCGAGACGCGTTGAGAAACTGCTCAAAAGCAGCACTCTGCAGATCATTAAAAAAAAAACAACACAGTTTGGCTCGTTGATCATACCTGGATAAAAATCCATTTCTGAAGTTGTGGAAATCAAACCTCATTTCTCCAGGGTCTATCTGGGTCCATCCCACTGAGATGATAAATCCCCAGGTTGAACATCCCATCATCGCTCCCGTTTAAAGCAGCTTGTTCAAAGTATTTCGCTGCATTTTTGTGGTCCTTCAGTACAGTCCTATGATACCAGCCTAAACCATTCAAGGCGTTAATTGAGCCCTAAAGCAAGGAAACAGACGCCGGTATTCATAGCGAATTCACACACTGTAAACACACCAACTGACTTGTACACTCTCACCATTGCTGCTGCTTTTCTCAGCAGCCGAAAAGCTCGGGTGTAGTTTCTTTTCACTCCCTGGCCCTGAACGAATCAACATCAATCAGTGAATCGATAACTGTCAAAACACAGACGTCGCACACACATGCACACATCGTTCAATTCAATTGTAAAATAGCCATTTTTACTATCTTACACTACCTTCATCAGGAGGATGGAGTAGTCGTACATCGCAGAGGGATCCTTCATTTGCATAGCACTTCTCTCAATCCATTTCGCCGCACTCACTATGTCCTTTGAGACTCCATTTTGTCCCCAGTACAGCATTGTTCCCATGCGTTTCTAAAGTTAATGGAGTTTTTATTAGCCTATTCTGAACACTGACTGTGCTATTGACCACGAAGGAGAAATTAAAGTATGACTGAATTTGAACGGGTCACATGCACATATTTCAACAGTTCATCTTGTCAGAAGTCAAAAGATTTCGTGTAGCTCACATACCTGAGATTCGATGTCTCCTCTCTCTGCTTGGAATTTCAGATACTGGAAATCATCTTTTGTCTCATGTGTCAGTCTGTTTAAATCTTCTTCATTGTTTAAATAGATATGTTCAGTTGAGTGTTGCTTTAGAAAAGACAAACAGATGTGTTATGATAGTAAACAACTGGTGATACTAGCACTATGAGTAAAAACGCTACCGTCACTATATTTGACTACTACAGTTACAGCGGTTAATTTACCAGCCATCAGAAGACGGGTACACTGTGGTAATAAATGGATGGAAATGGACAGCAACAATACTCAGGTAAGTTGTTCTGGTTGAATGATACTTAATTGGTACTAAGGGGCTCAAAGTGTGCCAAGAAATCATCACACACCAATACAAGGCAGGATGGATAAGGTTCATGCTTTCATGTTTACACCAAATTCTCATCCTAACATCTAAATGTGGCAACAGAAATTGCTTCCAACCTCAAATTGTCCATTTTTGATGAGCCTTTGTGAACTGTTGCCTCAGTTTGCTGTTCTTAGCTGACAGGACTGGCAACCAGTGTTGTGCGTTCAGAGAAGGTCTTCTGCATACCTTGCACGTGTCTTACTTTTCCCTTCCAATCTGCTCGAAGCATTCTAGCCAGTCTTCCCTGTTCTCTGATATTAACGAGGTATTAACACCCAGATATGAAACATTTACCCCTTTTTGGAGCATGTAAACCCTAGACACGGTTGTGCGGTAAAATCCCAGTTGATCAGCAATTTCTGAAATACTCAGACCAAGCCATCTGCTACTAGCGTTCAACATCACTTAAATCAGCACTTTTCCCTATTTTACAGCAGATTGTTCTCATTCAGTAGGCTGTCTCAACCATGTCTAAATTCTTAAATGCATTCAGTTGTTGATTCTGACTGACTGATTACAGAATTGGCTGATTTATGTTACTGAGCAGTTTAACAGGTATACCTTAAAAACGGGCAAATCATGATTATGTGGAAAAATAATAGACTAGAAATGGCTTTTATACCAGTCTATTGACTGAACTGTAATTGTAAAGTTAATAATATATAAAGAAAGAGTGAATTGGGGATTTAGGGAGCTACAAAAGTAAACAAAAGTTGTGGCGTTGAAAGAAAAAGCCACAGTATAATTGGGAAAAAAAAGTGTAATCTTGTCGTCTTGATTATCTTATTTTCATAATCACTGGAAGATAAAATTGTAATTTGAATTAAAATTAAAGACGCTGTGTTTGTGAGCTCGAGTTTAATGGCCTTTTAGAGCTTTTTCAGTAGAATGCTGCAGCTTGAACAATGAGAGCCGAGACAGAGAACCCAGATTGTGCAACACTTTTTTTTATAGCCACTTTAAATAATCTCAAGATACAGTCAAAGGTTAAAAACAAAAGAAACTAGCAACTAGCTTTTTCCTTTTTTTGTTTTCAAGTTAACAAATCAAAGTCTGCCCAAGCCTGACTGACAGGCAACATAAGCTAACAACCCAGCACAGTCACAACACTGAGATTTAAATAGTGCTGAATCCTGATTGGTGCACAGAAGTGCATGACATCATTGTTTTGTCTTTAAGCTGAGCCCACACCACCGAGAAGAGACAAAACAACACGAAAAGAAAGAGAGGTGGTTTTCGTTGCTTTTATCAAGATTGGATTCAGGGGGTTGTTGTCAGCTCTTAAAAAGCTCGGTCAATATGCCACGGAAAAATGATCACTACTAGGCTTGCTACAGTTGTTTTCTAGGTGCACTGCCTTGTTGAAGCTGGAATAGACAGTAAGGTCTCTCTGCTGTTTTCATGTACCTCTGTTCATTAGAAGCATGCTTATTTAAATACTCGAAGAATCAACAGGAAATCAGTCGGATGTAGCCTTTTCTCATAGTGCGCTCCTCATCTTTCAAGTGCAGTTCCTCCATTCATCAACACAGCTAAATCATTCACAAATGGCTGGACTAACAGACACATTGTTATCATATTCTGAAGGCAGAATGTCATTTCCACAGCATGCGTGCATGTTTGTATGAATACATTTGTGTCTGAATGGCTCTTTTCATACTGCGCTTTGTGTGTTTTTAAGCTAAGCTCGCTGTAGTTGCATATTCAATACACGGATATGAGAGAGGTATCAATCTTTTCATCTTATTCTTTAAAAAAAAACTTTAAAGGAAATAAATACGCAGATCTAGCTTTTTGAATATACTTTAACAAACTGTATGTTATAGCATATCTTATATGAGCCCATGTAACAAATTCCCTCACCCCATATATAAGCCCCTCACCCCAACCTCCCTCCCCTCAACCCAACTGGTCGTGGCAGATGGCCGCTCCTAGTTTCTTAATGTTAAAAGGGAGTTTTTCCTTCCCACTGTCACCAAAGCGCTTGCTCATAGAGGGTCATATGATTGTTGGTGTTTCCTTTGTAGGGTCTTTACCTTACAACAGAAAGCACCTTAAGGCTGCTGTTAAATAAATACAATTGAAATGAAAGATGTAATTATATTTTTGTTTCGGTAATACTGTTGTATAATGAAGAGGCAAAGGTAAGCAGATAAGCAGCAGACAACAGAGATAACCACTTGATACTGATTAAGTAACACTATGTTAAGGAGGAGCAGGGATGAGGCGGAGGGTTGCAAAGTGGCTTACAGAGTCAGTATCAGCAACAGACAAGCTAGAGCAGCATAAAACTGAAATATACTTTAATTATCCCAGGCTTGATTAATCATTTACTGGAATAAAATATTTATAGTACAGCCTACAAGAGATCTGGCTATCTAATGTTCAGATGATTATCAGCTGAGTGATTCTCTGACGTGTGCTGGCATTAAAATCAGCTGCTATCAGCTAATCTGTTTGAACTGTTGGCTCAGCTTGACTTCATGCCCTGCATGAACTAACGCCACTCTCAACTTACACGAACTCCTCTATTATCAAGGCTATTATTAGTTATTCAAATAAAAACACAAATTCAGAAGTGATCTTAATGATCTAAACATACCTTGTTTTCATATATCCTGGAACTGTCGATACAGGTCTGCGTTCCAATGTTGGAATAGTAGCTATAAGCCATTTCCAAGTCTTTAGGAAACCCATCAATTCCCATCAAGTGTTTGTACCCTGCATGCATCAGGGCAAAACGGTCATCACCTAAGGCACCAATCAAACTATAGACGTGACCCTGAAAAATGCAAGGGGGTTAGTATTACCTGTTACATGCAAATTGCTTTACGTGCGATAAAATAGTAATTAAGATACAACGAAGGCACTGACTGTACCTGCTCATAATTGACTGAATGTCCCAGGCCGGAGAGATGGATGGTGGCCAATAAGAGAGATGCTCTGTGATTTCCTAAGCAGGAGGATTCTTGTAACGCAGCCATTGATTGGGATGTGATTTTCATTTGTGCTTTATCCACAGAGAACATTGTTCCGACTGTCTCCTCAAACAAAACGCTCCCGAGATCCTTCAAGTTTAAAGACCCTTCAGAAACAGATAGGTGTTTATTAAATAATGTATCCTCTATAAATCAGATATTTTATGGTGATTGAGGTTATAACCAGATAAAAAAATATCTACCTGTTCTGATTTCCACCTCCTTTCTTAGCAAGAGCTGAAAGAGAGTGCTGTACTTTATCTGTGTTTCAAACGTCCATGTTTGTGTGCATGTTTTCTCTTTTGATGCAAACTGACCCAACAGCCTTAAGAAGTCGGGGGTACAGACATCTGAAATGAAACAAAAAAAGGAACCTGTTCACAGCGTTCTTTCCATACTCAATGGGTGCACTTTCAGTGTATTGACACACTTGATATTAGGTCTCTTAAAGGTCGCTCCACCCATGGTGCAACATGGCTTTTATAGGAAATATAAAAAAAAAATTTTTACCTCTACTTACTGGCGACAGGAGGTAATTCTCATTCACTTCTTGCATAAAAGCTTTTGTAAATGCTCTTATTTCCTGACACTCTTGGTGAATCCTCTGCAATTCATTTAATGTTGGCATGGAGGGAAGTTGGTTTTTGATCTGTGATATGAATAAATCTGTATTTGAAATTAGCATTAACAGGCATAAAACAGAGGAAATAGGAAGTATTAAGCCTAGTTAATGGTCATCATGACATCACCGCAGCCTCATGAGTATTTATACCGTCATATGAGGTGTGCCAGACTCACTGCAGTCTTCTCCTGAATGGTAAATGTCATCACCTTGAAAAAATGTATGCGTCACCACTTGTACAAGAATGGAAAAAGTCGCAATCAAAAGCTAACGTTTTTTTTCTCAGTTGTTGCAATAATGTGTCATCTCTTCAAGCTATTGCAGCATCTTCATCTCTGTAATCTAAGAATATCTGATCTGTACTGATTTATAATTGAAATAGTGATAAAGTGATGTTGTATCAGTGGGCAAAAGATTAAGCAAACAATGTCCCTCGTGTTTAGTTCTATTTTGGTTTGGGTTTAAGATATTTAGGATACAATTGTCTTTAAAATGTAACTACTGTGCTCTTTTCCAGTTTTGTTTCTTTATTCTTATCTTTCCTTGATTCACAGCCTAAAATCGTAGCAATATTTTACTGGCCCTTGGTGCATCCTCTTGGTTTACCCACTATCTAATACAAGCCGTTATAGTTCCTCTCCCTTTATACACATTTTAGTCTAGATTCATATGATTGGAGGCTTGACCAGCAAGTGTGTGGGGTTTCTGTGCTCACAGTGAGAACTGTGCTTGAGATGACCCTATTACAGATATCAGATGACAATGACATCATAAAGATTCACAAGCAGGAAAAAACTGTCTGAAAATGAATGTTCAGAGGGATTTGGCCTCCCTGAAGACTTGACCTTTGGCTTGTAGGGATTATTTTCACAAAAACCATCATTGTTTAAAAGTTCCATCATTGCTAATAGTATGGTGGTCAGACGTTTACACTCATCATGGGCATGAATGTCATGGTAATGTGGGGCTTTTAGTGATGAATACTGTTGTTTTTCAAGGCTGGAATGATTGAACAATATATCTGTAATGGTTGTAAAAAAATCACACATATACAAAACACTCATTTAGATCTTTTAAAAGGTGGTTCAGGAGGTTCTATCTCTTATTCTTGTTTAGAATATTTACTAAAACTAGTAGTTTATCCTTACATGCATAAAATGATTTATTTGGCAGCACTTGCTGGATTACCAAAGCTCAGAACTTATTTAGCATCATGCTGCTGGTTACTGATACACTGCAAAAAGTGGATGGAATAACGAAGAAGGAGAACTACCTCAAAAAAAATTACGTTTAGCTCAAACAGCTAGACAGTTGAAACTTGTATAAAATTGGATATTCCAATAATGATCCCGAACACACATCAGAACTGGTTTTGGAATGGATATGCTTCTGCAATGGTTTTCCCAAAGCCCCGACCTCAACCTGATAGAAAATTTGTGGGCTACACCTACAAGCCTGATCTGTGCCAGTAAAACCAACCAATTTGTAAGAACTCTCCCAACTCTGCCAAGAGGAGCAGGCAAATATCCAGCCGGAATTCTGCCCATTTGAATTAGAATGAAGTTTCTTGATGGCTACCAAAAGTCCAGTGGAGGTGCAAATTTCTGAAGAACCATACACCCATCCATTTGCTTTGACTTATCCAGGGATGAATAAATGAACGATTAAAGGACATTTAGCAAATAATTAATCAAATATTAGTCGGGGTGTATGCATATATTTCAACTGGTATGTATAATTTTGATCCTGTGTGGATTAGAAAAACTCCAAAATGCATCCAAACTTGTGTACCCAATTTTTGAAACTTTTTAAAAGATGACTGCAGTACAATCAATCCAATCCAGAAAAGAACAGTTCAAAAAATAATTTTAAAAAATTATCATGACCTGCATGATGGGTGTGTGTAAAATTCTTACCAAAACTGCATATATATGGCAGATAATAAGGAAAAACCTACAATGTCCACTAATGCATATGATTTTATCACTGCCTCATTTCATTACCTGTGTACTCTTACACGTGGTCAGGCTGTTTGCTGACATAATTTGGCATGAAACATTAATACTTTATGACCTTGAGATCATAATACACTGTTTTAGAGTGAGGCTGTGCTAGAAAGCAAAGCAAATGAATACATTTTACCTCTTTACACTTACCTGTTTGGTTCCAAAACGGTAGTATCTGATAGGCCCAAAATACCCACGGATGCCTTGTAAGTAACTGCCTCCTCCAATCACAAAGTATCCATCTGTGTCATCGTAATGAATGCTGTCCTGAAATCTATGACATTTAATACCACTCAAACCAGCAATCACAATCACTGAGCAAACAATATTTATTTTCCAGAAACTTGGCAACAGTGTGTTTTGCTTATTTTATACCAAAAATCATAATCGTACTTGTATAAATGTTTCTGAGTTTGACCATCCCATGTGGTTTCCAGCAGCACCTAAAAGTCAAACATAACAATACATGAGTCCTGAAAAACCTGCTCAGCTTTAAACAACTCCAAATTGCAGTACACACTGCAATCGCCTGGAGTTTCCCAGCTGGAAATAAACCATCTTTCAAGATCTTACAGCTGTTCCAAAGGGAAACAAAAGCTAGAAGTCCAAAGAAAACCCAGCAGAAAAAGAATGACTATAAGATGTTGCCAGAGCATTATTTTGATTTTTATTCCTCATCCCACCACCAGAGTCATTCTTTGGCGTTTTACCTCTGAGTCCTGTATGTAATAGTCTAATCTAATCCATTTCAAGAGAGGCAACATTGCTTGGACTTGAAATGCTTCATCTTCTCCAGTTATCTTTCGTGCCTGAATTATGATGTTCCCTGTACGGCACATATGACAGTCGTGAATTTCACCACAGGAGATCCAAAGCTCCTTATTAATACATATTTTTTGTGCTAGCAATATTAATAAATCACATCTGCGCAAAAACCACAAATCTTCACTCACAATCATGTTGTGACACCTCTTTGTAATCCCCTATCAGGTGTACACATGAGCTGGCATGACCCACCTGTGTTCGTAAGCTGCATCAGAACTGTGTCATATAAATTTTTTCTATTGACATGATGGATGATCCCACAGAGCTTCTTCTGACACCATTTCAGTAGGTATATCCACACAGACAAGGTGACGCTGGAAGCCAAGCAATGAAACATGATTTGACAAATCATTTCTTCATCCACTCAAGCATGAGGTTGAATTTAAAACGCGGCGCTGTCTGTTAAAAATGCCTGACCTCGCTGTCTTTCATTGACCGTAAGTAAAAAGCTTATATGCTCTGGTGAAGCGGCTTGGTGAAGCTTGTAAAGTCATTTAAAAAGACACTGAAGTAAAACTAAAAGTAGAGTGTGTTCTAACTGATGCCTGCACTGAAAAGGAAATGATCAGTGACTTGTGACCTGTCATTCTGCTGATATAAACACAAAGCAGAGCTATTATGTACTTTATATTTGAGGAAAATGGGCCGGAGAGTACCTTTGAAACATATAATATCAAACACTCTGTTTTACTTAATCCTTTGATTCAACATTTGGAAACTCAGCTGGAGATTTTTCATGCTGTGTGGCTGAACTTCATACTAAATAAGTTCCAGCTAAAATGAGGTAAATTAGAAGTCCAACCTGGGCTGTGTCACAGCGTGACGCCGGGTTCTCTCTAGAGCTCTGTCAATAAAAGGCTGGAACCTGCGGATCACTCCAAAGCGCTCACCAGTACTTGCCAGAGGGAACTTTAGCATATCGATTATGTCTGGGATCAAACAGAACAGCGAAAGGCTCCATTTGCAAACACTTGCATGTGTTCTTTAAAAGTTTTGGAGATAAAGATGAGACATGCAGAGGAAATGACAATGTGATTAAGGGTCAAACCTGATTCATGTGGACACTGATGGATTCTGTGGCTGGTCATCTGCCACATTAGTTGAGCCGACCATGACGGGCAACCAGTGGGAGGTTTACTTGGCCGCTCAGAGGGTGGAATTATCTGCAGCGCTTTATAAATCCTCAACATGGAGCTGTGGTATGTGCTGAGTTCACTGCCATTTTTAAAGCTGCCCAGCCAACCACGGACTGTCACATTCTGTGTGTCCAAAATGTTCCTGTTGAAAAAGTCGCGTTGATATGAAATGGACGGAGGCAGTCTAAGCAGCACCTGGTGGATCCTGTAGTCACGGAGTCTGCTGCTTTTCCATTTTCTCCTGAAGACCACTAAATCTGTCTTCTGCAATGTGGACACCACCACCTCAACTGCAAGCTGACATTGCCCAGAGCACTGATACCGCACGCGGACCACCGAGCCATCTACCACTTTGTCAGGGACGGTGTCAAACCCTATAAAATTGTCAGGCGGGGTCTCACTGCTGTGGGCTGAAATGACTTGTGAAGCACACTGTCCCTGGGTGAAGAGAAGGAAAAGAAATACACTTAAATGAACATAAAGGGAAAACAGACTTGCATGAAGTTTCATTCTCTCAACCAAATTTGAAAAATTTATCACCAGTTAGTTACTAACTGCTTGTAGTAGTGTATATCGAAAAACGAGAGCAGTCTCCTGTGAGCAGAATAAGTGAGTGAATAAAATTGCTTACCATTAGAGCAGAAGCAGTGAAAATCTGTCCAAAAATGATGACATGAAACACATTCATCTTTTGTTGTTGTTTAAAACTGAATAAAAACCACAAGCAAATTTGACATTCAGAGTGGTAAGTAACATTGGCTCTCACTGTTTGACACTTCCAGAAAACATTTCCAAACAGCCGTGCAATGGGTGTACCATTGCAATGCAGCATTACCTGAAATTCTGGTGTTTCAAGTTCAGTGATTAGCATGCTTTTAAAGGGCTAGCGCCCACGAGGGCTCGGCTATATTTACTCTTGATGTGTAATAAAAGTGTTGTTTGATTCACTTTATTAGTGATTGTATTTGGGACCTTTCCATAAGAGTGAAGCATCAGAGCTGACTTAATCTGATGTACGTGAGCCAAGACTTTGTCATCACCCTGCGTCCTCTTTGGCCAACGCGCTTACGCAAGACTTTGAAGAAATATGATCTGAAAAACAACCTGATATGGCAGCCAAAATTAATTACCCATGGGCCACTGACTGTTTATGTTTCAAAGTCAAGGGCATGACATGTGCTAATGTTGCTGATGGGTTGCTTTAGGTAGCCACACATACACGAACATGGTCTATATAAAAGGTGGCTGCTGTTTTCACACACATATGTTCTTGATGGCATACCTATGTGTACAAGAGAATAGCTTTTGAAGGCAATTTTATTGGATGTTATTGAAGAGTTGATTTTTTCAAGCAAGCAGAAAATGCTGTAAAAATATGCTTTTAATGGCTTTACAGGACATATGCAATTTTCAGTCTGTCTTTGAGGACCGTCTAACTACAGAGTATCCTGCAGTGCCACATGGAAAAAAGATTGCTTCCAACTATGTGAGTGGTTTGCCCTTTAGCAATAACAAAAGTTTGTTTCACTTTTATATTCCAGTGGCAGAGTACTTAGATGAAAGTCCGATACAGTTTGGGCAAATCAGCACAGTCCAGAACTGCAGCGCCGTCTCATCTGAAGACCCCTTCTTAACATCCTCCTCCTTGCCAACATGCCTTCCGTTTGCCTCTTCACAGTCTGTGCCTCTGCCCTTTCCCATGGCTCATGGCACCACCACCTTGGCGTTCATGTTCCAGGGTGGCGTGATGGCTGCAGCAGACACTCGTTCCAGTTGCTCAGGCCTCGTCGCGTGCCCAGCCTCGCAGAAGATCCTGCCCATTCACAGTCACTTGGTGGGCCTGACCTCAGGCACTTCAGCCGACTGTGCGCTTTGGAAACGTATTTTGGCTCGCGAGCTGCGGCTTTACCAACTTCGTCACGGTCGACGGTTGTCCACGAGTGGAGCTGCCAAATTGCTTTCGCACATGCTTCACCCTTTCAAAGGAACTGAGCTGTGTGTGGCTGCCACGTTGTGTGGGTGGGATGGAGGAGAGGTGGACGATGGATGTGATTACCATGGAGGCACAGAGACTGGTCCTGGTAGTCGAGGAGAAACAACAAAGAATCAAATGACTGAGCAGAAAAACTTTGTAGATAGCACCAATGCAAAGGTTTCTCTGGCAAAGGATGAACGCTTTTCTTTCTCTCAGCAGTGCTCCATCAGAAAGAAAATGAATTTATCTGGACCAAGGCTTTTTTATGTATGCAGTGATGGTACTCGCCTACGGGGAATGCTTTTCTCTGTGGGCTCAGGATCCCCTTATGCCTACTCAATTTTGGACCAAGGTGTTCACTGGGGGCTGACAGTAGATGAGGCCAAGTCAATAGCTAGAGAAGCTGTGTACAGAGCTACGTATAGGGATGCATATTCTGGAAACTGTGTGGACATGTATCACATCACGTCAAAAGGCTGGACACGCAGAAACCGGGAGGATTTGAAAGAGGAATATTACCGAGAAAAGGAAAGGCGAAAGCATGAGAAAACAGAGAGGCGGGATGTGGCTTTTTCTGACTAAAGACATGAAACAAACAAAAATGGCTTGGGAAGCGAAAGGCAAACATTGGGGAGTATTTTGGAGAGACGTGATATTATGGCATCTTTGCAGCAGTTACTAAATTAATGAACAGGACAGGCAGTTGCATCCTCCAGGCTATTTCTCAAATGATTTGGGCATGCATATCGTTCCCTCTAATAAACAGCTGATGTTTTGTTTGTGCTGATGATAAAAATGTATTCTAAGAGCACCCTGCTTGCTGGCATTTTGATTTAGATGTTAAAGCATTATGAATCATTTCAAGAATGTGAGATAATTACTACCTACTCCAGCATGCGGGTAAATCGCATAAACACAGAGTAACAGAAAATGAATAGTCTAAAAATCTAAATGGCTGGAGGCTGAAGGTCATAATGTATTACTGTGTGTAAGGGAACACGTTTAGCCGCAGCAATAAACGGTAAAGGGGCTGTAAACTGATTTGTGCCTGCTGTCAGAAGACTTCTGAAGTTCCTCTGACACTTCAATAAATTAATGAATAAAAGGAATTTTGCTGCCTGCTCATTTTGTTTGAGCGCTGTGGTCATAAATAAAGCATAACTGTAATTACTCAACTGACAATGACTCTATATTGCCAAGTATATTAGGGTAAAAGGTACAGAGCTGTCCATCTTCATCCTCAGTGTTCAGCTATGTTCTCTAACTTTAGTGAAGTCCATGATGGGGGACAGTTTGCAGTGTAACATCAGTGTTGTGGCACACTGATTATACTACATGTCAAAATGTTGTAATGAAGTGTATGATGTCCTGTTTCCATATATTAAGTATTGCAATATATCGTATATGAATGCATTTTTTAAATGACTAACATATGCATATGTGTGCAGCGAGCATGTCTTATGTGTTATTAACGGCATAAAATAAATTACAGCCTGGGATGCGTGACTGCAGCATCAGTGGGGATGCGCACTAGTACTACTGTATGATTGACTGCAGCTGTGTGAGTAAGAGGGGAAAGCCTCCCATTCTCCCCGACCTCATGCATAATTCCCATCTTTGGAAGTTCATTAATGGCAGAATTATTGAGCGAGTGAAAACAAACAAACAAAAAAGGAGAAAGAAAGCATTTGGTGATCTAGATTTGAAGTCTTGCAGGGACCGACTCTTGGGAAAGTGAGTCGGCGTTATTTTTATAGCACCTTTAAAGAGCATATGTCACAGAGCGCTTCACAATAAGAAACGGTTAAAAAGCAAAATATGAGGCAGCCAGACATTAAATGCACACAGGCAGATAAAAACACAAGGCGAAACAAGGCCGAACCTAAATCTAAACAAATTGCTTTCAGTTGCTTTCTAAAGGTGCCTGCAGATCTGACGTTTAAGAGATATAGCCTCAAAAGCACAGTCTCCTGTCATAGTCCGAGAGCAGGCAGGACTCAAATGCAGATTCAGAAGGCAGTTCGGAGAGTTTATTAACAGTGATGTGAAAAAGCTATTTGCAGTGCCTTTCAAAAAAGGGAAACATCCACAGTCTCTATGTACAGTATCCAAGTCGATGGTCCGGTATGTTCCACTCAGTCTTTAGATTCGATAAAGAAACAGACTTCTCTCTCCGACTCACACACACAAATCCTCCTCGAGGAAAACAGGGAAGACTGCTGGACAGAAGAGAGATGGTGAGAGGTGCACACATGGAAACAGGTGAGCAGACTTACGTAATGAAGGTAAGCATCTGCCGCGACTCAAACACCAGATGAGGAGCAGGTGAGTTAATTACCACAGGTGTGCCGGAGGGCGGGGACCAAGAGGATCCTACCCCTGCAAGGGCGTGCACGCACGCACACACACACCCACACCCACAAACAGACAGACAGAGGAGAGAGAGAGTCATGGTGGAGAGCGAGGAAAACTGGCAGGAGTACCACGAGGACTGAAGGACTATGACAGTCTCCTTTCTTGTTGAGACTGGAGCGAGAAAACAACCATCAAACCCTAATCGGAGAACCTCTCCCAGCAAACATTCTGACATTCAATGACTATTGTTTGCATGTCTATTCAAGCCATTCATGTCACATTATGATTGAAAACAGCTACATAATGAAAGGTGTACAGATAATTAACCTGGCTTTCTGCCTCAAGTTCCTTCAGCAATGTTGACTTTCTATGTCTTTTGATAGACATAAAGATAATTAGACCGAGCACTAGACAACAAATGCATTAAAAATATAAAAGATTTGTTAATTTGTATTTTAGGGCTCAATGATTATAGCAAAAATCACAATCTGGATATTACATCAAACATTCATTAACTTAAGCACGCAATATGCATTTAGTGGCGTTTTTAAAAAAGTGTCTTTTTACATGAGATTTCCATTATTCAAATGAAAAGCTAATAAATTAATGAAAAAAGAGATGTCTGCCAGTCCACACGATCGGGTCCATTAGACATCTGCAAGTGCAGTCTGTGGTAAAAGAAGCTCATGCCTCAGTGGACTCATGCACCTCAGGAAACCTGCAGTGAAGCCTGGGGGCGAAAATGCTGGAGAGCTGAAGCCGATGACCAACCAACACCTCCTCCTCCTCTTCTCATGCTGAAAGCAGAACAAGGATAAACCCTCAGTGATCCCAGGTGATAAGGAGTCAAAGGCAGCTGCAGGCAATCACTAATGATCCCTCTACAGGATCACTTACAGCAACCTGCTTCTTCTAGATAAATATTTTCAACCACAAACCTCCTTCTGTCATCTTGCCTTGAGTTAAACTAAACTGTGAGCATGGTTGAGCTTTTTAGGGACGAGCACTGTAAAGGCGGCTGATTCATAACACAAAACAACAGGTTCATAGCCAAAATTCATCCAAATAACTGAAAGTTTTTATTCAGTTATCTTGTTTTTGTAATCATTAGAAGCCAAAATCAAAACTGAAATTCAAATCACTGACTCTAAGGCTATGTTCACACTGCAGACGAAAGCGCATTAAATCCGATTTTTTTTTTACCCTATGCGACCCATATCCGATCATGGTTTGACAGTGTGAACAGCACAAATCCGATATTTTCAAATCCGATCTGGGTCACTTTCGTATGTGGTACTGAATCCGATACATATCCGATGTTTTAGAAAGCGACTGCTGTTTGAACGGTCATGTCGCATTAAATCCGTCTTCTACATCACTGACACAAGACAGACGCAAATTATCAGCGCCGGAGAAGCACCCGAGAAGACATCGCGATCGCTTCCTGGCCATTCCGTGTAGATGTCAGTGAAACTGTTTGGAAGACAACGTTGGAGAAACGTGAACATTTTATTTGTACTGTATAATCTGCAGATTCTGACAGAAATCTGCAACTATCCTTTGAAGCACCGCTCCTCTAAAACAGCAATAAGGATCATTATTAGGTTATCTAAATTGTTATGTAAATAACAAAATAACTTAAAGCAAAAATTAGGAAACGTAAAGTCTTTATATTAAGGCCATCAGTCAAACAATACTGTTTGCTCTGGGTCTAAACAGAGCACGTTGTGTGTGACGTCTTCTTTTGCGCATGCGGGCCGCTTTGAGCGTTCACACTAGAGCGCGTTTGCTGTCGCATTTTATTTGTAGTGTGAACAAGCAGACAAAAAAATCGGATTTGATCAAAAAATCGGAATTGAGCATTAAGACCTGCAGTGTGAACGTAACTCAATTTATAAGAAAAGGTATGACTGGACAACTGATTGGCTGGTTGGAAAGAATGTCACTATCTAGTCTAGTTATCTGTTTTAAAATCACTTTGCAACTATGCAGACAAAATGTTACCATTTTAGGCCGGTTGTCACTAACAGTTTCCTGCTGGTATTACTAAGCAACAGAGGTTTTTTATATAGAGAGGTATGTGCTGACCGTCCAAGGCTCTGAGCACAAGACTTTTGAACTTGACTGAATTTAATAGGAAGCGAGTACAGAGCTTTGTGCTTTGAGGAGGAAACAAGGACAGAATAGTAAATCAAAGTTTGAGTCTACAAGGAGAACTGAGTCCAAAATTTGAGTGAGCAATAGTGTTTCTCTTTGCTTGGCCTCTTCAAAGCTTTTTGTTCAATTTTGGTAGTTTTTTACTTTCATGCAAACTGCAGCTGAGAGCGGAACGAGCTCCACTAGAGTTGAGCAAAAAGCACAGTGTCACAGACCCAGCCTTACATCAGTACATCTGTTTTGTTTTTTTAACTTTGAAAATATATGACCCTAACAACCAGAAGATTGGCAAAAATTCGCTGACAGCTCCCCCCTCACAGGCTAATTCAAGAACATGTTTTATGCTTAGAAATCTTTCGCTGTGAGCTCTCACATCCTCAGCACTAGATTGATTACTGCCTGGCTTTGTTTTGTGCTGCCGAAGTAGTTTTGACATTAATGAACCTCCATAGAGCCTGGTAGAAGGGATCTGAGGAGTGACCTCGGGGTTGCAAGCTTGATTTCTAGTCATATCACGGAACACTTGTCTCATCACCACTTGTTTAAAGGCTCTCTTGTTTCTTAGTCATCAGACAGAATTCAGGCTAAGACATGATCAAAAACATGGTTGTGCAAATGAAGGCTGCACCCTGTAGATGATTACTTTTTACCTCATTCAGGTACTGAAACGCATGTTTCTGCTGCAGCGTGAAAAATAAATTCTTTTAAATTAAAAATATCCAAAACAATTGAGGGATAAATGAAGCACAGAAAACACACAACTGTAAGATTAACAATTTAGCATTCCTGTTTTGCAGTGGTTTTGTTTGTCCTTGAAAATTTGCACATTTCTGGTTGGAAGTTACTCACCCAAAAAAACAAAAAACAGTTACCACAAAAATCAGCTTAAAATTTCAGATTGATGTTGTATATGGAAAACACATCTCAAACTGAAATAAAATATGCTATGAAGTGTGGCGAGGGTGGTAATTACAGTCGCACAAATGTTTTTAGCAAATGAGAGAACGCAGCTGGCAAAAAATTCCTCTTTTAATGCATCTCTAAGTGACAATTTTCTGGTCCTGCTTCTAGGTGAAGCAACTGGGAGAAATGCAAACTCACTGAAGTTGATTATGCAGACTAGCTACATTTAGTCAGATTAAACAAACACCACACGGCTTTCAAAGAAGCCACAACACCTAACCAGGAACTACTGAAGGCAATTAAACAACACCTGCTATGTTTTTGAAGATATTTTGTCATAGATGTCAATTATTTCAGCTGGGGACGCAGATGGACAGTGGTGATATTTACAGGAGATGCATTTGTTTCTACCAATAAAAAAAAAAGAAAGACGCATAACAATTAATTGTTTTAAAAATTGCTGTGACAGTTCTCAGTGAGGCACCACTGCCATCAACTGGTGCAAACCTTTTTACTTCAATTTTTTTTTTTAACACCTGGGACATGATTAGAAATATGATTATACACAGCTTTTTCATCTCAGTCAGCAGCGGTACGATGTCTTCTCTCTTCTGGCTCTATGCACACATAGACAGGTCGATAACAATGAAGGTGCCAGAAAGAAAAGGAGGAGAATCAATGTTAGTACATTTTTCTCAAAAAAGTAAGTTGTAAGCTCCTTTTTTTTCACCTTTTTGCAAAATAATACTGCCTGTCCATCTGGTTTTGAGATAGACTACGTTACATAGGTGAGATGTATATGCAGCAGATTTCTCACCTGCACATCCATGATGCTTATCTCCCATTGACTCTAATCCTAAAGGTGATTTATTGCATTGAGATCTGGCGACTGTAAAGGCTATTTATGTACAGTGAACTTATTGTGCTGATCAAAAAAACAGTTTGAGATGATTTAAGCGTTGTGACAAGATGCGTTATCTTGTTTGAAGGAGGTATTACAGAGTGGGTACACCGAGGTCATAACAGGGATGGATATGGTCAACAACAATACTCAGGTAGGCTGTGGCATTTAAAAGACGCTCACTACTAAGTGAGCCAAGAAAATATCCCCCATTACACCCCCAGCAGCAGCCAAAATCGCTGATATGAGGCAGGATGGATCCATGCTTTCATGCTGTTTACGCCAAATTCTTATCCTGAGTGGTTATTTAAGTTTACTGTTTCCTTCTTATCAGCTCGAAGCAGTCTGGCCATTCTTCTCTGCCCTTTGGCATCAATAAAGCATTTTCACCAAGGGACTTGCAGCTCGCTGGATAATTTCTCCTTTCTGGACCCTTCTCTGTAAACCCTAGAGATGTTTGGGTGGGAAAATCCCAGCAGATCGGCAGTTTTAGATGAGTTAGTCTGGCACCGACAACCATGCCACTTTCAAAGTCATTTAAATTACTTTTCTTCTGCTTGTTTTGAACCTCAACATGGCCGAATGCACTGCCATGTTTGCATTAAGACAAAACTGAAGAAGTATACCTAAAAAAGTGAATGAACTCAAGCAGAAATCCAGCTGAAACATATCTGAGCTACTGAATAGGAATTCATAAATTTAAGTAATTCATCACGGACACGTGCTGTCACACGCACATTTGAGCAGGTTCCACCAACAAAAAGAAAAAAGGCACGAAAGCAGCTTGATATCACACAGAACTGTCAGTCTGCTGCACTCTGACTCTCCCTGCAAACGGCAAGAAGGACAGAAGACTTAATCATCTGCACATTTGTGTTGACTCAGGAGGGATAATATTAAATGAGAAAAACGGGGAATGATTTGAATTCAACACAAAATGCCTAAGAGCCCGACTGCATGATCTTTCACTATATGTTTACCTGAAACATGTTTTGTTTTTGTGCGTGTTTTCCACTGTACTAATAAATACGCAGAAATGATGCAGAAAAAAACAGAATGAAGCAAATTAAGAAATTCCTAGGGGAGGACCCCATGCTCCTTTACACGATGTCGCCAATGCTCAAGCGAAATCTATACCCACATATTTTGTCCAAGTACACCACTATGAGACTAACAGTTTGTCTTTGTGGCACTCAGTGGCCGCTATTTCAAAAATAGTAGGCTTTTAGAGTGACTATGGTCGGTGTGATAGTTACAAAGTAATGGAGAGAGGGAAAATAGAGAGAGGTATACAGAGAGCGAGGGACGGAGGAAGGGAGGGAGGGTTAGACGTAGAGAGCGAGAGCGAGAGAGAGAGAGAGACTGGGCTAAGTGGACAGACCTCACGTTGAGCTCAGATGAACCTCGGCATCCTTTCCCACGTTGGATCATTTCAGCCCCGTTAAACCAGAAGACCACCGGAGCAAAACCGCAAACACACGGTAAGCTTCTCTCATAATTGACTTTTTTTTCTAAATCTTCAGAATTCAATAGTTGACACAGACAAGTTTCCAGCCTTCGCCTCAGCTCAGCTCTCCACTTTATCGTCCAAATTCTCGGCGTTTTTTGGAGGCTTTTAACCGGGTCGAGGCGGTTTCCAACTGTTTCTCTGTCAGTTTAAAGCTGTTTGTAGTAGATATCTGCGAGCTGTTTAGGTGAAATAATGGTGGGCTGAGAGAAGGGTCTGGAAAAGCAGACAATTATTTTGGGTGACTGAACTGAGCGCCAAGCTTTGACAGATGGTACGGATGACGCCGTGCTTTCCCTCTTAATTTCCCGGCTAGGTAGGTAATTTTTGTCTATGTGTGTGCGCGCGCCGTTCGTACTCACCTGCCGCGTGCACTTTGGCGCGGGGACGCTTGCTTGCAAAAATGAATGAGGTTGCTGGACCTTGGTTAAGTTGCCGAAAGCGGAATTTGGGGGACGTTGCATTCATTATAATAGTTAGCCCAAGTGTGTAAATCACATTAACATGCATCAAGTAGGTCATTTTTCTGGCTTCTTCCAGCAAGACAACGTCACGCTCCGGGCTGTTTAGTATATCTCTACTAGATATGCTAATGAGCGGTCCAGATGTGAGTGTGCGCGTGCATGTAAACTGGCTTGTGTGTATCCGTGACCAAGCAGCTGTGTCACGTGTTGTGGCGAATGTAATATCAGAGCCGATCAGGGAGAAACATTCCACTTCCCATCTATCCCACTGTACGAAAATTGGCAGCAAGTCAGTAGGGGGCGCTCATGAGATGGTGCTCAATGAATAGAAATGAGTGGAATTACGTGGCTAGTCCATTTATTGTTTTAGCCTTTTCTAACACGGTATCAATAATTTTCTGAGGTGAAATACAGAACAGTGCTTATGTCCTTGCGTTTTTCTTATAATGAAGGTGATTTTTCCGATAAAAAGCTAGAATTTCCCAATACTTGCTGATTTTTCTGTTAAGGAGTTACTACAGGCCACGCTGCCTTAACGGCAGCCATTGACAGATGATAACTATATTATAGATGAGTGGTTAGAGTAAACCATGAAAGAAGCAGCTGGTTGTGCTGGTCTAAATGAAATTCTCTGTAAATTATTCATATTGCAGTGCGTAACACTTACAGAAAAGTGTTTTACTTGAGTTAAAAGTGATTACAAAAACAAAGTTAAAATGGAGCTGCACCGTTTCTGTCAAAAATATGGTAAAAATTGTTCCAAGAAAATGATTTACATTTTCTACTGCTCCACAGGGCTCCATTAGTTCTCGACTCTCTCAAGAGCGCCCCCTATAAAACGGAGTGTGGGAGTTGACTATCATATTTAAAATTCTCTGGTAATATTACACTGCCTCTTCACATGACAAATAAAACATGGCTAAACACTGACTTATCACAGGGCATTTGCTCACTTAAGCTGTCTGGTGTGTCAAACCTTGACAATAATGAAGTGACTGATGTGCTGAGTACAGTGGGCCTCTCTTCACCAGTCTGACTTGGATAGACTTAAGAGATTTCCCTGTGTGCACTGAGCCAGCGAGAATGGATGAGAGGTCTGTGGGCATTAAGACGAATGGCAAAAGGAGGGTAAGCCAGAGATGTTCAAATGGAGCAGAATCTGTCCACATCCTGGATGTTTAAGCCACCCATCTCCCCTCACCCCCCTCCCCAGTGTACTTCCACTACCACTTCCCCTGCTCTGCCTCCTTTATGCCCCCATCTCCCATTTTTTTCCTATGTAAGAGGCCTAACATGCACAGGCTATTTTTAATAAAAACGGAATAGCCTTGTTGCAGTGAAGCATCTCGATGTAGAGTGAAGTGAGACTGAAACAGCGATTTGCAATTTAGAGCTATGTCACCACTCATCATTCCATTCTGAGCCAGCAACAGCAAATCGTCCTCACGCTTTCATCCTCTATCCCTTGCCTTACATTTCACACATATCTTACACACACACACACACCCTTACTCTAAAGACTTCAAACAACGGTGAATGACATGTACTGCTGGCAACATGGGTTTTGGACCAAAGCTGGCAGAGAGAAATGTAAGCCGTAAGCTCAATCTATGCTAATGCACAATAGCTGAGGAAGACAAAAGTGTTTTGGAAGAGCCACTTTTTGTATTTCCATAGATTTGGGAAACCGGCAAACAGATGCCGATGATGAACATGAAGCATTACATATGGATGACTTGATAAATTTGGTGCGCAAAATGCAGCAAAAATAATTAAGGGTGGATTGCCATTTGAGGGGAAAATAATGACGTAAAAAGGGCAGAAATTACTTAATATTTCCTGTGATCAAAGCTCAAATTGTCTCTGTTCTCAAGTGTACTTCTTTAAGTGGGTCACTATCTGCAGAGAAGAAAGAACATTGGCTTAATTTTAATGTGCCCATGCAGCATATCGTATCAGAAAATGTTGGGGTTAAGAAATGTTCTGGTTCGTATTATAGAAACCATCAAAGCCTACTGCATTTTTATAGGCCAACTTTGTGCCACGTTCCCTCAAAATTTATCAAAGTACTTGGTGCTCTGTACATTTATTAAGTCAGATGAGGCCAGGGGATTTAGTCTTCCCAGTGTGCACTGTATTTTATGTCCTCTAGCCAAATTATTGATAATTTGCATGAAATGCAGGGAAATCTCTACATTATTTTTAAGAATTTTAGCTTCCAAATCTGTTCAGAAGAGAAAGGCATGGAAACTTTATTTACATATGTTTGAAGACTACCTCCCTGTGTACCCATGACTCATGTATTTTGCTGTGCAAAGATGATCATGCACGCCTCCATGCATGCATAAAGGTGAAAGCAGCTGTCAGAACGTTCATTGCAGGGAAAAAGTGAGCCAGAGCGATGGATCCATGTGGGACATGGATGCACTGTCGTATAGTTTTGGATCTTGTTAAGTTGCTGACACTTTGCACTGCATCAAGTTTCAAAGATCAATGGCCAGAGATCTGACTCAAATACTGACAAAAAGCAGATCATTAAACTTTAGGGAAATGAGGACAAGTCATTGATTAAATTATTTATGAGCCTAATTAATCTCTTAAGGGGAACTTGTTTCAGAACTGGGCACTGAAGCATGGGTAGCCCATCTTTAGGGATGGCATCAATCACCTGCTGTCCAGGCAATTGTGTGTGACAAGGAGCAGTAAAGTACCTGAGCTCCACCTCATCGCCGTACCTTCAGGCTCTGAATTAATTGAAATTTTTTAGGACCGCACTTACCTTTCTGAGAATGAGATCAATAACCAGAATCACACAAAACGCCAATGAGAGGAATATCATCAACAGTATCAGGTACAAAGCGAATTGTCCTTTTCAGGTAACTTCTTATGAGACGTAATTATCATAGTTTCTGTTCAAAACTCACAGTTATTTGCACAGCAGCTGGCAGAAGGCTCAGATTAGCAAACAAAGCTTTAAACATTTATCTTTAAATATGTCCTGAAATAAATGTCGTCTTCATATAATGAGTGTGATGGCAGACTTTTTTGTGTCTTTTCACTTCTGTATCTTAAAGCACTTGTTTCTCATAATAATGAATATAGTCAAGATCGCACTAATTATGTCTTCTCTCAGGTGATCCTCTGCAGCATGTGCACTGCATGGGAATATTTGAGTAAAGAAGCCGAAATGAAGACAAACACCAGGGAGAGGGGCGGAAGAACCGAAGCAGGGGCAGGACGAAGGCATGCTGGAAATAAACCATCATAAAAACCGGCAGCTGATCAGCCCTTTGTCAGCCACTTCACAAGACAAAGTGATCGGTGAACCTCAGCAATGGCAGCACATGTTGTGCTTCTTTTTCTTTTATTCTGCAAATGGGAAAGACACGGCATCTCAGAGGCTGTCGGCCTTTCAGAGGAGGAGCCGGATTCTCAAGTAATATCAGACAAAAAGCAACAAGTTTTACATCATCCAAAGTCCCTGGACAAAATTTTTATTGGACTCAAAGAATTGGAAAGCCATGTACAGGCTTCAGAGAGTGATGCAAGAACTCTGCCAAATGTGGTTTTTCAACTAAATGACGGCAAACCTAATGATTCTGACTTTAAGAGCAATGCAGGAAAGCAAATCGACATGAGACTTAAACCTCCAGATTCTTCTGCCAAACCTCTTATACCTAAACATAGCTCTGAACTCAGTGTGAACCGTGAGAAAAGGAACAATTTGACTAATGGAGAGGTTGAAGGTGTAATTAATGATCACAGTCTAGTGCCAAGCTCAGAGGAGGAGTACGCTCTCCAGCCTCAACTCTATTTGGAGACAGGTGTCGGTGACGTTCAGCCTGAGAGGCTACGGGGCCTCTCTAAATGGGTCACAGAGTCTGAACATAGTCAGTCAGAGCCTTACCTGCTGCCTCACTCTCGCCGCCGTAGGAGCTGGCTCTGGAACCAGTTCTTTGTGATTGAGGAGTACAGAGGGCCTGAGCCTGTGCTCATTGGACGGGTAAGCTGTCGGCACAACCAGTCAGCATGCACATGCGAATCACCTGAATCTCACTGTATTACAACATAAATGTAAATTGCGCCTTATTTTTGAGAACCAACAAATATTTTTGCAAGCGCAATCATTTTTATAGATAAGTTATTGCCACGCAAAGGGTTTAATTGGAGCAAACAGAAATCTCTCCTGTGCTCAATACATGTATTTACATAAATCTTTTCTGTTCGCAGTGCATTCATTTATTTACATGTTTTTCTTTGTCCAAATAATTTCCCAATGACAACCTTTCCACTCTGCTTCATTTATTACCTCTCTCATCCTCTGCTCTGTGTGTCCCCAAGCTCCTGTTTGAGCCTCATTCACTGTTCATACACACAAATCGGTGCTTAAAACCTGCACACAAACATACTACACACAAAGCAGGGATTCATTAAAATTTTCCTACCTGTAATTATTATAATTATTATAATTATTACCTGTAATTATTATATATATATATATATATATATATATATATATATATATACATATATATATGTGTGTGTGTGTATGTGTGTGTATGTGTGTGTGTGTGTGTACAGAAATAACAAGATCGACATAAAAACATGTTTAACTAGCCACTATTAATAAAAGAAAAGGGTTTAAAAGAAAACAATGTTGAAAGCTATTAATTTGGACTGGCCAAATATATTAAACATAAAATTGATGGCCTGTCATGCTTGCTGTGTGTTATCACTTTCCCACTTATGGCTTTTGTCCAATGGCTGGCTATCAGTCCTCCACCTATTTTCTTCTTTTTCCTTCTAGTCTGTCTTTTATTCATCATTTATCATTTCATCCTCTCTTATTACATGTTTTGTTTTTCTAAATGAAACAACCACTAACATTTGGTTGAGCTTAGCGAACGGATAATTCTCCACCTGAGCAGATTGTCAGGAAATTTGGCCAGCGATTTTGGTATATATAAAAAACCTATGAATTATTGCACTGCTAACTGACTTATTAGTCAAAACAGGAAACTAAAAATAATAAAAGATAATGTTAAACTGCGTATATGGTTTTGGACACATTTTGATCACAGGAGTAAGGCTGGCCAATGTTGGAGTTTTTGAGCCAGAAGTTATTTGGATGAGAAGATGGCGTGCTAAGTTATCAGCTTACACAAAGCTGCATCTATAAAATGTATGGACTCAATGCACACCCACACATATCTTTTAATTAGTGCTAAGTAACGGACCAAAAATGTATTACAGTATCCTCGGAAATTTCTTGAGTGACTTCACACAGCAGGTCATGTTATTGATTATATAAATCCATTAAAAACACCATAAACAGTGGCGAGGTCCAGTTCAGAGATTCACTTTATCAGAAGTTGGGCCTGTTAGACTACTATTGGCTAAAGCTCCCTTTGTTGGTACATGCATCAATTGTCTGGGCATTTATTTCTCAGAATTTAAATTAGTGAGCTTTCAAAAAGACATATCTTGCAAGCTTAATGAAGTACAGACAGAAATGTATAAAATTAAGTTTATAACCAGTACCATCAACTAATTACGTGTATGCCTATGTTGACATTTGGCAATTCTTAATGGATGCATGTCACCAATGAATACTGAAGTACTAGCGATTCAGTTGCAGGAAAATCTGTCATATAAAACATTAATTATAAAAATGGCAAATTTTGCCTCATGTTATTCACAAAGATATTACAAGGAAAACAATGTCTCGATATTGGTACCATGTATATTAAGAAAATACACCCAGCCCCTCCCCCCCAAAAAAAGAAAACAAAAGTGAACAATCTACAGTCCTCTGCCACTTTATTAGG
The DNA here is from genome assembly GCF_057381915.1 of Diplotaxodon limnothrissa. Classification (NCBI taxonomy): domain Eukaryota; kingdom Metazoa; phylum Chordata; class Actinopteri; order Cichliformes; family Cichlidae; genus Diplotaxodon; species Diplotaxodon limnothrissa. The sequence goes on from NC_140617.1 coordinate 9,485,064, forward strand.
TTGATATGATAGCAATTCAGTACATTCAGACACGTAGACGTGGTCAAATGTCTTGTTGAGACTGTAGGTCAGAGAAGACAGGCTGGACTGCTTTGAGCTAATAGGAGGGCAAGTGTAATTCAAATAAGCGCTCATTGCAACCAATGTATGCAGAAGAGCATCTTTAAATGTGCCACACATTGAACCTTAAAGCAGATGGGCTACAGCAGCAAAAGACTACACCAGGTGCCACTGCTATATAGAATAATAGGAAATTCACACCGACTCACCAAAGTTGTCAAGAAGAAGATTGGAAAAACGTTGCGTCCCAATTTCCATCTTGCCTTGTATCACACTTCGGGCTGATAGTGGTGGTGTAATGGTGTGGGGGCTATTTTCTTGGCAGACTTTGTGCCTCTTAGTACCAACTGAACATTGTTTAAAAGCCGTTTTCCACCTGAGTATTGTTGCTGACCATGTCCATTCATGACCTTTATGTCATATCCTTGATGTCATATCCTGACCGTGTACCCAGTTACTTCTAGCAGGATAAGACACGGCATCACAAGCTCATATAATCTTAAACTTAAACGGCCTCCACAGTCATCAGATCTCAATCCAATCGAGATGTAGGATGGGATGTGACAAAATTCCCATCGTGGATGTGCAGTCGACAAGTCAGCTGCAAATGACATCCAATGCTATCGTGTCAATAGGGTCCAAAAGTGTCTGAAAAATGTTTCCAGCACCTTGTTGAATCTATACCAAATAGAATTCACGCAGTTCAAAAGGTAAAAGGGGGTGCAACCAATTACTAACAAAGTTCACCCAATGAAGTATATTTATCTTCTTAGCATTACAAAAATTTCTCTCAATTTACAATTCATGTGCTTGCAAAACAAACAAAAAACATATTTGCAATGTTAAAAATGTTCCATTGCATGCTTGAGAGTGAGGCACAGATCAGATCGCACTCTTTATGCGTCACCATCCCCACTTGTCAAGTCACATACTTGAGTTTTTACCATCAGCACACCAGCAAGCCTCAACTGCTGTCTGTGTCGCAACATGAAGAGTGTCTGAGATGATTTAATCCACTGCACACCTGAACCATTCAATCCCAGGGGTTTACTTGTAGCACTTCACAGTTAGAAGCTCCACGCTAATGCAGCTGCTGGCAGCTACGGCATACTCAGAGTTGGATTATATCAGCTGTAACGCTAACAGGGAATTCTGCCAACCACTTTGTAGCTCGCAGTATACTTTATAGTGACAGTCTAGATTGGATTCTTACCAGTGCGGTATACACCTCATAAATGTTTAATCTTCCACTGTGGTTGTTATTGGTACAGTCAGGGAGGGGTGTTAAAGCAATCAATAGACACGCGGGACTGTTTATTTCTCTGCAAGTAAAGTCTTGATGTTGATATTCATGTAATAAAGCATGCTTCCATTGCGAGGAGTTCGGAAGCACAGTGTTTTCTCTCAGAGGTAGCTCATTTTGTTTCCCAGAAATAGAGAGATGATCATGTCAAAGCCATTGTCGGTGCAAGGTTTGAGGTGAGCTATCAACAGTTCAAATCACAGGTGCCACCACCCGTGCGAAAGAAGAAAGAATTTCTCTTGCAAGGAAAGCAGTGTGAAGCAGATATAAACCCAGAGGTGTATGTACTGCATGAGTGAGAGGAGGGGAAAATTGAGATTACAGAGTGAGAGAGAAAGTGACAAAGGGATTGGAAGAGACAGTTCCCTCTTTTTCTTGCTTTGCTTGTACGGGGTGGATAAATTTCTTCCCCACAGTGAGAGTGTTTTTCCATGCTGACTGAAGCGCAGCAGGACTGAGCCAGCAATTAGACAGTGAGGAGAGGAGGTCTGGATAGAAAGTGGGAAGCAAGGGGGGGCAGGGGAGCGAGGTGGGCACAGACTCTGACAAAGATGTCTCTCGTGGTGAAGTGTGGGATCAAAATCAAAGCTAGCTTTAAAGAAGAAAGGAGGGAGAAGGGGGTGGGTAAGAGATGAATAAAAAAAAAACCTGAATCCCTTATCTAGCAATTTGTAGGGTATGCTATCGTGAGTATGTATAATCCCAACTTCATCCTTCCAACACATGCACATCACATATACACACACAATATACACTAATCTTATATTTTTCCTTGATCTCTGCTTGAATGCTGTGCTGTGGGGCAGACAATAGTGTGCAAATCTGCACTTTAAATGCATTTATGTGCAATATTTTCCATCACATATTCTCACTTTAAGGTGGGCAGCTGTCTTAACCACACAAATGACTCTATGTTAATCATTATGTAGGCAATTAAACTTGTCTATTTTTGTGTTGCACATACAATTTTTTGTGCCACAAAATGAATAAGCCTGGCAACAATCGTGTGCAATTGCTCTGCACATTTGTAAACAGACAATGTTGCAGCTTCAATTGAAAGTCAAGGCTCTCATGAGTATCTAAGGTCCACTGCAAAGATTGTGAATAAGCCTTGTGGATTATGAACATGTGCAGATGGGCCTTGAGGATAGAGAAATGTGAAGGTTCTCGGTCAGAAAGCTCAGTGTGATGAAGGCTGAGTAATCTCTTTAGCTTTCTATTTTTGTGTGTTTGGGCTTTTACCTATCAAGCTCACACTAATATCCTCGCTGCCATTAAATACCAAACCACTATTCTGCACCACGGAGCAAAACAGCCAGACAGAGGGAGAGAGCGAGAAAGAAGGAGAATTGCGAGCAGATGGGCATTCTGAGTAAGCGAGGTAAGGTGATGAAAATGGAGAAAAACAAGGACTGGAAAACGAGGTGGTTTATAAGGTAAAGGCAAGTCAGGCAGATGGATTTACGAGAAGGGGAGGAAAGAGACAGATGGATAGAAGAGACAGAAAGATTTACAGATGGATAGTGCTTGAGTTAGCAGAATGCATCTGTGAGCATACATATATGACATTTGCAGCGCCACTGTCCACATTGATGTGGATTTGCCCTCAACAAACCCCCGATGGCATGCTTGGTCCATTGAGTTAATTAGCTGTATGCATCAGTACTCATCCCCGTCCCATATGTATCTTCCACACCTGGTGCCATTCATTTTAGATTCAGTGAGCCCATCCTGCCTTAGCATAAATCACTCATTTCACATAGTCAGGTTTGTGGTATCTGCTAAACAAATGCAAGTGTTAAAGAGTGATACCTGCATCAGCATCTGTAGGTAATGTTGCATGAAGGTGTTACAGCCATTTAGTCTGTACGTATTTGTTTTTCCAGCTGCACACGGATATGGACAAAGGAGACGGAAGCACTAAATACATGTTGGAGGGAGAGGGAGTGGGCTCTGTGTTTGTGATCGACAGCAAGACGGGCAACATACATGTCACCAAGTCTCTGGACCGAGAGGAGAAAGATGAGTATCGTCTCGTCGCGACTGCTACAGACCGTGAGACCGGCCGAGCCCTGGAGCCGTCCTCTGAGTTCATCATCAGAGTTCAGGACATCAACGACAACCCACCTGTCTTCCCCAATGAACCTTATGTTGCCATGGTGCCGGAGATGGCCAACATAGGTATGCAGCAAACAACATTGCAGTGCAACCACACAAAATCTCCTGAGAGGTGATCAAATGTTAGCAGTGTTTTACCCAACAAAGGCTTTGTTCTGAAAAACAAAACAGACACAGTCTTTTTCACTCTGTAGCCAGGGGAAAATCTCAGACATCACTAACAGGTGTCGAGAAACGCAATTGTAATTTTTGCATCTGTGAAAGACTTTTGCGGAAGTTATCTGTTACCTGTTAGTCAACTGTGGGAAATTATATCAGTCAATGTAATAACATAATGAGTTATATGGATCTGACCAAAAAATATATCACACAACACCAAAGCTAGCCCAGCCAATGGCTTAAAAGGAAAATTGCCTGTAGCTGGCTAACATTACAATCGAATTTTACAATTTTAGAGGAATTAAGTTAGCATCCAATGTCTAGTTAGCTACAAAGTCATATAAAACAATAAGCTTGCTTAGCACAGCTTAGCTGGCCAAAATATCAACAGTTGCTATGTTATAGGATTCTTTTTTGCACCTTTAGTTGAAAAGCTAATGCTATCCTGTTGTTGGAAACACACTGCCCATTACTCATACCTTTATGAATTATCCACATTCACAAACTGTTATAAAATTTGAACTTTTTAAAAATGCTCAAAGTAGATATTTGGATATTTGACTTGTCAGTCCATCTTTTATATACAGATTATGCTTCCTGCTATCAAGGCTAGAAAGAATGAATACTTGAAAAATATTTCTGCTTCTCGATCACCTCGCCAGCTGTCTATTCATTCTCTGAGTACTCTGCAAACAATCGTGTTTTTGCCAAAATGTGGATGTGGCTGAATGCACTTCTACTGGCACCATTTCAAGAAGAGAAATTGAGCAATATTGTAACTGGGAATGTATCTGTATTTATTCAAACAGCATATGTATTTTGGAACTTTGTGTGTGTGTGTGTGTGTGTGTGTGTGTGTGTGTGTGTGTGTGTGTGTGTGTGTGTGTGTGTGTGTTGTGAGACAGCAGAGAGTTGGATTATATTTGTTATATTTGCTCAGTTTTTGGGTGAAGTATTCCTGCTACATGGCTCATTAAGCAGCCACCTGTTTTAACGTTCTTAATATGCAAGAGTCCATTGACCTGTCATCTGTATCATGCTTCCCCTCTTCTACAGGCACGTCAATAATCCAGGTCACAGCCAGAGATGCTGATGATCCAACATATGGAAACAGCGCTCGGCTGGTGTATGCCATTACTCACGGCCAGGACTTTTTCTCTGTGGACCCTCAGACAGGTCTGTGATATCTTCCAAAGTGCGGCTCAACCTTTTTAAAAGCTGTTTCATAACCTGACTCTTCTGCTGATGTTTACAATACACATAGCTAATCCTGGCACTGCTCTCACTGTATATATTGTGCGCCGTATCCCTTTCCACCTTATGTCCAGTATGGATAAGAACATTTGCGTGTTCCTGCATCTTCTGTGATCTATTCAAAAACAGAAGTGGCCTGAAGTTACATGCGTGCAGCTTCCTAATTCTAAAATATGTGCATCTGACTCGCGCTGATGGTAATTCAAAGAGGCGCGGTGTCACTGTGAAATCTGTTGCTGTTTTGATTTTGTTGCTGCATGTCCTGCTCTCCTCTCTCCACCAGGCATTTTGCGGACGGCGGTACCTGACATGGACAGAGAGACTCAGGATGAGTATCTGGTCGTCCTCCAGGCCAAAGACATGGGGGGCCATCTTGGTGGATTATCGGGAACTACGACCGTCACAGTGAGGCTGAGCGATGTCAACGACAATCCCCCTCACTTTAGAAGGAGTAAGCAGATCAACATTTAACTGTTGGCTACTTTCAATATCTGTCGCTCTAGGATGTAAGTGTGTGTGTGAGATATCTAAGGATGAAACATCTTGTCGTGGCATTTGTGACAGCAGTTTGATATTTTAGCCTCCTCTGGGTCCAAGTCACTTTGACAGATTCAAGATAAGACCTAAAGCCCTAAACGAGCTAAATAGCTTGTCAGTCCACTCCTCTCTGTTTTGTGCACTCTTCCTAATCATTGTTTTTAGCATCAATTGTAATCACATAACCTTTGCCAAGACTACTATTAACGTTGATATAAACACTCCCATTTGGTCCCTGAGGTTTAAATGGATTCTGGCTTGACGTAGAAGAGTGAAAGATCATGTCCACTTTTCTTATCCAAGCTTTTCCCTGTTCCATGCTATTAATATTTCATCTTAAAGTTCAGTGCTTTCTGCTTCAATAGACAGTAAAATCACTGCAGAATGTGTCTAACACTTTGAGACACATACTGCATTTTCCCCGTATACTACTTCATCTTTGCTGGCTTTTTCGTCTTCTTCATCTCGCAGACTGTCTATGCTTACCGCTATTCATCTTAATGTTTAAAGCCCCTTCTCCTCACGTTGATAAATTGTTCTGCAATACAATGTTTTATAGAAGCTATTTAATATTTCCAAATGTCAGCAGCCTGTTATTTATTTACTGATATCTGACTACATCTTTTCCCCCCTTACTGCAAGTCGTTATTTTCAGTTTGACAATAATGCCACAGTTTACGCAAATGGCTCATTTAGTTTTTGAATGCAAGAGTGGAATATTTAAATCTTCGTCATTATGCGGAGGAATTGAATGATTAACAATCAGCAAGGTAGATCTGCTTTGATTAAAACGAAAGCATTTCCCTAAATGTGCCACGCAGCATTACGAGATATGTGCAAGTCACCAAGTAAAAGAGACCTGCCTCAGATCGCTGTGCCTGCTTTCATGCCTGCTAAAGAGACGCGCTCTAATCCTAACTAAACATAACAGAAAAACAAATTAACTCTGTAATTCTCTTTTTAAAAAGCAAAGTGGGAAATAACTCTCAGTGAATTTGAGGCTTTAGAGTCTTTTTACTGTCTTCATTACTGATGGGATTTATTAGACAAGTGTAGCACCGGGGCTGTTAAACTGCTTTCAGTATCAATTGTGTTGTAGTTTAAAAATGTCAGTCAGTAAAATGTTACTGATGGCTCTGGGATGGTTCTTAATTGTGCATCAGTTCAAAGATCTAAGATATTCTTTAGATAGGAAATAAACTTTGCATTCGAGTAGTTTGAGTCATCAAATGTTTAAAGTTTTTGCCTAATGAAGTCATTCGAACCATTTTTAAAAATCGGTCAGAAAAGAGAAAATGTCTAAATTGCCGAGCCTAATTTGAACGTCCGTATCAGCGTTGATAGCAAAAGACCGTGCTAGCTGCGTTGACATATTTCCGATACTTGAATGGTTTTTAAAATGGGGAACACATCAATCTACAGTTTGTACAAAACACAGCACAAACACTTGAGGTCCAAAATTACTCTGGTTCTGATTCACTACAGATTCTGATTTCAGATTTTACTGATTACTTTGAAATTACTACATGCTACATAATACTCCTAATACCTTATGTCACCCAGAACCCCCTGAACCTTTAAGATCAGAGACTCATTAACTGTTACTGTTAAAAGGGGATGATGCATTCACTTGTTTAGCCCCAAAAGCTGTGGAACAAAGCTCCTCGTACTGATTGTGTGTTTTTCATTGTTTTTTAATTCTATTTTTAAATTAGCCTGGACTAGCCTGTACTAAAGAAGGGAACTCAGGATAGTTTCATATTTTTGTTTGAGTAGAAGTACAGGCACTTTGGTGTAAAGTTTCTCCTGTGTCACCTTTTCTACAGCTCGGCTCAGCAAGGTGAAAATGTAGATTGCCTCAAAGAGAAAATTCCACACTAAATTTCCAGTCGCTTTGAAGATATTCACCTTATTGGATGTGATACGAGCTTTAGTTGAGTCTTGAAATTCATTTTTCCACTGAGAACTATGACTGTCGTGGCCCAGTTCTTACTCTGGAATTGCATAAGTAGGCAATCTGGATCCGTTCATTGATTACAGCAGCCGGTACTTATACTTTCTGAAAATAATGTCAGCGCACCTTTAAATCTGGTCGTGAAATTGAGCCATCGTCATCAGCATTCAGTTGCAGCACTGAAACTGTTAAACTCTCTGTTTTCCTCCCTGCAGGTGTGTGGTCCTTCTCTGTATCAGAGCTGGCGGCTCCAGGTGTGGAGGTGGGCCGTCTCACTGCCACTGATCCTGATCTGGGAGAAAATGCACAGCTGGAGTTTACCATCCTGGACACTGAGGAGGCTGAAATATTCAACGTAACTGGAAGAAATAAAGAGGCTGTCATTGTGCTGAACAAGGTGAGTGGCTGGACGCAGCTGCAGCAGAGGTGTGCAAAGCAGCTTTACTTTATTGCCTATACCAATTTTCATAATAGCTTACTATTTGAAGCCGTATGTAGGTGTTTATGCTTAAATAGCCACATAATGAGAAAAACATCTCCAATTTGCAACATTTGCGGTGATTACATATATAATTTTGTAAAAAGCTTTTACTAAACTTTTACCGGCAAATTTACAAACTAGATTTGAAATTCGAGAAAAGGTTTATAATGTGAGAGGCTTTGGAGAATTCAAATTACCCAGAACTCGAACAACCCGTAAAGGCTTTTGTGTGTCTGTATGTGGTGTGAAAATCTGGAACAGTCTGAGTTTACAATTGAAACAATGCAAAAATATTCATAGATTTAAATTTCTCTACAAACAGTTGGTCTGGTCACAGTATACTCAATGATGGGTTTTAGTGTGCTCTGTAATGTCTGTCCTCTTACCATTGCTGGTATGGATTCCAAAATAAAAAATAAAAAATAAAGTGTGCGTATGTATGTACATATATGTACTTGTGTGTGTAGATATATATGTATGTATATGTATGTGTGTCTGTTACTTGTAGTTATTACTGCCTGTTACCTGTGGTAATGCAATTTATAATTTATATATTCTGTATTCAGTTATGAAGGCTCTAATTGTTGGTTGCGAGCTGCCGCTTAGATGCTTGTATCTGCCCGGGGCTGTTGATGGGTCTGTATGCAATGATGGGCGTAGCTGCGGGAAGTTTATTGTTTTTTTTTGTTGATGAGTGAGTATAGGGGTGGGATTTAATAAGTTTTCTTCGTCCCACTCCTTTTTCAGGCAAGTTTTGTTTTTTGTTTTGTGTATTTTATGTTCAATATAGGTATTTGTTGTGCCTGAAAATGAATAAATAAATGAAATGAATGAATGAAATGATTAAAAAATGTGCTTTGGTCAGGTATTTGCAAATTAATTTGTTATAAGCAGATAAACACTTCAGCACCCCACTCAAACTCCCACTGTTGCTGATAGGTTCAGACTCCCCGGGCTCTGCTATGAGCAATTAATGAGTAACAGTGAACGAGTAATCAACTGTAGCTCACTTGAAGTGTTAAAAGCAGCCAGTGTGAAGTTGTCTTTTTACTTTTAAGCGTTTTAAAAGCGTTGGACATTCAAACATAATTATTGCACTTTGGAATCTTAGATTAAGAGGTTGCAAAGAATGTAGTAAGACAAGAGGATGATGATTAATTTCCAAGAAATGTATGAAAGCCAGATAAAAAATGAAAGTCTAAAATGGAAGTCGTATATTACACTCAGAGATAAATGAATAATGAGGTTTTGCATGTGGGCAGTAATAAACAGCAGATCCATATTTAAACCACATATGAGAGCTCTTAAATAAAGAGTAACTGCTTTATTCTTTGTTCAACAGATCCTGGATTATGAAACACGTAATTCGTATACTTTCTCAGTGGAAGTTACAAACCCTATAGTGGATCCCCGATACATAAGAAAAGGTCCCTTTAAGGACCAGGCAACAGTCCGGGTCATGGTCCTTAATGCTGATGAGCCACCGCGATTCTCCCAGGCTCTGTACCATCTGGATGTTTCTGAGAACTGCCCCCCTGTCTGCTCTGTCGGTCGGGTCTACGCCGTGGACCCAGATACAGGACAAAGCACCAACATTAGGTAATTATCACACCAACACTCTCTCATTTAGTCACCTGCTCGCTCACTCAGGGCTCTCTTTGCCCTTCCTATTCTTGATGGTGCCTATTACTTTATCTCAGGTACTCCATCGATCCCCAGTCAGACCCCGAGGCTCTGTTCCGCATCGCCTCTGACACTGGCTTTATCAACACTGTGATGGAGCTGGACCGTGAGCAGGAGCAGTGGCATAATATCACTGTCATCGCCACACAGAGGGGTATGTCAGACCTTCTGCCCTCGGGCGCTCAGAGCAGCAGAGCTCACCAAAGTAATCTTTCACTGAAAGCGCTGCCTGCAGTAGAGAATACAAAGTGTGTAGTAAAAATGATAGAAAGTCTGTGCAAATTTTTTAACATTAGTGTCAGTCTCTTGTTTTTTTCTTTTTTTTTTAGACAACCCAAATCTTGTGTCAAGGGTTGTGGTTGCCATAGAGACACTAGACCAGAATGACAATGCGCCGGAGTTGGACAGGCAGTACACGACGTCAGTATGTGACTCCAGTGCCCCCGGTCAGGTCCGTTCTTGTTTTGTTTTTGCCTGTTATTTCATTTAACTTCAGACTGTGCTCTTGTTTTTGTTCATTCTGTCTCAAACTCCCGCAAGTGATTGTTTTTCAAAGCCTGAGCAACTTTCTGTCCCACTTACAGAAGTAGAGACCAGATCACCTTTTACCTCTCAGATGTTTGGGATCCCTTAGAAAGCAAAGCACATTTGTCTTTTTAAATCCAATAGAACAAAAAGTGATTAGAGATATTGTAAATTAAATTCAGGATTAATGAAATAATTCATCATAAATCCTTTAGGATTTTTCACGGCGCATCTCTGTAGGCGTGCAGAGGCCCATTTTTCAGCAACCATCATGTGCTGATCATGGTTGCACAGCTGGAAAGAAGTAGATTTTGGCTAGTCCAGTGTGTGGAGAACCAGCCTGTCTCTGGACTCCTCAGGGGATTTTGTTCTAAGAAATGCTAGCATAATCAATTAGCCTTTAAACATGATAGGCTTGCATTAGGCAACAAAATATGCCTTTGATGGTTGCTGACAGTGGAACTTTGCGATTGCAATGACATTATTATTAGTATGATGAATTATTCCACTAATTATGATCGTCATTTACAACATATCTTATCAGTGTTTAGATAGCACACATTCACAACAGTCTTCAAGGTTCTCTATGTAGAAAGGTAAAGTACCTTACAATATCACGGGGATGGTCTATGAGCAGCAGTCGGTGACACGGAAAGGAAGAACATTCTTTTAACAGGGATCTCCAGCAGAACCAGGGTCAGTAAAGGGGCTGTGGTGTGCTGAGACCAGCTGGGGGTGTTAACAACAACAACAACAACAATCTTTATTTATAGAGCACATTTAAAAGCCTTGGGCATACCAAAGTGCTTTACATAAAACAATAAAAAATAAAACAGTTCACACATTAACATCAAATACATAAAGGTAACGAATTATGTTCACAGATAAAAGCCACCAATAAGAGTAAACTGCAGCACATAGGTTATAGCAAGGTAAGACTGTACCACCATGATAAAAGACACCAATAATGGAAAGATAGCAGAGAATTTAATACAATAGGTCAATAGGTCACTGCAAGCAAGCCAGCATTTAACTGGTAGAAAAGGCAAGTTTAAAAAGATATGTTTTTAGCTGTGATTTAAAAGAATGAATAGAATCAGACGCCCGGATGTCAATCGGGAGATTGTTCCACAGCTCCGGTGCAACTAGAGCAAACGATCGATCACCTCTAGATTTCAGTCGAGATCTGGGCTGAACCAGCAGTAACTGTGAGGATGACCTTAAAGCCCTAGCAGGAGCATATGGGTTTAAAAGTTCCTTAAGATAGCTTGGTGCAGTGTTATTGGTAATTTTAAAAGTAAACAACAAAATTTTAAATTGAATACGATATTTGACAGGCAACCAGTGCAGATCAGCAAGGACAGGAGTAATGTGGGCAAACTTCTTGGTTTTAGTTAGAATGCGTGCTGCAGCATTCTGAACTGTCTGTAATCTATGTAAAAGGGAAGAGTGGAGACCACAATAAAGTGAATTACAGTAATCTAGCCTTGACGTTACAAAGGCGTGGATGAGCTTTTCAAGGTCTTTATACGGGATATAGTGCCTGGCCTTAGAAATAAGGCGAAGCTGGTAAAAACTGGATCTGACAACAGCAGACACTTGTTTATGAAGTGTAAATGAGCTGTCAAATAAGACACCCAGATTCCTAACAGTGTCAGAGAAAGAACTAGTGAGAAAACCAAAGGCATCCCGAAGTTAGGGGGAAGAAGATGGGAGACAAGGATAACATAGAGAGAGCATAAACAACAGACAAGACAAAACAAAAACTATCTGAAGAGAAAAAGAAGTTACAAATCAGGATTGAAAAGAGGGAAGTGTAGGAGTGGTCAGTGCATCATGGGAAATCCCCCAGCAGCCTGAACCTGTAGCAGCATAGCTAAGAGATAAGCTATATCAAAAAGGAGTGTTTAAATCTTAAAAGTATAGAGAGTGTCTGACTCCAAACTGGGAGCTGGTTCCACGGGAACATTTCTGGTAGCTGATTGCTCTGCATCCCATTCTAATTTTAGAAATTCAAAAAGCAACAATTAAGCTTCCAGTCTGAGAGTAAAGCGCTTTATTAGGATAATATGGTACTATTAAGTATTTAAGCTATGATGGGGCCTGATTATCCAGGAGGTTGTTTGGAAGAGGAGCTTTTGTAAAGTAAATGTGAAATTTAACAGGAAGCTAATTAAATATTATGTACGAGTAAAATCACTGTGATTAAAAAAGACAAGCTCAGATGAAACTCACCCTCAAACGTTCGAGTAGCTGAGTGCATTTCCAAATATTATAATAACCGATTCCTAATTTTAATATGGATGACTGGTATTCCTTCAAAGTGGACCTTCATGCTAATTCTGTTGCACGGAATTAGGAAACTTGAAAAAGCAAAGCATTAGTGCGACTTTAAAGCTGTAATTCTTGGTTGGTTGACTTGACAGCTAGTGCAGCAGTGTGTTTTAATAAACAAAGGTCAGTCAGTAACAATTGCAGCTCTGATCTAATTTAATTCTGAACATTTTTTAAACTGATTCGCTGTTATAAGAAATAAATGAGCGGTCAGTTTTTGTTTCCCGTGACTGCTTCATAATTAAAGGCCTCCCTCGTGTTTGCCTGGCTGGTTGCTTTTATAATAAGACAAATAATAAACCTGATTTATTGGGCAGTTACAAAACAATCTTATAAAGTGCTTTTCATGGATGAAGCGCACATTTAAAACAATAGGCTAAATAAAATCACTCATCCATCCATTCATTTTCTAATCCAATTGGGGTTGCAGGGCAGTTGAAGCCTATCTCTGCTGACTTTGGGCAAGATGTTGAGCGTGCCCTGGACAAGTAGCCAGTACATCAGAGGGTAACACAGTGAGGCACCAAATACTCCTTCATAGAACCAGGAAACTGTAATGTGTACCTTCAGCAATTTATACCACAATCAGATCACGGCCATCACTCTTTAATATACATATGTGTCTATTCTGTTTCACTGATTTAGCTAAAGTTCTCCAAACAAATTAACAAATTTCTATTTTTTTCTAAATAAAAATTACGTTGTAACTAAAAAGGAAAGAGACCAACCTGCCTGTTACCAATGCTCATTTCAAAGGCCTGAGTCTCTGATGGTATGCAAGTGCAGCTTGCACATCTGGAAAGACACCATTGATGCTGATGATGGTTTTAGAGCAACATCTGCTCAAATTCAGATGACGTCTTTTTCAGGGAAGGCCTCAAAAAAAGACCAGAAAAAGATGCCAGAAAGAAAATGCTAAATCATATATTGCATGCAGAGCAGCATGGCTTTGTAGTGGAAGAATCTGGGTGTTGAACTGGGCTGCCTGCAGTCCAGATCTTTTGCCAACTGAAAATATTTTTTGCATCATGAAACAGAAGAAAACCCAGGACTGTTGAGCAGCTAAAATCCTCTATCAGCAAAGTCCAGCAGCTCGTCTCCTCATTTCCCAGACGTTTACAGACTGTTGCTAGAAGAGGGGATGCTACACAGTGGTAAACATTTTATGCTGCTGTAAAATTCAAAATTGTCTTTTTTCTTCTCAAAATGCTTTCTTTTTGTTTTTGCGTTCTTGTTGTTTTTTTAAACATTTTATACGTTTTTACGTTTTTTGTGAATAAACTGGGAGTTTGTGAGGTTTGCAAATCATTGCATTCAGATTTTTCTTTTCTTTTACACATTTTACACAGTTCATTGCAACTGAAAGATAAAGCATGAAGAACTTTTCAGAACATGCACAGAGTGCAGATATGAAATGGCAATTCAGATGGAGAGCTTTATTCCCCGCTACCATTTAAGTGTGAGAAAGTTTCTATGTAAAAGTGCAAACAGGGGGAAAATGTGCATCCGGAGGTTGTAGAGGCTGGACTAGAGTCAGACTCATGTTCCATGAGTTCCACAGTCACCAGTTATCCTGACATGTGTGTAGAGAAAACACACACAGGAGCACGTTTGATCCAGAGCCTTCGGGTTACAGTTTGACGCTGCTAACTCCTGTAGCACTGCCTGCAAATAAAATCAGGGATGTAAAAATAATAGAGAGATTTAATATGATAATTCAATACAGCACTATACAGTGAACATTAACGAACAGCACTAAAATTAAAAACAGTAATGTTGGATCATACGCATCGTTAATTCCTGTAAACCCCCTGTGTCAGACAAACACTATAAACAATAAAAACATCTGTGGAGGTAATTTCAGAATCTAAATTGAATGGTTTTTGCTGCAATAATGAAAACAAGAAAACTTATAAAACTAGAAGTACACGTTTGAATAAGAAATTTTTATTTGATTGTTTCATTTGAACAAATTTAGATGTTTTTGTGAAAGACAGAAATGCTTTTTCAACCTTTAATCATCCTTTGATTTATTTTGTTTCTTCTTAGAGAATTCTAACCTCCTTTGTATTATTAAAACAATGAATTTTCATCTGTGATTTCTTCAGGTGGTTCAGGTTTTACGAGCCATCGACAGAGATCAAGGAGGACAGGACGCTTTGGTTCACTTCAGCATCCCTCCAGAGTCCAGCTCTGCCCTCAACCTCTCCATCAGAGAAAGCGGAGGTTGAAAACATTGGCCCTATTTTTATTTTCCATGCAAAACCCAGAAAACTGATACCAGCCAAAAGTGGTGCATGTTTGTTGTGCAGTGACCGTGTATGATGTGTGTGTGTTTTGTTTTTTTTAATTTTTTTCTGCCACTTTATCAGGTGTGACAGCCAGCCTGGTGCTGCAGACAGCCTTAGAGCCCCTGCCTGGCTTCTCCTCATCTTTACTCACCCTTTACGTGCCAGTCGTGCTGCGCGACGGGGCCTCGGGTCTAACCAACACTGGCACAGTCACCGTGACTATTTGTCCCTGTTTGCGGGGGGGCATGCAGACTGAGGACAGGGGCAGACAGAGGGACAGGAGATGGGAGAGACACATGGTTTGTCTTCCCGTGCCGTCCGCCTCTCCGTCTCTTATATTCAGTTTGGTGACATTACTGGCCATGCTGGCCTGTGTCACAACTCTTCTGGGTACGGTTGGTCAGTTCTCTGAAGTCTCTGAACTACTTTAAACATTGTGTGTTGTTTGTCACTTTTTTTAAAGACGTTGAGCAGTTGTGTCAGGTTGCTTCTGTAATGTCCAAAGAGTATATGGTCATGTGTCTCTTTTTTTTTTTTTTTTTTTTGCCCGTTAGTGGTGTGTGCACTCTCGCTGTCATTGCGCCATCAGAAACGAGACTCCCACTCAACCTTCGAGGAGGATGATGTCAGGGAGAACATCATATCGTATGACGATGAGGGGGGAGGGGAAGCAGATACTGCAGCTTTTGACATTACAGCGCTGCAGAGCATGCACAGAATACAGCACATGCACAACAACCGAACCATGTGAGCTGATCCCAGAAATAAAATAAAAGTTTATCCTGGCTTGTAGGAAGTGTGTGTGTGTGTGGGGGGGGTGGGGGGGGGGGGGGGGGGTGTGTGTACATGTTTAGACATCTTTGTGAGGATAGAAAATTGCCATGCCACTATACTTGTGGGGACCAACAGTCACTTACAGGGAGAAAAGCCACATCCCCACAAGTTTGAAGGCATTTTTGAGGCTCAAAATGTGGTTTTAAGCTACAGTTTGGTTATGTTTAGTTTTAGGGTTAGGCGTTCATTTTTGATGGTTAGGGTCAGGGTAAGATAAGATAAGATAAGATAACCTTTATTAGTCCCACACGTGGGAAATTTGTTTTGTCACAGCAGGAAGTGGACAGTGCAAAAGTTATGAGGCAAAAATTAGAATACAATAAGAATAAATACAGTACACAACTGTACAGAATAGAATAAAATGAAATACTATATACAGTAGAATAAAATAAAATAATATACAATAAGATAAAAATAGAATACAAATACTATATACAACTGAGTAAAAATACAACGATGCTAAGCGGCTAAGGAAAGCATTTCTTCAATTAGATGTCCTTACTAAGATATGAAAACGAGTGTGTGTGTGTGTGTGTCTTTGACTGTGTGCTTCTCTGACATTTATCTCTTGGTGCAGATGGTACACCCAGCAAAATCTGCCAAGGGCCAGGACGTACAGCTGGAGTCGTCACCCATGCCCAGGCCTGGACTCTCAACAACGTCCGGGCTCCGCTCCGCTCTACGGGCGCTTCTGCTACGGCCTCCACACGCTGCCTGTTCTCAGAGATTATCCAGCCGGGCCACTGGAGGCAGGTCTGCAGCTAACTCAGCTGACCCACGGGCTCACCAGAGGTCATTTCAGCAATTCCCTCATCATCCAGAACCAGAACACCTTTGAGCCTGTGCTGCACTCTCCTGAGATGAGCACCAGTAGTTTCGAAGCAGAAGGCATGGTGAAAAGCAAAATTACAGAGCGAAATGAAGGCAGTGAAGCAATCGCAGCTGGCACAAAGGAGAATCAGGACCCAGCTAAGGTCAGACAAGAGTGCTGAAAAAAAAACATGAAATTTAACAATGGTTGTAACAGTTATATGGATTCAAATAAGGGATTACCAACTTAAATGAAAGTTAATAGCTAACTGTGAAATTATACACTTGTAGGGGACCCATTCTGCTGTGTGACGCTCATATTAAATATAAACATTATAAGGCTGATGCTTTAAACTGATCTAATGCTCAGTTTTAGACAATTTTATCTGTTCTTGACTTTGTATGATAGCAGAGAAAGAGAATGCCCTAATATGTTGATATTCTGTTTGCAAAGGGTAGCCAATCAGAAGAAAACTGGCTAAAGAGTTTAAAAGAGTGGGTAATCTGAGGGCCCAGTAAAAGACTAGTGGATACATTTAAGAATTATTTTAAACTGTGAATCAGTGAATGATTATACAACAACAACAACAACCTTTATTTATAGAGCACATTAAAAGCCTAGGCATACCAAAGTGCTTTACAGAAAAACAATAAAATAATACAGTTAAGAGCATTAATATCAAATATAATAAGAACAGCAGACAATGTTCACAGTAGAAAGCCACTAATAAAATGGACTGCAGCACATAGATTATAGCAGACCCAGTGCCGCATGATAGAGAACACCAAGAATGAAGGAATAGTAAAAAGTTAATGCAATAGGTCGCAGTTAACAGTCAGCATTTAACGGGTAGAAAAGGCAAGTTCAAAAAGATAAGTTTTAAGGCGTGCTTTAAAAGAAAAAATAGAATCAGACTCCCGAATGCCAATCGGGAGGCTGTTCCATAACTCAGGTGCAGCAAAGGCAAACGATCGATCGCCTCTAGATTTCAACCGAGATCTGGGCTGAACTAACAATAACTGCGAGGATGACCTTAAAGCCCTGGCAGGGACATAAGGGTTTAAAAGTTCCTTAAGATAGATTATGTGATGTTTAAGTGTCCCTTTATGATTATATCAGAAAGATCTTATTTTTGGCGTGCGAGTCTGAGACTGCACAGCCTGTTCAAAATAAAAATAAGTAAAACCTTTGGAAACTAACATTTTTAAAGTTTTTAGAGTCACGCAACCAGTCTTTCAAGATACTGCTCAGATCAAACGTCTCAAAACCACATACTGCACATAGATGAACTGATGTCAGAACAATCAATTCAGGGGTGTTTCAAGTCCAGAATTAAATATTTAGTGGTGTTTACTGGAAGAAAGTTGAAAAAGTCACTCCTTTGATTCCATACGTTTCTCTCTTCGTGTCTTTTTAAATCATCTCCTTGTTTTTCCAGACAAAATCAACAGAACCAGAGTCGACACCGATCACCAGCATTGTTGCAAATTCGACCTACTGTGACCCAAATGAGTCTTCATGCCAAAGTCACACCAGCTTCTCATCAAACCAACAAGAGGGGCGACCGGGGTCATCCCAGACTCAAATCAGCACTGGAGCCACGAGCTGCACCGTAGATGACATTGATACTGATTCTTCTATTCCCTCCATTTCCGAGCAAAATTATTCAAACAGCAGTCAAATGAGCTCTGTAAACACTCCTGTGTACCTGAAAGGAGACACATACAGCATTGTGGGCTCGCTGAACCCAAACAGCCGAGGGACGTGTATGAATGGGACTAACAGCAGTGGGCTGCACCCAGCGGGAGTGCAGCTACTGAACATGTGTGGACTCCAGGGAAAGGATTTGACCCCACAGTCTTTGCCCTTACCTGAGGGGATGTTTGGCAACAGCAGAGGCTGGGCAAGTGGGGCGGAGCCGGCGAGAACAGAAACGACCAACCCGCAGCCTCTCAGGATGGAGGAGCTCTTGAATATTCGTCTGGACCAGGTCACCTTTGACCTGTCACAGCCACCATATGACTCACTGCAGACTTACGAGTTTGAGGGCCGTGATTCAAGGGCCGAGTCGCTGAGTTCGCTGGAGAGCGATGGAGAAAAGGATGAGGGGAGTGTGGTGGGAGGGATAGAGGAGCTAAACCAGAAGTTTCAGAGGCTGGTGGAGATTATCCGAGAGAGGAAGAGGGAAAAGGAAGGAGAAGGAGAAACGCCAGCGCCAGAGCGAGGCAAGACAGCAGAGACCACTCTCAGTGAGACTCATAAACAAAGTGAGGACAAAGGAGCTAAACTACAGAGATGGGATTTCTAGACTCCAATAAAAGAAAAGTTTCAGAGAAGAGAACTATGTTGGCAGTGATGGATTTTAAACACAGCAGGGGTGGCAAAATACACAGCCTCTGACAGAGATCGTCTTGTTGTTTGCCCCCTGCCAGGAGGGATCCAGGAGGCTGACAGTACAGTGAAGATTTGTGGCGCAATCAGTGCACAGCATATAGTTTTCACCTCCACTGAATTTTAGCAAATGCATATGGAACCTGTCACTTTTCACACTTCTCTTGTAACTGATATTAATAATGCACTTGGGCTTTCAAAGCTAACATTATGAAAAATTTACTTTTATGTAAAATATTGATTCTAAGCCCTGAAAGCTGCATTGTTAGAAAATAGGCCTCATCAAATATTGACTAGAATTGTGACATTTAATATTGATCGTTTAATAGGGGCACACGCTCTAGATAATCCCTGAAATTTATAAGCATTTGGTTGGAATTGGAGAATTTTAAAACACGAGAATTTTAAACATGCCGTGACACACACTGCCGCATGTTTACAGAGCCTCTCCAATGAGTCGAGTTGTATCATGTAGCTCTGCAGAGAGACTCCTGCAAGTAGTCACCATTATAGTAAAACCTGCTCACTATGCAATTTGCTCACAATTAGAAATAATTAGACTGTCACTGTCAGACTTGTGTGTTGTTGTGAAAGTACAGTAAAAAATGTTCATATGTAGATAAACATCAACCTCGACTTCAGTGATTATTGCTGGATATTTACTGGAATCGCCTCACGGGAAATGCAAAGGACTGATTTTCAGTTAAACTGTTGCAGACACGAGCTTACACTATACAATTCCCCGTAATTTCTCCCACGCAAGATTATTTATAATTCACCATTGTGTTTGGCCGTCTAGAATTATCTCCAGAGGCTTATTTATCTCCCACCTTTTAAAGAGACAAAATTAGGCAAAAGCCATTATGCGACACAGTACACACAGCCATTGTTCTTGTGATGAGCCCAGAACACAGGCAACAGAAAAATAATCATTTACTTTGAGATTTGGTAATGTTATTCAGGCAGTTTGTCATTCTGACAATGACTCATTTCTATAGCTATTCAGGGGGTATCAGAATGAGTTATTAAAATAACATTATTTTCTATAACATCGTAAAGCAATTTTTACTTTCTTCAGTTTTTCCCCTGTCCTGGCTTCCTCTGTAGTGGGAATTTAGGTCTTAATCAGCCTCAGTTTTAATAAGATTGGATTGCTTCTCGAATTAAATTTGACAGAAAACCTTTGGCTTTCTGACAAGGAAAAAAAAAGAGGCAAGACAATGAAATGCAGAATAAAAGGAACGGGCCAGATGATAAATCGCCATCACCACACAGCATATTATCAGGATGCTGCGCATCGTCTGGCATGGTACTGCCAGATATTGCTGTAGCAATGACACGTTTCCTCCCAGATCACAAGAACGCACTGAATCTAATAATCAACTAAATATAGACACAAGTTAGAATGAGAAAGTCGAGCTGTGCTATCACTTCAAAAGTAGTCAGACAAAAATAAAATAACAGTAAATTAAAATATGTTTGAAATTCAAATGCTTTAAAGGTACATTTATGCACACTTTAAGGGATGCTGAGAAAAGTGCTGTGAAGAATAAGACCCCAGCGTTGGGCCAGGAAACAATATCTGACAGTACAATGGTGCCACCTGAAGTTAAAACATAAGGACTGCAGCTGGAAAATTACAAAGGAAAAGCTGGAAATAGTTACTGATAATTAAGAAGAAGAAAATGACAGTTCTCTTGTTTTTTAGAGCTAAAAATTCATAAAATTCAAAACACACTTCAACTAGATACAAATCGGGCAGTGTGAAAATTATTCAGCAAGGGGATCAGAAACGAAAGAGACTTAAAGCTGTTTAATTTTTTTATCCTCCCACACTTAGATTATATTTTCTAATAAAATAGAAAAGCTTATTAAAAAAAGAAAGGTAACTATGTCATACTTCCGGTCATAAAGGTTAATTTTACCATAGCAACTAGGCCCGGATAAAAGTATGTGTCGGTAACTTATGCTTCATTGAAAATTCATAAATACCTTGTATGCTGCAATTGCTAAATGGCACCGCGAGATGGCGCCACTTTCCTTGTAGTTGCGTTAAATTCTGGTTGAAAACTGTAAATTTAGGTCGATGTGATTATTTCTTCTATGATTTTTTTGGGGGGGACTAAAAAGCCAGCTCTTAGCTGATACTGGAGAAACCAGTGAAATGTGGCTAGTTTTCTGGTTTGTTTGTTTATTTAATGTTTTGAGGTTGCCGGGCATCTTCTGATTATTTCATTCAGGTCCCTCGGGGTTATGTCCATTTTCCAAGTCTGGTTTTAAGTATTGTCTTGGGAGGGATATCTCAAGAACATTTCTCGAGATGTGGTCTCTTACGATGGCCGTGTTGCCTGAGCCTCCGTCCTCTGTGTTAAGTATGATATAGCTGCTCATCTGTGCAAACCAGTTTGAATAAATACAGCACCCATCAAACTCAAACCACTCAAACTGTTCTCATAATGGCTCACGCGGTGACCTTTTAGCACAGAAAAACCTTAATGCTTGTAAACACCCTAAAAACTGTTCCCTTGAATCATGGGGAAAAAAACAATTTTTACAAAAAGCTTTTTTTTTATTTTTAGGAAGAGTAATCCTTTACCCCGGTGGAACCATCTGGAACTCAATATATGAGGGATGCTAAGGGTCAAAAACAAAGAGAAAACCTTTTGTGTTTTAAGGATGGCACCTATAACCTTAGTGCATAGCTTGACATGGATTTTAAGAGTAAGAATACCAAACAGAGAAAGTGAAAAGGCCAGGTCAATAAAATGAGGAATCAGAAATTTTCATCACTGTCATGGCTGCATATAAAGTTCTGTATTTGCTTTTTTTTTAAAAAACAGTTTGCCCTTTTACATATAGCATATAGCATGTTTCCTCCAGAACAATGGCCACAGCATTGCTGCTATGGGTCCTCCTAAAAAAAAAATCTGCAAACATCCCTTTGGTCACATTATTGATTAACAAATGGGTCCAGTGTGTCTGGAAAGTTAACTTAAGTTTCTAGAAAGTCAGCCTGCATACATATAAATAGAAATATCTTCCGTTTAGTCAGATTATTTATCTGTATAATTTTATTCAAAGTCAAAAACAGATTTGGAAAAGTTACCGCAACCCTTAGAGCCATATGAATGTTTAATAAGCTGTAATTATTCTGTAAATTAGAATACCATCAACTGGAATTATTTCTGAGTTAGTCACTAAGTCTCCTTGGGCAAGTTACTGAACACCAAGTTGCTCTCAAAGAGTTCATTTGAGTGTGAATATTAGATAGAAACCACTTCGGCATGAAAAAAAGTGTTTTTGTGAATGGATGAATGAGGCAAGTTGAACAAAGTGCTTTGAGTGCTCAAGCAGAGTAGAACAGCTCTATATAAGAACCAGGTCATTTACTTTTTACCACATGTTAACTTAGAAGTGCCTATTTAGTGGTGTTATTGCCCCTCTCTAAAGATAGACATCCATAAATGTTACCACTGTGGCATCAAAACTGCATTTATGAAACCAAATATCAAATGTGATTTTTAAAAATGTTCAAATGTTTGGTGAATTTGCACCAGATAAGCTATAAAGCTCTTTTTTCCACCATCAGCATTAAGACTTTATTAGTCTTAATCCGGTAAGTGCCAACAAATTCATCATCTCTGCTGATCCCATGAGAGCACCGAACGAATGCAGCTGCATACAAGCTACAATTTCATTAACAAGTGGATTTACCTGCCAGCACAGAGCTGTCAAGCGCTACTGAGTCAATGCTGCATCGTGATTGGCTCGTATGTTTCTAGGTTTAGCTGTTGATTGGCTCTTTGGTGAGAGGGGTGGGATAGTCAACATCTTTACAGAACTCTGAAGAAAAATCTATAGAGTGTCACATCGTCTTTAATAATGTCTTTTATGTTACTCGGAAATACCAGTAATATGACCAGACTCTTTACCAGAATTACTGGTAACAGTTTACTACCTGTGAAAGGTCACCGGTGTTAAATCATTTGAGGGAAATGCCCTGCAGGGAGGCAGAATACAGCAAGTCAAACATTGCAGTTTAAACACCTGTTCACACATAATCTTGAAACTTTGTACCAACACAGAGTGCAGATAAGGAACCATGAGTGGTTTAACAGAGGATTTTATTGAATTCCTTCAAAGGTAACCATAAAGCCAGGCCTCCTAGACTTACAAAGGTAGGAATGAGCCTTCTTCATAAATGGGACCATTTGACTGGTTGTAAATGGTTAGTATATAGACCCCACTTTGGCAAAATATCTTAACACAACCCGTCATACAGAGATCTTTGATAAATCATCCTTCAACACTTTGGTTGAGGGGAAAAAACACATTTATTTGTAAAACGGCAGTTAAATAGTGTGAAACACTGGATTTGTTTAAGGCAGCCTGTGATTATTGTATTGAAAGGCCCAGCAAATTAACATGTCAAAACTGAAATGAATTACATTAGAAACTTTAAAGAAAATCACATAATTTTTCACACTGTGGCACGGCAGTTTTTTTATAAGAGCACTTTACATCTGCGTGAATCGCTCATCGTCCGAGAACGTCGAGTTATAAATACCGTCATTTGCACCGTTTTCAGCCGTTTTCACCCCTGTCTCTTCGTCGCTGTCCTCGTCATCTGCATCCATGTTTTTCTTCCTACAAAAAGAATGAGCAGATCAAATGAAGCTCAGTTATCATATTTTCAAAAAGCTAAATTAAATACATCCACAGTCATCTGCTCACAGTTTTCTTTGGACCAGAGGATACACAAGCAGGGCGATGATGCCGACGCTAACTGCACCCATGACCACCCCGAAGACAATGAGCCACGGAGGGGTGTCAGGGGAGACCGGTGCTGCCAGAGTGGGATAGATGCCATCGAACTCCAGAGTTTTATCTGTTAGCAGAAAAGCACCGTTGATTCGATTTCTCGATTTTCTATTGGACAAAAAAAAAGATTTCATTTAAGGGGATTATTCTGGAAAAGGCAAAACTGCACTGACTCTGGACAGCAACACAGTTTTTACAGTTTTGCCTCTTTACACCACCTAAGTTGATTAAATCCAGTAGATCTAGAAATACTTTTCTCTTCCCATCGTTCTGGTTGTCCAAACATTTTCTTAACTTTAGAAACAATTCTGTTATCATGCACTTCATCAGTTATCTTCTGTGGTCTTTAGGGTCTTTTAGTGTTGCTGAGCTGGTCTGTGCATTCATTCTTTTTAATGAATCTCTCCCTGATGGATTTATTTAGATTTTCCAAGCCTAACGATGGCCTCTTTCACTTGTTCTTTGGACGTCATGTTGAGCATTAAGGCCACAAAATGCAAGTTATTTCTCAACTACTTGACAGTCAGTTGTCCAATTTCTCTGAAAATACATAAAAGTGGCTGCAATTGAGGTTAATGCAGCTTTAATTAAAGCTGCATTTTTATCATATCCAGATAAAATCCACTGTAGTGGTGCGCAGAGACAAAAATCACAAAGTGTTTCATTGGCCAAATACTTAAAGATTTGCAACTTTGTGTCAAAAACACAAGTATGCGGACGTTAAAGTCACACTTTTGCTCCACGTGTTCATGCAACAGTGTTTCAGTAATGCTTAAATGTAGCCGATTTTAAACTCTTTCCTCCGGTCAGGGTCATTTCTCAGTACAGTACATCCTCCAGGGGATCTCTAAGTACTTCTTAAAACTGATGAGTCACACACAAAAGCATTTTTTATCATGAGTGATAAAACTGTTTTTAACTTTTAGGTTGACCTGGGGCTGGAACTGTTTTTTGGAAGCTTTGAAACCAGTTTGTCGTCTTAGAACTTAGCATCCCCTGAAACGAATGCATTAAGGAGGCAGACAAGAGGAGGTGGTGAAAGTATGCCAAGTTAACACAGCAGTGCCTCAACAGTGAGTGGTATACACACTGCGAACCCATTAAGTTAGTTTGCAGTTGGCCAGTTCCTCTGCAGGACCTGCTGTACAAGCTGGACACAGAAGCTACTGAAGTGGGCCAAGGCTGCCGAGGATCAGAAATAGTAATCAATGCATTCTTACAGGTATTAAACTGTATAAAAACATTGGCTGTAGTTTGAATTCAAACTACAATTTTAAAACTTTTTTTTTAAATTAGCTGACCTTATCGTTCCTGTACAGGAAAAAAAGCTTCAAAATACCCTGACTTCCCACATAAATTCTACAAGCTGGTGAATTTGTGCCAGAATCTTGGGAAATCTGTGATTCCAAAGTCTGCCTGTGAGTCTCCTCCTAGATATGAGCCTGGAAAACCTCCAAAGATAAGATGCCAGCTGGAAATAAACACGCTAGTTGACCAAACATTTATGAAGTGACTCATCCCAGTACAAAGGAGTAGTGGTTCAGTGCAAAGTCCCATACAAAATTTGAGCTTCATAAATGCTAACCGTAAATGTTAAAAACACAAAAATGGTGAAGAGCACCTGCCTTAAGTTATGCTGCTCTACATAACACATGCATTTACAGTAGAAACAGAGGATTTGTTTGGCGCTTTTTGGGGGGGTTACTAAAAATATTTGTTCGCTTTTTAAATAAATTCTACTGCTTTCTGTATCAGTTATTGTGATCCATTAAAATAGTGGATGTTAATGGCTGGTTGAGGCTGGTTGTGCATGAACAGCCGTCTCTCTCTGTTTCCCCTGTAATGGACTGGTGACCAGAAAAGTGTGATGGACGGATGGAAATGTTTAAATGAGAATGCTCATTACCCACATGAGGGAAATTATGTTCACTTAAGTACAAAAATAACCTGTTACTTCATAAAAATAAAAGGGATCGACTTAGTTTCTATGGCCACACTGCATAACCCAGGGTAAACCTGCTCATGCATGCATACATAAAATAGATGGTGTTTGAAAGCAAAGTGTTTGAAGTGTTAAGGTTAGTGATCAGGTTTGTGGTTTATGGTTTAGGTTGGAGCTTTGAAGCCTTGTTCAAAAGAAAACAAACCTCTGGCAGTGGCAAATCTTGTGTGAGAGAGTAACCAAAAGCCATGACACAGGCACACGTGTTAAAGCAAAATATAAAAAATGTCACGACACACCTGTTCCTGCGCTACATAATCTAGAAAGCTGCACTTTCGCACCATATGTGAGCCAAACATTCATTGGGAACATAATTACGCCCCCATTCATATTTATTTGGAAAACCCATTAGTTATTAGTCATTTTAGAATTTTCTAGGAAATGATAAAATGGGTAATAAATGTTTAAGAAAAATACTTTAACATCCATTATTTACATCCAGCTAAGAAGAAAATATAACAATAATAGTACCAATAACTAAAACTGTAGCATGTGATTACTTTATAGCCATCTCCACAGTTCCTTTATCAACAAGATCCATGGTGTTCGGCCTCGTCACCACAAACCAGAAGGACACTCTCTGAGTCTCGTTACACGGATGGATGTCTGAAACCCTGGTGAAGTTTTACAAGACAATGAAAGCGAAGTTATAAAATGTGAGTCACCTATCGTGTTAAGAGATGTTCTATTATGTTTTTACAACTGTTTAAGAACAGATGACACAAAAACAGTCTTACCCAAATTCTTCTCCGTTAGTGAAATCCCTCATGGCAAAAGCCAGAGCGGCCCGGAAAAGGAACATTTCATTTTTGTTCCAGGGATACTGCAAAATCAGCAACATCAGATTAGGGACTGTTTTTCAGCAAAGGTTAACTGTTCGCCACATGGACCTTGGCCTCATATTAAGCAGTCACATGCACTTTAAGAGAATTCTGGATAATATTAAGCACTTGATTGTAACCATGACTCTAAAATGATGGCGTGTAAAATATTAATAAAAGCAGAAGTTAATGATTTGGAAATTAGTTAATATTGGTGTGTGTGTGTGTGTGTGTGTGTCTCTTAAACTTCATACCATCAGCAAGTTGCATTTAAATTGGAAAAGTAGCATTTCTACTCCCTCTGTAAGTATTTGGAAATTTCCCAACACTTACTGCTGCTGTGTCCCTGCAGATATTTGAGGCCTCCTCTGTCATATTTGTTCCCTCATAATGTGCAGAACGGTTATAATGCCTAACAGGTCTGAACAGACGTTTAATCTCTCGATTCTCGATTTTATCTGCTGCAGTACCCAACGAATGTGCGATGTGTTCTTGCTGAAATAAGCAAGACTTTCAATTTTAAAATCTACGTATGCAATCGTGACCACCTTATTAGGTACATCTGTTTAACTGCTCATCAGCATACATATCTAATTGTCCAACCACACGCAAGCATGCATGTCAGTGGCTTTTAATGCCACACGTCCGGGTTCTGAGTACGGTATTTCAGGAATTTCTGATTTGCTTAGATGTTCGCACACAACCATCTGTAACAAAAAAAACAGTCCAGAAAACAGAGAGAAAATATCCAGTAAGCAGCAGTTCTCTATGTGAAAATGCCTTGTTGATGCAAAGGGTCAGAGAACAATGACCAGACTGCTTTGAGTTAACAAGAAGGCAAAAGCAACTCATAACTGCTAGTTACAACCACACAGAAGATGATCTCTCGACGCATAGCACACCAAATCTTGAAGCAGAAAGCAGAAGACCACACCGGGAAGCACTCCTGTCAGCTAAGAGCAGGAAACTGGACAATAGAAGATTAGAAAGATGAGGATTAATAAGGTCAGAATTTGGTCTAAATCAGGGGTGTCCAACTCCAGGCCTTGAGGGCCGGTGTCCTGCAGGTTTTAGATGTGTCCTTGATCCAACACAGTTGATTTAAATGCCCAACAGACACCTTTGGAATGTGCAAAGGGAGATTCACATAATGGATGTGCGTACAAAATTTGCAGTCGCTGCATAAAACTCTGAAGAAATGTTTTCGCCGCTTTGTTGAGATAAAGGATTAAGGCAGATAGAAACAGGTCCTAATAAAGTGGCTAGTGAGTGCATCATTGAGTTTCAACGGTGCCTTTAAAGATTTGCAAGTTGCCCATGGTATCTTCACAAAAGCACTCAGGGCCATCACAGATCTTAAAGAGGAAAGCTGTTCAGGAGGTTTTTCCTCTTTGTCTCAATCTCTTTTGAATGAGCTGCATAAACGGAGACAGCAGCATCTCTGGATCTTGTTTCTGCATGTATTTTTTATTTGCATGGTACACTTTGAACTTTCAAAAGTATTCCTGAGCCCATGTGGTGATGTTCACTCCAGATTCATGTCTGATTTATATTAAAGTGTTCTCTGAGGGCATGACAGCCATTCAGCAGTGATTTGCAGCCCTTTTCTCTTGCGTACAGAGATTTTGCTGGATTCTCTGAAACATTAATGATATTATCTATGATCAGTGTACTGTAGAAGATTAAAATTCTCTCTGTTTCCTCTTTGTTCCACAAATCTGTGCCAGAGTATTGAAATTCTCCCTGTGTCGAAAGACTTACCCTGCCTAGCATGGTTTTTTGTTTTTTTTTTTTTAAACGTAATCCTGTTTATCTAATTACTAAGATGTGTCCAAAGCAGGTGTTTGGGGGTGTATTGCTTGTTTTTTTGTTTTTTTTTTAGCATTACACAACTTTTCTGGTCTATTGTTGCACCTGGAACTTCAACTGATTGTAATGCTGGACATGAATGATCACATTTCTCAGTTCCACCACATTTTCTTTGTAAATATAGGTTGGAAATCATTACTTTCTTTATTTATAATTCACAAAACATTCAAATTTTTTAGGGAACGGGATTGCATTCCTGTTTTTAATATTATGAAGTCAGAGCTGTTTATGGCAAGAAGAGCGATCTGAGGATGTGGAGGAATATTTAAATATATACATACAGCTTGATCTCCCAGTGCGGTTTTGATGCTGAATCGAACTTTGTGGGCTTCTCCAACACCTATAAAGATAAAACAGACTGAAATGTCCTCTGCGTGCCATGAATTGCTGTGCTAGGCTTTAGATGAGAAGTGTAGCTGCTGCAGTTTATCTTTCCTGTGCTGATAGACTGAATCCCAAGAGCAGCAGCGTCAAATTTAGTCTCTCTCAGCTATTTCCTCATAGTTTGGTTGTAGATTAGCAATTTTAGGATCATTGTTCAAGTCTACAATCACGATGGAATGAATGAAACCCTTGTTGTGAGGTAAATGCTAAGTTATGTGTCTAATCTGACTTTGTTCCAGTAAATAGATTAGAAGCTGCATTCCACACTCACTTCTGGGCTAAGAAGGGATAAAACTCCTGTACACAAAGCCTGTGTTTACTCATATTAATGAATTTATGTATTTTTTTTAAAAATGTGAACACACAATATTTGACCAAAGGTTACATTTTAAGAGCCTTACCTGGTTTACAGAGCCCTTCTGCCACAGAAAGTGACAAACTGAGCAGGAGCAAGATCTTTTCCAACATTTTTCCCAGAAAACAAAAAGCAGAATAGCACAATGCTGTAAAAGCTCAGGCAAAGGTCCCAGCATTCACCGATCTAAAGAGGTCGGCAGAGGATTTAACTGGATAAAGCCTGGGTTTAATGGTTAAGCCAAGACACACCTGAACTAATCTGTCCTCTCTGTAAAAAACAATGGCTGTCACTGCGCTGCACTGCATGGAAACAGTCAAGTGGGCGCTGTTTGTTCATGCTTTCCAAAGGAGCCAGATAGGTCTAATGTGATAGAGGCAGACCTCCCAGAGGAGAACAGAACGGCCCAGTCTGTTTCTATTTACCTAGTATAGCACAGTGTGTGAACTTCCAAGTTACAGCCACTTAAAATGGTATAATAAGTAGTGACCCCTAGAAACAGAAACAGCCTGGGAAAGAATATGTTAGGTGTCGGCTGTGTGCGGACAGGGATAGGACCCAAGGTGCAGACTCCGGAGACAGAACTTAAACCAAAACAGCTTTAATGCTGAACGCAAACATAACATAACTGGAAAAACTCAAAAATAAACTAACACCAGCGGATTGACAAAACACACAGCAAAGTAACCGGTAGATCGCAACACGGACACAGAGAAACACAGGGCTTAAATACACAGAGGGAGCAATCAGGGAATGGGTAACAGGAGGGAAACACAGCTGGGGCAAATCACGCCTAACGAGACAAGGGGAAGCAAAACCAGACACATTAACATCAGACATGGACTTTCAAAGTAAAACAGGAAACACATAACACAGACTGAACAAAGACACAGACTCGCACGCACTGCAACAGAGGGAACAGAGACGTGGGACCAGGGCAGACACAAACACTGACTGGACACGGGGATATAGGAACTAAGGATATACAGAGACGCAAACTAGACAAGGGGATACAGCTGACAGGGGAGACAGAGCAGCTAGAGAAGACAGAGACATAAACTATAAGACAGAACTCAAAGAAACCAAAGACTAGAAAGTATAAATAATATAATAAACTCAAAACCCCTGGGTCAACGACCCAGGCATCCTAACAGAATATAGCATCTACTAATTAATAGAAGTGGATCTCTTATCATTTTTTCCAGTTCCATATTTTTATTTTTACATATACGATATGATATGATATGTAAACTGTTACCTTTCATTTTAAAAGAAAACAACATTAAAACATTAAAGGTGAAACTAACAGAGGAATTTAGAAGAAGAGCAAATAGTGCAACACACAGGGTGTAGTTGTAGTACAGTTGTTGTTGTTGTTGTTGTTGTTGTTTAAGCCTGGAACCCTGAGCCCCACTTATAAATCCTTGCACAGCATTTACAAAATCCCCTCACCCAGCCACAGGTATTAAACTATCTCGAGGAGCCGTGATCTTTGCAAAGGCTCGATGGTTTCTGTTCTAAAGCAGTGCTGCTGTTGGTAAGTGGTGGTAAACATGATCACTGCTGGTATCAGAGTGCATGTGCCATAGAAATAAAAGTCAAAAAGAGAGAGAGACAGGGCAGTACTCCAGAGTCAGATTTCTCATATTTGCCAGCCCTTCAGGAACTTGACAGGATTGCAATGACAGGATTTAAACAAGAAGGGTCTTTATCACCTATGACAAATCAAGGATATGAAAAACAACAATCTCATTATGCATTCTAAGAGGCTAGAAAATAAGGATAAGCAGAACAGGTCCATTTCAGGTGCAGTTCATTTAACCCGCCGGCGACCCAGCCATATGTTTACACTAGATCATGAAATGAGGTAGCAAGATTGACTGCAGGAGAAGCCTTGAGGATACTTGATGCACAAAATGAGGACGCAAACAGCTCAGCTGAAGGAGATGAGTTGGGTTTACTAGTTAACTTGAAAACATGGAGCATATCCCAGCTGCCACAGGGTGAGAGGCAGGGTGCAGAAAACCATTTGCACTCACATTCATACTTGTGGCCAATTCAGAATTAGCAGTGAAGCTAATCCCATACTGTAACTGCATGTTTTGGACTGTGGGAGTATCTCTGAGTACCTGGAGAGAACCCACCCAGACATGGACAGCATATGGAGACTACACACACACCGGACGGTGGATTCAAACCCCTTGAAAATCATGTTATCAGAATAAATATCACAGATAAGAGTACAAGTATGATACACAAAACAGTACTTCTGTATGAAACGAAGCGAAGTCACTTGATTATTTTAGTCACTAAAATATTTTGGTTGCGTGAGGGTTAAGCCCAAAAGTCTGATTTGGGATACAGGTGAAATCATCCCAGCACTCTCTGTCCTTTCTGACCCAGTCCTGCTCGGTCAGAGTCAAGCAGGACAAACTGTACTCTCCACACTCCCTGTTCCTCCCTACATGGTAATCAGGTCTAACCTAGCTTTGCTATGTCATGCAGAATTAAAATCTCCCACAACAGATCCCAGTGAACTCATTCTCATCCTCTTTACTGAAAAAGCCTTTGCAAACACTTTCAGTTATTCAGTCAATCAATATCTAAGCTGGCACTTATATAAGGTTAATGATCCATTCTTCCTCATTGGCTGTTAGGTTAATTTTTTAACCACTGTCTCAGAAAAGTATGCTTGAGCTCGTCAATAGCTTCAATGCTAACATGTTAAATGTAATGGACACTATTGCTCCCATTAAGGTGAAGGTTATCTCTGGAAGGAAAAAGTCTCCATGGAGAAACTCCACACTGGTGAAAAAAGAAAAAAGAGAGTGTAGGAAAGCTGAGCGCAGATGGAGAAAAACAAACCTCCAGGTTCATTATGACATTTATAAAGAGAAACTTCACAATTATAATTTACAACTGAGGAATGCAAGGAGGTCCTACTTCTCTGACATCATCACTAAAAACAGCCATAATGCTCGGGTCTTATTTTCTACAGTTGACAGGCTAACAAACCCTCCTGTGTCAGTGGCAGCTGAACTTCATTCGACCATGGCCTGCAATGACTTTGCCAAATTCTTCACTGAAAAAATCCAAAAAATTAGACAAGCAATTGGTACATCAACAGCAGATCCAGGATATGTACTGTGTCCACCAAAAAACTGTTTAAACACCATGAAACAGTTTCAACCTATTAACAGCAAAGACCTGGAGGACATCTTAGGTAAACTGAACTCCTCCTCCTGCTGTTTAGATGTCCTGCCAACAAGTTTTTTCAAAAAGGTCTCAAAGACTTTAGAGTCAGACCTGTTACAGATCGTCAACTTTTCTTTATTATCAGGTGTGTTTCCAGAATCACTAAAAACTGCTGTAATCAAACCTATACTGAAAAAGGACAATCTTGACAAGACACAAATGAACAACTACAGGCTGATCTCAAATCTCCCGTTTTTAAGTAAGATCATTGAAAAAGCAGTTTCTCAACAGCTCAGTTACTTCTTAAAACAGAATAATTGCTACGATGCCTTCCAGTCAGGTTTTAGACAGAACCACAGCACTGAAACCGCTCTGACCAAAGTGTTTAATGACATATGTCTGAATACAGACAGTGGAAAAATGTCAGTCCTAGTTTTACTGGATCTCAGTGCAGCATTTGATACAGTTGACCACAACATATTACTCAAACGACTGGAGAACTGGACAGGTCTTTCAGGAACTGTACTAAACTGGTTCAAAACATACGTAGAAAACAGGAAATACTTTGTATCAATAGGTAACTTCACATCTGAGCAGACAAGTATCACATGTGGAGTTCCCCAAGGTTCCATCTTGGGACCCCTTCTGTTTAACATCTACATGCTCCCACTGGCACAGATTATAAACAACAACAAAATAAACTATCACAGCTATGCAGATGACACACAAATATATATCACAATGTCACCAGGAGACCGAGGCCCTGTACAGGCTCTTGGTAAATGCATTGAGGAAATCAATGACTGGTTGTGCCACAATTTTCTCCAGCTAAACAAAAACAAAACTGAGGTAATAGTCTTTGGCGCCAAAGAAAAACGATTACAGGTCACCAGAGAACTTCAATCTATACATCTAAAAACCACAAACCAGGCGAGAAATTTGGGTGTAGTGATGGATGCAGACCTAAACTTAGAAAAACACATTAAGACAATAACAAAGTCAGCTTACTATCACCTCAAGAATATATCAAGGATAAAAGATCTGATGTCTCAACAGGACCTGGAAAAACTAGTCCATGCATTCATCTTTAGTAGGCTTGATTACTGTAACAGGTCTACCTAAAAAATCAGTCAGACAACTACAGCTCATTCAGAACTCTGCTGCTCGAGTCCTCACTAAGACCAAAAAAGTGGACCACATCAGTCCAGCTCTGAGGTCCTTACACTGGCTGCCTGTCCGTCAGAGGATAGACTTTAAAGTTCTGATGCTGGCCTATAAAGCTCTGAATGGTTTAGAACCAAAATACATCAATGACCTCCTGACCCAGTATGAACCATCCAGATCCCTCAGGTCATCTGGATCCGGTCTTTTATCAGTTCCCAGAGTCAGAACCAGACACGGAGAAGCTGCATTCAGCTTTTATGCTCCTTATATCTGGAACAAACTCCCAGAAAGCCTCAGATCAGCTGAAACACTCAGTTTATTTAAATCCAGGTTGAAGACTCACCTGTTCTCAGCTGCATTTGAATAAAGCACCAAATCCACACTTTAAGATTAAATTTCAAAACTTACATTTAACTACTGATTTTATCTACTGTTCTGATTTTATCTGTTTTGATTTTATATACTGTTTTGTTTGTTTGTTTGTTTGTTTGTTTGTTTGTTTGTTTGTTTGTTTGTTTGTTTGTTTGTTTGTTTGTTTGTTTGTTTGTTTGTTTGTTTGTTAATTAGTTAGTTAGTTTATTTGCTTGTTTTAATCAATTTTAAATCATGCTTTTTATTTGTTCTTGTTTCTAATGTCTCTGTAAAGCACTTTGAATCACCTTGTTGTTGAATTGTGCTATACAAATAAACTTGCCTTGCCTTGCCTTGCCTTGAAACCGCCATTTATTGGAAATTAAGTTCACATGGGTCAAGTTTGAATGTAAAGTCTCCTTTCCCTGATAACAGACTGTTTCAGTGATTAAAACACCACAGCAGACCACATGAAACTCTCCTACAATAAACGATCTTTTGTACCCATAAAATGTCATAAGTGTTTTCCAATAAAACAGACCACGATGACGCATCACTGAGGGTTGAGCCACTGGGTTACAGTAAGAATAACTGGTCTTTCCTCTTCCTTCCTCCTTCCTTGACAAATCAGCCAATCAAATGGCAACTCAGTGCATTTGGGCATTTAAACATGGTCAAGATGACCAGCTAAACCTCAAACCGAGCAGCAGAATGGGGAAGACAGGCAGTTTAAGTGAGTTTGGCACCTGATGGGCTGGTCCGAGTTTCCCACATTGCCATCTCTGGGGTTTGCAGAAAAATAGATAATATCTAAACGATGAGTCTCAATTTCTGCTGTCACAATTAAATGGTGGGGTCAGAAATTGGTGTCAACAGCATGAAAGGCTGGATGCGTCCTTCCTTGTATTAGAGGTTCAGGCTGGTGGTGATGGTGTAATGATGAGAGGGACATTTTCTTGGCACTCTTCAGACCTTTTATTGGAACATTGTTTAGACAAAACATCACAAAGCTCAAATAACTTTAAGTTGGATTTTTTTGGGGGGGGGGGTTAAATGCACTAAATGCCTTTTCGGTTTCACCTTTTTGGTGTGTATTATCTAAATTTTGAATTAATTTTAGCTTGATCACAGTTCACTTCCTGCTAAGCACTTAATTAAACTCCCAGAGGGCAGCCATTTAGCTTTTCTACCTATAAAACCCGGAGAGCAGCCAAATGGCTGGTAGGCTTTTAGCTAAGCTTTAGCTTCAGCCAAGTGGAAGCTAAATTGGCTAGTCATTCATATGTATATTAGGTTGTTACCTGGGAATTCTGGAGGGAGGGGAGTGGGGGTGTGTGATTGAAGGGGTGGGGGAGCTGCTAAAAGCTGTGCACTTCCTTTTGTGTTTCATCTTGATGCATTCTCAGTCATCCAGGGAAATAAATCTCCAAAAGTCACCAACTTGGAGTGTTTCAGTTTGCCATCTTAGGGAGAAATCAACACACCGTCTAAGAAGTTTTTGCGCAAGTGAAAGCGATGTGAAAAAATTGTCCGTGGTAACATTTCTGCCCTTGTCTAGGAATGGTTCCATCAGCCTCATTACTACATTTTCAGAAAGTCTCTCCCCAGTGGGACGATTGGGGTCCTTGCCAAGATATGGGAAGACATTGCAAATGTACTTGGATTTTAGGTCGCAAGCCACCCAAAACTTGATCCCAAACTTGTCAGGTTTACTTGCAATATACTGCAGGAAACAGCACCGAGTCTTTGATGGGAAAAGCTGTTCATCAACGGTGATATGTAGACCAGGGTTGTAGCACGTGATGCAGTTGGTGACAAATGATCCCCACACACTGGAAATTGCAGCGAACATGATTGACATGGCAGCACTGAATGCACATGTGCTGTATCAAGCATGCACCGGGACGAAGGAAAGACGGGTGGACTTCCTGGTGGAGCTTGCAAGAGAGTTGGCTCACTCTCATGTAGCTGCGAAGAAGGCAAGAAAAGAACAGTTGCTTTGGACACAACCCTCCACACCTAGCCCTGGAAAAAGAGCCATGTGTCAGGTCAAACACAAATGCAAGAACAATCATGCCACTGTGCGATGTGTTCACTGCAACAGATACACATGTGGTAAATGCAGACTACAGATACCATGGCAGTGCCAGGATTGTGAGTGATTGCTGAAAATGTTGAAATGTACTCACTCACTTTTTATTATTATTTGTAAATATGTGTACAAATGGTTGGTTTTTTGTACTGTTTTTATCAATAAATCTCAGCAACAAAGGACCTACACCCATGTGTGTTGATTTCTCCCTAAGATGGCAAACTGAAACACTCCAAGTTGGTGACTTTTGGAGATTTATTTCCCTGGATGATTGAGAATGCATCAAGATGAAACACAAAAGGAAGTGCACAGCTTTTAGCAGCTCCCCCACCCCCTCAATCACACACCCCCACTCCCCTCCCTCCAGAATTCCCAGGTAACAACCTAATATACATATGAATGACTAGCCAATTTAGCTTCCACTTGGCTGAAGCTAAAGCTTAGCTAAAAGCCTATCAGCCATTTGGCTGCTCTCCGGGTTTTATAGGTAGAAAGGTAAAAGCCTGGGGATGCATGTGTTAATTACTTTTCAGGGTGCAGGTATTTTCTCTCTACACACGGTGGCAGCAGAGGCCCAGACATGACAGCCATTGCAGTTTTTAACCCAATCATTGTGAAACTAAAACAAAAACGTGAACCTCAATACACTGCATGAAATGCATCCGAAAGTAAAACTCATAGTGTGAAAAGCATTTTTCAAGGCTTTTAGATTTTGTGTGCTTCTTTAAAGGGCAATCAAGGTTAATCATCTCAGTGGGCAGATTACTGCTGGATCTGCAAAATCCAAAATATTTTATTTCATCTGAGACTCTGGTGATATTCAGATTGAAGACTTTCAAAAATATTTTTTAAATCTCTCCTGGGGAAAAAAAAAGAAAAACTATTGTCTATTAATGGCTGTGTGTACAAAATATGCAAACATAACACAGTTTGACAGGCATAAAATAGTATTTTTGCACCAACAAGGTGCTCTCCCAAAGCTGTCAGCCTAAAAACTGTTGGCTGATAGCTCTAAAACACATCTACGACAGATAAACAACATCTGAAAGTCATGCTGTTAAGAAACAGGATAAAAACATCAAGCAAAAACCTGACGCAGGACCTGCAGATGATCCATCTACTGCTCACCAAAGGCTCATCAGAAATGGGCTCAGTGGAAGGACAGAATACTATATATTCTTGACCGCTATACAGAAAGAGTCTCATCAGCAGTGGCTTCATTTTTCATGATAATGATCCCAAAAACACTGCCAATGAAATAAAAACATACTTGGGTAGAAAAACATACAATGAATCACTATCAGTCACGGACTGGCTTCCCCAGAACCCAGACCTCGATATTACTGAAGCAGTGTGGGATTCAACATCCAAAGAACAGCTTTGAATGTCCTTCAAGAAGCCTGGAGAACTATTCTTAAAGACTGCTTAAAGAAAATAAGGCCATCTCATAGAGTTCAGGCTCTGGTGAAGAGTAACAGTGCTCATACCAAATATTGATTTTCAAGCTTGTTAGACTCTCACAGACTCTGATTCATCTAATATACTGTATTTCAGTTTATGTTTGGACATTTTTCATTGAATCGTTTTCCATTTTCCTACCAGTGGATAAATAAATAGTGGCTTGAGACTTTTGCACAGCATCATGCAGGTTTGAAGGTTTGCTTAAAGCTGTAACAGTGGCAGTAATGTGGCATTTCTGAGTCCAGTATTTTTTCTGTGCATGTTTACTGATTAATAATGGCCCCATTTCTGTGTCAAAAGGTCATTTTTAATACAAGTGTTACTTTAATGTCAGGACGTTAGCAGTATTTTTAAGGTGCTAATATTAGCCTCCATGAGTAAAAGTGACATTAAAGTAAGTTGCATTGTTTGTTTGCTAAATTTGCTGTTTATTTTGCTCTTTCTAGTTCCTTTATTGTATAAAATTTTAGTTTTGGATGTTGGCCTAAAGTGTCTGAACTGTTTATCTCATGATGAAACCAAATTCAGACTATTTATAGAAGGCTATTCTAATTTAGCAGGAAATATGAGTGATATTCAAAGTGCTTCCCTATGTTCCCTCAGAGCACAACAGATTAATTGTTGGCTTCATTATGCTGTATCATATTACACCGCATCTGTATTGTGATACAGGACAAGAATTTGTACAAGGTCCTGTAATAAAATAAGCTTTATTCAATTATGGATTGGAACGTAGGGTCTTCTTTCAGCTTGTCCTGGGCT
The DNA here is from genome assembly GCF_057381915.1 of Diplotaxodon limnothrissa. Classification (NCBI taxonomy): domain Eukaryota; kingdom Metazoa; phylum Chordata; class Actinopteri; order Cichliformes; family Cichlidae; genus Diplotaxodon; species Diplotaxodon limnothrissa. The sequence goes on from NC_140617.1 coordinate 9,523,076, forward strand.
CTGTCGCCCCCAGCAGGCGCACGGCGGTAGTGCTACAATCACTCACAATAGGCAGTAGGAGTGGACGAGCCTGAGGGTGAGCAGGCGGGCTGTCTTCACAGGGAACTCTCCTGTAGGAGGTGATACTAAACCCTCCTTCTTTTCCGACCTGAAACAGGAGCCGGAGTCCGGAGCAGGATGTATTGATCTGTTTGTTTGTAGTGCGTCTCCGGCGGATCCTCCATGCGTCAGCCCCGGGAATGGATCAGGAATCCGGTGCGGCGTCTGCGGGGAGTTTCATCTCCCTGAATGAGCATGAGCAGAGGTATTACTCAGGTCTCCACGGTCTGTGCCAGGCTGACACTTCAGGAAAACTGTCGTCCAGTAAAGTGGCAGAGCTGTTCAAGGCGTCTCAGCTACCTCCCGAATCTCTGCATAAAGTGAGTGTGGTGCTTGTGTCTGCGGCTGCTTGGTCAGCTCATGTTATCAAGTGTGAGGGGCTGAGGGCTGCGGCTGCTGCTCCCTAAACCCCCAGATGCAGGAGACACAGAGCCTGCGGTCTACTGTGTATAATAATGAGCCACATTTTCATTGTGATGCCTTTCTGATCTCTTTGTGTGTGTGTGTGTGTGTGTGTGTGTGTGTGAGAGAGAGAGAGGTTTCACAAACCCTCTTTCTCCCCCTCCTCTTCTACACAGGAAGCCAGTCTATTTACATATATGAGGGTATAGCTGAGCATGTGTCTGTAGGTCTCATCACTACATTAGTAGCTGTGTCGGTCCTCAGATGTCACCTTGGAGATGTTGTAGTTTAGGTTAAGGTTAGGCCTTTTGCACTCATTTCTAATAAGCTTGTTTACTGTAACCAATGATTTTTTTTGATGTGATCAGCACCAACAATAGCCTTTGTCAGTAGTTATGTTTACAAATTGTTGTGCTGTCCCCTTTAAGAATAACAACTGTGGTTCTGAAATTTTAAACCATTCACTTCCAGAGGTTGACCAATACTAAATTTTGAGTGGCCGGCACCAAGTATTTGTGAAAAAAAACCTCAATATTGATCCATCAGCAAATAAGATTTTTATAGATAAATGCATAATATTCATATTCGAGTATTCTGTCTGCTCAGAAGTGATGCACTCTGAATGTAGAAGGAAAACCACTTTTTCATCCATCATCAGACTGAAATAGTGAAATCATAGTGAGTTTCTTATCACTGTGATTTAATACAGCAAACATCACAAAGTCATTTGGATACAGGGACTTTTGTAAAACTGGAGCAACCTTTTGTCAGACAAATGGTTGAAACATCTTAAAATGAGAAATAATTTAACTCAATCAATAATAAATAGATTGTCAGTTTGGTTATTTCAGCTCAGCAGTTCATCTGATATAGAAATCATAACCTATAAACTTGATGTTTCTGTGATGGATTATAAAACATATAGATTCTTCAGACTTGCTGAGGTTTAATATGGCACATAAATGGCTGTTAAAGCAGTTTTACAAAGACAGCAATATATCTGAAACTTACAATACTTCAAAAGTCAAACATTTAAAGCATATACCATATCATTTGTGGTTATGGATCTTAAAACTTGTAAAACCCACCACTTTATTAACCGATGCTTTCAAAATCCTTTCTGAAAGAATGAGGGTCTAATTAAAAGCAGACAAAACTAACACGTAAACAAATTTAATTAAAACTTTTACTGAGCTCCTTGTTTTTCTTTGCGTGTTATTGATTAAGCTTTATGGGCTGATACCCGACAAACTTGACAGACAACTTAATAGCAGTGGTGGTGTTAACTGTGTCTCGCTGGCTGCAGCATGAAAGAACCCAGTGAGAGTCATTTTGCCGACCCATCACAGGAATAAAAACACATTTTTCCAGCTCAGATGAGCACAGCGGGTCGCTGTCTCCGTTCACGCCACCCTCTGTCCCAAGGGGTCTGCTCCCTTCGATGGGAGGCTATTGTGTCTCTGCGTGGGTGTCAGGAAGTTTGGCACTGAGCCGCACTTCCTTCCTGTCAGGCCTGGATCGCCGCCACCGCTTTGGGGTGATTGACACGCAGCCTTCTGAGCTGTGTTTTGGCCCTGCGGCAGGATGCCTGCACGATCGCTCCTGAAGTCCCTGCTGACTTCTGGGTCATCATGTCACACAGTATCAGAGACTGGCTTATGTCCTCTCTTGCCTCCGTGAGTTAAATGTCATGTTGTGGCTCTTGAGGTTGTGCTACAATCATGCTATAATATTTGCTAAAACAAAGGACATTTTCCACCATGTGCTGTATGTAGAGGTGTGTTCTGCTGATTTACGATTTAGTAAATTTAGACAGGAAGTTTCTTTTTTTTTTTTTTTACTAACTGATCTGTTTACAGCAGATAAATAAAAAAGCACGAGGCTTCCGCCTGCTGCAGTGAGGTCAGCTGTTGTGCTCATTAAATGGATGTATAAAGACTTGGGGTCACACTGCTATTGCCTGAGATTAACTTTACCGCCATCTAAGCGGATGTCCCTCATAACATTTTATCATGGGAAAGTAACAGCCACTGCAGCCACTGTAAATCCCAACCTATACAATTCGCAGTACATTTGTAGTTCATTTTCCTGCCATGTGTTTGTGCGTAAATGCCACGTTCAGGTTCCTGCACAGAAACGATGTGTTGACAGATGTGCTGTCAAACCTGTCCAGATGAATGAGGGTGTGGTCAGAGTTCCTGTGCTCACATCCTGGTTTGATGGTGCTGGTGCTGCTAGCTGATTGTTTAAAAATATTAATGGAAAAAGGCATATGACTAATATATCAGTACGTAAGTTGTCTAGTATGAAAAAACTGTTTGTGGTACTTTACAAATGGCATCATCACATTGTTTGTCCGGGGGTTCCTCCAACAATCTGCAGTGCATATAGTAGATAATGTATCACAGCAAAGAAGTAGTTGATGTGCAAACGCTCAGTGTTATCACCGTAATTTGCTGACTAATTCGTTAAACAGTGCAAACACTGACCACCTTTTCTTTCCACCATAACGTACTGTTTAATCAAACCTAAAGTAAGTGTAAGTAGGTTTAAGTGCGCTTACTTCCTGCAAGATTAATGGCTGATTCTAAATTAAGAGCGTGTGGTTAATTGGTTGTCAGGGTTTTTCCCCTCCAATGGACTGATGACCTATCCTCTTGGTCCTGCCGTATGATGGTTGGACTATAAGAATATAAATAAAGAGTTATTTGTCTGTGGCCATATCTAATCAACCAAACACATGCTAGAAATTCAATGGATTCAGGCATCTAGACATGACCTGCTGAATCTCTCAGAATGGGGAAGAAAGGTGATTTTCGTGACTTTGAACGTGGCATAGCTGTTGATGCCCGCCAGGCTGGTCTGAAATTTGCCCAAAACTGCTGAGGACTTTCCCACAAAGCCATCTCTAGAGTTTACAGAGAATGCTGTGGAAAAGGGAATGGTAAATTGAGGCTACAATTCAAAAGGCTCACCGAAATTGGACAACAAAAGATTGGAAAATCACTGGCGGGTTTGATTTCCGCTGTGAAACTTGGATTGTAGGGTCATAATTTTCTGTAAACAACATGAAAGCATGGATCCACCCTGCTCTGTATCAACGGTTAACGCTTGTGTTGGCATAACAGTATGGGGTATACTTTGTTGGCATACTTTAGACCCCTTAATACCAACTGAGTTTTGTTTATAATACCATAATGTTGTTGCTGATCATGCCCAGCCCTTTATGAATCTATACCATGAAAAATTAATACAATTTTGAATTTCAAATGGGGCCTAATCCTATACTGGCAATATATTTAAAAATATATTTATTACTTTAGACACTTAAATAAAGATTTTTATACAGTTAAACAGTACACATGCACTGCAAAAACAACATATACATATATATACTAATTATTAGAATACTTTCACACACCAAAACTGGGGCAAATCGACCACAGTCGAGAGGTCCAGTTTGTGACTTAGTTGAACAGGAGCTGCCAGCTACAGCTGGACATGTCGACATCCACCTGTCAGTTAAAGTGTCTATTTTCCTAATAATGTCCTAACTCAGGCGAGCTATAAATAATCCCTATGCAGTGGGTAGGAAATTGTAGAACCATTCTCACTTTTTGGCGTTGTATTTTTCAGCTTTGGGGGCTGCTGTTTGTTTCCAACCCAGAACTCAAGTTACTCCTAAGAGTCAAATGCTGATTTCTGTGCTTTGTGTCTGTGAAACAGCAGATGCTTAACACCACAACAAACAATAAGCTAAATCTGGCGTAACTGCTGACAGTTGAAACATCAATGCCACCCAGACTGCTTTTTGTATCCACAATAGATGTGAACCCATGGATTAATCTTGGATTTTGCACATCAGTCAAATACTTTTACATTAAAATGTAAAAGTAAAGAGAAAAAAAGAAGTTCCTGACTGCTAACAAATGCTTTTTATCAGCAATGACAGTGGATCTGGTCAGATTATTCTCCCTAGTACTACAGGGTAATATGTTGAATAACGTGGCTCTTCTCTAAAATTACATCCTCAGCTAGCCATAAGATTCAGTAGTATCCACAAAGTTGCACCAGTGTTGACGTAGTGAGCGCTGAAATGCTTCTGGCATCATTCCACCTTCCTTAAATAACTTTCCCCTAAGGCCGTAGATCTGACCTGTCAGTCTGGTTCCTGAAGGCCTTCGCTGTTCTTCCTGCAATAACCTCACCATCTATCATTTTTCCGCTGAAATCAGGCGCACACATCAGTGCTGCAGACCTGACCTCCAGCTGTATGCTCAGCCTCTTCTCACAAGACTGTAGCTGTTTTGAATGTCCTGCCCCTGTGAAAGCTGTTTAATGAATACACTGCAGGTCAAGCAGAAATAATGTCTCATAAGGCAACGTGAGCCCTTTGGCCTCATTAGACAATAGATAGGACCAGGGCCCCATGTTCTTCGTATTTCAGAAGTGCATACCACTAAATGTTTAAAAATGGGCTCATGTAGGCTTTTTTTTTTTTTGGTGACGTATAAAAAAGTAGACCTTGCTTTGAATTTTGTCAGTTTATGAAAACATGTTTGTGTTACTGGTTTTAATTCCATTGTTGCCACAATAAAATATCTATCTGGATTTCATGAATCCAGCCTTAGTGGAGATGTGGAGAATGGCCAGAAGAAGAGGGCATTACATTTTGGTGAGGATCCAGAGCACTTAGGCTACTATAAAATTTGCAAGATGGCATTGGCCTTGGCGGAAAATGTGCTCTAGTGATAAAACCAAGGGTGCCTTATTGAGTTGCTGGGACAGTTTGACAGGGAAAGAACACCAACACAATTTAAAGTTTACTTTTCAATTTAGAAGAAATGTCTCACCCACAAATAAGCCAAACAATAAAGGGATGTATGGCCAAAAAGTAGCATAAACAAAACGGTTAGCTTACCCAGTAATAACAAAACGGGTTGCTTTAAAACTGCTTTAAGAGATTTTTTCTGAATTAAATGGACATGTCATGTTTATTGCGTTCATTTTTAAGCTATTTAAAATGATAGTGATAAATGGTGTTACCATACTAATTGTTTTCTTCACTGCCACAGATTTAAGTTAAGCAAATGGGGGGGTCTCGAACTCCAGGCCTCGAGAGCCGGTGTCCTGCAGGTTTTAGATATCACCCTGTTTCAACACACCTGAATCAAATGATTTGTTCATTACCGGGCTTCTGGAGAACTTCAAGACGTGTTGAGGAGGTCATTTAGCCATTTAAATCAGCTGTGTTGGATCAAGGACACATCTAAAACCTGCAGGACACTGGCCCTCGAGGCCTGGAGTTTGACACCTGTGAGCTAATTATTTGCTTAGCTAAAAAAAAAATTGACTGTAATACCACAATTATCGCTTAATTAATCAATAATTGGCTAAAAGATATAAAATCAACAAGGACTTTAAAAAAAAAAAAAAAAGAAGCTAAAAGTCAGAGTCTGCTACTTCTAGTCTAGTGCTAAGAGAAGCTAAACCCTGTGCTAATATGCTTAGCATAGCTATAGAGCTGTCCCTTTATTAATAAATGTGTGGTGAAAAACTAAAGGACTACAAAAGGTTGTTGTTTTTTTTTTTTAAGAAAGCAAAGCCAGGCTAGCATTTGTCAAATTTAGGCTAGCCTTTTTGCTAAATTAAGCTAAAATGAGGTTTGGTTCGTATTTTAGCTAGGTAGATAGATAGGGTACTGTTTGGTTTCCTTAAGTGTAGACATAATATCTTAAAACCAGAGCGTAGAAGGTGTTATTACTTGATTCAGTATTACAGTATTACAGTATTTTATAATCCTAATCCGCTGTGCTTCCCAGGAAGCATTGTACCTTGAAACAAAAGAGAAAAAGACAAACAGATTACATCGTGCTAATCTCTTGCATACTTTTCTTCTAGTTTTATTCTATTTACCCATAATTTTCTACTATACATGATCTTGATCAGGGTGTAAAATAACCACATTCTTAAGCTAGCCCTGGCTAGATTATATTTCTGTCACTGCAGGCAGCATGAAAGCTGAGATGTATGACATTGTTGGACATAGATAACTGTGTCACAAATTCAGGGCATTGGTCGTAGCATGTTTCAGCTGGTTTCAGTTGTTCACAATGCAAAAGTCTTTTTTTGACTTCTTTTTCAGGTGACCGAGGTGTGTGGAGCAAAGCGTCTGGGTTACTTTGGTACATCTCAGTTCTACGTGGCTCTGAAGCTGCTCGCAGCTGCCCAGGCTGGTCTACCCATTCGCCTGGAGAGCGTAACCGCCAGTAAGTCTGCTGCTCAGAGAGGAGGCGTCTTATGAGAGGAAAAGGGGATCAGGAGATTATCTTAACATGGCAGGATTTGGCCTAATCTGGATGAAAGGGGAGTCGCATGGAAAGGGCTAAGTGGGTTTGCCCTTATTACAAGGAGCACACAATCATTTACACCCTGCCCAAATAGGAAACCCTAATGTGTGTGTGTTTTTTTTTTTCTTCATAAAATCACATAGCTTCATGGATTATTAGAAGGAATATGTTTATCGGTTCATATTCATTTTTGTATGTAGTAGTAGCTCTCCTCAGCAGAATAAAGCCTGTAAAGAAGTTCATCCTGATTAATTCCCTCGTACTAATTCTAGTTGTATCAAAGGTCATTGTGCTAGGCCTAAATCATGAGACAAATTTAAAAAAACACTTATACTGTATATCCACTTAAGCATTTGAGTTGGTGTCAAAATAAATAATATATCATTTATATCAATGATTTTTGTGCTGTCTCTCCAGATCTACCTCTACCTAGATTTGTTGGTCTGAAGAATGAACCAGAGATGCGATACTCGACTGTCCCTTCCTGCATAGACGCTCAGGGCGCACAGTGTGGCTCTGCACCCGGTTCTCTTATCTGGACTCCAACAGACAGGAACACCTTCAGACATCTGGAGGCCGGCACAGACAAGAAGGTAAGCCTGTGTGCGCTGCCATCTGCTACTTTTGGCCTGTATGCATGCATCAAAGTTATTATAGCTTAGTGCAGCTATGCAGTATGACCAAGAAGTATGCAAATACATTCCAGTCAGCTCTAATCATCGGAGCAGTTGATGAGAGATTAGAGAAGAATGACAAGCCTCTTTCAGTCATTCCAGTTTGTCCTTAATCAGAATTACTAGAACTGGATGACCGGAGACCTCCCTGACCACAAATTGCAATAACTTAGTTATGCCAGCAGGATCAAACTTTTGCATCAGTGTCATGGATTTGTTGTGTTTTTTGCATTTCAGCAACGGGTGTTTGCAGAACAATCATAACTGAGAAGAAGTGAATGGAGCGAAATTGCAAAACTATGTATTACCCTAGTTTTTAAAGACAAAAGCCAACATTGTATTTATATTTTTCAAATATAGGATGGATAAGATGAACAAATTGAAATAAAATTACTAGCGCATGTTATTTGGTTGGTTAAGGCTTCATAATATAATGTTCCTGCTTAATGGCAGATGATAGCTAAACTTTAAGTGCATATGGTTGGTGGTTAGTTTAACTATTCATTTCATGAGTAAAATAAAAATATGGGGTTCCATAAAATACCTTGTGATACTGTCATGTCCCCAATACTCCCAGAAAGGTGCTTTATTACAATCACAACCTATAAAAATGAATCTCGTTAAAGCCTAATAGGCCTAATAAAACCAGGCCTATTAAATAATTAAACATTAAACATTAAAGCCATAACCGCATTAATGTCGCAAATCTCCGGGGCTGCACGGCGTCAACGCGTTAGCACCGTCCAGCCCCGTGCACAGGGCGATCTGCGCTAACTTGCTAACAGAGATTTGCGGCGTTAATGCAGTTATGGCTTTAACGTAATTTTAAAGAGATTAACGCTGACAGCACTAATAAAAATACAAAAAAACCCTTCAATTTCAACTTCAACTATTGTCTTGATCATAATTTACAAGTGATGAAAATGTTTAGCTCACAAAATGTGCATATAGCCCCATTTATTCTAGACCTGCGGTTCCCAAACCCCGGTCCACCGGTCCGTGAGTCGTTTGGTACCGGGCCGCAAGAGATGAGGCTCGGGTGTGAAATTTATGGCTTTCAGGGTTCTTGTCGTTACCTCAGTTTCCCTGGGATAAAACCAAGCTCAGAGTCAAAAATAACACCCAGGTTTTTCACTTGTAGCGAAGGACATAGTGAAAATGCCTGTAATTTAGACAAGAGTTTCTCTCTCTGAGCCTCAGGACCGACAATTAAAACTTCAGTCTTGTCCTGGTTAAGCTGTAAAAAGTTTTCTGCCATCCAAGATCTTATATCCAAGATACAGTTAAAAAGGGCATCCATTGGTCTGGTGTCATCAGGAGACACAGAGATGTACAGCTGCGTGTCATCAGCGTAACTGTGGAAGTTCACTCCATGCCTCCTGATGACACTGCCGAGAGGCAACATATACAAATTAAAAAGTACAGGGCCTAGAACCGACCCTTGAGGCACACCACATGTCATTTTATGGATCTTAGAGGAGCATGTATCCATACTCACCATAAAAGATCTGTCAGAGAGATAGGAAGTGAACCAGTTGTGTACAGCACCAGAGAGGCCCACCATGTGTTTTAGTCTGTTTAAAAGAATAGCGTGGTCTACTGTATCAAAGGCTGCGCTTAGATCCAGTAGCACCAGGACTGAGAGCTTTTGGGCGTCCCAGTTACATCTAAGATCATTTAAAACCTTTAGGAGAGCCGTCTCTGTGCTGTGGTTCACCCTAAATCCAGACTGGAATATCTCCAGGATCTGTCTATCATTGAGAAAATCAGTAATCTGAGTAAAAACAAGTTTTTCTAAGACTTTACTTAAAAATGGTAAGTTGGATACAGGTCTGTAGTTATTAAAATCACTACAATCCAAATTGCTCTTCTTCAGAAGGGGCCTCACCACCGCCGTTTTAAAGGCAGCAGGGAAGACACCCAACTGAAGAGAGCAATTCATCATGTATAAAAGCTCAGCCTCAAAAAATCCATAAAGTGTTTTAAAGAGTGAAGAAGGAATTGGATCTAAAAGACATGTGGTGGGTCTCACTGTGGAGAAAACTTTCTGAAAGTTCTCAGCATTAACCAGGACAAAGCTGTCCAGTGTCTCCTCAGGTACAATCGAGCCCTCAGATGTGTTTACAATCATATCGCGATTAGATAAAATATCAGATCTGATGGCGCTGATCTTTCCCCTGAAGTGGTCTGCAAACTGCTCACAGAGCGAGTCTGTGGGGGTTCTTTTGGAGCTTTTAAAATCAGGGTTAAATAAATGATCTATGGTGGAAAAGAGGACCTTGGGATTATTTTTGTTAATACTGATTATTTTGGCGAAGTATGAATTTCTTGACTTCCTTAATGTATTATTGTACATTTTAAGTTGCTCGGAAAATATTTGATGGTTGATATTATTTTTATTTTTCCTCCATCTCCTTTCTGCTGCCCTGCAATTTCTTTTGAGTTTTTTGACTTCTTCGTTTCTCCAGGGTGATGCATGTTTTACGTTAATCTTTTTGGTGGTGAGTGGAGCAACGGAGTCAAGGCTTTTCTTCAGTTTGCTGTTAAAATAACTAAAAATCAAATCGCAGGGTGCAGGTAAAATCACAGGGGGGCATTTGACTAAAACCCTGGTAAAATTTGCAGCCACTTCAGAGGTTAGATAGCGCCTCCTCACAGTTCGCACCGAGGTCTTCCGCTGAATAAAACCGGTGATGTTAAAAAACACACAGTAGTGGTCAGAGACAGCCAAGTCAACAACAGAGGACACGCTGGTGGACAGCCCATGGGTGATGACCAGGTCCAGAGTGTGTCCTCTGTTGTGAGTCGGCTGCGTGACGTGCTGGATAAAATCCAAACAGTGAAGAATGTTTAAGAATTCTTTTGTTGCAGGATCAGAAGGATTATCTATGTGCAGGTTAAAATCACCGGTTAAAATTATCATATTATATTTTGAATGTATGTTTGTTAAAAATTCTGAGAATTCCTTGATAAAAGCAGCGCTGTCTTTAGGTGGTCTATAAATTGTGACAGATAAAACTGGAGGGCTGCTGAAAACAATAGCATGGAATTCAAAAGTGGTAAAATGATCAAATAAAATTTGTTTGGTGGTGAGTGTGTTGTTGGCTAAAGATGCAGTCCCACCACCTCTCTTACCACTTCTAATAGAAAAAGAGAAATTAAAATTTGGTGGGGAGGCCTCAGTGAGAACAACTGGTGCATCCGAACCCAGCCATGTTTCAGTTAAAAATAAACAGTCAAGTTTATTATCTAAAATTAAATCATTAATAATAAAAGACTTGTTCGACAGAGAGCGTACATTTAAAAGTGCCATACTGATTGAGACTGGTGGATTATTGACAATAGAGTTGAATGGATGTTGATATTTTTGAAGAGGCCGGAGGTTATTAATGTTTTTGGAGTTACTGGATTTATGATAATTCTGTTGCTCTCTGTTTGTGATTATGACGGGTATTGTGTTGACTGTGGGAGAGAAAGGTCCTAGTCCAGAGTTTTGTGTATTACTGTTAAAAGTGGAACAAATATAGGAGCTGGGACCAGGGGAACATCAGTCAGTGGCAGACAGTGGCGATGTGCGGGAGTGCTGTACGCCAAATGCCAAATTGGCGGACAGCAAACGGCGTCCCCAGGCGTTGAGGTGGAGCCCGTCTGCCCCAAAAAGATGCCTGTCACCTAGAGAAATGTTCACGTGCTACATGCTGGTTTGTTTGTGTGAAATAACAAATACTTCCTCCACGGTTTGAGAGAGATAAAATTAATATTGATCACAACTAAGTTCAGGTTACTTGTTTGTCCTGTCTGCAACAGTATCTGTTTCTCATGTGGGCTCTTTGGAAAATCGATTACCCACCCCTCATTTATACTGTCCCTGTATTTAAAGGAACCTTGGTCGCCACCACGATCCCCGTGTAGCTCACCACCTCGCTCGCCATTGACATATCGCAGTTACCCATACGCCAAGCAGAGAAATGGAGTTGACCCGCAAATCGGTGAGATCATTTTCACTCCTATTAAAGCTGGAAATCAGAATTTTAAAAACCCTTTTTTCCCTTTTAAGTTAAGTTCTACCACCATCTGTGCAGTTGTAGAGTTCTCCAGATTCTTCACGTGCCATAAACTGTCTGATTTAGCATGTTTGGAGCTTGCTTGTACATTTGTAATTAACAAATAATTCGGACTGAGAAATGAAAACGATGAGGTTTTCCTGAGTTTCTGACACCTGTTCATTCCTCGAAACTTTCGGTTTCTTTCTTCTCACGGTTCCTTTTGATCTGTAAATCTTTCATTCTCTCAGATCACATTTTTCAGGAGTGTAATCAGCAGGAAATCATTGCATGTCAGTCTCAAGTTTCTCCTCCGTCAAAGCTGTGTTTTTCTCTTCTATCCTTCAGCCTACGAAAGCAAACATTCCTCGCGGCCGATCGTTCAGCTGGAGCAGCACTCCTCACCAAGCAAATACGGGACCAAACCCACTGTGGAGCATCCAGCTATGGCTCAGGTACTGATGTTTTTCTCTTTAAAGATTTACAAATATGTTTTATTAAGTCTGTATTATGCCACTTTGATTTTCTGTATGTGCTCAGGCTTCCTCAGTAGAAAGGCTCGAGCAGCAGGCTGTTTCAGATTATACTGAGGATGACCCCTGGAGGATCACAGAGGAACAGCTGGAGTATTACACTAATCAATTCAAGAGCCTGCAGCCTGACCTGGGGGCTCTCATCCTGGGTATGGACAGCCCACCTGCACCTCAAATGCATTCATCTAAAGATTAAAAAAACAACAAAAAAAAAACAACATCTTGCTATAAAAGTATTTCACTGTTTTTTGCACTTTGTTATTTCAAGGAGCTGTAGCAAAAAATTTCTTCACAAAATCCAAGCTCCCAATTCCAGAGCTGTCCCACATTTGGTAAGTGCTGCTGACTTATAATGGTGTTGTCTGTGTCCTTGTTCTGCTCTGGGGTCAGTTTGGTGTTTTTCAGCCAAGAGCCTCAGCATGCCCTCTGAGGCAGACAGAGGCCTTTGTTTTTAAAGTGCAGACCAGTGCTACACTTCTCCTCCTCAAAGGGAAAAGGTTTCGCCTCAGGAACATTCTTTAACTCTTTATTTAATGAAATGAAGGGGGAAGATGAGATTACATTAGTTTGAACTGGAAAACTGGTTTAATTTCCTCTTATTTGAAATTACAACTTTTTTAAAAAATTATTGTTTTTCTTTTTTTTGGCACAGTTAGATTCATAAAAAAATGAAGCTCCAGCTTATGGACATCAAACTATAACCCACTGGTGAAGACAGTAGTCTTCTTAATGGCTCGGTAAATTGAGTAATGCTGAGTTTAGGCAGTCTCAAAATTAGTCTTATATCCTTGGAACTATGATTATTTACTTTCATGTAATTCTACTCACTGCTAGATGGGAAGAATGAAGCTGTAAGCAGATAAACATTAACATAAAATGCCATATAACAGCAGTTGGTGGTTAAATTGGCATTTTATTATTATATTATTATTGGCACTAAAATATTTACTCATGGTATCGTAGTTTATGTCAATTTAATAATAATAAATGAATACAAGTATATACAGTCTACAGTATTTCTAGTCAACACGCTAGGTTACCTTATCTTGGCTGCTGGGATGAAACAGAGATCAGCAAACATAAATGTCAAATTAGCTTATTTACGTAACTAGTCTGTGACTGAGTAAGAAAACCTTGAACATAAAGACATGAGGCTATTACTCCCTGTTTTTAAAAGTTGGACATTTGGGGATTCCTTTTTTTTCTGTGTTACTGTTATGCTTTCGTTAGTTAACTCAGTAACAATTTACCTTTAATTTTAAATATGTTTATATTGTCTATCCTGTAAAATAGTCAGATGTCTATTCATATTAATGTACAGAATTCATCTGCTTGCTGCTACTACTGCACATTCACCCAATGTGTGTGTGTGTATTAGAGATGGACCGATCCGATATTACGTATCGGTATCGGTCCGATACTGACCTAAATTACTGGATCGGATATCGGAGAAAAATAAAAAATGTAATCCGATCCATTGAATATCACGAAAGCACCTCACAAAACTTGCAACACGCCGTAACTCATCTCAGAACGTTAGCACGTCGGAGCAGTATGCATCACGTGATAGAGCGGCTGTGGCATGCGGGACCTGTCGGTGGTCTGGATAGCATTTGGAGCTTTGCTAGCAACCCGGCATTTCATCTCCGACAAAGTTATCCCCGAGAGAAGTAAAGCAAGTGTGTAAGTCCATCTCTGAATGTTTGTAAAGCATTCCTGCGTTAAGCTTAACAAGCGACTGCCTCTCCTGCTGCTACTTCAATCATGAAACTGCTTAATGATCAGCTGATCGGCTTTTCTGTCGCGAGTCCGTGTCTCTTGTTTGCTTTTGGCCCACTTTGCACCAGAAAGAGGAAACCAGCGGCTGAACAACAGCAGCACGTTTAAGCTTGATAAGCTGTTGTTAGAATTTATTTATTATTACTTTCTACTCGAGGATCTTTTTCTACGTAGCTGACGCTGGTAACTGTGCAGGGGCGGATCTAGCAAAGTTTAGCCAGGGGGGCCGATAGGGCATTAACAGGGAAAAGGGGGCACAAAGACATACTTTTCTTTCTTATTCTCATTTAAAATGTCTCGCTTTTAATAAATAATTATCTGAATCTTACACCCAAAGTTTTAATTTGATGTAAAATGAATAGAAGTCAATTACTGTATATAGTGACTATTAAGTCTAATATATATACCCTAGTAAGCTATAGTACTTTTTCCCTTTGGGAAGGTACCATCTGTGCAGTCTGCAATTTTGTTGAAGAAAGATGTTGAATCTATTTAATATTTCTTGAAAAATAATTGATTTCTGTGCATTTTTTTTTTCACACTGCATCAAATTAAGGTTAATTACGTCGATTAAGCATCATGAGGTGGAGCGTGAGGGGTGGTTCCCTATTTTTTATTTATTTATTTTTGTTGTTGCTGGGAGTTGGAACCCTATTAGTTAGGTTGCTTAATATTTACGCTAAGTACTCTTTAAAATACCAGAATAGGGAGGATTGAGTAGGTTTAAGTTTATTAGATTGATCAGTATTGCTGAACTATGAAATTTTTTTTTTTTTGCATACAGGTATAACAGAATAGCTTTAGTGTAGTTGTTGTTTTAAACTTGAGTATGAACTTATACAAAATGCAGCAAGATATTTAAAAAAAAACAGTTTTGTTGATTAAAAAACACTATATCGGATTCATATCGGTATCGGCAGATATCCAAATTTATGATATCGGAATCGGTATCGGACATAAAAAAGTGGTATCGTGCCATAGTGTGTATATATATATATATATATATATATATATATAATGTTCTTCCTCTACCCCCCCCCATTTTTGCACATGTCGAGGAGCGTGTCAGGCTACATTTCACTGTGTGTTATACTTGTATAACTATGCATGTGACAAATAAAGAACCTTGAATTGAATTGAATATTAACATTAAGAAAGAAAAATATGACGGTAGCAGCAAGTTAGCTTAGCTTTAGCTTATAATGCTAGAAGCAGGCTATCAGAATAACTCAATAGCTTTGCTAACTGCCTGCCAGCAGAGGTTGGCGTCAGCGTCAAACTCTTTCTGTAATGTTGACAGAAGAGTATTTGCTTATATCTTCACAGTTTATGTTATTATACAGTATGTCATGGCTTAGCTTTCACTTGTAATAAATTTTGAATAAGACAAAATCTATACAGAATGCCTGCTAACCGCTAATGCAGTATCATGTTTAAAAGGCCAAGTAAACATTGTGGCAACACTTCATTTTACTGGTGTATAATTTCAGATTAATGTCCCTGTAATTATAATAGTTTCCTGGAAAGAACTTGGTAATATGTCACAAATTTATGAAACTGGAGACTGTAATTTATATACTTCTGCTTAACTGATTCTAACATATTACTGGTTTAAGTAGTCTTTGTGGTCCGTGCGCTGCATGCCTGCTACTAAATTAATCTTTATCTGATTTTAAATAAAGATTCAGTTTCAAAGAAAGCTATATTTTCCAAGAATTTTGAACAGATTACCAGGTGCTTTCCACGAAACTTAAATACAAAGTGTTAACAGAATAGTTTCATGTTATTATTGTTTCACAGCTCCATTCTCAGGTTTTGCATATATTCTTTGTGTGTCATTTCTTTTAAAGGGAGCTGAGTGATGTGGATAGAGATGGGGCTCTCACGTTTTCTGAGTTTTGCACAGCGTTCCACTTGATTGTGGCCCGAAAGAATGGTTACCCTCTCCCAGAGACGCTGCCTCCCAGCCTGCGGCCGGGGTTCATGCAGCACGAAGAGGACATACCGGACACTCATGAAGTACGACGGACACAAGTAGCAAAAATTAATTATTTGGGCTATGAATTTATTCAGACTTGGGCTCTTTATACCATGCTTTCTCAACAGAGTACAGGGCCTTTAATTGTCTTTGAGGATCCTGGACGGAGGCCGAATCAGATGGTAAAACAAATCGTCAGTGGTTTGTTTAAAATGTTTATTTGTAGTTTCATCCTGTTGCCTGTAGGGGGCACTAGCAAGCTGAACACGAGACAGAACAACCAGGTTCAAGTACATTGCATACCAGGCAACAGGTTGAGCTTAGAGCATCTTTTACTTCCTGAAATGCACACTTTAAACTATTTCAGTCTTTGCACGTCCTGATTTTCTTCGCACCATGTTTTTTTAGGATCCGAGCATTATGCAGAGACTCCAGCCAAGCTTAACCTCAACGAAACAAGACTTGAAAGAAGAATCTAGTAAACAAGGTAATTATAAAGCAATTAGTTTGCTTTATAATTAGAGAATGCTAACATATGTTATTTCTTAGTCCAAAAAAAGATCTCAGTTTATGCGATACTGAAATAAAGCAAATCTATTCAGTGAACCATAATTTCTTAAGTAGTGAGTAAATGCTGCTCTGATATGCTCTTGATGGATGGGTGTTTCAGAGTGGGCCCTTGGGGGCCGAGTGTGTATGAAGACATTATTAGTCTAAGCAGAGTTAAGGCAAAAGGTCTTTATTGCTTATCAGAGTTTTTAAATACGGGGGGGAAAAAAACACTTTTTTTGTTGCATCGTCATTTCTGATCTTTCTTTTTTACTGTGTCTACAGATGTGAAGATGCTCGCGACATCTCAAGACAAAGTAACTCTTCAGCTCAGTGCTTTTCCTGAGCGGCCAGGTGAAACTAACCCTTCCCTTAGCATGGGGGAGATTTCTCTGTTCCTGTGTAAAAGTACATCATGTGCTACAAGTTTCAGATGAGCTCGGGTTGGTGGGGTGCCACAAATACCTCAGTACTTTCTCTGAGTTGGGGATCTTTCCTCTTTTGTCTGCTTCGGTGAAAATGCTTGTTTGTTGTGATTTGGTTGCGTTTTCTAAGCGCACGACTCTCTCCTGGCTAGATGTAAGATATATTTTTGGTGAAAGATAAAAATAAAAAGTAACCCTAGTGGTTATTATCTGCCTACAGATGATTGATTGAAAATGAGCACACTTATTAGTATTCATCTTTCTTACAGAACCGCCTCAAGATCTGGATCCACAGATGAAGACAAAAACTAGACCAAGGTGACAATGAACCCACTCCAACTAAAATGATTCAACTTGAGCTGCTCATTAACCATTATTACATTTTCTCATCCGTGTGACCTCCAGGTCCTACTCCAGCACTTCAATCGAAGACGCTATGAAGAAGGCCGAGGAGCCACCCACCCCTCCCCCTCGACCCCAGAAGACCCACTCCAGGGCCTCATCGCTGGACCTCAATAAGCTCTTCCAGCAGGGCGCTCCAGGTATGACCTGCTCCTCCCATCATATTATCTCTGCAATACGGAAGGTGAGAAGCACAAACAGCTGGGAGCAGCAGTGCGTTTTGCAACTGAGTTAATATGCGTCGTTTATGCCAGTTCTCCTTTTACGGGGAACAAAAGCAGAAATGGAGATGCGTGGTTTTCAGTATTCAGTCTGAAAGGTGAGAGACTCACAAGAGAGCCATTCAGTTTGTGGTTATAAATGTGCATGGTATATTTGAGTTTAAGGAGGGAAATCTGTATCCCGAGAGCAAAGCAGGGGTATGACATCATTGCAATGTAAGCTTTTCACTTGGGATTCCAGGAGTAAAAAGTGGATGGTTGCTGCCTCCTCCAGCCCTCCCTCCTAGACCGACAGCTTCGCAGGTAATTCCTGTTTGATTAAGATTTTGACGGTAGTACTGCATGCTGAGCAAAGCAATACAACAACATCATTTTTTCTCAGATTAAAAGTGACAGAAATCTTCTTTCCTGTCAGGTTTCTCATTTTATCGGCGCTTCGGAGAAAACTGTCCAGAGCAAAGTGCAGCAGCCAAACTTTGCTGACTTCAGTCACTTCAGAGAAGAGGTGAGCATTAAACCTGAACGTCTGCCTTTGTTTCAGTGGGAATTTGCAAATGTAGCAAACAGCAACACAAATTGCAGTTACAAAAAGAAACGTCAGCATTTTCCACTTCACAACTTTCCATCGCAGATATATAAAAGTGTCATCAAAGACGTGCTTGGGAAAAGTATGAGTTTCTATTACGAGACACAAATAAATGAAAAGGTTGACAGAAGTGTACATGAAAGTCCATGCAAATTAGATGGCTTTTTAAAGCCTAAATTGTGTATTTGTTAAAAATCCTTCCTGAGAAGGCGGTACTACTCAAAGAGTTT
Organism: Diplotaxodon limnothrissa; assembly: GCF_057381915.1. Taxonomy (NCBI): domain Eukaryota; kingdom Metazoa; phylum Chordata; class Actinopteri; order Cichliformes; family Cichlidae; genus Diplotaxodon; species Diplotaxodon limnothrissa. Next base: position 9,541,347 of record NC_140617.1, read on the forward strand.
CCAGTGGTGCTACTCAGTTTCTTAAAGCGAGTTACATTCAGACTGAATTGAACGCAATACACGAGTCGTTCCTTTCAGTATGTTTTTAATTATAGTTGGCTTTAAGGACCTGTGAAAATGCTGAAAGGTTTGTAATAAATTAAACTGATGGTTCTGCTCATCATTTATTTTATTTTGAAATACTCCTGCATCCTCTCAGGAAGAGCACTTCCTTTTTCTCTTTGTGTCATTTTTGTACTTCTCCATAGTCTGACAACTTAGACATTTCCTCTTCCTTCAGTAGGAAGCCTAATCTAAAAATCATGGGTAAGCACCATATTAGGAAGTATCCTCACTTCAGAATCCTCCGTGTCCTTCAGCACATATGCTGCTTGTAAAACTGAGCTGATTTTGTGGTTGCTTTCTAATGAATCGCTTTATAAACTTCACTGCTGCCGTATGATAAGTAACACAAACGCTAATTACTGTGGTGCATTTGGTACTTTTATCAATGTGTGTGTTTGTTTAAATGAGCCGCACACCCCACAGCCATAATCAACGCTGTGTGCACATGGAAAAGTACTGTATTTTACTGCATTACATTTCCTGGAACTGCAGGTGGAAAAAAAATCCCCATTCCTTTCTCAAAGGTTATTGTATTTGCGCAGCTATGTTCAGTATTTGTTTTTCTTGTGGGAGTGAAGCGATTTTGGCAGCTTTTTCTGGCTTTATGGCGTCCAAACCTCTGGCTTTCATTACAAAAATCATATGTAGTTTTAAGGTCAAAAGGCAAAACAGCTCCTGCTTCAGTACTGCCCCTCGCATCAGGTGTTGTGTGTTCTAAATCATACTCTTCATTAGACAAGATGTGCTTGAAGTGTCAGTTTTTGTGGCGTGCTAAAAATGTGCATAGATTAGATTTGTTATTGGCCCAGCATCTGCCTACGTTTTGGTGTGGATGTGGGGTTTTTTCTAGTTTTTGAATGCTGTAAATCAGCGGTCCCCAACCCCCGTGAGTTGTTTGGTACAGGGCCGTGAGAGTTGAGGCTCGAATGTAAAATTTATGGTTTTTATTGTTATTTTTTAAGTTGTTTTTATTGTTAACTCGGTTTTCCTGGGTCTTATGAATAAATCTTCTTTTTTTTGTACCGGTACTGGTTTTACTTTAAGGTGTTGCGGATAAATACATCAAAGGCCGGTCGGTGAAAATCGTCAGACATAGACTAGTCCGTGGCGCAAAAACAGTTGGAGACCACTGCTGTAAATCACTCAGTTCTAACTTCTGTCTTTGTCATCACTTATCTTTAAGGTGCCCTTTCATTACTCTCACTCTGACCTTGGATCCATTACTCTTTCTTCTCCTCCCCATCACGATAGAGCACGGCCATCTCTCTGTCTCCCCACATGGTGTTTTACTTAATTAAAACCAGCTGCACTAGATCATCCCAAAGGTAGCTATAAGATGTACATTTCTCACTTAGTAAGGCAAATAGAAATCCACACCAGCCCAAGCTCCTCAGAGAGGCATTGTAAATCAGTGAAGTATAAGCGTCCTTAAAAATAACTTCCTTTTACATAAAACATGTCAATCTTGAGTTAAGTGTGAATATTTTGACACCTGCTTTTGTGGGGAACTCATGGGAGCAGTTTAAGTACATGGCTATGTCTGAAATCACTCATTACTTACTGTATTACAGGCTATATTCTGTAGTGAGTATTACTATACCTGATGCGCTGAAGTCAAAGTAGCCCTACATGTGGTGAAAAACAGGTGGTCACTATTGAAGCATCATGCACTGCATTTAAGAGAAAACTAGAGGGAGGAATGAAGCTTGTTGAAGTACTGATATTGTTATTTAGTTATTTTCTGAAAGCCTGGGAGAAATGACCCTAATGGTAAACTTGATCTGTGAGGTCAGTAAAAGCTTTGATGTCACGTTTTACGTCTCAATTGTTAGATTTAAGTTGTATTTAACGCAACGTGAAATTTGTGGTCAGAGCAAATGAGAGACCAAATCGGGGTTTATTTTTAGGGTGGGCCTGCTTTGTGACTGAGCCACAAAGTTTGCGAGTGAGAGATTTGTAGTTAACAAACCAGTGGGTGGCATCACTGTAACCATGTCCATCTTTTAGGTACAGTCTATGTTATTGCCACAGTAGAACATATTAACGTATCTGTTAGCTCAGTTATTATCCGTGCTTACCATCAGTGCAACTTTGTGCTGAACATTGGGGGGTGGGGTGGTATATTGGTTGGGTCTGATTATTAAGGGGGTCATAACCCCCCTAACCCCCTGGAAATTACGCCCCTGGTGCTTACCAAGGTCCACTGGTCTCTTCCAGGAGTGGAGAGAGTCCAGTTGATCCATTGCATGCATTGATACATTCAGACAGAAAGTTGGACAAGGTTAAAGTTGTCTGTTTTTGATTCATTTGTTGTGTCCAGTTTGTGTTTTGTTTCCTCTTGTTTGAATAAGCTTCCTTTGTCTCATTGCTCTTAAATATTCCAGTTGAATGAGGAAAGTTTTAAAAATGCACGCTCTAGAAACTGACAGTGATGGCACTTCTTTAATACCAGCTTTTGCAGCTGATTTGACCACACACTCTGCTTATGGTTCTGCTGTGGTTTTTTTGCCGCTGTAGCAACTACTACAGCGTCTGTATGTTTCCATGCTGTGGCTGTGTTTCGCGTCCAATGGAGCAGTGAATCTCAGGGCCATTTATTTGAAAGTCAGTTGGTGTTTCTGAGCAAAATGCATTTTTAGGTTTCTTGGGTACAATTTACAACAGGAGCCTGCTTTAAGCATCACGAAAGCCCACTGCCGCCACAGTGAAGACTGCAGCCCGGACAAATTAGCGGATCAAATTCACTAAATCCAACATTAACAGATGGGAAAGGCTGTAAGAAATGCCTTCAACTTTCACAAAACTAGGGCCTGTCCTCACACTTTCGCCCTAAAAACCATGTGGTGACACATTAAACATCTTAAAACAAAGGAATAAGGCAGCAAGGTGATGCAATAAAAGCAAAGTAATCCATCATGGCTGCCCCTGAGCAGGCCGTGTCTGGAGAGCCCTACATCGCAGTCCCTGCAGGGAAGGTGCTGATTTATACACGGTCAGGGCCAGCACATTTCTTTCTGCCTCTTTATAGCTCCTCTCTCAATTTAATTCACCTCATCATGGCATCAACACTCTTTTCTCCGTGGAGGAATAGATCTTTTATCATCTATCTTACATGACAAACGTCCAAGCCAAGTTTTTTGGTTTATTGCCTTTAGGAGGAGAGCAGTGTGAAACCTGAAGATCAGGGGCCACACTCCAGATTTGGGCTCAGCACTGAGGACATGACGAATCCTTCACAACAGGTCAGGACTGCTCACTGAGCCACTCCTCTTGTGTAACAGTCAGTGTCTTTCTTACAATAATTCTATCTTTTCATCTGTTATGGTTTCAGGACATGACTGCCGCCTCTCACAATCAACCTCCACAGAAGCCAGTTCGCAGGAAATATCTCCCAGAGAGCCAAAACCTGGAGACTGTACCTCCGCCAGCGGTGCCATTTCCTCCTCCTGCTAAAACTCCTCAAAAGTTAGTCAAACATTTAACTTGTGACACTGATCACTTTGGCTAAAAATAGCCACCACTTTTAGCAGTGGTTAAAATGTAGCCAGGAACACTAACCTGTGTTAAATTTGGTGTAGTCATTGCTTTATATAAGAGAATAACTACATAAATCGCTGGTTGCAGTGATAAACTGACAGAATACTGTGAGGTTTTCTTAAATGTGTTAGCCTACAGCCTGCATGTCAAAGATGGACTTGGCCACTGTCACTCATTAATTTTGGATTCTGTATTTTGAAGCCTCAACTTAATCATTTATTTTAAGCCAGCAGTGACCGTTGATGCTTCTAGGTCTTAAAATGTGAAGCCAACATGGAAATGCCGTAAACCAGCTTTGCATTTAATGACCAACAGGTTTTAACCTTTATTCGTTAAACCATTAAAAAAAACCTTCAGAAGACACTCGCACAACAAACACATAGTGGAGAGATCCAGCTCAGTGGCTCAAATTAGATCAAGTGAGGCCTAGCAAAGGTCTGAAAGGTGTCAAAGCAGCAGCTAATAACTTTAAGTCCTACCAGAAGCAAAACAGGTAAATTATAAAAACAATAGAAACAAAAAACCCTTTTTCTGTCAGACTCTAAACATGTTCATTTCTGAGCATTGTAACACACAACTTGACTGTCAGGTGACTAACTTTTGGAGCCTCAAATTGGAGAAAATGCAGTTTTTGTTTCAAGCTTTAAAGGTCACTGCATGCAAAGTTCTTGTAAACTTTATGAGTAAAATATACCAATGTTTACAGCTTGTTGCTCTACCTCAAGTGGCCAGAAAAATGAGTTAATGCAGGTCAAAGAGCTTCTTAAAAGTACCTACATGCTCTTAAGTGATCGTAAAACCCACAAAACCCACCCAAAGAGGGGAATTCACCAGACATTAAGGCACACTCTAACTCACTATAATGACTCTACCATGTGTGCTTCTGTCTCCTTATTGACCAGACTGCTCATTGAAACTGTCAGTGCGATACACGGTGATCATCAATAACAGCGGAGGCCTCCTAGTTGCAGCGACCCCTGCAACTGGTCTTATTCTTCTGACGTGCAAAGTTCAAACCTCTGATAAGCTGGAAGAACTGGAGATTGTTATAGCCATGCCATGCTGTTTTATTCACCTTAAAATTCTATTTAATAGCAAATAAAAACTGTATGAAATTCTTTCAGACTGCTGCCCAGACAGAAGAGGGAGATCCAGCAGGCTATCCGTAAGAACAGGGAAACCAATGCTGTGCTGACACGCCTTAATAGCGAACTCCAGCAGCAACTTAAGGTTAGTTCATGTGGTATTTTTTGAGCTCATGACACTTTGTATATACCACTTGGGTTTTGCTGTAGCGGTGTGTGCCCATTTACAACTTTCTCACATTCCCTGCCCTCCACCTCCTTCAAGACTCTGGGAAATGGGAAAACCAGCCCTGCAGTGCTTAGAAAACACATATAAAGGGTGCCCGCTTGACACACAGAACTACAGTGTACCTTTAACTCTGACAGTTCAATTAAACAACAGAAGTACTAAACATTGCATTTCAGCTGCAACCACAAGAGCGTGGTAGTGTTCAAGTTAACTCGGTTTCAAAATCCCCTCAAACGTGTGTCAGAAGTTGAGTTCTGCTCTTTTGCTGCTGACAGCAAAACGCTCCTACCGATCCAACTCTGTGAAAAGCCTCAAGCTCAACTGTCTGCCCTCCTTTGCCCATCAGTCATAGCTGAACTAATGGCAAAGACTTGGCTGTTTGCATTGGTGATCTGCCCGTGGAACACACTCTCACTCACATTTGGAGCACATGCTGCATGCCTGTCATTCTCCTCATAAATGATCCAGGAGCGGAACCTTCACGCTACCATGCAGGGCTTTTATAGCTTTAATACAACAGAGGAAAAGGAATATAAAGGAGAAGAATGCTACCAACAAAGGACCTACTTTGTAACATCTTAAAATATCATGCAAAGAGGCTATTTTGTTCTCAGATTTCAAGGATTTATGTTTCCTTTCCCTTTGTGAAAGGTCATCTGGAATGATATTTATTCGTTCTAATTCTCCCACGTCCTCAAAGTATCTGTGGAATTCTGCAGAGAAAGGCATATGTGTCTTTATATAGACCTGAGCCTTATTGAAATACCAAACAGCCACTGGCATTCACAACTGTCTTCTTCAAAATATAGCCTGGGCCGGTCAGGCATCCAACTACAACAGGGTGTGTGCATGTGTGGGGACAGAAGGAAGGCTGGATGGAAAGGAAGACTTGACTTTTTACAAAGACAGTTCAAGAAAGTTTAAAGAAAAATATCCATAAATGAAGGGTGGATTAATATGTTGTCAGAATCACTGATTAAAAACACTTTTTTGAAAAGTCAGCAAATTTGGTTATGAGTCTTGCTGAGAAACATGGCTGATGAAAATAAAATATCATAGGAAACTTTTAATTGAAAATCTTCCTACATTTACTTTGTAATATTAGGTGAGAACCATTAGACCATTATCAGTTGATAGAGATGACTGAAGTCCTTATGTATAAAAATGACTGGAAACCATGACCACCAGGCATATATATGGACATAAAATATATTTTTACAGGACTCTGTGCAGTCCTGTGAAATACTGAGTACATCTTTCCATGAGGGTAAGTAGTAGCCAGGTGCTGCTAATCAGATACTCTTGATTAAATAATCATCACTAATCAAGTGTGAACAGCTCTGTAAACGCAGACATTTTAACAATTTGATGGTCTGGAGAATTTGGGTGTTTTACCACAATGCCGCAGTCGACATCTGAGTAAATTCACCACAAGCTCAGACTAAGCAATTCTCAGAGAAACTGCAAAACATGGCAGCACAGCTTAGGTTTGCAAAGGTGCATCTGAGCAAACCACAAAACTTCATGAACAACGTCCTTTAGACGGACAGAATGGACATGTCAGACCATAACACACAGCACTACGTTTAGAGAAAAGCAAAGACAGCACATCAGCATAAACACCTCATACCACCTGTCGAGCATGGTGGGGGATGCGTGCTGATTTGGGTTTGTTTTGCAGCCGCAGGACCTGAGCACTTTGCAGTCATTGAGACAACCATGAATTCCTCTGTATACCAAAATATTCTAGAAATAAATGGCTGTGTCCCCCACAGCTAAAGTTTGGCTAAAACTGGATCATGTAAAAGAACATTGAGCACATGCACTGCAGCAAAACTGCAACAGAATGGCTGAAAAAGAGAAGAATCATGCAGTTGCAATGGCCCAGACCTCAACCTGCCTGAAACGTCGTGCATAAACAAGTGCCTGCAAACCTGAATGAAATGAAGCAAAGCTGTAAAGATGAGTTTGCCAAAATTCTTCCACAGTGATGTAAGACACTGATAAAGTCATACAGAGATTACGTCAAGTTATTCCTGATAAAGGTGTTTTTACAAGCTGCCTAATCATGGCATGCATTTAGTTTTTCACAGAAATGCAGAGAGTCATGTGAAAACGTTCTTTTTCAAGACTGTAATTTATACTATAGTGGGACATATACATAAAAAACATGAGTCATTTTCGTTTTTAAATGACATAAAACAAAACGATAATAGGCACGTGAGCATAATAAAGTTAGAGGAACAGCTTCTTAACTCTGGAAATTTGTCCAACTGAGCAGCACTTGCATGCAACACAAAATCCAACCGGGGTTTTGATTTATCCCAGAGAAGGAAGTGCATAAATATTCCAACAAATCTGTTAATTCCGATGAAGTTTTCATCTGATACGGTTAAGAATGTTGATGTTCAGTGAAGATACGTTGGCAGGTGCAGGCCTATTCAAGTTTAGCCTGGATAGACATGATCCACCAGCAATGCTATTAGTCTGAATTTCCAGTTTAAATGTAGGTCTCATGCTCTGCATATACAGAAATCTTTTCCATTTGAGCACCAACCTCAAGCCAAAATATTAGCTTTTCATGCACTAGCAGTCTAATAAGTGCAATGCATTCAACTCGATATATCAGTGACCTTATGACCTTTATTCTAGTGCAGAGTGGGGAGACACCAAAAAGTAAGTGTCTAATATTAACTCTGTTTATTTTCCACGTTCACATCAGAACTGACCTCGTGACCTTTCCTCTGTTGCCACCTTCAGGGTAAATCTTAAGCTTTCGGGCCTACAGCTAGTACAGCACTGAGAGTGGGAGAATCCTATTATGCTCAGTTCACATTTTTGGGGGTGTAATGAACATTAGGGGCCACTTCGGGGGATTAATCTTTTTACATTGTTGAGTCTTGAGTCTACTGCTATACTCACATGGCAGTGTACGCTCTCCCTGGGGGCACTTATTGTGTTCACTCCTCTTTCTCCTGCTGTGCAGAACTTTGTGCTCTCTTTTAGGGAGCGACAAGGTCAGGGCCTAAATTCCAGATATTAATGCTGTAAATATTCCACATTCACTCAGTCTCTTCCACTTGAGGTGGCAAACTGTAATATTTCCTTAGCTACACCCTTAGTCTTAAGATTAGTCAGGGAGTTTCCATCGTTCTGTCCAACACCTTCATATTGGGGGTGTAATGAATATTAGAGGCCACTTGAGGGGATTAATCGTGTTACACACACAACATAGCAAACAGGCAGTTAACTTAACTCTCCTGCTATACTCTTATTGCAGTATACCCTCTCCCTGGGGGCAAGTTATTATCGTCTCTCCCCCTCCATGCTGTGTAGAGCTTTGTGCTTTAATGTTGGGAGTGACAAGGTCAGATTCCAAATATTAATGCTGTACATACTCTCCACTCACATAATCAGTTCCATATTTTGTGCAGGGGTTCACAAGGTCTGGGAGAAGGCATGTGATTGGGCGCCACGCAGGAAAAACGCATACATCAAAGAAAATAATTCCATAATCAGTGATTTATTTTAAACACTAAGCTGCCCAAAGTTTTCACAGGAGTAACACACCGGAGAATCTGCACAGAGGTCTGACACAAGCTGTTAGCGGGCGCAGTTTGACACAATAATCCAGTAATAAAAGCAGGCTGCCGCGACAGCCTTTATTTTCCACCGTGCCCGTGATGAACGGAAAAGTCAGTAATCGGTCTGTCTGCAGTGTTTTGTGTTTCAAAGTGTAACTTTTAATCATTATTTGAAATCTTTGGGTTCAAAGAATGGTTGTTATTGTATGTTTCTGTTTTTGGGATATTAACACAAAATGTTTGCTTTAATACTGCTCTGATGTTTCTTAATGTGAACTGGGGTTCAGTCAAAGATCCTGTATTTCCCATTCATGCCCTCAGTTTTTTTTTTCTCTTCTATTTAATAAAGGCTTGCAAAATTTTACCTCATACCATGAATAATTTCTAATTCACAGGCCCTCAAAATATGATGTGCACTGGAATTTTGCACCATTATATTTTTCTTCATATCCACATGAAGCTTTCAGGGTGAAAAACACATTTTTCTCAGTTTAAAACTGCAATCAACTGCATCGAAAGCCAGAAGCTACCATTCTACCGTTTGCCCGCAGGGAGCACATTAATAATCCTGATTTTAGTTAAGATTTCCTGCTTCGTTCTACAATTTGTAAAAGTCATCTTGTATCTCAAATCTTTGCAAGCTGTTCATTTTTTTCCAGCACTTTCATATTTTGTAGTAATTAACACTGTGATCTTTTGGGGCCGTTGGCCAGATTTCAACCTTGTTCTTGACCGTCGTCACCACAGAAAACAAAGCAAATAATGTCATTACCGCCTGAGGTGCATCTCTTGTTCAGACTGCAGCGATCAGAGGTCATGTTTTCTTTTGCTTGGCTGCAGGTGGTTCATAAGGAGAGGGTCACCTTGGAGTCCCAGCTGGAGCTCCTACGGCCTCTGGCTTCGACATGACTGAGCCCGAAGTCTGATCGGAGTCACCTTCCCGTTCTGTCACAGGGGCGCGCATCGGTTTCTCTATTAAACACAAATGTTTAAGCCAAGACACAAGTGGTTGTTGTCTGACGATGGAAGCAAAGTGCATTTTTGACTCAACAGACAGGGATGTTACTTTTCTTGAATTATCAGCTCCAGCTCGAGTCCATGTGTTTGTTTGCATTATTGTTAAAGATGCTCTGCAGGACTAAACCGTGTGTTTTTAATCACTGTATAATATGCACATGTACAATGTTTTCTTTATGACTTTCTAACTTATTTGTGTTGTGATTCACTGTTAGGTTCTCTCATAAATCTTTTATGGTTTACAGGACGTGTTTGCACATCTATCCATGATTATGAAAAATCTTATTTTCTGTCCAGCCCATCTTCTCAGATTTCATGTTTTTCTACGCACCACATTTCATCTATATACACACACACACACACACACACACACACACACACACACACACACACACACACACACACAATAAAACAAGCGATGGTGCTACAGATTGATTTCTCGTTCTTACGCTGTTTGCACTGGAAGGAAAAATAAAAGTGCACATTTCAAAGGATGGCAAAAAATAAAACATTAGATGTGGAATGAATCTGATTTAACAAAACATTTTGAGCGTCCACAAAAAATGTGTGTTTTGAGGACTGTATCCGTAGCACATGTGACGAATGTCGACACTGGGTTTGTATGTAATATGAGCATTTTCATGTGAAGTTGCTACATGTTTGATGTAAGTGTTGCCTGACATCTTTATGTTTGTTATCATGCAGAGTTGGCCTTGATGAAAAAAAGATTTCACAATGTCAACAGTTATTCTTCATAATAATTGCGATTTCGTAAATTGCCTTTTCCTTAGTAAAAATCTACATCTGCTATTGGCGAGATTATTTTAAACTCAGAGTTTTTTCTAAACAGCCAATCTGCTGTTATAACAACTTTTATAATATTACAGGCTAAAAAAAAAGCAAAACCCAAATCAGTATTAACGGCTAAAAAATGAAATAATAAGCACAATAATCATCTAATAGTCATGATAGATTTAAAGACTGGCTGAAAAAGCAGGCATGGTCATGTGTTTATTGCTTTTTTTCACACTACTGTTGGATCATGATTGTGATAATGAGATGGCAAGCCTGAAACTGCATGATTGTGTTAAACTTATGTGAGAATGTAAATGAATCTGAAACTGTGCACGACTGAGCTCTGGTCTTAAGACAACAATGGAACTAATCAATAAAGTCTATTTTTGTTGCTTGAAATGCTTTTATTACCACTGGTTTGCTGTATAAAGATGCCTCAACAGCTCCACTAAATTTGGATGTATAAACAGATGTCTGAGAAACCGTTATCACATGTTGGGTATGAGGGCAGGAGAGATCAAACGGGCAGCAGTCGAAACTTTCTGGCAGTCACAAAGCAGCCGAGCTTTTCTGTGACACAGACACAACAACCGAGGGTCACCCAGATCACTACTGATGGCTGTATTCCCAGACCTTCTGCTGCTGCCATCCCAAAATATCCTCTGACACACTTGGCTCTCATTAAAGACACACCACCCACAGATGGGCCGCTTTCTCAGTCATGTGCTGCACTCGCGTCTCTAATAGCTCCTCTGATTGTTATTATTATCATGCATCATCTGTTTTTTATTAGTTACAAATGTGTTATAGGAGCTGATGAGAATGCTGGCTCACTCATTTGGTCTGTTGGCTAATTGGCATGTTGGTCCAAACAAAATGTTTCATTAGCTAAGGCTATTCTATATATTCGTGATCCACAGAGGAGGAGGAGTCGTGATCTTTGGGATTAACGTTCTTGGCAAATTTGACATAACATTAGGTACTAAATGCATATCCCCCCATGAGGGTAATTTGGAGTAACTTTGGTGATCTGCAGACCCTCTCTGTCCCACCTTCCTGTCTGTGTGGCAGCTTTTCTTGTAGGTACTAAGTGGAGGCATCACAGCCAACACCTGGGCCTGGTGTGCTGGTCCTCTTTCAAAGCACTCCACTGGAGCTTTGAAAGAGGCTCCAGTGGAGTGCATTTGGTTCATGGCATTCAGAACTTCTCATCTCACATATTCACCTACACTACTGAGCCCACTAATAATACTTTATGTGGTATTTTTCTTTGTTTGTTATGATTTTGAATTATGATCAAGTTCTTCTTATGATCAAGAAGTGTCACATTTTGGTAGTTTGCTAGAAATATAGACTGCCTATTTAGCCATATGTTTAGTAGCTAAATGACATTGCTAGAGAGGTGGTACTCAGTACTAGTAAATACAATGTTATAAATAAGCTGCTAAAAGGAAAATAATTTAATTGAAAGTTTTAGTTAAGTAAATGCATAAAGTATTAGAAAACATAAATATCAAAAATAAAGTCAACTAAAATCTTATCTACTGTATAGTTTTCCATTATTATTTATTTATTATCATGTGCTAGCATGTTAAACATAATCTATAAAGTACTTGCTCAACTTGTTATACAAAAAAAAGTATATTATTTACTTGAGATTGTAAATACTCTAAGTATCTCAAAGTGTTACTAAACAGTATTTGAGTAAATATAGTTACTTTCACTTTGAATATTTAAAAATTCTGGTTTTGGAGTAGTATGATTTTTTTTTTTTAAGTCTGCAAAACATTCAACAGCTCCAGCTCAGTGACTGCATTTGCTGAGGAGACACCCAGCAGACAGCTGTTGGCTGCAGCTAACAGCTGTCCCAGGTGTCAGACAAAGTGGCTCCGCCTCCCTCATTTTAAGCCTCTAAAAAATTCAAATGGATAAGATATCGAAAAACTCTCGATGTTGTTGTTATGAAGAGGATTTAGCTATAGAGAAACAAACTATTTTTGTACTAGGGTGTAATTTTCACAGCAGCTAACATCAGAGTCTGTGGGGAATGGCTTGCCTTCAGAGTCTGCCTCAAGTGGCCGTTAGAAGAACTGCAGTTTTTGGCACTTGTCACGTGTCAGCCATGCTGTTTCCCATTTAGTACCTCACATTTTCTGGAACGTGCAAATCCTCAAGCAAGTTTGATCCCAGCTTTAGTCGCTCATTTCATCTCTAATTTCTCCTGTAAGTAGTTGATTATGACTTGTTTCCAATATGTGAAGTTTTCTCCAAGACTAAATTAAGCCTATCACCGAGACCAAGAAAAGACGGATACTCGCTGAATTCTTTTGCACGATTGAATTCCCAGGGCATTTTTAAGGAATAGAAAAGAGAAACCGATACTCAATCCAAGGAAAAAAGGCAGAAAGTTTTTGAGGCATCTGAGAAAATGAATGAGCCTGAGTAAATAAGTTCAGTCTGGGAAGCAGACGCAGGATGCCAGACGACAACAAGACGCTCGTAATTCCTCTGCGCCATAACCAATATTTGGCACAATCCTGCATGTCGGTACCTGCTGCATCAACTTACAGTCACTCCATCCACACTATAGGTTTATTTCATCTTATACAACGGGAGAGGACTGTGTGCATTCATTAAGTCAGTTGGCTTAACAGAGAGTCATTCTCACTCAACTATAAATACTATTTAAAAATGTTTGGTTTGCATTTCAGGATGACAACTGAGCGTGATGAGGAAACTGTATGTCAGCCATGTGCCTCTAAGTATAAGCCTGCTCTTATAATAACCGTCTCCCACTTAAACAGCAGCTGCCTGATTATTCTGCACGTGCTTATTAGTATTAATGATTCTTACAGATGGATTGATATTTTGTGTTCTCAGACACAACACAGAGAATTAACCGGGCCTCCATTTTTATCTCCATATAAATGAATGACATAAAAATGACACTAAAAGCCAAATAAAGGCATATCAAGACATAGATAGTGTGCTTTGACAGAGGACCTAAGTGAGATACCACAGCTCCGATGGCTGATACTTTAAAAATATCAAAAAGGAACAGAAAACATAAAGAATAACAAAAGGCTGAGGAGGAGATAGGACTGGATGTATACAGAGGTCTGACTGAGAAACAAGAAACAAGACGCAGGAGGATTCAATCAGGAAATCAGAGGTGGGAAAAATAGAGCAACAGAAGACACCAAAATAAAACAGGAAGCGTGCCTGTGAAATGCATCTAATATTCAAAGCTGTCTCATTTCCAAACATGCATCAGGAAGAGAGCAGGGCCTTGCTGTATGCACCACCTTTTTTATATGCTGAAGTTCAACACATCTTCACAAAAGATACGCCAAGGTTGTAAAAATATTATAACTCACTCCACCTGTCAGCGCTTTTTAATGTTGTGATCTGTGGACGTGGAGAGCACGTTTTTCTCAGTTCACGGTAAGTAAACTGTGTCCATATCACCCCTGCTCACTTCAAGTTAAAGCTGACTCTTCTCACAACAAAGATTACCAGCTTTTGTCTGTTCAAGTTCGGCCTTTTGTTCCAGCACCATTACTCAAAGATGACGACATACGGAGCTTCTCTCGTCCCGCCTTTGTCCGCGGCTGGGCTTTGCAAAGGTTGCACTTCTGGTGTGGACATTAGCTAGGCCACAGGAAAGGCTTTGGAGCTGTCGATTCTGGCCCCGTCAGCTGGTGGGATTTAACTAAACACTCATTCAGCAAATGTGAATGAAGCTCGGCTAAGGCTGTCAGGTCTGCAAACAGAGTTAAAAGTGAAGATTAACCTACACAGGGGTATGACAACGTGAAAGCTGAATTATTGTTGTTTTACTGCGCAAGAGTGAATGAAGGAAATGTGCTGGATATCCCTATAGCAAATAAACTAAATCAAGTCTTCTTTTTTTTCAACAGACTTCCTGAAGCTTAAGTTAGATTTAAGAGATTTTAATACTCTGGATTTACTTTAAGACTAGAACTAAAGAAAAAAAAACAACATGACTTACTTTGTGTTAATATGTTTGTGTTGTTTGAGCTTCTTGTGAAACATTGAAACATATGCATCATTTTTAGCACTCGGATACACAGCCCATCCCACCTTCTGTTTCGTTACCTGCATGCTGATCAGGCTGGTATTGTATTCCAGCTCCAGTGTGTTGGACTGCAGTTGGCAGCAGTACAAATTGTTGGGTGAGATCTGCTGCTGGCTGCAGGGCCACATCAACCAGGACATGCAGCAGGTGGAGAACTGAGCAGAGCGAGGAGAAAGCTGCAGTCCAAGACATCTGCCTTGTCAGAGACGTAGCTGAATGGCATAGAGGACTGCACATCAGCCACTTTGGAGCTCAAATGCAGTCTCAAGAACTCAAAAGCTAAAAAACATAATGGTTGGCATGAATGCGCTGAATGTCCCCAACATCTAGTTAGCAAACACCCTCTCTATGACACGTAATACATGTGATGTGTTTATAACTTGAATATTGCCAAAGCTTTTATTAAACCCTAACCGTAGATACCGCTGCTGAATATTGTATGGTAAACTAAAATCAAAATAAAAACAATGACACGAAGTGTCTCCTTCTCTCCTTTATGTGTGTCCTTCTCTCCTCTGATGCTTTGCAGGTGGAGGCAGGTTCCTAAAGCCAGAAAGAAAAACAAGGAGGAGGTCAGACATCAGGACTTTGTCTCAAAATAATTCTCGAAAGAAATTCAGAAGTTTCTTAACTAATCTTAAGAAAATGATAACTAACATTTTTGTTTTCAGTTAATCTCAGTAGCTGCTGAGGTGCACATGTGTGAGACCTTTGACATTTTAATATATTACCCCAATAATGAAATCCCTTCTTTGTCTCCCAGTTTAGCATATATCTTCCTTTAAAGCAAGCAACTGTTTGCGTGATGTTTTTTCCAAACACATTTAAAGACACTTCGTTAACCTTCTTAACTTAGTTTTCTCTCTTTCCTTCCTCTTTTTTTATTTGACTGCATTTTCCTTTTGTCTTATTAACAGCTTATGGGCCATCTGTTAAGGACTTTTAACTGCAAATAACCTGTATGGATTTAATTTGAGCAAGTAGTGGCACTTTTGTAAAAACATTTTACTAACCACAGGTTTTATCAGATTTAGATGCAAAGCAGATGCACATTTTCCTCAGTAATACTTTGTATTTTTCATATATGTTTGCCTGTTTGCTTGTCTTTTCCCTGCTTTTAATATATTTTGTATGCCTGTGAGGACCTTTGAACCATTACAGATGATACTGGGCTATACAAATAACATTCCCTGAAAGTAATGCATCATGCCCCAGAGCCTCACTGCATTACAGTCCAGTTAATGTTACCCAGTCACTGATTTCTGTGTTTTTCTTTACGTAAACAAAGACATGAGGTTCATGCTATAGCATAAACTGGTGCAGGAAATCCACCAGACTGCAGGGAGTTAAGTGTTCCTGTTCACTGTGCATCCCCAAAACGCAAAGAAAACCAACATCCATGCTTTTTCTAAAAAAGAACAACTTTAGAAGAATAATAAGAATAATTTAAAAATATGGCCTTTTAATTAATTGCTCTTTTAATATTCTGTAGTGTTCGTTCTGCTATGCCTCCAATGCATCTGAAGCGTTTGCTGTGGAGTGTTTACAGGGTTGAAGCAGGCGGAGTCCGGATCCACTCATCCCCGGAACTCCACTCCGGGACTTCCCACATGCTTCTTTTTAAAAACCACCTCTTTTACTTCGTAACAGTGAAAAACACACCAGCATTAGGGCAGCAGATGACCCGGCGCAGCGGCGAGGAGCACAACAGTCCTCTCTAACAAATGAAAGGATGGGGGGCACCAGCGGCAGCAGCAGCTGAGTTCAGTCAAACTGGATCGGGGGCCGAGGGGGCACAGCAACTTTCTTCTCACTCCTGGGTGACTTTTCTTGGATTTATTTCCCGCTCCACAACAATATGCCATTTGCCAAAAGAATAGTGGAACCCCAGTTACTGTGCAGGTATCAAGTCCCAAACGAGGAGGGTCTGGTTTTCGAGGATCTGGTCTCCATCAGTAATGTGGCTCTATCTCGGACCTTGCGGCAGCTGTCGGACCTGGCCAAACATGCCTACTCCATATTCCAGGAGCTGGAAAACGAGCTCACAACCACCAACCAGCGGGTCCGGGGGCTCCAGGGCAGGATCGGCCAACTTCAACAGACCTGCTCCGAGCTGGACCCCAAACAGGAGGCAGTGCGTGAGTACCGACCCGCTCTGAGTATCTGCTTATACCCGAGCTGCCTGCGAGCGCGCGGCTCTGGGAGACAGCTGCACGAGGAGGCACCGTTTTTATTTTCCATCAGTGACGTTTATTCCAAAAAATGACGCAGATTTAAATAAAAGTTGTGTTATTGCTGCTACAGTAGCTCAAAACCAGCCCAAGCTGTAACAAAGTGGCTCAAAGGTCATTTAATAACTTTATTTTTTATATATCTTCCAGAGAGACCTGTGCTGTCTTCCCACGCCGATGGGTGTGTGACAGTTTGGCTGTCCCAGCCTCAAACTATGAGCCACTTAAATCCGGCTATTAATTTGCTATAACTCACCCAAGCAATGACTCTCTCCATCAGCATTTTCTTTGCTGACATAAAAGAGCCACAGATTTAACAACTACATTAAAACCTGACAGATCATAACCATATGCGGCTCTTTAGTGACCTCTAATAAATATATATATAACCACTTAAATATGCTATGATTAAAGAGAACATGTGTGCATCAATGAAAGAGAAGATTTGAATTTTTAAAAAATGATACCACTGTTAATGAACTCAAACTTATGCATGAATGTTTTTCATTCAAGTAGAGAATTTTGACCTTCTACCAAAAGAAAATAAAAAGGTTTTTAATCTGTATTTTGTCGGGCTTAATTTAACCCATTTTACCATAATGTTTCTTTCTTAAAGAGCTAAAAGAGTCCTGGTAACTAAGGCAACAGGTGTGCTTTAACTACTATAGACTAGTCCTGCTTACCTGTGCAGTCATCCCCCAAAGGCTCGTTTTGAGCAGGAAAAATTCAGTTTGATCATTTTTGGTCATCTCCCCTTTCAAGACCATCAGAATCATGGCAGTCTTGGTGTATATTACATGGAGGATATGGAGCTGTGATATGTGAGGAAAAGGCTCATCCCTAAAGTTATTTGCCATAATACCGATATGAGGAAGTTTGAGGATTATGATGCCCCTGTCTCTGGCCCTTTCACTTTCACCCATGTGTGATCAAGCTCCAACATAATTCACTTTAACCGTGAATGAATTAAAGAAGCAAGCAGGTCTTTTTTCCTCCGTCCTTCTCACTACGGTAACCTTCTGACAAGTAAAAGCTCCGGTGAGTGTCGGTGTGGGCTGCTGTTATTTGTAAAAACAGAAAGACTTCTTGCCCTGAGCTGACTTCTTGGCGTGTTAAGATTAAACATGTTATTCACACTTGCCCTTCTTCATATGTAAAACGTTGCTTGGCCACCAGAAAGCATTCATTAGCCTGATAACACAGCATGTGGCCATCCCCTCGCTCCTTTAATCTCCCTTCCCTGAGTGACTCGGGGGTGATGTGTTTTGATAAGTGTGTGTGTGTATGTGTGTGTGTTTAAAATGACACCCCTCTCAAGTAAGCACTTAGAGAACCTGCATACCCCTCTCTCTTCTGTCCACATCCCACAATTATCCATCCCCAGAACAGTTTCTGCAGCCTGGATATACCCCAGTGCATTTACCCCCCTCTTTTAGTTTACGTTCAGCAAGTCCTCGCATGTTCCCCATGCAGAACCTGCTTCCTGAGGTCTGTGAATGGGTTACTTTGCCTTAAGGTATTTATGTGCAGGATGGATATCTGCTGACCCCTCTTAAACTCAATATAAACTTTAAGATTTCTTCGGAGATTTCTTTTAATCAACAGATGTGTGTAGTTTTTTGTGGCTTGTTTTGTAGGATTCAGTCACAATAAGCCGCACATGATCAGTAGGAGTCTCTCGTTCATGGGTTATCTTGAAGCTGTAAGTCAAAGGCAACGGTGATGGTAGCTACCCCTTTCAAGTGATCGCAATCCTCTCTTAATTCAAGCTGCTTCTATCCCCATTTTAAACATTTACTGTTGTTACATACAAGTAATACATGCAAGTAATATTACTGGATGAAACGCCACAACAGATTTTGCATGCTGTGTTTCTAGCTAACCCCCTTCCCTAGAAAAGCCTAATTGCTCTTAATTATGCTTTTCATATTAATGTGTGTCACGGGTAGCCATAAACAGCAGTACCCTGCCCTATCTGAATGACAATTGGTGTAAATGGAGCACAGATAGCTCAGTAGGCACTGCGAGGGGGGGTGGGGTGGCTTTCATGATGTGGCTGTGACTTGACCACAGGACGACTGCTGGAGGTGGAGGACGCAATGTAGATTCATTCGCCAATAGTGAATCATGCAGGATCAGATGCTAACCTGTTGGTAAGGTATTGCTCTGCTGTGCCACGTTAGCAGCCTGCTGCTTTAATATTGCAGCTCGCTGTGGTAATATTTGCATGCAGGCATGTTTTTAAATCCAGGCTGAGATGCTGACACATTTGGGTCAAACGAGTCCTTTTTTGCTGGGAATGCTGTGCATCTCTTTCACTTTTACTTTGATTGCTTTGATTCTTTATCAGCTACACCAGCTGTATAGGTGCTGTACTGTACTTTACATTTTAGCAAATCTGTCTTTAAACACTGAAATTGATGCTCTCACTCTCATTGATTTCTTGTGCATTGCCTCTGTAAAGTAAAAATCTGTCATTTCTTTTTGGTATTCTTTCTTGGACACACGCAAACACATACAAGTCATATAAGTCCTGTGTTTGAACAGTTCTCCTGTGACACCCCATCAGTGAGCTGAACTGCCATCAGAGCTCCTCCGTGTAGTCTCATGTTAGAGGACTCTGCTGGGTTTTAGGTTACACTGGCTCAGTACGAATGAAGCGCTGTAATAGTTGTGGCGGCAAGTGGCCCTCTGGCTTTTCTGGTCCAAGAGCGCATGGCTGGCAGTTCACCACATTCCTTGTACAAACCACGCCAGAGACTGCAGAAGAATAAATCCAGAATAAAGGAGGAACAGAGCAGACTCAGAGCAGCACAGAGACAAACTGAGCAGAACTCCAGCACGAGATCTGAACTCCCTAAATCCACTGCAAGACCTTCGTGTGCAAACTGTGTGCAGAGTCTTACCTGATAATCTTGTGACTGCAGTTGAAAGTGATAAGACTTGTTACTGGTTGTAGTATTACAACATAAACCTTCAGTAACGCCGTAAAATGCTGACGAAAGGCTTCAAACAACAGAAGTAATACCAATGAGCTGGCATTAGTTCACATCGGATCATAAGCTCTATAAAGAGATATTGGCATATGAATATAGAGCGTCTGTCGGGAAGGGACAGATTTTTACTACTGGAAGCTGTCTGGTTTTAATTTGTAGCTTCAGCTGCTTGCAAGAAAACTGTTTTTGCTAAGAGCAAAGGAGGGACTGCGTGATTTCTGCCAAGTTGTTAAACCTGGATGCTGTGACAGTCGTGGGGGTGGTTGTTGAGTACAATTTAATGATGCATTGGATTTGTGTAGAGCAATCTACCCGTTATAGCTCTAATTCTTAATTGTGCACTTAGCACTGTTATGGCACAGACCAAACATATGTGCACCTCTGCACACAGTCATGGAAACCCATGCAGTGAAGCTCCCAGTGCACAGTTTTTGTACAGATGTTCATGTGAGGTTCACGTCACAATTATACAATTAAAGAGTTGATCTTGGAATATCTAGAAGGGAAGAAATTTCACTAACTGACTTGTTGCATTGGTGGAATACTGTTATACCTGACGTATGTTTCACTAGTAATGACTTAACCTGATGTGCATCCGTGAAATGTAACTACACATCGGGTTGCAACTATTTTGACTGGCCTGAGCAGCGGCATTGATTCCTGCTGTGCATTTTTGGCAGTGTTTGAATTTATGAGTCATTGTCTCGATATAAGAAATAACAATCTTAGCATCAATGCAGGGATTCACAAATGTCAACAAATTCCTAAAGGGAAATTGGTTAAACTGTTAGAATGGACGTGAAGGAATGTACAAAGAAGTGGAAAAACTAGAGGGACGAGTATGTTTACCTCTGGGAAAAACTGTCGACAACAAAGAATGGAGACCCAGGAGGGGGAAAAGTCCTAGCATTTTATTTTTGTCAAGTTGGATGGCACTTCATATAAAACACCGGGGCATGACCATACAGTAATTAACATGTACTGCACCAGCATGAGCATAAATGCCTGTTTCCCACTTACGTATGGTTACGTCATATTCTATTCAAAGATTCTCTGCACAAGTCTAAATCAGGCCTAACCACTGCACTGTTGACTTCAGTGAGCTCTTTAGAATGACCCATTCTTTTACAGATGTTTGTAAAGGCACCTGTTGGGTGTAGAAATGGGACTGAAAACACCTGAA
The DNA here is from genome assembly GCF_057381915.1 of Diplotaxodon limnothrissa. Taxonomy (NCBI): domain Eukaryota; kingdom Metazoa; phylum Chordata; class Actinopteri; order Cichliformes; family Cichlidae; genus Diplotaxodon; species Diplotaxodon limnothrissa. The sequence continues at coordinate 9,562,208 of NC_140617.1, forward strand.
TTCAAAGATTATGAGGTATGATCAATAGTTTTGTCAACATACAGCACCGAAAGCAGCGAATATCACTTGACCTCATTCACTTTACTGGACATCAGTGGAACTAGAAATACACTATTCGGTTGTAACGTTTCCCTGGTTCTTGATTTTATGTTTTCAACTGCCGTGATGCTTTTAAAGATCTTTTTATTTAGGTAAAAACTAGAAACTGCAGCCTAAAACGATACATTAGCTAACAGTTAATGGTTTTAGCTTTGGTATTAACAAAAAAACATGGAGCTTGACACTTTAGACTGGCAGGAGTCAACCAACGACTTAAAAACTCTGACAGAAAAACCTGAACTGTCATCTAACGATTTGGCCTTTTTTTGGCTTTTTTATGTATACGTATATTGGCATTCATGAAAAATAGAAGGGGGCGTGATATAATGATAGTAATGATGGATTGCATTTATATAGCACTTTTCGGGACCCCTCAAAGCGCTTTACAATACCACTATTCATTCACTCTCACATTCATACACTGGTGAAGGCAAGCTACAGTTGTAGCCACAGCTGCCCTGGACAGACTGACAGAGGCGAGGCTGCCATATCGCACCATCGGCCCCTCTGGCCATCACCAGTAGGCGGTAGGTGAAGTGTCTTGCCCAAGGACACAACGGCCGAGACTGTCCGAGCCGGGGCTCAAACTGGCAACCTTCCGATTACAAGACGAACACCCAACTCTTGAGCCACGATCGATGTGTACATTTAAAATTGTGCCATTTTCCTGGGCGTAGTTACTGGAATAATGCAGTAAAATGGCTTGTAATTCCACAGTCAACCAGAACCAACACCTTATCTTTAAGATAAGACAAAGTGTGCAGAAGACACATTTACTACATTTGTATCTGTCAAAGAAGTCATCAAACGTGTTTGAAATGAAACAAATCAGGTCACGCAGTACTTTCTCTGACACACAAACACTGCATTTTATGTAACATTTAAGACGAGAGCAGTTCCTCACTTTCACAGGAGCTTTTCTCCTGCCTAAACTGCCCATGACGAACGTTCCGAACCATCCTGTCTGTGGACTTCACTCCAGTCTTCCACTTCATCTATGTGACTGTCGTGCAGCTCTGCAAGCCTGTAATAGAAGTTCTGTGGATGGCAGTAGCGTGTCCCCTCGGTGCTTTAAACTCCGCTGAAGCAGCTCAGACCGATAACCCACATTATTCTGCCGACAGCGTTCTCTTATGCATTTAATTGATCCAGTTGAGCCATTACTGCGACTTTGATTTAGTGAGGTGAGTGAGGCAGCGCTGACGAGTCCATCCAAAGTCAATATTTGTCAATGGTGGAATTCATCACAGAGCTTCAGATAACGTAGGAAGGAAATGTTTTGTCAGTGAGGGAAATCAAATTTTATCGGTAGCGTCCTCTAATGTGATTCGGTTTTTATTTGTCAAGTAACTGAGATTAGTTTATGTAATGGTGGAACAGAGAGGGAGAAAGACACAGAGAGGAAATACATCACTGCTTTTCGACTCTCCGCTTCTCTTTTCCCTTTCATTATCAGAATGCATATTTCTGCAGGTCCAGACAACCTTCCATTGATATAGTAGCCCAGCTAATTATAGAGCAGATTTTCAAAGACTTTGCTCACTCATTCCTGCACCATCCCCCCCTTTCCTCCTCTTCCCAGACAGACACAGAGAAGGCCGAGACAGCCTTGATGCTGAGGCTTGTTGTTTTCATTCAACTGTCATATAGCTGATGTCATTTCTTTCTACTTCCTTTGCGGTTTATATTCATCTCCATGACTTTGCATTTTTATGGAGCAGATTATTAAAAAAAAGTTCTTAGCTGATCAAGCTGGACCAAACTCGTTGTTTGGTTTTGTGTTCTATATTTAAAGTTGAGTCTTTGCACCAAACTGAACTGAAGGCTTCCCGTTCACGAGGCCTCATTAACCACGTGTGCGTCTCAGCACCTCAGCCCCGGGTGGGTTGCCTGGCCTGCGATTGAAGTGGTTTCTGCTGAACCGTTCTGTCAAGTCAACCATTCCCAAAAAGCCAGTGACCAGGAAACCACAGCGCTCCCTTGCACTTCTGAGACCTTGCACCCCACACATGCTCCCTAAATTGGCCTGGATAGCTGGTGTCATTAGGGGAGAAAGGGGGAGAAGCTGGAGGCTCTGTTTGTTTATGAAAGGAGGCGTTTCGCTAAAATTATGGTTAAGGCTTTTCATTGCTTTGATTGAGTGAAACGTGTTAGTTATTACACATTGCATTCCTGAGGTGGGACCCTCCATGAGTGCAAGTGCTCCTCAGGCTGTCTGCTAAAATCCCTCTGCTGGTCTTTTGTATATTTTCAGGTGAATAGGCTCCGGTTCCTCCAGAGAAAGTGAACCGTTGGTTTGTTGTTGGTGAAAGGTTTTGCTTAGAGCAGAAATCAAGCATCGTGATAACGCGTCTCTCTGCCCTGAGGTGTATGTGAGCGTCTCTACCACACAGACAGTTAATGAATAAAATTCTCCAATTCACTGGTGGCAGGGGGAGCCACCCACCCCCTGACCTTAAAAGCCCGCTGACCTCCCAACCCCCTCCAATCACAGCCCATCAAAACACAAAAGAGCAAACACAGCCGCCTCCATCTTGCTTATCACTCGCCCTCTAAAGACTTGACCGGCCAATTAAAGTGGATTTACCGTTTGACATGAGGCTGAATAGCCACAGGTCGCCAGGCCGACAAAACCCAGTCCTGGGCCTGGTCTAATTAAACTGTCAGATCAATAAAGTAAACAAAGTCATTCGTCCTGGTTGTTACTCATGGCTGCTTTTTTGTCTTTTACTTCCTCCAGGTCCTGTAAGTTGACTCAGATTTCAGTACAGTGCCTGTCGTTTTATGGCTAACATGACCTCCGTAGGGCACGGCAAGTAATCAGATGTTAATCATGATTCTGGGCTTACCCACATTGTGACATTTTCTCTAACTGCTTTATTTTTTGTTATAAATTAACCTGTGACTTGCAACATGTCGCCCTTCCAATCTCCCAATGTGGAGTCTTTAAAACATGGCTGTTATCTCTCAGCACCTTATAGCGCTCCAGTTAGTGCATCCAGGAGCGTCGCCAACAGACAAAACTGGAAGATTTCTTCCACAACATCTGCCCAAACGTCTATCCACACGCATCTGTTATCCTGTACTGCAGCTGAAACTACAACATTTCCTCCAAAGATCAAATATACACATCTGTGCAGGTTAGACTAACTTTACTGCAGCATGCATTTACGACGTCGCACCACATTCTTTTCCGTGGCAACCTGGAGAAATATTGACAGCTCGCAGGGCTGTAAAACCATTGTCGGCTGGCCTTTGTCTCACAAGAAGCCTTTCAGGGCACCCGTGCTGATTCCCTAACTCAAGACTGCCTTTAAATGACTTTATATCCCACCCTGCTTTTCCCTTCCTCTCAGATCACCACCGGCACCAAGACACATTTAAATATTATGCAATGGTATTATTCATAAGAGAAGTTGGATCTTTGCAGGCAAAAAAAAAAGATAAAAAGTCAAGTGGAATTCTTCTGAAGTCCACATGAATAGCCGGCCCGCTGTCGGCTGTTAGACATTAGTAGGAAGTAAAAGATAAAGGATCTTAAACACTGATGGTGAGTCATACATGTAAAAAATATGAAGAGATTTAAATTAAGTGCATGCTTGCAATTATATTTCAAAGACTTTTTACCAACACAACATTATAGACTGCAGTGAATTTTACTCTATAAGTGATCCTTGACCACAACTGTGCGTCATGACTTTAAAGAAACTCATGCAATGTTACTAAACGCTGGAAAAATCTGGAGCAATGTAAGTTGAAACTGACAGAGTGGCTTTTTAACAGGCAGGAAACACGTGTGATTGTTCAGCAGTCTTTGCCATGCAGGTGTTTAGACTGGGCTTTGACTGGAATGTGAACTTCCCTCACCCTGCCTCTGTATACAAGCGCACGGATCAGCCAGGTTGAGTCTTTTAAAGATGAAAGAGCCTTTTCATCAATCACCGCACCATCACCCGAGTGATGCTAAAACAGAAGGCACCTGTTGGATATGTGGGTGTGTGTAAACGTTAAGCCCGTCACTTTAGGTCTATTTTTATCTGCTTCCTTTGTCCTCAGAAGCAGAAGCTGTGACATTGAGGGTTTTAGGTGTCTTTCCCATATTAGAATGGCTGTTTAGGTGCTCAAGCTTTGGATTTCTCCATGTATTTAAGATGTTTGTTTTCAATTACAGTATTCTTTGGCCTATTTCTGCTGTTGGCTGTGAAAATAAAACGATACAATGCTTTTATAAGGTGTTGTAGGTGCATAAAGGCAAAAAACAGGTAATTTTGGCTCTTTGATAGGTGGTTACTAGGCAACTATAACTAGGCAATCATAACATCTAACAAAGATAAGACCCATCAGGGGGCAAAGATGTACGCTTCTGCCAAGTTTGGCTGCTCCAATCCTGATCGTGTAGTTGGAGTTTGTGGCCAGAGAAACAAGCAAACACACGCAGACATATGTCTTACACTGAGATTCAGATTTTAGGTTGATTTTAGCTTTAGCCCTGTGACAGACCTGTCCAGAGCATACCCTGCCTCTTGCTCTAAGACAGCTGGGATAGGCTCCAGCCCCCCCGCGAACCTGAAAAAGGATAAGCGGAAGCGAATGGATGGATGGAGGTTGATTTTAGGTCGATTTTAGAAACTTTTCTGACCTCAAAGCGCTCCCGTGGTTGCAGTGCTAGATTTGTCCGTGAGAGTTTTTGACAGCCGTGGCCGTCTTTCTTTGGCTTTGCATGTTTCCCTTGTTTGTGCAGTAGCATCTAATCTCACACACCACACAGGCCTTACCGGTCTGACTCCCAGCAGGAAGTTGTACATACTTAGTCTGTTTTTGTTGTTTAATGACATTTGACTGGTAACAGTGCATTACATCCTGCCACGTGCTGGTAAAACCCAGAGAAAATACAAATGTATTTAAAGATTAAAAGCAGTCAGGCAAAGTATTTGATTTCTTTTTGAAACTCAGTGACTAAATCGTCCCATATCATCATCATATTATAGAAACTCTCTCTGAAAAAACAGATATTCTGTTGCCTGTAACTTTGTCTCTCAGTGATCATTTACATGATTTTATCAATGTTTCAGTTCACCAAGGTCTAATGCGCTCTAAAAATGTGACATTGTTTACCATCTCTGCTTGACAGCCTGCCGCTCCTCTCACAGCAGTGATAATGGTGCTTCGGTTCATGTCGACCTCGCAAACTTAGCAACATTGTCACAAAATTCAGCGACGCTTTTTAAGTAAGCAAATCAGCAAAGGTCACACTGAGTTCGTTCATCGTGTGGGAGGAGACAGTGTGTTGCTTACATTCTTATAGCTTTCTCCCTGTGTGATCTCATCATAACTTTAATGTTTAACTATTGTGCTTTTGTCAGATTTTTCAGGCAGACGACGCCACTTTTATCAATCAAATGGTCAAAAACGACAAGAAAATACACAAAAGGAGGTACTGCTGAAGAAAAAACCTTCTCCAAGTGATCTCATGAACCTCCCTCTGCTCCTCTCATTTGACTTCTGTCATTTCAGAGTCCAACTCTTTCTCTGCGGTCTTATCTGCCCCCTGCTGTGCTTGTTCCCTCCTCTGGGCTTTCTCCCGTCACACTGATTTGCACTTTTGGTGATACAAGAGGCCGCTGGAGTGTTTTTGAACAAACTGACCTGGATACAGAGGTTTTGTTGGTCTGCCTCTTGACACTTCAACACCATGTCACTGTCTAAACTCATTCCTTTATTTATTCCTGCAGTCTTCTGGGGATTATTTCTGTTTTAGGAAAAACACGGATTTCCGTTTGTTCGGACGAGTCGAGGTTTAATGCCTCAGATAACACTGGACAGGTCAGGATGACTCTTCACTAACCAGCTCATTGTGCCGTGAAGCACATAAATTCACCCTCCTTCAGCTTTTGTTCCTCCCTTCTTCTTCTTACCCTCCTCGTCTGGGACATTTCCTCGCCATCCCGATTAATCTTTTATTTTCGCCAGTAATTTCGGAGCCTGTCCACTGCCTCCGGCTTTTTTTTTTATACTTTGTTCTTCCCTTCTGACTGCAAGCTTTCTCTGAGCTCTCAGAGTCTCTCTCTATCACTGTCCCTCTTTTCAGTATCCTAGTTTCTTTTTTTGGGATTCAGCCAGTTCCGCTCCCAGCAGCCCCACTGGGAAGAGACCATCCTGCTATAGCAGCAAAAAAGTGCAGTGCCATAAAAATGGATGACCTGTTCTCCATTATGTTCTGCTTTTCAGTTTTCTGAATTAAACATTTACTGACCACCAATCAACCCTGAAAATACACGCTTTGTACTCGCAGTAAATCTGCTTGGTTTAATATTTAATGCAGCTTTTCAGCACTTGTGTATAAATCACTCCACAGTGAGTTTTTTTTAAATGAGGGGCTCCAGACTCAGTGTTGACTGCAGACCTTCACTGGAGTCAAACTGGAGTAATCAAGCATCCTGTGACTCAGACTGAAAGAGAAACAGAGTTCTTTAGATTTCCAAGGAAATCCTTTGAGGTTTATTGTGACCATTGTTACTGATCTCATAACACCTCAAACTTCCACTGTCAGTTCTTACCGTTATCTATGTAATTAAGAGAAAATGGGATATTCTAGCTTATTTCTGACATATTTCCAAGAAATTGATTCTCATCCTGAAGGAAATTCCCAGTAACCAGCCTGAAGAGCTCACTGGGGAGTTCAGAGGGAACTTCCACTGATATCTGAGCTCTGGAAACATGTGTTGAAAGAAATGTCGTACTGTTGTTTCTGCACAATAGGTAAATCCACAGACTCCACCTGTTTAGATTCTCACACACCCCGGCATTATGTCTGTCCAGAGCTTGTGTGGAGCTGTGTTCTGTAAGTCTACCATAACAAACTACTGCTTTGTATACTGTACACACAAGAAATGGCACAGTTCATCAGCAGCTAAGTGGGGGGATAACACCTAAGTGTTCAGCACTCTGGGAAGTGGGGATTGGTGGAATAAAGTGAAATTATATTTGACGCAAACCCAGATTTATAACCTCCATCGAAACTGCTGTAGGGCTGTTGGGGCTTTTTCTACTTTCTATCTTCATACCGCTCACACCATCTACAGCAGAGGAGCTTTGTTACTTGAGTTTTAATTCAGTCACACCACTTCTGTCAAGGTTTTGTGTTAGTTAATTATTTTTTTGTTTACTTTCTGTTTCACTTGTATCTCATTTTCATCCTTCTGCATGTGTATAGTCAGTGTTTCCCTTTGTCCTTGTCAGTTTGTCTGGTTTTACTCTGTGTTTGATTACTTCACATGGCTCTGCATCCTGTATATGGGTACACCTCAAACAACCCAGACAAAAGAAAATTATTATTTATAACTGCAGTAATATTTGGCAGCATGAATCTGGGAGCTTCCTGACCTTCCATGCTCATATCTGCATATGTAGAAGGCAGACAGAGCAGCAGCAAGAGAGCATAGCAGGCATCAATAGCAGATGGATGGATGGATGGATGGATGGATGGATGGATGGATGGATGGATGGATGGATGGATGGATGGGCTCCAGCCCTTCTGTGACCCTGAATTAGGGGGATGGATAGATAGATAGATAGATAGATAGATAGATAGATAGATAGATAGATAGATAGATAGATAGATAGATAGACTCCAGCCCTTCTGTGACCCTGAATTAGGGAGATGATGGATGGATGGATGGATGGATGGATGGATGGATGGATGGATGGGCTCCAGCCCTTCTGTTACCCTGAATTAGGGGGATGGATGGATGGATGGATGGATGGATGGATGGGCTCCAGCCCTTCTGTGACCCTGAATTAGGGGGATGGATGGATGGATGGATGGATGGATGGATAGATAGATAGATAGATAGATAGATAGATAGATAGATAGATAGATAGATAGATAGACTCCAGCCCTTGTGTGACCCTGAATTAGGGAGATGATAGATAGATAGATAGATAGATAGATAGATAGATAGATAGATAGATAGATAGATAGATAGATAGATAGATAGATAGACTCCAGCCCTTCTGTGACCCTGAATTAGGGAGATGATAGATAGATAGATAGATAGATAGATAGATAGATAGATAGATAGATAGATAGATAGATAGATAGATAGATAGATAGACTCCAGCCCTTGTGTGACCCTGAATTAGGGAGATGATAGATAGATAGATAGATAGATAGATAGATAGATAGATAGATAGATAGATAGATAGATAGATAGATAGATAGATAGATAGATAGATAGATAGATAGATAGATAGATAGATAGACAGACTCCAGCCCTTCTGTGACCCTGAATTAGGGAGATGATGGATGGATGGATGGATGGATGGATGGATGGATGGATGGATGGGCTCCAGCCCTTCTGTGACCCTGAATTAGGGGGATGGATGGATGGATGGATGGATGGATGGATGGATGGATGGATGGATGGATGGATGGATGGATGGATGGATGGATGGATGGATGGATGGATAGATAGATAGATAGATAGATAGATAGATAGATAGATAGATAGATAGATAGATAGATAGATAGACTCCAGCCCTTCTGTGACCCTGAATTGGGGAGATGATGGATGGATGGATGGATGGACGGATAGATGGATGGGACTTTAAGTTTGATTTGGTTTTAGCTTTCCTGTTGGGCTAAGTCTTTCTTTCTTGGCTTTCATCTTGGCTCAAGTTGAAATAAACCTGCTGCGGTGAGTCAGGATAGGGAGAGGGGACAAAAAGGGGAGCGCTGGATTTATAGCACAAGGCAAAACAAGAGTACTGTCAAGAAATGTAACAGTGCAATAGTTGTTTGATCTCAACTTTTAACAGTTTAAAGCTGCCGTTGTGCTGAGTATGAATTGCCGTGCTGTTGTTGGAGGGAAGCTGATCGTACTGCAGGGGCTGTCCTGATAAATGGAATATGGGCTTGGGAAGCAAAGAAAACTGACTGGAAAACTTTTTCTCCTCAGTTAATTTGGTAAAGTATGAGTGCTGTGGTCAACAGTGAAAAGCAGTAAATCAGCAGAGAAAGTGAATGCAACCAAAAAGAAGGAAGGCAGGATAGCGATCCTGCTTTGATGCCCCAAGGTGTGTGAAACAGTGATTTCAAGGGTCATCACAGCAGGACAGGAGTTCAGGTTTGTTTTCATATGAAACGTGACCCCGTGGCTTTGTTTTATATGTATCAGCTGCTACCTTATGAAAGTATTCTGATTGTCTAAAAACAAGATTTACAGTTTCGGTCACTACAGTTGCGGTTTTGACTTGTTTTCGCTCTCAGACCCAGGAGAAAAGGTTCCTGGAAATAGCTTTTTATGGGGAGTCTTTTATGGGAAATGCGAGGGCTGTGTTGACCGCTGTTGCATCACAGGACTAATAGAGGGTCGGTCTGCTGTGGATTGTTCACATCGTTTTATCTCAAGAGAGTATTCCCTCCCTCGGGGTGTATCTGATATAGTAGGATGTGATGCACCAGAGAAAAATACCTAAAGGCGGTGCTGTGCTCAAGCCCCATCTGTTGGCTGTCAGCCTGCAGCTTAAAATGCGGCGGAAGGTGTCTTTCATTAGAAGCACTGACTTTCATATTGGCTCTGTCCTCCTTTAGGAATACTGCTAAACTCCAACCCGACATCAGGGTTTGTTTGTGTTTTAGTGTGTGTCATGTTTTCCTTTCACTTTCTGGGAAAAACTGAAATAGTTTGTGAAGTGCATTCCAACTCCTTCACATTTTTAAGTGTCACTGGTGGTTTTATTGTTACCTCACAGAAAATTGAATCAAGTAGTCAAATGGGCAAATGAGGTCGGCAGAAATCGTGTATCTGTGGGGAAAGTGCTGCATAATAAAGATGAACACAGAGCAGATTAGCGAGCCTATTAGGCACTTTTTGTTTTGAATATTGGAATACACAAATTACCCACACCTATCTGTGTGAGAGGTTTGCCCTTCTATCTGCGCACAACAAATTTGACTAGATAGTCCTTCAAAGCAGCTCAGAATTCATTTGCATTCAAACTCTGCATCACGTGCGGTCAGATGTGTCCAAATAGAGCTTAACTTTTCACGACCAAATGTTTCCTAGGCACATTCCGCATGAAGCCACACCCGTATTTAGAGCCGAAGTCCTGAAATATGATCACACAGGGTTTACTTTGAGTCTCTGACCTGGACATCTCAGCCACGTTTGTGGTATTTGTCACTTTTGAGCATTTTTAGTGGAATTATCTGGCAAATAATATGTGCTGCTGAGAAGTTAATTGTACTAACAGCCTGTCCAAGAAGTCTGTGCTTCAGCTTTGATGAATGCTTTCTACCTATGCACTCACCAGTGTGTCAGGGGCAACTTTGGGCATTCCAGTTAGTAGAAGATCTCCTCATCCTTGGCTGAACCTGTATCTGTGCCTTTCTAATCAAGCTTTGCAGTTTTATCTGAAAACTTAGCCCTTCAAACTACATATATGGTCACTTCTGACTCCTAAAAATGATCATGGTGGTGGCCATAATGATGAAATTGAGGCTTGAAAACAGAAAGCCACAAAAAATAGTAACTGTATGGTGGCTATAGAGTCATACAGTCTATGTTCCGAGGCTGAAAACACCCACTCTCCAGAATCCCCACCTTCCAGTTCATGGGGGTAAAGTGGATATGTGTCAGATGATCCAGCTAGAAAAGATAAACTCACACATATACATGCACAGTGATATGTCTGAGTGGGATACAGACATAAAAGCGCTTGTGCAAATGAAATGGAAAGCAGGTCTTGAACAGCTGCCGCGCTGAAACAGGCCGACGTTGGGGCAAAAGTCTACCCTTGCAGATCTCTTTGTGCCGGCGAGCTGCATGCCAGCCGGCTGGCTGCTGGGAACCTTTGTGTGACTCATTACCTCTCTATTGAGCAACACAAAGATGGGGCGCACTTGCCCATCAGAGCTTGGAGTCTCCCGGTCCCAGTCTTCACCTTATCGTGAAGTCAAGGTCACGGCCCCCGTGCTGAGACGACGCCTGGCGTCTTCATCGCCCAGCAGCCAATCGGTGACTGCGATCTCGGTCACGGGATCCGTTTGAATAAAGCTGTCAGTGGGACGTCTCTCCATTCACTTAACGTCTGGGTTGTTACCTTGGCAGCACTTTGTCTAAGAGAAGAAATGTCTCGGGCAGCACCCATTGATAACCATTGATTTGAATTCTTTCACTACATGTGTCCTCAAAGTGTGCCCTTGTCTTCTTTTACTGCCCCCGCTGTTTGCTCACCCTTAAACTAAATGCCACGGTGGCACCAGTCTGTGACAGAAAGGCCTCATTTATCTCCTTGATGATGTCTATTCACTCCTGTCATAAAGCTGCTGGGTCTTTGTTTAGCATAGAACATAATTGTTAGTTTGAACGGGGTGGGCCAAGAGGTGGGGGGAGCTGTACTGTGGATATTGTTTTCGGAGGGGCAGGGAAAAAGGGGAGTGGATGAGGTGGATCAAAGATACCTTGATTCTGACAGAATAACATCGTAATCAAAAGCATGTGTTTCAGGCGATCCAGGTTGAATACAGAGACCTGAGAAAAAGAAGCAGATACGGTGTGAAAAATAGTTGCCGTGTTATTCTGGGCTTATAAACATACTCAACTGCATACTTGTGCAGATTATGATGATTTACCTAAAGCAACAATTTCTCTGTTTTTTTTTTTGGGGGGGGGTTCCCTCGCTCTCCCTCAACATGTGTTGATTTTTCTTTTCAGTGAACCAGCTCATATCAGGTTAACCCTCTGTTTCAATGTGGGAACCTGTAAGACTCTATCAGCGCCATCTGTGACACTGCAGATGGCCCTGCTTGTTAAAGTGGGCCATGCTAGGACCCTGCCGTCTACCCAGGACGGGACAATGGAGATTACGGGTGTCTGATCTCTTGGTTTAAATGCACAGTCTCAGGGCTGCAGGACACAGGGAGGGGCTCACTGCCCTGATCTTTGAATCAAGGAATTATAAGACACAATGTCATTTACCCTCTCACTGAAGGTTCACAGGGATATATTCACGTCATCTCACATGTAGCCATGCAGCATTGTCTTGCTTTTGTGCTAGTGTCCACAACTTACATGAGATGAAATAAATAAATCAAGCCTTAAAACACCAGAATTATTAAACAATCATTTCATTCTCCCGTTACCTTGGCAGCCAAAGTTTTCTGGATTCTTAACAGACATCATATTAAATATAGATACTCTTATTATGCAGAAATTAAAATGCTACGCTTGACTCAAATGCAGATGTTCTACATACCTCCGGCTGTTTTTACTGACAACTTTGATCAAATTTCCAAAATCTAAAAATACTTCTAAAATATTTTACGTCACTTTTTTTCTCTCTTCTCTGAGTGCATGTTCTCCATGTGCATATCTGGATTTTCTCTAAAAGTCCAAAGACAGCTTGTTCATTTAATTAGTGGCTCTAAATGGGCTGGCGGTTGTCAGTCCCTCTGATAACCCGGCAGCCAGTCCGGGGCGTACACTCCTTCTCGGCCTCCTTATAACCTTGAAGTTGATACACAGTTGGGGAAATGTATGGATAGCTTTGGATCTACATAATATTTTTTCATTTGGGTTTCATTGTTTAGTTAACTATAGCAGCCTGGTACATGAAAAAGGGAGTATTTTATTTTAGACATGAGTGAAAAGCTGTGCGGTCGAACAAAAATCTTTGTACTTTCTGCCTTGAGATCAAGCTTTGCTCTTGTCCGGAGCACATTCCCACACCCTATTTGGTGATCCATGATTCTTGATTGTTGTTGATGTTGGTGCTCTGCCAAAGAACGATCTGTTTGCTCAACCTGTAGGGCTGCCAGAGTGAAACGTAGCTCTCCGGCAAACAGAAGAACGTGCAGAAGATGCAGCGTTAAAGCCTAGGAATGATGGTTTCAGTCTTACTTAATGGGTATGACAGTCAGTTTCCCACGAGTAGAGCCGTTTTGACACTAATTTACTCCTTTAATGTCCATGCTTTTTTTTTCTTTTGCTACATCAGTGATTCTGGCCAGTCATTAAGATTCAAACTCACCTCTTGAGCACTGATCCTGATCTTATTAAGGAAGTGTTGTTCTGCGAGTGAGAGTTTAACATCACAGGCTGAGCCAGATTCTCTTGGCTGCCTCATTTAACATGAATAGCTGATGTGCAAGTCTTCAAAAAAATTTGACGGCTCTCTCCCAGTAATGTGATCAAGCAGTAGAGACGCTGTTCTCGAGCATGTGTGTTTTGGCATTGTGGTGAATCCTTAGTTATTGCGCAACAATCACTTGACTTGTTCCTCTTCCCATAGCTTTTGTTTTCATGACCTTTGTCATGTGAATACTTAAGAAATCCGAGATGTTGGGAAAGATCCAAGGCTAAGGTATAGTCGAGTGATTTAGTTCTCTGTTTAAGCCCTCCTCACCCGTGAAACACCTTGTGATTTATGACTTCATCCGAGGGAGTAAAACAGTCCCAGAAAATGTGTCTGGTCACTTTTCAATCCAAATATTAGAGGTTACTGCACTTCGTATATCTTAAACTGTTATTATACATGTAACTGTATGTATTCTAATATTCTCCAGGCTTGACTCATCCTCTATTACACATGTATTTCTTACATATTTGTTTCTAGAGCAAGGTCTTCATAATAACACCAACCAGTGAAGGTTTATTAATAAATATGGTATATAAATATAAATCTTTTTAAGATTTTGGAGCTTAAATGCCTTTTAGGTGGAGACAAATGAATGATGCACTCAGTTAATGTAACGCTATTAACCCGTTATAACAGTAATTGTGCAGAGAAAACAGTCGAGCTGTAAATGTGCAGCTCTGCACACTGAAGGAGAGAGGACGGAGACGAAGAGAAACAATCAGATGTTTATTTTCCACTTCTGGCTAAAGGTTTAAAGATTGGAAGGAGGAGGACTCAAACACCAACAACAGAGATAATCTAAAATCCAAATCTTTAATCTATGTGCTGGTATTCAGTCAGAGTCCATTAGACCAGAGAAGGAACAAAAACACAAGGAAGACTGGGAACACTGGTAATATCTGAAAAGAACAAGGCAATCTGGAAAATAAATGAAGGAAAGCAGGGGCGTCTATATAGTGGTGTGATTGGGAACAGATGTAGCAGAGTAAGCACAGGTGATAATAATGAGGGTGGGGCAGATTGTTGTAAAGAAGTGGGAAAACTAACCCTGGGAACACACTGGGTGTGGATGCATCACGTTCCAGCTCTGACACGGATGCTTGCCGTTCCATCAGATATGCTGCAGCACATCTCAAAAGTATCCCAGGCTACAGCCACACGTCGTCTTTTTGACTAATACCTCTGTTCACATGGATGTGCAAAAAGGACATGAATATGACAAGAACATGCTAAAGCAACAGGTAGAGATGTAACTGTAACGATATAGAAGGGCTGGCCAATCAGTTGCCTGCAAATAATGACACAAGAAATGGAGATAAAAGTTCACACCTTTAACGTTTCAAAATCTGTTTTCCTTGTTCACAAAGAAACACAGAAACAGTTTCTGCAAATCTTCACCCAGAAACGAGTTTTTTTTTTCTATTTCCACTGACATAAAACAGATTCCGCAACATTCCTGATGTCATCTGAAGCCGTGCTAAGGACAGAACGAAACTCTGTTACAGACATGGACTTAGAGGTGCAGTTTGTGTTTTCTTCTGGCTAACAAGAGGGGAAGTAAGACCAAAGATTACAAAATAATTGTGAAAAATTAACAGCAAATCAATAGTACAGACTAGCCACAGAGCACAGAATAACTTAAAACAGTAAATTGGAGCTGTAAGCTAATTGTGAACATGGACAGTTAACTAGCTCTAGCTCTTGTCTACAGCCAAAAATCTTAGTCCCACCAGCAGGAGGTCAGCTTAAGCCTGTTGGGCCACCGGGCTCGTAATACTCCGGGGGAAAACCCTGCAATTTGCACCGCATGCAAAACCAACTCAGATTCATGCATTACAGTTATGACAATGAAAGAGTACTTTAACGTAATTTGGGGTTCAGTCTATCATTCATCCTTCCATCACTGCTCACTTCATCTCAGTGCCTCCATTATGTTTAAGTCCTGTCTGCAAACAGCAATGCATTTCTAATAGCAACACGCAGGGATGCATGCCTCTCCAGTGATGTCATGTGCGGCCAGTCATGCCAATAAGCAAGAACTACGCCGTGCTTCTTCTTTGAAAGGCACTGGGGCAGCTGCTTCCTTGTTCTCCATCTGTGAAATGTATATGTTCAACCCGGGCCTTTGTTGCTCGGAGACGATGGCACTGACCCAGGGTCAGGGGTATGTATCACACTGTGGCTACCCATTGTGAAAACATACACATTTGTGGTATTTTAATGCAATTTGACTTGGACCGGGTGTCATCTTCTTTCAGCAGCTTTCAAAGGGAAGGAGCGGCGTTTGTAGTGATTGAAGGGGAAATTGAGACTGAGGTATGAGTGGAAATATGCACAGGGATAAGAAGTGGCATCAACAAAGCCATCTGTCAGTTTGAGTGTGGGCAAACAGGAGTGTTAGGCGTGCAATCTGTGTTTTCGCACTGTTGTTATATTTCACAATAAAGGTTATTTTTACACTCTGAAGGACTATAATTGAACCACTAAAGTAGATTCTTATTAAGTGCTTTGCAATAATTATCACAAGACTGTATATAAAAGATGTACATACCCATTATGACATCACCTACTTGTGAAGCCTGTTTTAAAGCCTAGAGTTGAGTGATTTGGACAACACCTTTTGTGTTTTCTGAACCTCAATGTAGCAAGCAACGCAACGGACAAACTGACCTTATACACTCAAATACACAGGCACATCCAAAATTATAGCCTTCTTTAACCCTCTATATTACTCTTATTGGAACCATTATTTTCCAAATTATCATCATGTTGCATTATATCAGATTTGAAACTAGCAATTGTGGCCATAAAATTATTGGGAAAATGTTTACTGAGATCACAAGTAGATGTCGAATGAAAGCTATTTTTTCATAGACTTGACAATCTGACGTCTTTATGCAACTAGAGAATTTGCCCCCTGCTGGTCATTTGAAATAATTCTGATGTAGGGCATTTCTGCACTTGATAGAAGCTAGCATAAAGCTTTTTATATATATATATATGACTCAATAAAACTGACCTGTTATGCTCATTTCCAGGTCCATATCTTTATTCATGAATATTGTTAGTGTAGCTTTGCATGATTCAAAGTTCAAACTCATCCTTATTTGTCTTCAGGGCTTGAAAATAAAGCAACTGGGCAACATTTTATCTCTTCTTCAGTTTTAAAACAGCTGATGGAGAGTGTTTAACCCCTAATGTTCCTGTCCCCTCCATCACCTTCGAGAATACTAGATGCCCTAAGAGCAATTATAGTTACGAGTGGCTTTTTCAGGAGGAAGAGCACCCCCTGTAGCAGTCAGATCGGTGGTTTGATCCCCTACTCCTCCTGTCTGCATGCTAAAGCATCTCCTTGGGCAACATAGTGAACCCAGAGTTACCTCTGAAACATCCCTCCAAGAGTGTGTGAGTGTGTGTGAATGTTAGACAAGGTGCTAAGGTATAGAATAAAAGCACTTGCCGCATTGTGTGCAGCATTTCTTCTTCCTCCTCTAGTTTTTTCATACCAGCTTGTAACCAGTGCAGGTCAGAGCTGAGCAGAGGCGCCCTGGCTTGGTGTAATGGTTGCCATAGCACATATAAACTAACATGTTGCTGTTAAACTTGGATGCTTGGACTGTGTGGGTCTATTGATTGTCCCAAGTCAGTTGTAGTTAGTCATATCCACATTTATGGAGGAGCTGAAGATAAAATTTTCTCAAAAATAGTCATGGCTTAACAGCAGGGTTTTTATGGCCTTATTTGCTGTATTACAACGTGAAGAAACACACCCTTTAAAAAAAAAGCCGAATACAAATTGGTGTGTTTGGCAGCTGCAGCATAATTCATGCAGTCATACTGAACTTTCTTTTCCATTTATTGCCCCACACTGGCTGACGTCTGCTGTAAGTGGGAGAAAATGAGCATGATTTACAGTCACTAGTGTTGCATTAACTGTGGTGTTTTACTGGATTCAATTGGTTAGTGTTGACAGTAAGGATTGTTGGTGTCTGGTGTTGTAATCACGTTGCTTTTGTTGACATGGACGGATGTCCGTAGGAGTGGTTGTTGATCACTCGAACAAAGAAGTCTTTCATTGACTGTTCAGACTGGATAGAAATTTTATGATAAGATGTCAAAAACAAGGTCCGTCTTCGCTCACTGGAATTTCACATACAGCTTTGAAAATATGAGGACGGTCCAGTGTGGGCGTGGTGTGAATCATCATTTAGAAGCCAGTTTGTTTGTCTTTTTTAGCTTGTAGAGCTACTGGATAATGAGTGAGTCAGTGTAGTGAATTTGCAATATGATTTTTTTTCTTAATCTGCCTTTTATGATACTGTAGTTTGAACCCTGCTATCTTTTCAGGGTTCTCTTTGTTACTCATTTCTGCAAAGTCGTTTGTGTTGTAGTCCTCCAGTGTCACGCCACATGGCTTTCATTCTTCATGGGCATCAGCGAACGTCTAGGAAATCAGAGGAGCGGGGAGAAGGAAAAGAGAGGGTAACCTTACAGTCCTGACATTTCCAAAGCCCTGAGGGTGAAAGAGTACAGAGGTGACGGAGGATACATTCCTCTGAGCAGATGTGACCTGTCCATCTGGACTTTTACTTTCCGCAAGGTCACAAATAGCTGAGGAGTTACTTGGAAAGGAAGCTGGAAGTGTGATTCTGTCAATTCGCTCATGTTTCTTGTCAGATATTGCGCCATAATTACATTGTTTTCACACCCGAAGGAGTGACGAGGCTAAACCACAATCCACTGAGACCTCATTTCCTTCCACAAACAAACTGTGGAGTGCTTCCAGAGGGGCCCGGCTAGACCTTGATTACTCATTGTTCCTAAATCACTGGGAGTCAGCATGGAAACATACAAACACATCAGATAAAGTTTAGTTCCAGGCGAGATGAGACTCTCTGTGACCTCACACTGGTTCTCTCTAAAAGCCAACGATGCGTTCTAAAAAGTGTCAGCCTGCCTCGTCTCTCTTATGCAAATTGCTGTTTCGTTTTCCTTGGCACTTACAGAAACTGTTGGTCATGTAGCTGTTGTAACATTAAATATTTAACATGACCACAGATGGGAGCAGCGGCATCCTCCACGTTCGCTTCAGGCAGCAGCTTGACAACAACATCTGCAGCTCTGCACTTAACCTCACACTTACAGATGCCTCGTGCTCCGTGCATCGCTTCCATCCTTCCCGTGGCTCATGTTTTGGCTCGTTATCTGAGGCATTTTGGACTTGCGCAAGTTTCTGATTTGTTCTCCGGTTGCATGTGTATCAGCCTTGTTCGCCAGTCTTTCTTTCACTTTTGCTTCTTGCTGTTTATGCAGAGGTGATGCCAACAAGCTTGCGCAAATCTTAACCAGTTTTAATACTGCACAGCTTGCAGCGGCTTGTAGTATTCAAATTTCTTTTCTTTCCAGTGAGGTAATTTCCAGGTGGATCGTAAATACTGCATTCCTCTCTCTACCTGTATGACATAATACTGCTACAAAATTAGAAAAATATACCTTTGTGCCTTTAGAGCAGTCTGACTTTTACATACACTGACCTCAGTTTTCGAATCCATTATTGCAATAACAAATATATGATAGAAAATAATGAAAAGTATTACAAATACACTTTTTAGGATTTGTCAGGAAATAAACCCACCTGAAATAAAAATATTTAAATACTGCAACTTAAAAGAATTAAATTAGTTTATAGTGCAAACAACAATAAAGTCTCAAATGTATTTTCACTGTCAGTGCCAGCTCTTCTGGTGCAGAGAAGACTAGCCTTCATCCATCCAAAGACTGTCACAGATTGTCTAAAAGTACCAGTGTGCTGTTTCAGTGCAAAATGAAATAGAAATGTTTGCTATGTAATAAAAAAAGGCAGAAGGCTGTAATCAAGGCAAAATACTGGTTTCATAGTCAACAAACAGGATTATACTGTAGCTGCCTGTTTATTTACTCATTTATTTGGTTGACAGCACATTGTGCAGTTGCATTTGGATATTTCTTTACATTAAATGTTGAAGTTAAGCTGTACACCTGTCCAAATGGCAATATGTAAAGTGATATCTCATTAGTGTGTTTATATGCCATTTAACATTTTGTGCTGTACCGTATTTTATCGGGTTATAAGGTGCACAGTCGATGAAAGTGTCTGTTTTCATACACCGGATTATAAGGCGCATTAAAACACTTCCCTACCATTAATTCATTAATGTTGAATTCCCTCGCAGCTGCTCTATTGTCTAGTGTCTATCAACACCATGCTGTTGCAGTATATTAGTGGCTAACCTTGTATTGTGGATGAATTATCTCAGTTGTTCTCCTGACTGAAGTTTGGTCCGTTTACAGCATCCTGCCATGCGATTGAATTTGTCCCTAACCATAGGGAACCCTCACAGTGTTTATCGAGTGGAAAAAAGTTAACGTTCATCCTCCAGCTTCACTGTGTTTATGTTATGCTAACATAGCTATGTTGCTAGCACGTAGCACATGCACATGCCAACTACCCCAACTTCAGTAACCCTATAAACGTCACTGCTGTTTAGTTTTCTGTCTTAATTTATGTTGGAAGTGATAGCAGAGCTGTATGTTTAAATTTTTTCAAAAATCTCTCAGTCAGAACATGGTTTATCATGTTTAGGTGGAAACTAGCAAGCTAACTTCCTGCTAACTTCTAACTCCGCTAAGTTTAATAAATTCTATTTTCATGGATGCCTGGATGTTAAACTTAATTGTTACACCTGGTAAAGCAGCAACACTGATCAGTTTATTAAAGATGAAAGAATTTAGACAGTTTTTAACTCTGAGTGATGCTGCAGTGTTTGTTTGACTTTAGGACCTGAAGTAGAGTTTTGGACCCGCAACGCTCCTGACTACGGTAGCCGTAATGCTCCAACAATCCATGCAGCTCCTTAGCTTACCAAAGTTGTACTAAAACATTTTTTGACAGATTTTTGAGTGCCGTGGACCACATAAAATCGGTTTGAGGTCAGTAAGAACAGCCAGAATTCATACATAAGGCATACCAAATTATAAGGTGCACTGTTGACCTTTGAGAAAATTAAAGGATTTTAAGTGCTCCTTATAGGTACTTGTATAGGTACTTGTATTCAGTGCATCCCCATTGTCCCTAAAGTGGAATAAAACATGAGGCTAAGATTAAAATAGTTTTGCACATACAAAAGTATATTCTGAACGGTTTAATTTTCATTAATAAAAGCGTTTCATAAATCTCAATCCCTGACATTTATGTGATGAAAAACAAGAAAAGTAAGATGCAGGATCTATAGCATTTAACATTGTTGATGTGAGTAAAAACCACACAGGTTTTTTGCACCTGACCTCAGACAGATCTGTTTAATCTGGGACGCTGCTCGCCCCTAATCTGCTTTTTCACCGGGACCCTCGTTTGTAAGGTGGCACACTTTTGTCCCTGTGAAGTTTGCTGTCACTGCTGCTGATCCGTACAGAGACAAAGCGTGTGGGAAAAGCCCTTATTTCTCCTCATTAGCATTCAGTCTCAATCACAAGCTCCGCCCACACAGGCGCTGGTGACATCTGGTGCGTTGCGTGCTGATGTCACTGACCCAAGATGCCTTTTAATCACGTGTGTTTTTATTCAAATTTTCTGCCAGTGCGCACACACAGGCCTGTTTCAGTCTAGATATTTGTGGTTAATTGATGCATTTTAACACAATGAAAGATTCTAAACAGGAAATGTCATCAGCAGCAAATTCATAACAGGGCGTTCATAACACTTTATCAGCCTCTAATATTCTTACATTTAAGGAGAAGCGGCAAAGGAATAGGAGTGTGCGTGTTATTATCTCGCAGCTACAATTCATAAACTATACATATCTTGCTAATTAGTACAGATTAATAAAATACTAGACTTTCACTCACCAAAATTTGGAGCACAGATTTCTTTGGACAGCTTTGATTGGTCAAGAAATTCAAAAAGTCACCATCCACTTGCTGATACACAGCCCTTCTCCCAATAATGAATACATTTAAGCCATAATGATATTTAAAAATATACTAGCAATTTTGCCATAAAAGCAGAAACCGGGTATAGAACCAAAAACTGGTTTCTGTAAACATATTGACTTCATAGCTGAATTGGGACATTTTAATGTGGGGATTGAATCATTTGTAAAGTCATTTTTAGCCTGAAGCGATAGTTTGAGGAACTGCAGTTTCTCATATTTATACTTTGTGGATTTTTGGCTAATTTGCTGGACAAGTGCACTGAAAAAAAACCTTCAAGTTGTAATCGTGCTGCTAATCCTGCAGTGAAACCACAAGGGATTGTCTTTGCACTTAACTATGCACAGATTAAAGAAACCAGATCAATTGCATCGATTATGGAGCTTTAGAGAGGTTTCCTGTCTCCATCTGTGTATTTAGTGTTAGCTGTATCCCATCAGCTCTTGGAAGGGAAGCAAAGACGTTGAACTATTCCTCTAATGTTAAAGGGCCTCATTCCTCAGCGTGCTGCATGACTTCAAACCATTCAGACTGTGTGAATAAGTTTAATCCTTAATAACCTGGACAGGCATCAGCGCTGAGGTTCTGATCTGTTAGCGCTGAGCGAGCTGCTTTTGAAGACCTTCGGCGCATTATTCGATATCTCACAGTCCTCTTCTTCGTGATTAGTGGGTCTGTGGAGCAGCAGTGAAGCTTTGGAGCCTCAGACTTGTTCGTTTCTATTGGATTTCCATTGGGGCCTGCCAGGGTGGGATAAACTCGCAGCTCCCAGTGATGTCCCTTTGCCTTAGCTACAGAGTTGATGTGATTACCATCTTAGAAATCACTGTCAGACTGTGGAGACCAAATTACCAAGCTCGATCCCTCTCTCTCTCCCTCCCTGTCTCTCTCGTTGTGTCTTCCTCTCTTCAAGCGCTCCTGCTGAACCAGGTTCACTCTGCTGTGATATCATGGCCAGTGGAGCCCAACTAATCACAGTCACTTCTCTGGATCATTCCCACACTCTGCAAGCCATTCCGTCAGTGGGATTGTCTCCTCTGCTTAGTCAGAAAAGGGTGTGGGGGGGGGGAGCTTATAAGTTTTTTTCCCTCCATGCAGTTCATCTTTTCCTCTTGTGCTTTGCTCTCACTACTGCCCTATGTCAAAGGGAACTTATTGTGCACACAACCACATTAAACTATACAAGTGGCTTGTGTACGAGATTTTGGTGGCTCTAAAAGCATTGTTGGCTTTCCCCTGCGCTCGCATTCCTGCAGCTCTCTTGAACAGCCTCCTGACCACACAAGAAGGCTAAAGCAGAGGAGCCGAGGAGAAGTCGGCGGTGTTTGCCAGTTATCAAATATTTACTGTTTGCACAGTTATTCTTGTGCTTGCGTGTTGGCAGCGTGTGAAGATCTGAGACATCAGGAAGCAGATTAATGAAACCCTGACAATATTTTGGCTCTCGGAAGTTGGGGAATTAGAGTTTAATACACAGTCGCTGATTAGAGAAGCCAGGAGAAATCATTTAGAGGCTTGACGAATAAAGGAGCCACAGAAACAAACCGATGAGTCCCTTTATAAGATAGAAGCTTGTTCAATGGGTGGGGCTGGAGTCCACATGTGTATACCCTACACACACACACATACAGGATTATATATGCACATATGTATTTCCCTCTTTTCTATATATAAAAGAAACTCTGATAGGCCCTTAAATCAGGCTTTCCCCTTTATCTTCATCACTGTAGCCACTTTTTACACCAAAGACTGATCGAAGAGACAAATCAGGTACATCAGCTATTGACGGTTTTCCATTGCTAAGCATCACCAACAACTCAGACTCTCATGCTCTTATAGTGGTGGGTCAGATATGTTCAAGGCAAAGCTCAGACTTTAGACCAGATGGGATATTACAAATATAGTCATCTCAGGCACACAGCTTTATCTACAAGCAGAGATCTTCCGTGGTCCACCCAACTGCTTCAGGAGAAAGTTGCTTTAAATGGAGACGAGCGTCTGCCCCAAGGCCCATAGAGAGTCATAGAGGTATTTGAGGATAGGTCTCCATTAAGGAGCAAAACAAGGATTACTGGGTTTGAGGTGTGGCTGATCATGTTCATGTTTTTGTGTTTTTGTTTACTTGCATGAAACATGAACCAACAGTATTTATAGCCTGAGCTAATTTGCAGTGTTAGCCCCAAGATTGGCTCTTAAAATACATCAAGCTGAGCAATACATATGGAAGAGTTCAAAACTCTGAACATAACCAAACATAGAGAAACAGTTTAAGGCATAAACTGTAAACTGTAAGACAAGGAGCAGATTATGCAGGACTGAGGTTCCATTCAACTCTATTCTTTTAGTCGCTCGTGAGGTTTAAGCACCAAAAACTACTTGATTATGTTTAGGAAAAGATTGTGGTTTGAGTTTAAATACGCACCTTCACAATAATAATGCTGTGCATTGAAAAATGGCGTTTACATTGTGTGCTTAAATGTAGCATTGAGGACTTACAAGCGTCTGTATGTGATGATTTTTAGACTGAAATCTCTCCAATGATAGCCTAATCCGGTCATTAAGTCTGACGTCACTAGATTTGTTCAGTAGACTGCTACTGGAAAAAACACAGGATGTCAGGGCTTTAGAAGTCCTCAAAGGCCTTTTACCTCCATCCTGAGGGTACTAGCTCATATTCACCAGAGACAATGACAATGATACATCACTGAGGATCTCTTCCCCGTTCCCCACCGTTTGTTCAATAAAGCAGAATCTTAAAATAGTGCAATTATTATCATCCTTCTCTGGGCATGCGTCATCACAGTTTTGCATTGATTTGGAGGATTGTTCAAGATGTTTCTCTCGCGGCGTATTGTCTATTCGATACGCTTTGAATTGGAGGGTGTGCAGCACGTTGCAGAGAAACTAGGACAAAACTGTAATGTGATACATCTAGATGAGTTTAAACACTGGATTTTATGGTGGGTAAACACTCAGCAGGACCCGAGCAGACGTTTGCAATCACATCAAGCTGAAAGGTCAGTCAAAATTACATCTGTCCTTTAAAAAGCTTTCATTATGAAATTTCGGTGGGTGTAATTGTGCCCAGATTGTCCTAGCTGCTACTTTAGAGAACCTACCTATAGTTTAGTCTATAAGGTTGCTCTCCCTCAGACAAGTTGCAGGAGATTTCATGAGGCAGGAGAAGGAAGGAAAATCCGGTCAGGGTTCACGTGTAAACTGGACCGGCTGGGGGTGGGGGGGTATGAAATACCCAGCGTTGTGTTGCCAGGCAGGCTGAGCTAAAGCCGCCTGCTCGTATTTATACTGGCCCAATATTTGTGCTGGCTGAGGGATAATCATCCTGCGACTACAGACGCTGTCTTTGCAGAATGGTTTCCTTCAGAATGAGACGAAGCGACAGAGAAATGAGAAGAATGTGCTGATTCACTGTGTCTTTATATCAGATTTGGTCTGTTTATAGTGAACATGTGCAGAAAGATGTACACAAGCAGGTCAGCTGAGGGGTGAAAGTGCTTGTGCGATGTGCCACTATATGGGGGTGTTTACTTAATGAATTATGTCCGTAATTGGGAAAGGGCAATGAAAGTGGAAGACAATTGAATCATCTTGCTTGGTTGGCTTCAGTATTGAGGTCGGCCCCATTTTTGAGCCCCCCCTCCTCTCCCCCACCCTACACACCCCACGAGAGGGACCGGGAGGACTGAACACACACAGAAACAATACAGAGCAACACCATTGGCTAGCAGACCACGCACCCCTGGCCAATAGCAACACATGGACATTATACTGTATTTAGTTCCCCAGAGAGCATGATTTTCTATTCAGAGTGTTTTATTTGAACTTGTTTAAAGCCGGAGTCATGCAGCCGCTGAGCTTACAGCCTAAAATGTGCACGTGTGGAGCAGCAACGTGATTCGTTATTTTAACAAGACCGCATTAGTTATATTTACAACCATCATAACCATGATACAACACAGCTTTTAGTCTCTTTTCAGGAAAATGGGACTTTAAGTGGAGGCAGTGGTACTCTAAGACTGTTAATCTGCAATAGGTTGATCAATCAGCTGATAATGAACTGTCAGCTTGTTAGTGATAACCCGCTGACACTTCAAAGTCAGATCAAAAGAAGTGTTGGTTGCTCTACTGATGTTTAAACTTCACTCGACATCCAGGTTGATGTCATGTGAGTTTTACTCCAGCATTTGGTTACATAACATGAGCATGTCAGGCACTGCCGAGCCCGCGGTGACTTCATAGTCTCTTGGCAGAGCGTGTCTACTTCTGAGGTATTTTCTGAGGAAGTTGCATGTTTTTTTGAAACATGAGAGCTGCTGAGGAATGACCACTTCAAGCTTGCAGAGAAAATAGCCCGTAATTGACGAACACATCCCTAATCCCTTCTTTTTAGTAACCTCATAGTGTTGAAGAATTCATATAATCCTTGACAGCCTGGAAACTGAACGAGGTGCAGTGGCTTAGAGACAGAGGAAGGTTTATCACAGCCTGGGGGTAAGTTTCATGAACGTGACTTGTCCATGTGATGCTCAGAAGTCCACATGAAAGTGGTCAAAACAAGGTAGCGCTGCATTGAACTTTCACTTGGAGGAGGAGTACAACCAAACGTTGGAATCAAGTTACAGTAACCTCTTTTTAGAATTCTGCAGGAAGTCCTCACTCTCACTAAAGGCTAACCGGACAGCAATATTAAGCTTATCGTCCATTTCCATTTCGTTGCGTTGCCCATTGTGTTGCAATCTGACCGAGTCCTTCAGCTCCATTATCTGCTGGCAGTGGTAGCTCCTGTTCTTCTCTGGAGATGAGCTGCAAGCTGAAGGTCTGCTCTAACCAGAACCTGGAGCCAACCGTGAGCCGGTTTCTTTGCTGCTATAGGGAATTCACAGAGACTGCAGCACCTTCTTTGCAACCGATTTCACCCAGCAGTAGGCAGGATCACAACCAATACACTGGATAGCTCTCAAGCAATGTGCACACACTGTCAGCTGAGAAACCTCAGTAATTCACTGGATTGAAAAGGTGACCATATGCTTAAAAGCATATGCAAAGGCCTGGGTTCAAGTCTGCCTTGGGATATTTACTGGAAGCCTTCCTGTTCAAAATAAAGGCTTCAAAAGATGGAAGCTTCTGTTTGCAAGATGAGAGTCTCACTGAAGATGCAGCTGATTTTTTGCTCTGTTATTTACTCTCGTAAGGAATATATTGTGTTATTTAATTACTTTTTAAAGAAATGCTGATGTGCGTCCTTTTGCACGCACTCGCTCTTTCCCCCTGCTGCCATAAACAGAATCGAATTCTGTGGCAAACCCTGCTCTGATCAGGGGACCGTGCCTCCATGCATCACGTCTCATTGAAGTCATGAGCTGAACTTCCTGCACACTTTTTGTTTACATATTTTTCACTTCGTGCTAAGTTAAAACTCATAAGCAAAAAATGAAACAGTCCGGGTGTAAGCTGCGATCTTTATCATAACTACATCAGAATAAAGCTGCAGGAGAAAGGTGAAACCGTATGTGATGATACAATTTTTTACTCAGACACACAAACACACGTGTTGTATTAGCCGGGGAGCTTTAATAGAACCTGGTTCTCGGGGGTGATTGTAGCTGGGGAGGTAGAGAAGGTCATTTGCTAATTGGAAAGTTGGTTGGGTCTCTGGCTGATTTAGCCCCTATCTTAAAGTGTACTCAGGCAAGATGCTTTCTGATGCATTTGCATTGTATGCAGGGCCTTAGGTCCAGTAAAAAAGCCCTACATAAGATCCAATCCAATTTCCAGAATTGATGAATTGATTGAAAAGAAGCAAAATTCCAGTTGCAATTATGGTAAAGAATAAAAACCCTTGTTGTTTGGGTTAATGCTCTGATGGTTATAGCTTATTTATGTATAAAATATCATTTTGGCATCTTTATTTAGTGAGACCAAAGGTCTGATTTAGATTTTTTTTAATGGTGCAGGAACCTTGTTTATGAATTTAGGGTCGTGTTCATTTCAAAGACTTTGTTCTTTGTCTTGTCAGCACAATTCAAACCGTCAGTCTTTGCTTTCTAAACAAAACATGAAGCAGCTTGTACTTTAGCGAGGGCAATATTAGAGGAAGCAAGTACTTTGGATTTTTCCAGACCTTAAACAACTATTTTCCTATGTGGTTATCCTCAGGCCTTAAACAGTAGTAATGTGTTTCTTCTGTGTTGGACGTGGAAACATTTTATATGTAATGATGTTAGCTCGGATGAGGGGAAAAGTGCAGTTTTAATGCTGCTAAGCTGCAGAATTTATGAGTTTTTATGATCTAATATGGATTACGATCCTGCATGAAAATGGCACGTTGAGGCTTTCATCACTGCAACAATAAAATGATGCAGAAAAGTGTTGACGTGTGAGTTTGCATTAAAGGATGTTAGAGCAACAGGACAAAGTGTTTGTTCTGGGCCACAGCGCGATCCCACTGTTTTCTCCATTCAAGTAACCACCGGAATAGTCTGTGATCAAAGAAATCAATGGGGAGGGGTCAGATCTTTGTTTGCCTGCCCGGATGTGTACTAGTGTGTACAAAGCAGAACCATCTGGGTTTGCATCACTTCAGTCTGAACCGCAGCCCACTTGTCGAATAAACTTGGCTCATCCCCACCTCGGAGAGACCATTTGCTGCCTTGCGGCCCGCGTCATTGTTTACAAAACTGCCTGTCTCTTACGGCTCAACATCTTGAACAATGTTGAAACTGAAAATATCTTAATATTGTGACATGGCCATGTAGTGCAGAGATCTGCGGTTGGGCCGCTGCTGTGTGGTGCAAGCTCTGCCCAGCCGAGGGATTCATTATAACGGAGCGTGTGTTTTACGAGAATTCAGCTGTTTGTCAACAGAATGCCATGTGGCTGAGAGATGTAAATGTGCTGTGGTTTACGTGGTAGTTTACACATTTGGGCTAACGTGTGAAATTCCGCAACACAGTTAGCCGCAAAAAGTTAGAGCGCTCCAACAGACTTTCTCTGAGCTCAAAGATAAGACTTAAGAAGTTGGAGAAAGTAATGAAATTCCTTTCTCCCTGCTGATCCTTCTACTACTCTGCCTTTTCTTGATGCCTTCTTTTCCCTTTTATTGGCCCCCTATGCCTAGTTTTTCCCTAATGCCTGTATTACGGAAAAGCACAGGCAGTACTCCTGGGAGAGTCCCTCAAGTCCCGGCTCATGTGAAAACGTACCGTGATATAATATATGATTTAATGTTAAAAAAAAATGCCAGGATCATGGACGGAGAGGGAGCAGCTGATCGGGAGATAAAAGAAATATGAAACATAAACAGGAGCTGTTCGACCAACCTTTGATGTGTGCATTCACAAATCCGTTCCTGCCCGCTCCCTTTTCTGTGCATGAAGGATCGTGCATGGACTGTCGTGCAGAGAGGAACCACTTTAAGCCCCTTTCTCACTCAGATCGGCTTCCACCGCTCACTACATACACCTTCCATGCACACGTGAAGAGACACATGTTTTCTCTTTTCTTTATTGGGCCTTTTGACATGAAGCCATCCAATTAAACTGGATCTTTTCTTTTAGAAAACGGCCTCTTCGCGGTGATTTGTTCGCGTACATAAGAGGCAAACTTGTCTTTTTCCTCCCACTTTACTTCATCCCTGTCACTTGTTCTCTTGCAGATCATCTGTTCTAATCTGCAGCTGTTCCCTGTGTTGAATAATTCATTAAAAAACCTAATTTTCTCAGTTCTTCTTTTGTGTAACTGGTCCTATACTGGCTTTGAAGCTGCACTGGGCGATATGTGTTTTTTAACCTCTCAATATTTACCAGGTTACTGGCAAACAGTCCAGGCTTAGATCAGGTAACAGTCACCTATTTATATACCAATGGTTGGTGAGTGGTTACTGGCAGGCTTGACATTTGAATGCAAAGAGGCATTCAGCACTGGATTGTTAACGTCCTTATGATTGCTTTGGCCACTACCAGCTCGCCACGGTCACCTGTCTGCAAACACTACTCCCCAAAGCTACTCACCAATTGATAGTGAAAGTGTGAAAAGTGCAATGCAGTCCTGGCCATGCCATCATGTGACCGTCATAAAAAAGATTGGATTTGATGGAGCTCGTCTCAGAATTGTAAACAAAAGGCTCAGAAACATGAAACTCCAGCTGAACTGCAATACTACACCTATGGGAATAACCACCTCAGGAAACTCTATATATGCTCTCTATAAAATACAATGCAGCTGCTCAGTGCTCTGGAAGGGCTTGAATCTCAGGCTGCCGACTGACTTCTGATATTTAGGCAGGCGGGGCAGCCAGGGGCCGTGTTAAACGGATACCCAGTTGTTTGTGGGAGGATTCAGTTTCTCTTTATGACAGTCCAGACTGACAGCATCACTGTTAGACGCCGAGGGTGTTAATGAAGCCAAAGCCGCTGCCTCAGCAGTTTAATAAAAGCGCCTACAGCTGAAAATGTAACTGCAGTTGAGTGTTGGGTGCTCGGTGACACCAGCTTCCCTTCTGATGCGATTTGTAAATTTGATGGCAGTCAACAGTGTTGTATTTATGGCTCTGCACCCTCCACGGATACATACGAGACGTATTTAGCACCATAAACCCAGCATCAGCCATTAATCACCAGGACCCAAGTTATTTATAAGCCAGTTTCATTTTCTTTCCTGATTATATCCAGCTTTAATAGTTGATGGCTCGCTTCTTAGAAAGAAGGATCAAATGACTAAATTCACCTGAATATACTTTTTACTGGAATCAGTTTACGTTTTTATTGTACATGTGTGAATAATTAGAGACTCTCAGAGCTTTGCTGTTATCAGAAAAGATTAAAAACCTATGGAAGCCCGTTTCGGCCACACAAAAAAAAGTATCCATAACTCAAAATTTCTAGCTATCTTTCTCAAAATTTCAAGTTAGCGCTGTCAATCAGTAATCTACGTGAATGATGTCATTTTCTTGTTACCTGGAAGGATATGGCGCAGAGGAATGCGGACTCAAAACTGGATCACAACAAATTGGCGCTTTCGAGAGTATACTTTGCTGATAGTAACGCCATGTGATTCACCTAATAACACACAATTTCATCATTTGTGAAGCCACACTGAAAATACTCAGCAATTTGTGCATTCATGACTGGCTGTAATATTGGTAGCTTAGCTGTAACATTTGCAGCTGAGGGCTTCAGCTTCCGGGTAACAAGGAAATGATGTAATTCACGCAGATTACTGATTGGCAGCGCTAACTCGAAATTTCGAGTTAGTTTTCTAAAAGTTTAGGTTAATAAGTCAAAATTTTGAGAGAATAACTCGAAATTTCGAGTTATGGATACTTTTTTTTGTGGCGGAAACGGGCTGCCATAAAAACCAAGCAGTCACCTCTTAAAGTGCCAAAAGTTGCAGTTCCTCTTTTAGCCACTTGAGGCTTGTCTCAAGAAGTAAGTAAATCTCCATAGACTCCCACATTAAAATAAAAAAACAACAACAAAAAGACAACAACACTAAAATCCACTGAACAAAAAATGAACCTACAAGCTTCTAAGGTGGCTATATCCGACTAACATATAGACTCTATCTATAATGCCTTATAATAACCCGAATGCACAATTTACTCTTACTTAACTGAGGCCTACATATTAATATTTGGCCTTTTTTTTTTTAAAAAAAAGAAAAAAAAGAAAAGTGTATAATTGCTGTGATGTTCACGTATTATTGATGTTTTTTATGACAATGCTCATGGCTGACTCTGATAGTATGGAGGCTCAAACATCAGCTGAGGCTGAGATCCCCATTTGTAAGCTGCCTATAATCACGATGGCTCTCTACATCGCCACCTCGGTGTCCTAAATTACAGCTGTCCTGCATGTAAAGTGTGTTTGTCTGTGTTCCTGTGTCATATCTGTGTGTCATCAGTAGTGCTGGTATGCTGAAATGCTGACAGTCAAATCCTCACACATATCTGCCTCTCTGACAGACACACCTAAACTGCTATACGCTGCACGAGCTGTTTGTTCAGCTGGAGTGGGCGCTCCTCCCCGTCTTTCAGTCAGAAAACTCTCGGGGTCTGGAGCATCGATAGCAGCGGCATAGAGCAAGAAGTTGTCGTGTTTTTCAGCCCCGATTTGCTCTCCAAGGGTTGTGAACTCCAAAGCGATGTAGAGCAGATTTAAGGGCTTGTATGTTTTTATTGCTTGGCTGCAGCTCCCACAGGTGCTTTAGGGGAAAGAGTCCAACTTGCTTGTTATGATATTGCTCAACTCTTCCTGAAATGAGCTCGTTTTTCTTTTTTGTTTTGCTTGTGTGTTTTGATCAAGCAGAGAACCTGCGTAAAATTACAGGAAATACGCTGAAGTGTTTCCACTGGGAGGCCTGAGAGACTCCACAATCAGCGATAACAGCTTGGCCTCGCTCAGGGTCATTTATTATCTTTGCTGAATACTCTCTGCTTCGCAGCTCACTTTTAGTTTGGATTTCTGTCTCGTTGCTGGAAACTGTTACTGTACACTTCAGCATCAGTGCAGACTTTGCAGTTTTGAGTGTGACATTATAGAAGCAGGTTGGTTTGATCTCGACCTTTGGTCGCACTTGTCCTGTGGTCTGCTTCTTTTACTGGAATCAGTTTCACTGTCGTCTGTTGAGAAAAGTCATCTGGCGGGATTTCAACACCATTTAACAAATTTACTGGGTGAAGTTCATTTTTTCTCTTTTTCACCTCTGCTGTGTGCTGGTGGTCTCATACATGCAGCCACTCAAACCAAACTGGAAGCCAGAAACTTGAGCTGGGGAATAAAAACAGCCTCCAGACGACATACTATGTTCAGAAACTATATAAATAAACATTTGTCAGATTGGTTTATTTTCTATCTACCAGGGAAATGCGGGAATTTTACCTTAAGCAATCTAATTTTATACATAAAGTGATTTAAGAGTGAAAACAAATTACTAAAGCTACTTTTATGGCTGACATGGCTAACATAAAAACATTATTTGGCAAAAGCACCAACAGAATGGCTGAAAAAGTAAAGAATCAAGGTGTTGCAATGGCTCGGTTAAAGTCCAGACCTCAACCTGAATGAAATGCTGTGTCAGGACTTTAAGAGAGTTGCGCATAAACAAATTCCCCAACAAACCTCAGCAATGTTGTAAAGAAGAGTGGGACAGAATTCCCCCACAGTGATGTGAGATGGTGAAAAAGTCATGCTGCTACTACCTATTGAATCACAGGTTGTACTTTAGCTTCCACAGGACTGTACAGATGAAAGATGCTAGGCTAATTTATCCACAGCAGAAAATCAGTGTAAAGCAGTTTTCTGGGGATTTCACCATGTGGCACCGTGATTGATGTGTGCATACAAGCGCTCTGTATTTAATTTCCTCTCGACTTTGTCAGGTGAGCAGCTTGCAAGTTGTATAAAGCACCTTTTGAATTATATCTGCCGATTTCATAATGTTTGGTTTGGTAAGCTGCCTGTTTTCTTATGTCATTGAAGTAAGCGCACACACAGATATGTAGCTATCGCCTTTTAGATCAGTCTTTTTGTTTTTCTCTGTCTTAAAAGAACAGAACAAGTTGCAACACCTCCATTATTTTTGATAAATCTCTGGAGATCTGAGTGGCTTAAAAAACTTAACTGCTTGATGCAAACATTTTGCACCCACATGGCCAACATGAAACTAAGAAGTATGTATGGGGACGTTAAGTTGGAACCAGTTTGACGTACTTTTCCAGCCTGCTGGACACACCCATGCTGTATACTCCTGTTTCTGCTGGAGATGTATCCATGTGTCTGAGGGGGAAAACAAACGCAGTAGCTGGTATTCTCGAGAACTCTGACTTGCGTAAAACTGTCACCACACGCCCAACAGAGTGTGTCACGGGTGCCATGTGTGCAGTTGCACCCACTAATTTTACATCATGTCATAACAACGGGACCCATCATTACCAAAATGCTGCTGATTGCAGGTCAGTAGAAGTTAGGGCGTAAGAGCTACAAGAGACATATGTCCTTAGAAAAGACTTAACAGCATGCAGGAATTATAAGAGAAAAGACAAAAAGCCCGGACCAAATAAAAGCAACTCTACAGGGCATGGCTGCTCTTTATCTCCTCCTTTTTAGCCCCAAATAATATTTGCTCTTTCAGCTTGATGGCGCATGTCCCACGAAGCATAATAACCAGCGACCGCCAGGATTTCAAGGCTTCCTGGCATCTGTTCCTACGGCCTGCCATTCACGAGGCACTTACATGAACGAGCCCCCCGGGGGCAGCAGGATATTCAAGAGTCAGGCCTACTTTCTTTTCTAGCCTTTACCCGGGACCACTTCTTTATTTTTCTCAGGAAAGTCCCTCAGGACAGAGCAGCATTCAGAGCCAGGCTGCCGACGCGTGAGCCGTAGCCCGGCAGGTCTGGCATCTGTAAAGTTCTGCAAAAGAGAAAGCCTCCGGGGAGCACGCACGTAGAGATTAGAGGGAGGTGAAGATGTTTGGTTCCTGTTCGGGATGATAAGATTTTCTCAGGAGAAGCAAAGCAGGATTGTTCCCGATGTAATGAAAAACAACCCTGCTACTACAGTAGTGCACCTCTAGAGATTCATCTGAGCTGAATAAATAGTTTCAATTATAACAAGATGTGTTCTTCTAATATCCTGCTGCAATCAACTATTAATGTGTTTTCTTTCTTTCTTTTTCATGTGCCCCCCGACTTTCTGCCTTTATTCTCCCGTTGACGAATAGGTAAGTACCCCTAACACTTGACATACATCTGGAACCCATCTGAGCCTGTAAATTCCAAACAAATAATTTATTCTTGTATGTTTGATAGTTAATATTTCCCACTGCTGCGCATACACACATCTGCAGAGGACTCAGGGTTCACTGCAGGGCTGTACTTTCCTTTCCACAGCTGAGGTACGATGAGCTGCGAGAGACCGCACCCGTGTCCGTGCACATGTGCCCATTTCCATGGAGACGCAAAGCTTAAAATAATACACACAATGGCATCCTTTCTGAAACCTTCTGGCACGAGTTAGTATGAGGTGTCAGTGTGGCGCTGACAACCCAGCTGTGATTTCCACTCCAGCTCATTGATGCTTTCCGTACCGCTGTGTTAATGAGTAAACACGCACGCTCTGTTTCAGTGGAAATCTTATGCACACACACTCCTACAGCTGGGCACTGCTTTACAGAATCATCAGTGTACGTTTGAATATTTGTGTTGGCCGACAATAGAGAGATACATGTGGTATAATCCCAGTGTGTCCTGGGAGAGTCAGGGTGCGGCTCCGAGTGGGCGACACGCTGGTCTGGAGAAAATGTTTCTCGGTGAAGTGAATGTGATTGGATTGGATTTGTGACGGTTAAAGACACTTTATAAGGAGCAGACAAAGCATTCAAATAAATGTATTGAACAGCTGAAGCAGGGAGCATTTCAACTTATCTCTCTACTCGTTAAAGTTAAGTAAAGATGTATTTAATTAAAGGTTTTGGTTGACTGTATCTCTAATATTGTTAGCGTCTGCACTGAGCCATTACTGGGCATTTAGCTATGTTGTAACCCCAAACTCCTCTGAATCTCTAGGAATAATAATCACAGCATCAATTTAAGGACTCACAAATGTCAGAAGATTCCCAGAGGGAGATCACTGAAACGGAATTGGAATTGGGAAAGGCGTTTGGGAATATACAAAAAGGTGCAAAAAAAACAATGTTTGTTTGAAATATAACATGTAGCAGCACAAATAACTGAAACAATTATCTAAATGAACAAAGGAAAGAAATGAGGAAAGGGTACCCACCACATCCATCCACATTCACCCACTCTTGAGCGACTTGCTCTTAGAAGGACTTTGTGCCCAAGCTTTCCTACTAAATTAAAAGCAATACACAGTTTATGATGAATGCAGACTGTACAGTGGTGGTGTGGTTAGATCTGTCGCAAGAAGGTCCTGAGTTTGGCCGTTGACACAACTCTGCAATCTTGGACTGCAGGTGTACAAGTTTAAAAAACGCCAAAGTGTGTGGCTATCTGCAGAGAAGACCAAAAATAAATAAAAAGTGCACTTGCACTGGCTGATTCATATCAGGAATTTAAACAATGGAGGCATGCACTCCTAACTGAAGACAATTAGGCCTTCAGAGAAAGGAAGAAAGACAGGAGGTGAAGACCCAGAGGAAAGGTACACTGAGGAAATATATTACTTAAATAAAACAGGAGGTGGAAACAAGAAAGAACGCGGAATGAAACAAGGAGAGAAAGGCAAAGGGAGGCTAAAGACACAAGGAAAAAGTGAACATGAAAAACACGAGAACAGCATGACAATTAAATCAAAACATGGCCCAAAACTACACAAAACCCAGGACCATAGAGGAAAGTCTGTGTGTGGGAAACACTGTGTTGTATTAGCAGTGCTATTTCTCTCTAAATAGTTCCACCTCCTGGTGAAGCTTGTGGGTTTGGGGGCTTTCTGGGTGTGGTGCTGGAAGCCGCCAGGATTTGGTGCTCCATTGTTTTCCCTCTAAGGCCTGCTGGGTTTGCTCTGTGCATATCCATCCATCCTGCCAGCGACTGGTTTGTCTTGGACCAGCCGGGCCGCCGATGTATTCTCTCTCTGATTTGATTCCCAGCAGACAGAAATGTGTGAGGGTCAGCCCAGCTCAGCCTAATGCCGCTCCCTCTTGATGACTTTCCCTGAGACCCCCGCAGGTCACTCTCCTACAAAGCTGAACCCAGTCTGACCATAGCTGTCTGTTAAACCGAGGTTTCCACTGCGATCGTCCAGCGCCAAATCTGCCCTCGTCATCCCTTTTCCAAACCACACCTTGCTCCATGTCTGTGTTCAGGGTTCCCTATTTTCCCCTCGAACACTCTGTCTGTTCTACTTATTGTGCTCCATGTGAGCGGCGAGTGATGCCAGTAAACTGGTGAAACCACAGTCTGAGGCTCACACAGCTCAGTGTTTACACAGGAAACTGTGGTGAAAACCTTCTGCGATTAAGCTATTCAGACACTTACATAACAGTCTGCATATTCCTGTGTACCTTTAGTGCCAGGTTACAAAGCGACTCTCCAACTGTGTGAGGTTGTTGCCCTCACTGATACCGAACGCACACATTACACACGCATGTAAGTTTGTAATCGCTCGAGTGTTTCCGTAACCTCTGCAGCTCCGCCTGTGACCTGAAACTGTAGTGCCATGTAGGCTCCTACCCTCTGACCCCTCAGCTTGTCATACACTGAGCTGATAAATGAGCAGCTGTGCAACACACTGGATCCGCTTCTGTCGCCAGGAGCTGGTTTTTGTTTAAAATTTAAACACTAAGCAGTGTGCAGCCTTTCAGTCAAAGCAGAACGCAGATATAGGCCAGTGCGACCGTGAAACAGTTATACGAGACACATAAGGTCAGGCAGGCGGCAGCGTGCAGACAGGACTCTGCAAGTTTTCTGTTTTATGACAAGAGAAAGAGTTATTTACTCTTAACACACATGCTATTATGACTGACACGGCACTGTGTTTGCCTTTGCACGGCAGGCCATCAATCCCTCAAGAAATGAAAATTGATAAAAAGTCCTAAAAAAAAAGCAAAACAAAATGTTTCAATTTACTGTTTTTTCCTCATTTACTAGCAGGAACCACATCTCCAAATGTGATTAAACAGCTTTTATTGATCGTGAAACAGCAAGTTAGGCCTGATGATGGTCTCATTGGGGACTGACTGTGGATTCTGGGGCTGGCAGACCTGGTTGGTACCTATAAGACAGGACGATGCAAAGATTGTGGGCATGCTAGTTCCTCTCATACTCTATCCACTGCTGAGGGACGGAGTTGGAGGGTTGGGTACTTCAACAAGTTTACTTAATATTAGTGCTGTCAGCGTCAATCTCATTGAAAGGACGTTAACGCCATAACTGCATTAATGCGGCAAATCTCCGTTAGCGAGTTACTGCGGATCGCCCTGTGCGCGGGGCAGCACGGCGTCAACGCATTAGCGCGGTTACCTCGTTTTTTTTTCTGTTCTCAAAGTGATCTCCCTGTTGGAGCTCTGTCTGGGGGGAGTTCTTTTTTCTCCTTGTCTTTCCTGATGTTGTGTATTTTCCATTGTTCGGTTCCGGGTCGCTGCTCGTGTGGTCGACCGGCCAGTGCTACCTAGCCTGACCTGTCTCCCCAATGAGATGTTTGTGTATTGTATGTATGGTCGGCAAGGTCAGTCTCTCAATTTCCCCTCGAGGATGAATAAAGTCTTCTGAATCTGAATTTCTGGTGGAGTGTCAATCTTGTGATAGACTTGGCGTAGTGGTCTGGTCCAAGCCATTTGTAAGGTGTGAGCTGCCTCCTTCCTAAGCGGGCCCTGCCAGGACACATTTTGTAACGCACGTTTAAATATTCAAAGGAACGGTTCAATTAAACACATCCTCCCATGTCTAATGTTGCTTTGTCATGCATGTGGAGTTGTATTGAAATTACATAATGTGCGCAGCATAAATGCAGCCTTTTGACAGGTTAATCTCTCGTTCCCGTCTTGTTTTTCTTGGCTTTGTGCATGTGGAAAGGTAAATTCGCTCCTTCCTCGCTCGTCCTGTCCAACCACAGAGGAAAAAACACTTTTGTTTCACCTTTTTGAATGCAACCGTTTTCCCGTAAGCCTTCTGGTTCATGTTGACAGAGCTGATCGTGCCGAGGCTGCTCAGGTTACTTCTTCTGCTTGTTCTGACTTCAGGGGCTTTCATTATCTTCTTCCTTGTGGTTAACACTACCTTTACTTCCAGTAAAGATGGGAATGAGTTTTTCTTTTTGTTCTTTAAATCTCTTCCAAAAAAGTTCGCCTTTCTCTGGGTGCTCCTGAGACGGAACAAAAGCAGGAGGTCAAAGGGCGAATGTTTTAATTTGTGAGACTAATAGGCCAGGTGGACCTGGAGGCTACGGAAACCCAGAGAGCCTTTTCAGCTGGGACCAGCCCAGGAACGCCCCTTCCTCCTCTGCTGAGTCTGAGTGTGTGAGTACTTCAAAGGTGCAGGGAAAGCAGGAACCCGTGCCAAGCTCAGCGGGAGGGCCATTACAGCCCAATAGGAGTCAGCTGTGACCTCAAAGACCGTTAAATGATGTGATATGAGAGGGCGTGCTGCAGCCTCCCGAAGGCCTCTGTAGCAAATCAGGAGGGCAGAGCTGTAAAATGAGCTCCTTGCTGATTTAAAGGTTGAAGGAATTTTAAGTGTACTTAAAAATATAGGCTGTTACTTTTCTCTTACATGTGTTTTTCACATTTTCCCCTATGTTGTGCATTAAGGAACTGCTCGATTACTTTTTTTTATAGTTTATATTTGTAACTTTTCAGTGTTTTTTTGCTTTTCTATTAAGTTTAAAAATGTAGAAATGGGTAGTTTTTATCACTAAGCATCTGAAAACTGAATATCTATAGTCAGCAACGAGGCTGTGAACAAGTGGCCAATAAATTGGTGATTTACTTGAGTGTTTGCTGATGTGAGCTGACCCCACAGTCTGTATGCAGACATAATAATGAGGTGTCTAGAGGTCAAGAGGTAAAAGGCTGCTGAATGCATCGGCTCTGACCTCTCCCGACCCCGCTGAGTGCGCATGTAGAGGAGAGAAAAATGAATCGCCCATCTCTGCTGGCTGGGAGTTGCTCTCATTCAGTTTTTGTTATACTGAGGCTTTTCTTTTCATCGCTTAGAAGCTGTGAGTCAAAGAGCGTACGCCTGTATTCAAGGGGGTCAGGTTGTATGGCGAGGGCAGGGTAATGAAATATTCACAACACAGAGTGAGAGTCGATTCGAAGTGAAGCTAATATGAATGAGTTGGTTTGGGCTTTTTACAAGATTTTAATGAGAGAACATCTGCGGACGGTAAATTCCAGATGATTTCATCATTGTTTTTGCTCCTGATAAGTGTAAATCAGGATTTAATTAGAGTGAGCTGAGAAGTGCAGTGGAAACTCCCACTCATGCTGTTTGAGCTGTTCAGCATGACTAAGGGTTGATTGCACCGCATCGCTGCAAGAGCTGGATTCTCCCTGGATGTTGTCATTCTTTAGTAGCACTTTGATAGATGTACTTATTTTGCTCTTTGGTGGATCAGTGGAATAAGAGGGAGGTTTAAAACTGCAGGTTTAGCTTTCAGAATTGCATTTATGCGAAATCTTTTCTTAATACACTTTTAAATCTCTGCTTAGAATCTTATATAAGTAGATTTGCAAACATTTTCTTCTAGTTAAGTCTTCTAAAGCTTTCTTTTGTTAATTAAAAAAAAATACAGTATCTATATATACTGTGTCAGAGTGAGAAAATAAGAAGTTAAAAGAAAGAAATTGATGCTTGCACCAAGCGTAGCCCATCTTTATTATATATATATCACTGTCACTGTTTACAAACTGAGCATCGTGTAGTATTCAATAAGATTTGAAACTAACAGTTGATCACATAAATTAATCACGAAAGTGTTTAATGAGGTGATAAATCAAGTGAACCAAAGGGTCATTTTTCCATAGACTTTCATGTAATTTGAAGCTTTTGTTGTACTCACCCCCTGCTGGCCACTAAGTAGAATGCAATGGCTTTATTTTTCAAACCCAGAGGCTACGTCAAGGATCTCGAACTCCAGTATGATTGAACAATGCATGATTTAGCCTACATCCATTGAACAGTAGGATTGACAGGAGGTCAACTCACACCCGGTGGGCTGTTGGGTTTGTTATACACTGGCAAAAACACCATAAAGAGAGCAAAGCATTACTGTAAAACCAAAGTAATGAGCTAAAAGTTGCGACAAGTTGCTACAACTCCCCAAAAGCAACTGCCTTCGCATTTCATTTAGCCATTTGATCTGCTGTTGATATGAAAGCCCAGGTCACCCTTTCTATTTATTCATTTGTCTGGATTCAGCGTCGCATAAATGTGCAGTGACGCTCTCGCAAAACTGCCTGCTCATTACCGTGCTGTAAAACACGCCGCACACTCTCGTGAACATTACACAAGCTGGAAAAGTTTACAAAGGAAATGTTTCTGAGGACGTCAGACGTTCAACACATCCTCCTCCTTTCCCCACCAGAAACGTCTCCCTCGAAAGAGAGGGAGATCTTTTTGTTGGCGTCACGCCTACCCTGCGATGTACAGCGCTGTGGAGGGTTCAAAATGGAAAGTATTTCAAAGTCACCGCAGCCTGCCGACAGACTTTGTAGTGGTAATTTAAAGCAGCTGAGGAAACAATCGCGCACCGCTCCTCTTCTACAACTCTGAGCCTTCGTCAATCTTCGGGAGGATTTCGGCTCAGCAGCAACAGAGTTTCAGATATTATTCCAAATAATTCTTAACCAGCATGATTTAAAAACTGCGTGTGTGCGTTTAGGGTATGGATAAACTTCAGAAACTTTATAGCTTTGCTGAGGATTGTATCGCAGGAGGGAAGCTTTGGGGTTGTGGTTTTGAAATTTCTTTCCTGTTGATGAATATATTTTTGGGCTTTCCAAGCTTGTATGGTCGTCTGTGTGTTTATGCACTTCGCTCTTGCATTTTCCTTGTTATTTGCCTTCAGTAGAACATTAGGTTTATCATGAGGTCATGTGTTTTAACGTTTTACAATGGAAAACTGTGATATCTGATGGGATTCCCCCTCCCTTTCTTCATTTTCACCCTTCACTGTACCTCCTGGCACACAAGCAGACAGACAGTTTGGCGCTCCAGGCGCTGGTCCAAAATCTAAAGCAGCGTCTCCTGAAAGTACACGTGTGATTTCATTTCACCACCAGACGGGTTTTCGTGTGTGGGCTTGCAGCGCTGCCAACCCCTGCGTGCTGACCTCAAGTCAAGAAACACAAGCAGACTTTAGTGCGTTTTAATTCATCAGGAATAATTTCACACTCCTGCCGTGCTTTTCCCGCCGTGGTGATGTCATTAAAGAACAGATTAGGTAGATTGAAATGTCACTTTTATGGGACTATAAATAGAATCGTGATCCTGATGGGCGTATTCCTCGTTTCTCAGCCGGATAATTAGCTGACTCATATTGAGGGACAGTAAAGCACTTTAGGAAGTTAACCAGCAGTTTGATTACTGCTCAGCAGCTGTTTGCTGTGGTACCTGCAGGCACCTGAGAGCAGCATCGGGCTGCAAAAAAGGCTCATTACCCCCCCTGTGGACCTCCTGGTTCCCAGCATCGCATTCCAAGCAGAGCCCACATCAAAGCTCCAGGTGAGCTGAGGGAGTGCCTGTTTGAATAGGTGTGGTAGGAAGAGAGACAGATGGGAACACCTTCAGTTACTTGTACTAGAATTAGTCTCAACTATGACCAGTCTGTGCAAGTCCAGTGTCAGAGTGGAAACGATCCCAAGGGCCACTTAAATGTTACACGCTAAATACACCAATTAAGTTGGACAGTTACCACATTACCCTTGCTTTAAAAGCAAGTGACACCTTCTACAGCAGTGACAACAAAGACTGTGAAACAGGTGGATAAGCAGGGGCATGAAAGCACAAAGGGCTCTTTTCTTATGGATATATTTGGTGTGATGACTTCTAGTTGAAAGGATGCTGGTTCAATCCCAGGGATTGAACCTAAATGCTCCCAAGGCAATTTAGAGTATGTGTCCAAAGTGCTGTGTGTGGTTTAAATGAGGCTTGTATTGAAAAGTGCTCAGTTAAGCTGCAAAGTAAGTGCAACTTCATTTACAAGGTTCCCTTGGCTAATTTTTGCTATGTATAATATAACCACATACCCATTTCTTTTCTGGAGAGTTATGACTGATTAAACATGATAGATTTCCTCAAAGTGCTTTTATGTCTTTGGAGTTTAATATTAAAGTGGACCTATTATGCTTTTTAAAGTTTTCTGTCATATATAAACTGTCCCAGTGTTGGATGCTCATATTAAACTCAGCCAAACCTCCAGATAATGAGGTCGTGGTATGTATTCCCTGTGAGCCTCATTATTTGGACCTTTGGTAAAGAGAAAGTAAGTAAAAGCATAATAGCTTTCTCTTTAAAAAAAAGTGCTTCAGAGATGCAATCATGGTGCAGTTATGGGAAATGTAGGATCCAGGGTCTGTGGGGAGTCACCAGTACCGTGGGGCTGTTATACTGTGCAGGGCATTTGGCAAGGCTTGGGTCACATTTACAGTGAGAACATAGCCCTGGTGTGGGGGTATAGCTCAGAGGTAGAGCATTTGACTGCAGATCAAGAGGTCTCTGGTTCAAGTCCAGATGCTCTCTCGCTTGCAAATATGTGAAGCTATTGGACCAATTAAACAGTATTGAGTGTTCACCTTTATCTTTTGTTGTTCAGCATAAAAAAGCCTCCATCATTAGAGCATGAGGCTTCACTGGGTGGCTTCGTTGTTACACTGACACAAATCATATATTTAAGCCTTTGCTGTTCCCATAGCTCAACCCAAACCGAGCACCATCATCAAAACACCAAATGATGGAGGATCATTTAGAAGGACAACTCTATTTTTTTCCATTCTTGAACTCCAAAGTAGCTTCACCCGATTCACATTTCAAAAATAAACCTTATGCATCTTAAATATTTTATCCCCAACCTGAAAAAACAGTTTTAGCTCACCACAGTATAAGCCAGCTTTCTTCTGATTGGCTGGCTCTCACAAGCAATTAGGTATATATACCGTTGCTATTACGTTAGATCTGTTATGCAGTTGGGAGCATGTCTAGAGGAGGCACAAATCCCTTTATGTTTGCATCAGGAAGGGCAAGCAGTGTGAAAAACCTGCAAAAGCAAACATGTGGAGTTGCCTGAGTTGGCTACTTCTTGTGAATAAGAGCAGCCAGATGTAGCTGGCTCTTTAATTGGTTAATATTATGCTATATTTCTGCCATTAATTCTCCTGTTCATCACTCTTATAATCAGCAACATTTCAACATTTCAGCAACTCTTAAGCTTCCCTCAGCTAGCCTGTTGGTTTCTTATTGAATGTCAACAATCTTTTGCCCCACCTGATGCAGCTGGTCAGCAGCGGCGGCAGCGACATCACCATCAGCTGGGTGGATTTGGGCTCAGAGCGGATTACTGGGGAGAGGGGTATTATTGTTTTTTTTCCTACTGGCACTGGGACTCTACTCTTTGTGCTTTCCTAATCAGACCTCAGTGGAGACTTTCTCCAGCAGCTGACTGGACACTCAGCAGGAGAGCAGCGTTGTTTTCTTTAATAATCGCAGATGTTACATTGGAGCATTTTCATTTTTGATTACAGAAAAAATATGAAAGGATAAGTCTCCCAGCAGTTTGGTCTGTTTACTTTTTCTTCAGGTGAGTGCCATGCATCTAGTTTTAGATGCTTTGCATTTGCTTTCACTAACAAATTTGATTAGAAAGTATTGTGCTTGAGTAGTTCAAAGCATCTAAACTATTTATTTAAAGAATGAACTGCAATATTTAACACAAAAGTTCAGGACATGCACTGTCCCGTGCATCCTTCGGCATTCCTCCGTACCCTCCGCGATCCTTCATTGTAGGTTAAGCGGTCAGTGTTGTTTCAGCGGTTTGGATTAACACTCCTCTCCTCCTATAGCACACCATAAACAGATTAGTGGTCTCCAAGTCAGGGCACGGCTG
The DNA here is from genome assembly GCF_057381915.1 of Diplotaxodon limnothrissa. NCBI lineage: Eukaryota > Metazoa > Chordata > Actinopteri > Cichliformes > Cichlidae > Diplotaxodon > Diplotaxodon limnothrissa. The sequence goes on from NC_140617.1 coordinate 9,605,998, forward strand.
GGCCATCTGTACCCTGCACTGGGTGGGGATGGGGACATGGGGGTGGAGTGTGAGCAGATGTTCCAGAGGGGCTGTAGGTCAGTAGGGCCGAGGGACCGTCAGTCACGAAGGACGCGGAGTTCCTGTTCAGGTGACGGATTTAAAGTGAGTTTAAACCACCGTGCATTGTCATGGCTCTGGGATGCTGCATCGCCCTCACACCCCAAGGTACTGTATAATTTACTGAGGCTTTAATTGAGCCGCATGCACCTCCCACTTCGCTCCTGCTCTGCATGTCAACCACAGCGGTTTCACACTTTGTCACAAGATGTAAGACGCGATGATGAAGAGTTTGTTTTTCACGGTTAGTTCGAACCGTGTTAAAAACCCAAACGCTCCCCACACACTACACTTGTCCTGCAGCGTGAGTAACCCCAAAGAAAAAAAGGAATCAAAGATTCACTCGCGTAAATTACACACAGCTGAAACAGCAATGTGCAAGCTCATCTGTCTGCCTGTTGCATGTACAGAAGTTCAGATTTAGAGTTTTTCTAAAGTTCTACGTGTGACCTAATGGCTGACATCTGCGGCTCTGTCCTCCCAGGCCGCTGGCAAATTGTAGGTGTGTGAGCGTAGGTGTGAGGCTGTTTTGACTTGGCTCCTGTCTGAGCCAAAACCGAGAAAATTACAAGGCAGAGGCAGTCTGGGGATGCATGCAGGCTTTCATTGCCCCTCTTCTCCTGGCCTGCAGGGCTGAGTGCAGTGGGGGATGATCCTGCAGCAAATGAAGAGGTGGAGATGAGATTGATAGGCAGTGTCACAGTGCACATAATAGAGTGTGATTTCACCTCGCCAGGAAAGTTAACAGAAAGATGCCACAAGCAACGACGCAAATATACAGAAATGCTCCTCAAAAAAAAATTTTTCTCTTCTTCTTCTTCTCACCGGAGGCCATGTGGCTCATTTGGCTCAATATAGCCATGCTGCAAATCAATCAGCCCGATGTGAAACAAAGAGAAAGCTGCCAAGAGGTCAATGAGATGGCTGCAGCCTGATGTGTTTTCTTAGGCCTCACTGGGGGCAACAGCTGACCACTAAATTAGCACTAAAAGCTTTGCCCATATGGACTTCTGTGTCCATGAAAACCTCTCTTAAAGGCCTCTAATGAACTCGTGCTCTGGCGCACAAACACAGCCTCACTTAACCAAGATTTCAGCGAGCAAGGTCAAAGGAAGTACTGATGTGTTTTTTAGCTGGAGGACGATAAAAACGGGGAAGGTTGAATGGAGTCAGATGATGAGAGCACAGTGTTTGTCCTAGTTGTGGCTGCTATTGTTGTCAAATGGGTTTTTAGTGTGTTGTGAGACACTGAGGGTGTCACAGCAAGGCCAACAGTTCACAGCTCAGTGGGGAAGCACTGAGGGGAGAGGCTGACAAGCAGTGTCAGAGGGCTCCTCATTTCACCATAATTTACACGACAAACGTATCATCTGCTCCACGTCTGAAATATTGTGGGCGTTTGCTCGGTTATATATTACTGCACCGATATTAAATCTGTGGCAAGTCCAATAAATAAATATAATAAATGCAGATATATCCATCCAGGTCCTACAGGGGTTTTCCTGCATTTAAAAAAAATTGGCAGCTAACAAAGGTGACTGTTTCATGTTTTATATTTTAAACCTGGCTGTTTATTTACAACACGCATGCAAAGTCATATATGGCAGCAGGTAGGAAACATCTGGCGGGCGTAAAACAATTTCATTAAGATTCGAGTGAAGCGGTGCTTCCACACCGGTGTAAATCTTTGCTGAGTTCACCTCCAGCTTCTCCAGCTGTGCAGGAGATGCAACACAGAGCGTGTTTTTAGTTCAGCGAGGTCACACAGCAGAGGGCTTTTAGATCACCCTGGAAAACGTCAGGTTGTGTCGGCGTAGCTGATAAACACGTCGCGTCTCCTGGGGATTTCGCAGTGTTTCTTAGAAAGGACCTGCCAGAGGATTCATAGCAGTGATAGTGATGTTAGAAAAGCACTTAGCATACGCAGCAGTTGGATACACAGGCTGAGGTTTAGTGTCGGGCTGCTGCGCTGGGTCTTCCTGACCTTTAGTAGCTCCAGTCAGGAGTTGGACCGTGTCCTTTTCTGTGTGAACGAGGCTAAAGTTAACTTCTGGCTGCAACACAAAGCAAACTGCGAGCCAGAGCTGCCTCTCATCAGACACAGAGGTCAGATAGAGTGCGATTCGGCAAAGCTGCCCGGTCAAGGACAGGCCCAGAAATGTCAGGCAGGTAAGAGAAGACTGACAGATCTGTCTTTGTGTGCTATCAAAGCAAAAGCTCAGCAGTTAATCCTCAGGATTTTACTTGGATTTCGCTGCAGATGTCTGAGATACTATCTCACGCCAGTGCCTTCAATGAAGGAGTCTTATTTCATGCAACCAAACTATGCTGTTATTTTAATCTACTCATGCTGGTTTCTCTCTGACATCTTGTTCTTGTATGAATAACTCCTGTGCATACTTCAAGCAGTCAACATCCAAATAAGTCCCAGCACAAAGACCAGACTTCATCCTTTTGAACTCAAACTTTCCCCATTCATGCAGCCCCTCCATGCATTATGTGTAATTTGAAGCGGTGCAGTAACTCGAGGAGATGTAAGGGGGAGCAGTGGGGTTATTCCATGTATTGGTCAGTGTTTAGAGGATGAAAGTCACACTATCAGGTTGCATTAATACCTATTGTTTGGCTGCAGGTGATAGCATTGCATTAGTAAACAGGCTATTGTGCTGCTAACATTGGATGTGATTATCTGGATTTTTAGTCTCAGGCTTTAAGCTGACTCTGTTGTTCTCCCAACTAATAAAAAACCCTTCAGTGTTCATATGTAGAAGGAGATAACATTCAAAGCCACCACAAAGCAAAGCTCATCAGTTGCATTTGTTTCAGAAAATGTGGACGTCACACATTTTAACCACAAAAATGCCTGAATGAACGTCCAGTACAGTCGTGATGAAAGCTGCCTTTCCGTGATGCAGCCATCATGTCTCAATAAGGGTTACAAGAAGCATGACGAAATAATGGACTGATAGTAGCCATTGTCCTTTAAAGGAAATCCATGAACGATAAAAATCTGACTGTTAAAGTTATCAGATAACAGGTTGGATAAACTAGTGAAATATCAGCTAATTATGATGAAAAGCTGGTCTCTATAAAGTGACAGAATAAATTAACTAATTAATGACCCACCAGCCAATTCATTAGGTTTACCTGCTTGTTAATACAAGTATCTAATCATCCAATCACGTGGCACCAAATGAATGCATTCAGGCATGTAAACATTGTCAAGACAGCCTGCTGAAATTCAAACAGAGCATCAGAATGGGGAAGGACGGTGACTTTGTCTCTTAAATCCTCCGCAAACAATTTGGTTAGTTCTCTGGGTGACAGTGGCTTATTAATGGCCAGACTGCTTCAAGCTGAAGGCAATAGTAACTCAAATAACCAGTTGTTAAAAACAAGATATGCAGAAGAGCATCTCAAAGCTTGAAGGAGATGAGCTACAGCAGCAAAAGTTCACACCTGGTGCCTCTACAGTCAGTTAGGAACTTCAAGGTTCAAGGTTCTTTATTTGTCACATGCATAGTTATACAAGTATAACACACAGTGAAATGTAGCCTGACACGCTCCTCGACATGTGCAAAAATTGGGGGGGGGGGGGTGTAGAGGAAGAACATTATATATATATATATATATATATATATATATATATATATATATATATATATATATATATATATATATAAACACCCAGCACGCCCCTGCGGGCGGTTTATCCTTCAAGCTCGGGTCCTCTACCAGAGGCCTGGGAGCTTGAGGGTCCTGCGCAGTATCTTAGCTGTTCCCAGGACTGCGCTCTTCTGGACAGAGATCTCCGATGTTGTTCCCGGGATCTGCTGGAGCCACTCGCCTAGCTTGGGAGTCACCGCACCTAGTGCTCCGATTACCACGGGGACCACCGTTACCTTCACCCTCCACATCCTCTCGAGCTCTTCTCTGAGCCCTTGGTATTTCTCCAGCTTCTCGTGTTCCTTCTTCCTGATATTGCTGTCATTCGGAACCGCTACATCGATCACTACGGCCGTCTTCTTCTGTTTGTCTACCACCACTATGTCCGGTTGGTTAGCCACCACCATTTTGTCCGTCTGTATCTGGAAGTCCCACAGGATCTTAGCTCGGTCATTCTCCACCACCCTTGGGGGCATCTCCCATTTTGACCTCGGGACTTCCAGGTTATACTCGGCACAGATGTTCCTGTACACTATGCCGGCCACTTGGTTATGGCGTTCCATGTATGCCTTGCCTGCTAGCATCTTGCACCCTGCTGTTATGTGCTGGATTGTCTCTGGGGCATCTTTACACAGCCTGCACCTGGGGTCTTGCCTGGTGTGATAGACCCCAGCCTCTATGGATCTTGTACTCAGAGCTTGTTCTTGTGCTGCCATGATTAGTGCCTCTGTGCTGTCTTTCAGTCCAGCTTTGTCCAGCCACTGGTAGGATTTCTGGATATCAGCCACCTCCTCTATCTGCCGGTGGTACATACCGTGCAGGGGCCTGTCCTTCCATGATGGTTCCTCGTTTCCCTCCTCTTTCTTGGGTTTCTGCTGCCTGAGGTATTCACTGAGCACTTGGTCAGTTGGGGCCATCTTCCCAATGTATTCTTGGATGTTCGTTGTCTCATCCTGGACTGTGGTGCTGACACTCACCACTCCCCGGCCCCCTTCCTTCCGCTTAGCGTACAGCCTCAGGGTGCTGGACTTGGGGTGAAACCCTCCATGCATGGTAAGGAGCTTTCTTGTCTTTATGTCAGTGGCTTCTATCTCCTCCTTTGGCCAGCCTATTACCCCAGCAGGGTACCTGATCACGGGCAGGGCGTACGTGTTGATGGCCCGGATCTTGTTCTTACCATTCAGCTGACTCCTCAGGACTTGCCTGACCCTCTGCAGGTACTTGGTGGTTGCAGCCTTTCTAGCGGCCTCTTCATGGTTCCCATTTGCCTGCGGGATCCCCAGGTACTTGTAACTGTCCTCTATGTCTGCAATGTTGCCTTCTGGTAGTTCAATCCCCTCAGTTCTGACTACCTTCCCTCTCTTTGATACCATCCGACTACACTTCTCCAGTCCGAACGACATTCCAATGTCATTGCTGTATAGCCTGGTAGTGTGGATCAGTGAATCGATGTCTCGTTCACTCTTGGCATACAGCTTGATGTCATCCATGTACAGGAGGTGGCTGACAACTGCTCTGTTTCGTAGTCGGTATCCGTAGCCAGTCTTGTTAATGATCTCACTGAGGGGGTTCAGGCCTATGCAGAACAGCAGTGGGGACAGAGCATCTCCTTGGTAGATCCCGCACTTGATGGTGACTTGTGCTATGGGCTTGGAGTTGGCCTCTAGTGTTGTACGCCACATCCCCATTGAGTTCCTGATGAAGGCTCTTAGGGTCCCATTGATCTTGTACAATTCTAGGCATTCCAGTATCCAGCTGTGGGGCATTGAGTCATAGGCCTTCTTGTAATCAATCCAGGCAGTGCACAGGTTGGTCAGTCTGGTCTTGCAGTCTCGGCTGATTGTTCTGTCTACCAGTAGCTGGTGTTTTGCGCCTCTGGTATTCTTGGCAATTCCTTTCTGTGTCCCGCTCATGTATTGACCCATGTGCCTGTTCATCTTAGCCGATATGATGCCTGACAGGAGCTTCCATGTAGTACTGAGGCAGGTTATTGGTCGGTAGTTGGAGGGGACCGGTCCCTTCTTGGGGATCAGGACCGTCCGGCCTTCAGTTAGCCATTCCGGGTGTCTCTCGTTAACTAGCAGCTGGTTCATTTGTGCTGCCAGACGCTCGTGGAGTGCAGTCAGCTTCTTCAGCCAGTAGGCATGAACCATGTCGGGCCCTGGTGCTGTCCAACTCTTCATACTGGAGACTCTTTCTTGGATATCTGCCACTGTGATGGTTACTGGACCCTGTTCAGGGAGGTCACTGTGGTCTGCCCTCAGATCCTCTAGCCACTGAGCATTGCCGTTATGGGTTGCGTCCTTCTCCCATATGCTCTTCCAGTATTGCTCCGTCTCCAGCCTTGGTGGTGCTGTTCTCTTATTGTTCCCTTGCCACTGAGAGTACACCTTTGCTGGTTCTGTGGAGAACAGCTGGTTTATTCTCCTGCCTTCTATCTCTCTGGTGTACCTCCTCAAGCGGCTGGCCAAGGCTGTGAGTCTTTGCTTGGCAGTTTCCAAGGCCTCAGGTATGGACAGCTTGCTGTATTTCTTAGGCACCTTATTTGTCGCACCTTTCTGCAACTCCGTTAGTTGGCTAACCTCCCTCCGTGCTACTTTGATCTTGCCCTCTAGCCTCCTTCTCCATGGAGGGTACTGCCCCTTGTCGCTGTTCAACGTGTAGCCAAGCATCTCACTGATCACTGCTGCCGTATTGTAGATCAGCTTGTTAGTGTCGGTAATCGTGGTTGTAGGTATTGCCCGTAGTGCTGCATTAACATCATCTAGCAGACCTTCTGAGGGTACTTCACGTAATCTTGGTAACCAGCTACGGGGGATCGAGGTTTCAAGCTTGGCCATGATCCTATTTTTCAGGTCAGTTCCTCTCGCACTCAACGATCCTTCTCCTATCGCACTTGGGGCTATGTACCCAATCTCGGGTGGGGGTGATGATATCGCCCCCCTGACCTGGCGTCCTGACTCCTCCTTGCCGTAGCATTTGTGTTGTACCTCGTCAATCTCTAGCTGTGAGAGCAGTCCCTTCTTTCGAATGTTGGAACACTGAGCTACTAGTTGTTTCGCCGTCATTGTGGATGTTGGGTATCGAAGAATCCATAGGTCCCTCATCCTATTCATGTAGCCCCTTCCGCCGGGGTTACTTGCGTAGTAGCATTCCAACAACGCCCTGTTTTCGTCTCTTGCCCACCGATGCCTTCTTGTTCCAGTAGCCCACTTTTCGTCAGGGTGCCCTGGTTCCTCAACACCTGACGCGGACCTTGTTGATCCGGGCGACGTCCGAGCCGGCATGCCTTCATATTTATTTGTCTCGCTCATGTCTGCGGTAGGCTCGCTTAGCATAGGGGGTCTAGCCTTAGGACCCTTACTGGATACAGACGCCCCAGGCAGGAATCGAACTTGCGATCCTCTGTTCCAAAGGCGTGTAGTCTAACCTCCAGCTGCTCATATTCATATATATATATATATATATATATATATATATATATATATATATATATATATATATATATATATATATATATATATATATATATATATACATACATACATATATACATACACTGGGTGAATGTGCAGTAGTAGCAGCAAGCAGGTGAATTCTGTACATTAATATGAATAGACATCTGACTATCTGACAACTTGACAACTTGAAACTGATGCTAAGATTTAAAGTGGCTTTTTCCAGACGATTGGAAAAACGTTGCTTCCCACAGAATAGCAAAACCAAGTGATTACTCATAGAGGTTCGTCTGATTGTTGGAGCTTTCTCTATTAATGGAAGGCTCATTCAATTGAGATCTTTTTGTGACCATTTCTCCTCACTAAACTTCCAATGTAAAGCAACACGTTTCAAACTATTACCTAGTCACATGGGTGTGGCTTAATTTGTGCTTCAGTGAGATGCCCTTGTGCCTTATAAATGATGACACTGGATTGTCTGTGACCACACTGTTGAATTTCACTAGAAAAGGTTTGTCATTTTTAGCTATCTCTCTCTCCCTGACAGCGGTATCTAACCTGGATGTGGAGAGTAAGCTGACAGCACACTACCAAGCTCCCTGGCATCAGCAGAGGAACGTTTTCCATCCCTCTACGCGGCCAGAATGTGTGGAAGAGCTCCACAGGCAAGCCAAAACCAGCCTGTGGGCCCTGCACCGAGGTGAGGCCCTCAGGAGCACTCAGCTCCTCAGATTGCAACACAGGAGGGAAAGCTGCTCTCTGTCATGCCTAGTTAATAAACTGCTTCACTTTTCCCTTATGTGCCATTTAAAAACATTTCAGCTATAACATGCATCCTTCCAGGCAGGTCTGCAGCCTGTGTTTGGAGGCATCGTGCCCTCTAGTGGACATGTTGTGCAACTACAACGTAAATAACAAGCATGTTCAGAGGCCATTTTCACACAGACAGTCTATCTACAACTTAAAAAACCATAAATAGTCAAGCATCAAAGAAGTGCACTTATGAATTCATCAAAATCACTTTAGTCATGCACTCTTAAGCACAACACTACACAATAATTCCTGGGTAAATTCAATGCAGAAAAAATGGCTGACCAAGGACTCATATCTAACCAGATTAATCTGACCCCGCAGGTCGGTCTGCATGTGACACCTCTCGACACTTATATTTTATTATCTCAGTGAACAAATACAATTGATCTTCAGTGTTTTACATCTTTTTTGCTGCAGATCACCAGAGGAGACGATCGGGCAGCAGGGAGCGGAGAGTTACCATCGCAATCTCGCCGGTGCCCCCAATGCCGATGTGTCCCCCCCCTCAGAGGGGAACAAATTTAACAACGGTGAGACGATTGTCCTCGACTTTGATCCAAACTGCTTTAAAAGATCTTCTTGATTTCAGTATGAAAATCACCAAGTCCAGTGACACCATCACTATAATTCATATTGATAGACACAGATGTGAAAAATAATCATCTTTTGATATTCAAATGTTGCTTCTATTGCATTTTAAAGGGAACTTAATCTGCTTTTATTTATTTTCTTACATATACCACACCAGTGGTCAGTGCTTTTACTACCCATGGCCATAGTTTCCAATAAAGAAGTCAGTGCGTATACAAGTAATCCCTGTGAGCCAACAGCTCAGACAAACACTCAGTTTAAGACAGTTTTTTTTTTCCAATCTTGGCTCTTGCTGACATCAGTAAGAGCAGATATTCCTTATATGATCTCAGGTCAGTCTCCTCTCTTTCCCAGACTGTAAACTAATGAAATGTCACTAGTTTACACCCGGTTGTGTTTTAGTAATGACGCTGTTATTTATAATATTCTAATATGCATTTTTATATAAATATTGTAGTTTTATTTTTAAATGTCAAGGTTATCTTCAGTACCAGTATATTATGGTACAGCTAAATGCTATAATAGCCTGTCCCAGATCACAGAAAAGGATCAGATGGAAAATCCATTCTGGAAAAACTGTGAAACAAATCTGTCCGTACCAGCACTGATGCAGAGCTTTCTTTCTGAACTGAGACACGTCAAGCACCGATATGAATGGTTTGAGGGTTGCGATGACATTACAGCACACACTGTGCTGTGACCATAACTGAGGCTCTGCTTGTGTAGTTAGCCTCCAACTGCATTCCCAGTCATAAATCATTCAGATGTGCCTTATATTTTCTCCTACTGTATTTGTTTAACTGTCCACTTATTGTGCTACAAAACACTAAGTTTCACTTACATCAGGGATCTCGAACTCCAGGACTCGAGCGCCGGTGTCCTGCAGGTTTTAGATCTCATCCAGGATCAACACACCTGAATCAAATGTCATGTCAAAGACATGTTGAGGAAGTCATTTAGCCATTTAAATCTGCTGTGTTGGATCAAGGACACATCTAAAACCTGCAGGATACCGTTGCCACCGCCATCACTGACACAGACTTTATGGCCTCTAAAACGGGACGGTTATCTCTCAATGCCTTGATTCTAAAAGACATCTCGTGCGCAATGAAGAGCAGCAAGCAGCATCTGAAAAAATGACCATTACACCTGTCCAAGCCTTCTGTCCGAGAAGGGGAGCCAATCAGAAGAAAGTTGGCTTGATGAAGGGAGGGAAAGGGAGTTAAAACAGTATAAGACAAATCAGAGTTTTCAAGAATCTTTTTAAAAATGTAGTTGGAAATGTGCATAATGATTTCCCTTTAAATAATATTTGTATGGTTTTTATTTCCTTTGATCAAAGGAGCCAGAGAGGCATTTTAGAGATGCAACGACACAGTTAGCACAGGTAAAGGGGACTGTGTTTGTCACGTGTGTGCTGCTTCATTCATGTTTTATTCGTTTTTTCATCACCATAACTGGTTCAGCATCAGCTCACCAGCCTGCCTTGACCCAAATATTTCAGTGTTCATATTCCTCCCTAATGTTGTCTCTTATGTTTGTGTGTTGAAGATCTCCATGTTCATTCCTGCCATGTGCTTTTGTCCTTTTTTGTTTGTTTGTTTTTCACCCTGTAATTCAGTTCGAATCCACCCGCTCCTCCTCCCCTACCGAATGTTGCCACTTCTCTCCCTGGAGCAGAAAGGTATTGGTCCCTTCCCTCCCTCGCCGTCCTCCTATTCCTAACACCTTATTTCACATGTCCGCCCCGACTGACCTCTACTTATCTCTTTTTAAATGCATGCCCTCTCTCTTACTGGCAGTAGTAGCCATCCTGCTCCACCCGGTTGAGAGGGTGGGGTGATACTGAAGGCGAGCACCTCTTTAAAGTTTCACCCACACATCACATGTTTACATACTGTTGTTGTTGTTGTTGTTTGAGTTCATATGAAGGGCTTGGAGTATGTGAGGAATGTGTATGTGGGCCACAATCACAGCCGCCCGGGTTTCTCTAATGATAGGGTCGGCTTCTCGAAACTTGCGCCTGTGATTACCCATGATCCCTCTGTGCTGTGGTTTCCCCACTGTACAGCTGACAGCCTCGTGTTTCTCTCTTGATTCTCTTTTCTTTTTTTAAACAAGTATCGTGCTTGATGCCCGTCGTGAGACAGGAATGAGCTTCAAACTCTGCCGCTCCTTTTTTATTTCCCCTCATCCCGTACGTGCCCACTCTTCCTCCTTTTTCTCAAATCCCTCGTCTTTCTCTCAGCCCGCTCATCCCTCCTCTCAGGCACTCCTGAAACCGTTCTCAAAACAAATCAGCTGTAAATGGTCTTCCTTTGATTTTTTTTTTCCCTCCTAGTTGCGAGAAGTTTCCAAGGAAACCAGTTTCTTTTGTGGTCGGGGTTTTGTCAGGGTCTCATTGGTCTGCTGGGAACAGGGAGCACAAAGGCTCGAGGGTTGCCTTTAAATGGGGGTGGGAGGTTGTCGGGTTGTGGAGGTGGGAACCAGTTGAAACTGAGAATCACTCCCAGTTTCACATGTGTCTCTGTGTTGGAATCTCAAGGTAAGAAATTCATTTAGCATGCAGATATAAAGACAAGTGGCTCTGCAGAGTCTGAGGAGGCCCATGGTTGAGGAACGCTGCTGTGAAGTATTTCCTCTCAGAGATTTCTGGACACTTGTTATGATGCAGGAGACCCTCGGAAAAATTTTGGAATGTTGGAGCATGAGCTAAGAATTGAAGTTATAGTTTGTCATATCCTGTGAGTGAAGGAGGCATCATTTTATTTATTTGTAAAGTATCTGTCAAGACGTGTTCTGTAGTGTGTGTGTGTGTCAAACTTTTTATTAGCCTGAGGCTCGGACACAGTCGGGTTTCTGAACCTTAATTTTTGCATGACGTAGAGATTCTTTGAATGCTTCTTGTGCTTTCCATTCTCCCTTTTTTCCGAAGCATGCTGTTCATTTCCATGACTTAATGGTTTCTTTGCACTCCAACATTAAACTCAGCAGCTGGAAGGGCATGTGTATTGATTTACCTCTGTTCTGCCTGCAAAGAAGGGAGCACTGACTGCTGCAGATTATTAATAAGACACTAATCTCTTCATCTACTCTTCAGTTCTTTCCCAAATAAACACTTGGACAATACCAGTCTAATCCCTTACTTTAATCAGCACATTCCCCTTCCTGAAGCTGAGTTTGGTCACTTTCTAACTCCGCCAAACCATATTTCATGTAATGCTGGCCTAACCTTAACAATCTAACCATGCAAATATCCATCTGTTGCAGGCTGCGCCCTCTGACCCCGACTCTGACGGGGTGGCTCTAGGTCACCGGTCTAAGTTTCCCATCCCTAACATCCCCTCCACCCTGGACAAGCAGACTAACTGGTCTAAAGCTCTGCCGCTGCCCACTCCAGAAGAGAGAATGAAAAGCAATTCCCAAGTCATCACCTCATGTGTCATCCCCATTAATGTGACCGGTAAATTGAAATCACTGAATCTGATTGTTGTGACTGAACTAAGGTGTGGTGTGCAGTTGTCAGCAGTTGCAGCCACCTTTCTGGGTTTTTTTTTTCCTGCATATAAACTTTTTTTCCTTTAGTGTTAAATAGGAATATTGATACCACTCAGACAACAAAGCAACAACCAGCTTATATTAAGTTTAGAATAAAGACTGGAAACAAGGAGCCAGCTTGCTTGACTTTGGAAGGTGAAAAAGCAAAGACGCACAGCGTAGAGGCAGCTCTGAAACATTGTAATTACAGCTCATATAATGTATTTTCAAATCTTTACAAAACCTGAAGTGTTTAAAAATAATTTTGTGATTTTTGGCAAAATGAAATTTAAGGCACCAGTCTTGCCATAAAAGTGTAAATTTACATTTTTCCTTTGCTCAAAAAAAAAAAAAAAAGTGATATAAAGATTAGTTGGATTTATATACATTTTAGCAAAGCCAAGCTTATTGTTTAACCTTTGTTTTCAGTCATGCTAAAATAAACAAATCATCCCCTTTTTCAGGCTAATTAGCCATTATAGCAGTAGTTCTACATGCTGACCTTCCTATGTACCCATATTCGTTATAGGTCATGGGGGTGGTTGATTTGTACATAGTGCTAAGCTAGCTCTTTCCCTCTGTTTCTTCTGATTGCTAGAGCTGGCAAGCTAAGCTATCACTTTCCCATAGCTATATTTTTAGAGTAGCGACACAACTTGCTAACACTCAGTAAAAAAAAAAAAAAAAAAAAAAAGTATTTTAATATTTTTTACTTCTACCATAAGTTAGGGATTTACTAATTACTAATTAGCTAATCTAGTTAAAAGTTAGCAAAACTATTAACCTGACTGAAAGTAATGGAGCTGAAAAGCAGTAGTAAATAATGTAAACAGCTGTTATATTTTTTAGATAACACTGTTATAAATTAGCAACAAAAAAGTGATTAATTGTTCAGCATAATTTATAAAAAATTGGTAAATTCTAGTAAATTACAAGTAGTAAGTCCTAACAGTCAATCTGTTAGCAAATAGCTATAATCATTTTTAGCTAAATGGATTAACAGCTGAAAATATTAGATAATGCTATCCAAAAAAAGAAGAAGAAGAAATATTAGTTTAATATGTTGGCCATTTTTTTTAAGTTGGTGAGCAGTTAAACCTAAAGTTTTTATTTAAAAGGTGTTATCTACATAAGCTAAATTTATGGATTAACAGTTAAAACTGTTAACTAATGCTACTAACAACATTGTAAGCTAGGTTAATGGATAAACAGGACAGTATTTTGCTAAAAACTGTGATTAAACATTTGAAAATTATTTACTAAAAGTATATTAAACTGTTAAAAAAAACTAAAAACATAAATTGAAAACTAAAAGGGAGATGAAGTTAACTATATGTGCTCAAATGAACAATGTTTGGTTTTGGCTCTTCCTCATGATACTAAAATTTTTTTCACTGTCTAATTTTCTTGAAACAATGAAGTACCTGGAAGATATAAGGAAGTGTTGCAGTTCAATCACTACTAAACAAGCCACAATTAATGTTGCTCCAGTCACTCTCAATGTGCAAGTCATGCTTTGTGCCCAGTTAACTTTGTTTTTCATCCTTTGACGCTTTGTGCCTGCTGTTGCAAAGAGGCGAGATGCAATGACATGAATGCTGATTAGTTCTGTCCAGATTGTTGAAAAGGGCAGCCTGACGTTATTTACTCTCGCTCATTTTCACTCAAAAGGAGAGCTGTACAACAACACCGGCCGAGTCAGAGACAGTGGAGGGTAAAAAATGCACATTGTAAGCAAAGCACAGCAATCGCTATGGAGCTGAAAGCTCTGACCTGCAATCACATGACAGTAAATCATATAGAGAGGGAAAGCAGAACCCTGCACATCAGGAGTTCTCTTATGTGTACAAAACCCATCATCAGTACCATTTGTTTTCTGTCCTTTTCCAAAGTTTCTTACAATTACTGCTTTGTCATTACGTTAAGCAGTAAATAACTTACTACTTTGAGTTCTGTCAGATCTCTTTGCTCCACTCCTCACTGCTATTTTTGTGCAACACCTAAATTTGGTACGGCCGAGCGTCACCTTAAATGTTTCTTTATGTGACAGCGTGAGAGTTAAAGAAGGAATCTCTGCAGTCGCCACCAAACAAAGATTCCTCAGATGTGCTGTCTCCATTGCAGGGGTTGGCTTTGACAGAGATGCTAGTGTGCGTTGCTCGCTCGTTCACTCGCAGTCTTTGCTTCAGAGGAGACGGAAGCTGAGGAGACGGAGGACTGTTGCCGGCGTTCCGAGACAGGTGCAGCGAGACTTAGGTATGTTCCTTAAACTGACACATGCGAACACAAACTTGATTCAGTTTCGTTTTTCCTCTATTGTTTTATGTAGTTACTAGAACTAATAGTGAGTGTAGTGCACAAGCGCATATGTTACAATTATAAGGTATTTTTGAATACCAAATTCACATTGGCCAGTACTGCTTTCTGAACTAAATGCATAGTTAAATAGTTTTGTTTTTTTAACTCAGATAATTACTAAAATACTTTCTGGACTACTTTGACTATTGTTTGAATTATCCTGAAACAAATCCAAACTGCTCCTCAATTACTGTGCATAGTTGTGGTAATCTTGTCACATGCTTGCTTTGCTTGATTTTACCTAGTGGACCTTGTTAGCATTTATTTTTCACAACCTTTTCATAGTTGTGGGGTTTAAATGTTTCTCATGTTTGCTGAATGCCGTTTAATTCCACCACACAATTGGCCTAGTATCTGGTATTAAGTAGGATGGTTTTTTTTTTTGCATTTTTGCATTTACTTAGGGGAAGCTGTTTGCCAGCCACGACTTAAAAAATACCAGAAGCTTATAATAAGAGGGAAAATGTTTATTTTAAGATTTTTTTAGACAGCACGATACCTACCTACTACACATTTATTCATCACTGTTGTTTTGGACTGAGTTAGTACCCAATTCAGACTTGTAGATGTATGTATTCTATTGAATACAGTGGTTCTCCAAAAAATACATTTAAAGAACTTCATATGGGTACTGTTTTCTTTCTACCAAACTACAGCTACCAAATTTAACTGTGTATTAAGAAGTGTGCATCTATCAGTGTTGCAAACTGTATTTAGTGGTTAACTATCCCTATAATATTTTCATTGGACCATCAACAGCAGAGTTGATGGAAAATAAGATGGGAAGATGCAAAGTGCCGGTTGGAACTCCCCCACCCCACTCATACTGCTCATTTCCAGCTCCATATTAGTTTTCTTGGACCATGCTTAGAGTAGCTTTGCGTGATTCACAGTTCAAAATAATGCTTGTTTATGTTTTTCTGGGCCTTAATGCAGGCTGTCCTGTCCAAAACAAGCTGTACAGGTCCTTCCACTGTATGGCTGAAATTATCATATTTGGCATATCCCTCTCAGTGACATCGTCACAAACCAAGAATAGAAAAACTGCCTGAAAGAGTATTTCAAGCATGTTTGACTCACAAGGATTACTTCTACATATATACTTGATTTTCTTATTTGAAACTTTGGCCATGTTTGATTTGAGCATCCACAATTGTAGCAGTTTATATATGACAGAACATAAAGACAAGCATTACAACAGACACAAATCCCTTGCAGTTTCTCTCAGGAAGGGCAAAAGTGTAAAGATCTGCCAAATCAAACGTGCAACCACCTCCTGTGGTGACACTTTGTGACAAGTGGAGCACCTGAAAGTATTTTTTTTATAGCAGGTTACCTTTAAATACATGAAGAAAGACATTTGAATTTCTTATTCTTGTATTTTGTGTGCGTCTTGCTTCTCACAGATTCTGATGACTCTCCTGGCTCCAGAGAGCGGACAGTGATAGTTCACGCCAGTGCAGATATCACCCCTTCCATGCAAGAGTTTGCCAGCCATCTCAACACCAGAGACTCGGGTTGTCAGACAGAAGACTTTTTGATCTCAGGAGCACCATCTCGAAGGAGGATCAGGCTCCAGAGAGGCCAGGGAGTCTCCCTCTCCCTCTCACATTCTGCAGGAAACATCTCCTCCCTCCCTGAGACCTCGGACGCCATGTTCAGTGCCTCCGTTGGAGCACACCTGCGTTCTCGGAGTCTGCCCCGAGACACCAGCCGAATGTTGGACAACGGACATAACGACAGCGACGATGAGGAGGACCTTTCCCCCTTCGACACTGAGGGGTTTCTGACTGGCTCTAGGAAGTTGACTCTGAAGGATGAAGAGGAGAGTACTGATGACCAGGCCATGTCTGAACACCAGCTAGGAAGCCTTAAGTACAAGCAGCTGTCACAGAGTCCGGAGCGCAGCTGGATGGAACGGACCAGATCTCACCTGCCTAGAAAAGCTGACATGGGCAGCTGTGAGATCTCATCTAGCTCGGACACCTTCAGCAGCCCTATGCACTCCATCTCTGCTGCAGCAGTGCTGGGAGGCCAGATAGACCATAAGGAGGACCACCAGTCCTCCAGCGGGAACTGGAGCGGGAGCAGTTCCACATGCCCCTCCCAGACATCAGAAACAATCCCTCCTGCCGCATCTCCACCTCTGACCGGCTCCTCCCACTGTGACTCTGAGCTCTCTTTAAACGCTGCCACTCATACTAACGATGACCAGACAGGCTTCTTGCTGGACCACTATCAGGGCCTCAGGACCCAAAGAGCAGGCTCCTTCTCCTCCACAGCTATGGACATATTAGAAGAAGTTGGTGTCAGCAATCCCATCGAGGGGGAGTGGAGTTACCCCAATCCAGAGCCTCCGGGGTCACAGGGCTTCAGCCCCGAGCCAAGCAGAGAGGCTGAGAGCAGTCTGGGCTGCCCCAGTTTCACCAGTATGGCTACCTGTGAGAGCAGCTTCTCCGACAAACCACCGTCAGAGAAAGCAGACACCGTCTCGCACTACTCTGTGGACAACGAAGGTTACTACACCTCCATGCACTTTGACTGCGGCTTGAAAGGTAGCCAAAGCTTCACTTATAATAACTATGCACCCTCAGGCACTGACTGTGGCCTGTCAGACTCAAGTGGTCACATGACACTGGGAAGACGCTGCCTCTCCTTAAAAAAACCAAAGGTGAAGCCATCGCCACCTAAGAGGAGCTCCTCCTTAAGGAAAATATGCAGTGAGGGAAACATCCCTATTAAGAAAGAACCAAAGATTACATGTGGGCAGCAACTTCATCTGTCTGCAAAGGAGAGGAAACTGCAGCTGGCTTTGTCTGGCTCTCTGGCTCACACTGAAAACTCCTCACTGGTCAGAGAAACCCGGGTAGGCTGGGGGGTTGAGGGCTCAGCTGATCTACCCGACTTAGTCTCCACAGATACACATTCATTTAAGGATGAGGGGGTTTTGCAGTCAGACTATGCAGATCTGTGGCTCCTGAATGATTTGAAATCCACAGATCCTTACCGATCGTTGTCAAACTCCAGCACAGCTACAGGTACGACGGTTATTGAATGCATCAAGTCACAGGATAGCTCTGAGTCGCAGACGTCCCAGTCTGGCTCCAGAGCTACCACCCCTTCACTTCCATCAGTCGAGGAAGATTTCAAGCTCATATCCCCAGAGAAGTTGGCAGGCCTGGCAAGCCCATCCAGTGGCTACTCCAGTCAATCAGAAACACCCACCTCCTCATTTCCCTCTACCTTTTTCCCTGGGCCACTGTCTCCATCAAGTGGTAAAAGGAAGCCCAAAGTCCCAGAGAGGAAGTCCTCTCTCTCATCACTTTCACTTCAGTCACTGTCCTCTAGGGATGGTGCAACCTCAAAGAGAGATCTGGAGCTGCCAATTATCCCTCCCTCTCATCTCGACTTAAGTGCCCTTCACAGCGTCAACAACAAGGCGACAGCTTACAAGACCCAGATGCAAATCCTTCACCAAAACAAACAAAAAGCAGCAGTGTCAGCCAAGCCTATAGTACCTCACAACCCAGAGGTATTCAACGCCTATTGCCTGTCCATTACGCCCACGGTGCTGAACTCAGTACACCTCCGATCGATCAGTAAGGAGCAGCATGAAAATCACACCACTTCCAAATTCCAATATCCCACTGTGAACTCACCTAGCAAACTTTCCACTAGTAAATCTTTAGAGCTTAAGAGTCCCGCACTGTACAACTCACACCACCATCATCTTCACCTATCCTCAAAGGAGTCAGGTGTGTTTACCTCAAATGAAGAGCTTACAAGTGGAAGGTCAGCATGTGAGACTGAGACAAGGAACGAGCCGGAGCAAGAGGCTCCTGCAAAGTGTGTGACAACAGTCAGGCTCCAGTCAGACTCATGTTTGAACCAGAAAGGTCCAGAAGTCCCCGAACAAACCAGAAGTCAAGAAAGAGAGACCTGTAGAGAGCTGCCAGAAACACCTGCCTGCCTCGGAGACTTCAGCTCACAGTCTGAGACTTTACAGCAACAGCACTGTGAAGAAGAAGAAGAGGCGTATCCTCCTCCTCCTGTCCTACACAGTTCCCCCAATAGACCCAGCAGTCAGGATAAAGTGCCTGCTACTGACAGTCAGTTGGAGACGCTGCAAAGCAGTCCAATCAGCAATGAAGACAGCAAAGAAATGGATTCATTGGGCGAGTCATCCGAATGTATCTCACAGGAAAGCAAGGAGTCCATGCCAGACATGGAGGACTATTTTAGTAAAGGTAATGACTTAATGTCCTTGTGATCCCCTCCTCAACCCCAGTTTGTACTCAATGCAACTCTCTGCTCTGCACCTTTTTCTCCTGCTTTTTGCCTCTGTACTGTCTGTTGCAGTCATTAGCGCTGCCACAGCAATAAGGTCTGTCATCTCTGTGTGGAGTTTGCATGTTTTCTGTGTGCCTGTCTGGACTTCCTCCTGTGACACAAAGCTGTGTGTGTGTTTGGGTAACTGGTGATTCTGAATTACCTGTAGGTTTGGATGTGAGACTGTGTGGTTATCTGCCTCTCTCTGCTCCTGTGAGGGACTGGCAACCTGCTCAGGCTGATATGATGTACCCTTCATTTTGCTCTGTGACTGCTGGGGTAGACTGCAGCCCCTCTGAGACTGTAAGCTGGATAAACATTTAATAAAATGGGTGGATGGAGGTCAATTCTGCCTGTTTTTGTCCCTAAGTTCTTCCAATTGTGGGAATATTCTCTGAAATAGGATTTATGGCTCAAAAAATTGCTGACCCCTGTAAAGGATCATAGAGCTTGTTAATTGTGAATAAAAGTTCTAGGATGGAGGTGCAAGATAAATTTTAAGGGTGCGGAAACGATCTTTTTTATGTATGTAAACTGAATCTCTTCTGTAATTTTACTTATACAAAAGCTGCTGAAACTTGATATATCTAATAATTGAATGAGCTTTTTGAACAAAACAAATTATGAAAAATTGCTAAATGGTTGGTTAGTGTGGAATATACAGGATGCAGTATATTCATATGTGTGAAATGTTCCTGTTAACAGACTCCACTCTCAGTGACAGCACTCTGTCCTCAGTGCATGATGAGTCAAGGCCAGAGGATGACACCGTGTTTCTGTCCCCCACTAAGTCTCGCACCACTGAGGATTTATTCGCTATGATACACAGGTTAGTATCTTAGATAGATAGGATTTTGTTTGTGTATACTCAAAATGTACAGAAATTCTTTAATCAATGTGGTCTTCTTCAGGTCTAAAAGGAAAGTGTTGGGGAGAAAAGACTCTGCCGAGTTGGGTGTGAGGAATCGCCTCGGTGGCGCTTCGGGGAACACGCCACCTAACAGCACTGCAAGCTCCCCTATCTCTGTGGCATCACCTTCCTCCGCTGTGACCCCACCTGGCCTGCACAGAGTCCCCGGTCCCATTTACAGGAATGCAAAAAAGTCCAGCACCTCCAACGAGGAGTTCAAACTACTGCTGCTTAAGAAAGGAAGCCGCTCCGACACTAGTTACCGCATGTCAGCTACAGAGATCCTCAAGAGTCCCATCACCCCTAAATCACTTGGAGACACTCTAATGGAGTCACCCATACACCCCGACGACAACACCTTCCCTCAGCAGCAGCCCCAATCAGGACAAGACCACCTTTCCAGCCCCTACTTGAAAACCAATGCAGAGGGCTTTTCACCGAAATCCTTCCATACATCTGCGGCCTCAAGGCAGGGACGCTCCAGGATCCCACCACCTGCCAACAGCAGCCGCTACAGCATGCGCAGCAGGCTGTACTCAACGCCCATGCAGGCCATCTCTGAGGGTGAGACAGAGAACTCGGATGGGAGCCCTCATGACGACCACTCATCGCAGGGCTCCACATAAAAAAAAAGCAATAATTAAGTAATTTTATTAGTTTACAGCAAACAGACAAACAAAAAAAGATGGACCAGAATGAGGAGAGAAGGAGAGAAAATTAGACGAACTTGAACATTTTTTAAAGAAAATCATAAATTTAGTAATTGATGGTGTTTTATACAGACTGCATTTCTAAGAAAACATCTTTATGAAATGAACAGTTGGCTCTTGTTTTGCGTCTGCATTATATGGAAAAATATGATTTACAAACCGGAAAATCTTCTCAGTTCTAAATTTAAACGGGGACCTATTTTTCTTTTCTTTATTTTCTATCATATATGTATGGAATTTTGACTTATTAACTCAAAATTTTAAGAAAAGTAACTCCAAATTTAGAGTTAGCTTTGCCAATCAGTAATCTACGTGAATGACGTCATTTTCTTGTTAACCAGAAGGATATGGCGAGTTACTAACTCAAAATTTTGAAGAAAAGTAAGTCAAAATGTTAAGTTACTTTTTGAGAAAGATAACTCGAAATTTGGAGTTATGAATACTTTTTTTTTTTTTGTGGCGGAAACAGGCTTCCATATATATGTGATGCTCATAGCAACACATGGCCAGAGTTCAAGGTATAATAATGAGGTCAGTGCACCTAAAAGTAATCTTTTTTGACCTAAAACTCTGTCAGAATTAATGGAGATCCCCAGTATGGTCAGAGGCGGTACCATCCCATATAAAATAAATAAGCATTATTATGAACTGTGAATCACTCTAAGCTACTCTAGAGTCTGCAAATAAAAGTATGGAGCTGGAAATGAGTTTAATAGCTGTTCTGTTAGTTTAAGGCACATTTCCCAAAGTCTTGTAGACCCAACCCAACAACGTAACGTTTTTAGAAATAAGCAAGAGAAGTTGATCTGTTATAATTAACCGTATGTATTCTGTGAATACAATTAGACGGACATTTCCTCTAACCAGTTACATCGAATGATTTTAATACCCTCAAAATGAACATCAGAATTGACAAATGTCAACATTCAGTCCCTATTCATATTTCCTGTAAACAGAATTGATACTATGTATATTTTACTCAGTTTGTCATATACTAAATTATATCAAAGCTTATTATTAGAATATTTTAACATACTGTACATATAGCAAGAAATGGTAGACGTAATTATTGGTGAGACAGGAAGTGTCAAAGCCGAGCACTAACTTGACAATCTCGTGAGACAAGAAAGGAGCAGGTGTTAACATGGGACATGAAAAAGTGATCAAAAAGTTCGAGGCAGGGAACTCGGAGAGCTGGAAAAGAATGCTGAAGTCATAAAGAAAAACTTACCAATGGTCATTTCTGGTTTGCTGACATGATGTGTTTATGCATTGTCGAAAGAGGCAAGTGGAAAGTACTCAGAGGATCAAATATGCCTTATTTTATCCAACAGGAGAAAATATGTGATGAAGCAGCTGAGGTCACAGCAAGTTGAGTGTTTTTGTGAGATTTTTGATTGTATGGTTAAATATGGAGCCGGGTTATTAAGTCTCTTGAAAAGAGAAATGTCTGGATTTGGCATTTTCTGCCCCTCAATATTCAAAAAAATATAACTTCTATATTTTCTGTCTCAAACCAATCTAAATATATTTATTTTTATAACATACACAAAAAACCTTTGATCAAAAATATGCAATGAAGTGCTGGAATTTTTATTTTTTATTCACATACTTATTTTGTTCATAAGAGATGTGTTTTAGATCTTATACGAGACACTGGTTACAGAGACAAATTGGAAACTTAATTATAAAATTTCATT
The DNA here is from genome assembly GCF_057381915.1 of Diplotaxodon limnothrissa. Lineage (NCBI taxonomy): Eukaryota > Metazoa > Chordata > Actinopteri > Cichliformes > Cichlidae > Diplotaxodon > Diplotaxodon limnothrissa. Next base: position 9,628,169 of record NC_140617.1, read on the forward strand.
AAAAATGTAATTAAATGCCAAAAATATAAATGTAAGGTTTTGGTTGTAACCCTGGTATATTTTAGTCCCATGTATTCACCATAATTTTATAAGTACATGGAGCTTATTGGAGTGATGGTACTCAAACATTATGCAAAACTGGCAGAAGCCTTGTTCTTCCCTGTAGGTATGCTGTCAATACCCTTTTAATTTTCATATTAATAACACTATATAACAGGGTACACAATGAGTTAAGTCTGTGAACCTTCATTCCAACTTTTTTGTTTTTTTCCTGCACTGACAAAATGATGTTTGTGAAGTTTTTTTGTCTCTTGCTGTACCTGGAGATATTTATAGATGTGTACATGCAGCTGTTTCCCTTAATAATATTTACACCCCGAGGATGCTTTAGGAGTGAAGTACAGGAATGCTTCTACCAAAGGCTAAAAACACGTGGTGGCATTGAACTGTTGTCGTTTACTTGACTGAAATGTTCTTGAAAACAAACCAATAATAAAGAACTAAACTTACGGTACTAGATGCATTTCATCTAGATACAGACCAACCTCTGTATACAGTACTTGTAGGTTTTAGTGGGGGTTTTTGTACAAACTTGTAAATTAAATAACGTTTTAGAATTGTTACAAAGGTTGTTGAATTGCTTCTTATGTAAAATAAAAAAACATGTTTTTAAAGTTTACATTAATTTCAGACCTTTGTATATTTTTGAGCTGTGGAACACGTTGTCTTGTATTTATTTTTTAGTAAGCATTCTTGAAATCCCATAGTAAATCCTATCAAAGCCAACTGCTAGCACAACAGGCTGCTTAGCAAATGTGTATAAAAAGATGAATAAATGTGACTGCTTTGAAAATGTCTCATGTATCTTTAATTTCTGGCTACTTCAGATCAAAATACCAACCTTTCTTCACGTGTTGCACTCTTACAACACAGCCTGTCTGATAGACTCACGAGCCCCTTCGTCATTAATACATCATGTTGAGATATTTTTATAACACATTTCTATTCGACTTTGCATTAGGGTTAGGGTTAGATATAGTTACCTACTCTTTGGATGTTTAATGCCCGTTTATCCATACCATTAGTTATTTACAGTATTTCATAAAAGTGAGTACACCAGTCCGTGAGTCGTTTGGTACCGGGCCGCAAGAGTTGAGGCTCAGGTGTGAAATTTATGTTTTTCAGGGTTTTTATTGTTATTTTTTATAGTTTTTATCGTTAACTCGGTTTCCCTGGGTCTTTTCCCGTGTGTTATGAATAAATTCTCTTTTTTTTTTGTACCAGTACTGGTTTTATTTTGTTCTATTTATCCATGACACTGTAAAGGTCTGCCCGTGAAAATATTGTCGGACATAAACCGGTCCGTGACGCACAAAAGGTTTGCTGGTATTTTTGAAATCTTTTATTTTTAATCAAATGTTTATCTTGCTATTTATGTCAAACATTAATCTATACTGTCAGCAATTTCTGCCATACACACCTATAGAAGTCACACATACACCTAAAATATATATATTTTTATTTATAATATAGGTATATATTTTAGCTGTTTGTCCCTTGTGTTTAGCTAAATACTTAATTAGCTTCTCTTCACTGTTAGCCAAAAATATCAGCTGCTAGCCATTTAAACCTAATACATTTTAATATTTTATCACTATTTATAGCTAAATAGTTCAACTTTTTATCCATTAAGCCAAGCTAGCATTTTTAAAAATTATTTTTGTCTAGTTTATTCACAGTTTTAGCTTGTTTTTAGGGAACTGTTAGCTTTCAACTGCTAGTCATACTTTCTGTCAGGGCAAGCAAGGCATCTATTTCTATATTATCAGTATTATCTAAATGTAATGTAAAAACCTCCCAAAGTGAAAGCCTCTTCTTGCATTTCAAACACTTTTGACATAAAGCAGTTCCCCTGCTTACATCCGTCTTTTAAATTACTGCCATCTGTGGCCCCAAGCTTGCTTCTGATTCTACTGGAACCACTAGTCTATGATGGTTATGCCCATGTACCATCAGTAAAGCCTTAAGGTGGGTGAGCTATAGGGTTGCCAACCGTCCCTTAAAAAACGGAATCGTCCCGTATTTAGAAACAAAAGCACACGTCCCGTGTTGAGCTAATAAGGGACGCACTTTGTCCCGTAATACAGTGAGAATCAAAAGTAGTCTATAAATGTTAATGGAATTAACGCTTTGTTTGAAAGCATAACTCCCAGCCCCTCTCCTGCTTTGTGACCAATGAGCTGACAGCACACTTATGACAATTCAGATTACCGCTCATCTCATTGGTCGAGGAAAGGTCGCTTGCGGAGAAAATACCGGAAGACAACAGATGACCACAACAAGAAGCATGGCCAACAGGGAAACAAACGCCGACACTGCGGTCTCGGACGACAGTACACCTAAAGCTGGGCAGACACTGTGTGATTTTTTCAGTCGCGTTATTCAGCTCCTGCTCAAACTGCACGATTGACTCGCAGGGGTTAGAAGTTGGTAGGTCACGATGCAGGTCTCACACTATACCACCCGATGCTCTGATGCGACCCGAGTGCTCACACTGTGCCTCCATAACATGAAGGTTATAACAGAAAATCTGTCGCTCTGTCTTTCACTCACACAGACACACAAACCACCACCATCAACTTTGCTAAATTGCTAATGAAAAACATTGATCAGGCAGCTGTGAATGAGCAGCAGTGTAAATCCAACTATTTTCATGGTTGTTGTGGTCGTGATAATTTTGTGATGCCACATCGAAAAGGCTCGGATGAGCTTTCCGAAGTTCTACAAGTTGTGCCTCCATCGCTTGTGTCCAGATCACACGCTGCACAGCCGTGCTGCTCCGTCTTTTTCACCGACGTTTACGTGTTTGCGCGTGAGCAGTGTGAGCGGCTCACGAGCGATTGATGATCGGGAGCTGCTCGAGGTGTTAATCGCTTCTCGTTACCCCACGTATACTACACGATGCACGATGAAGGCCAAAATTGGGCCGATCACCAAATCGGTCGCACGACTCAAAAATCGTCTCAAAATGGGCCAGAAATCGCACAGTGTAAGCCCAGCATTAGAGCAGCAATGTTTGTTCGCTCAGAGAAAGAAAAAAAGGCTGCAAAAGCACAGGGAGGAATGGGAAAAGGGAAACACCTGGCTGGAAAAGGTCACCATAACACCTATAAAGCGCACTGCACTGTGTGCCGGCGCACTTTTTCCATAGGCATGCTTCTAATGGTGGGCACATGAAGAACATGAGGGGCGTGAAAGCTCAGGGAACCCTTAACCAATTTCTTGTCCACCCTTGGCCACGGCAGAAGCAGATATGGTATGTAAACACTGGTTTGTTTTTTTAAACCCTCTGGTTAAGGTTAATATGGGCATGTGCAGTGAATATCAGCGCTATGTGGCCAGAAGTGTGATAATATAATTTATTTTGTGTAATAAACAACTGCAAGGATAGATGATTACAACAAATAGATGACTAATACATAAAAGTAATACATAGATGAATAATGATGATGAGTTATGATGCGTAATCATGGGAACAAGTGGGTTTACAAACAGGAGCAGCTGATTAGCATTAGAAAAGCTGAAATAATACCTCAACTGAAGCCAATTGTACTAAATGCACTAAATGTGCACTGTTACAAGAATATTTTTCGTTCTATTGCTTTCTATTAATTTATATAATTTTAAGTTAAGCAGGACAGAGTTCTTTTAAAGAAAGATTTACTTTTATTCTCAAAAGTTAAGCATGACAGGCTTCTGTTTAAGAAAGACCTGTTTTACTGTGTTAATGTTTTCATTTTGAGCTAAAAATAAATGGCTAAATGATCATTTGTTTCCCATATGGTCATATCACAAAGAATATGCATCTGCTTAAATCAAATTCAAGTCAAATGGTTAAAAAAATAATTTCACACACACAAAAAAGAGCTACCACACTGGGAAGGGTGAAGACAACTAGGTTGCCCGGCCCTGGCCACGAGGTGTCCCTTATTTATTTTTCAGGGAGTTGGCAACCCTAGTGAGCTATGAGACCTGCAGCTGGTTGTTTATGTAAATCTACGTGGTGCCTGACAATGAAAGGTAAAAAGAAAGACCTCCTAGTAAATAACTTGCGTGCTTCTATAGCCAAATATAAACAGTTGGGATGAAAGTTAGCTCAAGCCACAACTTCCAAGCTAGCAAGACGTATCTGTTCATGCTAGCATTAACAGTGCCTATACACACACGCAGCACACACATACCGCATATTCACAGCATGCAGTAAAGACAGGCATAATTATGACAAAAATGAACTTAAAACACACTCAGAAACATCAGGGTAGATAAAGGTATAATTAATGTTGGAAAAACATTATGCCTACCTCTTTCACAGGGGAATTGTAGAAAAAGGGAGAGGCCAAACAGGTACCCCAAATTTATAGGGTTGCACCATAGAAGAAGAACAGGATGGGGAGGGGTTCTAACTGATAATGAAGATAACTACAGGCTTGGAGGTCCTAAAAGTCAGTTATACCAGGAACAGTGTAGGGTTTAGAACACATTTTGTGTAATTATAACAAAATATAATTTATGACCCGGTTACATTTACACTTTTATGGTAATTGTGGACAAATCTCTGGTCTTTCAGGGAAACTGTTGGGAGACTAGCATGTTAGACAAGCTGCCATGGGATTTTCTTTCACAGCTCTGAGATTAGTTGCCATCTGCCATCAGACCCACTCAAAGTGTTTTTGAAATGCCTTCAGTGTATCTGACAGTTCATAACACCTATGTAGGACAAATGGCTTTTTATCTAGTTGAAGTGAAGACAAATACATTTTGTTATAAAAGTAAAAAAGCACTGCAGAGTTTGACTATAACAGTGTCTAACTGTCTTCATATCCAAAACACATGTTTGGCTTTTAAAACCAAATGCATATTTTAGATGACTTGAAGCTTCTATACTTTATGTTTTTTGCTATGTTTGCCTTTGCTTCTTAACTGCAATGTTGGGCACCAATATGAGCTCACCTGTTTCAGCAGGTAAGCCATGTTCTGAAGGCTTTAGATCCAGGGCTGAAGTTCTCCTCAGACCATTTTCTGTCACCCATCATTATTTTCTCCCCACTTTCTCATCTACCCTCAGGACATTTTTTTGCATGTCCAGTAAATGTGCCAACTTCTAGACTTCATGAGGTCTAAAAGAATGACAAGGCTATATTTTACATATTTGCCTCCAGGTTTTACATATAGAACGGTGCACAGGGCACTGTTAGCATTGTTGCCTCACAGCAAGAAGGTCCTGAGTTCAATTCCACCATCAGGCCAAGGTCTTTCTATGTGGAGTTTACATGTTCTCCCCATGTTTGCGTGGGTTCTCTCTGGGTACTCTGGCTTCCTCCCACAGTCCAAAGACATGCAAATGGTTGTCTGTGTCTATGTGTTTGCCCTGTGACAGACTGGTGACCTGTCCAGGTTGTAGGGATAGGCTCCAGCCTCTTTCCTGATATCTTTGAACCAGATTGCTGAAATCTGGGTTCATCACTCCATAGGACATAGTGCCACAAAGTTTCAGTTTAGTTCTTTTGCTGAAACCATTTCTGATGAGTCTTCAGTGAGCAGATGGATTCACTGAAGGGCCAGATGCATCTCTCACGTCTTTTCTAGATTTAAAAAAAAAATCTTACAGACACGACTTTCAGATAGTGTTCATGTGCTGTATATAGCTTTTTAGGTCGGACACTTATTTGGAGCATCACTTGTCCAATTTCCTCAAATTGTTTAAAAACATACTACTTGATGTCATTTTTATGCTTAAATTATTCATAGAGTCTGAAACTGGTCAAGTGCAAGAAGTGTACTGAAAATGAGTGGAGAATGGAGCCAATGTTCAAAGAATGACCTGTAAAGACTTTCAGCAATCCCAGAGAAGTAGACCTTTTTAAAAATAAATAAATAAAAGAAAGTCTCTATCCTTAGAAGCAAAATATAAAGAAATGAAGGTTGGCTCAAGGGTTTTGCACACTACTGTATATCTCAGGATAAACCTCTTTAAGCATATCATCGTTTTTTAAAGAACAATGCAAAACATCTCAAAACAAGATAAAGGGAAAAAAATCAGCCTTTGACATAGCAATAAATTTTACAAATCTATTAAATGAATTAATGAATAAGAAATAAAGGAAACAAAATGATAAAGCATGCTTGAAAAAGAAAAGTGATGACAGGGAGATCATATTTAAAAGCAGCTTATTTCAGTAAGAGGGAGCTTTTTCCAGCTTCCTTTGAATTGCCAGTAAAAAGGATCTGATCAGAGCTTCTTACACAATTTGAAGAATGAGAAAAAAATAGTTTCAGATGATACGGACAGTTAAAACATTAAAAAATAAACTGATATCAGTGTTGTTGTGATATATCAAGAAATAATGCACTACTGTCCTTTTCAAAATAGGAATCGGACTGAATCCCTGGCGTCTAGAAGCTGGCTGTAGAGGTGGTAAAGCAGGCAGAGATCTGAAGACCTGGAGGTGGAGCAGGAATGGGAGTCTGAAAAGCAGAATAACAACAACATACATTTAATATACATAAAACTGAAGCTGATTGGTTTCTAGAAAGTGGGAAAGAATCTTATTGGAGCAGAGCATTTCCACAGCATGTCTTTCATCCTGTCTTCCTTCTCTCACCCCAACCGGTCGCACCAGATGGCCACTCCTCCCTGAGCCTGGTTCTGCCGGAGGTTTCTTCCTGTAAAAGGGAGTTTTTCCTTCCCACTGTCGCCGAAGTGCTTGCTCATAGGCGGCCATATGATTATTGGGATTTTCTCTGTATGTATTATTGTAGGGTCTACCTTACAATATAAAGCGCCTTGAGTCAACTGTTGTTGTGATTTGGTGCTATATAAATAAAATTGAATTGAATTGGATGTCGATGACGAGACTGAGTATTATGGCGTGGGAAAGTGAAACTGATGACAAGAATGGAATAGTGGCTTTATTTCATTGCATACTAAATAATAAAGCAGCACAGATTTGTCGTGATCCTAATTCTGATTTTGATTTTTGAACCTTTTGGGTTGTTTGCTTTCCCTGTTGGTTGTCCTTCTGTGTTAGCCCTGCGATAGACTGGTGACCTGTCGTGGGTGTTGGCCTCTGACAGCTGGGATAGGCTCTATCCCAGCTGTCAGACTGATAGATGGATGGCTTGTTATAATTTAATCTTATTTTGGAGTCTAATTTGTTCCCTCAGTGTTCCCTGTCTTATCCTCTTGTGTCAGCTCCACTATGTTAAGTTCATTCATGTGTCAAGTCTAATCTGATTTATTCTAATCAGATTTGACTTTTGATTCTATAGACAGAATTAAATCAAAGCTAATTTATGTAATTCTTAAAAGAAATACCCAGATAAGTGACCATAGGCCTTTCAAGATGAATAACCAAGTGCCTAGCCTGCAGGTGTCTTTATCTCCATTTCTACTCTCATCATGACCTGTGTCAGGTGTGGTCTGGACTGTGTGAATAGTGCATTCTAGGGGTTTATTTGAGATGAACACTAGAGGGAGTTCTTCATCTGAGTCCACAGCAGGATGTTCTCTGGGTAATTCAATGCAAATTTAGTGTAAATTTCACGTAGGCCTCTTTGTGTCCCATCTGTGATCATTTTAAACATCTGAATGGGTCTGCACATGTTTCCCTATGTATGACAGATTCAGCTCTTAGCTGCAGTTCCTAACAGGCCATATCTCCATATGTTTTGTCACTTCCATGGTCATGAGCCAGCTCCACACTCAGAGCTTTAAGTTCCTTTGTTGCTCTGGCTAATGTCAGACGGGCCCGTGACGGACAAAAACGACTTGTTCTCGGTCACTGCGCGTCAGCTGAGCTGAGATTGTGAGTGAAGGATTTTTTTTTTTTTTAAAAAGGTAAACAAAGCCTTGGACTGTTTGGGTGCCCATCAAAGGGCATGCTGACCAAGACCTCGATTAACGCTGGAGACATGATGGCTTGGCGTGACTGGTGTGGGGAGAAATCGAGTATTTTTGTTCTCAAGGGAAATGTGTGGGATGTGTCACAATGTCACTGAATAGCGTGAGCAGAATAAGACAATTTTTTTGGTTAGACAGCATCTCTCCATGAGGAACTGACCTTCGAGCTTTTATGTCTGACTAAAGTCTGAGATCTCTCACTGTCTTTATGCTGAACATCAGGCTTTGTGTCATTATTTGCCCTCTGGTTCTACAGACAGTACAGTAGACACTGTACACGGCTCAAAAAGAAAATGCCAGCCCAGAATGCTTTTTTTTTTTTTTAAATCTTTGTTTAATTATGAAGAGAGAGGACAAAGGCAAGCAAAGACCTCCAAAAGAACATACACGCATTTACAGCTCACTGCAAATGTAAGAGACTGTGTGAAGATTCAGACATTAATAGACAAATAAGGAAGCCCCTGGCCTAATAGTTTATTGTAAAAGGAAGGCATTTTTTTTATTCATTTAACACAAATATATTATTTTAAACTGACTTTTTGAGATTTACATAATAGATATTTGTAGTTTTATCGTGCAGCAGTATTTGTGTAAATACCCTGCTGTAAAAAAGATATCTGTCTCTGTAAAGGTGTCGTCAGATAGGAACTGAAGCACCAACTGTGCAAATGTATGCTGTAAGCAGCTGCCAGTAGTTTTAAATTTTATCTTCCTCATAAACCTGGTTCATAAAGCAGTCAGGTTTGCATAACTTTTCCACAGAAGCATTTACATGTTATATAGATGATTATTTTCATGCAGCCTCTTTGTGCATTACATCTGAATGCATCTAGTGCATAGACACTGTAAAAGATGGACATAGCTGCCATGATGTCACCCAGTGGTTAGTGAAGTCTTGTTATGAAATCTCGAGTCGAGGGGTTTTACAACCTTTGTGTCTGGAAACTGGACATGACGTTGTCTATTTGTACCTGGAAGCTACATCCATCGTTTATTCTACATATGATCAATCTTCAATTTTATGGTAACTTGGAAGTGCCGTATACTGCACTGCCTCAGTAGCTCGAGAAAAGCATATTTTAGCTAATCCGGAACTCAAAATCTATGCTAATCCTAACCCTAAAGGGAGTGGCATGACTGTGCTTTGGTTCTATGACAAGACTTCAAAACCTACTTTGCAGTCAAAATATATGCAGTACCCAGCAATGCTGAGTACTCCTGTCTGTGTTTGTGCTGCTGTCAGTGCTTTCCTTTAGACTCTGCCCTGGAGAACTTTCTTGCAGTCAAATGAAATCATCTAATCTCACCAGCGTCAGCTTGTGCTTTTTTTCTTGATCTGTAACAATTGTTGTTTTTCACTGACGCTTTCTTCTCCAAACCAACCTTTCAACCAATCAGTGTTCTGCCTAAGCATAACATCTTCAGCATCCAGCTACACCCTATTTTTTAGGGTTGCACGTCTGTATTTGTTGCAGACCCATTATCCTACAGTCTGCATAACCAAATACCTATACAAACAGACACAAACGCAGTATCATAAATTCATTTTAACTCTAGATGGGGCACCAATAGCTTGGCGAAAGTAAAGAGCTTGGCTGCTTTCACTCAGACCTTAGCTGCAGTTATTAGCATGTCATATCCCTTCACAGTCTTTGTTTTAAGTCCTTTTGTTGCTCTGCGAAATATGTGAAAACTGTCATAATGGAGAAAATGCCTTGTTCGCAATCAGCGCTTGGACAGCACACGACTTGTAGTTATATAGTATGTATATAACTGCAACCAATGTAGGCAGATAATTTTTAAAAACATATCCAGCCTTTGTTTGGGATTATAATTGTGTATACTTGTAATGAGGTATGTTGAGGCATATTTTTCTAGTATGATCTACACAGAAACTTGAAGAAAAATACCCCAAAGATGTTTCCTTCAGATGGCGAACTCTCTTATATTCATTGTTCCAGCTTTGGTACTGATAGGAGAGCTACAGCATGTGAACAACACATTCATCTCATGTGAGTAACACTGACTGCAGACAGAAGGGGGGAGAGGGCACATCGAGGAGGTAACCACACCAAAGTCACCATCATGCCACCAGGGTACATTGTGAGGCTCATTAAAGTGCATTAAACAACATCCCTGCGGAACAATGAGAGGCCCGGGGGCCCTAAGGCAGAGCCCGAGGCTGGCTGGGACTGATATGGAGACCCAGGGGATCCTGTTCATCCAGGCCTGTCACTACCAGACTCATCTACAGCTGCCAAACTCCATTCTCCTCTGATTCTGTCATCAGCCAGTCAGCAGGCGAATACTGTCTGGAGCTAAAAGAAAGGATAAAACACAAGCCTGTCAGCACTCAGAAAACATGCTGCTGTTCCTATTTGGCTCCTAAATTGTATCTATGGGAAGATTGTGTGGGTTCATGTACAAGCCATGGTACATTGTACGTTTATGATCAAGGTACCACACATTCAGTCATGTCTGTATTTGCTGTTTTTCTTGCCTTGTTATTAAAAAATTAGATTATTATAAACAGTGCTCTCTGTATATTATCAGACATGTACTCGCCTAAATTTCCTGCAAGGTCCCCAGAATTTTCCAGTAAAAACTAAAGTGGATTCATTTAATTGGGAGTGTACTAACCTAGTATCATTTTTCAATATATTGTTTTGGTTGTTGTTCTTTGTTTTGAGCACCATTAGCACAGATGAAAAGGTGCCTATCTGGGCTTGTCTGTTACAATATAAGCATATGCACTGATCCTTATAAATAAGTATTAAATTAGAGAAGATTTATTAGAAAATGTTAGGAAATTATCAGAAAATTTCACACTTTCACCAAGACAAACATGTCTAGACAAACTTATACTGTGTAAAACTGGAAGAATTTTTCTATATTTTTTTTTTGTAACTGTTAGGACACGTAATTGTAATTTTAATAATGAAAAAAAAAAGTAATATTATTTATTTTATCTTTGTTTTATCTGTAAAATTACAGGAACACAATATTTAAGCATAAAACATAAACATTACATTAATTTATGAATTCATGTATTTATTTGTTATATTTAGTATTTATTCCATTCATTTTTACCATTACCTAATACTCAAACATAAAAGATTAGGATGTTTATTAGTACGAATGATTAATAATGAGTTAATTATAAGTTAATTATTTATTATTATTTTACGGGTTGTTGTTTTTTACTTTAAGTATTGATTTGTTTGTTTGTTTGCTTGATTCGCTTTTTTGTCCCTGCTAGTGGTGGGGGAGGAGAGGGGGGAGGGGGAGGGGGGAGGAGAGACCCGCTGACAATGCTGCGTGCGCAGCTCTCCGTCTGGAGTCGCTACGACGGGACCGCAATGAAGAGATAAATGGCACCCTTATCTATTTATTTCTAAGTCTCACGGAGCTCGGTCATCGTTAATTAGGAGAGAGTGGCTCAATAAAACAGCCGCGGACACTTCAAAGGTAAGAAACACTGGCGTTTGTCGCAGAGCGGCTTTATTTTCTGCACGAAATACATTAAAGGACCGGAGATGAGGCAGGGTCAACCACCGGTTTTCTGGTCTTTACGTCGCTGAAGCGTATAATTCGTTTCAACCTCATCACGTAGAGTAAATGTGAATTATTCCAGGAGTGTCGGGGTCTCGGTTTTAAAACGTAACAAGGCGTTTTTCCTAATTTCCCTGGCGATTGCGCAGCAGCTAGCTTGTATCGCGTCTGACAGCGCGTTAAATTTACGCCAGCTGAGGGTGATAACAGGTTATTACTGAGCTCCAGGAGCCCTCTGTCCCTGCCCCGGTTGCGGCTTTAATGTCAGCGGGGCTTTCGTGTTGTTGCGCGAGATGTGCGGGGATGTGCGCGCAGCCTCCTCGCTTTTCAAGGCGAGCCGTCGGCGGCTGGCTGCGGGCACCAGACACACCAGGGACTGGGCTCATAATACCGTGCATATTTTTGTGGGAGCACGGCGACGCTGGGTGCAGGGACACAGAAATGTGGAAGGAAGGCAGGAAAATATCCTCAGATGAACCCGGCAGTGTCATACCCAAGGTCTTTTGCAATAGCCTGGGCATTTACTTAGAAGTGGTACAAGAAAACAGCTCCTGCAGATATGAGCTCACCCGGGAGGAAAACACTCAACACGGTCTCCAATTTCTGCTCTTTCTTGTGTAATTTCTTGTTTATAATGTCCAGCTTGTGTGAAAGGAAAACGAGACTTGCAGATGCAGTATATTTCATGTGGAAACAAGTGTCAAATTAAAGGAAAAATATGAACCTTTGACCCCTGCTGTTATAAAGACTGAGGGTCCAGTCTGTGTATAAAAGATGGATACAGCCACAGTGACATCACTAATTGGTTCATGGACACTTTGAAGCCCCAAATTTGCCATTTTGAGCATCATGTGTTTTTGTTCTGGATTCATACCAAAGGATGAAGTTCTCAGTTATACACTGTGTAAAGATGGGACCAACACATCGTGAATAAAATCAGCAAAATTGATATTTGAGTCAATCATGTGGTTGTGCTGAGACATGTGACGTGTCTGTGACATTAGCATGACGTTTGTCTGGTGCTTTCATGAGATGAGCAGAAGCATCAGCCATGCCCGCACTCCATCGTTGGTCCATTCATCCATTGTCCTCTGCTTATCCAAAGGCCAGTCGCAGTGGCAGGTGGTTTCTCATCCTTCTCCCCAGCCACACTTTCCATTTCCTTCTACTGAGATGTATGAGGGAGGTGCCCAGGAGACTTCCCAACCACATGCCCGAACTACCTCATGTGGCTCTTTTTGACATTGAGTTTAGAATCTTCCCCTTCATTCAGCAAACCCCAAGATCTGGAGCTCAGTAACCTTGCTAGGTAGTGGGAAAATTGAGCCCTCTCCTGCAGCCAGGCCCAGGATCAGAGCATCTGCTGCCCAGCTTTCTGCCCATGGGGCATGGTCAGGGTGCTCAGGCACAGCCAGAAAAAAAAAAGCTTTCCAGGACAAAACAATACTGAGTATTTTGAGCGTTTTTATTATTATTATAATTATTATTATTATTTGTAAATGGTGAAGTTTTTGTGTCCATTGAGCACTTAAATTAGAGAGGGACTACCTGCCAAAATCACCTAAGATTCAAGCGAGTAGGCTTACCCTGGGAGTACACCAGGTATCAAATCCTGGTTCTGGCTCCACTCAAAACCATGTTGTGGTGGCAAAACAGTTCAAAAGTACCCAATTTATATATTTTGACAGCACTGAATCAAGCTGCAGAGAGCAGGCGTGGAGGGCTGGAAGTCGGTCACACAACAATATAAAGAATTGAGTTAGTTTTCAAAATAATAACTTCTGAAATCCTCCCTGTGTATTCTTGGACTTAGTTAGCAAGACACATTGATAAATTGCTTGGGTGCATCACACAGACAAAGATGCATACATGCAAATTAGTGCCGTGTAAACGTTACACAGAACATTATAGCCTCTCTTCCATCAGCACTGACTCAACTCTATTCTGTTTTTAGGGTACTCCATTAGGTATCAGGTATTTTTTTAGGACCTACTTGGTTCCTACTTGTTCCAAGCCAGCTGAGTCGAGCTGAAAATGTGTCGCAGGACTTTCAGACCTCCTTGCTATAACATCCCCGCCCACATTGAGTTGGTACTCAATTGTAATGGAAAACAAATGAGACCCAAGTGAAGTCAAGTAGAGCGGACCCAAGTAGGTGCTAGTAGAAAAGAGGCATAAGGGAACTGACCCAGCTGTTCCCATGTCACAGTCCTTTAGAACGTAAAAATCTCCTCACTCAATGACTTAGATGAACATGAAAATGATGTGACTCATTTCAGTCTTCGGACCTTGACTCAAGTGAACACGTGGAAGACTTTGCACCAATTTTGGTCCATTAAGTAGATAGAAGCTGTTCTGTTGGGGTTTTTTTGTACGGTTTCCTTTAAATTGCAAGAACATTGATGAGTGTTGTACTAAATAAACAAATACTAAAGCGTACGTGTTAGCTGTACTTAATTAATCTGTGCACTTCTTACACAGTCATAAACCTTGTTTTAGCCTGAATGAAGATATTACTGAAGAAGGTCACACTTTACATGCTTAGAGTTTTATATATTCATTGCGTTTCAGACAGACCTTATGTTTATCTGCATGTTCAAATGGCGGTGATTACTAAAAAAAAGCCATTTGTGACCCACCCATGCATAATAATTACTGACCCGAGGTGCAGATTCTCGCTGTAAATGTATTTTAATGTAGTTGAATCGCTAAATAATCGCCGTCTAACCTGGATTTCTCACTGGCACACTGGTTAAAAATGTGACACAGTGATCATCACAATGAGTATTCCAGTGCTAAATTATTGTTATTGTGAAATTTGACTGATTGTGGCATTTAGGGGATCAGCTGGCGGACCACCCGCTGAATAAAAGATGAGCTGCACTGATGTGAAAGCAGTCTGCATCGTGATGAGGCTTCTGTGTGTCTCTCTAATGAGATGTAATTGGCCACTGGAGCGGAGGGGTGTTGAGAGCGATGACCTTTTAGATCATCAGCCGTGCTCTATCCATCCCCGGTGCTTTCGTGTCCTCTGGTCTAAAAGCTAAATCAAGCCCACAACGAGGAGGTAAAAAGAGAAAATAGTCCCTGTAATGTATGTCGACTGCAGTGCAGCTTAATGCAGTTTGAAGGCGAGGCGTTGTTGTTTTTCTCTCTGCTGTTGACTTACTACGGTATACGTTCCACCAATGAGCAAGGGGAAAACACAGAGAGGAAATGTGGAAATCATTACAGTAACGGGGACAGGGGAGGGATCTTATTTGGCTCTCTCAGTTGGGTCTCCTATTTACTCAATTAGCTGTTACTGGCTGGTGAACACAGACCTCTCCCAGATGACGTGTGAGATTTAAATGTGCCGCTGGTCTTATCGGTGTGAAGAAAACATACTCTGCACTCATTCAGACATGGTTACAGGTTTGTTTGTGCTGCATGTTTCCTACATTAGCTCATATATCAGGAAAATTTCATTATCCTGGAGCTGTTTTTAATAGCTTAAGCTACAAACTCTGTTATCACGTGGGACTGCAGATTCTGTTAGCGAGCTAGGACATTAAGCTAAGATTGGAAATAAGCTTTGTCCTGTCCTGTTTATGAGGTGTTGGATGTAGCCAGAGGAGCTGGTTGTATTTTGTTTTTTTGTTTTTCCTCTTGTTACACCACAAGTCCACGGGTTTTGTGAAATTACTTTAACTTATAATTAGTTAAAGTTAAATAATTAGTTAATAAGTTGAAGTAATTTATAGATATATAGATGTCTTTAGTAGAGAAAATGTGTTATGGATTTTACATTTTACTTGGGTCGGCAGCTGAGAAACATTTTAGGTCTCGTTTCAGCATTTTATTATTTTTATTTTAAATCCATCTGAGACAATGGTATCAGCTGTGATCAGTTTACATCCTGTGGCTCTTATTTTGAAAGTTTAGTAGCAACCTGCCCCACCATCTAGAAGGTGGCTGTAGCTTCCACGTCTGAAAAGTGAAACAAGTGCCATGTGCCTTAAACCTGCATTCTTCTTAATGACTAGCAAGGGGTGGCAGTTGTTAAAAAAAACTTCCTGTCTTATTGAGGTTTCTTGCATGACGTCATACATACCTAAGATTTGTCAATGAGTCAACCGCTGGTTTTTATGGGAAAAATGTGTATTTCCTGACTGGCTAGCAGTGTTTCCTGGAGGCCGCTGGCTTATGTTGGGTGAAATCATTTGCAAAAAAATTGCTATGCCAAAAACCTATTGGTGATTGCTTTGGTTCCTTGCTGGTTCCCATTGTTAACTATAGCTTTTCATCTTTGTCAGCAAATACTCACCAACTACCAGCTAAGCAGTAGTAAAACTCGAAAAAGTGGGACACACACTGGAAATGGATAAGCTTTGCCTCCATAATAAAAGCTTTGCGTCAGTGCTGGAACCAACACATTTCCAAAAGTACACCCTTTACTTTGAAGGCTAATGGATCCCGTTTACAGTTCAGTGCACTTTTTACAGTTTCTCTTCAGCTTGGAGAGCTGCTGGGCAATGTCCGCCACTTCCATTTAAGCTGCGAGTGCAGCAATGTGCTGGCCACCAAAGTATTCGAAGGAGGTCTTTACCAGCGAGTTGGGAAATACATGTTTTTTCCTAGCAACTGGCTCACTGACTGGTATGTAGGCCTGTGTGACTCGGGGTTTTGCAATCATTTCCCTGTATTGTCATCATTTTAGTCATAAAGGCGTGTTCAGTTAGCATTTGGTGTCCATTCTCAGAACACCAAAGTGGCAATGCTAAAATGTTTAGCTCATTTCTTAACTTCACTAACTGGCAGGTGATGCCATAGAGGGTACATCCAACTTTTATACTGTCCATGGATATCTTTGACATTATTCAGATGCTTTCAGAGAGGATCTCATCCCGCCCAGTGTCCAACTTTGCCGTGTTGGACTGCAGCTAACCACAGTAGTGCGCTGTAGTAGTGAGCTGGAGGGTCACTTTAGCAAGAACCTGTAGCTGGTGGACAGCTGGTACAGTGCTGCTACACTGGAGAGCAGAAAGAGGACTAGCGTCACCAACAGCAGTCCAAGAAAGACTGTTTTCATGGCATATGGTTTATAGCATTGCTGGGGGGAAGATAACAGCAAAAAAGCAGCAGTTTGGAGGTATTTCATAAGTTGATATGACCAAAACGCTGGGATAACAATGCTTCTTCTGTTACTCGCTCTCCCTTCTGTTATATTCAGTCTAATATCTGTTTGAAAGCTTTTATCGATTACTGTTAAATTTAATAAACTCGTTGGCTCCACTGTCTATGTGATGTGTACTCGCACTGAGAACAGTAGGCAGTAAAGATGCTAGCATTCAGACAAAATCAGAGTAGTTTAGGTAAATTGCATTATTTTTATCCGGCTGTCATTTGTTATCTTATTAGATTACAAATGAAATACATTTATATGCCGGATGCATTCGTTTGTGAAATTTTAATGTACAAAGTTAGGAGAGAAGTTTAAGTTGAGCCTGATGTTTCCTTACACGTAAAATGATTCCCAGTCTTTTCCTCGCAGTGAGAAATGCGCCTTATTAACTTAACATGAGGACCAGACTGGGACTTGATTTTAGCAAACAGCCAAGGTATCGTTATCTAATCAAAACTAAACGATAAATTCAATGAGTGTGCCTTGGATCAAAATAACATCTTCAAATTTCTCGATTTATCTAACACAGAGTCTAAACTCCGGAGAGATTCACTTTTCTTGGGGGAAAAGCATCAAAAGCTGTTTAAAAGTGATTTAATGTTTGCTGAATAGTTCCAGGGCCTGAAATTTATATTTAAAAATTGTGTGTGTGTGTGTGTGTGGGGGGGGGGGGGATTCCCCCTTGAATGCTTCCCACAGGGAGGATTTATACTTTGTGGGACTTTAACTATGGGTCATATACGGTCCCATTCTTACCTCAGAATGTGTTTTTCCTTTGTTGTTCTTCTCCAGCTCCAGCATTTCTCTCATTTCTGTCTCTGTTTTGGTGGCTTTGTTTGTTTTTATGACTCTACTGTCATCCTAAAAAAGGAATAAAACAAATTCAATTAACCATAGAATCAAAAACTGAAACTACTATTAGATTCTGTTTAACTCAATTTCAAAGTTAAATTTGAGTCTGTCGAGCCGGTGCTTAAATCTTCGGATGTTCGGTTAGATGGAGTGTAATTTAATTATTGCTGTTTTTAAATAGCTCCTTGGTGTTTTTGTTTTAAAACGAACGCCATATTCTTGCAAACTCTGGCACACAAATGATTCTGTCTCCAGGTAAACCCCCGTTAACCTTGAATAACCTCACCTGCTTCCTTGATGCTGCATGTGGGCGGAGCCTGAGCTGAGACTCGCCCACAGTGTAACAGAAAACAAGTTTTGCGTTTCTCACCAGCAGAAACGACTTAAATTTCGGTCAGTTTAGAGCTTCTCTGCTTTCTTTTCTTCATCCTCCATCTGTCTCGAGCCTCCTCGACCTGACCAACTGAAGCATCTTTAGATCGTAACGCTGGTTTTATAGTAGGCGTGATGGGTGCATCAGTTCATCTTCTTACCCTGATGCATCCATCATTCTGGAACAGGATTAATCTGGACTCATCAGACCACATGACCTTTTTCCGTTGCTCCACAGTCTGATCTTTAAGACCCATGAGAAATCTAAGCCTCTACTTCTAATTAGCCTCACTGATAAGTGGTTTTCTTGAGGCAACACAGCTGTTTAGTCCCAAATCCTCGAGTTCCTCTTCACGTTGTGCTCTTATGCATGTTAAATAGTCAAAGTGAGTTTCAGATGTATAAGTGAACACTGATCACAATCATCCAGGATTATTTTCTCAACCACATTTCTTTTTGAAGATGATGATTCATCACTGTCCTTCCAGGTTTAATAATGCATTGCACAGTTCTCAACTCAACCTGTCCTTAGTAGTTTTCTTTGCTTGATGCAGACCAACAATTTGATACTTTGAAAACGGAGTAACATCCTTTCCTCTGAGCTACAGGGAGGGGAGGAGGGTCTCAATTTTTCAGTTGCATCTAATGTCTTTGTATTTACAGAAATATAGATTCTTAGATGCAAATTTGTTCCTCGTTTTCTTTTTTTCTTGGCAGCAAACAATGTTATTTTTCCACAATTACTGTATGATCGTAAAATATGACACCTATACTGTACATGCAGACATCATATATTGTACGTGCATCTTCAGTGAAACCCTGGGTTAACTTCACGAATTGATAGCCAGCTTCATGTGACTGTTTATCCTGACTGTCAGTGTTAGGCTAATGGAAAGATATGCTGGGTATGTTATACTCGTTTCGTGGTATAGGGTCCTAGCCTGATGAGGAAGCTCTTTCTGTGTTCATTACTGTTACCGTTCAGGCACTGAATCCAAAACCCTGAACTGCATCAATGCACAATACTTCAAACTTCTCTTTTTCTTTTGTTTTAATGGTGGAGGAACCCTTCTGTTGCATGTCAGCAGGGATCAGTTTTTTATTGAGCCTTATTATTACGAGATCTTACTTTGACCTTCCCTATCTGTGATAACACAGAGACAAAGCAGAGTCACTGAGTCAGATAATGTAGCTGGGAAAAACAACAATGGTGAACATGATCTGTGTGTACTTTGGTTCACTCTGCTGGTTAAACTTCCTCCTCCTGCTCATCTGCAGAGTTTTACTTTTTATCACATGATTCAAGCGAAGTTGGAGTGAACACCACTGCAGGCTGACTGTATGTCACCCAAGTGGCGATTACTGCTGATGTCGATGGCTCAGAGTAAATCCTGCTTTTTTTTTTCTTTTTTCTTTTTTTTTTGGGGTGGGTGATTTCCTCCCTTAAAATAAAGTGAGTCCATATCCCGATGGCAGCCGAGTAAAAAGAGACAATTAAGCTTATTATTTGGGGGAATTTCCTCATTTTGTGCACAGTCAGGCTAACTCATTGGAGTCTCTGACAGCAGCGGCGCTTCAACTAAGAATGACTCCTTTCATAATGGTCAGGGAGGCATTATCGTGTCACGGACCTCATGACTGCGTTATCACACAGGAAATGTCTTGCCCCGAGCTTCCTGGAATGCAAGTGAGACCGCAGCATCCAAATAGTGGAAAAATAGAATAGATCTGAATTTACTATTCAGTCCGAGCTCTGATTCATAAATGTGTCTGATAACCATAACAGAACAATGTAATAAAAATGACATACTCTCAGTGACTAAGGTTAGTCTTAGTTACGGTTATGGTTGTCCCTTTTTAGCAGATTAGGGCAGATTTATAATTTAGTGTTAAATCAGTGTTCGTGTTGTGGCTACAATGTATCTTTCTGAAACTTTACCCTGTAACCTGACGTGCAACTGCCTAGAATATAACTACATGATGCTGTTGTTGCTTAGGCTACATTGTAGGCTCGACGTAGATTTACTGCAGCAGCGTAATTCAGATAGAATTCAAAGGAAAACCATGTGGTATGTATAATATACATGCTAGCTGGAAATAGCAGGTAAGAAAGAGCTACTCACTTTTACCACATACCAAACAGTCACGCTCATGTGGTCGCAGATTCCGAACCGTAGACGCTAAAAGGAGGACGAGCATTTTTGCCGTCGGTGTTGGTGTTTTGAAACTGAATGTATGCTGGGTAATTCTTATTTCGGACACTTTAGTGACCAGAAATTACTAAATAAACTTAATGTGTCATTCAGTTTGACAGGACCTAGAGATTGATCCTGTAAACTCATCAGGAAAGTATTTGCAGAGGTCAAGACAGAGGGCTGTTTTCCCATAGATTGCTTTAGGACTGGAAGTCTTTATTAAACACAGGTATCGCCCCCTGGTGGTTTGTGAAAGGACCAAAAAATTAAAGCACTTGGTGTTGGCTTTACTTTCTTTTATGCTGTGTTTTGTTCCAGCAAATAAATACTCCATTTGTCCAAATCCATTTTTTCCCTAGTCTGTAAAGTCATGACTTTGAATGAGAAAGGTCATCTCCTGGTTCATCAGCATCTCCTCCACCAACATAGTTATGTGATTGCTACATTTTTTTTTGCTTCTCAAGTTTATTTATAGTTTTAAGTTTATTTAAAAAACATAAAAGCATAATGTCTAAAAGACAATAACAGTATCGTACTATGGTATCAAACACGCAGCCCATGAAATGGTAGAGTTTGACCTGGATGGCTTTACAATGTGTGAAATTAAGCAGATTAAGTTATTAGTTACAACAAATTTGCACAGCTGATCTTGTATGTTGATTGCAGCTTCATACAGGAGGGAAAATTTGAATTTTTATCATTTTAAAAAACCTAAAATTCTATTTTTGTCTAGTTATAAAACACTAGTATTAAATATGGACTCAAACACATGACACAAAGCTCACAGTTAATCATGCGTTAGGATCTTTAGGAAGCTCTTGGAAATTTCTTTGTCTTTAAAGGGTGCATTGTCTGAAAAACTGCGAGTCTACAAAGGCTTTTACTCAGTTCTTCTAGAGTATGGTTAGGTCTGTTTTACAGTTCCCAAGGTGCACACACTTCCCAGACCTTTCCTGTGCACGAACCAGTGACAAGATTATCAGCCAGCCGCCTGGCCATGTAATCCATCAGAGCCTTATTACAATATCCCGTCTATGCTTCGCAGAATAATATAAAACCAGCCTGGAGGGAGAGAGAGAGAGAGAGAGCTTCTCCTCGCTGCTCATTGTGGCAACCCAACACCACATAAAAGCCACCCGGAGAGGAAGAAAAAGTGTCATGCTCCTGCCAGAAAATCAGAACTGCATGCGTGCATTTAATTGAGTTTTTTAACTTTAAAGGTTAAAGCATACACTTTGTAGTTTTTTTTCAGGGTATTTAATGTTTCCCTTTTTCTCCAGTACCTGAACATTATCCCGCTCGCTCCCAGCCGTATGAATAATTGACCTCACTGACACGAGATGCACCCAGGGGACGTTTTATCACTGTGGACGGATGGGGGTTGACACCCAGTGCAGGCAGGACATGTGTTGTGCAGAGGTATCATGTAGTGATAGGAAAGCCGACACAGTACGGTTATAAAAGCACAAAAGCATGTGTGATGTCGGATGATGGATAGAGACTGAGATGTGTAGTTGATCAAACATGCTGAGTTCCTGTTTGATCTTTCTGCGTCAATATTGTATCTTGGTGGTCTTGGACCTCTGCAGAGATGAGGGATGGATAGATGGGCAAATATAAAATGGAAATCCTTCACGGCTCAGACTTTAATCAAACACACAGCAGAGAGGAATGTGTGTGTACACAGGGTTACAATAAGATATTTTCAGTGTGGAGTGTTAAACATTTCCCAAGTTATTCAATGAATAACCCGTCTCCACATAAGATGAGATGTTGTAAGACTTCCCGTATCACACATTGATTTAACCTCCTAGGACCTGGCGTCCACATATGTGGACATCACATTTTGGGTTATTTAGACCAAAATACTCAATTTTGCTCTGCAAGGGCCTGATATCCACGTACGAGGACATTATACTGCTACTGTTCTATCAAAATTTTAAACGAATATCCTCATATGTGGCTCTTGATTTTTCATAAAAACAAAAATAAGGAAAAAAAAATCTGGTAATTCTTTGTTTTTACATTCATTGGGCCCCAACATGCCCAAATATCAAAGAGAAATTAAAAATGCATGCTGGGGAAGAGTTCGGGTCTTAGGGGGTTAATACTGGACAATAATCAATGGCTCATTCTCATGCAAAAAGAGGTTAAAGATTAATATAGGGTTTTTTAAAAACAAAAAACAAATAAAGATCACATAATTTTCCTATGCCATTAAAGATTGTAATAGGAATACTCCTTTATTTTTGTGTATTATTTACCAGGTTGAGCTGTTTTCGTCATGCATTATTTTAAGCTGTTCAAAGTTTAAAAAGGTAGAGAGAGGCAAGGTTGAAATGATTTGGAGATGTGCAGAGGAGGGACAGTGGATATTGAACAAAGGATGTTAAAAATGGAGCTCCCAGGCAGGAGGAAAAGACCTCGGAGGAGCTTCATGGATGTAGCGAAGGAGAACATGCAGAGGCCTGGCGGAGGATGCTCGGGATGGGGTGAGATGGAGGCGGATGATCTGCTGTGGCGACTCCTACAGGAAGCAACTGAAAGAAGAAGATGATTATAATATTGAGTTATTCTACTTTATTTAAATCATGTTGTTGTAGGTGGTTTTCATTGTTTTGGCTGCTGTAACAAGCATTTCCCAGCTTTGGGGATAAATAAAGTATATATAGAAAGTAAAAACTATATATAGTTAAAAACAGTTTTACACATGGAATAAATGATTGAGGGGACACAGCCAGCTGTTGCTTCTCCTCGGAGTCTCCCATCCTGTGGATGAAGTCTGCTTTCTCTGTCTTGTATCAGCATTAGCGACGGCAGTCGTTGTTCTGCTCTGTGGTCTTGGTGAGCAGAACAAGGATTCGCAGCTCCAGACGGTGGAGATGGAGTCTGATCTCATTTCATTTCATGAAACTTTATTAATCCGAATCAGTGGTGGTTGGCGATCTTCACCTCTCTCTGAGGAAGCAGCTGAATAATGGCGAGGACTGCCGAAATATCAGTCTGGCAATGTAGTCAGCTGGTAGGGTATTGCTGATTATTACTTTTTTTTTCCTCCCATAATTTACAATTTTTTTTTACAATTTTTTTTAAAATATAAATATTATATTCACATAACTGAATCTTAGATATTTGTTAACAGCCGAGAACAGGAATGTCTAGGTTAGTTTGTGAGCACTGAACTTAAGATCAGCAGGACTATCTGGGATCATTTTCAAAATAAATAAATAAAAAAAAACCGCTACAATGGGTAATCGTACACTTTGGCTGCCTTTAACTGTGAGCTGTGTGTCATAATCTTTGAGGACTCTGACTCTAACCTTGTTTTGAAGGCTAAAATGACTCTGTTGATATCACCTAGGGGACAAAAACTAAACAGTCTAATTGCCAAGACTTGCGAGAACAATATTTAAACAAATAAAAATTACGTTTTTATATTCATAGTGTTTATATTTGTAGTCCTGTATTGAATCCCAGTCGTAAAGGGCGACCTCATTGTTTGCATTTATTCTGGTTTGTCTGCATTACTCTGTCATCAGCAGTGAAACTGAGCTCACCGTGTTTGACTTGGAGCTAATAAATCTTTAACAGCAGTTACTTCTACGAAAAACAGGAAGATGAAGAGAGATGAAGTCCGTACATGGATTGTTAGAGCTTTGAAAATGCAAAACTGCATTGCCAGAATACTAGCCTTTTATAGCACAATAACCAAGATAGTTACAATATGCTATTGGTTTTTTTCTTTCCTGGAGGTATTAGCATTGTGCTAATCAATATACTGTGTTTGGTAGTAAAATAACACTGTTAAAACAGACCTATCACAGATGTGGTCTCTTAATATATCTGAGCAGCTCACCCAATTGAAGTCTGAATGTGGGAAACACTGCAGGAATGGCTTGTTTGGTTTCAGAGTGTCTCTGTAGCTCGTTTGCTAGCATTAGCAAGCGTGGAAGACGCCACGCACAAACTGAAGACTCTTGGCTTCCCCTTTTGGTTTGCACTGCTGCTTAGTTGTAGTTTTCTCAAATTAAAAAAATGAAAAATTTTCCACTTTGTTATGTTGTCAGCTATCGGTCACAGTCTGAATCACATTGGAAAAATTCCCCCTATTTAGCAGCTCCATAAATAGATGGAAGAGTTTAAAAAAAGAAGATTTTAATATATAGAATTAGCATTTTATTGTTGTGTAGTTGTATATGGAAATAACAATCCCTAAGCATATCTGAACTTAGTTCTTCATATTAGCACAGTATTGGGGCCCCTGCTTTACTCATTGTGTATATATGTTTTAAGATTTTTCACTTTTTATTTTTAAAGTGGGGCTTACCGTCAAACCTTCTGCTCTGTGTTTCAGGGCTTCTTACAAGAATAATGGACGAAACCCGTCACTGACTTCATGAAGATTGATATTCAGGCTGAATCATGGAGGGTAACGATGACAAGTCTGTAACCATGACCCAGCCACAGACTGAAGTGTGCAACTCTGAGGCGGGAGGAGGAGGAGAGGTCTCCAGCAAAGTGGAAGATGGAGTAAATCCACTCACTCCTGCTGATTCCTGTGATGCTAATATGACAGGACTGACTAAAGGAGGCCTCTCGAACCTGACAGACACTCCTGCACCCCCAGTGGTGAGTCCCACTGCTGAACCTCCAGGAGGTGTGGCTCTTAAAGTGGCTACCACTGTACTCCACCCAGTTTGTCTGGGTGAGAGCCCGCTCATGCTGCCCATTCACCTCCAGATGGCCGGAGCAGCCGGGCCTCAGCTCGGACAGATGGGGGCAGCACCGTACTTGATAACGAGCCAAAGCCCAGTTTCACTGCCCCTGGTCTTGGATCAGCAGGTGATTCAGCACATGAGTCCTTCTGTAATACCTCAGACCACCAACTGTGCACAGCTCCAGAACAACGTGCTGTTACAGAGTCCTTTGACGTTTGGTTTACCTCCAGCTGTTGATCAGAAGTCCACAGGACAGACGCAGGAGGCTAACTTGCTCTCTCTCCTGCAGAATCCAGCTTTTGCTGCCATCTTGCAGGACCTCTTCCCTTCCCAGGGGAGTTCATCAAGCTGTCAGTCTCCAGGCTCTCCCTTCTTCCCCCTTCCTCCCCTCACCCCTCCCTACACCTCCCCTCTGGCCCCTCTGGTCCCTCCTGCGACACTCTTAGTCCCATACCCGGTCATCATTCCTCTGCCTGTGCCTCTGCCAGTCCCTCTCCCCATCCCTGTCCCTCAGACCGAGGACTCAAAGGGTAACATGCCAAAACCAGTTTGCACTGTGAGTAAAAGCACTCAGACTTCGCCAAAAGATACTACCTCCCCCTCGCAGTCTTCAAGGAAATGCATGCCTCCGTTCCAGCCACAAAATGCATCCCCATCCTCACTTCCTCTAGAGGAAGGACAAGCTCTGGACCTTTCTGTCAGGCCATGTCCAGTTGAACCAAAACAGGAATATCCCAGTCCACAGCAGGACAGTGTGCTGGATTTGTCAGTTCCTGGTGTGAGGAAAAAGTGTGCTCAGTCAGACAGAGAAGGAGCCTCACAGTCCGGCCCGGATGGCAGCGGCACATCTTTGTCTCTGGGCGTCGATTCCAAACTCCTCGGCAGTCTGGCATCGCTGGAGTTCAGCCGGCAGCATAAGTGGTTGGTTGACAGCAGTGCTGCTGGGTCTAGTTCTTTGAGTCAGGAGGCGTCTCTTAGCGGTGCTGGAAACCTCGAGATAGTGAGCACCTCGCAGACAGCCAAGGTCATTGTCTCAGTGAAAGACGCAATCCCCGCCATCCTCTGCGGAAAGATAAAAGGCCTTTCAGGAGTCTCAACCAAAAACTTCTCCATAAAACGGGATGGCAGCCAGGGGGCAGCTCTGCAGCAGCTCTACGGTGTGCCGTCGGGATCCCACGGGGAGCAGCACGACCCCAACAACCCTCTTAAAAAGGTCTCTAAAAGCAGAGCTATCAAACTGAAGAAGGTCAGCTCACAGGAGATCCACTTCCTTCCCATTAAGAAGCAGAGACTGGCAGCGCTGCTCCCCAGGAAGTGAGCTCGCTCACTGGGGAGGGAGACTAATCTGTGGACTAGTTTTCTGGTAATCCCTCCAGAGAGTATAACATAAAACACATGTGGGACATTCTGTAATCAAATTGAAACGCTTGTGTCCAACCAAAACTCAGAGTCTGGCTTTAAAAGCGGGGCTCTGACAATGTGACACAGTAGTTACACAAACGGTTTCTTCTGAGTTTTTCTTTTATGATGCACTAGTCTCTACAGTGTTTTACTAAACCATAAATGTTTCAGTGTACGGCAGCTTAGTATGCTCTCTGTGAGTCAGAGATGTCTGTGATTCATGGTAACAGCAAAGACACAAGTTCGATTCCTCCGTTTGGGTTTATGGTTTGTTTCCACATGTATTATGTTTTATATTTTGGTGCACTGAAGAGCGTGTACTGCAGGACGTGACTGAGGCTGTTAAAACATGTCCCATCAGTGGAAATTCACATGGTCATCAGTAGCTCACTGGAGCGATTCATTCTTTCCTGATTGGTTGGGATTTAGCATGACAGGCTCATAATGACTTGGCGAGGCCTGAGCCACAGTTTCATTAAATGAATGTTGGCAGCAGCCACTGATCACAGCAAAATATGTTCTTATTTTAACAACAATAGGGAATAAAAGAAGCTTCTTAATTACTTTCATGTTTAAACTGACCTTTCTATCCAAAAATGAGGAAACTACTAAAAGAGCTATTATTGTTGATGGCTAAATTAGCCAAAGCAGCAAGTGTTTAAAGCACTGTAACTCCCTGCTGTTTCCACTTATTAAAGGGGACCTAGTCTACTTTTCCTTGTTTCCTATCATATGAATATTGTTACAATGGCTGATGCTCATTGATGAGGTCAGTGTATGTACAAGTAATCCTGAAACCCAAAAACTCAAGCTTCAGACTCAAAGCTCGATTTCAGCTTTTGTTTTGTTTCATCTCAGGCACACTTACTGTTCAAACTTCGTCTCCAAGGAGCAGCCAATCAGAAGAAAGTAAAGAGAGGCATTTCTGTAGAATGTAGCTGTGTTCCATTCGGGGGACCCGGCCTTCGTGGTCTACGTGTGCCGGTTCCTTTGAAGGCCGGAAGTGCGAGGCTCTACCATCTAACACTTCTGTTTAATCAGTTTTCTGTTTGATGTTTATTCAGCTGTGTGAGAACTATAACTTTAATCTCAGCCAAACCGATTTACTCAAACTAATAAAACAGAAAAAAGCCAAACAATACATTTTTTTTATGTTATCTAAGTGTCTTGCATATCATAATCTTAGTAACAAAAGACCGCAGGAGGTCCGAAAATGATGTACCGGGAGTTTGCTGTTCTCACCGGCTCTAGCGAGCCTAGCTGATCCCCGGCTAGCTATCGAGCTGGTGGGTAACAGACTTCTGTGAAAACGTCAGAGCACTTTTGCAAATATGTGATATTTTGATAAACCGAGCAGATATTTGACGTTTACACAGCTACATTCTCACCTGAAAATATGTTAAAAGTTTATTTTGTGACCCAGAAAGAGTAATAGGAGTCATATTAAAACTAAGCAGCTGCCGCCATTGTTGGAAACTGGAATTGGCTGGGCCGCGCTATGAATTCTGGGATAGGTTGGGCCACGAAGGATACACCCGACCCATCCTTCACATTCGGGGGGAATGAAGGACTGCATTTGGAGCAGCCTTCGAATTGGGACAGCCTTTGTCACCTGGCTTTGACATAATTGGTCTACAAATGCGGTCTCCGAAGGATGTGGCCTAGGTTTTGGGACACAGCTTGTATATGAAAAATGGACTTAGCCACCATGACAGTGACATCTACATTTTGATGCCTTCACTTGAGTATTTTGGCTACAATCATTTTCATTTTTGTGGAGCCACATTTTAATATTTTCAGGTGAGAGGGTGGAGCTCTAAAATATTAGGTAACGTTAGCTATATCTGCTAATTAGCAGGAATTAGCTGAAAGTGTAAAGACAGTGCAGTTGCTCTATTGTTCACTTGAAGCTGTCTCCAATCATCTCCCTAGGCTTAAATCTTAAATTTACAGCTTGTTCTTCTGGTTGAAAAATGTAACATGGTTGTGGCCAAACGTGGGTAATGTTAAAGTTTCTAAATATGGAGCCTAGAAGCCAATGGGGGACGTCAAGATCGCTATGAAAAGGCACAGTTGTTATGAAGGTGGAAGCTGGCTAAAGAGACCAAAACTGCTTTGTGTACAACTATGTAAACGTGTTTATTTCTGCTGTATAGTTGGGCATTTTAACAGTCTGTGGAGACTGACTCAGTTATGGAGAGAGCCTCAAATGGCCAGTTTAGGAACTGCAGTGTTTGATACAGCTTGCTTGTTTCAGCCAGTGGATAAACTGCAGGAGCTCCACCAAGGCAGAGTATAAGATACATCAGGATTATTTTGAGCTGTGAATTATGCAAAGTTGCTTTTAAAACCATGTAGCTGGAAATGAGGAGAATAGGTCCCCTTTAAGTGAATCTGAGGGGAGGTTTGCTATTGATTAAATCAGCTGTGAAGCAGAGCTGAAACTGTAGGGAAAAGCTGCCGTTAAGAAGAAATAATGACCAATTTCTTGGCTTCAGTGAGAGAGAATTCTGTTTGTGTATGTGTTAACTGTGTGATTAGTTTATTAGAACCAGTATTGATGAAAATCCACCCATTTTCAATCGTGTAAACATCTGTTCCAAGTGGTTTAAGTGTCTTTTTTTGTTGTTGTTTTTTTTAATTGTTTTTTTGAGCATGGTAATTTTCTGTCCCAGAGTTGTGAATGTGGATCATATGTTGAGTGCACTTTGTCATAGTTAGAGGCTGTCCTACCTATTATTCTCCCCAAACTGCATTGCCCCTCTTTTGATTGCAAGAGTTATGTAAATCTGTGAATTACAGGCCAAGAATTAATAACAGCCATATGCAGACTGTCTAGTTGAACAGAGATGGAAAAAATCTTGATGCTCTCCTTCCTTTTTTTTTTTTTTGGAAACCAGTTTTTTATTTATATCTGTGTACTTTAGCAGTCTCAGCACATCTTAACTCATGCCTGCAGTCCTTTAAACAGAGCTCTTTGGTTTAGTAGTTTGACCTGATCACTCTAGTTATATAGTAACATCTCTAATTTATTACTTGTGCAACTTTTATTTATACAGCGTGTTTATATAATGAGTGATCAGTTAGGAGGTAAAGAGTGAATTGATATTGTAATACAGCCGAAGCACCTTTTTGCTTCTGACAGCAGATTTATTAAAAGGTCATCATTTGAAATGTGGTGGGAGATAAATGTTTGCTTACTGTACAGTATGTGTACTTTTTTATATGGAAGTGAACTAAAATCTTCAATTCTGAATCGTTTGCCTGAGTTTTCTTTTTTTTAAAAGAAGTTGCAGTCTAAAAGGTTTGTGGTTTCTTGGTGGAAATGGTTTGATATCGGAGGACAACACACTCTGTCATGCAGACGGAGAAGGTAACTGGTAAGTGTACAAACAAAGATGTTTAAATATTTAATTCAATGAGTTTGTCATTGCTTTATCCTTGCTCTTTGTACATGTGGTTTGAATCAAAATGATTTGGTCTCAGACTGGGTTTTAATCCTATCAAATGTCAGTTACGGTCTACAGTTGTGGATCCCCCATTTTTATCTGATCTACTGCCAAAGTCCTGTCAGATGGATCTCATATTCAAATGTTTTCATTTGAACTTTAAAATTTATGTTCACCAGTTAAAGTTAGCGGCTAATAAACTGTCACAACTTTTACTTTTATGGCTATATTTATTATATTTAGTGCAATAATTTTTTTTAATTTAATTTTTTTTTTTAGCCAGTAGTGAAGTTTGCTTGAAGAATGTAATTTATTTAACTGTTAATTATTGCTCTTAGCTAATAGTATTTTTTTTTTTTTACATTTCTTTATTTTTTCAGACTTTCATACTGTTAGCTAATAGTTTTTACAACTAGCAGTAGTTTTAGCTTATATGTTTGAAGTATTTATTCATAATTTGAACTAGATACTTCAAACCTTGATCAGTGTCAGTTTAAAGAATTAAATAATTAAAAATAGTATTTTAATTACTTCCAACTGTTGATTTATACATTTAACTAATAAAGCTGCTAGCAAAACATTTAGATTTCAAAATTATGAACAAAGTTTAAATATATGTGTGTTAAGATTTGGTTGTGCTTCAAAGTATTTTGTTTTCTCTTTCAACTTTTAGTGTTAAGAATTGAAGTTGTTAGCAATGCCTTTAGGTTATATTTTTTACTTGTTTAATCTTACAGAGAATGTGATGATTTCATGGATATTTAAAGTAAGCACTGAGAGAAATTTAGTAATGGCAACATATTAAAAGAACAATATGTCTTATATATAATACATTTATATATACAGTGTCAAAGAAACCTGTCTTTGAGTGAAGATTTAAGGTGACAGGAAATATAAATAAATGCAGCTTGAATCTTTACTGAAGCTCAGTATTTGAAACAGTTTATTCGCTGCTGTAATAATTAATGATTGAAATAATAACTTTAATATTGGCCATATTATATTTACATTACCAAAGTAAGATGACTTTAGTCTCATGAACAACATTAAGTAATTGTTATTTACTAGCTAATCTTAAAATGACTGTTCAGTACAGAAATGAAGCCCAATAATCATGTTTTACAGTCCTGTGGTCTCAGCCTCAGATACTTATCAAATCAAAGTTTGAGGAGTTTATCAATAAAATTACCGAACTATAACATTTTTGTTTTAAATACACAAATTCTCACTTTCCTGAATTTTTAAAACATTTTCCTAAATCAGCAAAACTGACAGCGAGCTTTTATATGTGATCCTGGTTAATCAGATGAAAAAGTCAGTAACAACACATCTTTTTGTTTTTGACAGGTTTATAGAAAAGAAGAGAAAATACACAACATCATAAACACATTGTTTATCTGGTGTGATGACTTGTAATGGACAAGTGATGCAACACTTTTTTCAAGTAGTTTAAAGAAGATGCAAGAAGGGAAAGAAATCAACAGCACTTGGATCATGTGTTGACTATTTATATGGCACAAGTCTTTAAGTAAGGGAAGAGGGTAACAGGAAGTATATTATAAACAGTATGCTACAAAATCTTGTACTAACAAAGATCACATAAACCTGAGAAATATTGTAGGTAAAGCAAGGCAGAGTTTAGTACTGGGAGTATTTGAACTAAAAGCACTGCGTTAACTATTAAAAAGAAGAACCCCCATCCCTCTTTATCTTCACATTTCTAACTTATTTCCTTAAAATATTACGTTTCTACAAAATGTACATTCTGTCGCTGATATTCATGGTTAAACCCATAAAACTGTACACATCTGTTTTCATTGCTAACAGTGATTGTAATGGTCGAAAGTGACAACACTGAGGTCGGACCGATGAGCTTAAATGACACGACTGATAAAAATATTAAGTCAAACTTAACAAAGAAAGCCCTTAGAAATGTCCGATTTGCACTTCCTAAACATTCCCATCCGTTGAAATTGATAAACCCTCAACTGGCGTGTGCTTGGGATGCAGACGGTTTGGAGACCACCGAGAATGCCTTGCAGCAGGAGCTGATTCTGCCAGACACTCGTGGGAAACATCAGAATATAACATAATCGCCTTGACGCCGACAAAGTTCAAGGCAAAGAAAGCTCGTGTGAAAGAAGTGGAAAGGGTTCATATTCTTCAGGCAGGCAGATAAACCGCTATACATGATAAAAAATAAAATAAAAATAGCATTCAAACCCTGTGGAGGAATATCTGATGGATCTTTTTCTCGGTATACCAACCCTTCCTTATCGATTTAACAATAACAATTGATATAAGAAGAAACATTCACCATCTTTGGGGGATCCAAAACCAGGATCAAAAGATTTCTCCTCCATTTAAAAAAAAAAAAGAAAGAAAGAAAATGTGCGCACATGTGCAATGTAAACACTACGGGGATTATTTTCCTTTGGGATTTCAGAGTCAGCATGTCTATGAGAGCCGAACAGCTTTTTGTTCACTGATGAGGGGATGAGGTAATGTGTCAGCAATGCACGGCACACTTTCTCCACTCGCAAAGTCGGGATGACGTTGTAACATCCATCCGCTCCCTCCAGGTGGAGTCTGGAGTAACATGTAACCCCTGTGTGCCCCATGAGTCAGTATGCAAACGCCGGCTCTCTCGGGGCTTATTGCTCGTGGGTTCTGCCGGGATCTCGTAGTTACAGTTTGCCTTGTTTCAGCCTCTCTATGTGATGGCAGAGCTTCAGTGCGGGCCCCAGTTTCAGACCCATATACTTCATGATCATGTCGCTCCGCAGGAGCATCAGAGCTTTGCCATCAATCTCCTGTGGAAACAGTCACCGGGACTTGTATTAGAAAAACAGAAACACTGTCATTAGCTTAAATAACCATGCAGTAATTTAAAAAAATATATATAATTCCAATTGAAAACAAATATTTTGGGGGTCTTCAGCAGTGAGTTAGGCCCCAGTTGTGGGGTTTTTATGCTGAAAGTGCATCTCGCTGCTCTGCCTCCAACCCAGAAAGTCTGCTGGGTGCACAGTGTGTTAGATAAAGACCCAGGTGACACTGCCTTCACAATCAGACACAATATCTGTCAAAGGTTTTAATAAATGAATAGGAGAGTGTGCCCAAACCTTTCACTTTATCAGATTGTTGTAACAGCTGGAGTAAAATGAGGTTCATAACTGAACATAACCATGACCATCTTTTCACAGGTAAAACGATGGAAACCTCGAGGCTTATTCTAGATCTTGTTAAATTAAGGCCATCTTTATCATCTTAGCCTGAGCTGCCTTAAATAGAGTGTTTGCAAAGTTTCCTTTCAGATTTAGATCACAGACGATAGAAAACGGGCTTATTGCCGCCATCTGTGGGTAGTTGAAGATGTGCGATTGAATGAAACTGGAGAAGAAGGAGAAAAAGCAATGAAATTACAGACTTCCTTTCAAGATGGTTCTCCACAAACGAGCTCCAGAGTAAAAATGAATACAAACAATGAAAATCGGATAAATTTTTCATTAACTTACATGTTTTCTGAAGAGCTCAGCATGAGGTGCCAAAGCTGTGGGGTCGGCGTCCCTGACGAACTGCATCACCTCTTCGATGGACCAGGAGGAGGGGTTTTTGCTGGGGAACTGCAGACTCTCCCTCTCAGACGCCAGAGCCTCGGGACCTGTGGTGGAGCTGGCAGCTGCACAAAACATTGAAATGGAATTAATTTCTTCTCATGTTCAAACTCCAGTAGCAAATTACAGAGTGACTGGCAGGTTACGTTCATCTGGAACTCTCATGTCTGATTTCCATCTCAGAAAGCTGGAGCTGCCCCACTGACACAACGATCCAAGACAGCGGCAGTTTTAATCTGTAGCTACTGTTGTTTATTTGTAACTCACAAATATTAAATAAGCTATCCACAAACCGCTGATCAGGCTCCATCAAAAGAAAAACCTTTTATGTGGTATTGCTAGTGATGCACAAATGACCATAATAAGAATCAAATCCTCTGAGCCTCCTAGTTGATGAACCGTTGGTAACAAGTTGTTGTGTTTATTATGTTGGCCAAAACATGCTGGGGTCATGCACAGCTGGAGCTTCAACCTCGTACAACAGCTCACAGTCTGCTAATGTGAAAAAAAACAAAACAACAACAACAACAACAACAACAACAACAACAACAAAAAACCCAAAACAAACTATTTGGAGGTCAAAGTGAGAGAAACAAAAATAAGCATGTTTTATTTTCATGCCTGTTTTGTCTGTGATAGTTTCCCCTATTTACTCATTTGGTATAGTAACTTCATTAACACATGGATCACTTAGGATCTGACTTTAACTTCATCAGTGGGGACTACCCATCACGCACTGCTCGCCACTATGGTGAAGTTCATGTCTGAACCATTGGAGAACAGCTGATTACAACTTTATAAGTACATGATTCATTTATGATTTATGTAGATTTGCAGCAGAGCACCTTTTATATTGTGTTATTTAAAAGTCTTTTGAAAACACAGGTGTATCTGACACACACAAGCTCTCTCTCTACCTTCGACTCTTCTGAGGGGTTGTGTGGAGCTCATTTCTGCAGGGTTAGATGAAAGGCGGCGCATCGGTGTGCTGCTGCTGTGATGGTAGAGGCTGCTGGCCTGGGAGTGGTACTCCGAGAAACTCCGCATAGTCTGGGGTCGCGGGGTCATGGAGTTGGAGGCGGAGTCCATGTAGCGCTGCTCCTTTATTAAGCCGTTCTCTTCATGGGGCAGAGTCTCTGCTGGAAAGAGAAACAACATGCACAACTTTAAAATGTCATTTTAGACAGAAAGAACACACACAGAATTGTGAATTTGCAGATCAGCGTCTGTAAAAGTAATCCCTGTGAGTCAAAAGCTCAGGGTTCAGAGACGTCTAAACGTCCACAGTTTTTTCTACTTTTGGCTCAGTATGAGGTCATACAGTGGATCTCTTTTATATGGTCATCTTAGGCGCACAGATCTGGCTGCACAGTCATTGCGCGCACTGCTTGCTTAATTTTGTTTCTCTACACGTTTTAAGATGCCGCAGACACGTCCAGACGCCTTCCTGACCGCTCCGCAGGTCACATTTCATTGCGTGTTGTACTTGTATAACTATGCACGTGACAAATAAACAATCTTCAAAGTTCAACGCACAAATCGTAGCAAAAACCTAATCAGGGGGGTTAGCCTTGACCGTTGAGGGGCAGCCAATCAGAGGAAAGTTTGCCTCAATCCTTTATCACCCACATATCACCGGCTGCCTGTACCCATTTTGTCATTTTGGTTGTAAAACTAATTTTTCAGGAATTAATGGAATTTTCTTTCTAGCCCAAAATGGCCGAGTTAAAGTAATGTGAAGCACAGATGGTAAGATCAGTGTTGCCAACTTAGTGACTTTGTCGCTATATTTAGCGAGTTTTCAGACCCCCTTAGTGACTTCTTTTCTAAAAAGAGACTAGCGACAAATCTGGCGACTTTCTCTGGTGTTATTGGAGACTTATTTATGACGGCTTTTTGACGTGAAAGTGCGTATCGCTCTTACTCTCAACAAGCAGCGGTGCTGCGGTGGGAACCTCGCCCGTGCCAAAGCGCTTACGGGCGGAGGATAGTCCTCCCCCAGCTGCTATCAGGGCAGGAGATGTTCACACCTATGCGTCCAAGCGGCAAATGAATCGCGCATGAGCGAAGCCGCAGCTCTCGCACTGACTGTAACGGAGTCAGTTCTTCTTTTACTGTTATGATGTTTTGTGGATCACAAGGTTTAAAACTACTTATAAACACACAAACACACACAGTAACTCCACTAGAGTGCCTATTTCGGGTCACTTTTTTCTTGGTCCAAGCCCGGATAAAGGAGGAGGATTGGAATTGTGACATTACAAAAAAAAAAAAAGAAGCAATAATTGGTAAAAGAAATTTTATTTATAGTTCTAAAATCTTTCGAAATGCATTTAGGACGTTTTTTTTACTCACTTTATGTCTTTTCCACGATGTTATTTCTCTCTCCTACAACATAGGTTACAATTACATTAGCATGACCAATTATGCAAATTAGGCGATGACATCATTTAGCGATTTCTAGCGACTTTTAGGACAGCCAATAGCGATTTTCCTTACTGAGGAGTTGGCAACACTGGGTAAGATCGAGGTGGAGCTGATTTTTCTGATTGCGTTCAGACAGTAGTAGCTTGCGAGTGCTATGCACTACCACAATACACTCTATTTCTGTAAAGCTCGTCTTCTCTTCTTTCCAAAACCATTTGAATTTTCTCTTTATCATATTTTTCTCTTTAACGGTGACTGAGTAACGATCAATTAACAAGTGTTTGTGAAATGGGCCCACTGACAGCAAAGTATTCTAGCTGGGTTCAAGAATAAAAATAAAGAAGTGGAAATGAGGATAATAGCCCCCTCCCGTAAGCTGAAACAAGCCCAAACAGGCACTCCTAACCACATTAATATCTTAGCAGGCTCTAATTAAACACTGAGATTATGACTGTTTTCCTGGGCTTTGCACTCTTTATCTGCTTTTAATGAGGAAGTGTACTGTGCAGCAGTAACAGAGCTAACAACAGCAGAGCTATGGGTCACAATAGAGTGAAGCTACAGTGCTGATGTATTCAGATTCAGGCAGTGAGGACAGTGATTCAGTAACGTCACTTTACTGGGATGATTTCTAATTGTTTGTGCACTGAAGACTTCCCAGTCTGGGAACACTGGGACAGCTAAGTGAGCTCAACCAGCTCTGTTTGACAGGACCAGAATCACGCAAAGCTAGCCTAGCAGAGACCAAGAATAAGCATACAGAGTCAAAAATGTGTGCTTACCGATTACAAAAAAAATAAAAAAATATTTTATACAAGGTTGCGTTTTTCCACAAATTAAGGTTTCTGAATAATTTTAATTGGCTGCCATTTTCAAAAATAACTACATTACATCCTGATGTCAGCTGGTTATGACGTCACTCTGGTGTCAAAGGGCATTTTAATGAAAAAACTGATTTAGGTGTGAACTTGAAAATGAAATCAGCTTGAGGCGTTGCCCACCATCACACAAATCTGATATCATGAAAACTGAACAGTAGACTGCTAACAAACAGACAAACGTAACAGATTACATAATCCCGCTCTTCGGGATAAGATCCGTAAGGAAAGCTGTACCTTCTGAAGGATGAGCTTCAGCACGTAAATGTTTAGGAGACAGCGGCGCTGCATACGGTGGAGAGACTCCAGAGAGACTTCGTTTACTCCCTCTTGCCAGTGATGGCGCGTCCATCACCTCTTCTTTCACTGAAACACAGAAACTCACTTTAACTCACACCAGTGGTTTGTGTATAAATTACACCACCACACAAGCTCAAATATCAGTAAAAAGATGACTGTGTGGCTTCTGAGATGTCTTTAGTTCTCAGTTTGATTGCGCTGTCAGATTTTATCTACAGCCTAGTTGCACAATCTGGATCTAACAAGACACCTGCCATTTTTATTCCAAGAGTGTCGTCACTCCACTAGCCTACATGCTTCATTGCCTGATCAGATTCTTTCACACAATCCTAACAAACACTCTTAGTCCATCTGTTTGAGATCCATCTTTTGAAGAGGGCCAAATTTCTCTCAGGAGGGATCTTTGGGTTCCAAGAGCCTCTTTAGCTTTCTTGGAACCATGTTAGTGTTAGCCAGCTCCTCCCAACAGATGACGCACTCGAACTAACGGCTGTTGGCATCCCCACTCCAGCTGAAACCACACAACCGGTTACTACTGACTGTTAGTCAATCGTTAGGTGGTAGGTCCTCTGCACTGGTAGATAGTTGTGGTTTGAGCCACACAAGAAAGCAATCAGGATTTTCCCCCAATTTTTTAATCTCACTGCAGTCAGTCAGCAGCTTTGATGTGTCATGCTCTCATTATTCCCACCATCCAGCAGCTGCACAAACTAAACAGGGTTAAGGAGGATTTTTTAGCAGTGGAAATGAGTCCAAAGTTGTGATATACGACTGTATACATGGACATTCCTCACAGCATACCACTTAATCTTAGACCTCAACTACTGTATGTGCAAAAACTACAGGACCACACAGGACAGAATCTATATTTCATGTTCTTTACACAGGTGAAATAAATCCCAGAGCACTACATCTGTGGCTGTAGGATTCTTTGAGATGCTCTCACCTTTCTGTGACAGGAACAGAAACTTACACCACCTTCATTTAGATGTGCTAAGAGTTTGTCCGTCACGTTCCACTTTTTTCAACAATGGCGAATTCAAAATTCCACATTTCATTTTATATCTGAGAAAGTTTAAAGATAATCACACAGAACTCTCGCTTTTTTTAATGGATGTGTGGAGTTTCTTCTTCCAGATTATTGCAACATTTTTCTTTGTGGTGCAAATGAGACGTTACTCTTGCGTTACTGCTGGTTTAAAATGCAGCAGTCTGGTTTCTTACTGGTTTTAGTAGTAAGGCAGGGCAGGGATAGCTCAGTAGGTAGAGTGGCGGCCCCATGATCGGAAGGTCGGGGGTTCGATTCCCCTGAACAGCTACCCTGAGGTGCCCCTGAGCAAGGTACCGTCCCCACACACTGCTCCCCGGGCGCCCAATGGCTGCCCACTGCTTCACTAAGTGAATGGGTTAAATGCAGAGAGGGATTTTCCCCACGGGGACCAATAAAGTACACCTTCTTCTTCTTAGTATTCCATCACCCTGATCCTGGCTTCTCTACCTTTCTCTAGACAGCAGAAACGTTGACCCCATATTGTTGCCCGTTCGTAGCATTAGATCATCAGGTTAGGTCTTCCTGCTGCTTCCAAAGTCCAGGATTAAATACGAAGATGATCAACCTTTTGCATTAGAAGCCCTTGATTGTTGAACAACCTGCCTGAGGGGGATGTGGCCCACTGACATCCCTTCTTTTACTAAACTTCCTTTTATGTAACATCTTCTTCTTATCATCCTCCATCACTTCATATCATTTTGTAATGTCCTTGAAAGTTTCACTTCTGAAAATTTCCTTGGGTATATTTTCTGTTATAGCTGATGGAGTTTTGTCTTTATATTTTTCCTCTGTTCTAAATTTTTCATTTTAAGCTGGATTTGTTTGCCCTTGTGTCTCTTTTTATTTGAATTTACCATCCTTGTTTTGCTGGTTTGTCAAAGTATTCTGTAAAAGCAATTTGTAAACAGTGCTATTAAAAATAAAAAGTTGCAGGCTTTACCTGATTTCTTCCTCTCGTAAGCCGAGTAGTGGCTGAACGGCTGGCTGCTGAACAGGTTGTCGCACTGCAGATGACGACACATGGTCTCCAGGAAGCGCAGTACAAAGGAAGCACTGGAAGCTGACGGTAGCCTGACCACACGGACTCCACCATCTGTTCTCACTGTGGTGATGAGAACATGTTTTAGTATTCTATCAATCATCATGCACGGCTGCCTAAGGTGACAATAACAGAACAACTTTATACCTTTGACGACCTCCCCTCCGCCCGAGTCATTCTGCAGAGCGCTGAGCAGGACTTTAGGCTGGTATGCACAGTCTATACATGACTGGACGACCTGCTGGAGCACAGAGTTCACTGGACCTGGTCCAAAGTGGTCAGGTAGATGCTGCATCTGCTTCCTGTCCAGGTGGGGTCCGCAGTTTCCGTGCTTATTAACGTACACACACACTGAAACAACGCAGACACACTGAACTAATCAGACATTCAAATGAGAGCTTTCATTCTGTGCACCAGTAGAGCCGTTAGCGTTTACCTGTCGAAACCACTGAGTTTAGGTTGGCAGGACTTTCCTGTGGCACCTGGATGCTCGGCAGCTGTGTGGAGCCTTGGATCATTTTGGGCTTTCTCTGAAAAACAGATGTTTATAAACAATTTAACAATAAGGAATGTTAAAGTAAAGCTAATTCTTAGTTCTGGGTGTATATGTGTGCTAGGGCAGTAATTATAACCTTGATTAAAGAATTTTAAAAAAAAAAGTTATGAGGGTAGTGTCTGCATTATGGCTGTAAGTCTGACAAAAATGGTTAAATGTCTTAGATACATGCCCTCCTTTGCAGTGTTTACATCTTTCAGAGCCACGTTTGAAAATCCTGCTCTCACTGAAATAAACTGGGTAGAAAAGTGCACCACTGTGAGTGAAAAGGGGGTGCACCTGATGCATTACACAATAAAACATTAAAGTGATGACATGCTGCTGTAAGCTTTAAGCTCGGTTAAAGCAATGCTCAGTGTTTAAAGGTTTCACAGTGTGGACACATTACAGGCAGATTCTGAAGAGCTTTGTTTTCTTTTTATGGAAGCATACTTCCACCTTTCCAGGCTCTCATTACAAATCAAAATGTAATCTGCAAACAATCATAGTCCAAGGAGCCAATCACAACTGCAGTTGCATTTGGTCCATTTTACAGAAATCATAATCACCACAGTTACCAGCTCAGCACACAGACCTGGAAAAACTGAAGCAATTTTGATGTGTAACTTTGTCAGGACACGCAGTTTAAAAGAACATTGGGGTTTTTCATGAAATTATTCAAAGATGTAACTAATGCCCTACAACATCAACTGCTTGCTGTTTAACCACATTGTTTGGAAAATAGGAAACAAAACTCCCCGATACTGTTGTTGGGTAGTACTGTTTTCTTGAGCTTGTTGCCTAGAAAAAAAAAAGGAATTTTTGCCACATTTTCAGTGTCGTTTTCATTTCAGGACTGCTGCGGTTGTACGGCAGTTTTCCCAGTTGTTGCATCTATTTTGTGCCTGTGAAAATGAAGCCATTATTGGCGTTCATTGATGATTGTGGACAATCGCTTTCTCATTCCAACATGGATACATTGACTGGATTTCAGTCGAGCATATAACGCTGGTAAGTCCCTCAATCAGAAGATGTTTTGGACTGTGATAAACGGTTTTAGAATCTTCAGGGTCAGAAAAGTGAAAAAAGCAACAATTTGAACATTTCGGATCATTGTCCATAGTTCTGGCATGAAGCATGTTTTAGTTAGTATGATTCAGATATAATGATAATGACAAAGCCCAAAAACAAAAAGGATTTAGTGATAGTTGAACTGACGTAGCTTGTGTATTAATTTTGTGCTAATCAAGCATGTTTTCCTAAACTAGAAGATGATACCTTTCAAATTGAATTGTCATACATGAGTTTTTGCCCACTAATTGTTCTCTTATAGGCTTTTGTATTTGGGTGTGCTGTAAAAGGGAAAATTTAATAAAAATGTGTGGCTGATAACAGATTAAACAGTCAAAGCTGGGCCTCACCTTGCTTCCCGGTTTGGGTCCTCTCTTCTTGTGAACTCGGGGTACCAGCTGTGTGTTTTCAGGTACAGACCCATTTTGGGCCGCGGCTGCCTCGGCCACCGCTTTGAGGAGAGCGATGGTCTCGCTTTTGGGCCGACGGCCTCTGACCCCCTTCCTGACCGGCAAAGGGGGCAGAGGATTGGGGAGTCTGTAGGGGGACTGCATGGATCGCCGACTCGGTTTAGAGGGCGACGAGGGAAGAATCTGCAGGTGCTTCGGCAGAGTAACTGCAAGAAAAACAAATGGAGTCAATGAAAATATGTCCTTGGAATAAAACGTGCATAAAAATGTAAAAATAGGATATTAAAAAAACAAAACGAAAGCAAAACAGATGACATGCAGGTCATGCATATGGACAGGGTTGTCAAAGGGTGTCCCTCAGGTCCCTCGGGTCAGCGCTCAAACACTACAAAAATACCTTACTGCTGCCTCCAGTACCCTCTGGACCCTGAACTGGCTCCCAGTCAAATAAATAGGAACTCATGCTGAATGTTTTTTTTTTTTAATTTAAAAAATAAATAAATTTAAAAAAAAAATATTCTGGGTGCCAGCCTAGGATAGGATAGCATAATGTTACTGAAAATGACACAGGGAGCGCCCCAAATCAAAATAATATTGTGTATCATTCGAACAGAAGCCAGTTTTAAACAAAGTGTTTTTGGATCCATACAAAAAATTTCACCAAGTGAAAGTTTCATGAAATGCTGTAATCTTTGCAGTTTTTGTGTTTCTCTAACCAACAGCACAGACACAACAGCTAATAAGCT
This sequence comes from Diplotaxodon limnothrissa, assembly GCF_057381915.1. Taxonomy (NCBI): domain Eukaryota; kingdom Metazoa; phylum Chordata; class Actinopteri; order Cichliformes; family Cichlidae; genus Diplotaxodon; species Diplotaxodon limnothrissa. The sequence continues at coordinate 9,669,906 of NC_140617.1, forward strand.
ACAAAGCCAGAATGACCAGTTCACAGGTTTTGGTGGGTGTTTATATGTGCAGTGATTTCTGTTTCCCTTCTTCTAAACTCTCAACATACTGGAAAAAACAAAACAAACAAAAAAAAAACTACCACATACCCACACAAAGCAACAGCCCATGTATCCAACAAGTAAATACTTGTGTTTGTGTGTGTGCTAAAGAATACCTAACAATAGCAACGTGCAGAGAAACAAGTGATAAAAATGCTTTTCAAGGTTCTACACAGACCAAATAGTGGTAGGGAAAGACTTTTTCCAGCTTTTAAAGTAGTCTCAGGGCTCATGTATGACACAGAAAACTAAAGAGGGCTTTAAGTCTTTCATCTGTTCTGTGGTTAATAATCTTATCCACTATATAAGGAGTGCTGGTGCAGTAGAGACTACACTGAGCAGCTTTTATGTAAACATATATTCTTCCATGTAAACAGGTACGTAGTGAAGAATATAAATCCCATTCCTCCTCCTCTTTCCTGCTGCTGCTTTCCTCCCTTCCCACTTGTAATTCTGTCCGTTTCATCCCAGCCACCCTAACAGACACGCACACAAACGTAACAGGCCTCCATACTGATCTGCAGCTTCACACACAATACACCGCTCGTCTCCTACGACTGTTGGCTCGGGGCTTCTGACGCTCTCAGAAGCGTCAGAAGCCCCGAGCCTGCGGCTAAGTTCTCATTTCTGAACTTAGCTGCAGTCTACAAAGAGGACCACGTCAAAAAGTAGACATTAAGATGATATAGCAGCGCCGTAGAAAGGAAATCGATCCAGATTGAGCATGTTGTGTGTGAAGCAACAAACTCACAATCAGAGGCAGTGCAGGACTACCGGTCTACTTCTTATTAATCCAACTGTAAAAACAATGGCTGTGGAGCATTTCCTGTCACCAGCTCTGCATGTTGAAGTCAGGAATGAGGGAAACTGAGGACTTGTTGACGGGCAAATCATCCCAGATAATCCTCCTTTCTAACTTAAATATTTGCCACAATTTACAAAACGACCTTCATGTTTCATGTTTTATTTAATATGAGCTAAAACCAGCAGCTGACACCAGAAAGTTATCAGGAAAGTTCCCTGCAGTCACAGATTGACCACTTTCTACAGCCAGAGGAGTTACAGCCTGCTGGCCATTGGAGAAAGTGCAGGTTTTAGGCGTTGGCCAGAAGCTCCGTAATAAATGGGAGCATGCAGATTGTTCAATGGTTCTTTAAAAATTAAAATAATTATTTAAAACAGCTTGTAGACAAAAAGTCAGTTTAGTTTTTGTAAATACAGTCTCAATTTCAAAGCATTTTAACTGTTCTTACACTGAAGCCAGTTTTATCCATTAACTATCACTGCATGCTGATAGGACGGTTAAGGACTGTGGTGGTTGAAGAAGTGTGAAGATATATGTGAATGTGTGTGTGAATGGGTGAATGACTGAATGTAGTGTAAAGCGCTTTGGGGTCCTTAGGGACTGAGTAAAGCACTATACAAATGCAGGCCATTTACCATATCTTACACCTATCAAAATCCACCCAAAAAATCCACAAACAAAAGCTGTTGGTGCTATGGTTAGCTACAACTTCACAGCATCCCATTAATTCTGGGTGATTTCATAACATTCGCCTATGACACACACAATACACCCCCACCACCCACACACACCCACCCACAAAAAAAGAAGGACATTTCTGTGCTTTATCTGCTTGTCCTCTAGCTAAACTCTGACTTTCCACTTTAATGCCATATGGATTCATTTATAAAGCCTTCCAAGAGTTTAGTGAAGAAATACCCACCGCCTTTGTTTAACAACACAACTGAATAACCACCAAAACCACCAACCCAGCCTAAGATGGCCATAATCACAACCACACAACTGAAATAACAACGGTAAAATGGTAATATTCATCCACTCTCCTCAACCAACATATAAATCAAGTATACCGCTTTGAGGTTTGAGCCTTTCAGCATTACTGCCACATATAGTTGCCACACTTACAGTTTGATTATTTGTTGCATTAATTCCCTTTACTTTTTCTTTTCAGTTACCAATCTGCTGCTCCCTTGTTGAGGGTGGAGCTGTTAATAAGAGGACCAAACCATCCTCTGCAACAGCATGGGGCCAATGGACTTTTTTTGCATGAAATTTAGTGAGTGTTCCTATAGTTTAAACCCTTTTTGTTTAGAATGGTTTGCTCTGCTACTTTATAGTTTGTTTATTTACGTTCTTGTTTTGTACATTTTTAGGTCTATACCTATTTCATATTCTTGTGTACTTCTGATATATATTTTTATTTTCTTGGGTTAAATAAAACCCTTTCTTCACACTCGCCAAATCTGAGCATTAGTTAGGTAGTTTTTGGGTCAAGGCGCGGTGACTGAGTGGGTGAGTTCTGTGGAAGTCTACAGAGAAATCATCAGCCCTGAGCTCTGTAAACACTTTCCTGATGAGTTCATGGGCTCATTTATTTTGTTTCACATTGAATAAAACATTAGGTTCATTTTGTAAAATTACAGTTATTTTAACAGTTAGAAAAGCAAAATAGTTAATCTTGTCTGACAAATCATTAGCCAATCGGCATGTAGTTTTTTTCTTGTCACATTTCAAAAAACCAAGATGGCAATGATGAAAACGCTCATCTCTATGTTTAATGACGGGACTGCACTAATTAACAGGTGAGATCACAGTGGCTCACATCCATCTTTTATAGTGTTTATGGGGACAGCACAGTGAGAACTGCTTGTCTAGCTCAGCTAGTTTGATGGAAAATCTGCTTGGGAGTGTAGTGGGTTAAGCATTTGCCTAACAAGCAAAAGATCCCTGGTTCAATCCTGGAAGAAAGTAGGATTGGGATTGCATTAGGAAGGTCACCAAATCAAACATGTGGAGCAATGCCTTATGAATAAGCAAGCAGCCAAAAGTAGCTGCTTCTTCACTTATGAGTCATTGATCTGGGAAGCTCATCTCACATATATCCGGCAAGCAGCACATTCTGAATAATTTGTACATGTTTCATAGTTTTATTTTTACTGTGCTGTGGTGAGGCAACAGTTAAGAAAGATAGCAAGTTCATTCAATATCCAGCTCTTCTGCCAGTGCAGCGATCAGCTGCAGACATTCCTCTTGAATTGAGTGTAAGGTTGCCACGTATGGAGACAGTTTGATACAGTATGCATTGTGAAGATTGTATATATAGACTGAAAAAGTAAACTTAAGGAACTTCACATGAAGACATGAAACCTATGGGTGGATGTATTCCAGTTTGAGGGAAATACAAATTATCCAATTTTCCAGACAGAAATGGTAAAATGGAGGGTTACTGGAAGATTACATTTTCCAGTAATAAAATGGGAATGTTTGCAGCTGTGCTTTTTAAGCAGTACACCTGTGACTGTGTCCTCTGATTGGTTGGTCCCTGTCACTTGGTGTCACTTGGTGGTTTATATTTTTTCTTTCCTCTCATCTCTCAGAGAGAGGTGGAAGAAGTGTAAAAGACCTTTATATAACTTCTAAGAGCCATAATATCACTCACTGAAATCCATATTAAAATCTATATTCATGCACATATCCAAATCTGTTATTCTTCTAAAATATGTGCATTTATATGTAATGTAATCACACATACAGAGGCAAACCTCAAGCCTTTTCTACTGTGTGCTCAGCACCTGTTAAAAATTACCCTGTGTATATTTTCCTCTGTCAGACTAAGCAACAAGACAACATGATTAATGTTAATTGCGTTTATATTTATCTAACTGTGGGTGTAATTTCCGGGCTGGTGTGTGGGGGAGAGGAGGAGTGTGCTGCAACTAAATGAGCATGAATGAAAGATTGATTACAAACAATAGCATCTGCCTCAAACCGCATTATTTACAGCAGTGAGGAATGCGCAGATGTCTGCTGCCCCCTACAGTCGAAGACTTACCACTGTTGCCGGGTGGCTGAAGGCTGTGCTTAGTGAGGGAGCACCAGCCTACCGGGAAGATGTCTCGGGAGTCGTACTTGCACCAGTAGTCAAAGGCGCCCCGCCAACCGTCAAACATGATGAAGACCTCATCGCCCTTCACTTCTCCAATTGTGGCGGGGCAGATGAGGTACGGGTTCTTCTTGTCCACCGCCTCCAGCTTCATGCCTGGCTTAAAGCTATTCTGAGGGGGTCTTGGTGGTTCCTGGAAATAAAGGCAACGTCCTCATTCGTCATTGCAGCAGCTTTTAAATACTTTATACTTTTTTAAAAGGTTTACAGAGGTAATACAAACCTTTTTAAAGGCTGTTACTGGTGCCATCTCTGCTCCATTTAAGGTTCTCAGCAGAAACATGGGCCAAGAGGAGGCATTCATCCGAAATCCTGAAATGACAGGAATTTAGGCTTAAAACCAAGTTGAACTAATGCAGAAGACAGAAGTTACTGTTATTAGTAGACCTTGTTATTTAGTCAGTGCTGCTTGTTAGGCAGCATTATGGTATGTTCACATCAAAATTCCACACAATCCATCCATCCATACAAATGTTTAGACCTTTCTGCAACCCCTAAATATTTTCCCCGAACAGTCAACGGAAGCACTTCAATGATAGCTGGAAAAAATAACATATTTCCAGAACATACCAGAAAGTCCGAAGATTTCACCCACTTTTCTCCGAGCTCGCTCATTTTCTACTGTCTAAAAGCGAAATTGAATCAAGCAACTCTTGTTCTCCACTTTGTTGCCATCAGTCGAGTCAGCAGCTTGTGGGCTGACAGGCTTTTAAACACAGCAACAAAAGAGTTTGTCTGCATTTTAAATCACGCATTTGAATCATGTTAACTTGTATCTTTGATCTACAGATAGATTATGTATCGAGTGTTTATTAAAATAGACTTTTTTAAAAATACTGTGACGTAAGGCCCTCGTTGTGGGAAGTTTGTTTATTAGGTTTCAGGCGACTCTAAATGCTCAGCATCAGTTTTTTCTACTCTTTAATACTGATGATGTAAATGAGACAGGATATTCCTAAAATAGTCAATTTAGGCACACAGCTCTGTTGCTAAAAAATCTTCTGTTTGTGATGGGTAGCTAAACAGAATACGCACTAAAACAGCTTGTTTCAGACAAAAGATAAACTGGGGGTCTGCACAGAGGCCCAATATGAGCTAAATAAAGATGTACAATATGATGAAAGCAATCCTGTCACCATGTATTTCTATTTTAAAAATATTCCAAACATAATTCTTCACATGTCTGACATTGTCTTGACTTCAGGTTGTAACAAAGTCAAAATAATGATGACATGGGAGTTAAGTCTTCCTTATTGAATAATTTGCAGCTCATGTTGTGTGTATTGTTACTAAAGATAAAATCAAAACCTTGTATGTGCTTCTTTCCAATCCTTACCCAGCGGCGGCTGCAGCATATCTCCATTCTTCTCACAGGTGCCGATAGGCTGGATATCAGAGGAGTCGACTAGTCTCCAGAAGTCATTGCTGTTATCACTGCCGTCCAGACGGAGGCGCAGACGGACCCCAGTAATACCCATCACTGTGGCAATGCAAACTGAGGTGGAGTTGCGTGGGTCGTGAGCTTCAAGCTTCATTCCCACCTTGAAGTCATTGGTAGGTGGGACTCTAACCTGAAGATAACAGAAAAATGTCACGAGTGTGGTTGCTGTAATCACAGCAAACAAACATGTTTTTGAACTCTCTATACAGTCTAACAAAAGCTGTCCCAGTACACCCAGTATGAGGTGTTGGGAGCATAAAAAACAAGTATCCAAATGAAGAGAATTTACTGAATCACTGTCCCTAACTGCCTGAATCCAAATACATCAGCACTGAAACCTCACTCAGTGGTGATCCCACAGCTTTGTTACTAGCTCTGCTGTGATTCACAGTACACTTCCTTGTTAAAACCACATAAAAAGGGTGCAAAACCCACACAAACAATCACAATCGAGGGCTTGTCTAGACCTGTATTTGCTTAGATTCTTAGATTCTACTAAAGTAGCTCTGAATGATTTACAATTCAAAATAATCCTTATTTATCTTACACTAGCCTATCTTACACTTGGTGCAGGCCCTCTGTTTGTCCTGTCTGAAACAATTGATCTGATTGGCAGGTCTAAGCAGCATGTAACTGGGACTGCTGCACTCACACTCAGACAGCCGCGTACCGGTCCAGAGTTCATGCATGAAAACAGTCTTTCAGCCCTTCATCAGACCGTTGAAACATTTAGTCAGTGCACCATTGATGTGACCCAGCTGATTAACATCGGCCAAAGCCATTTATAAACTTCATCTTATTTCCCGATTCCAGTGTCACTCAACGAGGCGATATCCCTTACATTTACATTTTCCTCTAAGACACTGGGTCTATATTCATGCAAATGGACCTCAGCAAATGTTTCACTAGACTAGCTGGGGCTCACTTCCTCCAAGGCTGAAAACTGCAGGTCCAGGTTACTCTGGAATGTTTTCTTGAGAACAACTCCAGAATGATCACAGTTTTTGTTATTTCAAATAAATACATTTGTCAGTAATCCTGCTAACACACAAACCAAACCAGTCACATGACCATGACTTTGGTAGCATTTATAAACTCAGGAGGACATACCTGACGAAAACAGGTTGCTGGTGCTGGTATCGATGATGTTTCCTTGAGATATTCTTCCCAGCTAAAAGCATCTAAAGAGAAACAACGAGAAAGCGATGTGAGAAAGTGAAAGTGTATTTCATCTATTAAATACCGTAATTGTCGGGCTATAAGCCGCTACTTTTTGCACAAGCTTTGAACCCTGCGGCTTTTAGTCAGGTGCGGCTTTTCTATAGATTGTCCATGATTTTTGTCATATCGTAAGACGATTTGTTTTGTTTGTTCCGCTGTTGTACGGCACTACGTTGCCTGGCGGAAGGATCGGGGTTCAAGAGTGGTATGTTGGTCACATGTCCATCCGCCAGGCAACATAGTGCCGTACAAGTAGCGCGAAAAACAAACTTCAAAGTAGCGCTACGCGTTCAGCGGGAGTCGTGGATGACGAGCGGCGATAAACTTGCGAAAAGCAAGTTGTGCTCAACTCCACCGGTGGATTCTGACAGCGTGGAAAAGTGTGAAAACATCCACGATCACCAACGGATTTCGAAGGGCTGGACTGCTGCATGATGAAGAGGAGGACACCGCCACGGCCCTTCAGAGGGTGTTCGACTCCGACACTGACAATGAGGATTTCTTTGGTTTTGAAAGTGACAACGAAGGAAAGAAGCTGAGAGTGGATGACGAAGCCATCCTGATCCTGTTCGTATCCGACACTGGAGAAGAGGACTTTGGTGGTTTTAGAGCGCAGGAAGATGGTGGTGAATGACTGACTTTTCTTCTTGTTAAAGCCGTGTCACTGCACCTGAGCCTAAAAGGTAGTCCGAATCTATTTTTCTGGTGTGCTGTAGGTTATTGTTATGTAATACATTTGTTACTCATTTATGAAGCACAGCACATGTGCAAATATGTACCCATAACTTGTTTTTCAAAATATTAATAAAAGGGGTGTGTCTCCAAACAGCCATCTCTTTCCTGACAATTCCCTTTGTGCATATTCTCTTACATATGATAAGTCAACATTGAAACACCTGCGGCTTTTGGTCAGGTGCAGCTAATGTATGTACAAAACAGGATTTTCCCCTGATTTTAGCTTGTGCGGCTAATATTCAGGTGCGCTTTGTAGTCCGGGAAATACGGTATATCAATTATTAAATATTACAGAAATGAATATCCGTGTGCAAAAGCTTGAAATAAAACAGTTTATCAGTGTGTGAAATGTGACATTATACCATGATTTTAGTCCATCTATACAAGCCACACAACTGAGCTTCTCATTTCTTAAAACACTGAGAACAAAATCTCAATAATGACAAGAAATGAAGAACATCTCTTGTGGATGTTTAGCAGTATGTGATACAAACAAACCTCTCTCTGTTGCAATGGCTTGTCATTAAAAGCTCATGAGGAAGTTACATAAAACAACTATAATCCTGCTCTGATTACATAAATACCTATTAGAGTGCATCTTGTGTTTCATCAACTTCATCATGTCTGAGAGTTAAACACGAGAATGAAGTGAATCCTTTCACAATTTAAAAAAAAAACTTGAAGGGGTCATACCTGATTTCTCTTTTTTGGCTTCTTTCTGATCTAAAAATTACAAAGACAACAAGAAAACCCTTATATCTTACTTCAGGCAATGTAGGCATTACAATACATTTTCCTTATAAATTTAACTTATATTACAAGCTTTAAATTACAGTCTGAACACAGAACATATTCATAATTATGGAATGTAATAGAGTATAGGCACCCTCTGTTAATTATAGCCATTTTATAAACAAAAAAAGTTAATTTTTCTAGGATAAGTGAAGCCCCGATTAATAGAACTGGTTAGAATATGAATTTAGTCACAATATGGGTGGTTTTCCTTTTTGGCTCAAGCCAAAACTTGTTTGGGTGGGCGCCACATACCCTACAATCTGTGTAACAAACATTTACAAACATCTGAGGGAAACTACTACCAGTTTTTTTTTACATTATGAAAAAAACCCCATTTTTTTCCATTTTGTATAAGCACAAGTACCAGCTTCCTCAAACAAATGAAAGGTCCTTGCCTTTTAGCGGCGTTTTCCCCATGGTGACAGATGACCAATGTGGCACTTTTATGGTGATGAACAAGGTGCCAGATGATCAACCGACTTGTTTCCGTATTCTCTGAAAGTTTGTCCTGAAAACACAAAAATGGATCATTTGGGACAGAAACAAGACAGAAACGCCTTAAAAATATTGAAATAACAACAAGGCAATTTGTCCAAAGCAGAACATCCAACTCGAGGGAGTGTTCGAGCTGAAAATTCCAATTGTGAATTTAGGAATTCCAGCTTCCCACTTCAAATGTTACGTAGCATAAGACTCAAAGAGAGGAATAAAAGATGTGCAATTTAGCAAATGAGAAACTGGGATGGACAACTAAAGCCTGACTTATTATACTCCTACATCTATTTGCGCAGGTATTTGGCTACAGAGAGTGAAGTATTATGGGTATTTAAGAAATGCAGACGACTGCCTGCAGACCTCTAAAAAAAACGAATAGAGAAAAAAAACGATGCACCAAACTAGTATCTGGACTGAATATCTGGCAAATATGACATCTTTGTTTTGTGTTAACTTCATTGAGAAGAAGCTAACACAGCATGGAAGAACGGTCAGGTTTGGGGGTCAGGTTTTTACTGTTTGGGAATGGTCCCAGTCTTCCTCAGTGTCAGAGTACCAGGTTATTTATTGATCACAGACAGATATTTGGTATCAGCAGATATCAACATCTATGGTAGTGATATCAGAAAATGAAAATCTTGATCGGTACATCCGTTACAGCAGAATGAAAGAAAACAAAAAAAAACAAACATGAATCCTCCTGATCCTCGAAGCGGTAACGCCACCATTATCAACATGAAGTGACAGATCCGTGTTGGAGTGAGTGAAGGTATTCAGCCATGAAATCAGGGCAATGCAACAGGTAGAGCCCACATGGCACGTATTTCACCTAATGCCTTCTTAAATCTCTACCATCCAATCTAAATTTCTGTGCACCTCAGGTTTGTTGCAGCAGCCTTTTTTGGTGCCGTGATGTTCCCTCTCACTCTCTTACATGATTAGCATATTGACAAATGGTTGTTACTTCTGCTTGATCCATCAGAGATTTCCCCTAATTTGCATAATTTCCAACTGGCTGTAGGGAACTGAAAGGGAATGTTACCTGTTAAGTACAATATGTATTTTAGTACTGAGCAGTTATTAATAATATCCCTGTGCACCTTTAAGGCTGAGACAGACTGGAGGGTGAGACCTTTTCTTTCAGTGCATATTAACTTTAATTATCTTGACCTTTTTTTTACTGCAGCTACTCTGTGGGCACTGACTGTAACAGTATTTGTGAACTGACACAATAAAAGGCTGAAGAGCTTTTGTTCTGAGGTTTCGAGAGTCTGTCTCTGTCTATATTAACCATCCCTGTGTTATTCTTTTAGAGAACTAATGTGCAGATGTTAATTCCAGCTGTTCCTCAGTCTGCTGAAATAATCACAGCAGCTGCTGCTTATGGGTTGGAACAAATTAAACTTCTAAATATTAGCGTTTAGTTCATTATGCTCCTTTTTATGTGAGATCATTTACAATTGTTTACATCTACAGTCATCTCAGAGAGAGAGGAGATGCCAGCATCTGAATAGGGACTCAAATCAGCAGACCTTAAGTTACTAATCAGCATTTAATATGCTAAAAAACCAGTTGATTCTGAGGAGGTCAGGCATGAGCTTATAGTTTTAAAGGAATAGTGGAGATGTCCCTAAAAATAGCCCACATAGTAAAAGTATGAAGATAGGCAAAGGATACTGTGGTTAGCAAAACGGAAATCAACCTTTTTTCGTAAAGTAAAAAACCATCAGAACCTCTTTCGCGTACAGTATTGTGGTTTTCCAGTAATGGGTCACTCCCACGGAGACAGGAAGCCTCGTACAAGGTGGGTTTTTTTTCATGAGGTTCAGCTACAACCGGGCCTGTGGTGGGACAGCCCATACGACACAGTCTGCAACTTTGTGTACATTCCCTCAGTTTCATTCCCAAAACATCTGTAGAATGTAACTAACTCCACCACCAGGAGTCCCGTAAGTTAGTGAGTTTGGTATAAAGAAAGCACAACAGCTGTTCTAGGTCAGCAAATAAAAGCTGCGTGCCCTCCCCTCAAATTTACAGTAGAAACACGGTCTCAGTCATTGAGGTAATATTAGCCACGCTGAATTGCCTATTATAATGACGCTAATAACGCCCCGCCTATGAGCTAAATTAACGTTACATCGACCCAAGAGGTTATTATTCACAACACCTACATTTATAACCTCATAATTACCTACAGCCAGAACTACATTTTCTAATTTTTACTCTCAAATCAGCTGGTTATGTCGCCTCACCCACCAGCCTTTTAATGTTAACTTGGATTGTAACAGCTAGCGAGGCTACATGTCGAGGCAGGAAGGTATAATTTAATTAATTTATCATAACGCCGAGTTTTAAAGTGTTCCATATATGATGTATATATGATATATGATGCATCTCTGCTCTCTGTTGTGTAACATTAACGGTTTCAGGTAATAGTCTAGGCCCAATGTTGACAACTGGAACTGCTTGTATGTTAGCTACCGCTGCTGGCTAATAACTAGGTTGGCTAACCTTAGCGTTAACCCTCTGAGAACAGTTTCTTCCACAGTATCGGAGAGAATCGCACGTAGGCAGGATTGAGAAGCTTCCACGGATAATTTCCCCAAACTCCAACTCATTCATTCTGAAGTATTAACTTACAAGTGCCTTCTTTTTTCGACTGAAGATCCACTTTTTTTCTATTCGTCAGCTGCCATTTTTTCACGAATGTAGTGTATCCTTACACGTACGTAATATATGCCAAAGATTGTGCTGAAAGGAGAGTACAGCTATGACACGGGGACTGACTGCAGGAGGAGTAGTTCAATGGCCAATGAATTCGCTTGCTGCTCACAGTAGTAGCCAATCAGGAAAAGACTCAAATAATTTGTCCAATAAGAATCCGGACTGCATTGGCTGTAGTTTCAGCTTCAAAAAACTTGTATGAGTGATCCACTTCAGCGTTCCTTCCTCTTTACAGGGTCTTTCTCCTGTGTCCCCCAGCTGTGCTTCAAAACTGAAAAACTGTAAACATGTAAGAAAACGCCTCGAATAAACAATGTAAGATAAGTGGTCTGGTCTTTAAATACGTAAGGCCAAAACTACAGAACAGAAAATAGTAAAAAGAAAAATAATTAATGCAAAATGCTAAATTCGTATTATAATATAATATAATATAATATAATATAATATAATATAATATAATATAATATAATATCATGAAAAGCAGTAAGTACATTTGGAGCAGAACTAAAGCCCTGTCCTAAATAAAAACTGTTTATGTTAGTGAAACTGTAAAGTGGTTGTGGTTTGTTCTCACTTAAAGTGGGTAGTAATGCGTCATCACAGAAAAATAGCGTATGACTTACGGTCACTGTCCCGTCTTCACTGTTTTTCCCCCGCCCACACATTTTTTAAAAAAAATTTTTCCTCATTAACTTCAGATCAGGAGTGTCAAGATATTTTTTTTCTTCATCTTTAAAAAAAGAAAAAAAAATCCTTAATTTAAGTGTAAAGAAGTATATTCTGATAGACTTCATCTAAGCCACATCCAAGACTTTCTTAAAAACAGCTAACCCCATCAAAGGGTTTTATTTCTTTTCATATTAATTTTCTAATTAGATGAGAGATCCGGTTACAAAGCTGGCGACAAAACAGCCTGAAGTGTTTTCAACATCATTCCTCATCATTCCCAAATTCATTGAATTTTCTGTTATTACATGTATATTACACACGTAACAGGCAAAATGCTTTGGTTTCCTGTCTTTATCTGGATTCACTACAGCAGGAATTATCACAGTGGAAAACAGTGGTGCTATGGGACAAAACACATTCAAATTAACTGTTTTTTATGCTGAAATATTCATAATATAATGAGTGTCTGGTAAAATATGATGGTTTTATACCTAAAAAAATAACCCTAATATAGTATGGATGCACTGGTATTGTAGTATCTGGTCATACTGACTTTGTTAAATGATAATAACATGCATTTGCCATATTAGTGGTGGATATTACTCAATTTTCCTTCTAGACGCAAGCTTGGACACTTAGCACCCATCTTGACTTATTTGGGCCTCTATCTTTAGCATTAACTAAATTAAATTGATGTCACTGGAACCACCAGTCAAATCAGATAAAAACACTTCTAGTCTGTTTATATTGTTGCAGAATCACAAATTTAAAGTTCAGGATCCCTATTTTGCTCTCTGTTCCACATGTGGCTGTTCCACATCAATTTAAGTTGGCTAAATGTATGAGAGCTTAAAACATTTTAAGCATTTTGACTTAAGAGTCCCATTAGTTAAAATTAGCCTTTAACACTCGTAGTTTTTAGCTTGTAAGGCTTCCCTTTTCCAAATGTTCTTAAACATACACACCAAAATTTAGCTTGTAATCGCTGTAATAGAAATTTGTTTTAAATTCCACTTAAGTGGTGCAACTGCTGAGGTTGTGGTTGTTTGTTTTCACTTGCTCTGAATTTTCTTTTCCAATATAGACAGGAAGTGTGGAGCAAAATGTTGTACGATATCGCTCCACTTTCTCAGTGTTTACTGAAATAAAACATTTTCAAATAAAGTTGTATTAAAAAAATGTTTCTATCCATAAATATAAATGTCAAGTATTGTAAAAAGAATTGTGGAGACCGAAGCAAATTCCTGTTTGCAGTGACCAAACAGAGCAAATACTGAAAAGTGTCAATCATTTGTGAAAGAATTATAGAGTACATGTTCCTTTTTAATAACAAAAAAAAAAATAACGCTGGGGGGGGGGGGGGTGGTTGTCATTTGATAAAAATAAAAAGTGTCTCTAATACCAGGAATCCTTCCATTTTCGGCTCAGTTCTTTGTAGGAAAGAAGTTGTTTGTGACACAGAAAATTATAGAAGTTTCACATCCTTATTTGTCACTGGTGAAATGGTGCTGTTTGCCTCAGATGTGCAGAGGGCACCTGTTATAGTAGTTACACCAACAGTGGCCTCACAGCTGTTTAACTTTGCAGAACAGCCACTCAGTGTCCAAGTATCAAACAACATAATAACTAGAGCTCATAATAAATTGATTCAAACATTATCTTGAAAGCTCTGGAATGGGGGGGGTGGGGGTGGAGAAAGGTTAAAACCCAGGACAGGACAGGTCACCATTACATCCCAAGACTAACATGGAGAGACACAAAACCAACCGATTTAGAATTACCATTTAACCCAGTAAGGATGTTTTTGTGGGAGGAAATTGAAGTACCCAAATAGAAAATGGAAACTCCCAAGATTTACTCTCATAATGTGAAAACATAAATATTCCTTTTGCACATAATTCATTCCATTTAAGCTCTCACCAGACCCTATTAGATCACAAGATTTTTATACTGCACCCATGCAAAGTTTTACCTTATTTTTGATTTTCCAGTAAGGTGCAGCTCTCTCTGTATTTGTCCAGTTAATGAAAAAAAAAGGAAAAGTTAGACTCTATCAATGATTTGTGGTTCCATAATTTGATGATCCTGCATTTAAGAACACCTTACCGCTACATTGGTAATTATGTGTGTTTTTCAAATTTACCTTCACTTTTCCTCCAAGCAGACAAACTCAAGTTTAAACTATAATTTATCTGGTTTGAAAGGGTTCTTTAAGGGTTCAAACACATGTAAGTCAAGTCAAGAATTAAGTCTATGTTACCTTATTTGAAATCTTTATTTTCTTTTATACTGTAGGTTAACAAAATCATGTGTTATATAAGAGTAATCCATGTTCATATTTCCATTGAAAGGTTGCACATTTTTTGTGCAATTTAATACATTTTAGTGGGTTTTCATTCTCCTTTATAATCAATGTTGTACCCAAGAGGGTTAAACTTGATTCAGTCGGGATTAAAAAAAACTGCACTGGGAGCGATCGTGTTGGTTGATCTGATGTGGTGTGCACATTTAAAACTGCTCAACTGATTTATTTGCTACGGGGAAATAACTGCCCAATGCAGGCATGCGCACTGTCTTTGACGTAATAAATACAGGAATTACTCAAACAATAATGAATAATTTCCATGGTTAATATGGACTTAGTTCTCACTGGCTGGGGGAGAAAACCACCTTTTATGACAAAAGAATTTTAAAGGGTGTGGTTTGCTGATTGAAAAGATCTGATGCAAAGAGAAAGGTGAGGTTTTTAAACTCCACCTTGTTTTTGCAGGTTCTGTGTGAATACAGGTATGGGCAGGCGCAGATCTAATCTATGCAATACAGACAGTGTTCCTACTTCAGTGTTACACCTTTAGCAGAAGAGATGAGGCTTTATTCTGTGGTGTAGTAATGTATATTACATCACCGAGACTCCATTG
The DNA here is from genome assembly GCF_057381915.1 of Diplotaxodon limnothrissa. Taxonomy (NCBI): domain Eukaryota; kingdom Metazoa; phylum Chordata; class Actinopteri; order Cichliformes; family Cichlidae; genus Diplotaxodon; species Diplotaxodon limnothrissa. Next base: position 9,684,953 of record NC_140617.1, read on the forward strand.
TGTAATATAATTTTCCAAAACCTGGTACTTCCCAGCCACTTCTTCAAAATTATAGTCAAGGACTTCTTGTTCACCTCTTCAAACTTTAAACTTCATAGTGTTTAGTTTTTAATGTTTAGCTTCTTTTTAATGATTTTTATAAAAGGGTTTGGAAGTTCTGAGGTATTGCAGTATAACTGCGACCCTTTCCCGGTCTCAGTCGTCATTGTCATGCCTCTGGGATTTCCTGATAGGATCTTGACTTCATATCTTAGATGCTAAGTTTATCTATCTCAGTCGTGGTTTATGTTTGGTGTTTTGTTAATGTTCCAGTGTTTTAGTTTTCATTTCCTGTTTTCTTTGATTTGTGAGACTTTGTTTCCTGTTTAATTTCACAATGAGCTTCAGTTTTATGACACTAGTTTCTTGGTGTTTTTTTTCTTCTGGTTTCTAGTGATTAACACAGTTTTGTGGATGAGTTTTGGTTTGCATCATCTAACTGTACTCAGTGTTTCTGTTTGTGCCCTCTTCTGTTTTTACACCTCGGGCTGTATGTGTTTCCTTGTCTCTTACATTTGGTTTATTGTTGGTATTCCTGCCTCCTTTAGTTATTTCCTGTGGTACTTTGATGGTTTTGTTTTCTTTGTGTATAACTGCGGTTTCCTTGCTGAGTCATCTATGAATGTTTCTTCTGTGCACCCTTTCTTTTGTACATTACTGCTTTCTTCACATTTTTCTTTTTACATTTTTCTTAATTTTGAACCTATGTTATGACAGCATATTTTAAAGCCTTACTCTTTGATTCATTCTAAGGTTTTTCCTTTTATTCCACTGACTAAACTGTTTTTTTTTTCACAGTTAGTCTTAGTTTGAGTAACACCTTTGATTTGAAATAGGAAGTTTGGGCTTAGCCAAACTGTGTTTACAAAACAGCCAACAACACATGGGTATAGTTTATGGTAGGCATGGTAGGAATATGTTCCCACCACCACTAATTTGATCTTAATGGCATATGTTTAAATAAAATACTGTACACTGGCAGGGGAATGTCCAGGGGTGGAGGGAAATATAACCACACCCACCCCAGGTGCCCCCTGTCAAGTTGTCTTTTGCGATATTATTTATTTGATTTTTTTCAGTTTGTGTGCTTAAATATATGACTTTACAGGATAGCTTTTTTCAGATTTGAACTAACCAATAATCTGAGTTTTTGATGTATCTGTCTCAAATCACAGATCCGGATTCATTTTTATAGAGAGGGCTGTGAAAATTTCAAGCTTTTATCTTGAAGTATTTTTTGGGGGGGTCTTTTTCTGGCTTTATTGGATAGGTACAGTGAAGACTGACAGGAAAGCAGAGGGAGAGAGAGGGGAAGACATGCAGCAAAGGGTTGCGGGTCGGACTCAAACCGGGCTGGCCGCTTTCAGCCATATGACATATGGTCGCCCGCTCATCCCACTGAGTTAAACTGGCACACTCGGCTTTTATCTTTGGTAGTTTCTGGGATATTCATGTCAAACGTTGTCTCTGAAAATCTGGAATACAAAAACTACCACAGACTGTCCAGGATCTCGGTGATGCCATGATGCTATGCTCAAAAAAATAATTAATTGGATGAAGGTAATTTTATCTTGCCACTTATATTCCATCTAAACAAATCATGTTATATTAATCCATATTGGTTGTGTTGTGTCAACACGATATATGTGTGTAGGTTTAACATAATATTAACATTAACATTCAATAACCTCAGTGATTTTCCTGTGGTTTGACATCTAATGTGATCTTGTGAATTTCGTGAGTCGACTCAAAAAATGAAATTGGGTGGTTGTTACATGCACAAGATCCAAACTTGTAATTTGAACTAAATAATTCCATGTTTCTATGGTGAACGTACTTAAATCATGTAGCATCTGCATGAAATCCAGCAACTTAATTTGTTCTTGTTGAGATGACATGATACAATCCAGTAAGAGTGGCTGGATCCAGGCAACTAACCACTCTTACTGGATTGTATGATGTCATCTCAACAAGAACAAATTAAGTTGCTGGATTTCATGCAGATGCTACATGATTTAATTACGTTCACCATAGAAACATGGAATTATTTAGTTCAAATTACAAGTTTGGATCTTGTGCATGTAACAACCACCCAATTTCATTTTTTTTGAGTGTACGGCCTGAGAAGAGATCCTCTAAGAAACTATCGACTGCCTTGTAAGGAGCATGCACAGACATTACAGGAGTGCATATAAGCACATTGCTGAGCCACATTAAAAAATAAGTCTGTGTTTTCCATTTTATTGAATCTAGGCCTGAAAAGCTTGATGATTTAGGTTTTCAAATGTTTCTCAACAATCCAATTTAGATTTTCACCTGAAATATTTCATTCATCAGGCTGTATAAATTCAATTTTCTCCTAATTTTTTGCAGCTGTGTATTTCACTCATCCGGCACCCTTAATATTTCTAATTTCACTGCCCTCACACATTTCAAGTTTATTATTATTCGCTCTTTACCAATATTGTCTCTCCTCTGTATTACTAGCTATGAGCCGGCTATTTTGGAAATAGATCTGAGTCTTGTTAACTGGTTTGTAATGAACATCAGGCTGACATATTAATGGATTTTATGGCTGCAGCAACTGCTGCAAGGAGCATAGTTTTATTATCCCTGTAAATACAAGTTAGAAAGTGGTGCCTCCTGCATTGATTAAGATCAGAATCAGAATCAGAATACTTTATTGATCCCTGGGGGAAATTATTTTTTGTTACAGTGCTCCATTTTAAACCAACATTAAGACAAGACAGACAATACGCTAACTAAGAATAGTACAATATATACATATATATACATACATACATACATAAGTCACTTATAAATAAATATTTGGAAAAGAAACACGTGTAGTTGTAGCAGCAAACAGTGTGTTAAGTGGATGCGTTGTACAGGGAGATGGCCACAGGCAGGAATGATTTCCTGTGTCGTTCAGTGGTGCTTTTCGGTAATCTCAGTCTCTCACTGAACGAGCTCCTGTGACTGACCAACATGTCATGGAGTGGGTGGGAGGTGTTATCCAACATTGTCTTTATCTTGGACAGCATCCGCCTCTCCGACACAAGATGGTGATGGCAGTCGTGATTATGGATTAAATAATGACTGTAACTGTATTAATATTTCAGCAAGTGTAAAATTATAGCTAATAACACAGACAATTAGGTCTCATCAAATAAGATTTACCCAATTAAATAAACTATAACATATTCCACATCACTTTACTCCACTAGGTATGTACTTTCCACTTTCTCTGCATCATGTTTAGGGTCAGTCTGCTTGTCTGTCTTTTGAGTTGTTTCCTGTTTTACTTGGTAGTTGTGACAGTCTTCATTTGGACTTCCTGACAGATTCATGTTTTATTTTCCACTTTTTATTTCTCACTTTTCCACATTGCTTCCTTTCTTCATTTTTTCCTTGGCTCTTGTGTTCCTTGGGATCACTTTTGGATCACTATATTACATTCACAGACTCTGCTTCACATAGGCAGCAGTTTTGTTGACTGGAGAGTATGTTAGTTTAAAAAATAACTTTATTTATCCGTAAATTTAAGAATAACTGGCTGAAGGCCTAAGCTTGTTTTTCTTTTACTTTCCATTCTGAAGTGAGGACAAATTGTTTAGAGTCCTCCACAGTTTGTATACTCCAGCAGTGTGCTGCACCTCTTTTATAATTTGAAGGAAAAAACACTTTTCCAAAAGTTAAATCTGAGAAACCTTGATTAGAGTTCCTCTATCAAGCCACTTCTTTTCTCAAGGTGCATTTTGGAACGCAGATATCCTTCAACATGGTGTCCTGAGAGTGATTTCTATGTCGAGGGAAGGATGAGGACAGAGGAGATGAATAGGCACAAGTTTGAGAAATGATAAAAAGCTTTCTGTGTCCTTTCCCTGGTTACACTCTTGATTCACAGTTGGTTTGAAGTTGGAAAAATAAACCTTGATACACTAAATCATAATTTCGAGGCTGATTCCTTTCAAGGACATCCTTGAAGGAGATGATGACCATGTTGATGGCAAACTTTACCTCTAAGCCTCCCAGTTAACTCACATCATGACAAACTGAAGAAAACCTGATGAGCTCAGTCATTATTGACTTCTGGATTGTTTAGAGGGATCGGCTAACATATTTGGAAACTGCATTTCAATTCAGTTCCGTTTTATTTATATAGCACCAAATCACAACAACAGTCCCCTCAAGGTGCTTTAAAAAAGAAAATCTAAAGTGAAAAAAATGGAAAGTTAGTCAATGAATAATCAAATTTAACAAAATAAATGACATTAGATATCAATTAATCACTAATTAAAATGACTTTTTATTAACGGACTATGTGTTTAAATGCAGGTGAAATCTCAAAGTACACACACATGCTTTCTTTAAGACCACAGTACAGCCTGGATTCATTCAGTTTCAGGACAATCCTGTCGGTGGCAGCATTGGTCAGCACAAACACTCAAAAAGTTATGCAGCAGGTTTTGAATGAAAATAGGCAGGAAGGGGAAAAACAAGTTGCTTTCTGCACACTAAAAATTAATTTGGAATTAATCTAGTAAGCTGTATCTGAAATGTTGCACACAAAGCATGATGGCTGCTCATTGTTAACATGTGCAGTGATAAGGTTTTACAGCCCCGTGGGTATTCAGCTGACATTAATAAGACAGGAATGCTCTCTGAGTGTTACAATCACCTGGAAAATAAATAATTTACTCAATAAAATTAATGTGTGTACAGTTGTTGTTTTGCCTGTATCTGTATGAGTGAACTTTGTCTTAATGGGGCACCTTACGTTTCTGTGCATATGTTTTTCCTCAGGGAGGGTGCAAACTGTCTTTGTGTCCTCAAAGGGCGAGTTTTAAACAGTCTTTGTAAATGACAAGAAACCCCACATCAAGCAACCTGCTGCTTTATGAGAGTGGAAGGCAGAAGCTATCTGCCCTCCTTTAGCTCCAGCTCCTCAGGTTTAAGAGACAAACACCAACTCTACTTTTAAGGTCAGGGTTTAAACTTTCCATTGTGATAAAGCTTACAGTCAGAGCTGGATCAGGTGACCCTGAGACCTCCTTTGGATAGATCAAATTCAAATTCAGACCCTTGTAGCTGTTGACGGGTCTCTGAATTGAGGGATAGAGCAGAAAGAAAAGCAGCATTTCTGGGCATTTATACTCCTATCAGATTAATGTACAGTACTGCGCAAAAGTCTTGAGTCACTCTTTATTTCTTCATATGTTGTTCAGTTATCTAGACTTTCTTGTCATTTTTAAAGCAATAGTTCGCCAAGCTTTCTAAAGGTCTTTGAAAGTTTGTCTTTGGACATTGGCTTTCTCACTCGTTTTCAATCCAGTCCTTTTACCTGACCATTTTCAGAGGATTTGTTTGTTTGTTTGTTTGTTTTTTGTTAAGTCACTTAATACATATCTATGAATCATTCACACACACATAAAGCCCCCCAACTCAAGGGAGGGAGCAGTTTTGTGTCTATACATAACAGAAAACTTACCAAAGAACCAATTTTAAGTTAGATATTAATTTCTTTAGCTAAATCAATGAGAAATGTCAAAAATAGCACATTTTGACAGGAATACGATAGCAGTTTTCCCAAACAACTCTTAGCTGAAAACTTGGCATATCCTGGTAGGGTGTGCAGTGCCTCCTTAAAAGTTTAATGAAACTGGAAAGGTGGAGGACAAAAAGAAGACGTGGCAGATCTAGAAAAAACAAACAAACAACAATCTACAGCAGATGAACATTATCTGGAAGTCACGTCGTTAAGAAATAGCAAAATAAATCCAGCAAAGACCTGACACAGGACCTGAGAGATGCACCTGGCAGTTATCTGCATCTAGCCTGGGCCTCAACATCTTTGAAGCAGTGAGTGATCATCTCAGCAGAGAACAGAACCTAACACAGTGAACATTCATAGAAGAGTGATGAAATGTCCTTTGAGAAGCCTGCAGACTACTTAAAGAAGTTACAAGAAAGCTTGTCTAAGAGAGTTTAGGCTGGGAAGTAAAGGTGGTTGTACCAAATTTTAACTTTCAAGAAACTCTGTATTGGCCTCATATTCTATATTTCCATGTATGTTTGCAGATATTTCAAGAAATTGCTGCACCTATTTCCAGTTTTCCTAAAGAAATATGAAGAAATGCAAGATGGATCAAGGCTTTCAGACTACTGTGTCTCCTGTGGTGATGCCTTTGGAAATAATAGCGTACCATATTTTTCGGACTATAAGGCGCACTTAAAATTCTTAGATTTTCTCAAAAATCGACAGTGCACCTTATAATCCGGTGCGCCTTATGTATGAATTCTGGTTGTGCTTACTGACCTCGGACCGATTTTACGTGGTACATGAGAAATCTGTGAAAAAATGTTTTAGTATGACTTTGGTAAGCTACAAAGCTGCACCGCTTGATGGATTGTCGGAGCATTATCCGGGTCCAAACTCCGCTTCAGGTCCCAAAGTCAAACGAGCACTGCAGCATCAATGAGAGTAAAAAACTGTCTAAATTCTTTTATCTTTAATAAAATCATCAGCGTTGCTGCTTTACCAGGTGTAACAATTACGTTTAACATCCAGGCATCTATGAAAACTGAATTTATTAAATTTAACTGAGTTAGAAGTTAGTAGGAAGTTAGCTCGCTAGTTTCCACCTAAACATGATATAGCATGTTCTGACTGAGAGATTTCTGAAAAAATTAAAACAGACAGCTCTGCTTTTACTTCCAACATAAATGAAGACTGAAAACTAAACAGCAGTGACGTTTGTAGGGTTACTGAAGTTGGACTAGCTGGTATATAATGATGTGCTATCTGATCGCTAGCGACATAGCTATGTTAGCATAACATAAACACAGTAAAGCTGGAGGATGAATGCTAACTTTTTTCAATTAGATAAAAGTTAACGTGAGGGTTCCCTATGGTTAGGGACAAATGCAATCGCATGGCAGGATGCTGTAAACGGACCAAACGTCAGTCAGGAGAACAACTGAGATAATCTATCCACAATAAGAGGTTGGTCATTAATATATTGCAACAACATTGGAATAGAGTACCTGCTGGAGAATTTAACATTAATGAATCAATGGTACGGAAGTGGAGGAAGCAAGAACAATGAGTTGAGTAAAGTTTGACTTATCTGACTGTTTTGTTTCGCTTAATGCGCCTTATAATCCGGTGCGCCTTATGGTCCGAAAAATACAATACCTGTAAAGTACCTTTGCTGCAGATTCTGTTGACAGGCTTTATAATGAATCTTGAATCGTGAATCTTTTCCTTTCCACATCCTATCATTTTAACTAAGAATGTGTTCTTCATGACTTTACCGATTAAATAAGTAATTAAATTAATAAGTTCTACTGGCTCACTGCACCACCTAGTGGTGAAAATTGGCATTGCAAAAAGTGCAGCCCAGCCTGTGTTTAGCTACAGTGGATTTCTCTTGAAAACAATGCACACGATTTGGATATAAAGTCACAGCAGTTTCTTCACATTCCACTCTAAGTTTTGAGACTGCAGCTGGGAGTCTCAATTTATGGCTCATTCACTCCCTGATGCATTTATATCCCACTATTACACACCATTAACGTGTACTTACTCTCTCTTGTAGTTTGTTTTGTCCAGTTTTTACCCTTACCCTTAAGCAAGGCACTTACTCCTCTCTAATGTAGCTTGTGTATACACCTTACATCAGAACATCCTTAAAAGGCAATCTTTCTGCCTCTTTATGTACTTTGGAGTGGCCTTTAGCTAAATTATGTTGTCATATTTGAACGCGGGGTGTGATTTGCCAGAATTATGTAATTGAGAAATTAGAACAATAATATCCCACCTTCATACCAAACACCCTCAGACCGCAACACAGTTTTCAGCAACCCTCCCCTCGCCCCCCCTCTCCCCGGAAGCCATCTGTGCTGTAATTGGCTGAAACTAAGGGGGAGTTGGAATAAACAACAGTTCCGAGCATTTTCATTGGCCGCTGTCACGTCGCTCGAACTGTTGCCTGGCGATGGGCTCGGAGCTTGTCAACCGCACGATCCAGTTACTGTAGCTGCCTGCTGCAATGAAAATAACGTCGTTGGTGGGTGGATATATTTATATGGGCCTGTTTCCATCGTTTTTCCCCAAAAACAGTGACTGAGTGAGTAGTTTTTTTTTATCTTTACTTGGGTAACACTTAACCTGCGAGGGTGACTCGGATCTCTTATGTGTTAAGGCAGGCGGGAGGTTTGTTATGCATGTTTTCTGAATCAGCTGGTTCAACAACAACTAGGGAAAAAAACTGTTAATTTCTGTTAAGTTGGCTTCATATGTTTGACTTGTTGGGTTTGCTGTTGCTCTGCATTAAAAATGTGGGCGCTACAGTCAGTCTGTGGGCAGTCATAGCTCCCTGTCTCTCTCACACACGCACACGCATACATATGTGCATATATACACAATTAGATACACAGGCTACAGTTAAAAATGATGATTTGTGACAGCTACATTTCACCTTTGTAGCTGTTAAGAATGTGAGAGACTTGTTATAAGAAGCAACACCACAAATGCAGGTGAGATTTTTACATAAACAGCAGTAAATTTCTTTTCCTTTTTTCAACCATAATTTTATCTTAAATTTAAACTTGTGTCTATTGTTGTTTGCGTAATTGTGTGCAATTAACCCAAAAAAATCATGTTACTCTAAACCTGAGTGACGTTGTTAGATGGATCCCTTTGTTGTTGTTGTTGTTGTTGTTGTTTTTTCTACAAATTTCCACCACTTTGTCAAATTTTAATCATCAGAAAGACACAATTCTGCATAAATACTAGTGCACTGATCATATGAAGAGATTTTGGAGGTTCTGCATTTTCAATTCCACGCACCACGCATGAGTCATGCTGTTGATAGAGACAAAATATACGATCTACAGCCATGCACTGTGCATTCCTGATCATATTATCCTTCCAGGAGTGGGCCTGGTGGGTTAGTTGGCAAAAATCTGCTTGGGAAAAACAATAGGCTTGCATGCCACCTCATGTAGGCTGCAAGCTGAAATGGACCAAAGGAAGCACAGAAACACACTCATGAGTGAAAAATAAAAGGCATTTTCTGCGAGGTGAAAAGTGTTTGAGTTTAGCCTACAGTTGAGGGTTTGCTGCTGAGTAAGATAAGGGAGTAACAGACCACACAGCGATATTTGGTGTTCAGGGAGACTCAGTTTATTTTGGTGCCGAGGTTTTTGCATAGTGATGAGCAGCTCCTGTGCCCACAGCTCTGTAGGAGATTGCAAGTGTGTGTGTGAGTGTGTGTGTAGGCTACACAAGTCCTTGAGCTTTCCAGCTAGGAGAAGATGAAATGGAGAAAGTGGTATCTGGAGTCTTATCTGATTCAATAAAGAGTGTGTGGATACCAGAGGAAATCCTTTGATCACGTTCAAAATGCGTGCGGTGCCCTTTCACTCTCTCTAAACAGGTAGGAATTTACTATTTTCACCATCATTTTCATCAGGTTCTGTAAACTATAATATGGAACCTTTTTATTTACTTAATTTATACTGACGAGACAGTCCACTGATTTCACACATTCGCGTCTATTCGCTCGGTATGTGGAGCCTGCACAGGCTGTTAATACCCTTGTGCAGTGTCTTCTGTGGCTCTAGAGGAGCTTCGTCAAGTCTTGAGAAAATAACCCTTGTGATATGATCAGGGTTATCTTTAGTAAAGCTGAAGATATCAATTAGCTGGGAGAAAGCCTGTGTTTTAAAACTGTGGGCATGGAGATCGAGAAATGAGGGCGTGCAGGCAAAGGAGGACGAGTGATAGATTGTATTAAACTGCTTTCTGGGAATTGGATCCTGCTTTTTTATTTTAATAGGGACCAAAAGTTGGGACATTTCAGCCCCTTCTTCACCCATTTTGATTATTGTTCTTTCTAGTCACCCTTTCTAAACTCCTCCAGCTTAATAAAAGGGACCTATACAAAGCAGGAATCACCCTTTAACTAAAGGATTGCTAGTTTTGTGACACAGATTCATTTTTTCTCAAGCTTTCGTGAATTCAGTATCGGTAGATTTTCTTTTAACTCTGAGCTAAGAGGGCTCTTTATCTATTTTGATTTGGTGCATTGTTTTCCTGCAGGTGAAGACGAGGCACTGACGGAGGCATGTGACGGATATTATGGCTTACAGCAGGCGTTCGCCTCTCAGGAGCCGACAGCTGGCCGACTCATGCAGTCCTGTAGCCGGGGCCCCCGAGCCTGAGCTCCACCCACCTCACACAGCATACCTTTTGACTTCATGAAGATCCCTGACCTTGGTGATGTAATGAATAAATTTGAAGTCCTTGGGATTGTGGGTGAAGGTAAGTGCGGTCATTTACTTGCTGAAAAGCCTGTTTTGTGCGATTGTTTTTCAGTCTGCAGTAGATAGTAAGAACTAGTCCAGTCCAGCCTTTCATGCACACTTGCATGGCTTTTTAGTGAGCCATCGGTTGATTGTTTTTAACCAATTTGCCTGCAGAACAAGCCCATTAAAAGCCTGACCTTTACAGCTTATTAAGGTCAAGGGCGTCTGTTTTATATTTATTTATCCAAAAGAATTTAAATGTGACAAACTGAAGCTAGATGCTTTAATGTGATTCATACTTTCATGTTCTTATTGGATAAATGAAGTGGTGGTTTGGGGATTTCTTTTGCTTTATTGTAGTAAATATCAGCAGGGCATGGCTGTGTGATAGTTAAATTCCCCTGAAATGCTTCTCCTGGCTTTTGTTTTGCCTTGAGCTACTTGGTTGATAGAAAGTGGCAGTAGCCCTGAAGGGAGGCCACCCACACGTCCTAGTTTTTACACCCTTACTCTTCTACTCCCACGTCTTAGAAGTTTTATAATGCGTGGCAGAAAGACGCGGGGAAATCTCGAGCTGGATTTTAAAAGCTGCGTGCCTGTCCGATGATGCGCCGGTTGGGAAGGAAGTCAGCACTTTTAGTGTCACATTAAACTGTAAAAGTTGTAGAAATTTTCCTGCTCATCTCCCCGTTTCCTGCCGTAGCACTCATTGCACTGTATGCTCCGCTTGATCCCAGCATCATAGATTTTTCCTCAGTGATCTTGAGGTCAGTCAGTTTTGTTAATGATTTAGTACTAAGTGCTAAGTGCATGCAGCTCACCCCAGCAATTAAAAATACACTGAATTATGTGCAGTTATCTCCAGCTCTTCACTGAAGGACGGAAATGAACGGGAGAAATTATTTTCCATCTTTTAATACTTCAGGCACGTTTTGCAGCTTTTTGTGCACTAATTTAGTAGGAATGGGGTAAGAGATGTGGCTAATGTGTCCCTGCTTTACTAATGACATACAAAATGTCCTAAATTGTCATGAAACCAGGCTGCATACACCAAAAAAATCCTGTCCAGTTTGGTTTCTTGTTAGTCAGTGGATTTTTCACTGGTGGCGGTCATGCTTGCTGGAACCGCTGGAAGTACATGTGAAGATTAAAGCCAAACTAAGATGCTGAAGGTGGCTGATTTAGTGAAAATAAACAAGAGTTTAATTAAGGATGCTGTTGTGTATGGTTATGGTGGTTATGCTATGTGCACAGCACATCCTCAGTCCAACATATAGCTTGATGTGTTATTACACGTTTCTTACTCACCACTGTCTTCTGGGTGGCGCGTACCCAAGATAATTACACGTTCAAGAGGTGAAATTGAGTCTTGGATTATATTAATAATAATAAAGACACAAGTTAAAATTGTTACAGTTGTATAAATAATACATAGACCCCATAGCTTTAGTCTTTAAAGTGTGTTCGACTGTAGAGCAGATAACTTCTCAGCACTGATGTTCTCGTAAAGGAGCACAGATCCATTCGTCATATGTCTGCTTGGTCCAAGAATTCCTCTCGAACCCTCGGGGGATGCATGTGTGTGACTGCCAGGGTCGATAACATCAGATCTACAGTAGCTTGCCAACACTTGTGTCCTACTTTCTGGACCACCTGTCCTTTTTATAAAGGGGAGGTGGGGGGGGTTAGTTCATGTGTAGTTCATGTGTAGTTCATGCGAACATATAGGAAGCATTCGAAGGGGTTATTTCAAAAGCTTTTCTCTTCTCAGTTGGAGTAATACTCCTTGTTTGTTTATGGCTGTAGATCATGGTGGCATGTTAATTACAGAGTTTCAAGCTGATTTTGTGTTTTATTATTTACTGTTATTGATTCTACTTGAAAGAAAAAGTTACTCTGAATGGATGAATAAACAGTAAAGGACATTAAAGTAATCTTGCTTTTTGCTTCTGTTTCAGGTGCCTATGGTGTTGTTCTGAAGTGCCGACACAAGGTAAGGTTCACATTATTTATGTTTGTAATACACTGTCAATATGAAAAAACGAAGGTTTAAAGGGCAAAAGATTTATGTTTGTCAGCAAAACTCATGAAAAACTAACAGTAAAGCCAGAATGTGCTTATTCCTCTGTGTTGTGGAGCTCTGTTGTTTTCTGTAAAAAACACATAAATGAGTCACGCTGTTGCACTTGGTGACTCGATTGTTCCTTACGGTGAACCGGGGCAGTGTTTTATGGCTCAAGCTAATCTCACATACACTGCTGTAAATACTCACTAGAGCACAAATGTGTATAATTTATGGTCGAACAGTTGCGTTGCTTCTGTTAAAGTAACATTTACAAAAAAGCTACCAGTACTGTGATGATTTCTTTCTTAAGAAGTTAAATATTATACGTGATCTGCTTTAGAAGTGCAATGGGGTAAATAATTATTTGATTTTTGCTCACTTAGAAAGAAATCAACAGTCTCTTGTATTTATGCTAGTTTCATTTTAATGGAGAGATGGAATATTAACCAAAAATTGAGGGAAAAAATACGTTATATAAAAGTTATACATTGATTTGCATGTTGCTGAGGGAAATTAGTATTTGATCCTCAAGCAAAACATGACACAACTTAGTACTTTGGTAGAAAAACTGTTGTTGTTGCACAACGGTGAGAGGTTTCTTGTAGTAGGTCACCAGCTTCCTTCTTTACAGAAACTCTCTAACTCCTTTCAGTTTCTTGGCTGCTGCTTGGAAACATGAAGCTTCAGCTCCCTCCGCATATTTTCTGTAGTGTTGATGTCTGGAGACCAGCTAGGCCACTCCATGACCTTAATGTACTTCTTCTTTAGTTGCCTTGGCAGTATGTTTTGGGTCATTGCCATGCTTAAAGACCCATCCACGACCCATCTTTTTATATGGTTTTAGCTTGTTTTTTTAAAGCATGGTATAACATGATAAAATGGAGCAACAGTGGACATTTTGGGTCATATTTTTGTAACTATATGTTATACTGAAATGAGCGGTATAGCTAATCCAGGGACCTGATTCATACATGTTTGCTCTTGTTTGTGGAGCACCAGCCTTGTCCTTTGAGTGTGGTGGTCAGAGGGTAATGTTGGTTTGCCTGATAAAGAGATAAAGGCTATCTGAATCAGGCCCAGAGAACTTCTGATCTAGATCGTGTTTGTTTTCCAAAGGAGCAAGCACTCCTCACGAACCTGGTCGCACCGTTTTTGTTTAGTGTTGTTGTCGCATTGGGTTACAGTTACAGATGCTCCTGCAGACTGCTGGATAACTGGTTATAGTCCTTTTGTCTCCACTCAGGAGAGCAAGATCTGCTTTGAAGGATAAATTCATTTCTTCCACTACTTAGATTTTTTTATTCACATAAAGGAGACTCTGTTTAAGCAGTTAATTTTTAGGAAAAGAAAAAGGAAATCAAAACAACCACAAAAAAAAAAAAAAATAGCAGACGACCCACACTGCACACAGCCTTGTCATCTCAGTCCATGTGAGGAAGAGGCTGTGCCAGGAATTGACAGCAATCCAGTATGAATAAGAGAGGCTAACTACCTCCTACTTACAGAGATCTGCAAGAAGGAGACAAAAACACTTTCTCAGCCTCTCCTATCAAAATCCTCAGCAGGTTTTTTTTACTTGCTCTACAATTACCATGCATCTGCCTTCATTTTATCATGTTTATTACAGAAGTGATATTACTCTGTTTATCCAGTGGCCTGGTGTCTAATGCCAGGCAGTTAGCTTAAATGTTATAACAAAAATAAAAAGACAACAACACAAAGGGTTGATGTTGAGGGAGGAAAAATAGGAGCGAGGATATAAATATTATTCAAACTGATTGATCACAGGCCGAGGCGTTCGCAAATGCCAATGTCTCCGTTTTCGAACAACAGAACTCACATCAATAAACCGCCGTTAGGTTCGCACCACAGATGGCGGCTGCTGTCTGCAACGCTCTCGGTATTGTCTTCATTTGTGTGAAAACCCGTCAGCGTCAAAATTCAGCAACAAAAGTTTATCAGAACAGGATGAAATAAAGCTCAGCGTCAGCGTACATCTGCCAGGCTGATATGTTGCCTAAGCAGAGACGGAGGAAGTTTTGACAAGGTTTAGGTAGCTCTATCCTAAACCTCATCAGAGCTTTGTTTTTAAAAAAATAATGCTGATTTTGGTATAGTCCTCAGATGTCTGCGTGTACGGCTCTGCTCAGAAGACATTATACCTGAGCGTGATATTCTTCTGTACTCTATATTTTATTTTACACATTGGTTTAATTTGGATTTAATGACACAAACATCAAGCAGAGATGATAATTGTTTAGCTGGTAGAGGAACATTTGGGGGTTAAAGCCTGATTAATCCACGAAGGAGATGGTGGATCTCAACTTAAGCTAAAGGAAAGTGTAGTTGTTGGATGCAATACATGTAGCTTTGTAAGGTAACAATATTCATCTTGCAACATGATACTTACTTACCTCCAGTTTAGCTTTGAAGACACAGATCTGTAGAAACTGTTGACCTAATCAACCAATAATGGCTGAATGCTCGTGATCTCGGAAGATTTTGCCGTTCTAGTGACTCTCAGATACGAGTGCATTGTTCCTCAATGAGACTCATGTTTTTCTGTTCGTGATGCGATAATAGTGCTTTGGGTAAAAATACACACGTGTATATTAACGAGCTACATCACGAAACGCATTTTCATTAGTTGGTAAAGCGTTTTGGGAATGCATTTTTAATTAGATCATTATTTGGTAAAAAATGATTTCTCGAAACAAACGAGCCCCCAGAAGCCTGACATTTTGTCACACATTGCCTGGGCCTTTTGTTGGTTAGAAACTCAGTAATATATGCATTTTTGATGGAATTTCTGCTGGTGACTTTATTGGTTGATGTGTGAAAGCACCGGAGGATAAATGCTCTGGCTGCAGATCAATGTGGACCTGTGCCATCTGGAAAATATTGTATTGTTAGCGTGAATGAACTGGCATGTTTTTTCAAGGGCTAACTCACAGATCTATGCTGCATAATTATGTGTGCATACACACAGAGGCTGGCACAGTGTCAAACACACTCTTCACGCACTCGCACACACACGTGTGTGTAAGCGGAAAAACACATAAGCTTAGCAAGGCTTTGATGATGCTGTGAGGATGGGCAGGGAAGTGCACTGACCAGAGAAAATGGCTGCATTTATATGGCACTGCAGCTGCTCATTCTCACAAAACACATTTATTTCACCAGTGACACGCCCCTTTGTACTTGCACTACCCAGTACATGTATTTAACAGGAATAATTAGATCCAAGAAAGACGTGGGGCCAGATATAGGAGGGATGGAAATAGGGAAACGTGCATTCAGTTTCTACGCAATAATCAGAATGTGTTTGAAAAGGCGACGGATTACAGTGTGTGCACCCGACATTACAGGATCCTCAAGAGTCAGCTGGGCTGGTTGTTGTACAGAGAGGAGGCGGAGGACATAGATAACTGTTTTTTTTTTATTCAGGTGTAATCATTTTATTGTCAGCAGTAGCAGCAGCAAAGGGGTTTTTCGCAGTAGATAAATATATGCGGATGATTTATTATTCTTGCAGAGTTATTCTCCTTAAATATTTATGCAGACACAAACGGGATAAAAGATTTGATCTTAATGCTGAATGTTTGCTTCTCTGGCATTGTTACACGATTGTGATAACTGCGTGCTTCCTCATCATATTAATAACCGTGATTTGTGATCCTTTTGGCGTCTCTTTACGAAAGATTGTTGATCATTTACTTCATTAATGTGTCTTGAACATTATCCTAAACACTGTGTAGGACATTCGAATGACTAGTTGTCATGATCGATTCTGCGGTTTACTCCTACAAGCGCACATGTGCTGAAGTAAACATTGTGTCAGTTATCCTGACATTTGAAAAACCTTTATTAACTCCTTAAAACCAAGTGTATCATATTAAATGGGTTTTTGAGACGTCCTCAACATCACTAGTGGGATTTTTTTAACCTAACCCGATCTTGTTTGTTTAAGATAAACAACCTTTGAGCAATTTTCTTCAGATATTAGCGGTGAGCAAATGCTGACTTCTATGTCAGCAAATGCTGAGCAGGAAGTCTGTTTACATAGTCGCCACCGAGTAAAAAAGATATATAAAGTAACCTATTATCGTATTACCGTATTACCGTATTTCCTGTTCTGCATATGCCACTACACTTTCAAATAAAGAGGTGGGCGTATGTACAGGAAAGGACAGAGAGAGGTGATTTCCCTAATATGGTCACCTCAGGCACACAGCTCCACCCATCTGCTACTTAAACCTTATGCTTATGAGGGGTGGCCAATGAGAAGAAAGGGGGAGAATTTTTTTTTTAAACAGAGGACGAAGTGCAGGGCTATTTAAAGGCCCAGTGTGAAATAAGCAATGATTATTTTTAACTGTGATTCATGCAAAGCTACCCTAGTAG
This sequence comes from Diplotaxodon limnothrissa, assembly GCF_057381915.1. Taxonomy (NCBI): domain Eukaryota; kingdom Metazoa; phylum Chordata; class Actinopteri; order Cichliformes; family Cichlidae; genus Diplotaxodon; species Diplotaxodon limnothrissa. The sequence continues at coordinate 9,701,775 of NC_140617.1, forward strand.
AGTCCAGGTCTAGTAAAACCTGAAGCTGGAAATGAGCATAATGGGTATCTTTGAGTTGCTTTAGCCTGTCTACTTTTTTTTTTTTTAATTCATATTTTTATTAAGGTTTCAAAAGCAGGCATTCACAGTATGTACATCATGTAAGCATTCTTCATACTTAGGTTATCTGCCTTAAATACTGAAATAGTATTTTAATTTACATCCAAGTCATAAGGGAAGAATACTTACAACGATAGAAGTAATTGAAACCATCACATAATCCGAAAATCAAAAAACAAAAAACAAAACTAACAAACCTAAGAAAAGAGAAAAAACAAAACAAAAAAACAAAACAAAAAAAAGAAACAAAAAAAACAAAAACAAAAAAAAACACGGATGTGTTGGTATGGGGTGATCCTATAAATATATATACATACATCATAATTATTGGTTTGTAATAGTAAAATCTGGCCTATGAGGCGTGATATATTTAACCCAGTTTTCCCAATATGATGTAAATTTCTCCAGCTTGTGGTTAACAGAAGCTGTTATCTTTTCCATGTTATAAATTTCCATTGTGATTTCCATCCATGTACTTATGTTTGGGCTCTCTGGGGATAGCTTTAGCCTGTCTACAGTTGCTCCTTTTCATGCTGTGTCTGATTTAATCAGTGTCATGTCTGCTGTCATTGATGCCTGCTCTGCTCTGTGTGGGGCTCTTGCTGCCGCTCTCCGCCGCAGGCTTTTCATGCATGCATGTGGAAGGGCGGGGAGGTTCAGAACAGAGCCGTACAGCTAAATATAAATCACTGCAGATGGAAATAACAATCTTCTTTTGACTATAGTGGCCCCGACTGAAATAGGCTCGACAGAATCACCTCATACCTTACAGGGACCCAGTTGTTCTCAGTAATGCTTTTGCACTCTCCAGCTTCACTCACTCTTGTCGCTGCTCTGCCAAATGTTGCCACAGCTTTTTGATAAAGAGAGTGCTCAGAGTAAAACTGCAACATGCTGCTGTGTCAAGAGGGTTGAGCACACAGAGACACAGAGGAGCTTTTGTCTTGTACTTCTGGCTCCTTTGTTATTATTTTCTTGTCGATTTAAATAGATAACCGTAAGAACACGCCTGGGTTCACTAATTCATTTTTGGCCACTCTTTTGGGAATGCAGCCCATCATCATGGTGTGAGGAAATGAGGGGGCTACCAGATTCATGGATGCCGCAGCTACAGATCCACCTTTTGCCAAGTGAGCCACGAGGATGCTTCAGGACTTTTTCTCTTGCCTGCTGATGCTTGATAAAGCCCTATGAATTATGCTAATTTATTGTAAGCTAATTAAGAGGCTTAATCACGCTGATGTCGCTTAAAAGATGTCACAGTGCAGCTGTTTTTTTAAGCTTTAAAGGTTCAAGCTGAAACAGATTTTTTTTTTTTTTTTACCAAAATGCACATTTTTCTGCACACAATGATTTTTGTGACTGCCCTTGAGGTGTGACCTATGTGAGCTGCGGAGGCTTGAGACAGACGTGTGTTTGAAAATGCATTTCTATGATGTTTTATCCAACAGTTACACGAGGGATAGGCTTTTATAGCTGTCCAGAAAGGCCACTCTTCAAGGTGTCTGTAAAAAGCTAGTGTGAAACAATAGTCATTTAACTGAGGTTGACAGTTCAGACCAAAAGTGACAGAAATAGTTATAATGAATGAAACTTGATCTGATGACTGATGTGGGAAAGGTGTGGGAGGTTTCCAGAGCTCCTCTATTGAGCCACTCTTTAGTCCTGGTATATAGATTTGAGTCAGTTCTTGGTAGTTATGAAGAAGTAAAAATCTAGAACTAAAAGTAAAAGAAAAAGAACTATGAACTGTTTCTGTTGTCACGTTATGTCTGTCTCTTTATCAGTCGGTGGATATTGAGCAGCTTGATGTAGCACTTTTTCTCCACTCCTCTTTTTTCACTTCAAACTCATTTTTTCTTCTGTTGCATATCATTAACTTCCCTTTGCTCTCTCTCGTACACACCTGTCAATATGTTAACTTCACTTCAGTTTTATTTATATAGTGCTTTAACAACAGTAATCTCAATATGCTTTTTATAGTAAGTGAAAACCCTACAATATAAGAGGAAAAAGCCCAACAATCAGACAGTCATCTAAGAATAAACACTTGTGTGACAGGTGAGACCTGGAGACTTGGGACCACCCCTGGTGGGCGGAGCTGGTCTTCGCTCCTTTCATAAGCGCAGGTGTGGGCAATTGGGTATTCCTCTGCAAACCTGAAACTGCGAGTGCTTGGTCCGAGTTGGGCAAGTTGGTGTTTCTTAACTACGAAAGTCTGATACGGGTCTTCCCCTAAACTTCTGTTAGAATGGTAGGTTACACAAAAATGTACCACTTGAGCTCTGGCTGTTGGCAGAGGTTTACAGTTATTTGCACCCTTGTAGGTGGGAAACATTGCTCCCGTGAGAACGGTATAGTGGACTTCATCGCCACTGACCCACATTTATTAGGGTGTGACACGAACTTGTGGACAGGTAACAAAACCAATTCAGTGGAGGAATATTCCTGTGTTTTATTGTCCAGCTAGTGATCTCCTGCCTTTTATTCACAGAGTACCGAGCTGCTGCTTTGCCAGGTGGATTTCTGGCTGCGGGCAAAGGACCCGACACATCAGTGTGTTTTAATTTGTTTTAAACTGGTGTAAGCCGACAGACTGACTGCTGCGGCTGTCGATGGTTTTGGTTTTTTGTTTTACTTTTTCTGTATCAGTAGGCACCACAGATATTGATTCGCAGGCGGTGAAGGCGCTGCAGGGAAAACAAATCCTTTTTTGTCTCCCCGCTCTTGCATGCACAGCGGGGGGCCCGAGTGAAGACGGCACCGAAGATTTGCCTTTTTTTTCTATAGTGTTTTACCCATTTGGGGTCATGTGTGAGTTGCCGTCCATTTTTAACCTGTGTGCTATGTCGATTTGTTTTTAAACTGTTCTCCGCAGCGCTTGTCCTGCCTCACGGGCAATCGTACAGTCTTATCGTTTTTTTAATAAGGTAACGTTTTTAATTGTTTTTAGGTGCTGCTGTTACACTGTTTCTTTTATTTTGTATTAAAAATTAAACTCTTTTAAACTGACTGTGCGCCTACGGCTCTGTCCTATTTTAAATAGGTACCTACCACGGGTCACACTTGGAAATGGTGAGGAAGAAGAACTCCCTTTTAACAGGAAGAGACCCTGTTGCTATAGAATCAGGGTCCCCTCTTTTCATCTCTGATGTGTTTATATACCACTACTAGTCATGATGGTTTGCTGCTTCTCAGCAAGGATTGTTTTGTTTGAGGTCTATTCCTGTTGAAGAGTAGTTCTTCCTCCCCACCATCTCCAAGTGCAGTGTGGGGTTTTCTCTATATGTTCTGAAGTAAAATCCGACAATATTTAAATGTCTTGAGATGACTAGCATTACATAAATGAAATGTAACTAAATATTTTATTTATATAATGATACTTCAATACTAACAAGTCAGGTTTCTGATTCATGGTCAGTTTCATGGTGAGAGTAAGTGCATAAAGAAAAGTTTGGATGTGACTCCAGGGTGCAAAAACCCCACCGCTATGAGTTTGATATTATTCTTTTAGTAATATTCAGCTGATATTAAAGCATGTTGATAAGCTCGGGTAAGCAAATTACTCTGAGCGATAAGTTAAAAAGTGAAATTAACAAACTAAGTCCAATATTAATTAATAATAATAATAATAATGGATTGCATTTATATAGCGCTTTTCAAGGCACCCAAAGCGCTTTACAATGCCACTATTCATTCACTCTCACATTCACACACTGATATCACATCATAAATTCTTTTTGCTTTCTAATCTGTATAAATGACAATAAGAAGATTGTATTCTTTAATGCCTACAGTAAAATTAAGTTATTACTGGACTTTGATTGGTTGCATATCATTTGTATCTTTTCTTCAAAATTAAAAATCTGTAAATTTGCAAAAGCACATTTCGAACTTGGCGATAAGGTTTATTCACACTGTTGACGAAACTGGGAATATCAGGACTGGGAGTGGAAACTGCCAGTGAAACTTGCACAACTTTGACCTCACATGTTAAAAAGGTATGTTTGCTCAACGGAGATCACAGACCGAACTCCCACACATGCGGCTCTCATCTGACACACGCACACACAACAATGTTTAATGGACGAGTGTTCATATGATTACTGCACGTGAGCTTGTGTTTTTGCTCTAAATGAGTGATGTGTTATATTTAACCGCAAACCTTAACGTCATCAGACCAGTCTAGTGCATACTGGCGTCTAATATATAAAATACCCATACTATATTGAAGTCTATCACTGAGAACCTTAATGGAAGAAGAAATGGTTAAAACTGGGGATAAACATGTGACACACTTTCTGTTTGCCATGTGTTGTGTTTTAAGACTTCCCACTAAACTCTGAGACGGGGTGACTTACAAATGAAACTCTTTGTTGAAACTTATCTGAGTCAAATACAAAGGCTTCTCTCTGAAAGCTAATCTAAATCCTGGATAAGGCCTCTGCGTGGCCTTGTACACTGGTGTTTTTGTAGCACGCGACAGTGTGTGGACTGTGGAAGCAGGAATTTAAACATAGCAGTGCAGAATATTTGTTTAAGCAGAGAACATCTCTTATACTACACACCCACGAACTGATTTCTAAAGACAATCAAACCAAAAAAGAGGTAAAAGATGGACAGGAGGGTCATGTCTCCTTTAATAATAATCAGTTAGAAGCAGTGAATTATCTGTTTTCGTCAATTATAAAGAAATTGACCTTCTGCATGAAAAGTCACGGCCCTTGAATGCAGCGGCGTCAGCTCGATGCTTTAATTGGATTCCAGTCAGACTCACGTGAATTTAAATGAGTCATTCTCACAACAAAGACATATGCAAACGATATATGACTCAGAAAAATGTCATGGGTCATGTTGGGACCTTGTGCACCTTTCTATCAATCAAATATTGATATTCAAAGCTGTTTTCAGTTAAGTAATATTTCATGCTGTGTGTGCAGGGGTTGAAGAAACTAAAGAAACTCAGCTTGTCCGCTCTCCATATTGGAGCTTCTCCTCTCTGTGATGGAACTTGAAACAATAAAACTTTATTTATAAAATAAAACATGTCTACAGCTGGGCAGTGTGAGCGAATAATTACATTAGTCTATATGAAATATGCCCAGATTTGTCAACACACCCAGTCTGATGAGGCTTTGGAGCACATCTTTATTGAAGTATGTGTGCCTTCACTGAGTGTTGTTTTTATATTGTAACATTTATTACAAACTTCTTAAATCCTAACCCTGGCAAACACCCTCCACATTATAATAATTAAAAACAAAGACTGCAACAGCTGAATGGTGTGGAAGGTTACAGTGTAGGGTTAAGTTAAGACATTCATTTTCTGCAGAAGTCTAAATCAGGCATTAGTCGTAGAAATATAGCTACATGGCGCAGACGCAACTGCTGTGATTGGCCTGTTCAGTACTGTTGCACTTCCTGCTATTTTTTGCAGCAGTTTTTCAATTTGTCTGTGAAAGAATAACAATCAACTTTTCAATATAACGAAAAATAATGACAACGGACTCACAAATGTCGGCAGATTCCGACATTAAATTGTTGAAACTACTAGGATGGATGTGAGGGAATGACAAAAGTCCCATCATGTTTGGTTCCATCATGGCTGAACTGCATAGGAAACACATGGACACAAAAACAACATGGATCACTCAGAAAGACTCACAAAACAGAACTAAAACAAAAATGTAACTAAAATAAACAAATGTGCTGTAGAAACTGAAATGAAACTGAATTCAAATCAAAATAGAAACAAAAACTCATCACAAAATACGGAATTATATATAACTGATGACAAGACAAACTCCTTTTGGGACTTTTTAAAAATTAGCTGGCAGAAACAGACACAGCTCCTCTCTGGGGCGTCTCCGGTCTCTTCTGTTCCCCCATCCCATCAGGCTGTTAGTTACTATTACCCAGCATGCCATTTGCTGCTTTCATTTTGTAACTGTGCAGAAAGAAATGGTTTATATTTCGCAAATTAAAATGTCTCATAAAGATATTTTAATCACATGACTGGGAAGAGTCACAAACACAGGTTTCCTATTAACACACCCTCTCTAGTTACTAATAATGAATTTAAACCGCCTAATAAGCCACAAAAGCATCAGTCTTTAAGAAATTCACATCATGTGTAAAACGATGTAAACTGAGAATTTCACATAAAAATGTATTCAGATCGGATAATCATGATGCTTCATATGTAATTAACACCATGGGAACAAGCAAAACATTTTATTTTTTAATAAAGTTGTGAAGTTAGACATGATATATAATTATTAAAGCATGTTTGCATCTTAGACCAGCGAGTGTCTAACTCAGTTTCACTGGAGGTCAGACACTGACATGCTTTAATTCACTGAAAATATTCAGTGACGTACAGTCTGGTCCACATAAAGAACTCATGAAGCAACATAATGATTACAACAAGCTGCTTACCACACAGCCAACTCACATCTACCATCTATTCACAAGCTTGAATGTGACAGATACTGGCAGTAAAGTGTATTCAACGTCAGAAAATACATCTGGATGTTCAGAGAAAATAATAAAGTCTCAGTTTCATTCTTGCAGATATTTCTACAAATCTCACAAAAATGTAAAATAATGGTCTAGTTTAGCTTTTAGCTTACCTTACAGCCGTAACTATAAGCTAACATTAAAACAACATGTAAATTTTTGCAGTGTGACTAAAATTTCCTGACTCAGCTGCTTTTTCTTCGCTGTAACATTTGATCAAAGAAACATTTTGCTGTATTCAAACTCCTCTTTTTTAGTTTCAGCTCCCTGTGTGCTTTCAGACTAATAACACAAATTATAATTTTTATGGCTAATAGATGCAGAGCTACTCGGGTTTGACGTGTCCACAAAGATAGAAAGCAAAAATCATCACTACAGACTTATTTGTCAAATATCAATAAACCTTTCAGGGAAAGTGTTCCTGTCAGAGCATCAATACGATCTGTATGTCTTAGGAGTCTGCAATGATTGCAGCATAAAGGATACAGCAGCACAGGTGTGAGTGCGTGAGGTGTCATCTTCCTCTTCTACAAAAACATCAACAAACAGGCGGCTGTTTTCCACGTCAAAACATAACTTAAAACCACCTGGTTTGTTTTTGTGGATGTTACGTTGGCCCGTTATGCCTGCATAGGCCATGTATGAAGTACAATCACATTACTGCTGACAGAATAAATGATGAACAAGCACAGAAACAGCAGGTGTGAGGTGTTTATTACCAAATAATGTCATTAAATTCTTTTTTTTCTCATTTCCTGTAACCTTCATTCAAAAAACATCTAACGTTTTAGCGACAGATGCACAGGTAAATTGCACATGTTCAGAAACATAATTTAAAGTTAGTACAATATACTAAAAACAACATTTTAATCTCCTAACCCTTATGAAATAAGACAAGCACAGCTATAAAAATGTAAAGATTTACTTTTCCAACTACAGTGTGAATAAGAGGGGCAGCTAGTTTTAGAATGAGCTGAGTTTTTAAGCAGTGGCATATTTAAATTTAAAACACGTACTGTATTTTGTAACATTTTACAGTTGCTTCATTATTCATTTCAGCGCTCAAGATCACATGACATAAATGCTTCATGATTTTTTCTTTTGCATTTTTTTTTGCATTTTTTTGCATTTCAGTTCAAAAGAGTCCAGAGACTGTGTGAGTTGCACAGAATATTTAGCTTTCATACTGTTATATAATGTGGAGTAAATTATGCAGGATATAGAAGTCCACAGTTGTGACATTATTTCCTGGCAAGCCTCTTTTCCCGTAGTAAGATCAGGTGTATTTTTGACTTTCAGACTTGCAGCTGTGAAATTATGGAATAAAGAACGGCAAAAAAAAAGAAGGTAAACCTATCATTATTTTATTTGAAAGGGTCGTTTTTAGTACATGGATGAAAATTGTCAGCCGATTGCTCCCTGTAGTCACTGATTGCAAATTGAACATATTAAGCTTTACTGTGTTTCTTCCCTTGAGATGCTCTGCAGGCCTTCACTGCGACTGCCTTCAGTTGGGTCTCTCTGCATTCAGTCTTGTCTTCAGTAACTGAAAAGCATGCTTTGTTGGGTTTGAGATCAGGTGACTGACTTGGCCTTTGAAGAATATCCCATTTCAAGCAGCCCAAGAGTTTCTGTCCTAAAACTCACTCTTGCTGTTCTCTAGCTGAGAGTATAGCACCGTACCCTCTATCCTGCTACTTTATCAGCAGTCAGAATAAACGCCGGTGACCCGGTTCCCCTGGCAGCCATACATATCTGCATTATATCACTTCCTCCACTATGATGCGGTATGTTCGGATTAGGAGTCGTTTCTCTCCCTTTCCAAACTTTCCTCTTCCCATAATTCTGTTGCAAGTTCATCTCAGTTTCATCTGTCCAGTGGTTAGCACCTTCCTCTAAAGCACCTGTATCTCCATTCATGAAGGCGTCTTTCGATTGTAGATTTTGAAACCTTGACATTTCCCTGAGAGTGTTCTTGACTTGATTGGATGCTATTTTTTGGAACTGTGGAAATAATTCTCTTATCGTGCACTTTAATTGTTTTCTGTGGCCTTTTGGACCTTTTAGTGTTGCTGAGCCAGTCCATTCATTCTTTTTAAGAATGTACCAGATTCTTGGTGTGGCCACTCGTAAAGTTTTTGTTTTGATTTTGTTGTTGTCCTAATGATGACCCCGCACATTTGCATTTGCACCTTATCTCTTTAGACTTTGAATTTAAAATTAGAATGAAAAACTCTTAAGTACAAATTTGACGTCTGGAATCAACTTGAAATATTATGTCTGCTTCATTTGTCATGAAATAACAAGGGTGCAGGCTTCACCTGGCCCTGAAACTGCTTGTCAGTCAATTGTCCAACAGTTTTTGAGCCATGAGAAGAGATGCTAATGATATGTTGGCATGAAAATCAAAGGGAAAGACAGGCTTAAGTTGATTTTGACAGGTATCTCCATGCATTACTTGACATGCAAGAAGGATCTGACAGCTAAGTAAACAAGTAAATTAATTTCCCTCCTGCAGTAAGTTGGCACTTTCATTAATTAGTATGAGGAAACTTTGCGGACAATAATAAATGCTTTGCATGGGTTGAATTGAATTGGGTTGAAACAGGTTTTGTGATCTGAGGGTTAAGAACAGAGCGAATGTTCTACTGAGTAGCAGAAAGCATCACATGATCACATGAGTCATCCTGTTAATAGCAAGTGAACACGAACATATGTGGCACATGCCAGGGCACAATGCTTGCTTCTTATGGTGAAGGCTCCTGGCAGCTCCACTGTGGCGTGGGGTTGTATTTTCCTGGCATGGTTCAGGTTCATAAAACCCCCGAGGGCCGGAGATTGATGCCAAAAGGAAGTCGTCCTTAGCGAATATGTTCAGGAAATGGTGGAGGATCAGTCAGTCATTTTTCACTAGGATACAGCCGAGTGAGACCATATATCACAGCCTGTTAATGCAGCAAATGCCACCTCACTGCCGTTTTAAAATATTTGGTATTAAGATGAATGTTTGGTGTATTGTTTGCAGCCTCAGGCTCAAGACTTGGGTGCCAGCTACCATGGTACTGTGGGTGCCTTTGCTACCAATCAAGTCGATGACTAGAGCATACATATAAAATTTTAATCAAATTTGTACCACAGTGAGGTTTTACATCTATCTGCTCTCTGTTTTTTAGTAAAGAGTAAATTATTCACTAAAATGTCTCCCACTCTCAGACGCTGAATTTTTAAATAAATGTTTAAAAAAGTTCTTAAACACGGGCTGTGTGGGGTTATTCGCATTAAACTGCTTTTTGATGTGTTTGCAATAGAAAAGCACCTCAATCAGGGCCACAGTAGGACCAAATAACATTGTTATTTCACTCTACGCTCATTTATATTTACACGGGTGCAGAGAACAACATACTTACCTTCATACAACAGCGAGAACCGAGCACACACTAGTCCAAGCATCAGTGACATCACGTGTGAAAGGAAGAGATGGGTTGCAAAGTTGCTTGCAGGTGCACAGCAACTATGGGCAGACTAAAGCAGCTTTAGTAGTGTATAAGAGGATAAAGAGATCAACTTTAGCTTTGGGATATTAGTTGATATGCCAAGATTGTCTGACTGAACTAACTAAAGATTGTGCTTTGCCACCCCACATGTACTGCCAGCAGTCATGCATGACTAAATGATGTAAGGCCAAGGCTATATGGGGCATCATCCCATCTATAAAGGCTATATTTTTTAAAACAATAGAAAGAAGCCTCTGGTATATTTTAAAATAGATGTCTGAATATAAAGTTTTCCATACAAAACTTACAATGTCCACAGGTCCTCCATTTGTCCACCTCTGGACGCCCGGCATATATCCATACAGTGGTTACACTTGTCCCATACTTCTGCGAACATGACTTGTGCTACCTACCAGCAACCATGTGAAACCTCTTGCTAACAGTGCATGTCTCGATTGTTATCAGTGAATGGCTGTGGAATAAAAGCACAAATCCGACGATGATTTCTTTTGGATACACCCTGTATAATCCAGGAGATTTTTATCTGTTTATTTTATTAGGGTATAAACTATATAAGCCTTAGTGAACCCAGGTTTGACGCTGCTGAGCTGCAGGTTTAAATCTTTGCATTACTGGCTGTTGATTGATTGATTTTCTTTTTTTCCCCATATCATTAACCAACACAAAGCCTGACTTTTAGATCGTAACACGGCACTTTTAGTGGGGATTTTGCCTATTGTGTTAATTCACCTTAAGCTTTTTTCATGCCAGTTCATGTCATGCTGTTTCCATGACAGAGGTGGGTATTGTTTAATACCTACCTCTGAGTGCACAGAAGCAATTAGCAGTGGCGGCTTTGGCTTTGAAAGCATATGCTTTTAAACTGTGAGGTTACTCTCAGAATAGCACGTTTATTTATTTTTTTGCCTTTTGATCCTCCACATCTGACCGGAATCTGGCACCCTTGTATTTTTGCACTGTGGCTTCATGCTAGAAAGTAGACTGTGAAGGAGTAACACTAGGTGTGATGTCTAATTAGGTTGTGGCCACAAGTGTAATACGTGGTGCTCAAACATATTTAGCTTATAGAGTCATTTAAGACGTTTTTTTGCTGTGTGATTCATGGATAATTTACTCTTTAATGCTGTGTCACTTTGCCTACTGAGACAGAAATCTATTATCTGCTGGAGATTAGTCGTGTTTGCATTGCCTTTGCCTGTAACTTGCCATGCTGCAATTCAAAAATTAGCAATTAGTGTATTGACTAGATCTAACAGGCCCATCAGTGTTTTAGGAGCTGCCGTGTAGCATCAAGTGAGTCACGACCACTCTGCAGTCATCTGTTGTTTGTCCTATCTTAATCATTTTTTTCATATTATCTTTTATTTTAGTACTGCTTCAAGTCTTCTTCTTTTTTTTTTCGAGATTATATAACTGCTGGTGCTTTTTCCGCCAATAATTGAACTGATGCAGTAATTTTTTTCCCTCCCATATAAGCTGTCAATAACATCTAGATTTATTTAGTGGGAAAAAAATGTCTACCGCCCCATTTGAAGCGAACAGTTATTTTTGCACCCAGTGAACAGAAACTGGGACAGAAGAGGAAAAACAGGACTTTCACAGCATTAAATGGGTCACCTTGAGTGGAACACTTGCCTATGTGGTCCTATTAGGAGCCAGAGAGAGAGAGAAAGACAGAGAGAGATGTAGAGGGGGCACGTTTCCTGTCTGAATGTTAAAGTTGTAACTGTCTCCTGATAGATGGAGGCTATTTAAAGTATAAATCTGAAGCTTTGTCAAGCGCAGACCGCCAGGCTTGGCCCACCTGTTGGTGCAGCCTTTTGTGTGCGCACGTCCTGGATATGGGCTTTTTCTTTTTGTCACGTGTTTATACATTATTGAGCTCAACGTGCACAGAAAGCACTACCTGGCTTCAGCCGACTTTAACATGCAGTTTAGTTTTAGTGAATCATTTACCTAAAGTTCCTTTTAGCTTTTGCCTTGACCCCATTTATTCAGTCATTGCCCAGCCCTGCACAAACACTTTTCACTAGTACCATAAAGCAAGCCAACCCAGTTTACTTTGCAAGAGTGCATGTTAGGATTAAATTCACTTATTATTTATTTAAATAGTGCCAGATCAGCTGTCATTTTAAAGTGCTGCATAATGTTAGGTGAACACCCTACAATATTCAGAGTTTCCCACAGGATTGCATTGTGGCAGTATCAAAGCGGAGGGGGCATATGCACTCGCAAGCACTCATTTAGCAGCAAATGAACCTTCAAACTAAGAGCGAGCAGATTGTCTAACAGTGACGTTATTGTCTTGGGCAAATGAAAAGTACTAATATATCACAAATAAGGCCCACGTAAAGCCGCTAATGTCACAGAGAGAACCCCGGTGAGCAAGCGTTTGGTGACAGTGGGGAGGAAGAACTCCATTTTAACAGGAAGATACCTCTGGAAGAACCCAGCACAGGTAGGAGCATCCATCAACCTCAAACAGCTGAGGTAAGCGAGAAGAGGAACATACAGAAGTGAAAAGAGGAAGAGAGATGCTCAGTGGATCATAGGATGTGCACCAGCAATTTGAGACAATAGCAGGATGATTGAGTAATAGTTCTGGGTCACCTGATTCAGCCCTCACTATAAGCTCTGTCGAAAAGGAAAGTTTTAATTTTAAAAGGAAACCTTTCTATGCTTCTTTCACTTTATGGTGACATGTTTAATCCAACTAAGGCTATGCAAAAGCTTTATTTACACTACTGCATTGACTCCTTGTTCAAGTGGAGGCCATTTTTTCACTTTTGACCTGGTTTCTCTGCTTTGCTCTCCGATCGCAGGTGAAACTGTGCATGCTGGACTTCGTGCTCATAAATACTGAACAGCAGGTTATTTTACTGAAACTCAGAAAGGAGACAAGGCTTTAGGGCTATCGGAGTCTAAACACATATTTCAAAGCTGTAAAAATAAAAACAAAAACAAAACAAAAACAGTAAATGTCTTCACTGGCAGAAGGCACAATAATAATGCCAAGGACAATCTCACATTTTATTTCACAGAATCATTATCCTGCAGCTAACCTTAATCCAATTCAATTTATGCAGCACCAATTCACATCGACAGTCACCTCATTGCTTTTTATTGTAAAGTAAAAACAACAGAATATTAGAAAGAAAACCTCAATGATCTACCAATCCCCTTTGAGCAGCACTTGGTGACAGTGGGGAGGGAAAACTCCCCACTTTTAAGGAAAAACTTCCTTAACAAGAAGAAAACTAACAGACCCAGGTTCAGCGAGGGTCAGACATCTGCTGTGTTGCTGCGGTGTGACGGAAAAGAAGACAGCATAAAGTGTCCAAGGACTCCTCGGGTTACTCTACCTACACCATATATTACCAAACAGACCAATCAGAGCTGGTGAAATCTCCAACAGTGAGACATGTGAATGCACCTATACAGCGAGGTCTTGATGGAGACTTATCCTTCAGGAGTTTGAATGTGAGAAGAAAGATTGAACTTCTAAATGAAGAAAAACTAATTTGGGAGAAATATCACATCTAATTTCAGTTACTTTCAGTGTTTTGGATCAGCTAAAGGCTGTATAAGGATTTGTGGGACTGATGTTGCATTTTAAAATGAAGAAAGAGGATTGATTGACACTTTTAGCGTAGGTCCTTCTTACTTTTTTATGCCTTTTAGATAGTCCATAGGAGTTATCTCCAGGGACGTGAGGGGCTATCATTGAACATCACCTAGAGTCCCCTGCATTGTCTGAAGTGCTGGCTCAGCAGCCTTCTGTACAGAGGTGCTCACTGGGCCAAAGAAGGAAAACTCTGGCTCTTTGTACAGTATCAATAGTTCTGTTGGGGCAAAATTAAAGCTGCAACCTAAACATTTTTCACCAGCCTCTCGCTTTGCTTTGGGGTAATTTTTCTGCTACCATTGAACATTTTATTGGCTTTGCACTTGGAGCATTTATCATCACGGAGAACTACAGAGCTGTTATTACCAAATCTCACAGCCTGGCGGTTCACGTTTGATCTCCTTGTTTGGACAGTTGAGCATGGGATCTTGACACTAATAATATGAAGCTTTACAAGCCTGTGACACAAAACCAATGCTCCTAATGCTGGGTTCAGTGTTGTAGTTTGCCACAGAAGATCGGCAGCAAACACTTCAAACCAGATGGAAAAATGATGCACAAAGTAACACGGCAGAGTTATGACTGCATCCTCCACTGACTAATTGTGGAAAACACAGGAGATGACTGATTTAATCAAGATTATGAACGATGAATAACTTAATTTAATTTGACGTCTTTTATCAGTTCCAGTGGGTGAGATTTGCATAGTTACAAAACCGATTTATCAGTGTCTGGAAGTGAAAAATAATCCCACAGTGGGAGCTTTAATCACAACCAAAGCGACATCACAGGCGCCGTATATTTCCAGATGTTTTTAAAGGCGAAACAAACAGCTGCTGCATTTCTGGTTCGGGTGTGGCCAGAAATTAAAAGTAAACAAAAGCTGGTGATCTTCCGTTTTTATGGGCCGATGATTTTTTTTTTTTAGTAACCGTATAAACAATGAAAGATGGTGGATTGGCCAGATGCTGGCAGATGTGTAAAAATAACTCGTTTGGTGGCGGATATGGCGGAGCTGCCACAAGAGGCCAGGTGGATGAGGGAAAGGGGAGGCAGGAGGAGAGACCCGAGGCGGCCGCCGGTCCGAGTGTCAGGTGAACTGAACTTCAGGTAAGAAGTTATGACCTGCAGTCTGTCTGGGTCAGATATAAACCAAGTTTAGTTGGAGTTTATTTTCGTTGTGCTGAGTTTTTACAGTCAGTTACAATAACTCGTACTGCGTACTAGCTAGCATGACGGAGTTTCTATACAGCTGGGTGGGTGCTATGATGTTACTGATAGTGAACTTTATTTTATTCACAAGGTTGGTTAGTAAAGTTGCCAACCGTGCCATAAAAAACGGAATCGTCCCGTATTCAGAGAAAATATTATGCGTTTCATATTGAGCTGAAAAGGAACATAGTTTGTCCCGTACTTCAGTTGGCATGGAAAAAGACACAAAGCTGGATTTATTCTGTGTCTTTACCTGCAGCTGCCTCTTCTTCTCTCGTTCAATCATGAAACTGATCATTGATCAGCTGATCTCTCTTGTTTGTTTATCGCCGACTTTGCGCCAGAAAGAGGAAACCAGCGGACGTCAGCTGTTGTTAGGATTTATTTAATATTAATTTCCAGTATCAGCTGATGTTTGCTGGAGCCACAGCCGTAAAAGCTGCTGGTCATGATATCTTTTTTTTTATCTGGTGAGAGGGAAACATGAAGATGAAACCAGGAGATGTTCTTACTGAATCATCAGAGCTGAACAGGTGATGGAGAAACAGGTTTACCTTTTAGGTGACATGAATGGGTTGAAGGGAAGTTATGAACTGTTTCTGAGAGACAAATAACACCAGGATCCTTTTTTTATGTAGCTGACAGCTGGTAACTGTGCAGGGGCGGGTCTAGCAAAGTGTTGCCAGGGGACCAGGTAGGGCATTAACAGGGAAAGGGGGGCACAAAGAAATGCTTTTCTTTCTTATTCTCATTTAAAATGTCTCGCTTTTATTAAATAATTATCTGAATCTTACAACCAAAGTTTTTATCTTTATACCAACAAGACAGTGTACATCACTGTCACAACAGCGTTTGTTTTCATTCAAAGGCTTTATGGCTTTTCCTATAATACCTAGTGGGCCGGTCTCTAGTCAAAATGCCCAGGCCGGTTTTTTGTCCCAGTCCAGCCCTGGGCACGACACGCAGTGAACTAATCTGAGAGGGTGCATTAAAAAATGAATGGCCGGGTCAGCGGTGCACATCACAAATTAGCTCGCATAGACACATAAGTTGTGCCGCTTCTTAATGATGGTATCTTAGCTAACAACCCCAATTATCAGATTCAACTTGTAATTGGCTAAAAATCACTTAGCCTACTGGTGAGACGGACGTTGCTAGCTGTCAGTTTTTTCAAGCGATGTTGAAATTTCCACATTCCAACACTTCAAATGCTTCAGGAGCTCTCCGCTCAGCGCAGCAACTGTTGATATACAGCGTTATTAAATTTATTGCTAATGCAATTATATGGCACATTGACTTCTGAGGAAATTTTAGATGGCACTCGTCATCAAAAAGGTTGCCTACCCCTGTTATATCCAAAGCCGACCTTTTGTACGCTGCTGTTTTTGGTGATGATCATCATGTTATGGTACCTGTCATGCGCCGTGGTGCGCGGGCACGAAAGGATCCAGGCGCAGACTCCGAGCTAACAAAAAGACACTTTATTAAAACAACGAAAGGCGACCCGGGGAAAGTAGAGAGCAAAACAGAAACTAAAAATCCGGGGAAACAATGACACGAGGAAGCCGGGATCGGGACGGCGGGGGGCTGCAATAGAAAGGGGAGATGATTACTAGGGAGCCAGGAAGCGGGGAGAACATATCAGGACTGAGTTAGAGTAGGGGCTTACGATAGAACGGAACCGTGGGAGCTCGGGAGGGAAGTGTGGCAGTCCGTGGGGGCAGGAAGTCCGTGGAATGGCGAGTGGGCCAGGTGAGCGCCGCGAGATCCAGTTGAGCCGGAGGACAGGCAGGTAGCAGACGCCGAGTAGAAATCTGGACAGAAGTAGGCAGGTTAAACAAAGTTCCAAGCAGAAGAGAATGCACACTTTTCGTGGAAGTCTGGTTACCACTGTGGGGATGACTACGGACTGGCGTGGAGCATCCGTCAGCGCCGGATTAAGTGGATCTCCATGTAATCACCGGGATGGAGAGCAGGTGTGCTAGTGATGGCCCAGCCCGGGGGTGTGGCTACCCGAGCATCACGCATTCCACAGACCATGACAGTACCTGGCCTTAGGAAACATCAAACAGGTGTTTGTGCCATCCGGGCGGTGGGAGAGGGACTGTGCTCGTAGTAAATAATCATTTACCCAGCTTGGTTTCTCTCTCACATGAATGAGCTTCACAGTCCATCGCCACATGGGAATTCCTACAAAGCTTAAAATAAAAGGCAACTCAGAAAGGTTCAGAGCGCCTGGTGTTCTGCGCCGATCCCTACAACATTAACATGCTGTCATAATGAACTACAAAACTCTTTTGACTGTTATAATTTGCTCCTGGATGGCTGTTATCAGCTGAGAGATGAGAGCGAGCGCTGTGTATGTGTGCCGGATTTGCCATCACTCTGGCTGCAATTTGTACCTGAAGCAGAAATAACTTGAACCGACTTAAATGACTGATGTGATGCAGTGTGAACTGGAGCAAAGAAAGAGGAAAGTTTGCAGTCATTCGCCGGGTGGTTTAGGTGTTTTTCTGCGGAGGTGGAGATGATGGGAGTGTTCTCTTTGAGGACCCACTTCTGAGACCTCGGGCTGGTGCGATACAGCGCTTCTTCCCTCTGCTGTGGCAAGTGTGTGTTTACTGGCACGCTGCTGTGTCCGTGTCAGAGAGTGCAGAAAAACATTTTATATTATCAGAGATGTCAACAATGCTGTTTTCAAAGGTTGTTTTGGGGGGGAAATGGGCAGTGGTCTCTGGGTGGAACTGAGGTGAGACAAGAAGTAAAATCAACTGAAACACCTACAGATCAAATAAACAGGCCACACGTCATTTTAAAGTGGCCCTAAGGTGCTTTTTTCCCCCTTATTTTCTGACTTATACACTCACAGGCTACCTGCTCAACTTCTTACTAATCCAAATATCTCATCAACCATACACATGAAAGCAACTCAGTGCACTTGGGCATGTAGATGTGGTCTTAGTTTTCCACATTCAGTGAGCTTGTTGTCACTGCATACCTTGCTTTTTGATGTACTGCTCACAGAGGCAAGGCCAGAAACCTTCACAAATTTTTCGCGATCCAAACAGTTTCTTTAGCTCTAGAAATACTTGTAATTTTCCATCGATTTTTCACACTTCCTGTGTGTAATGGCAACATCACCAGATAAAGAGTAGCAGTGTATTTTGCAAAGGCATCCAATAAACCAAATTAGACCATTTGGTGGGCAGGTTCTGGCCTTGGTCCACATCTTTGATGGCTGATCTTTAAACTTGCAGCTTCAGAGAGTTTTTTTTCTACTTTTCGATATTTATGATTTCAAAGTTAGGGGATGTACTTTATATGATTCATGTGATGACCGTCTTATTGGAGTTATTTGCTGGTTTATGTATGTAGTTTTTTTGTGCTGGTTAAAAATAACTGCAAGCTGGTGAGACTTTGACGATGTGTATCTGCTGTGTCCTTTAAAGTAATCGCTCACTTTATCTTCAATCCAGGTTCCTTATTTATATCAGAGTTGAGTGATGAAGAAGATCTTTTTCGTTTCGCTGTCATGAAAGCGGAAATATACAACAATCAAAATCTAAAGGAAAACAAACCCAAAAAAATGTCCCACATTAAAATCAGCAGATTGTTTTAAACAGTGGCATCGGTCCAGACTTTCACCATCTGTCCATCCCTGCATGCAGTTTAAGCTTCTGATTTTCTGCGTCCTGATGTTTTGAACTGAATGTGTAGCTTCTGATCAGGTCTAATTTCCTCCATTAGTGATCAAGGTTCACACATGAGAAAGGTTGTTTAGTCTCTGCTGCTCGCCGTCTTCCTTCACTCAGGCTGGCGTGCTCTGACCCCGCTGTGAGTCATCTTGCATTTCTCGATGCTGGCAGGAGTGCTGGCTGTTCGCTCTGATCCATGCTGTAGTGGTGCGACGCTGCCTTTGGCTTTCTGAAGGAGGGGTGGGGGGGAACTGGAGCACAGCTCTGAGCCATAGGCAGAAATACCAGGCCTAACTAGGACATGTCAAAAAACGGGGCTAGTGGCGGGGTGTCTCTCTCGCAGAGAACTTCCTGAAGGGATGACAGGAAGTATCTTGCCGTTGATGAGTTCCGAATTTCTTCTTCTGCTCCACTTATTGTTGATAATTTTGTACCTTATACCTTTTAACAAATAACACAGATGCTTTTTAGAATTATTGAGCTTTAAAGTTTTGCAGGTACACTGGTTCTGTTTGTGCTGCACTTCAACAGTGACTCATTCTCCCAGTTTTTTCTATGGTATGACCCCTTATTACAAAGCAAAGCCTAGTCATCGAGCGTTTGATTTGCCCATCGCACTAGAGCTGCAGATAATGATCCATTTACAATTTTTCTATGGACCTTCTCTGCTTTTCTTTATTTTCTGTCATATATATGCTGTTAAAATGGAGACTGTTCATATAAAGCATGGCCAGAGTTTGAATAATTAGGTCAGTGTCTGTACAAGTAATCACTGTGATCTAAAAGCTCAGATTTTGCGCAGCTCTAAATGCTTTTTCTGACATCACAGAAAGTTGATATGCCCAATATCCTCCTGAGAACCGAGGAAACAAGTATTTTTCAGTTAAATTTTTTGTGATGTCTTGCCTATTTGCAGCTAAAAGAGGCCACCCAAACACATGAGATGTCCTTGGCCAGGATGTCTTCTTTTGACTTCAACGGTGGTTAATAGGATAGCTCAAATAAGTCAAAAGATACAGACCAAAACCAAATGTCCATTAAGAGGACATAAATGTATAGGCTGGTTCTCATGAGGATATGGTCATCTCAAAATAGACAAATGTCTCGCTTATTAATCACTCAAGTAAGTACTCTTGTATATGAATCCTGTTTATTGATTTCATTTGCTTACATTTCAACTAGGAAACTTGGTGTAATTTGAGATTAGATACATATAATCAGATTAAATAACATTGTAACCTCTCAGATCCACATCGTGACCCTTTCTGGATGTCCTGAGCCCCATGTGAGCCTTTTTGCAACTTGTTTTTCTGTTTTTGGGTGCTAACAAGCTCAGTTAGCACGGTGCAGACTATCATAGACCGAATGGCCCATTTTCCAGTCTGGCCTCTACAACATCTCCCTGCACACTCTCAACCCGCTACACTAAGTGCTGCTCCAAACCAACAAATCTTCCCCTTTAAAGTAGGTTACAGAGCCCTCCTACCTTGAGTCTGCGCTGATGCAGGTGTACTAACCTCAATTTGTGAAGGTGTAGGACCTTTTTTATGTCCCATATGCAGGAAACCGCATGCACCAGTGAAGGAGATCTTTGTGATTATACCAGGACTGTTAGAGTAATGAAGAGAATTGATGGGTTTGGACACAGTTTTTGAAACATGCTTCACACATTATTTAGTTTTTTAATGTTTTTGTTATCAATTCTGATATTAAAGACCAAAATGAAGATAAAAATTAAGGCAAATGGTAGCATTTAAGGAATTGTTGGTGATAATGGAGCAAATTTCCATTAATGATTGACAAACTCTTTATACCTTTATACTGGCATCATGATCTGATAGCGGTATAAATCTCTGAAGATGCTGATTACCAGTTCCTGTTTCTGTCTGAGAAAGTTGAGGGTGTCTTAAAGCTTGCATGCAACTTCATAAGTTTTCAGATGGGCTGTTTGTAGAAATAACTATCAGATAATATGCATTAAAGAACATTGAAGGCAAAGGTTATCACAAAGAAAGAAACTGGCCTCTATCAAGCTATACCAATGTTCATTTAATTGGTTGAGGTGTGTATTTTAATATGAGGGTCTATGGCAGACTTGGGCAATTAATTTTCCCAAGGGGGCACATGAGGAATGGACTGTTGTGGAGTCCTGGTCCACAACAGTTCAGTTTTATCAAGTGAGAGATATCTAGCTTAAAGTCAGAGTCAATGTCAGACAGGACAGGGTATCTGGATTTGTTAAACTTCATCACTGAGAATGTTGGTTCACATATGATGGTAGATCCAAAGAGAACATCTTCTAATCTTTAGCACTGGCATACAAAACAGCTCCCGGTGTATAAGAATATAAATGCTTATTTCACTTCTGGGTTCTTTTTAGTCACTTGATCTTGTATCTTTTTCAAAAGTCCACCATTCTTCCGTGTCAGATTTGGACAAAGTCCAGTTTTTCCCATTTCAGCTCAAGCCTTTCCAAGCAAGCACTTACCTCCGTGAACAAATCATTCCCTGTCCCTTTCACTGAGTGCATTGCTGCCAGCTCCTCCAAAATCTCCAACTCTGTCTTCATCCCGCTTACAAAGATGAGTAACTGGGCAGATATCACAACTCTCATCCAGAGCCGAGTAGCCATCGGCTCATTGTCAAACACTTCTTTTTTTCTCAGGGCATATCAGCTCAGGAAAGTTGACCAAACACTAATAAACTCCCCAGCAGAGATTGGCTCACTTACTTTGGTTTATAATTTTTGTGGGAAATAACAAAACTGGTCTTGACTGCTCCATCCTTGGATGTGTAAAAAGTCATGTCGATTTTGCAGCTTTCCTCGCAAACGTTCAGATGTCCGTTCTCACTTTTTTCCAGCTTCAAAGTTGCTGCTTGAAACACAGTTTCAGGTTCAAAGCAATATCCCCATCCTGCATGCTAACGTGAATGCTACTGATATTTAATTAGGCATGCTTTTTGTAGATTTGGACTTGAACATCTGTTTGTGTTGCTGATTAAATAATTTATATACTTTCAGCCACAGTCCCCACAGCTGAATGCAAAAATGTGTTATTCTCACTACTGAACGCAGTAGTAAAGGCAGCAGCAGTAACACTAATATTCATGATTTGAGTCAGCCTCACTGTTGTGTTTTTCCACTGTCGTGATGCAATGACAGGATTGATTTCTGTGTTTTTGCTGCAGGACACCAATGAAATTGTGGCCATTAAGAAATTCAAGGACAGCGAAGGTAAGAGGGCTCTTCGCTCCCGATGGGCAGGCCTCATCAGAGAGCACTTATGATTTCTATTGTAATGCAGGCTGTCCTCGTCCTTTATTTCTACTGGCCTGCTGCATCCCATATCTATCACAACATGGCAGCTCAGTGTGATCCTCATTTCCTGTCTGTCTCACCTCCACGCAGAAAATGAAGAGGTCAAAGAAACGACCCTGCGGGAGCTCAAAATGCTCCGCACGCTCAAGCAGGAGAATATTGTTGAGCTGAAAGAAGCCTTCCGCCGAAGAGGGAAGCTGTACCTTGTTTTCGAATATGTGGAGAAGGTAGGTTTCCTCCACAGGCCGATACCTGCGCTGACTCTGGTGTTACTCTCACCCGTCGCCTGTAGCAGAACAAGTTCAGCACACTCTTCTCTTCTTCTGGCTTCACTTACCGTAACATCAACAGAACGATGAATGAAGGTGGTTATCAGCTCAATAATTCAATCCAGGGTTTTCCCAACCTCGCTGTGAAAGAGATAACATTGGCAGCATATGACGAATGACAAACACAGGGAGGTATACTGGCAACAGAGCAGGATATTTTCCAAAATAACAGCAAACTATAATATTTGAAAAAATACAAAGAGGTTAAACACATAATAGAGGCTGAAAGCAACAGAGCTGCAGCAGCCAAAGCAGCAGCGGGCGAGTTTGTGTGATAGGGAAAGGCTGTAGAGCACTGTGGTATTAAAACACCTGGTCTGAATGTGTAGGACTAGTAAAGGTACAAGTAAAGAACAACCAGAAGAAACATCATTCAAACCTGTAAGTTGCTCAAAATCCAAATTTCAAGTTGGCCAGCAAATATGAGGCTTAGCTTATCACTAAATTAAGTTCTATTCAACATTATAATTGTTTAAAATTGCTCACAAAATCAGGTAAAAAGCAGAAAAAAGTCCTCGTCTTCAAAATAAAATACTTTAGACCAGAGCTATTAAACGCATTACAGCTTCAGAAATGGCAGCCCGAAGCAGTCAACGCATTGTTCTCACTTAATGAACCTTCTATTCACAAAATAGATAATTAAAAAATAGGTATTGTTTCTCAAATATGAACCATTTTTCTCCAACAGAAAAAAAACCAGACTTTTGTCACACTTTAAAAAGCATGTCGATCTCTTACCTCAAATACAACCTGCACCAGAGGTGGTCAGGTCTGGACGGGTCCTCCCGATGCTGAAAACTCAGGGTTAAACCTAGAATTCGTTCGCTAAACCCCCAAATCCCTCATGATAATAAAGAGCTCAGCTTTGATTTCTTCAACTGTGTCTTTTTCCCTCTCTCTTTTAGAATATGCTCGAACTGCTCGAGGAGTTACCAAACGGTGTGCCGAGTGAAAAAGCGCGCAGCTACATCTTCCAGCTAATCAAAGCAATTCACTGGTGCCATAAGCATGACATTGTTCACCGAGGTAAGGCGTTTTTCTTGACCTGAACATAGCGTACAGAGTGTTAGTACGATAGAGGAGAGGCCCCCAGAGCAGGAAGACAAATGCAGCATTATTTTGCTTACACTGGAGAAAAAACATGGTCATTCCATATAAAATCCACCAAACTGGAGAAAATTTCCCACACGAGCCCTTCAGAATCACCTGGTTTCCATAGTGTAGTGATTTACATGTGTGTCTAACAAGCAAAAGGTCCCTGGTTTGAGCCCATGAGAAGACACAAATACCTTTGGGGTTGCATCTGGTGTAAAAATCTGTGGCAACCCCTTGTGAATAGGGTATGCTGATAGTGCTCTTTATGTGAGACTGCACAGCACTTTTATTACTTGTCCTCCTTTCCCACATCTTGAGACAGTATCCCAAATTTTGACTGAAAATGTGGTGTGAAGTGATACAATATTTCTGTCTCATAATTGGTTAAAAATGGCTAAAATTGTAAGATATGGTGCAAAAAAACATGTATGAGAGTATGGATGCATCTTTACTGAAACCCAAAGACGGCTAAAGATCTTTTATTAGCAAGAGAGTTGGAAATGTTGCATTTAAATGTAATATATTTGACTACCTCTCAGTATTATTAACACGTCTCACTTTGTCCCACGTTCAGTTTGTTGTGATATGGTCACCTTACTCATTAAGAAGAGAGCCGCCAAAAGGAGCTTTGATGCATCATGTAAAATTTTACCTTCTTACTATGAATATTTTCCAAGTGCATCACAATTTGGTGTTTTTTAATTTGTTCAGTCCTCCTATGTTTTTAAATACAGAAGACTGATATAAAATACATTTGAGAATTGTTAAAACTTTGAGCATCAATATTATGGGATACATCATACTCTCTGTAACATCTAAATATTTTTGGGTCCAGCTTCATGGTTCGTATCACTATGTGAGACAGGTGTTTGGTCAGAATAGGCTCACTTTCTATCTGTTTAGCTTCATAGTTTCATCTTTTTCTTTTGGCTGCTCCCTTTAGAGGTCACCACAGTGGATCATCTACCTCCATCTCGCCCTGTCCCTAGCATCCTCCTCTGTCACACCAACCCTGTGCATATCCTCATCCATGAACTTCCTCTGAGTTTCCTCTTTTCCTCCTGTCTGGCAGCTCCCTATTCAACATCCTTTGCCCATTGCATCCACTGTCCCTCCTCTGCACATGTTCAAACATCTCAAACTATAACTTTGTCTCAAACCCGCTCAGCCTGAGCTGTGCCTCTAATATACTCATTCCATACCTATCAATCCTGGTCAATCCCCATGATATCATAGCATCTTCAGCATTATATCTATCAGCATTATAACTAAGCGATGTACTGTTCACTAGAAGAGCTTTTGGTGAATCAGTGGCAGCAGAGCAGGAAACCAGATGGCCCATGTGAGCTTTTGGCACACTGAGAGCAACAGAGCAGGCATCCAAATGGCCTGTAGTATATCCAGGCACCCATATGACAATGTTATCGAGGGATTCAGTGTATGGGTTATAGTTTTTTTCCCCCCAATCTGTGCATTTTTGCTGATGAAATTCCATTTCTCTGAAGGGTAATCATTCAAATCGCTCTCTCAATGAAACAGATGAATGTGTGGTGGCAGAAACTGATGGAAGTGATGTAATAGCGATGATGATAATGATGCCCCTCTCCAGCTTACTCTCCATCTGTGTTCTTCCTCCTCAGACATAAAGCCAGAAAACCTTCTCATCAGCTCCGATGACGTCCTCAAGTTATGTGACTTCGGTGAGCCCCTCTATTCGATCCTCGCGCTGTAAGAAAGGTGCTCAAACAGTCAGAGCTGTGATGTAAAAGGAGTGTTTTCAACAGATACTATATTTGGCTGAAACCAGTGCTTCAGGAGTGCAGCAGGCAGGCTTCATCCGGTTATCTAAAGCGGTGTGTGCGCCTCCCCTCTCTGCGGCTGGTCATTCTTCTTTCATCTCAATTAATGAAATGTGTTGGGCAACAAGAGCATAATCATGCTTCAGCTCAGTCTGGCGGCGCCACAACAGAAGCAGGGGGAAACGTAAAACATGGCGTGGCCAGAATCACACAGGCAATCTGGTGTGAGAGACTGAAGACCTGCTGTTTGCTCTGTGTCAGCCAAAGGCATTGAGAGAAGAGACACGGGCCAAACAGACTCCGCTGTGAAGGTTTACGTTTCAGACCGAGTCTTGCCGCGCGCAGTCACTTTCACTGTGTGTTGTTTTGATCGGGGAGTTGGAGCTCTGAGAAACTGGAAATGAATGGCTGGGTTAATGTAGTAAATGTCCAATTGTGAGGGAAAAGTTTCTCCTTGTTTAAACTTGTTTAACCTAATATCATGTAAAGGTTCAAAGGGTTTCACAGGCAATATAAAAACACTATAAATATGCTGTCTATCTATTCATCTATCTATCTATCCATCTATCTATCTATCTATATACACACACACACACACACACACACACACACACACACACACACACACACATATATATATGTGTGTGTGTGATGATATCTCTCAGGGGGGAGATATCATCACCCCCACCCGAGATTGGGTACATAGCCCCAAGTGCGATAGGAGAAGGATCGTTGAGTGCGAGAGGAACTGACCTGAAAAATAGGATCATGGCCAAGCTTGAAACCTGGATCCCCCGTAGCCGGTTACCAAGATTACGTGAAGTTCCCTCAGAAGGTCTGCTAGATGATGTTAATGCAGCACTACGGGCAATACCTACAACCACAATTACCGACACTAACAAGCTGATCTACAATACGGCAACAGTGATCAGTGAGATGCTTGGCTACAAGTTGAACAGCGACAAGGGGCAGTACCCTCCATGGAGAAGGAGGCTAGAGGGCAAGATCAAAGTAGCACGGAGGGAGGTTAGCCAACTAACGGAGTTGCAGAAAGGTGCGACAAATAAGGTGCCTAAGAAATACAGCAAGCTGTCCATACCTGAGGCCTTGGAAACTGCCAAGCAAAGACTCACAGCCTTGGCCAGCCGCTTGAGGAGGTACACCAGAGAGATAGAAGGCAGGAGAATAAACCAGCTGTTCTCCACAGAACCAGCAAAGGTGTACTCTCAGTGGCAAGGGAACAATAAGAGAACAGCACCACCAAGGCTGGAGACGGAGCAATACTGGAAGAGCATATGGGAGAAGGATGCAACCCATAACGGCAATGCTCAGTGGCTAGAGGATCTGAGGGCTGACCACAGCGACCTCCCTGAACAGGGTCCAGTAACCATCACAGTGGCAGATATCCAAGAAAGGGTCTCCAGTATGAAGAGTTGGACAGCACCAGGGCCCGACATGGTTCACGCCTACTGGCTGAAGAAGCTGACTGCACTCCACGAGCGTCTGGCAGCACAAATGAACCAGCTGCTAGTTAACGAGAGACACCCGGAATGGCTAACTGAAGGCCGGACGGTCCTGATCCCCAAGGACCCCAAGAAGGGACCGGTCCCCTCCAACTACCGACCAATAACCTGCCTCAGTACTACATGGAAGCTCCTGTCAGGCATCATATCGGCTAAGATGAACAGGCACATGGGTCAATACATGAGCGGGACACAGAAAGGAATTGGCAAGAATACCAGAGGCGCAAAACACCAGCTACTGGTAGACAGAACAATCAGCCGAGACTGCAAGACCAGACTGACCAACCTGTGCACTGCCTGGATTGATTACAAGAAGGCCTATGACTCAATGCCCCACAGCTGGATACTGGAATGCCTAGAATTGTACAAGATCAATGGGACCCTAAGAGCCTTCATCAGGAACTCAATGGGGATGTGGCGTACAACACTAGAGGCCAACTCCAAGCCCATAGCACAAGTCACCATCAAGTGCGGGATCTACCAAGGAGATGCTCTGTCCCCACTGCTGTTCTGCATAGGCCTGAACCCCCTCAGTGAGATCATTAACAAGACTGGCTACGGATACCGACTACAGAACGGAGCAGTTGTCAGCCACCTCCTGTACATGGATGACATCAAGCTGTATACCAAGAGTGAACGAGACATCGATTCACTGATCCACACTACCAGGCTATACAGCAATGACATTGGAATGTCGTTCGGACTGGAGAAGTGTAGTCGGATGGTAACAAAGAGAGGGAAGGTAGTCAGAACTGAGGGGATTGAACTACCAGAAGGCAACATTGCAGACATAGAGGACAGTTACAAGTACTTGGGGATCCCACAGGCGAATGGGAACCATGAAGAGGCCGCTAGAAAAGCTGCAACCACCAAGTACCTGCAGAGGGTCAGGCAAGTCCTGAGGAGTCAGCTGAATGGTAAGAACAAGATCCGGGCCATCAACACGTACGCCCTGCCCGTGATCAGGTACCCTGCTGGGGTAATAGGCTGGCCAAAGGAGGAGATAGAAGCCACTGACATAAAGACAAGAAAGCTCCTTACCATGCATGGAGGGTTTCACCCCAAATCCAGCACCCTGAGGCTGTACGCTAAGCGGAAGGAAGGGGGCCGGGGACTGGTGAGTGTAAGCACCACAGTCCAGGATGAGACAACGAACATCCAAGAATACATTAGGAAGATGGCCCCAACTGACCGAGTGCTCAGTGAATACCTCAGGCAGCAGAAACCCAAGAAAGAGGAGGGAGACGAGGAACCATCATGGAAGGACAGGCCCCTGCACGGTATGTACCACCGGCAGATAGAGGAGGTGGCTGATATCCAGAAATCCTACCAGTGGCTGGACAAAGCTGGACTGAAAGACAGCACAGAGGCACTAATCATGGCAGCACAAGAACAAGCTCTGAGCACAAGATCCATAGAGGCTGGGGTCTATCACACCAGGCAAGACCCCAGGTGCAGGCTGTGTAAAGATGCCCCAGAGACAATCCAGCACATAACAGCAGGGTGCAAGATGCTAGCAGGCAAGGCATACATGGAACGCCATAACCAAGTGGCCGGCATAGTGTACAGGAACATCTGTGCCGAGTATAACCTGGAAGTCCCGAGGTCAAAATGGGAGATGCCCCCAAGGGTGGTGGAGAATGACCGAGCTAAGATCCTGTGGGACTTCCAGATACAGACGGACAAAATGGTGGTGGCTAACCAACCGGACATAGTGGTGGTAGACAAACAGAAGAAGACGGCCGTAGTGATCGATGTAGCGGTTCCGAATGACAGCAATATCAGGAAGAAGGAACACGAGAAGCTGGAGAAATACCAAGGGCTCAGAGAAGAGCTCGAGAGGATGTGGAGGGTGAAGGTAACGGTGGTCCCCGTGGTAATCGGAGCACTAGGTGCGGTGACTCCCAAGCTAGGCGAGTGGCTCCAGCAGATCCCGGGAACAACATCGGAGATCTCTGTCCAGAAGAGCGCAGTCCTGGGAACAGCTAAGATACTGCGCAGGACCCTCAAGCTCCCAGGCCTCTGGTAGAGGACCCGAGCTTGAAGGATAAACCGCCCGCAGGGGCGTGCTGGGTGTTTTTATATGCAGAAGTGACTAGCACAAGTCACCATCAAGTGCGGGATCTACCAAGGAGATGCTCTGTCCCCACTGCTGTTCTGCATAGGCCTGAACCCCCTCAGTGAGATCATTAACAAGACTGGCTACGAATACCGACTACGGAACGGAGCAGTTGTCAGCCACCTCCTGTACATGGATGACATCAAGCTGTATGCCAAGAGTGAACGAGACATCGATTCACTGATCCACACTACCAGGCTATACAGCAATGACATTGGAATGTCGTTCGGACTGGAGAAGTGTAGTCGGATGGTAACAAAGAGAGGGAAGGTAGTCAGAACTGAGGGGATTGAACTACCAGAAGGCAACATTGCAGACATAGAGGACAGTTACAAGTACCTGGGGATCCCGCAGGCAAATGGGAACCATGAAGAGGCCGCTAGAAAAGCTGCAACCACCAAGTACCTTCAGAGGGTCAGGCAAGTCCTGAGGAGTCAGCTGATCACGCCCTGCCCGTGATCAGGTACCCTGCTGGGGTAATAGGCTGGCCAAAGGAGGAGATAGAAGCCACTGACATATAGACAAGAAAGCCCCTTACCATGCATGGAGGGTTTCACCCCAAGTCCAGCACCCTGAGGCTGTACGCTAAGCGGAAGGAAGGGGGCCGGGGACTGGTGAGTGTCAGCACCACAGTCCAGGATGAGACAACGAACATCCAAGAATACATCATGAAGATGGCCCCAACTGACCGAGTGCTCAGTGAATACCTCAGGCAGCAGAAACCCAAGAAAGAGGAGGGAGACGAGGAACCATCATGGAAGGACAGGCCCCTGCACGGTATGTACCACCGGCAGATAGAGGAGGTGGCTGATATCCAGAAATCCTACCAGTGGCTGGACAAAGCTGGACTGAAAGACAGCACAGAGGCACTAATCATGGCAGCACAAGAACAAGCTCCGAGTACAAGATCCATAGAGGCTGGGGTCTATCACACCAGGCAAGACCCCAGGTGCAGGCTGTGTAAAGATGCCCCAGAGACAATCCAGCACATAACAGCAGGGTGCAAGATGCTAGCAGGCAAGGCATACATGGAACGCCATAACCAAGTGGTCGGCATAGTGTACAGGAACATCTGTGCCGAGTATAACCTGGAAGTCCCGAGGTCAAAATGGGAGATGCCCCCAAGGGTGGTGGAGAATGACCGAGCTAAGATCCTGTGGGACTTCAGATACAGACGGACAAAATGGTGGTGGCTAACCAACCAGACATAGTGGTGGTAGACAAACAGAAGAAGACGGCCGTAGTGATCGATGTAGCGGTTCCGAATGACAGCAATATCAGGAAGAAGGAACACGAGAAGCTGGAGAAATACCAAGGGCTCAGAGAAGAGCTCGAGAGGATGTGGAGGGTGAAGGTAACGGTGGTCCCCGTGGTAACCGGAGCACTAGGTGCGGTGACTCCCAAGCTAGGCGAGTGGCTCCAGCAGATCCCGGGAACAACATCGGAGATCTCTGTCCAGAAGAGCGCAGTCCTGGGAACAGCTAAGATACTGCACAGGACCCTCAAGCTCCCAGGCCTCTGGTAGAGGACCCGAGCTTGAAGGATAAACTGCCCGCAGGGGCGTGCTGGGTGTTTTTATATATATATATATATATATATGCCAGCTGTCATGAAAAATAAACGGTAAAAATTACCAACTTCATGTTTTTATACTCTAATCTGAATGAGCACACTGGATCTAATTTGAATTAAAATTTCACTGGAATTAATCAAGCATAAGACTCAACCGCTTAAATGAGTTTTTGTCTCCAGGAAGTAAATAACTATAATTTGGCATCTTAATCAATAAATTAAAAATGTTTTTTACTATTTTTTCTTCTTTTTGAAAAACATTGAATTAGAAAATGCATGGATGACAACAATAATTAAATTTTAGCAGTAAGAGAATCCTTTTGATTAAAAGGCTTGTGCATACTAGTGATACCAGCACAAAAACCATTTTGGTAATTACTAATACTGTTAATTTAGGACAGCTGTGGTATAAACCTCACATTTGGTGGGGGTCTAATAAATTTCCATTGCACCATATATAATGTAGAATGAAGAAGTCTCTTTCAATTAGGATACTTTTTAATATTATTTGATCATAATTAGAAATCCTAGAAGGCAGCTATTTTAATATACAGTAACAGTCATATTATTTTAAAAAAAACTCAGATTGATTGGAAATAAACTTATTTCCCAGCATGTTGAGTACCGTTCTTGAAAACTGTAATCAAATTGATAGGAAAACAAACTAAAACAGTTAAAATAACTGAATAAGCTAAATGCACGAGTGCCAAAGTGCAGACAAGCTGCAAAAAATGTTGAAGATGCAGTCACCCTGTATCTGTTGGTTATGTGAGTAATTGGCAATAAAACATACCAACATGAATATTAAACTGGAACGTGTCTATATGTATGTAAGAGAGCTAGAGGCTCTAAAGGTGTGCTTCGATGCTTGTGCAGCCAAAAAAGCATCTCACATTAATCAGCTGAAGAATTCAAAAGGCAGGATCTGCTGCTGTCAAAGTGTTCAGGAAAAAAAGATCACATCTGGCGTCGTCTCTGACCTAACTTTACAAACTACTTTGTAAGTCAAAGCTTTAAAGCATAATGAGCGTCCAGAGAGACATTCAGCTGAAATTCATTTTTAGGTTTCTCAGCATGTGGAGCATAACTAAAAGCTCCTCATCATATCCTATTGCTTTCTCTGTCTTCTCTTGCCAGGCTTTGCACGTAATCTCTCTGAGGGGACTGACGCCAATTACACCGAGTATGTGGCCACTAGATGGTACCGGTCTCCGGAGCTCCTGCTCGGGTACGCCTGCTATTTTTTTACGTTTTCCCTTTAAGCTCTGTCCAGTCACCACACTGACATAAATTCTTATTAGCTCTCATTATGCGTGGCCTCTCACCACCCTCTTAAATCTGCGGTCTCAGGGCTCCTTACGGGAAGGCGGTGGACATGTGGTCAGTGGGCTGCATCTTAGGAGAGCTGAGTGACGGGCAGCCGCTGTTCCCGGGAGAGAGCGAGATCGACCAGCTCTTTACCATCCAGAAAGTGCTGGGACCCCTGCCACCAGAGCAGATGAAGCTCTTCTATAACAACCCTCGCTTCCACGGGCTGAGGGTAACTTCAGGCCCCCCCCCCCATACTCTGCTGACCCATCCCTCCATGCTGCTCTTATCACTGCTTTTCTTTCCTCTCTCTCCTTGCTGTCTCTTAAGGCCTCCTCCTCCTCTGTTTCTTCTTCCCTTATTTATTTTCTCTGTACACTCTCTTCTCCTTCTTCTTCTTCTTTTTCTGGCTGAGTTTGCTGTGCCGTGACTGACTGGATCACAATGACTCATCGTGTATCATGTATCCTGTATGCACTGTGAAGGAAGGCTGTGATAAGTCTTCTGTGGCAGGCTGGTGGTGCAGCAGACCTGGGTCGTCCTTCCCTTCGCCTCACTGCCCACAACCCAGGATTTAATTATTAGTTAGCAAACTCCCCCTCTGTGAATGCCTGGCAGTGAATACCCAGTGATAAGACCACTTCTTGATTAAGCTGCATAATAAGCGAAACGCTTTACGGTCTACACCTTGAATTTTCAGCTTCTATCCACCTCTTAAACACCCAAGTTGTTGTTCCTCAGTAAAATCCTTGCTCCGGTAAAGACAGGCACACGTTGGCCGTGTCTGTTTCTTAAAAAAAAAAAAAGCGCCTGCTATTGTTAGTACTTGCTCAAGGGGAAAAAAAACGAGCTCTACCTCCACATTTATGTGCTTGTTGTCATTTAAATGAGATCCTGCAAACTTCGCTGATCCCTGCACATTATCGCTCACAGTCAGATCATCCTATTAACACCACGAGAGGGGAGAAATAGTGTTTGATGGAAACACGCATGCTGTTTTTATTAAAATAAATCAGACCAACAAGAAACCACACAACACTTTTGAGTGAACAGAGGACGCTTGATGGTTGTTTCATCACGTTTCCCACCTACGATGTGCTTTTCTGTAACACTCAGAAATGTGTGATGTAAAAAGAACGGCTTCTGGACTCTTTTTTTCCGCCTGCAAACGGCAAATTCAAAATATTCAGAGGAAAAATTCTATTAGAAATGAAAGGTTGACAATGGAGGATTTGCACGTGGTTGAAATCACAAGTTGTGTATTTGGGCATTTCTAAAAGAGTTCACCAAAGCATTGTCATGGTTACAGGATTTTCCAATCAAGCTTAGAAAAAGATTTCTTCAATACCAAATCCGATTATACAGAGATACAAACAAACCTGTCACAGGAGACAACAAGTAAACGATGTTCGACAACAACACCGATATTAAAATATAAGGTAACAAGAACTCACAAGATAGGGCTACAATTTCAGGAGTTTCTTTTTTATTGGGTAGCATTCAGGGGACCAAGAATGAGGCAGAGTGTGAATTGGTGAAGAAAACACTGGGTCATGTGCAGCCCTATGTACTGATAGCTTGTCAGCTACCTTTATTAGCAATAAGGTGAAGTAATTAGTGTCACTGTGGAGGATTTTTATCCTTCTTGACAACATTGCTTCAGTTCTTTTAGGTTTACACGCATCCGCTCTGTTAAGGTCCAGACACAGCACATGGCCTTTGATTGGACCATTCCATTTCCATGAATCTTGCTTGGAATCGTGTTCCTGTTGTGTGACTCAGTTTGTGCCAGGCTTTAGCTGTGGGACAGATGGCCTCACATTTGACTCTAGAATACTTTGGTATACAGAGGAGTTCATGTGCGACTCACTGACCATAAGGTACCCAGAGCTTGTGGGTGCTAAACGAGCCCAAATCATCACCCCTTCACCATCATCATCATCGTGGCTCAAGAGTTGGCAGTTCGTCTTGTAATCGGAAGGTTGCCGGTTCGAGCCCCGGTTCCGACAGTCTCTGTCGTTGTGTCCTTGGGCAAGACACTTCACCTGTTGCCTACTGGGGGTGGTCAGAGGGCCCAGTGGCGTCAGTGTCTGGCAGCCTCGCCTCTGTCAGTGCGCCCCAGGGCAGCTGTGGCTACAATGTAGCTTGCCATCATCAATGGGTGAATGACTGAATGTAGTGTAAAGCGCTTTGGGGTCCTTAGGGACTAAGTAAAGCGCTGTACAAATACAGGCCATTTACCATGCCTGATAGTTTTTATGAGGTAGTGGTTTTCTGCAAACATGGTGCTGTGCATTTTAGCCAAACATATTGATTTTGTTCTCATCTGTCTAAAGGACATTGTTCCAGAAGTCTTGTGCTCTCCGGCATGAAAACTTACTTCAGAAACAATCATATTTTAACTATATTTTAACTTTCATGTATTTAGACTCTTTACTGAAGTAAAGATGATAAAGACATTCAAGTAATAACAGGAAGGTTTAATTTAAAATACGATGAAGGTGTCTAAAATAAAAATATTTAATATGCAAGTGATCTTAGTTCTGATTAAATAATGCTGCACACCATAGTGTTGCAGCTGGAGATTAATTGAATTGAAATACTCCTGGGTGGCTGTATCTGTTATAACAGCATGATACGTTAGCAGTTTTATATTTTAAAATATGCAATATAATAAATAAGTAAAGCTTTAAAATAAATAGGTTGGAGTACAAGGGACAATATGTATAGTGGTGTTGAAAATACAGGGGAGTAGAAGAAAGTATAGCATAAAAATACCTTTAAAAAAACGACAAGTACATCAGAACTGTACTTCAGTGAAGTACTTGTTACGTTACACCACTGGTGCTGTTTATACTTTGATCCCCTGCTGGATTAACAATACTCCAGTTCAGTGACACTGACAGGGGAGCAAAAGGGGGGCAATCATTTTTCAGGGAGGGATGGTACAACTCAACTATAATTCCATCCATACATTCATCCATCTTCCTCTGATCCACTTCACACCTACAGTGAAACCACTTTAGAGTCACCAGTTAATCTAAAACCCACACAGACAAGGATGAACATGCAACCGCCACACACAGAGGCCTCAGGCGGTCAGTGGATTCAAACCCAGAACCTGAGGCAGTAGTGCTAACCACTGCACCACTGTGCTGCCTACTAAAACCCCATGTATTTTAATCTAAGAAACAACCATAAGTCTGATAACTGATAACCTTTGATTCCATTCATTCCATGATTTTGTCTCTGTCCATTAAAATGAAACCACCATAAAAATCAGAGGCTCTTCGTGTTTTTGTGTAAGTGACCAAACTTACAAATTCAGCAAGGGTTCAAATAATTACTTCCCCCATTGTAAATAGCATTATTAACATTTGATATGGTCAGGTCTCTAAAAGAGGAAGACACTTTAACCTCAGGATACTCTCATACTGACGATCGATCACTAAGGACATTTGATGCTGTTGTTTAGTAAAAGCGTCTTATTTTCCACTTATTTATGGTGGTTATCATCAAGGTGGTTATCCACATGTGGGGCATAGAGCAACTGCTTGAAGTTGTGGACAAGTGGAACTATATGGAGTATTTTCTTATTTATGACATGAAAGTTTTTTGACTGTACCATTATCCACTGTCTCTGCTAATGTTGCAGTTTCCTACTGTGAGTCACCCTCAAACCTTGGAGCGGAGATACCTGGGAATCATCGACGCAGCCCTGCTCGACCTGCTGAAGGTGAGGCGAGCCGAGCGACTTTAATGGTTTTATTCTTAACTTTTGTCTGTTTTCAGAGTATCGTGAAAACGTCCAGTTAACCACAATAATTTTCATAAACTAGACATCTGATAGTTGCATCATTATCACGGTGTTTACGTCGTGACTGCACGGTGCCTCCTCCCTGCTTCGGCATCTCTCAGCTCATATCCTGGTTCCACTGCTGTTATTGCTGTGTCTACACTGTAAACAGGAGCTCCATGTCAAGAATGTAGGCTGTGCTTGTGCTCTTGCGCTTTTCCCAGCAGATAATGACTCACCGCTAACATGATGATGATGATGCCATCTCAGGACTGACTTAAGCAAGGACAGGCGTCTCTCTAAGAACTAATCGGGCTTTTTTGTGTTGAGTTCAGATACAATTTAATAACGTTTGTTTGCTAATCGTTAACGCTGAGCTGCACGGCTACCAAAGAGCTTCTGATGTTGACCCAAAATGTAGCTTCCACTGTATATTTGTGTTATTCAAAAACAAAGCTGCATCCAGATTTCAGTTTGAGTTTGTTCATACATTAAAGTGAGTTCAGAGAGACTATTAAACACATTATTTGGGTAAGAAAAAGCAAATGTCACAAATCACATTTCACATCATTGTTTGGCTCGTTTGGTGACTGTGAGACACAATTAAATGCGGCAGCAGCTTGACTTTTATGATAATGGCGATGATTCATAGTAGCACGACTGTTTCGGTTTGTTTGAGAGGTCTGCATGTTCGGGGTGTCTTCAGCGCTCACGGGCTCCATCTGTGTGGTTTGTGGTTTAGAACATGCTGCTCCTGAACCCCACCGAGCGCTTTCTCACAGAGCAGAGCCTGAACCACCACGCCTTCCAGACCCTGCGGATGGTGGAGCGGCCTGGGCCACCCACACCCACACCTGTACGCTCCTCTAAGAGAAAACCTCACCACGGAGACAACACTACCCCCAGCAGGTCAGCAGTGAGCACTATATTTGGGGAAAGCTTGCCAGTGTAGATGTATTAATGGGTCGTTTCATGAACAAATGCTGCCAGATGTTTTTAATCAGCAGCCACCATCCAGCAACATTTGACAGAATATTTCAGGATAATTCATATATTGTCTGTCTGGTTTAGTCTGTAATTATTCTGCATCTCAGTGCACTTTTGTTTCCTAAATTTTAACTAACGCTATTTACATATTGAAATAAAGACCTTGTTTTTGGAAACTTTTCTTCACTTCATTTTTCTTTGCTGTTCATATTACCAAGACAACAGTGAATTAAGATTTTTATATCTAGTCTTTTGGGAGGTTTTGATGTACTTTCTGCTACTCATATTCTTTCATCACCCTGCACTTACACCAAACCTCATCCAATAAATAAAAATGAATAGCTGATGTTTTTAAAATTTCTATTGCCATGATAGTCACTGAGTGACAATATAATGTGACAGCATCAAGTGAGACTCTTTTAGCTATATACTTAACCCTTTAAGACCTACCATAGAACCAAGTCCGCCAGAGCTTATATTATATTTTTACATGCTGTAGAGCCATTTTTGGGAGCATTTTAAGTTGATATACATCAATACAACCATTATAGCCCAAATTTTAATAATATGTCTGCATTAAGTGCATAGTAATTACATAAATTGCAAAAAAGTGCAATAAACTACAAAATATTTGAAAATCGTTTTTGTTTTTTTTAACATATATTTCTAGTTAGAGAAATTTAAGAGGCTTATCCCTCAAAACTGTAAATACAAAAAGTTGCACAAAATAGTTTCCCACCACAGGAAATTTATTTTAAGTGTCTTCATAGTTTTATTTTTGAAATACACCAATTTTTATATACTGCAGGAAAAATGAAAATAAATATTATAATGCAAATTTGCAAAAAAGCAGCATATGCATCAAAATAAACTATTTCCAGCAGTGCAATATGAGTCCTAAGCATCCCAGAAACGACACAGAAAGTCAGAAAGTCAAACATAACTTTTAAAAACACCAGTATAGGCTCATAAGGCCCTGATGGTACAAAACTACATTTCCGCAAAATGACGTCACTTCCGGTTTCGGGCAGGTCATGGCGGACATGCGATAGTTCGCGCTGATCGAGTAGGAAGTGTTACAAACAGCTGGTCGGATTTGCAAAGCATGTTTTTGTTGCTGCAAGTGTTTTTTATGCAGTTTTTGCAAAGCCATATGTGGACGGAAACTGTAACCTAGGACAAGCTGATGGCATGAGATGCAAGTACAACTCCTCCGGTTTCATATGCAAAAAAAATTATTGCGCTAGCTTACGTGGTTGCAGTGCTACCGGGATTTTAAAAAAGTTACGCAAAACGGAGCGTGCCCGCTCCGACCAGCTTTAAAGGGTTAACATCCACTCTACTTTACTAAAAAATCCACTGTGTCAACGACACTGTATCATCGACACACAGAAAAAAGCTCATAATAAACTGCAGGTTTCATGTCATTCATATGTATTGGGAAGAACAGGGGTCTTGCAATTGATCCCTGTGGAACACCTTTCCTTATTAAATGCAGTAAGTGGTACCTTTGCTGCCACTGAGTTCATTATTACATGTTTTTGTCTCTGCTTTTCCTTAGGAGCCATGGGGGAAAGAGCTCAGGAAGCCACCGCTCCAGCAGCAGAGAGTGCTCCAGCTTACCCCGACATGAAGACCTCCACCCCAACAACGACAGCTTTCTCAACGGCAACATGTCTGCAGCCATCAACCTCAGCCCCACACTGCATCCTAAGAACTACCAGCCGCAGATCTTCAACCACTCCACCGCCTGCAACATGGACCTGGCCAGCAGCAACCTGCCTCATCTGCTCAGCCCCGGTGAGACCAAGTCCAAGGGCGACTTTGAGATGAACTTGGGGTCTAAGGTGTCAGATGGCCCAGGGGCGAAGTACCTCAAATCCAACTTCCGCTCACAGCAGAACCGCCACTCTTTTGTAGAAGGGAAGACCAACACGCTTCAGTCAGGGGACAAACACAGCCGACACAACTACATGGAGTCCCACAGCTCCACGCCATCCTCCTCTAAGTTTGCCTACCTGAACTTGTCCAAGAGCTATGGCACGCTTAGCGATGCCAAGTCAGTGGGGAACTTAAATGATGTGCATCTTTATGCAGATGAACCCACGTCTCGCTATTTTCCTTCCAGCTGCCTCGACCTCACAGCTCCGGGCAGCCCAGCGGCCCGCCGAGTGGAGAGGCTGGGACCTGGCACAGGTGGCCGAGGAAGCATGCGCTCAGAGAGAGAGAGCAACACTCTGGACTCCTCCTACAGGCGCTCCTCCACCCGCCATAAAACTTCAGAGGAGTCCAAGTCACCAGACTCCCTGGATCCCGGGGAGAGCGAAAGGAGCCATTCCCATTCTCTCTCTGCCCCACATGACCCTCTGTCTTATGGTCAGGGATACACCAGCCCCTTCTCCTCCCAGCAGAGGCCACACCGCCACTCCATGTACGTACGGAGGGATCACCAGAGGACGCACGGGGGAGACGAGGGACTGTTGGTCGGGCAGGGAATACCCACCAGAGCCAGCAGCCTCCAGCTCCTGTCCCCACAGCTGCAGCACCGCACACTGCCTCGCCACTCTGGGGGCTCCTCCAGAGAAGAAGACATGAGCAGGGTCAGTCCTCAGCCCACATCAAAACTCTCCAGCTTTAGGGAAAGCCTTCAGGATGTAATCATAACAAATGCCTACACCAGGTTTTGTTGGACGGCTCTGCCTCAGTCTCAGTTTGTCCAGTGACGCAGCCAGGACTTATTCTGGTGGCGTCTGAAAACATGGTGTGTGTTTAGGTTCTCAGCCAGATCTTGTGTCCCAGGTTTATAATGAATTGGAAAGGCAGGATTAGCATAGCTGCAGCTTCATCTGTGAACATTTGAGGTGCTAAGAGTGTGGCTTTCTTTTTAGGACATGCAGTGAATCATGCTACCCGTATATTTATATATACTGTATACACACATATAGTATATATATACCGTGTGTGTATTTGTATGTGCTGCAATGCTGAGCTCACTTCATGCTTCATCATGTCTCCATTAACAGAACGAACAGGCACCCACTGAGGTCACCCACAGCAGACCTCCAATAAGGGACTCCACAAGGGACAACACCGCATCTTTTCACACACAGCGGAAAAAAAGCGAGGTCCGACATTCTGCCTGCACCCACCATTCCCCACCCACATCCAGTCTTCCGAGCGCGCGGATGTGGGTGGATACTGCTGTCATGAACTGCTCTCTCTTTCTCTTTTTTCTCTGTCTCTCCTGCATCAGATGCCTCTTCATTTTCTCTGTGTGCTTTGCTTCTCTCTAATGTGACTTCTTATGGTAGCGCAGTCGAGCTCGTCATCGCATCGCATTTCAGTTCTGGGCTACATTTATAGCCCGCACAGATGTTTTATTATAACGGCCAATCATAAATCAATACGCCCCCACCTTATTTTTCTGTCCCTTCAGGTAAATAAAGGTATCGTTTCAGACAGAGAGGCATGCAAAGCAGGCAGCCTCGGAGATTTTATGTCATAAGTTTCTCTGTTGTGACTCAGGTTGGCTTATATCATGACCAGCAAACAGAAGATGGGGGTTCTTCCAAAGAGAACCGCAACATCTACAGCGAATCCATGCCAAGGCGGGTGGGCAGCTTCTACAGAGGTTGGTTTAATCAGGAGTGATATTTATGGCTGTGGCTTTCTCGCTTTCATTGCTGCGGTAAGGGGGGAAGATTAACTCCAGACACATCACTAGAGGGAATATTATTTTTTACTAATCACTGATCAGCTGCTTGTATATAGAGAATTATTATATTATTGCAGATTCTTGAGATGTCTACACTAAGTTAGAGAGAAATACAGCTGTTTCACTCAAAACTAAAAATAGCCATCTTATCACCAGACTCGGTGATCTTCATCCTCTAATGTCTGTAGATTTCATAGCAGTTGATTAAAACGGTCAGGCAGTGGGCCCATTCAAAATCAAAAGCCTTACCTAAATTAAATTTGGCTGATCTCCAGTTCGAGGTCATCTTCGCGGGCATGTCCAGACAGCTGCTATTTTTAGCCCACTCTCTGGAAGTTCTGTTCTTACCGCTTCCACTGTGCACTCGGCTATTTCACCACACACCTCAAACTTGAGAAGAGAGCATAAAACTTGTGTTTCAAACCGACTGGAATTTCACAAGATAACCGCTGGCGATGAGAGCTGGGTTTCCAGCGACAGCTAAGCAGTTTGCAGCCATTTCCACCAGATTTGCCTCGCTGTGGTTTTGTCCACTTTCCAAAAATTAAAATCAAGTTAAAGGATCACAGTTTTGACATGTTGGAGGAGATTCAGCACACACTGCAGAAGTACAAGGAGACAGAGATCTAAAAAATAATAGCAGCACTGAAAATGATCCAGTGGTGCACAAGAGGATGATCAACAGGAGACTGATCAAAAGGAATCGTGTTTCATTCTTTTAAGCCCGTCCTGGAACTTTTTACTCAAACCTAATTACAATATGTCAGGAAGCTGCTGAAAGCAGGCTTAAGGGTTTTGACAGTAACGCAGACTGACTGAGATAACTTATTAAAAGATGTGCTTGCCACTGTTTTGGAGTGCACAGTATGCTATAATGGAAAGAACATCTGATGCTAATGTGTTCAACTTCCTCTTTAAAGTAGTGTCCTTGAGGCAGCAGCTATTTTAAGACCAAGCCATGTGTGGCTATTCAGACATGAGGACTGGCTCCATTGTATCACAATAGTGACATTTCAACTGGAGTATAATCTTGAGGAAGAAGGTGAAATTACAGTGAGCCAAACAGGGCGAAATGTAGTAGGTGGTGAGCACACCGTGAGCTAGCAAAGACTGCATGTACCACCGCTACGGTCAACTGGACGCTCTCCTTTAGATATCTCAGGGAGTCACTTCAGCTTTGGGATGATTTTGTGATTGTTGGGGACAAAAGTGTGATGCAGACTCTTCAAGCGTGTTTCTGAATGTGGTTGCCTTTGGGCACCGCAGAATCTTCCACTGAAAATTGAAGAGCGTCCCTTTGCGAAGCCTTAAGCTGAGCGTTATTGCCCTCCTGGTAATGTTACCCGGCTTAATCCTCCTAAAAGGGACCATGACTTGCAAAATTATTTTGTATTAGACAAAAATGGAATTTAGACCAAGCGCAGTAAAGATCCAAAGGGCTGTTTTTTCCTCATAGACTTCAGTACGGCCAAACTTCTTTTTACAAGCAGAAAGGATGCAATAATAAGCACTTCTTTGCTTCACATTTATACAGTCTGTGGTCTGAACAGGACTTCGCCATAGTTGTTGCTAACCGTTGCTGCTCTACACACGTAACTCATTCAAGATGCTACACCTGTGCATTAGCATTAAAATGGAATAAGATCTGGTTTGCTGAAAATGAGTTAAACCATACGGAAATTTGTGCATTGTTTGGCATTAGTCCATTTCCATAATACGAGGGACGCAAAAACTCCATCAGGGTATTTTTATATTCGCTTCTTTAGCATTTTTGGGGGCGGCCAATGTTTAAAACTTTGAGTTTGACACACGATTACTTTAGTGTATGAATTTGCTTTAAAGTCTAACTTATGGAACTGCACAGGAGCCTTTGTGGGCGCCATTGTTGTTTGCACTGGTGTGTCAAGTCGTACTTGGAGAAAAATCTTGAGGAACGCTTTCAATTCAATTCAATTCAATAAACTTTATTGATCCCGAAGGTTGGCCCCGAAGAAAATTGGGTTGCTTTTATTGAAAGGAAGAGGAAGGTCAAAAGAGAGAAAAGTAAAACATCTAATCGAAACAGAACACCATCGATCGCATTAGCGAAATGCACAAGTTTGATACAATTGCAGTCTGTTACATTTTCAGTTCGCTGAGGTCTTTTGCGTGTGCCAATCAATTTCCGATGTTTACACGGCATGTTGCAGCCAAGCCAACATGTCACAGCTGTTAAAGTCTACAGCACTGTTAGTTATGGTATAAATTTCTATTTACTTGCAGCTTTTTTAAATTATATTCCCTGTTTTTTGTTGTGTATCTTTGGAAATCTCGAGTTATGTTTTAATCTTAATTTATTTGTATTACCCGCCTAAACTTTAGATATATGTTTGGGTCAGAGCTAGAATTATGACATCTAATGACCTGTGTTTATGTGTTTATTTCTCTGTATATTGGACGTAAATTAACCCATTTGTTGTGTTTGTTGAACAGTCCCGTCTCCCCGGCCAGACAATTCCTTCCACGACAGCCGGGGTCAGAGTCGGGGCTCGGGCTTGTCTGGCGACGGCGGCAGTTTGGCGAATCACTCCAAACGACAGCCGGCGTTTGACCCCTGGTAATTATATCTTCTAACCACGACCGAAAATAGTTTCACACCAAAAGAACAGCAGCGTTTATTCTCTTCGCTGTCTGTGGCGCTGTCAGAACAGTATACCGTCAGATTTAATTTCACACCGGCCACATGACGTGGCATTTTTAACAGAAATTCTTACTGGGAGTTAAAACTTTTTAGCCGAGACATCACGCTCATTACTCTTTGTTTTTATTTCAGGACTGGCCCAGATACTGTAGTCTTGAGTGCCTCTGAGCCTTCCAAAGAAAAGGAGAAGCAGGGTTTCTTCAGAGCAATAAAGAAGAAAAAGAAGAAATCTCAGATGGTATGTTGTGTGTGAAGTACGTCTGAGGACTTACGCCCACATGTGGATGCAGTGTTTTCCCATCTATGAGCCTCATCGGCACCTTTACAGAAATATAAAACCATTTATTGTTGTTGTTGTTGTCATGTGCATCATGTTTACCTCTACCACCAGTCATGTGCCTCTGTAATTACAGATGGAAGTCCCTGATGGAAGGCCTCCTGTCATCAAGAAATGTCTTTTCCCTCTGTTTAGCCCAAAGAATAACATAAAGCATAGTTCCTCTGTGAGAGTCCTCCCTGTAGTGTCCTCTCCCATGGTACATGCTGTTTTACACTATCCTACTCACCTCCTGCCTCTGTGTCACCCATCTAACATTGCATGCTTTAACAGCATTGGTCAACACTGTTTTAATGTGTGATTTTTAAGCCTGGTTTTCCTGGTGGTGAGTTGAGTGAATGAATCAATAAACCAGCTGGATCCATCTATTCGAGAAAAAAAAAGCTCCCACTTTGAAGAAAAGCATGCACTTGACTGCAATCGGTTTAAAAGGATGGATCTGACGGGTCATTTTTGTGCTTCTGATCACTCGCCAGTGATTTCAGCCATGGCCCTAACAGCATGTCTCTGCTTATGAGCTGAGGATGGACGAGAGCGCTCAGGCTTTAGCTGAGCACACACGGTTTCAGGAGTTTGCGTGCTTGTTTTCACAAAGCTTTACTGCTTACCGGCATCATGCAGAGGCATTTGATCAATTTCTCTATGTGCACCTAAACCCGTGACTTTATTACAGAGCAAAGATCACAAAGTGATGGTGGAGCTACGATGGTACTTGCTTAATATAAAAGCGACCACATTTTGGCGTGTTAAACTAGCTGCCAGCTCTGTGGCAGTGGTGGTTCAGCATGAAACAGGTGTTTGAGGCTCTTTCTTCCCTTTGCGTTTCTATTTATAAGTGACAGTTTGCTCAGATTCGGGGAGGGGGGGTTACATGCTGATGACAGAGCACAAATAAATGCAATCTGGCCAGGAGGAGGAATCAGGCAGTCAGACTCGGAGTCGGTGGAAAACGGCATTTACTGCATGAAGAGGATATCATTTGAACTGCGTTTGAATTACGCTCAGAAAACATCTTTTATTTATCAGAAACGAGTGGAGTGTTCTCTTCTCTTCCTCAGATCAGCAAACACATTGGGGTTTGGCTTCTGATGCATGTTTTTTGTCCGTTTTCTTTTTATTTCTTCTTCACTGCACTGGAGATCAATAAGTAACAACGCAGGTTATC
The DNA here is from genome assembly GCF_057381915.1 of Diplotaxodon limnothrissa. Classification (NCBI taxonomy): domain Eukaryota; kingdom Metazoa; phylum Chordata; class Actinopteri; order Cichliformes; family Cichlidae; genus Diplotaxodon; species Diplotaxodon limnothrissa. The sequence goes on from NC_140617.1 coordinate 9,746,184, forward strand.
AGATGTAACTTCACATTTATGTCTGTGATGAATGAGCGCATGTAAAGGGTAACATGAAACACAGAAATCTGTTTACTGAAGACGCTCATTTCCAGCTCAGACTCTGATAGAGTAGCTTTTGCATGACTCACAGTTCAAAATAATCCTTATTTAAGTTGATTAGCTGTCTAAAAAGCACAATTTTAGCTCTCTTTTCCTCTCAGGTACCTTTCTACTGATTGGCTGCTACTCAAAAACAGAAGGTGCAGGGATTGCCTATTCTCTCTGACATCATGCAGAACCAGAAGTAGAAAAAACTGTTAGAAATGAGTGCTTAGGCCAGTTGGAAACAATATAAATTAACTTCATAAATAAAAACAGTTTAGCAGATTATGTGAGTGTTTTATGTTGCCCTAAACATTGTGCACTGCTGTCCTAGTCATGAGTGTGAAATGTGATTGGATGAGTAAATTATACCTCCGTGCTCTGTGTCACAGGTTTCCAGTGAAGGCGTGGATACGGTCATCCAAAAGTCCTCCAGGTCTTCAAGTCACCAGAGCAACCGCCACAGGTCACGTGACAAGAGCAGAGACCGGGACCAAGACCGAGACAGGGACAAGGACTGGCCGCCTGAGAAACTGTCCGATTCACACTCTTCGGTGAGAGTTCTCCTCGTGCGCTGTTGTGAAGTGCTTGATCTAAACATTTATTCATGAGCTGCGTTTCGTTACATACGCTCTTCCCGAGGAGAGCGCCAAATAGAAATAAGAGCAGGTATCCTCGTCTAGAAGATCTAATCAATGCAAATCAGCATCACCTGCTAACCAAGATGTCAGGGAGAGAAAAAACAGATGGCGAACACAAAGGGTGATAATTTCTTCTAGAAAAAATGCTCTTTTTCGCTCCTAAAGATTGAAATTTTGTATAAATGTTTCAAGAACTGAACTGTAACTGAGCCAAATAAGTTGTAGACTTTTATATTTTACCAATTTTCCTGTCTGTCCAGGATGATTTAGTAATCAAATAAACTGTGACTCAGATGTTGGTGTTTAATAAAAGCAAAGACACACCTTAATCCCTTCCCTGCAGTAATCATAAGAGACTGTCTGACTGGACTGATCGTCCGTCATCGACGGGATTAAACCTGTCGTGAGCGCAATTTTTCTTTCCTCTGATATTTTGTGTTCTGTCGTGTCTTTCAGAGCCAACCGCTGAAGTCGCTGCGCAAGCTCCTGCACCTTTCCTCCTCATCGTCCAACCAGACCGCATCTTCTGACATGCGCTACCAGCCGCTGCCTAACTCATCCTCTGCTCAAGGCGGTTTCACCGAGAGCCGGGGTCACTCAGGGGTCAGCACGCCCCAGCTCAAGGCCCGACAGTCAGCGTACCCGCTGCCCGGACAGCTGGATTCGGGCTGGCACACGTCCGCCCTGGGCCGCCCCGAGGGCAACCCCTACCCGGAGCAAATGAGCATCAAAGGAGGCCAGAACGGGCACGGCTTCGGACGCCCGTCCAGATCTCGTATGCCAAATCTCAACGACCTGAAAGAGACAGCTCTGTGATCTCCAGCGCCCCACTGCTCTCACGCGTGTGTCAGACTCCTCTGTTACCACCTCCCTCCTGTAACACCTGCTCCACACACACACACAAACACACACACCAAACCATCAGTTCAAACACTGCTTGCAAACAGGCCAAAAGCCTTTTTACGTCCAGATTTTTTTAAAGCTTCCATGTTTGATAGACTTTATATTAATACCTATGTAATTCTGATTATAATTTGTATTATAAAGTAAATATATTACAAATTCAGTGTATATATATATAAATGGATAGATAAAGTGTAGATTTTAAGTGTAAGTATTTTTGTTTCTATTAAATATAGAAATATAGTACATTTTACTGCGTAGTATTATTTAAGACTAATCTAAGGCATTCGAAGCAAATGCAGTTTTATCAGTTGTTACAATAGAGATTGGTAATGTCAGTATCTCGTGTTCATCTCGTCCAGGATTGTAATTCTGTGTCCAAGCTGTCTTGCCTATGGATGTGCTCTGTCAGACTGATTACAGACGCTCAAATGTGCAACTGCGAGCCAGTGCAGCCGTGTTGAAATCTAGCTATAACCTGTGCAGTTTCTCTGAGCTGCAATTGACAATCTAAAAGCTTACGTTTTATTGCTCTTTTCCTTCTTTCTTTTTTCTGAAAAGATTTTAGGTTTTACGTCTTAAGTGCAGCCATTTTAGAAACTACGGTGCCATCAACTAACAGAAAGCCTAACCTACATCGCCCTCTGTGGGAGATATCGAAGCACTGCATTTCCTGTTTTCTGACTGAGATTGTCAGGCACATTTAGACTTTTCCATGCACTGTATGTGTAAATGACCATTTGCATAATATAAACCAATGTTACGCAAATAGAGCAAACCTCACAGTTTAAAACAAATGTGTATCTATACAAAGGAGATGCAGGAGCGTTAACGTGCCCTTACGGATGAATTATAACGTGTTCAAATGTTCTGCAATGCTTTGAGCAAACGTCAACAAACATCTGCAGCTGATAACAAAGGAAGTGGCTTTTCTCTGAAAACTACAGGATTCAATAAAGACTCTGTTGTTTGATTTTTTTTTTTTTTTTTTTAACTTCCAAGTGGTTCTGCTTGTTTGACCAGTTAAAAACATGTAGAAATGCACCCAAAAAAAAACCCATTTAAAGTTTAACTGCTGTAAATGTAGATTTCTTTATTTTTTAGAAGGTAACAGCAGTTAGAGGAACAGATAAGCCATTCTGGGTGTATGTGGTACAATGACTCCCAGCCTGTGAAAATAACCCAAGCACCACTCCTCCACCTGTTAGCTATTTAACTCCACACATTACAATATTTAAAAGTGGATATTACAAGTTTTCTTTGTTTAATACACTTAAACTGTCAGTATTAGGGTAATGGAACAGCATCTCTTTTAGTAACCCTTTTAGCCAGACTGACTGACTGACCAGATGTTTGGCCATTCATACGTCCATTTACTTGATTTGTATACATTCAGTTTTTCTACCAAGCACATTTTCCTTAAATATCAATTATATGAGTAATTAAACCTTTGATTTTGTTAATTTCAGCTGCATTTTACTCCAAATTATTACTTCATGTTTATTGAGGGTAAATAATAATTTTGTTTTGAGTTTACACTTAGCTGTTTCAACTATTTATCCATTATTTTAATTACTTCCACCTAACCATCCATTTAAAAGCTCCAGCTTTTTCAGCTAGTTTAATGTTTTCCAGCTGCTATTTTCCCATTTATTAAATACTTTAAGCTGAACTATTTTTCACATTTATCTATTTCTCTGTTTTCAACCGTTATTCCACTATTAGCCGTTCCAGCTGTTAGTCGAACGTCATCAGCCGTTATAATTTTTATTTTTTTGCAACAGTTTCTTTTCTTCTTCTCTTTTTTAATTGAAGCTAAAATATGCTTATCCCAGCCAATTATCGATGTACTCTGGCCTTTTCTTTCTTTAGCCATTTCACCATCGCCCACCTGTTTTCTGACTGAGGTCGGCTTTCCTTTAACATTAACCGTTCGCCCATTTCTTTCCACAGCTGTAGTATTTCTTTCAGCTGCAGCATCCTCGCCCTGGTTGGGAATCACTGTACTGCTGTATTTTTAACTGTTTGCACACACTGAACCACTTGGGATATGCTTTGGAGAAATCTTAAAATGGAAAGGCAGCGGGGGGCAGAATCTGTACTGTAACGTTGTTTTTCTGTTGGAAATAAAGTGCCATGAGAGTAGCTTGGCAGAAATAAATCCTAACCTTTTTAATGTTGCACTTTGAAGAGACTACGTGGCTCAGCAATATTGCTCTGTAAATTCTTCCTCACTTTCATGTTCATGTGCGCAGTGTGTGAATATTGAAAGACGAGGGAGGGGGGGGCCCCCACCGGCTCCTGCTGTAACGCGCTGAGCCCAGACATGACCGTGTCGTATTGTGTGTGGTGCATCTGTAAGGACTGTGCACACTCTGTACTTGACACGATACGTTTCTCTCTTTGGATTATTGTTTCGCTGAAGGAGCACCGTGTATTATATTAATACTGATGTGTGACTACTTGTTTGGTAATATTTATAACAGAGGATGTTTATCAACTGTTTAAATGAAATCAAGTATTAAGTTTGTGCTTTTATTACAGACACAAATTAGTAGCATAGTCAGTGTTTATCTGCTTTTTTTTTCCCAACAGAGCATTTACATGACAGCATAAACTCCCAGATGAATGCTTAACAATTTTAGATTATTCATGTTTACATATGTAACAGTAAATCTCAAATAAAACAAGCCCGTTTGATTTGACTCTGAACATGTAGAAGCTTTTTTATTTCCTGACGCAGTTAATAACTGCTTTATTGAAGGTAACAAATTTCAATTTGATCTGGAACAGTTTGGTGTTTACGTAACAGCACAATGCGCTTTTGGAAACTTTAATACAGACAAATAATCCATCAGAGGACACCAGAGATGTCCACCTGCCCAGAGAACTGTGAGCCTCACCAAATGGGGACAGACTAGACTTGTATCAAAGGATCTTACAGTGTTAGACAAATATTCCCCTTTTGGCAAGTGACAGGGTTGGCAGGGGAATGATGGTCAGTGAGGTAAGAAACACTTCAGGTGCATTTGTTCATGCACATCAGCAGCTCCATCCTCATGGCAATGCGGGTGTGCCAGCCCAGTGGCAGCAGGCGTATATAACGAGCCACAATAGGCGGGCGCAGCAGGTTTTGTACCGTGGAAGAGCGATCGGAGTTTCCGTAGAAGACCTAAACAAAAAGAAAGTACACAGCATTTAAACATCCAGAGTGCTCATTTTGTATCATTTACACACACAATAATCAGAAAAGGCTCATGAAGAGGACCTTCTATGATTACTTCCACCTCCATAGTTTTATTCTTTGAATAGCTTTGCATGATTTCACAGTTCAAAGTACTGTAATCCTTATTTATATTAACGGTGCAAACACTCAGTTCATCTACTATATGAATCAAACAATTTTAGCTCCCTTTGACTCAACTTTACTCTGATTAGCTTCTCATCATTAACCAGAAGCTTTGATTTGCACAGCTATGTGCATGATGTGACCATATTAGTATCCTATATTTTTGACAGCTTAGAAAGCCAAGCCAAATAAACTCGGCAGCAGCTATGTGTGGTGAACTACTAAATCATTCACGAGGACTTAAAGCAGTACCATATATATAGCAGAAAAGCATAATAGGTCCACATAAAATTACAATATAACAGCCTCTTAGTTGGATATATTTAAACACTTTAGTGTGTACTGATTGGTGTAGGCCAGAGATTTCAAACTCATTTTATATTGTGAGCTTTATGTGGCTCACTTCGAGCATAAATCAAATCAAAATTAATTTATATAGCACATTTAAAAACAACAGTTTTGATCATAAAATAAAAATAAAAATAAGACAAACACAACGCAAGACGAGACAAACATAGAAACCAACCAAATGATAATCAAACTATCTTACATCAAAGCCAGAGTAAAAAGATGGGTCTTTAAACGAGATTTAAAAGACTGAACAGTCTCAGAAGAGCGAATGGCAAAAGGGAGGTTGTTCCACAGTCTAGGAGCTGCAATAGCAAAGGCACGATCGCCTCTGGTTTTCAACCTAGACTTAGGTTGCATTAAGAGCATCTGGTTAGAAGATCTTAATGCTTTTATAGGATTATACAAATGAATAAGTTCTGTTAAATAGCTAGGGGCAGTGTTATTTAAGATTTTATAAGTGAGGTGGACAGATGAAATGTCCTTCTCTGTCAATGTAAAGATGTTTAACTGCACATATAAACCCTGAGATTACTGCAATTTAATAATAATGATGGATTGCATTTATATAGCGCTTTTCAAGGCACCCAAAGCGCTTTACAATTCCACTATTCATGGAAGAGGCTGCCATATCGCGCCATCGGCCCCTCTGGCCAACACCAGTAGGCGGTAGGTGAAGTGTCTTGCCCAAGGACACAATGACCAGGACAGAGAGCCCAGGGATCGAACCAGCAACCTTCCGGTTACAGATGAGCTTCCCAACCCCCTGAGCCACGGTAATCCCAATAACAGATCTCAGTTTTTCCAAATTACAAAGAAATAATGCTGAAGTAAATGAAAGTGGAAATTTTGGGGGTAATTTAAATGGTAAAAAAGGCCACAGGACTCAGTTATTATGACGCTTTCATATGTGACTCCTGTTTAGTGTACCTACCCTGTTATTTCCAGTCTGGTCTTTGTAGTAGATCCAGTTAAGAGTTTCTAAAGTGCGGTACTGGATGCTGTATTTAGTGATCCACTCATCAGCGTCGCAGCGGCCCTGGGTGAGGACACCCGACACCACGCTCACCTCCTTCAGGTCGATCTGGATCCACTGGTACTGATCGTTGAATTTGGACAGCCATGCGCACCTAACAAAGATTCACATTCCCAGTTATTTGTTTATCTGGGGTGCGCTGTGTGACACGAACTGGAGACTGGGTGGCCTTGACTCACCCAAAGCCCTGGTTGTTAAGGCGAGCCTTGTTCGGGATCCAGGAGGAGTACCAGCCGGTGTACTGGTCCTGACTGGAGCAGCTGATTTGGTCTGAGGTCACAGATCCAGATTCAAATCCCAGCGGTCTGTGGTACGGACATTCTGTGAAAGGAAACATTTCCAGGTTACTGTGGCATTAAATCGTATGAATTCCTGAAAATAAACACTTAGTAAACTTTCTAAACACTTCCAATGAGCTGGGATGCAGCGATTGGTTCGTTTTTGTGTTAAAAATGACTTAATGCCATTTGATGTTTTGAAGCAGAGCACAGGGTAGATTTAACTGAGCACAAACATTACACGTTCACATGGTAGCAACTACACTATGTTATGTTCTGTATGGGGTGGTCATGATGCTATACTATATGCCTTTTGCTTAGACGAGCAGTGAGCAACAGGTACCAACAACCTTACTGACATTGTGCAAGCACAACAAAATTACTGTTGTGCTAAGCTCATCAAATAACAAAAAAAAATATATAAAAAGTAGAAAATGTTAGAAATACGAAATATCAAAATATTGGATTAACATTGTCAAAAAACAACAACTGCATATTTGCAGAAAACCAAATCAGCACAAAGATCTCACACCAGCTGTCAGCACTGTTGTGGAGAGGTGATGAAATGGACTTGTTTTGCAGCCACAGGACCAGGACACCTTGCAGTCATTGAGTCGACCGTGAGCTCTTCCGTATATCAAAGTATTCTAGGGGCAGATGTGAGGCCACGTGCCCCGCAGTTAAAACTTGCGCAAGACTGGGTCATGAGGCAGGGCAATGATTAAAGCCCAGCAGCATCTCTATCAAGGAATCAAGGTGCTGCCAAGGCCGAGTCAAAGTCCAGACCTCAGCCTCACTTTAATGCTTTTCACCTTAACCTCAATGAACTCAAGGAATGCTGTGAAGAAGCGTGCGACAAAATCCCTCCGCAGTGATATGACAGAATGATAAAGTCATATGGAAAACAATAATTTCAAGTCATTGCTGCATAATGCTTCTGCAGTTTCACAATAAATAATGACACGGTGGAATATGTCATGTGTCGTCCTTCTTCTGATGCATTATTTACCCAATGTTTAAGACCAGGTAAGGACCAGATGGTTTTCCCGGTTGGTTAAACCAAAGAAGTGAAACAGGGTTTACTTTCTTTTTTCCATGATGATAAATTGACTTCAGGTAATAAAAAATATATCAGTTACTTCAGATGAAAATTACTCCCTCTCACCCCTGACTGGATTGGTTTGAAGCTGTCAGAAAAGCGGATGATAGAAGTGATAGAAGAGCTGCCTGAAATGAAATGTTTATTCCATTTTAAAGACATTAAGAACGCAGCAAAGTATCCTCTTCCAGCTTTTCCTCGTGTAATAGTCCAACTTTGCTAATCAGAACTCTTGCATGATGAGGTAGAAGAAGATGATCGGGGCATTTTCTGATGTGTGCTTCCTTTGCTGGTATCATAGGTGAAGGTCATGGCCTATTTGGGCTTCCTAATCTGTTCGTCACATTCCAGCACAGGTAATGAGATTATCTGAAAAGCATTTGCCTGTGCAAGCTTCTTCCTCACAGCTGTTCATTTCTTAAAAACCTTCAGTGCAAGCCTCTTTCATCTTACAGGCTGAAAAACTGCAAGATCAGAGAGGTGATTGTGCACTGCTGCAGCATGAAAGCACATGAGGACACAGCCAGCCTCCATCAGCTGTTTGATCCATCACAGATGTTAAATAAAGATCCACAGGACACAACTCTGCCCACCATTCATCTTCACATGCGTGACTTTCTCCTGCAAGTTAGTGTCCTTTGTATAAAGGGGAACCCATTAATCACTTTTTAAAACCTAAAAAAGGGCATCCAGCATGAGTATAAGTGAAACAGACAGAGGACTACACAGGTGGAGTCCTCACCTGGCATGCAGTTCAGCAGGTGACTTTGAGATGGTGGCGGTGTTGGCAGTGAGGTCGGGGGAACAGGTGGGATGACAGCAGGGATGCGTGCAGATTCGCAGTCACAGGTGCAGGTTTCGATCACCTCCTGGTTCTCCTCCTGCAGGTCCAGGTCCTGGATGACCTCCTCCTCCTTCTCCTGGAGATCACACAGGGTGGAATGAATCGAGAGTTTGCTCTCAGAGTTTAAGACTTTTAAACCACATTTTAGACCTTTTTGAGACTCTTTCTTACCTCCTCTGAGTGAACAGTGACAAGGGCTATACACCCCATTGACAGAAGCATGAAACGTAAGAGCAGATGATAGAATAAAATGTGTAAGAAAAAAGAAAATGACCTAAAAGAAGCACCATGTCAAACAATCTTATGAATTATTGGATTGCATCTGAGGATTGCATGAAGGAAACACCAAGGAAAAGCTTTTTACCCTCTTTATAATTTCACTTGCAGCAGCAGCATTTTTGTGTAGTACTACGCACTGCTGTTTTAATAACTTGTGGGACCATTAGCATTATCATAAAGGCACAATAACTGTTGCGATTATTTTAAGGGAGGATCAGCTGCACAGTGACTTACCCTGAGAGAGAAGCAGGAGGAAAAGCACAGCAGCTCGACAAGCAGGCATCTCCATCTTTCCTCTTCAGCTGTGCTGAAATGAGATGTGTATGATACCCACTGCAAGTGGATGGGATTACTGTAATCCACAGGCCTGCAATGGCCTTACCTAATGCTCCTTAGACACCTCCCTCAGGTGCTCTTGCACTGAATGTCATCACCTCATCAATAAAAAGTGGGCATCATTCGTGATGGCAGTGGTGTCTTTGAGGTTTTACACTCAGTTGAAAAAGCTAATTTTGTCACTAAGGTCATTTATGGTCCTATTATACATCACACATTTGTTTTTATCATAAATATACTTTTTCATTTATCTGTGCCTGATAAAGGCTGCTTTAGGTAAGCCATATCTAGACACAGACCAGTACCAGCGAATTAGTATTCAGTTTGGGTACAAACAAATATGATCAAATAGGCCTGAAAGCAGCAGGTTTGTCTATGACAAAAAAATCACTTTAAATTCAAAGAAATCAGAAATAGTTACAAACATTTTAATATTCGTTTAATATGTTTGACTTACACTGGGATGGATCACAGTTACCCACAATTGCCATCATCCATAAAACTCACAACCTACAAGTTTAATAATTTGTTTAAAAAGGCTACTGTAAATATAGGCGGAGATTTTAATTTTGTAAGTTTGAGAGTTACTTACAATTCAGAGTTATCCCAGCATGAAGAGATGGGATGTAATCTCACATCTGCTTGTTTTTGTCAGTTATCTGGCTGATAATTGTAATTTATAACATGACAAGTTGCCCTAAGGTGCCTGAAATCTTATAAAAGCTGGTTGTTTAAATGTGGGTCAAAAAGATGACCATGGCAGATGTTGCAAGTTGATTGTTCCAAAAGTCTTATTTCTAGAATATTGAAGCTTTGCAGTGACGTTAATCCGTTCAAATCCCCAATCAGTGCTGGCTGTCCAAGTAAAATAGACACACTAGAGTTCCAGTTAGGAAACCACAACAGTTTCCCCACCAAGTAAGCACAAAGTATTCTGTTTTGAGAACTTAATTTTCTATTCAGATGTTCATTTTGCCCTTTAAAAAGTTTGCAATCCTGCACCTCTACCATTAAAATGTCTTGGAGAGCTTTGTTTATAACACCTTTAAGACCAGATCCTCTCTTGGGGGTGGGCACAATCACGGAGTCCAAATTACCATCAGGGTGTATACCTCACCCCTGACGACGTTGCCCACCTCTCAATTTTAAATACACTTAGTCATTGAGGGCTAGCAGGAGGGACTATGCGCTTACCTGCTGCTCCTTGGCAGGTAGCTCCATGCCCTCCTGGGTTTTAATTGCACCTTAGAACACATATGCATCAACACTACAATGAGCGGGTGGAGGGAGGTTTGGAGTCTTCTCCCACCCCCATTCTCTGCGGCCTGCTGGAGCGGGAGGGCTAGTAGGAGGAGTTGGCCGTCCGACTGCGGTCTGGGGTGTGGGGCCTCCCTGCTGCTGCGGAGTCGGGGTGGTCTGCCTCTCCCCACCGCAGGGAAAAGGGTAACACCACCTGGGTCTGGGTGCAATTCCCCCCTCCAGGGGCAAGGGTACCTAGACCCGGTTTGTAGAGTACGCTTGGGGAGTGTGATTGTGTGTACAGCGTCTCTTTATGTCTGTCTCCACGTTGGTTGAGTGTGGAGTGAGTGCATATGAGAGCATGAGGGTGGGAATGGATGTTTGTGTCTGTGTGTGCCTGTATGTCTGTGTCTATATGTCAGGTTGGGTATCAGACGCCACCTCTCTGGGGACACCTCAGGCCCTCCAAGGTTTGGAGGCCTATCTCCACCCACCACCACTTCCCCTGCCGGTGGCGGACTCCCTCAGGTGTCGGTGTGTTGGTGGTTCTTTGTGTCTGGGGGTGGGCGTCCGGGTACACACCGGCTCACTCCTTGGCGGCCGCTTGTCGGGGCCTGGGGCTCGCTCGGGCCCCTTTGGAGGTGGGGTGCCCCCGGCCTCTCGGCCTGGGGCTCGGTCACTCAGGCACAGCTGGGGGCCGGCGGAGCTCACGGGCGCGTCACTGCAACTCCCCCTGACTTCTGCTCCGCGGCTGCTGGGCGAGCCCTCATCTGGGACTCTCCTCAGCTCTTACTGGAACAGTGGCGCGGCTGCTCCTCTGTTGGTCTTCCATGGTCTCTTGTGTTCTGGGGGCCTCTGGATGTCTGGAGTTTTGATCTCCTCCATACCCGCTTCACACCCTGGAGGACGGGGCTGTGGCCCCCCCACACTCCCTAGCAGATCATTACATGGAGAAACCTTTGGAATGCAAGTATGCTGATCCACACAGGTATGCACACATGGGTATTCACAGACGCGGACTAAAGCTTTCTTGGCTGCTACCTCAAAGCACACTGTGCGCTGTCTATCTTGCGTGCTGCACAATATCGTTTATTATTTAGTAAATATTGATATCTATGACTAGCTAGTTTATTGTGATGGTGCTTTGTTTTCTCTATTATTATGTTGCTCTTTGTTGTTTGCTGTCTCCTCTGTTTGTTTGTTTTTTTTGTTTGGTTTTTTTTTTTCTCCATACAGGTGACCCAGGAGTTCTTTTTTTTTCTTCTCTCTCTTCCCCCCCCTTCTCACCGTCTCTTCTCCCCTTTGGTTTTCTTTCTTTCTCTCCCCCTCTTTCTCTCATTCATTCCCCCTGTCCTATTTATTAAAAAAAATAAAAAAATAAAAAAAATAAATTAAAAAAAAATTAAAAAAAATGACAAAGGATGAACTGAAGCTCTGCCATCACGTAATGTCGCATACTGCTGTTTCAAATTTAAAAAGCCAAAAATACATTTTTTGCAACATACTGTGGTGCTTTGTCTTTTTGTCTTTGAATGGTTTTTGGCCAGCAGAAACTATTAAAATGACAAGGAAGGGTAAACTTAGACATAAGAAGAATATAATGTATATAGAGAGATTATATTAAATAATAAAATACATTTTTAATTTTGTAATAGATTCAGTGTAATCAATTTAAATATTTAATTATTTTTTAGATTTAGTAATTTAATTTTTATTTTTTCAGTTTTTGTTCTCCATATCTTTTCAGTCTCACTTCAGGTTGTTCCGTCTCTGTTTAATCATTCAGCATATGTTTGAGGTAATGAAGTTTGAATGGGCGGGACGGAGTGGTTTGATTGCTGTCCGTAGCAGCCAATCATTTGTATGTTGTCTAATTAGCGCGTTGACAAAGGCGGGGACTACAAAAACGTGTCAGCCAATAAAAATCATCATGTTCGCCCTAGTGGCCAATCAAAAGGTTGTTATAGACTGGCCGTGTTTCTGGGTGGTGTTGGGTGGCTCATTTCTTCCGAGGGGGGTATACACAGTGTTATTATTCAAGGTAAGTAGTTTTGAATGTGTGAAATTTTGTTTTTCCATTAAAATGTACAAACGCGCTCGGTCACCTGTGGGTTTTTTAACAGGCTCTATGATAACAGGACGTGCTAAAGGTAGCAGTCGCTGAATAACGGTGTTAACGGTACTTCCTTTCGTCTGTGTTCATAGCGGCTGAAACGGGATGATTTCAGTCATGTTTCTGGTTTAGCTACATGGATTTAAATGCTTTAAAATTTGGCCGTGAAAATAACTGTGGGGTTGCATGTGTTTGAATGCTTTTAGTGAATTTAAAACATGCCCTGTGCGCTGTTTTCCGTCAACTGTTTACCCTGTATTTAAAACTGAAGTGAAAATAGTGTTGATATGATGGAGGGCTGTCGAAGTCGATCGATATAGCTTTTTTTTTTTGTACCGATACCAAGACTCATTCTTAGTAATCCAGGGGATTGGTATCAAAATTTACAGTCAGATAAAATGCTGGTGCTTTAGCAATATGCAGACCACATTTTATGACAGGAAAGCTGTTATTCAAAGCTTTGCTGCTTTTTTTCTAATTACTTATACATTAGATTTAGATTTAGATTTAGATAGAACTTTATTAATCCCTCGGGTGGGTTCCTCTGGGAAATTCGATTTCCAAAAAAGCACAGCACCGACAGAAGTTACAGAGTTATACACACACACACATATATATAAATACAGAGACAATATAAATAAAATATACGAAGGGGATAAATAGAATAAATAGGAATAAAAATAAAAATACAAGTGAATTGCACATTTCAAGTATTGAGTCTATTGCACCGTTGACTATTTACAAAAGTATTGCACAAAAGGTATTGCACAGTGAGGTGAAGAGGCACTACAGCTTAGTTGTTCCCCCCTCCTTTGTCCTCCTGTTTCCCCTCCCTCTCCCCTCCAGAGAGGAGTTAAACAGTCTGATGGCGTGTGGGACAAAGGAGTTCTTGTCTTTGGGAGAAGCAACCTGTCACTGAACAGACTCTTCTGGTTGTTAATGGCCGTGTGCAGAGGATGCCTGGCATTGTCCATAATGTCCATCAGTTTCTTTAATGTCCTTTTCTCTGCCACTGTCACCAGAGTGTCCAGCTTCATGCCGACCACAGAGCTAGCCCTCCTGATCAGTTTCTCCAGCCTGGATGATAATGTGTACATGCAACGATAATTGGAGTTGATGCGTTATTGTTCTGTTATTTACTCTTAATTTACTCACTTGTTTTTGGCATGCCACTTTGTCAACTTTTTAGTGTTGTGCATTTTCCCATCCTTATTTTTCATGTATTTTTAAGGGAATTTGAATAAATTTAAATGTATTACCAATACCAAGAGAAATCCTTGCAGTAGACTGGCAGCCTGTCTGTGGTGTGCCCAACCTTTCAGCAATTGGCAGCTGGGTTAGGCTCCAGCCCCTCCCTGAAATCCTGATTTAAATAAGCGAAAGAAAGTGGATGGATGGATGGATGGATGGATGAATGGAATACCAATAGAATTGACAGTAGATACTCCTCTTTTTTCTGATAGAGAACTGAGTTTCTCTGTTACTACCACACTTACTTCTTTGATCAATTTTAATGTTCTTCTATTACAGTTTTAGCTGTTTGGGGTAGTCTGAAGCTCGCTGTTAACTTAGGTGAAGGGATGCACACAACTACTCGACTAGATATTTAAACATTAAGCAAATTATTATTATTATTATTATTATTATTATTATTAATGTACAACAATGTTTTTGTGTTGGTTTTAAAGCACTGTTTACACAGGACTTGCAGCAATGTCATGACCATAGACGATAGAAAGTCAGTAATATTTGGAGAAGAAAAGCAACAACAACAAAAAAACATTAGTGACGTGATGTAGGTAGGGTCCTAAAATAAACCTTCCTTATTTCAAGATGAACAATCGAAGCTACTGAAAACAAGATTGCAGGATACAATGCATTGGCAAATGACAGGGTAGTAAATACATTATTAGGTTACCAGAGGCAACCAGATTCTTAAGTGCCTATTACAAAACTAACCATCAGCTTCAGTGTTGTTGTTGGCTGGTGTTAGCTATTTTCCGATATATTGGTATTGGCATGTATATTAGATTATAAATGAAAATTTAAAAAGTGGAGAAGAAATCACAGAAACACCAGCTGTGTTATTATGAGTAACAATGTAATCCACAAGCTTTGGGATAATTAAAACAAGATTATTTTTAAACAATGCTGTCATACTGTCTTAGTAAGGATTGTTAAACAAATACATGTAACATATGTTAGGGAAATAGTTGATGTATGTTACAACTGTCTAGGTTTTGTATGTCAGAAAGGAAAAAAAATATTGGCTTATGTATGAGAGTTTTAAATAATCAAATATCGGTATCAGTATTGGTCTAAAAAAAATCATGTATCAGTCAAGTTATAATCGATAGCAGGCTTTTTATCTTTTACACATGGCAGCAGATCATCCAAAAACAGCAACTCACTGTCTAATTTGCACTGGTTGTCCTTTATTATTCATTTTCCAAAATTTGATTGACCTGATTAAATTATTTTTAGGCATCATTTTTATTCAATTTAACTTGTCAGCATGTTACATCACATAAAAAGTGCTGTGAATTTCTTTTTTGAATGCCTTTTTTGTGTCTCTTTGTGCAGATGTCTTTAACCGCCCACTCCTTCCTCTCATGTCTTTATTCACAGCCCCTCTGGTTTTTGTGTCATCTCTTCATTTCAGATGCAGTTCATGCTTCTTTTCAGTCGGCAAGGCAAGCTTAGGCTCCAAAAATGGTACGTGCCTTTGTCTGATAAAGAGAAAAAGAAGATCACCAGAGAGTTGGTGCAGACAGTCCTGGCACGGAAGCCTAAAATGTGCAGCTTTCTGGAGTGGAGAGACCTTAAAATTGTGTACAAGAGGTGGGTAGGAACTGGACTTGTTTCTGAACAAAATGTGTTCTGGTTGAACGCCCTCAGAATAGAATATTTTCACACGTCCCTGGGCAATTCATAGGCCCGTCATTCATAGACATGGCTCTGCTGGGGAATCAGGAGAGTGTTACCAAAGAGATGAAGGCATCATCATGACAGCACTCAGACTACAACAAGAAAGAGCATTAATTTAGTCTCATTATATCCTGTTGCTGTGCCAACGGACAAGGAGGCAGACTGCTTGTGAACCGGAGTGACCCCACTGGGATGGACTAACAGAGCCCCTGAACTGCTGATCAGTCTGCAACCATTGCCCCACCACACAGATGTTTATGTCCTCAGTTAAATTCTCACTAAGTGTTAATAGTTCTTAGTATTTTTTTTACATATGTAAAAGATAGATGTAGCAAATGTGATATTACCCATTGGTTTAGGACATTTTGAAGGACCGCTGCTAGGATTTTGACCATCACTGTGTTGGGTTTTTGGAATCAGAAGTGACCACATGTGAACAACAGGGTGGAGTACTAAGTTATCAGTGTGTTATTAGGCCTTGTTAGCAAGCCATTTCTTTAAATGATACTGGTGGATTACCAATCGGTGCTAAGTAACAACTTAAGAAAAAAATCTAAAATTTCACTCAAATTTAAATTGACTGTATAAATGCATGGTGTTTGATGGCCTTGGTTTGGAGCCACAGTATCTTGGTACCTTGCAGTTATTGAGTCGACTATGAGCTCCTCTGTATCTCTTCTAGAGACAAATGTGAGGACGTCTGTGTGACAGCTAAAGCTTGTCTTAAATTGGATTGTGCAACAGGACAATCCCAAGCATAGCAGTAAAATCTCATGGTTATAGCCACTGTGACATTGCCTGTTAGTTTGTAGAAACTGATTTGAAGCCTGATTTGAAGCCATGAGTTTAGTATTTTGGTAACTCTTCCCTCAACATGATAGCCACAGCCTAAAGCACGTTCAGCTTCATCATCTATTTTACTCTAAATGGGACCATAATTTATAATATGAATATCAAGTTGGTTCGAAGAAGGTCTAAAACCAGTGACCAAGATCATAAACTTACCGGGAAAATGTATGCTTAGTTTGTAGATAATGTGAACTGTTGGGTAATTTTCCCAAAGGGAGGGAGGGAGACAGGACAAAAGACACGCTGTGGAGGAGAGCCAGAGATTAATGACAGCTAATGATTAAATGCAGAGACTGAAAAGAAGTGAATGAACAAGAAGGACTCGGTGCATCATGGGAGGCCCCCAGAGGCCTAGGCCTATTGCAGCATAACTGAGGGATGGTCACCTGATCTACCTATAAGCTTTATCAAAAAGAAAAGTTTTAAGCCTAATACTTAAAAGTAGAGAGGATTTTTGTCCCCTGAATCCAGACTAGGAGCTAGTTCCACAGAAACCCTGGAAGCTCTGCCTCCCATTCTACTTTTGAATACCATATGAATGACAAGTTAGCCAGTAGTCCAAGTGCAAAGTGCTCTATTTGGTTGATATATTATTATGATGTCTTAAAGATAAGATGGGTTTGGTTATTCAAGACCTTGCATGTGATGAGAAAGAGAATAAGTGATTCTTGATTTAACAGGGAGCCAATGAAATGAAGGCAAACATAGAAATATGTCAGAATTCTACAGAATTCTGGATCAACCGAAGCCTTTTCGAGGATTATTTAGGACAGCCTGATAATAATGAATTAACAGTAGTCCAGTCTAGAAGTAATAAATACAAGAACTAGTTTTTCAGCATCACTCTGACACAGGATGTTTCTAATTTTAGCAATATTGTGCAATTGCAAGAAAGCGGTCCTACCTTTTTGTTTAGTATGTGCATTGAATGACATATCCTGGCCAAAAATTACTCAGACATCCCTCACAGTGTTATTAGAGTTCAAGGTAATGCTATCCAGAGTAAGCATCTGGTTAGATAATATTTTTAAAGCTGAGTACAGTAACCTAATTTTTATCTGAGTTTAAAAGCAGGAAATGAAATGCCGTAAATATCTTTAAGACATTCCTACATTTTAACTAATTGCTGTGTGTGATATTTGGCTTCAGGGATAGATAAAGCTGGGTATCATCTGCATAGCAATGAGAATGTATGCTATACCTTCTAAGTATACTGCTGAAACGGAGCACGTATAATGTAAATAGAATTGGTCTTCTTTTCTTTTATGCATGAGACAGATTTCTGGATTGTTTAGCTCTGGCTAAAAGTTTCTTTGCAGAAAGAAATTGTCTAATTTTGAGCAACAACATGGATCTGTATGTTGACACTAATGCATCAACCAACAGCCTGTCAGTGTGTAGACGTGTAACTTGTAACACTGAAAATTTCTCTGTATAATTTCTCACATCTTACAGTAATTTAGATGCTTGCAAGCATCGGTTTAAAACTGATCTTCATATTTTCTTTAAATGTGACAGAGAAACAGAGCAAATTAGAAGCAAATAACGAAGCTTAATATTAGTTTTTAACAAATGACTGATTCTTCCACATGCATTTTTGTTCTTTTGAGCTGAACCAGGACCAAAATCTCAGTGAGTTTAATAGAAAGCTGAGAACTGAAACTGTGCCTAAATTCTTAAAATGCATGCTGTTTCCCATCTGATATGTCAGAATTGATCCAGGATCAGAAACAAGGATGGATCCTTTGCCAGTGGCACTACTCATGGTGATATTTGGTGCCAAATTAAACTGTCCGTAGCTCTAAAACGTAGCTCAAAGCCAGCAGTGGGTAAAAAACCTTTCTGACATAATTATGCAAACACATTTTGGGCTAATCTACTTGTAAATCTGATTCTTACCAAAAACCTTTGAGAAGCACGTAGTCCAGTTTGTTAACACTTGAGTTATTTTGAAGCCTGTATTTACAATTTTCACATTAGTTGTTTAACTGGACATAAACACTGCACGAATAGAATCACCAGTCACATTAAAAAAAAAAGGCTTTTGGTTTATAAAAGTGCTTGAAGTTACATTTTTATTATGCATGTGAGAAGTTATTTGACTTTTCTGCTTCATTATGGCTCAATCCAACATGAACAGCTTCTCTGCACGTGCTATCAGGGTGCTGAACAATTCTAGTGCACCGTGATTGGATAATATGTTTCCAGGCTCAGATGTTGATTGGCTCTTTGAATGTTGGGCTGCTGCCATCTTTACAGTTTCACAGTTCTCCCATAAATTTCTTTAAGGCTTCTCCTTATATGTCAACTGTGATTGGATGCTTTGCCAGCAGAACTCATGCTGATATTTTTCCCAAAGTAGACTAAATTGAAATTCAAAGTGTACCTCCAAGTAAGGCTCTAAACTGTCTGCCACATGTGAAATGTTAATATAACCCTTACTTACGTGTTAAGCAACATTCTATAAAGATGTCTTATTGAAGACTAATCCACTTATAAAACAGGGGGACCTGTGCCATCAGGCTGCCAATGCAACATAAAGATGTTCTTTACTTTGGGAGCCTTCTCTACACAGAGTGTGCATTATCTTTTAAAGCGTTGACTTGTTTCTGGAGTGAGTCAGCTCCAGTAAAAATGCTGTCTCACTGCTCTTTTGTAATGACTGAACCGAGCCCTTTGTGCTTCCTGCTTGGCTACACCTTGCATTAATTTTCACAAACTGTAGACAAAGATAGACAACAGCTCGAAACAATCAAGAATTCACCACCAGAAAACAGCCTGGCTAATAAGCAGCTTTGCTGTTCTCTGTGACCTCTGCGAGTATTGTACACTTGTCTTTTTAAGAATCTGCAGCCCTGTCCATTGTGTCCTGCTGCTCCTCTGGTTTCAGAGGATCAACTGACCAGCTCCTTTATTAGCCAATCATCACATGCCTAGTGCCTTAGGGATTATCAGGGATAAAGAACTATGGCAGAATGGGTCTTAACTGTTTCAGCCTTCTGCGTCCGGCTTCTGGCTTTTAAATGAATACCCTGTGCACAGTAAACAGCAGGCCTTAATAATAACGGAGAAATGCCCTCTCAGCACCATTTCAGTGAGACAGTACATCACTGTGAGAGCCTGTCGCAGCTTTACAAATGCCTGAAGTCTGCTCCTTGGCTTTGGCTATTTGATGGTGTAGTTTTCACAACGAAAGATTGTTATTTAAAGGGATAGTTCACCTCAAAATCTAATTCATGTTATTTTTTCTCTGGGCTGTAGTGATGGTTATCTTTTTTGGGTGTACGGCATGCAGTTTTGGAGACATCAGCTGTGGAGATATTTGCCCTCTCTTGATTATATCGAAGACCCTGAGACATTTAAAGGACACAGCAGCCTCCTTCATGCACTCTGGCAGGAAATATAGACTCTATAAATCACACAGCAAATGCAATGCATGTTGTACTACCCTGTATATTGTTTCGACTATGTAGTTTTTCCTATTTTAGCCTTTAAGAATGAATGAAAATAACAGCCTCCACTGTGCTGATGGGGATGACTTTTTCTACTTGACAGTTGTAATTAAAACAACAGTTTTCATATGAAACTTTCTCAGAATTATTTTTCTGAGAAAGCAGGGAACGAACTTTTTCAGTTGAAGTGAATTTGCTTCTCGCTGTGTTGCAGATATGCCAGCCTGTATTTCTGCTGTGCCATTGAGGACCAGGACAACGAGCTCATCACGCTGGAGATCATCCACAGATATGTGGAGCTGTTGGATAAATACTTTGGCAGTGTGCGTTTGTGATGTCTGACTTCCTAATATTATTCTTAGTTATAATTCCCACGTGCTGAGCTGTTCATTAATGTTTAAAGTTATTGCATGTTGGTCACCAGGTTTGTGAACTGGACATTATTTTTAACTTTGAGAAGGCCTACTTCATCCTGGATGAATTCCTGCTGGGTGGAGAAGCTCAAGAGACGTCTAAAAAGAATGTGCTGAAGGCCATCGAGCAGGCTGACCTGCTACAAGAGGTAAGATATGTGATAAAACCACCATGGGAACAATAACAGTTTCAAATACTACATTTCTGGTAAAGATATTTTACACTAGTACACCACTATTTCCTATGTATATATTATATTATATTGAGGATTTCTGGAAATCTGGAGACATCCCCAGTTATTGGTGGTGGCAGCAAGTAAGGTTTAATACTTTTTGGCTCAGTTTGCAAGTCATGCATTAAAGCCAGTCTTTAGACAAAAAACATTTTGTAGTAGTTATTTTTCTTTTAGTCGAGGGTGGATTTAATCCAAGTATGGTAAACTGGTCTGTGATTGTTTCTTTTATTGTTTTATTGCATTTAATCACTACTTCTCAAAAAAATTATTTTTAATTCGCTAATGAAAATATGTGGATGAAAAAGCATGTTGTGGCTTTTCTAAGAAAGAAATATGTAGCTTCTTCTTCTTTCTTAGAAAAGCCACAGTGCGTAGGCCAGCATGGGGGAGGTGACCCACTGGTGGAAATGCTGAAAGTGGTGTAGAGAGGACAAGCAGCAATCTGGCAGCCAGAGACCATGGGAGTTTGATGAAATGTAGTGATTTGTAGACAGGTGAAATGGGTGATTAAAGAGTCAAAGTGATTGAAGTGACTGCCAGTGGAAGCAGTGACATATAAGCTAGTAAATACATGGTTATCAACCTATTTGGAACGTGGAACAGCTGCTTTGTTGAACAGCTGTCAGCTACAAAGCTGCTCCATGAGCGAATCGTTTTATATCGTTTATCACCAGGTTATTATCTCTCTGAAAATCTTTATGTCTATGGTGAAAATAAAATGTGTTTATAGTTCGAAGGGAGATGCATGAATTGTCTCTATGAAATTGCAGATATTTTTAAAAAGTCTTTCCAAGACCCTGAGATTGTTGTTCAGATATACTCCAGTGAAAAAGACAGCTACAATCAAAGGTTTGTAGCTGAGAATGTCAGACTTTCAATTTTGTAAATAATGAGTCTTCCCGTCTGACAACACAAAGTTACTGAGACCTGCAGACTAAACCAGCCACAAAGTCACTTTTTCTGTGGTTTTTTCTTCTTGTTCCATTTCTCACTGCAGTGTCATCAAGTGATCCTCTAATAAGATTCAGTCAGTGATTTCCTGTAAAAGCTCCATAATAGAATCCATTCTCAGCTTCTAATGCCAAGCAAACATTAAGAAATACTGGTTTTGCATCGGTAACTGCTGCAGCCTTAAATAGAAAAGCTGATATTTTGACTGCCTTATTTTCTTTCATAGGTATGCTGTCATAATGGTGGATGATTGTAGTTTCATCAGACCAATCAGAATGAAATAAAAAGATAGAAGAGAAGAAGTGAAGGGCTTCACCAAGGAGCAGTATCAGACAAATAAGGATTATTTTGAAATACAGGTCATGCAAAGCTACTCTACTAGAGTCAGAAAAAAATATGGAGCTTGAAATCAGCACCATTGGTCCACGTTAATTAAATTAATGTGAGGATTATAGTTTTTATTGTAATAGTTAAATTTCATGCAGCACGGTGGCACGGTGGTTAGCACTGTTGCCGCACAGCAAGAAGGTCCTGAGGTCAATTCCACCATCAGGCCGGGGTCTTTCTGTGTGGAGTTTGCATGTTCTCCCCGTGTTTGCGTGGGTTCTCTCCAGGTACTCCGGCTTCCTCCCACCGTCCAAAGACATGGAACTTGTGGGGATAGGTTAATTGGATAATCCAAATTGCCACTAGGTGTGAATGTGAGTGTGACTGGTTGTCTGTCCCTGTGTGTTGGCCCTGCGACAGACTGGCGACCTGTCCAGGGTGTACCCCGCCTCTCGCCCTATGACAGCTGGGATAGGCTCCAGCGACCCTGAAAAGGATAAGTGGTAGCGAATGGATGGATGGATAGTTAAATTTCATATAGTAGAAGTAAAAAATGTTTCTTAGAGTTTACCTCAAAGTGACAGCTGATTTTACTTTACACTCTCCAGTCAACCCAGGAAGTTGTTCAGCTCTTTTCATAATGCTCGACTTGAGTTATTTATAGTGTTTTTAAAGCATTCACAAGAACTAATACTCAGATAAGTCTCACTGTTTTAGAGTCACGCAAAGAAACGTGGACCTCGTTACCCTCAACTTCAACTAGAACTTTCTTTACCCTTTATTATTTTTACAGAAGGTTCAATGTTGAGTTCTTGTGTCTTTCTATGTTGCATCACTTCCCTTAAGTAGAGGGAAGGCTCGGCACTGCTGGTGCTATATGTTTATTCTCTTTTTACACATTTTCTCACATTGGAGTCCTGATGATCATTTCTGTCTTTAATTTTCAGTGCTGCATGAATACAGCCCTCAGATGATTCATGCAGCCATATTTTTGAAAATATTTTGTGTCTTGCTTTTAGTTTGCTTGATCTTAATCCTGATTTCTGCTGACACATTTCTCCCTTTGCTTGTTTATTCTTTACTGTTGTGATTTGCAGAATATAGACTTTCAGATGCGCCTGTTTGCAGGTAACACTTTGTTAAAAAATCCCTATTCTGTAGTGTTAGATCTGTAGCTTTAGATTCACCAACACAATGTTAAATCCAGCAGAAAAAAAAGATACCAGCAACACCAAAGTCTCAAGTGTCATCAGCACACTTTGAATTTTGAAGTTGCTGATATGTTTTCTGCCTCATACTGACCCTATATCAACTCCAATGTCTCTGATGTCACTGTAAACCTAACCAGCAACATTTAATGTGACGAATAGTTACACAAAATTGCTTAAAAATAAAATAGCATTCAGTAGTTTTTAATGAAGAGCCTACATTTCTAAGTTACTTATAAAAGTTTCTGCACAGGCCTGGTTCAAGGTTGGATGTGGGCAGTGCTCAGGTTGTAGTCTTCAAACAAACCCTCATTGTATTCACTGCTGTGACAAACAGGACACTTCTGTTCTAGATTAGCATTTCATATAGTGGGAGCGTAATTATAGCATCAAAACCACAGTATCGCAGCAAGGGTCATTTTGACCATAAGCGCTGTCAGCAGGATACCAGTACACACTGATCACAGCTCCACAGCTGGTTTTTCACCCCACTCTCAATCCCGGGCACAATTAATGTTGTTTTGTCAGCGTCTGACGTAAAAAGGGCGATTTTACTAAACGGAATAAAATAGCGTTGATAGGTGTGGTTAGTTTTATCAGTGATTTACAAACGTTGCACTGTTTTCTAACCACAACAAAAACACGGTTCATTTCAATATGACATACCCAATGTGCCAAGAGCTCTGACTTCAGCAAGTGTACGGGACATGCAAAGAGACACAAAAGCACTTGTGACCCAGACACAAGAGCATGACAACAGCGGTATCTGGTATGGCAAAGTCAGTGGATACTTTACTACAGGCTTAAAATTCCATAAGTGAAATGCTGTTGCACATCCTTGGAATAATAACAAGAAGCACCTCCACTCACCCTGGACAACAAGAACTGCAGGGCGCAAAAAGAAAGTGTCCTAGAAGCCAGGGAGAAACCAGAAAGCATCAAAAATAGGCCATGTTTGTGCATAATATCATGACTTATGCATATTATATTCACATTTGTTTTATTTCTTGCAGTTTCAGTACAGTAAATCTATTTTAAAAGTTATGTTTTTCAAGATGGCACTTTGATTATTATTTTAAGCATTCAGTTTTTTCTCTTTTTAATAGAGCTATCTATAAAGACTACAGCTTCTGTTGAATTTATTTCAGCATATGACAACAATAGCATTTTCTGTATTAAATGCTAAAATAGCCAACACATTGACCATTGAGACAACTGTCAAATGTGTACATCTGTCCATGGTCCTGAAATTATAGCTATAGTTTTTTAACACAAATGCATTGATCAGAATAAAAACAAAAAGCACTTCCAAACTATCAAACCAATTCAGAACATCAAAATGAAAAATGGGCTGCTATTATGACTTCCTGTGCCTGCCATCCAGGATCCTATCCTGAAACTGATCAAGCCTTGATTAGTTTTAAATTGCAAAGATGAGTTGCACTCATCAGTGCTGATTGTCTCAGTATGATTTGAATATGTTGGCAGTCTGTTTCCGTTAATAATACAGACAGCAGTTATTTGCAGTCCTTCACCAATCTGCCTGCGAGTGGTTGCAGTCAGTCTGAGTTGGACCATGATTGTTTAGAGCACCAGGTGACCTATGCATTTGGCTTAAGATTGAAAGTGATCGCCCAGAGGCTGAACGTGTTGCCTCCTCAGCCTCTAGGTCACTGCAACTAGTGGGAATTGATTTCCAAAGATGCAACCATGGAGGTATCATTTTTTTCTTTTTCTTTTTTTTTTTAACTAGTTGCGAGGTTGCCATCCTACTTTACTCTAGTGTGACAGAATGCTAACCAAGTTTAAGTAGCTAAAGCTAAATGAATAATTTATAGTGCTTTATTTAACCAAGTAGTTTTTAGTAAACATTAAAAAAAAATCAGCATGTGAAGAAGAAACGGACATCCTGAACAAAACAACGTGAAGCACAGTCTCCAAGGTGACAGACCTTCGGCTCATGCCATTACCATGTGTGTGTGCTCCCACTGTTTATTGAATGTATAAAGATCAAAAGGTAACACCCACGGAGAGCTTCAGAAAAGAGCGGACTGTTCTCAGTTTTACCAATTTGTTCTGGCCAAGTCAGGAAACACTTCAATGTTTCGATCTAGTGGCTTTCATTGGAGCATGTCTGGTACAATGTAAGTCTAATCAGTCAGTTAGACAGCAGACTGATTGGTTTCCTGGATTTGTTTGTCGAACATTTAGTCTGTTAGTGCTCCAAAAGGCCACCGCTAATGAGTTCTAGGAAAGGAAATCAGGCCACGGCTGACAGCCCATTAACATCTACATGGATAAAAGTGATGTGAACCATGGAGAATTTCTGAGGAACACTTACTTTTTGTAAAGCATAAATAAAAAGATTTTATAAATGCTCCTATTAACGATTAAAATTGTTTATTTATTTTACAGTTTAATTGAAGTGAATTGACTAAAAAAATGGTTCTATCCTTTATATTTGATAGAAATAGAAATGTCTGTGAAGACATTCAGGAAATACGACAGATTAAAAAAAAGTTTGAAATTTCACTCAAGTTACAACTGAATATAAATTGGACCTAAGTGAGTGATGTGAAGCTGGAAAGCATTTAGAAGTCTGAATGTGGTTGTTTGCCATTAGTTGCGAGGCTGCTGCCACCACCCAGCCAAACCCATTATCCCAGAGGACAAACCGTAAAGCTGTTCATTGATTTATCGACAGCAGGACCATCAGATGGAGAACATACTGTACTGAAAGGCTTAGAGTAAGGCTTTTTCCTGTAAGTGTATAAAGTAGGTAGATCTTTAAAATGATTTAGCTGATTTTCTCACTTAGGAGGAAGTGAGTTCAAAATCTGAAGGGGACGAAGCCAAATCTGAGTAGGAGAAAGGGAATGAGGTCTCTGACTGGCTCAATTCTGTATTTATAGAGCCAGAGTGAAGACTGGGGAAGTTTGCCAAATGAGGAGATCTTATAAAGAACTAGAGTCCGTCCATGCCTCCATCCAGAGTATTGATAAGTACTAGACTGGTACAGTCAGTCAGTCAGCATGGGTTTCCAGTTCTGCGTGCCGTCAACTGCATGTACGCCTGTCAGTGTGACTGTCTCATAACTCTGAGTCTAGATACAGGCTGCGATCAAAGGGTAGTCCGACTCTGCCCATACAAAGAAGAAACCTTTGCCTCTTTTAAATTTGATTTGTTTCAATGTAAAAAAAAATCATCTTCCTCTGCACCTCTGGACCACACCCAGCGCCTGTGTGACTCATTTGGACCATTTGCATGTGTGTTCTGCAGTTACACAACCTAACCTAACATTACGCAAAGAGCAACTCCTACGTCAAACCAAATTCCTAAGGTGCATGCTCATTGTATTTTTACATTTGTGCAAGGTTAATTCATTCAGTACAAAGTTTGATGACTTTGCACGAAAACAAAAACAGGTTTAAGTTCCTAGTTCGGCTGTTAATTGTCTCATTAGGTGGTACACGTAATAGATTTGTCTGTTGTTGCTGATTCTACTATAAGGCAGGAGATTATGCATAAACCACCGGAACTGTAGCATGTGCCATCGTGCCCTCACTCACAGAGACATACCAACCCACACACTGCTTATCAACCACACTAACAGCTCTTTTCCACTAATACCTACTTGAGTTGGTTCGGCACGGCTCGACTCAGTTTTTAGGGATTTCCACTGAGTTGTAGTACCTGGTACCGGGCACTTTTTTTAGTACCTACTCGGCCAGGGGTCCAAATGATCTGAGGCAGTCTGAAAATATAATGCCAACAGACTGCATGGCACAGATTGACGTCACTCAATGAGTCATGAGTCTCTATCATGAAAATCAAAACCACCATTATTTAAAAAAACAAAAACATCCCCTAGCAAAGATAAATTGGCTTCACGAAAAATAATACCCTCATCCCCGAGTCTGCCAAAAAGCCATACACCGTGTAGCAGATGTCCTCCTTTGTTGAGGCTAGGGCTGCCACAAACGATTATTTTGATAGTCGACTAATCAGATCATGCATCCATTGGACGAACAACGTACAGCTTATTGCACCAGCATGCATCTGCTCTTATATAACTATCATTAGCTTACAGCTTGCTATCTAAAATATAACAGGACACCGGAGTATATTCTCGAGCATCTCACACTTCTGATAATCAGTTGTCTGCTTGACGTTTATTCAGCTGTGTAAAAACTATAACTTTAATCTCAGCCAAACCGATTTACTCAGGAACAAATAAAATACTGAAAAAATCCAAACAATAACATTTTTAAGTTATCTAAGTGACTTATACAGTGGGGCAAAAAAGTATTTAGTCAGCCACCGATTGTGCAAGTTCCCCCACCTAAAATGATGACAGAGGTCAGTAATTTGCACCAGAGGTACACTTCAACTGTGAGAGACAGAATGTGGAAAAAAAAAAATCCATGAATCCACATGGTAGGATTTGTAAAGAATTTATTCGTAAATCAGGGTGGAAAATAAGTATTTGGTCAATAACAAAAATACAACTCAATACTTTGTAACATAACCTTTGTTGGCAATAACAGAGGTCAAACGTTTACTATAGGTCTTTACCAGGTTTGCACACACAGTAGCTGGTATTTTGGCCCATTCCTCCATGCAGATCTTCTCGAGAGCAGTGATGTTTTGGGGCTGTCACCGAGCAACACGGACTTTCAACTCCCGCCACAGATTTTCTATGGGGTTGAGGTCTGGAGACTGGCTAGGCCACTCCAGGACTTTCAAATGCTTCTTACGGAGCCACTCCTTTGTTGCCCGGGCAGTGTGTTTTGGATCATTGTCATGTTGGAAGACCCAGCCTCGTTTCATCTTCAAAGTTCTCACTGATGGAAGGAGGTTTTGGCTCAAAATCTCACGATACATGGCCCCATTCATTCTGTCCTTAACACGGATCAGTCGTCCTGTCCCCTTGGCAGAAAAACAGCCCCATAGCATGATGTTTCCACCCCCATGCTTCACAGTAGGTATGGTGTTCTTGGGATGCAACTCAGTATTCTTCTTCCTCCAAACACGACGAGTTGAGTTTATACCAAAAAGTTCTACTTTGGTTTCATCTGACCACATGACATTCTCCCAATCCTCTGCTGTATCATCCATGTGCTCTCTGGCAAACTTCAGACGGGCCTGGACATGCACTGGCTTCAGCAGCGGAACACGTCTGGCACTGCGGGATTTGATTCCCTGCCGTTGTAGTGTGTTACTGATGGTGACCTTTGTTACTTTGGTCCCAGCTCTCTGCAGGTCATTCACCAGGTCCCCCCGTGTGGTTCTGGGATCTTTGCTCACCGTTCTCATGATCATTTTGACCCCACGGGATGAGATCTTGCGTGGAGCCCCAGATCGAGGGAGATTATCAGTGGTCTTGTATGTCTTCCATTTTCTGATGATTGCTCCCACAGTTGATTTTTTCACACCAAGCTGCTTGCCTATTGTAGATTCACTCTTCCCAGTCTGGTGCAGGTCTACAATACTTTTCCTGGTGTCCTTCGAAAGCTCTTTGGTCTTGGCCATGGCGGAGTTTGGAGTCTGACTGTTTGAGGCTGTGGACAGGTGTCTTTTATACAGATGATGAGTTCAAACAGGTGCCATTCATACAGGTAACGAGTGGGGGACAGAAAAGCTTCTTACAGAAGACGTTACAGGTCTGTGAGAGCCAGAGATTTTCCTTGTTTGAGGTGACCAAATACTTATTTTCCACCCTGATTTACGAATAAATTCTTTACAAATCCTACCATGTGAATTCATGGATTTTTTTTTCACATTCTGTCTCTCACAGTTGAAGTGTACCTCTGGTGCAAATTACTGACCTCTGTCATCATTTTAGGTGGGGGAACTTGCACAATCGGTGGCTGACTAAATACTTTTTTGCCCCACTGTATATCATGTTTAACCTGAGTAGCAAAAGACAGCAGTGGGTTTGAAAACGATTTGCCGGGAGTCCGGTGTTCTCAGCGGCTCTAGTGAGCCTTGAATCCCGGCTAACTATCGAGCTAGTGGGTAACAGACGTCTCCGAAAAAGTCGGAGTGCTTTTGAAAATATGTGGTGTCTTGATAAACTGAGCAGATATTTGAAGTTTACACAGCTACATTCTCGCCTGAAAATATGTTAAACGTTTATTTTGTGACCCAGAAAGAATAATAAGAGTAATATTAAAACTAACTAGCTGCCGCCATTGTTGGAAACTGAGCAGGGCCGCGCTATGAATTCTGGGACACAGCTTCTTCTTCTTCGGGGTTTAACAGCAGCTGGCATCCTTGTACATGCAGTGCTGCCATCTTCTGTTTCAGTTCGTTATTACACTCTTAAATCCTACTACTTATTCCTGCAGCTTTTGTGATCTTACAAAGCTTCAAACAACGCATCGACGATTTTAATAGTCGACGTAATCGTGACTAGTCGACTAATCGTGGCAGCCCTAGTTGTGGCATTCATGGCCTCACAGGCATCACAGGACTTTTGACCGCATTGCTATAACAACCCTACACAATTTGGTGGTACTCAGTTTTAATGGAAAACAACAGAAACCAAGTTGAGTTGAGCTGAGTCAATACCAGTGGAAAAGGTCTATTACTGCCAGATTTGGTCACCTTTTTGACACTTTGGTCAAGGCCTTAGATCCATCGGAGCGGTGCCTGCAGAGGTGAATTGCTGCCGCTGAGCAATCCAAACACAGAAATAATGGAAGTTGTCCAGAGGTGCAAAACTTGATGATCATGAAAGGAGATTGGACAAATTTGAGGTCAGGTAAGGTTTTCATTTTGATCGCACCTCGTACGTGACACAACATGAGGGTCATAACAGGCACCAAGTCAGTTTTGAATGTTTAGACATGTCTGAGTAGACTACCAGGCAGCATAATCCGAACCTTCCTACTTTTGCTTTGGTCGATTCTGATTGTAAATTTTGATTACTGTAACGTTATTGCAGAAAATTAAAACTATTAATTCTTGTCATTTAAATTTTTTCTGGGATTTTAAATTGAAACAAATATGCTGCCTGTGTGAAGACCAGCTGTTGTTCTAACAGCACTGAATGAAACTGTTCAAATTTATGATTTCTGAACAATGAAACTACGCTATAAAATTATTATATAAGCATTTGTACTAATACTGTTCACTTTCATTCATTCTTATTAATTGCCAATATATATTGAGACAGATAGATTGCTTTTTTTTTTAATAATTACAAATCCAGAAGAAAAGACCAAAACCAAAGTGACGCTCTCTCCATGTTTGCTGATGTGGTTGATAGCTGTCACAACAACCACATCTGTGCTTAAAAAAATAAAAATCTTATGAATATAAATATGTTTTAATAATTATTTAAACATTTAAATAATTATTTGTAGTTCCTATCAAACTTTGCTCACTTATTATAAATATTAGCATTTTTTAGGACTACAGTGGAACCCCGACTTACGAATACCCCATTTAACGAAAAATTCAAGTTACGAAGGCACTTAACTGCAATATTTCTGCCCGTGTTATGGCAAAATGCCCGCGTAACGAAATCCGCTGGCTCTGATTGGCTGAGCCCAGAATGCCTACAATGCCCACAATGCCCTCCGAATCATGTGACAACCCCTTTGGCTTTCGTACTTGCGCTTCGCTTTTCCAGTTGAGCGACGTATTGTTGTTGCAGTTAGCAATTAGCCTATAACCTATCGTTCACTCAAAAGGCGCGATGGGTGCTTCGACTTACGAAAGACCCTCGGGAACGAATTAATTTCGTAAGTTGGGGTTCCACTGTACTTTGGGTGTAGAATAATACACGTGGTGTGGTACAAACTGTTTCCAGCAGCGTAATGGTGTTTGTTGGATTACCTTAAAGTTAACGACAGGATGATTATTTGGGATCATGAAGGAATCTGTCACACAGTGGAGCTCTGAGACACAGAGGAATGAGTCAGACCAGTTCATCGATGGTTTTGGTCTTTTCACAGTGAGAATCAAGAATGTCACCAGCATGAAAACCAGCGCTTGATAATTAGTCACTATTCTGATGCCTCTTGTTTTTTTTAGTTATTTTAAATTCAGGAGAGCAATCACATCAAATTAAAAGCGCTCCTGGTGATTGAGAAACTGTTTAGTTCACAAATTTCTTGACAGTGTAATTCAGTAATCAGGCTACTCAGCAGGAAGCTTTAACACCACAGGGTAACAGTGGAACATCAGATGATAAACAAACAGACAAATCAGGCTCCATTTTAATTACTTTAGGGGCAAGAATGTTTCATTTTAATTTTCCTTAAATTTAAACTTATATTAAGTTTGTGGATACTAAAAACTGCAGGTAAAAGTGATGCGGGAGGAGCTGGGCTCATTCTGAGTTAGGTCCTTGTGCCTTTAGGCATTAGTAAGTGCATAGTGCAGTAATTACATGGAAAACATACCACAGGGGATTTGGTTGAAGCGATTTCAATAAGCCTTTAATGAAATATTTCTCAGGAGCTGGCCATTACTTTGGTGCCAGGAAGGAGATCTTCTTTTGGAATAATGATGCCTCAGAAGGTTTCCAGCCCTGCATGGGAGACATCAGAGATAAATTGAGCAGAGCCATCGCCACAAAGAGGGCACAGTTATTGTGGTGGTGCACGGTTAATCTCCTACTCCCTCAGCAGAGTCTGTAGATGTGTAGTACCCGCATTGTAGGTTGCTGAGAGTCGTGACGACGGTGTATCATACTTACTTTGTCCTTGTAAAAATGTTTGCCTCACAGGTATGGTGGTTCCAAATATGGCCTCTGAGTCTTCTGGTCTTTTCCAGAATTAGCCCTGCTAAGGTGAATGCGTCGTGTCTGTGGATTTAGGCTGTGTGTACCGCTAGAGCCCTCATGTCTCAGTGTTTTAACTGTGTGAACTAATCAGCCACAACATTAAAACCACTGACAGTGAGGTGAGTGACACTAATTATCTCATCACAGAGGCTCCAAGCCCATTGTTCCTTCAGTGGTCTGGTTTCAGTCATTATGCAAAGGTACTGTTTATAAGGTTGGGAAAACCTGCAGTCAGCTGAGACTGAAGAAGTCACTTAGATGAGTGACGAAACGTTTCTCCCACTGAAAACGCTACGTTCAGATGAACAGAATCAACTTTGGAGGATTTACTTACCTGGATGATTGAGCATGCATCAAGACATAATGCACTACTGACCCCAAAGGTGTCACTTTATCAAGTAGATGCTGTTTGTCAACCACTAAACAACAAAGACAGAAGAAAAGCACTACTGGTCCAATGCATGGCGTGCAGTGCAGTCTACTGTGCGAATAGGAGAAACGTTTAAAGCCATGGATGACTGCTACCATCAGAAAGTTTGGAAAAATAGGAGAAAACGAGGTCCAAACTCTGCCAGGTAAAGTTATTCTACTATAACCACACAGTCATATCAGAGCGGGGGCCACATTTGAGGAATAGTCAAATTGCTCCCACTCTTATCCACATCTTTAATACGATAAAGAGTAGAGAAACATACTTGCAGCTATACAGTTGAAACAGCTGTGAACCTCTAATATGTAGCACAATAAGATGATTCCCATTTCAGCAGTTGATTGGCTCTTTGGAGCCATCTTTGTTATTACAGAATTCTCTAATAATTTGTTTGTAGTACACAGCTGTCAGTACCTACTAAAAGTGGTCCAGGGAAGGATGATCAGTGACAGGAAGAATTTAAGAGAAAGACATGGGACTCAAAAAATCTTGAATTTTCAAAACCTCATTTTGGTGTGAAGTCAGCAAACATTTTAAGCATTTTTTTTTACCGGACCTGACCGGTGATTCTGTTCATGCTGCGTCTATTGAAAATAATGTTAATTTAGATAAAGCTTTAAAATAAATCAATGAAAAGGATCCAAGATGCCTATGAGTAGCAAGACATGTTTCTAGAGGGGCTTTGCTAGTGCACAGGAACCATGATCTAATTTAGTCTTGCTGAACTGCTAAAATCTCCTACAACTCACACATGAGTGGAACAGCTGAACCGTGGCGCCATGGAAGGAAGAGGCCTGGACTGCACTGTTTACCTGCAGAAAGATGGCACCTGGACACAATATGGGAAGAAGGCAGCCCTGTGGGAGCAGCACAGTGATCTGTGTTATGTTCTGCTGGGAAACACTGGGAAACATTTTGACTTTTACTGGAATGCTGTTGCAAACCACATACACCCCTCTATGACAGAGATGTTCCCTGATGGCGGTCACTTATTTCTGCAAGATAATGGGTCCTGTCATAGTGAAGAACAAGTACAGGAAGATTTTAAAGAACCAAAGTCCAAGATCCCGATTAGACTTATACATTCCAAAGATTTCAATCTCCAAGATGAGTTGATAAAACACATTAAATATATGAAGGTCCACCTCAAAACTTCCAACATATAAAGAATGTGC
The DNA here is from genome assembly GCF_057381915.1 of Diplotaxodon limnothrissa. Lineage (NCBI taxonomy): Eukaryota > Metazoa > Chordata > Actinopteri > Cichliformes > Cichlidae > Diplotaxodon > Diplotaxodon limnothrissa. The sequence goes on from NC_140617.1 coordinate 9,779,499, forward strand.
TGTGAACGTCTTGGTGTCTGATACCTCAGGAGAAATTCTGAAGTCTTGATGAGTCAGAGCTGTTTCGGTGGCTTTTAATGTTGTGACTGATCGTTGTCTGTGTGTAGCATAGTTCGTGCTGGTTTAGACGGTCTTCCTGGTCTCGTTCATCGACTCCTTTTCACAGTAACCAGTCGTTTAACTCTTAAATTACATGTTTACACTGGAAACTGAGGTCTGTCCTTTGGTGCGTTCACGCCAGACATGAAGCAACGTCTCACCTTGAGTTACTCATACAAATACGGGTGCATTGAAAAAACACAAATGTTCGCCGCTAGCAGCCTACAAGAAGAGGAGGCGTACACTCAATAGCTGGAATCAAGTTACACTTATCTATTTTCAGAACATATCATGAACTCCTACAGTTTTGTTTTTCTCCAACTCTGTCTCCTTTTTTTTCATGGATGTAAAAGTGACGTTGAGCCATGCAATTCGATCTCCCCTGACATGCGTCAGTAAGCTCAATTGGTGACGTTCAGAGCATCACAGCTGATGAGGTTTTGCAACACAGTGTGAAGTGAATTTTTTTGCAAAACTTTAAATAACCTCATGTGGATGCAAGTTTTAAACGCATCTTATCACTTTGCCTGCATTAATTCACCTCTTCATGTTGACTTGATATGTAAAAACTTTGCTTCGTGTTTGGAGTGAACTCATCACTAATCTGTCTTTATTCTACTTTCATATGTTAACATTTCAGTGACGCTGTCCACTACTACGACTTGTATGATTACAGCTATGTTGTACCTGCTGTGAGATAACGTTTAATAAGTTAGACAGTGTTTGTACTTTCACGCTGAAAATGATTGTTTCACCTTTGGGAGTTTTTTCTTTAATAAGGTAAGACGGAAAATGGGTACGTTTTTTCTAGAATTAGCCACACTTATGTATTACCAGCTTTTAAGCTAAGCCAGAAAGCAAACATTTGCCAAACTTTCCTTTGAGAGGAAAAGAGGAAACAATGGTGAGAGTCTTTTGTCCTGCCTGCTGCTCTGTCTCCTGCACGTTATGAATGAAGTGGCTGTTGGAAGCAGTATTGCCTTTGTTTACTAAGCTGTGTGCATTTCTCTCCTCCAGCCCCGTCATGAGTACTTTAATGTGCCTGTGTACTGATTGGCTGCCACCGCTGCTGCTGCTGCTGCTATCCACCTTGCATGCTGAGCTCCTCAGTGCCTGGCACCTTCCTTTCTGCACGCGGCACCTGACATTGTCATTGGTTTGGGGGTGTAACAGTATTTTCAGTTTTCATTCATTTTCATACATGACAGTCATGATACAATATTATCAAATTCAAATTTAAAACAACCATGAATGGAAGCATTTACACAAAGAGATCTGCATCCTGTTTATGGGGCGTGAAAACGTAATCAATATTGTTATCGATCCATTTGATATTTTGCGGTGATGCATTGTCACATGCCTGTCATTGCTCCACTGAACTCTTTGTATCATTTCAACAGTTTCCTTGTTATTGTTGTAAAGCAGCAAATTAAGTGCCATCATGACCCAAAAATAAAATATTAACAATAATTTAAAGTGGACCTATTATACTGCAGGAGTCTGCATGAAAACTCTTAGATTAAACGCTTTTCTGGGTCACACTGAATAAAACTTAAGAGTCTGTTTTGCAAATTTTGGTCATTCCAACTCTCAGAAAGGAGGTAACCCAAGTATACATGTTGGTTTGTGGTTTCACAGTCAGATATGACCAAAATCTGATATCCCGATATAAAACATCTATCGTCCGATAACGATATAAATCACAAAAATTTTACATTTTCTGTAAATTCTGTGAATCTCGGGTAGCTGAAGTGTTTCCAGCTGGGCGTCGTGTATCTGGAGTCGAGTTTTTTACCGATGCATTAAATGACACATTTTTAGACATAGGTTGTAACTGCCGCCGTTTTCTTTGTGAGAATTTATTACACGGCGTGCTGCGGGGAAAAGCCTGTTCTAATGTTTAAGTCTAAGGTTTATTTTTTAGCACCTGACGGCTCCTTTTTTGCTTCTCATCGGTAAATACTCTGCATACTCTTTCACGTGATTCAGTTTATTTTGAAAAGTCTCAACAGGATCTTGAGCTTTATTGTGAAAGGTTTATGTAGAAAATAAACAAGCGGACACGTGATGGTGTTGCCATCGTTGTTGCTAACGACAACGCATAAAAACAGGCGCTTGTCCTTTGGTAGTGTGGTTATATTAAATATAAGAGAAAGAGAGAACTTTAGGAAATTAATATAGCCACTACAGTGACCATCAAAACGATGAAAAAATATTGCCCTAAACAGTTTATTTTGCAACAGCACAAAACAAACGATAGCGTAAAATGAAACGATAGACGTTTTTATATCGTCATCTGATATATATCGTTATATTGAACAGCCCTAGTCAGAGCCACGCCTTGCTCATTGCAACCAGTTTCAAAAAGAAGATGTGACGGCAAGAGCGTTCATCTCGAGAGACTTCCACAACCAATCGGTGATGTCACTGCTCTTTTATACCTCTGTGGTTGTTAAAAGAAACACTAGAGACAGTGTTTCTTTCTTTTAATTCCAGTTTGTTTCCTCCGCTCCTCTGCTTTGTGTTTTGAGCTAAAGCTAGCTTCAGGATATTTTGAACAAGTCAGGTCCAACAAACAGCGTCTCGCATTTAATTTACTTTTGGCTGCCGTAGTCATCCACTGAAAATCTGGCGTTGTGACAGCTTTGAGTCAAACTGTTTATGAAAATTGTGTAACAGAAAATAATAGGTCCACTCTAAATAGCAGTTCCACTTAGTAAATAACTTCTTCCGCTTCATAGCTGCATCACTTTCTGGAAAAAACGCATTAAGTTGACCTTGTTAATCATGATGGCATACAAGACTGATTTAGATTTATGTCAAATAAGAGATTATATCAGTTTTTTATGATAGATGTTCTTCACAAAATGTTTCTTTCATTTTTTTGTTCATTTGTGCTGTTTCTACTTGGTCTTTGGGCAAACAAGTAGTACAGGTGCTGACTGTGTTTTAAAAATACAGTTCAGTACTTTTAAAAGTATTTAATTATAAACACAGAGAATTTCAAAATTCTTGAAGTCCAGATCACAAAATACAAACCTGAGCTTTAATTAAACACAGACTCCACGCTCACCACTCATACCTGAGTCAGTATTACATCCATGAGGGGTTCATCCAGTTTTTTCATGTTTTTAACTTGTTTTGACTCACAGGTCATGTTTGTGGGAAGTGAATGCAATAGAAGTCATGTTCACCCATTTCTGTATCTCATCTGTTTTGCTTGTATCTTCTCACTCTCACATCATACGTATCTGTTTGATTTTTAGGTTTTTCTTTTTGCTGTGATCTTGTAAAACGTTCTTATGAGCGTGAAAATCAAACCAGTGTTCACACTGAAGCGCACAGTAGACGTTTTAATAGTTTTTAAGTGTCTGTCTCTTAATAAGCAGAGTTATTTTAAAAAATATTCACAGATCATGATTATTTCCTATTTAAATAAATATTAAAAAAAGTTTTTCAAGGTAAGTGGTTTCAGAGGAATTCTGCCTAAATGAATATTGTATTTGCAATGATTGCACGGATTAAAGATTCTTCGGGGTTTTATGTTGATTATAGACGTTAAAACGCTTGAAACAATTAGACCTACAAATATGTTTTCTATTATAAATAAATAAATATTTCATATGAAATGTCTTTTCTGTGGCTTGCTAATGAAAGCCAGCTGAATAAATGGACCCTCACTTTATTGATGTACGTAATGGATACATAATAAATTGTTTACGATTCTCTGTCACATCAGCACACTGGTGTCTTTCTTTAATATAACCGTTGTTCTCTGAGTTTATGGATTTCCCCCCTGTGGCTCTCTGAAATTGGAGGGTTTTTTCCACAGCTTTTATTTTCTGTCTGAATTGTGCAGAACGCCATTCGTTTCCCAGATTAACGGGTTTAGCCTACATAATCGGCAACGAGGGATTCATCACTCTGACAAAATATTTCCCCTGTGTGAAAAGTCTATAAAGGGTGATTAATGCAGAGTGGATGTTTCGAGGTCACGTCTGAACATTTTGCACTGAAAATGAAACCACAGACGCCACTGTGTGGAAGTGTTAGCTTAAATGAATTTTATGTCACTGCTCTGATGAATTTACTCTCTTTACTTTGTGCTGAACCTTTTTTTAGGATGCCAAAGTAAGTGATTCTCTTTGTTTCTGACACAAGCCCTGAAATTTGTTAACTACAACTTGTGACACTAGTTAGGGTAGAATTAGCAAAGTAGATGTGCATTAAATAGGATAGAGCCTGTCTGTCCTGTTATTTGTTTATTTATTCCAAGTTAGTGCATATATAAATGTGAGGGATGTTGAATGGTGAACATTTTTTCTATAAAATCACCAGTTTATTAACAAAACTGAAGTATGAGGTTGTGGGTGGCTCTTGCTTGTTCTGCTTTCACTTGTATTTAAATGTATTCCTTTGTAGAACAGCCAATAAAGTGTTAAAGAGCAGGTCAGGAAGTCGGGCCTTCTATGCATCCTATTGGCAAACCTCATATAGATCATGATGTTTTAAGATGCTTTAGACCCCTGCAAACCTGCAAGCTCCTTTGCACCTCAGCTCGTCCTTCTCTGACTGAATAAAGATTGAGATTGAGAGTAAAAGATAAATCAGCACCCAAGTACCTTAAACCTGCATTTTCTTTTTTAATTGACACCAGGGGCGACTCTTCTGGTCCTACCCGAGTCTATGGGAAAACGGGCCATGACTCACTTTCACTGTGCCCCTGATTAGTTGCTAGTTTCACGTCATACTGAATCAAAGATTAAGTTCATTTTTTCATTTTTATCTTTGTATTTTTAGAGTCAGAAAGGAGAATTAGCCAGGTTGTGCTCGTTGGCTGATGTCAAACACTAGTCATCTATAGTTGACGTTAAGGCTGCTGCTTCTGTTTTGTATACCTGCTGTGATTGTCTGTCGTGATGTCAGCCAATTTTTTTTCCCCTCATTTTAAAATTTTTTACAAATGAATAAAAACTCAAATTGACAGATGACAATATGACATCACATCAAGCACAGAAGCAAATGAACAGAAATAGTGGAGTGGAGGCAAAAAGGTGGATTTTATGTATTTCTTTAAATTTGCATGGCGTTTGGTCAGTGAGGATCAGTAGGTTGGACATATAACAGATGGGGATTGTGGGATCCTGAGGCTGGGGAGCCTGGACAGCTGCCCCATGACCCAGAACTGTTCTACTGGAGCACAAAGCCAGAATGGGTAGAAATAATCATCTATTTCAGTGGGACAGAGTGATGTTACTTAAACCCATTATGTTCATTTTATGAGTGGTGATGCTGTGAAAACACGTGTTTGTGAGATATTGGGGGGGGTAAAGGATGCAGATTGTTCTTAAAACAAGAGATGATGATCAATTATGACGTTTTTTCATTTGGCGTTAGTGATGGTTCTAAGGTGTGTTTGTAACAAGTACATAAGCTAAAATAATTTAAGTTGGTTATGAGTAGTTGGGCTAATTCAGAAGATATCAGATTCGGCTCTAGGAGGTGAGTGAAGTACAATAAACATACAACCACAGATATTGTGATTACAGTTATTATTTATAGTGAAAATAAAGTGCAATTACCAAATACCAATATTTACAAAATCTGCAGACAGGAAAAGATAAAACATAATTCAAGCTTGTAAAATATCCGCTGCACAGCGGTGCAGCAACCTCGTCCAACCTCTGGCAAACAATGTCCATAAAGTTTATTTCATGATTGATATAAGTCCAACGCGTATGACAGTCTAGACAGGTTGAAATTGGAAGTATGATGATCAGCACTAAGATTCCAAGACTGAAATCTCGGAAGTGAGATTTAGGGGACTGAAAACCAAGAGGGGAGAGTGTAGGCCGCAGCAGCCTCCTACCAGACCGCAGGAAGTTGTAGCTGGGGTTCTGGCTCGTTGGGCCTAGCTCGCCATCCAAAGTAGTGGTGTCGCTGTGGTCTCTCCAGGGCACCACTAGCCTGCACATTCACTACGTGCGATGTCACATACGAGCCCCACGCATCTACCCGCGGCGGTATCAAAATACTGTTGCTTCCATCCGCTAACGCCTCTCCCCCGCGTCGTTTCGAGGCGACAACCCGGAAGGCATATAATAGTGCCTCGCGAATAGGATTGGTCACAACAGGCACGTGCAGCCTCGCGGCGTGGCGTGCGTCATGACGCGTCACGATGCCTTCACGGACACGCTCCGGTTGGAATTTAAGATTCCGATTTAGTTATAGATGCAGTTCTTTTCATTTTTATGTGGGTTACATCCTCCCCGCCTTAACTATGCACGTCCCGTCGCATGTTAACCGCTAGACAACGTGAACAGACGAAGGACGGCTAGCATCATGGCCCAATGCATTGGAAAGACTATGCAACAAAGATAAGACAGGTGGTAGAGGGGGCAGTGTAATGTCTTTGTTGGGACACTTTCGACCCCTTAGTATCAACTGAAAAACACCACAGCCTACTGGAGTATGTAGCTGACCATGTACATCCCTTCATGACCACAATATCCATCTCCTGATGGCTATTTTCAGCAGGATGACCCATCATGACACAAAACTCAGATCATTTCAAACTGTTTTCTTGGATATGACAATAAGTTCACCGTACTCAAATGGCCTCCACAGTCACCAGATCTCAGTACACTAAATCTTGGGATGTGGTGAAACAGGAGGTTCAAATCATAGATCTGCAGCAACTGTGTGATGCTGTCATGTCAGTATGGACCAAAATCTTAGGAATGTTTTCAGCACTTTGCAGAATCTATGGCATGAATAACTGAGGTAGTTCTGAAGTGAAAAAGGGGACCAAACCCAGAGGACACGCCACCTGCTGGCCATTATAAAGAATGCAGGTTTAAGACCTATAAGTTACGAACGTCTTTAATGTCCAGTCCTATGTATCCTCACGGGGAGATCTGAGGACCAACAGAAATTACAATTTTATTTTGACTATATTACTCCCAACTTTCAACCATAACAGGCTATTTTTCTCTAAAATCTAAAAAAGGCCAAGAGGATGTGCAGAAGTCTATTATCCTCCCAGATTACTTGAGTTAGAAAAGCTGAAAGGTTAAAGGTTAGATTTTTGCCCAGTGGTGCCTAAAAACAGCCTAGCCCAGCTTAAATTCACTTTTAAAATCTTCATGTAGATTAATGTGGCTTTGATTAGATTTATAGTATCGAATGTAACAAGGCAATCAATCAGAATCTATTTTACAAGCAATCATTTCCTTAGAATATTTCTGTAGTGCTTCCACTGCTGATAACAGCAGATGAAACATGGTGTGTTTGTGTGCGCGTCCAGCTGAGCGCTTCACTGGAGCTGTGGTTCTTCTTTCTCGTCACAGGAAGCAGAGACCCCGCGCAGCGTGCTGGAGGAAATCGGACTGACATAAACACCATCTTCATCGCCATCCACACTCCCCCATCAGCCAGCTACTCTGCTGTATGTAGCTGATAACAGTTCACCTTTCAACACACACACACCAATATAATTTCCCTGTGCATCTGTGTAACACGACTCTGCCTTGTTTTCTACTGTTTTTAAAGACAAATGATGTAGCACTCTGTGTGTATCTCCTGCTGAGTTATTGATTTGTTTCAGTGTGATGACATTAACTGTTTACCGAGACACAAATCCAGCTTAATTAAGCTTCATGCTGCTTTCAAATCCACACCAGGACGCTGTGCTGAGTGAATTCCTGCTTGATTTTTTATTTATTTTTGGACGCTGATGCGATCTCTTTATTCAGTGTGAGGTGTTAGCAGTGTTCTGAATTTAAAATATGTTAGTTAAACCCAAAGAAGTGGCTGTAATACAAAGGCAAGTATTACATTAACAAAGCCAAAAAGTTTTGTTTTCTCTCATATCTGCATTGTGATAATCCTGAACTCAGTATATCCTACAGCCAGTATATTTATACTTTAATAAATGAGACTTATTTGAATGGGCCAACCCACTTTGATCTCATGCGAGCCACACTAGTATGCCCACGGCTCCTTTGTGCTCGAATTAAACTAAAACCTTCACCACCAGGGGCAGCAGTTTCAGATGTGTGCCGCTGATTCGTTAACCTTAAATATTTCTTTGGCCTGTACTGGACCCCCGGCCGCATGTTTGACACCCCTGCTTTTTTGCATCTTAAACTGAAATTACTGTGAAATAATTTGAAAACAGAAAATATGTGAAATTAAGAATTTTCTCTCAGTTTACCAGCAACCCTCGCTCCTATATTTGGTTTCTAAATGATGTTCCAATTAATGCTGAATGCCTTAATCACTCACTGATGTTACTATTGCATAACGGATATATTTGCATGCCACTGGAACTGAATTATTTATTTATTGTTTTTATTAATGTTTACAGTTTTTTCTTGATGTTTACTACTGTGATGATTATTTTGTTTTATTTTTATAAAAACATGTCACTGAATCTGTAGGTAACATTTTATAATAACCATCATATGCACACCGTAATTGGTACCTGATTGAACATTGATAGTGATTTAATGTTAACAAACAGTGAAATGATAATTAAGGATGTGGTTAATGGTTGGATGTTATAAATTTTAAACCACACAGTCAGAGCCCACAGCTTAATTAACTATCAATGTAGCGTTTAGTAGCAATGGCTAATATAAAGTGTTACCAAACATTCAACAACAGCCACAGTACAGATGAGGTGACATCGAGTTCCCAGAAGGTTTACGAGCCAGGATATGAACTCATTCAGCTCTTTGTTTCTTTACTGGCTAGTCACAGATTTTATCGTGATGTGATTTACAATGAATAGAAGCTATTACAGATGGTTTATAAAGTGAAGCACCTTCAGCATGAGAGCAGATTGTGTGTTATATTACCAGACATGTGTTTACATTATTATTGTCTGAAATGGACAAAAGAGGAAGGTTGTGTTTGTTAGTGTAGGTATTTCCTGTTCTTTAGTTCTCTGTTGTTGTCCACAAATATCTTTAAACCATGAGATTTACTTTCTTAATCAGTTAATCACAAACTTTATGTTATTGTGGCAACAGGGTGCACAGAGGATTAATGGGAGGTTGTGTGGAACAGCTGAAGGGACCAAAATAAAATTGAGATAAAGAGGCTCAGATTTTGGGTTTGTTAGGGAGATCTGTCCCATTCACATTAAAAGTATTCTTCTCATTTCCAGATAGAACATGATGATTAACACAGCTTTAAGTTCACACTCAGGATAACTGGCTTTGGTGTTATTTGATGGATGTAACCAGGACATTAGCTTAAAATCACTGACTCTGTCTCCAATCTGTAGTAAATAGTAGTTACTACAGTGCATGGTCTCATGTTCCCAATCCCATAAATATCGTTTTTTCATAATGTCACTGAATATAAACATACTGTATAATTATTAGTATAATTCTGACTGCCTGATTACATCTCTGCAGTTTTCATGAACTCATTCAGAAACATTTATAGCTGAAGTCGTCACTGCGTCCAGCAGAGGTTGAAACAGAGTAGTTATTTGGCTTCATGGTGGTGTTTACCTGTTTCGTGTTCTGAAGGTCTTTCTTTGAGTGCAGGTAAGCATGTACTGTAGATTACTGATGTTGTATTGCATATACTTCTTTTAAAAGATGTAATATTTGTCAGCACCAGTCCAGTGCTCGTGAAGAGCATTGTACTTAGAAAACTTGAACGTTAGAGCTCGTAAAGACACCTCCATCACTCCTGTGTTAGATTTGTGTGAAGTGCATCCAACAGGGGGTCTAGCGACATTGTGCTCCACCCATCTACACCCTGAGCTGAGGTCTCATCAGGACTACTCTGCTAAAACCGTTTCACTGTCTTTTGAGTATAAACGACTCTTCGGCCTGTGACAGCCACACACTGTACAGCATGTAAACTACCTATTTACTGTGACACTGCTTAAGTGACCATGCATTAAATAGCAATAGTGTCGTAAATGTACTGAAAATAATTTACAGCCGCTTGGATGAAAAAGCAAATGTTTCACACATTTAAAGTGGACCTGTTCTGCTGATTTCCCTTCTCTTTGACTCTGTTAGTGTCGCTTTGAATGATTCGCAGTTAAAAAATAATCTGGGCCTAAATGCAGCCACTCAGTTCATCTCCTGAAGCTAGTCAAGCTGCTCCTGATTGGCTGCCCCTTGTAAACTTGTTTTACAGCAGGTGGGCGTGTCTATTAGGGATATCCAAAAAATAAGAAAAACTGCCTGAAACTAAATTTTTGGCTCAAAGAAATGACTTTTACATACATCCACCATCTTTACAGTATAAGACAGATAATAAGGAAAAACATAATAGGTCCACTTTTTGACACACTGGGCACAGGACTGTACAAATATCATAAAGTGGTGTCTATTTTCTGCTCTGTGCAAGTTTGTTTTAATCCAAACGTCACAGCTCGTTTACACTTTGAACTACTCTTAAGCCTCTGGCTGTTTTCTATAACTTCACATGAGCATTTTTCATGTACAACTGATAGTGTGTGGTTTACAGTATATCGGCAGTGTGACTTATGGAGAACAGACGCTATTCCATACTGTGTATAAAGTGAATTATACAGCAGCTTCAGCGTGAGTGCCGAGCAGCCTGTGCGTGATGTGTTTACAGCTATCATTGTCTGAAATGGACAAAAAAAAGAAAGAGGAAGTTAATGTTTTGTTGTCAGGTTCAGCAATAAAGAGAGAGTATCACAAACAGCCGGGCTCCTCTCATTCATTCAAGTCTCACTCACACCACACAGCTTTTCAATGATGTCTGGAACTGCAGAAAAACATCTTTAATGTACAAAAATAAGGGGGGAAAAGTCCCAAAAAACATAAACAAGAGGAAGACTGCTTCGGACCGGCATGGTTTCACATTAAACAATGCATTCAAAAAACCTGCATGTTCACTCATCTGTTTAATAAATTTGGTGAAATACATGGAGTCCAAAGCCTGTAGGTATTTTATTAACAGCATTTAAAAAGCATGACAAACCAACAAATCATTTGTATGTATGAAAAAGGGTGGCTCAGTCGAGGATAAACTTTGAGAGTTATACTTCACTGGTTTCATGAAATTCTCCAGATCAAAACTAAAATCTCTGGTTTAATGAATTACAGAGAATCTTCACTGTTCATAGTCCGGTTTAATATATAATTTCTGCCAGAAATGTAGCTTCCACACAAGCCTGCTGTGCAAATGAAGCAGCGCTTGTATTCTTCCTTCAGTGTGTTGCTTGTTTTTTTGCCATAGCCTCACATAATATGTATGATGAAAGACTGCATATAAATAATGGGCACAGCCACTGTGATGTCACATGTGACCCAAACTGGTTATCTTTAGTGTCTCAGCTTTTTAAAACCGAGGTACAATGGATCTGACTGTGAAACCCAAGAATGCTGTAAGCTCATTTGTTAATGACTTATCAATCACAACTTAGCCCCGCCCTGAAGCACATCCTGCTTTATTGTCCATAAGCCATACAATAATTTATCAAATGAGCTTCACTTTGTGTTCAATAAAACATGAAACTACCGATTCAGGCTGTGAATTCATCACAAACATGTTTACGGAGATCATGGATTACAGGAGCTGAAGGCTGAGTTACCATAAACCTCTACACAACTGGAGGTCTTTCTGAAACAAGAGTCACCCCCTGCTGGCTGTTAAGAGAATGCAGGGTACAGCCACTTCCACACTGGCTCCACTTCAGTGCTCAGAAGTAGCGTCCATCTTTCATAGATTAAGTCCATTGCCGTAACTAGTAACAAAGCTCTATGCTTGACTGGCAGACTTTTACACCAGATGCACCAGGAAGCTTTTGCTTGTTAGGTGAACACATAAAATAAATAATGGAGCCACTACCTATCACGCCACCCTTTGGCCCAACTTCTGGCTCAAAAAAACAACAACAGGGCAGCCAAACACTGAGGCTTTAAAATGTGGAGTCCAAAACCAGTGTGATGTGTCACCATGGCTACAGGCGTCTTTTTAACGGCACACTCAAAAACACAGTGGATGAAAGTAGATATTTGATTTTTGATCACTGCTGGAAATTCATGTGCTGCAAATCAAATTTTTCATCCGTAACATGACATCGAGTTGGTAACTTAGTCACCCACCATTCAGAGTGAGCTAGATTACCGAGAAAATATCTTTATTAGCTTTAATCCTGATAACAAATCAGGCAAAGTAAAAAAAAAAAAAAAATACTGTAAACTTCTATTAATGTGAGACACATTGTCTTTGTAACATCCATTTTCTCTTCACATTTTGAATTAAACACGCATGAATGCAAACTTCCCAGCTCTTCATCTGGGGAGCGCATGGATCCACGGAGAGCTGTTGGAAGACCGAAGATGTAAGAAATCACCAAAGCGCCTCTGAAGGTGTCGCTCATTACTCTAACTCTCCTCCTTCAGCATCTCTTCGATCTCCTTGTCCCAGTTATCATCGTGGGTTTCGCTGTCAGCCAACACGTCGTACTCCCGAAGTTCTTCCTGCAGCTCTCTCTCCCAGTCTGGCATCTCCTCTGAAAACAAACAAACAAACAAAAAAAACACACTGAGCTCACACACACACACACACAGTACAATGTCCCAGTTTAACCACAGCACTCACCCTGCTCTGGATTTAGGTTTTCCCTCTTGTCCAGAACCAGCTCTCGCATCTCTTTGCACAGGTCGTCCTTGTTGATCTCACAGGAGTCAAAAGTATCACTTACAAATTCAGACAGCTGCAGACTGGTGGAGAGTTCTTCTTCATCCTTTCATAACGCAAACAGAAGCTCAGATTCAGCTTTAAAATCTGCTTTATAATGACCTTTCTGCAGCAATAATAAATGATAAAACTATTACCTTTAATTAGTTAACTTTTTACCATCAAACAATGAAATGACAGCGTTTGCAAAACCTCATAAATGATTAAGGGTCGCAGAGTAGTGTGTGTATAAATATTATCTAGATCAGATGGCGGTGGTGTAAATCACATGACTGAACCTGGAGGTCATTCTTTGTGTCCTGATTCGCTCTCTGTACAGTTGCTTTTTCCCCACCAGCTGACTGGTTAAATTCAGGAACCAAAACCAACAAAAAGATGAAAAGTTTGTGTTTTCGGTTCAAATAAAGTTATGAGAGTGAGCAGTAGCAGTTAAATATTTATCACAAAACCACAAAAACAGCCGATAATCATTAAAAAATAAATACCCCTTATAAAACACGTGCCAATCAGAATTAACCTGAAGAATCTCTTGTCAAAATAATACAAAATTCAATATTAATGACCAGCAAATATTAACAGTAAAATAATCCTTTACTGTATCCTTTATAAGACTATTAAGGTGTCATTTATAACACGTAGGTATCATAGCATGCTGCTGAGGTTTGTTTTGTTTTGTTTCATTGACCACTGATAAGAAAAACTCACTCCGTGTCACTAAAATCACAAACATGAAGAAAAGTAAAACATTTTAAATTTGTTTTTTTTTAATCCTCTGATAACTGAGATATGTAAGAAAAGCTTTCGAAAACCAGAAACCACATATTCTGCCAGCCTTTGTTTAGGATTGTTTAGATCTCAGAGGTTAAAAACAGGTAATCTTACCTCACTTGATTTTGGTTGGAGGCTGCTGGCTTTTGATTTAACGGCATCTACAAAAATAAATAAATAAATAAATAAATGAAATGTCATCATTGTGAAAAGGTATTTAAGGGAAAAATGTGATATTCAAAATGTTCTAATACTAATAACATTTTTTTTTAAATCCCACTGCTATCAGGACAACAAGAAAAGATAAATTAGTTTTCACACTATATGTTCATACAAAAGCATGCATCAGTCTGCAGGAGGGTGGAGCTAGATCCTACTGATCAAAATGCTGCTTCTGGAATCACATCATTACCTGGAGCCGAAGAGCATGCCTTTTCAAACCTAATGGTGCTTTTAACGTTGCCTTTAAGCACAGACTGTATATAAAAGATGAGCTGCCGGGTCTGAAAATTCAAACCAACCCCAAAATGTCTTAAACCTGAATGCTCTCCAATGACCAGCAGAGGGCGACGCCTGTGGTTGCAAGTCAGAATGTATAAAAGTCTAGGGCCGAAAAGACCCTCTGCTTCTTTATTCGAAAATCCAATTAGTTTGTGGTCTCACTCTAAAGCATTTGATTTCTTCGTGAACACAACTGAGCTGTCTCGGATTTACAAGTTGACTATGTATGAGAGTATTGTCTATGACGTCCTCTTCATTGTGACATCTACCTTTTAAAAAGCAATGACGAAAACACTCAGCCTTTAAAAACAGGACTTCTTAAAACATTTCCCCATCTTATGGACGCAGTCTAAGCCACGAGCGTCAACCATATCGTTGATGGAACAGAAACGGAACGTTAAATCGTCTAATCCTGCTCATGAAAGCTTTACAAACTATGAACACTGAAAATAAATAAATAAGTACAATTATTCAAAACACTGCAACTCTTGGTGTTTTAAGAACATTACTGCACAAAAAGCATGTTAAGATCTAAATGTTACGATCTAGTAGCACACGGATGTTTTAGTTAAGTTACAAAATAATTCACATGTGAATATTTTGTGGCTTTATAGATGTGCAGTTGATGTAATGAGATATACTGATGGGATCGCACTTTTTTTCCTTCTGACGTCTCCGTCTGTTTGGCATTTTTAATGGATTGTTCACTGAATACATTTTTACTTGTACTTTTTCAAAAGGAAATTTTTTTACTGACTTTTTATGTTGCTGTGCAGCGTTTTTGCTCATTCAATCCACTTAAGATCAAACTGGACTGTATGTGGCCCATTAAATAAAAACGTGTTTCACTCTATGCTCAGAAAGGTCCAGAAGTTAACTCACTTTTTTCTTTATTGCACAATAAACTTGCACTCTCTGTTCTAACTAGAAATGCTATCAGTCAAAATCAAAACAAATCTTCCTTGAATACTAAGATAAAGAATTACACAAATACTTACAGTCATATTTGTACATTCTTACATTTGATCAACTTTCATATCATAGCTTTAAAAATCAACATCAGTATTTAATGCAGAGGTTTTACAGGAGAGAGCAGACTGTACCATTTTGATGAGGATCTTTGCAAGGGTAGGAGGTTTTCTTCACATCAATCCACTCAGCCGCCTGTTGGGCTGCGAGAGCTGTGAGCTGAGCCGACTGTTTTATCAAAGACACGCGGTAGAAGTAATTCTTCCAAAAGACTTCCTCTTTCACCCTGAGGAGAACAGCATGGAGGAAAACGCAGTCACCCCTGAGGGATGCAGGGAGGCTCACATTGAAAACACAGCAGTTAACGTAGTTAACTTATGACACACTCACTGTTTGGGGACCAGATGGAAGCGCATCTTCCTCAGGAGCTCGTCTTCCTCTAGCATAACCATGGCGACTGGATACATTTGGTCAAAGTCAAAGTAAAACTGCACCCCAGCAGGGGGGTCACGCAAAAAATTTCTTTTATCCTGAAACAATGCAGTAAAGTTACAGTGAGGCATAATTTAAGTAACTTTCTATAATAAATGAAATGCTTTTTAAAGATATTTACAGCTGAGAGAGCTAATATTTGTTCCTGTATGGCATCCTCTTCATTATAACCCACCCATAGAGGCACAGCAGCACCTACAAGCGGCGAAAAGCAGCAGAGATGTTCTGAGGTGTTCTGAAAATATTTTTCAGCTACAATTAAATGTAAGCTTTAATTAATGATTAAAAACCGATATACAGTTTGGTCCACATGTTTGTGGACAAAAACGCATTTTCTGTGCATCAGCACTGTTGATTTTAAATCAAACATCTACATCAATTAAAAGAGCTTTTGTTACATTTCATGTCATAAGTACACAACAGAAGTACTCACCATACTCTTTAGCTCTTTTCTCCTGAACAAACCTTTCTTGTTCCTTCTGGAAATCACCCAAAATGGTCTAAGGGAAGAAGAACAAACCTTCAAACATTCCAAACTTACCCTAAATAGTAAAAACTTGATATCAGCCTCAGACAATAGATGAAACTTTTCACCTTATCAATAATTCCACTGATCTTCCCCTCCTCCACGCTCTTCTTTAAGGTTTGAGCTGTTTCTACTACGGACTCAGATAATTTTTTTGAGGCGCTGCTGGCAAAATTATAAATGTAACCTGTAAAGAAGCCAGAAAAACCCACATTACTGTGTTGCATAGTTGCAATTAATCAACAAATGGAGAAAATAATCAGCAGAATAATACATTATCAAAAATAATCATAAGTGAAAGTTGCATTTACAAAAGAATCCAAAATGAGCATCATCTAAACAAACTACAAGAGGTGCAATTTTAAAACATAAGTAATTTCAGTTAACTATAATGAAAGTCAAATCTGATAGTGGATGACTATAAGGTAGCTATCATCACAAATTGATTTGTTTGTATTGTAATCAATGATTTCTCTCCAAAGCTCAAATCGTGCTAAAAACCTATAAAAACTGACCACAAAACCAAAACATTAAGAAACACAACAACAATATGTGGACTGCAGCGGACTCACCACTGAAACCTTTTGCTTTTTGGAGAAGCTGAGCATCTGTCCCAGCATCTCTGCCCTGCTGGTCGCTCGGTTTGTTTATTTCACTAAAGCGTTTTTCTTCGTTAGCATCAGCAGGCTCTTCTGTAACTTGGCCGCTTTCTTTCTCTGCTCCAAGCCAGCTTGACCAGTTCTTAAACATACTTTATGTATTTAGTCTAAATACTTTAAAATGAGTTATTTAACATGCTCTAACTATGCCTTTTAAACTCTAAAGTTTAGTTTTCCGATAGTTTAAAACTTATGTGATGGCTACTCGTCAAGTTTCACCTCTTACCCACTTCCGCGAATCGTTGTCCCATCTGGTTTGAGCTAACCTACCATCCGTAGTTGTGGTTGTCATGGAAAGGAACGCTCTGAGTGGATTCCGCCTTCGTTTCATTCACCGACGTTTCAGAAAATTATACGTTTCTATCGGACTTTTATTCCTCGTGATTGTATAA
Source organism: Diplotaxodon limnothrissa (assembly GCF_057381915.1). NCBI lineage: Eukaryota > Metazoa > Chordata > Actinopteri > Cichliformes > Cichlidae > Diplotaxodon > Diplotaxodon limnothrissa. Next base: position 9,796,613 of record NC_140617.1, read on the forward strand.
AGTCACCCACAGAGAGACAAAAAACAACAGCTTTGCAACATGATAGCTGTAGCGGTAGTACACCGAAAAATGAGACGATCGGAGTTTTATATTCTCTTTAAGTCTTTTATTCATTACCAAACGGCTAGGTGGCGAGGTAGCAAAATTAGCATTATAGTTGCAGCAGCTGTTGCTGTATTATAAAAACTGATAACGAAATTTTTAGTGCACATAATAACCATACAGCAGCTCATAATATTCAGAGTTCATTCATGTGTGCTTTATTTATTTACTTTTTTATTTACTTAATGGCTCTGAACCAAAATATAATAAGAATGCATGATATTCACAAGGATAGCTACACTAGCAACTCTGCATTTTTGGAATAAGAAGCATGACAGTAAAATTAAGCGTATGAGAAAATAGCCCAATTACGTGGCTAATATTTGTTTTTGTTTTTTTCGCCTGTGTACATATTTAAACAATAATTTGAATGTGTTTAAAGGTACAGTAATGAATTTTTGAGGATATGAAATAGAAAAAAATATTGTACTCATAAATATACATTGATTAGTGTTTTTCTTTTTGTTTGTTTGTTTTTTAATTGCGTCTTCCACACTTTTAAGAGGCACACGTTTTAAAAGTTTTATTAGTTTTACAAATAATTAAGATTATTTCATCAAAGATTGTAAAGGAAAAATGTACACTGGGATTAACTAATAAACAAAGCTAACATAGCTAACACATTTGAATATTAATTGCATTTGAAGAACTTAATAGAAAAGTTAAAATTTTATTTGGAATAACGTGGTATTAGTTTAGTTATGCTAAAACAAAGACAGTATAAAAAAAACAGAGCAATGATTGTGAGACAGATTGAACATTGCCTACATTTTAAAACTGATCTCACAGCTACAACAAAATAAGAAAAAAAAAACCACAAATAAATTAATTATTGTAAAAGTAGAACAACAACAGTTTATCACACCATCCACAACTGCATCCAGTTGCACACTGCTTCTCAGTCTGCAGCCCTCTTCCGCTCTGCTTCTTAGGCCTGAAACCCATTAATCAGTGCTATTAACGAGTTTGTAGATAATGAGATGCTGACCAGATCAGACATCAGCAGATATCAGCAGAGCGCACATGAAGTCTGGGTATCAAAATCTTTGAGTAGCTCTCATGGATTGAACCACTGTCAGGGATGCAGCATTGATGTTCTGCATAAAAAATTTCAAATTCTGATTCATCTAACCACACAGCAGTTTCTAAGTTACCTTGGTCTATTCTAAACTAAATTAGACCCATAGAAAATGACAGTATTGCTGGATGATGTTCACATATGGAGCTTTCACCTTTGGTTTTGGATGGTACAGTGAACTCTGTTATAATACAGTTATTTCTGGAAGTGGTCTTTAGCCTTGTCGCTTGCACAGATGTACTGTAGATCATGAGATCTACAATACAAAGTCTTCACAGTTTATACTGAGGTACAGTATTTTGAAGTTAATCTGTAATTTGTAGATGCAATTTTTTGCAGACTGGTGAAACTGCCCATCTTTACTTCTGAGAACCTGTGCCTCTTTAAGCTGCTGTTTTTATATGCAATCATGGTACTGAACTGCTGACAGTCTGATTAGTTATGAAATGTTACTCCAGCTGTTTTATTTTAGTACTTCTTACTTTTCCAGAGTTGTTTTGCACCTGTCCCAACTTCTTTGAGATGTGCTGCTGCATTCAAATTCCTCATTAGCTAATAAAAGAATTCCCCCACAGATTTTAATTCTGTCTCTGTCCATGACTAAAACCAAAATAAGAGGTTATTTATTTGGATAAATAAAGTGGGAAAGTAGAAATATAGGTATAGTTACTACGTAACGTGTTTGTCAGTTTTTATTTAATATTATTACTAAAATTAGCCGTTTTAGATTACACTTGCTTGTTCTTCCCGCCTTTCCTTTTGGCTAACGGTAGGTGTCGCGCTTGCGCTGCAGCTTTGTTCTGCCACACTTGTTATCCCTGCAGTCCATGGATGGAGCTAGTTTAGCTTAGCTGATTTAACCTCTCCCGAGTGTGTCAGTGTGTCGTTCTCGGTTTGTAACATGAAGTAGGAGGATACGGCTGGAGCTGCTGCGTTTGAAACAGCGTAAGGTCGCCACTTCGTTTAAGAGTTAGCGTACGATTTATTTTTTAAAAAGTTGTTCCTTTTAAAATAAAACCAGTTAAAAAAGATGAAGTATGTGTAACGTAAACCTGGGATATTACTCCGTGCCAACCCGACGAAGCTTTCCTGTTCACCGGTTCATCCAAAACTTGGATTCTCAGGTAAGGTCCGCCGTTTCAGAGCGACTTTTGTAATATTTTTCCCAAAATAGCTGCGCACCTCATGGAGTAGGTGAGTTTCTTTGATTTTGCTGGTGTGGGACGAAGTTTGTGTTGCCTATGTGAGCGACCAGGTCGGTGTTACTCGGCTTATTTGGTGGTTGAGCTGGATGGTTTCCATTGTGCTGCTGGTGCGTTTAATTCTCTCGCACGTAAGAGCATTAAGTTTAAATCACCCTGTCTGCAGTTTGACAACAACAGGTGTTACAGGTTTCCTGCTTTAGTCTCGCAGAGCTCCGTACAGATGGACGTAGAAGATATTTTATCACTTAAAGAAGTTAATAAATGAAAGTCTGCATGTTCGTGGTAGGTTCCTTTCAAAATAAGAGCCCTAAATCCAATGTTTTGTCACTGTAACCAGAGTCCGCGTTATTTTTCAGGCGTTTTTATTTAGTTTTAAATATGTTTTATTTCTTATAGTTCCGCTCAGTTCAGCTTCCAAAGTGTTTTTACTTTCCCAGTTTACCTTTTATTTCTTAATTTGTTTACTGTCTCGTCACTTTTTTATATAATCTAATCTGCACTGTGGCTCATTTCATATAAAATCAACTTATGTTATTTTGTTCAGTAATTTTAGTATATTAAATAAAGTTTTGTCTTCATTTCCTGAATTTTTTCAGAATTGGAGTGCCTCGAAGTACATACGGGTGGGTTGAAATGTAGTTTTTTCAAGCATTTTTAAACCCTCATAAGTTCATATCAACTGGAGATATCTACATAAGTTTTTCATGGCTGAAAAACACGTTATGCTCTGTCACAAAGTACTGCGAAGTCAATCAAAAGCCAAAATCTTTGTTTGGGCCATTTTTTTTTCTATAATCAGCTCTGAGCATCATTATCATGGGATATAACAGAGTTTCAATAGCAGCTGTATCAATTTAATGTCTGTGAAACAGAGTAACAGAAACAGTCACTGGCACTCTGGAACCTTTGCCTGTTTCCTGATGATTCACTGGAGGAAAACTTCAAAAACTGCAAAATTTTGGGTAGACTTTTATATGACATATCTGCATATGGGATAGGTGGCTGGTGAAAACATGTTACATTATTTCAAAGGTTCCCTTTTTTTTTTCTTTTTTTTTTAACATACATTTTGATACCAGGCCCATCTTTTAGTCAGGATGTGTTCTGTGCTAAAAGACTTTTTCAATATGGTCAACACTCAGGAATTTGGAGGACAGAAGGAATCCTGGTTAGAAGTTGAGCCGGTGTTGCAGCAGCCAAAACATTAAATATAACATGCCGCCAAATAGCTCAAATAAAGTACAAAACTTGACAAGACAAGGTAGCTCAGTAAGGTAAAAATAAACAAAATAAAGGAGTTTTATAACATTTTTAAAAAGTAAAACAAAGAAATGAGCTCTGTTTAAAAAAAAATAAAATAAATAAATTAACAAATAATTGCCAAGTAAAAAGCTCAATAGAGGGACTTCAGTTAGTAAAAAATATCAACAAAATACAATACAGGTATTGTGGTATACGCCAGGAAAGATTTGTACTGATGTATCAATAGCCATGGCATCATGTATGTTGTCTCATATGAAAACTGGAGATGAACTGGTGTTTATGAAGTGCTTTTCTAGTCCTACGGATCTTCAAAATGCCTCAAACTAAAAGATAGCATTTTATTCTATGACCTTTAGGCCCTTTATTCACCTCAAGAACTTATGTCTTTTGAAGGAAGATATGAATCCTATGAGGCGTATAGTGTTTGTAGTAAGTGTCTGTATGGCTGTGGTAGTTTTTGTGTGATCTTGGTGACAAACTGCAGTGGTTACATAGCTCTTAATTTACAGTGAAACATCTTATCAACCAGTCTAATTCAGAGTCTTTAAGTTTTTCCAGCCACTGGTATGTGACACATTATTAATAAAAAGTCAGTAGTTTATTTTTTAGCCAGTGGAAGAGATGCAGAAAGTGATGAGTTCATTGAGTTGATTTCAATGGGAGTTACAGCTTTGTGTCATCAGCATATCACTGGGACAAACTGTGCTAAAATGGTATGCGTTGGAAAGTATGCAGAAATAGACTGGACCAAACAATAAGCCTTATGGAAACAGTCCCCTGTGGTAAACTATTATTTTAGAACAGTACCCATTATGATATATTGACTGGATATCTATCTCTCCTTTTTTTTTTTTTTACTTTTATAGCAGTACAATGGATGCTGAAGGATATAAAAATGATCTGCGCTGTACAGAAACGGAGAGCTTTTGGCATGTGGTGCAGAAATCAGGAGATCTGGATCAGAGGAGCAGAGACTGTGAGAGCTTCAAGCTGGTGGAAGTATTTCTGTCAGGAGGTGCCCCGTGGGGGTTCACGCTCAGAGGGGGACTTGAACACCGGGAGCCACTGCTCATAACCAAGGTAAATATTTTCATTTAGTCTTTTTATAGTAAACACAGGTAAGAGTTAAAGTGCTGAGGTTGTGAGTCAGAGAGCAGGATCTAATGCTTTTTAAAAAAAATCTAGTCAAGCTTTTGAATTTCATCTTTTTAAATGTTTTTTTTTTTTTATTCAGACAGTGATGCCATGCTCTGATTTTTCATAGGGATGTAGAGGTCAAAGTTTTAGTCTGATGTATTGCTCAATTTTGATTTAAGGACTTTAAAGAAATGTTATAAATGATTATATTTAGTGGTTTGGTAAATTTTCAATAGCTGTCATAGATCACCCATGGACAAAATACAACAAATTGACGATCTCAATTGGGCTGCTGATGTCCTCAAACAAAACAACCTCCCCGCTTCAAAAAAACTAAACAAAAAAAAACAATCAATAAAAAGTGTAGCTTGAGGGCACTGACCATGTGCCATACGGCTGAGAGCGGCCGCTCCGGCTTCAAGTCCGACCTAGGGGGCCTTTGCATGTCTCTCTCTCTCTCTTGCTCTCTCTCTCTCTATTTAAAACAACATTTTTTTTAAAAAGTGTACCTTGGACAGGAACAGTGTGCACCTGCATTAAAAAGCAAATATCAGCTGATTCTTCACTGAGCCTCTCATCCCTCGGATGGACTCAAGCTCCATCATCTTGGGCTATGGTTTGCCTCAGAGAGCTCTGGGCAGCAGCTCACAGCAGAATAAGGCTGACCGTCACCAGCTGCAGTTCAAGACGGTGGAGTTAGTTCGTCCAATCACAGGATGAGGGTAACAGCGACCAGCCTGCTAAAACAGGAAAATGAGATGGGAAGGGTCGGTGCGCACTGTGTGGTGTTGACTGAACTTTAAAACGAAGAGAATGTGGATTGTCCTTTTAATATGAAGGAAAAACCACTAACAATGTGTATTATGTTATTCAGTGTGGTGCTCGTTGATTACTAAATCAAAATCAGTCTGCCCCTCTGAAGAAGGATGTTGCCCATCCCTGGTACAGACTTCATTCATACATGTGTTTTTCATAATAATTTTTTTTCAGTTTCTTGTGTAATATTTCAGTGTGAGCTGCTGTTATTTGATTAAAGTCAGCATTTTAAATCCCCGAAACCTAAACATTAAACAGGTCAAGCACCATATCTCATTTGCTATGTGGGTGTTTACGTGAGCTGCAGTTTGCGTACAGCACCCAGCAGGAGGAGAGTGTGTAACCACAGAGCCTGCCAGTCAGCTCTCAGACCTCAATGAACCCTCACTGTAAGCTCATTTCTCTGTTGACTGTGTAATGATTGACAACAAAAGACCTTGCTAGTTATTTGACTCGGTAAAATACCAACTGCTGTTTGTTGGGAGCTGTGGCATTGCTTGGTCTTAGTTTGCCATTCCTGTGTTGACGTTCCAAAGTCCATCCCAGATGGATGAGACTCCACCACAGGACACTTAGGACCACTGCCACCCCGCAAACGTGATTGAAATGACTCGCATCCTGACTGTTTACGAGCTATCCATTTCATGGTATGCTGCAGTTTTTTGGTTTGTTGGTGTCAGTATTTATTACTAATGTTCTGGCCCTGAACATCATAATAAGGACCAACAGAAGCGGACCTGTTTGGATCAGATGGTGAGATGTTAACTCTTTACTCGCAGCTTTTGATCTGTAAAATATTTAATAGATTTTTTTCAGACTCTTTCCTAGTTGGTGTAATTTTTCTTAATAATCTCATAAGTGAATTAGTCATGGCTAGGATTTAACAGAGTTTAGTTAGCTGTCACTTAGCCTCTGGTCAGTGTTATTATATCTCACCTGGATATTTGCTTTCTCTTACTTTTGTGCTGGGGTAGATTTCATTTGGAGGAAAGCTTGTGGTGCCAGGATCTGGGGAGGAATGCTGCTTTGTTTGATTTTCTAAATGTAGTGAATTATCCATGACAGTTCGATGCCTACTGGAATGGCATGATGGGATGAATTAAATCGGGGTTAGTGATTTGTGCTCTTTTGGAGTGGCTCTCAGATTATAAGCAGTGATTTATGAAGGTGGGTTGGTGAATTATTTGGGTTAACTAGACGATGATGCAACCAAACCTCGTGTTCTTTCTGATTGATAGGAGGACAAAATTAAGAGCATTTCTCCTTTTTGCCTAAACAATGACACACGTAGGTGAAAGTGCAGATTAGTTGGAGGGTAAGCCTTGGAACATGGTAAACAAAAACTAATAAAACAAGTCATGTAAAAATGCCTTAGTTGGTAAAGAAACACAATCTAACTTAAGTTAAAAAATAATATGTATTAAAATGGTAAGAGAGGAATTCTCTTTAGTTTTAGTCTTTTTGGACATGTGTCAACAAAAACATCACAATCCTTTGTTGGCTGTTTTTGTGCCTTCATGTGCAAGAGTGGCACATGTGAGCTAGAATGAACTCTTAATAGTTGTTCAATTTGAAGAAAAGTTAGACTAGTGGTGTGCTGCTAGGCCATGTGCAACTACATTTGTAGTACACTATGCTGAAACCCTGCCATCGTGATGTTGTTTGCACTTATACTCAAGGCTGGTGTGTTTGCATTGCTCTGCTATCACAAGTGAAACTGATCATGTTTAACTTGAAGTGTTATGTTTACTGACACAGTGGAAAAGAGGACACTTTATAACCGGCCAAGTCCATACACGGATTGTTAGAGTTATGAAAATTCACATTATCCCATTATCTTCTTTGTGCTCATCAAAATATTGTGTTTATACTGCATATTGTTAGGGTCTGTGTCATGATTACATCTCTTCATATTTCTGGGAAAGTACCCGTCAGGCTGTGTCATAGATACAGTCGCGCTGTATCAGAACTCAAGCATGACAATGCAGGAACTTCACACCTTTGGTAGTTTCCTGTACTTCACCCACTTTTCACTTTCCAGTATCCAATTTGACATTCAGCCCCAGTCAACCCTGTGAGGTCTAAAACTTCATCAGTGATGACACAAACCCTCACCTTGTTTTTTCCCCTTTTAGGCAAAAAGCATTTGAATAGTTTTTGATGTGTTCCAGTTAGAATGATAATTTTGTTTTGTTTCCCAAGTCTTCTGAGAACAGTTTTTTAAAAACAAAGTACATGTTTCGATAGCAGAGAGTTAAGCTTGGGGTTATCAGTGATGACAGCCTGGACCTTATTATGTTAAAGAGTTAAATTCAATTCGCCATTGAAGTAGAAGTAACCTACAGCCATCTCAGTCTTATAGTGTTTGCTTGTAGCTCATATTTTTGAGTGAAAATTAATTTGATTTGAGATTTCTCCAGTAACGTGATCTGCTTGGATTACGATCCAAGCAGACAGATGCCAAATAAGGGCCCTGATGGCAGCACATCATAAAGGGAGCAGGGATATATTCCAGGCTGAAGGCTGCACCTTACAAATTACCACATCCAACCATATTTCTTGCCATCCAACCATATTCGCTCCATTGTTAAAAGGTTGGATGAAGTACAACTGAGAATAACATTGCAAAGTATGATTGTATGGTGTATTCCAGACCTAGAATACATCATGGTTAGGTCCTGGCCTTTCTATCATCTCAAGGGATAATTGCAGTCTAAATAACACTGCAAACTAATGCTATGTTAGTACATGAAATGTTACACTTTGCCATTAGCAAATATCAGAACTTGCATCCAGAAGAAGTTTTCACTGTCACTATGGACTTTAACCAAGCTAACACCTTTTCGTTAATTTCACCGGAGTGTCAAGCGTCATACAAGGCGCAAGAATGTACTGGATTGTGTTTACACAAATCTAAACAATGCATTCAGGGCTTTACCCTGTTCCGCACTGGAGATATTTCTTTGCTAATGCTACCTGAAAATAAACCAGTAATCACCGCAATAGCTCCAGACTTCCAAGTCATTAGCAAACCTCCACTCTGCTCAGCTGTTTTGTCCTATAAGAGGCAGAAAATAGATGGATAGATGCCTTTTATCAGTACACAGAGACTGTCACAGCAATCGAGGCAATTTCTAACTAGAAACGTTGGCTTATCTCGGTCTGGTGACGCATGAGTTATTCTCTAGTGAGTGTTGACGTAAAGCATGGCATTAAACAGAAAAATGTAACCGTACCTCCAGGAACCCTCTATAGAATTTCAGGTTACTCAAACACATCTCCCACTGTCACCATGAGCACAGGCCTTCCCCAGGAGGTCTAGGTTGAGCCTTCTTCTGTATTCACTCTTTATCCATAATCTTTACTGTCAAACAAGATGACAGAACAGATGACCCAACAGACATTGGTTTATCTCCAACAATAAGAATACACACAGGCGAAAGGTAATGAACATGGCAGCTCCAGTAGCAGTCTTATGCTCAACAGCAAGACAGAGGAGACCGTGGCAGATTTCAGAAAGAAAAGAAATGCCCTGAGTCCAGTGACCATAAACGATTGTGGAGAGAATCCACTTTTTGTGAAGGCTAACCAAGGATTGCCTACCCAGGTTCATTGTTTCTGCACTGCAGTGCTTTGACAATAAAGGTTATCCTTGAATCTTGAGTTTTATTGCTATATTAATGTGAGAGTCAGTTTCAGCCAGTTCACAGGGAAGTTGATTGATGTAAATGGCATCACTGACCTAACCCAACATGAAAAAACAAAGAAAAATACTGACATTGTGCCATCAAGGCTTCGGTCTTAATAACCTACACCTCTCTTTACAGTTCATAGTTTTTCCTCTTAGTTTTGGTTTCTAATAGGTCCATGACTTTTTGTGAAATCCAGTTTCAGTGTGAGTAATGAGCATTAAGCACCTAATTTGGTTTTGGCAAGTATGTCTTTCATGTATCAACCAAAAGGGCATAGTCTCCCTATTTGTCTGCTTAAATCAGTACTTTTGTTGGCTCTTTTTCTCTTAGGTCCCTTCAGTTAAATATTTTATTGTAAATGGGCCCAGAGTTTGATGACAGGTTCAGGTTACTGGTTAAAAATATCCTGGATCTAATTAAAATTCTGAACATTCTTCTCATAGCTCAGTTATGCTCAAGGTCTTCGTGGACTTAAAGCCCTTAGCCCCAGTAAACTTAAATAATCCTGTTTTACACAAGACAGCTGGGTATGCAGCCCTAATATGTTTCCTCCACTAAGGGCTACATTTTATATGTAGCAACATATAGTTTGCTCTTAAAGACATCCTTCAATGTCTCTGTGCTTACATGCTGTGATAAATCACGCGCAGGTGAACAGGTTTTAGCAATTAATGAATCCTCTTTGTGACCGCGTAGTTTTGAGTGCTCTAGAATTGCTCAACCTCTTAAGAAACGATGATTCATAGAGCAGGATTATGGTTCATGTGGGGCAAAAGACTTCAGAACAGAGAGATGTCTGTCAGGAACCTCATATCTTGCATGCTTTGGCAAGGAGGCTAGAGCAGCTAGGGATCGGATCGCCAACCTTCTTATTGATGGATGATCTGCTGTACATCTTGAGCCTAAGCCACCCCAAAAAGAAACTTTGAGGAATTCATATCTTGGGTATGTTGAACTTGGTTCATAGTACAAAGCGCAGGTTCTGAAGATCCACTTTAACCAAAATCTACATCAAGTGGACAGTTGCTTTGAGTGCTGCTACACCAAGTTAATCAACAGAACAATGGTGACCAGCTCTAGTCTGAGTTGGAGTTCAGCCACAGGATGAAAGTCTGCCTGAAGAAGCAGCGGATTGCTCTGGTATTTGTTTGGAAACCGTTCCATATTCAGTTTTTTGTTTGTTTTTTTTAGTACGCCATATGGATTTAGAGCATATAATTTTAAACATACTCAAAATAGTTGGTACAGATTGTTCAAAAGAAGTGTGAATACTCTTCTATCACTTGTACTTCTGAAAGTGTCATGACAGAAATGGTGTCCAGTAATTTATTCCCGCCTGCTTGGAATTGATGGCAATAAAATATCGAGGTGAATAACTGTCACAGATGTGTGGGTCACAAGCAGATGTTTGTAAAGTGTCTTAAAAAGTGCTCAATATTATTGAAAAAAAGTTCACTTTGGGGTTACTTTCAGTGAGTTTTTTTTTTTTTTTTCTCCTTCCTTGCTCGAGCTTTGTCAAAGTACAGTGACTATTCTTAGTAATGTGTGCAAACATGATACATAAGCTGTGTGTTCAGCACACTGCGCAGGAGATCTGTCAGTAGAAAAGACTCATCCCTTACCCTCATCGCCACCACATCCTTCCCTTCATGACCCACATGGGGACAGAGGGCTATTTTTGAGGAGTCCAGGATGGCTGCAGTCAAACTGATTGCAGCCTGAAAGGAGATGGTAAACAAAGAGCATGGTATGGTTCATGCTGATTGAGCTTTAATGGTGAAACATGCTGGAAGAAGCAATGTGAATCCCCTGCCTTCATGTCATATGAACAAAAGCCCTGACATTTTGTGTGGTTTTTAAGCTGTTCTCCGGAACCGTTAGATTTACATTATTCAAATCTTCTTTTCCTTCTATGTTTCGTGTTAATTTGTATGAAATGAAGAGACTTGCATGTAGCCCAAGGGTGTCATGGGCAAGTTGCTGATCTTGAAAACAGCTTTTCTTGTATGTGCACTGCCTAAACAGCAGTTTGAAGAAAACAGTTTTTACCTCAATTTTTATACTGAAAGTTATTTTTTTAAAGGTATTTTTTTAAACTTGTTTCTGTCCTTCTGTGATGTAAAAGTTAGTGTTCCTGCGCATATAGGAACACAAGTCAAACATTAAATGCTCTTTCACCTGCCAGCTCCCGAGTATGCCACTGTATCAGTTGTGAGTGGGTATTTAAATAGGTATTTATGCCCCACTTCTCTCTTATACAACCTCATACTTGACAGGTGCTATGTATTTTTTTCATGTGCAAGCTACAGCTATTAGCTGTTACTTTTACGTATAAAAATACCCTGAAAGCGTTAGCAAGACTAAAGAACTTCAAGTATTTGATTATGTAAACAAATTCAGACTATTCGTTGACAGCACCTCATATCTTTTTAGCTGAAGGTTGGCCTCTAGTGGATTCTTCTGGTCCTAGTTGCCCAGTTAACCCTATATGTCACACCCATAGTTGGTAAAGACTCGCTTAATCCAGGATGAGTTTATTTTGGGGTTTTTTGGCTATAATTTTCACTGATTTTCATTTACATCCACCTGTCTGCTGTGTGGATGTGTCGGTAATTCATACTCTCCATACTCCACAACTGCTGCCACACAAGCTGTCTTGTGACCTAAGCATCTTCAGCGATGGCTTTGTTTCCTTTTTTGCTTTCCTCTGTTCCTAAACTAGCACCACCTATCGTTTATGAGACTGCAGCAAGTACATCATGGCTCAAGCGCTAGTACAAATGGTTACGGGGTATGAGGACACCACAGTTCACCCGAGCAGTATCCTGAATCCTTTTTGTTTTTCTTCACGCTGATGTGTTGCTGCAGTTTTAAATCTTACCATATTTGGCTGTTTAGGTTTCTCCATCATTAACCAACACAAAATACCACATTTAAATCATAGCACACCACTTTTATGAACTTCTTACTTTCCTCTTCTTCCTTTTTTTTTTTTTTTTTTTAATTTTTTTTTTTTTTTTTTTAAGGATTTTTTTTTATTTTTTTATTTTTATGCTTTTTGGCCCCTTTCACATCTGAAATGAGTCCAGCACCCTTGGCCTTCAGTAAGAATTGGGGCCACAAAAGGGAGACAGTTTAGAGAAAGGAAAAACATCACGAGATTTATTCTATACCGTTATACCGTTTGCTTCCTGGTGTCTGACACCTCTATTTAAGACGTTTTATGTTAATTTTACCCAAACCAAAACTACTAAGTTAAAACTGCCTTCATGGGAAACTCGGTGCGATTTCTGTTTCTTAGTACAGGCTATAGTGTTTCTACAAGTGGGAATAGTTTCAACTTTCAGTGAAACTGAGGGTGTTTTGTAAGCACTTTTAAACATTGTAACTCTCAGCAAATGTATCAGTGATTCTCTACAGAAAGCATGACCATATCAGGATCAGATCAGGAATCTCTCCAGCCAGCATAAAAATCCACCCTGCCTGAACCTCCGCGTTACAGAAAAATGAAAATAGGCTGCAGTGTGATTAGTGCTATCTGGGGCTCTGAGGATAAAGGCTGTATAAGAAGGAATGGTCTGTAAACCTACACATACTTGTGCAGTTGAGTCATGCAGCCCCCCTCTCTCAGGTTGAGTGCTTGGAGGACTGATAATCAGCTGCAGATTTCGACTTTTGTATGTTAATGTGCCAACCGCCAAGCAAAGTCTTGCAGCTTTTCTTTCCACGCTGACCATCATGCCATCATGCACGTCTCACATCTGAGTTTCTGACCTTCTGAACCCTCACGATTTCTCACGTCAGGGTTCCCATCTGTGTAAGCTGTGCTTCAGTCAGTGTATCTAAAAGAAGTTCACTGTGTTCGCTATACATCCCTTTGTGCTATTCCAGGTGTTTTTTCCCCCTCTCAAACAAACGCAGAACAGTTTGTTTTTTCATCATCATCACGCCACCGGCTTGTTCAGCAGCCTTTTGAAGTGTTTTATAGCCTTTGATTCGTCTCTTTAGAAGTCTGCTGGCCTGCTGTTCATTTTGATAACCAGTGGAGTGTGTGTTCTGTCACTGCTACTCTATAAAATCTACAGAGAGTGAATGTCAGCAAGAGACTCGGCTCTGACACATTTTTAAAAATGTTGAATTTTATTAAAAAAGCAGAATGTAGCTATGTTGCCATTTTGAAAATGAAAGTATTTCATGGTGATGAATCACAATGTTTAAAATACCAATATGAAAAAAGAACTATAATTAAAGTCATCTTTAAGCTTGTTAATCATTTTAAATATGAGCTAAGGAAGGTGATGTCTTTATAAAAGCTGTAAAGTAAGGACTTGCACACCTATTTCTGTCCCTGCGTGTTATTAGTATGATACCAACATTCAATTTTTAGATGTTAGCATTATCCTCAATGTCAGTGTGTGTTTAAGGACACCTGCTCTTATTTACCTTGGATCAAATGTATCACTCTGCACAAAAACTCAGCAGTCATAGCATTTATAGACACAAAGCAATTATCTTATACCAACAGCCTACATTTTAGAATATTTGTTAGACTGAAATACAAAGCATTAAACATTAAAATGAAACTCTTCATAAGCTTGTCAACTCACTCCTTCTTGCTGTTGAGCCATGGCTCGCTGTTCATGGCAGGTAAAAATGGCCTTCAGGCCAACAGGAAATGGCCCAGTGCTCCAAACACATAGTTTAATACAGTTTTATAAACCAATCCGTTGATTTGACCCTAGCAGCTGGCAATATAGCCTCAGAATTCAGTCACAGTATTTCAAGGAAAATGAAGTGCGTTTTCCATCCTCCTTTTCCCATGACCTGCTATCATTGATAACGCACTGCCTAATTCAAAGAGTGACTCTACTACCACAACTTGCCAGCAGCAGCCACACCATTATAGTACCAATAGCAGTGAGACGGATGCAGTTACATTAGCCGTTACTCACTGTTCTGCACCGTTTGCTGTCATAAGGAGTGCAACTAACAAGCGCTCCAGCGACATTTGCTTGAGCCAGTTTGTTTACTTTTGCCCATATATCACCCGCTATGGTTATTTTCTCCTCACCTGCCTTGGTATCCCAGTTGTACTCAACGGTGTCTTTTTGCCTCAAGTGGTGAAACAAGTTTGTTGGTTTCTAATTACTTGTTTTTATCTTTGCCTAATATTAAAAACAGTTTGATCTGAAACAAAAATTAAAAAGAAATCAAGACATTAAGAAATATTTTTCACAACACTGTCGCTCCCTTCTAAGGAGCTGACATCCGAGACCTACTCGCTGCGCTCACACTCAGACACGTTTGGGTTGTTGCTGTGTACACTACGGAGCATA